>NC_080038.1:82546825-85046825 GCF_030020395.1 Manis pentadactyla | reverse complement strand
TTAAATACCAGAAAGAATGCAAGAGTAGTATATAAACAAATAGTTTAGGTTGGGTGCTTTGCCCACTGCTACCCCAAAAATCCAATATTTTGAAGTCAGTAACTCCATGTCAAATGGTGTGTGAGCACTGCATGCAAAAATAATTTTCAGATACAGTGCCTAATTTTAGTCAATGCATGTAACTGAGAATGCATCCTATTATTTGAATGTCAGAATATTGAGCTGAATGAATGAGTGGGTCTCATTGTGGTACAAAGCCAGGTAGACTTCCTGCAAATGAAAGGTAAGCAATGTTGTGTAACATCAAGTCTCCCACAAAATGACTGGAAAAAATACAACACATGTGAGGATTATGGCTCTGGAGCATACATGAGGATATGATCAGTGCTGTTAACAGTTCTACTCAGATTACCATACAGTGTTGTGTGGCTATCAGATTTATGCAGTTTACTAGTGATGCAGTGTGCTTCTTTAATTATGGCACCAGAATAACATATGTATCTTGAAAATATTCCCCAAGCTCAAAAATATAGAGGAAAATGGAATTTTTTTTTTTTTGTAGATAATTATTTTTTTATTGAAGGGTAGTTGACACACAGTATTACATTAGTTTCAGGTGTACAACATAGTGATTCAACATTTATATACATGACAATTCTAGGTACCAGCTATCACCATACCAAGCTGTTACAATATCTTGACTATATTCATTACATCCCGGTTACTTATTATTTTACCATTGGAAGTGTATACATTTTTTTTTTTTTGTGAGGGCATCTCTCATATTTATTGATCAAATGGTTGCTAACAACAATAAAATTCTGTATAGGGGAGTCAATGCTCAATGCACAATCATTAATCCACCCCAAGCCTAATTTTCATAAGTCTCCAATCTTCTGAGGCATAACAAACAAGTTCTTACATGGAGAACAAATTCTTACATAGTGAATAAGTTCTTACATGGTGAACAGTACAAGGGCAACCATCACAGAAACCTTCGGTTTTGCTCATGCATTATAAACTATAAGCAGTCAGTTCAAATATGAATACTCATTTGATTTTTATACTTGATTTATATGTGGATACCACATTTCTCTCTTTATTATTGTTATTATTATTATTTTTTTTAAGATAATTATTTTTTATTGAAGGGTAGTTGACGCACGGTATTACATTGCATTAGTTTTAAGTGTACAACACAGTGATAAAACATTTATATACATAATTCTAGGTTCCAGCTATCACCCTACCAAGCTGTTACAATATCTTGACTATATTCCTTATGCTATACATTACATCCCGGTTACTTATTTGTTTTACCATTGGAAGTCTGTCCTTTTTTTTTTTTTTTTTGTGAGGGCATCTCTCATATTTATTGATCAAATGGTTGTTAACGACAATAAAATTCTGTATAGGGGAGTCAATGCTCAATGCACAATCATTAATCCACCCCAAGCCTAATTTTCATCAGTCTCCAATCTTCCGAGGCATAACAAACAAGTTCTTACATGGAGAACAAATTCTTACATAATGAATAAGTTACATAGTGAACAGTACAAGGGCAGTCATCACAGAAACTTTCGGTTTTGCTCATGCATTATGAACTATAAACAGTTCCAATATGAATACTCATTTGGTTTTTATACTTGATTTATATATGGATACCACATTTCTCTCTTTATTATTATTATTTTTAATAAAATGCTGAAGTGGTAGGTAGATACAAGGTAAAGGTAGAAAACACAGTTTAGTGTTGTAAGAGAGCAAATGTAGATGATCAAGTGTGTGCCTGTAGACTATGTGTTAATCCAAGCTAGACAAGGGCAATAAAACATACAAGAATGCAGAAGATTTCTCTCAGAACGGGGAGGTGAGGTTCTAAGCCTCACCTCTGTTGATCCCCAATTTCTCACCTGATGGCCCCCCTGTGACTGTGCCTGTCTTAGGTTGTTCCTCCCTTGAGGAATCTTACCCGTCTCTGTCTAACCAGTCATCTTCTGGGGCCATACAGGGAAATGTAAAGTTGGTAAGTGAGAGAGAAGCCTTATTGTTTGAAATGGTTAGCTTTTTATTTCTTTGCATATTTATGCCCTGTGGCTTCTATGCCCAGCATTTGTCTTGAGGTATCTTTACCACTTGGAAGAATTATGATACTCAGTAAATTTGATATGAGGCACGAATTCTATTTAAGGGTTGTAATTAGGAAGGAAGAAGAAAAGCTATAGAAGTAGCAGGCGGCAGAAAACCTGGGAAGATTGATTATTTCTTTGACATATCTTCTTGTAGAGTAACTTCAGCATGTATAGGTTTTAAGCTACTACTTAAATTGCACACACACATTAACATAATAGGAGTATAGTTACATAACCAAAGCATACCTATAATTACCAGTCATCTCCAGTGAAACCAAGAAAACCAGTTAGGCACCTTAGGCATTTGTGAAAACTTATCTATGATATGGTGGATATTGTCCAACTGAACTTGAACAGTCTGAGAGAAATCAGACAAATTAAAACAACCCATTCCTGGGGAATGTTCACATACCTTATGTTCTTTTAACAGTAAATAGTCTGTAGTTGTAACATCTTGGAGCAGTACAATTGCACTTCTCCTAATTCTTGATTGAGTTCCAACAGTATAGATCCAGTCAAATTTGTTGTTTTACTGTATGCACAGGCCAGCTTAGATATCTCCTTCCTCCTTCCCATGGCAAGTCCAAGAACTGGTGTGATGAGTGCATCTACAGCTGTAGCAGTGCGTAGATCTTTGTTGGGGTTTTTTGATGATCATCTTCTGGCACAAGTCTTCCAGAGAGTGCAGATGTTGGAAGTTCTTTTTCATATCGTATCTTAGTTCATTTTCGGGGTAGCCCAATTAGGCTTTGATCCTCTGTATAAACACAAACAGACCCTTTGCCTACACTTTTATATGCCCATTATACACTTGTGTAGAATTCATTGGAGGTTACCACACAGGAACTGCCCTTTTTTTTTTTTTTTTGGTATCACTAATCTACACTTACAGGATGAATATTATGTTTACTAGGCTCTCCCCTATACCAGGTCCCCCCTATAAACCCCTTTACAGTCACTGTCCATCAGCATAGCAAAATGTTGTAGAATCCCTACTTGCCTTCTCTGTGTTGTACAGCCCTCCCTTTTCTCCTACCCCCCCATGCATGCTAATCTTAATACCCCCCTACTTCTCCCCCCCTTATCCGTCCCTACCCAACCATCCTCCCCAGTCCCTTTCCCTTTGGTACCTGTTAGTCCATTCTTGAGTTCAGTGATTCTCCTGCTGTTTTGTTCCTTCAGTTTTTCCTTTGTTCTTATATTCCACAGATAAGTGAAATCATTTGGTATTTCTCTTTCTCTTCTTGGCTTGTTTCACTGAGCATAATACCCTCCAGCTCCATCCATGTTGCTGCAAATGGTTGGATTTGCCCTTTTCTTATGGCTCAGTAGTATTCCATTGTGTATATGTACCACTTCTTCTTTATCCATTCATCTATCGATGGACATTTAGGTTGCTTCCAATTCTTGGCTATTGTAAATAGTGCTGTGATAAACATAGGGGTACACCGATCTTTCTCATACTTGATTGCTGCATTCTTAGGGTAAATTCCTAGGAGTGCAATTCCTGGGTCAAATGGTAGGTCTGTTTTGAGCATTTTGATATACCTCTATACTGCTTTCCACAATGGTTGAACTAACTTACATTCCCACCAGCAGTGTAAGAGGGTTCCCCTTTCTCCACAGCCTCGCCAACATTTGTTGTTGTTTGTCTTTTGGATGGCAGCCATCCTTACTGGTGTGAGGTGATACCTCATTGTAGTTTTAATTTACATTTCTCTGATAATTAGCGATGTGGAGCATCTTTTCATGTGTCTGTTGGCCATGTGTATTTCTTTTTTGGAGAACTGTCTGTTCAGTCCCTCTGCCCATTTTTTAATTGGGTTATTTGTTTTTTGTTTGTTGAGGCGTGTGAGCTCCTTATATATTCTGGACGTCAAGCCTTTATCGGATCTGTCATTTTCAAATATATTCTCCCATACTGTAGTGTTCCTTTTTGTTCTATTGATGGTGTCTTTTGCTGTACAGAAGCTTTTCAGCTTAATATAGTCCCACTTATTCATTTTTGCTGTTGTTTTCCTTGTCCGGGGAGATATGTTCAAGAAGAGGTCACTCATGTTTATGTCTAAGAGGTTTTTGCCTATGTTTTCTTCCAAGAGTTTAATGGTTTCATGACTTACATTCAGGTCTTTGATCCATTTTGAGTTTACTTTTGTATATGGGGTTAGACAATGGTCCAGTTTCATTCTCCTACATGTAGCTCTCCAGTTTTGCCAGCACCATCTATTGAAGAGACTGTCATTTCGCCATTGTATGTCCATGGCTCCTTTATCAAATATTAATTGACCATATATGTCTGGGTTAATGCCTGGATTCTCTAGTCTGTTCAATTGGTCTGTGGCTCTGCTCTTGTGCCAGTACCAAATTGTCTTGATTACTATGGCTTTATAGTAGAGCTTGAAGTTGGTGATTGAGATCCCCCTACTTTATTCTTCTTTCTCAGGATTGCTTTGGCTATTCGGGGTCTTTGGTGCTGCCATATGAATTTTTGAATTATTTGTTCCAGTTCATTGAAGAATGTTGCTGGTAGTTTCATAGGGATTGCATCAAATCTGTATATTGCTTTGGGCAGGATGGCCATTTTGATGATATTAATTCTTCCCAGCCACGAGCATGGGATGAGTTCCCATCTGTTAGTGTCCCCTTTAGTTTCTCTTAAGAGTGACTTGTAGTTTTCAGAGTATAAGTCTTTCACTTCCTTGGTTAGGTTTATTCCTAGGTATTTTATTTTTTTTTGATGCAATTGTGAATGGAGTTGTTTTCCTGATTTCTCTTTCTGTTGGTTCATTGTTAGTGTATAGGAAAGCCAGATTTCTGTGTGTTGATTTTGTATCCTGCAACTTTGCTGTATTCCGATATCAGTTCTAGTAGTTTTGGGGTGGAGTCTTTAGTGTTTTTTATGTACAGTATCATGTCATCTGCAAATAGTGACAGTTTAACTTCTTCTTTACCAATCTGGATTCCTTGTATTGTTTTGTTTTGTCTGATTGCCGTGGCTAGGACCTCCAGTACTATGTTAAATAACAGTGGAGAGAGTGGGCATCCCTGTCTAGTTCCCAATCTCAGAGGAAATGCTTTCAGCTTCTTGCTGTTCAGTATAATGTTGGCTGTGGGTTTATCATATATGGCCTTTATTATGTTGAGGTACTTGCCCTCTATTCCCATTTTGCTGAGAGTTTTTATCATGAATGGATGTTGAACTTTGTCAAATGCTTGGAAAATGGAATTTTAAAATATACTGTAACTTCCTTTGTACCTCAAAGAATTTTCAAATTACTTCATAGGTTTTGTAATAGGTTATATTCTAGTGTCATAAATTTACTTGTTTTCCTTATGCATATGTTTAGGGGAGAAGAGCAATCAGAAAAGAATAATTTAAAGGGGCCAGGATACCTTTAATTAAGTCTTGATTCTGTCACGAACTAACAATGTGAGCTTAAACATGATGCTTGTGTGAAACAAGGAAGATAGTATTTATGCTATCTCCAACAAAAGTTTGTGGCAGGTAATAAGAAAATCCCTCTAAAGTACTTCAAATGTATATTTTTAAGATTAAATTCACACCAAGTCGTCTCAATCAAGTTATTTTTGGTTTTCACAAAAAACTGAGAAATTCCACTAGCATTTAATGTGCAGATGATACTAAGTGTGACATGACGTATAGGTCAGTCCTGTTTAGCGAAAACTTGTTCTAGCCTAAGTGCCAATAGCTTTCCAGTTGAGAAACACTTTACTGTAAGTCATCTGTTCCGTCTCCTGCCCCGTAAGCCAAATTAACCCATCTGTGGTCCTGTTAGCTCAGATTTTGAGGGAAGAAAACACAAATGAATAGGTTCATTTGGGCTCGATTCTGAAAACTCTTAACCCCTCCACCACCACCATGAGCTATTATCACACTGTTCACTGGATACACACTCCTTTTTTGGAAGCTAAGTTTTGGTGCCCATTTATTATTACCATTGATTTAATAATTTTATTTAAAATTTTATTAATGGATTCTCACTTTACAGTATCCTTGGACATTTTTAAGATTTGGTTACTCATTTGCTATTAGGTTTTCCCATTTTGCTATTTTGGGTAATGACTTCCCATTTCAAGACCCAACCCCAAGGAATACTGTTCACTTTTTAACCTCTTCTCCCCTCCTAGCCCCAGATATCCTAATTTCTAGTCTACAAGAAAGACAGAATTAAATTTAAATAAATGAAGCCAGCCCAGTGTTGACAATTTTCTGTACCTAGAGGATTTCAGAATCAAAAATTATCATGGCTATCTCAACTGCAATTTTGTATCTAATGCAGAGCTCACCTGTATTGCACTTTTAAATAAAGATAAAAGCTTGGTTTGAACACTTTCATTGGTGGAAACGTAAATAGGTTATTAAGTGCAACTTTTGAGTAGTTTTTAGTGTTAGGAACTTTTTCTCATACTGAAAGGAAAACCTCCTCACAACATACATCAAATTGTCCTGGTTTTGCCCACTGAATGTATAAGTAATGTCTAATATCTCTTCTATAAACCTTTCATATATTTTAAGCTACATATGTCTATTGTCCACTCTCTATAATGTCATTGTATAAATTAATTTGAATCTTAAAAAGTTAGTCCATTATTTTACATTTTTCTTAAATGTATATTTCATATATTCATCGAAGTGATCAATAAAAATGTTAGGCAGTAAAGAACAAAATAATAAGCCATGTAAATTACCTATGACAAGTCTTCTCTGTAGTTTGGCAGTACTGTATTATCCATTTATCTAGTTAATCACTTGACTGATCCTGACATCCAATCCATATTTTCTCACATGTTGCATAAAGGTTTTATGCCTGGCTACAGACTTTCCTTTATCTAATTACTTAATAATCTATAAGAAAATGAAGCTAGACTAACTTGACAAACACAATAGCAAACAATATTTAATTTTAGATAGATATGTGGCTTGGTCTCAGCAAACCCAGAGACTTAGATGAGATCAGGCTCTCTTGTTCTATTTGCTCTATACTTCTGTGTGTGGGTTCATCCAACTCTCTCTGAAGTCTATTTTGTTTTCACGTAGTCAAAAATATTGCTGCCTTCATTCGTCTAGCTTCACATTATATTCCTTTAGCTACCTGGGGAAAGGAAATTGACTCTTTGTCAGTGAGTCAAAAATCTCCAGGTACAGGACTCATTTTGTTAGATTGATTTGCACTACTTTGTTAAATTGACTTGGGTTTATCCTTAATGAAACAACGTTGGGCAGAAACAATCTAATACTTGTACTAATCATGGAAGCTTCTTGGATAAACATGCAAACAAAGATCAGTACCTATAAAAAGGTGTTGTAGTGCTGGGCATGCAATTCCGAATTTATGTGTTATATTGGGGTTTGTTGAACACAATGAGATGACTTAGTCTTAATTCTTAGTGAGCCTAAAATGTTTTTTAGCTTACAATAGCTGACCAGAGATAGCTGTTTCCATTTGTTTTTCTTTTTTTTAGATTTTGAAAATCATCTGTTTAATGATGGTTTTTAGATATTTTCCAGGAATCAATGGTAAACTCACAGGATTATAACTTCTGAAATCCAATTTTTTTTGTTATCATTAATCTACAGTTACAAGAAGAGCAATATGTTTACTAGGCTCTCCCTACCACAAGTCCCCCCCAAAAAAACCTCATTACAGTCACTGTCCATCAGCATAGTAAGATGTTGTAGAATCACTACTTGTCTTCTCTGTGTTGCACATCCCTCCCCTTTCCTCTACCCCCCACATTATACATGCTAATCATAACACCCCCTTTCTTCTTCCCCAGCCTTATCCCTCCCTACCCTCCCATTCTCCCCAGTCTCTTTCCCTTTGGTAACTTTTAGTCCATTCTTGGGATCTGTGATTCTGCAGCTGTTTTGTTCCTTCAGTTTTTCTTTTGTTCTATACTCCACAGATGAGTGAAATCATTTGGTATTTGTCTTTCTCCGCTTGGCTTATTTCACTGAGCATAATACCCTCTAGCTCCATCCATGCTGTTGCAAATGGTAGCATCTGTTTTCTTCTTATGGCTGAATAATATTCCGTTGTGTATATGTACCACATCTTCTTTATCCATTCATCTACTGATGGAGACTTACGTTGCTTTCCTTTCTTGGCTACTGTAAATAGTGCTGTGATAAACAAAGGGGTGAATTTGTCTTTTTCAAACTGGAGTGCTGCATTCTTAGGGCAAATTCTTAGAAGTGGAATTCCTGGGTCAAATGGTATGTCTATTTTGAGCATTTTGAGGAACCTCCATACTGCTTTCCACAATGGTTGAACTAATTTACATTCCCAGTGCAGGAGGGTTCCCCTTTCTCCACAACCATGCCAACATTTGTTGTTGTTTGTCTTTTGGATGGTAGCCATCCTTACTGGTGTGAGGTGATATCTCATTGTGGTTTTAATTTGCATTTCTCTGATAACTAGCGATGTGGAGCATCTTTTCATGTGTCTATTGGTCATCTGAATTTCTTCTTTAGAGAACTGTCTGTTCAGCTCCTCTGCCCATTTTTTAATTGGATTATTTCCTTTATGTTTGTTGAGGTGTGTGAGCTCTTTATATATTTTGGATATCAACCCTTCATCGGATCTGTCATTTATGAATATATTCTCCCATACTGTAGTGTACCTTTTTGTTCTATTGTTGGTGTCCTTTGCTGTACAGAAACTTTTCAGCTTGATATAGTCCCACTTATTCATTTTCGCTTTTGTTTTCCTTGCCCGGGGAGATATGTTCATGAAGAAGTCACTAATGTTTATGTCCAAGAGATTTTTGCCTATGTTTTTTTTCTAAGAGATTTATGGTTTCATGACTTACATTCAGGTCTTTGATCCATTTTGAATTTACTTTTCTGTGTGGAGTTAGACAGTGAACCAGTTTCATTCTCTTACATGTAGCTGTCCCGTTTTGCCAGCACCATCTGTTGAAGAGACTGTCATTTCCCCATTGTATGTCCAAGGCTCCTTTATCGAATATTAATTGACCATATATGTTTGGGTTAATGTCTGGAGTTTCTAATCTGTTCCACTGGTCTATGTCTCTGTTCTTGTGCCAGTACAAAATTGTCTTGATTACTATGGCTTTGCAGTAGAGCTTGAAGTTGGGAGTGAGATCCCCCCCACTTTATTCTTCTTTCTCAGGATTACTTTGGCTATTCGGGGTCTTTGGTGCTTCCATATGAATTTATGAAGTATTTGTTCCAGTTCGTTGAAGAATGTTGTTAGTAATTTGATAGGGATTGCATCAAATCTGTATATTGCTTTGGGCAGGATGGCCATTTTGATTATATTAATTCTTCCTAGCCAAGAGCATGGAATGAGGTTCCATTTGTTAGTGTCCTCTTTAATTTCTCTTGAGAGTGTTTTGTAGTTTTCAGGGTATAGGTCTTTCATTTCTTTGGTTAGGTTTATTCCTAGGTATTTTATTCTTTTTAATGCTATTGTGAATGGAATTGTTTTCCTGATTTCTCTTTCTTTTAGTTCATTTTTAGTGTATAGGAAAGCCACAGATTTCTGTGTGTTAATTTTGTATCCTGCAACTTTGCTGTATTCCCATATCAGTTCTAGTAGTTTTGGAGTGGAGTCTTTAGGGTTTTTTATGTACAATATCATGTCATCTTCATACAGTGACAGTTTAACTTCTTCTTTAACAATCTGGATTCCTTGTATTTCTTTGTTTTGTCTAATAGCCGTGGCTAGGACCTCCAGTACTATGTTGAATAAAGTGGGGAGAGTGGGCATCCCTGTCTTGATCCCAATCTCAGAGGAAAAGCTTTCAGCTTCTCGCTGTTCAGTATTAATGTTGGCTGTGGGTTTATTATATATGGCCTTTATTATGTTGAGTTACTTGCCCTCTATTCCCATTTTGCTGAGAATTTTTATCATGAATGGATGTTGAATTTTGTCAAATGCTTTTTCAGCATCTATGGAGATGATCATGTGGTTTTTGTCTTTCTTTTTGTTGATGTGGTGGATAATGTTGATGGATTTTTGAATGTTGTACCATCCTTGCATCCCTGGGATGAATCCCACTTGGTCATGGTGTATGGTCCTTTTGATGTACTTCTGAAATAGTTTTGCTAATATTTTGTTGAGTATTTTTGCATCTACATTCATCAGGATTATTGGTCTGCAATTTTCTTTTTTGGTGGGGTCTTTGCCTGGATTTGTATTAGGGTGATGTTGGCTTCATAGAATGAGTTTGGGAGTATTCCCTCCTCTTCTATTTTTTGGAAAACTTTATGGAGAATGGGTGTTATGTCTTCTCTGTATGTCTGATAAAATTCTGAGGTAAATCCATCTGGCCCGTGGGTTTTATTCTTGGTTAGCATTTTGATTACCACTTCAATTTCTTTGCTGGTAATTGGTTTGTTTAGATTTTGTGTTTCTTCCTGGGTCAGTCTTGGAAAGTTGTATTTTTCTAGGAAGTTGTCCATTTCTTCTAGGTTTTCTAGCTTCTTAGCATATAGGTTTTCATAGTAATCTCTAATAATTCTTTTTATTTCTGTTGGGTCTGTTGTGATGTTTCCTTTCTTGTTTCTGATTCTGTTGATGTATATTGATTCTCTTTTTCTCTTAATAAGTCTGGCTACAGGCTTATCTATTTTGTTTATTTCCTCAAAGAACCAGCTCTTGGTTTCATTGATTTTTTCTATTGTTTGATTCTTCTCAATTTTATTTACTTCTTCTCTGATCTTTATTATGTCCCTCCTTCTGCTGACTTTAGGCCTCATTTGTTCTTCTTTTTCCAATTTTGATAATTGTGATGTTAGACTATTCATTTGGGTTTGTTCTTCCTTCTTTAAATATGCCTGGATTGCTATATACTTTCCTCTTAAGACTGCTTTTGCTGCACCCCACAGAAGTTGGGGCTTTGTGTTGTTGTTGTCATTTATTTCCATATATTGCTGGATCTCCATTTTAATTTAGTCATTGATCCATTGACTATTGAGAAGCTGTTGCTTTTGGATGTAGAGTTCTGTAGATGTCTATTAGGTCCATCTGTTCTAGTGTGTTGTTCAGTGCCTCTGTGTCCTTACTTATTTTCTGCCTGGTGGATCTGTCCTTTGGAGTGAATGGTGTGTTGAAGTGTCCTAAATGAATCCATTGCATTCTATTTCCTCCTTTAGTTCTGTTAGTATTTGTTTCACACATGCTGGTGCTCCTGTGTTGGGCGCTCTTATATTTATAATGATTATATACTCTGGTTGGACTGAGCCTTTTATCATTATGTACAGTCCTTCTTTATCTCTTGTTACTTTCTTTATTTTGAAGTGTATTTTGTCTCATATTAGTACTACAACACCTGCTTTTTTCTCCCTATTGTTTGCATGAAGTATCTTTTTCCATCCCTTGACTTTTAGTCTGCTCATGTCTTTGGGTTTGAGGTGAGTCTCTTGTAAGCAGCATATAGATGGGTCTTGTTTTTTTATCCATTCAGTGACTCTATGTCTTTTTTTTGGTGCATTCAATCCATTTACATTTAGGGTGATTATCGATAGGTATGTACTTATTTCCATTTCAGGCTTTAGATTCATGGTTACCAAAGGTTCCAGGTTACTTTCCTTACTATCTAAGAGTCTAACTTTGCTCACTTAGTATGCTGTTACAAACACAATCTAAAGGTTCTTTTCTATCTCTCCTCCTTTTTCTTCCTCCTTCATTCTTTATATATTAGGTATCAAAGTCTATACTTTTTGTCCATCCCTTGATTGACTTTGGGGGTAGTCAATTTAATTTTGCATTTGCCTCACAATCAAGTGCTCCACCCTCCCTCCCATTGTTTTACTACCTCTGGTGACAGCTATCCAACCCTAGGAACACTTTCATCTATAGCAGTCCCTCCAAAAGAGACTGCAGACATGGTTTGTGGGAGGTAAACTCTCTCAGCTTTTGCTTATCTGGAAATTGTTTAATCTCTCCTTCAAATTTAAATGATAATCTTGCCGGATAAAGTAATCTTGATTCCAGGCCCTTCTGCTTCTTGACATTAAATACATCATGCCACTCCCTTTTGGCCTGTAAGGTTTCTGCTGACAAGTCTGATGTTAGCCTGATGGGCTTTCCTTTGTATGTGATCTTATTTCTGCCTCTGGCTGCTTTTAACAGTCTGTCCTTATCCTTGATCTTTTCCATTTTAATTACTATGTATCTTGGTGTTGTCTTCCTTGGGTCCCTTGTGTTGGGAGATCTGTGGATCTCCATGGCCTGAGAGACTATCTCCTTCTCCAGATTGGGGAAGTTTTCAGCAACTACCTCCTCAAAGACACTTTCTGTCCCTTTCTCTCTCTCTTCTTCTTCTGGTATCCCTATAATGAGAATATTGTTCCTCTTTGATTGGTCACACAATTCTCTCAATATTCTTTCATTTTTAGATATCCTTTTTTCTCTCTGTGTCTCAGCTTCATTGTATTCCTCTTCTCTAGTTTCTATTTCAGTTATTGTCTCCTTCACCATATCCAAACTGCTTTTAATACCCTCCATCGTGCTATTCAACGATTGGATCTCCAACCTAAATTCATTCCTGAGTTCTTGGATGTCTTTCCGGACCTCCATTAGACTGTTGTTGATTTTTATTTTGACCTCCCTTTTAGGAAGAGTCATGAGGTCCATATCATTAAATCTTTCTCAGAAGTTGTATTAATAATTTTACTCTGGACAGGGTTCCTTTGGCATTTCTTGTTTGTATTTAGCGTCCTCTAGTGTCCAGAAGCTCTATTCTGGAGCTGCTCAGCCCCTGAAGCAATGTCTGGTGTCGCAGGGGAGTGGTTCTGTTACCTGGGGTAAGGAAAGAGCTGTTCCTTGTCTCCTGGCTCCTGTGCCTGTCTCCACTGCCTAAACCAGTGGATTGGTCACACAGGTATAAGTTTTTGTACCAGAGCAGCCATATATGGATCCCTGCTTTCCACAAGCAGCCAGAATCCCAGTCTCCCCAGGAACTCTGCCTGTATTAACTTTCCAACCTGGTAGTCATGCGAGTCTCATGAAAGCACCATGAAATGTAGGTTTGTGCTCCCAGAGCAGATCTCCGGAGCTAGGTATTCAGCAGTCCCAAGCCTTCCACTCCCTCCCTGCTCCATTTCTCTTCCTCCTGCCAGTGAGCTGTGGGGGGAGGGGCTCGGGTCCCGAGGTGCCACAGCTCTGGTACGTTACCCGGTTAGGTGAGGTCTGCTCACTCTTTTCTCCAGGTGTATGCAGTCTGACGCCATCTTATTTCCTGTTGCTCTCTCAGGATTAGTTGAGCCAATTAAATTTTCTAATTGTATCCAGTTTTAGGAGGAAACCTCTGTCTTTCCTCTCACGCCGCCATCTTTAATCCCATCTGAAATCCAATTTTATCTCCTTTGAAAATCAAGACAGCTCACAACTTAGTCTCCTTGTAACTATTCTTTAGGATTCCTCCAAGATTAATGGCAAAGATCGGCCAGAAAATAAGTTTCATGAATGAGTAAAATAGAAGAAGGGAATTTTGGGTTTCTTTTCCCTTTGCCATTTGTTAAAGTTTACAACATTTTGCCTAACCCTTTTTTCTTTTTATGGCCTTTAATATATAAAAATACTAGCTAAGATTTTCTAAGTGCCAGAGGCTGTTGAAAGCCTTTATGTAGGTTATTTCCCAGCAACAATCTCAGATACTCACTCTAGTTATTCAAATGTCACAAATAAAACTATGAGAAAGATAAGCTAAATAACTGCTCAATATATCATAGCTAATAAGTGTTTGGGCCAATATTTGTATTCAGACAGTTCACCTCTTAAATATTATGTATGCTATCTCCTAAGAATCTTAATTTTCCCTTAACTTATTTTCATAGATATCAATATGTTAACCTTTCTGTTTTTGTAGATGCTATTCCCAGAACACTGGACTATATTCCAACAGAGAAAAGTTTGGGTTGTCATCGTATAATACTGCTACACAGCTATAATTTCCTTAACAACATCCTTTTTAGATCACTTTTAAAATATTTTGAGCAATTTCAGGATGGATCATACTCATAAACGCAGTCTTAAATCCTTGGAACCTGTACATATGACATTCTCCAGTAAATACATGGTTCAGCAATGTCAAATATTTTAAGTTAATTGAAGTGTCAGAGATATTCAACCTCCTCCAAGATTCACCACCCAACTAATCACGATTGCTAACTTAAATCAGAACAGAAAAAAAAACTTAATTTTCTAACCAGTGTGTTATTCAACTGCTTCCTAACATGGTAAATGTTTTATTTTTTATTTGTTTTTAAGAAAATCTCAATAATAAGTTTCTAAATAGAATATTAACCAATAAGTAATCAAACTCTGGATTTTTATTTTTCAGAATTTGTAGGAAGTTAAAATTAAAAATAATAAAGTTGAGCTTGAATTTTAATTAGAATATAATTGGAAATATTTTATTCTTTCTTTTCCCAGCCCAAAAAATTCATTGCATTATTGATAAAATACCTGGGAGATTGATACTAATGTCAGTTTTTCTGCAAGAGTAAGTGATTCTGTCTATATACACCTATGCTGTATATAGTTGTTCATCTGACTGTTGAAGTGAATAAACCAAGGGTTTCCAGGGCCCCAGTGGGGCATTGGAATCATATTAGCTAGGAAAGTTTTGATTTGCATTCTTACTCTTTTCCCCCTTTCAATTTGTGAGGATGATACAAATAACTAAGGAAATTCCATTCTCAGTACTCTTGGAGCTGCACAGACTTTGCCTTCATCAATGGCAAAAGTCAACTTTGATTTCTCACATGTGTCCAAAGCCATATCTGGCCATGGGCTAGTTCTGTCTACTGCGCTGGAAATACAGCAGTTTTTTAATCTATAAAATCATATTATTTTTAAAAACTAATCATATTAAATTATATTTGAAAGTAATGTATTAAAAACCTACTTCCAACAAATTATTTTGCTAAGAGCTCAGGAAGATATATAATTTAGTCAAAAGTAATCCTCATGTTCAATTCCAGAAATAACTATAACATAGTGCTGTATCTAGAATATTGTTTATATACTTTATGATACATGGCAGTGTTTTGTAATGGAAAAAATGTGTACATTGTTTTCAGCATACTTGGTTGAGATTCCTCACTGTCATTTTGTAGTGGTAAAACTATGGGACAAGTTACTAACACTCTAAATTTTTGTCAAGGACTGTGAAAAGGCTGATAGTTTACCCTCTCAGCAAGCTAACAAGTTAGCCACTAGAGTTCCACTGTGACTGACAGAAGACATGAGACTCTATAATCAGATACAAAGGATTTTATTACTTACAGCAGAGCAGTAGCATGAATACGAGCATATGAGTGTCAGTTTTTGTTGCCTCCAAGTCCCATAGATCCGATGTGGTATTGTCCAGATGGATGTTATGCATGCAATGATTTTGCATCATAGCTGAAATACACTGAACTAGGGTTCCTCTATCTTTTATAATGGGCAGTAGCTATGCTTGACTTTTTATCTATCTGGACAAAAAGCAAACCTTCATTTTATTACATAAGAAAATACAATCTCTGTATTTCAAGACTCTTTTCTATACATATATCCTTGATAACCTGAAACAAAGAACAGTTGGTGCCTTTCTCACATGATGTGAAGAGCCATGATAGACCCATGGAGAATTCTTTTCTGTCAATTTTTCATCTTTAAAATAAACAAAATGATTTGTATTACAAAGAAATTTGAAGAAAATTAAGACTGCTATTCTTTGCAAGGGGCCTAAAACAGTAACTGTTATAGTGAATGGCCTTAATAAAAATTTGTGTTATCTTATTCCCTCCCATTTCACTTTTATTAAAACTGATGCAGTCAATATAAATATTGAATGACCTAATTATTATCAAACCTACCATGCTCTATCATGCATTTTAGGTAATCAGAATATGAACTACATTTTAACTCTGCAAATCTGGGCTGTTGTAGGTGGGATTGTCCTGAGAAATAAAGTCACTAATTCTATAGAGGTAAATTTTGGGCAGCTTCTATGGGTTATTTCTGTTACTACCAAGCCTGGAATAATTCTCTGTGTCTTAGCACCTAACAACAGTGCTGATATATACTGGTGCTCAACAAATATGTATTTAATGCATGGCCTGATGAATAACAGGTGTGCAATCTTCGGTCAATGCAGAACAAACTATGAACTCAGCATTTTGTTTGAATTCATAAAGATATCATATTCACAAACAATCCATGGTAAATAGTTATGCTGTAAAAGTCATTTACAAGTAGTTCACAATATATACACAAGTTTGGATACACAAATGTCATGAACAATATTTAACAAAACTTTATCTGAGGAAAAGCTAATGTATAGCAAGGTATATTTACACAAATCTTAAAGATTGTCCTAATACTCTCTAAAAACTGAAAGGACTGTTTGAAATAAGGAAAGAAGCTTTCTTAAATCAGGTCATATTTGTATTCTAAATTGGCCCTGGAAATTTTCTTATGAGTTAATGTATGAGGAACTTATTCACTGCCATGAGAGATATTATAGTGTCTGTAGATATTTTAGTGTCTGTAACTATGATCAAAGTTAATTTAACAGAATGGAATTTGGATTAACTGGCATATGAAAGCATGGTGTGATATTTTGTCAACCTTGGTAAGCTGGCCTTTTTGTCTGTTATTTTGAAGCATCCTAATGGAAACTCCAATAACAGGAAAATACAGAAATAATTTTTAAGAGCCTGAATGTGCTAGCAATAATCTTTACTTAAATTTAACACAAAAGAAAATTAGCTAGTGGCCTATATCCATAGTATAATTGATTATATTTATGATAATTCTGAGACTCTATAATTTATTTATGTTTACATGCTTGAGTGATTTTAACAGTATAAATCTAATACTTGTTTTTATAAAATGACTTCAGTGTAGAGTTAGAAGAAAGAAATAGATGTTGACTGATAAAAATGTATTTATAAAATTATATTTTTGAAGTGATTTTATCAATATATTGAAAAAACATGGACTTTGATACATGTTTTCTGGAGTTGGTTCCTGAAATTTCATTACTGAGCCAGAATAATGTTTAGGAAAAGACACTTGGGTGTTAAAATGTCATAGCATTGGGTTTTGGTATCACTATGGCAATATAAGCCCACTGTACAGCCCATCTCACCCACTGTGTACAACTAAATATTCTTAACAAAATACAAAAGTACATGAGGATTCTTAAAAGTAAACAAAGCATTTACATTTTTGGATCAGAGTCACATCATGGGTATGTGGCCTGCCTGGGGCATGATAGTCCCATTTTGTTCTTTTCTCTTTCACCTTTGTCCCAGGTTGGCCCAGTCACAGAACCATGGAACAGAGAAGAAAGATGGAGGGCTAAATCTCTAATAGAATCCTCACCTTTCTTTCCTGAAGAACTGAGAAAAGGAACTGAAGAGTGAAGGAAAAACACGGAAACAAGAACCACTAATTCTAATTCTAACCACTAATAAATTAACTGATTCTGAGCTCTGGATCCTCAGAAAAGACAAAAATTAGCATAGCTTTGAAAACTGAACTGAGATTGGCAACACTGCCCATAAATTATGAAACAGAATTCATAAACCTAAATTTTGCATGCTAAAATAAAGCAACATTCTTCCTTTACAGGAGAATAATAAGACTCACAATCTGCAACTCATAATATTAAAAATATTCAGAATAAAATCCAAAATTACTTTATATAGAAAGAAATATGACAATTCTTACAGGAAAATACTATCAAAGGATGGCAACCACAAGATACTCAGAAGTTGGAATTAGAAAAAAACATTTAAATCAGCTATTACAACCATTCTGCATGAAGTAAAACTAAACATACTCGATAGGAGTGGAAGATATATTCTCACCTGTATAGGTATGTTTGTGTTTGTACTTTTGTTTATACTTATATTTATTTTATGCAAAATCAGGAAATTTGAAACTGAGAATACTTTATCTGGAATAAAACCGCTCACAGGATGGGCTCAGGAACAGAATGGAGAAAAATAGGGGAAAAAGTGAATTTGAAAATAAATCATTAGTAATTATCTAATCTGGGAGATAGAAAAAAAAAACAAATGAAAAGAAAAAAGAACAGAACATCAGAAACTAATGGGAAAATATCAAATAGCAAACATGAGTCACTGAGTCTCAGAAGCAGAAAATTTCTAGACTGTGTTACTGGGAAAAGTAACCTAAGTAAAGTCTTGTGTTTCCTGTGCTACAACTTTGGGTTGGACAAAACAGCTAGCTTTCATACTGTAGAGAATCCATTAACCTAGAACTTCAGAGCTCTAGAGAGCATTTCCCTCCATCATTTAACTAAGTACTGATTAGTGTAGGTATGAGGAAATTATCAGAGTCCAGGCAAAGAATCACCCAAACAAGAGAGAACAAACCCAAGCTCATACAGGAATAGGAAGAGTGTCTATTTCCAACAATCAAAATGGAAAACTTTGTAATCCATGAGCATCAGAGTACTAAGAAAGGTCTTATGTAAGTAGTGGAGAATTTTAGTTGTAGAATAAATTCTGTTTGTGTCTCTACTAACAAAGCTTAAAAACAAGAGTAAAGATGTCAAACTATTTCTAAGTAACTAAACCATAACCCATAACAAAGTACAAAAATATTTATAGGAAAACAAAATATCCAGAATCCACAATTTAAAATTCACAGTGTCTGGTAACCAATTCAAATTTGTCAAGCATGCAAAGAGACAGGAAATTATAAATCAATGTTGAGGAGGAATTGATTAATAAAATCAGACCTAGAAATAAAACTGGTATTAATTTTTAGTAAGAATGACATTAAAACAATTATTGTAACTGTAGGCTTATGTTTTAGAAGCTAGATGTAATATTAAGCATGTTAGGTAGAGAATTGGAAGATATAAAAAACAGATCAAACTTCTAGAGATGAAAACAAGAATGCCTGAGATGAAATATTCACTGTATGAGATAAATGGAAGATTAGATTTTGCCCAAGATAGATTACTGAATTCATAGACATAAAAATGGAAAACTATGTAAAATGAATCATAGATAAAAGAAAGACTAAGAAAATGAACAGATCATCAATCAGTGATGAGACAACTTCAAGTTGCTCAAAATGTGTAAACTCAAGTCCATGAACTAGAGTAGAGGGAGGGGCAGAAACATATTTAAAGATTCAATGACAACAATTTCCAAACTTGATCAAAGCTATAAGGTCACAGCTCAAAAACCACAAACACAAGAATCATGAAGAAAATAACCCTAAGGTGTATTACAACCAAATTTTACAATTACAGAAATACAGAAAAATCTTAAGATCAGCAAGAGATAAAAGGCTCTTTAAGTAAAAACTATCATTTAAAAGCTCATAAATATGCAATATCGTATTAACTATATTCACCAGTCATCAGCTCTGCACTGTATTACTCAGTGCTCTCCAGAGAAACAGAATAGATATGTGAGCTAGATAGATGATAGCTAGATAGCTACAGAGATAGATGAATAGCTATAGATGATAGATGATAGATAGTGATACATAGAGATAGGTGAAGGTTTAATATAGGAATTAACTCACACGAATATGGAGGCCAAGGCTGAAAAGTCAGTCTGTAATTTGCAAGCTGGAGAAGTAGGAAAACCACTTGTGTGATTCAATTTGAGTTTGAAGGCTTTAGAACTAGAGGAACAGATGGTGTAAATCTGCTAATCTCTTCCCTCACAAATACACCCAGAAATATCTGAACATCCCTTAGTCCAATAACATATAAAATTAACCATTGCATGTATGCACAATGAAGTTGATAACATTTGCAAATATGATAGTAAAAATAAAGTTGAACGTGATAGAGTAGTAGTTTGCAGATTTTAGTGTATATTAGTTTCCCATTATTATGGATAATATTGTACATTTTAGGGCCTTAAACCTAGAAATCCAGCTCTGTTAAATCTTTAGTAGGACTTACAAATCAACATTTTAGCTAGAAAATTACTGTTAAAATTGTCTTAATATTTTATTGAGGTAAAATGAATAGGTAAGAAAATGCAAAATTTTAAGTTTTCAGTTTGATGTGTTTTGACAACTGTATATACATATTTATCAACCAAAACAAGATATAGAACATTTCTAATACTCCTCAAAGTTTCCCAATACAGAGAACCCAAAACCTCATAGCTAATGACAGTGCAGATATCTATTAGTATAATATAGTTTTATCTATTCTTGGACTTCATATAAATGTACTCATACAGTATATGCTATTTTGAATCTGACTTCTTTCATTCAACTTAATGATTTTTAGATGATTTCCTGGTGTTTTGTGTATCAGTATTTTTTTCCTCTTTACTGTTGAGTAGGATTCCACTGTATGAATATACTACAAATTGTTGATCCACACATGTTTTGATGAGCCTTTGGATTGCTTCCAACTTCTCGTTACTATGAAAAAAAGGTCCTATGTATACTCCCATTCATATCTTCAAGTAAACATATGCCTTCATTCTTTGTAGGGAGGTGGTAATCACATAGAAAAGCAACTGGTGTGTCACAGATTAGGTGTATGTTTAACTTTTAAAGAATGACAAAAAGCTTCAGAGCAATTTCCATTCCTATCAGCAATGTATGTGAGTTGCCAAAATATTAGTATCAGTCACTTTTACTGTAGCCATTTTAATGTATAACAACATCTCGCTGTTTTGTCTACCATCCTCTGACGTTAAAGACACTTCAGATGTATATCGGCCATTTGTGTATCTCATTTTTTCAGTCTGTTCAAATCTTTGATTTTTTTTGGTGTCAATAATATACAATCACATGAGCAACACTGTGGTTATTAGATCACCCCATTATCAAGTCCCCAATACATACCCCATTACAATCACTGTCCATCAGCATAGTGAGATGCTGTAGAGTCATTACTTGACTTCTCTGTGCTATATTGCTTTCCCCGTGCCACCTCCCCTATGTTATGTGTGCGAATTGTAATACCCCTTATTACCCTGCTGACCCTCCCCCAATCCATTATCCTTGGGCAACTGTTAGTCCACTCTTGGATTTTGTGAGTCTGCTGTTGTTTTGTTCCTTCAGTTTTTGCCTTGTTCTTATGCTCCACAGAGGAGTGAAATCATTTGGTACTTGTCTTTCTCTGCCTGGCTTATTTCACTGAGCATAATACCCTCTAACTCCATCCATGTTGTAGCAAATGGTAGGATTTGTTTTCCTCTTATGGCTGAATAATTTCATTGTATATATGTACCACAGCTTCTTTATCCATTCATCTACTGATGGATACTTAGGTTGCTTCCATTTCTTGGCTATTGTAAATAGTGCTGTGATGAACATAGGGATGCATCTGTCTTTTTCAAACTGGAGTGCTGCATTCTTAGGGTAAATTCCTAGGAGTGGAATTCCTGGGTCAAATGGTATTTCTATTTTGAGTTTTTTGAGGAACCTCCACATTGCTTTCCACAATGGTTGAACTAATTTACATTTCCACCAGCAGTGTAGAAGGGAACCCTTTCTACACAACCTCACCAACATTTGTTGTTGTTTGTCTTTTGGATGGTGGCTATCTTAACTTGTGTGAGGTGATATCTCAATGTGGTTTTAATTTGCATTTTTCTGATGATTAGCGTTGTGGAGCATCTTTTCATGTGTCTGTTGGCCATCTGAATTTCTTCTTTGGAGAAGTATCTGTTCATATCTTTTGCCCATTTTTTATAGGGTTATTTGCTTTTTGGGGGTTGAGGTATATGAGTTCTTTATATATTTTGGATGTTAACCCCTTGTCAGATATGTCATTTATAAATGTGTTCTCCCATACTGTAGGATGCCTTTATGTTTGGCTGATGGTGTGCTTTGCTGTACAGAAGCTTTTAAGCATGATGTAGTCCCATTTGTTAATTTTTTATTTTGTTTCCCTTGCCCAAGGAGATGCTTTCAGAAAAAAGTTGCTCATGTTTACATTTAAGAGATTTTTACCTATATTTTTTTCTAAGAGTTTTATGGTTTCATGACTTACATTCAGGTCTTTGATCCATTTTGAGTTTACTTTTGTGTATGGAGTTAGACAATAATCCAGTTTCATTCTCTTGCATGTAGCTGTCCAGTTTTGCCAACACCAGTTGTTAAAGAGGCTGTCATTTCCCCATTGTATATCCATGGCTCATTTATTGCATATTAATTGACCATATATGCTTGGGTTCATATATGGGCTATCTAGTCTGTTCCATTGTTCTATGGGTCTGTTTTTGTGCCAGGGCCAAATTGTCTTTATTACTGTGGCTTTTTAGAAAAGCTTGAAGTTAAGAAGCATAATACCCCCAATTTATTCTTCATTCTCCAGATTGCTTTGACTCCTCAGGGTCTCTTGTGGTTCCATATGAATTTTAGAACTATTTTCTCTAGTTCACTGAAGAATGCTGTTGGTAATTTGGTAGGGATTGCATTGAATCTCTAGATTGCTTTAGGCAAGATGGCCATTTTGAGAATATTAATTCTTCCTATCCATGAGCACAGGATGTGTTTTCATTTACAGATATCTTTTTTAAATTCTCTCATGAGTGTCTTGTAGTTTTCAGAGTATAGGTTTTTCATTTCCTTGGTTAGGTTTATTCCTAGGTATTTTATTCTTTTTGATGCAGTTATTGCAGGATTCACATATAAATCAAGTATAAAATCAAATGAATAATCATATCTGACTTGATTGTTTATAGTTCATCAATCAATAGTTCATGATGCATGATCAAAACAGAAACAGTTTCTGTGATATGACTGCCCTTGCATTGTTCACCATGTAAGAACTTGTTCACTATGTAGGAACTTGTTCTTTATGCTTCAGGAGATTGGAGACTGCTGAGAGTTAGGCTTAGGGTTGATTAATGACTGTGTATTGAGTCCCTATAGAGAATTTTATTGTTGTTAATAATCATTTGATCAATAAATATGAGAGGTGCCCTCTGAGCACCACTCCTGCAGGTTAAACCTTGAGTCCCATGGCTGGTTCTTTCAAATCTTCGATATCTCATAGCATCTCTTCCCTTATCTGTGGGTCAGAGGCAGGGAGGGAAAGACAAGTTATGAATGGAATTTTTTTCCTGATTTCTCTTTCGACTAGTTCATTGTTAGTGCTTAGGAATACAATGATTTCTGTGTATTAATTTTGTATCCTGCAACTTTGCTGAATTTAGATATTAGATCTAGTAGTTATGCTGTGGAGTCTAGGGTTTTTTATATACAATATCATGTTTTCTGCAAACAATGACAGTTTAACTTCTTCCTTGTCAATCTGGATGCCTTTTATTTATTTGTACTGTCTGATTGCTGTGGCTAGGACCTCCAGAACTATAAAAGTGGGGAGAATGGGCATCCCTGTTTTGTTCCTTATCTTAAAGAAAAAGCTTTCAGCTTCTCACTGTTAAGCATAATGTTGGCTGTGGGTTTTTCATATATGGCCTTTATTATGTTGAGGTACTTGCCCTCTATACCCATTTTGTTGAGAGTTTTATCATGAACAGATGTAGAATTTTGTCAAATGGATTTGGCATCTATGGAGATGATCAAGTGGTTTTTGTCCTTCTTTTTGTTGATGTGGGGGATGATGTTGATGGATTTTCTAATGTTATACCATCCTTGCATCCTTGGAATAAAACTACTTGATAAAGCTGGTGATCTTCTTGATGTATTTTTGAATTTGGTTTGCTAATATTTTGTTGTGTATTTTTGCATCTATGTTCATCAGGGATATTGGTCTGTCTGTAATTTTCCTTTTTTGTGGTGTCCTTGCCTGGTTTTGGTATTAGAGTGATGCTGGCCTCATAGCATGAGTTTGGGAGTATTCTCCCCTCTTCTACTTTTTGGAAAACTTTAAGTAGGATGGGTATTAGGTCTTCACTAAATATTTGATAAACTTCAGTGGTAAAGCAACCTGGTACAGGCATTTTGTTCTTAGGTAGTTCTTTGATTACCAATTCAATTTCCTTGCTGATAATTGGTCTATTCAGATTTTGTTTCTTTCTGGGTCAACCTTGGAAGGTTGTATTTTTCTAGAAAGTTGTCCATTTCTTCTGTGATATCCAGTTTGTTGGCATATAATTTTTCACAGTATTCTCTAATAATTCTTTGTATTTCTATGTATTTCTTTCTCATTTCTGATTCTGTTTATGCATATAGACTCTCTTTTTTTGTTGTTAAGCCTGGCTAGGGGTTTCTCTATTTTGTTTATTTTCTCAAAGAATCAGCTCTTGCTTTCATTGATTCTTTCCATTGTTTTATTCTTCTCAACTTTTTTAAATTTCTGCTCTAATCTTTATTATGTCCCTCCTTCTACTGACTTTGTACCTCATTTGTTCTTTTTCTAGTTTCATTAATTGTGAGTTTAGACTGTTCTATGGGACTTTTCTTCTTTCCTGAGGTAAGTCTGTATTGTAATATATTTTTCTCTTAGCATGGCCTTTGCTGTGTCCCACAGATTTTGTGGTGTTGAATTATTGTTGTCATTTGTCTTCATATATTGCTTGATCTCTTTTTATTTGGTCATTGATCCATTGATTATTTAGGAGCATATAATTAAGCCTCTGTGTGTTTCTGGGCTTTTTCATTTTCTTTGTGTAATTTATTTCTAGTTTCATACCTTTATGTTCTGAGAAGCTGGTTGATACAATTTCAATCTTTTTAAATTTACTAACCCAGGATATTATATATTTTTCCATGTTTTTGTCTTAAAAATGTATAGTTTTAGCTCTGACATTTATTTCTCTGAACAATTTTAATTTTGGTTGAATTGTGTGAGGCAAATGTCTAAATTTATCTTTTTGCATGAATTTTTCCAAGTGTCCTGCCATTCTTTTTGAAAACAGAGACCTTTCTCCTTTTGATTGCCTTTGTATATTTCTCAAAAATCAACTGATCATAAATATAAGGCTTTATTCCTGGACTCTCAATTCTTTTCTGTTTGTCTATATGTCTATTCACTTGTAGTTAACACAATTTTGATCAGTATAGCTTTTATGATAAGTTCTGAATTTGGGAAATGAAAGTCTACCAACATTGTTCTTTTTTAAGAGTGGGCTATTCTGGGTCTCTTGCATTTCTATATAAATTTTAAGATGAGTTTGTTAAATTATGAAAAAAAAAGACTGCCAGAATTTTGTGGAGATTTATTGAACTATAGATCAATTTGGGGAGAATTATCATCTTAACAGTAGTTAGTTTCTATTCCCTAGATATGGAATGTCTCAACACTTACTTAGATCTTAATTTTCCTCAGCAGTATTCTATAAATTATAATGTCCAAATTTACTCTTCCTTTTTATTCTAACTTTATTGAGAGATTTTTTTTAATCAGGACCAGCTGTTGGATTTTCATCAAGTACTTTTCCTTCTTGATTTTAGTTGTTTGTGTTTATTCTCTCTCACTCTTTCACTCTCTCTCTCTCTTTCTTTCCTTTTTTTGGTTGATTTAGTCAAACTTTTGTCAGTATTTTATTTTACATTTTTATCTTTTCAAAGAAAGATTTTGGCTTACAATAATTTATTACATTTGGAATTCATTAAGCTTCATGAATATGTACACTGCTTTCATTAAATTTGGGAATTTTTCAGTGATTATTTCTTGAAATATTCTTTGTGTTCCTCTTTCTCTATCCTCTCCTTCTGGGGCTCCCACTAAGTGCAAGTTAGCATGCAGGAAAGATTCCCACAGGTTTTTGAGTTGTTTTCTTCATTCTTTTTTTCTTTCTGTTCCCTAGACTAGGCAATTTCAATTGATTTATCTTCAAGATCACTGATTCTTTTTCTGTCTGACTGAATCTTCTGTTGAGCCATTTCAGTGAACTTTTCATTTCAGTTATTGCACTTTTCATTTCCAGAATTTCTATTTAGTTCTTCTTTTTAAAATACTTCTCTTTATATTCTGTTCAGTGTGTCATGATTCTCATATATTCTTTCAACTGTGTAGACTTATTTAGCTATTTACACATATTTGAAATAGTTGATTTAAAGCCTTAGTATAATAAATCAATTGTCTTGGTTTCCTCAAGGACTGTTTCTATTGATTGTTTTCCTGTGTATGAGCAGTAAGTCTAAGGTTTTTTCATGTTTTGTAAAATTTTGTTGAAACTTGAATAGGTTTAATAATATAATGTGGTAACTCTGGAAATCATATTCATCTTCCACCAAAGGATTTGAGTTGTTTTTTGTTTAGTAATATTTGAACTAATTCTATTAACTATTATTTGTCATGCATGGCTAATGAAATCTTTGCTCAGATCAGTGGTCAGGTAATGATTATAGAAACTTCCTTAAACATTGTGAAAGAATGACTCTCTCGATTTTTGTTATGGGCTTTATGTATGTATTGGGGAATGCCCTCACCATGAAGTCAGGCAGTTAACAATTACATCTTAGACTTCATTACCTGCTTCTGTAGTGCCTTAAACTCAGCCAGAAGTGAGAGTCCCAGAGACATAAAATAATTAAAAATCATTGAGTATGAGGCTTTAAATTAGTTATAATTTTGTTTGCTTCCTTCTATGAGCTCCAGGCTGCTATAGGAATGTAGGTTATTAATTTTCAAGTCTATAGAATGAGACAGGACTAGTATAAGTTAAAATGCCACAGAGCTCAGTTCTTACTAAAATGCAGCCATTTTTCATAAATCCATGTTCCTTTGCTTTCTCTGGGCCTTTGTTTAATTTTCAGAGTACTGAGAAAGTTGATTTTGACAATTTTTGCCAGGTGAATTTTGTTTATAATTTTGTTTTGTTTTTTTGTTTTGGGAGCATTGCTTTTATGGAAAAGAGAATTTTCATAAATCTTTGCCAATTTTTCTGATGGTATGTTCATGGTTGGGTCTTGCTCTGTTTTTAATCTAACAAGTTCTGTCTTTTTCCTGTTGCATTTAGACCTTTCACAAATAATGTGATTAATGATATGGTTGCATTTAAGTTCATCATCTTGTTAGTTATTTCCTATTGTCAATATATGGCCATTTTTTTTCTCTCCCTCATTGTAAGTGAGTGTTTTTATGGTTCCTTTTTAATATCAGCTATTGGGACTTTCCTTATTCCTCCTTTTTTAGTTTTACTTACAGTTATCCTAAGATTTTGAATATACCATTTTTAAATAATTAGGATATACTTCCTAATACTATTTCACAATATCTGGTGTTATGTAAGGACATTAAAACAGTATACTCATAATGACTCTCTGCCATTCTTCATTTTATTATTGTCAAGTTTTTCTCTTATGTGTAGTTTAAGCACACAATATATTCATACTCAATTAACTTTATACAATAGGTTTTATTTTATATTAATAAAAACAAGAAAAACAAACTTTGTATTTACCTTCATTTATGCCATTTCCAGTGCTCTTCATCCTTTGTGTGTGTGTGTGTTTGTATGTGTGTATTGAGTTGATTCAAGTTTCTACTTGACAAATTTCCTTTAACATTTCTTTAATATTTCCAGCAGTATTGATCCCCTGGCAATGAATTTTCTTACTTTTTTTCTTTTTCTGAAATCTACATTTCCTCCTAGTTTTTGAAGCATATGTCATTGCATATAGAACTTTTTTTTTGTTTTTATAGCTTTTCACATTTTTAACCTCCAGCACTTTAAAATTGTCATTCCATGTTCTTCTAGTTTGTCTGATTTCTCATGAGAAATGTGTAATTCATATCTGTGTTACTCTGTAGGTAATGTGTGTTTGGTATTTTTCTGATTGCCTTTCCAATTTTCTTTTTGTATTTAGGATTCTATATTTTAAATAAGATATTTATAGTTATAGTTTTATTGGTGGGAGGATTTATCCTTTTTTATGTTATCTGAGTTTCTTGAAACTGTGATTTGTTGATTATCAATTTTCAAAAATTCTCATTTATAGTTCATTCACATATGTATTTTTCTCCATTCTTTCATTCTTCTTTCTCAGATATTCCAATAACACATACATTAAACTGCTTAATATTGTCCCATGGTTCTTGGATACACTAATTATTTTTCTTAATTTCTAATTTGGTTAAATTCTACTTATTTTCAAGTTCAATGATCCTTTCTTTAGCTGTGCTGATTCTGCTGAGGAGTCCATTGCAGGCATTCTTCATTTTATACCATATTTTCCATTTCTACTAATTCTTTTTGGTTCTTTCTGTTGGGGAGGAAATTTCCTCTACCCTTCATGGTTCTTCTATTTGGTCTAAGAATCAAGCTGACTTATGAAACTTATTAAAAGGAGAGAAAACCCAGTTTTATTATTTATGGACAGAGAATCCATAGGCATAGAGAGTTTGATTCAGTGTCTGTTCTGCCCTCAGTGCTGTTTTCTTTTTGCAACTACATCTCAGGGGATGCCTCTATCTCTACTTCAGCAGATTCCCAAGCCTTTACCAAGCAGAAAACTGTTGCTTTTTACTCAGTGCAGTTAGCCTTGATGTGGAGGACAAGAGGGCATTGCCTGCTGTTGGCATTCTATCTCAGTCTTAGGCAGGCTCTGTGTCCTTGCAATTCATGTTAGGATTCTTATTAGTGATTCTATAGAGATCCCTAATGGCCAAGGCCTATATTTCATCTTCCCTTACAAATGAAAGATTTTTTCTGTTACCTTGCCCCAGTTAGACTTCGTCTTTTGCTGTGTTCTAATGACAAAATTATTTGTTGTCCTTTGCTAAGTAACAAGGCTTTTAACTTCATAAGGGGGATAGTAAGGAAGGATCTGGGAGGGACTCAATGCCTTTTATGCAGCAATTATTCTTCCCTTTATGCAGCCTGCAACATAAAGGAAGATTTCTCAGAACTCTCAACTTCCCCTTGTGAGCAAGTGCAAACTATTCTTTTGTCTGCAGCTCTCTGGGATTCTACAGGAAAATGTTAGCCAATGCTCAAGCTGAAACAACTTAGTAAAAAAAACAACAGAATTTTTCTATCTTCCATGATGTCCATTTTCTAGTGTTTGACCCTCTCCTGTAATCAAGTGTTTGCATTTCATTTCTCCTGAGATGTACCTGACTTTTCCTAGATTTTGGGTGAATTAGTTGCCCTGATACCTCAACTCTGTGATGGGTCCATAAAAATTCGTATTCTTCCAAATTAGCTGACATACTGCTATTTTCCTGCTTGTTGTTCTTTTTGCTCTTTTTAGCTTTCTAGATCCTAAGTGGAAGCCAGAACCCTGTAGGTGTATTTTGAATTGTTCTTTTTGAAGAATAGCGGAATATGCCATGCAAAATACAGTTAACCCTTGAATAACATGGGGATTGGGGCACCAGTCCCCTGCACTGTTGAAAATCTGTGTATTACTTTTGACTTCCCTAAAACTTAAGTACTATTTAATAGTTTACAGTTGACCAGAAGTGTTACTTACAACATAACAGTCAGTTAACACATATTTTGTGTTATATGTATTATATGTTGTATTCTTACAGCAAAGCTAGAGAAAAGGAAACCATTTTTTTCAAATTCTCACACATCTCCAAAAATTTTACCAACATACTTATTGAAAAATATCCACATATAAGTGTAACCACACAGTTCAAACCCCTATTGTTCAAGGATCAACTGTATGATTCTTTGGCATAAGGATTATTTTGAGCTGATTATTTTAAGAAGAAGACACAAAAGAAGTTCTGTAAATAGAGAACCCATCCTTTTATAAAGGGAATCTACATTTTTAAAGGTGTTTCCCTCTCTGAACTAGGGAAGACAAGGATGACTCTAAATCACAAAAAGATTCTTATTAATGAAGAAGGAACTGAGTTAAATCTGCATTAAAAAATTTATTCTTGTTTACCATTCTTTCCTGGTAATATCTCCATAACTGACCTTGTCACAACATTCTTGTTTTTGTCTTTTGCTGAAGATGATATTTAATCTGGTGCTATACTGAATTTATACCTTAGGAGGAATAACCGTTAAAGCATCTGTTTGTTTTTCTCATATTAAACTATCTTTTATTAAAGGAGGTCTCAACCAAAAACTCAGAAGGGTAAAGGGAAAATTATTTTTTCTTCCTTATAGTTTCATGTTCTTTGAAAATGTATTTAAATGCATCTTGATTTTTCAAAGAAGTTACACTGACAGGAAGACCAAAACTTCAAGATAAATGTTCAATGGACTTAACAAATCAATGTTTTATTCTTATTCAAAGTTGAGTGTAGACAGAATATGGATACAACTATTAAAAAAAAACAAAACATGCCAGAGGCACAGGCTTAAAGATGTCAGCATGAGAGGGGAGACAGAAACCTCCTCCCCAAACCACATATAATATGAAAATAGAGCAAATATATCTAATCTGGAAAAAGCAATAGGAAAGAACACTGTGACAGACTGCCTGCACCTGGGTAAACAGCAAACCTCAAGGAAAAGGGTAAAGTATTAGAACAGTGATCCAGAGATAACCCAAACCCTTCCCCCACCCTGGCTCACTGGAGGGAGGAAGATAAACAGAGTGGGGTGAGGGTGGAAGCCTAGAAATACTAAACACCCAGACATGGAGATCTGCTCGGGCAGCACAAACCTATATTGCATGGTGCCATGGAGATTAGTGAAGTTGGAAAGATAAGAAAGGTGGAATACTTGGAGAAACTGAGATTCCAGCCTCTTCTGGAAAATAGGTATCCACAACTGGCCTCTCTGGGAAAAAAGAAAGGAGGGCAGTCTGTGAGACCACCTAACAGAGACAGGGCTGCTAAAGGGGCAAAGATTGCACAGAGCTTCCTGCTCAGGTAAAAGGACAGGATGAAAAATTATCCAGGCTCACTCTGCCCACCCAGATAGGAATGTTCAGGAGCTTCAGGTGCTCCACCCCTGGATGGCTGCACAGGTACAAGGTCCCATACCATGATATGTTGCATGCTGCACCTTCCTCCCAGCCCACGCAGCTCATAAACATCTTACCAACACCATTGCTCCAGGCCAGCCAGAGGGCATCCCAACCTACCACAGTCAGAAGCACAAAGCATAGAGGCTTCTCCCTCTGCACTCAACCCCCTAGCCCTGGCAATGGAGGCAGGAACTATAGCTGTGACGCAGGAAAGAGCTTTTTCCTCCCAAGAGGCACCAGCACCATTCCCCTGTGACTGCCACCATCACTCCAGGAGCTAAGTAGCTCCAGAGAGTAGAGTTTCTGAGCACTAGAGGGTGCCACCTGGAAATATGAAACATCAAAGAAACTTGGTCCAGCCCAAAATCCCACAAACAACAGGCAGATGGACAAGTGAAACTGAACTCATCGAGCATCTACAGAGATTTCAAAATAAAAATCATAAACATGCTCAGAGAGCAACAGAAAAATATTTAAGAACTCACGGGGGATTTCAAGAATGAGATACAAACATTGAAAAATACAGTATTTGAAAGGAAACATATAATGGAGGGATTTAAAGGCAGATTAGATGAAGTGGAAGAGATGGTAAATGAAATAGAAATTAAAGAACATGAATACAAAGAAGCTGAGGCACAGAGAGAAAAAAGGTCTCTAGGAATGAAAGAATATTGAGGGAACTGTGTGACCAATCCAAATGGAACAATATTCTAATTATAGGAGTACCAGAAGAAGAAAAGAGAGAAAAAGGGATAGAAAGTGTTTTTGAGGAGGTAATTGCTGAGAACTTTCCCAATTTGGGGAAGGAGAGTCTCTCAGGCCATCAAGGTGCACAGATCTCCCAACATAATGGACCCAAAGAAGACAACGCCAAGACATATAATAATTAAAATGGAAAAGATCAAGGCTAAACACAAAGTATTAAAAGCAGCCAGAGAGAGAAAAATAAGATCTCATACAAAGGAAAACCCATCTGACTTCTCAGCAGAAACATTACATGCCAGAAGGGAGTGGCATGATGTATTTAATGCAATGAAGCAGAAAGACCTCAAACCAAGAATACTCTATATGGTAAGATTGTCCTTTAAAAGTTTTTTAAATTTTTTATTAAGGTATGATTGATATACACTCTTATGAAGGTTTCACATGAAAAAACAATGTGGTTACTACATTCACCTATATTATCAAGTCCCTACCCGTACCCCAATGCAGTCACTGTCTATCAGTGCAGCAAGTTGCCAGAGATCCACTATGTGCTTTCTCTGTGATATACTGTTCCTCCCGAGATCCTGCACACCGTGTGTACTAAACATAATACCCCTCAATCCCCTTCTAACTCCCTCCCCACCTGCCCTCCCACATTCCTCCCCTTTGGTAACCACTAGTTCATTCTTGGAGTCTCTGAGTCTGCTGCCATTTTGTTCCTTCAGTTTTGCCTCATTGTTATACTCCACAAATGAGGGAAATCATTTGGCATTTGCCTTTCTCTACCTGGCTTATTTCACTGAGCATAATGTCCTCCAGTTCCATACATGTTGTTGCAAATGGTAGGATTTGTTTCTTTCTTATGGCTAAATAGTATTCCATTGTATATATGTACCACATCTTCTTTATCCGTTCATCTACAGATGAACACTTAGGTTGCTTCAATTTCTTGGCTATTGTAAAAAGTGCTGTTATGAAAAGACAGATGCACACCTATGTTTATCGCAGCACTATTTACAATAGCCAAGAAATGGAAGCAACCTAAATTTCCATCAGTAGATGAATGGATAAAGAAGATGTGGTACATATACACAATAGAATATTATTCAGCCATAAGAAGAAAACAAATCCTACCATTTGCAACAACATAGATGGAGCTAGAGAGTATTATGCTCAGTGAAATAAGCCAGACAGAGAAAGACAAGTACCAAATTATTTCACTCATATGTGGAGTATAAGTAGAAAGAAAAACTGAAGGAACAAAACAGCAGCAGAATCACAGAACCCAAGAATGGACTAACAGTTACCAAAGGGAAAGGAACTGGGGAGGATGGGTGGGAAGGGAGGGATAAGGGTGGGAAAAAGAAAGGGGGCATTACAATTAGCATGTATAATTTGGCGCAGTACAGGGCATGCTCTACAACACAGAGAAGACAAGTAGTGATTTTACAGCATCTTACTATGCTGATGAACAGTGAATGTGAAGGGGTATGTTGGGGGGATTTGGTGAAGGGGTGAGCCTAGTAAACATAATGTTCTTCATGTAATTGTAGATTAATGAAACCAAAAAAAAAAAACCTGCTGCGATGAACATAGGGGTGCATATGTCTCTTTGAATCTGAGAAGTTGTATTCTTTGGGTATATTCCAAGGAGTGGGATTCCAGGGTCAAATGGTATTTCTATTTTTAGTTTTTTGAGGAACCTCCATATTGCTTTCCACAATGGTTGAACTAGCTTACATTCCCACCAGCAGTGTAGGAGGGTTCCCCTTTCTCCGTATCCTCAACAACATTTGTTGTTCTTTGTCTTTTTGATGCTGGCCATCCTTACTGGTGTGAGGTGATATCTCATTGTGGTTTCAATTTGCATTTCCCTGATGATTACTGATGTGGAGCATCTTTTCATGTCTCTGTTGGCCATCCAAATTTCCTCTTTGGAGAACTGTCTCTTCATATCCTCTGCCCATTTGTTAATCGGGTTATTTGCTCTTTGGGTGCCAAGGTGTGTAAGTTCTTTATATATTTTGGATGTCAACCCCTTGTCAGATATGTCCTTTACAAATATATTCTCCCATACTGTAGGATGCCTTTTTGTTTTGTTGATGATGTCCTTTGCCATACAAAATCTTTTTAGTTTGTTTTGGTCCCATAGGTTCATTTTTGCTTTTGTTTCCCTTTCTCAAGGAGATGGGTTCAGGAAGAAGTTGCTCATGCTTATATTCAGGAGATGTTTGCCTATGTTGTCTTCTAAGTGTTTTATGGTTTCATGACTTACATTCAAGTCTTTAATCCATTTTGTGTTTACTTTTGTGTATGGGGTTAAACAATAATCCAATTTCATTCTCTTGCATGTACCTGTCCATTTTTGCCAACAACAGCTGTTGAAGAGGCTGTCATTTCCCCATTGTATGTCCATGGCTCCTTTATCATATATTAATTGACCATATATGGTTGGGTTTATATTAGGGCTCTCTAGTCTGTTCATTTTGTCTATGGGTCTGTTCTTATGACAGTACCAGAGTGGATTATCATTTAAATTTGAAGGAGGGATTAAACAATTTCAAGATAAGCAAAAGCTGAGAGAATTTACCTCTCACAAACCATCTCTACAGTATATTTTGGAGGGAATGCTATAGATGGAAGTGTCCCTAAGTTTTAATAGTTGTCACCAGAGGTAATAAAACCACAGTAAAGAAAGTAGAAAAGTTAATTACTAAGCAAATGCAAAATTAAGTCAACTATCTGCAAAGTCAATCAAGGGATAGCCGAAGAGTAATAGCATATTAAATGAGTTAAGTTAGAGTCTTCGATAGTAAGGAAGTTACCCTTGAACCTTTAGTTAACATGAATCTACAGCATGCAATGGCAATAAGTACATACCTATCAATAATCACCCTAAATGAAAATGGTCTGAAAGTACAAATCAAAAGACATAGAATCACTGAATGGATAAAAAAACAAGACACATATATATGCTGCCTACAAGAGACTCACTTCAAACCCAAAGACATAGTATAAAACTGAAGGATGGAAAACGATATTTCATGCAACTAATAGTGAGAGAAAAGCAGGAGTTGCAGTATTCATATCAGACAAAATAGACTTCAAAATGGAGAAACTAACAAGGGAGAAAGAAGGACTTTACATAATGATAAAGGGTCAGTCCAACAAGAGGATATAACCATTAAAAATATCTAGACACCCAACACAGGAGCACCTCTATATGTGCAACAAATACTAACAGAATTGAAGGGGTAAATAGAATGCAATGCATTCATTTTAGGAGACTTCAACACACTACTCATTCCAAAAGCAGATCAACCAGACAGACAGTAAGGAGACAGAGGCACTGAAAACACATTAGAACAGATGGATCTAACAGACATCTACAGAACACTCCACCCAAAAGCAACAGGATACACATTCTTCTCAAGTGCACTTGGAACATTTTCAAGAATGAATCACATACTGGGCCACAGAAAAAGCCTCAGTAAATTTTAAAAAATGAAATTATACCAACTAACTTCTCAGACAACAAAGGTATGAAGCTAGAAATAAAATATGCAAAGAAAACAAAAAAGTCCACATACACATGGAAGCTTAATAACATGCTCCTAAGTAATCATTGGGTCAATGACCAAATAAAAACAGAGATCAAGCAATATATGGAGAGAAATAACAAAAACTCAATAGTGCAAAATCTGTGGGATGCAACAAAAGCTGTGATAAAGGAAAGTATATTGCAATAAAGGCTTACTCAAGAAAGAAGAACAATCCCATATGAACAGTCTAAACTCACAATTAGTAAAACTAGAAAATGAACAAATGAGGCCCAAATTCAATAGAAGGAGTGACATAATAAAGATTAGAGCATAAATAAACTAAGTTGAGAAAAATGAAACAATAGAAAAAATCAGTGAAAGCATGAGATGGTTCTTTGAGAAAATAAACAAAATAGATAAACCCCTAGCTAGACTTATCAAGAAAAAAGAAAGTCTACACACATAAACAGAATCAGAAATGAGAAAGGAAAAATCACTATGGACACCTCAGAAATACAAAGAATTATTGGAGAATACTATGAAAAAGTATATGCTAAAAAACTGGACAACCTAGAAGAAATGGACAACTTTCTAGAAAAATACAACCTTCCAAGGCTGACACAGGAAGAAACAGAAATCTTGAACAGACAGATTATCAGCAACAAAATTGAACTGGTAATAAGAAAAACTACTTAAGAACAAAAGTCCTCAACCAGAAGGCTTCAACACTGAATTTTATCAAACATTTAGTGAAGACCTAATACCCATTCTTCTTAAAGTTTTCCAAAAATTAAAGAGAAGAGAATACTTCCAAACTCAATCTATGAGGCCAGCATCACTGTAATAACAAAACTAGGCAAAGAAACTGGAAAAAAAGAAAATTACAGACAAATATCCCTGTTGAATATAGTTGCAAAAATACTCAACAAACTATTAGCAAACCAAATTCAAAAATACATCAAAAAGATCATCCAGTATGATCAAGTGAGATTTATTCCAGGAATTCAAGGACATTACAATATTAGAAAATCCATCAACATCATCCACCACATCAAGAAAACAAAGGACAAAAACCACATAATCATCTCCATGGATGCTGAAAAACCATTTGACGAAATTCATCACCATTCATGATAAAAACTCTCAACAAAATGGGTATAGAGGCCAAGTACCTGAACATAATAAAGGCCATATATGACAAATCCACAGCCAACATGATAATTAACAGCAAGAAGCTCAAAACTTTTCCTTTAAGATTGGGTTACAAAACAAGGATGCCCACTCTCCACATTTTTATTCAACACAGTTCAGGAATTCCTAGCCATGGCAATCAGACAACACAAAGAAATAAAAGGCACCCAGATTGGTAAGGAAGAAGTCAAACTGTCCCTGATTGCAGATGACATGATATTGTACATATAAAATCCTAAAGAATGCACCCTAAAACTGTTAGAAATAATAACTGAATTCAGCAAAGTTGGACAATCAAAAATTAATACACAGAAATTTGTTGCATTCCTATATACTTACAATGAACTAGGAGAAAGAGAAATCAGGAAAAACAATTCCATTCACAATTGCATCAAAAAGAATAAAATGCCTAGGAATAAACCTAACCAAGGAAGTGAAAGACCTATACCCTGAAAACTACAAGACACTCATGAGAGAAATTAAAGAAGACACCAGTAAATGGAAGTATATCCCACACCCACAGATAGGAAAAATTAATTTTGTTAAAATGACCATCCTGCCTAAAGCAATCTACAGATTCAAAGCAATTCCTATCCAAAGACCAACAGCACTCTTCAATGAACTAGAGCAAGTCATTCCAAAATTCATATAGAACCACAAAAGACCCTGAAGAGCCAAAGCAATACTGAGAAGGAATAATAAAGCTGGGGGGATTTTCCTCCCCTACTTCAAACTCTACTATAAAGCCACAGTAATCAAGACAAATTGTTACTGGCACAAAAACAGACACATAGAACAATGGAACAGAATAAAGAGCCCAGATATAAACCCAAGCACCTATGGTCAATTAATACACCATAAAGGAAGCATGGATACACAACGGGAAATGATAGCATCATCAACAACTGGTGTTGGCAAAACTGGACAGCTACATGCAAGAGAATGAAACTGGATTATTGTCTAACTCCATACACAAAAGTAAACTTGAAATGGATTCAAGACCTGAATGTAAGGCATGAAACCATAAAACTCTTAGAAGAAAATATAGGCAAAAATATATTGAATATAAACATGAGCAACTTTTTCCTGAATGCATCTCCTTAGGAAAGGGAAACAAACACAAAAATGAACAAATGGGACTACAGCAAACTAAAAAGCTTTTGTACAGCAAAGGACAAAATCAGTAGAACAGAGAGACATCCTACAGTATTGGAGAATATATTTGTAAGTGACATATCTGACAAGGGTTTAACATCCAAATTATATAAAGATCTCACATGCCTCAACACCCAAAAATCAAATAACCCTATTAAAAATGGATGGAGGGAACCAAGATGGCAGCCTGAGAGTTCAGTGGTAATCTCCTCCCAAAAACATATATATTTATGAAAATACAATAAATAAAACTATTCCTAAAAGAGACACCAGTGGATAAAGTACAACAGCCAGGCTACATCTACATCTGCAAGAACTCAACATCACAAGAAGGGGGTAAGATACAAGCCGCAGCCCAGCGGGACCCGAACACCCTCCCACTCCAGAACCCGGTGGGAAGAAAGGAGTCAGAATGGAGAAGGAGTGAAAGTCCAGGACTGCTAAACAACCAGCTCTAGAAATCCACACCTGGAGAGCAGACACACTGTGCACGGTGTGCTGGGTATTAGAGAAATGGAAAAGCAAAACCTGTGGGCAGGTCCCCGCAACCGGTGCCCCAGAGACAAAAGAAAAATTAGTGCTTTTTGCAAGTCTTAAAAAGAAAGGGACCCCACAGCTAGATGAAGTCATCCCAGCACACTTAGTCAGCAGCTGGGAATCACGGGGAACTTTAGGCACCCTAACCCCCTGGGAGGCAGCATAGCTCTGAAGCCCTTTATGGCAATAAGCAGCCTGCCAGTCATTGCCCCAACTGGTGTGGACCCCGACACACCTGACCAGTATTGGGAGAGCGGCAACATGCGCTGGGGGCGGTGGCTCCAGAGGGGACTGGGAGCGGCTCACACGAGCCTACCACGGCAGTGACAGAGTGGCCCGGGAGCAGCCTGCACAAGCCTGCAGCCGTGGCAACTGAACGGCCCATGAGTGGCCCATGCGTGCCAGGGGTGGTGACACTAGAAGGGCACGGGAGAGGCCTGCGTGCACCTGTAGCGGCGCCAGAGTGGCCCGAGTACAGTCCACATGCGCCAGCAGTGGCAGCGCCAGAGGGGCCTGGGAGCAGCCTGCAGGAGCTGGCCACCGTGGCAGAGGAGTGGCCCAGGAGCAGCTGTGCCACCAGCACCACCCGGAATCCCAGCCTGATACACAGCCGCCCGGGCCAGACCCAAAGGCCATTGCCGGCACACAGCTGTATGGCAGAGGCAGCACTTTCATGGGGGAGCACACCTGGCATGCCTGCCACTCCGCACAGGGCTCTGCACTGCTCTAACAGAGACCCCGCCCACAGCAGCTTAGGGGATTAACCCAGTGGCTGCTCCAAGAGTGTGGGTAACCGACACAGGCAGCAGAGAAGGGCAAGGCATCCAGAAAGCAGGAAAGGACTTTCTTCTCCCAGCTGAAATACCTGCTACCTGCCTACAGCCAGCACTATTATCATGAAAGGGTAGAAGAATTTAGTCCAGTCCAAAATAGTCCAAACAACACCTGAGAGAGGACCTGTGGAGATAGAACTACCCAGTATCCCTGAAAAAGAATTCAAAATAAAAACCATAAACGTGATGATGCATCTGCAGAGAAATATGCAAGAGCTAAAGGAGCAAGTACACAGGGAGACTACAAAAATAAAACAATCTCTGGAAGGACTTAAAAGCAGAATGGACAGGATGCAAGAGGCCATTGATGGAATAGAAACCAGAGAACAGGAACGCATAGAAGCTGATGCAGACAGAGATAAAAGGATCTCTAGGAATGAAACAATATTAAGAGAACTGTGTGACCAATTCAAAAGGAACAATATACACATTAAAGGGGTACCAGAAGAAGAGAGAAAAAAAGGGATAGAAAGTGTCTTTGAAGACATAATTGCTGAAAACTTCCCCAAACTGGGGGAGGAAATAGTTGCTCAGACCATGGAAGCACACAAAACTCCTAACAGAAGGGATCAAAAGAGAACAACACCAAGACACATAATAATTAAAATGGCAAAGATCAAGGACAAGGACAGAGTATTAAAGGCAGCCAGAGAGAGAAAAAACGTCACCTACAAAGGAAAACCCATAAGGCTCTCATCAGACTTCTCAACAGAAACCTTAAGGGCCAGAAAAGAATGGCATGATATATTTAATGCAATGAAATAGAATGGTCTTGAACCAAGGTTACTGTATCCAGCAAGATTATCATTTAAATATGCAAGAGGGATTAAACAATTCCCAGAGAAGCAAAAGTTTAGGGAATTTGCCTCCCACAAAACACCTCTACAGGGAAATTTAGAGGGACTGCTCTAGATGGGAACACTCCTAAAAAGAGCACAGAACAAAACACCCAACATATGAAGAATGGAGGAGGAGGAATAAGAAGGGAGAGAAATAAAGAATCATCAGACAGTGTTTATAATAGCTCAACAACAAAGTTAAATTAGAAAGTAAGATAGTAAAGAAGCTAACCTTGAAACTTTGGTAACCACAAACTTAAAGCCTGCAATGGCAATAAGTATATATCTTTCAATAATCACGCTAAATGTAAATGGACTGAATGCACCAAACAAAAGACACAGAGCAATACAATGGATAAAAAAGCAAGACCCATCTATATGCTTCTTACAAGAGACTCATCTAAAACCCAAACATATGCACAGATTAAAATCAAGGCATGGAAAAAGATATTTCATGCAAACAACAGGGAGAAAAAAGCAGGTGTTGCAGTACTAGTATCAGACAAAATACACTTCAAAACAGAGAAAGGAACAAGAGATAAAGAAGGACATTACATAATGATAAAGGGCTCAGTCCTACAAGAGGATATAACCATTACAAATATATATGCACCCAATACAGGAGCACCAACATATGTGAAAGAAACACTAATGAAAATAAAGGAGGGAATAGAATGTAATGCACTCATTCTAGGAGACTTCAACACACCAATCAATTCAAAGGAGAGGTCCATCAGACAGAAATAAGTAAGGACACAGAGGCACTGCACAACACACCAGAACAGATGTACCTAATAGATATCTATAGAACGCTACATCCAAAAGCAACAGGATACACATTCTTCTCAAGTGCACATGGAACAATCTCCAGAATAGACCATATACTAGGCCACAAAAAAAGCCTCAGTAAATTCAAAAAGATTGAAATCCTGCCAAACAACTTTTCAGACCACAAAGGTAAAAAACTAGAACTAAATTGTACCAAGAAAGCAAAAAGGCTCACAAACACATAGAGGCTTTATAACATGCTTCCAAATAATCAATGAATCAATGAACAAATTAAAACAGAGATCCAGCAATATATGGAAATAAATAACAACAACAACACAAAGCCCCAACTTCTGAGGGATGCAGCAAAAATAGTCTTAAGAGGAAAGTATATAGCAATCCAGGCATATTTAAAGAAGGAAAAACAATCCCAAATGAATAGTCTAATGTCACAATTATCAAAATTGGAAAAAGAAGAACAAATGAGGCCAAAAATCAGCAGAAGGAGGGACAAATAAAGATCAGAGAAGAAATAAAATTGAGAAGAATCAAATAATAGGAAAAATCAATGAAACCAAGAGCTGGTTCTTTGAGAAAATAAACAAAATAGATAAGCCTCTAGCCAGACTTATTAAGAGAAAAAAAGAATCAACACACATCAACAGAATCAGAAATGAGAAAGGAAACATCAAGATGGACCCCACAGAAATTCAAAGAATTATTAGAGAATACTATGAAAACCTATATGCTAAGTAGCTGGAAAACCTAGAAGAAATGGACAACTTCGTAGAAAAATGCAACCTTTCAAAACTGACCCAGAAAGAAACACAAAATCTAAACAGACCAATTACCAGCAATGAAATTGAAGCAGTAATTTAAAAACTACCCTAGAACAAAACCCCCTGGAAAGATGGATTTACCTCAGAATTTTATTAGACGTACAGAGAAGACATAATATCCATTCTTCTTACAGTTTTCCAAAAAATAGAAGAGGAGGGAATACTCCTAAACTCATTCTATGAAGCCAACATAACCCTAATACCAAAACCAGGCAAAGACCCCACCAAAAAAGAAAACTACAGACCAATATCCTTGATGAACATAGATGCAAAAATACTCAACAAAATATTAGCAAACCGATTTCAAAAATACATCAAAAGGATCAAACACTATGACCAAGTGGGATTCATCCCGGGGATGCAAGGATGGTACAACATTCGAAAATCCATCAACATCATCCACCACATCAACAAAAAGGACAAAAACCACACGATCATCTCCATAGATGCTGAAAAAGCATTCAACAAAATTCAACATTCATTCATGTTAAAAACTCTCAATAAAATGGGAATAGAGGGCAAGTACTTCAACATAATAAAGGACATATATGATAAACCCACAGCTAACATCATACTGAACAACAAGAGGCTCAAAACTTTTCCTCTGAGATCGTGAACAAGACAGTAATGCCCACTCTCCCCACTGTTATTCAACATAGTACTGGATATCCTAGCCACGGCAACTAGACAAAACAAAGAAATACAAGGAATCCAGATTGGTAAGAAGTTAAACTGTCACTATTCGCAGATGACATGATATTGTACATAAAAAACCCTAAAGACTCCACTCCAAAACTACTAGAACTAATATCGGAATTCAGCAAAGTTGCACGATACAAAATTAACACACAAAAATCTCTGGCTTTCCTATACACTAACAATGAACTAATAGAAAGAGAAATCAGGAAAAGAATAAAATACCTAGGAATAAACCTCACCAAGGAAGTGAAAGACCTATACCCTGAAAATTACAAGACACTCTTAAGAGAAGTTAAAGAGGACACTAACAAATGGAAACTCTTCCCATGATCCTGGCTAGGAAGAATTAATATCATCAAAATGGCCATCCTTCCCAAAACAATAAACAGATTCGATTCAATCCCTATCAAATTACCAACAGCATTCTTCAACGAACTGGAACGAATAGTTCAAATATTCATATGGAAACATCAAAGACCCTGAATAGCCAAAGCAATCCTGAAAAGGAAGAATAAAGTGGAGGGGATCTTACTCCCCAACTTCAAGCTCTACTACAAAGCCACAGTAATCAAGACAATTTGCTACTGGCACAAGAACAGAACCACAGACCAGTGGAACCAAATAGACTCCAGACATTAACCCAAACATATATGATCAATTAATATACGATAAAGGAGCCATGGACATACAACGGGGAAATGACAGTCTCTTCAACAGATGGTGCTGACAGAACAGGAGAGCTACATGTAATAGCATGAAACTGGACCACTGTCTAACCCCATACACAAAAGTAAATTTGAAATGGATCAAAGACATGAAACCATAAAACTCTTAGAAAAAAACATAGGCAAAAATCTCTTAGACGTAAACATGAGTTACTTCTTCATGAACATATCACACCAGGCAAGGGAAACAAAAGCAAAAATGAACAAGTGGATCTGTATCAAGCTGAAAAGCTTCTGTACAGCAAAGTACACCATCAATAGAACAAAAAGGTATCTTACAATATGGGAGAATACATTCATAACTGACAGTTCCGATAAAAGTTGACATCCATAATATATAAAGACTTCACACACCTCAACAAACAAAGAGCAAATAATCGAATTAAAAAATGGACAGAGGGGCTGAATAGACAGTTCTCTAAAGAAGAATTTCAGATCGCCAACAGACACATGAAAAAATGCTCCACATCACTTGTCATCAGAGAAATGAAAATTAAAACCACAATGAGATATCACCTCACAGCAGTAAGGATCGCTACCATCCAAAAGACAAACAAGAACAAATGTTGTCGAGGTTGTGGAGAAAGGGGAACCCTCCTACACTGCTGGTGGGAATGTAAATTAGTTCAACCATTGAGGAAAGCTGTATGGAGGTTCCTCAAAATGCTTAAATTAGAAATACCATTTGACCCAGGAATTCCACTTCTAGAAATTTACCCTAAGAATACAGCAGCCCAATTTGAAAAAGACAGATGCACCCCTATATTTATCATAGCACTGTTTACAATAGCCAAGGAATGGAAGCAAGCTAAGTGTCCATCAATAGATGAATGGATAAAGAAGATGTGGTACATATACACAATGGAATATTATTCAGCCATAAGAAAAAACAAATCCTACCATTTGCAACAACATGGATGGAGCTAGAGGGTATAATGTTCAGTGAAATAAGCCAAGCGGAGAAAGATAAATACCAAATGATTTCACTCATATGTGGAGTATAAGAGCAAAGAAAAAATGAAGGAACAAAACAAGAGCAGAATCATAGAACCCACGAATGGACTAACAGTCACCAAAGGGAAAGGGACTGGGGAGGATGGGTGGGAAGGGAGGGATAGGGGCAGGGTAACAGAAAGGGGGCATTACAATTAGCATGTATAATGTGGGGGTGCGTACAGGGCGGGCTCTACAACACAGAGGAGACAAGTAGTGATTTTACAGCATCTTACTATACTGATGGACAGTGACTGTGAAGGGGTATGTTGGGGGGACTTGGTGAAGGGGTCAGCCTAGTAAACATAGTGTTCTTCATGTAATTGTAGATTAATGTTACCAAAATAAATAAATAAATAAATGGATGGAGGTTATGAACAGACAATTCTCCAAAGAAATTCAGATGACCAACAGGAACATGAAAAGATGCTCCACATTGTTAATCATCAGAGAAATACAAATTAAAACCACAATGAGATGTCACCTCACACTAGTTAGGATGGCCAACAACAAAAAGATAAACAACAACAAATGCTAGTGAGGATTTTTAGAAAGGGGAACCCTCCTACACTCCTGATGGGAATGTAAATTAGTTCAACCATTGTGGAAAGCAATATGTAGGATCCTCAAAATAATAAAAATAGAAATACCATTTAACCCCGGAATTCCACTCCTAGGAATTTACCTGAAGAAATCAAGATCTCAGGTTCAAAAAGACATATACACCCTTATGTTTATTGCAGCACTATTTACAATAGCCAAGATATGGAAGCGACCGAAGTGTCCATGAGTAGATGAATGGATAAGGAAGAGGTGGAAAATATACACAAGGGAATACTATTCATCCATGAAAAGAAAACAAATCCTACAATTTGTTACAACATGGATGGAGCTAGAGGGTATTATGGTCAGTGAAATAAGCCAGTCAGAGAAAGACAAGTACCAAATGATTTTCCTCATTTGTGGAGTTTAACCACAAAGCAAAACTGAAGGAAAAGAGCAGCAGACTCACAGACTGTGAGAAGGGACTCACGGTTGCCAAAGGGGAGGGCTGGGGAGGGGGAAAGGGATTGAGAAGGGGTTTGAGGGGTATTATGATAGTACACATGGTGTGTAGGGGGTCATGGGGATGGCAGTGTATTATAGAGAAGACAAGTGATGACTCTGTGGCAGCTTACTACACTGATGGACAGTGACTTCCCTGGTGTATGGGGGAACTTGATAATATGAGTGAATGTAGAAAACATAATGTTCTTTATGTGAAACCTTCATAAAAGTGTTTATGAATGATACCTTAATTAAAAAAAGAAGAAAAAAAAAGACCTGCCAATTCTATACTAGAATTTTCCCTTTTTTTTTCAATAAATATTTGAGTAATAAGTGGAAATGACAAGTTCTAGATACACAATGGAAAATAGAAATATACAGTACATGCCTGCATAGTTTTTAGTTTCCAGTTGGAGCAGGAGATAGAATAATCTTAACATATAATTGAGCAATAGCTGTAGAATAACAATTATGATAATTTATATGAAGCATATGCATTCTTGCATTTTATTATAAAAATCAATTTGCTGGCCCAGAGAAAATTTTCTTTACGAAAAGAAATTTCTGTGCTCTGCTCTTACTGCATTTTTTACTGGTTGTGAACTTAATGAAAAACTTCACAAATCTTAACAGTATTAAGAACTCATGGCTTTTCTTTTCCCTTTTTTAATACAGCTTTCTCTCTGCCATTTAAAAATTCCCTAATGAATGAAGAACTAAAATAAGCACGTTTGCTTTGACCCTTTGTCTCCTTTCTATTCTCCTTATCCTTTCATATCCAGTTCCACACTTTACCAAATCAAAATTTCTTTCATTCAAGATGAAGTCCAAACCTCTCCAGCTTCATCTATCACCATTTTTCCATCTCTAGCTCTTTTTTACTATGTCAATGCAATGAATATACATTATTATCATTCATACTTTTTTCTGTCTGAATTTTCCTAACTATTGTTAATAGATAAACTAAGACATATTAAAAATTTTAAGAGTTTATTTGGGCGTAATCAATTCAAATCAGACAACATCTAATCTAGCAGACAGAAAGGAGCTCTCAGGAGCTGTGCAAAATGAAAGAATTTTATAAGGAGCAGGAGCACGAATAAGGAAGTTATGCTAGGCTAAAAAGTGGGTTGGTTATTGCAAGGTTACTTTTCTTTAGGGAATGGCAGGAGTCTATTAGGTAGATTACCAACCTGTTGCTAATTGGGCAATTCCTATTTGACTGCTTTAAGATTCTATTTCTGGGAAAGCCAAAACTGCAATTAAGTTAAATCTCAGTTTGATGATGTAGGGCTTAGCATAAGTGACTCCATTTTGGGCTTGTTATATTGTTTTTAACACTGTTTCTGGCTTGTCCTTACTAATTCTTCACACCATCTGCTGTAGGAAGCTTTCTTCCTAGACTAGTATATGCCACACACTAGGTATTCTTTCAGGATTTCTTAAGTAATTGAAAAAAATAAGGAATTAATTTTTAGATCACCTATATGAAAAATCCAAGTCCACATGTCAGAGAAAACTGCAGTGTCTTATGAGAGCTTAAGCAAAATTATTGTTTTTTCCCCTTTAAAGTAGTGTGCTTATTGAAAGCTTTTGTGAGATTCTGCATGTGAAGAAATGTTCACAACAAAAAAAAAGAACCAAAACCTTTTCAGTTCCAGCAACAGGGTCCCATCAGTTTAGTCTGAAAAGCCTACCACCTAATAAGTGCAATTCTCTTAAGCTCCTGTGGTTAAGGGTACTGTAAAAAAAAAGGCGTTGATTTGTTAGGACATGTGTAGTCAGGTCCTCTGCTAACCTATTAAGCAAATTCAAAGCACTCCTAGGGTTAGAGAGACTCCTGCTAGTTGCATTTTCTACTAAATCACTCTATTTTCTCACCTTGGTAGCTCATTTGCCTACTTAGCAGCATGAATGGTCACTTGTTATTCATGTACCAAAGTGTAAATGACTGAATGCCACTCTATGTGAATACTCATTAATGCGCAGCTCTTTTGTGTCTGCCACCCCTTAATTCATTTTGCCACACTAAAGGTACACAAAAAGCTGAGTTCAACAGTATTCTGAAATACACTTAACATTGACCAAATGTAATTTTGTTATTCATTCACAAATGTAAAATATAAAAATTGTTTATGGAATTAGGATATTTTCCTAAATAAATCCTGTTGGTTAACTCTGTACAGGTGTGTAAAGTACATGATTAGCATAGTAAAACATGCACTTCACAAACTTACTTTGAATTTCTAAGTACTTCTATTTCCATAACTGCTCCAGAGCTGCAGGTGCACAGGATATTTACACCAAAGGCAGGAATAATGTCTGAATTATTCCCTCTTCTAACTACTTCCCCTCTTCATTTCCCAGCCTGATAGTCTGATAGTAAAGAGGACTATGTTCAAGAAAGGAGAAGAAAGAAACTTTGGAATTTGTGCCAAATGACTTTAATCCATCTAAGAAGGACATAAATTAATCCTCTCATCCCCCCACCTCTGACCATGAAGCTAGACGCAGTATTTGTGCCTTGGATCTTTAGGAAATCTCATTCTTAGTTGAATTGAATGACCTTCACTGACTTCAACCACTAATTGGTTCAATTCATTAACAACATATTTTTATGGTTCTGTTTCCTTTTTAATGTAGGCTTAATAGAATACTCCTGTTTATGTGTTTCTCTCCCACAAGATGGGAAATTTGGTTAGAATTGCATGTGCATTATACAAAAGAAAACACATGAAAAAGACCTAGCTTATTTCAAAAATTCCCATGATTTGTTAATAACCTAATTTGCTCTTGAGTTACTGACACAACAAAGAGAAAACTCTTTCCATCAGTTATTTGTTTACATGATAACATATTTGCACTTGGAAATATAAAGCTTGACTTCATGGTAATAACTTTGAATTTTTGTGAGTCATTTTGTAAACAATAATATTCAATTATCCATTCTGAACGAATGAATGGTAGATTTATGTTTGGTGTGAGGAGACAAAGTAAAGGATGTTCTTGTCTTTGTATTGTACTAAATAATTTGAGGCTTATTGGATAAGACTTAAGTACTGAGAAGAAAAAAATAAGTTGCTTATTTCTTCAGTTTCCACAAAATGTAAATATAAATCACTTCCTAAAGATTAGTTTATTTTAGGTTCTCATGGAGACTTCTCAGATATACACAAGTTAGTAGTTTGAGCATAAATGCAATCTTTTAAGTAGTTCCAAAATTATCAGTTGACTGAACAAATGATTTAATGAGTTAATTCTATATGTGAGGTTGTAAACTATGAACTAGATATTACAGAAGCAGCAACTTGAAGGAAGGTAAGACTTAAAAACTGTGAACCTACCCTTGTTTTTTATTTGCTTGGTTATTATAGACACATGTAAGGTTTGATATATTCCTTTTGTCAAGCAATAGTGGCTGAACATAGCAGAATAGATTTCTTCCTCTTTACTTTAACTAATATGAACTGACCAAGTGGTACTTGGGTTTTATTACTCTTTGTTACATTTAGAGGCAACTGAAGGAGTTCAGAATATGCCATCCCAAAATGTGATGCCCTGGCATACTGACCATTTTGAACTAAAAGTACTTGAAAAAGAACAAATTAGAATAAAAAAACACTGACTTTCCTTCTTTTTCTTAAAAGCAGGATATAAAATTCCCATGTGAAGATGTCCTGTCATAAAACAAATGAATAAACGAAACAGAAATAGACTCATAAACACAGAAAACAAACTGGTGGCTGCATAGAGGAGGGGATTTGGGGGGATGGGTGAAATAGGTGAAGGCAATAAAAAGTGTAGGAGACGGCCTTTGTCTTCACACATGTCTGAAGGCAGAATGGGAAAGCACCTTCCCACATGTCTGAACGCAGCATGGGAAAGCACAAGCTTGAGAACAACCGGTGCAGTCCTTGGAAGTTATCTGCCCACAAAAACGTATCTTGTCCTCGAAGACGAGCCAAGATGCCTATCTCTGAAAATAGGGAGACCTTGAGGATGTGTGAAAACACCGCCCCTGCTTACCAGGCAGCTTCTAAGAAAATCAACAAGGTGCTCTGGCCTGCCCCCCTGAGATGGGAAAGATGAGTACAGCACTTGGATGAGGTCCGAGAAAGGCAGTATAAAAATAAAGGTGCTGCGCCACTTCGTGGCTGCAGTCATTGTCTGTCTGTCTGTGTTGTCTGTGTTTTTTGTTCTCTCATGTTACCCAAAGAAAACGTGTGACATGCTATATCTGGCACCCAACATGGGGCTCAAGTGGACAACCTCACTGTGAGGCAGGACCTCACCACCCTGAAGAAACTGGAGAGGGGGTGCCAGGGGTGACTTGGGACTGAGAAGGGGATCAACATCGGGTAAGCCGACAACTGCGATAGTTGGATTTCTGGAAGAAACAAGGAGTGCTAGTGGGGAACTCTCCCTCTTTTGAGAGGGAGTATCAACACCTCATACGGGGACTTCTGCATTCTCTTGGCGTAACTGCCAAAGATAAGCTGTTGAAAGGTTTATTTACCAGGGTCTGGGAGCATGGCTTTTAGTTTCGCTTTCAGTCAGAGGTGCAATTAAATAATGAAGCATGGTGTAAAGTTGTTAAAACTTCGCCAGGCTCATCAACAGGGGGACACAATGCCTGTTACTTTGTGGTCCCTTTCTACCTCTATTTCTCAAGCTTTGCAGCTGTTAGAAATGGACTCTCAGAGAGATGCTCGCTCTGCTGTCTCTGATAAGCGTCCTTTATATGAAGGTCCTTTATATGAAGATGTTCCAGAGGTTTTGAGTTTGCCACCTCCCCCTTATGAAGGTGGGGGTGAGTCTGATCAGGAAGACAATATATTGACAGAGTTTATAGAGAAATTGACAGTAGCTACCACTCCCCCCAAGCTTTCACCCTCTGCTCTGCCACTTTCTGCCTTTCTCACTTTTCTTCTGCCTCTGCCGCAGCTGCTGGCTGCTAGACACTCCTTTACTGTTCCCAAGGGACCTGGTCCTGGTGCTTGTGATGAAGATCTCCCACCACCTAGCTTTTGTCTTCCCAATCACTAGACGAGTGATCCCTCCTAACACCCAATTCCCTCAAGGAGGTCTTGAGGTAAATTATCTCCCAGGAACATATAAGGCTCTGAAAGAGTTAAAACAAGCCGTTCAAAATTATGGCCCTCAATCTCCTTTTGTATTAGGCCTACTTAACACTTTCTGTAGAAGATTTGCTGCTACCCTTAGATTGGGAAAATATCTGTAATAATGTTTTGGAAGGGTCACAATGGTTACAGTTAAGAAGTTGGTGGTATGAGGAAGCTACCTCACAAGCTAGGAGGAATGCCACTTGGCAACCTCCTGGTCCTGTGGAGTCTGAACTCACTGGGACGGGGCCTCATGCCTCCTTGGAAGCTCAGGCTAGACTTAGTGATTTGGCCTTAACCCAGGTGAAGTTCATAGTGTTAAAATCACAGATGAAAATTGAAATCTCAGGAAAAGATAGCCCCTTCATTCACAAAAATTACCCAAGGTCCTTTGGAACCATATACTGATTTTTTTATCTCGTTTAAAGGATGCTGTTTTCCGCAACTTAGGAGACAGTCCTGCAACTAACACGCTTCTTCAAGTACTGGCATTTGAAAATGCAAACCCGGAATGTCAGAAAGCGCTTTGCTTGTTAAAAGCTAACGCACTCTGGTTGATGAATTTATAAGAGGCTGTGCTGGCATAGGCAGAGTTGCTTATCAAGCTGAAAATCTTGCTGCTGCACTTCAAAAAAGTACTTCTAAACTAACTTGTTTTAATAGTGGAAAACGTGGACATATAAGAAGAGAATGCAAAAACAGAAAATATAATTTCTTACAAAAAGCGTCTAAGGTAATGTAAATAGAGCCTGTAAAATAATCAAGTTACACCCTAAAACCAACATGTAAATAGCTCTATTCTATTAACTCCTTTCCTTAGAGGCAGTCGTCCTAGAGCTAGGCATTTCCTTGTCTGCAGCCCCAAGGAAGCGAAACAAGCTTGTAACCCGAATCAAGGCTCTAGCAGTGAGAGGTCACATGGTCCCTACACTTATCAGATAGGCAGGGGGCTCTCAAGAAATGACTAAAGCTAGGACAGAAAAAACTAGGAAAACTAACTGGAAGCAATTCAATCCCTAAACTCTAAGAAAGAAGTGTCTTATATTCTGCACTCAAACCTGGCCTCAAAACAAACACTCTGATTAAAGAGGCTTGGCCCCTGAAAGAAGTTTGCAATATAATGTTATGCAGCTAGATATATTTTGCCACAAGGAAAATAGTCAAAAGTCCCATGAACTACTACAATATGGAACTAGTTTTCTAAATTATTTTAGTGAAAATCTGTTCTACTTACTAGGTTCATCATTATCTTTGAAAATTGGAAAGTTTTAAACTAGAGTCCCTGAGATAGAAGAAATTTATCTTTTACAATACAGCCTGGCTTTAAATAACTCATGCTAGAATTGTACATGCATTTCATTTCCAGTCCCCTGGACTGGGGCTGTCTAAACCTTAAACCAGTTATGTAAACTGCTCGCCCTTAGAGTGTATTCTTGAAAACTGAAGTACTTTTAATCAAATAAACTAAGAAGAAAGAAGGCAATTAAATATTAGTAACTCAAACCTTCATATCAGTTTGTCTGTCTGTATGTATGTTTTTATATGGAAAGTGTTGTAAACTGTAGTGATTATATCTCAGTCTGTATGTTTGTGTGTCTAAGTGTGTAAATAAAAAATATTTTCTACCTCTGGATGGTATTAATAAAAATTGATTTAAAAACAAGCACTTGTGAAAATTGGGCATTCTAAAACTTACAGAAAATCTAATAAAAATATTAAGCATTGCTAATTTAAGTTTAAATGAAACGGACATGTCCTTATAGTTATCAGCTGCCAAAGTTTACTTAAAGTCATTTAAGTTAATGTTACCTGTTAAATCTTTCAAGAAAATGCTTAAAGAAAAGCTTGACTTTGTCTGATGTGTGGTAAAAGTTTTATAAGTAATTTAGCATGGTTGCTAAAAATAAGTAAACAAGTGTAGCAAATAAACTTTTAAATAATAATACTGTATTAATGTATAACAGTGTATATATCTGCAAACAGCCTGAGAATTTTTGTGGTAACCAAAATTCTTAAAGTTTTGTTAAGTCATAAAGACATATTTTGTGCTTATTGGGAAATTGTGCTGTTTAGCACATCTCCAAAAATAATAAAATATGTTCATAAATGTATCAATCTGAAGACTGCTGATGTACAGTTTACAATGGTTTATTTTTCAGTGTTCACTAAAGGTTAAGGTACCAAATGGTTTTAAGTTCTAGTTAAAACTACTTAATATAATAAGGAAAACATTTCTGTATGCTAAGAATGTATGTTTTAATAAGAAAAGGTATAAAGAATAGAAATGCATTGTGTTGAAAGTGAAAGAAGATAACTATTTAAAAGTACAGCTGTTTGTTCAAGGAAAGAAAACACTGAATGTAAGAGGAAATTTGTGAAAAGTTTGTGAAAGATTGATATAGTCTTGCTGTGTGAAATTAAAGCAAAAAAATCTTGATATCAAGTACATAGGAAGACCAGAATTTTTGTTTGTTTAAAGAACAAAAGTTTATTACAGTACCTTTAATGTTGAAATTTGTAGAAAGTTTTCTAATTAGTTATTAAAATAGTTTCTTATGCTTAAAGACTTAATGAATTGTCTGTGTATTTAAGAAAATAAGATCAATATTAAAAAGACTAAGCTAAGTGTTGTTAACAACTATGTAACCCTCTGAATTTGCTTTTAAACCTTCTTATCATTCTAGTTAAATAATAAGTGTTATTTAATAACTATAATTCTATTTTGACAAGTGCCTTAAAACCTTTTGACAGCTTCCCAAGACCAAATTTTAAAAAGTATTTTTACCTCTCAGTTAACTGATATTTTCCAGAGGGCCCCTGGAATATGTCAGAGGAATTTCTTCTCCTCATCAAAGAAAATATTTGACTAATTTGGCTTATTTACCTGATATATACTTACCTAAAAAGTGCTGTCAAAAGGAATAATGCTAAATTTTATTACTGAGTGTTTTATGTTACAGAAATATCCAAACTTCTATCAACTATCTTACAGTAAGTTCTCATCAGATCTTTAACCATTGTCATTTGTAAATCTTTTCTTGTTTAGAATCACTGTTTAATTACTCTTAAACTAGTGAAGAACTAGATTTCAGCAGAATGAGTATTAGTTACCTAAAATTAAGTAAACTAAAGAAAAATGATTTTGTAGCTTCTTGTTTCAAGTGTTGCTGATAAAATGTTTTAAACTTTATCTCTTAAGCTGAATGACACTGCTCCAGTTTACCTCTCCTCTGTGTTACATACATTTTTCAGCTATATAACATCACTCATAAAACAGGCATTTCACACAATTCTACAAGCCAAGCTCTCATTGAATATTGTCATTTTACTCTTAAACTAAAAAAAAATTACATTAATACAAATAGGGGGGATTATTCCCCAATATGATAAAATTAATTGCAAATTGACGATTAATGCATGTTTTACATATCCTTAATTTTGATCTTCTAAATGGTGACAGATGATCAGCAGTGGAAATACATTTTTCTGATAATATTTCCTTTTCTGAAACAACAACAGTTCCTGTGTAGTAGTCTCCAATAGGTTCTTCACTATGGCATAAAAGTCATATCAAGGTGTGGGGCAAAGGGTTTGCTTGTGTTGTTACAGAGGATCAACGTTTGATCTAGCTACCTAGAAAATGAATTCAGATACAATATGAAGAAGAACTTCCAACATCAACATCCTCTAGAAGAATCATTCCAGAAGGTGACCATCAAAAAACCTCAACAAAAGTCTGCACGTCAGACATGGAAAACTGAAGCCCACTAAATAATAGTATCTTTGTTTTTATTTCCAATAATGGCACTTAATATATGTATATACTACATACACTTGCATTATAACAGCAAGCGTAAGCAACCCCCCTTATTTAAGCCATGGTGTAGCTCTGTATTGCTTATTTACTTGCTCCACTCCTGTAGGCCCTATAGTATGGAAAAAGAATGGTGAAGAAATATATAGACAAATGATGGAGGAAAACTTGGATGGAATGATATTGCTGATCGGTCTGTTAGAGATGGTGATCATTGTGATATTTATAAAGCAGTTTTATCCAGAGAAGATATTGGCAACTACACCTGTGAAAAGTTTCAAAAAAGAACTCCTATCATAGAGTAATTATGTGTATTTAAATATATCACTCATGCCAGAAAATAATTTTTCCTCACCTAACTTGTGGTTACAACAACTCGTGAGCCAAGGGTTGCACAGGTCATCTTTTTGTGTAGCAAGAAATTCCTCTATCAGTGGACTGTTGAAGAAGAATTTAACAGGCACAAGACTTCCTCTTACGGTGTTTACTAATACATCAGGCATAAACATCACTCTTCCCCGTAAAGTGCTTGCTCCTGATGCCCAATTAAATTTACCTGTTAGTACTACTATAATTATTGATTGTGTATGTATTAATTGTACTCATTAGCCTCTTACTGTAACTGTACCATCAATGTAAAATGGTCTTCTAGATATAGACTTCCAAATGGTTGGGTATTTTTGTGTGATAACAAAACATATTAAGCCCTTTCTTCACACTATCGAGGTGTTTGTCGTGTGGGACTCATTCTTCCTGCCATAATAAATCATCCAAGATATAAGCCCAATAGACTTCTCTGAGCTCTGCCATCTGACTATGATGAAAACTTGAAACTTTCAGATCCTGCCACTATTGCAGTTGCAGCTGCATTCCTCTGCAGGTTCCTGGACTTGTTGGAATGCTAAAGGAGATATCTAAGCTGGCCTGCACATATAGCAAAACAACAAATTTGACTGCTTATATATTATCTGAACTCAACCAAGAACTGAGAGAAGTGCGAGTTGCGGTACTTTGGAATCGCGCTACTATAGACTGTCTGCTGTTAAAAGAACATGAAGGATATTAACAGTTTCCAAGAATGTGCTATTTCAATTTGTCTGATTTTTCTCAAACTACCCAAAATCAATTAGATGATATTCATCATATTGTCAATAAGTTTTTACAGATGCCTGACCTATCTAACTGGTTTTCTTAATTTCATTAGACATAACTAGTAATTGTAAGTCTGCCTTTGTTATGTATCTGTATTCCTATTCTGTTAATGTGTGTATGCAATTTAACTGTAAGTTTGTTAAAACCTATATATATATTCAAGTTATGTCTGTCATTTGACATGTTTGATCTCAGCCACGTAATATTTAAAGAAAGGAGGAGATGTAGGGGATGGCCTTTGTCTTCTCACATGTCTGAAGGCAGAATGGGAAAACACCTTCCCCCATGTCTGAATGCAGCATGGGAAAGCACAAGCTTGAGAAGAACTGGTTCAGTCCTTGGAAGTTATCTGCCCACAAAAACATATCTTGTCCTCGAAGATGAGCCAAGATGCCTCACTCTGAAAATAAGGAGACCTTGAGGATGTGTGAAAACACCACCCCTGCTTACCAGGCAGCTTCTAAGAAAATCAACAAGATGCTCTGGCCTGCCCCCCTGAGATGGGAAAGATGAGTATAGCACTCGGCTGAGGTCCGAGAAAGGCAGTATAAAAATAAAGGTGCTGCGCCACTTTGTGGCTGCAGCCATTGTCTGTCTGTTGGTGTTGTCTGTTTTTCGTTCTCTCATGTCACCCAACGAAAACGTGCGGCACACTACAAAAAGGTACAAACTTTCAAATATAAAATAAGTCATGGGGATGAAAATTGCAATGTATGGAATATAGTCAATCATAATGTACTATCTTTGTATGATGATGGTAACTACACTTATGGTGGTGAGCCTTTTCTAATGTTTAAAACTGTTGAATCACTATGCTGCACACCTGAATCCAAGATAATATTGTATATCAACTATACTTCTGTAAAAAAAGAAAGAGGTCCTCCCTATATCATAAGGAAAGTAACACCTTTATAATCAAGAGCAAGTTGAGACTGAGAGAATTCTATACAAACAGATGTATTAAAGTAATTTGCTTCCTTTAGTCTTCCCATACAGTTTAGTTACTTTTTCACCATTGCTTCTCTTTGTTCAATCTAATATAAAAGCATGTTGATTTTGTCATTTCTTTGCATCGTCATTCCTTGTGAAGCCTCCTGTGTCACATAAAACTTGCATTAAGTAAATTTGTATGCTTTTGCCTATTAATTTCATGTCGATTTAACTCCTAAACCAGCATTCCCCCAAAAAATAACCCTAAGAAGGTAAAGGTAAAATTTCCCCTACACACACAATTACCATTTATTGAGCAACTTCTACATACTAGACACTACGCTGTATGCTGGGAACTTGAAGAAGTTAACTTTGAAGAAGACATTGTGAATTCATCAAGCTTAGTTTTGGAAATACACAAAAGAAGATAACTGATTCTATTACTTTTCTTATAATTACCAACAGAATAATCCCAGTCAATATTTTGTTCTTTCTACTGCATTTATAGCTCTATTGCTTTTGATACAAATTGTTTTAATTTATCTTTGTCTTTTAATGAGCACATCTATCTTGATGAACAAATACTTTTAGAAAAAAATATGGGAGAAAAATCTAATACCTATTAACAATCACTTCCCTATGTCTCAAAGAGCATAGGGATAAGAATGCAGCTAGGGATAAGAATTGTGAAACTGGCTTACTAAAGTACATCCAGTTCTATTTTCTATCAGCTGGAGATTTAGGATGACCATGCTATTTTCAAAACTACATGAAGTCTATTATTGTGAGAGTGAATGAAAAAGCATTATACTGAAAATTTTGAGTTCTTGTTGAAAAATAAATCATATTGAGTTAGAATAGTTTTGTTATGGAAAGAAACACATGGTCTATGCACATACACTCTAGGTGCATGTAGATTTGCACCATTTGACAGTTTTCATGGAGAAAAGGGAGTGAGATGTCCTAGAAACTTATATGTATTTTTCCCCTAATGGAAGAGGTTTTATGAACATTAGAGCCACATAAAAATACTTCCATATTTTTATAATTCTGAATTCTGACCTTATGTCATTTGTCTATACATAGCTAAGATGCTTTATTTGAGTTTGATACTAATTTGAAATATATATGAATTAATGTTTATCAAGTGGCCTTTCATAGAAAAAATATTGTGCAAAAACAATATATAAATTCATACAAAGTCCCATGAGAAATGACAATGATATTCATAGTTACTTTCTAACAGCACATGTTCAATGCTCTTTAACAACATCCACTTTTAGTGTTCTCTATTTGCATCTAAATATATCAGAGCCCTACTAAGAAGAGAGACTGAAATATTCATTAAATTTTTAGCTATTTCTTGGTAGGTAAAAAGGGGTTTTAGTTGTTTTTAATAACATATACTTATTCTATTTCATGTTTTATTTTCATAATCTTTAATTGCAATTATTTTATTAATTGTTACTATAATAAATATCACCATATCATTAATTCACCTAGGAGACTATGCTTGCAATTGTAGGTCATCATTTTTTATTGATACACCTTTTTTCAAAATTTGTACCTGTTCAACTAAGAATTTTGAAAGGCATGTTCTTAAGGATGCGAGTTAAAATTTTTTTATAGTAAAATTCAAAAAGTTTATAATTTCTTCATATAACAAATATGCTTGATATATAATTATTTGGCAAGATGACACAAAATAAGTACAGACATTTATGCTAATATTTACCAGTCTTTCATGGCAACAGATAAGAAACATAAAACTTAGCTGAGAAGGTTAAAAGTACAAATAAATTGTCATGAATATGTCATGAAGTATCTAAATGATTACTTTAATTTTCTTTTGAAAAAATACCAATATAGTAAATTATTGGTAGCTATTTTTACACAGTTTTTAATATTGTAAATACTTTTTTCAAGTCAAGTCTTATTATGTCCCCAGGGAAGTATCATTTATGGATAGGGCACTTTATATTTCCAACATTCCACTCAATTTATCAGTCTTGTTAGTGTTTAAGAAATATTGGCTATAGATTAGTCTATGAAATTTTTTGCCTAATTTTTCCTACTCTATTGGCAATATTCAAAGAGTCATCTGAGGTTACATATTGGAGTAATCACTGATTCTATGTTATAAAGACTAAATGGTCTACTCTGGTAGGTCTTAAAGGCTATGTCAACTAAATCTGAACAAAATGCTTAACTTGCACAGATAGATAAACATGTGATCCTTTACTTTTTACATTATTTCTTGTGAGATGCTTTAACAATTTACAGTGTCTCTAAAATGGAATCTATAGTCACTGAAAATATATTTTTCAGTCCCATTCTAGTGCTCTTTCTCTAGCAAAATAGGATCATTTTGCATTTGTTTTAAGATTATCCATTCTAGTGTATATTCCCAAATGGAAAAAGGCAAGCTTTGGAAGCAGAATGACCAAATCCTAAATATATCATTACCTGGACTTGTGACCATGGAGAATATAGTCACTTTTTCTGATATTTTGTTTTTTCATTTGAAAATTATTCTGTCCTACAGAGCTTTTATTTTCTTTGTTTTTAGAAAGGGCATCAGAATTGGAGATACTCTTTGTAAATGATTAACACATACATACATACACAATAAATGTACATTATATTGTAACTCCATCTTTTTTAGTCTGTCTTTCCTGTTATAGGTAGAGCACACACTGTCTCTCATCACCTTGTCTCTATTTCTGAAAATTATGGCTCAATCTGTACCATATAGTTCCACATTTAGATTGCCTACTTAGAGTTTCTGGTTGATAGCAGACAGATTACAAGAAGGCAACAGTCAATTGACTATGTTAAGATTAAACGGGTCTATAAGAATAATATTGATTCTTTCCAAGACTTAGAAAATGGTTAACCCCTTTTCTGTGTATGAATTTAATACAGTGATTTCTTCACTTTTGGCACCCACGTTCATGAGGCACTTTTATGCACTATTAAACTTTTGGAAGTTGTATTATAACCCTCTTAAGCTTCAAAGACTGGTATATGCATTGATTATTGGTATTTGGTACTTTTTCTACTATTGTTTTATTAAAGTTAAATAAATCAATCTAATACCTACTCATATGCTGATAATTATTAACAAAATTCAACTCAATGATAAATTATTTTGTAAATCAAATATTTGAATATGTTTGATCACCAATCCCACATATGAATTTTCCACCAACAGGTATATTTATTCTTAGTAAAATTGAGTTCATGAAAATAGTTCTCTGAGGAGCTACACCATGAATTTCCTGGTTTCTTAGCAAATACATCTTTTTGATAACTGTATAGAGATTTGATCGTATTACACCATAGAGATCATTTGAACCCTGTTATAGTTAATCTAGCAATAGTGTTGAAGTATGATGCTGTGAATTTTGCCTGTTATCTGAGGACAATTTTAGATAAATCACATCATGAAAATTGTAACTGCTTATAGCATTAGGACCAAATGCTCTGTAATTATTGTCATTACTTTCATCCTTTCACTAAATAACATGAAAATATTAACCATGTGGAAATTAGAAACTAAAGCACAATTATTGGTTTACTATTATATCTAGAAGACATATCTTTAATTAGGAAGTTGCTGAACAAGTGATTACAATAATTAGTCAATATTAATAGCAACTAAATAAACAACTATAATTGTTCCAAAAACATTACACAAAAGCAGTGACATCTCATGAACCCTATACTACCTTCACTAGGTTTTACCACAGTTCTGTTATTATATCTGTTATGGAAAACCTGGACTGGATCACTGACAGAAGAACCAAGCAGCGCTCAGAGGTCTTGGTGGGTGGAGGTTTATTTCACACTGGTAGGCTCAGAGGAGAGTAATCTCCAAAGGTCTGGGCCTGGAGCACAAGCAAGGGAAGCAATTTATACTATTTTGTTTTCATATATGTGGCATTTAAGTGTACACAACAAGCAGGGCAAAAGAGGAGCCTGGAGGAGTGAGAGGGAAGAAGGAGCTGGGAGTTTCCTACTGACCTTGTCAGGGAAAGAGGAACCCGGAGGAATAAGAGAAAAGGGGAGGGGGCTGGGAGTTTCCTTATCACTCCCCTCTCTGATGCCCCTTTAAACACTTCATTTTAGGGGACATCATCATCTTGGTTTATGATAGGGTCATAATGGCTTGTATTCACACTTCCAACCACTAGGAGCTAGGGTATTCCCCCTGAGGACAGTGTAAAGTTGTAAAGCTTAGAGGTTCTCCATTCTGATCTGGTTTGGGTAGTTAGGCAAGGTCCAAATCAATATAGAAGTAACATTATGATGTGGTACTGGGAAGATGCAGGCTTAGGCTTGAATTTAGTTAGAAGAAATGGGTAAGCACAGCAAAACAACCTACGATTACCCAATAGACATTAGAAAGGGCAACTTTTTGAGGGACAGACCAGTCAGAGGGGGCAGCAGCAGAGAGTACAGTGCCCCGGATAAGAGATCCCACTCCGGCGAGGGCCAGGATCCACAGCAAGCAGCTGTTCATTAGTCAGAGGGTTATTGTCAAATACGGAGGTGGAGAGGATTCTGGAGGTCTGGCTGGGCCTTCCTCTGATGTATTTCTTCATCTAGATTATGGGCCTTTTTCACTCTGGAATGATGGACCCACAGAGTGATGCCTGCAACTTTGAAGGCAGTAGGAGTAGTTAGAACAGCAATGTGGGAGCCCGTCCACTGAGGTTGGAGGGGGTCCCTCTTCCAATCTTTGACCCAGACTGAGTCCCAAACCTGTAAGGAGTATACTGGGGTCCCTAAGGAGAATGGGGCTCTTTCTATGGTGTATTGTTGTAGCTTATTTAGGGTGGCTCCTAAGGCTTGGAGCTGCTCTCTTGCTCCCTTATCTCCTTTCTGGTGTAGGTTCCCTGGGAGAGTTTCCAGACATGGGGGTGGGGGTGTCCATACATTAATTCAAAATGGGAGAAGCCTGAGTCCCAGGTGTGCAGTGAGCATGCAGGGGGCTGGGGGCAGTAGGTCCAGCCACAGGAAGCCAGTTTCTTGGTAGAACTTAGCTAAGGTATCCTTGAGGGTGCAATTCATTCACTCCACTTTCCCTGAACTCTGTGGCCTGTATACAGTGTGGAGTTTCCAGGTAATGTTGAGAGATTTAGTTAAGATCTGTACTCCATCTGCTACAAATGCAGGTTCATTGTCACTGTGAATTGTAGATGGTAGGCCAAACTGGGGTACAATTTCTCTCAGGAGGACTTTGGCTACCTCCCAGCTTCATTCTGTCCTGGTTGGGAGGGCTTCGACCCACCCAGGGTATGTACACACTGTCACCAGGAGGTATCTGAGTCCTCTGCTTGGCTGTACATCTGTGAAGTCTAATTCAAAGTCTTCAGAGGGGGCAACTCCTGCCCTTTGGACACCTGGTTGGGGGTCACAGTGCAGATCGAGTGTTATTTATGGGGCAAGTCACACACTGCTCACTTATTGCTTGGCATAATGCTAGCAACTGGCTGATGTAGTATTGCTTTTTGAGGAGGGCTTAAGTGTTTTTCCTAGGTGGCTGAACTGATGGTATTCGCTAACTAAATGCCTTCCAGTTGCAGTTGGGACCAAGATGCATCTGTCAGGCAGCATCCACCACCCCTTTTCAGGTAGGGTGGCTCCTTCAACCATGGCTCAGTCCTTCTCCTTTTCAGTGTACTTGGGTGGAGGGGCCTCCAGTGGGGATATTAGGGCTATAGTGAGGGAAGGAGATTTACCTGTCTCCTTACTGGCTGCTGCTTTAGCTGCTTCACCTGCCAGCCAATTTCCCAGTGTTATAGGGTCATTTCCCTTTTGGTGTCCTTTGCAATGCAGAATTGCTACTTCTTTTCAGAGCCAGACAGCCTCGAGGAGTTTTAGTATTTCTTCCTTGTTGTTGATTGCTTCTCCTGCTGCAGTGAGGAGACCTCTTTCCTTGTAGATTGCCCCATATATGTGTACAGTGTCAAAGGCATATAAGGAATTTGTGTAAATGTTGGCTCGCTTGCTCTCACTGATGGTGAAGGCTTGAATCAAGGCATGCAGTTTAACCTGTTGTGCTGACCATCTGGTAGGCAGGGCTTTTGCTTCTAAGACCTCAGTGGCAGTAGTTACTACATAACCTGCTCTCCAATACCCTCTTGTAGATAACTGCTGCTGTCACTGAACAGTGTGAGTTCTGGATTTTGTATTGATTGATCCTGCAAATCTGGATGACTTGCACAGACTTCGTCAGTTACTTCAGAGCAATCCTGATCTGGTTTTCCCTCTTCAGTGGGGAGGTGTTGCTGGATTCAGTGTCCATACTGTTCCAAGAGTGACCCATGGCTTTTCACAGAGGAGCCCTTGGTATTGCACTAGCTAAAAGTTGGAGAGGAAGTGGTGCCCCTGTGTGTTCATGAGGGACACAACAGCATGGGGAACCTTGACATTCAGTTCTTGTCACAGGGTAAGTTTGTCTGCCTATTTAATGAGTAGAACTGTGGCTGCCAGTGCTCTGAGGCATGGTGGCCACACTGCCACATCTGGGCCCAATCTCTACAGGTATGCGACCAGACACTGCCAGGGGTCAACAGTCTGCATGAGAACCCTGAGGGCCACCTTTTCCTTTTCATGTACAGAGATTAAAGGGCTTTTCTATATCTGGCAGGCCTAGGGCTGGTGCCTGCCCTAAAGCAGCATTTATTTCCAGGAAGGCAGCTTTTGCTTCTTCTGTACAGACAGAGGACTCTTGGTCTGGCCCCCCTAGGAGGCTGTAGAGGGGTCTTGCCATTGCTGAGAATCCAGGAATCCAGATTCAGCAGAACCCTGCATCCCCCAGGAATTCTCGTAGGCCCTTCTTTGTCTGGGGCTGGGGTAAGGAGGTAATGACTCTTTTCCTCTCTGGCTCTAGTGTCCTCCTTCCCTGGCTGAGGAGGAAGCCTAAGTACACCAGGCTTGTTGCTGGCAGATTAGTGCCTTTTTCCATAAGACTCAATATCCCGAGTCTGACAGGATTTGCAGTAGGGTCTTTGTGCCCTCTGTACAGTTCTCGGGTGTCACTGGCAGGGAAGAGATCATCTACTTACTGGAGGAGGGCACAGTGCTTGGCTCTCGGAAAGCTGGCAAGTCTGCAGCCAATGCTTCTCCAAAGAGTGTGGGTAAGTTCTTGAAACCTGTGGAAGCTGTGTCTATGTTAACTGCATTTGCCGCCCTGTATCCAGTTCAGTCCAATGGAAGGCAAACAAGGGCTGGCTCTGGGGGGCCAGCCAGAGGCAGAAAAAGGCATCCTTTAAGTCTACGCAAGTGAATCATTTGGCAGACCCCAGGATCTGGCTGAGGAGGGTATATGGGTTTGGGACTACTGGGTGCAGAAAAACAGTCACTTTGCTGATGGCTCTCAGATCTTATACCGGTTAGTAACTTCATCCTGGCTTCTTGATTGGTAGGAGCAGGGTGTTCCAGGGCAACTGGCACTCAACAAGAATGCATGCTTCTTTGAATCTGGTCAGGTGTTCTTGGATGCCTGCCCTAGCCTCTTGTGAAGTGGGGTACTTCCACTGTCTCTGTGGCTGGACCACCGGAGTCAATTCTACAATGGCAGGGGCTCCGTTATGGGCAAGTCCAGGTGGGTTGTCTTCAGCCCATACCTAGGGGAAGGCAGCTCTGAATTCAGGTGGGCTACTTGAGGGAGCCTGGACACAGAATAGTCTCCATTCCTCTTCCCTGGGTGTGATTATTGCCAGTATGAAGGACCCTGGCTCTTCTTGACCTGGGTTAAGTTTGAGGCTGGTACTTCTAGTTGGTTCAAAAGTTATTGGGATTTAAGCCTTGAGAGTATATCTCAGCTCAGGAGGGGAATGCAGCACTTGGGCAGGTAGAGAAACTCATGTCAGACCTTGTGGTCTCCAAGTTCACATTGAAGAGCTTGGCAAAGCTGTTGCTGGACTGCTTTTGTCTTAGTGGCTTCAAGAATAGTTGCAGTCCTTTTACTGAGAGTGGCTACAGGGAGGGTGACCACAGAATGTTCTGCCCCTGTGTCAACCATAAAAGTCATCTTTTGGCCCCACTTTCATTTTGACTGTGGGCTCATGGGGGCCGAGATTAAGAGAGCCAAGTCCTTGTCAATCTGAGCCTGTTCCTGCCAGGTCTATGAGGCTTTCCCTGTGAGGCTCTCCCCAGTAGTGACTGGGCTTCGGGGCTTTGCCTCAGTTGGGGCAATTGTTCTTCCAATGCCCCTTCTCTTTACAGTAAACACACTGGTCCCTGGCTAGGGAGATTCTAGGCTTCCCCCCTCTTGGGAGTTGGCTTTTCTCTGCCTTTTGGTCATCTCTTTCCTTTAGGGCAACTGCCAGGAGGCTGGCCTTTTTTTTCATTTTTCTTTCAGCCACTCTGTCAGCCTGAACTTCTCTGTTTAGATATATTTTGTTGGCAATTGCAATCAGTTGAGTGATATTCATCCCAGCAAAGCCTTCAAGTTTTTGGAGCTTTTGTATGATGTCTGGGGCAGCTTGAGCTATGAATAAGGTGTTGATCATCTGTTGGTTTTCTTGTGCCTCAGGGTCAGAAGGGGTATAGATGCAATAAGCTTCACACAGCATTTCATAATAGGCCGCAGGACATTCTCCTGGTTGTCAAGTGACTGAAGAAACTTTGGTCATGTTCATAAGCTTTTTGGACCTGGCTCTGATCCCCTGGAGGAGGGTGTCCTGATATCAGCAGGTCTGGTGCTGTCCCTCAGAGGTGGGGAAGTCCCACTTGGGGCATTCCTTGGGGACAGAAATTTCAGCCCATGCACCTCAATCAAGGTCCCCAGCTGGTGTGTGCTCTTTCAGGTATTGGCATGCCCCTTTTATAGTCTGCCTCCTCTCCTCCATGTTGAACAGGGTGCAGAGAAGCTGTGGACAGTCTTCGCACATTGGCCAATGTGTTTGGAAGAAGGATTCCTTGAGATCAACCAGGGCTTGTGGCTTCGCTGAGTATGACGGAATGTTATGTTTCCAATTGAGGAGGTCAGTCATGGAGAAGGGTTGGTAGTAAAGCACAGACTGGCCTAGCTGGGTGGTCCCATCTTCATCACACCTCTCAGGCTCCCACGTCTCTCGTACTGGCATCTGAACGGCGCCTGCACCCAATCGAGGGTGCAGTCTGACTGCTGGTTCAGGGGATAGTGGGTCCGTCAGTTCTGGAGGTGACAGGGAGGCCAACAGCTGTGGGGTGTCCAGCATTGGGGGGCTGGATGCTGATGGCCTTGGGGGTGCTTAAGACAGGGGCAATATTGGTTCTTTCTCTGGATCACCAGCAAGAATTTGCAGGGGTTCAGGCTTCTGTTGGTCTTTTGTGGGCTGCTTTATTGAGAGAACTAAGATCCTACCTTTTACCTGTCTGCTGAAAGTGAATCGCACCCAAGGGGGAAAGGGTCTGGGCAGCTCCTAATGAGGAGTCAATATATTGGAACTGATCAGGATGATGAGGATCTCAAGTGATGACCCACCAGACTCAACAGACTTTTGGGACATCTAGGGTCCCTTCTGGAGGCCACCCTGTACTAAATGTGGGCCATTCAGTTTCACACAGGGTTTTCAGCCTGCTGTGGGTTAATTTTACTCTGTAGTCTCCCAAAAATCTCTTCCTGAAATTTTTGATCATGGTGTCAAGAACTGTGAGTTTGCTGTGTCCTGACCCCATGACGTGTCTGTGTAATGGTGCAATGACAACAGACGAGGGAGGGAGTGCACCCTTCAGAGAGACTGGTCACATGCTGGGCTGTTCACTCTCCTTGTGGAGAATTTGGTCAGCCTTGGCTAAGGTGCACCCATATAAATCCTGGGCCAGGTCCACCGAAGCTGTCACCATTATATCAGGGTGGCCAACCATGAATGTGGTGAAGTGCCCACTCAGATTCCATAGTGCAGGCTGTGTAATCATAGATTCAGTGCAGACTGAATGGCTTCGGCTGCCCTGCACACTCTCACACACTCAGACAAGATTTTAAACATTCCCTTCCTGAGAATCCCTACCTGTGAGACTCCTAAGAAGTCTCCGGAAGGTGATCAGGTTCCTCTTCCACTCCAATGGGTGGGAACTGGCTGGGTCAGGGGCCCCGGGGCCTTACCGTAATCTGACATCAGAACCAGGTCCTCACTAGCCAAGCCTCTTTGTGTCCAGTGGGAAAAGTAGAGCAGAGCTCGCTTGGGGCTATCAGGTGGGAGACTGCTGAAAGATCAGGCAGGGCACACCTTCTCCCTTGCAATCACCCATTCCGTCACTGTCCCCCATTGCCCCAAACCAGTGGCAACAACGGGCCAGTGTGGTTGGGCTTCCCTGTCAGGTAATGACATATTACGGAAAACCTGAACTGGATTGCTGACAGAAGAACCAAGTGGGACTCAGAGGTCTTGGTGGTCGGAGGTTTATTTTACACTAGCGGGCTCAGAGGAGAGTAATCTCCAAAGGTCTTAACCCCGAGCACAAGCAACAAGAGCAATTTATATTATTTTGCTTTTGTATATGTGGCACTTCCTCATGTGCAGCAAGCAGGGCAAAATAGGAGCCTGTAGGAGTGAGAGGAAAGAGGAGAGGGCCAGAAGTTTCCTTATATCCATATAATGGATGACTTCCAAAGGTTGTATTTTACTTTCTTTTTTATTTTGACAATTAAAAAATTTCAATACAAGGATTCTAACACTTTCAATACCTAATGTTTGAGTAACTTTTCCTCATTATATAATCAAGTGCATTCAGATGAAGAGAATTTTCAAATCCTCTGAACAAGTTCCCACAAGTGATTTTGTTTTGAATGGGTTAATACACAATATTTAGAGAATATGAGTATATTAAGTATTTAAAGGGAAATATAAGCTTATGTATATCCAAATATGATTTATGAATACATTTTCTACTTCCTATGTTCAACTATTGCAAGGAAAACTCGGATTCCTTGTTATCAGGATTTAACATCAAATTGAAGTTTTTTCAAAGTAGCACTCTCCTTTAATTCTCTAAGTGTTCTTATGAAAACACAGAATTTAAGAAAAGTAAAGGTTGTGAAGAAATATGCTGCCATTTTATAAAACTCAGGTTACCTGAAAATGAAGCAAAATATGAAATAAACATTAATGTTTTGATTTTGAATGTTTTAAGAAATAATCTGTTTTTTATACTGGGAAGTAGAAATGTGCTTTACTGAGAAGGTGGTCTAAAAACTGTTTTCTATCTCTGCTAATAAATTACTCCAAGCTTGTTGGTCTAAAGCACTTACTATCTTACAGTTTTGGATGTTAGATGCCCAAAATGCATCTCACTAAAGCCAAGGTGTTTCTAGAGTTGTGTTCCTTTCCAGAAGTTCCGGGAGAAATCCACCTCCTTGCCTTTTCCAGCTTCTAGAGGCTGCCCATATTTCTTGGCTCATGACCCTTTCTTCTGTCCTCAAAGCAAGCAATGGTAGGTTGAGTCCTTCTCACATGGCATCACTCCTTCAGAAATGCTGCCTTCTCAGAAGACATTGCCTTCTCTGACTGTTATGCTTCCCTTTTTCATTTATTTTTCATGTATCATTTTAAAAAACCAGAAATATTTTAAATAAGATAAAATTCACCATTCTTCAGTATATGATTTTTAGTATACTGACTATATTGTGCCTCCCTCTTTCACTTTTAAAAACCCTTATAATTATATTGGGTCCATCCAGATAATACAGGATAATTGTTCTATTTCAAAATCTGCTGATCAGCAATCTCAGTTCCATCTGCAACTTTAATTTCCCTTTGCTCTGTAACCTAATGCATCTGCAGGATTTGGGAATTAGCACGTGAACTTCTTTAGAGGGCCATTATTCTCCCTACCACAGTTGCTTTTTAGGTATATTACCTTTATAATGTTACCTATACTCTATGATTTTTCAGTTGTTTCACCTATAAATGGTGATATTGCTTGTTCTACCTAAAAAGGATAAAGCTTGTGCTATTGCTTTGTAAAATGTGAATCAATATATAAACATAGGATGTTGATTATGTATTACCCTATTTAACAAAATGATATTGTAGTTTAAATACTGAGGTACTTAGAATTGTACACTTATTGTAAGAGGTTCAATTTGATTCTCAACTGGTTTGGAAATTGAACTTGCATTCCACTCGGCAAAAATTAGAATACTTTCCTTCTTTATATAACTTTGTGTTATATTAAAAGAAAATTTTAATGAAATAAATGTCAGCAAAATAGAGAAAATTTGTGTGTATGTGAATGCATGCTTACATGTTTGTGTGTGTATACACATACCCACTTATATACTTGGAATATTATACTTTTTATAAGAGGTCCAGTTTGACTCACAACAGGTTTGGGAAATTGAACTTGCACCCCATATGAATGCGGGGTATACATTTAAAAAGTGAATAAATCTGAAGGATGAGAAATAACAAAGAAAGTAAAGTCAGAAAAGATTAACCAACATTACTCTTAGCTCTCAAGTCATCAAGGTAATTCAGTTTTGTTTTATAAACTCAGGACAGAGAACTGTTTCTACTTATTCTGACTTTATACTGTTTTCTTCACATTGAGATATGCATATTTTTTTCACGATGCTTCCAAGATTTGGAAATATCCATTTATTAGGTGTCTATATATGTCATCCAGTAGGAGATATGCAAATGTATAGTATAGCCCTTGATTATTACGGTTTCACTGGTGGACCACAAATGAAAACTAATAAAGTATATGTAAGGATTTAGGAAAGGTATGTACAAAATATTTATGAATCACAAAAGAAATAGTGCTTACATCTGTCTTAAGAGCTATTTTTTTCATTTTGAGTAGAATTGTATGGTGGGTCAGATTCTACCAGGCAGAAAAAGACATTCCAGTTAATGAATGGCAGATGGAGAGTTTCAGAATCTGGGAAGCCTTCCTTTACCTGACCTTGACCAAAACACAATGAACTACATAGATTAAAAACATGATACTGTCAATCTCAATTTTGTGAGACTAATAGTGTCAATGTAAGGATGCTTTGGACAAAATAAAAATAGGATTTGGTCTCTAATTCCCAAAGCAGATATTTGTTGTCTGGTTAAACATTTGATTTTGACATAAATAATTTGAATTTCATTTATTTTCTTGCCAAAAATTATAAATGTATTTAACAAACGTATGCCATTTGTTTACTTTTTCTTATTCCAAGATGATAGCTATGGTTGCTCAATTTTTAAATACTCAAGGAAAAAATTTAAATGGAAAATACTTAAATACTCATGTATATATTCAGGTTCTTTGTATACAATTATCTCTTGGAACTATTTTTGCCAGCTTCATCATCTCCATTGTTAGGATAAATGAACTCTACTATGACATTTATAGGGATGTGTGCTATGATTTGGTCTTATTTATTAAGATTACTTTAAAATAACACACCTCTTCAAATATGTAACTAATTATATTAAGTCCTTTGTCAGTTTTGTATTTCAGCAGCAGTTTTTTTCAGTCTGTTACTTTTCATTTTCTTGATACCTTTGAGTCGTATTGCCTTGGTATCTTTGATGACCATCAATTGACTATTAATGTGAGGATTTATTTTTGGACTTGGTAATTTTCCATTGATTTATATGTCAATCCTGTGCTAGGTAACACATGATATTGATTACTGTAGCTTTATAGTTATTTTTGTAGTTTGAATGTGTGAGATTTCCAATCATACTCTTTATCAAGACTGTTTTAGCTATTTTTGTGTCTTTGCCATTCCATATACATTTTAGGATCTGCCTTTCAACTACTGCAAAAAGCTTGCTGGACTATAATAGAGATTGTTTTGAATATATATCTATTTGGGGGAATTACCATCATAATAATGTCTTCCAGTTCCTAAACATGGGCTATCTCTCCATTCATTTAAATATTCCTTAATATCTTTCAATAGTAGACTAATAGTTTTCAGTACACATATCCTTAACTTCTTTTGCTAAGTTTATTCCTCAGTATTTTATTATTAGTGATACTATCATGAATGGAATTTTTAAAATTTCATTTATTGATGGATTATTGCTACTATATCAAGATATAATGGATTTTTATATTATTATTATATTTTGTACCCAATAGTGTCTTCATGTGTATGTGCGAGCACAACTGTGTCCATGCATGCATATGTGTATCCTAAGGATTTTTCATATAAAAGACTGTGTCATCCACAAATAGACTTTTACTTCCTCCTTTCCAAACTGGATGACTTTTATCTCATTTTCTTGCCAAATTACCAGGCTGGACCCTATAATACAATGTTGAATAAAAGTGGAAAAAAGCAGAAATACTTGTCTTATTCCTCATCTTAGGGGCAAAACTATCAGTCTTTCATTATTAAGTATAATATAGTCTGTATTTGATTTTTAGAGACACTTTATCAGATTGAGAAAATTCTTTTCCATTTAGAGCTTTCTGGGAGTTGTCATGATTGAGTGCATGGTTTTGTCAGATGTTTTTCTGTACATGTTGAAATAATTATGTAGTTATTGTCCTTTATTCTATTAACATGGCATATTACAATTTTTTCCAGCTTTATTGACATATAATTAACATATAACTGTGTTTAAGTTTAGGTGTATAATGTAATTATTTAATACATGTATGTATTCAAAAATGATTACCACTATAAAGTTAGTTAATACAGCCATCAGTTCACATAGTTACCAATTAATTCTTTGTGTGTGATGAGAGTATTTATTCACTTTCTTAACAAATTTTAAGTATACAATACAGTATTATGAGCTATAGTCACTGTAATGTACATTAGGATTTATTTGCCTTAGAACTGAAAATTTGTATCCTTTGGTCAAGATCTCCCCATTTCTCCCACCTCCCCAGCAACCACCAGTCTACTGTTTCTGAGTTCAACTTTCTTACATTCCGTATTTGTCTTTTTCTGTCTGATTTATTTCATTTAGCATATTGCCCTTAAATTTTATTCATATTGCTGCAAACAGCAGAATTCCTGGTTTTGATGGCTGAATAACGTGAATCTGTGTGTGTGTGTGTGTATCACATTTTATTTATCCATTCTTTGTTGACAGATACTTAGGATGTTTCCATGTCTTTGCCATTGTGAATAATGCATTGAATCTATAGATTATTGTGGGTAATATGGACATTTTAACAATACTAATTCTTCCAATCCATATACACAGTATATCTTTTCATTTCTGTTTGTTTTTTATATTGTTTCAATATGTTTATTAACTTCTCATTTTGTTCAGCTATTTTTTTCCCTATTTTGTTTAGTTGGTTATTTGTGTTCTCATGGACTTTATTGAGCTTAAGATGATCACTTTGAATTCTTTGTCAGACAATTCATTGATCTCCATTTCTTTGGTGTTGGTTACTGGAGCATTATTAATTTATTTTGGCAGTGTTATTTGCCTGATTCTTCTTGATCTGTGTTGATTTGTGTTGGTGTCTGCATTTGAAGGAGCAAACACCTCTTACAGTCTTCACAGACTTGTTTCAGCAGGTAAAGACCTTCTGTGAGTTCCTCTGGTGTTACCTTTGACATCACGATTGTACTGGGTTGGAGTCAGGTTTTGAGGCTCTTGCTGGACCTGTAGTGAGTTCTGTAGCTTGCATGCTTGTTACCAGGGGCTCAAGCTTGCATGGACTTTTCTAGTCCTGGAGAAGGACTTCCTCCAGTAGCTTGTTCATTCAGTATCACTGGGACAAGGAAGGGGTACACTTCAGGATCTGTTATGTCCTCTGGCAATGGGCCTGTTATCAGATAAGTGGACTGGTGTGGCTCCTACTAGGTCCCTTAAATGGTTTCTGCCATGTCACTGAGTAGGTCCCAAGGTGGGCAGGATTGGCCCTGGATAGTGGCTGAGAAGGGCTAAATCCAAGTCCTAGGGCTATTTCAAGGTCCAGAGACAAGACTGAAGTCCACATACCTGGCTTTCTAAGAACATATGGGTGTGTCCCCCACCATGTCCCTCAGTGAGCTGGACTGCTTTTTACATGGATGGAGGGGCTGGAGTTGAATATACAGCCACTTCAAGATCTCTGGGGACATAGATGTGTCTCCTTCCAGGTTTCTGTGCCAGCAGAATTGCTGATGGACTGTGGTTTGGAGGAACTGAAGCTGAGTATAAGGCCCTTTCAGAATGTCTGGGGTTGTAGATATAGGAGTGTCTCCTGTGGGTCATGTATCAGCAAGGCTGTTCATGAGCTGCAGCTGGAAGGAAGCAGGGGCTGAGTACACAGCCCTTTCGGGATCTCCAGGCACAGATGGGATTATTTCCTGTCAAGTCCCTGGGCCAGCATATTTGCTGGCAGATTGTAGCTGGGAGGAGTTGCAACCAAGTATAGGACCCTTTCAGGATCTCTGGGGGTCACAGATCACCAGGTCCCTGTGCCAATAGTACGAAACTGGAAGAAGTTGGAGTCCATTGGTCCTTTCAGGATCTATAGTTAGAGTTTGGGAAACTTACCTGCAGGGGCTCCCAGACTATAGTCAAGATGGAAGTCAGTTCACAGACCACTTCAGTGTCGACTGCCTGGACTGTATACCCATTACCTGAGGCATGGGTAGACATGACTCTTCTCAAGTCCCTTGGCATATGTGCTGGTGTCAGGACCAAGGCCAAATGAGGTGGTAGCCTAGTCCTCAGTGGTATGGAGCTATTTCTGGGTCTGTGACTATGACCACAGTTGGAGAGTCAGCTGCCTGGGTGCAGGTCTGCCTTTTCAGTATGGTTCTCCCCAGTCTTGGATTCTACAGCATTTCACAATCTCCTGCTTGGATCCCAAAGCTCTTACAAAGGTACTTCAGTACAAGGATTTTGTCAAATTATTGTTGCTAAGGGAAGATACAAGTGAGGGAACCTCTTATTCTACCATCTTACTGATGTCTGGTATATTATATTAATTGATTAGCAGAAGGTAAACCAACCTTGCATTCTTCATATAATTCTTACTTGCTCATGGTATATAATCTTTCCTTTTATTGATTGATTATATTGTTTCTTTCTCTTTACATCAAATACACCTCTTAAATTATTCCCATTTAACTTCATACTTCAGAAGAATTAGGGACCAAATAAAATATAACACATAGTTACATGCTTTCACATTTTTTATTATAAATATGTATATGTAGATATATATTTGTGTGTATAAAGGTATGTATGCATGTCATATTTCACATGTTACATTATATATACATGTTTGTGTATACATGCATATGTACTTAGCAATAAAAGATTTTGATGAACCTAAGCTAAATACTTGAAAATATTTCAGTATTTGAATTAGCAGGTGTGTTAGTGTTCTTTGCTCGACAACATAAACTGGATTTTGAAAGGGGTAACACACTTCCGTGAGTTTTAACGTGAGAGCCCCACCAAGACCTCACTGTGAAGATTAGCAGGAAAATTAATTCATTTTCCAGGAGGTGGTCCAGTAAAATAACATTTTGAATTATACCCAGAGCATACTATTCTTCTTAAAAATGACCTTCCATCAGGGGAAGCTATTTTATCAGAGTTGGGTTTACCAATATGGTATTATTAGAACCTAATCAACATGGGGGAATGTAAATACCAAACCCCAGCATGCTTTAGTTTTTGATACATGGGAAAATGAGAAAATCAAATTATAGGCCCCTCTATCCTTTTCAAGGGAAGAAAAATACCCAGCTCCAGCCCCCTCTAGGCTTCCATGTTAGGAAAGGGAAATACTAGTTTTCAGCCCCATGTACATAAAGGAAGAGTATTGAAAAAGGAATAAATGAAAGTAAAATAAAATTTCTTAATTTCCTTATTCTTAACTGATGTGACAGATAAGTTTTAAAAATTATAAGAGCAACAAAGTATTTGGTGATTACAGAGTATGGAGACATGAAATATACACAACAATACCATAAGGGACTGGAGGGAGGAATCAGGAATACCCTGTTATAAAGTACTTGTGCTACCTGTGAAGTAGTATAGTGCTATTTTGAAGTATACTTAGATAAGTAGTAAATATATATTTCAAACCCTAAGGAAACCTCTAATTTTTTTTGAAAAAACAACCATAATTGACATGCAAAGACAGAAGATAAAATGGAATTGTATAAAATGTTCAAGACCAGAGATAGCAGGAAAAAATAAAAGACAAGAAAAAGAACATGAGAATCAAATAGAAAACAGTTACAAAGTGCACTGAAAACTATGACATTGGTGAAAGAAACTGAAGAACACAAAAATAAATAGAAAGATATTCCATGCTTATAGACTGGAAGAATTAATATTGCTAAAATGTCTATATTACCCAAATCAATCTACAGGTTCAAGGCAATTCCTATCAAAATTCCAATGACACTTTTCACAGAAATAGAATAAACAATCCTAAAGTTTCTATAGAACCACGAGACCCCAAATAGCCAAAGCAGTCTTGAGAATAAAGACCAAAGCTTGAGGCATCACACTACCTGATTTCAAACCATACTACAAAGCTGTAGTAATCAAGACAGTATAATATTTGCATAAAAACACACATAACTATCCATGGTACACAATAGAGGCCAGAAATAAATCCATACTTCTGTGCTCAATTAATTTTTGACAAAGGAACCAAGAATATACAATGGGGAAAGAACAGTCTCTTCAATAAATGGTGTTGGCAAACTGGACAGTCATATTCACATGCAAAACAATGAAACTGGACCACTTTATTGTACCATCCACAAAAATTAACTCAAATGGATGAACTATTTGAATGTAAAACCTGAAACCATAAAACTCCTAGAGGAAAACATACGTGGTAATCTCCTTGACATCAGTCTCGGCAATGATTTATTTTTTACTAGACACTGAAATAAAGGCAACAGAAGCAAAAATAAACACATACAACCACATCAAACTAAAAAGCTTCTGCACAAAGAAAACCATCAATGAAATGAAAAAGGCCACACATCAAATGGGAGTAAATATTTGCAAATTAAATATCTGATAAGGGGTTAATATCTAAAATATAAAGATCTTGTACAACTCAATAGCAAAAAAAAAACAAACAAAAAAGACATAAAATAATCTGACAAAAATGGCCCTAGAATCTGAGTAGGCATTTTTCCAGAGAAGACATACAGATGACCAACAGGTACCCAACATCATTAATTATTAATGAAATGCAAACTACAATGAGATATCACCTCACACCTGTTACAAATGTTTATTGTGAAGAAGACAAGTATTGGTGAGACTGTGGAGAAGAGGGAACATTTGTGCACTGGTTGGTAGGAATGTCAGTTGGTACAGCCACTAGAGAAAACAATATAATTGTTCTTCAAAAAAATAAAAATGAAATTACTATACAATCCAGCAATTCTATTTCTGGATATTTATCTGAAGGAAACTACATGAAAAGATGTATATACCCCCATGCTCACTGCAACATTACTTATTGCTAAACACCTAGGTGTCCATCAAAGGATGAATGAAAAAAGAAGGTATGGTGTATCATTCAGCCATAATAAAAAAGGAAATCTTGCCATTTGCAACAGCATGGATGGACATTAAGGATGTTATGCTAAGTGAAATAAGTTAGATGGAGAAAGACAAATACCATATAATCTCACTTATATGTGGACTCTAGAAAAAACAAAAATCAAGCAAACAAAAAAATGAACTCATAGACACAGAAAACTGAGTGATGGTTGCCAGAGGTGGGGGTGGGGTAGACAAAATGGGTAAAGGTGGTCAAAAGTTGCAAACTTCCATTTATAACGTATGTTACAAAAAAAAGACAAGGCAGTGCTGGCGTAAAGATAGGCATATAGATGAATGGAATTAAATTGAGAGACCAGAAATAAACCTTTGCATTTATACTCAACTGAGTTTTACACATGTGCCAAGGCAATAGTAGGAAAATTAAAGTACTCTTTCTCACAAAGGGTGTTGAACCAGCTGGATATCCACATGCAAAAGAATAAAATTGGGTCACTTCCTCATGCTATATATAAAAATTAATATAAACCAAATATAAGAGCTAAAATTACAAAATTCCTAGGAAGAAAATACGGGTGTCAATTTTGGCTTAGGTGACAGTTACTTAGCTGAAAAAAAAACACAACAAAAAACAGAAAAACTGGACAAAACCAAAATAAACATTTTTGTGTTTCAAAAGAGAGCATAATGAAAGCAAAATGATAGTACAGAGCATGTGAAACAAATATTTACAGACTGTATATTTAATAAGGAGTGAACATCCAGAATATAAAAAAAGCCCTGAAAACTCATCAATAAAAAGACAAACAAGTCAATGTTTTAAGTGAGGAAAAGAAAGTGCACAGACATTTCTCCAAAGATATTCAAATGCCCAATCACACATGAAAAAAATGCTGAACAGCTTATTCACTGAGAAAATGCAAATCTAAAGTACAGTGAGTTGTCACTTTACACACACATATTGATGTGGAGAAAATGGAACTTCCTTCCAGTGCTATTGGGATTTTAAAATGGTGCAGCCATTTTGAAGAACAGTTTGGGAGTTCCTTGAAATGTTAAACATAGAGGTACCATATGACACAGCACTTCCAATCCTATGACATAAATGGGAGAGATGAAAGCATATGTCATGTTTGCATAAAAGCTCATTTAATCCATCTATTTAGAGCAGTAATTTTCACAATTACCTCAAACTGGAAATAATAGTCCTGTATGCAGTTAGTTTTGTGTGTCAACTTGTCTAGGCTGTGGTGCCCAGTTGTTTGGTCAAACAGCAGTCTAAATGTTATTTATCGTGAAGCTATTTTTTAGATGAGACTAAGATTTAAATCAGCAGATTTTGCATAAAGCAGAATCCCTCCATAATGTCAGTAGGCCTCATCCAATCATTTGGAGGATATAAGAGAAGGGATGGAAGTCCCCTGAGGAGGAATGATTACTTATCTCCAGACTTCCTTTGGACTCAGGACTGTAATAATAACTTTTGCCATAATTTGCAGCCTGCTGGCCTGCAATGGGGATTTTGGACTTTCCAGCTCCCACAGCTCCCACAGTGATGTGAACCAATTTCCTCAAAATCTTTCTCTCTATTGGTTCTGTCTCTATGGAAAACCATGACTAATGACCCATACAGAATTTGAAACTGAGTGGTTCTGGAAGAATAAAATATCTTACAGATTAGTTTCCTGAATTGGTTCTTGGATATCTGGAATTGGTTCTCTAATCTTATATTTAAAAGCACTTAAGGATTATTTTCCCAGTAGTAAAGAAAACACTGATAGGCCACAGTATGATGTAGCAATAAAGATACACAAAATATATCTTTGGATATGCCTTGTCAAATACTGATAAGTGGCAAGGTTCTGAATGACCAGGTATTTGATACCTCAGGACATTTTTGTCTAACTAGTGAGTATAATAAGATTGGCTGGTTGCTCCTAATTAAGGTGGACAGAGTTAGGAAAGAAAAGATCAAACTCAAGGATTTGAGTTCCTAGTTCAGGCATGGCATAGATTGCCTGAAAGTTTCTGTGTCTGTCCTGAAATAAACCCTCATCTCCTGTAACTGCAGATCTGAGATTGTTGCAAACTCAGAGTATCATCCTGAAAGTGGCTGTTTTAAACAGAAACTGAATCTCAAGTTTGCATGATATCTGCTGTCAAAGTGAATCACCAAACCGATTCTGTGTTTCTCTCAGTTCCTTAATGTGTAGTAGGAACATACATACTCAGCTGTTTATGGTTCCCTGATCTGTGGAGTAAGGACTATTATGGTGGGAAAAGGCCAAATGAAAGCCACTAGAACTGCCCCTACCTATGAAAATAGTAAACCTAAAGCTAAATAGCATTCCTGGAGAGATTACAGAAATTAGTTGCACCATTATGAACTTGAAAGGTCTGGTGGTGGTGATTCTCACCATACCTCCATTCAACTTGCCTATCTGACCTGAGCCAGAAATAGATGAATCTTGGAAAATGACAATGGATTATGATAAGCTTAACCAGATGGTGATTTTGCAGCTTCTGTACCACATGCAGTTTCACTGTTTAAGCAAATTGACATATCCCCTTATACTTGATATGCAGTTGTTGATCTGGCACAGGCCTTCTCTTGATACCTGTTAGTAAACACTAAGAAGTAGTTTGCTTTCAACTGGCAAGGCCAGAAGTACAATGTTACTGTCCTACCTCAGAGGTATATTAACTCTTCAGCCCTTTGTTATATTGTAGTTTGCAGTGAACTTGGTTGCTGTTCCCTTTCTCAAGGCATTACACTGATCCATTACATTGGTGACTATGCTGGTCAGACCTAGTGAACAACAAATATCAATTACTCTAGATTTAGCAGTAAGAAATTTGCATGTCTGTGGATAGGAAATAAGCCCAACAAAAATTCCAGAATTTGTACTTCAGTGGAATTTTTAGGAATTCAGCAGTGTTGGGAATGCTATGCTATCCCCTTTAGGGTAAAAGCTAAGTTTCTATAAAAAAAACTCTCCTACAACCAAAAGAGAGGTGCAATGTCTAGTTGGCCTTGGATTTTGGAGGCAACGTATTTCTCATTTGGGTTTGTTACTCTGGCCCATTTATGAAGTGACCCAAAACTTTAATTCTGAGTGAGTCTCAGAACACAAAAAGGCTCTGCAGCAGATTTTCGCTGCTGTGCAAGCTGTTTTGATACTAGAGCAATGTGATCTAACAGATCCAATGGTGCTTGAACAGTCAGTAGAAGATAGGGATGCTGTTTGGACTCTTTGGCAATCTCTTATACGTGAATCTTAGTACAGACAGACAACTTTGGAGTAAAGCCCTGCCCTCTGTGGATAACTATTCTCCTTTTGAAAAACAGCTTTTGGTTTGCTTGTGGGACTTGGGAGATTGAATGTTTAACCCTGAGCCACCAAGCATTCTAAGCTGTCTGTCATGAACTGAAATTGCCTAACATACCAAATCATAAAGTTGGGTGTACTCAACCACACTTCATCATCAAATCGATGTGGTATATGTAAGGACAGGTGCATGAAGACCCCAAAGAATAAGTTATATGAAGAAATGTTCCAAATGTCCATGGTTCCCACTCCTATGACATTACCTTCTCTCTTCCAGCCTGCATCTATGGTTTCATAGACAGTTGACAGAGGAAAAGTTGGGACTGGTTTACAAGAGATTCTTGTAGAAGGGACAGCTGCAGCACTACAGTCCTTCTCTGGAACATCCCTGAAAGGCAATGGTAAAGGCAATGAAATCCTCTCAGTAGGCAAAATTTCAGGCAACATACCTGTCTGTTAATTTTGCTTATAAGGAGAAATGACCACATGTGTAATTTTATACTGACTTACAGACTATGACAAATAGTTTGGCTGGATGGTCAGGGACATGGGAGAGAAATGATTAGAAAATTGGCAACCAGAAAATCTGGAGAAAAGATATATGGATAGACTTCTATGAGTGTGTGAAAAACATGAAGATATTTGTCTCCCATATGAATGCTCACCAAAGGGTGAGCTCAGCAGAGGAGGATTTTAATAATCAAGTGGATAGGATGACCCATTCTATGAATATGTCTGCCTCTTTTCTCAGCCAGTTCTGTCATTGCCCAGTGGGCTCAGAACAAACTGACCATAGTGGCAAAGTTGGAGGTTATGAAAGGGCTCAGCGACACAGACTTTTCTACTCACTGAGGCTGGCCTGGGTAAAGCCATTGCTGATTGCCTCATCTGGCAGCTGCAGAGACCAACACTGAGCTCTCCATTTGGCACCATTCCTTGGGGGAGCTCAGCCAGCTACCTGGTGGCAGGTTGATTACATTGGGCTGCTTCCATGGAAGGGACAGCATTTCCTTGTAACTGGATTAGATACTTACACTGGATGTGAATTTGCCTTACCTGCATGCAATTCCTTGGCCAAAACTGGCATCCCTAGACTTACAGAATGTCTTATGTACCATCATAGTATTCTACATAGCATTGCTCTGATCAAGGAACTCACTTCACGGCAAACGAAGGGGCAATGGTCCCATGCTTATGGAATTCACTGCTCTTACCATGCTCTCCAACATTCTGAAATGCTATTGTGATAGGACACTGGGATGGCCTTTTAAACACTCAGTTACAGCACCAGCTAGGTGGCAACATTCTGTAGGGCTGTGGCAAGATTCCTCAGGATCCTCTATATGCTCTGAATGACCATTTAATATATGATTCTGTTTTTCCCATAGCTAGGGTTAATGGGTCCAAAAATCAAGGAGTTTAAATGTGAATAGCACCACTTATTTTACCCTTGAGTAATATCCTAATCATCACCAGACTATTTTACTTGTTTTGTTACCAGAGGAAATGAATGACATGTGGGTAAATGTACATTCCCTTTTATAGATAAATTTGTCCAGTTTTATTTAATTTGATACCAGAATCATTAAACAATTTATTCAATTATAGCTTTATTCTTCTTTATAAATAGCATTTTAATTTTTTAATATCTAGAAATAGATTTTAATTTTCATATTATTGGTTAGGCTAAATGCTGAAAATCTATAAGACTAAAAGCTGAATATTGTCTCCATAAATCAATAATGAATGATTTATTTTAATTTTTATCATATGATTTGATTTAGGACAAAAGAGCTAAGAGCTACTTATGATGCAACTATCTTTTACACATATATGTTTTCTTCTTTTCTCTAGTTTTATTATTACAAATAAAACTGCTATGAACATTCTTGTAAAAGTGTATTTCATTTTTCTTCTGTAAATATCTGAGAGTGGAATGACTGGGTTATATGGTAGGTGTAGGCTTAAAATTTTTTAATGTGTATATTTGAAATATTTTATTTAGATTTACAAAAGAATTCAAAATATAATACAGGAAGTTCCCATGTACTTTTGCCTGCATTTCCCTGATGTTAATATTGTACATAATCATAGTGCATTTATCAAAATTTAGAAATTAATAGTGGTATGTTGTTATTAACTAAATTAAAGATATTACTCAGATTTGTTTAATTTTTTTTCTACCAATGTCCTTTTTCTGTTCTAGGATTCAATCCAGGATATCATATTACAATTAGTTGTCATATCTATTTTTTTTGTTTTAAGTACAATAATATTAATGAAGTAAAGTTCCTGAAGGTTTATGTTGTATAATTAATTTCTGGCTTAAAGGGAACCAAAAGATTCATAAAATTGAAACCTGCATTTAAACATGTGTTGTTTAACCCATTTGAGTAAGTCTGTAATCATACTAAATTGGCAGAACTCAGGATGTTCCATTTTGGCCAGAAAGTGATTAACTAGGTTATGTCCTACAATAAATTATTTCCTATACTTGTCAAATGTATTATTGGCTGAGAGAAACAATTAAGTCTTAACAGATAGTTGGGATGCTCACCCAAATGCCCAATATTTAAACATGTCAAAAGACAAGAGGAAATGAAGAATAATGCAAAAGTAATGGAGGGGTAATGCTGGGGCATTATTTAGAAAAACTTAATTCTGAAAGTTATTCTTACTTTACTTATTCAACAATGCTTGGGTTAATTAATTACACAGCATTAAGGGAAATAAGAAAACACCTTTATTTATATATTTAATAGAGATGTATATAATACTATGTACCAAGCAATGTTTAAAACAAGTCACTATTAGCAACTCATTTAATTTTCATTATACTCCTGTTAAGTAGCATTAGTATCACTTTTATTTGAAAATAAGATACAGAAAGGTTAAGTAACTTGCCTAAGCACTTTAAACTGTTAAGTTGACAAGACAGAATTTCAATATTAAAATCTGATTTCAGTCCATGTCTTGCAAGTAATACTCTCTAATAACTATAAATATAAAAGTTAGATAAATGTTATTAATTTTACTATGTACTAAATACTCTTACCACTTGTGTTATTGCATTTAATGTTCATAATTCATCCTATAAGATAGATACTATTATCATTCCTATTTTACAGCTGAGGAAACTAAATTAGAGTGATTAATACCATGTCTAATATCACATACTAATACATGGTAGAGTTCAGATTTTATCTCAGGGAATTTAATTCTAGAGCCTGATCTCGTAACTGCTATATTATTAATTAAGATAATGAATTTTGGAAATAGACACAGCTTACACTGTAGATTTGAGAGGCAGGAATATCACAGTGATTATGGACTCTTAATCTTATTAAATTAATTTACAGATAGTATTCTCTGGTTTTACCTAAATTAAGTCACAAAATGCACAAATGTACTATAAGTCCTGCAAAGAAAATAATAATAATGTAAGAATAATAAGGGGTTAACATCCATAAAGAACTCGCATGCCTCAACACCCAAAAAAACAAATAACCCAATTAAAAAATGCGGGGGAATCTGAGCAGACACTTTTCCCAAGAAGAAATATGGATGGCCAATAGGCATATAAAAAGATGCTCTACATTGCTAATCATCAGGGAAATGCAAATTAAAACCACAATGAGATATCACCTCACACCACTTAAGATGGCCAACACCCAAAAAACAAGAAACAACAAATGCTAGCAAGGATGCAGGGAAAGGGGAACCCTCCTACACTGCTGGTGGTAATGTGAATTCATGCAACCATTGTGGAAAGCAATATGGAGGTCCCTCAAAAAACAAAAAAATAGAAATACCATTTAACCCAATAATTCCACTCTTAGGAATTTACCCAAAGAAAATAAGATCTCAGATTCAAAAAGACATATGCACCCCTATGTTTATTGCAGCACTATTTACAATAGCCAAGATATGGAAGCAACCTAATTGTCCATCAGTAGATGAATGGACAAGGAAAAGGTGGTACATATTTACAATGGAATATTATTCAGCCATAAAAATAAAACAGATCCTACCATTTGCAACAACATGGATGCAGCTAGAGGTTATTATGTTCATTGAAATAAGCCAGGTGGAGAAAGATAAATACCAAATGATTTCACTCATTTGTAGAGTATGACAGCAGGGCAGAACTGAAGGAACAAAATAGCAGCAGACTCATAGACACTGAGAAGGGACTAGTGGTTACCAAAGGGAGGGGATGGGGAGGGTGGATGGGGAAGGAAAAGGGAATTAAAGGGCACTATAATTCTCAATCACAATATAGGTAGGTCACTGGGAAGGCAGTGCAGCACGGAGAAGACAAGTAGTGACTTTATAGCATCTTACTACGTTGGTAGACAGTGAGAACACTAGAGGGGTTGAGGACTTGATAATATGGGTGACTGTTGAAACCACAATGTTGTTTATGTGAAGCCATCATAAGATTGTATATCAGTGAAACTTTAATAAGAAAAAAAAAGATAACAAACAACAATGTTGGCAAAGATGTGGTGGAAAGGAAACCCTTTTCCCCATTCCCACTGTTGGTGGGAATGTAAACTGGTACAGCCACTATGGAAAGCAATATGGAGGTTTCTCAAAAAACTAGAAATTGAAATGCTATATGACCCAATAATTTCATGTCTAGGAATTAATTTGAAGAGAACAAAATTACTAATTCAAAAAGATATATGCATTCTTATGTTTATTGCAGCATTATTTACAATAGTCAAGAAATGGAAGCAACCTAACTGTCCAATGACAGATGAATAGGTAAAGAAAATGTGATAAATATATACAATGGAATATTATTCAGTTATAAAAGAAGAAGGAAATCTTGCCATTTGCAACATGGATGGATCTTATGAGCATTATGCTAACTGAAATAAGTCAGACAGAGAAAGACAAGTACTATATTACCTCATGTGTATGTGGAATCTGAAAAACATAACCCCAAACAAACAAAATGAGCTCATCAGTACAGAGAACAGATTGGTAGTTTCCAGTAGGTTGGGAAGAGGGTGAAATGGGTAAAGCAGGTTAAAAAGTACATGCTTCCATCTTTGAAATAAATACATCCTGGGGATAGAATGTACAGAAAAAATTTTAAAAAAAATAATGTAAGAATAATTGACAGGTATAAAATATGACATTTTGACTCTTAGTAATAGCTCTTCATCAACCACATTAAATAATTTTTAAAACAGACAATCAAGTCAGATTTTAAAAGAAATTAGGCAAAATACTGAATTTATCAAGAAGAATATTTGATAAAATGTCTATGGCCTCATATTATTTGACATTTGTAGGCCAAATTTATGACAAATGTATGGAACCATTACTATTCATAAGACATTTAAATAGTAATTTCTATAATATTCATATAAACTGCTAGAATATTTTCAGTTATATTTAAAGTTTGGAATGCTGAATCCAATGTTTTATAAAATTGAACTATATGATAAGTATCTACAAACTTCTTTTGAAGTGTCTCTCTATGAACAAAAGGTAAAAATTCTGTGAAATATAATAGAAACAATTGTTCTGTCTTTGTATAAATGGCTAAAACAATTTATGGAAAAAGATGTGGTTACAATGATACGGCATCTTTTTCAACAAACAATTGCTGTTGGAGGAAATATATAAAATATTACTGATGAGCTATAGATAAAAGTACTTTAAAAATCATGTAATTTAAGTGCATTTTTACACATTTTATGCAAGTAAATATATTTCTGATGTGTTGCAAATAATAGTTACTGGATTTTGTCTAAATGAAGTGCTCACAGACTACTTTTCCATGAACTAGTAAAAAAAGAAACAAAAAAAAATCTAATTAAGTATGTCCTCACCAGTAATGATTTCTTTAGTTAAAAACAATATTTGATGGGAAATTTTTATAAATGTTTTAAATAGAATAATAGAAGATTCCAGGCTACTTTTACAGAGACATCAGCATACATACAATTGCAAAGAAATTGAACCCAAAATTCTTCAAAGTGCTACAGGGTATCATCAATGTTATTAATTCCATAAAACAATGCCATTAAAACATAATAAAATCACCCAACATTGTATTATGAGTTGGGGTGTTATCATAAAAATCTATAGTACATGATTTTGATGGTTATCTTATGATAAGGAAGTAGAAAGGAGTGTAACATTAATGGATGACCTATACATTTTTCTTTCACAAAAAGACAACTGTTCCAAATTTGCTAACTTGTCTGTGATGAAAAATGACTGTTTAACTCTGTAGTAGATTTTATGGAAAGAATATTAAATGCACAATTTATATTTTAACATAGCCATCTTCTTACTTTTTGTTCTCAAGACTTCTTTACAGTATTAAAAATTATTTAGGATTCCAACAAGTTTTCCTTCATGTGAGTTATATCTATCAGTATTTATTTTATTAGGAATTAAAACAGAATTTAAGGAAAAATTTATACATTAATCAGTTGAAATACCCAAAATAACCCATTGCATGTCAGTAGGAAACACATTTTTATTTTCCAAAAAAATATTGAGAAGAGTAGTATTTTTTTACATTCTGAAAATTTCCCTGGAAGGAAAATACAGCTGACTTCTCATATTTGCTTCTGCATTCAGTCACAAATTTGCTGCGATATGTTGTTTTGGTTGAGGTATATGAAGGATCTCTGACTTCACTAAGATATGTAGTTAGAAAGGAAAATAAATTTTAATATTTTCATAAAATTTTGGCATTCTTTGAAACGTATATGAAATACCTACAAATGGTAGTTTCCTAAAGATTAGTTGCAATGTGGAATCAGAGGCCATATCAGTGAACCTTTCACACTCTTGTTACATTAAAATGCATTCATCTCTCTTATTTTTTAAATACATCTTCTTTACCCAGGAAAGATATAATGGCAGGAATTAGCCAATTGAAAAACACTGGTGAATGAGTTACACAGAATTTTCAAATATTAAAAAATATTATAATATAAATATGTAACTATATATCTGCAAACATGTCATGAATTGGGAACTTGTTTACAGTGGTGAATACAAGCTCACACTTGCAGATGCAAGTTTCCCATCATTCTTATTTTCCCTCGAAAGCTTGACATTTCTCATTGGCAAGCCACTAGCCTTGAAGTGACAGACCCACTTAGTTAGTGTATGTGATAATGTTGGCCAAATATCCAGGTAGCAATATCCATACTTAGTCATTCTTACCAGTAAAAATGGAGTTCCACAAAAAAAGAGGCCATCTCACAATTCAGTGACACAGTGTTTTCCTTTAAGACACCATGGTACTTTGGCCTAAAGGAAAAGTGCTTGTGTATATGTTTCATTTCATCAAAGAGAATATGTGAACTTTGAATTTCATCAAAGGATGTGTACTCAGTGGTTGAAATTTAAATAAAATTAATAATTTTTACTTCTCCACTGAAACATTCTTAAGTGAAACTGGCATCTTTTTCTTGGCTATGTGGCAGTGAAGAATAAAAGGCATCCTTATGCAGTGTAACTCCGGCAAGAATACACCTTCCCAGCCAGGGGCAAAATACATTTGAAACCAAAATCAGTCAAAGGGAGAAATAAAGTGGGAGAAACCTCTTTATTGTTTTCAAGCAGTCATCCAATTCTATTCATCAGTGTCTCCTGCGACCCAGCTGCAAAAGGGACTCCACACAACCTCTCCGGTCTAGATTTGCCCTTGCTCCTCCATGTAATTGCCTACTGATATGGAAATGGACTACCTCTCTCCACCTGTTGGAAACACTTATTGATATGGAGATGAACTAAAGCCAGGCAAGAGATTCTGGACATCTTGCAATTTTACCCACACACAGTTTGCTGTTAAAACCTTGATTTATGCTACAGCACCAGTAGTTGTTTCTGTGACTGTTAACACAATGACAAATGCAATGTACCGTTATGGAAAACTGACGTATTATTATGAAGAGATTTTTGACCTTATAGTTCCCCTGAGTATCTCAGAGTCCTCTGGGCGTTAGTGAATGAAATTTTGAGAATCTCTACATTAATATACAAATGACATTTTAGTGAGTGAAAGATGTAACTAACTTTTGAAAGAAACACATTCTATAGACAAATCATGCTGCTAAAGAGGGTATGGATTATAAATATTGTATTATTATCTCTTTTCCAAAAGCAATGTTATATATTTTTTACAAAAGTGGAAAATACTCTAAATTATATAAATACTTTCCTAAGAATTTAGGCAGGTTTTGAGCCTGAGTATTAAATATTGAAAAATAAAACAGCTTTGGATTATCAAGAAAAACTGACATTAAAATAAAACAGAAAAAAGTCTTGCATAATTGGTAGATGATTTTGAAAAATGAGAAGCATGATAAACTAAGCAGAGTCAATGAGTAACTTTTGCCCTTTGAATCAATGTGGTTTTCTAAATTATACTCTCATTCATGAGAGCCATTATAATTTACAAAGCAACCTAAATAATAAAGCATATTTCTCTATTAGATAACATCTTTGTAAAAGAAAAATATTTTTAATCATTAAAATAATACAAAAAAGGCATTTTTGCATATTTTTCATTCTTTAGTTTTTTTTTTAATTTTTGTGTCACAACATGAATAAGTTCAGGGGAACATACTCATAATTATATATATGTAATATACATGTATATGCATATGTATAATAAACACACACACACTTATTGTTAATACATGGTGAACTTTTTTCACTTAAATGTAGAAACTTGTTCTTCCGTCAACAGATATGTTAGTTCTAGATGTTACTGAGACAGGGACCATGGGTGTAGTCAGAACAGGGTGAGGGCCTCCAGAAAAAGCAAGGCAGGATATTTGCAGTCAGAGCAGCAGAACTACATGCAAGGAAATCCCCTACTAAAACTCTGTGTTAAACATTCAGCTCTAGAGTCATTCTTCAGTGAGATCAGTTAATATTCCCCAGATAAAGAAGAGTAGCACACGTTTTTATTATGCTAATCATTTATAATTATGTGTAAGATTCACTTTAACATGCTAAAAGGCCCAGGCCTATGTGCTGTCTTTCCTCCTTCAAATTTGATGAAGTGATTTTGCAAACTGGGCAAACTAATTTAGTATGCAGGCCCAGCCATAAACAGCACAGTAAAAGGCAAGAGGGATTCCACCTTAAAGATAAGATTGGATTTTAATACCCAAGAAGTTAACACATTAGAAATTCTTAATTTACTCTTTAGCAAACAATACCTCAGCCCACCTTGGGGTCTGAGCAGGTGGCCTTGTTTCATATGCCCCCAGACCAAGATGCTGGTATCTCAGGGGGAAATAAGAGCAGGAAGTTGCTTGTGTTAAGTTAATTCTAAATATTGAGACCACTTAATAAGTCCACACCTTTAAGCTTTTTTTCATGTTCTCAAAAATCCTGAACTTCCTGTAAAACCCTAGACAACGCACCACCCTGGACTCTCTTGTTCCCTCTTGGCATGATCCAGAAGCTCTGTCCTTTCACCTTATCTCTAAATAAAAGTTTGTACCTTGCTCTCATACCTTGAGTGTTTGTGAAGTTCATTCTTTGGCTTCATGAACAAGAACCCCGGTGATACTGGGGTTCTTGTTTTCAGAGTCGAAGAATGAATTTAGCAAACACCCAAGGTAGGAAAGCCAGGGTAGAGGCTTTTATTTAGAGGTACAGTGGGAGAACAGAGCTTCTGGTTTATGCCAGGAGGGGAGGAGAGAGCCCAGGGTAGTGCATTGTCTAGAGGATTTATAGGCAGTTGAGGATTTGGAGGAACTGATAAAGGGCTTAGGGTGTGGAATTATTAAAAGTAGTCTTAGGATGTTTGTCCTTGATGAGATATTATAGCATGCTAAAGTGAATTTTACATGTGATTACAAACAATTAGCATAATAAAAACAAGGGCTACTTTCCTTTATCTGGGGAGTATCAACTGATCTCACTGAAGAATGACTCTATAGCTTAATGTTTAACATAGAGTTTTGGTAGGGAGTTTCCTTGCATGTAGTTACATTGCTCTGACTGTAAATATCTTGCCTTGCTTTTTCCGGAGGCAGTCACCCTGTTCTGACTACACCCACCATCCCTGTCTCACCAGCATCATTATGTTGAACAGGTATGTCATTGAAAGGAAGGACTACAAAATAAGAATTTGAGAGTGAGGTCATTTCTTTGAAGACGCTTGTGTGAAATACTACAGAGGAAATATGGACAGGAAATGGCAGATGGTCAGAAAAGCACAGCAGTTCTCACAAACATTTACCATATTTTCCTGTAGTCAGTACTACAGATATTTTTTGTTAGTATCCAAAATCAAGCAGAATTGAAGTAATATTAACCCTCTGATTTGGACTACACTTACTTAACTCTCTAATCAAATTTATGTCTTCTCACCTAAAAGCAATCAAACTACAGAGAGTCCTAAGGCAAGAAATCCACCTGTACCTTCCAATGACCACACCTCCATCTTCATGGGACCACTTGACAGACACCCCTGCAGCCAGTCTGAGTCCTCCTTGCCTCCGCGGACAGCAAGCAACTAAAACCCCTAACTGGTGCCCTTCCTATCTTCCTATCTTAATCTCCACCATCCCGACAGTCAGCAAGCATGGGGACCCTAATCATCACACCGTCCCTCAGAAGCAGGAAGCAGCCAGAGCGGTCGTTGCTCCTCACCCCAATGATTTGGTTTCCAACTGCTTGAGTAGGGAATGTTAGGCAGGAAAATAGATATGAGCTGGGTGGAAAGAGAAAAAGGCCAGAAAGACCCAAAATTAATCAATTAAAGCTCAAAAAGCCAAGAGCAACTTGGCCTGGAATGTTTGAATATTTCCCAGATAAAAGAGTGATGCCACCAGGGTTATTGTTCACGAAGCCAAAGAATGAGCTTCACAAACACTCAAGGTAGGAGAGCGAGGTACAGGCTTTTATTTAGAAATAAAGTGAGAGAATAGAGCTCCTGGCTCACGCCAGGAGGGGACAAGAGAACCTATACTGGTGCGTTGTCTAGGGGGTTTTATAGGCAGTTGAGGATTTTTAGAGAACATGAAAAAAACTTAGGGGTGTGGACTTGCATCACCTGCCCTGTCCTCAAGATGGGCTGGGTCATAGTCTGATTGCTAGGCCTGACAGTGGAGTTACAGGTTATGCTGATACCCTTGCAGAACATTCAAACATTCCTGGCCTTTTGACCTTTAACTGATCTCTCTGAAGATGTCTATATCTTTACCCTAGAGAATTAGTGTGACCTTGACTTCGCATAATGTTTAGCACAGGCTTTCAATAGGGACTTCTCTGCCCATTGTTACATTGCTCTGACTGTAAATATTCCACCCTGCTTTTCCTGGAGGCCCTCACCCTACTCTGACTACACCCATGGTCCCTGTCTCATTTCCTCCTCTACAGATGGAGACCCTAACTGCTGCTAGGGAAAGGGGGTGACAACCGCTCTGGCTGCTTCCTGCTGAGAAAGGGTGCAGTAAAGCATGCAGTTAGGTCTCCATCAGTGGTCATTCAATAGGGCCTCTGAAGATGGGCACTTCTATTTCAGGTTCCATTTCTATTACTATTTGCAGTTTTGTGCCTTTTAGGCAAGATAGAACAAATTGCTTTACTAGGTTAAGTAGCAACATCTGGACTTGGATTTTCCATTCTGGAAATACAAACTTGATGAGTTTAAGAATGCATGGTTGAATATGAGAATTAAAATAGTAAAATGTTAATTGAAATGATAGGAGAAAACTAAAACATCTGGAAAATCATAGCCAGATATTTTGAAGAAGCTAGAATTCTGGATCTAGTTTATGTCCCAATGACTAGTATTAGGATTTAGTACGGATAAGGCTGCATTACTGAAACAATACTTTTCTCTAAAATCACCCTCATTTTTATTAGAAGTAACCAGGTTAAGAAAATAATTAACACTTGGCTTTATTGTTTACATAAGTGCAGCAAGAAGAGCAATTGATTACATAGGCTCTTTTAAATATGCTTTGCTGGAACTTTTTATAAGGAATTTCAGATTGAACTTTTAAAGGCCTCTTGAGGCCAGACAGCCAAGCCAGACTTGCCATCAGGTTTTGCCTGCAGTACCTGTAGATTTGGGTGAATTCCTCTCTTCTCGAGGTCCCCAAGACATTCTGATGTTTCTGTACCTGCCAGGAAGTGAACCTTTCTTACTCACCTGGTAAGGCTGCTGGGAACCCTGTAAGCAAGGTACCAGGCGAGTTCTTCCAAGGGGCTTTGTTGGCTTTATAAAGTCAACCTTAGCTCCTTAAAGCTGTTCATATCTGAGTTTATGCATGTGTCTCTCAGGTATGACATTCCAGTCAAAGCCTTGGTAATATAACCTGTATTTCTAATTGGTCCTCTTACAAGGAAAGCAGGTTCTTATTGAACTTATGCAAATAAACATACTGCCATGAAATATAAAAATAGTCACTGAGAGTTTTTAAATTCTGGAGGGATCAGGTAGAGAGAAAGATAAATGTTTCAATTCTGCTTATAAAGATAGTCATTTACTAAACTTTTGTCAGCTTAAGAGAACAAGCTTAAAACACTTTATCACCAACATTTGAAACAAAAAGCCACACAATCATCTTCCTTAGTTTACTTAATCCTATGTAACCAATACCTGTTCTCCTGAAATCTAGTTCTTTACTAGTTTAGGAGTAATAAACACAGTGACTATAAATGACAAAAGACTTACAAATGACAATGGCTAAAGATCTGATGAGAGCTTACTGTAGGACAGTTGACATAAGGAAATTTGGATATTTCTGTAACACAAAACATTCAGTAACAAAGTTTAGCATCATTCCCTTTGACAGTGCTTTCTAGGTAATTAAGAAGGTAATTATATATCAGATAAATAAGCCAAATTAGCCAAATACTTTCTCCAATGAGAAAAATTCCTCTGACATGTTCCAGGGGCCCTCTGGAAAATATCACTTAACTAGAAGTAAAAGCACCTTTTTGAATTTGATTTTTTTCTTTCAGCACTTGCTTAAATAGGATTATATGTTGCCATGAAGCAATACTTATCCATTTAACCAGAATAACAACAAAATACCTCAAAGGCAAAAAAAGAAAAGATAGCAAAGTTTAGCTTTTGGTCCTTTTAATATTAAGATCTCATTATCTTAAATACTCAGACAACTCATTGAGATTTTAAGCATGACAAACTGCTTTGATAAAACAATTAGAAAACCCTTTGCCATCTTTCAATATTAAGAGCAGACTAACAGTTAAGAAAATTTTGTCTTTTTAACTGAAAACAAAATTCTAATTTTGCTGTGTAATTGATATTGAGACTCATCTGCTTTAATTTTATATAGCATGACCATATTAAATTCTTCTAAAACTTTCTACAACCTTCTTTTTATTTAGAGTTCTCCCTCTAAATAAACAGCTGTACTTTAGAACAAAGTTACTTTCTTTTACCAAAAGACACATTTAGCATGCAGAAATGTTTTCCTTATTACTTTAAGTAGTTTTAATTAGAACTTAAAACTACTAGGTACCTTAATTTTTATTAAACACTGAGAAACAGGCTATTATAAACAGTTAACACTAGCATTCTTTGGATTAACAGATCTATGAACATTTTATAATTTCTGTAACCATGAGCTTTACAACACAATTTCTCACTAAACATAAAGTATAGCTTTTTAACTTAGCAAAACTTTAAGGTTTTAGGTTACCACAAAGATTCTCAGGCTGTGGTAGGTATGCACACTGTAACACAATTATTATTAAGAAGTTCACTTGCTACATTTAGTTTACTCATTCTTAACAACTATGCTAGACTACTTACAAAACATTTACTGAGTATTAGACAAAGTAGAGTCTCTAAGCATTTTATTCTTGAAAGACTTAGCAGATAACATCAACTTAAATGACTTTCGGTAAACTTAGGCAACTGATAACTATAAGGACATGTTCATTTCAGTTTAACTTAAATTAGCATTAATACTTAATATTTTCCATTAGAATTCTCTGGAAGTTTTAGAATCCCCAATTATCACAAGCGCTTGTCTTTAAATCAATTCCATTAATACCATCTGGAGGTAGAAAAATCTTTCATCTACATGCTTAGACACACAAACATACAGACTGAGACATAATGACTACAGTTAGCAACACTCTTCATAAAAAGAACATATAGACAGACTGACACAGAGACTTGAGTGACTGATATCCTACGTCTTTCCTTTTAGCTTATTTGACTAAAAGTATCTCAGTTTTCAAGAAAACACTCTACAGGCGAGCAGTTTACATAACTGGGTGAAGGGGTAGTTGGCCCCAGACTAACAGGGCTGATGAAGGCTCTGAACTGATAGGGACTGTGTGTCTCCAGGTGAGGTGGCTGGAAATGAAATGCAAGCACAATTCTAGCTCCAGTCATTTAAAGCCAGGCTGTATTGCAGAAGATACATTTCTTCTGTTTCAGGGAGTCTAGTTAAAAAGCTTCTCAATTTTTGAAGATAATGAACCCAATAAGTAGAACAGATTTCCACCAAAATAACTTAGAAAACTAGTTCCATATTGTAGGCTATAGGACTTTTGACTATTTTCCTTCTGTGCATTAAAATAAATTTAGCTGCGTAACCTTATTATATTACATACTTATCTCAGGGGCCAAGCCTCTCCATTAGAGAGTTTGTATTGAGGCCAGGCTTGTGTGCAGAAGATAAAGCACATTTTCTTTTCAGGGTCTGGGGATCAAAATTGCTCCCAGTTCCTCAGAATGAATGCCAGAGGCCTGTCTGGCTTTAACCTTGAAGAGGATGCTCCCATCTGAAAGAGAGAGAGAGAAAGACGGGTGTCTAGCCTCTCTCCCTGTTGGGGCGTCCTCTCGCCTTAGAGCTTAGGTGATAGTGGTCAATCACCCCCTCTGCCAGGCCTACTGGATTTAACCACTCTTTACCAGCATGGCCTGCACCTTGCCTTGTTTACCCTCTTGCCTTCCCACTGAGCAAGAGTCGCCTCAGAGCTCTGGATTTAGTGGGACCTTACCAGTGTGCTCCTACTTATGCCTTTTGGGAGTTTCCCTAGTTTTCTCTGCACTAGCTTTCCTTGAGAGCCCCTGCCTGTTTGATAAGTGCAGGAACTGTGTGACTTCTGGCTGCCAGAGCCCTGATCTAAGTCACAAGCCTGTTTTGCTTTCCAGGGGCTGCAGAAAAGGAAATGCCTAGCCCCAGGATGACTGCCTCTAAGGAAAGGGGTTCAACAGAATAGAGCCATTTACATGTTGGTCTTAGGTTTCAGCTTGATTACTTTACAGACTTCATTTACATTACACAGGAGAAAGTGGCACAGGCCTAAGAGGACTGCTTTGAATGGGGAGCAAGGGAGCTTTTTGCTAAAACCAGAAATAAAATTCAGGGGCTGCCACAGACATTTACGGGGGGGGGGGGTGTTCTATACTCTCAAACACCAGTTTCTGCCACTGCCTGGAAATTATCCCTCTAGTCACCCACTGTAAGAAATCTGATCTATGAGACAAGAGGTCAGGTGCCATCTGCGACTCTCACATAGGCAGCAGCCTAGTCGGAGGTTCACTCAGCACCGTCGGATCAATCGGCAGGAGCTGAGATCCAAGGACCACTGTCTACTAGTCTGGTCTGCCCTCAGAGTCCACAGATTAGGATAGGAAAGTAGGAAATTGGCTCAGCCACTCCCCAACATTCCCGTCCCTCTGGAGGCAGGGGATCAAGGAGTGGCAGACACCAGAAAACCTTTCACCTGAGACTTAAGACTGGTAGCTGATGCTAATCATCTTTTTAAGTGGCTAATGGGTTCCCAGACACATTTTTATGAGATAAAAAGTACAGCATTTAGTTAGGAATAAGAGTGGAGCATGGATCTCCTACCTTGCGGTGGTGAACATCGGGTTCCGTGAAATTGACAAAGTTAGAAGGGAGTTAGGAACACCCCCTGCCTCACTGAGGCCAGGGCAGCCTGAAGAAGCAAGTTGGAAGTCAGAGACAGAGACACAGAGGCGCTCCTTATGGATACTCAGTTGGGCTGTCAGGGTCTGAGTTCAGACATGCGGGCCTTTGAGAAGCCACTGAAGTGTAGCCTCAGCCTAGACTCTTGCAGTTGCCCACAGCTTTCCTCAGTCCCTCGCATCTGAGGAGATGCCTCTGAAAGGGAATCCTGGCCTTCACTCTTCTGACTTTCCCAGCTCCCAAGGGAGATGGGGGATCCACTGAGGGAGATGCAGGGGAACCTGTCGCTCGAGACTTTGAGATCAGCAGCTGGGCTAGTCCCATTTAAGTGGCTGACAAGCGCCTGATGTTGTGTGCCATAGACGGCTTCTTTCTATAAGGACAGCAAAAGAAAAGGCAGGCTTGGATGCTGATACTCACCTCTGAAGATATCCCAGACGAGCCCCCAAAGATGATGCTGGGGTTCTTGTTTGTGGAGCCGAAGAATGAGCTTCACAAACAGTCAAGGTAGGAAAGCAAGGTACAGGCTTTTATTTAGAGATAAAGTGAAAGAACAGAGCTCCTGGCTCATGCAAGGAGGGGACATGAGAGTTCATAGTGGTGCACTGTCTAGGGTGTTTTATAGGCAGTTGGAGGATTTTTCGAGAACATGAAAAAACTTAGGGGTGGGGACTTGTTAAGTGGTTCCTGAATATTAACAATTAACTTAACTGTAAGGAATTTCCTGCCTTGATTTCTCTCTGGGACACCGGCGCCTTGGTCTGGGAGCATATCAAAAGGCTGCCTGCCCAGCTCCCAAGGTGGGCTGAGGTATTGTCTACTTGCTAAAGAATCTTGCCTCTTGAACTTCCTGGGTGTTAAAAGGCAATTTTATCTTCAAGATGGAATTCTTCCTGCCTTTAACCATGCCGTCTACAGCTGGGTCTGCATGCTAAATTACTTGTTCAGTTTGCAGAATCACCTTGTCAGATCTGAAGGAGGAAAGACAGCACATAGGCCTGGGCCTTTTAGTATGCTAAAGTGAATCTTACACATGGTTACAAATGATTAGCATAATAAAACATGTGCTACTCTTCTTTATCTGGGGAACATTAACTGATTTCACTGAAGAATGATTCTAGAGCTCAATGTTTAACATAGAGTTTTGGCAGGGGGTTTTCCTTGCATGTAGTTACATAGCTCTGACTGCAAATATCTCACCCTGCCCCCTCTGGAGGCTCTCACCCTACTCTGACTACATCCATGGTCCCTGTCTCAGTGCATTGTCTAGGGGATTTATAGGCAGTTGAGTATTTTTGGGAATTGAGGGCTTAGGGTGTGGACTTGTACCACCTGCCCTGCCCTCAAGGTGGGCTGGGTTGTTGTCTGTTTGCTACGGCTGTTTACAGTGAAGTCACAATTTATGCTGAGATACCCTTGCAGAATACTCAAATATTCCAGGCCAGGCCAAGTTGCTCCTGGCCTTTTGACCTTCAGCTGATCTCACTAAAGATGTCTATATCCCCAGTCTGGTATCTTTACCCTAGAGAATTAGTGTGACCTTGACTTTGCGTAGTGCTGAACACAGAGTTTCAATAGGTACTTTACATTGTTACATTGCTTTGACTGTAAATATCTTGCCTTGCTTTTCTTGGAGGCCCTCACCCAACTCTGTCTAAGCCCATGGTCCCTGTCTCAACATCATTGTGGCCAAAGCCTGTTAAGTGAAAAAAGAAACCTCTGTTTCAAACTAGGGTAAAACTATCACTTACTCCTCTGTCTCCAGAGGGAATGAGCTAGTTCCAGAAACAAACCTGAGACAGCCAAATAACTTTTGCAGTTTTTCTGGAAAGCTTTATCTTTACGCCCTTGCAAAAGGTATCATTTCATCTCCCAAGAGTGAAACATAATCAAGATTTTCCAAAATTTGTGTTGAAATTCCTATCACCATTTGCCCAAAAGAGCAAAGTGTCATTCATCAGTCAACTTCACCTGTTAAATATTACTTAGGATTTTCTTATCTTTCCCCTTAGGACATCAAGCGTTAAATGACTCTAGATGCTAAAATACATAGCTACTTTGCCAATTTACAATTGACAAAATACAAAAACTTGGTCTCTGGAGAGTTAGATATTTTTGAAAGATACTGTACTTATCATATTAAACTAAAAATCATTTAAAGTAAAATACAGTCACATTGATCCAAATATTTTCCTACTGACATAAAATGTTGAATGTAACTTCATAAAGCACATAATGCTGACAATAAAATTACTGAAGAGACATAAAATGAAAAATGGTTATCAGACAAATCCTCTTTCTGGCACTATAAGGTACTAAATGTTCTAAAGTAATTCCCTGTTTCAAAACAATCCGAACATTCATGAAATATAATTTGAATTGTATTGTATGCCTTATAGGAAAGAAAGACAAAACTCTTCATCCTACTTTCATCCCCCTAAAAGAAACCCCAACAAATCAGTAAGGGTGTATAACCCACTCTATTTGTTGGATTGTGTTATTTATTGACATTGTTAAGCAGAAAGCCTACATTTCTCAAAATCTCCTTGCCTGTATTCTTATGGGTTAGGGTTGGCCAGAAGATAAAACCACATAAGATTTGACAGGCATAAATGAAGCAGTAGCTATTATTATACGAATATTGTTATAGTCATATATAGTGACAGACAGGTACAGATGTGACTGGCAGGTCACAGCCTGAACTCATTCTCCTCTTCTTTTACCCAGTTCATCTCTCCAACTTCTGGCTCTGATTACCAGTCAGAACACCAGACCCACCAACAGGTATCTGGCTGTAGACCCACAGAGGAATAACCATATAGACACAACAGCTTCCTATAATGATGACAATGATAATGACATCTAATTGGGAGTAGAGTAAAATGCTAGACCAGAATACTCTGTAGGCCCATATGTAGGCCCATAGAGAAGTGATACAAGTAAAAGTGTTTAATGCTCTTGTAATTTCCAGGAAAACAGGAAAAAATACTATCATTATACTTTATGCTTGGCAAAATTTCACAGTAACCCTTAAAAGGAGCATATCAAAGAAGTGAAAATCAACAAATGATCTGAGAATAGTAACCCAAAACATCAATGGATATTTTAAAAATAAAGGACAAAAAGAAATATGGAAAAGCAAGAAATTAAAAATCAAAATCCATATATAAGATACTAGAATCAAGTCCTAATATATCAATAACCACAATAAATGCAAACAGAAAACTTTGCCATTTAAAATATACAAACTGAGATATTGAATTAAAAATAAGAAAATAAAATAAAATTCCTGACAATATTTTTAAAGAGGTATGCATAAAACATAAGGTCACATAAATATTAAAAATCAAAAGATGTGGCTTCTCATCCACACAAGATAGTATACTAATTTCTCTGTACCCCTGCCCACTAATATAAACCCTAGCAATAGCATAAAATGAAATCCAAAGAGGCCACTTAATGGCAGTAAGAGAAAGGTGAATTGATTGGTGACACCAGGACTGGAGAAGCAATGCAGTAGCAGAGAGTTTAAGTGTGCCTACCCACCCCACCAAACAGAAGAAGGCCATCTGGGCCCAAAATTTCCAAACCCCAAACTCAGCAATGGAAGGCAGCACATATGGGCTCATTCTTCTCCAGAACAAACAAGAGTCCCTCTGACTCTTGTTAGCCAAGTTTAAACCTCAGTGAAGCCCAGTGCCATTGGCAAGAGAGATCCATCAAAAGAATTCTGCTACCCATAAGAGGCCAGGAGAATGCTGTATTTCCCATTCCCCTCTCCTACTTAAAAGATACTGGCATGGCCAAATGGCACCAGCAAGGGATCCATGCCATAACAGCAATAACAGCTGCAAAGGTCCTTTGTTGAAAATGTGAAATACCCTTTGCTCACCAAGATGTATTGGAGTGGCTCTGTGGTATTGACAGGAGAGGATCTGTCATGCAAAACAAACGACATATTAAAAGCAATTCCCAGAATAGCAGATGGCTTTAAATGCAGTCACACCCAATGTCATATCCAAAGTGGCACACACACTGCATGCAAACAGCCTGTGGTTGGCTTGTGAGTTAAATGGTATAATATCATAATGCAAAGACCGGTTTCATAGAAGTGAGTCCTACAGCAGGACACTTACTTCATACCATTGAAAAATACTGACAGAAGAGACTGGCATGGGAAGACTATTTGTCTTTTTGGGCTGCAGACTCCTCCCTCCACTTCCCAGAGACACAGGGAGATGTTCCCACCACAAGCACCTGGTACAGGAAGTGTCTTATGTGCCCCACAGGTGAGGGTAAATCCCACAACAAGAAGTATCCAGCCAGAAGACCTCCTAAGGTCTGAGACCCACTTTCTCTCACCAAAGAACATTAGGTATCCTAGGTCTGGGAACACTACTTCTCTTGCAATAGGCAGCACCAGCAAAGACCAGTGGGAGCCCCAGTAGCACAGAAAAAAAAAGCCAACCAAAACAACACCACAAACGCTCTGAAAATTAAATTGTCTTTGGAAAGACACCTCACAGAAATAGGCTATGATCTGCATGCTAAGCCTAAACACTGTGACTGCCTGATAAAATAGAATATTTCTAGAGGGTGGAGACAACATGGCGGCATGAGTAAGACAGTGGGAATCTCCTCCCAAAAAATATATATTTTTGAAAATACAACAAATACAACTAATCCTAAAAGACCAGAAAACACAGGACAACAGCCAGACTACATCCACACATGCAAGAGCCCAGTGCCTGGTGAAAGGGGTAAGATACAACCCCCGGCCTGGCGGGACACGAGCACACCTCCCCCCAGCTCCCGGCGGAAGGGAGAGGGAACCCAGGACTGCGAAACACCCAGCCCCAGACACCCACACCAGAGCGCAGACACAGTGCATGGGTGGAGGGCAGGAAAATAGGGAAACAGGGCAGCAAGACCTCTGAGCGGGTTCCGAAGCTGATGCCCCTGTGACAAAGAAAAGCGAGTGCTTTTTGAAAGTCTTAAAGGGACAGGGACTTAACAGCTAGACGGAAACAAAATAGGTCACAGACCAGTGGCTGGAAATTACAGGGAAAACCAGGCGCACTAATCCCCTGGGCAACAGCTCTGAGACCCCTCATGGAGGTAAACAGCCAAACAGCCCCCCAGTCCATTTCCCCACTGGGTGCTGTGAAAGCAGAGAAACAGCCTAAGGCAAAGCACACCCACAGAAAGGGAGATCTCTCCATATCAGCCGGGCAAGACACAAAGACCCAGCTTACACGCAATTACCCAACACTAGCCACTAGGGGTCGCAGTTGTCCCAGTAAAGAAAGGCCAGTAGCAAGTGGAAAGTTTGGCCCTCCCAGCTGACAGTCAATAGCACCTATCAACATGAAAAGGCAAAAAAATATGATCCAACAAGACTAACCCAGACAGCTTTGGCATCTGCTACATCTTCCCCTGAGAAGGAACCTGGGGAGATAGATTTAACCAGTCTTCCTGAAAAAGAATTCAAAACAAAAGTCATAACCATGCTGATGGACTTGCAGAGAAATATGCAAGAACTAAGGAAGGAGAATACAGAAATAAAACAAGCTCTGGAAGGACTTCAAAACAGAACGGACGAGATGCAAGAGACCATTAATGGACTAGAAAACAGAGAACAGGAATGCAGAGAAGCTGATGCAGAAAGAGATAAAAGGATCTCCAGGAATGAAAGAATTCTGAGAGCTGAGTGACCATCGAAACAGAACAATATCCACATTATAGGGGTACCAGAAGAAGAAGGGAGAGAAAAAGGGATAGAAAGTGTCTTTGAAGAAATAATTGCTGAAAACTTCCCCAAAATAGGGGAAGAAATGGCCTCTCAGACCACAGAGATAGACAGAACTCCCATGACAAGGGATCCAAGGAGGGCAACACCAAGACACATAATAATTAAAATGGCAAAGATCAAAGACAAGGACAAAGTATTAAAGGCAGCCAGAGAGAAAAAAAAGGTTACCTACAAAGGAAAACCCATCAGGCTATCATCAGACTTCTCAACAGAAACCCTACAGGCCAGAAGAGAATGGCATGATATACCTAATGCAATGAAACAGAAGGGCCTCGAACCAAGACTACTGTATCCAGCACGAATATCATTTAAATATGAAGGAGGAATTAAACAATTAACAGACAAGCAAAAGTTCAGGGAATTTGCCTCCCTCAAACCACCTCCACAGAGCATCCTACAGGGACTGCTCTAGATGGTAGCACTCCTAAAAAGAGCACAGAACAAAACACCCAACATATGAAGAAGGGACGAGGAAGAATGAGAAGGCAGAGAAACAAAGAATCATCAGACCGCATTTATAATAGCTCAACAAGCTAGTTAAGTTAGACAGTAAGACAGTAAAGAAGCTAACCCTGAACATTTGGTAACCACAAACTTAAAGCCTGCAATGGCAATAAGGTCAAACCTTTCAACAATCACCCTAAATGAAAATGGACTGAATGCATCAAACAAAAGACACAGAGTAATAGAATCGATAAAAAAGCAAGATACATCCATAAGCTGCTTACAAGAGACTCACCTCAAACCCAAAGACATGCACAGACTTAAAGTCAAGGGATGGAAAAAGATATTTCATGCAAACAACAGAGAGAAGAAAGCAGGTGTGCAATTCTGGTAACAGACAAAACAGACATCAAAATAAAGAAAGTAACAAAAGACAAAGAAGGACATTACATAATGATAAAGGGCTCAGTCCAACAAGAGGATATAACCATTATAAATATATATGCACCCAATAGAGGAGCACCAACATACCTGAAAGAAACACTAACAGAACTAAAGGAGGAAATAGAATGCAATGCATTCATTCAAGGAGACTTCAACACAACACTCACTCCAAAGGACAAATCCACCAGACAGAAAAAAGTAAGAACAGAGGCACTGAACAACACACTAGGACAGATGGACCTAATAGACATCTGCAGAACTCTACATCCAAAAGCAACAGGATACACATTCTTCTCAAGTGCACATGGAACATTCTCCAGAATAGACCATATACTAGTCCACAAAAAGAGCCTCAGTAAATTCCAAAAGATTGAAATCCTACCAAGCAACTTTTCAGACCACAAAGGCATAAAACTAGAAATAAACTGTACAAGGAAAACAAAAGGGCTCACAAACACATAGAGGCTTAACAACACGCTCCTAAATAATCAATTCATCAATGACCAAATCAAAATGGAGATCCAGCAATATATGGAAACAAACGACAACACTAAGCCCTAACTTCTGTGGGACACAGAAAAAGCAGTCTTAAGAGGAAAGTATATAGCAATCCAAGCATATTTAAAAAAGGAAGAACAATCCCAAATGAATGGTCTAATGTCACAATTATCGAAATTGGAAAAGGAGAACAAATGAGGCCTAAAGTCAGCAGAAGGAGGGACATAATAAAGATCAGAGAAGAAATAAATAAAATTGAGAAGAATAAAACAATAGCAAAAATCAATGAAACCAAGAGCTGGTTCTTCGAGAAAATAAACAAAATAGAAAAGCCTCTAGCCAGACTTATTAAGAGGAAAAGAGAGTCAACACAAATCAACAGTATCAGAAACGAGAAAGTAAAAATCATGACTGACCCGACAGAAATACAAAGAATTATTAGAGAATACTATGAAAACCTATATGCTAACAAGCTGGGAAACCTAGGAGAAATGGACAACTTCCTAGAAAAATACAACCTTCCAAGACTGACCCAGAAAAACAGAAAATCTAAACAGACCAATTACCAGCAACGAAATTGAAGCGGTAATCAAAAAACTACCAAAGAACAAAACCCCCGGGGCAGATGGATTTACCTCAGAATTTTATCAGACATACAGGGAAGACATAACACCCATTCTCCTTAAAGTTTTCCAAAAAATAGAAGAGGAGGGAATACTCCCAAACTCATTCTATGAAGCCAATATCACCCTAATACCAAAACCAGGCAAAGACCCCACCAAGAAAGAAAACTACAGACCAATATCCCTGATGAACTTAGATGCAAAAATACCCAACAAAATATTAGGAAACTGAATTCAAAAATACATCAAGAGGATCATACACCATGACCAAGTGGGATTCATCTCAGGGATGCAAGGATGGTAGAACATTCGAAAGTCCATCAACATCATCCACCACATCAACAAAAAGAAATAAAAAAACCACATGATCATCTCCATAGATGTTGAAAAAGCATTTGACAAAGTTCAACATCCATTCATGATAAAAACTCTCAGCAAAATGGGAATAGAGGGCAAGTACCTCAACATAATAAAGGCCATATATCATAAACCCACAGCCAACATTATACTGAACAGCGAGAAGCTGAAAGCTTTTCCTCTGAGACCGGGAACTAGACAGGGATGCCCACTCTCCCCACTGTTATTTAACATATTACTGAAGGTCCTAGCCACAGCAATCAGACAAAAAAAAAACAAGGAATCCATATTGGTAAAGAAGAATTTAAACTGTCACTATTTGCAGATGACATGATACTGTACATAAAAAACCCTAAAGACTCCACCCCAAAACTACTAGAACTGATATCGGAATAGAGCAAAGTTGCAGGATACAAAATCAACACACAGAAATCTGTGGCTTTCCTATACACTAACAATGAACCAAAAGAAAGAGAAATCAGGAAAACAACTCCATTCACAAATGCATCAAAAAAAATAAAATGCCTAGGAATTAACCTAACCAAAGAAGTGAAAGACTTTTACTCTGAAAACTACAAGTCACTCTTAAGAGAAATTAAAGGAGACACTAACAGATGGAAACTCATCCCATGCTCATGGATAGGAAGAATTAATATCGTCAAAATGGCCATCCTGCCAAAAGCAATATACAGATTTGATGCAATCCCTATGAAACTACCAGCAACATTTTTCAATGAACTGGAACAAATAATTCAAAAATTCATATGGTAACACCAAAGATCCCGAATAGCCAAAGAAATCCTGAGAAAGAAGAATAAAGTAGGGGGGATCTCACTCCCCAACTTCAAGCTCTACTATAAAGCCATAGTAATCAAGACAATTTGGTACTGGCACAAGAGCAGAGCCACAGACCAATGGAACAGACTAGAGAATCCAGATATTATCCCAAACATATATGGTCAATTAATATTTGATAAAGGAGCCATGGACATACAATGGCGAAATGACAGTCTCTTCAACTGATGGTGCTGGCAAAACTGGACAGCTACATGTAGGAGAATGAAACTAGACCATTGTCTAACCCCATATACAAAAGTAAACTCAAAATGGATCAAAGACCTGGATATAAGTCATGAAACCATTAAACTCTTGGAAAAAAACATAGGCAAAAACCTCTTAGACAAAAACATGAGTGACCTCTTCTTGAACATATCTCCCCGGGCAAGGAAAACAACAGCAAAAATGAACAAGTGGGACTATATTAAGCTGAAAAGCTACTGTACAGCAAAAGACATCATCAATAGAACAAAAAGGAACCCCACAGTATGGGAGAATATATTTGTAAATGACAGATTCGATAAAGGCTTGACGTCCGGAATATATAAAGAGCTCACATGCCTCAACAAACAAAGAACAAATAACCCAATTAAAAAATGGGCAGAGGAACTGAACAGACAGTTCTCCAAAAAAGAAATACAGATGGCCAACAGACACATGAAAAGATGCTCCACATCGTTAATTATCAGAGAAATGCAAATTAAAACTACAATGAGGTATCACCTCACACCAGTAAGGATGGCTGCCATCCAAAAGACAAACAACAACAAATGTTGGCGAGGCTGTGGAGAAAGGGGAACCCTCTTACACTGCTGGTGGGAATGTAAGTTAGTTCAACCATTGTGGAAAGCAGTATGGAGGTACTCAAAATGCTCAAAAGAGACTTACCATTTGACCCAGGAATTGCACTCCTAGGAATTTACCCTAAGAATGCAACAATCAAGTTTGAGAAAGACCAATGCACCCCTATGTTTATCGCAGCACTATTTACAATAGCCAAGAATTGGAAGCAACCTAAATGTCCATCGATAGATGAATGGATAAAGAAGAAGTGGTACATATACACAATGGAATACTACTCAGCCATAAGAAAAGGGCAAAGCCTACCATTTGCAGCAACATGGATGAAGCTGGAGGGTATTATGCTCAGTGAAACAAGCCAAGTGGAGAAAGAGAAATACCAAATGATTTCACTCATCTGTGGAGTATAAGAACAAAGGAAAAACTGAAGGAACAAAACAGGAGCAGAATCACAGAACCCAAGAATGGACTAACAGGTACCAAAGGGAAAGGAACTGGGGAGGATGGGTGGGTAGGGAGGGATAAGGGGGGGGAAGAAGAAGGTTAGTATTAAGATTATCATGCATGCGGTGGTGGGAGAAACGGGAGGGCTGTACAATACAGAGAAGACAAGTAGTAATTCTACAACATTTTGCTATGCTGATGGACAGTGACTGTAAAGGGGTTTATGGAGGGACCTGGTATAGGGGAGAGCCTAGTGAACATAATATTCATCACGTAAGGGTAGATTAATGATAACAACAACAACAAAAATCAGTTCCTGTGTTGTGACCTCCAATGAGTTCTACACAATGGTATAAAGGGCATATAAAAGTGTAGGCAAAGGGCCTGTTTGTGTTTATACAAAGGATCAAAGCGTAATTTGGCTACCCAGAAAATGAACTAAGATACGATATGAAAAAGAACTTCCAACATCAGCACTCTTAGGAAGACTCATGCCAGAAGATGATCATCAAAACCCCCAACAAAGATTCACGCACTGCTACAGGTGTAGATGCACTCATCCCACCAATTCCTGGACTTGCCATGGGAATGAAGAAGGAGATATCTAGGCTGGCCTGTGCATACAGTAAAACAACAAATTTGACTGGATCTATACTGTTGGAATTCAAGCAAGAATTAGGAGAAGTGTAAATTGTAGCTCTCCAAAATCTTACAACTACAGACTATCTACTGTTAAAAGAACATATTGGGATGTGAACAGTCCCCAGGAATGGGTTGTTTTAATTTGTCTGATTTCTCTCAGACTGTTCAAGTTCAGTTGGACAATATCCACCGTATCATAGATAAGTTTTCACAAATGCCTAAGGTGCCTAACTGGTTTTCTTGGTTTCACTGGAGATGGCTGGTAATTACAGGTATGCTTTGGTTATGTAACTGTACTCCTATTATGTTAATGTGTGTGCACAATTTAATTAGTAGTTTAAAACCTATACATGCTGAAGTTACTCTACAGGAAGATATGTCAAAGAATTAATCAATCTTCCCAAGTTTTCTTCTGCCTGCTACTTCTATAGCTTTTCTTCTTCCTTCCTAATTAAAACCCTTAAATAGAATTCATGCCTCATATCAAATTTACCAAGTATCATAATTCTTCCAATTGGTAATATACCTCAAGACAAATGCTGGGCATAGAAGCCACAGGGCATAAATATGCAAAGAAATAAAAAGCTAACCTTTTCAAACTATAAGGCTTTTCTCTCACTTACCAACTTTACATTTCCCTGTATGGCCCCAGAAGATGACTGGTTAGCCAGAGACGGGTAAGATTTCTCAAGGGAGGAACAACCTAAGACAGGCACAGTCGCAGGGGGGCCATCAGGTGAGAAATTGGGGATCAACAGAGGTGAGGCTTAGAACCTCACCCCCCCCTGTTCTGAGAGAAATCTTCTGCATCCGTGGGTGTTTTATTGCCCTTGTCTAGCTTGGATTAACCCATAGTCTACAGGCACACACCTGATCATCTACATTTGGTCTCTTACAACACTAAACTATGTTTTCTACCTTCATCTTGCATCTACCTACCACTTCAGGATTTTATTAAAAATAATAATAATAAAGAGAGAAATGTGGTATCCTCATATAAATCAAGTATAAAAATCAAATGAATATTCATATTTGAACTGACTGTTTATAGTTCATATTGCATGAGCAAAACCGAAAGTTTCTGTGATGACTGCCCTTGTACTGTTCACCATGTAAGAACTTATTCACTATGTAAGAATTGTTCTCCATGTAAGAACTTGTTCGTTATGCTTCAGAAGATTGGAGACTGACAAAAATTAGGCTTGGGGTGTATTAATGATTGTGCATTGAGCACTGACTCCCCTATACAGAATTTTATTGTTGTTAACAACCATTTGATCAATAAATATGAGAGATGCTCTCACAAAAAAATAAGTACACACTTCCAATTGTAAAATAAGTAAGTAACCGGGATGTAATGTATAGCATAAGGAATATAGTCAAAATATTGTAACAACTTGGTATAGTGATAGCTGGTACCTAGAATTATCATGTATATAAATGTTGAATCACTGTGTTGTACACCTGAAACTAATGTAATGCTGTGTGTCGACTACCCTACAATAAAAAATAATTATCTACGAAAAAAAAAAATAGAATATTTCTATAGAACTCATATTCTTCTAACAGTAGCCAAAATGCCCAATATACAGTAGAAAATCAACCATCAAACCAAGAAACAGGAAATCAAACCTTGAATGAGAAAGCAGAGTGAAGTGACACCAATACTCAGATGACCAACTCAGATAGGAAATCAGATAGAATCAGACGATGAAAACTTCCCTCAAAGAAACCATGAAACCTAGATGATCTAAGAGTGAGTTCTACCAAATTTTCAAGGAACAGATCATCCAATATTACACAAATGCTCTCAAAGAGTTGAAAAGAGGAGTATCCTAAAATTCATTCAGTGAAGCTAGTTCAATACTGTTACCCAAACCAACATAAGGTCACTTATGAGCGGCCATTATAGGCCAATCTCCCCCAAGATCATAGACGCAAAACTCATAAAAAAAAATAGCAATGCTTAAGAAAGACAAACTATGATCAAGGTGGATTGTTCTCAGTAATTCAAAGGTGAATTAACATTAAAAATATACAAATATCAACCATATTAATAAATGTAAGGAGAAAAATGCATGGCCATCCCAGCAGTAGCATAATAAGCATTTATTAAAATTTAACTCTAAACACTTAAAAAAGTACATGGCAAAATAAAATAGCCTTTCTTAGCAGTATAATGGATATTAATGAAAAAAACTACAGTAAGCACCATTATGAACTGAAATAAAGTCATCCCTTTTAAAGTCATGTTCACTAACATCTCTTCAAAGTTCTATTTTCATTAATAGCTGACAAAGAAGAGCAGGAAAAAAACAATACAACTGAAGAAATAAAGATGCAATTCTCTTCAAATGGTGAGAAAATTCAAATAATCAATAGACACATATTGTGCTAAAAAAAGTAGGATCCTTCACCAATGTGTTGGAAGTGATATATATATAAAACGAAATTCCATGAGCCAGTAACTAACAATAGGTAAAATAAGCTATAAAATACCAATATAATAGTAACAGAAAGCATATGATATTAATCTAAGAAAAGGTGTACAGAACCAGGGATGTATAAAATTATCAAATTTTTATTAAAATATTATGTACAGTGTAAACATAAGATTATACAATATTCATAGATAGGAAAAGTCAGTAAAAGAAGAGATTGTCCCCAAATTGATACAAAGAATACATGCCTTTAAAATCAAAATTTCATCAAGGATATTCAAGATATTTGGAAAACTGATTCTAAAATTAGAGACAAATCCATTATGAACATACTAGTATTAGCAATTACCAAGCATTATTTTAAAGCTGTGGATTTTTTAATAGTGCCTATCTTTCAAGTCAGACATATTGAGTTATTAACATAAAGTAATGTTTGCCATTTTTAGGTATATGGTTCTCTGAATTTTGACAAACCTGTGCAGTCAAGTAACCACCATCAAAAACAAGATATAGAAAAGTTCAGTCACTTTAAAATATTCCCTCATGCTCCAGTTTATTCAATCTCCTCCACTCAGTCCAAGTCCCTTGCAAACACTGATCTATTTTCAGCCCTTATAAGTGTTATCTTTTCCAGAATATCCTATAAATGGAATCATGAAGTACATATGTTTTGTTTCTGCCTTCTTACAGTTAGCATAATGTTTTGGGATTCATACATGATGTAGCATGCATGTTTTTCAGTAAGATTTCATTTTATGGATTGACCAAAAATTTGTTTATCCATTCACCTGTTGATTAAAATTTAGGTAGTTTCCAGGTTTTGGCTATGATGAATGAAGATACTATAAACTTTGATAAACAAATGTTTCTATGGACATAATGCTTTCATTTTTCTTGGACAAAAACCTAGATGGAATTTCTGGCTCATATGTTAAGTGTATTTAACTTCATAAGAAACTGACAAAAAGATTTCCAAAGTGGCTATACTGTTTTGCATCCATACTAGCCATGTATGAGAGAATAAGTTGCTCTTCATCATTGCCATGAAATATTTCTGGATTAACATTTAATAAATTTTAAATTTTAAGACAGTTTTAAATTTACAGAATTATTGTGAAAATAGGACAGAGATTTCCTATATATCTCACATTCATTTTCCCCAACTTACTTAACATACTACATTTGTCAAGATTAATGAACCAATACTGGAACATTATTATAACTGAAGTCCATGTTATATCACATTTCCTCAGCTTTGCCTAATGTCCATTTTCCATTTCAGTAATCCATCAGGATACCAATTACATTTGGTTTCATGTCTCCTTAGGCTTCTCTAGACTGTGACACTCTCTCAGACTTCCCTTGTTTTTGATGACCTTGACAGTTTTGAGAAATACTAGACAAATATTTTGTAAAATTAAATTTCAAAACCTTAAATTTCAGTTTGAAGTTTTCCCCATAGTGAGAAACTGTTAATGAGGTTTGGGAGAAAGACAACACAGGTGAAGTGACATTCTCATCACATTTTAAAGGTAAATGATATTAATATGAATGATTATTGATAAAATTAACCTGATCACTTGGCTAAGGTAAAGTTTATGAGGTTATTTCACTGTAAAATTACTCTTTTCCCCACTACCCTTACCGTACCTCTGAGAAGAAAGTCACCATGTGCAGCCAACGATTGGGGGCTGGGAGGGTGTCAGCTTGTTCCATCTGCTTGAGGGGGGAATAATCTACAAAATTATTTAGAATTCTCTATGGAAAATTTTTCTATTTTCCCATATTTATTCATTTCTTAACTAATTAATTTATTTCAGTATGGAGTCATGGGTATTTATTTTATAGTTTGGACAACAATCCAATGATTTTATTGGTCAAATTAAAAATTCTTCCAGCTTTGGCCTTTGGGAGCTCTTTCAAGTGACTCCACTTTTGACACATGACAGTCATTGTGGGTTGTTTTGTGAGTTTTCTTTTTCTGTTGAGCTTTACTTCTTGGCAGTATAAGGTGCTTCACCACCATCCTGTATACTTCTTGCTCCATTCTGAGCATCAGCAATTACCTAAAGGACCTCTGGTTCCTTTTACTGGAGAACATTAGAAACCAAAATATAGGTGCTATGATGACTCATTTCTATTGGGGTGCCATTGTTTCCAGGCCCTGTCAATAGATAGACCTAGAAAATATATGTGTGTATACTAAGCCAGATATATATAGACATATATAGATATTTCTAAATATAAACACTATTAAGCTAATTGTACATTTACACTAACATCTCCAACTCTAATCCAGTATCACATGGATTATGCTAGCCTGTCCACCTGCTTGTTTGTAATCTCCTCTACCAGCAAAAAGCCTGGTTCCCATCATCCACTATCTATTTACTTATTTGATCAATCCCTGTATACATGTACAGTGGTTGCAAATTGGTAACCCATACCCTCATTGAAAATAACTTTATCATCTACTATATGCTTATGTACAATTCCTTTTGTATTCAGCTTTACAGTTCCCATTTACTTCCAGTGTTACTTAGGTGCCAGTTCACTAGTATTTCCCCTAACCCCCTCAGTGAAATTATGTCAATCATTTGTAATACAACTAGACTCTTTGGTCACAGTCTACATTCCATCCTGTGAGAACAGGAACTCCTAATTTAGTTTTTTTTTTTTTGCATACCCAAGAGTTCATTCTGTGCTGTAAGAGTCTCACCACATGCATAGTGCCAGGATCCACTACTAGAATATGATACAGAATAGTTTCAACACCTTAAAAAAGTCACCTATACTTCACTTATTCAACTCTACCCTCTGCAAAATCTGGAGAACTCCTTGGCCTTGGTATAAGGTTCTCAGCCCAACATTATAACTTTATGGTAAATCTTGACATTGGTAATGTGGGTCTTCTGATATAGTTTTTCAAAACTGCCTTAGTTATTCTAGTCCCTTTCTTTTCCACACAAATTTTTAAATTATTTTATCAATAAATACAGGCACAAAAACTTTCTGAGATCTTGATTTGAATTGTGTTGAATCTATGGACCAAGAATTTGTCTATACAGTATTGAGAATCCCCAAATCATCCATAAACATAGACTATCTCCATCTGTTTTAATTTCTTTGATCTTTGTTTTGTGGCTTTTTGCATAGAGATTCTGTATAACAAGTATTATATATTCCAAATTTTATTGTTGATACAGTAGTTAAGAAAGTAATTAACTTCTGTATATTGACAATGTGCCATACAATTTTTTGAGATTTCTTGGGCAATTTTGACATTGACAATCATGCTGCTACAAATTCGGACAATTTCTTTTTGTCTTGTCTTATAGGTAGAACTTCCAGTGTAATGTTGAATAGGAAGAGTGAGAATAGACATCCTATCCTAGTTCCTAATATTAAGGTAGTAGTGTTCACACTCTCACTCTCTCATCTATGATGTAAGCTGTAGAGTTTTTATGTATATATCCTTTATTAAAGAAGTAATTTGCTTTTTCATGTGTCTCCTAATTTTTTATAAAATGTCTGACATTTTCTGTAGAACGGCAGAGATTGAGGTAAAATGTATTCATTCTTAGTACTAGGTATTCCTCTTCTTTTTTCAGGTCATTATTATAGGCTTTTAGTTAACCCAGTCAGGTATTGAGCTGCGTTTGTATTTTGTTGTTACTGTATTTGCTATCAGTGCCCCACAGTTTTCAGTTCCTCCAGGAATTGTATACAATTGCCTTGTTTTTAATGAGGGTGGTAAGACCTGGAGAAGTTTTATCAGTGTTAATGCTTCACAGTCATCTTTGCATAGTTGCTTATATGTCTGTGCCACAGAAGTCTCTCTGTCTACATTCTTGTTCATCTCTTCAGTGATAGAATAACATTGCTTGTTACTCAGTGCTAGGCTTGTGTTAGGAGTAGGGATGATTTTCTCTGTGGTACTGGTCACACCTCAGTCTTAGGCTGGCTCTGTTTTCCTTGGACTGGGATAGGGCTTTCTCAGTGTTCCTGTCCTTTCTGTGACAGCTAAACTCTGCCTTGTATCTGTGCTTGGTCATTGGTAGGAGTTGCATTTCCATTTCCTCATGGTAGCAGACCTCTCCTTGGTCTTGTTATAAGGTTTTCAGCCAAAGAGAGTTTCCTGTCCTACTCCCAGGTTAAAAAGTCTTTATTCTACCTTTACTTCAGTGATAATGCTTCTATTCCTTTGTCTTGGGAATGATGTTTCTGCTGACCTCCTCCTACTTGTACCCCACAATGCATTGGAAAGATTTTGCTTCATGTGGAAAGAATATCTTGGGAATTCTTGATGTTTCATGTTGATTCTTCCACAGCCACTGTTCATCTGTCAAATATAGACTCTTCTCTTGAAAACTTAGTGGATTTCCATTAGAAAAAGATTACAAGAGAAGAGTCAACTTCCCATAAATTTGGGATGTTCAGCCATTCCAGTCTATCCTGTTACCCTCCCCATTAGAATTTAAAAGATCATAAAATAATTTAACTAATTAACTCTTACTTGTTTATATGGTGGTCAAGGCTTCTTATTCCCATGCTCTTCCACAAGTGAGACAATTCATGTTCCATTATTTGTCAGGAGTGGTTTCTGTTGTTGGATTTAAGGTTTTTTGGGTGACTTTTAGTTTATTCTGTAGTCTCTTGTCAGGGTGCTAATGATGTTATTTGCAACTTTCTGCAACCTAACGTTCTTCCTTTCTCTTCACATGTGCCTTGCTGTCTTAACTTCTGAGTAATCTTAAAGCTATGTTTTAAAACAATGTGGTAGTAGCACAAAGACTGACAAATAGCCCAATGAAACAGAATGAAAATTCAAGAAATGATCACATATATATGAAACTTGATTAATGAAAGAGAATATGTCATATTACTGTTAGGGTTCTATTATGCTTTCACTGATCACAGAACAATTTATCCATAGAGAACAAAATTAAAGAAGTTATCTATATTATTTGATACACAAAAATCCATTTTAACATTTAAAGACTTGTGAAACATAAAAATTTTTTAAATACACAGGTGAACATAAAATAATATGGTTTTAAATTTGGGCCACCAAAGGAAGGCACACACACACAAAAATCCCTAACAATAACACACTTATAAACTCAAATTTAAAAAAATAATGTCTCAGTTAATATTTGTTGATAAAGTAAATACATAATTCAATTAGCTAAAATTTACTAAACTCTTGCTTTTTCTAACATTCTTGCCTTAATCATTAAATCATGAATAATATCATATACTATGCATATTAAGGCTGGAGAAGGGAAAGAAGGATTAGAACACATTTTAGAAGAAAATATCAGTCCCATGGGCACAAGTCCTATGAATAGAGTTGCATTTAACTGCATGTTATTGAAATAAAAAAGATAAGAGGTGGGGCTTCAGAAACAGTGGAGTAAGGAATATGAAAATCAGGTCTTCCACCAAATCAATGAACACACTGGAAAAAACTCTAAGTCAACATTTTTTTCTGGAAATTAACCAATGACTTAACAAAATCTGAGGAGACTTTATTCAGTTACATTATATTATAGAATAATTAATTAATAAATATCATATTTTTTGTTAATAGGGCCATCAGTGATAACAAAATGTTTTTCAAAACTGCCACTTCACAGTTAATTTTTATAGTTCCATCACCACTAGCTAAATTACAGTATATTTGCCAGCAGAGCACTAAAATAAATTTGGGTTTTAAGTTCTCTCAAGTTACTAAACGGAAGTTTGAAATTGTTTTTGTAAACATTTGAAAATAATGTGCTTTCTGATTCCGTTTTATCCACATGAGTATTTGTATACAGTTATATAGTAGCCTTTCCAAAAGTCAAATAATGTGCATTGCATTGTAACAAATCACCAACCAAACCATGAGGAGCAAGATTTCAGATTTTCAGTATCTTTGGAATAAAAATTTTAATTTGGTTAAAAAAATATTTCCCACTTGTTTATGACTCTATTCTTCTTTCTTGTGGAGTTATGTTTCACAATGCTTATCTTTGTGTGTAGAACTATATTCACATATCCTTTCAAGGTGTCAAATACTTCAACAGTAAGCTGTTTTCTTTGTTGGATTTGTTTTTGGATTTTGATTCTGTTTTTTTGTTATTGTCATTTTAGTTTATATAACAAGACCATACAACAATAATGTGAGCAAAAGTGTGCATGCATTTCATTATATTTTTACATTACCATGTTATAGTCTTATCAGAGACTTCTCCTTCTGTTGAACATGGAACAAAAAGGACGATACACTTTGTCACCTGAAATAACCAAAAAACCCAAATAACTATATGGAAGATGGTTTTCAAGATACTATATTTCAGGCATTAAAAGATAATGATTCCAGAGAGTTGGGAAACAAATGAGGTAAGTCATAAGACCATAAATAATCAGGCTGTGGCTCAAGAATGGGGAATTAATGAAAATCCTGGTAGACTCAGAGGGGGAATAAAGATAATGGGGAGAACAAGAGAGCTAGAATTTGCAGAACAGTATAGCAGAGAGGAGAGAACTCCAGACAAAAAGAATTATGGAGAACCGTAAATGGTCCCACTTCAATTATTTCACAATTGATTAGTGCAGATGTCTGAGGCAGTTAACCAAAGCCGGGAATGAACTGTTCAAAGAAGCAGTGTCTTGTGCTCATACAGGGATGAGACCTGTGCCTATTCCCATCAGCCACAGAAGAAAACTATATAACTTTACAGGAAAATGGGTTCAGCACTCCAGAGTGTCATGTCTCTGTAATGAGGAATAATTAGCCCTAGATTGAGAAGAAGATAATTGCAATATGCATAAGAAGTAAAGGTATGAGTTCTTCTATATATATTAAAAATAGTCTTATAAATTTTGCTTCTGAAGAAGATATTGTAATACATAGTATGCTGTCTCTGAAAGCAAATAGAAAAGTAAAATATATTTCAAAAACTATATTTTAAGGCACAAGAAACCTTTGGAAGAACTGATAATTAGAAGGAATAAAATTCCAGGAAGTGACAACCTTTAGAGATAAACTGTGAATACTCAGCGGTTTTTTTTTCCTGAAATTTGTGGCTCTGCCCAATAATTTAGCCACTAGCTATATGTGACAATTTTAATTTATATATAAATTAACTAAAATTAAATAAAGTTAAAATAAATGTATAGTCCCACTGGTCACATTTCAACTGCTCAATAACCACATGTGGCTAATGTATACTCTATTTGGACATCACAGATCTGCCCATCATATTCCAATCGAAAGATGAAAAAGGAAAAAAATGATCATCTCAGTGCATGCAGAATAAGTTTTAATACACTTTAATATGCATTCATGATTTAAAAAGGGAACTCTAGCAAACTGTATCAGTCAGAATTATTCAGAGAAACAGAACCAATAGATCTATCGATTTATTATCTATTTATCCATCTATCATCTATCTACATTCATCTATCATCTAGTATTATTTATGTCTATTGAGAGACACTGAAATATTTAAGGAGTTTGTTCATGTGATTGTGGGGGTAAGGAAGCCCAAAATCTATAAGGAAAGCCAGCAGGCTGGAAGCTCAGGCAAGAGCTGATGCACAAAAAATTGTACAAAAGTGTTCACTGCAGCATTATTCATGATAGCCAAAAGGTGGAGACAATCCATATGTCTATCATCTGATGAATGGATAAATAAAATGTGGTATATCATGCATTGAAATATTATATATAAATGCTAAAATGTGGATGAAACTTGATAACATTATCCTAAGTGAAATAATCTCATAAAAGACTACATATTATATGATTTCATTTACATGAAATGTCCAGCACATACCAATCTATAGAGATACAAAGTAGATTAGTGATTGCAGAGACCTGGAGGAATAAGGGGTAATAGGTAAAAGATATGAGGCTTGTGTGTAAGGTGATGAAAATGTTCTAAAGTTGACTGCAGGTTTGGTTGCATGTATCTACGAATACACTTGTGGGTAAATTGCAACATTAACAGAATCTCTCATCTGGCCTTAGTGCATCTCCATGTCAGTAGGTGTTTCCAAGGGGTGGAGAGAAGTGGCCCATCTGCATATCAGTAGGAAATTTCGAGGGGGAGTGAGAGTATACCTGGACTGGAGAGATTCGGTGGGGGTCCCTTTTTGCACCCGGTCATGAACGACATGGGCGAGCAGAAGTGAACCACTGCTTGTAAGCAATAAACGGGTTTCTCCCACTTTATTTCCCCTTGACTGATTTCAGTTCAAAGGTGTTATGCCCCAGGCTGGGAAAATATTTTCCTCCTGGAGTTACAATACTAAAAACATTAAATGGATCAATTGTATCATCTGTGAATTATATCTCAATAAATGTTTTTATTAAATGATATTATACATTTAATGATGTATACATACAAAAAACACATTTACTCCTCTTGTTCTAACAACAAGAAATCAAAACTATACTATATCCACAATCTTGCAGAGTCTTGGTATTATCAAAATGTTGACTTAGGACAATATGATCATTTAAAATGATACCTCATTTCTTTAACATGGCTTTCTTTGATAAATAGTGAGAACTAACATTTTTCACGTTTATTATCTTTGGATTAATTTTTCTTAAAACTTCAGTTTACGTCCTAACCCACATTCTCTATTTCAAGCCAGTTCAAATCTACTCTTCATCACTTACAGTGAATACTTTCACTTTTTATTCTACTTTCAACTCCGGAGTTTTGGTTAGGTACTTTTTTATATATGTTTTTCTCTTTAATGATAATCTCTGTTTGATGAGACATTGATATCATACCTTCTTTTACTTCTTAAATCATGGTTTCCTCTAGTTCTTTGAATATATGTAATGTTTACTTTGGAGTGTTTATCAAATATGATAGTCACTCCCATAGACAGTTTCTTTTGCTTTCTTTTTCTCTCAGTACATGGATTGTACCTTTTCCTTTCTTTGCAGTCTCATTACTTTTTTCCTGGGAACTGGACATTTTAGATAATATAGTGTAGCAACTCTGAGCATTGGTGGCCTCAATCCTATGCTTGTTTTCATTCCTGTTTATTTGGTTAGTGACTGACTGGATTCTTTCAGTGAAGTCTATTCCCCTTCCCAACACAGTGTAAAGCATCTAATGGTATCTTCACAGGGTATTGTCTTGGGTATGCCCACAGTCACCCTGGGATAACAGTGGGTGTGGTAGAGGGCTCATAGACTGGCTCTTTCCCAGATCATACTTAACTGTTAAGCTCCTCAATTGTCATATAATTGCTTTATTTTTTCCATAATGCCCTGGGGCAATAATTGCTCCACAGACTGACACAAACACAGTCTGTTTTTTTCAAAGGGTTGTTTGTAAGGTCAATCTTTGAGATTTGTCTTATGTCAGAAAGGCTCTTCCTAGCAGTCTCTTCCTCTCATTCTCTCTGATAAACTAGCCATCTTACAATTTAGCTTATTTCACCAATGAATCCTGTTTTTGATCTCAACCTCCATTATTTGTGAGTGGACCCACAGGCTTGAATTACTTCACACTGTTGCAAATGAAATCAGTTCCTTGGGGAAGTGATTCAGAGCTTTATTTTTGGGGCTGCTCTCCCCCGACCCCATACCCCTCCCTGACTCCTAGGGGGAAACCTCTGAGTGGCATCTCTGGATAGGTTAGGGGATGGTTATAATTAAAAGTTTCTCTTAGCCTTAGAATCTGGAGGTGAATCAAGAAGGGGAGTAGCCTCAGTTTTTCTTAACTTGCTTCTCCTCATATGGGACCATCATCATATGAGCAGAGCAAGGATAACTAGGGGCTTAGAATTCTCAGTAGTGTGCCACACAGAGTAGCTTCTCTGTCGCACAAGTGAAGGCTGGGTGGAAGAAGTGAGAGGTGAAACTTCACTTCTCAGCTGAAGTTTCCTGAGACTTAGCTTTAGCAATTGTTATCTGTGTTAAGAGAGAAATGCTGATGTCCTGTCCCTCCTGGGAGTGTTAGGCAGAAAGATAGACATAAGCGGGATGGAAAGACAGTAGAGTCAACCAAGAATGACTCAGGGAGTTAATCTGATGAGGCCACAAGAGCCAAAAATTACTTAAAGAATTAATAAAATGAGGCTACAGGGGCCAGGAATGACTCAAGGAATGTCCAAGGACTCTCCAGATAAAAAAACATCAAGGTGCAGGTGCAGCCCATTTCTTCATTTCACCAACCAGATCAGGCCACAAGGGCCAAGAACTATCAATCAAGGACTTCTCTGCCCTGTCAAAAATGCCATAAAAGGAGCCTCGCAGCAGGCAGTCAGAGCCTGTTGGACATTAGGTTGGGCCCGCTCCTTTGCAGAATATAATAAACTTGCTAGCTTTCTTGACTTTGGTTTCACTCTGTCTGACTTGCCTGCAACACCAAACCTAACTCCTTCCCAACAGGAGGATAGCCCTGTGAGCAGGATCTGGGGATAGAGGGCTCAATGCGTTCTTGTCTGCCTCATTCTGGAATGGAGTTTCCATCTTGCTGAGCAGGGAAGTAGGAAGAAAATAGGTCTTAGTTCAACTACTACACACTCTTGCTGTTCTTACCAAATTTTAGTGGATGTTCTTGAATATATGTTTCTTCCTTTTCTGTGTACCCTTAGGACCATTTCCAGGGTCTTTAAATGTTTGATTTTTTAAAAAATAATTTTACCTAGTTTTCTTGTGGAGTCAGTTAACAGAGGTCTTCATGCTTTCATGCCAAAAGAAGAATGCTTGGTGCAAATTTTGAATGGAAATTTCAAAATATTTATCAAAAATTTATAAATATAAATACTTTATCCCTACTGTTAGGAATGTGAGGTAGAAAGATAGACATGATCAGCCAGGGAAGGGGAAGATAAGGTTCAAAGAAAAAACTGCCCAGAGAAGGTTTAAAAAAAAAAGCCACCCAAACTCTGCCCAGGTAGGGGGTCCTATGTGAAGATAACAAAGGCTTTGCAGGGAGATAACTTCCTTCCTAAGCAGACCTCAATAGGGGCACAATCAAACAAAACTATGAACTGTCCAAATCACACCTCATCATGGCAAAGGACATGTTCACTGAGCAGGATGGCTATATAGATGCACCTGTAAATCAATAATCCCACCTTATCAGTCAGAGGCGCCTCCTAGCTAGAAAGCAATATATATGCCTCTTGCTTAAAAATATGGTGCCTTTGTTTACCTTGACTCTGGGCTACTCCTCCCTTGAAGTGTATTCAAATAAAACTTTTGCTCTGTTTCTCTATTGTGTCTCTGCCTTTCAATTCTTTGTTACGGCCAAGGAGAACAAGCTCAGCCTGATAGCACTACCATTGGGATGGTAGCCATTGGATGTACATGATACATTTCATTGTGGCATTGTTTATAGTAATAAAAAATGGAAACAAACTAAATATCAGTAGTGGAATGGTTAATACATTTAATGTATTTAATATGTTTACATACTAAATATAATATAAATTCATACAATAAAATATTATTACTCCATTGAAAGTAGAGAGCATTATAAACTAATCAATAAAGATTACTAATGTATTATAACCTGAAACAAAGCAAAACATGGAAGAGTATATAGAGTTAGTACATCTGTGTAATTGTTTCAAAAATACAAATATACATATACAGTAAAAAATATAAAACTATACATAAGGCATACAGTTATGCATTTTTCTATAATGATACACATAAATAATTAATACAAGTTACTTATGGGAAGAAGGCCAGAATTGGTGAGGGTAGTTTTATTTTGCATGTATATCTTCCGTGGCATGGCTTTTTAAATCATGCTTACCTCTTTTATTTATAAAAAAAATTTACAATTAATTAGACTTAGTATCAAGAAAGCTCCTTTTACAATTGAAATGTGACAACTCTCTGTGCACTACAGGAATAACTAATCTTTGGATTTCAAATATTGGATATTTACACAAAGGTAAGCCAACTTCAGTGAACCTAACAATATAGCTGGAACACACAAGACTGAATATTGTTTATAAACCTGCCATTTTCTATCACATGTATTTTCTTTTAGAATTTATTTTTAAATACTGATTCACTATAACCTTAGTAGATGTCTTATCATATGTATGTTTCACATGTTTTCACTGATTTTTAACCCAGGAGTAATGTGAGTGCAAAACTCTTCAGCTGTCTGCAGTCACATAAAAATTTGGAAGCCTTTCAGAAAAAGTGTGATAATGCCTTTATGATCCATTCACACTGTAAGTGAAACATTTCCTGGAGAAAAATGAGGATCTCTTTGCAGATGCAGTTAGGCTTAAAATAAAGGACGCTTGCTTTAAGTAAAGCAAATGAGAGAAGATGGATATACTGTTATAAAGTAATTGTTTCATGCCGTCTCCACTGACTTTCCACAGCAAACTGTGTATCTGCACGCTTACTGCTACATTTCCAGGTCTTTCACTTTTGATGGCTGTGGTAAATATTATAGAGTGAGAAACACATATATCAAGACGTGCATGATCCTATAAAACCAAATGAGTTGTAAATAGAAAGTTCAGTACTTTCTCTTCCTTAGAGACAAAAAAAAATTTGGTTCAAATTAGCTGTTCTCTGCTACATAATAAAAGAAAAAAGAATCTAATTAAGGTCAGAGTTACTACCCCTTTGTTAAAATGGAACTTAAACAAAACTTACAATAAGAGATGCTGTTTGGTTATAATGCACTGTGGAGTCTAATTCTGTTCTTGATGAATCTGAAGATTGACAGTATAAAATAAGATACTGCAATATAATAAGTTATAAGAAATATATATTTGGTCCCTCAAATATATATTTCCAGGTATATTTGTTCTTCCTCCATAGTTTCTGAAAACATAAAAGTGAAATGGGTGTCTTGTCATGTTAATGAGAGACTTCTGGACACCACTGCAAGGGCAGGGGCTGGAGGTCAAATCAACCAATAGTCAATAATTTAGTAAATCATGAGTATGTGAGGAAGCTCTCATAAAAACCCATGAGAAGAGCAAATCTCTCTCTTGGATCCTGCTTCTCTGTGGGACAGAGCTTCCATGCTTGGGGAACCAAAATGCTTCTAGGTGCCACTGAGCAAGGCCCCAAGCTCCACAAGGATAGAAGCTCCTTTATTTGGGGCCCTTTGTATCTCTTCATCTGGCTATGAACTTGTATCCTCTACGGTATCCTTTATTAAACTTAAATGTGTTTTCCTGAGTTCTGTGACCCACTTTAGCATATTAATCGAACCTAAGGGGGAGGTTGTTGGAACCTCCAGTCTGTAGCCAATTGGTCAGAAGCACAGTAACAGCCTGGGGCTTGCAACAGGCATCTGGAGTTAGGGATGTGGAGGGCAGTCTTGCAGGAAAGAGCTCTTAACCTAGGGAATCTGGTGCTGTCTCTGGGTAGACAGCATCAGAATTGAGTTCTTGGACACCCTGCTGGTGTTCAAGAATTGCTTGGTGTCATGCATGGGAAGACTCCTCCCCAGTACACATATATTGGAATGTATATGTAGTCATACCCAAAAGGTCAAGTCAGAAAACCCAAAAGGATTTAGTGTGAAGGAACACAGATATGAAGCCATATTACTTTTTCAAGAATGAACCCTTTTGCTGTGGTAAAAGATCTAAATTTTAGTGGGAATAGTAAGAAGATTATGATAACTATTTTTCTTTTTGCCTTTTGTAGTATAATTTTTACATTATTATTTAAAGAAATGCCTCCTTATATTCAAACAATCCAGGCTATTTCTGTCTCACTGAGCATTTTCTTAACCTTAAAATGGCATATGTGAAATGATCTATTGTTGATATAGGCTTTCAATAAAGTCATCTTGATTGAAACCAAACACTTTTACTCATTTTTTCCAAGTGCACACACTCTGGTTTTAATATGTCTCCCTCCGTGATAACCCTGAAAAACAGCTCATCTATAGTTTTTCAATGAGCAATAGGAGTAAAGAGCTAGTGCTAATGGCCATTTCTGAAATTATTGGTAGAGGATAGAATTTTGCCCACTTCATTGATACTGTATCATTACAGGAGGCACTTCAAAATCAATAGGCAGTTTGGAAAATATAACAAAGTGTCTGTTTTCTTTCTCATAACACAGTTCAACATAAAATCCAGGTTAACCATTAAAATATAAATCTGAATATAGAAATATTGTGAATATGCAAAGAATTTTATGGCTTTGCATATGGCTCTTAAGTAGTTCAGTGTTATATGCTCTATGGAGAAACATTTATTGATTTGGAGTCAATGCAAGGAAGTTGCTATAGGTGCATGGAAGTTCTAAATTATCATCTTCTCTGAAAGAGAAGAAAATGATTAGGGACAGGTCCTATGATTCTTTTTGTTTCAGCAGGTAGTATGATGGTTTGTATAATGCGAGTGTTCATAAATATTTAATTTTTTTTACTGGGTTACTCATTACTAATCTGCTTAAATTAATATTTTAAGAATAACTTAAAACTATATTAAAACTTATAAGTCAATAAATAGCTGTTTCAAAAGTCCCTGATAAGGATTGAGTAAAGATGCTCTTGTACATGAATTACCTGCATTTTTGGTTTCTCTAATGATCTGTTTGGCTGTCGCTGAATGAAGACAGTTTTGTGTGTAAAATTAACTCAGTGTTTCCTGAGTAAATTAATACAGGTTCTAAAAATATTTTATTCACAATGAGATTTCAAAGTCAAAACAAACAAAACTAAGAACATACATATGTATGTGATGTGTGTGTGTGTGCATGAATATTATAGGTAAAATTGAAGTATTTCCAGAATCTCTTGCCTGGTTTTAGTGCATCTCCATATCAACAGGCGTTCCTATGGGGTGGAGAGAGGTACTTCATCTCCATATCAATGGAAAATTACCTGGACAACCAAGGGTTTATCAGAACCTGAGAAGCTGTGGGGAGATTTTCACTTGCTTCTGCTGAAACAGGAAAGAGATGGCCCCCGGACTGCAGTTTGTAAGCAATAAACAGGTTTTAAACTTTATTTCTACCTTTGACTGATTGTGGTTTTAGAGGTGTTTTGCTCCAGGATTTCCTCTCCCCGAAGTTACATCTAGTGGTAGTCGGCAGGACCTCTGAACCCAAAACTTGTCTAAATGGGTGTGACCCTTGGGCAGGCTGCCCCTAGAGATGATGAGGAGATGCCTGGAACCCCCACTGTGGATAGTGGGCAGGCCCCAGATGATGCAGCAGCAGAGAGTGCAACTTCACCTGGGAGCCTCCTATCTGTGGATCTTCCAATTTGGGAGTGCCTAGTGGAGAACTGGTCTGGGTAAAGCACCTCCTAGAGGGGTGGGGCCTATCACAGAACTGAAGAAGGGTGGAGACACAGGAAGCTGCAGAATTAGACCTCCATGAGATAGAAGGTTCTCTTTTCATCGACATAGTGGAAAATGTTATCAAGGAGAGAGAGAGGTTTATACAGTAGAGAGAGAGGGCTATCGAGGAGAAAGAGAGGGTTATCAAGAGGCTTAGCGAGGAGAGAGAGGAACTTAGGCAGGAGAGAGTCACACTTCAGCATCACTCGGAGGAGCTGGCGATAACGTATGAGATACCATTAAAGAAGAGAGACAGTTATTGAGAAGACAGGAAGATTCTCCTGGAAGATTCCTTAGTAGCACTGAGGGGGAAGATGGCAAAAGAAGCCATGTTGCAGGAGGCCACTGGAGAGGAGGAGGAAAGAGTGGTGCCTTTAGCCTAAAAATGGGGAGTAGCTGAGGGGAGAAGATGAGGAGGCTGGGCCATGGGGAGATCTACTGCTGAGGCTACCGCCCAAGGTACCAGCCTCTCCTGTGTGAAAGGCCATACCGGCTGTAATTAAGAAAATAAAAATGCAACAACCTGGGCTCCTAAGGGGGAGGAGCTGCCGCCTCTGAGGTTGTGAAGCATTCCATGATCTGTCCCTGTACCCAGGATGAACTGGTGGCCATGAGCGTCTGGTATAGGCAGAAGCCATCGGAATCTCTGCCTACATGGCTTTTATGTCTCTGGGATCTGGGGGTGGAAAACATTGTTATGCCAGGTTCTAAAATGAGTAGACTGGCTTTCCTGATGGCTCACTTTTCCCCTTGGCAGCTGTTGCAAAGTGCCCATCATGCCCCAGGGAATCAGACACTTCTGGAATGGCTGACAGCTGCCATCAGGGTAGTTTGGCTTAATCAGGGTGATTTACCAGATTTACCCACTAGTTGGAAAATGTATGTAGAGCTCCAACAGGTATCGTGGGAATAGGATATGAAAAATATGATCTATAATATGGACCCCCAGGACCCCAATGAGGAGTTGTTCACCGTCAGAATGAGAAATTTGGTGCTGCATACAGCTTCCACATCTCTCTTTGTGTCCCTAGTAACTACTCTTGCCCCCCACAAAGGGCAACCCATAAGTGAGGCTACTCATACTTTAGCAGGTCTGGGGAAGGTTGAAAAAAATAAGGGCATGGAAAGAAGTACAGGCTATGTCTGAATGGAGAAGTGCAAAGAACATTGTGAAGGTCTCAGGGATACAGATGTGGGTTGATTTGATAAAGGCCGGGGCAATGAAAGAAAAACTTGATGGGCAGCCTAATAGGATCTTCTTAGAACTGTGGCACCAATTAAAGCCAGAGCAGCAGTTCCAGCTACTGAGGTTCAGGACAGGGAAATCAGAGTCAAGGCCTCATGCACAGCCTGTGTCCCTGCAAAACTTCCTGGGGATCAGTACTCAGGATTAGCCTGGGTCCTCACGTCCACAGGAGGATGACTGGATATCCCCGTTCAAAAGGGGGGAGGGTCAATGTCACCACCTTGGGTGACATGGTGGGGACTGGAGGCCACATGTAGAATTAGCAATTCATTGGTCCCCTGTGAATTTACAATGTGTCTTGGTGCTGGTGGACACAGGAGCTGAATGTTCTCTGATTCATGGCAACCCAGAGCATTTTCCCAGTACCTTTGCTGTGATAGATGACTATGGGGGCAAGGCAATTAGAGTGAAAAAATCCCAAATCCCATCCAGGATAGGGCATTTACCCCCAAAGGAGTATACTGTGTACATTTCTCCCATCCCTGAATAAATTTTCGGGGTAGATATCCTGCAGGGCCTATGTTTACAGACCTCTGCAGGAGAGTTCAGACTGAGGTTATGTGTGGTAAAGGCAGTTCTGAGGAGGCATGCTAAGCACCCACCTGTAGCTCTACCTGTACCTCGGTGGGTGACAAATACTAAGTAGTATAAATTGCCTGGGGGGCACAAGGAAATTGGAGAAACTCTAAAGGAGTTGGACAAGGTGGGTATCATAAAGCCCACTCATAGTACTTCTAATTTTCCAGTGTGGCCAGTTAAAAAGCCAGACAGCTCTTGGTGTATGTCCATGGACTACAGGGAATTGAATAAGGTCACACCCCTTTGCATGCAGCTGTCCTCTCTATAGCAGCCATCCTAGACACACTCCGCCATGAGCTGGACATGTACCATTATGTTGTAGACCTTGCTAAAGCTTTCTTCTCTATTGACAGAGCACGGGAAAGTCAGGAACAGTTTGCCTTCACATTGGAAGGCTGGTAGTGGACATTTACCCGTCCTTGCACAGGGAAACCTCCACCATCTGACATTGACTTGTAGCCCAGGACTTGGCCACATGGAAGAAATTGCAAATGGTGTGGACATATCACTACATTGATGATATTATGCTCCCATCTGATTCTCTTGCAGAATTAGGAGGGGCAGTTCCTAGACTGTTGCAACATTTACAGTAGAGAGGATGGGCTGTGAACAGCACCAAGGTTCAGGGACTAGGTTTGTCTGTAAAATTCTTGGGGGTTGTCTGCTCGGGTAAAACTAAAGTTATTCCTGAAGCCATCATAGACAAGGTCCAGGCTTTCCTTAACCCTACCACTGTGGCAGTATTACAAGATATTTTAGGTCTTTTGGCTACTGAAGAGTGTTTACCCCACACTTGGCACAAATCTGAAGCCCTTATACTGGCTGGTATGAAAGGGCATCAGGTGGGACTGGGATGAGACATGTGCAGCTGCTTTTAGTGCTGCTAAGGGAGCAGTCAAGGCTGTGCAGGCCTTGAGTGTAATGGATTCATCAAGTCCATGTGAGGTAGATATTCATGTAACAGAAGATGGTTATGGAAGGGGTTTTTGGCAGTGGCTTGAATGGACATGCCAACCTATTGGATTCTGGTAACAATTATGGAAAGGAGCAGAGGTCCAGTACACCTTGATAAGGAAGCAACTGGCTGCTGTGTACCATGACTTCCTGGCTATGGAGCCCATCATGAGAGCAGCTCCAACCAAGGTAATAAACACCTATCCCATCTCAGGGTGGTGTGAGACTGGACCCAAAGTTCATGGAGCGCATTGACAGAGATGCCTACAGTGGCCATAATGGGGCTCATATTTACAGCAGTGTAGCACCCTCTCTACTAGCCCCTTAAGTGAAGAACTTCAATGCTTATTGAGGCGAGTGACCTATACCAGTGGAAAGCAGGAAGAACTTGCTTTTGAGTCATTGGTAGTGAAGAGTCCTTATCAGGAGAGAAAAGCCCCTATACCTGAAGATGCTTGGTATACAGATGGCTCCATCTGTGGTCAACCCCCAAAGTGGAGGGATGTGGCTTTCCATCCTAAGACTGAGATAATATGGATGTAGGATGGAGAGGAGAAGAGCAGCCAATGAGCTGAGTTGTGGGCAGTATGGCTCATGATCACCCGGGAGCCTTCTCCCATAGTTGTCTGCACTGAGAGCTGGGCCTTCTTTTGGGGCTTGACCCTGTATCTACCAAAGTGGTACCATGCCAACTGGATGCCTGGTCACTGGCCCCTTTGGAGACAAGACCTATGGGCCTCTGGTCAGACTAAGACTGTTGCAGTATATCATGTGACTTGCCATTTGCATTTGGCATCTCCAGAGAATGATGAAGCTGACACATTGGCCCAGGTGCATGGGATAAAAGGAAGCCCCGCTTGTGATGTGGCCCAATGATTATATCAGCATTTGTTGCATGTGGAACAAAAGACAATGTGGGCTGCAGTCCATTGTTCTGGCTTGCCATTAACCTTTGAAGAAGTCATCAGAGCCCAGAAGGAATGCCTTGTGTGCTCTAAGAGGGACTTACACCGAGTCCTGCAGCAACATGGGACAATAGTAAGGAGGCCAATATCCCTTGTCAGGTAGCAGATAGACTATATTGGGCCTCTGCCCATATCAGAAGGATATGCGTATGCCATGACTTCATTGATATGGATACTTGACTATTGGTTTCTTTACCTGCATGTTGTGCAAATCAGCCAAACACCAAGAGAGGCCTAGATTGTGTCTTTGCCACCTATGGCCAGCCCCAGGTGATTCAGAGCAATCAGGACACCCACTTAACTGGACATGTATTACAAGAACGGGTGCAACAATTAGGAATAAAGTGGAAGTTTCATGTACCATACAATCCTACTGGGGCAGACATGGTAGAGAGGTACAACAGTTTGTTGAAATCTGGCCTGAAGATGGACACCAATAGTCTAAGCGGCTGGTCAGTTTGCTTATGGACCATGCTACTGTGTTTGAATGAGAAGCCCTGAAAAGGAGCCTTGAACCCTGTGGATATCCTAACACACGTTGCTACCTCTCCTATACAACTGTCTGTGCAAACCAAAGAGGAGTTATTGAAGCCAGGATATGGACAGCAGAGTAACATCCTGCTGCCAGCCCCTACTGCGTTAAACACTGGAGACACTGTTGAATGGATTTGGCCCTGGACATTTTGCATATGGAGCAGTGATGGCTGTCCCTTCTGGCACCTTGGGGAATAGGCCTGGAAGCTGGCCTCGTGTGTATTCCTGGAGTAACAGCAGAGTGGCCCCCAAAGATCACAGTAGTGTACCAGAAACATCCAGGAGGTAAAAGCATCTTACAGGGAAGTTTTGTTTAATCTTTATGACCAGTGCATGTAGCTCCCCTGGCCCTATGTATTGACCCATCTGTAACTCCCACAGAGGGGGAGTGAATGTCTGGTGTACTAGACCAGGATGAGATCCCATTCCTGCCACTGTCCTATCATCGGACCACTCCCTTGCATGTATCCTACCTGACGGAGAAGATTTGCTTATGCTGGTGTCATTAAAACATGTATTTATCTCCCTTAACGTTATTTTCTTCTATAGTTCTTGGGGCCTGGATGCACCCCCTGGCTACAAATGTCATATGGTGATTGCTCTGAACCCTCTACCTGTTCACCTACTGCCTGCCTGTAGAATGGGTGAGCTATAGACTTAATTTTCATAGGATTTTGAACTTAGCTGAATCCTCTAGCTTGATGATTATCATGATTTTACGGCTGTTGCTTTTGTATGTCATTAGTCTAGTCACAATGCTCTAGTTCTCTCACACAGGGGCCATCGTGGAAGAAGGGGAACAAGTAGATTGTAAGACAAAATTTCTGGAAGGGTGACCTGTGGGTAAAATTGCAGTATTTCCAGAATGTCTCACTTGACTTTAGTACATCTCCATATCAACAGACATTCCTAAGCTAAGGGGTGGAGAGAAGTAGTTCATCTCCATATCAATAGATAATTAAGTCAGTGACTGAGGGCTTACCTGAATTTGAGAGATTGAGGGGAGGTTTTCTGCTGTGGCAGAAGAGAGTCAGATGCCGGATGGCATTTTGTAAGCAATAAATGGGTTTTATCTTTATTTCTCCCTTTGACTGATTTTGGTTTCAGCTGTGTATTTTGCCCTCGGATTTCCTCTCCCTGGAGTTGCAAATATACGTATATATATTTCAATACTATTGTAACAACCTGTATTATATTATATCTTTGATCCTTCTGAAGCAAGCACTTGTGAGAATGTCTGACTAATAGGACTCCTTCATTGGAATGATAGTGATTGTATTGAATACATTTCCTGCTGATATAATTAATAATATTACTGTTGTTTAATTCTTTGATTAATAATACTTAGGAAAATATACAGATTTTGCTAACTTGGTTTGCTTTTTTAATCAGCAGTTTTGGCTTTGAAGTACTTAATATGATATTCTGTATGATAACCCTGCCAGTTTGCAATCAAGGACAATACTATCAGTTTTTACTATCAAGGACAATACTGCTGTCTATCACACATGGCAGATAGCTTTCTGTATAGGACTGAAATACTGGGTAATTCAGGATTTATTTCTAGCGCATCATTGAATTTTTCCTGTAAATTTGACATGGATCTTCTTTTCTTTAACTACAACTGTGAAACAAACTAAAATTAAATTGTAAGGTCTTGGCATTACACCATTTAAAAAAATATCTACATATCTAAGAAAATACTTTGTTTTTATTTAAATCAGTAAATACAATATTTTTAAGAGGATTCTTGTATCTCTCATGGTGAAAGAAGCTTTCTGAAAATATTAACATTATACTTTTTTGGGAATTAATGAACTGGATTTCAGACACAGAGTCCCAAGTTCAAATCCTGACTCTAACAGGTTGTATGAACTAGAACAAACTCCTCAATTTTTCATTGCCTCTATTTTTGTATATGTAAAGTAACTACACTAAAGTAGCTGTGCTACAGCTCACAGTTTAAATATGGCATGTGTCAAGCAATAAATGCTATCCCCCTGGCTGGCTAAGCATTTAATAATGAATTACCATTATTATTAATGGTAGGATAAATTGCAATTAGTTTGTTTCATAAGAATGTCATCTGTAACTCCAAAACATGGGTGCTTGGGGAAGAAAGATAAGCAGGGAATTAGATTTTGGTTAAGAAACAAATTTTGAGAAATTATTGATAAGCTACCCTCATTGTTGAAGAGTGATAGGTTTGTGGGACTTGTGGTTTGATTGATGAGGAATTTTGCAGTATTTATTCTTAAATAACACTTTCCTGCCAGACTACCTTGTTAGTAATGTCTACTACATGGTGATGTTTGTAAAGAACAATGTATGGAACATATTTAATGAATAATTATAATTATAGAATTGTTCTCTTTTCTCCAAATATCCATTAAAAATAGATGCAATGAAAGATGGCAGCAGGAGAGGTGACACAGAGAACTCCTGCCAAAACAACATATAATATGAAAATGTAGTTAATACAACTAATCCTAAAAGAACAACAAGAAAGAAGGCTGGGCCATACTGCATACACCTTGCGAAAAGAACAGACTTCACAGAATAGGGTAAAGCACCAAAGCTGTGATCTGGTGGGACCCAAGCCCTTCCTCCACCCCAGCTCACTGGAGGAAGAAGAGAAATGGAGCAGGGAGGAAGTGAAGGCCTAGTCCTGGAGATCAACTCTGGGAGCATAAACCTACATTATATTGTGCTCTGGACATTCGTGAGGTTGGAAAGATAAGACAGAATACTTGGAGAGATGGAGATTCCAGTCATTTGTGGAAAACAGAGATTCACATCTGGCTTCTTTGGGACAAAAGAAATACAGGCAGTCTGAGAGACTTCCTAAGAGTGAAAGGGTGGCTGAAGTGGCAAGAACTGCACAGAGCTTGCTGCTCAGGAGAAACAATAGGTAGATAAAATTGTCCAGGTACCCTCTGCCAAGCAGGTTAGGAACTTTCAAGAATTTCAGGTGCTCCATCCCCCTGGATGGCTACAAAGATCTGAGGTTTCCCACTGTGATATACAGCCTGCTGCACCTTCCTTCTGGTCTGCCAGCACTGGCTCGCAAACCAGCAGTCCCTGCCCTGGTGACAGGTCAGCCAGAGGGAGGCCCCTCCTATCAAACCAAAAGCACATAGGCTTACACCTGTGCACTTGGCCCACTGGATCTGATAGCGGAGACAGGCACAGCAAATGGGAAGCAGCAAACAGCTCTTTCCTTCCCCCAGGCACCAGCACCGCTTTGCCATGATCCCCAAAATATCTCCAAGGGCTAAGCAGCTCCAGAGAGTAGAGCTTCTGGGCATAAGAGGGTGCCACATACAAATATGAAACATCAAAGGAACCTGGTTCAAACCAAAATCCGACACTCCAGAAACAGGGCCTCAAGTGAAACTGAACTCAACTGTCTTCCTCAAAGAGATTTCAAAATAAAAAACATAAACATGCTCACAGAGATACAGAAAAATATTCAAGAACTCAGGGACGAATTTAGGATGGAGATTCAATCATTAAGAAATTCCATATCTGAAATGAAAAATACACTGGAGAGATTTAAAAGCATATTAGATGTAGTAGAAGAGATGGTCAATGGAATAGAAATTAGAGAAGAGGAATACAAAGAAGCTGAGGCACAGAGAGAAAAAAGGATCTTTAGAAATGAAAAATAGTAAGAGAAGAGTGTGACCAATCCAAATGGAATAATATTTGCATTATAAGGGTACCAGAAGAAGAAGAGAGAGAAAAAGGAACATAAAGTGTATTTGAGGAAGTAATTGCTGAAAACGTCCCCAATCTGAGGAAGGAGATAGTCTCTCAGGCCATGGAGGTACACAGATCTCCTAACACAAGGGGCCCAAGGAAGAGAACCAAAAAACATATAATAATTAAAATGGCAAAGATCAAGAATAAGGACAGAGTTTTAAAAGCAGCAAGAGAGAGAGAAAAGATCAGATATAAAGGAAACTCCATCAGGCTATCATCAGACTTCTCAGCAGGAACCCTACAGGCCAGAAGGGAGTGGCATGATATATTCAATGCAATGAAACAGAAGGGCCTGGAATGAAGAATAATCTATGCTGCAAGATTATCATTTAAATTTGATGGAGGGATTAAACAATTCCCAGATAAGCAAAAGTTGAGGGAATTTACCTCCCACAAACCATTTCTACATTGTATTTTAAAGGGACTGCTCTGGATGGAAGTGTGCCGAAGACTAAATAGCTGTCACCAAAGAAAATAAAACCACAGCAAAAGAAGTAGCCCAACTAATTACTAAGCAGAAAAAATCAAAGCAACAACCCCCAAAGTCAATCAAGGGATAGACAAAGAGTACACAATATGATACCTAACATATTGATAATGGAGGAGGAGGAAAGAGGAGGAAAAAAAAGAACCTTTAGATTGTGTTTGTAATAGCATACTAAGTGAGTTAAATTAGATGGTTAGATAGTAAGGGAATTACCCTTAAACCTTTGGTACTATGAATCAAAGCCTGCAATGGCAATAAGTACATACTATTGATAATACCCCTAAATGTAAATGCTTTGAATGCATGAATCAAAAGACATAGAGTTAGAGAATGGACAAAAAAATGGACCCATCTATATGCTGCCTACAAGAGACTCATTTCAAACCAAAAGACATACACAGACAGAAAGTGAAGGGATGGAAAAAGATATTTCATGCAACTAATAGGGAGAAAAAGCAGGAGTTGCAGTACTTGTGTCAGACAAAGTTGACTTCAAAACAAAGAAAGTAACAAGAGACAAAGAAGGACATTATGTAATGATAAAGGGTTCAGTCCAACAACAGGATATTACTATTACAAATATCTATGCAGCCAACACAGGATCACCTACATATGTGAAAAATACACTAAAAGAATTGAAGGAAGAAACAGAATGCAATGCCATTATTTTAGGAGATTTCAACACTCCACTCACTCCAAAGGACAGATCAACCAGACAGAAAATAAGTAAAGAGACAGAGGCACTGAAAAAACATATTAGAACAGATGAACCTAACAGATACCTACAGAACACTCCATCCAAAAGCAACAGGATACACATTCTTCTCAAGTGCACGTGGAACATTTTCAGGAATATATCATATACTAGGCCACAAAAAGAGCCTCAGTAAATTCAAAAGATTGAAATAGTACCAACCAGCTTCTCAGACCACAAAGGTGTGAATCTAGAAATAAATTATGCCAAGAAAACAAAAAAGCTGACAAGTACATGGAAGCTTAATCACATGCTCCTAAATAATCAATGGATCAATGACCAAATAAAAACATAGATCAAGCAATTTATGTAGATAAATGACAACAATAACAATACTGCAAAATCTGTGGAATGCAGTGAAGGCTGTGCTAAGAGGGAAGTATATTGCAATAGAGGCTTACTTCAGGAAAGAAGAACAATCCCATATGAACAGTCTAAACTAACAATTAGTGAAACTAGGAAATCAACAAATGAGACCCAAAGTCAGTAGAAGGGGTGACATAATAAAGATTAAAGCATAAATAAATAAAATTGAGAAGAATAAAACAATAGAAACAATCAATGAAGGAACGAGCTGGTTCATTGGGAAAAAAACCAAAATAGATAAACCCCTAGCCAGACTTATCAAGAAAAAAGAGAATCTACACATATAAACAGAATCAGAAATGAGAAAGGAAAAATCACTATTGACAACACAGAAATACAAAGAATTATTGGAGAATACTATGAAAAAGTATATGCCAACAAACTGGGCAACCTAGAAGAAATGGACAACTATCTAGAAAAATACAACCTTCCAAGACAGACCAAGGAAGAAACAGAAAATGTGAAATTGAATTGGTAATAAAAAAATTACCTAAGAACAAAACTCCTGAACCAGATTATTTCACTACTGAATTTTATCAGACATTTAGTGAAGACCTAATACCCATCTTCCTTAAAGTATTCCAAGGAGTAGAAGAGGAGGGAATACTCCTAAACTCATTCTACGAGGCTAGCATCACTCTAGTACCAAAACCAGGCAATGACCCCACACAAAAAAAGAAAATTACAGACCAATATCCCTGATGAACACAGATGAAAAAATACTCAACAAAATATTGGCAAACCAAAAAAATACATTAAAAAGATCATCCATCATGATCAGGTAGGATTTATTCCAGGGATGCAAGGATGGTACAATATTAGAAAATCCATCAACATCATCCACCACATCAACAAAATGAAGGACGAAAACCACATGATCATCTTCCTAGATGCTGAAAAAGCATTCAACAAAATTCAACATCCGTTCATGATAAAAACTCTCAGCAAAATGGGTATAGAGGGCAAATACCTCAACATAATAAAGGCTATATATATATATATGTATATATATATATATATGACAAACCCACAGCCAACATCATTCTTACAGCTTCAAGCCAAAAGCTTTTCCTTTAAGATCGGGAACAAGACAAGGATGCCCACCCTCCCCACTTCTATTCAACATAGTACTGGGGGTCCTAGCCACGGCAATAAGACAACACAAAGAAATAAAAGACATCCAGATTGGCAAGGAAGAAGTTAAACTGTCATGTTTGCAGATGACATGATATTGTACATAAAAAACCCTAAAGAATCGACTCCAAAACTACTAGATCTAATATCTGAATTTAGCAAAGTTTCAGGATACAATATTAATTCACAGAAATCTGTTGTATTCCTATATACTAATGATGAACTAGCAGAGAGAGAAATCAGGAAAACAATTCCATTACCAGTTGCATCAAAAAGAATAAAATACCTAGGAATTAAACGTAACCAAGAAGTGAAAGACCTACACCCTGAAAACTACAGGACACTCATCCCATGCTCATGGATAGGAAGAATTAATATGGTCAAAATGGCTATCCTGCCTAAGCAATCTATAGATTCAATGTAATTCCTATGAAAATACCAGCAGCATTCTTCAACGAACTAGAGAAAATCATTCTAAAATTCATATGGAATTGATATATCTTATCTTATGAGGGTTTCACAAGAAAAATAATGTGGTTACTATATTTACCCTTATTATAGAGTCCCCTCCCATACCCCATTGCAGTCACTGTCCATGAGTGTACTAAGATGTCACAGAGTCATTACTTGTGTTCTCGGTGCTACACTGTCTTCCCCATGGAACCCCCCACACCAGAGTACTAATCATAATATCCCTCAATCCCCTTCCCCTTCCCTCTCTACCCACCCTTCCCAACTCCTCCCCTTTGGTAACCGCTAGTCCCTTCTTGGAGTCTGTGAGTCTGCTGCTGTTTTCTTCCTTCAGTTTTGCTTCATTGTTATACTCCACAAATGAGGGCAATTATTTGTATTTGTGTTTCTCTGCCTGACTTATTTCACTGAGCATAATATCCTCTAGCTCCATCCATGTTGTTGCAAATGGCAGGATTTGTTTTCATTTGTGGCTAAATAAGATTCCGTCATATATATGTATAATCTCTTTATTCATTCATCTACTGATGGACACTTACCTTGCTTCCATATCTTGGCTATTGTAAATAGTGCTACAATAAATGTAGGGTTGCATATGTCTTTTTGAATCTGAGAACTCCTTTTCTTTGAGTAAATTCTTAGGAGTCGAATTCCCGGGTCAAATGGTATTTCCATTTTTAGTTTTATGAGGAACCTCCATATTGCTTTCCACAATGGTTGAACTAGTTTACATTCCCACCAACAGTGTAGGAGGGTTCCCCTTTCTCTGCATCCTCGCCAGCATTTGTTGTTCCTAGTTTTTCAATGCTGGCCATCCTAACTGGTGTGAGGTGATAACTCATTGTGGTTTTAATTTGCATTTCTCTGATGATTAGTGATGTGGAGCATCTATTCATGTGTCTATTGGCCATCTGAATTTCTTCTTCGGAGAACTGTCTTTTCATATCCTCTGCACATTTGTTAAACAGGTTATTTGCTTTCTGGGTGTTGAGGTGTGTAAGTCCTTTATATATTTTGGATGTCAACCCCTTGTCGGATATATCATTTACAAATAAATTCTCCCATACTGTAGGATGCCTTTTTCTTCTGTTGAAGGTGTCCTTTGCCGTACAGAAACTTTTTAGTTTGATGTAGTCCCATGAGTTCATTTTTGCTTTTGTTTCCCTTGCTTGAGGAGATGTGTTCAGGAAGAAGTTGCTCATGCTTATATTCAGGAGATGTTTGCCTGTGTTGTCTTCTAAGAGTTCTATGCTTTCATGACTTACATTCAGGTCTTTAATCCATTTCGAGTTTACTTTTGTGTGTGGTGTTAAACAATAATCCAGTTTCATTCTCTTGCATGTAGCTGTCCAGTTTTGCCAACAACAGCTGTTGAAGAGACTGTCATTTCCCCATTGTATATCCATGGTCCTTTATCGTATATTAATTGACCATATATGGTTGGGTTTAAATCAGAGCTCTCTAGTCTGTTCCACTGGTGTATGGGTCTGTTCTTATGCCAGTACCAAACTGTGTTCATTACTGTGGCTTTGCAGTAGAGCTTGAAGTTGGGGAGCATAATGTCACCAGCTTTATTCTTCCTTCTGAGAATTGCTTTGGCTATTCAAGGTCTTTTTTGGTTCCATATGAATTTTAGAATGATTTTCTCTATTTCTTTGAAGAATGCTGCTGGTATTTTCATAGGAATTGCATTGAATCTATAGATTGCTTAGGCAGGATGGCCATTTTGACAATATTAATTCTTCCTACCTATGAGCATGGGATGAGTTTCCATTTATTGGTACCTTATTTAATTTCTCTCATGAGTGTCCTGTAGTTTTCAGGGTGTAGGTCTTTCACTTCTTGGTTAGGTTTATTCCTAGGTATTTTATTCTTTTTGATGCAACTGGTAATGGAATTGTTTTCCTGATTTCTCTCTCTGCTAGTTCATCATTAGTATATAGGAATACAACAGATTTCTGTGAATTAATATTGTATCCTGAAACTTTGCTAAATTCAGATATTAGATCTAGTAGTTTTGGAGTCGATTCTTTAGGGTTTTTTATGTACAATATCATGTCATATGCAAACAGGGACAGTTTAACTTCTTCCTTGCTAATCTGGATGCCTTTTATTTCTTTGTGTTGTCTTATTACCATGTCTAGGACCTCCAGTACTATGTTGAGTAGAAGTGGGGAGGGTGGGCATCCTTGTCTTGTTCCCGATCTTAAAGGAAAAGCTTTCAGCTTATCACTGTTAAGAATGATGTTGACTGTGGGTTTGTCATATAAGGCCTTTATTATGTTGAGGTACTTGCCCTCTATACCCATTTTGTTGAGAGTTTTTATCATGAATGGATGTTTAATTTTGCCAAATGCTTTTCCAGCATCTATGGAGATGATCATGTGGTTTTTGTCCCTCTTTTTGTTGATGTGGTGGATGATGTTGATGAATTTTTGAATGCTGTACTATCCTTGCATCCCTGGAATAAATCCTACTTGATCATGATGGATGATCTTTTCCATGTATTTTTCAACTCGGTTTGCTAATATTTTGTTGAGTATTTTTTCATCTATGTTCATCATGGATATTGGTCTATAATTTTCTGTTTTTTGTGATGCCTTTGTCTGGTTTTGGTATTAGAGTGATGCTGGCCTCAAAGAATGAGTTTGAAAGTATTCCCTGCTCTCCTAGTCTTTGGAAAAATTTAAGGAGGATGCGTATTAGGTGTTCACTAAATGTTTGATAAAATTCAGCGGTGAAGCCATCTGGTCCAGGAGTTTTGTTCTTAGGTAGTTTTTTGATTATGAGTTCTATTTCATTGCTGGTAATTGGTCTGCTCAGATTTTCTGTTTCTTCCTTCATTAGCCTTGGAAGGTTGTATTTTTCTAGGAAGTTGTCCATTCTTCTAGGTTATCCAGTTGTTAGCATATAATATTTCATCGTACTCTCTATTAATTCTTTGTATTTCTGTGGTGTCCATAGTGATTTTTCCTTTCTCATTTTTTATTCTGTTTATGTGTGTAGACTCTTTTTTTCTTTTTTTTTTTTTTTGGTTACATCTGGATAGGGGTTTATCTATTTTGTTTATTTTCTTGAAGATCCAGCTGTTACTATCATTGATTCTTTCTATTGTTTTATTCTTGTCAATTTAATTTAGTTCTGCTCTAATCTTTATTATGTAGCTCCTTCTACTGACTTTAGGCCTCATTTATTCTTCTTTTCTAGTTTCATTAATTGTGAGTTTATACTGCTTTTATGGGATTGTTCTACTTTACTGAGGTATGCCTGTATTGCAATATACTCTCCTCTTAGCATGGCGTTGGCTGCGTCCTACAGATTTTGTGGTGTTGAATTATTGTTGTCATTTGTCTCCATATATTGCTTGAAGTCCGTTTTTATTTGGTCATTGATCCATTGGTTATTTATGAGCATGTTGTGAAGCCTCCATGTGTCTGTGGGATTTTTCATTTTCTTTGTGTAATTTATTTCTAGTTTCATACCTTTGTGGTCTGAGAAACTAGTTGGTACAATTTCAATGTTTTTGAATTTACTGAAGCTCTTTTTGTGGCCTAGTACATGATCTATCTTGAAAATGTGCCATGTGCACTTGAGAAGAATGTGTATTCTGCTGCTTTTGGGTGTAGAGTTTTGTACATGTCTATTAGGTCCATTTGTTCTAATGTGTTGTTCAGTGCCTCTGTCTCCTTACTTATTTCTGTCTGGTCCCCTATCTGTCCTTCAGAGTGAGTGGAGTTTTAAAGTCTCCTAGAATGAATGTATTATATTCTATTTCCCCTTTAAATTCAATTAGTGTTTGTTTCACATGTGTAGGTGCTCTGTGTTGGGTGCATAAATATTTATAATGATTATATCTTCCTGCTGATTTGACTCCTTTATCATTATGTAATGTCCTTCTTTGTCTCTTGTGACTTTCTTTGTTTTGAAGTCTATTTTGTCTGATACAAGTAGTGCAAGTCTGCTTTTTTCTCTTAGTTGCGTCAGATATCTTTTTCCATCCCTTCAGTTTTATTTTGTGTATGTCTTTGGTTTTAAGGTGAGTCGCTTGTAGGCAGCATATAGATGCGTCTTGTTTTTCTATCCATTTAGTGACGCTATGTCTTTTGATTGGTGCATTCAATCCATTTACATTTAGGGTGATTATCGATAGGTATGTACTTATTGCCATTGCAGACTTTAGATTCGGGGTTACCAAAGGTTCAAGGTTAACTTCCTTACTATCTAAGAGTCTAACTTAACTCACTTAATATGCTATTTCAAACACAGTCAAAGGTTCTTTTCTTTTCCTCCTCCTTTTTCTTCCTCCTTCATTCTCTATATGTTAGGTATCATATTCTGTACTTGTCTATCCCTTGATTGACTTTGAGGGAGTTATTTTAATTTTGCATTTGCTTAGTAATTAGCTGTTCTACTTTTTTTTACTGTGATTTTATTACATCTGGTGACAGCCATTGAACCTTAGGAACACTTCCATCTATAGCAGTCCCTCCAAAATACCCTATAGAGATGGATTGTGGGAGGTCAATTCTCTCAGCTTTTGCTTATCTGGAAATTATTCAATCCCTCCTTCAAATTTAAATGATAATCTTGGTGAATAAAGTAATCTTGGTTCCAGGCCCTTCTGCTTTATTGCATTAAATACATCATGCCACTCCCTTCTGGCCTGTAAGGTTTCTGCTGAGAAGTCTGTTGTTAGCTTGATGTGCTTTCCTTTTTATGTGCTCTTATTTCTCTCTTTGGGTGCTTTCAACAGTCTGTCCTTATCCTGGATCTTTGCCATTTTAATTACTATGCGTCTTGGTGTTGTCTTCCTTGGGTCCCTTGTGTTGGGAGATCTGTGCACCTCCATGGCCTAAGAGATTATCTCTTTCCCCAGATTGGGGAAGTTTTCAGCAATTACCTCCTCAAAGACACTTTCTATTCCTTTTTCTCTCTCTCTTCTTCTGGTATCCCTATAATGCGAATTTGGATTGGTCACACTATTCTCTCAATATTCTTTCATTCTTAGATATCTTTTTTTCTCTCTGTGCCTCAGCTTCTTTGTATTCCTCTTCTTTAGTTTCTATCTCATTTATCGTGTCCTCCACTGTATTCAGTCTGCTTTTAATAACCTCCATTGTGCTCTTCAATGATTGGATCTCTGACCACAATTCATTCCTGAGTTCTTGAATATTTTTCCATACCTCCATTAGTATGTTAATGATCTTTATTTTGAACTCCCTTTCAGGAAGTGTCATGAGGTCCATGTCATCTTTCTCAGATGTTATATTAATTTTACTCTGTACCAGGTTTATTTGGCATTTTGTATTTGTGTATGGCACCCTCTAGTGGAGCTACTCAGCCCCTGAAGCAATGTTGGGGGTCACAGGGGAGTGGGATTGGTGCCTGGCAGGAGGAAAGAGCTGTTTCCTGCTTCCCGGCTTCTATGCCTGTCTCTACTGCCTGAACCAGTGGGCTGAGCCCACAGGTATAAGTTTTTGTCCCAGAGCAACTGGATATGGTCTCTCCTTTCAAGAAGCGGCTGGAATCTCAGTCTCTCCAGGAATTCTGCCTGTCTTACCTTCCAACCCCGTAATAATGAGAATATCATGAAAGCACCATGAAATGTAGTTTTGTTCTCCCAGAACAGATCTCTGGAAATAGGTATTCAGCAGTCCCAGGCCTCCACTCCCTCCCCACTCCATTTCTCTTCCTCCTGCCGGTGATCTGGGGTGGGGGGAGGGCTTGAGTTCCACCAGGCCACAGCTTTGGTACGTTACCCTGTTCTGTGAGGTCTGTTCTTTTCTCCAGGTGTATGTAGCCTGGTGCAGTCCTCTTTCCTGTTACTCTCTCAGGATTAGTTATATTAATTATATTTCCATATTATATGTGGTTTTAGGAGGAAGCCTCTGTCTCACCTCCCTCTTCTCCAGTATCAACTTCGGTACATTTCTATAAGAAGTTTTCAATCCTTTACACATTGCAGAAATAGTTAACACATGCCCGCTTTGTGGAAAGCTTTATGGTAGACCATGGCCTTGAGTTAATACTTGGTTTTTAAGATAGACATGTAGCAACATACAAAGGATGGCTTCAAACTCTTTTTTCTCACTGTGATGTCTATCAGTAGAGATGGGAAGCTGAGAGAGCATTAACTACTCACTAGTATTCCACCAAAGGAATGCTGCCCAGAAAACACTCCTCATAAAGGTTCAAGTTCAAAGAATCAACTTTGGGAAAAAGTTTTCAGCAGAAGTGGTGGAAATAAACTGACCATAAAGATTCTTTAACAGTTTATTATAATCATTTTGTATCATATTGTTTTACTGGTTTTTTTTTTTTGGAAAATTATTCTGAAATAGTCTAAATCTAGGAGAGAAGGTATAAGTAATAAGATTATAAAGAATACTCTTGCATACAAAACTCACTTTAAGAAAATAAACTTTACAATTTTGAAGTTTATAGTACTAAATTCCTCAATCATCACCCATGTTCTTCCCAGGAGATAATTGCTATCACTTGGTCATTATCATTTTCATGTCTTTCTTTGTATTGCAGTGTACTTATATATGTGCCCCTAAATAACATGACATTTTTGTATTCTCTAAAAAATTCATGTGCAAAATGGCATGTGTTTTTTTGCAACAAGTTTTTAAACTCAGAATTATGTTTATAAGAGTCCTATACATTTATAGGTATAGCAATAGTTCACTTCCTTTCAACAGTGAAGTTGAATTCAACAGAATTCAATTGTATAACTATATTAGAACTTATTGATCCTTCATTAATGTATATTCAGATCATTTTCAGCTACTTGTAGGTATCAACATGCTTATATGGGCATTGTTGAATATGTATTCCTGAACATGCATGGGAGAGTTCTCTAGGACTGGAATTAAAATGATATGTGCATTTTACACTTAACTAGAATTTGCCAAATTATTTTCAGAATTTTCAAAGCTGATTTACCTCCCCTCAAGAATTTCTAAGGACTCTTTTAGCTCCACATTATGGCCAACACTTGAATTTCAGACTTTCAAAACAGTATTATTCGCACATGGCTCAAAAATCAAAACAATATAAAAATGCATACATGGATGTATTAGCTGTTATTGGTTTAAATGCAGAACTAGAGACAGGCTAATCACCGCAGGTAGTTTATGTGGGAATTGATTTCATTAAACAGGAAAAAGGGAGCAGGACAGCATTCTTCAGGGAAGGACAATAAAACAGTAAACATTGCATGATTGAATTGTGGACAATTAAGGCTCAATCCTGCTGGGAGAGGTACCATATGGAATATGTTTCAGTATTGTTGGGTGGATTAGTGAGAGTACCCCATGGGGACATTAACTGCTGTGACCCTGAGCTAAAGAATCTTACAGGCCTTCAGAGAACATCTGAAGTGGAAAGACACAGACTTTATAAGGGACTCTATCAATATGCATGGGAGCTGTCCAACAGAGTACAAGCTAACATCAGAGGTGCATCGAGGGGATATGGCATAGGATACCTAAGTGTCTATTACTACACTACTCCCCTTCTCATATCTAAAACATTTCTTAACCCCTACAGATAAGCATCCTTAATAGTTTTTTGTATATGCGTATACAATTTTTTATGCACAATCAAGCAAAATGAACATATAGTTATTTTCCTCATTTTATCACATAAATCTTGCTACAGAACAATATATTTTGTATTTTTTCCCATTAGTATGTGGCCAGATTTCTTATTCTTTTTAGAAGCTGCATTGTGTGGATGTGCTATAATTTTTAACTAGTATATTACAGATGTTCAATTGCTCTTGGTTTTTACATATTTTTCTATTATACTATTACAGTAAATAACCTTATTCATAAGTCGTTTCATTGATATGCTTGTAGAATATATCCTCAATAGATAGATTGCTGGATCCAAGGATAAATGCATTTGCAATTTTGACAGTTATCTTGAAATTGCCAACTGGGGATCATATCATTTCACGCCCCATAAGCAAAGTATGACAGAACCTGTTTTTCTATAGCTTCACTAAACATGGATACTCAAGCTTGTATGTTTTGGCTAATTCCATAAAAAAGAATGCTATTTCAATGAGACTTAAATTGCCTATCTTTTATTATGAACAATGTGAAATTTCACATCTGTTTTATATGTTCAAAGGACAATGGCAATTTTTTTATAACTGTTTGTGCCCTTTGTCTCTACTTTTACTGGGTTGTTTTGAGTCTATTTATTTCCCTGATATGTAGATAGAAAGAAAGCAGGAAAGATAGGTAAGTAGATAGATAGATGATAGATAATTTCATACTTGCTTGAGTTGCTGTTTGGGGTCAGTCTCAGCTATTAATAGTCAGTTATACATGCCTGGGGTACTCATCTGGGCTTGTACTGGAGCTAGCCTCCACAGGCATTTCAACTTTAGTAGTCAGGTGGCTGGACCAGCCCCAGTGGTTCTTGTTATGATTGTAAGGCACACCTCAGCACCAACCAACCAGTTTATTAAAACAGGATTTATTACTCACAAGTCCTTGAGGGTACATGGCACATCTGGGGTCACACAGCAAGGTCATGGGCACAGAAAGAGAGAGCAAGTGCACAGACCTGGGGTTCTGCCCTTGTTGGGGTTGAAGGTATGGTACCTGGGGTTTTGCAGATTCATTCTTTGTAATGGAGCAAATAAACCTCTATTATTTTTATATCACTTTGTTCTCTTCACTAAAATCATTACTTGAAATAGAAAAATTAAATAACCAGTGGTTGCAAGAGAAATGCTATTTTAATACATATCTTAAAGTATTCAGTTATATCCCATATTTCTAAAACAATTATATTTAAATAGCATTATTATCCAAAAAATTTGAAGTAACTGTTTCCACATTTCATCATTGCTGATAATTAAATGGATTTGTGTTCTCTCAGAGCCTAGTTCTGCATGGCCAAGGTTGACCTGGACATGCTTGTGTACTTTAATGTCCTATATTCTATAAATATGTTTTGAGGCTGATATTATTTAAAAAGGTGTTACCCATAAAAATATATGTTGGAAACATAGCCTGAGAAATACCACCAGAACTGGAAGTAAATTTAAAGATAAGGAAAACTTTAATAAATTATATACTTTCTCTGAAAAATAACTAATCCTAAATTATAACCCTTCAGGCTAGAATAGAGGACATATTATTAGAAATAAAACATAGAAGCAGATACTTATTCTTGAAGAAGACAGGTAGACAGGTAGAAAGGCTAAGGGACAATGTCCCTCCTTAATCAGAACTTACAATTACATTTTGATTCTACTTAGTTCATATCACACTAGCCAGTATAAAATGAGGATAAACTCTCAGTATAACCTAATACTAATTGTTATAATTCTGAGAGAATTTTATCAGCATAAATTGCAACATAAACATCCTATGACATGTACACATTTAGCATATATAATACTGTATATAAAGTGAATACATATTTTGTTCAAATACACAGAATGAAGGACACATGGAACCCTGCTGATCTGAATAATTACTTTGATTTTGTACAACATTTGTCCACTGGATTAGAAGAGAAGATCTAACTGCTATTTAGGAGTCTGGGCTCTGAAATTAGACTGTCCAGATTATAACATTCAAAAAGATTGTTTAATAGCTGTGTGACCTTGGCCAAGTTAATTATCTTTGTTGTGCCCCATGTTACACTTACATATATAAAGTAATAATGTTCATTTGGTTGTTGTGAGAATTAAATATGGCTATGAGTATAAAGCCTATAAAGCACTTTCCAACATCTGAAAATAAATACCAGCTATTATTTTTATATCTGTATTAACATAACTAAAGAAGATGAATTTCAGTTAATATCGGTATGGTAGCAAAGAAAAAAGAAACGTATAGAGACTAATGCTGGCAGTGTCCATCCGAATGTGTTCCTGAGAAGGACTCGGGGCCAATAACAGATCCTGAGTACTCTTTTTTTCCCTGCTGGCAAGGAGAGTTGTGGAGATACATAAATCAGGCAATTTTAGCCTAATAATATTATATATTTGAGTTCTTTGTGGCTGGATGATCTTAGAAACCCCAACAGCATATTTGAGAAATAACTGAAGGTCTAACCATAAGGCAAATTACTAGGCTTTTGTTTTGCTGAGTATACCAGCTGAAGCTACAAGTAAAATTACTTTGTGATTGAAATTGGTATTTTAGGGGCTATGTGAAGAAAGAAAGGAGGAGGAAAAACTAGTTCCCTTAATTTGGGGGAAAAGAAAAGAGAGTTTTAAGAGGATTTTGCAAACATTTGTCATTTTGTTTATGACATAAACATTTTTATACACTCTTTCTTCAAAAAATTTTCTTCAAAGATTTATGTTTTGTTAATGTAATGGGAAGTTGTACCTACTATGGGGATGTGTCAAAATGCTGAATCCAGCAAAGTGGGTAAAAGTTCAGAACAAAGTCTGCCTATGTAGACATGCCACTTCTGGGGGATACCTCAATCTAGCTTGTCTTGTTCAGAGTCTATGGTCTAATAAGGCAACATTCTTATGACATACTGACTTTTCCTGTGGATATTTCTACAGGAAGAATATGTGATTTTCATGTAATTCAACTACTCTAGTCTGTGTTATATTTCTCATTTTAAATGAATAAATCATCACCTTTATTTGACACATCCATCTCTATGTACTTTGATTACGGAATATTACCCAGAAGGATGCATTTACTCTTTGTGTTCTAAAAACAAAATCAAGATCAAGAGTCTTTAGTGTTGAAAACAATGCTCTGGCCCATGTCAAATCCATGAATGTAAATTCTAGGAAGGAAGGCCTTTGGTAGATATCCAAGAAATAAAATCCTAAGCTCACAATTAACTTTTTCACCATATGTCCCTGTAGGAAATATGTGATAGATAGAGTTTGCAGAAAGAGAAGGTTAGAGAACACATAATGTCTATCAATGTGATAATAGGTGTATATGAGAAGTTATGAGGTGAGGAGAAATGTAATATATTCCTTTATAACACTTGTGTTTATTATGCTTAATTTAGGCCACTTGATATCCTATTGCTATTATTAAATCTACAATTACTTATACACATAAATATATATATTATGATAAATATGTACATTTATCATTATATATAATATAATACGAGGCAAAGCAAATTTTACAGCAGAGGTGTACCTCAGGAGAGTTTCCTTAGACTTACAAGCGGATACTCCCTCAAACATATAAAGGTGTGAGAGACTGTCAGGATATCAAGGTACTAACTTTATTACATGCTATTCCATTGACAGCTGTGAAAGGAATTAAATTTGAGGAGAGCTATTATTTCATATGAAATAAAAAATCTTCAATAAGTATTTGCTTTTTGAATGTGTTGTCATAAAACTTTTGCTTTTTATCTTGCTTTCCTTAAATCGTTTCTTCTCTACCAACTCTTCTGTTGTATATTTGATCATATAATGAATTATTGCTTCACTGACACATACTGGCAACTATATTTTGTTCCCAGGAAAGTGTCCATATAATTAATCTTTTTTACTACAAATAATTCATAATGCTGAAGTTATCCTTTGGCAATCTTAGGGAAAAAATGTGTGATTGTGAAATTTTTTACTCCAGTACAATATTCCAGATCATTTTATAGTACTTCAGTATTTTACTCCAGGAAAAGAGTTAATGCAAGCTTTTATTTTAGTCAAAAGTACATTCCAAATTTCATCTCTATATGTCTTTTTATCATTAGCACTATATATAATTCGAGAGTTTCAGAGAACAAAGATGCAGTGGGGACATAAATGATCTCTGTTACTAGATATTTTGGCTTTTTGACTTAAACTTAGAGTTATTTAAGTGACAGAGGCAGAGAATAGGGCATTCAGTGCTTCACTTCCAAATACAGTACATTTCCCTTTAGAAGTAAAGGAAATTACAAAGAAGAGACAAGAAATTGGAGTTTGCTAGGACATGAAAATACTGTCAACAGAATTATTTTTACCTGTAACATCTTCTCTTAACCCTCATAGATGAATCAAACAGCTATCTTAAGAGGGTATGGTAAAGAAAGTTATTCTCCAGCAAGAGAATAATCTTATAGAAATCATAATATGCAAATAATAGAAAATATAAATATTTCCATTGTTTAACTAGATAGTTCAATGAGATATTTATTTACTATTTTTTTTAATTGATAAAATATAGACTGTGTTATTTCCTATCACTGTGCTCATCTCTCCTCCATAGTTCTACAGCAGGAGATTAAATTGTGTCTTCCTGCCAGAACCATTCCAAGTGTGGCAGCCATCAGAGTGCTCCTCATGCAAGAACTGTAGACTAAGGATCCCAAGCTTTTCCACTGAAATTCACTGCTGTGTTTGCACTGAGACCATGCTTTCCATGGGCTGCTCCCGGTAAAGACTGAACTCAGGATATCAAGGCTGTCCTGTTCCTAAATAATGGGGGACTCCTCTGACAGGCAAATTTGGTTCTAGGACTCCTGTTCACCTTGCTGATCTTTCCTTAGAAGTCATCGCAGTCTAAGACACTTTAACTTAAGATTTCTTCCAATTTTCCTTTGCTCCTTCACTCCAGGTCCTGCTGTGAGTACCTGCATCACAATCTAACATCATTCCCAGCCTCACACAGGTCCCCCCACCCCACTCCACTTTCTTTCAAGGACATTTCTTTATTGTTCATATATACCATTTTGATGTTAGATTCTTAGAGCATCTGGACTAAAACACTCAGTCTATTATATAGTGAGATGGGATCTTCTCTAACCTACACTTCTTCACTCTCCAGAGCACCTTGAATTAAACAAACAAGCACATAAGAATCAAAAGTTACTATCTACGGAAATCACTACTGCTAGACTTTATGCTTTTCATGCTTGACCGTATTAATTTTACATGTAAGGAAGGATGGCAGTTCCTAGGAGGCAATGTATACTATTGCCAGTTGCTCTTGATTGTAGCCCTTAATTTCAGTTCCATCTGATGTTTTCTGGGATGTGGAGACATTTTTTGGAAGCTAAAATCATTGAGTAGTACAGAAGATGCATTTGGGGAGGTGTTGGACAGAGATCAAGGAAAGAAGTACTCTGGCTGCCTTAAATAGCAATGCTCATGAAACAAAGAAAAGCCTTTCAGGTTTTCTTTTTTTTTAACCTTTTGACCCCCTTTACCCATTCTGTCCACCTTCCCCATCCCCCACCTCTGGCAAACACCAGTCTGTTCTCCACATCTGTGAGCTTGGCTTTTTTTTTAGGATTCCACATACGGTATTTGTCTTACACTGTCTTATTTCACTTAGCATAATGTAAGGTCCATCCATACTGTGTCAAATGGTGAGATTTCCTTTTTAAAAAGCTGAATACACACACACACACACACACACACACACACACACACATATATACCACATCTTCTTTATCCATTCATCTATCAGTGGGCATTCAGGTTGCTTCCATATCTTGGCTGTTGTAAATAATGCTGCAATAAACATAGGAGTGCATATATTTTTTTGAGTTAGTGTTTTTATCTTCCTTGGATAAATACCCAGAAATTGAATTGTTGGATCATGTGGTAGTTCTATTTTTAACTTTTTGAGGGACCTCCATATTGTTTTACATAGTGGCTGTGCCAATTTATATTCCCACCAACAGTGCACAGGCTGTGCCAATTTATATTCCCACCAAAAGTGCACAACCTTTTCTCCACATCCTTGCCAACCCTTGTTATTTCTTGTCTTTTTGATAACAGCCATTCTCACAGGTGTGAGGTGATATCTCACTGTGGTTTTGATTTGAATTTCCTTGATGATTAATAATGTTGAGTATCTTTTTATGCACTTGTTGGCCATCTGTTTGTCCTCTTTGGAAAAATGTCTATTCAGATCTTCTGCCCATTTTTTAATCAGATTAGTTGATTTTTTTCATGTTGAGTTGTGTGAGTACTTCATATACTTTGAATATTAGCTCCTTACCAGATACATGATTTACAAATATTTCTCCCATTCAGTAGGTTCATTTGCATTTTGTTGATACTTTCCTTTGCTAAGCAGAAGCTTTATAGTTTGACGTAGTCCCAATTTGCTTATTTTTGAAGGTATCATATTAGGAAAATCATCAACCAGACCTAAGTCAAGGAACTTACCACCTATGTTTTCATTCAGGAGTTTTATGGTTTGAGGTCTTATGTTCAAGTCTTCAAAGCATTTGAGTTAATTTTTGTATAAGGTATAAGGTAGCAGTCCAGGTTCATTCTTTTGCATGTGGCTGACCAGTTTTCCAAACACCATTTATTGAAGAGACTGTCCTTTCCCCATCATATGTTCTTGGCTCCTCTGTCATAAATTAATTGACCATGCATGTATGCATGGATTTATTTCTGGCCTCTCTCTTCTGTTCCATTGATCCATGTATCTGTTTTTTTGTGGGGTTTTTTTTTTTGCCAATACTATACTGTTCTAATTGCTATAGCTATGTAATATAGTTTGAAATCAGGGAGTGTGATGCCTCCAGCTTTGTTCTTTTTCAAGATTGCTTTAGCTATTCAGGAATTTTTGTGGTCAATGAGATATTTAATCAGCAAACAGCAAAAATGTTTGAACTCTGGTTAAGCAAACATTTGTTTCCTTCCTTGTACTTGGAATTAAAAATATTAGAACTTAATTTTACAAATCTAAAGGAATCAGCATATTTATAAATCACAAATTAAGAACAATATAGATAGATAATACAAAAATTTCTTCCTATGAGCATTATTTTTTTCTGTAATGAGAAGTCTATCAACAGAGATTGAATTACTTTATCTAGGATTTAAAGGCTTGTTAAAAATTCACTCTTTGCTTGGTTCAGCAATACTCAGTAAAATGTGCTCAAGTTACCTTCTCACATATGATCCTCTAAAGTCTTCTAAAAGAACTTCCCTATTTTCATTTAATTTTTGAAATAGATGTGTCAAAAACAGTAAACTACCCAGAAAGTTCAAAAGCAGCCAGAGTTAGAACAGAGATATTTTTTCTGATGTTGAATAAGATATCTTGGTTTGTTTAAAAGGTTCTTGAAGGCTTTGAGCTTAAGAAATGTTCTGTCAGAGACTTCATCTTTAAGGGAACAATCAGGAAAGATGTTAAGCAGGACAGAGAAAGAAATGGCAAGAACTGATTTTCTAGGTTTTAAAGGCTAAGGATTTACTCAAGAATTAAAATCACATATTAGGCTTGAACTAGAGATCTATCTGGTCATTGGTCATCAAAGTGGAAAAAATTTACCCATAGTTTTTATTGATATAATTTTCTCTTTTAACAGAACATATTACATATTTACAGTAGTTATTTAAAAATTCATATGGATGAATACATGATACACAAAAAATGATGTATTGGAGCATGGAAAAATATTAAACTATTTGTGCTTCCCATTTATATAACCATGATTAATTTTTATTATGTATACATTTCATAATGCATATAGGATATAAACATGCATGTGTAATATTTAGGAATGAATCCATGTATGTTTATTGGTAGCACTTTCTCAAAAATGCCCAGGATGCAGGTTCAACAAAGTTTGTAGACCATGAATCTACAGAACTAGCAAATTTGATATAGTGTCCACCTAATGTAACTACATAAGCATGACCACTCCTATCCATCTGGATCCCCTTTTGACTCAACGAATAATCTGACAACCCCCAGCAATATGTTAAAATCTTGTTTTCTGTTTTTGGGGTTTCTTAGGGAAAAACCACTGTGGGAAGCTTGCCTTGTGTGACAACAGGTACAATTAGTGAAATGTTTTATTGCTACGGGCAGATTTGTGAAGGAAAATTGTAAACATCTAGCCCTTCATTGTAATCATGACCCAACTTATTCTCTGTGTCTTTAAAAAAAATCAAGACTCTGTTATCCCACAGAGTTTATTCTTTTGAAATAAAAGCAGCTCAAATTTAAACTTCACAGGCAAGAACTTCAGTTTGTTATCTCTGATTTAGCTACGTGGAACACAGGAAGAATTATACACTGACTGAATAAATACAGACTTTTCCAAACTCTAATATACATTGTTTCCAGGCATTCATAAAGTAACTGACAAATAAAAAAGAAGTGATTAAAGGGTATATATATATATATAAATTTAATAGGAAATTCTCTTCTTCCTTCTCTAGACTTTACACAGAGTGATCTGGACAAAGGAAGTTAAGAAAATTTTATTTGCAAATTATCAGTCCAATTCTACTATGCCAGCATAAGCCTACTAGAGTCTATATTATTGTTTGCAACCTAAAACTCTGGATGAATTACAAAAAACAAATACAAAGGACTGAAAAAATACTGAAAAATAAAGAAAACAAGGCAATTGTGAATAGAAGTCAAAATCTGAATAAGCAACTCACACAATGGTAAATTATTTGTATTCTTTTTGTTTGCTTCTTTGGTTTAATTTCTGTCATAATTCTGCCCTGACGGAATGCCGCATCATGGAGTTCTGCGTTGAAGCAAGGGTGCAATTTATTAAAACAACAACAACAAAAACTGCATTTGGGGAAGAGGTACCCTTGATGACCATGGGGGAAATGCCAGAGAAAAACAAACTAGAGAAGGGGATCCCAAAATTCCATCTATAGTTTTGAGAACACTCCTCCTGAATAGAGAATATGTGGGAAATATATAAAAAAGCATGGCAAAGGTTTTGAGAACTAAAATGAGATTGGAAAAGCATCTGCAGAATGAAAGACAGAACTTGCAATTGCAAACTGCTTTGATGACCTGCTTTTTTCTCAGGAAAATGTTAACCCATTAAACTTTTTTTTTTTGGTTAATGTTAACAAAACATTTTTCTTACTTTGTAAACAAAATTTCCAACTTTATTGAGTTATCACTGACAAATAAGAATCATATATACTTAAGGCATTAAATATAATGATTTAATATATGTATACATTATGAAAAGATTACCATAAACACATCCAACATTGCACATAGTTACCGTTTTCTTTAGTGGTGAGAAAACCTAATATTTACTCTCTCAGCAAACTTCAGGTATGCAATAGAACATTACTGACTATAGTCAATATGGTGTACATTAGATTTACAGGACATATTCACTTTATAATTGAACATTTGTATCTTTTGATAAAAATCTCCCCATTTCTCCCACCCCCAGTGTGCAAGGGTTTCATTTTCTGCACATCATTGCCAGCTTTGGTTATGTCTTGTATTTCTGATGATACCCATTTTAATATGTGTGAACAGATATGCATTAAAGTGTTAGAGTAACAAAAACTAAATCTCCTATGTTTCTATTTCTGTTTATTGATCAGTGACACAATGCAAAAGGTTTATGTACAATGTTTTTATCATATAATTAGAAATAACTGTTACATTGAGCATGAATATTGGCCAGTTTAGCCAAGGTTAGAGAAGCCAGCACAAACATAAATGCAGCAAGTTTATGGTGCTCATGTAATGTCTGTGTTTAGTTATTATGAATAAATAATTTTTTTAATACCCAAAAGGTTATTAATGTCCTACTCATTTCTTATACTTTTGATAAATCAGATCATGGCATTTTCTGGAGACACTGTGAAACACTTGGCAAGGAGACAGGTCTAGAACGTAATCCCTGGGGAGGGTTCAGAGACTGGATTTTATGAATTAGAATCATCCATTTAAAATATGTTTTTTATGCATCTGAATGTATTTAGAGGTGTTATTTTCTATTCCTTCCTGGGATGAATATTTGTTATGTTGGTTTCTTCTAGAACATATAGAAGGTTATGTTATTACATATATTTATTTATTTGAGCTGCTGAAGCAATAAGGTTTAAGAAGGACTTCTGTGATTTGCCTCAGTGGCCTTATTATTTATAATCATATCTCCATATCTGTGTGCCCTAATATATGGCTAGGTGGCAATAAAGAGTTATTTGGAGGAGAAGCCAAGATGGTGGCATGAGTAGGGCAGCGGAAATCTCCTCCCAAAACCATATATATTTTTGAAAATACAACAAATGCAACTATTCCTAAAAGAGAGACCAGAGGATACAGTACAACAGCCAGGCTACATCTATATCTGTGAGAGCTCAGCATCTCACGAAGGGGGTAAAATTCAAGCCACGGCCCAGCAGGACCCAAGGGCTTCCCCCAGCCCAGACCCCTGGCAGTAAGAAAGGAGTTGGAGCAGGGAGGGAGTGGAAGCACAGGACTGCTAAATAACCAGCTCTAGTAATCTGCACTGGGAGTGCAGACACACAATGCATGGTGTGCTGGATATTAAGGAAACAGAAAAGTAAAATCTGCGAGCGGGTGCCTGCAGCCAGCTCCCCTAGGAAGAAAGAGAAGTGAGTGCTTTTTGAAAATCTTAAAGGGACAGGGTCCTCACAGCTGGACAGAGGCATCCCGGCACTGGGAAACCAGGGAAACTTTGGGAGACTGAGTCCCCTGGGAGGCAGCGCAGCCCCGAAGCTCCTCAAGGCTATAAAAAGCCTGCAGGTAGTACACCCTCCAGTGTGACCCTGCCGCAGTGGCCGTGCAGCGTGAGAGTGGTCCAGTGCACTCACGCAGGGGAAGAGCAGCCGACGAGCAGCCACATGCACAGCAACAACCCAAAATTTCCTCCTGGCACGCAACTTCCCGGGCCAGACCCAGAGGCAACTGCCAATGCACAGCTGCCTGGCACAGGCAGTGGAAACCGGGGCAAGGGGCGAAGGGGTGCATTCTCGTAGGAGAGCACAGCTGGCGAGCCTACCACTCCCTGCAGGGCTCTGGTCTACCCCGATGGCGACCCTGCCCTCAGCAGCTTAGGGGATTAATCTGGATGCTGTGCCAGGTGTGCAGGTAACTGACACAGGCAGCAGAGAAGGGCAAGGTGACCAGCAAGCAGGAAAGGACTTTGTTGTCCCAGTTGACACACATGCTACCTGCCTACAACTACCTCTATGGCCATGAAAAGGCAGAAGAATTTGGTCCGGTCCAGAATTAACCAGACAACAACCAAGAGAAGGTCTGGGGAGATGTATTTAACCAATCTTCCCGAAAAAGTATTCAAAATAAAGGTCATAACGAGGCTGATGGACCTGCAGAGAAATATCCAAGAGCTAAAGGATCAAGTTGAGAGGGGGAATACAGAAATAAAATAATCTCTGGAAGGACTTAAGAGCAGAATGGATGAGGTGCAAGAGGCTGTTAATGGAATAGAAATCAGAAAACAGGAACACAGAGAAGCTGAGGCAGAGAGAGATAAAAGTATCTCCAGGAATGAAAGAATATTAAGAGATTTGTGTGACCAATCCAAATGGAACAATATTCCCATTACAGGAGTACCAGAAGAAGAAGAAAAGAGAAAAAGGGATAGAAACTGTCTTTGAAGAAATAATTGCTGAAAATTTCCCCAAACTGGGGGAGGAAATAGTCTCTCAGACCATGGAAGCCCACAGATCTCCCAACACAAGGGACCCAAGGAGGACAACACCAAGACATATAATAATTAAAATGGCAAAGATCAAAGAAAAGGAAAGAGTATTAAAGGCACACAGAGAGAGAAAAAAGTTCACCTACAAAGGAAAACCCATCAGGCTACCATCAGACTTTTTAGCAGAAACCTTACAGGCCAGAAGAGAATGGCATGATATATTTAATGCAATGAAACAGTAGGGCCTTGAACCAAGAATACTGTATCCAGCATGACTATCATTCAAATATGAAGGAGAGATTATACAATTCCCAGACACACAAAAGTTGAGGGAATTTGCCTCCCACAAACCACCTCAACAGGATATTTTAAAGGGACTTCTCTAGATGGAAGCACTCCTAAGGCTAAATAGATGTCACCAGAGAAAATCAAATCAAAATAAAGAAAGAAGACCAACCAAATAGTAAGTAAAGGCAAAAAATAAAATCAACTATTCACAAAAGCAGTCAAAGGAAACACAAAAGAGTACATAATAAAACACCTAACATATAAAGAATGGAGGAGGAGGAATAAGAAGGGAGAGAAAAAGAGAATCATCAGAATGTGTTTATAATAGCTTAATAAGAGAGTTAAGTTACACGGCTAGATAGTAAAGAAGCTACCCTTGATCCTTTGGTAACCACGATTCTAAAGTCTGCAATGGAAATAAGTACATATTTTTCAATAATCACCCTAAATGTAAATGGACTTAATGCACCAATCAAAAGACACAGAATAATAGAATGGATAAAAAGCAAGACCCATTTATATGCTGCCTACAAGAGACTTACCCGAAACCCAAAGACATATAAGACTAAAAGTCAAGGGATGGAAAAATATATTTCATGCAAACAATAGGGATAAAAAAGCAGGTGTCGTGGTACTTGTATCAGACAAAATAGACTTCAAAAACAAAGAAAATAACAAGAGATAAAGAAGGTCATTACATAATGATAAAGGTATCAGTCCATCAAGAAGATATAGCCATTATAAATATATATGCACCTAATACAGGAGCACCAACATATGTGAAAGAAATACTAACAGAATTAAAGGAGGAAATAGAATGCAATGCATTCATTCTAGGAGACGTCAACACACCATTCACTCCAAAGAACAGATCCACAAGACAGAAAATAAGTAAGGACACAGAGGCACTGAACAACACACTAGAACATATGGATTTAACAGACATCTACAGAACTCTACACCCAAAAGCAGCAGGATACTCATTCTTCTCAAGTTCACATGGAACATTTTCCAGAATAGACCACATACCAGGCCACAAAAAGAGCCTCAGTAAATTCAAAAAGATTGAAATTCTACCAACCAACTTCTCAGAACACAAAGGCGTAGAACTAGAAATAAATTGTACAAGGAAAACAAAAAGGCTCACAAACACATGGAGGCTTAACAACATGCTCCTAAATAATCAATGGAAAAATGACCAAATTAAAACAGAGATTGAACAATATATGGAGACAAATGACAACAATAGCACAAAGCCCCAACTACTGTGGGATGCAGCAAAGGTAGTTCTAAGAGGAAAGTATATAGCAATCAAGGCCTATTTAAAGAAGGAAGAACAATCCAAAATGAATAGTCTCAAATCGCAATTATTTAAACTGGAAAATGAAGAACAAATGAGGCCCAAACTCAGCAGAAGGAGGGACATAATAAAGATAAGAGGAGAAATAAATAAAATGGAGAAGAAAGAATAAAACAATAGAAAAAAATCAATGAAACCAAGAGCTGGTTCTTTCAGAAAATAAACGAAATATACAAGCACCTAGCGAGACTTATAAAGAGAAAAAGAGAATCTACACACAACAACAGAATCAGAAATGAGAAAGGAAAAATCATGACAGACCCCACAGAAACACAAAAAATTGTTAAGGAATACTATGAGAATCTATATGCTAAGAAGCTGGAAAACCTAGAAAAAAATGGACAACTTCCTAGAAAAATACAACCTTCCAAGACTGACCAAGGAAGAAACAGAAAATCTAAACAGACCAACTACCAGCAAAGAAAACGAATCGGTAATCAAAAAACTACCCAAGAACAAAACCCCTGAGCTAGATGGATTCACCGCTGAATTTTATCCGACACATAGACAAGACATAATAACCATTCTCCTTAAAGTTTTTCAGAAAATAGAAGAGGAGGGAATACTCCCAAACTCACTCTATGAAGCCAGCATCACTCTAATACCAAAACCAGGCAAAGACCCCACAAGAAAAGAAAATTACAGACCAATATCCCTGATGAACATAGATGCAAAATTATTCAACAAAATATTAGCAAACCAAATTCAAAAATACATCAAGAGGATCATACACCATGACCAAGTGGGATTCATCCCAGGGATGCAAGGATGGTAAAACATTCGAAAGTCCATCAACATCATCCACCACATCACCAAAAAGAAGGACAAAAACCACATGACCATCTCCATAGACGCTGAGAAATCATTTGACAAAATTCAACATACATTCATGATAAAAACTCAACAAAATGGTTACAGAGGGGAAGTACCTCAACATAATAAGGGCCATATATGACAAATCCACAGCCAACATCATACTTAACAGTGAGAAGCTGAAAGATTTTCCTCTAAGATCAGGAACAAGACAGGAATGCCCACACTCCCCACTGTTATGCAACATAGTAATGGAGGTCCTAGCCATGGCAATCAGACAAAACAAAGAAATACAAGGAATCCAGATTGGTAAAGAAGAAGTCAAATTGTCACTATTTACAGATGACATGATATTGTACATAAAAAACCCTAAAGACTCCACCCCAAAACTATGAGGAATAATATCTGAATTTAGCAAAGTTACAGGATACAAAATTAATACACAGAAATCTATTGCTTTCCTATACACTAATGATGAACTAGCAGAAAGAGAAAACAGGAAAACAATTCCATTCACAATAGCATCAAAAAGAATAAAATACCTAGGACTAAACCTAACCAAGGAAGTGAAAGACCTATACCCTGAAAACTGCAAGACACTTAAGAGAAATTAAAGAGGACACTAACAAATGTAAACTCATCCCATGCTCCTGGCTAGGAAGAATTAGTATTGTCAAATGGCCATCCTGCCTAAAGCAATTTACAGATTCAATACAATCCCTATCAAAATACCAACAACATTCTTCAATGAACTGGAACAAATAGTTTTAAAATTCATACAGAACCACAAAAGAACCCAAATAGTCAAAGCAATCCTGAGAAGGAAGAATAAAGCAGGGGGTATCTCGCTTTCCAACTTCAAGCTCTACTACAAAGCCACAGTAATCAAGACAATTTGGTACTGGCACAAGAACAGAGCCATGTACCAGTGGAATAGAATAGAGTCCAGATATTAACCCAAACATGTATGGTCAATTCATATATGATAAAGGAGCCATGGACATACAATGGAGAAATGCCAACCCCTTCAACAGCTGGTGTTGGCAAAACTGGACATCTACATGTAAGAAAATGAAACTGGATCATTGCCTAACCCCATACACAAAAGTAAATTCGAAATGGATCAAATAACTGAAGGTAAGTCATGAAACCATAAAACTCTTAGGAAAAAACATAGGCAAAAATATCTTGGATATAATCATGAGTGACTTCTTCATGAACATATCTCCCCGGGCAAGGAAAACAAAAGCAAAAATGAACAAGTGGGGCTACATCCTACTGAAAAGCTTCTGTACAGCAAAGAACATCATCAGTAGAACAAAAAGGCATCCTAAACTATGGTAGAATATATTCATGAATGACAGATCCGATAAAGGGTTGACATCCAAAATATATAAAGAGGTCATGCACCTCAACAAACAAAAAGCAAATAATTCAATTAAAAAATGGGCAGAGGATATGAACAGACACTTATCCAAAGAAGAAACTCAGATGGCCAACAGACACATGAAAAGATGCTCCACATCACTAGTCATCAGAGAAATGCAAATTAAAACCACAATGAGATATCACCTCACACCAGCAAGGATTGCCACCATCCAAAAGACAAACAACAATAAATGCCGGCGAGGATGTGGAGAAAGGGGGACCCTCCTACACTGCTGGTGGGAATGTAAACTAGTTCAACCATTGTGGAAAGCAGTGTGGAGGTTCCTCAAAAAAAAAACTCAAAATAGAAATACCATTTGACCCAGTAATTCCACTCCTAGGAATTTACCCTAAGAACACAGCAGCCCAGTTTGAAAAAGACAAATGCACTCCTATGTTTATTGCAGCACTATTCACAATAGCCAAGAAATGGAAGCAACCTAAGGGTCCATCAGTTGATGAATGGATAAAGAAGATTTGGTACATATATACAAGGGAATATTATTCAGCTATAAGAAGGAAACATATCCTACCATTTGCAGCAACATGGATGGAGCTAGAGGGTATTATGCTCAGTGAAATAAGCCCAGCCGAGAAAGACAAGTATCAAATGGTTTCACTCAACTGTGGAGTATAAGAACAAAGAAAAAAACTGAAGGAGCATAACAGCAGCAGACTCACAGAACCCAAGAATGGACTAACAGTTACCAAAGGGAAAAGGACTGGGGAGGATGCGTGGGAAGGGAGTGACAAGGCGGGGGGAAGAAAGGGGGCATTATGATTAGCGTGTATAATGTGTGTGGGGGCACATGGAGGGCTGTACAACACAGATAAGACAAGTAGTGATTCTACAGCATCTTACTACACTGATGGACAGTGACTGTAATGGGGAATGTGGGGGGAACTTGGTGATGGGGGAGTCTAGTAAACATAATGTTCCTCATGTAATTGTAGAGTAATTATACAATTATTAAAAAAAAAAGAGTTATTTGGTTATTGCTTTTTCTTCTCCGGAGAACAGTTCACAGCAGAACAATGTGATTTTTAAATAGTATAGTTATAAAATACAAGGAATAATGAGGGGATTTTCAATGTATTTGTTGCCTAATATACTTAAAAACACTTTTCATCTTGAGACCTGAAGCTTTTTTTTTTTTGTCCACTCCAAATCCCTGCATGGGCTGGTTATACAGGTTAGGGTACATTTATAAAAATTGATTTTTCTTATGATTGCAATGGAGTCCTACTCTAATTTGGAATGGTATTTTATGTACATTGGAATTTCTAGTTCTGGCAAAGTCCTTGTGTTGGTGTACCAGAAACTCTGTAGGGATGAAATTTCTGTAGAAGAAGAAGAAAATGGGCATCACATAGACACACATCATTGACAATGTACCCTGTCACAGCAGTAGCTCTTTGGCACAACATATGGGAACGGAATTATCTTTGTACTACCCAACTGAGGGATATAACTTATCCAGTCTGAGGAACTGTTGTGACAGGTAATACATTCAGTACTGCACATGTTCAGCATTCAAATATACATCTATATGTTTACAAGAGGTAACTTAAACAATGAAGCTCTGTTGGTGTTACTGTAACAGATGAAGCCTGAGGTTTTCATTTTATGGCAAAAGTATCATTATGTACTACCACTTCCAATGACTAAAAAAGATTTGGAATAGAATTAGCTCTGATGGACAGTAGAGGGGAAGAGCCTCAGCTTTGTTAGCTGAAAGCAGCTGAGATTTATAGACCACCTTTTTCATTACTGCATGATTATGGATTCCACTTATATTTTCCAATACTGCCATGTCAGGGAAGAATGAAACATATCTGACTTTAGGTATGATTATAGTTAAGTTTAAAGTATAGGCAAGACTTATCAGAGGCACATATTTATGAACAAGTAATTAAATTTCATAGACATTTTCTGGAAAGCTATACAATTTCCCTAAATTCTTCTATACAATGGTTGCCTTAATGTGTTTTTATTTTGTTTAAGAAACAGTTAGCACCTTAAGTTGATTTCCTAGTTTCTTGTATCCAGCCAATTGGTCACTTATCAAATAAAATCATGACCTTTTTCTTCTACAATTATGTAATACTTACACAGAAAAAGAAACTTTTTTATTATGTTGTTAGATCCACATATGTTCAGGACAGCTGCTTTTAGAGTCTCTTGGTACATCAAAATCTAGATATGTTTGGCTACTAATCATTTTTAACAAAAATCTCTGTAAGATTTTTATGATATACCTAAGGGGTACAAAAATCTCATGAGCACCTTATTAACTGATTTGTCAGTTATAGTAACAACAGAGCTTCATTGTTAAAATTACAGCTTGTGAACTTCTTTCACAGTAAAGATTCTGCTAATACACTGCATTAACTTGGAAGTAAAGCTTGTCCTTTACTTAAATTTTTGGATTCTCGTATTCTCATTCTTTCTCTAACACACACACACACACACACACACACCCTTAACATCAAACACAATATTACTGTCCTTTTGTTTAGAGAACTCTATTTAATATGTGTTTGGCAAAGAGAAAGATGTGGAATTTCTAACATCACTTCTGATATTACTGTTAGCAATCAATTACTTCACAGTTTTTCATGCTACTCCAACTTAATAAAGCCTTTTGTTTGTGTTATTTTAACTTCAGATTGTTATTAATATTCTTCAATGTTCTCATAAGCATATTGTGCAGACCTTAATAATGAACTGGAGAAAATTCAGAAAACTGAAAATATCTTTCAGGAAAAAACAGTGATATTTTATATCATGATATGTAGTTAACAATATTCACAGAAGTGCTTTATATTAAATTTACAGTAGCATGCACCAAGGGCATTTTTATTCTTTCATATCTTTTATAAAATTATCCCTGATTTTAATACCTATTATTCAACTTTTTCTGTATTATATTCTCAAACCTTAAAAAAAAACTTAAGAATTACTTAGGCTATCTTTGGATAGGTAGGCAAAAATTTGAGCACTTTAAAAAGGATAGTAATAACAATAACTAATAATAATAAATAACAAAACTTTTCATCATGCTATAATTGAACCAAGGTACTTACTCATCTCTGCTCAAGATTTTAATATCTGAAAAGTCTCTGTTATTTAATGAGTAAGTATCCCACAGGAAGCAATCATTTGTTATATAATAAGGTGTTGTAGATTGCAACATTCAGAATATCTAGTAGAAAAAAACTGGCTACCCATTGTTATAGCTTTTTTATATAACAGATTGTAAATGTAAAAGTACCAAATATCACCACTCTCATTGAGCTAATAAGAATTGTTTAAACAAAATAAAAACATTACTGAAAATGAAAATGAGCTTAAAAAGTTTAAATAAGGGATATGTTCTAAAATATCTTTATCACATTTCTTATTTGCACTTTATAGAAAGCCCTTTGAGCCATTCTTGATTAGGTTTATAGGCTATCCAGCCTGACATTCTGCTTATATAAGTAGTAACAAAAATTGCATTGTGAAAAGCCATAGTTGGCCTCATGGATTTCATTTATAACAGTTTCATCCAGTGAATTTGACCTTTCCTTTAAAATTGATCTTGGCCTAGTTATTTATTATTTTTTTTGATGTCCTTTTGGATTATGTTTTAGTGTGTGATAATTTTTGAGGTTCTAAAACACAAAGTAATCATCCATGATTACCTTAAGAATTGAATATGACTACATGCCTTCTTGACTACGAAAGACCACATTGTTTAATCTGGTCTTTTGCCTTTTACCTGCTCCAAATGACGTGACCTTTTTCTAACAGTCTGAGAGTTGGGCTAAATCCATAACTATCTTGCTCTTACTGTCTTTATTTTAGCATGATAAACTGAAAATGCAAAAAGGTGTAGGGCATATTTCTAACAATGAACACATAAAGAAAGAAGCATTTTTGAGACAGAATGATACATGTGCTTAGGTTCTTGAAATATGATAGACAAAATATGCATACTAACTAAAATTAATCAAAGAATTGGGAAATATTTGAAAACCAAAAACATACTTCACAGAAGTGACCTAAAGGAAAATTATTGGAATGGCTTAATTGTGGTATACAAAATATGCCCTGGTTTGCTGGAGAGATTAGCAGATAAATTGAATATATTCTTTATATTCACTGAGAACAATGAGCCAGGAGAATCCCATGCCCATGATTTCTTTACAAAGGGAGGCATTGCAAGTATTAGAGTACATTATAAAAAATGTTCAAGGCATTCTAGATTTCATAAATAAGCTAAAGTCCCAGATATTGCAAGTTGAGGTATATGAAAGAACACAAGGGTGAATATAACCCTCATGATTAAATTGTTTACATATATGTTCCTATACCATAGGATTAAGACACATTCCTTTATAAGAATACTTGTAATATGCAATTATAGAGTATGTTTTGATGAGACTCACTCACTTCTACACTATGCAAGACAGAAAGAAAACACTGAACAGAGCAACTTCATTAATAACCAGTTGTGATCTAACTCCTTGTTAGAACCACCCAGTATTAACCTCCCATTCATCCTAAATCTTTTACACACTTCTCAGTCCACTAAAATTAACAAAAATCTATCTTTCCCAAGAAAATAGCCCATTCAAGTTGTTTTCCCATGCTCTCTCCACCTTTTTATTTCTACAAGATCATGGTGTTAGAAACTGATTTTTTGCCAGGTCTTACACAGTTCTCAAATTGAAGTAATAATGTAATTGGTAAGTAGGTTTAAGTTTCTTTAGCAAATGTCTCTCAGAAAAATAAAGCAGATTAAAGCTTTCTAAGCTAGACTCCAGAAAATAATAGGAATAGAGATGGAATAGCTGCAGAGTTGTTAAACTCTGGAGGAATGGCAATGAGTCAGCCTTTTATGTTTTATAGTAAAATCAATAAAAAATTATTTGACACAAATGTAAATAATAAAAGCTTTTTTTAATTAAATTATTGAAAAACTATGCTTCTTCTCCGCATTTGTAGAACAAAACCAAAGCAGAAACCAAAGAACAGTTTCCCCAACTTTCTTCCCACATAAAGCAATGAAAATTATATCACCACTGTAGCACACAGCCCACCATTACAAAATGCAAAATGGACATGAAAGACCATGACTGTCATCCCAACATATTCCCCTTAGAACAGGTTCTACAATAATCATTCCACAGCTGTCCAACTGGACTCAGCCTTGGACACAAATTAGAACTTAGACAGAAAGAAAACTTCCGATCCAGATAACATGGTTCCTTTCCTTGAATAAGAGCTTCCTATGCCTCTATGCAGAGAAAATGGCCCAGAAGAGGGCCTATGAAAAGAAGTGGTATGGGAGCTCCATTGACTGTTTAGGGGACCTCCCAAGTAAGAATATAGCCAATATTTTTTACTTCTATCTAAACCACACTAAATACATGTGTACTTTAGAAACTTCAACTTCCTGTAATCTGCTTCAGGAACAGCAGTGTGAGAATGTGGGTTGGCCTCTTTCCTTCCTGTTAAAAAGCAAAATTATAATATCCAGAGTAATAAATTATGATAATTGCTTTTTAAGATGTTTAAAGAAGGTAGGGTATCTTGTATTGAAAAATGCCAGTAATTAGGTAGCAATATAAATTCCTCAGGTTTTAGCCCCCTAAGATCAGAGAAGCTAAACTACAGTTTTCTAGAGAAAGAGGTTTACTTTCCTGGTGAAAATCTGCCAGTACTTGAAGCAGTGAGAAGACCTACCTCTACAGTACAATAGGGCTGGCTATCTTTCAGTGGAAGCTGTCTGAATCTTTTGTCATTTGCACCTCCACCCCCTAACAATCCAAGGATTTTAAAAAGAAACATAACCAACAGTATTAAAAAGGTAAAACAAAAATAAAAAACAGCAGCAGAATACCTGATCCTATTTTCTTTTCGGCTCACACAATGTTAAAGATTGGTTCTTTTTCTTTTCCTTATTTTTAAATTATCTCCCTCTGTTTGTTTCTTCTAGAGAACTTTTGGACAGTTTTTCTGATTTTTAGTTTTTGTTATATTATCTTTATCCTTTGATCCATCATTCCCTGAAACCAACTATCCAACAACCAACAGCATAAAACTACCATTTAGAATTTTTTATCTTTACTGCATTCTTTTCTCTGGTACCTCAAATAAGAATTCACCCTGATCTGGAACATGTTTATAAATTCACTGTATTTTAGCTCTCATGCTTATCCCCCAGCAGAAATGAGCTACTCCTTAAGATTATCAATAAACTATACAAAAGGAAACAGAGTTGTAAATTTCAAAAATAATCCAACATTAAAATGAGGCAATGCTGTTACAGACATCTTTTACAGAGCCTTTCCTTTCTATCATTCATGCTTATAAACAAGAAGAGCTACAGAGAGAGAGAGAGAGAGAGAGAGAGAGAGAGAGAGAGAGAATCAGAGAGAGAGAGAGAGAGAGAGAGAGATCAGTGACTTGGTATTTGCAGCAGTCCTGGGACCAAAAAGTCTGGTTAAAAAAGCCATTCTTCTCTGAAGAAGTCTTAGCACTGTATCTAGTCTCAGATGTATTGGTCTGATTGATAGCCTGAAACCTTTAAATCCAGTCAGAAGCAGCAGAAAAGAGATCTTCGTTGTAGTGTTAATCCTGATAAGTTAGTATCTTCCATCTGGAAACACTGAGAATTGAGTCCCAAATTAGTGATTGTTCTTATAAAACTCCTAGCATGAAGGATGCCTCTATAAAGGTAAAACTACAAATTAGTTGGTGGGCCATAAATGGATCTTGAGATTTTTAGAGACCTGTGACATCATGGATTGGCCTCTTGCTGCTTCTGTAGCTCCATTTGGACAGCTTTTTGTACTGCTACCTCTACCAGTAGCTGGAAGCTGCTTAAATCCTTGTACTCTTCTGCCCACATAGGTTCAGGAGATGTAAGCCAGGACCTAGTGGCGGAAATACCTACCTTTTCCTCGGGCTCAGCGCTCAGGAGGAGCTTCTCGCCAGGCGACACCTCTGGATCTTGCTGCTTTTCCTCTGACTCCTGGCCCATTGGGTGGGGGCTCCCCGGTGAGCATTGCATCTTGTCTGGATCTCTGGGCCCTGAGGTGGCCTGCGTAGATAGATGGGTGCTCTGCAGGTGAGTCGCATTAGCAGCCTTGCCTTTTTGGTGGTACAAGGTTATCTGGTGGGGGTCGTTTCCATACTGCTGAAGCATTGCTGGAAGAATGCGTCTACGGGCATTGACAAACCAGCTGGAAACCTGCAGGAAAGACAAATTGGTCTGCTCCGACAGCATTAGCTTCTCGGCTTCTGAAGGATAGGGCTTTAGCTGGTGATCACACAGCCAGTCGCGGAGGATCTTCACAGACTCAGTTGGGAAGTACCTTTTTCGTTTCCTCTTGCTGTCTAATGAGGCAAGAACTTTATTTGAACCCGTGTTACCCTTTGACACAACTGAGGTGCCTTGGTCCTGGATTTGGGTCTCTACCGGGCTTTCTTTAGCAGCCTCCATGTTCACAAGGCCTGTCTTCCCTCCCCTGGGAAGCAGGGATGGCTGAGTTAGGACTAATGTAGGTCTGGGACAGCCAGTGAAGAAGGAATGGGCAGGTTTCCAAAGGAAGGCTCACCATTTGCTTTCCAGGCTGACAAACAATGTTGGCAAGCAATGCGACAGTGAGCTTTGTGACATCACATCCACTGTTCGGCTTGCGCCCCAACTGCTCTCCCTCTCCTTCCTGTGGCCTGCTCCTTCCTGGTCCCTCCCCTTCCTGCTCCACTCTTTCCAGGATGTTCTTCCAGTATTTTCTAAAGGCTTAAATGCGCTTGTTTTCACTCCATCAGTTTATAAACTCCACAGAATTTTATTTCTATGCTGCTGGCACCATTTTCTGATGACTAGTGAACTCTGATTCTATTGGTTAAATCTGGCTGATGCATAAGCTCCTCACTTTCTTACTTTCTGATTTTGTTCTCATTTTATTCTTCCTTATTATAGTATCATTGGCTTATCTACATATATCAGAAGCAACTTATTTCTCAGATACTGACCTCAATAAAAGATGAGCTTGAGAGGTGTACCTTCACTCCTCCCTTTGATATTCAAAGCTGATTTAAAAGTAATTTTTAACTAGACATTTATTTTTGATACTCCACCCTTTCAATTTTTCTTTTCTAACTTCTTGAAATGTTTGGCTTTGATGTGACTTCACTGTACCCTTGTGGTCTTTAGGTCTGTACTTTGGGCTCTGATATCCAGTTGTGATGATTCTCTTCAGAAGAGAATTCAGAAATTCAAGGCTCTTTTAGAAACAGGGAACAGTATAGGATTCAAGAAACAATGGTGATCACAGACTTAGATTACTTAAATATTTTATAGTTTAAGTGTATGGAATTACTCTCTGTAAATTAGATGAAAATAATTTGTAAATTATTCATTTTAGTTTCCAATAAACAGAAAATAAGGGTCGGCTCTTTCAAGAACACTATGATCCACTTATAGTACAATCATGTATTCAGACTTCTCAAGGATACTATATAGTATTACTTATTGTTAATTAGAGATATTTTCAGCGGAAACTCTTGGCCATCATACTAAGCATCATGTATTATCCACAATTTCTATTGGTAGGGGCAATATAATTTCACCCTTAAGAGTTCTCATTTGGTGTCCCTGGGCTGGACATAAGAATATTGTCTAATGATCCTTTGGCTGTTAGTAACCTTAGAGGTGTTGACTTTCATAGCTAAAAGTACACTGTAAGGGAGACCTACTGAAGTACACAGTCAAATTTAATAGATATCTTAGCAAAGCATTTAATAACCTCTAAGTGTGTATGCTGGTTACAATTGAAGATCTCCCTTGGATTAATCTAAAAGAGTACTCTACTACTTCCTGGTCTTTTGGGATATGGGACAAAGATAAGATTTTCCATTCATAGTGAGAACTCACTTCCTACAAATATTTCCCACCGATACATTCATGACCCATTTCCACTGAAAATACTCTTGTCTGTTAGTATGGTTTCTAGTAACGTATCCTCCCTTGCTTGTTGCTTCTATATGCTCTTTGTATTTCTGGGATTCAGACCTCTGCTGAAGGATTGACAGAGTTGTACATATTTAAATCACTATGACTTTTTCTTAGTGACACGATCTAGGTCCTTGATTTCTAATGACTCTTTTATTAATTCTCTTGAAAAGGAATATCATGATGGTTCAAAATCATCCCCAATAAATTTGGAGACTGTTTTTTCCTTTAATAACAGCTTTAGGAATGTAGAGAAATCCGGAAAGCAGGTGAAAAATTGGGAAGATACCCACTAGTTTTGATCTAAAAAACCTATTTTTGTTTCATGATTTAACAGTAGAAACACTGAATAAACCTATATTACCTTTCTTCAAGTTTTTGATGCAAAATATGAGTTAAGAACATTTCTAAGAGAGAGATGGATTATTTCTACCCACTTCCTTTAAACTTCTAAAGAGTTCAAATTATCTAAATGGTTTCTATCAAATTTTTTCTTCCTTCATTGTTTCTTTTCACATAAAACACCACAGGATCTTGTTGAAAACAATTAAAATTGTATATTTGTAAGCTTTCATTTATTTACATATGACTCTGAAAAGTGTCTTCTCATGTTTTTATAATGAATAAACATGGTATTATGCTATAATACGCACCTTAAATCTCAAATTATGTAAGGCCACGAAAAGACTGAGTTTTTAAAATATCTTGTTGCTAATTGTTTCTAGTCATCTACTTGTAATTTGAATGTAAATTTGAGTATTCTACACTCCAAATTATTACTCTACTTGCAGAGTTGGAAAAAAAAAGAGCTATGTCTTTACTTCCAATAAATGGGATAATACAAAAGCAAATTGAGAAAACAAAAACAACACATCTCCCCCAAAAAGCACAGAGAAGACAAGTAGTGATTTTACAGCATCTTACTATGCTGATGGACAGTGACTGTGAAGGGGTATGTGGGGGGGACTTGGTGAAAAGGGGAGCCTAGTAAACATAATGTTCTTCATGTAATTGTAGATTAATGATACCAAAATTAAAAAAAAAATTGATGGTGTGGTAATAAGATTTTGCCAACTCTGAAAATAAAGAATGTTAAGTGCATAAAGTTTATCATACTGTAAAGTATCTGGATACTTTCTGCTGGATATTTTATATTTTGAAATGAAAGAATTCAGGAAGCCAGACTAAATCCCCCTATTTGAAGGAGTGTTGGCAAGTTAGGAATAGGAAGTATAGGAAGTTCTAGCAAATCCAACTACTACACACGAATTTGGGGGAATGGAGATGGGAAGTATGGCATGACAAAATAGGAGACCAGTGGTATCCCACAACCTTAGTTAAAGGTCTAGAAATATATGTATACACATATACACATAAATAATTATTCTAAGGCATGCACATATATTTTATAAATATATGTATTTATGGACATATACGTATACTATATATATAATTTTTCTGTTTTATATATATAGTATACGTATACTATATATATAATTTTTCTGTTTTATATATATACATATATCTTACAAAAATTAAATGGAGTAATAATCAAGGAAGAAATAAAAGATAAAAGATAATATCACAGAATTATCCCCTAATAAGATTTATGGCCTTACAGGTTTAATATCTAAGATTTTCCATAGCATAGATGTGAAGGAAGGGCTTTCCAATTCTTGTAAATCCTTCATGATCCTGATGTGAAAAATCTTACAGAGCAAGACAAAAAAAAAAATTGCAGCAGATTCACTTATAAAATTATAAACATTAATAAATAAAATCTAGATTCATATAAAATATAAAACACATGAACAAATGGACTTTGATCTAGGAATTTAATCATGATATAATATTGACTTTATATTTACACAGTTCTTCACATTAGTATGTAAAATTTTTTAAATTTTATCTTGAAGCTTGAGAGCTATTTTGCTGAATTTGAAATCAATTTCAGATAAACATACTATATTAAAACAAATAAGAATAGAATGATGCTTCCTTAACATAACATAGACTCATAAGGAGATGAAATCACCAATACCCAGTTTCATACTCAATTGTAAAATAAAAATGATTTTTTAAATTTCATAAGCAAAGAAAAGGTATCTATTTTTACTAATACAATATTGCTTAAAACTTGGAGCCAATGGAATTAAACAAAAATGAATGTAATGCATATAAGAAAAGGAGGTAAAATAGCATTATTTATTGATGACATGGTAAGACATTTAGGCAATATTTTTAAATCAATTGATGTGCTATTAGAAATAATAACAGATGAAGTGGCCAGTTATAAACAAAAAAATGTTTAAATAATATATACCAACAATCATCACTTAGAAAATATATTGGGGACATAATTTAATCCATAATCATAACAAGAGTAAAAATGTAAAACACCTAGGCATAAAATTAGAAAGTACTATACAGAGCCATTACTAAGGCAAATATAAAATCCTATTCAGGAACACAAAATGAGCTATTAATACAAAATGGGAAAATACATTTGTTTCTTGGGTAGGAAGTCTCTATTTTAATGATGTCAATTCTCTTAATCTTTGGTGTCTTTTTTTTTTTTTGAGAGGACATCTCTCATATTTATTGATCAAATGGTTGTTAACAACAATAAAATTCTGTATAGGGGACTCAATGCTCAATGCTCAATGCACAATCATTAATCGACCCCAAGCCTAATTCTTTTCAGTCTCAAATCTTCTGAAGCATAACGAACAAGTTCTTACATGGTGAACAAATTCTTATATAGTGAATAAGTTCTTACATGGTGAACAGTACAAGGGCAGTCATCACAGAAACTTTCAGTTTTGATCACGCATTATGAACTATAAACAATCAGGTCAAATATGAATATTCATTTGATTTTTATACTTGATTTATATGTGAATCCCACATTTCTCCCTTATTATTATTATTATTATTTTTAATAAAATGCTGAAGTGGTAGGTAGATGCAAGATAAAGGTAGAAAACATAGTTTAGTGTTGTAAGAGAGCAAATGTAGATGATCAGGTGTGTGCCTGTAGACTAAGTGTTAATCCAAGCTAGACAAGGGCAATTAAACATCCACAGATGCAGAAGATTTCTCTCAGAACAGGGGGGCTGAGGTTCTAAGCCTCACCTCTGTTGATCCCCAATTTCTCACCTGATGGGCTCCCCGCGATTGTGCCTGTCTTAGCTTGTTCCTCCCTTGAGGAATCTTACCCGTCTCTGGCTAACCAGTCATATTCTGCGGCCAAACAGGGAAATGTAAAGTTGGTAAGTGAGAGAGAGGCAATACTGTTTGAAAAGGTTAGCTTTTTACTTCTTTGCACACTTACGCCCTGTGGCATCTATGCCCAGCATTTGTCTTGAGGTATCTTTACCACTTGGAAGAATTATGATACTCGGTAAATTCGATATGAGGCACGAATTCTATTTAAGGGTTGTGATTAGGAGGGAAGAAGAGAAGCTATAGAGGTAGCAGACGGAAGAAAACATGGGAAGATTGATTATTTCTTTGACATATCTTCTTGTAGAGTAACTTAAGCATGTATAGGTTTTAAACTACTAATTAAATTGTGCACACATATTAACATAATAGGAATAGTTACATAACCACAGCAGACCTATAATTACCAGCCATCTCCAGTGAAACCAAGAAAACCAGTTAGGCGTCCTAGGCATTTCTGAAAATTTATCTATGATATGATGGATATTGTCCAACTGTACTTGAACAGTCTGAGAGAAATCAGACAAATTAAAACAACCCATTCCTGGGATCTGTTCACATCCCATATGTTCTTTTAACAGTAGATAGTCTGTAGTTGTAAGATTTTGGAGCACTACAACTTGCACTTCTCCTAATTCTTGGTTGAGTTCCAACAGTATAGATCCAGTCAAATTTGTTGTTTTACTGTATGCTCAGGCCAGCTTAGATATCTCCTTCTCCATTCCCATGGCAAGTCCAGGAACCAACTGTAGCAGCGCCTGGATCTTTGTTGAGATTTTTTGATGATCATCTTCTGGTATGAGTCTTCCAGAGAGTGCTGATATTGGATTCTTCTTCATATCGTATCTTAGTTCATTTTCTGGGTAACCCAATTAGGCTTTGATCCTCTGTATAACTATAAACAGACCCTTTGCCCACACTTTGATATGCCCTTTATACCATTGTGTAGAACTCATTGGAGGTCACCACACACAGAAACTGCTTTTTTTCTTTTAAGAGAAAGGAATGTTATCAGAAAAATGTACCTCCATAGCCGATCATCTGACACCCTTTAAGTGATCAAAATTAAGGATATTTAAAACATTCATTAATCGTTGATTTACAGTTAGTTTTATCCTATCAGGGAGTAATCCCCCTTTTCTTCCTTTCTTTTTTTTTTTGTTATCATTAATCTACACTTACATGAAGAATATTATGTTTATAAGGCTCTCCCCTATACCAGATTCCCCCTATAAACCCCTTTACAGTCACTGTCCATCAGCATAGCAAAATGTTGTAGAATCACTACTTGTCTTCTCTGTGTTGTACAGCCCTCCCCTTTCTCCCACCCCCAATTATGCATGCTTATCTTAATACACCCCTTCTTCTTACTCCCCCCTTATGCCCCCCTACCCACCCATCCTCCCCAGTCCCTTTCCCTTTGGTACCTGTTAGTCCATTCTTGGGTTGTGTGATTCCGCTGCCATTTTGTTCCTTCAGTTTTTCCTTTGTTTTTATACTACACAGATGAGTGAAATCATTTGGTACTTCTCTTTCACTGCTTGGCTTATTTCACTGAGCATAATACCCTCCAGTTCCATCCATGTTGCTGCAAATGGTAGGATTTGCCCCCTTCTTATGGCTGAATAATATTCCACTGTGTATTTGTACCATATCTTTATCCATTCATCTACTGATGGACACTTAGGTTGCTTCCAATTCTTGGCTATTGTAAATAGTGCTGCGATAAACATAGGGGTGCATCTGTCTTTTTCAAACTGGAGTGCTGCATTCTTGGGGTAAATTCCTAGAAGTGGAATTCCTGGGTCAAATGGTATTTCTATTTTGAGCATTTTGAGGAACCTCCATACTACTTTTCACAATGGTTGAACTAATTTACATTCCCACCAGCAGTGTAGGAGGGTTCCCCTTTCTCCACAACCTCGCCAACATTTGTTGTTGTTTGTCTTTTGGATGGTAGCCATCCTTACTGGTGTGAGGTGATATTTTATTGTAGTTTTAATTTGCATTTCTCTGATAATTAGCGATGTGGAGCATCTTTTCATGTGTCTGTTGGCCATCTGTATTTCTTTTTTGGAGAACTGTCTGTTCAGTTCCTCTACCCATTTTTTAAGTGGATTGTTTGTTTTTTGTTTGTTGAGGTGGGTGAGCTCTTTATATATTTTGGACGTCAAGCCTTTATCAGATCTGTCATTTTCAAATATATTCTCCCATACTGTAGGGTTCCTTTTTGTTCTATTGATGGTGTCTTTTGCTGTACAGAAGCTTTTCAGCTTAATATAGTCCCACTTGTTCATTTTTGCTGTTGTTTTCCTTGCCCGGGGAGATATGTTCAAGAAGAGGTCACTCATGTTCATGTCTAAGAGGTTTTTGCCTATGTTTTTTTCCAGGAGTTTAATGGTTTCATGACTTACATTCAGGTCTTTGATCCATTTTGAGTTTACTTTTGTATATGGGGTTAGACAATGGTCCAGTTTCATTCTCCTACATGTAGCTGTCCAGTTTTGCCAGCACCATCTGTTGAAGAGACTGTCATTTCGCCATTGTATGTCCATGGCTCCTTTATCAAATATTAATTGACCATATATGTCTGGGTTAATGTCTGGATTCTCTAGTCTGTTCCATTGGTCTGTGGCTCTACTCTTGTGCCAGTACCAAATTGTCTTGATTACTATGGCTTTATAGTAGAGCTTGAAGTTGGGGAGTGAGATCCCCCCTACTTTATTCTTCTTTCTCAGGATTGCTTTGGCTATTCGGGGTCTTTGGTGTTTCCATATGAATTTTTGAATTATTTGTTCCAGTTCATTGAAAAATGTTGCTGGTAGTTTCGTAAGGATTGCATCAAATCTGTATATTGCTTTTGGCAGGATGGCCATTTTGACGATATTAATTCTTCCTAGCCACAAGCATGGGATGAGTTTCCATCTGTTAGTGTCCCCTTTAATTTCTCTTAAGAGTGACTTGTAGTTTTCAGAGTATACGTCTTTCACTTCTTTGGTTAGGTTTATTCCTAGGTATTTTATTCTTTTTGATGCAATTGTGAATGGAATTGTTTTCCTGATTTCTCTTTCTATTGGTTCATTGTTAGTGTATAGGAAAGCTACAGATTTCTGTGTGTTAATTTTGTATCCTGCAACTTTGCTGTATTCCAATATCAGTTCTAGAAGTTTTGGGGTGTAGTCTTTAGGGTTTTTTATGCGCAATATCATGTCATCTGCATACTGTGACAGTTTAACTTTTCTTTACCAATCTGGATTCCTTGTATTTCTTTGTTTTGTCTGAGTGCCATGGCTAGGACCTCCAGTACTCTGTTAAATAACATTGGGGAGAATGGGCATCCCTGTCTAGTTCCCGGTCTCAGAGGAAAAGCTTTCAGCTTCTCGCTGTTCAGTATAATGTTGGCTGTGGGTTTATGATATATGGCCTTTATTATGTTGAGGTACTTGCCCTCTATTCCCATTTTGCTGAGAGTTTTTATCATGAATGGATGTTGAACTTTGTCAAATGCTTTTTCAGCATCTATGGAGATGATCATGTGGTTTTTGTCTTTCTTTTTGTTGATGTGGTGGATGATGTTGATGGACTTTCGAATGTTTTACCATCCTTGCATCCCTGGGATGAATCCCACTTGGTCATGGTGTATGATCCTCTTGATGTATTTTTGAGTTCGGTTTGCTAATATTTTGTTGAGTATTTTTGCATCTACGTTCATCAGGGATATTGGTCTGTAGTTTTCTTTTCTGGTGGGGTCTTTGCCTGGTTTTGGTATTAGGGTGATATTGGCTTCATAGAATGAGTTTGGGAGTATTCCCTCCTCTTCTATTTTTTGGAAAACTTTAAGGAGAATGGGTGTTATGTCTTCCCTGTATGTCTGATAAAATTCTGAGGTAAATCCATCTGGCCCGGGGGTTTTGTTCTTTGGTAGTTTTTTGATTACCGCTTCAATTTCGTTGCTGGTAATTGGTCTGTTTAGATTTTCTGTTTTTCTGGGTCAGTCTTGGAAGGTTATACTTTTGTAGGAAGTTGTCCATTTCTCCTAGGTTTCCCAGCTTGTTGGCATATAGGTTTTCTTAGTAGTCTCTAATAATTCTTTGTATTTCTGTGGGGTTCGTCGTGATTTTTCCTTTCTCATTTCTGATTCTGTTGATGTGTGTTTATCGTCTTTTTCTCTTAATAAGTCTGGCTAGAGGCTTATCTATTTTCTTCATTCTCTCGAAGAACCAGCTCTTGGTTTCATTGATTTTTGCTATTGTTTTATTCTTCTCAATTTTATTTATTTCTTCTCTGATCTTTATCATGTCCCTCCTTCTGCTGACCTTATGCCCCATTTGTTCTTCTTTTTCCAATTTTGATTACTGTGACATTAGACTATTCATTTGGGATTTTTCTTCCTTCTTTAAATATGCCTGGATTGCTATATACTTTCCTCTTAAGACTCCCTTCGCTGCATCCCACAGTATTTGGGGCTTTTTGTTGTTGTCATTTGTTTCCATATATTGCTGGATCTCCATTTTGATTTGGTCATTGATCCACTGATTTTTTACGAGCATGTTGTTAAGCCTCCATGTGTTTGTGAGCCTTTTTGCATTATTTGTACAGTTTATTTCTAGTTTTCTACCTTTGTGGTCTGAAAAGTTGGTTGGTAGGATTTCAATCTTTTGGAATTTACTGAGGCTCTTTTTGTGGCCTAGTATGTGGTCTATTCTGGGGAATGTTCCATGTGCACTTTAGAAGAATGTGTATCCTGTTGCTTTTGGATGTAGAGTTCTATAGATGTCTATTAGGTCCATCTGTTCTAGTGTGTTGTTCAGTGCCTCTGTGTCCTTACTTATTTTTTGTCTGGTGGATCTGTCCTTTGGAGTGATTGGTGTGTTAATGTCTCCCAAAATGAATGCATTGCGTTCTATTTCCTCCTTTAATTGTGTTAGTATTTTTTCACATATGCTGGTGCTCCTGTATTAGGTTTATGTTTATACATATATGTTCATAATGGTTATATCCTCTTGTTGGACTGAGCCCTTTATCATTGTGTAATGTCTTTATCTCTTGTTACTTTCTTGGTTTTGAAGTCTATTTTGTCTGACACCAGTACTGCAACACCTTCTTTTTTCTCCCTATTGTTTGCATGCAATATCTTTTTACAGCCCTTGAGTTTTAGTCTGTGCATGTCTTTGGCTTTGAGGTGAGTCTCTTGTAAGCAGCATATAGATGGGTCTTGCTTTTTTATCCATTATATTGCTCTGTGTCTTTTGATTGGTGCATTCAGTCCATTTACATTTAGGGTGATTATTGAATGATATGTACTTATTGCCATTGCAGGCTTTAGATTTGTGGTTGCCAAAGGTTCAAGTTTAGATTCTTTAGTATCTTACTGTCTAACTTAACTCACCTCTTGAGTTATTTTAAACACTGTCTGGTCATTCTTTATTTTTCTCCCTTCTTATTCCTCCTCCTCCGTTCTTTATATGTTGGTTGTTTTATTCTGTGCTCTTTTGTGCTTCCTTTAACTGCTTTTGTGGGTAGTTGATTTTATTTTTTGCCTTTAGTTAGTATTTGGTTGGTCTGCTTTGTTTGCTGTGATTTTATTTTCTCTGGTGACATCTATTTAGTCTTAGAAGTGCTCCCATCTAGAGCAGTCCCTCTTAAATTCCCTGTAGAGGTGGTTTGTGGGAGGCAAATTCCCTCAGCTTTTGCTTGTCTTGGAATTGTTTAATCCCTCCTTCATATTTCAATGATAGTCGTGCTGGACACAGTATTCTGTGTTCAAGGCCCTTTTGTTTCTTTGCATTAAATATATCATGCCATTCTCTTCTGGCCTGTAAGGTTTCTGTTGAGAAGTCTGATGATTGCCTGATGGGTTTTCCTTTGTAGGTGACCTTTTTCTTTTCTCTAGCTGCCTTTAAAACTCTGTCCTTGTCCTTGATCTTTGCCATTTTAATTATTATGTGTCCTGGTGTTGTCCTCCTTGGGTCCTTTCTGTTGGGAGTTCTGTACACTTCCATGGTCTGATTGATGATTTCCTCCCCCAATTTGGGGAAGTTCTCAGCAATTATTTCTTCAAATACTCTTTCTATTCCCTTTTCTCTCTCTTCTTCTTCTGGTACCCCTATAATGTGGATAATATTGTTCCTTTTGGATTGGTCACAGAGTTCTCTTAATATTGTTTCATTCCTGGAGATCCTTTTGTCTCTCTCTGTGTCAGCTTCTATGCGTTCCTGTTCTCTGCTTTCTATTCCACCAATGGCCTCTTGCATCTTACCCATTCTGCTTATAAATCCTTCCAGATATTGTTTCATTTCTGTAATCTCCCTGTGGACGTCTGTAATCTCCCTCTGGACTTCATCCCTTAGCTCTTGCATATTTCTATGCAGCTCCATCAGCATGGTTATGAGCTTTATTTTTAATTCTTTTTTGGGAAGACTGGTTAGGTCTATCTCCTTCTCAGGGTTTGCCTCTGTGATCTTGGTCTGTATCAATTTCTTCTGCCTTTTTGTGGTGATAGATATATTTGTGGGAGCTGGCTCGTGTGTTGGGTAAGAGAAAGTCCCTTCTTGCCAATTTATGGCCTTCCTCTCCTGGGAGAACAGTGACCTCTAGCGGCTTGTGCTGGGCAGCTGCATGCAGATGGGGCTTCTGATCGTGCTTGGCCACTATGGAGTTTATTTAGCTCTGCAGTTGCAGTGGGCGTGGCCTGCCTCAGGCCGCTGCTCGGATATGGCAGAGCCGCATCAGAGGGGGAACAGACGGGAGGCTGTTTATCATGGTGAGGGGCCTCCAAGCTGCGCTGCAGGGGTTCGGGCACCCAGAGTTCCCCGGGGATTCACAGCTGCTTGGCTAAGTGTCCCAGGTCACTTCCTTCCAGCTGTGGGGTCCCTATCCCTTTAAGACTTTCAAAAAGCACTCGCTTTCCTTTGTCCCAGGGGCACCAGTTGTGGGGATCTGCTCACAGGTCTTACTGTCCTGTTTCCCTAGTTTCCAGCACCCCACGCACGCACTGTGTGTCTGCGCTCCTGTGCAGATGGCTAGGGCTGGGTGATTAGCAGTTCTGGGCTCCCTTTCCCTCCCCGCTCCAACTCCTCTCCTCCCACCAGGAGCTGGGGTGAGGGGTGCTCGGGTCTCACCACGCCGCGGCTTGTATCTTACCCCCTTCATGAGGTGCTGGTTTCTCGTGGTTATGGATGTAGTCTGGCTGTTGTCCTGTGTCTTCTGGTCTCTCTTTTAGGGTTAGTTGTATTTGTTGTATTTTCAAAAATATATATGGTTTTGGGAGATTTCCACTGCTCTACTCATGCCGCCATCTTGGTTCTCATACACACATTCTTGGGCAGCCACTATTCTACTTTCTGTCTCTATAGAATTGCCTATTCTGGAATTTCATATAAACTAAATTTTACAAAATATAATCTTTTGCTGCTGGCTTCTTTCACTTAGTAAAATGTTTTCAAGTTGCGTCCATGCTGTAGCATAAGTCAATACTTCATTTTTTTATTAGTAGAATTTTTTTAGTAGTTCTTGTGTTTACAGAAAAACTGAGTAGAAAATACAAAGCTTACCTATATATCCAATCCCTCTTGAGATTTCTTCAACTCATATGTTAGATAGAGTTAAAACTCATGAATTCTTTAATCTCTAAATACTTGGGAATTTTCCAGTTATCTTTCTTATTAATCTTTAGTGCAACTCCATTGTGATCCAAAAGAATACATTGCATGTGTTTTATTCTTTGAAAGTTTTAAGGTATCTTTTATGGCCCAGAATATGGCCTCTCTTGGCAACCATTCCGTGTGAATTTGAGAAGAATGTGCATTCTACTGCTGTTGAATATAGTCTACAGATGTCAATTACATATGTTTGACTGAAGGTGTTGCTCAGCATGCCCTTACTGATTTTGTCTGTTCTATCTGTCCATTACTGAGAAAGGATGGGTGAAGTCTCCAATCATGGTAGTGGACTTTTCTGTTATTCTTGCAGTCTACTGACATGTTTATTTTTGGTTTTCAAAATTTGGAATTATTTTCTAGATTTGTGATTATATTAATTTCTAATTTAATTTTATTGTGGTCAGAAAAAGAATATTTTAAGTTATCCAAATTTTTAAACGTATTGGGGCCTATTTCATGTCCTAGTGTATGGAATAACTTGAGGATATAAAATATACAGCTAAAGTATATTCCATAGTTGGTGGATGTAAATCTTCTATAAATGTCAAGTGGATCAAGATACTTGATAATTGTCTCCAGATCTGTCTTTATTGATTTTCTAAATTCTTCTAACATATTTTTAAGACTTTTTATGATATCTCCAAATTTTATTGCATATTTTTTTCCTTTTAAATATCTTACAATATTTTCCTTCATGTATTTTAAGCCTCTATTAGGCACAGACACATTTATAATTGTCATCATTATGAACTGTCCTTTTTTATTTCTGCTGGTATTCTTGTTTTGAATTTTACTTTATTTATAATTAATGTAGCTACTCAAACCTTATGCTTACTGTTTGCATGACATACCTTATGTCAACATTTACTTTCAATAAAACTGTATCTTCATAACATGTGTATTTTGTAGAACTGATAATATTGGTCTTCCTTTTTCATACAATCTGAAAATATCTGACTTTTAACTGGAGCAATTGGTCTTTTTATATTTAATGTAATTATTAATAGTGATATTTTGGGCTTCCATTTTAATATTTGTCTTCTCTTTTCCGAATATAGTTTTGTTCTGCTCTCCTTTATTGTCTTCTTTTGAGCTAATTGAATATTTAACATATTAACATATATTGGCTTTTAGATATACCACTTAAAATCATATTCATTGTTTTCTCTACCAATTACAACATACACCTTTAAGTTTTTGTGATCTCCATTGTGTTAATATTCTACCACTTCACCTAAAATATAAGAATATTGTGTGTGTTTGGACAGGTCTGTTCTCCACACCCCTTCTTCTGTGTTAAAGTTTTCATAAGTATTATATTGAAATACACTCAAAATTCCATAACAAAATGTTATAATTTTTGTTTTAATAAGTTGTATGTCTATTAAATATGTTAAGAGGAAATGTAATCTGTAATTTTATTCCCACATATACAGTTTTCTGCGATCTCTGTTCATATCTGATGGTCTTATTTCTATCTGGAAACATTGCCCTTTATCTGGGAGAATTTCCTTTAACAAGGAAATATTGCTGTACAAGTCTGTAGGTGGCAGATATTCTTATTATTTAGTTTTCATTTTCTAAATATGCCTTCACCTCTATTATAGTATAATACTTTTCTGGGTATAGAATCAAATTCTAGGTTTTTATCTTTAATAAGTTCATTAAAGATCTCCTGCCACTGTCTTCTGATCTCCATTGTTCCTGATATGTATTCAGTTCACATTGCTGCACTGCCTGTTGGTGATTTATCATTTTTTTCTGCCCCCTTTAAGGGTTTTCTTGTTACTTTTGTTTTCAACATTTTAAATATTATATCTTCTTTTTATTTTTCTTCTTTCGGTTCTTTCAGCTCCTTGAATCTACATATTTATACATTTCCCTGAATTTGAGATGCTTTGGCTTTTATTCCTTTACATAGTATTTCTGCCCCATTCTCTCACTCCTTTTATTTTTGTGCCCCAATTACATATATTTTAGACTTTTTCATACTCTTCCACAGGTCATTGCAGCTCTGTTTATTTTCTTTCAATAATTTTTTCTTTTTCTGATTGGATAATTTCTATTGATCTTTCTTTAAGTCTATACCTGTTTCTTCTTTTGTCTGAAGTCTGCTTTTGTTCCATTTAGGTTTTTTGTTTTGTTGTTTAGGTGTTATAATTTTCCATTTTAGAGCACCCATTTTTAAAAGTCTCTATCTTGTGAAATTTTCTTAAGTTTATCCATTTATCATATTTTCTACTAGATCTATGAATATAGTAATTACAGCAATTTAAAGAACCTTCTACAAATTTCAGCATCTGTGTTATTTCTGAGTCAATCTCCATTGGCAGTGTCTTTTACCTGAGCATGGAACATTTTTGCTTTGTCCTCATACGTCTAATAATTTTAGATTTAATCCTAGATATCATTAATAAAACACTGTAGTGGTCCTTGATTCTATTATATTGCTTTGAACAATGAAGTTTTTTGTTTGTTGCTGTTTTACAGGAAGTGGCTGTGACTGGACATATATTACAAACTCTGACTTCCCTGCAGGGGACAGTAGCTGGAATGTCTTTTAAGTTCTTTTAGACTGAATGGTTGCTGTCATGCTCTTGTAATACTTCTTGGGTCCACTAGAAACTGGGCAAAATCTATACACCGATTTTGAGTGCCTTCTTCTCTGGAATTATTCTTTCCAATATTTCTTACTTCACATCTGCTAAGGGAGCCTGAAATCTCTTCTTAGGTATTCATGCCAGCAAGCCTGCGGAATTCCATGTAAGTTTAAACTCTCCTATATGGAATTGACTAGAGCCTGTCCTAAGGGGAGAATCTTTTGAAAAATCAGAAACTTACCCAGTGTTATTTCCTTTTCTAATTGTGAATTATTCTGAAGTTTTAGCATGCTATGGTTGCCCTCTAATATGATCAGATAACTATTTTTTTATATTTTTAATACTTTGACCACAGTATTTAGTTACATGCAGGAGCATTGATCTGACACTAGGTACTATGCCATTACCAAGGGGGAATTCTGTATATTTTAAAAATATATAGATTAATATTTAATGTGCCTTAATAAATGCAGAATAATTCTACCTTGGAGAATAATTTCTATAAAATATAATATGTCATCATTTTACTACATTTTGTAGAAAAAGCATTTCCATTTCTATTGCCTATCTTCATACCATCATAAGGACTTTTGATCTGGTGGAGATTTTAGATATAATAATCTGTGGATATGGGAAACAGAAGCAAAGCCCTAAAGTAGGAACTGATTTCTCCAATTATTAATATCATGTTAGTAGAAAACCTGAACCAAGGCTCAGGTCTCTTAATTGCCATCAAACATGTTTCATTTCGACTCAGTAGCTACCTGATCTAAGGGTTGGGTTTAAGGAAGTAATTCTTTTTATTTTTCTTTTGCTATGCCAACTTTCACTAGTACATCTTTGAATGGGAAAAATGTGTGCAAATTTAAATGAATCTGCAGTATACAAAGTATACATTAGCATAATTTAGACCTAAGGACAGAGTTAATATTTTTTGGCATGTGTTAATAAAGTACATACATGGTTTTCACTCAAGGATTTTGAATAAGTGGAGAAATTATAGGACAAAAACTGTAAGCTTAAATGTGGTAAGGAAAAAATATATTTGAAGAGCAATTACATGTATCACTATTTATGATTTAATAAATATTATACTCTGTAAAAACTGAACTTTTAAATAATAATATTTTGCTATTGACTTTGAATAACACCTTTCGTGTTGAGGTGAAGTAATTATCTAGAGATGAGTAAGTGACCAAAATACAGAATAATAAAAAAGTAAATAAAATAGAAAAGCATAATTAATAACTTATGAGCAATACATTTCTAGTAGCAAAGTCTTGTTACAAAGTGATAATAAAAAGTTGTAAACATGGCCAAATATTTATAGGTATTCATGACAAAGGCTGAGTATTCATCAAATATTATTCTATAATCATCATTTGTAAATAAGATGCATTACCTAGGAAAAGCAGATAACTTTCATCTTAAATGCTGTACAACCTTAATTTTGGTATAGGTATGCTTTGTAACTTACTCTATCAAATTCTTATTTATTTCTCTTTGCCATTGTACAGAAGGAATGAAAAACATCTTGTCATTTCAGGAAAACTGGCATACACATATTGCTATGTCAGCTTCCTAAAATGGCTGTTTTGGGCAAACATTAAAACTACTGACTCTATAATAGTTCCAAGGATAATGTCTCTATATCATTGTACTCCTATCTTGTAAATTAAGTTTTAACAGAAGTATGAGATGTTCTAATCTTATATAAAAATTATCATACCAACTAACCTGTTTAATTCCTTCAAAACAAAATTTGCATTAGTGTTTACATCCTATAGAACTCATAGAATTGGTTGACTTTCAGGACTTTTTGTTTCACCCATGTATTTGAAATTTGAGATATTTTAAGACTAATATCATAAGACCTTCTTAAGTTGTAATACCACAAGTTTCAAATCTGGGTATTCTGTTGCATTTTTAAAATTATTTTAATATATTTTAACTTGGAAGTAGAACCTGAAAATCTATGAACATAAATTGTATATAAGACTTCCAGTTTCTAGTTCTACATGTAAGCTTGGAAGTTGCCGCCACTATGGCCTCACAACAAGTGAAAAGTCAAAAGTTCTTTAATCCATAGGAGAAGTGAGGACACAAAGCAAAATGCTACTCACAAGATCTGATAGACTGACAGGTGAGTAGAGCAGTCAAAACTTACTGGAGCAGAGACTCATGAGCAGAAACCACCATATGAACCAGTACTAGGTAGGAAAACCTGAATTATAAGTTATTAATTAATTATTAATATTACTTATTACTTATTAAAGACTCAGTATGAATTACTCTGAAAGTTAAAAACTCTAGGAGGACCCAATCATAGGTGGACTCCTACACTTTTGTGAGTTTTACTTTTAGGAGCAGGAGCAGTTTCTCACAGTAAATATTAGAGAAAAATAATCTTGTGCTTCCAGCAGGGGGGAGGGAAAACTAATCATTCTGAAATGTCCCAGAGAATATGTTCTTAACAAGGCCTGCGCTCATGAGAAACCAGTTAAGGAGGACTTAAATTGCTGGAATATCATCAGAGCTTAAGTGACCAAGAAAAAGGGAACTATCCAAATGCAGACCACTCTAGTCTAGACTGAGTGACTGGTCTACAGAATGACCAGGCCATTCTGTCCTAACCAACGAGGGGAAACTAAGAAGCAATTGTGAAGTTCACACTCTAAAGACACAAGCTCACTAAAAGGCTGAGATATAAAGAAAGGAAAAACATCAAAGAAAGAATAAGTGAAGGTAAAATAAAAAATTTTCATATTCCTGGTTGATCTAATAGATAACAGTTGGTTCAAAATAATAATAGCAACAATGTACTGGATTATGTATACTTATATGTATATATATAATGTATGTGTGTGTATATATACACATATATATATATATCTGAAATGAATGATAACATTGGTATAAAGGATTAGAGGAAGGAATTAGGATTTTGTTTTTATAAGGTACTACTGTGAAGCAGTATAGTGATATTTAAAAGTGGACTTGGATTACTTATAAATGTATATTGCAAACTCTAGGGTAACCATAAAAAAATAGAAAAAAGAAATATAATTGATATACTAAGAAAGGAGAGAAAAGAGAATGATATAAAATGCTCAATTAAACCACAAGGAACAGAAAAAGTTGAAGACAATACTAGGGGCAAAGAATAAGGGAAACAAAGAAAATTAACAAATATGGCAGATATTAATTCAACTATATCAATAATCACTTTGAATAAAAATGGTCTAAATGCACCAATTAAAAGACAAAAATTGTCAGAATGGGCCCAAAACACAACCCAACTCTATGTTGTGTACAACAAACTTCCTATAAATGTAAAGACGCATATAGATTAAAAGTAAATGGAGAAAACCATATAATGCTAACACTAATTAAAATAGGGGTAGCCATATTAATTCTAGACAGTGCAGACTTCAAAGGAAGGAATGTTATCAGGTATAAAGAAGGGCATTACATAATGGCAAAGGGGTCAATTCTCCAAGACATAACAATCCTTAATGAGTATGCACCCAAAAAAGAACATCAAACTACATGAGTCAAAAACTGATAGAACTACAAGAAGAAATACATGAATCCACTATCATAGTTAGAGAATTCGACACTCCTCTATTGGAAATGGACAGATTCAGCAAGCAGAAAATCAGTAAGGACATAGATGAGCTCAATAGGCCTATCAGTCAACTTGATGTCAATTGATGTCTATAAACTACTTCATCCAGCAAAAGCACAACACAAACTTATCAAGTCCATATGGAATATTCACTAAGATAGACCTCATTCTGGGTTAAAACACAACTTGAGAAGTTTTCAAAATAGAAATCATACCATGTATGCTCTCAGATCACAAATTAACCTAGAAATAAGAGAGATGGCACAAATTGCTAATACCAGAAATGAAAGAGGGTGTATCACTACAGATCCCATAGACATTAAAAGGATGACAAGGGAATGCTATGAACAGTGCTGTGCCCACAAAGTTAATAAATCTAGATGAAATGGACCAATTCTTTGAAAGATAGAATTTACCAAAACACATACAGGAAGAGATAGACTATCTAAATGGGCCTTTGTAAAGAAATTGTGTAAATAATAATCTTCCAAGACAGAAAGCATGGACCCACATAGGTTCACTATTGAATTCTACCAAACATGTAAAGAAGAAATTATACCAAGTCTCTATAATCTCTTTCAAAGGAAAGTCGCAAAGGAAATATTCCCTAACTTATTTTATGAGGACAGCATCATCCTAATACCAAACCAGGTAAAGACATTGTAACTAAAGAAAACTACAGACCAGTATCTCTCATGAACATAAGAGTGCAAAAATCCTTTATGAAATATTAGCAAATTGAACTCATTTTGTTTTATTTTACTGTACCCTAATGACATATGATGCTGAGTACCTTTTCATTTGCTTACTTGCCATCTGTATCTCTTCTTTGGCGAGGCCTCTGCTCAGATATTTTGCCATGTTTTAGTTGTTTTTTTTCTTTTTGTTGAGTTTTAAGAGTTCTTTGTATATTTTAAATATAAGGTTTTATCTTATCAGATAAGTGTTTTGCAAATATTTTCTACCAGTTTATGCCTTGTCTTTATTATCCCAACAGTCTTTCCCAAAGCAAAATATTTTTTAGCTTTAATTAAATGCAACTTATCAATTTTTATTTTATGGATGATAATTTTGGTATTGTATCTAAAAACAAGGTTAACATCATCAGTGATAAGTTGCATTGATAACATCTATCCTTGATATGATATAATAAGAGGCATTTTGCCTCTACTGTCTTCTAAAAAATCCATAAGCCCAGTATAATCATGAGAAAAACATTAGACAAATCCCAATTGGGGGAATTCTAAAAATGCCTGATTATTACTTCACAAACCTGTCAAGCACATCAAAAATAAGGAAAGCGTGAGAATCTGTCATAGGCAAGATGAGCCTAAGGAGACATGATTACTAAACTGAGTATCTCGGATGAAGTTTTGTAATAGAAAAAAAAAAAGGCGCTGTGTAAAACTTAACAAAGTCTGAAAAAAGTATGCACTTTAGTTAATATTAATGTATCAATATAGATTCATTAGTTTTAACAATTGTACCACACTATATAATATATTAACTTAAGGGTAAACTGGATTTTGATTATTTGGGAAAACTGTGTTGTTACCTCTGCAATTTTTCTGTATATTTAAAGGTATTATAAAAAAGTTATTTAAAAATAGGGTACTGCCAAGGCCATCTTCTCTCTAGGCTTTTTTTTTCTTTAATTTCTTCTTCCCTGAAGCCATTTGGTGGTTCCTTGCTAATTCCCCTGCTTTTAGAACTCTCTTGGGGAATTCTGCCTTTTTAAATATATTTTGTTATATATTTGGAGAATATGTTATTTTCTTTTACATCTTTATATCTTGCCTATGGTGTTCAATTTACAAAATGCTGTATAATTCCTTTTGGGGTAAAATCTTTCCTATCTTTTCCTTAAGGGCTTACATACTTCATGTTTTTAGTGAGCATTCAAAAATATTTTCTGAATATCATTTGTATATATATTTATCAGGTACTTTGCTACACACTAAGAACAGAATAATGAAGAAAACAGATATATTCTTAATGAAATACACAGGGTAATCTAGAAGGTGTAACATGTGAATTTATTAAGAATTCTATAAGCCTAGGTTTAAATCCTGATTCTATCATGTATTAATTATTTTACCTTATTAAGTGACCTAATTCCCTAAACTTCAGTTTCTCAATTTATAGCATTAATGAAAAGTTACTTGCTCTGTGCTTGCATCGCATTTAAATAAGATAGTTCATATAAAAGACTCCTATGAACAGCTTAAAAGGGCTTAAGAAAAGTTGGCAAAAATTGTCAAAATTTGGTTTGCCCCAGGCAAATTAGTTTTGAAAATAAATGCTTAGAGGGCATGATTCTCATTTTGTTTTTTTCTATTAAGTTCTGCTTCATCAATTAACAACATTTATATTAATATTTTTTTGTATGTGCTTTTCCCGTTTCTATACCAGAGCAATGTTTTTTACCTCCTTTTTTTATCTTGCCTAGTACAGTGCTATGTATATATTGATGTTGCTGATTATGTGGATGTAAATAGTAGCCCTAATATTTACATGGAATTAATCTGTGTGACTACCCATTCACCTAAATACCACCATTCTTAGTAATGAGGCCCTATGGAAAGAACAGTGCCAGTGCACTGGAAAGGTGCCATATATCTCCTTAATTCCACTAATATCTGTTTTCCTTACTAACCAGCAGCCAGAATTGTTCTTCATTCTATTAAAGTTCCTAAAGAGTCCCATTATTTTCACTCTTAAAACTCGACATATTGTGGCAAGAGAGAATGAAGAGAATATAAAATATTACTACTAAAAGAAAAGAAAAGCTGTGTATTATTTCTGAGAGAATTAATTATATTCTTTTAATATAGAAAAAAATCAATTTTCTTTTAATACTAAAAGATTAATTCTAGGTAACAATAAAAAGATCTTCAGTTTTTTTTGTAGTTGGTAAGGCAGCTGTAATAAGTGTTAAGCAAACTTGATGGTCAATATCTCACATCTGAGCTGTCATCACACAGTTTCACTAAACCCACTGTTAAGATTAAAGGTGGCATATGCATTTTTTGCTGATTGTTCTATTTAACATAGAAACTGTAAAGGACTTCTTTTTGTTTACAGTGTGATTCAAAAACATCGTTGACAAAGGTTTTCTCCTTATATTGCTTGTTCCTCATAGGAAGAAAATGAAGGGCCGCAGTTACTAATTATGAATAAACAAAATAATACTTAAAAACTACCTTAAGAACTGTATGGTATTTCAGTTCTGGCGCAATTACGTTATGCCTTTTCAAAAAGTCATGGCAGTTGTTTTATCTTTTCATACAAAGCTACTTAGTTTTTATTTTTAATAACTAGCCTGTTTTTGTGATAAGCAACAATATTTATCATGTATATTCACTGTATAATTTGAAGTAAACCCGATGCTTTTTAGACAGTATGTTAGGCTGAAAGACAGAGACGAGCAGGATGAACAGGAGAAAGGGCCCCTTAAAAATGACTCAGGGAGTTGATCAAATAGAACCAGAAAGTCATAAATGACTCAGAGCATTAATCAGATGAAGCCACAGGATCCAAGAGGGACTCAGGAAATGTCCAGGGTCCCCCTAGATAAGAAACATGAGAGGCAAAGGCACAGCACGGGCCCCTGTCCTCATTTCACCAATCAGAACAAGCCTAGAGAACTAACAGCTGTCAATCAAGGACCTCTCTGCCCTGCCAAAATCCACATAAAATAAGCCTCAGAATGAGCATCCACACCTGCCTGTCTTATCTTAGGCAGGCCCGCTCTGTTACTCAATGCAGAGTGTATTAAAACTTTGCTTTCTTGACTTTGGTCTCTTGTCTCACTATATCTGACTTCCGTGCAACACCGAGCCAAGTCCTTTCCTTCCTAACAAATATACCACAGCTTACATTAAAATTAGTTTATATATTCATGACAAAATAAAATCAGTTTATATATTCATGACAAAATTACATCAACTTTTATGTACAGTTTTTAAAAAACTGTGAAAAAGAAAGTCTATAGTTTCTGCCTCCTCACCTGTCAAAATGAAGTTGTATAAGGTTGTTTCTGGCACGTCTTCCAATTCTGACATTTTGTGTACTATGAAAGATGGATTTAGAACAAGAAATTTCTGAAGAGCACAAGAATCATATTAATGCTTCAGAAAAAAGTCTTCGTGTACTTTGGAAGTTTAGCCAGGCAGGTTACACATCTTGTAATGATAAATATACTACTTTCTAGGGAAAATATTTAAAGTCCCACAGAACCTGTTAAACTGGAAGTTCTTGCTTGAGATTCAATAATTTTTCATGCTTTTGGGCAACTGTTCATAGATTCCTTTTGAGTTTATTCCTTTATCCATATTGAACAGAGAGCTACTAATACAAAACCATTTTTTTCTTAGCAATGTTTGCTTTGACCTATGAGTTTGAGATTCTCATTATAAAGGAGTGTAGGAAGATGTTCAGATATTGTTATTTTAATTAGGAATTATGTTTGTAAATTTCTTTTGTAAGTGAAGTCACAAAAGTGGACATGGTAACTGTTAAAGCTTGTTCAATTCAGAGAGTGCTAGATTACTAAAAGTGTTTAACTTCTTAAAATTCTAACTTTTCTAAAATCTCTCTTTCTGCACTTAGAAATGGAGAGGATATGTTCTTTGACCTCACCAGAAATTCTTACATTTGCCCAAGAGCACAACATTTTTATCTGAGCATAACAGTCATCCTACTTTTATGTAAGGTGTTTGATTCATTTGGAATGTTCATTTATTTATTTATTTATTTATTTATTTATTTATTTATTTATTTAATCTAAGCTGTTATCATCTAACCAACAATCGTCTTTGGTGTTGAAATCAATGTCCCAGGAGTGAGACTGTGCACTATTGGGGACCACTAGGAATAAATACCTTCTTCGTGTGCTTCCATTTTATACATACTGTTGAAATGCTCTGATACAGAGGTATAAACATGTTCCAAATTAGTGCGTAAAGTCTGAAAATTTAGTACTGATTTTCATCCTTATATCTTATTTTCTTTAACTTTCTTAAAATATGTTTAAAATTTCTCAGGGCCTCTTGAAAAGGCAATAGTTCTATCACACAAGGGTTGATAAGTTATTTTTATTTTAATTTTTTTTTTGAAGTATCATTGATATACAATCTCATATTGGTTTCAAGTATACAACACAGTGGTTTAACATTTACCCATACTATCAAATCCTCACCTCCACTAGTGTGGTTACTATCTGTCAGCATATAAAGATGTTACAGGATCACTGACTATATTCTCCATGCTGTACTACTATCCCCATGACCAACTTATATTATTTTCATTACAAATATAAAGCTACTGATATTTTAAAATCTAATTTCCTAAGCAGCATGAATATGTTTATATATAATGTGTCTGTATGTATATATGTATATATAATACAAAGTTCACGCTGCTCAGTAAATTAGATTTCAGAATATCAGTAGCTTTACATTTGTATTATATGTATAATATATACTTATGCTATGTATAAGTAAAATGAATGACAGTAATAGGAGGAAAGAATTAGCGATATTTTATTATTATAAAGTATTTTTTAAAGTGTGCAGATACTGTTAACTTTGAATAAACCTCAGAGGATATGGCACTAGCAACACACAAATTGTTAATTATGTGGATAAAGCTGAAGAAATAAACTCAACCTGTTTGCTAGCTCAAACCACAAGTTTGAGACTTCAACTCTACAGTCAAGAGATATGGGGAGGAAAAGATTATCAGTCAACTATCTGAGGCAACATGTGAATCCTTGAGCATCTAAAAATACAGAAGAAAAATAAAACTAAGGGACTACTTAATTATTTTATTATTTTCAGGCTATTTTTAATAGATTTCAATAATTATCCTTGGAAAAAATGATAAATACAAATATTAAAGTTACAATGTAAAATTTTACCGAAAAGGTAATCATCAGAGTCAATTCTGAGATGACAGAAATGTTGGAATTATTAAAGGATTTAAATGCTTCCTGTAACTATGTTCCAAAAGGTAAAGGTAAACTAACTTGAAGTGAGTATAAAGACAGATGGTCTTGGAAATGAAATATAAACTATGAAAACTATGGATATATAATACAATATCTGACATGACATGGAAAAAAATCACTGGATGAGCTAACTAAAAGAACAGAAAGGATGGAGGAAAGAGTCAGTGAAGTTGAAGATAGATCAGTAGAAATTATACAATCTGAAGAACAGAGAGAAATCACAAAAAAGGAAAGCTTGGTTAAAGAATGGAGAAAGCTTCAGGAAACAGTGCAGCAACATAAAAATATTAACTGTGTGCCATTGGCATCCAGAAGGAGAGGAGAAGTTATTGGGGCAAAAAGTAAAATTTGAAGAAATAATGACAGAAATCTTCCCAAAATTAGACAAAAATGCAAATTTAAAGATTCAACAGCCTCAACCTCAGCAAACTCCAAACAAACTCAAAGAAAACCATGCTTAAATACAAAGTAACAAACTGTTTAAAATGGAATGATGAAAAAATGAAACTCTTGAAGTCTGCTAAAGAAAAGCAATATACATTAAACTCAAGAGAGTAATGACTTAAATGTTTGTGTATTTCTTGCTAGAAACAATGGAAACCAGAAGCAGTAGAACAATATCTTTAAAATGCTTACAGAGATATCAAGTGAACATATTCTTCATGAATAAAGTTGAAAATATATATGTATTACCCACTAAAGTGAAACTAATACAATCTCTGTCCAGGAGAACTGCTAGGCATGAATTACTAAAGGAAATCTTTTAGGATAAAGGATAATGATACCAGATGGAAATATTACTAGAAAGAGTAAATACTGAGTCAAAATGAAAGATTATTGTTTTAATTTTTTTTAATGTATGAATGTCAAAAGCAAAATTAGTAATGTTGCTTGTATGGTTTTCAGTGTATGTAGATATAACAAATATGACTACTATACCATAGATATCAATGATTAGGTAAAGAGATAGAAGATCACAAACTGTCATTTTATTTGAAGTTGTACAATGTTAAATCTAAGTTGACTGGTTTTGCTATTAGGGTAGTGGTGGCCTCAAGGATGAGTTAGAAGTGTTCCCCCTGCTTCTATATTCTGGAAAGTATAATAAAAATTGGTATCATTTTTCCTCAACTGTCCAGTAGAAGTCACCAGTGAAACTATCAGGGCCTAGTGATTTCTTTCTTGGAGGATTTTTAATTACTGGTTCAATTACCTTAATAGATATTGGCCTATTCAGATGATCTAGATCTCTTTGTGTGATTATGGTAGTTTGTCTCTTTCATGGCATTTAACTGCTCCATCTAAGTTATCAAAAATCTTGTGGTAACTGTATTACAAAGTAATATATTATAATATTCTTTATTGTTTTATATCCATGGAATTAGTAGTGATGACCTCTTTTACATTTCTGGTATTCATATTTTGTGTCTTTTTTCATGTTTTCTTGGTTAGCCTGTCTAGAATTTTGCCAATTTTATTGATGTTTTCAAGAAACAGCTTTTTTGCCCATTAATTTTCCATGTTGTTTTCTTTATCAAATTCAGTGATTTCGTCTCTAAGTTTTCCCCACATTTGTTGAGGTATAATCAACAAATAAATTTGTATATATTTAAACTATACAAAGTGATGATTTAATATACATATACATTGTGATATGATTACAAGAAATAACACATTCATCACATCACATAGTTATCTTTTTTTGCTTGATTTTTTTGGTGATAATGCTTAAAATCCATTCTATTAGCAAATTTCAAGAATACAATATATTATTACTAACTATAGCCACCACACTGTACACTAGATTCTCAGAACATATTCATCTTATACCTGATGAACATCTCCCCACTACCCCCAACCCTGTGTACCTAGGAACGACCAATTCTACTCACTGCTTCTATGAGTTCACTTTTTTTTTTTAACATTCCATATCTAAGTGATACCTTACAGTATTTCTCTTTCTTTCTGGGACTTACTTTACTTAGCATAATGCCCTCAGGGTGAATCCCTATTGTTGGAAATGACAAGATTTCCTTCTTTTTCATAGCAGAGAAATACCAATATATATATATCTCACACATCTTCATCATTTATTCATCCATAGATAGATGCCAGTACCATATTGGTTTGAATACTATAGCTTTGTAACACAGTTTGAAATCAGGAAATAATGTCTCTAGCTTTGTTCTACTTTCCCAAAATTTCTTTGGCTATTTAGGGCCTTTTTGCATCTGTCTGAATTTCAGTATTGTTTATTCTATTTCTGTAAAAATGTATATGCCATTAGAATGTTCATAGGGATTGCATTGAATCTGTAGATTGCTTTGTGTAGTATGGGTAGTTTAACAATATTGGGTCTCCTAATTTATGTACATAGACTATCTTCCCAATTTTTTGTGTCTTTAATTTCTTTCATCACTGATTTGTAGTTTTCAGTGTACAAGTCTTTCACCTCCTTGGCTAAATTTATTCCTAAGTATTTAATTCTTTTTGATGTTATGGTAAATGGGATTGTTTTTATTTTTGCATTCAGGTAATTCATTGTTATTGTATAGAAGTGGAGTGACTGCATGTTGATTTTGATACAACATAGATGAACTTGGAGGACATTATGCTACATGAAATATGCCAGTTGCAAAAGGACAAATTCTGCATGATTCCATTTATGTGAGGTTTCTGAAACAGCCAAGCTTATAGAAACAGACATTATAATGGTGGTTTCCAGGGTCTGGGGGAGAAGGGAAAATGCGGATTTGCTGTTCAATTGGAATAAAATTTCACTTATACAAGATGAATAAGTTCTAGATATCTGCTGTACAACACTGTGCCTGTAATTAACAATATGGTAGTGTTCACTTAATATTTGCTAAGAGGGTAGATCACATGTAAAGTTTTCTTACCATAATAAAAAAAACAGAAAAAAATAAACTTTAAAAAACCGTATAAGAAAACAATTTAAATATTAATTGCATATATATGAATAAATACAGAAGATGTAGTTTAACATTATCTTTGTAAATAAATAGAAAATGTTTTATTTTTATACAAGATAAACTAATACACAGATAGAAAGTATCTCACTACTTTCATTCTTCCTTACAATATGTGCAAGACTACAGGACAGCCCTTAACATCTCAACTACAATTTATTTAGAATTCTTAAACTTTATTTTATAATCTCATCTCCCAATCCCTCCAAATTCTAAAACACTTCCATTGTACCTCTTTGGAGCTCAGTCATCAGCAGAATCCCTTATATCACCAACCTCAATTAATAGAAAAATAAAAGTTTTATTTACACTTATTCTTGTTTTGCAACCTTTATTTTCTTTTTAAAGATCCAAGTTTCTGACCTATATTATTTTACTTCTCTCCAAAGAGCTGCTTTTAACACTTTTTGCAAGGCAGGTCTGCCAACAACAAATTCCCTCAATTTTGTTTCCTGATAAAGTCTATTTCTCCCTCACTATTGAGGGATAATTTCACAGGGTACAGAATTCTAGGTTGGTATATTTTACTTTCAACACTAAATATTCCACTCTACTCTTTTTGTGTGTATGGTTTTTGAGGATGTAGTTATCTTTGTTCCTGTATAGGTGAGGTGCTTTTCATAATAGTCCTTAATTTCTATGTATCTAACAACAGATCATCAAAATACATAAGGCAAAAACTGATAGAACTGCAAGAAGAAATAGGAAAAACCACTATTATGGTTGGGGAATTCAACATCTCTCTATTAGTAATTAATCAGTCAGGCAGAAAATAAGTAAGGACCTTAGCACTATTATATATCAGCATGACATAACTGACATGTATAGAATACTCCATTCAACAGGAGTAGAATACATTCATGGCACATTCATGAAGGCAGACCACAGTCTAGGCCATAAAGCATACTTGAACAAATTAAAATAGTAGAAAGTGCATAAATTTTCCCAGAGCAAAACAGAAACATAGCTGGAAAATTGAAATTATGTGGAGATTAAGGAACATACCACTAAATAAGATGTGGAGAAAGAAGTCTCAAGAAAAGCTTTTATAAATATTTTGAACTAAATGAAAATTACAATAAATATATTAAAATTTGTGGGATGCATTGAAACAATTAGAGAGAAATCAATAGTTTTAAAAGCACATAATAGAAAGAGCAGAAATTTTAAACTAAGGTTCTTTATCAGAATAATAGAGAAAGAAAAGCAACTTCAACTTCAACTGAGAATAAGGAAATAAAAACTAGAAGCAATAGGACAAGTGACATCTGCAATGTGGAAGAATAGGAGATACCAGCCCTAGTGCCTTCACAAACAAAAACAAAAACAAACAGAAACAGCTATTTACAAATGAAAGTAGCCCTGGGAGGACTCAAGTGTCCAACTAAGAATCTACAGGAGGTGGAGCCAACATGGCGGCATGAGTAGGACAGAGGGAATCTACTCCCAAAAACATAAATATTTTTGAAAATACAACAAATACAACTAATCCTAAAAGAGAGACCAGAAGGGACAGGACAACAGCCAGAATACATCCACACGTGCAAGAGCCCAGCACCTGGTGAAAGGGGTAAGATACAACCCCCGGCCCAGCAGGACATGAGCACACTTCGCCCCAGCTCCTAGCGGAAGGGAGAGGGAGCCCAGGACTGCTAAACACCCAGCCCCAGCCACCCGCACCAGAGCACAGACACAGTGCATGCGTGGAGGGCTGGAAACTAGGGAAACAGGGCAGCAAGACCTCTGAGCGGATTCCCTGTGATGCCCCTGTGACATCCCATGTGATGCCCCTGTGACAAAGAAAAGCGAGTGATTTTTGAAAGTCTTAAAGGGACAGGGACATAAAAGCTGGACAAAAACAACACAGGTCACAGCCCAGTGGCTGGAAATTACAGGGAAAACCGGGTGCACTAACCCCCTGAGCAACAGCTCTGGGACCCCTCACAGAGGTAAACAGCCAAACACCCCCCTGTCCATTGCCCATCCAGGCACTGAGAAAGCAGAGAAGCACCCTAAGGCAGACCACGCCCACAGAAAGGGAAATTCCTCCATTCCAGCTGGGCAAGACACAAAGACCCAGTCTACACGCAATTTACCAACACAAGCCACTAGGGGTCGCAGTTGTCCCAGTAAAGAAAGGTCAGTAGCAAATGAAAAGTTTGGCCCTCCCAGCTGACAGTCAATAGCACCTGTCAACATGAAAAGGCAAAAAATTATGATCCAGACAAGACTAACACAGACAGCTTCGGCATCTGCTACATCTTCCCCTGAGTAGGAACCTGGGGAGATAGATTTAACAAGTCTTCCTGAAAAAGAATTCAAAACAAAAGTCATAACCATGCTGCTGGACTTGCAGAGAAATATGCAAGAACTAAGGAGAATACATAAATAAAACAAGCTCTGGAAGGACTTCAAAACAGAATGGACAAGATGCAAGAGACCATCAATGGACTAGAAAACAGAGAACAGAAACGCAGAGAAGCTGATGCAGAGAGAGATAAAAGGATCTCCAGGAATGAAAGAATTCTTAGAGAGCTGAGTGACCAATTGAAATGGAACAATATCCGCATTATAGGGGTACCAGAAGAAGAAGAGAGAGAAAAAGGGATAGAAAGTGTCTTTGAAGAAATAATTGCCGAAAACTTCCCCAAACTAGGGGAAGAAATGGCCTCTCAGACCACAGAGGTACACAGAACTCCCATGACAAGGGATCCAAGGAGGGCAACACCAAGACACATAATAATTAAAATGGCAAAGATCAAAGGCAAGGACAAAGTATTAAAGGCAGCCAGGGAGAAAAAAAAGGTTACCTACAAAGGAAAATCATCAGGCTATCATCAGACTTCTCAACAGAAACCATACAGGCCAGAAGAGAATGGCATGATATACTTAATGCAATGAAACAGAAGGGCCTCGAACCAATACTACTGTATCCAGCATGATTATCATTTAAATATGGAGGGATTAAACAATTCCCAGACAAGCAAAAGTTGAGGGAATTTGCCTGCCACAAACCACCTCTACAGGGCATCCCACAGGGAATGCTCTAGATGGGAGTTCTCATAAAAAGAGCACAGAACAAAACACCCAACATATGAAGAAAGGAGGAGTAGGAATAAGAAGGGAGAGAAATAAAGAATCATCAGACAGTGTTTATAATAGCTCAACAAGCAAGTTAAGTTAGACAGTAAGATAGTAAAGAAGCTAACACTGAACCTTTGGTAACCACAAACCTAAAGCCTAAAATGGCAATAAGTACATATCTTTCAATAATCACCCTAAATGTAAATGGACTGAATGAACCAATAAAAAGACACAGAGTAATAGAATGGATAAAAAAGCAAGATCCATCCATATGCTGCTTACAAGAAACTCACCTCAAAACCAAAGACATGCACAGACTAAAAGTCAAGGGATGGAAAAAGATATTTCATGCAAACAACAGAGAGAAGAAAGCAGGTGTTGCAATTCTGGTATCAGACAAAACAGACTTCAAAATAAAGAAAGTAACAAAAGACAAAGAAGGACATTACATAATGATAAAGGGCTCAGTCCAACAAGGGGATATAACCAATATAAATATATATGCACCCAATACAGGAGCACCAACATACCTGAAACAAATACTAACAGAAATAAAAGAGGAAATAGAATGCAATGCATTCATTCTAGGAGGCTTCAACACACCACTCACTCGAAAGGACAGATCCACCAGACAGAAAATAAGTAAGGACACAGAGGCACTGAACAACACACTAGAACAGATGGACCTAATAAACATCTACAGAACTCTACATCCAAAAGCAACAGGATACACATTCTTCTCAATGGAACATTGAGACCACATGGAACATTCCCCAGAATAGACCACATACTAGGCCACAAAAAGAGCCTCAGTAAATTCCAAAAGATTGAAATCCTACCAACCAACTTTTCAGACCACAAAGGTAGAAAACTAGAAATAAACTGTACAAATAATGCAAAAAGGCTCACAAACACATGGAGGCTTAACAACATGCTCGTAAAAAATCAGTGGATCAATGACCAAATCAAAATGGAGATCCAGCAATATATGGAAACAAATGACAACAACAAAAAGCCCCAAATACTGTGGGATGCAGCGAAGGGAGTCTTAAGAGGAAAGTATATAGCAATCCAGGCATATTTAAAGAAGGAAGAAAAATCCCAAATGAATAGTCTAATGTCACAGTAATCAAAATTGGAAAAAGAAGAACAAATGGGGCATAAGGTCAGCAGAAGGAGGGACATGATAAAGATCAGAGAAGAAATAAATAAAATTGAGAAGAATAAAACAATAGCAAAAATCAATGAAACCAAGAGCTGGTTCTTCGAGAGAATGAAGAAAATAGATAAGCCTCTAGCCAGACTTATTAAGAGAAAAAGACGATAAACACACATCAACAGAATCAGAAATGAGAAAGGAAAAATCACGACGAACCCCACAGAAATACAAAGAATTATTAGAGACTACTAAGAAAACCTATATGCCAACAAGCTGGGAAACCTAGGAGAAATGGACAACTTCCTACAAAAGTATAACCTTCCAAGACTGACCCAGAAAAACAGAAAATCTAAACAGACCAATTACCAGCAACGAAATTGAAGCGGTAATCAAAAAACTACCAAAGAACAAAACCCCCGGGCCAGATGGATTTACCTCAGAATTTTATCAGACATACAGGGAAGACATAACACCCATTCTCCTTAAAGTTTTCCAAAAAATAGAAGAGGAGGGAATACTCCCAAACTCATTCTATGAAGCCAATATCACCCTAATACCAAAACCAGGCAAAGACCCCACCAGAAAAGAAAACTACAGACCAATATCCCTGATGAACGTAGATGCAAAAATACTCAACAAAATATTAGCAAACTGAACTCAAAAATACATCAAAAGGATCATGCACCATGACCAAGTGGGATTCATCCCAGGGATGCAAGGATGGTAAAACATTCGAAAGTCCATCAACATCATCCACCACATCCACAAAAAGAAGTACAAAAACCACATGATCATCTCCATAGATGCTGAAAAAGCATTCAACAAAATTCAACATCCATTCATGATAGAGACTGTAAACAAAATGCACATAGAGGACAAGAACTTCAAAATAATAAAGGCCATATATGTTAAACCCACAGCCAACATCATCCTGAACAGTGAGAAGCTGAAAACTGTTCCTCTGAGCTCGGAAACTAGACAGGGATGCCCACTCTCCCCACTGTTATTTATCATAGCACTGGAGGTCCTAGCCATGGCAATCAGACAAAACAAAAAAATACTAGGAATCCAGATTGGTAAAGAAGAAGTTAAACTGTCACTATTTGCAGATGACATGATCCTGTACATAAAAAACCCTAAAGACTCCACCCCAAAACTACTAGAACTGATATCAGAATACAGCAAAGTTGCAGGATACAAAATCAACACACAGAAATCTGTGGCTTTCCTATACACTAACAATGAACCAACAGAAAGAAAATTCAGGAAAACAACTCCATTCACAATTGCATCAAAAAAAATAAAATACCTAGGAATAAATCTAATCAAAGAAGTGAAAGACTTATACTCTGAAAACTACAAGTCACTCTTAAGAGAAATTAAAGGAGACACTAACAGAAGGAAACTCATCCCATGCTCATGGCTAGGAAGAATTAATATCGTCAAAATGGCCATCCTGCCAAAAGCAATATACAGATTTGATGCAATCCTTACGAAACTACCAGCAACATTCTTCAATGAACTGGAACAAATAATTCAAAAATTCATATGGAAACACCAAAGACCCCGAATAGCCAAAGCAATCCTGAGAAAGAAGAATAAAGTAGGGGGGATCTCACTCCCCAACTTCAAGCTCTACTATAAAGCCATAGTAATCAAGACAATTTGGTACTGGCACAAGAGTAGAGCCACAGACCAATGGAACAGACTAGAGAATCCAGACATTAACCCAGACATATATGGTCAATTAATATTTGATAAAGGAGCCATGGACATACAATGGCGAAAGGACAGTCTCTTCAACAGATGGTGCTGGCAAAACTGGACAGCTACATGTAGGAGAATGAAACTGGACCATTGTCTAACCCCATATACAAAAGTAAACTCAAAATGGATCAAAGACCTGAATGTAAGTCATGAAACCATTAAACTCCTGGAAAAAAACATAGGCAAAAACCTCTTAGACATGAACATGAGTGACCTCTTCTTGAACATGTCACCCCGGGCAAGGAAAACAACAGCAAAAATGAACAAGTGGGACTATATTAAGCTGAAAAGCTTCTGTACAGCAAAAGACACCATCAATAGAACAAAAAGGAACCCTACAGTATGGGAGAATATATTTGAAAATGACAGATCTGATAAAGGCTTGATGTCCAGAATTTATAAAGAGCTCACATGCCTCAACAAACAAAAAACAAATAACCCAATTAAAAAATGGGCAAAGGAACTGAACAGACAGTTCTCCAACAAAGAAATACAGATGGCCAACAGACACATGAAAAGATGCTCCACATCGCTAATTATCAGAGAAATGCAAATTAAATCTACAATGAGGTATCACCTCACACCAGTAAGGATGGCTGCCTTCCAAAAGACAAACAACAACAAATGTTGGCGAGGCTGTGGAGAAAGGGGAACTCTCGTACACTGCTGGTGGGAATGTAAATTAGTTCAACCATTGTTTAAAGCAGTATGGAGGTACATTCAAATGCTCAAAACAGACTTACCATTTGACCCAAGAATTCCACTCCTAGGAATTTACCCGAAGAACGCAGCAATCAAGTTTGAGAAAGACAGACGACCCCTATGTTTATTGCAGCACCATTTACAATTGCCAAGAATTGGAAGCAACCTAAATGTCCATCAATAGATGAATGGATAAAGAAGAAGTGGTACGTATACACAATGGAATACTACTCAGCCATAAGAAAAGGGCAAATCCTACCATTTGCTGCAACATGGATGGAGCTGGAGGGTATTATGCTCAGTGAAATAAGCCAAGGGGAGAAAGAGAAATACCAAATGATTTCACTCATCTGTGGGGTATAAAAACAAAGGAAAAACTGAAGGAACAAAGCAGCAGTGGAATCACACAACCCAAGAATGGTCTAACAGATACCAAAGTAAAAGGGACTGGGGAGGATGGGTGGGTAGGGAAGGATAAGGGGGGGAAGAAGAAGGGGGTATTAAGATTAGCAAGCATGGGTTGGTGGGAGAAAGGGGAGGGCTGTACAACACAGAGAAGACAAGTGGTGATTCTACAGAATTTTGCTATGCTGATGGAAAGTGACTGTAAAGGGGTTTATAGGAGGGACCTGGTATAGGGGAGAGCCTAGTAAACATAATATTCATCATGTAAGTGTAGATTAATGATAACAAAAAAAAAAAAAGCAGTTCCTGTGTGGTGACCTCCAATGAATTCTACACAATTGTATAAAGGGCATATAAAAGTCTAGGCAAAGGGTCTGTTTGTGTTTATACAGAGGATCAAAGCCTAATTGGGCTACCCCAAAAATGAACAAAGATACGATATTAAAAAGATCTTCCAACATCAGCACTCTCTGGAAGACTCATACCAGAAGTTGATCATCAAAAAACCCCAACAAAGATCCACGTGCTGCTACAGCTGTAGATGCACTCATCCCACCAGTTCCTGGACTTGCCATGGGAATGAAGAAGGAGATATCTAAGCCGGCCTGTGCATACAGTAAAACAACAAATTTGACTGGATCTATACTGTTGGAACTCAACCAAGAATTAGAAGTGCAAATTGTAGCGCTCCAAAATCTTACAACTACAGACTATCTACTGTTAAAAGAACATATGTGATGTGAACAGTCCCCAGGAATGGGTTGTTTTAATTTGTCTGATTTCTCTCAGACTGTTCAAGTTCAGTTGGACAATATCCACCATGTCATAGATAAGTTTTCACAAATGCCTAAGGTGCCTAACTGGTTTTCTTGGTTTCACTGGAGGTGGCTGGTAATTATAGGTCTGCTTTGGTTATGTAACTGTACTCCTATTATGTTAATGTGTGCACAATTTAAGTAGTAGCTTAAAACCTATACATGCTGAAGTTATTCTACAAGAAGATATGTCAAAGAAATAATCATTCTTCCCAAGTTTTCTTACACCTGCTACTTCTATAGCTTTTCTTCTTCCTTCTTAATTACTACCCTTAAATAGAATTCGTGCCTCATATCGAATTTACTGAGTATTATAATTCTTCCAAGTGGTAAAGATACCTCAAGACAAATGCTGGGCATAGAAGCCACAGGGCATAAATATGCAAAGAAGTAAAAAGCTAACCTTTTCAAACAATATTGCTTCTCTCTCACTTACCAACTTAACATTTCCCTGTATGGTCCCGGAAGATGACTGGTTAGCCAGAGATGCGTAAGATTCCTCAAGGGAGGAACAACCTAAGACAGGCACAGTCGCAGGGGGGCTACCAGGTGAGAAATTGGTGATCAACAGAGGTGAGGCTTAGAACCTCACCCCCCATGTTCTGAGAGAAATCTTCTGCATACTTGGATGTTTTATTGCCTTTGTCTAGCTTGGATTAATATATAGTCTACAGGCACACACCTGATCATCTACATTTGCTCTCTTACAACACTAAACACTGTTTTCTACTTTTATCTTGCATATACCTACCACTTCAGCATTTTATTAAAAATAATAGTAATAAAGAGAGAAATGTGGTATCCACATATAAATCAAGTATAAAAATCCAATGTGTATTCATATTTGAACTGACTGTTTATAGTTCATAATGCATAAGAAAACCGAAAGCTTCTGTGATGTCTGCCCTTGTAATGTTCACCATGTAACTTATTCACTATGTATGAATTTGTTCTCCATGTAAGAAATTCTTCGTTATGCTTCAGAAGATTGGAGACTGACGAAAATTAGGCTTGGGGTCGATTAATGATTGTGCATTGAGCATTGAGTCCCCTATACAGAATTTTATTGTTGTTAACAACCATTTGATCAATAAATATGAGAGATGCCCTCTCAAAAAATAAAAAAGTACACACTTCCAATTGTAAATAAATAAGTAACCGGGATGTAATGTATAGCATAGGGAATATCGTCAAAATATTGTAACAGCTTTGTATGGTGATAGCTGGTAGCTAGAATTATCATGTATATAAATGTTGAATCACTGTGTTGTACACCTGAAACTAATGTAATACTGTGTGTCAACTACCCTTCAATAAAAGTAATTATCTACAAAAAAAAAGAATGTACAGCAACATGGTAGAACAAAAAACAGGGAATAACCCCACAGAAAGATTGCTGGGGAGCTTCACATAGCTAAGACTTCTGGAAATGGCTAGGAACAAATGAGAAGTATAGGTGCTATCAATATCAGGCTTGCAGGCTGTTGCCACTGAGGTCCCCAGTGGCCTGCCTTGTGGACAAGCCTGTTAGCTTTTGCTGCTGAGAACCTCAGCAGCCCTGTGAGAGTTGCAGACATTATCAGAAAGCACATTGTGCCTGATATATTTGATTATTCCATTCTTAATGATGCTAAATTTTATCAGTTGTTCCAGGTGGAGGTCACCTAGTCCCTGCCTTGTAAAAATATATTTTCCCCCCTTATGAGAGATAATTTGGAGAAAAGATTTAGCACCCTGCAAATATACAGTCCCATTAATATTTCATTTATTGTTTTTAGTATCCATTGATGGCCTTTGGATGAATTAATTATTTCACTATGGGGAACACAATTGACTTTTTTATTCTAATATTTTTTTCTTCATAAATTCTGTGGAATTCTGCTGTAAAGAAAAGTCCTTACCAACTAGAACTATTTGGTTATATTGAAAAAATTACAGAGGAAAGGTAAAATAATACTTAATTTTCTCTTCAATTACACATTTTCAGAGTGAAGAATTAGTGTGCTAGCCACCTTCTAATATAAGGATTTAAATTTTTTAAATTCAGAATAAATATGCCTTCAAGTTTTGCCTTGACATAATTTTATAAATCTGTATGTGAGATCAATTAAGATATTTTTATAAGTTAGGAATTTTGAATGGTTTATAAAGCTTTCTTATTTCAAATGAAAAGACAATTTTAAATTCATAAATATGCTTGGGTTTTTGAACAAGTACTTTAATATATGTAAAAAAACTGAACTCGTTTTAAACATGCTCAACACTTTTATAACTATATACCTATATAGGACATTATACATATAGATATATGATCAGTTTAGTTATGATGAGACTATGAAAATCTTATACCCTCTATTTCAAATGCAGATTTAGTTCATACTATTTGGCTTGGTGATTTCATTAGCTGAATTGATACTTTTGGCCACTATTACATTTAAACTTGAAAAATGCCTTATCCCTTGAAGGCTCATGTAGTTATTTAGATGACCAAAATAATATGTTTTTGACATAGTATCAGTTTTCCTCAAAAAATAGTTATATCAACCTTTTGCTAATCAGATCAGCTAAAATATTAATAATTGCAGTGTCTTTATGTCTAAATCTTACTGTAGAGAGGAAGAATATATTGAACTAATTAAAGGGGCATACTTCTTTAAAGCATCATGATATAAAAGAAGTCTAGAAAATATTTCATTTTGTACAGCACTGAGCCCTTTCTTCTGTAGGAATTGACAATCTTAGTTAAAGGACTTAAAAAAGCAAGCTTAGAAAAACAGGGAAGAAGAGAGTAACCCAAAAGGCCAATGACTGGATTTTACATATTTTCTTGGACAAGAAAGTACTAGAAAATCTTCTTTTAAATATATCAGTACACTAATATATTTACAAGCAAAATAATGAAGAATTATGGCCGTAGAAATATTTAAAATCACATATATTAAAAATCAATGAATTGATGATTTGTGGGATAGTGGTGTGGCAAAACCAGGGAAAGTACCCACAACCTTTCTGAACTTCAGTTTTCCTTTCCCTATAATAGTGTTTCACCCTCTAAAATGCTGACAACTGAGAAAACATTTAGGTGATGAATGTTATAAATTCCATTATTGGGCCATCCATAATTTCAATCAAACCCAAGTTTGCAAAACTAGATATAAGAATAATATTTATTGTCATTTCCTTGTCATCAGATGGAACTCTTCAAAGCTAAAAGTGAAAAAGCTACTCCCACTGTGCTAATTGTTACTAATATCCTTATATCATAGGGATATGTCCCAAGGCTTTCATGAATCTGTGTAAATAAAAGCATACCTCATTTTATCATGCTTCAATTTATTGCGCTTCTCAGATACTGTGTTTTTTTACAAATTGAAGGTTTGTGACAACCCTGCATCAAGCAAGCCTATCAGTGCCATTTTTCCAATAGCATTTGCTCACTTCTTGTCTCTATTACATTTTGGTAATTCTTGCAATTTCAAACTTTTTCATAATTGCTATGTTTGTTAGAGAGAACTGTGATCAGTGATCATTACTCTCTGAAGCTTAGATGCTGGAGCATTTTTTAGCAATAAAGTATTTTTTAATTAATATATGTGCATTTTTTAGATAATGCTATTGCATACCTAACAGACTACAGTATAGTTTAAACATAACTTTTATATGCACTGGGAAACCGAAACAACTCATTTGTTTTGCTTTACTGTGATATTTTCTTTATTGCAGTGGTGTGGAACCAAATTCACAATATCCCTGAGGTATGCCTACAAGACAAGAGTACCTAACTTCACCCATATATTAGAGATTTTAAGGAATTAGCTCATAGTTTTGTGGAGATAACATGTCCAGAACCTGCATGATAGGGCTCACAGGCTGAAGACAGGAAAGAGTTGCAGTTGGAGTCAAAGGCAGTCTGCTGCTATAATTCTGTCTTCCTCTAGAAAGATCAGTATTTTTCTATTATGGCATATAACCAATTGAATGTGGCCCACCCATATTATGAGGAGTAATCTGCTTTACTCAAAGTCAACTGATTTAAAATTTAGTATTATCTCAAAAATACCTTCATATGAACATCCACAATAATATTTGATAACAAATCTGGGTACCATGGAGTAGCCAAGTTGACACATAGAATTTATTATTACACACCATGTAGTTCAATATGCATAACTGAATATTTTGCCTGAACCCATGTCATATGACTACAATGACTTTATAAATAAATGAATAAGTGTATTTATAATATTATTAAATCCTATACTAAAATTTACTCTGCATGCTATAGTATGCTTATTATAGCATCAATAATAAAAAACTGAATCATCAGTTTTCTCTCTCCAGTAGAATTATTATGTGTATTAGTTTTCTATGCTGGGTTGTAAACTTTCACAAATACAGCAGCTTAAAACAACACATTTATACTCTCCCAGTACCTGTGGGTCAGCTAACTAAGCATGGCTCAGCTGGGTCCTCTCAGAGTCTTGCAAGACTTCAGTTAAGGTGTTAGCTTGGCTGACACCTTGGCTCTGGACACTTGAGAATAGTTTTCTTCCAAATTTATTTAGTTGTTGCCAGTATTTATTTAATTTTGGTTCTATTATGGAAACCCCAGCTTTTTTCTGGCTGCTATATGGAAGGTTAGCCTCTGGTTCCAGGGGCTGTATACATATCTTAGAGGTTTCCCACAACTCCTTCCCATGTAGGCTTCCTCAAAATAACCACTCAACTCATCAAGCCAGGAAAGAGAATTTCTAGATCTGTTTGGTTAAGACATTTTTCTATAAGGTAACACAGAGGTGAAATTTAATTACCTATGCCATATAATGTAACTCAAGGGGGTAACATCCTATTATCTTTGTCATATTCTATTGGTTAAAAATAAATCATAAGTACCAAGAGGGGATTAAAGAGAGGTGCAGACACCAGGAGGTAGGAATCATTTTGAGTTATCCTAGGGTTTGTCTGCCCCTATGTGTTAATAACAAGTAAGGAATACATAAAAATGCTAGATGTGGATGCTGCAGGTTAGTGAGGCCCACTCAATAATTAATTTTTCTACATTCTATTTTCATAATACTAACAATTCAATTTAAACCTTAGCAAAATCACAAGTGATTGTATATTATGATCTCTTACTCATGGTCAGCTTATTTTATAAATGTTAAATCTGTATATTTTAATCCAGGGAACACAAATATATATAAAAATCAGGTAATAATGAGTGAAGGCCAAGTAAGAGCTGTAACAATCTGGAACTCATGTACTATTGAAGGAATAACCACTATTAAACAAAGCAGATTGTTGGTACATGAAGAATAGGGACCGATTGTTAGCAAGTTTTCATTTTTTTTTTAAAGACAGAAATTCAGATTTAATATTAAAGCTCCAATTTTTTAAATGTTACCATTGTTTAAAGCTTTTCAATAGTGCTAATCAATGAAAACACATATCTACTGGCTTGAATTTTGTCCACTGGCTACAAGTTGATTACTTTTCTAAAACTGATCTGAAATAAAAGCTATGTCTATGTATACATTTCACAGAATTTTTCATAATGAAAATATAAGGGCATTTGAATGTACAAAAAAATAGTTGTGAGTGACAGAGGGCAGAAATTTCATTTCTACAATTTGTAGGGCTGTATCACAAAACATTTTAAAACACCTATTCTTTAGTCTCAGTATATTTTGACAAAATTTTATTCCTTTATGAAATATAATGAAAATTATTTAATTCTCCTAAGAGATATATCACAAACCAAGTTAGCAAAATGTGCATATTGAATGTGAATACCAGATTTTCTAAGGCATTGAAACCGCTTTGCAATTTTTTTGCATACATATCTATGATGTTAACCAAATAATGTACTCTACTCCTTGTAGGTCCCAGAAAACCCAACATAGGATGAAGAAGAAAAACAGTGATATAGATACCACAGATTATTAAAAATAATTATCTAAAGAGAGGGATCGGAAGATGGCAGCGTGAGTAGAGGAGTGGAAATCTCCTCCCAAAACCACATATATCTATGAAAATATAACAAAGACAACTCTTCCTAGAATAAAGACCAGAGGACACAGGAAAATATCCAGACCACATTCTCACCTGAGAGAACCCAGCGTCTCGTGAAGGGGCTGCCCGAGCCAGGCCACGCCCACAGCAACAGCAGAGATAAACTCCATAGCAGCTGGGCAGGAAGCAGAAAACCTGTCTGCGCGCAGCTGCCCAGCACAAGCCACTAGAGATCGCTGTTCTCCCAGGAGAGGAGGGCCACAAACCAACAAGAAGGGAAGTTCTTCCAGCCGTCACTCGTCCCAGCTCTGCAAACTATTCTTATCACCATGAAAAGGCAAAGCTACAGGCAGACAAAGATCACAGAGACAACACCAGAGAAGGAGACAGACCTAACCAGTCTTCCTGACAAAGAATTCAAAATAAGAATTATAAACATGCTAACAGAGATGCAGAGAAATACGCAAGAGAAATGGGATGAAGTCCAGATGGAGATCACAGATGCCAGAAAGGAGATTACAGAAATGAAACAAACTCTGGAAGGGTTTATAAGCAGAATGGATAGGATGCAAGAGGCCATTGATGGAATTGAAACCAGAGAACAGGAACGCATAGAAGCTGACATAGAGAGAGATAAAAGGATCTCCAGGAATGAAACAATATTAAGTAAACTGTGTGACCAATCCAAAAGGAAAAATATCCGTATTATAGGGGTTCCAGAAGAAGAAGAGAGAGGAAAAGAGGTGGAAAGTATCTTAGAAGAAATAATTGGAGAACACTTCCCCAAACTGGGGGAGGAAATAATCGAACAGACCACGGAAATACACAGAACCCCCAACAGAAAGGATCCAAGGAGGACAACACCAAGACGCATAATAATTAAAATGGCAAAGATCAAGGACAAGGAAAGAGTGTTAAAGGCAGCTAGAGAGAAAAAGGTCACCTATAAAGGAAAACCCATCAGGCTAACATCAGACTTCTCGACAGAAACTCTACAGGCCAGAAGAGAATGGCATGATATATTTAATACAATGAAACAGAAGGGCCTTGAACCAAGGATACTGTATCCACCACGACTATCACTCAAATATGATGGTGGGATTAAACAATTCCCAGACAAACAAAAGCTGAGGGAATTTGCTTCCCACAAATGACTTCTACAGAACATTTTACAGGACTGCTCTAGATGGGAGTACTCCTAGAAAGAGCACAGCACGAAACACCCAACATATGAAGAATTGAGGAGGAGGAACAAGAAGAGAGAGAAGAAAAGAATCTCTAGACAGTGTATATAAAAGCTCAATAAGCGAGCTAAGTTAGGCAGTAAGATACTAAAGAGGCTAACCTTGAACCTTTGGTAACCACGAATTTAAGGCCTGCAAAGGCAATAAGTACTTATCTTTCAATAGTCACCCTAAATGTTAATAGGTTGAATGCACCAATCAAAAGACAAAGAGTAATAGAGTGGATAAAAAAGCAAGACCCATCTATATGCTGCTTACAAGAAACTCACCTTAAACCCAAAGACATGTACAGACTAAAAGTCAAGGGATGGAAAAACATATTTCAAGCAAACAACAGCAAGAAGAAAGCAGGGGTTGCAGTACTAATATCAGACAAAATAGACTTCAAAATAAAGAAAGTACCAAGAGATAAAGAAGGACACTACATAATGATAAAGGGCTCAGTCCAACAAGAGGATATAACCATTCTAAATATATATGCACAAAACACAGGAGCACCAGCATATGTGAAACAAATACTAACAGAACTAAAGGGGGAAATAGACTGCAATGCATTCATTCTAGGAGACTTCAACACACCACTCACCTCAAAGGATAGATCCACCGGGCAGAAAATAAGTAAGGACACGGAAACACTGAACAACACAGTAGAGCAGATGGACCTAATAGACATCTATAGAACTCTACATCCAAAAGCAACAGGATATACATTCTTCTCAAGTGCACATAGAACATTCTCCAGAATAGACCACATATTAGGCCACAAAAAGAGCCTCAAAATTCCAAAAGATTGAAATCCTACCAACCAACTTTTCAGACGACAAAGGCATAAAACTAGAAATAAACTCTACAAAGAAAGCAAAAAGGCCACAAACACATGGAGGCTTAACAACACGCTCCTAAATAATCAATGAATCAAAGACCAAATCAAAATGGAGATCCAGCAATATATGGAAACAAACGACAACAACAACACTAAGCCCCAACTTCTGTGGGACACAGCAAAAGCAGTCTTAAGAGGAAAGTATATAGCAATCCAAGCATATTTAAAAAAGGAAGAACAATCCCAAATGAATGGTCTAATGTCACAATTATCAAAATTAAAAAAAGAAGAGCAAATGAGGCCTAATGTCGGCAGAAGGAGGGACGTAATAAAGATCAGAGAAGAAATAAATAAAATTGAGAAGAATGAAACAATAGCAAAAATCAATGAAACCAAGAGCTGGTTCTTCGAGAAAATAAACAAAATAGATAAGCCTCTAGCCAGACTTATTAAGAAGAAAAGAGAGTCAAAACAAATCAACAGTATCAGAAACGAGAAAGGAAAAATCACGACGGACCCCGCAGAAATACAAAGAATTATTAGAGAATACTATGAAAACCTATATACTAACAAGCTGGGAAACCTAGGAGAAATGGACAACTTCCTAGAAAAATACAACCTTCCAAGACTGACCCAGAAAGAAAGAGAAAATCTAAACAGACCAATTACCAGCAACGAAATTGAAGCGGTAATCAAAAAACTACCAAAGAACAAAACCCCCGGGCAAGATGGATTTACCACAGAATTTTGTCAGACATACAGGGAAGACATAACACCCATTCTCCTTAAAGTTTTCCAAAAAATACAGGAGGAGGGGTACTCCCAAACTCACTCTATGAAGCTAACATCACCCTAATACCAAAACCATGCAAAGACCCCACCAAAAAAGAAAACTACAGACCACTATCCCTGATGAACATAGATGCAAAAATACTCAACAAAATATTAGCAAACCGAATTCAAAAATACATCAAAAGGATCATACACCATGAACAAGTGGGATTCATCCCAGGGATGCAAGGATGTTGCAACATTCGAAAGTCCATCAACATCATCCACCACATCAACAAAAAGAAAGACAAAAACCACATGATCATCTCCATAGATGCTGAAAAAGCATTTGACAAAGTTCAACATCCATTCATGATAAAAACTCTCAGCAAAATGGGAATAGAGGGCAAGTACCTCAACATAATAAAGGCCATCTATGAAAAACCCACAGCCAACATTACATTGAACAGCAAGAAGCTGAAAGCTTTTCCTCTGAGATCGGGAACTAGACAGGGATACCCACTCTCCCCACTGTTATTTAACATAGTACTGGAGGTCCTAGCCATGGCAATGAGACAAAACAAAACAATACAAGGAATCCAGATTGGTAAAGAAGAAGTTAAACTGTCACTATTTGCAGATGACATGATACTGTACATAAAAAATCCTAAAGACTCCACCCCAAAACTACTATAACTGATATCGGAATACAGCAAAGTTGCAGGATACAAAATCAACACACAGAAATCTGTGGCTTTCCTATACACTAACAATGAACCAACAGAAAGAGAATTCAGGAAAACAACTCCATTCACAATTGCATCAAAAAAAATAAAATACCTAGGAATAAACCTAATCAAAGAAGTGAAAGACTTATACTCTGAAAACTACAAGTCACTCTTAAAAGAAATTAAAGGGGACCTAACAGATGGAAACTCATCCCATGCTCGTGGCTGGGAAGAATTAATATCGTCAAAATGGCCATCCTGCCCAAAGCAATATTCGGATTTGATGCAATCCCTATGAAACTACCAGCAACATTCTTCAATGAACTGGAACAAATAATTCAAAAATTCATATGGAAACACCAAAGACCCCGAATAGCCAAAGCAATCCTGAGAAAGAAGAATAAAGTAGGAGGGATCTCACTCCCCAACTCCAAGCTCTACTATAAAGCCATAGTAATCAAGACAATTTGGTACTGTCACAAGAACAGAGCCATAGACCAATGGAACAGACTAGAGAATCCAGACATTAACCCAGACATATATGGTCAATTAATATTTGATAAAGGAGCCATGGACATACAATGGCGAAAGGACAGTCACTTCAACAGATGGTGCTGGCAAAACTGGACAGCTACTTGTAGGAGAATGAAACTGGACCATTGTCTAACCCCATATACAAAAGTAAACTCAAAATGGATCAAAGACCTGAATGTAAATCATGAATCCATTAAACTCTTGGAAGAAAACATAGGCAAAAACCTCTTAGACATGAACATGAGTGACCTCTTCTTGAACATATCTCCCCGGGCAAGGAAAACAACAGCAAAAATGAACAAGTGGGACAATATTAAGCTGAAAAGCTTCTGTACAGCAAAAGACACCATCAATAGAACAAAAAGGAACCCTACAGTATGGGAGAATATATTTGAAAATGACACATCCGAGAAAGGCTTGATGTCCAGAATATATAAAGAGCTCACACGCCTCAACAAACAAAAAACAAATAACCCAATTAAAAAATGGGCAGAGGGACTGAACAGACAGTTCTCCAACAAAGAAATACAGATGGCCAACAGACACATGAAAAGATGCTCCACATCGCTAATTATCAGAGAAATGCAAATTAAAACTACAATGAGGTAGCACCTCACACCAGTAAGGATGGCTGCCATCCAAAAGACAAACAACAACAAATGTTTGGAAGGCTGTGGAGAAAAGGGAACCCACCTACACTGCTGGTGGGAATGTAAGTTAGTTCAACCATTGTGGAAAGCAGTATGGAGGTACATCAAAATGCTCAAAGCAGACTTACCATTTGACCCAGGAATTGCACTCCTAGGAATTTACCCTAAGAATGCAGCAATCAAATATGAGAAAGATCAGTGCACCCCTATGTTTATTGCAGCACTATTTACAATAGCCAAGAATTGGAAGCAACCTAAATGTCCATCGATAGATGAATGGATAAAGAAGAAGTGGTACATATACACAATGGAATACTACTCAGCCATAAGAAAAGGGCAAATCCAACCATTTGCAGCAACATGGATGGAGCTGGAGGGTATTTTGCTCAGTGAAACAAGTCAAGTGGAGAAAGAGAAATACCAAATGATTTCTCTTATCTGTGGAATATAAGAACAAAGGAAAAACTGAAGGCACAAAACAGCAGCAGAATCACAGAACTCAAGAATGGACTAACAGGTACCAAAGGGAAAGGGACTGTGGAGGATGGGTGTGTAGGGAGGGATAAAGGGGGTGAGAAGTAGGGGTTATTAATTTAGCTTGCTTGGTGGGGTGGGAGAAAACGGAGGGCTGTACAACACAGAGAAGGCAAGTAGTGATTCTACAACATTTTGCTGTGCTGATGGACAGTGACTGTAAAGGGGTTTATAGGGGGGACCTGGTATAGAGGAGAGCCTAATAAACATAATATTCGTCATGTAAGTGTAGATTAGTGATACCAAAAAAAAAAAATGCAGTTCCTGTGTGGTAATCTCCAATGAGATCTACACAAGTGTATAAAGGGCGTATAAAAGTGTAGGCTAAGGGTCTGTTTGTGTTTATACAGAGGATCAAAGCCTAATTGGACTACCCCAAAAATGAACTAAGGTACAATATGAAAAAGAACTTCCAACATCAGCACTCTCAGGAAGACTCATGCCAGAAGATGATCATCAAAACCCCCAACAAAGATTCACGCACTGCTACAGGTGTAGATGCACTCATCCCACCAGTTCCTGGACTTGCCATGGGAATGAAGAAGGAGATATCTAAGCCAGCCTGTGCATACAGTAAAACAACAAATTTGACTGGATCTATACTGTTGGAACTCAAGCAAGAATTAGGAGAAGTGCAAATTGTAGCGCTCCAAAATCTTACAACTACAGACTATTTACTGTTAAAAGAACATAAGGGATGTGAACATTCCCCAGGAATGGGTTGTTTTAATTTGTCAGATTTCTCTCAGACTGTTCAAGTTCAGTTGGACAACATCCACCATATCATAGATAAGTTTTCACAAATGCCTAAGGTGCCTAACTGGTTTTTTTGGTTTCACTGGAGATGGCTGGTAATTACAGGTATGCTTTGGTTATGTAACTATACTCCTATTATGTTAATGTGTGTGCGCAATTTAAGTAGTAGCTTAAAAGCTATACATGCTGAAGTTACTCTACAAGAAGATATGTCAAAGAAATAATCAATCCTCCCAGGTTTTCTTCCTCCTTCTACTTCTATAGCTTTTCTTCTTCCTTCCTTATTACAACCATTAAGTAGAATTCGTGCCTCACATCAAATTTACCGAGTATCATAATTCTTCCAAGTGGTAAAGATACCTCAAGACAAATGCTGGGCATTGAAGCTACAGGGCATAAATATGGAAAGAAATAAAAAGCTAACCATTTCAAACAATAAGGCTTCTCTCTCACTTACCAACTTTACATTTCCCTGTATGGCCCCGGAAGATGACTGGTTAGCCAGAGACGCGTAAGATTCCTCAAGGGAGGAATAACCTAAGACAGGCACAGTCGCAGGAGGGCCACCAGGTGAGAAATTGGGGATCAACAGAGGTGAGGCTTAGAACCTCACCCCCCTGTTCTGAGAGAAATCTTCTGCATACGTGGATGTTTTATTGCCCTTGTCTAGCTTGGATTAACACATAGTCTACAGGCACACACCTGATCATCTACATTTGCTCTCTTACAACACTAAACTATGTTTTCTACCTTTATCTTGTATCTACCTACCAATTCAGCATTTCATTAAAAATAATAATAATAAAGAGAGAAATGTGGTATTCACATATAAATCAAGTATCAAGTATAAAAATCAAATGAGTATTCATATTTGAACTGTTTATAGTTCATAATGCATGAGCAAAACTGAAAGTTTCTGTGATGACTGCCCTTGTACTGTTCACCATGTAACTTATTCACTATGTAAGAATTTGTTCTCCATGTAAGAACTTGTTTGTTATGCCTCAGAAGATTGGAGACTGACGAAAATTAGGCTTAGGGTGGATTAATGATTTTGTGAATTGATCATTGACTCCCCTATACAGAATTTTATTGTTGTTAACAACCATTTGATCAATAAATATGAGAGATGCCCTCACAAACAAACAAACAAACAATAAGAAAGTACACACTTCCAATTGTAAAATAAATAAGTAACCAGGATGTAATGTATAGCATAAGGAATATAGTCAAAATATTGTAACAACTTGGTATGGTGAGAGCTGGTACCTAGAATTATCATGTATATAAATGTTGAATCACTATGTTTTACACCTGAAACTAATGTAATGTAATACTGTGTGTCAACTACCCTTCAATAAAAAAGTTAAAAGAAGATCAAAAAAATAAATAAATAAAAAATAATTATCTTGATATTAAATTATTTAACTTTTATTTGAATAAAAGCATATCTAGCTATATATAAATTCACTGATATTCAAATTAAATAAAGAAACTGCAATGGGAAAGTTTTGAAGGATCTAGAAGTGTTTGGGCTGCATATGCCCCAGTTTAATCTCTTGCTTTCATCCCTATCCTACAGTAAGTGAAAATAGATGACTTGAGTCCAAAGAGGTGTGTGTGCAAAGCACTAGCCTTAACAAGAGCTACCTAATTGCAATTGTTACATTTTTTAACCTTTTGTTCAAAAGAAAAAGAATCAGCTTCTTGTATATTCTGAATAAAAAATCAAAACTTAAAAAGAAATAAACAGAGCATTTATCTAAGTATAATATGAGAAAATATAAGTAAGTATTGGTAGTGCAAGCAATCGTACCATTGATACCAAAACTTGATTATATCATGGTAGAAAATATATTTTAAGAAAATCTCTTAAAGGTTTAAGTTCAAAAGCACAATAATTCAGAACATTATGACTACAAAGAGCAATAATTTCATACTTAGACATTTTTCATCAAGATAAATTTAATAATTATTGTATGATATAATCACAACACTAAGTTATTAAAGAGGTTATTAAAGAAGAAAAATAAAAATGTGCACTTAATCTAAAGTGTGATACAAATGCAGTAAGAGTAAAGCCGCTAATTCTAATTCTGTGGCCACTAATATACCCAAATAAAAACTTACTAGGAGTAAAATGGTTAAAGGATAAATAAGTAGAAATAGTCTCTAAAAATTGTCAGCATTTAAAGAATGCCTAGGATTTTTTTTCATTTTATTGTGGGAATTGTGATTTCCCTGAGATTTTTATAGTGAACTTTACTTCCCCTAATAAAAAAAATGAGTACCAAATTGTCTTCAGTCTAATTATTGCATGGAATTCTGAGAAAGGTGACAACTCAAAAATACAAAATATTTCAGCATCAGCATGTAATTTCTATACTAAAAATATGAATGGTTACTGTGTTTTCTGAAACTGTGAACACATTAAAAGTTATATTATGAATTTTGAACTTGCAATGTTCACTTTGTTTATAATTAAATACACACCAACAAATTGCTTAGCCTGGGACATGTTATTCATACCCCATAGGCAGAAAGAATTATGGCAAAACAAGCAATCAGCCAGCAAAAGCCTAGAAGGTCTGATATTCTCTTCCCCTGCCTAGCAGATGAGACAGAAGGTAACAACAAGCAGCGGGAGAAGCCTAGGTACAGCTGGCATCTACTGTCAGAGAGATTATTAGTCTTTATTGGTTTATATTATCCTCTTCTACCTAGAGATACCAGGGTAGTTAGAGGGCACCATAAAGAGAATCGTCCTTAACAATTTGCATTGCCAGGCAATCCTCCTCATCCCAATGGGCCTGGAACTCCCTTCTCTCGCTGAGAGACATACAGTGACCAGCCTGGGGAAACCCCTTCTGTCCCTTCAAGGAGCACCAGGAGGGACAAGTGACAGCCCCAGTGACAACGACATCAGATAAACTGAACAAAAAAAAGTGAACAGAAAAAAGTAATACCACAAGGGTTATGAAAATAAACTGTCCAAAAATTGGAACCACAAACCAGAAAAAGTCATCTAGGACCTGCATGCTAAACATAAACAAAGTGAAGCCCTCCTAAAATAAAAGGTTTAAATAAAGTGTCCTAACATAGTAGATAAAATATCCAAGATACAATGAAAAATTGCTGGTAATACCAACAGCCAAGACAATTACAATGTGAATAAGAAAAGACAACCAAGTGTTGCCAGCTTGGAGATGAACCACATGGAATTAACTGACAAGGATACTAAAGTAGCCATCCTCAAAATGCTTCAAAAATAAATTACAAATTCTATCAAGATAAATGAAAACAATATAAAATCTCATAACAAATAAAAGATATGAAAAGGAACTAAATGGATATTCTAGAACTGAAAAATACAACAACAGAAAAAAACTCGTTGAATAGGCTATAAGAATATGGAATCAGTGAACTTGAGGACAGATCAATAGAATTCATCCATTCTGAATTTCAGAGAGAAAAGAAACTGAGAGAGAAAAGAGAGAAAACACAGCCTTAATGTCCTGTGGGACAACGAAAATATTCAGCATTTGTATAAATCAAAGTCCTAACAGGAACAGATAAAGAGAACAGGGTTGAAAGAGTATACAGAAAAATAATGGCTTAAAACTTCAAATTTGGTGAAGGACAAAAACTTACAAATTCTGGAAAATGAATGAACACCAACAGGATAAACTCAAAGAAATCCAGATATCATAATTAAACTTCTGAAAACTAAAGACAAATAAAAATCTTGAAAACAACCAGAGAAAAATAATCAATTACTAATAGAATACAAATACAAATGACAATGGATTTTTCATTAGTAATCCTGGAGGCTAGAAGTAGCACAGCACTTTTCAAATGCTGAAAGTAAAGAACTATAGATCTTGAATCCTATATCCAGTGAAATTATCCCTTGGGAATGAAGGAGAAATAAAAATATCCAATGAAGGATATTGGTCTCTAGTGTAAATACCCTTAATGAAGAGCTAAAGGATGTTCATCAAACACAAAGGAAACAAAAAAAAGGAAGCATTTTGGAATATCAGGAAGGACGAAACAACAAAAAAACGAATAGAAATAATGGTATATGAAGCAAAAACTGATACAGCTGAAAGAAGAAATAAATCACAGTTATATACTCAGAGATCTAACACTTTCCTCTATGCAACTGATAGAAATACTAAAGAGAATACCAGGAAAGGTACGGAATATCCAGATAAAACAATCAACCAATTAGATACAATTAATATATATAGAAGACTCTAGTCAACTCAAAAAGAATGCACAAAATTTTCAAGTCCCTATAGAATATTTATTAAGAAAGAAAATGAATAGGCAACATATATTTGTAAGATGCAAGTAATACACTGCTAAGAGGCAAATTTACAACACCAAATGCTTACATTAGCAAAAGGAAAATTATCAAAATAATGGTCTAAATTCCTAACTCACAACTCACAATAGAAAAATAATAGAAAAATTAATGCAAAGCAAGCAGAAGGAAAACAGTATTAATGATAAAATTGGAAATCAATGAAATCTAAAACATGAAAACAGTATAGAAAATCAATGAAATGAGAACTTGGTTATTTGAAAAAATATCTATGAAATTTATAAACTCTATGAAGATAGACAAAGAGGAAGGAAGTATAAGGAATGTCATAATAGGTTCCACACTTATTAAAAATAAAGGAATATTACAAACAAATGTACTCTCATGAATTAAACAAATTATAAGAAATGCACAAATTTCTTGGAAACCACCAAGAATGAAATCACAAAAGGAAATAGGTAATATACATAACCCTTTAATCATTAAAAAATTGAACTCATTAAGTTGCTCCCAAAAAGAAAAAAAATCTCTCCCATTCAGTAGGTTGCCTTTATATTTTGTTAATTTTTTCTTTACTGTGTAGATCTTTTTAGTTTTACATAATCCCACTTGTATGCTTTGCTTTTGTTTCCTATGCTTTTGTGTTATAGCCAATAAAATATTACTAAAACCAATGTCCTAAGGCTTTCCCCTAGGCATTTTATAGTTTCAGGTATTACATTTAAGTCTTTCATCCATTTTGAGTTGATTTTTGTGTATGGCATGAGATAAGATTCAATTTCATAGTTTTGCATTCAGATGTGTAGTTTCCCCAACACTATTTATTAAAAAGATTGGCCTTTATCCATTGTGTATTATTGCCCTCCTTGTCAAAGATCAGTTGACTGTATATATGTATGTTTATTTCTGGGCTCTCTGTTCTGGTCCATTGATCTACATGTCTGTTGTAAGGATTAATATCCAAATATATCAGGAACTCACACAACTCAATAGTAAAAAAGCAATCTGATTAAAAAATGGGCAAAGGAATTGAATAAACATTTTTCCAAAGAAGACATATAAATGGTCAACAGGTATGTGAAAATATGTTCAATATCACTAATCATGAGATATTACATCCGTTAAGATGACTATTATAAGAAAGAGCAATTGATAAAAACTATTGGTGACATTGTGGAGAAAAGGAACTATTGTACCCTCTTGGTGGCAATGGAAATTGGTATAGCTACCATGGAAAACAGTACTGAGGTTCCTTAAAAAACTAAAATGAATGTAGCTACCATATAATCTAGCAATCCCATTTCTAGATTTATATCCAAAGAAACTGAAATGTATATCTTGAAAAGATATCTGGACTTCCATATATTTTGGAGTATTCACAGTAGCCAAGATATCAAAGCAACTTAAATATCTATTGACAGATAAATGTATAAAGAAAATGTGGTATGCACATACAATAGAATGTTATTTATACTTAACAAAGGAGGAAAATCCTTTCTATGCAACAACATGGATGAAACTGGAGGACGTTATGTTAATAAACCAGACACTTAAGGACAAATATTGCATGACACCACTTATAAGAAGGATCTTAAATAGTCAAATTCACAGAAACAGAGTAAAATGGTGGTTGCCAGAGGCTGGGGAGAGGCGAAATCAAGAGATATTAGTCAAAGGGTGCAACATTTCATTTATATGAGTTGGATAAGTCCTGAATATCTAGTGTACAACAGTGCCTGTGGTTAATCATGTATTGTATACAAATTTCATCATGTTTACAGTTGCTAGATAAATCCAAATAGTGTATAGGACATTTAATCTGTTAATCTGGCAACTCTAAGGAATATGCAAAAAGTGGCCAATCTTATTACACACTCTAATTCCATCAACTATACACTTAAATAATCATGACCTAAAATTAATGGTTAAGTACAAAGAAACCCACCACCCATTACCACCCAGAGGATAGCAAAGACAATTATTTATATCATAATTTTGACCAAAGAGAATGGGAAAAAAATCCTTGAAAAGTTATAAATATCAACAAGCTGGCTTTTAATATTTGCATCCTGAATTTATAATAATTGGGTCTAAACATAATAAATGTTACTTTTTTAGTAGTTCCAACATTTTATTTTAAAAAATGTCAAACATACAGCAAAAACCAGAGGTTCTTATAGTGAGTATTCATAAAACCATCAAGATTTTATCATTAATGTTTTATTGTAACTTCCTCATCATGTATCTGTCTACCTATCCTTCCATCTATCTCAATTTATCTTATTTTTTGGTAAATTTAAAAAAATTGTAGTCATTAGTATACTTCTTAAATCCTTCTGCATGCATATCCTTACATAGGTTTAAATGCTTATTTATGGTTCTTTAAAATGTTAACTAAAATTTATATACCATGAAATGCATAAATGTTAAGTGACATTTGTTGGGTTTTTACAAGTACATATACCTATGTAATCCAGATATTATAATCACCCAGATAGTTTCCTAATTTCCTTTCCAGTAAATATTGCCTCTCACAGAGGCAAACAATGTTCTGATTTTTAAAATTAGTTTAGTCTGTTTGAGAAGCTCGTATAAATGCCACCATACAGTTTATACTGTTTTGTGTAAGGCTTCTTTCACTCAGCATAATATTTTGCCTAAAATTAAGTTTAAATATCCAGAAATCATTGTGCTTTCAAGAATATGACATAGGCAAATAAAGTTCCTCTTTGGGGCAACTAACTTTTATGCCAGGCTACCAGAAAACAAAGCAAGAAAACAAAAAAAAGCACAATCCCATGAATAAGTTCCCAAGGAAAATAAGTAGATTTAAAAAATCATTAAACTCATGGACAGAAACTGGACACCATGAGGAAGAAATAGCAAAAATTAAATGGAAAAAGATCAACAGAAGCATGTATGGAAATCATCAGACAGAAACACAAAATGTGATTTTTACTCTACTAAGTATTCAAAGACAAGTTAGAAAAATATATGCATGATATAAGAAAGAACAAAGAATGAGCAGACCTATCTTGAGGTGACTTCATCAAGATGGAGGGCTAGGAGGTCTCAAAGTTCCTCTCCCCTACAAAATCAATAAATAAAAATACTACAAACCAACAAAAATATCTAAGATAAAACTCTGGACTATAACAAAGAAGCAGAAAAACCCCTATAAAGCACAAAAACTGTGGATGGCTGCATAGAAAACAAGTGCTGGCAATGTGGAGAAAAGGGAGCCCTTATATACTCTTGGGATTGTGATTGGTACAGCCATTACAGAAAACAGTCTGGCAGCTCCTCAAAAATTAAAAATAGAACTACTGTATGTCTAGCAAGCTCACTTTTGGGTGGGTGGGTAGATAGATAGATGATAGATAGATAGATAGATAGATAGATAGATAGATAGATAGATAGATAGATGATAGATAGATATTTCAAAAAAAATGAATTGAATATCTAAAACAAATATCTCTGAACACCCATGTTTCTTCCAATATTATTCACAATAGCCAGGACAAAGGAAATGTGATATATATAGTGAACTATTTTTCAACCATAACAAAGAAAATCCTGTCATTTGCCAAAACATGGATGAACTAAGGACATTATGCTAAGTGAAATAAGCCAGACAATGATTAATACTCTAGATATCATATATATGTGGAATCTAAAAAAAAGCCAATTTCATAGAAACAAAGAATACAATGGTGGTTTGCCAGGATGGAAAGGGAAATAGGGTAATGGAGGTCAAAGGTTGCACTCTTTTAGTTATAAGAAGAATAGGGTCTGAGGATCTAATGTACAACAAGGTGACTATAGCTAATAATAATGTATGGTATACTTGAAAGTTACTGAGAGTAGACTTAAGCCTTCTCACCTGAAAAAACAATGAGTTAACTATGTAAGGTGATGGATGTGTTAATTATTTTGATCTTGGCAACCATTCCACAATGTATATGTATGTCAAAGTACATCACAGTGTACTTTGGGTACATTGAGCTAGTACACATCATTCTTAAAGCATTCCAAAAAGTAGAAAAGGAGGGAACACTTCCAAACTCATTCTGTGAGACCAGCATCACTCAAACACCCAAACAAGAAAAAGATGACACACAAAAAAATTACAGACCAATAACCATGATAAACATAGGTGCAAAAATTCCTGAATGAAATATTAGCAAATGAAATCCAAAAATACCTCAAAAAGATCATCCATCATGATCAAGTGGGATTCATTCCAGGGATGCAAGAACAGTACAATATTCATAAATACATCAATATCGTATAACACATTAACAAAAACAAGGATAAAAATCACATGGTAATCTCAATAGATGTTGAAAAAGTGGTTGATAAAATTCAACATATTAATGATAAAAACTCTTTAGCAAAATGGGTATGGAGGGTAAATACCTCAACATAATTAGAGCCATATAAGACAAATGCACAGCCAGCATCATACTTAATAGCAAAAAGCTGAAAGCTTTCCCTCTAAGATTGAGAACAAGACAAGGATGCCCACTCTCACCACTTTTATTCAACATAGTATTTGAGGTCCTAGCCACAGAAATAAGACAACACAAAGAGATAAAAGGCATCCAAATTGGTAAGGAAGAAGTTAAACTGTCACTGTTTGCAGATGACATGATATTATACATAGAAAACCCTTAAGGATCCATGAAAAAACTACTAGAACTAATAACTGAATTCAGCAAAGTTGCAAGACACAAAATTAATACACAGAAATCTGTTGTATTCATATATACTACAACAAACTACCAGAAAGAGAAATCGGGAAAACAACTCCATTTACACTTACATCAAAAAGTATAAAATACCTAGGAATAAACCTAACCAAGGAGGTGAAAGACCTATACTCTAAAAACTACAAGACACTCAAGAAAGAAATCAAGAAGACACCAATAAATGGAAATACATCCCATGCTCATGGATAGGAAAAATTAATATTGTCAAAACGTCCATTCCACCCAAAGTCACTTACAGATTCAATGCAATCACTATCAAAATACCCACAACATTCTTCAACAAGTTAGAACAAATAGTTCTAAACTTCATATGGAACCACAAAAGACCCCAGATAGCCAAAACAATCCTGAGAAAGAACAAAGCCAGGGGTATTATGTTCCCTGATTTCAAGCTCTACTACAAAACTACAGAAATCAAAACAATTTGGTTCTGGCACAAAACTAGACCCAAAAATCAATGGAACAGAATAGAGAGCCCAGATATAAACTCACACATCTATGGTTAATTAATATTTAATAAAGGAGCCATGAATATAAAGTGAGGAAAGACAGCCTCTTCAACAACTGTCATTGGCAAAACTGGACAGCTGCATGTAAGAGAATGAAACTGGATTATTGTCTAATTCCATACACAAAGGTAAACTTGAAATGGATCAAAGACCTGAATGTAAGTCATGAAACCATAAAAATCTTAGAAGGAAACATAGGCAAACATCTCTTGAACATAAACATGAGCTACTTTTTCCTGAACACATCTCCTTGGGCAAGGGAAACAAAATAAAAAAGGAACAGGTGGGACTACATCAAACTAAAAATTTTCTGTACAGCAAAGGACACCATCATCAGAACAAAAAGGCATCATACAGTGTGAGAGAATATATTCATAAATGAGGCATCCGACATGGGGTTAACATCCAAAATATGTAAAGAACTCACATGCCTCAACACCCAAACAAATAACTTGACATGAAAAGGTGCTCCACATTGCTAATCATCAGTGAAATGCAAATTAAAACCACAATGAGATATCACCTCACACAAGTTAGAATGGCCACTATCCAAAAGACAAGAAATAACAAATGCTGACCATGGTGCAGAGATATAGGAACCTTCCTACACTGTTGGTGGGATTGCAAATTAGTGCAACCACTGTGGAAAGCAGTATGAAGGTTCCTCAAAAAACTAAAAATAGAAATTCCATTTGTCCCAGTAATTCCACTCCTAGGAGTTTACCCAAAGAAAACAAGATCCCTGATTCAAAAAAGATATATGCATCTCTATGTTTATCACCACACTGTTTGCAATAGCCAAGATATAGAAGCAACCTAAGTGTCCAACAAGAGATGAATGGATAAAGAAGATGTGGTAGATACACACAATGGAATATTATTCAGCCATAAAAAGAAAATAAATCCTTCCATTTTCAACAACACGGACAGATCTAAAGGGTATTATGCTCAGTGAAAGCAGCCAGGTAGAGAAAGACAAATACCGTATGATTTCACTTATTTGTGGGCTACAAAAACAAAGCAAAACAGAAGGAACAGAACAGTATTAGACTCATAGGCACTGAGAAGTGACTAGTGGTTACCAAGGGAGAGGGGAGTGGGTGAGGGTTGGTGGGGAGGGTCATGGGTACCATTGAACCACTGTGATGTACATTTGATAAAATAAAATTTAAAAAATAACCAAAGTACATTACATTGTACACTTTAAATATGTATAATCATTTTGTCCATTATTCCCCAATACAGTTAAAAAGTAAATAATGCTAGAACTTGGCCAAACTTGAAAGAAAAAAAAAATAAATGGAAAATATTACCATTGGATTTAAAAATAGAACGTCAAGTCTGCTTTTTGTAATTAGGAATTTGTAAATTCAGACTGAGCTCTTTTTTTGAGGTCAACTAAATAAATTTAATGGAATTTATTACAAAATTCACTCAGAGGTAATATAGATCTCACAAATAGTGAGGAATTATTGGGCCAGAGAGGTACCATGATGTTAAATCCAACACTCTAAAGTACTTTTTCCCTGAGGATATTTTATAATCTTGAAAAAAAAAGCTCCTAAAGTGAATTATGTTTTTGGTGGCATTACAAAACTAGGAACATCAATCAAATCCTAAGGTTTACCAAAGTATTGAACTTTAAGACAAGCTTATACTTCAAGCAGCTACCCCAGAGGGCTATAAATCCATGGTAAAGGCAAACTGGAAGTCAATAGTCCCTCATGAAATCTTTTCCTCTGTCTGTATATCATCAGAATGCTCTGGATCAGTAACACTGTTTGTAGGGTGGGAAAAGCAAATAGAAATTATTTCTGGAGGAAAATACAATCATCCTAATACTCAAAATTTCTACCAATATATATATTTTAAATATAACTTACAACATAAAATCAAATAAAAGCAAGCACACAAACAAGGCATTTTGGAAAAACAGAAAATAGACAGGAAAGCTATATAATTTGGAGGACCCACTGCAAAATGAAAATGTGGCACTTCTTCAGAAATTATAATGAATTTCAGAATGGCAACAGTAAAGCAGTAGACCAGTGTGAGGCTCTTCTAAACAAAGAGCCCTGTGCAACTGCACATGCTACACATCCACAAAGCTGGTTTATCTATCTAGAGACAATTGATAGAGACCCATAAAATTTGAGGCACCATAACAGGGAAGTACAGATTATAAACCAATTCTACTTGCTCTGTTTAAATAAATATAATCCAAGACTTAAAATTGTGACAGTGGAAATTACAAAAGGTGTCATAAAAAATATTTGAAAAAGAATCACACAGGAATTTGATAATTGAATACTGTAATGACCAAAATTAATGCTCAGGTTTAACAGAGGATTGTATAAAACTGTGGAGGGAATTGTTAAGGTAGAACATAGGTCAGAATAATTGCCCAAAGTGTAGAATTTAGGTAAGAAAAACTAGAAAACACAGGTAATAGGGTAATATTCACAGAGTAAAGAATGAGATCTATGCAGTGTTTAATTGGACTGTCAGGAGAATGGGAAAAGAAAATGGAATATGGAAAATAATTAGAGAGTGGAAGCTAAAATATTCCCAGACCACAACATGTTCATTCAAGTAGCCTAATGTATCCCAGAGTAAAAAAAGGTATAATTCGTATTCTTCTGGTTAATAATAGTATGTAAAAACACCACCCCAAAATCCAGTGGCTCCATAAATTTACTGACTGGATTCAAATGAGAGCATATATATAATGTTCATAGCCTAGTACCTGGCACATAGTTAATACAAAAAGCATTAAATCTGTAATATAACATTTCACACATGCTTCTTGACTCTGCTGTGAAGTCATGGAAAAAAATTTCTCAATTCTCCTTTGTGGGCAGTGTGCTAAGCCTCCAACTGAATCAAAACCCTTGTTAAGATCTAAGTCTCTGGGCCATTATACACATACCCTGCCTCCCTGTCTCATTGGTGTCCCATTCTTGGAGGCTACTAAGCATATATCTCAACCACCTCCGTTATTTTGCTCCCACACTCTGTGACCAAGTAGTAGATCCATAGGGACAGCCCCTGTGCCCCAGAGATCACAAAATTATTCAAGTTAGCCCATCACCAGCGAGCCTGGGAAATCTGTCCAGACCTCATCCCGCATGCTATACATAAACTGCTCCCTACAGCTCCAGCTTGCCATTACCTTGTCCCTGGGTACAACTGCTTGTGTGGCCCTGTGTGACAGACTTCGTTGATTTGGGATAACATAAGCAACAAAGAGCTCTCTTTCATCTATAGGAATCTGGGTGTATTGTATCCCACCGTCAAGGGTCTCTACATTTAAAGCAACCTCTTATTGGCATTAGTTTAGTTACTAAACTCACACCTATAAATTATATTAAATAGTATTTTAGTAGCCTAGATATCAAGGTCTGTGATTTGGAAAGATTATCTAGAGGTCTAGTTATGTCATGAAGACATTTATGCAATTCAGATAAGACTGAAGCAACATATCAAATGGGGATAATATTTGTCTGAACTGAGAAACTTTTTAGTTATTACTTCTGAACATAATGGATTATAAAAGTAAGTATAAGCTTTAAAACAGGGGTTTGCAAAGGCAGTGCATACATTTTATCTCTGTCTTATGTCCTTGTTATTACTTAGTGTTGATGTTGGCATTGATTTTTTTGTGATTTTGGGCTAAATTAAAATTAATTTTAGTTTTAATGTTTCCTTTCACCTGTCTATTATTTTCCTATATTTGTCCACTAGAGAAAAAAAGTGTGGCTTTTAATAAAATAAGGATTTTCCAATTATAAAATTAATTTGGAATGTCCACCAACTGTTCATGAAAATAAAAGGGCAGTGCAAGTCAGAAAAATTATAGTACGTGTATGGATGGCTCTTATAATAGGAAACTGTAAGTCAACCATAACCATGTTTAATTAATATACTTATTACAAGGAGAATATTAAAATAGGGCTATTATGCTTCCAGTGTACTTGAGAATTTTTAGAATTGTTCAAACCATAAACTATGTAGAATGTAACACTTAGGTGGTCTTATTTCACTTAGTGTTCAATTATTTTTAAACTTCCATGAGAGCACTACTTAAATCTTTCTTAATAATAATGGATGAACTAAGTTAGTCTTCTGTCTTATCTTAAGAGAATATGGTGGTATGTCATTCAAAGTAATCTCAGCATTTCCTGTAATTTTAAGATTGAAGTAGTTCAGATGCATAATTAAGTCATATCAAACTGGACTATTTTCCTTTTGCTTCAGCACGTGTACTACTTTGTTTATATAATTTCATCATCCATTGTTTTAATAAGAAAAATTTGGAGGAAATTGTTTATAAATCAAGTTAATTTTTATTTATTTAAAATTACTTTAAGGAAGTCATCTGTGATGGTTGTGCTATGATATTGAAAGATGTTTTAGAGTGGAATAGACAAAGGATATGACTTACATTTTTTGTTGTGATAGATTTGCAATTCTGATTTCATTTTACTTAAAGCAGTATGGATATGATTACTTAAATATATAGCTCTCATTATGTTCATTTTTATAATGTACCAGTGGAATGTTGGGACACAGCTACATCTTCATCCTTGGGTGTAAAAAAGCATATGGCTAATGTATGTATCCTCCGAACAGAACTTTCCTTGCTTCTACTTCTGTGAATTTTTGAAAAACAATTAAGGGATATTTCCAGAAATACCTTATTTGGCATCAGATTTCCTAGCACTACTCTGTGTACTTACCAGGAATATTCTACCAGATTTGGAGGAGTCTGAACTTTATGTAATTTGGGGGTCCCTGATTAAGAAAAGAGGATAGCACTACAAAAACAAAATTAAATACAATATTTTTGAACAACCTATGCAAGCGAGGGGCTCTGAAATTCAAGTTTTATTAATTTCACAGTAAAGTCTGCTTCTCTATGTTAGTTTATAGTAGAATCAAATTTTTTTAGTATTTGAAAAGCAGGTATGATTTTAATCTTCTTTGATGTTTATAGATTGAGAGAGTTTTTACTTAAAATAGAACAGGGACAGCATTAAAGAAACTGAGTAAACCAAATGAAAAACTAAGACTATGTGAGTGTGGGGAGGAATAAAGAAGGATCCTAGATGCCTCCATCATTTACAATACTATTCTATATACTATGCTTTTCCTTTTTTCCTTAGCTTCAGACCTGGTGCCAATAACTACCAGCTCAGTGAAGTTCCCTAGACCTTGCTCCAAATTCTACCTTTTCATTGCTTCAATTTATGCTTAATCCTCTCCTCTTCATGCTGGTGAGATCTAGCTTTCTGGAATGAATTCATCATACTCTTATATGACAGGCTACATAAATCAAGATTTTTTTTAGGTTTTAGATACTAAAACAATTGTGTCTGGCCCAGACTGTTGAGTTATTTTTTATTTGGTTTTGAAAACTACAATGGGGCATACAGAAGTTTTAAAATTATATTTTTAACAAAAGTAGTCAAGTGCTATAAAGACTGAAAAAAAATGCCAATTTAGACTTATACTTTGATATCAATAATGAAAAGCTAAATTTGTCTTTGGATTAAATTCTAGTATTTTCATGATTATACCCAAGGCAGACAAAATTACCTGAAGAATAACAAAAAATTTAATTCTAAGGTATCTCACATTAAATGTGTAAATCAATGCTGATTTTCTGTTTGCCTCTTCGTCCAGATCCATTCTTCACATTTCTGAATTGACTCTGTGCTCTGAAAGGTAGACACACTGGAAGGTTTTTTTTTTTTATGGAAGTGAATATTTATTTAAAATGAGAAAATAATCACAAAAAATACAAAAATTAAAAAGCTGAAATAATAGCAGCTATTAATAATTGCCAGACACACCTCTAGCATACTTTTTGACATGGGGAGGTTATTTCCTAGGTGGCTGTTGCTTGATTCTGGCAAAAGGAGGTATTAAATCAGGGAATGGAAAGAGAGAGAGAAGTTAAAGTATTTCGTCCTAAATATCACTCACAGCTTTAGTGGTGCATCTCTGGCAGTTGTTGTATCACTCCACTACTAAAGCTCCTTCCAGGTCAATGGTTCCATATTTGAATAGTCCCATGAACATTATTTCCTCCTAGTATCATTTGGTATTATCATACTATACTATCATTTGTTACTGTCTCTGAGTGCCTTTCCAATTCCTCAGGGTTATTCTTAACATTGTCCAAAGCTTTTCATCATTTAAATCTCTTCACTTGAATCATCTGCTGTAAAACTTGCTTTCGCCTGTGTTTCTATTATTATACTCAAACTGAAAATAGTTATTCAGTACTACACAGCATGCCTATCATATTTCCCTGCCAATTAACCATCATATTCTCTAAGATGAATATTTTGTAGCATCTGCATTCTCATAGAACTCATATGAACTCCTCCCTTTCTATATTCTCAGCTGATGATCTTGGTTCTTGATTCACTAAGAAAATAGAAGCAATGGAAAAACATGTGCATATTATTCCACTAATGGAATTTGATAACCTAAGTATTTGTTATCTATATAGTCCAACACTCTTCCTGTTAAAAATAGACAAATGGTCTCTACACTTTTCTCCAGTTATATACTTTAGTCCTGTACTAAATCACATCTTCTGAGAGTTTGCTGCACAATTTATTATCTAAACATAAACTCCTTAACAGTATAAGAGGACCCTATTAATAATCCCACCAGTAAAACAGGCAAAACTGAGACATACCTCACAAGGAATATGCATGGATGTCCTATATCTTACCTGTTCAATAATTTTTCTCCTGTAATTCCCCCATCTGACATACATAATTATTTTTTCTTTCTTTACCAAAACAATCCCATGAGCATAAAAATATATTGAAATAGAAGAGTGAAGTCAGCAAATTGGCAGTATAGGAAGTCTCATACCTTCATGCCTTTCACAGAAACATTAATTCAGTAATACCTGGACCCATTAAGAGATATTCAGAAACCAGTTAAGAGAATCCTGCACCCCAGGCAAGCATGAAATCTCCACATCAAAGGTGGTATGAAAATGTCTGGCACCCTTTCACTACCTGAGTTAGCAGAAAAAAGGATTAAGATCACATAATCATTTCAGTAGGTGCAGAAAACACATTTGAGAAAATTTAACAACCTTTCATTATAAAAACACAAGAAAACTAAAAACAGAAGAATGTGACTTTAACATAATAAAGACCATGCATGAAAAGCTGACAGCTAACATACAATGAAAAATGGAAATATTTTCTTCTAAGATTAGGAACAAGGGAAAATGTCTACTTTCACCACTTCTATTCAACATCTTAGTCAGAACAAATTCACAGGAAAAACAAATGAAGCCATCTATATCAGAAAGGAAGAAATAAATTTATCTCTACTGTCAGATGACATGATTGCATATGTGAAAATCTAAAGATTTCACAATAAAGTCTTTGAACTAATAAATGGATTCAATTAAGTCGCAGGATACAAAATCAACATAAAAAATCAGTTGTGTTTCTAAATACTTGCAATGCACAATCCAAAAAGGAAGTTAAGAAAACAAGCTCATTTTACAATAGCAACAAAAAGAATAAAATAGTTGAGAATCAACCTAACCGAGAGACTAAACAATTTTATATAGAGTGCTATAAAACACTGATGAAATAAATTAAAGAAAATATACACATATATGGAAAGACATCCCATGTTCATGAATTGGTAGATTTAATTTTAAAATGTTCATAGTACCCAAAACAATCTACAGATTGAATGCAATCTGTAGCAAAATCCTAAAGGAAAAAAAAAATTCCGGAAGGGACACAGCTGACATGACTTGGAAAACACATGAATAAGCAAACATTTCTAAGGATTCTAGGGGAAAAAGCTTAGGGATAGGTTCTTCATATGAGTTAATTATTCTGTAGATAAGCTGTCCGCTTCAAAAGAGATAATATTCAAGAAGAATATTGTTAGAGTTTATGTACATTCTTTTTTCTTTTTTATAACTAGCAAAATTTTTTCAAAGTACCTATCCTGATACAGGTCACAAAATTCTTAAAAAAGGCAACTTCAAATGTCATTGTTAATTTTTTTTTGCCATGTCAAAAGACAGTATTTTCTGAAAATTTTCACAACGTGAATTAAATCTGTAATCTAATTTTAAAACATCTAAAGGATACAATTTTAGGAAACTAAAAAATTTCATTAAATGATACTTTACCTTAATAGAAATATTGTACAGAAATGCCTCAATTGATGGGAACATTTGGGTAATATGATGTTTTGTTTACCTTTTTGTTTTTAATTTAAGATTAAATGCTTTGATTAAAAAAAAAAAAATTCCAAAGGCATTTTTTACAGTAATAGGAAAAAAAATCCTAACATCCTAACATATCTCTGGAATCACAAATGACCCTGAATACCCAAAAGTATCTTGAGAAAGAAAAAAGCCAGAGCCATCACACTTCCTAATTTTAAAACATATTAAGAAGCTACAGTAATTAAAATATTATTGTACTGGCATAAAAACATACATATTGACTAATGGAATAGGATCAATAGCCCAGAAGTATATCCACGCATATACAGTCAACTGACCTTTGACAAGAGACATATATCTCTTCAACAAATAGTTTTGGGAAAACTGGACATCCATATGCAAATAAATTGGAGCCTTATCTCACCCCATATTTAAAAAAATCTCAAAATGGATTAAAATGTTAAACAAAGGACCTGAAGTCATAAAATAATTCAAAGAAAATAAAGGAAATAACTTCTCGATATTGGTATAGACAATGATTTTTTTGGCTATGACATCAAAAGCACAGATAACAAAAGCAAAATTAGGAAGGTGAGATCATATTAAGCTAAAAAACTTCCACATAGCAAAAGAAATACAAAGAAAATAATCAACAGCATGAAAAGGCAACCTATGGAATGGGACAAAATATTTGCCAACCATATATATACTAAGGGGTTAATATTCAAAATATACAAGGAACTCCTACAACTCAGAAGCAAAAAAAAAATCCAAATACAATTTAAAAGTGGACAAAGAATATGAACAGACATTTCTCAAAAGGAAACATACATATAGCCAATAGTTATATGAAAAGATGTTTAACCTCACTAATTATCAGGGAAATACAAATCAAATCCACATTAAGACATTCTTTCACAACTGTTAGGATGGCCATTATAAAAACAATAACAATTGTTGGCAAACATAAAGTGAAATTAGAACACCTGTGCATTTCTGGTGGAAATGTAAATTGGTACAGGTACTATGGAGGACATTATGGAGTTTCCTCAAAAAACTAAAGTGAAACAACCATATGATCCAGATTCCCACTTATGTGAGTATTTATACAATAAAATAAAAATCAGGATCTCTAAGATATTTGCACTCTCATATTTACTGTAGGATTCCTTACAGTAGCCAAGAGGTGAAAATAACCTCAATGTCTATCAACAGATGAATGGAAAAACAAAATGTGGCATATACATACAACGGAATATTATTCAGTCATAAAAATAAGGAAATCATGTTATGAATGACCACATGGATGAACCTTATGAAGACATTATGCTAAGTGAAATAAGCCCAGCACAGATGGACATATACTGCATTATTCTAGGTATCTGAGTTATCTAAACTAACAAACTTATTGAAACAGAAAGTAGAATAGTAGTTGTCAGGAGGGGAGGGTGAGAGAAATGGAGAATTGCTATTGAATGGGTATAAAATTTCAATCATACAAGTTGAAAAATTTAGACATTCTGCTTTACAACAATGTTCATATAGTTAGTTATACTGTTCTGTACACTTAAATATGTGTTGGGAGTAAATTTTATATTTTTACCAAAATAAAAGAGTGAAATGTATATACATACATTATTGATTTTTTTCCTTTCTAATATAGTTATTTACAGCTACATAACTTATTCAGAGCACTATTTTTACTACAATCCATAAATTTTGGTACATTGTGTTTTTATTTTAATTGATGCCAATGTATTTTTTAATTTTCCTTGTAATTTTTTCGGCTCATTTTAAATTTAGGAATATATGCTTTGATTTCCACATATTTGTGAATTTCTCAAAATTCTCAAACTCTTTTTTTTTTTACTTCTCCTTCATTTTATTGTCATTAGAGAACATATTTTTTATGATTTTATGATTTCAAATATTTCAAATTTACTGAGACTTCTTATGTCTTAGCAAATGGTCTGTCCTGGAGAATATTCCATGATCCCTTGAAAAGAGTGTTTATGTTGCTATTCTTGAGTATACTGTATGTCTCAGGTAGGTCTGGTCAGTTTATAGTGTTTCCCAACTCTTCTATTTCCTTGTTGATCTTCTCCCTAATAGTTCTGTACATAATTAGAAATGGAGTATTGAATCCAGGTAGTATTACTTGAATACTCTTTATGTATTTCCCCCTTCGATTATGTCAGTTTTTGCTTGATGTATTTTGTGGCTCTTGTGTGACATACATGCCTATATGTTTTTAATGTTTATATCTTTTTGATGGACTGAACCTTTTATCATTTTTAAATGTCCTTTGTCTCTAGTACCAATTTTTGTCTGAAAGTTTATTTTGTTTGATATTGTGATAGCCATTTGTGCTATCTTTTGTTTATGGCTTTGCATGATAGGTTTTTTTCCACCCTTTCCTGTTCTTCAACACATTTGTGCCTGTGAATCCAATATGTGTCCTTTACACAGAATATAGTTGATCATGGTTTTGCTGTTTTTCTTATTATCGGTTCTGCCAATTCTAGTCTTGATTGATTAATCCATTTACCTTTAATGTAATTATAGGAAAGTTAAGATTTATATTTGTCATTTTGCATTATTTTCTATATGCCTTATATCCATTTTATTCCTATCTTCCTCCATTACTACTTTTTAAATATCACATATAAATTTTCTAGTGTGAAATTTTAATTACCTTGCTTCTTTTGCTACATTTTGAGGGTTTTCTTTCATGGATGCTCTGAGGATTACAATTAACAACTGAAATTATACTAGTCTAGTTCTTATCAATACCAACCTAATTTCAATAGTATATAAAAATGTTTCTTCCTATATAGCAACATTTCTTCTCCTCTCCTTTTTGTTTTTATTGTCATTCAAATTCTGTCTTCATAAATTTATGCCCTTCAACAGTTATAATGTTTGCTTTATGCCACTATTAAATTAGAAGAAAAAAGTTAAAAAATATTTTAACTGTTTTTCATATTTCCATATGTAGATAATTTCGCCAATGTCCCTTAATTCTTCGTGTGGATTTGAGTAATTAGCTACTATCCTTTCATTTCAGCCTGATGTACTTTCCTTAATTTCTTCCAAAGCAGGCTTTCTCTCAATATACTTTCTCGGTTTTCATTTATTTTGGGATTTCTAAATTTCTCCTTTATTTTTGAAGGTATTTCTGGACATATAATTCTTGTTTGATAGGATTTCTTTTTCTTTTTCACTCCTTGAATATATCATCCACTATATTCTAGCCCCCATGATTTCTGAGCAGAAGAAATTAGCTGGGGCCTTTACTAAGAATTCCTTTTATGTGACAAGATTCTTCTTTCTTGCTGCTTTCATGATTCTGGTTTTGTCTTTGACTTTTAGCAGATTGATTAAGGTGTCCTAAATAGATCTTTTAAAATGTATCTTACTTGAAATTCTTTGCACTTTCTGGATGTGTAGATCAATGAATGCTTTTCATCAGTTTTGAGAAATTTTTGGCCATTATTTTTTCAAATACTCTTTATTATGCTCCTTTCTCTCTCAACTTTACTGAAATTCTTATTTTTGCTATAAACTCTCTAAGCTTCTGTTTCCTCTTCCACTAAACAAGGATGATTATCAAGACCACTTAACCTGAAGAAATATAACCATCAGGCTCTCTAAAGAAGCATAATCAGTACATTTTGTGTGTGAATGCATGTGTGTGTGTATAAGAGAGAGAGAGAGATTTGTATAAGAGAGAGAGAGAGAGATTTATATAAGAGTTGGCCTGCACAATTGTGGGAACCACCAAGTCCAAAATCTTCAGGGAAACAGTAGACTAGAGACCAAGGAAGAGCTGATGTTGCAGTCATAAGTCCAAAGGCACTCAGGAGGCAGAATTCCTTCTTCCTCAAGGGATCTCTCAATCGTTTTCACTATGGCCTTCAGCAGATTGGATATGGCTCACCCACATTATGAAGGGTAATCTGTATTACTCAAAGTCTGGTGATTTAAATGTTAATCATATTTGAAAAAATATCTTTATAACATCTAGACTTGTGTTTGAGCAATCATCTGGGTACTATAACCTAGCCAATTTGACATATTAAATACCACACCATCAAATATGCTACATAAAATATAATAAATGCACAATTATTAACTATAAATGTGGTAGTATATTTATACAGATCTCAGATAAAATTTATGCCTTGTATTAGGACTACTTGACTTAAAAAATACTTATTTTTAGAAACCAGGGATATATGTATTGCCTTCCTCTTGTTGCTATGATAAATTACTACAAATTTTGTGACTTAAAACAACAGTAATTTATTCTTCCAGAGCCAGAAGACAATAATCATATTTCTGGCATGGCTTCTTTCCTTCTAGAGGTTTTAAGGGAGAATCTATTTCCTTGCCTTTTACACTATCAGAGGATTACTGCATTCCTTAGTTCATTGCCTCTTCCACCATCTTCCAAGCCAACACCCTCACATTTGTCTGACCTCCTGTCTTCTTTTAAGAACCTTTGTGATTTGATCAGGCTCACTCAAGTAATGTAAAAATAATCCATCTATCATAAGATCCTTAATTTAATCATATTTGCAAAGTTATTTTTGCTATATAAGGCAACATATTCATAGGTCTGGGGATTATAATGTGGACATCTTTGGAGGGTGTCATTATTCTGTCTACCATTATATGAAAATATACAGTATGGTGTTCAATCTGAACTTTAGAGTTGTATACCCCAAAGTACCACAACTAAATACTTTCTATGGAATGAATATCTTAATAACATAATAAATATTCTATTTTAGCATATAATTTAATTTAATCAGTTTTAAAACTTGAAATTTTATGAAATATAGATAATATGAATATAAGCTAAGAAATTAGTGTTTGTATATTCTAGTAATGGCATTTAAATAGGACATGAATTTGGCCTTCTATATAAAATGTTATATATTTTATATACTGTATTGTTACAACAAAGTAAGTTAGAGAGAAGAAAATGTTATTAAGAAAATCTTAAGGAAGAGAAATTGCATTTACAACATTTAGCATATTTATTGAAAAAATCCACATGTAAACAGACCCATGCAGCTCAAAATCCATGTTGTTTAAGGGTTAACTATATATTTATATACATGTATGTGGCACATATAAATATAGAATATATATGACCTTACTTTCCTAATCAAATTTCACTCATCTTTCTGGGAACTTACTCTACACCATCTCTCATAGGATGAGGTTTAATGATATAGTATATGTAATTGAATGGCTAATCATTGAAGTCCTTTCACAGACACATGATTAAATTTCTGAAATCTTTAATTAAAAAACATTTATTGTGCAAGTGTCCAACTTTCAGTTGGAAGAAATATGTCTTAGAAATACAGGAGAAAGACATAAGAACAAGTGTTGGCAGTAAATTCATTACGAACCAGCAAGGATGTGATAAAAAAAAACTGATCACAAACATGACATGGCATTTTAGCAAAAACTTAGTTCCAAATCAGAGACACAGCAAATAAGCAAAACATCAAAAACACAGGTGTCAGGGAAGAGTCACTAAAGAAAGAGGAAAGAATAGGCAAAAACTCTAGGGATATTGAAATTAGAGAAAATAAAGTTTAACAAAAAGTTTTAGTTTTTTTAATAAAGATTTTATTAAAGTCAGTGAGTACGAAATTTCAAAAAAAAATCCATTCATTAGAATAAAGAAAAATATGAACAGATTCATCAATCTCCTCAATGTCAAAACTTGTCTCCTTGCTGTCATGGAAACAAATGGGAAAGCAAATGAATTAATTGTACTTCTCTTTAGTTAGTTAGCATAGATCACACAGGAAGAGAAGTGAATGAATATTTCCTAGACTAGTAATAGCTACAAATTTCCCTATAACAACATCATTCACAATGGAAGAATTTAGTTAAATTAGTTGTCTTTTTTTTTTCTGGTGATGTCTATACACTATCCAATCTCTAGATGACATATAAGTGATTTCGCACTTTTTTGCACACATGAATAGACAATACTTAATATTATCTGCCCTCATAAATGCTGGGAGTATGATTTATAAAATTCTTTTTCACATTACGCTGTTCATCAGTTAGAAATAATTAAAACAAAACACCAGCTTTAGTAGGGCATTCCAAACCACTTTACTAATACATTTATTTTCTTCCTTATTCATACATTCTTACTTCCTTAAAATTACTTATTTTTTGGCTCAAAGTTTTGCTGAGAAACACTGAATTTTTAAAAATTAGAATCTGCCACATATTTCAATCTGTTACATAATTCATGTAATATTGCATTTTTTGACAATATCTCTTAGACCTAGGTTAATTTAATACTCAGAGTCTATATTGCACAGAGAAGAAGGGCCTCTCACTATGTAACCTTCATTATAAAATTATATACTACCCAAGAGTAATTATTCCTTGTTGCAGTAGGCTTCTCTCAGATGCAATTAAGGAACACTGGCACTGCTATCTGCCTGGCTAATGCAGTCACTTATATTTCACTGAGGAATAATGTATTATTTCCTTACCTGAACATAGGAAATACCTTAAGACACAGATGGTAAGGGTCCATTTGCTTCCTTCAGGTTAAAGGTGTTTGGAAGATACCAACAACTTTTCCTAGCAACTGAGGGTTCCAGAGTAAATAAGCAATCCGGTTTGACTCCACCTACCACCCCTATAGCAGGACCTGTTTTTAAATTTTTTTCAATTTGATCTCTTTTGTATTATGAACCAATTCATGTAAGACACAGATAAAAACTTTATTAAGGCCCTGACTTAAATTTCTTCATTTGTTTTCTGTACTCACTCTGGGCTTAAGAACCTTCATTATAATTTGCAGTTGTAGACCCAACCAGTCCAAGTATTTATCAGACTAACATGTAGGTTCTCAGTGTGTGATCTGGGGAACCCTGAAAGATCCCTGAGGTCCTTTTAAGAACCCCTAGAGGTCAAAATTGTATTCAAATAATACTAAAATATTATTTTCCTTTTCCATTGCCATTCTCTTACAAATGAAGAGTACAGTTTTCTAGGAACTCTGTAATGTATGATTCCATTACCCTGACAGCTAATGGAGTATTTGCTTTTATGTTCTTGTGTTTTCTAAAACTTGCAAAATGTAAAACAATGACATATCTACTACTACATTTTTGTGCTGGAAAAGAGTCTTTTTCATTAAAATTATAATATTGATGTAAATATATTTTGTGTTCATATAAAATTTATTACTATTTTTATTGAGGTAAAATATATATAACATAGAACTTACCATATTAACTCTTTTTAAGAGTACAGTTCAGTGGCATTAAGTACAGTCATGTTGTTGTGTAACCATTTCCGCCGTCCATCTCTAGAAATTGTTATCTTCCCAAAATGGAACTTCATAATTAAATAATGACTCCCCATTCTCCCCTCCCCTCAGACCCTGGCAACGACCATTCTACTTTCTGTCTTATTTTTATTTTTGAGTTAATTTAATAAATATATAAAAGTATTAATTTGATGATTTCTAGTCCAATGAAGATCATACAGATTTCTCTATGCTCCTGCCTGTCAAGTATAAATATAAACCCTAGAAATAATACAGAGGCAAACAAAGGAGAATTCTGAAAGATGGTAAGAAGTAGGCAAACTGGTTGTGACCCCAGGACTGAAGAAAGAACATAGAGACAAGTCAAGTTGCATCTACCCCACCCAATACTTAAAAGTGATCTTAACCTAGAATTTCCTGATCCTTAACTTAGCAACAGAAGGCAGCTTAGGTTGGCTTATTCCTCCCCCTGATGGAATGGTTGCCCTGGCAACAATATCAAATGAGCCTGCACTACAAGCAAGGGGGATAAGTTGGCCAACAGGAATTGGCTGGAGGAAGTGTCCTCTTTCCCAGCAGGGCCTAAGATGCCTCCCCTCACACTGAGAGATACCACAATGGTCAAGGGGCTGATCTAGGAAGTCTTTATCCCTGTGGACCTGACAACCCCCACTCTCAACAGATACACCAGAAAGGACTGGCAGAAGCAGCAAGAGCAAGAAGAGAGCCCTGCCACAACAAGCAGTTCAGCTTAGGATGTCTTTTTATCCCCATTGTTCTGAAACCTTCCTTCCCTACTAGCAGATGATACAGCCAGGCAACACCTGTAAGGTGGACATGCCACAATAAGTGGCCCAGCAAAAGAAGTCTCTTTGTCCCCAGGATCCTGAGACTCCTCTCTTCCCAAAGACACCAAGTGGCCATATGGCACAGGCAAGAGGGATTCTGTCACAATAAGTTGCCCAGCCTAAGAAGCCTCTTTTCCATGCTGGCACCACTGAAGAGCATACTTTAAATGGGTGAATTTTATGGTATGTAACTTATCTCAATAAAGTTATACAAAAATAGAGTTTAAAAATTCAATGTGATATCATTTCACAAATTAAGATGGCTATAATTTAAAAAGCTAGACTACATCAAGTGCTGGTGAGGATATAAAAAAATAAAATACTTATACATTGCTGGGGAATATAAAATTGATGAAGTGGTGCAGCCAATTTTGAAACAATTTTGCACTTCCTAAAAATATGATAGAGCTACCATATTACTCAACAATTCTATTTCCAGGTATATATACAAAATAAATGAATATATGCATTTGCATATAAGCTATTACACAAATGTTCATAGCAACGTTCTTCATAATAGGCAATAACTATAAACAAACCAAATGTCCATCACCTGATGAGTAGATAAATAAATGTGGTACATTCATACATCGGAATATTATTTAGGAATACAAAGGAGTGAAGTCCTAATAAATGGTACAACATGGGTGAGCTTGGAAAACATTATGCTAAGGGAAAGAAGCCTCCAAGTCAGAAAAGACTAGTCAAAAAGATTCATATAGTCTGATTTCATTAATATGAAATAGCAAGAGTAGTTAGTTGTTCCCTGAGGCTAAAGAGGGGCTGATTGTTAAAACGTGTGGGGTTTCTTTTTGGAGTAATGAAATGTTTGAAAATTAAAACCATTCAGTTGTGCAGTGTGAATGCTTGAATTTTGTGAAATGCCAGTTATATCTCAAAATAGTTGTTAAAAATATAAATATATCAAGATAGAATTCAAAATATTTGAGGAACTCAGAAAAGGAAGAAAAGAAAAGTGCAGAAATGAGAACCAGGGGAAGAGCAAAGACTTGAATGTAGGTGCTGAAACCATAAGACTCCTAGAAAAAATCTTACGTGGTAAGCTCCTTGACATCAGTCTTAGCAATATTTTCTTGGATCTGACTCCAAAAGCAAGGGAAATAAAAGCAAAAATAAACAAAAATAAACTAAAATGCTTCTGATCGGTGATCAAACATAAACAAAATGAAGAGGCAACCTACTGAATGGGAAAGGGTATTTGCAAATCATAGGTCCAAAAAATAAAACAATCCAATTAAAAAAATGGGCAGAGGACCTGAATGGACATTTTCCCAAAGAAGACATACAGATGGCCAACAGGTATATGAAAAAATGCTGCACATCACTAATCATCAGGGAAATGCAGGTCAAAATCACTATGGGATATAACTTTATGCCTGTCCATATGATTATTATCAAAAAGATAGGAAACAACAAGTGTTGGCAAGGATGTGGAGAGAAGGGAACCACATATGCTGTTGATGAGAATGTAACCTGATGCAGCCATTATGGAAAACAGTGGAGTTTCCTCATAAAATTAAAAATAGAGCTACCATATGGGATCCAGCAATTCCACTAGTGGGTATCTATCGAAAGAAAACAAAAACACTAATTCAAGAAGATACATTCACCCCTATGTTCATTGCAGTATTATTTACAATAGCCACAATATGGGAACAACTGAAGTTTCCATTGTTAGATGAATGGATTAAGAAGATGTGATAAAAACCCAGACTTTTAGATTCAAAGAACAGACTGGTAGTTAATGGTGGTGGTGGGGCAGTTGAGGAGTAAAATGATTAATAAATACAAATTTCAGTTATAAAATAAATGAGTCATGAGAATGTAATATACATCTTGGAGAATATAGTCAATAATATTGTATAACTTTTTAAGATGACAGATGGTAACTAGATCATTTCACAATGCATACAAATGTCAAGTCATGTTGTACTACTGAAACTAATAAAATATTGTATGCAATTACACCTCAATAAATTTTTAAAAAAGAAATAAGTAGATGAGAAAGGTATATTATGAAAATATTAATCAAAAGAAAGCAGTAGTGGCTACATTAGTATAACATGAAGTCTATGTCAGAGGAAATATTCACCAGGGACAAAAAAAAGGCATTCCATAATTAATATAATGGTCACTCTCACAAAAGGATGTAATATTTAAGCTCTATTTCAAAAAGAAAATAAAAAAAATTAAAAAGAAATCATTTTTTAATCCTAGACTTTTCTCAATCCTTCACGCTTTACATCTTCTCCCTGAAATTTTCACTAAATCTTATTTGTTATGTATTCTAAGGATCTTTTAAAATGGACTTTTGTCGGTCCGTCCCTGACTCTGACCTGAAGATAAGGGAGGAGCCACAATGAGATATCGAAGATTGGAAAGGACCAGCTAGGGGACTCAAGGCTTAACAGCACAGGAATAATGCCAAAAAGGCACCTCTCATATTTATTGAGCAAATGAACTTAAAATGAACTTAAACATCATTATCTGGCCTTGAGTCTAGCCCAAGGGCGTGACTCTCCTCAAGGATACTGAAACCATGTAAGGGTGGTCACGAGTTGTAGGAACTGTTTTAGTTTTAGTCATTCTGTGTTTGATCACGCATCAAGAGTTGTCAGAAAAATAATCAAGTCATGTGTATTTGTACATTTGATTTCTATAATACTTGATTTATGTATTAATCCCATTAATCCCACAGACTTTGCTTCTCCATTCTAGCATATGTTTTTTTGAGGCCTTCATTATTTCTTCTCAGAATTGCAATTAACTTAATTCACTTAATTGCTCTTCATTTTTCTCATCTCCGTTCTATTATCCATTTTGTCTCCACACTGGCTTTCTTGAGATACAGCCAGCTACATTATTCCCCTGCTAAATTTTCAAGAAAAAATTCAAAGTTTTTAATAGACTGTATGAGGGCTTTTATGATTTAGCTAATTCCTATGTATCCATCCTTTATATTTCACCCGTGGCTTCATGATACCTTGCAATCAAATAATCAATTTATGTTGTTCCCTAAGCAAACTTTGCTCCTTCATGATTGTAAGTCTACACATGTCATTCCTTTGTTGTGGAATGCTCTTTCTGAAACTCTTCTTAACCTTCTCCAGGAAGCATGCCTGACACTGTCACTTATCTTTATCCCCAGGCTGGAATACATGTCCAGATGCCTATATGTCCAATAGTATATGTAGTCTATTAATATTTGGTACATACTCCTATTATATTAAATATCAGTTTCAACTAAAATTGTAAAGGTTTTGTCTCTCACTACAGTTTTTGTTAATCATCATCTTCCACTGTTTGGAACACAATAGATACTTAAGAAGTGTTTGCTGAATAATTAAATGCTTAGAATTAAGATCCACTTTCTAAGATTTTTAAAAATCATTTATACTTTCATGTATTTTATTCATTTTTCTCATCTCAAGGTAAGTTTCAATGCAAGTATATTTTATGACTTAAATTATTCATTTATTCCACAAGATTTAAATAAGCATATATATCATGCCAACCAATACTGAGATAGGCACACAAACATCAATAAAAGGTGGCCCATGCTTTCTAAAACTTCATGGTGCTGTAAGAAAAGCATGCATGAAGTATATTATAATGCAATATAAGTGCTATAAAAATGTGAATCAAGCATAGAATAAATAAAAATATGAAGAAAGGTCTCACTGGATTTATCTAGGAAAGTTTCTTTGAATATGCAGCCTTTTGCATTTTACATTCTTATTTATGTCTATATATGTAGGTCACATATGATTTTCATCTTTCAAACATATTTTTGTGGTTCATTCCTCCATAATTACAAGTCCTTAAAATTCACACATGAATAATCCCTTTCTTGCAGTGATTCCTCTGCAACCAGGATTACTTTTATAACCCAAATTAGGCCATGAAAATTTCCCAGAAATTTGCTGGATTGGTCTTTTCCAACTTGTGGGAAGATCCAGCATGAAATTATGCTAACATAAAGGGAAGGAGAGAACTCACAGATGCTGAGAAAGGGACAGCTTTAATGCTATTTTTTTTAAACTTGTTATATCTGTGCCTTAAGCCACAGATTGTGGACTCTTCATTTGCATGAGACAATCAATTCACTTCTTTTATTAAGGCATTTTTTTGATTTGTTATCATTAATCTATAATTACATGAAGAACATTATGTTTACTAGGCTCCCCCCTTCACCAAGTCCTCCCCACAAACCCCATTACAGTCACTGTCCATCAGTGTAGTAAGATGCTGTGGAATCACTACTTGTCTTCTCTGTGTTGTATAGCCTTCCCCATGCCCCCCACCCCCACATTATACATGCTAATCGTAATGCCCCCTTTCTTTTTCCCCGCCCTTATCCCTCCCTTCCCACCCATCCTCCTCAGTCCCTTTCCCTTTGGTAACTGTTAGTCCATTCTTGGGTTCTGTGATTCTGCTGCTGTTTTGTTCCCTCAGTTTTTCTCTGTTCTAATACTCCACATATGAGTGAAATCATTTGGTACTTGTCTTTCTCTGCCTGGCTTATTTCACTGAGCATAATACCCTCTAGCTCCATTCATGTTGTTGCAAATGGTAGGATTTGTTTTTTTCTTATGGCTGAATAATATTCCATTGTGTATTAAGGCCTTTTGAACTAGTTTTCTGTCACCTGATCAAAAGAATTCTGAGTATCATTATATTCATAAGTTATTTTGGATGGAATACATTCTAAATAATGTTCCAGTGTATGAAATAACATTTAATGGCATAAGGTTAATGGAGAAACCAGCTTCTGGACACAGAGCATAGGTTTAATTTCCATTTACGTAACTTACTACATGTATGACTGTGTGTAGCTCATCCATTTCTGACTTTAGCCTGAACATCTCAATGAAGATGATAATACCCTATATGCTTACTTTCTAAGGTTGTTACTCTAAACATATACATTTCAAATGTCAAGTCATGTTCTTTAGACCAAACACACTAATTTGTCACACAGTTCAATAGTCTTGGCATACAAGACTTAAATACTTGTTGAATGAATGAATGAGAAAAGATAATTATAAGATATATTTACAGGTGATGTGATGAACAGACGAACTATGTATAGCCCTTTTTTCAAAGAACTGATAATCATCTTTTTATAATATTACAGATCTGAAAAACAGTGTTAATACAGCACCACTTCCATAGACATTTTGTGTTTCCCTTCTTAAACTTTAATTGATAAAAAGGAGGGATTTTGAAATAATATGGATAATCTATCATGTGGAAGAATCACTACCATTTTAAATGGCAATGGAAATATTTATAATTAATGCATTTCCCTTTTACTCATCTTACTGTTTCACTGAATCAAAAATGAATGTGCCTATTTCCTCTCTCAGACTTTTCTCCTCCTTTAACCCTCATAGAATGCTGAATGAGGAAAATTTATATCGCTGTATAAGTACAGACATCTTAAATTACAAACCTCCCCTAAATTTCCAAATGAGGAAATCAAGGGCCAAAAAGAAGTTAGGTGATTTACTCAAAACTACAGTTTTTTAGAAACAGAGACAGTCCTAAAGTAGTGATCTCTTATATTGTAGCCCAGTATTTTATATTCTAAATGTGGTTTGATAGTTGAAATTATTACCTTCCATGAACACTCATAAACAGAACTTCTGACTGTATTCTTGAAGATCCATAAGCAATACAAACAACTGAACTCATATGAAACATAAAACCAAAGGGTTTTCTCCCCATTTAGATACAGGTTCAAATATGGATTATTTTTTAAAATACAACATACATTTTTACACTTTATAATATCTGACTTTAAAAGGAAAAGGAAGTTCTAGTATCTGAAAAAAATATATTTTTGGTATAATAGTCTCAAAAATAAGCAGATACAATTATAAATACTACATTGGAAGCAAAAAATGTAAAATAAAGTCACACAGCACTGTCATTATGCTAGATAATTCTAGGTGGACTCTTTCATTGCTTTACTAAGAACTAAAATCTTACATGCCAATTGCTTTTAGAAATACTGATGTACAGTGTATTTTCTACTTGCAAAATTTCTAAAGTACAAAACAATAAAACCAAAAAGCATTTAGTGATAATTATGTGACTGATACTGATAGAAATTTTCACATATTTACAATGAAAATATGTTATGCAAAAAAGAAAAATGTAAGAAATAAAACCAATAGAATATTGGATAGAAACGCTAAGTAAAATGACAATTATCAGGATGTTGAGGGATGAAAACAGTCTAAACAGATACTTTATCTGCCAATCAGTGCATCTTAGACTTTGGTTGGCAGTTGATAGTTGAGGGTATGGACCTACCCAATTCTGCATACTAATAAGATGACTTATAATGGAGTTGTACTGTAGTTGGATAACATCACCCTATCACCTCTTATTTCAGCTTAGGTAGAAAGTAGTTCTCAGCAATTATCACAGTGAAAAGAACAATGTAAAGCTGTAACAAGAAAACTTGATAGTCATTCAGATCTTTTTAATTTTTGTGACTTTGGAACATATTTTAATAAACAGTTTTGAAATAATTTTAGATTTAGAGAACCATTGCAGAGATACTACAGAGAATTCTTGCATACTCTTCATCCCATTTTCTCTATTCTTAACATATTACACTACCTTGGTGCATTTGGAAAAACTGAGAAACTGGCAATGGTGTGGTGCTGTTAACTAAACTCCAGATTCTGTTTGGATTTCATCATTTTTTTTAATCGATTTTTTTCATAAATCCAATTCAGAGTACCACATTGCATTTAATTGTCAGTGTTTTTTCTCAGTGTGATTGAGCTCTTGAAGTTTAATGAATTTTTAAGTGAGAAAGACAAATGAATCCAATATTTCTGTTTCCTCACTTACTATTTGCAATTGTATCAGTACATTAAAACTTGCCTTTTCAAAGTTTCACTTTAATAATCTAGATCCATGTTTTTTTGTTCTGTATTGTATGATGTTTTATTCAATGCCTTTTATTCTGGATATCAGTGGAAATGTTTAATGGGGAACCCTTTTCCTCCAGGGTTACATTTTATACACAGTAAAGGCTCTCATATAAATTAATGCTATTATTGACATATTGAATTTCAGAAAGTAAATGCAGTGTCAGATTTAAGAGTCCCACACATTGATCAACAAATCACTCCAGGTTCTTTTTTTAAATTTTCATTTCTTAATACCCTGTTTTATTTCATTCATGAGCTATTTTCTTTTTTTTCTGTTGCAGTATTTTCTTTTGAAGTAGTGAGGATTATGGACATTGGAGATGTATTTTCCCTGTATGTTATTATTAATAAAAACTGGTAAACTAATGGCTATTTGAATTTACTGATCTATTAAAACATTTAAAAATTTATAAGTACCATGCCTCCATACACTGTTAATATAGGTGGTGATTTTTCTGGTGCTATTGAGTAAGGAATTCTTTTTGTTTCCTTATCTTTTCAGCTTAATGAGTTTTAAGGGACATATATCAAGGCATAAGCATCACAGAAACAATTAATAATCAAGTAATAACTAGATCTAACCTCATTATACTTTTCATGACTTCAGTTAAGACGTTTATGGAGAATTTAAAAGTTTCTTTTTAAGATGAAAGGTGTGAGTTAGTTTGACTTTTCATTTTTTAAATTTCAATCATTATTACATATTTGCATTGAGATCAAGGTAATTTATTTCCTTCAAATAGCTTAATATAATATCACATGATATTTTTGTATTAGCATAATGGTTTCTAATCCAAATTACTATTTTTTTAAGCCATTCTATCTCCTAGTATAAATAAACATTTCAACTTAGTTCTACTTTCAATACTGATCATGCCCATCCACATTAAGTATTAGTAGAGAATTTGATCAAGGGTGAGTAGAGATTATTAATTCCTTCTTTAGCTGATTGCATTGGCTGCACCAGTCTGGTTTTAGTTATTACATTGTGACGTAAAGCAGAAGTCTACTATTTTGACTTTTACATTTACTGAACACAGGATATCCAGCATGACTATCACACTATACAGTATTGTCTCACAAAATGACGATTTTTTCCAGGATAACATAATATGGATTTAAAGGAAGTAGAGCTGCAAAACTTCTGAAAGATGTTGGAATTTCAGACAAAACAGGATTTATATCTATATTACTTTGTGTATCCAGTTGAGGTACCAAATTGGCACACCATAGAAACTAACACCATACCCAAAGGTAAACTTTATTACTTAATACATCCTAAAAATCAAGCTTTGACAAGATCTGCAGGGGGAACGGTTACAACTTTGAGTGAAGGAGCTTGAAGAACAACCTAGTTTTCACCAAACCCTAAAAAAAGCATGAAGAAAAACTCAGACCTTTAAGTGACCATCTAGAAATTAACACTAATAGTATTACTTTAAAAGTAGAAAACAGAAAAAAAAAGTAGATAACAGAATTCAGAATGTATACATATTAGCAATAATATCCAATTTAAAATCCAAAATCAGTGGGCATGCAGGAAAATGTCATCTATTTTCCATAGGGAAAAAGTACCCAACACTGAGATGGTTTTGATGTTTTAGTTAACAGATAAAGCTTTAAAGTAATTATTATAAATATGGTTGAGGATATAAGCAAAATATGATCATAATGAGTGAATAGATAGGCAATCTTAAACTAACAAAAGAAGAAAATGGAAATTTTAGAACCAGAACTGTACAATGTGAGAAATAAAATATCACAGGATATTGTAGGAGAAATAGTAAATAAGACTGAAAGAAAATCAATAGAAATTTTCAAACTTGATAAACAGATAACAAAATTTGAATTACAATAAGTGATCCCAGTAACCTGAAGAATATCAAATGGTCTAACAGTAACTGGTGTTTCAGAAGGAGACTTGAATGAGAAAGGACCAGATATAAAATAATTAGAAAATTATACTGGTGAATTTCCAAATTTGATTAGATCCAATGAAGGGGAAAAGAAAACAGGATTTGTGGCAAATTCATCGAATGAGTATTTTAGAAATTCTTTTTTGGGTGATAACTTATTAGAAAAGGTATGTCTGGATTTCCATTTTAGTTACACCACTTATGGTGTGATATTTGGCCCATTGCCTGATGTTCTCTGAAAAAAAAGTAAAGAAAATAAAATACAGCCTCATTGTGGTCTCATATTCATGAGATTATAAGATACTTGCAGTTACTAATTACCAAATTTTTCTCCCATGGGTAATTTCAGACAGTTTTTAAAAGATTTTACATCTTTTTGATCTGGCTTATTTTTATGTGTGTATTTTCTTTGTTTTTGAACTATATTTTAATATAAAAAACAGAAAAAGCACTTACTATAGGGCTTCAGTGTGTGACAAACAAAGTATACAATAAATGTGGCTGGTAGTTATTTTAAATGGAAATTAATTGTTTAAAACAACTGTTTAGAAGGCAAAGAAAAGGTCAAGTTGGTAATATCCTGGAAAAAATTGGAGCATACTTATCAAGAAATGCTTCATGAGATAACTATACAAATGGATATGTATACTGTGTTCTTGAGGAGGAAGTGCCAATTTCATGTACAAATCAATTTGCTTAGTTTACCTGTAAATTTTATGTGTTTTGAGTTAAAATTTCAAAAAGGCCAATTGTAAAATTTAAATTTAACTGACAAAAAATATTTAAAAACCATGACAATTCATAAGGGAGACAATGAAATGTACAGAACTATAGTAATTAGAAAAGTATGCCACTGAGACACAAATATAAAGACATAGAAAAAGAACATGCTAGGTAGTCAAAATATAGAACCAACATACAGGAATTAATGATATGTGAAAGTGTTACTTCATTCAGATCAGTGGGAAAGTATGAACTGTACCATGACTATGTAAGACAACTGGATAGATATTTAGAAGTGTGATTAGATCTATTATAAACCTTACGCAAAGTAAGTTCCAGCTTGACTTTAGACTTAAACATTAAAAAAAAACCCAAAACAGTAAATGTCAGATTATTATAACATTATCTTGGAACATTGAATCAAAAAAGAGAAAAACAAAAAATCCAGAAGGATGAAATGGAAAATGAAAGCAGGAGAGCAGACTTAAATACAAATACATTATTAATAAAATTCAGTGAGCAAGTACATACTGCATGCTGTCTTAGAGATACATCCTATAAATGGAATACACCCACAGAGTAAAAGTAAAAGAATGAAGACTGTATCTTAGGCAAATATTAAGCAGAGTAAAGCTGGCCTGAGTATATTAATAACAGTAAAAGAAGACTTGCGTACAAGAGATATTACCAGAGACAGAGAGGGAGATTTGGTAGTAGTAGAAGGGTCAATGTCAGGATGATATAATAATAAAAATCTGTATGTACCTTATGACAAGTCTTTAAAACATCTAAAAGCAAATCTTACAGACCTAAGGCAGAAATTTTAAAAAGTTAATTATCAGAGCTGGAGATTCTAACACATCTCTCTCATTAATTGATAGAATTACGGAAAAAACAATTAGTATATAGATTAGAAAAATAAATGTCAACCAAGCTGAATTAATTGAAATGTACAGAACCCTACACCAAACAGCTCAATGTTTACTTGTTGCACATAGAATATTCAACAAAGCAGACTAAAAGTGAGCCTTAAAATAAGTGTCAACAAATGTAAAATAGTTGCTATCTTACAAACTATGATCTCTATAACATGTAAAATAGGAATTAATAGAAATAAAGTATTAAGAAAATTAAAAATTGAAAATAAAAAAACACAATCATCACTCACATGGTTCAAAGAAGAAATCAGAAGATATATTTTTATAAAAATTAAAAACAAATTAATCTAATTAAAAAATCAGCAACAAAAAAGCTTTCAAATTAAATTGTACTGGAAAAACATTTTGTTGGTCATTACATTGATGTTTATAGGAAAATTTATAGACACAATTGCCTATATTAGAAAAATATAAATATTTAAAATTTTGTAAGTTTTCATTTTTAAGTAGAAAATGAAGAAATTATACCAAAGGCAATAAAAAAGATGTGGTGGAGGTAAAGAACAAAAATCACTAAAATGGAAAAATAAAAACAATGGAAGAAATTTAAAAAGGCAAAATTTCATTCTTAGAAAATAATAATAAAGTTGATGACTCTTTTAAAAGGTTGATGAAAAAAGCAGCACACAAATTATGAAAATATATGGAAAAAAATGGGAAACTCTAGAGGTCCTATAGATATTAAAAGTAAAACAAGGACATACAGAGCAAGATGGTAGAATAGGAGGTCCCCCATGCATATTCTCCCACAGCAACATAATTTGGCAGTCATCCGTGGACAAAATTTTATCTGTAGGATTTGGAATCCAGGTAGAATTTTCAAAATGCCAGTAGAGACCAAGGCCAAGAAAGGATATCTGGAAAAGGCAGGTCTATATACACAAGGCTAACCACCTGTAGTCCTGGTTACAAACCCAGTTCTCTTTTAAACTTGACTATAGGCACCCTTGGCCTTGGTTGTGCCACTATTACCATTTGCCAAGAGTCCCAGAAAGAGTCATAACTGTTTGCCCCACAGGCCAGCTTGAAGGCCTTGGTCCAGCTAAGGATTTTAAAGTGGCCCTAAAACCCAGTTCCAGCTCCTCCCAGCCATGGTCTAGGAGGTAGTCTTGACACTTCAGGGATCCACTGGGAGTCATGTCTGTCTGCTCCCAGAGGCTGGCCTTTCAGACCCCTTAGTAACAAGCCTCTCAACCTCAGACCACACTGCAGACACAGCATTAGCAACATGACACAGTTAACCTCCACTTAACTATGATCCTGGGGGAAATCCCATCAGCCAATGAGAGATCTTTATCTGCTAAAACCATTCTGTAAAAAATGAAAGTGGTATTTGTTCCTTCAAATGCCCAAACAATGCAAAGCTACAGAGATCATGCAGAATTAGGCAAAAGTGGCAATACCCAAAAAAATCTAGTGAAACTCTAGTATCCAAAGAAATGGATATCTATAAATTATCCGATGAGAAAAAGTCCAATATAATAATCTTAAGGTAGATCAATGAGGTGTAAGAAAACATAGATAGCCAACTAAACAAAATCAGAGAAAACTGCATAAATGAAATGAGAAGTTAATAAAGATGTAGAAACAATAAGAAAGAATCATGAATCCATAGAGCTAAAAAGAAAATTAAACAGCTTTGACAGAAGACCTGATCATTCAGAAGAAAGAATCAGCAAATGCAAAGACAAGTCATTTGAACTTAGAGAAATAAAAAAAGAGTGAAGAAAGCATACCAGACATATAGGACACTATAAAAAAAAAGACTATATATATATTACAGCAGTCCAAAAAAGGAGCAGATAAAGAAAGGGGCATAAAGTATATTTAAAGAAATAATAGCTGAAAACTTCTCAAATCTTGGGGGGATATAAACATCCAGACTCATGAAGCTCAAAAGACCCCACCCCAAGCAAGATCAAGCCAAAGATTAGCCAAGACACATTATAATCAAATTGTTGAAAATCAAGACAAAGAATTATGAGAGCAGCAGGACAAAATGATTTATAATATACAAGAGAACCCTCATAAAGCTATTAGTGGATTTATCAGTTGAAACCTTGCAGGTCAGGAGGTAGTATGATGATATATTCAAAGTGCTGAAAGATAAAATAGCAACAAAGTCAAGCATGCAAAACACAGCAAAGGTGTCATTGAATCAAGGAGAGAAAATTTTAAGCCCTAAAATATCTGAGGGTATCTACCACTAGATCTGCCTTACAGGAAATGCTAAAAAAAGTTCTTCATGTTGAAAAGTAAGTCACTGTATCATGATACATAGTTCAATTAATCATTAAGTTACAATTGTCAAGATATATGCACCAAAAATCAAAGCACCTAAATATATAAAGCAAATATGAACAGACCAAAAGCAGGAAATAGCAACATAATAGATTTCAAAACCCCACTTTCAACAAGGACAAAACATCCAGACAGAAAATCAATAAGGAAACTTTAGATTTGAAAAAAAGTATATAACAAATGGACCTAAAGATGTATACAGAACATTCTAACCAACAGCAACAGAACACACATTTTTCTCAAGCAGACATGGAACTTCTCCAAGATAGATTGATCATATGCTAGGTCACAGAAAAAGTATTAACAGAACTGAGGAGACTGAAGTCATATTAACTTCCTTTCCTGATCTTGTGTTGCCTTTCCTTTTGGTGTGAAATAAAAAAGTCATTGTGAACACCAATCTCAAGGAGTTTACCCCCCATATTTTCTTGTAGTATTTTTATGGTTTCAGATCTTATGTTCAAGTATTTAATCTAGTTTGAGTTGATATTTTTAGAATGACGTAAGATAGAGCTCCAGTTTCATCCATTTGCATGTGGTTGTATGGTTTTCCTGGCACCATTTATTGATGAAACTATTTTTTCTCCATTATATATTCTTGGCCTCATTGTCATAAATTAATTATTCATACATGCACTGGTTTATTTCCGGGGTCTCTCTGTTTCACAGTTTATGCTAGTTTTGTGACAATACCACACTGTTTTGATTTTATAGCTTTATAATATAATTTGAACACAGAAATTGTGATGCCTCCAACATTGTTCTTTTTTCTTAGGATTGTTTTGTCTATTTGGAGTCTTTTGTGGTTACACTAATTTTAGGATTCTTTTTTCTATTTCTGTGAAAAATAAGACTGGAATTAAGTGGGATTGCATGGATTTATAAACTGCTTTGGGTAGTGTTGATGTTTTAACAACATTAATTGTTCCAATCCATAAGCACATATTACAATTACATTTATGCCTTTTACAATGTCTTTCATCAGGGTCTTATATTTTTCAGTGTACAGGTCTTTTACATACCTGGTTAAATTTATTCCTATGTATTTTATTATTTCTAATATAATAAAAAATGTGATATTCTCTCAATTCCTCTTCATTGTTAGTGTTTAGAAACAGATAATTTTTGTATGTGGATTTTTTTTTGGTATCATTAATCTGCAACTACATGAGTGACATTATGGTTACTAGACTCCCCCCATCGTCAAGTCCCCACCACGTACCCCATTACAGTCACTGTCCATCAGCGTAGTAAAATGCTATAGAATTACTACTTGTCTTCTCTGTGTTGTACAGCCCTCCCTGTGGTCCCCACACCCTACATTATGTCTGCTAATTATAATGCCCCTTTTCCCCCCTTGTCCCTCCCTTCCCACCCATCCTCCCCAGTCCCTTCCCCTTTGGTAATTGTTAGTCCATTCCTGGGTTCTGTGAGTCTGCTGCTGTTTTGTTCCTTCAGTTTTATTCTTTGTTCTTATACTCCACATATGAGTGAAATCATTTGATACATGTCTTTTTCCTCCTGGCTTATTTCACTCAGCATAATACCCTCTAGCACCATCCATGTTGTTGCAAATGGTAGGATTTGTTTTCTTCTTATGGCTGAATAATAATCCATTGTGTATATGTACCACATCTTCTTTATCCATTCATCTACTGATGGACACTTGGGTTGCTTCCATTTCTTGGCTATTGTAAATAGTGCTGTGATAAACATAGGGGTGCATATGTCTTTTTCAAACTGGGCTGCTGCATTCTTAGGGTAAATTCCTAGGAGTGGAATTCCTGGGTCAAATGGTATTTCTATTTTGAGATTTTTGAGGAAACTCCATACTGCTTTCCACAATGGTTGAACTAATTTACATTCCCACAAGCAGTGTAGGAGGGTTCCCCTTTCTCCACATCCTCACCAACTTTTGTTGTTCTTTGTCTTTTGGGTGGTGGCTATCCTTACTGGTGTGAGGTGATATCTCATTGTGGTTTTAATTTGCATTTCTCTGATGATTAACAATGTGGAGCATCTTTTCATGTGCTTGGTGGCCATCTGAATTTTTTTTTTTTTGGAGAAGTGTCTGTTCAGCTTCTCTGCCCATTTTTTAATTGGATTATTTGCTTGTCTGTTGAGGTGCATGAGCACTTTATATATCTTGAATGTCAATCCTTTATCAATAGGTCATTTATGAATAAATTCTCCCATACTGGAGGATGTATTTTTGTTCTATTGATGATGTCCTTGGCTGTAAAGAAGCTTTTCAGCTTGATATAGTCCCACTTGTTCATCTTTGCTTTTGTTTCTCTTGCCCGGGGAGATATGTTCATGAAGAAGTTGCTCATGTTTATGTCCAAGAAATTTTTGCCTATGTTTTTTCTAAGAGTTTTATGGTTTTATGACTTACATCCAGGTCTTTGATCCATTTTGAATTTACTTTTGTGTATGGGGTTAGACAATGATCCAGTTTCATTCTCTTACATGTAGCTGTCCAGTTTTGCCAACATCAGCTGTTGAAGAGGCTTTCATTTCCCCATTGTACATCCATGGCTCCTTTATCATATATTAATTGACCATTTATGTTTGAGTAAATACTTAGACTCTCTATTCTGTTCCACTAGTCTGTGGGTCTGTTCTTGTGCCAGTATCAAATTGTCTTGATTACTGTGGCTTTGTAGTAGAGCTTGAAGTTGGAAAATGAGATACCCCCTGCTTTATTCTTCTTTCTCAGGATTTCTTTGGCTATTCAGGGTCTTTTGTCATTCCATACGAATTTTAGAACTGTTTGTTCCAGTTCGTTGAAGAATGTTGTCGGTATTTTGATAGGGATTGCATTGAATCTGTGGATTGCTTTTGGCAGGATGGCCATTTTGACAATATGAATTCTTCCTAGCTAAGAGCATGGGATGAGTTTCCATTTGTTAGTGTCCTCTTTAATTTCTCTTAGAAGTGTCTTGTAGTTTTCAAGGTATAGGTCCTTCACTTCCTTGGTTAGGTTTATTCCTAGATGTTTTATTCTTTTTGATGCAATTGTGAATGGAATTGTTTTCCTGATTTCTCTTTCTGCCAGTTCATCATTAGTGTATAGGAAAGCAACAGATTTATGTGTATTTATTTTGTATACTGCATCTTTGCTGAATTCAGATATTATTTCCCATAGTTTTGGAGTGGAGTCTTTAGGGTTTTATATGTACAATATCATGACATCTGCAAATAGTGACAGTTTGACTTATTCCTTACCAATCTGGATGCCTTGTATTTCTTTGTTTTGTCTGATTGCTGTGGCTAGGACCTCCATTACCATGTTGAATAACAGTGGGGAGAGTGGGCATCCCTGTCTTGTTCTTGATCTTAGAGGAAAAGCTTTCAGCTTCTCTCTGTTAAGTATGATGTTGGCTGTGGGTTTGTCATATATGGCCTTTATTATGTTCAGGTACTTGCCCTCTATACCCATTTTGTTGAGAGTTTTTATCATGAGTGGATTTTGAATTTTGTCAAATGCTTTTTCAGCATCTATGGAGATGATCATGTGGTTTTTGTCCTTCTTTTTGTTTTTGTGGTGGATGATGATGGATTTTCGAATGTTGTACCATCCTTGTATCCCTGGGATAAGTTCCAATTAGTCATGATGGATGATCTTTTTGATGTGTTTTTGAATTCTGTTTGCTAATATTTTGTTGAGTATTTTTGCATCTATGTTTATCAGGGATATTGGTCTGTAATTTTCTTTTTCTGTGGGGTCTTTGCCTGCTTTTGGTATTACACTAATGCTGGCTTCATAGAATGAGTTTGGAAATATTCCCTCCTCTTCTATTTTTTGGAAAACTCTAAGGAGAATGGGTATTGTGTTTTCTCTATATGTGTGATAAAATTCAGTGGTGAATCCATCTGGTCTGGGGGTTTTATTCTTGGGTAGTTTTTTGATTACTGATTCAATTTCATTGCTGGTAATTGGTCTGTTTAGATTTTCTGTTTCTTCCTTGGTCTGTGTTGTAATTTTGTATTTTTCTAGAAAGTTGTCCATTTCTTCTAGGTTATCCAGTTTGTTAGTGTGTAGATTTTCATAATATTCTCTAATAATTCTTTGTATTCCTGTGATTTATGTAGTGATTTTTCCTGTCTCATATCTGATTCTGTTTATGTGTGTAGATTCTCTTTTTCTGTTAATAAGTCTGGCTAGGGATTTGTCTATTTTATTTATTTTCTCAATGAATCAGCTCTTCCTACCTTTGATTTTTTTCTATTGTTTTATTCTTCTCAATTTTGTTTATTTCTTCTCTGATCTTTATTATGTCCCTCCTTCTGCTGACTTTGGGCCTCATTTGTTCATCTTTTTCCAGTTTCAATAATTGTGACTTTAGACTATTCATTTGAGATTGTTCTTCCTTCTTTAAATAGGCCTGGATTGCTATGTACTTTCATCTTAGAACTGCCTTCACTGCATCCCCATAAGTTGTTGTATTGTGGTTTTGTTTTCATTTGTCTCCATGTATTGCTTGATCTCTGTATTAATTTGGTCACTTATCCATTGATTATTTGGGAGCATATTGTTAAACCTCCATATGTTTGTGAGCCATTTTTTTTGTACAATTTATTTCTAGTTTCATACCTTTGTGATCTGAGAAGTTGGTTGGTAGATTTGCAATCTTTTTCAATTTATTGAGACTCTTTTTGTGGCCTAGTATGTGATCTATTCTGGAAAATGGTCCATGGGCACTTGAGAAGAATGTGTATTCTGCTGCTTTTGGGTGTAGAGTTCTGTGGATGTCTGTTAGTTCTATCTGTTCTAGTGTGTTGTTCAGTACCTCTGTGTCCTTACTTTTTTCTGTCTGGTTGATCTGTCCTTTGGAGTGAGTGGTGTGTTGAAGTCTCCTAAAATGAATGAATCACATTCTATTTCCTCCTTTAATTCTGTTAGTATCTGTTTCACATATGTTGGTGCTCCTGTATTTGGTGCGTATATATTTATAATGGTTATATTTTTGCTTGGTTTTGTTATCAGAGTAAATGTTGCATCAAAAAATAAGTTCAGAAATGTTTCCTCTTCATCTATTTTTAGGAAAGTTTCACAGGGATTGGAATTTACTGTTTTGTTTAGTATTATTCACTAGTGCAGTCATCTAGTCCTGAGTTTTTTGTTGGAAGATTTTTCATTACAGATTCTATGTCTTTAGTAGCAATTGATATATTCATCCTTAATATTTTTTTCATGATTCGCTCTTGGTAGTTTTTGTTTCTAGTAATTTATCCATTTCTTCTAGGTTATCCAATTTTGGGGCCTATAATTGTTTCAAGTAGGCTCTTATAATTCTTTGTATTTGTGTAGTGTGAGATACATTTCTTCTTGTCTTTCATTTCTAATTTTATTTATTTGTGTCCTCTCTTTTTTGCATCATAAATCTAGCTAAAGATCTTTTTTTTTAGGAAACTAACACTTAGCTTTATTGATCTTCTCTATTTTATTTTTAGTCTTGCTTTCATTTATTTCTGCTTCTTCAAGTTCTTTTTGGTACATATTCCTCTCTTAACTTACTTGTCTCTTTGTACTGGTTTCTCAGCCACTTCCTCCAGTCTTGTTGGAGTGGTTTCTTGCAGGATATGAGCCTTATTGTTCAGCCTGGCCCTAACCCTTGGTTGCTTCTCAACACTTTGTGATTTTCCATGCTGCCTTCTTTGTTTTTATTGCCTTCTAGTACTTGAGGTCATGCCAGGACCTATCACTGGCACAAAACGGAGGTCCTCAATGAGAACCTGGGTGCAGATTGATTGGAAGCCAGACCTTCTGGTAGTAGCTTTGAAAACATTCAAGTGTACTTCTTTCATGGAAAGACTGGGAGCTGGGCATTTTTGTCATCTCCCTTGCCAGTGATACTTGGATGATAGCTGGGTAAGAACTGTTTCTTTGTTGGCTGAAATCCTGTGGGTCTGTAAACATATGTCCCACTGGTTACCAGAGTGAGGAGATCAAGAGGTACATTCCCTGGGTGCAACCATAAAATCTGGGGCACGAGACATGTGCACAAACTCCTTCCAAGGAGTTATTGGTGATTTGCTACAGTTGTTAGCTAGAGGGAGAATGCTGAGATGGCATCTATTAGTTCGCTTAGCCTCTGGGGAGAATCATGGTATCTTTTATATTACTACTAAATTTAAAGCCTGACCTTCAGGCAGCAAGCTTTTATGGTACAGGAATGTGCCTGTTTCAGGAAGATATTGGGAGATGGGTGTTTCTGTCTGTTCCCTTTGTGGTGAGCCCTGGGGAGTTAGCTATGGTGAGTTCTTGCAAAACCTGTTTGTTTGCTAGTCTTGTAGATCTCATGGAAAAAAGTCCTGTTGAATTTCAGGGCTATGTGTTTTGGGGGACCATCTTTCAAATAGATACCTTAGAAGTTGGGGTATTAGATGTCTGATCCACACCATTCATGCCTAAGGGAACAGCTATGCTGTGGGTAGGGTTATGGCAAAAGTGTGTCTCAGCTTTTGCTACTCGTTTTTATGTAGGTTTTTTAATCATTCACTAGATGTGTAGCAGTCACTTGACTAGTTTCTGGAGGTCTTTCAGGAGGAATTGTTCCACATGTAGGTGTATATTCAATGTACTCATTAGAAGGGGGTGAATTCAGGAGACTTCTATATTACCATCTGGGACTTGAACTCCTACTCTTCATAATCTTTATTTTTCCTGAAATACAGATGTACATGATTTCAAAATAATTTCTAGTCATAAAATATTTCCGATTAAGTAGAGTTTTTATAGCTTATTTAATGCTATGTAATGAAATCCTAGAAAACTCCACAAATATTAGAAAACATATCTATTTTTCTGCCTTATATTAAATTTGGTAAGTATTTTTAGCTTCAGAAGATAAAATGTTCTCCTTAAGGTTATCAATATAATCAACTTATAATTAATATTAACAATTATTTATCTATTTGATATTTGAAGGCTAGTAAATTTTTAACAAAATTAAAAGCTTTCACAATCATTATTGTAACATTTTCCCCTTGTTACAATCAATAAAATTTATATTTCAACTTAAAGAATACCAAATATATGCAGAGATTTTAAATGTTACATCTAGAATAAGTATCTATAGTTGGATGCACTTACATGATAATATAAATCAAATGATGCATTTATATCACTGCTGTTCATAGTCTCAGTATGATTTTAACCCCACACAATCACAGTCTATTCAACATATACACATTTAATATTGTCAGAAAATGTATTGAAGTTATACTTGCAAACACTGAAACTAACACCAAAGCCAAATAGAAAATTTGAGCTAAAAACAGGCTAAAACTAAATTTTGGCACTTTATTATCTATTCTATTTCAACTTATAAGGGTATAGGGAAAATGGAAATTTTGTGGCCAGGATTCTCACCTGATACTAATATCGCCCATTGTGTACATACAGGAGCTTGCTTGCATGCCTGTTGGCAGTAGGCTGTTTACTGCTGATAGAGCTCCACTCAGAGTGAACTGTCAGTCACAGAAGTATTGCCTTGGTGAGAGGTGAAAAGGAAACACACAAGCTCCTGAACATAATGGTATGAGGCATTTGACAGTCACCAAAGGGACCTGCCAACAGTTCAACCCCATGCTAGGAAGCAGAGAGAAAAGCCCCAGAGCTTGGTGCTGAGAAGGAGGAGGAAGTGGAGAGGGAAGGCATAGAGCCTGGTGTTGGGGAGTAGGAGGAGCAGAGATGGAGCCATCTGCAGAGGCATTGCCTGGGGAGCAGGGAGTGGAGCCAGGGCCAGAGACTGAGATGGGCAGATGGGAGTCTGGCTCTTGACTTGCTGCCATGAGAATAAAACTCAGGATGAGCCCTTTTTTACCCCCAACATTCCATTGTCTTTATTCAGTGTCACTGATTGAATAAACAAGGGGAACAGCAGGGGAAACTAGTGTACCAAAAAATAGAGATGTAGGGCATGATCACTCTTACATATATATGTAGAATTATGTATGTTTTCAAATGTATAATAAATATTAAATATATAATGCAAATTTATATTTTTATTTAGATATCATTCTTTGCTTAATTCCACAGTACCATATCTGTAACCACAATACTCAAGTTTAGGAATCTGATCCTGTTTTATATTTCTGTTTGACATCTTTTCAGGAATTTATTAGGATAAAATATTTTAGAGATTCAGCCTTGTATTTCAAGACTATAAACAGATATTTTTAAGACAATAAATGAAGAAATGAAACTGTTATCCAGAAATTCATTCTAATGACAAATGCCTCATACAGTAACCAAATAATAAAAAAATTATGATTTACATTTCAATAGCTAAACTCTTATCTCATATTGTTGGTAGTATTGAATTACTTTTGTCCTTTGAGTTCTGATTGATTTTAATTAATTAATTCATTTGTACTTTTAAACATTTACCAAGTACATATCATAACCACAGCTCTGTATTATGCTTAGTATTTATTCAAACCAATTGTTCTTGCCCTCACAAAGCTACAGAAACTTTCATATATTATCCTGCTTCATCACATAATATTTACATTCTCTAAACCATCTCATGCTCTTTATGAAATGAGAAGTTATATGTATATAACTTCAATCACACAAAGTAGATTGTGGTTATAACATAGAGAAGAGCTGGGAAAGTTATCTTCCTAGTATAATCAATATGCCTGATCAACAAAGCATTTGGCTGAAGTAGAAGCTTTAAGGCAGGTGAGGAAGAGCTCATAAATACAGTGATTCCTGGAAGATAAGTTGATTGCCTCTTTAAACATTTTGGTGCTCATCTATTTCTTGCCAAAATGTGGTTCTACTAAACAAAGTCTTCCTTTTATTCTCTTTTTCACACAGACATTAGCATGACAATTTACACAAAAGATGAAACCACAGGGTTTTAAAGTATGAAGAAGTATTACAAGCAATCTCATCCCAATTCCTTCATTGTACAGCTGATGATACATATCTGTAGTTTGCACAGAAATCTTACAGAAGCTATGATGCAAAGTTACTGGCCAGCTTTACCAGACTATAAATTTATATAGATAATTAAAAAATAACAAGATATAAAACACTCCATATTTTAAATTCCACACAACCAAATTATTCTCATAGTTTCAGTGTGAGAAACATTTTCTAAGGTAAGCATCTTGAACATTCTTATTTAACAGTTTAAATGTCCATAGCAAATAAAAACTAGAAGAAATTCAGAAGTGGGGGTTAAAAACTAGGATGTCTTTTATGTGCAATCATAATTCTATAAAATTAGATTTGATGCCATGAACTCTACCTACTATCCATAACTTATATTATATATTAGTTTATACATTTAAAAGATGTAAACATGTTCAATTATCTGTGGACTTCCATAAAAATAATTTTTAATGAATAATGCTAAATCCAGTGCAGTGCCCAATCGAAATACTTTACAATCTTTAAAATAATCTGGTTAATTATATCTTTCACTTTCCTCTTAATTTAGATTTTGAATGACAGTGTTGATTTCAAGAGACAGAATAACATTTGGAAGCTTGTCTCTTAGTTCCTTTTCCCTCTTACTTCACATTTTAACAAGCCATAAGTATGCCATCCATCCTGTATTTTTTGCCTATTCCACTACTTTCATTTCAAAAGCTCTCCAAATAAGAAATATATAAAGTGAATACTTATTAGAATGGCCTACTTTGAAGATGGCACATTTCTTCCATAAGTAAAAGAGATGCTTAAATACTTATTTATCCCCACATTGTTTCAAGCATTTTAAATTCCTTTGCTGCTGAGCTATGAATTATATTTAACCATTTCTGTGTTTTTTTTTCAAAAACACCTACCCACTCACCTCTTATTTTTAAATATCTCCCTGCTATTACTTTTAACTCAGCCAGTGGTGTCATGGTAAATGTTTGATAATGATATGTTTTAAAAAATTACATTCATACATATATATATATATGTATTTATATATATATATATGGACATATATTATAAATTTTACTTATTAAAATGTGTATAGACTCCAATTAAAAAATATTAATAAAATACATAATACTCCTTGTTGTTGTGGCCAACCTTTTAATTATTGTATTCATAATCAAACTATGGTTTTATATAACAAATGAGTGTAGTTCTGATATGAATGATGGTTAATATTTTCACTTCATCAATAATTAAGACAAGGGTGAAACAAGAAAAATATATGTTGGATATTCATCATTTGCATGTCATTGAATGCATTTGTTTCTAAAGTGAATCATAATTTTCAAATACTTGCAGAATATTTCCTGATATTTATCGTCACTGCAATGTCTACAGACAGAACACAATTTTCAACTTAATCTCCATCACTTAAGTCTGGAAAATCAACAACAACAAAAAAAACACCAGTTCTTATTTGTAGTATTTCCCAATTTTCATGCTCGCCAGTTCCTATCCACAATACTGCTATCAATAATTTCCAGGTTGCCACATGACAAATTGGATGTGAGGTTGACAAGAGATGTGCAGTAGTACAGCAATATAGAGTATATTTACATTGCAAATAAAATAAATACAAATGATGTCATAGCACTGATAGTTTGTAAATGTAGAAAAATAATGTGAAGAGATGAGTTTAGAAAATATTACCTTTTCAAAAAAGTTTACTGAGATTCATATACCAATACTATACCTATTTAAAGTATATAATTCAGTGGTGTTAAGTATATTCAGGTATGTGCAACAATCACCATGATCAATTTTAGAACATTTCATGCTTTCAAAAAGAAACTCTGTATCCCTTATCTATCAACCCACTGAACTCCCACCCCCTCAGCCCTAAACAACTACTAATCTATTTTCTGTCTCAATAAAGTTGCCTCTTTTGGACTTTGCATATTAATGGAAACATATAATATGTGCTCTTTTTGTGACTGACTTCTCTTACCAACTGTAACTGATTTCTGAATACAAATTATTCAGATAATTTATCCATTTTAATTATTTATCTTTTAAATATTGATTTGTAAGAATTTTTATATATCTGTACAATTCTATTGTAGGTATATGACTTACAAGCACTTTTTCCAATCTTAAGGGTAACACTAACTTTTTTGACATCCTTTGAATAAAAACATTTTTAACTTAGATGTTCACTTTATTTTTTCTTGTTCATGTTTTTGTTGCTATCTAAGAATCCTTTGCCAAATCCAAGATTATGAATTTTTACTCCTTAGTTTTTGCCTAGAAGTTCTATGGTTTTATCTTTTATACATTAAATATTTGATTTATTTCAGTTAATTTTTATATATGGTGTGAAACAAGGGTTCAACTTCATTATTTACCATGCGGCTGTCTGGTTGTTACAGCACCACTTTCTGAAAACACTGTCTTTTCCCCACTGAATTGTGTTGACACCCTTGTCAAAATCAGTTGGTCATAGATGTGTGAATTTATTTCAGAACTCTAAATTCTGTACTGTTGATCTATATGTGTTCTGTCCTTGTGCCAGTACAGGCAGTCTTGATTACTGCTGCTTTGTAGTATGTTCTGAAATCAGAAAATATGAGTCTTCTTACTTTGCTCTCCTTTTTTCAAGTTTATTTTAGCTACTCTGTGCTCCTTGCAATTCCAAATGACTTTCACGATCAGCTTATGTAGTTCTCTAAGGAATTCAGCTGAGATTCTGATGAGAATTGTATATCACTTTGGGAAGTATTGCCATCCTAGCACAGTTAACTTATTTGATCATGAATATGCAATATATTTCCAATTATTTAGATATTCTTTAATTTCTTTGAACATCTTTTTGTTTTCAAACTTTAAGTTTTATACTTTTGCTAAATATATTCATAAGTATTTTATTCTATTTAATGCTTCATTAAATAAATTGTTTTCTTAATTCCATTTTTGGATTCTTCATTGTTGGTATATAGAAATATAATTAATTTTTGTATATTGATCTTCTATCCTGAAGCCTAGCTGAACTCATTTATTAGGTCTAATAGTTTTTTAATTGAATTCTGTAAGATTTTCTATCTACAAAATCATGCCATCTGTGAATATAGATAGGTTTTCTTCTACCTTTCTAATTTGGATGTTTATTATTTCTTTTTCTTGGTTAATTGCTGTGGATCTAACTTTTAGTACAATGTTGAATATAATAGAAAAAGTGGACACTTTTGTTTTGTTCCTGATCTTAGAGATAAGGCATCCTGTCTTTCACATTAAGTGTATTAGCTGTGAGGTTTTTATAGATACCATTTATTTGGTTGAGAAAGTGGCCTTGTATTAGTAGTTTCTTTAGTGTTGTTATGATGAAGAGTGCTAGATTTTGCCAAATGATTTTCTGTCTCTTTTGAGAAGATCATGTATTTTTGTAAATTTTGAATTCATTTGTATAATTTATTGCTACATTAGTTTGCTAGGGCTGCTCTAACAAAGTACCAACAGTCTGGGTGATTTAAAGTTATTAAAAAAAAACCAGAATATTTATTGTCTCACAGTTCTGGAGGCTAGATGCCCATAATCAAGGTATCAGTAGGGGTGAATGCCTCTGAGGGCTGTAAGGCAAGAATCTGTTCCAGTCTTCTTTCATTGGCTTTCAGTTAGCTGTTTTCTTTTTAGATCTCTTCCCTCTGTGCAAGTCTCTGTGTTCTTATTGTTGCCCCCTCTTTTTTTTTTTTTTTTAGTTTTATGGATGTATGAATGACAGACAAAAATATTTAAATTAACATATCCATCAACTTATATAGTTACCTTTTTTGGGGACAATGAGAACACTTAAGATTACTCTCTTATTGGTTTACAAGTATGCAATAAAATATTACTTACTATATTCAGCATGTTATATATTAGATCCCCAGAGCTTATTCCTCTTGTTACTGAAAGTCTGTGCCATTTTACCAACATCTCTCCATTCCCACCCGACCCCAGCCTCTGGCAGCCACTTTTCTATGAGTTCAACTCTCTAGTTCTATGAGTTCAACATTTTTAGATTTCACATTTAAGTGAGATCAGGCAGTATTTATCTTTGTCTGGATTACTTCACTTAGCATAATGCCCTCTAGGTTCATTCACAATTCATGTTCCCACAAATGACAAGATTTACTTCTCCTTTTTTATTTTATGTCTGAATAATATATTAATATAATAATGTAATATATATATGTATGTATATGTATATTTATGTGTGTCTCACAACTTCTTTATCCAATCCATTCATCAATGGATACTTAGATCATTTTCATATCTTTGGATATCTAGATTGTTTCCATAATCTTTAGTCATTTTCCAATAATGGCTATACCAATTTTCATTCCCATCAAGAGTATACAAGAGTTCCACCTTTTGCACACCTTTGCCAACACTTGTTGCTTCTTGCCTTTTTGATAATACATATCTTAATAGGTGTGAGGTGATACCTCATTCTGGTTTTGATTTTTCATTTCCCTGATGATTAGTGATATTAAGCAACTTTTCACATACCTGTTGGTCAGCTCAATGTCTTTGGAAAACAGCTGTTCAGGTCCTTTGCACATTTTTTTTTATTTTGGTATCATTAATCCACAGTTACATGAAGAACATTATGTTTACTAGGCTCCCCCCTTCACCAAGTCCCCCCTACATACCCCTTCACAGTCACTGTCCATCAGCATAGTAAGATGCTGTAAAATCACTACTTGTCTTCTCTGTGTTGCACAGCCCTCCCCATGCCCCCCTCACTATTTAATCAAGTTATTTATCTGTTTGTTTCTTTGCTACTGAGTAGTAAGAGTTACTTATGCATCTTGTATATTAACACAGTATTATATATATGGTTTGCAAATATAGTCTCCCATTCTGTAGGCTGCCTTTTCATTTTGTTGTTTGCTTTGCTATGCAGAAACTTTTTAGTTTGATATAGTCCAACTTATTTATTTTGTTTTTGTTGCCTGTGACATTGTTGTCATATCCAAAAAGTACTGGCAAGACCAATATCAAGGAACTTCACCTGTTTTATTCAAATAGCTTTATGGTTTCAGGTCTTACATTTAAGTAATTTATTCATATCAAGTTAATATTTATATGGTGTAAGATAAAAGTCCAGTTTCAATCATTTGCATGTGGATATCCAGTTCTAACATCACTTATTGAAGAGAGTATCTTTTTTCCATTGTGTATTTTTGTCACCCTTTGCAAAGATTATTTTATCATTAACTTGCAGGTTTATTTCTGGGCTGTCAATTCTATTCCATTGGTGCATATGTCTGTTTTTCTGCAAGTACTATGCTTTTAATTACTATGTTATAGTTGTGATTACTATAGCTTTGTAATATACTTTGAAATCAGGAAGTGAGTTGCCCCCAGCCTTGTTTTTCTGTGTATATAACTACTGATTGGCATTTTTTACTTCAGCATTTTAAATCTTTAATCTTACTATCATAAGGCTTCTATTGTTTCTGATGAGAAGTCAACTATTAACTCTGTAAGGCCCCCTTAAATGTGATGATTCCTTTTCCTCTTACTGCTTTTAAGATTTATTTGTTTTTCCCTTTCAATGTTTTTATTATGACTTATTTGGGTTGAGATCACTTCATTTATTCTTCTTAGAAATTGTGCAGCTTGCTTGTGCATACTGATTTTCATCACATTTTGGAAGCTTTCAGTTATTATATTTTTGATGTTTTTTTAGCTCTTTCATTCTCTACTGTCCTATTAGTAATTCATATTTTATGACACAATATTTTCCCACAATCTTTTCATGTCCTACTTTTTTTTCTTCATCCTTTTTTCTCTTTTATAGTCTCATTGATCTAATTTAAAATTGATGGCTGATTATTGATACTCTGTTAGATCAAATTTACTATTGCCCTTGTAATTTTTCATTTTTGTTATAGTTTTCAATCCCACAATTTCCATGTTTCTTTTTTTAAAATTGTCTTTACTGATACTCTTTCTTTGATGAGACAATATCAACATACCTTCCTTTACATTTTTAAGTATTGTTCCCTTTTATTCTCAGAACATATTTATATTAGCTGTTTTGGATTTTCAGTCTTCTAAGTTTCACATCTGAACTATCTCAAAGGCAACTTCTGTTTCCTGCTTTTCCCCTATGTGTAGGTAATACTTTTTTTGTTTCTTTGCATATCTGATGATTTTTTAAAAATTTAAACTCTAAATTTTAGATAATATATTGTAGAAAATCTGGATACTGATTCCTATTTTTCTCCCTGGGGGCTTGTTCCTATTTTTGTATGCTTGTTCATTTGTTTAGTAACTTGACTAAACTTGTTTAACCCTAATTTTTTGAAGCCTTTACTGCTGCCCCTCAGAGAGTAGTCTTCTATGTGTGTGTATTCATCCTGGGAGATGCAATTTTTTTCAGGACTTTTTATGCCTGTCTCCTTCCCTAACTGCTCTGTTAAATATGCTTCTGTTGGTATCATTTTGAGCTCTTAGCCTCAACTAAGTAATAGTAATTGCACTATTGTTTTCAACAATGGTTCTGAGGCATAAACAGATTCTGTCTCATTTGCTAAGATTTTGACCCCTACATAGGGATAATCTTTGAGGCCAAACTTTGAGAATTATTGTGACCCCAGAAGATTTCTTCTTAGCTCTCTCTTTCTGTTGTTCTGTTGAACTTCTACCTGATGTACAATTAAGCTTGTTGTTATGGAACTACCAACCTCCTCTTAATTGATTACTATTAAATTCACCATTGTTTTCTATAGTTCCCTTAGGTCTAAACTTCCCAACTCTGTCTGAGATAAACTAAATGCCCTTAGGGAGAGCTACAGAACACTGTATACTTATGGATTGCTGCCTCAGGTCCTGGGCAAAATCTTTGTTCCACTCCTCCAGAGGTGGGGAGGAGACAATGACTTCCTTTTCTTAGAGTGTCACTCTGTACAATCAGGGAAATGGGTAGTCATGTTAGCTTCTGGTCTTCTCAGTTTACCTATCTTAACATGGAACCTATGACCTAGGAGAAAGATCATTCTGTTGAACCAGGGGTAGATCTTCTGCCATATGAGTAGGGGCTAGGTAGAAGGAAACCGCAGACCTTTTAGCCACTCTTGCTGGTAATACAGGAATGGAGCTTCTGCCATAAGCCTGGTGTGTGATGCAAATTTGGGCAACTATCCCTCCTCCCAGGAAGATGTTGTAGCCTTAGCTTGGAATGTGGGGGAAGAGGTAGCTATGTGTTCTTGGCTACACCCATCCCTACACCTCACAGTAGAGCTCCCAGCATGCTGAACAGGGGATGAGGATGGGCAGAAGTAGATCATGGCTTAAATGTCACAGACTCTCACTATTCTTATCAATATTCAGTATATTTTCTTGATTAAATGTTTGCTCACTTTCTGTATGCTCTTGGGACAATTCCCAGTGATTCAAAAATGTTTTTAAATAATTTCACCAGTTATGTTTGTTTTACTGGAGAGCAGCTCTGAAGAGCTCCTTATGGCACCATTCCAGAATTGACTCCCATGTATTAACTTTGTTTTTCATATAGTTCATTTATTTATAATTTCACATAATCTGATTCATAATAATGGCTACATTTAACAACTGGCTTGACAAATTCCTAAAATTTTAACATTCTGGTCTTGCTAGCCAGTAAGACCTGGCTCCAGTACAGCACTTAATGTAGCTTAAGTAACATGTTAGGTATAATGCATCTTTCATCTATAGATCTCCCTGTTCTATGAGAGATGAGATACAACATCAACAACAATCATGAGAGTAAGTTGAGGTTATTAGCCCAAATATGTTTATGTTATAAAGAAAATTCTTGATTTCTCATAAAATGCCATATTTTACTATAAGTACTGATTATGTGAGCTTTAAAAATTAGGACATATCATGAGAATTCTTTATGATCTTTTTAGAACAATTATTTTCTAGAGTTGATTGATAAAATTTTTACCTAAATACCAGAAAGTATGTTAAAAAATTTTTTATTCCTGAATGTCTAAGTCTTATAAACACAAGCAAGTTCAATTTCAAAATGTGGTAATCGTTTGATATGACCCACATAATATTCAAATTCAGGACCTTCCTAGACCAATGTCTTTCTTCAGGCTTTCATCAGCAACTTTCAAATTGTGGTCTTTCAAATTGTACAACTTTCAGTATGTGCAAAAACATACTTTGTGCACTTCACCTTTCTAATAACTAATTTTATTTTAATTAACTAATTATTCTAATTAACTAATGCTACCTTTCTAATAAATAAACATCTTGAAAAATCGTAAGTATTCCCCATTGTCTAATAAACAATGGGAAAAAGCTTTGCTAATATAAAACTGATAATAATACAGATCATAAAGACAAATTCTTCCTCCATACTTTGGCAATAAAGGGTTAGCATAAGATAATCACACTGATATCATCAACACAGGCATATCTGGCACCAGGGGCTTTTGTAAATCAGGGAAGTAATTTCTTTGCTTCATTTGTGGCCAGAATTAGGAATATGATGACTAAAGCCCATTTCGTGCTCCATGTGTTAGGTTAAAAGCTAATTAATCATTGTATAAACAGGAAGGGAGAATTTTCTCCCATGAGCAGTTACTAATTATCCATTTTCTTTTCTGGCTAATGTGGTAGATATCCCAAATGTTAATGACAAGCTAAACCATTTACATTTCTGATTGACTATATTCTATGTTTTATAATTTATTTGAACTGTGGTAGATATGTGCTTTTTTTAATTTACTTGATATTAGATATTTTTCCTCACTACACATAGTGAAAAAAAGTGTATATTAGTATTAGAACTAATATTCTGTAATGTTTTATTATGGCTTTAATACCAATTTTATACTTAAATGAAAATATCATTCTTAAAGAGGACAGAGTGCACTCGACTAGACAAGGGTGCTGAATAGGCTTAATCTAAAGCACTGAAAAATACTAAAGTGACATTATGCTGACATTGCAGTTTGGCTAAATTTTAATTGTTAGATGTGATGAGTTTTTCTGAAGTGATTTACATGTTACCATGATAGTGGCATTCAGTGACTATTCTAATATGATGTTTTACTACAGACCTGTTTTTAGTGTGTAAAACCTGCCTTGCTACATATAAGTAACACTGTACCTTTTTAAAATAAGCTCAGAAAGACAAAAAGCAATGGAATATTTATTCTTAAAATCCCTTTTAATTTGAAGTGTGCTTAATTAAACAAGTATTCTTTAAAGATGCCCCAATTTTGCTAAGTCTGCCTTGAAAAAACTTGTAGTGATCAGTTGTCAGTCATCATCCACTCACCATCATATTTTACAAGCTGTGGAATATACTACATGTATATATGTCTACATATTAGGCAAATATCAGGCAAATTATATTAAGAGTTTATTGATTTTTCTTTTACTTTTTTTCAGGAACTTATTTTGGCTTTTTAAAAGCTTTTATTTCAGACTAGCATTTGTTCTGCCTATTCTGAAACTTTCACATATTGTGAATCAGATTAGTAGTCACTCACATTTACATTTATAGTTCTGCTACAATTCTAAATAGTACTCTAAAATAATTAACTTACTAGGGAGCATACAGGTTTACACTTAAACTGTTTAAGTTGCAGGTGCAGGATTTATTCTTTAATATATAACTACAATTCTGCTATGTACTTTTTGGATACTTGAGAATAAGTGACTGTAAGAATTCTAAATAGCTGTTTGTATTGCTGTGTCTATTCAATTATGAAAGAACGAGATGTGACCAAAAAAACAAGTCAGTTTGTTTGATTTGTCACAGCTTTTAATAAGAATAGTAGACACAGAACCTTTTATAAAAATGCATTCTGATTCAATAAAAAGATAATTTAAAATCTAGAAATATGAACACAAAGTATTTTTATACAAAGGATCTCTCAGTTACTCAGATTTGTTTAAACACTGTGAACTTTTTGCTTCTTTTCATGAAAAACTTTCTTATAAATTGTTTTGGATTAAATTTTGAATGGCATGCATCCAGATGGACCAAATGTTCACATAAAACGGTGTAAAGAAAAACAACTCTCCCTAGTATCACTTGCATACAAATATCACTTGCATATAATCTGTAAAAAAAACATTAATACATAAGTAGAACCATATTTTACTATTCAATAACACTGCAATCAGATGAGAAAGACAGACAATGTCAATACAAATATTGCTAGTTTTATATTTAAAAAACATACATAAGCATGTAATCAAAATGTGCAATGATGAGTATGGGACAGATATATGGTAAAAATGTACAACATGAACAATCATCTTAATTTTCAATGCTTCTTCATAATGATAAGAATCACTCTCTTATTTCACCTATACAATATGCTATACACATGGAAGAGAGTTTTAAATAATCCTTATTATTTTTGGTGCACAGATATTCCTTTCCAGTACATTAAACCCTAAACTTGACAATTACATTTTCATTACTATTAAATTTTACTATATATTTTTCTACTATCAGAGGCATGTAAGTTTAGGTTTTTGGATTTTAGAAGTAAATTTCTTCTAACACTATGACTTCATTTAACCTTAATTGCCTCCTTAAAGGTCTTATCTCTAGAGTCAGAATAGGGGTTCTAGCTTCATCATGTGAATGCTGGAGGTCAAAAATTCCATTCATAAGAGACATATCATTGTTAATATGTGTTATCTTTTGCTAGACTCAATTCTATATATTCAAAAAGAACATTTCAAGCCAAAAAAAATATACCTATCACTTCACAATTTTAATATCAATTTACAAATCTGAGGCAAATGCTGTATTCTGCAAGTATGAACTGAAGATATAGAACAGGTTTCTCAGCATTAGGTACAAAGAAACTACATAACAAAGAGGATATGGCTACTAAAGCAGGGCAGAATGCTTAAGATATCAAGCCTTGACTCAGTGTAAGGAATTTCTGTCCTTTGATCTTTTGTGTGAGACATTGGTCTGGAATGGCTATGTTGGGATTTGTATTGAGATAACACATTTTTCACCCTATTAGCGTTGTTAAAATTAAAATATATTGAATATTTGAATATAAGCACTTTCAAAAATTTTTATGCAGTCTTAATTTAGATAAATTAAAGAAGAAACATAGACAATTAGAGCTAGTAAGAGAAGCAGCTACCTAATTTGTGGATCCCACTGCAAAATGAAAATGTGAACCCTTTATTACCCAGAGTTCTCCAGAGAAACAGAAACAGCAATATGTGTAAATGTATATACACACAGATGTAAAAGAGAGAGAGAATATAAGGAATTGACTTAATGCAGTTACGGAGTTTGGCATATCCCAAGATATGCAGACTCAGCAAGCTAGAGAATTGAGAAAGTTAACAGTTTAGTACCAGTCTGAGTACAAAGGCCTGAGAACCAGAAGAGACAATGATATTTTTCCAGTTCAAAGGCCAGCAGGCTCAGTACCCAGAAAACGCTGATATTCCAGTTGGAGTCCAAGCAGAAAAAACACCTATGTCCCAATACAAAGGCAGTTAAAAAGGAAGAATTCTCTCTTTCTCAGGAGAGTCAACCTTTTTGTTCTATGCAGGCCTTCAACTGAATGGGTGAGATCCAACCACATAATGGAGGACAATCTGCTTTATTCAGTCTACCAATTTAAATGTTAACCTCATCCAAAAACACCTATACAGAAACATCCAGGCTAATGTATGAATATCTGGGCATGCAAATATCTGGCCTCATTAAGTTGATACATAAAATTAGCCATCACATTCTTATTACTAAAAAGTCCATAAGACTTTCAAAGTGGAAACAACAAAACGTTAAACCAAATGTGGGGCTCTTCTGAGACTGCACCAGTCACATGCTCATGAAACCAGCCCTGTCTAAGAATGATATATAGATATTCATTGTACATCTCATGGACATTTTAAGATAACATGGTCATAAGAGAATGCTTGGTGAACAGTCCTCCACACCACCAAGAAATATAAATAAAAGCAAATCTATCCTTCACTATTTTCTACAACTTTGAAAATGGCACCATTATTGTTACATAGGCCAACAATCTAGAGCCATTCCTTGGTTTATTACATATTTAGTTTTTATCTTACCTAATATATGTTTAAGTTTTGTTGATTTTATTAGAAATATACCATGGTTCCAATTTAAGATATTGACGTAAGAAAATCCAGAACTCATCTCCTTCCATGGATACATACAGTCTAAAGCTACATATGGAAGAATTTCCTCTAAAAAACCCAAAGGCTGCAGACTACACATTGCAGAAATGAGAGAAAAACCACACTGAAGTAGATTGGAAAGGCTGGGACAAAATCTCATTATAAACCTTACACCTGGTACAGAGACCCATAACTGAGAAAATATGCAAAACCCAGTGCTTCTCCCTAAAGAAGCGGAGTTTGTACCCCATATTGAGCACATCAAATTTTAGAACCAGCTCCTGATAGATGAGCCCCCCAAATGTCTAACTTTTAAAACCAATGGAGCTCACATCCCAAGACCCTCAAGATTATAGTGATCTGGGACACAGATTTTAAAGTTCCCCCACTCAGACTTACCTACGCTGGATCCCATCAGAGACAGCCAATGATACCTCGACTTTATGTAAAGAGGCTCAACTGCTTATATTAAAATGTTGAACTGAAGGACCTATATATAATGTAGTACATCAAGGAATTTGCTAGAATACTTTCCAGGGATAGGGACTGGCAGGTGTAATCTTCATGCTCTCCCTTTCTTATGCCCCAGAGCACCAGTATCTCCTAGAAGGGACCTTTTATACACATATGGTGCCCTATTCTTTGCAGCTGCTGCCCAGGGTACACCTCTCGACTGCCTGGCTCGGGAGACCAGGGGAGCTTATATACCTGGTCCCATGGGAATGTAATAATCAGTGTCACTCAGAAAGGAGTTTATACCTCTTTTTGATGTGCCAGTTTTTGTGGATGCTGCCAGGGGGCACCTCTACATTGCCTGGCTCTGGTTGTCAGTGGGGCTTATGCTCATGGGTCTCAAAGGATTGCAACCAATGGAGAAAGAGTTCTTAAACAGCTACCACACACAGGGCACAGTAAGAGGCTACATATTTAGGAGCTCAGTCTTCTTGTGATGGAGGCCTATTTGTTAATAATGGCTATGGCCTGAGTGGCAGGCTTCTAATTAAAAGCAAACTGTGATTCCTTCAAGAGACTTTCGAGAGTCGCCCTTTATTTGTGCTTTCCTTCTGCCATGCCCCAGAGCACCAATGTCTTCTGAGGGGAGCTTTACTTGCAGCTAATGCACTGGTTTTTACATCCGGTACTATGCTAACCAGAGACACAATTCTTGGCAGGCTGCCACCATTATGGCACTGCATAGACAGGAGACTGAGGAAAACCCCCAATCTTCCTGTGAAGGAGGCTTTTGTTAGTCATGGAACTTCAGCTTAGGGACAGGCTGCAGGTTTCATACATATCTAGTGGAGTATGGAGCTGCTCTCAAGGAATGTGGGCTGTTGAAGCCACCTTGGCACTCTCCCTCTCCCTTGCTTCACCAAGATTTCCCAGAGAAGAGCTTATTTGCTTGTCTGGAGGCCCAATTTTGGCACTGTTGCCCAGGGGATTCTGCCAGATGACCTGGCCAGGGGGTCTTAATGCTTGCAGTCCCACAGGGCTGTGAATATTTGAATACTTTTAAAAGCTTCTGTCTGAGGGTATGGCTTTCAGTCAGCTTGAATCTAGGTTCTGAGACCTTCCCTTTAGGGATACTGACAGATATTAGTGCATTCTCAATTACTGGGAGGTATTAAAAATATAATAGGCTTCTTGAATGAGCACAAAGATTTGAGAGATGTCAGAGAATTGGGAAAGAGTTGAATGACAAGTTTAATATACACAAGGTCACTCCTTAAGACTGGGAAAGGTGATTGTTTTATCTATTGACCAGAAGCCAAGATGGAGAGTCAAGCAAAATGAAGAAACAGGAATATGTTCCAAATAAAAGACTAAGATAAAACCTCAGAAAAAAATGTTAATATGAATCAGAGATATTTTAAGAAATAAGGAATTCAAAGTAATGATGATAAAGGTACTCACTGAACTGGGAAGAATAAATGGATGAATGCAGTGAGAACAAAAAAATTATGGAAAATAAAGGAAAGTAACAAGTAGAAGTCACAGAGCTAAGTAATACAATAACTAAACTGAAAAATACACTACATTTACCTAGAATACTAAATAAAGCAGAAAAAAGAATCAGTCAGCTTAAAAATTCAGTCAGAGCAACAACAAAAAAATTGAAAAACAGTGAAAATAACCCAAGGGGCTTATGAGAAAGCATGTTTCAGACTAACATTTGCATTTTAGTGTTCACAAAGAGAGAGATAAAATGGGGCAAAAATATTGTTTGAAGAAATAATGGATAAACATTCCCTAACCTGGGGAAGGAAACACACATCCAATTCTAGAAAGCCCAAAGATTTCCAAACAAGATAAGCTCTAAGAAACACACAGAAAGACACATTATAATTAAAATGGTAAAATTAAAGAAAAGGAAGAGAAATTAAAAGATGCAAGAGAAAAACAGCTTGTTACATAAAAGGGAACCACAATAAGACTACCAGCAGATTTTTCAGCACAAACTTTATAGGACAAAAAGAAGTGTCAAAATATATTCAAGGTGCTGAAAGAAAAAGCTTCCAACCAAGAAACTACCTACCAAGGTTTTTATTCATTGTTGGAGAGATAAAAGTTTTCCAGACAGGCAAAACTAATGGAATTCATTAGCACTAAACTGGCTTTACAAGAAATGTTAAAGGGCCTTCTTTAAGCTGAAAAGAGATGATGATAATGAATAACAAGAAAACATATGAAAAAAATCAAACTTGAAATGTAAAAATATAGGAAAAGTAGTATATCAATCACTTATAAAGCTAGTATGAAGGTTAGAATAAAAGGAAGCAAAAATAACCATGATTATAAGAAATAGTTAAGGGATACACAAAATTAAAAAAGATGGAAAATGTGACACCAAAAATATAAAATGCAGTTTGGGGTATAAAAATGTGCTTTGGAATGGAATCAAAGTTATGTTGTTATCAACTTAAAATAGACTGTTAAAAACATAAGTTTTTGAGAGAGAAGCCAATATGGCAGCATGAGTAGGGCAGCAGAAATCTCCTCCCAAAACCATATATATTTTTGAAAATACAACAAATACAACTATTCCTAAAAGAGAGACCAGAGGATACAATACAACAGCCAGGCTACATATACATCTGTGAGAACTCGGTATCTCATAAAGGGGGTAAGATACAAGCTGTGGCCTGGCGGGACTTGAGTGCACCCCCTACCCCAGCTCCCCAGCGGGAAGAAAGGATTCAGAGTGGGGAGGGAGTGGAAGCCCAGGACTGCTAAATAACTAGCCCTAGTAATCCACACTGGGAGCACAGACACACATTGCATGGTGTGCTGGATATTAGGGAAACCGAACAGTAAAATCTGTGAATGGGTCCCTGCAACCGGCTTCCCTGGGACAAATGAAAAGCAAGTGCTTTTTGAAACTCTTAAAGGGACAGGGGCTTCACAGCTGGAGGTAATCGTTCCAGCACACTCAGCCCAGCAGGCAGGGAATCCTGAGGAGATTTGGACGCCCCAGCCCACTGGGATGCAGCCCAGCTCTGAAGCCACTCATGGCGATAAACAGCCTGCCATTCATTCCTCTCCACTGTGGCCCTGCTACAGTGACTGAGGAGCCTGAGAGTGGCCATGCCCACAGCGGCTGCCCAGCATCTCCTCCTGGCACGCAGCTGCTTGGGCCAGACCCGGGGACGCCGCTGGTGCGCAGCTGCCTGGTGCAGGCAGAGGAAGCTGGGGCAGGGCGCAAAGGGGCACCATTCTTGCAGGAGAGCACACCCGGCACACCCACTGGTCCCCAGAGGTCTCTGGGCTGCCCCACCCAAGGTGGCTCAGGGGATTAACCTGGACACTGCTCACAGTATGAGTGTGACCACCACAGGCAGCAGAGAGGGGCAAGGCAAACAGCAAGCAGGAAGGGACTTTGTTTTCCCAGCTGACACATGCGCCACCTGGCTACAACTACCTCTATGGCCATGAAAAGGCAGAAGAATTTGGTTCACTCCAGAATTACCCAGACAACCCCTGAGAGAGGATCAGGGGAGAGAGATATAACCAATATTCCTGAAAAACAGTTCAAAATACAGGTCATAAACATGCTGATGGACCTACAGAGAAATATGCAAGAGCTAGCAGATCAAGTTAGGAGGGAGAATAAAGAAATAAAACAATCTCTGGAAGGACTTAAGAGCAGACTTGATGAGGTGCAAGAGACCATTAATGGAATAAAAATCAGAGAATAGGAATACAGAGAAGCTGAGGCACAGAGACATAAAGGATCTCCAGGAATGAAAGAATATTAAGAGAACTGTATGACCAAACCAAATGGAATAATATTCGCATTATAGGGGTAGCAGAAGAAGAAGAGAGAAAAAAAGGGATAGAAAGTGTTTTTGAAGAAATAATTGCTGAAAATGTCCTCAAACTGGGGGAGGAAATAATCTCTCAGACCATGGACACACAGATTTCCCAACACAAGGGAACCAAGGAGGACAAAAGCAAGACATATAGTAAATAAAATGGCAAAGATCAAAGAAAAGGACACAGTACAAAAGACAGCCAGAGAGAGAGAAAAGGTCATCTACAAAGGAAAACCCATCAGGCTTTCATCAGACTTCTCAGCAGAAACCATATAGGGAAGAAAGGAATGGGATGATATATTTAATGCAATGAAACAAAAGTGCCTTGAAACAAGAATACTATATCCAGCATGATTATCATTTAAATATGAAGGAGGGATTAAACAATTCTCAGACAAGAAAAAGTTGAGGGAATTTGCATCCCACAAACAAACTCAACAGGATATTTTAAAGGGACTGCTCTAGATGGAAGTACTCCTAATGCTAAATAGATGTCACCAGAGAAAATGAAATCACACCAAAGAAAGCAGACCAACCAAATATTAACTAAAGGCAAAAAAAGAAAATCAATTACTCACAAAATCAGTCAAAGGAAACACAAAAGGGTACAGAATAAAACACCTAACGTATAAAGAATGGAGGAGGAGGAATAAGAAGGGAGAGAAATACAGAATCATCAGACTGTGTTTATAATAGCTTAATAAGAGAATTAAGTTAGATGGATAGATAGTAAAGAACCTACCCTTGAACTATTGTCAACCAGGAATCTAAAGCCTGTAATGGCAAAAAGTACATATTTTTCAATAATCACCCTAAATGTAAATGGACTGAATGCACCAATCCAAATTACCAACACACAGAGTAATAGACTAGATAAAAAAGCAAGAATCATCTACATGCTGCTTACAAGAGACCCACCTCAAACCCAAAGACATACACAGACTAAAAGTCAAGGGATGGAAAAAGATACTTCATGCAAACAATAGGGAGAAAATATCAGGTGTTGCAGTACTTGTATCAGACAAAATAGACTTCAAAACAAAGAAAGTAACAAGAGATAAAGAAGGACATTACATAATGATAAAAGTGTCAGTCCAACAAGAGGATATAACCATTATAAGTATACATGCACCCAATACAGGACCATCACCATATGTGAAACAAATACTAACAGAAATAAAGGAGGAAATAGAATGCAATGCATTCCTTCTAGGAGACTTCAAAACACCACTCACTCCAAACAACAGATACACCAGTCAGAAAATAAGTAAGGACACAGAGGCACCGATCAAAACTCTAGAAAAGATGGACCTAACAGACATCTAAAGAACTTAACACCCCAAAGCAGCAGGATACACATTCTTCTCAAGCACACATGGAACATTTTCCAGAATAGACCACATACTAGGCCACAAAAGGAGCCTCAGTAAATTCAAAAAGATTGAAATTCTACCAACCAACTACTCAGACCACAAAGGTATGAAACTAGAAATAAATTGTACAAAGAAAACAAAAAGGCTGACAAAGACATGGAGGCTTAACAACATGGTCCTAAATAATCAATGGATCAATGACCAAATTAAAATAGAGATCAAGCAATATATGGAGACAAATGACAACAACAGCAAAAAGCTCCAACTTTGGTGGGATGCAGTGAAGGCAGCACTAGGAGGAAAGTATATAGCAATCCAGACCTATTTAGAGAAGGAAGAACAATCCCAAATGAATAGTCTAAAGTCACAATTATTTAAACTGGAAAAAGAAGAACAAAGGAGGCCCAAAGTAAGCAGAAGGAGGGACATAATAAAGATCAGAGAAGAAATAAATGAAATTGAGAAGAATAAAACAATTGAAAAAAATCAATGAAACCAAGAGTTGGTTCTCTGAGAAAATTAGCAAAATAGATAATACCCAAGCCAGACTTATTAAGAGAAAAAGAGAATCTACACACATATACAGAATCAGAAATGAGAAAGGAAAAATCACGACAGACCCTGCAGAAATACAAAATATTATTAGAGAAAACTATGAGAATCTATATGCTAACAAGCTGGAAAACCTAGAAGAAATGGACAACTTCCTAGAAAAATACAACCTTCCAAGACTGACCAAGGAAGAAACACAAAATCTAAACAGAAGAATTACCAATGAAGAAATTGAATCAGTAGTCAAAAACTACCCAAGAACAGACCCCCTGGGCTAGATAGATTCACTGCTGAAATTTATCAGACATATAGAGAAGACATAATACCCATTCTCTGTAAAGTTTTCCAAAAAATAGAAGAGGAGGATATACTTCCAAGCTCATTCTATGAAGCCAGCATCACTCTAATACCAAAACCAGGCAAAGACCCCAACAAAAAAGAAAATTGCAGACCAATATCCTGGATTAACATAAATGCAAAAATACTCAGCAAAATATTAGCAAACCGAATGCAAAAATACATGGAGAATTTCTTACACCCTGATAAAGAGGGATTCATCTCAGGGATGCAAAGATGGTACAACATTCTAAAATCTATAAACATCATTCACCACATCAACAAAAAGAAGGACAAAAACCACATGATCATGTGCATAGATGCTAAAAAAGCATTTGACAACATTCAACATCCATTCATGATAAAAACTCTCAACAAATGGGTATAGAGGGCAAGTACCTCAGCATTATAAAGGCCATATAGGACAAAGCCACAGCCAACATCATACTGAACAGCGAGAAGCTGAAAACTTTTCCTCTAAGATTGGGAACAAGACAGGGATGCCCACTCTGCCCAGTGTTATTCAACATCATACAAGAGGTCCTAGCCATGGCAATCAGACAAAACACAGAAATACAAGGCATTCAGATTGTTAAAGAAGAAGTCAAACTGTCATTATTTGCAGATGACATGATATTGCACATAAAAAACCCTAAGGACTCCCCTGCAAAACCATTAGAACTAATATCTGAATTCAGCAAAGTTGCAGGATACAAAATTAATACAGGAAACCTGTTGCATTCCTATACATTAACGATGAACTAGCAGAAAGAGAAATCAATAAAAAAATTACATTCACAATTGCATCAAAAAGAATAAAATACCTAGGAATAAACCTAACCAAGGAAGTGAAAGACCTGTACCCTGAAAACTACAAGACACTCTTAAAATAATTAAAAAGGACACTAACAAATGGAAACTTATCACATGCTCTTGGCTAGGAAGAATTAATATTGTCAAAATGGCCATACTGCCTCAAGCAATCTATAGATTTCATGCAATGCCTTTCAAAATACCAATAACATTTATATGGAATCACAAAAGACCCCGAATAGCTAAAGCAGTCCTGAGAAAGAAGAATAAAGTGGGGGAGATCTCACTTTCCAACTTCAAGCTCTTTTACAAAGCCACAGTAATCAAGACAATTTGGTACTGGCACAAAAACAGACCCACAGACCAGTGGAACAGAATAGAGACTCCAGACATTTACCCAAACATGTAAGGTCAATTAATATATGATAAATGAGCTATGGACATACAATGGGGGAAATGAAAGCCTCTTCAACAGCTGGTGTTGGCAATACCGGACAGCTACATGTAAGAGAATGAGACTGGATCTTTGTCTAACCTCATACACAAATGTAAATTTGAAATGGATAGGACACCTGAATGTAAGCCATAAACTCTTATAAAAAAACATAGGCAAAAATCTCTTGGACATAAAAACGAGCAGCTTCTTCATGAACATATCTTCTGGGCAAGGGAAGCAAAAGCAAAAAGAAATAATTGGAACTACATCAAACTTAAAAGCTTCAGTACAGCAAAGGATATCACCAATAGAACAAAAAGGTATTCTACAGTATGGGAGAATATATTCATAGATGACAGATCCGATATAGGGTTGACATCCAAAAATATGTAAAGAGGTCATACACCATAACAAACAAAAAGCAAATAATCCGATTAAAAAATGGTCAGAGGAACTGAACAGACAGTTCTCCAAAGAAGAAATTCAGATTGCCAACAAACACATGAAAAGATGCTCCACATCACTAGTCATCAGAGAAATGCAAATTAAAACCGCAATGAGATATCACCTCACACCAGTAAGGATCACCACTATCCAAACAACAAACAACAACAAATGTTGGTGAGGATGTGGAGAAAGGGGAACCCTCCTACACTGCTGGTGGGAGTATAAATTAGTTCAACCGTTGTGGAAAGCAGTAGGGAGATTCCTTTAAAAACTAAAAATAGAAATAGCATTTACCCAGGAAATCCACTTCTAGGAATTTACCCTAAGAATGCAGCAGCACAGTTTGAAAAATACATATGCACCCCTATGTTTATCGCAGCACTATTTACAATAGCCAAGAAATTGAAGCAACCAAGTGTCCATCAGTAGATGAATGGATAAAGAAGATGTGGTACATATACACAATGGAATATTATTCAGCCATAAGAAGAAAACAAATCCTACCATTTGCAACAACATGGATGGAGCTGAAGAGTATTTTGCTCAGTGAAATAAGCCAGGTGGAGAAAGACAAGTATCAAATAATTTCACTCATCTTTGGAGTAAAAGAACAAAGAAAATCTGAAGGAGCAAAACAGCAGGAGACTCACAGAACCCCAGAATGGACTAACAGTTAGTCCAAAGGGAAAGGGAATGGGGAGGATGTTTGGGAAGGGAGAAATAATGGGGTGGAAAAGAAAGGGGACATTACGATTACCATGCATAATGTGTGGGGGCACTAGGAAGACTTTACAGCATGGAGAGGTAGTGATTCCATAGCATCTTACTATGCTGATGGACAGTGACTGCAATGGGGTATGTTGGGGAAACTTGGTGATGGGGGGAGTCTAGTAAACAGAATGTTCCTCATGTAATTGTAGATTGATGATACCAAAAGTAAAAAATTAATAAATCAAGAAAAATACATTGAGAGGTTCACACACCATGATGAAGTGGGATTCATCTACAGGATGCAAGGATCGTACAACATTAAAAAATCCATCAACATCATCCACCACAACAACAAAAAGAAGTACAAAAAATACATGATCATCTCCATAGACATAGAAAAAGCACTTGACAAAATTCAAAATCCATTCATGATAAAAACTCTCAACAAAATGGGTATAGAGGGCAAGTACCTCAACATAATAAAGGTCATATAGGACAAACCCACAGCAAACATTATACTTAACAGCAAGATGCTAAATGCTTTTCCTCTAAGATTGGGAACAAGACAGGGATGCCCACTCTGCCCACTGTTATTCAACATCATACAAGAGGTTCTAGCCATGGCAATCAGACAAAACAAAGAAATACAAGGCATTCAGATTGTTAAAGAAGAAGTTAAACTGTCATTATTTGCAGATGACATGATATTGCACATAGAAAGCCCTAAAGACTCTGCAACACTATTAGAACTAATCTCTGAATTCAGCAAAGTTGAAGGATACAAAATTAATACACAGAAATCTGTTGCTTTCCTACACACTAATGATGAACTAGCAGAAAGAGAAATCAGGAAAACATTTCCATTCAAAATTTCATCAAAAAGAATAAAATACCTAGGAATAAACCTAACCAAGGAAGTGAAAGACCTATACCCTGAAAACTATAAGACACTTTTAAGAGAAATTAAAGAGGACACTAACAAATGGAAACTCATCCCATGATCTTGGCTAGGAAGAATTAATACTGTCAAAATGGCCATACTGCCTAAAGCAATCTACAGATTCAGTGCAATCCCTATCAAAATACCAACAATGCTCTTCAATGAACTGGAACAAATAGTTTTAAAATTCATACAGAACCACAAAAGACCCCGAATAGCCAAAGCAATCCTGAGAAGAAAGAATAAAGCAGGGGTTATCTCACTCCCCACCTTCAAGCTCTACTACAAAGCCACAGTAATCAAGACAGTTTGGTACTGGCACAAGAACAGACCCACATACCAGTGGAATATAATAGAGAGTCCAGATATTAACTCAAACATATATGGTCAATTAATATACGATAAAGCAATAAAGGAGCCATGGAAATACAATGGGAAAATGACAGCCTCTTCCATAGCTGGTGTTGGCAAAACTGGACAGGTACATGTAAGAAAATGAAACTGGGTCATTGTCTAACCCCATACACAAAAGTAAATTCAAAATGGATTAAAGGACTGAATGTAAGTCATGAAACAATCAAACTCTTAGGAAAAAACATAGGCAAAAATCTCTTGGACATTAGCATGAGCAACTTCTTCATGAACATATCTCCCTCGGCAAGGAAATCAAAAGCAAAAATGAACAAGTGGGACTATATCAAGATGAAAATTTTCTGTGCAACAAAGAACACAACCAATAGAACAAAAAGGCATCCTACAGTAAGGGAGAATATATTCATAAATGACAGATCCAATAAAGGGGTGACATCCAAAATATATAAAGAGCTCATGCACCTCAACAAACAAAAAGCAAATAATCCAATTAAAAAATGGGCAGAGGAATTGAACAGTTCTCCAAAGAAGAAATTCAGATGGCAAACAGACACATGAAAAGATGCTCCACATCTCTAATCATCAGAGAAATGCAAATTAAAACCGCAATGAGATATCACCTCACAACAGTAAGGATCACCACTATCCAAATGACAAACAACAACAAATGTTGGTGAGGTTGTGGAGAAAGGGGAACCCTCCTACACTGCTGGTGGGAATGTGAACTAGTTCAACCATTGTGGAAAGCAGTTTGGAGGTTCCTCAAAAAACTCAAAATAGAAATACCATTTGACCCAGGTATTCCACTCCTCACAATTTACCCTAAGCATGCAGCAGTCCAGTTTGACAAAGACATATGCACCCCTATGTTTATTGCAGCACTGTTTACAATAGCCAAGAAATAGAAGCAACCTAAGTGTCCATCAGAAGATGAATGGATCAAGAAGAGGTGGTACATATACACAGTGGAATATTAGTCTGCCATAAGAAGAAAACAAATCCTACCATTTGCAACAACATGGATGGAGCTTAAGGGTGTTATCCTCAGTGAAATAAGCCAGGCAGAGAAAGACAAGTTTCAGATGATTTATCTCATCTGTGGAGTATAAGAACAAAGAAAATAAATGAAGGAGCAAAAGGGCAGCAGACTCACAGAACCCAAGAATGGATTAATAGTTACCAAAGTGAAAAGGACTGGGGAGGATGGGTGGGAATGGAGGGATAAGGGGGAGTGGGGAAAAAATAAAGGGAGCACTGTGATTTGTTTGAATAATTTGGGGGCCTCATGGGGAGGGCTGTACAACAAAGAGAAGAGAAGTAGTGATTCTACATCATCTTACTATGCTGATGGACAGTGACTGTAATGGGGTATGTGGGGGACACTTGGTGATGGGGGTAATCTAGTTAGCATAAGTTCCTCATGTAATTGTAGATCAATGATACCAAAATTTAAAAAAAAGCATAAGTTGTTATATGTAAGTCTCATGGTAGCCTCAAAACAAAATCCATAATGCATACACAAGGAAGGGAATGAGAGAAGAAGAAAGGAACAGAGAAGAACTAGAAAAACAGCTATTAATCAATTTTAAAAATGGCAATAACTGATATCTATCAATTATTAAATGTCAATGGACTAAATTTTCCAGTTGTGGAAGGCACAGAGTGGTCAAATATATGAAAAAAAAAAGAACCATCTATATGCTACCTACAGGAGACTCACTTCAGATGTGAGCACATACACACTTTGAAAGTAAAGGAATAAAAAAATATATTCCCTATAAATGGAAACCAAAAGAAAGCTACAGGAGCCATATTTATGTCAGACAAAAGAGACCTTAAAACAAAGATGGAAATGAGAGACAGATAGGTGTTACATAATGACGAATGGGCCAATCTAACAAGTGGATGTAACATTTATAAATATTTATGCACCACCAATAGGCGCACCTAAATATGTAAATCAAATATTAATAGACCTAAAGGGAGAAAGAAACAGTAATGCAATAATATTAGGGACCTTTAATAACTCCATTATACCAATGTATAGATCATCAAGGCAGAATAATCAAAAAAGAACTGGCTTTAAATGACATGTTAAGCAAGAAGCGCTTAACAGATATGTACAAAACGTTCCATACAAATGCATCCACATTCTTCTCAAGTGCACATGGGACATTTCCCAGGGGAAATCATATGTAAGGCCTCAAACAAGTCTTAATAAATTTCTGAGGGTTAAAACTATTTCAAGTATTTTTTCTGACCATGATGGTATGAAACTAGAGATTAATGACATAAAGAAACTGGAAAATTCACAAATATGTGGAGATTAAACAACATGCTATTTATCAACCAATAGGTCAAAGAAGAACTCAGTGATTAATTTAAAAATACTTAGAAACAAACAAAAATAGAAAGAACAAAATTTGCTGGGAAGCAGCAAAAGCAGTTCTAAGGGGTAAGTTCATAGCAATAAATACCTACCTCAAGAAACAAAACTGTCAAACTACCACACAAGGAAATAGAAAAAGAACAAACAAAGCTCAAAGTTAGTAGAAAAAAGGAAATAAAATATACTAGAACAAATATGTTAGGGATTTAAAAGAAAATAGAAAATATCAACGATACCAGTTCTTTGTATAGATAAAAAGATATTGATATGCTTTTAGCCAAATTGCCCAAGAAAAAAAGAAGACTGAAATAATCAGAAATGCAAAAGGGAATGTTACAACTTATACCACAAAAATCCAAAGGATCATAAGAGACTACTGTGAGCAATTATATGTAGTAAATTTGACAAACCAGAAGAAATTGATACTATACAAACTTACAACCAACCAAGACTGAATTATGAAGAAACAGAAAATATGAACACATAAATTACAAGTAAGGAGTTGAATCTATAATCAAAACCTTCCAATAAACAAAAGTACAGGACCAGTCAGCTTCAATGCCAAAATCTATCAAACATTCCAACAAGAATTATCACTAATTCTTCTCAAATTCTTCGAAAAAAATAGATGGGCAGGAACTGTTTCAAACTCATTTTATGAGTTCAGCACTATCCTGATTCCAAAACTAGACAAAGATACAATGAAGAAAAGAAAATTACAGGCCAATATCCCTGTTGAACATAGATGTAAAAAACTTCAACAGAGAGGGGCGGAAGATGGCGGCGTGAGTAGAGCAGCAGAAATCTCCTCCCAAAACAACATATATCTATGAAAATATAACAAAGACAACCCTTCCTAGAATAAAGACCAGAGGACACAGGACAATATCCAGACCACATCCGCACCTGAGAGAACTCAGCGCCTCGCGAAGGGGGTAAGATACAAGCTCCGGCCCCGCGGGAGCCGAGCGCCCCTACCCCCAGCTCCCGGCGGGAGAAGAGCAGGCAGAGTGGGAGGGAGACAGAGCCCGGGACTGCCGAACACCCAGCCCCAGCCATCCGGGCCAGAGTGCAGGGCGCTCGATACTAGGAAAACAGGGCAGCAAGAACAGTGAGCAGGCACTGGAGGCTGGGCGACAGAGGACATAAGAAAAGTGCACGACCATTTTTTTTTTTTTGCTTTTTTGCTGTTTTGATTTGGCAAGCGCTTTTTGGAAGTCTTAATAGGGATAGGGACCCCAATACTAGGGAAACAGGGCAGAAAGACCGGTGAGCAGAGGCCTGAGGCTGGCACCGGAGAATAAAGAAAAACGAACGACCACCTTTTTTTTTTTAATTAAAAAATTTTTTTTTTTTTTTTTTTTTTTGGTGGGCGTTGTTTTGTTTTGGCGTCTGCTTTTTGGAAGTCATAAAGGGGCAGGGCGGGTAACTTAATCCAGAGGTAGGGAATCCGGGATCTCTGGGCACCCTAACCCCTGGGCTGCAGGGAGCAGGGAGGCCCCTTACGGAGATAAATAGCCTCCCAGCAGCTCCTGCTCCAACGCGACTCCACCATTTTGGAGTAGCTGCCCGAGCTAGGCCACGCCCACAGCAACAGCGGAGATTAACTCCATAGCAGCCGGGCAGGAAGCAGAAACCCTGTCTGCATGCAGCTGCACAGCACAAGCCACTAGAGGTCGCTGTTCTCCCAGGAGAGGAGGGCCACAAACCAACAAGAAAGGAAGTCCTTCCAACCGTCACTCGTCCCAGTTCTGCAGACTATTCCTATCACCATGAAAAGGCAAAGCTACAGGCAGACAAAGATCACAGAGACAACACCAGAGAAGGAGACAGACCTAACCAGTCTCCCTTAAAAAGAATTCAAAATAAGAATCATAAACATGCTGACAGAGATGCAGAGAAATACGCAAGAGAAATGGGATGAAGTCCGGAAGGAGATCACAGATGCCAGAAAGGAGATCGCAGAAATGAAACAAACTCTGGAAGGGTTTATAAGCAGAATGGATAGAATGCAAGAGGCCATTGATGGAATTGAAATCAGAGAACAGGAACGCATAGAAGCTGACATAGAGAGAGACAAAAGGATCTGCAGGAATGAAACAATATTAAGAGAACTGTGTGACCAATCCAAAAGGAACAATATCCGTATTATAGAGGTCCCAGAAGAAGAAGAGAGAGGAAAAGAGATGGAAAGTATCTTAGAAGAAATAATTGCTGAAAACTTCCCCACACTGGGGGAGGAAGTAATCGAACAGACCACGGAAATACACAGAACCCCCAACAGAAAGGATCCAAGAAGGGCAACACCAAGACACATAATAATTAAAATGGCAAAGATCAAGGACAAGGAAAGAGTGTTAAAGGCAGCTAGAGAGAAAAAGGTCACCTATAAAGGGAAACCCATCAGGCTAACGTCAGATTTCTCAACAGAAACCCTACAGGCCAGAAGAGAATGGCATGATATATATAATACAATGAAACAGAAGGGCCTTGAACCAAGGATACTGTATACAGCACGACTATCATTCAAATATGAAGGTGGGATTAAACAATTCCCAGACAAACAAAAGCTGAGGGAATTTGCTTTCCACAAACCACCTCTACAGAATATCTTACAGGGACTACTCTAGATGGGAGCACTCCTAGAAAGAGCACAGCACAAAACACCCAACATATGAAGAATCGAGGAGGAGGAACAAGAAGGGAGAGAAGAAAAGAATCTCTAGACAGTGTATATAAAAGCTCAATAAGTGAGCTAAGTTAGGCAGTAAGATACTAAAGAGGCTAACCTTGAACCTTTGGTAACCACGAATTTAAAGCCTGCAATGGCAATAAGTACATATCTTTCAATAGTCACCCTAAATGTTAATGGGTTGAATGCACCAATCAAAAGACACAGAGTAACAGAATGGATAAAAAAGCAAGACCCATCTATATGCTGCTTACAAGAAACTCACCTCAAACCCAAAGACATGTACAGACTAAAAGTCAAGGGATGGAAAAACATATTTCAAGCAAACAACAGTGAGGAGAAAGCAGGGGTTGCAGTACTAATATCAGACAAAATAGACTTCAAAACAAAGAAAGTAACAAGAGATAAAGCAGGACACTAAATAATGATAAAGGGCTCAGTCAAACAAGAGGATATAACCATTCTAAATATATATGCACCCAACACAGGAACACCAGCATATGTGAAACAAATACTAACAGAACTAAAGGGGGATATAGACTGCAATGCATTCATTCTAGGAGACTTCAACACACCACTCACCCCAAAGGATAGATCCACTGGGCAGAAAATAAGTAAGGACACGGAAGCACTGAACAACACAGTAGAGCAGATGGACCTAATAGACATCTACAGAACTCTACATCCAAAAGCAGCGGGATATAAATTCTTCTCAAGTGCACTTGGAACATTCTCCAGAATAGACCACATACTAGGCCACAAAAAGAGCCTCACAAAATTCCAAAAGATTGAAATCCTACCAACCAACTTTTCAGACCACAAAGACATAAAACTAGAAATAAACTGTACAAAGAAAGCAAAGAGGCTCACAAACACATGGAGGCTTAACAACACGCTCCTAAATAATCAATGGATCAATGACCAAATCAAAATGGAGATCCAGCAATATATGGAAACAAATGACAACAACAACACTAAGCCCCAACTTCTGTGGGACACAGCAAAAGCAGTCTTAAGAGGAAAGTATATAGCAATCAAGCATATTTAAAAAAGGAAGAGCAATCCCAAATGAATGGTCTAATGTCACAATTATCGAAATTGGAAAAAGAAGAACAGATGAGGCCTAAGGTCAACAGAAGGAGGGACATAATAAAGATAAGAGAAGAAATAAATAAAATTGAGAAGAATAAAACAATAGCAAAAATCAATGAAACCAAGAGCTGGTTCTTCGAGAAAATAAACAAAATAGATAAGCCTCTAGCCAGACTTATTAAGAAGAAAAGAGAGTCAACATAAATCAACAGTATCAGAAACGAGAAAGGAAAAATCACGACGGACCCTGCAGAAATACAAAGAATTGTTAGAGAATACTATGAAAACCTATATGCTAACAAGCTGGGAAACCTAGGAGAAATGGACAACTTCCTAGAAAAATATAACCTTCCAAGATTGACCCAGGAAGAAACAGAAAATCTAAACAGACCAATTACCAGCAACGAAATTGAAGCGGTAATCAAAAAACTACCAAAGAACAAAACCCCCGGGCCAGATGGATTTACCTCGGAATTTTATCAGACATACAGGGAAGACATAATACCCATTCTCCTTAAAGTTTTCCAAAAAATAGAGGAGGAGGGGATACTCCCAAACTCATTCTATGAAGCTAACATCACCCTAATACCAAAACCAGGCAAAGACCCCACCAAAAAAGAAAACTACAGACCAATATCCCTGATGAACGTAGATGCAAAAATACTCAACAAAATATTAGCAAACCGAATTCAAAAATACACCAAAAGGATCATACACCATGACCAAGTGGGATTCATCCCAGGGATGCAAGGATGGTACAACATTCGAAAGTCCATCAACATCATCCACCACATCAAAAAAAAGAAAGACAAAAACCACATGATCATCTCCATAGATGCTGAAAAAGCATTTGACAAAGTTCAACATCCATTCATGATAAAAACTCTCAGCAAAATGGGAATAGAGGGCAAGTACCTCAACATAATAAAGGCCATCTATGATAAACCCACAGCCAACATTATATTTAACAGCGAGAAGCTGAAAGCATTTCCGCTGAGATCGGGAACTAGACAGGGATTCCCACTCTCTCCACTGTTATTTAACATAGTACTGGAGGTCCTAGCCATGGCAATCAGACAAAATAAAGAAATACAAGGAATCCAGATTGGTAAAGAAGTAGTTAAACTGTCACTATTTGCAGATGACATGATACTGTACATAAAAAACCCTAAAGACTCCACCCCAAAACCACTAGAACTGATATCGGAATACAGCAAAGTTGCAGGATACAAAATCAACACACAGAAACCTGTGGCTTTCCTATATACTAACAATGAACCAACAGAAAGAGAAATCAGGAAAACAACTCCATTCACAATTGCATCCAAAAAAATAAAATACCTAGGAATAAACCTAACCAAAGAAGTGAAAGACTTATACTCTGAAAACTACAAGTCACTCTTAAGAGAAATTAAAGGGGACACTAACAGATGGAAACTCATCCCATGCTCGTGGCTAGGAAGAATTAATATCGTTAAAATGGCCATCCTGCCCAAAGCAATATACAGATTTGATGCAATCCCTATGAAACTACCAGCAACATTCTTCAATGAACTGGAACAAATTATTCAAAAATTCATATGGAAACACCAAAGACCCCGAATAGCGAAAGCAAACCTGAGAAAGAAGAATAAAGTAGGGGGGATCTCACTCCCAAACTTCAAGCTCTACTATAAAGCCATAGTAATCAAGACAATTTGGTACTGGCACAAGAGCAGAGCCACAGACCAATGGAATAGACTAGAGAATCCAGACATTAACCCAGACATATATGGTCAATTAATATTTGATAAAGGAGCCATGGACATACAATGGCAAAATGACAGTCTCTTCAACAGGTGGTGCTGGCAAAACTGGACAGCTACATGTAGGAGAATGAAACTGGACCATTGTCTAACCCTACATACAAAAGTAAACTCAAAATGGATCAAAGACCTGAATGTAAGCCATGAAACCATTAAACTCTTGGAAGAAAACATAGGCAAAAACCTCTTAGACATAAACATGAGTGACCTCTTCTTGAACATATCTCCCCGGGCAAGGAAAACAACAGCAAAAATGAGTAAGTGGGACTATATTAAGCTGAAAAGCTTCTGTACAGCAAAAGACAACATCAATAGAACAAGAAGGATCCCTACAGTATGGGAGAATATATTTGAAAATGACACATCCGATAAAGGCTTGACGTCCAGAATATATAAGGAGTTCACACGCCTCAACAAACAAAAAACAAATAACCCAATTAAAAAATGGGCAGAGGAACTGAACAGACAGTTCTCCAAAAAAGAAATACAGATGGCCAACAGACACATGAAAAGATGCTCCACATCGCTAATTATAAGAGAAATGCAAATTAAAACTACAATGAGGTATCACCTCACACCAGTAAGGATGGCTGCCATCCAAAAGACAAACAACAACAAATGTTGGCGAGGCTGTGGAGAAAGGGGAACCCTCCTACACTGATGGTGGGAATGTAAATTAGTTCAACCATTGTGGAAAGCAGTATGGAGGTACATCAAAATGCTCAAAACAGACTTTCCATTTGACCCAGGAATTGCACTCCTGGGAATTTACCCTAAGAGCGCAACAATCAAGTTTGAGAAAGACAGATGCACCCCTATGTTTATTGCAGCACTATTTACAATAGCCAAGAATTGGAAGCAACCTAAATGTCCATCAGTAGATGAATGGATAAAGAAGAACTGGTACATATACACAATGGAATACTACTCAGCCATAAGAAAAGGGCAAATCCAATCATTTGCAGCAACATAGATGGAGCCAGAGGGTATTATGCTCAGTGAAACAGGCCAAGCGGAGAAAGAGAAATACCAAATGATTTCACTTATCTGTGGAATATAAGAACAAAGGAAAAACTGAAGGAACAAAACAGCAGCAGAATCATAGAACTCAAGAATGGACTAACAGGTACCAAAGGGAAAGGGACTGGGGAGGATGGGTGGGTAGGGAGGGATAAGGGGTGGAGAAGTAGGGGGGTATTAAGATTAACATGCATGGGGGGGTAGGAGAAGAGGGACGGCTGTACAACAAAGAGAAGGCAAGTAGTGATTCTACAACATTTTGCTATGCTGATGGACAGTGACTGTAAAGGGATTTATAGGGGAGACCTGGTATAAGGGAGAGCCTAGTAAACATAATATTCGTCATGTAAGTGTAGATTAGTGATACCAAAACAAAGCAAAAAAAAAAAAAGGGCAGTTCCTGTGTGGTAACCTCCATCGAGTTCTACACAAGGGTATAAAGGGCATATAAAAGTGTAGGCAAAGGTTCTGTTTGTGTTTATACAGAGGATCAAAGCCTAATTGGGCTACCCCGAAAATGAACTAAGATACGATATGAAAAAGAACTTCCAACATCTGCACTCTCTGGAAGACTCATGCCAGAAGATGATCATCAAAAAACCCCAACAAAGATCCACACACTGCTACAGCTGTAGATGCACTCATCCCACCAGTTCCTGGACTTGCCATGGGAATGAGGAAGGAGATATCTAAGCTGGCCTGTGCATACAGTAAAACAACAAATTTGACTGGATCTATACTGTTGGAACTCAACCAAGAATTTGGAGAAGTGCAAACTGTAGCGCTCCAAAGTCTTACAACTACAGACTATTTACTGTTAAAAGAACATATGTCATGTGAACAGTCCCCAGGAATGGGTTGTTTTAATTTGTCTGATTTCTCTCAGACTGTTCAAGTTCAGTTGGACAATATCCACCATATCATAGATAAGTTTTCACAAATGCCTAGGGTGCCTAACTGGTTTTCTTGGTTTCACTGGAGATGGCTGGTAATTACAGATATGCTTTGTTTATGTAACTATACTCCTATTATGTTAATGGATGTGCGCAATTTAAGTAGTAGCTTAAAACCTATATATGCTGAAGTTACTCTACAAGAAGATATGTCAAAGAATTAATCAATCTTCCCATGTTTTCTTCCGCCTGCTACTTCTATAGCTTTTCTTCTTCCTTCCTAATTACAACCCTTAAATAGAATTCGTGCCTCATATCAAATTTACTGAGTATCATAATTCTTCCAAGTGGTAAAGATACCTCAAGACAAATGCTGGGCATAGAAGCCACAGGGCATAAATATGCAAAGAAGTAAAAAGCTAACCTTTTCAAACAATAAGGTTTCCCTCTCACTTACCAACTTCACATTTCCCTGTATGGCCCCGGAAGATGACTGGTTAGCCAGAGACGGGTAAGATTCCTCAAGGGAGGAACAACCTAAGACAGGCACAGTCGAAGGGGGGTCATCAGGTGAGAAATTGTGGATCAACAGAGGTGAGGCTTAGAACCTCACCCCCCCTGTTCTGAGAGAAATCTTCTGCATTCGTGGATGTTTTATTTCCCTTGTCTAGCTTGGATTAACACATAGTCTACAGGCACACACCTGATCATCTACATTTGCTCTCTTACAACACTAAACTATGTTTTCTACCTTTATCTTGTATCTACCTACCACTTCAGCATTTTATTAAAAATAATAATAATAAAGAGAGAAATGTGGTATCCACATATAAATCAAGTATAAAAACCAAATGAGTATTCATATTTGAACTGACTGTTTATAGTTCATAATGCATGAGCAAAACCGAAAGTTTCTGTGATGACTGCCCTTGTACTGTTCACTATGTAACTTATTCATTATGTAAGAATTTGTTCTCCATGTAAGAACTTGTTTTTTATGCCTCAGAAGATTGGAGACTGACGAAAATTAGGCTTGGGGTAAATTAATGATTGTGCATTGAGCATTGACTCCCCTATACAGAATTTTATTGTTGTTAACAACCATTTGATCAATAAATATGAGAGATGCCCTCACAAAAAAAAAAAAAAAAAAAAAAAAAAAAAGGACAGACTTCCAATGGTAAAATAAATAAGTAACCGGGATGTAATGTATAGCATAAGGAATATAGTCAAGATATTGTAAAAGCTTGGTAGGGTGATAGCTGGAACCTAGAATTATGTATATAAATGTTCTACCACTGTGTTGTACACTTGAAACTAATGTAATGTAATACTGTGCGTCAACTACCCTTCAATAAAAAATAATTATTTAAAAAAAAAAAAAACTTCAACAAAATATTATCAAACCAAGTTTGAAAATATATTAAAAGGATCATACACCAAGAGCAAATGCATTTATTCCAAGGATGCATGGAAGGTTTAATATCTGCAAATCAGTCAATGTGACATACCACATTAACAGAATGAAAGATACAAATCATGGTCAATAGATGCAGAAAAATCATTTTATAAAATTCAACATTCATTTATTATAAACATTCTTAAAGTGAATGTAGGGGGACCACATCTCAATATAATAAATGCCATGTATGACAAACCAACAGCTAACAGCATACTCAATTGTGAAAAGCTAAAGGTTTTTCCTCTAATATGAGGAAAGTACAAGGATGCCCACTTTCACCACTTTCATTCAACATAATATTGGGAGTCCTAGCCAGAGCAATACATCAAGAAAAAAGAAATAAAAAGCATCTACATTTGAAAGGAAGAAGTAAAACCGTCACTGTTTGTAAATTACATGATATACAGAAAACCTAGACTCCATCAAGACAGAACCAACAAACAAATTCAGTAAAGTTGAAATATACTAAATCAATACCCCCAAATCTTTTGCATTTCTATATACTAATAGTCAACTTTGAGAAAGAACAATAAAGGAACCAATCCTATTTAAAATTGCATCAAAAATAATAAAATACCTGCATAGCAAAGGAAATCATCAACAAAACAAAAAGGCAACCTACTATATGGAAGAATATATTTGCAAATGGTATATCTGATAAAGGGCTAGTATCTAAAATACAAAAAGAAGTCATGTAACTAAGCATCAAAAAGCCAAATGAGCCAATTAAAAAATGGGCAGAGGCTCATAACAGACAGTTTGACAAAGAAGACATACAGATGGCCAAGTGACAGATTTAAAGATGCTCAACATCAGTAATGATCAAAAAATGCAAATCAAAAACCACAATGAGCTATCACCTCACACCACATAGAATGGCTATTGCCAAAAGATAAAGCATTGGTGAGGATGTGGAGAAAAAGGAAACTTCATAAACTGTTAGGGGAAATGTAAATCTCTGTAAACACTATGGAAAACATTATGGAGGTTTCTCAAAAACCTAAAAGTAGATATACTATACAACCCAGTAATTCCATTTGTGGGAATTTACCTGAAAAAAGAATTACTAATTGGAAAATGTATATGCACTCCTATTTTTATTGCAGGATTATTTATAATGTAAGATATGTATATATATTGTATATGCATACAAAATAAGGTATATACATTATATTCCAAGATAAGGAAGAACTGAAGTATTTACTGAGGAATGGATGAGAAGATGTGGTACATATACAATGGAATATAACCCAGCCATAAAAATGAAATCTTGCCATCCATGACAACATGAATGGATCTAGAGGGTATTATGGAAGGTGACATAAGTCAGAGAAAGACAAATACCATATGATTCCAATTATAAGTGGAATCTAAAAAATACAACTAACAAACAAAACAGAAATAGGCTCATACAAAGAACAGACTGGTAGTTACCACAGAGAAGGGGTGTAAGGAGATGGGTGAAATAGGTAAAGGGGATAAGAAGGTACAAGCTTCCAATAAAAAAGGAATAAAATACCTTAAGAATAAATTTAACCAAGAAGACATAAGGCCTGTATATTAAAAAATGCAAGACATAAATGAAAAAAATTGAAGAAGACACAAATGGAAAGATACTCCACGTTCATTTATTGGAAAATCAGTATTGTTAAAATGTCCATACTATCCACAGCAACCTTCACATTCAATGCAATCCCTATCGAAACACCAATTTCATTTTTCAAAGAAATAGAACAAATAATCATAAGATTCATATGGAAACAGAAAAGACCCCAAATAACCAAAGCAATATTGAGAAAGAGACAAAGCAGGAAGCCTCACACTCTGTAATTTCAAACTATATTACAAAGCTATAGCAATTAAAACAGTACGGTATTGTCATAAAAATAGATGGAACTGAATAGAGAGCCCAGAAATAAATCCATGCATATATGTTCAATTAATTTATAACAAAGGAGCCAAGAATATATATTGAGGAAAGGACAGTCTCTTTAATAAATGGTTTTGGAAAACTGGACAGCCAGAACAAAAGAATGAAACTTGACTACTGTCTTACACCATACACAAAAATTAACTCAAAATGGGTTAGAGATATGAATGAAAGATGTGAATGTAAGACTTGAAACCAAAAAATACAAGCAGTAATTTCCATGTTGTAGATCCTGTTGATAATTTTTTGAAGCTGACACCAAAAGCATGAACAACAAAAGCAAAGATAAATAAATGGGAAAATGTCGTACTAAAAAGCTTCTACACAGAAAAGGAAACTGACAAAATGGAAAGATAACCCAATGAATGGGAAAAAATATCTGCAAAGTATGTATCTGATAAGGGGCTAATATGCAAACTCATATGCAAAATATACAAAGAACTCATACAACTCAACAGCAAACCAAAAAACACTGTTCTAAAAATGGGCAGAAGATCTGAACATTTTTCTGAAAAGTCATGCTGATGGACAACAGGTACATGAAAAGATTCTCAACATTTTTAATCATTAGGGAAATTCAAAACCACAATGAGATATCGTGTGTTTTAGAATGGTTATTATCAAAAAGATAAGAAATAACAGGTGCTGGCAAGGATAATGAAAAAAATGGAATACTTGTGCACTGCTGGTTGGAATATAAATTGCTGCAGTCACTATGGAATGCAGCATGGAGGTGCTACAAAAAATTAAAAATAGAACTACCATATGAACTATTGAGACAGGGACCATGGGTGTAGTCAGGTGAGTAGGGTGAGGGCCTCCAGAAAAAGCAAGGCAGGATATTTACAGTCAGAGCAATATAACTACATGCAAGGAAACCCTCTACCAAAACTTTGTGTTAAACATTAAGCTTTAGAGTCATTCTTCAGTGAGATCAGTTGATATTCCCCAGAAAAAGGGAAGCAGTCCATGTTTTTATTATGCTAATCATTTATAATCATGTGTAAGAGTCACTTTAGCATGTTAAAGGGACTTAATGTCTCATCAAGGAAAAACATCCTGAGACCACTTTTAACAAGTTCACACCCCTAAGCCCTTCATCATGTTCCCAAAAATCCCCAACTGCCTATAAATCCCCTAGACAATGCACCACCCCAGGCTTTCTTGTCCCCTCCTGGCATGAGCCAGGAGCTCTTTCCTCTCACTTTATCTCTAAATAAAATTCTCTCCCTGGCTCCCCTACCTTGAGTGTTTGCTAAGCTCATTCTTTGACTCCACAAGCAAGAACCCCGCAGCACTATCAGTCCCACTTCTGGGTATTTATGTGAAGAAAATGAAAACACTATCTCAAAAATGACATCAGCACCCTATGTTCATGCAGCACTATTTACAATAGCCAAGATACAGGAACAACCTAAGTGTTTATCAATGGATGAGTGCATAAAGAAATTTTTATACATATATATGTGTGGAATATTGTTCAACCATAAAAAAATGAGATCTTGCCATTTGTGACAATGTGAATGGACCTTGAGGGCTAAGTGAAATCAGTCAGACAAAGAAATACCATATGGTTTTAAAACTCTTATATGTGGTATCTGAAACACACACATACACAGAGAAACCTGTTATATAAACTTATAGATACAGAGAACAGATTAGTAGTTGCCAAAGACAGCAGGGTGGAGTTGGGAGGAATGGGTGGGTGTTGGTCAAAAGAAGAAAAAAATAAAGAAGTATATACCATGAATTAGTCTATTTCTTTGTCTTGACTCCAAGCTAATACATACCATCTCAAACTCAGGCCCTGAATTGAACTCCTAACTGGTTGCCCTGTTGCCTTTCATTTCCCAGTAGAATTGAGTCTCTAGAGAGTAATTGAAGAGATTTTGTCCTTCTCCTTAAAACCTTGGATGGCTTCTCATTACATTTAGAAGGGAATATAACTTTGTTATCATAGCCCCTGAAAGGATTTGGCCCTTGCCTAACTATGAAAACTCATCTTGTACCACTCCTTTACTTCTCCATGTTTGAACTGCAGTTTTCTTCTTTTTTTTCCTAGAACACACTAAAATCACCTCTGCTATGGGATCCTTGTATTTGCTGTATCCTCTGTTTATGTTGTTCTGTCTTTAACTTTGCAAGGCATACTTGTTCAGATTTCAAGTTCAAATGATACCTAGTAAGTGATAATGTCCCTGACCATCAACTTCCATTAAGTATCCTCCATAAGTTTCTACTACAATAATTTACTTTCTTCATTACAATGATTATAATCTAAAATAAACTTTTAAATTTGTAAAATTTTGTTCTTAGTGCTTAGAAAAGGGCCTAGTATATATTATGTGTTCATAAGTAGGTTTTGAGAAGATGAACAAAATTTGAATATCTTTGTTTAAAAATATTATAGAAATATGCAATTCATGGTAAGAAAAATATTGAAAAAAAACTACAGTCAATGGTAATGGTTGTACTAGAGAGCTAGCAGATACTAAAACAAACCCAAAACAGTCTTGGTAATATTACTGTAAATATCACATTGTTCATATTGAATTGGAACTCTTCCACAAAGACATTCAAGGACTCAGGCCCCTTCCTTCCTGTGGCCCTGCCTTTCTATAGGTTCATAGAGTCCTCTACATTCTTGAAGCATAATAGGAAAGAGCACAGCAGATCAAACTGTGGGGAGATTCTAGGGCCAGACATGAAAGTAGTGTATGGCATTTCTGTTCAAATGCTATTGCTTAGGTCTCAGTGACATGGACGTCCTCACTGTAAAGGAAGCTGGGAAATGTAGTACAGCTGCATTCCCAACTAAAGAGAATGGATTGGCTAAATGGTTAGTGAGGTTTTGGCACAATAATAAATTTGACAATAATAAAGTTTTACAGATTGAATAAATAAGTTTTGTCTATCCTTATCTCATATGAAAAAAGGTTACTTTTTGGTAATGATGAACAAATGTAAACTAATGTATATTTTGCTTACTAATATGAATGAAAAGTCAACATTTACTAAGATAATACAAACTTAAAGAGCATAGTTTTAATAGCAAGCCTGAAGTAAAATTAGTTATAACTTGGATTTAATTTATTAAAACTCATTTTAAACTTTATCATTTAGTTTGTCTAATAACTTTGAAATACTTATACACATAGGCTCAAATGCTGACTCAGCTTTTTACTTATCACTAGTAAGAGTTCTATTTATCTGAGAATATTTTTATCATTTCAATGAAAATATCTTATTTGTCTGGACTAAAATTGCTTCAACACAAAATACTGCTCTAATATAAGGGACACATATTCAGCTAAATTTCTAAAACTCTTTTTGGTTATGAGGAGGATGAATCATGCAATACAATATCTTTTACTTTGTAGACTTCATGCCCTGTGTCTTGATTCCTCAAATTAAAGCTACTATTACTTTGATTCTGTTTGCTTTTTCCCTTTTTTCTATAGTCACTTCTGAGTTTTCACCTGTATTTCCTTTATGTAAAATAAGTAATAGTCCTTTTAGCTTCAAGTTAACCTTAAGTAAAAACAAAACTTTTTAAAAGTAAACTAAAGAAATATGGACTTCAATTTTAATGGAAAAATTTCAACTAGTTTTAATACAACCATATTAACAAAATCTAAAGATAACATAAATTTGTCCCCATAATTTGAACAGGTCAAATGAAATTTTATGTCACAATTTTCCTTTTGAATAGAATCAAATGCTGCTTTTTACTGTACTGTAACGTCTGTAATCTTACTTATGGTTTCCATTTTACACCTGGAGGAAAGGAGAGATAGAAAAGTGATTCTATGAACACTCAAAATTTTGTTACCTCAGGACATTTAAACATACTCTTACCTCTGCCTGGCATATTGTGCTGTTTCCAAGGCTCATTACTTATCAGTTCACTGTTTCAATTCACCTTTCTTCTCTTACCATCCAACAAAAATAATTTCCATTACTAGTTTTTGTAATCACTGCTTAAATTTCCTGTATCTATCCCCTATCACTATTTCTAATCTTGTGTTTGTTTTAATTTTATTGTCTGTCTTCTTTGTTGCACTTTAAGCTACATGATTGCAAGTGTATATGCTCTGTTCACCACTTTATCTTCAGTGACTTCAATATAGCATCTGTCAAGAATAAATGCCAAATACATTTTTAAAAACTTATCTGTAGTTGTCTTTTACTGTCCTCTTCTTCTGGTTCTCCTTCCTAGTAACTTGACATTTCCACAATGCTTAAAATACTGAAGTACACATATAAATGTGTAAAATGTTCATCTATTTCTAAGGGATAGAGAATATTACTGATAAGTGAATACTTAAGTTCAGCAGCATTAATTGATTAAAGCAAAATAGGAAATGTAAGGGAAGTCCTTGGAAAACTACACAGAGATCATAATATCAGAGCAAATTGAAGGGATTTATAAACTATAAATAAAATAGGGATTTATAAACTATAAATATTTTGTTACATTATTTCTAAACACATAACTCAAAATTACACATACTTGCCTGGTAGATTTAGCAAATTGCCAGAGTCCACCAGAAAGTGAATTTTAAGGCAATTTTGAAAATAGGAGTAAAAGCCGTGCCACTGGGAATAAGAGTGATGCTTATACCGTGACTCAAAAGGTGAAAGGGATTCTCACAAGAAGTGTGTGATTTCTTTCAATTTAATTCAAATTAATTTTATTTGTGATGGAACTTTATAAATTGTATGGGGGTGGAAGGCAGGCCAGGAGAAAAGTAACAAGAGAGAACTACTGCTTCAGTGGAAGGGAGTGTTGCATTAATATATTTAGAAGAATAGAGTGAGTGATATAGAGACATATATTTTCCTAACAAATGTATTCACTATGTTCAAATGAAATAAGGTCTGACTAAATTAACCAAATAAAACAGGCTTATAAATCTTAGAGTGTTTTCCTGTTAGTCCCTTCCAAAAACCACAAATTATACATTCACAATTTTGTTCAAAACTACTTTATCCCAGAAACTTTTCATAGGAAGCACACAAAAATGTTTCATAGGAAGCACACTAGCAAAATAAGATAGCTTTTTGCTAACAGTAATTAAGGGCAAAATGTGAAAATGGGTAAAGAAAAAATTCAAAATGGGATCAGGAAGTCCTGAAGGGGAAGCTCTCTCACAAGTACCACTCGTCACAGTTTACTTTACATATCCTGACAGGAAGAAGTTTACTTTACTACCTCAGCAGGAGAAAGGAAGATTTTCTCCTTACCTAGCAACACAGCCAAGAAGTCACCACAACCCTGAACTCTCACTCTCCTTCAATGGGCTTACATTCCAAACAGCCCCTCCCAACTTTCTCCTTTCCTCTATAAAAGCAAGCCCCTCTCTGTATTCTGGATTTGCCTATGGTTTACTGTAATTTGCATGTCCCAAACTGCAATTCCTCTGCTATGCCTAAATAAACTCATTTTGCTGGTAAACCAACTAGCTATTATATTTTTAAGGTTGACAACTATAAGTGAAATAGGGCAGTACTTAGAATATAGTCAGAGTGATTATATTTTTTCATAAAACTGGTCTCCTTTAATAGTGGGAGGCAGCACTATTAACAATTATAACAATTGGCACTGACCGGAACTTAGGCAATCCTACATATAATAAGCACACAAAGCATAATGTTCTTGTTACAATTATTATTACTACTATTGCTGTTATGTTATTGATGAAGTAAATGAAAAGGTGGGAATTTAAAGTACATTATTTTTACCTTTTGCTTTCCTCAAAACATTGTTTTCCAGCATTTGGGATATCTTTTGTGGAAATAAAATTGACAGAAAATTTCCAATTAACTGTAATACTGAACTTAACAAATCCAAAGGCATTTAAAAGTTACTTGAATTTTGGTCAATTCTTTTTTTTTTTTTCCTCATCATTCCTACTTTCTAGTATGATGAACTTCGAAACTACAGAGAGTTTGGCAAAATGTACATCTATGTAAGTTTCATCTGGACTCAGCAATTGTTAACATTTGTCTTTGTTTGCTTTTATTTTTTGTGGTATTGTATGTGCACTTTTTGGAAATTGTTTACACTTTGTCACTAAATATTTCAGCAAGTATCTACCAAGAACTAGATTATTCTTCAACAAAATGACATCAATATCACACTTTATATGCTTAATATAGATGTAATATTATTAAATATAGAGTTCATATTCAAATTTCTCAAATTTACTTTTTTTATTTTGGTATCATTAATCTACAATTATATGAAGAACATTATGATTACTAGGCTCCCCCCTTCACCAAGTTTCCCCCACATACCCCTTCACAGTCACTGTCCATCAGCATAGTAAGATGCTGTAAAATCACTACTTGTCTTTTCTGTGTTGCACAGCCCTCCCTGTGACCCCCCCCACACTATACATGCTAATTGTATGGAGCTACAGGGTATTATGCTCAGTGAAATAAGCCAGGTGGAGAAAGACAAGTACCAAATGATTTCACTCATATGTGGAGTATAAGAACAAAGGAAAACTGAAGGAACAAAACAGCAGCAGAATCACAGAACCCAAGAATGGACTAATAGTTACCAAAGGGAAAGGGACTGGGGAGGATGGGTGGGAAGGGAGGGACAAGGGCAGGGAAAAAGAAAGGGGTCAAATTGTCTTTTTAATATATCTGAAGAGCTCTTTTACTTAAGCCACTAATCATACATGCATTTCATGGACTTTTCACGTTTTTAACTTTTTAAATAAAGAGCTAGTAACATATCTTCCTTCCTTCTTTCCTTCCTTTTCTTTTTTTTTTTCCTTGAGAAGGTTCTTTCATGTATCCAGGGTAGTCTTGAAAACTCCAGGCTAGTAATTTAAAGAATATCCTACAATTTGGACTTGTCCAGATATTTTCTTATGATTTTATTCTGTTTAACATATGTGCCATGAATTCCTCATGTATGAACTATATCCCCTCCGTGAATGAAGTCATGAAAAATATACCATTTTATTGCATTAAGATGATGATAAGTATGATTACTTGTGTAAGATGATATCTGCCAAATTCCTCCAATATAAAGATATGCTTCTAGCTTTGTAACTGAAACTAATCTGTAAGGTGTTATCTTGTCATGATATGAAAAATTTGAGGTAGCTTTGTAAAACCAAACTAAAATGGAGTCACTTATGTCAGGAATAAAATGGAGACAGTTAATGCAAGCTTATAAAGGAAATTTAACCTAACCTTACAGGAATTTATACATCTCCTCAGAAATCAGCAAAGGACACCAGATACTTCACAAATGTCAAATCTGTTCATGCCATCTCTGATTTCCTTGTTCCCTTGATTCAGCTATCCTGATCCAAATAAGAAAGAAGACTGCTAAAGCAACCAGGCACCTGAAAAAGCCAAATAACTTCCATATTTATGCCATAAAAATCCCTTATCCTGTGAACAAATCAGAACTCATTGCTCATATAAGCCTTGAGTTTCCCAGTTTGGAGGTTGAAAGCCTTGCAGTAAATTCATCCTTCTGCTTTGCCTTATTTAGTGTGCAGAGTTTGGTTTTTGACAGTATGAATACTTAACCAAACTTCCACCTAATAGTTTTATCATCAGTTGATGTTTTGTGCCTGGATTAATTATTATAGTGATGATTGAAAATTGTTCATTTTAATATTCTACTATTCTTTATGCATGCATCAGCTGGCATTTATCTGTAAAGAGTTTCCCTTTCTTCCCTCCAAACTTTTTTGATATCACTTTGGAACCATGGACTTACTTTTAAGTTATAAGATACATTACAGTCATTTGGAGGATGAAAAAATTGTCCATTTTTTGTCAGGTATGGGTGCCTTCAAGTTGACTCTTCCATGCTTTTGTTATAGATGCATAAGTTTTTGAGAACTTCATACTTTCTGCACATTGATATTCCAAATTCACATTGAACTTTTCCTGCCTCAGACCTAGAAGCAGCCATTTAATCAAAAGGCCCTTTAAGTGAAAATTCCTTTTAGTGAAAAACAGTATTAAGGAACAAAGATCTGGCACTATAAATGCTCACTTCTACTGGGAAGTCATAGCTTCTTGACTTTCTCAGTTGTCTTAGTTTGTTTGGGCTGTGATAAAAAAATACTTACAAATACAACTTATAAGCTTATAAACAACAAATATGTATTTCTTACAGTTCTGATGGCTGGAAGGTCCAAATCAAGGAGCCAGCGCAGTTGCAATTTGGTGAGTGCCTTTTTCCTGGTTTAGCTGGCACCTCCTCACTGTGTCCTAGTATAGTGGAAGAGGCTATGTATCTCTGCAGATTTTGTATAAAGCACTAATCCCATTCATAAAGACTACACCCTTATGACTAAGTACCTCTCAAAGGCTCCACCCAATACCCTCATTTTGGCGAGTTAAGATTTCAACATCTTAATTTTGGAGGAACACAAACATTTAGACCACAACATCCATCAGTGGACAGAAATAATGGGTTTTGACAAGTAACTTTGTTAGGTATGTTAGGTAGAAAGACAGACATGAGCAGCTGGGGAAGGAAAAGCTAAGGTTCAAGGAAAAAAGCACCCAGATAAGGTTCAAAGAAAAAAATGCTCAAACTCTGCCCAGGTAGGGGGTCCCATGTGAAGACAAAAAAGGCTTTGCAGGAAGGTAACTTCCTGCCTATCAGGACTAGGCTAAACCGTTCCCAACCAGGTCCCAACGTGGGCACAATTGAACAAAACTAAGAACTGCCCCAAACACACCTCATCGTGGGAAAGGTTGTGCGCACCGAGAGGGTATATATTTGGACGACTACATCAAATAAAGCCACCTTGTCAAAGAGGCGCTGCCTAGCTAGAATGTAATAGAGCCTCCCACCAAAAGGATCCAGGACTTTGTCTACCTTGACTCTGGGCTTCTCCTCCCTTGAAGTGTATTGTAATAAAACCTTCGCTGTGCTTTCCCATTGTGTCTCTGCCTTTCAATTCTTTGTTGCATTGGGGACAAGAACTGAGGAGAACAAACTCAGCTTGGTGACAACTTCAATTTCACTCTAACAACTGTCAAGCCACTTTTCCTTGCCTTTCCTCCCTAATTCCTCCAATTCTATAACTGCATCTCCTTTCTACCATATAATGAGCAGAAGTTCCCAAGAATACCAATACAGTTACTTATTAACTGTCATATAATACATATAACCTCTGGATTACTGCACTGGCAAAGTCTACAGGGAAAAATCCAAGTAAAATTCAGTCTTTCATTGCAGTTCCTTTTCTCTTTGAAATCAGTCCCACTGAGGGTGCACTGTCAGAGTATCTTGCTCCCTATTTACTTGAAATGAATTATTTCTTTGTTATTTTGCTGTTGATTAGTGCATTTGTATCTGTGTGTATTTTATATTACATTTTTTCTCATCCTAGTTGATTTAATTTTTGAATATTCAAAGTATTCACATGATGAAAAATGAAACTGCAAGGTACATACTCTGAGACATCTTACTTCCATCTCTATTCCTTCCATCTTCTTGCCTGTACTGTTAGTTTCTGATTTATCTCTACTAGGCCATTTACAAAATAACTAATCTTTCACACACACACAGACACATGTGTGTATTTATCTATTGCTACATTCACATGTATTCATTTTTCCACACACAGAAGTTAGCATGCTTTAGTTTTTGTACCTTGCTTTCTTTTCAGTTAAAAATATATCCTGAAAATTACTCTGTATCGATCCACAGTGATCTTCCTCTTTATTTTATTAAAACCACTGATTACTGAAGACCATGAAAAATAGTTTATTAAGCCATTCTGCTGTGGATGGGCATTTAAGTTATTTCCAATTCCTTGATACTAAAAACAATACCACGGCAAATAACCCTTCAAAAATTTACTTTTCATGGTCTTGGGTCAGGATCAAGCTGTGGAAGTTAAAGCGTGATTAGACAGCAAGGAACAATGTAGAGGTTTACCTCTTCAGAAGCACTTCCATTTCAAAAGGGGATAAAAGCAGGAGTCAAAGAGACATTTCAGGGGTTGTAAACTTGGAGGCATCCTTCTTGTCTTGTTACTAGCACAATATTTACATTCCAAATTATAAGAAAAAAAGTAGCCTCTTCCCAAGGAGAATTTGTTTACAGTCAGAAAATTAAGTTTCTCTTTCCCTCTCAGGATGGGAGGCAGACAATTTGTGTATACACTCACAGATACAATTTTCAGAATTCTTCCCTTACAGTACAAACCTTGGTACATGAAGGATGGCATCTATCTCTCAATGTGTTACCCCCCCAAAGAGGATATATTGGGGCAAAAAAAGAAAAAACAACAAAAGGAACTTCCTTAAATTAATGTTGTAAAGTAAAGGAGTCTAGAACATGCTACAGTGGCATAAGGATCACCTGAAGACATTTGATAATAAACAGACGTAAGAAAAGGCTTTTGTCAAACTCCCCTTATCTTCCTAAAAGCAGAGCCTTCCAAAATAATTCAACTATCATAAATCCCCCTTTGAGGGAGGCTTCTCATATCCTGAGGGGAGGAGAGGAGATTGATTTTTATTCTCAAAGACCAAAAGTCAGCACTGGCATGAGAAAGTGCATAAAACAAACATTGTCACAAAAAGAGCAAACTTTTCATCTATTCTTCTAAGGGCTCATTTCTCTTTTCCATTCATTTTTCCATTAACATTCTTTCTCCCCTTTCTTTTCTCCTATTAAGATGGTACATAAGCTTCAACTTCTGACTATTACCTTGAGCTTCATTTTTTCTGTGAGCTCCTGCCTACATACACGAATAAAATTTGGCTATTTTTCCCTTTAATCTGTTTTTTAGTCAGTTTAGTTCACAGTGTCCCAATCGTTGAACCCAGTGGATAGAGGAAAAGTTTTTCCTTTGTGCTACGTTATGATAGTCTGTTTATTCTCCAGAAGCCTCATGTGTACTTTCAGGGTAATGTGAATAAGTACATATATTAAAAACTTATCAAATGTAGATTTTTAAAATCATACTTCAAACTATAGCAAACACACAGCACATATAAGAATTCATGAGTTTTTCCCAAAGTGAACATATGCTTTTAAGCAAACTGTGATTACAAGATGACTATTACTAGCCCTTCAAGCACCTCTCAAAATCATTCAGTACATAGGTATCCTAACTTCTGAGACCTTAAACTTATTTTTCCTGTTTTTGAAATTGACAAAAAGGAATCATACCATATTTATCACATTGTACCTGGCCTTTGCACTCAAGGTTCTCTGAGATTCATACATGTACTTTACTTGCTTTCATTACCATGTAATATTTCACTGTATGAAAATATCAAAGTTCATTCACATGTTTCTTATTTTGCTAGTGATGCTATGAAATTTTTGCATGAATCTTTTAGTTAACGTATATATTCACTTCTAATGTGTATACATTTAGGATCAAAACTACCAGATCATAGGTTGTGTGTTTCTTTTTACCTTTAAAATGTATTGCCAAATGTTTTTGCAAAATAACAATATAAAATTATATTTCTAACAGAAATGTGTGAAAGTTCTATTATTGTATATTATTGCCAACACCTGGTACTCTTTTTTATTCACTCAAGAGTATATGTGTGTAAAATGGTATTATATGATTTTTATTTGTGTTTTTCTGATGACTAATAACATTGACCACCTTTTCTTACACATATAGGTCATTTGGATAGCTTATTTTGTAAACAGAATGTTCAAGTTTTTTCCTCATTCTTCTTTGGGATTGTCTGCATTAATTGTACTAATTGGTTTGTAGGTATTCTTTATGTATTTGTATAGGGGACCTTTGTTGGACATGGACATGACAAATAGCTTTGCCCACTCTTTGATTTAATTATCACTCATTCACAAGCTTTTTGATAAGAATAAGTTTTTAAAATTTAATGTCCAAATTATCATTATTTTCTTTTATGGAAATTCCATGTTCTGTTTAACAAATCTTTGCCAACTCTTAAGATTTCTTATAAAATAACTCAAGATTTCTTCTAAAATATTTTCTGAAAGATCATACTTTGTTCTAAAAACATTTATTGTTTAACCATTAACATTTAGATCTGAAGTTCATCTGAATTTCACTTCTTAAATTAATTTTTATATTGAGGTACATACAGTAAAATGCATAAATCTGAGGATACACCTTGATTAATTTTGACATGTGTGTACACTTATGTAACCATTGCCCAGATCATGATATCAAACATACTCATTAATTTTTCCCCCTTCACCTACTTCACCCATCCTTTCACACCCCTCCTCTATGGCAACCACCAATCTTGGATTTCATTTTTAGACATGGTGTATAGTAGGGTCAAGGTTCGTTTCTTTCTTCTGTATGGTCATCTGGTGATGCAGCACCATGTATTCAAAAGATCATCCTTTCCCTCTGCACTACCAAGTCATCTCTGTCATAAATCATGTGGTCATATAAGTATGGGTTAATTTCTAGACCTTGTATTGTTTATTGGTTTATTTATCTATTCTTGCATAAATAATATGGTATCTTATTTTGTGTATAATTATAGTAAGTGTATAATAAAGTATCTGGTAGTGTTACTCATTCAACTTTTTTCTTTTTACATATTTAATTTTCTTAGCCATTTTTGTAATAGTAATTTGAGAAAGACTTAATTTTTACAAGGAAATCCTGCTATTATAGGAAAGAAGGACTAATGCTTCCTTCTTTCTATATGCCGATTTTCAAGATAAGAAATTTGATCCCCATCATCACTGAAAAATGAATACATTTATTTATTTTATACTACTATTAATCATGAATTTAAAACACAGTTGATGATTTTCAACCCATTGAAATTATAATTCTTATTAAAGTTCTTGTTTTCTCATTATTTCCCAAGGAAAACTTCTTCAAGATGACATAATATTAATAGATTTTTGCAGCTTTCTTGAAATTGGGTATGACAAGATATTCAGACTCATTTTGTACGCTGCCTGCCTTGAATTGCATTAGCAATTCCTCTAAGATGTACTGGTTTCTTTCAATAGTAAATGCATTTCAAGACCACAGTATAGGGGTCTGAGATTCTGACTACTTCAGGTTTGTTTATTTTTTGGAGTGTTCATTAATAGGTAGGAAATGTACATCAATACATATGTCTGTATATAGATATATTTTTAAAATATGAAATTACATGAATTTATAGTGATGCTTCAAATTCAAATCAAATCTACTTAGCTTTTCTTTTTACTTTTTCTGTATTTCTTCCCTATAATTTTCCTTTCACACTAAGTGTTATTTCTCAAGGACAAAAGGGATGATAGAATTAAAATATATCCTAATGTTGTATCATCTAGAATGTCTGAGGACATCAACAAATCTCCCTATGCATCAATAATAAAATTGTACAATGATGTCAAAAAGGATTCTTTTAAGACTCTGGAAAGTGACCAAAGGAAAAAACAAATTAAGAAGTATTTATTCATGTAAATCTATGGAATCTTGGTAAAAAATAATGGGAGCCTGTGCATTTCACTAGGGGCTGTTCTCATCCTTCCTTCTCTCCCCCTATCCAAGGTGTGGAAATATTACCTGGGCAAGCCATGAGGACTGACAGCCTACTGCCTTACTAGAGGGAGCTGACTTTATATTGAGAAAATTATAGAAAACTCTACGCACCAGAGCATGTTGAAAACAAAACTACATCAATTTCAGTGTCAAATAGTCAGGAAGGCTAATATCACAGCTAGCTTACATTTATAATGTGATTGAGAAAAGCAAAAAAAAAAGAAAACAATTCTATAGAAAGTTACCTGGGATATCTTAAAATGAAGCCAAAAGTTGAAAAAAAAATCCAAATGTCTATCAACAGATGGATGGATAAACAAGGTATTACCATACAATGGAATATTATTTGGCCATAAAAAGGAATAAGTATCAATAATGCTACAGTATGGATGAACCTTGAAAATATTTTATTAAGTAAAAGAGCATTCTGTAAAGTAAAAGTCTGCATATTCTGTAATTCCATTTACATGAAATGTCCAAATAGGGAAATCTGAAGAGATAAAAATTAAGTATATTGGTGTTATCTTTGGATGGGAGGTGAGGGAAAATATGGATTATAGTGAAGGGATAGGATGTTTCTTTTTGAGATGATGAAAATGTTCTAAAATTGTGATTATGGTTTTATTATTCTGTGAATTTAGTAAAAAACAAAATTATACATTTTAAATGGGTGAATTTTGGTGTACAATTAGATCTCATTAAGTTAAAATTGTTTGAAATGTTTAGAACAGTCAAATCTGTAGAGACAGAATGCTGGTTATTGTTTGCCTAGGGTTGGGGTTAGGGAGGGGATGGGAAATTACTAATAATGGGTATGAGGTTTCTTTTAAGGGTGATAAAAATATTCAAAGTTTATATTGTGGTGGTAGTTCCATAACTGTGAATATGCTAAACCATTGAATCTACACTTGAAATAAATAGATTTTATGGTATGTAAATATTTCTCAATAAACTGGTTAGAAAAAAGAAAAAGGGGAAGGGAGAGAAGGAGGTGGGAGGCAGAGGACAGCACAGGAGGAGAGGGGTGGAGAAAGGAGGAAGGAAAGAGAAGGGAGAAAAAAAACTGTTGCAAGCTCTAATAACATTAAGTCTAGGTATATTACCAGAGATAGAAGAGTATTTCATAATGTTCATAGGGTCAATCCTTAAAAAGGAATAATTATAATTAATGTGCATGCACAGAAAACAGAACTTCAAGACACCAAAACAACAGAGTTAATGGGAGAAATGGACAAATCAGAGTTAGAGCTACATACATTCTAACACTATCAAATATTATTATGATGTAATTGTTATTTTAAAAACATATCTTCCGTTCAAGTAATCATGGAATATTCACTAACAGAGGCCATATGTTTGGTCATGAAAGAGTCAATGCATTTCAAATAATAGAAATTACATAGAGCATATTCTGTGACTGCAACTGAAAAAGTAACAGAAATGTTTCTAAAAAGGGGAGAAAATTTGAGAAAATATTTCAAATAACATTTGTCAATAAATAAACCACAAGAAAATTATAAATTGTTTTGTACTTAATAATAAATGAAAACAGCATCATATCAAAATGTTCTAGAGCAAGTTAAAGCAGTACTTAGAGGGAAATGGTATCAATGAATGCTTATACTAGAAAGGAAGAAAAGTTTAAATCAAAGATCTAAGCCTCCACTCAAAAAACATAACATGGGAAGAGCAAATTAATTATAAAGCAAGTAGAAGGAAAGGTACAATAAAAGTCATAGTGGATGTTATAAAGTTGAAAATTCATGAGTTAAATATTTTATTGAATAATATTAATGTTTACTGTCTGCCTGGTTGCACTTTTCCTAGGATTTTGGTTTCTCAAACTCAAGTTGCCTTAACAGCTGATCCCTTCAATCTGTTCAATGAGAGATATTTTCCTTGTTTTTTATCTCGGTGTTTTTACTTTTGTTTGTTTTAATAAAGCTGAAAGCAAACTGATCATATTGAAGTGATTCAACTATGTAATATTTTTATGATGCTGACTCAGATTAAGTCATGGTTTATTAAGCTGAAAATGTTTCGTATAAAACATCTGAGAGCAGTTACACATTTGTTCAGAGACAGAATAAAATGTGGATTATAATTTCATGAGATTTTAATTGGTGATATATTTGATACGTAGTTTTGCCTGTTGGAAAACTGATATTTTTTCATGAAGTATATAGTTTCATTTAACCTTTCAATTGCAAGCAACAAAATGAACTCACAATTATTTTTTGCTTTATATTATTGCCAAGAGATAAGAAAATTGTGGCTCACAGAGATCAAGATTATAAGTAATACACTTACAATGTGAATATATATTTATATTATTTTAAAGACAAGACATACAGGAGGAGAACCATATACACATACACCCATTACCAGAAACACACATATACCAATGTACATATGCAGTGATTCTAAATAAAGAATTTTGGGGACATGAGCAGATCATCTCTTGATCAAATTTAAATGAGAATGAAGTTAATATTCACTACTATACGACTCAGCTTCACTCTCTACTCCATTCTTTCTGATTTTCCACTGTTGCCCTGAATCATCAATGTGCTGTGTTGTACTCTGTAATTTAAAACTTTCTAGTCATTTCCTGATATTCTGATATAAATTTTAATTAACATTTTGTGGCAGTTCTTCTAAATTCTGACATACTCTGATAAATTGTCATGTAATAATGACTTAAAGCATTTGTATTTCATATAATACAGTTTTGTCCCAATAGGAACATTCTGGGGACATAATGCCACAAAGGAAGGGAATATAAAACATTAAATATCTATCAAGATGTATATTTATATGGAAAAGTACAGCAAAGATAGTGACTTGGTTTATTTATTTATATATTTATTCATTTATTTATTGATTGATTTCATCAGCTTTGTAAGTAAAATAATCACGTTGCTCAGGAATGCCTTTAAAATGATTATCTGGATAGTACCCAGTTACTGGTTTTCTTACTGGAAGGAAATGACTTTAATGAATAAGCATTTTAATTACTCAAAATCAGGCATTTTTCAAGTTTATTAAGCATGGTGCTGTCATAACAGTCTGTTTAAAGGCTTTGCTTACCATTTAATGCATCTTTCATTTTCCCCTACTATTTTATATCCTATATGATCAAGAGAGCTACATATTCTATATAGTGATGCTGTTAAGTTAGTTTGGATGAAAATCTCAATTTATTCATTTATACAAATGTGTAACACATATTGCCTTTTTACTGTTAATGATATTACAAAAACAAATTTATGCCATGACTTAAAATAGCAGCATAAAATTTGGTGTATAAGAAGAGTTATGTGCTGGTTATTTGGCATATAAAATTCTACTCCATATACTGAAAGTCTTTACTAGTACAATCAAAAACCTCTGTGAACAAAGAAGGAACTATTGATTCCTAGCTCTTTTAGTAGGAAAGGAGGAGAAAGAGGAAACATTCCATTTCAGAAGTGCATTCTATTAAAACTTCAGTGATTCAGTACAAATGGAAACTGACTTTATTGACTGTACTTAACTATACTTTGTAGAAGAGAATCATTGCTAAGGAGTACAATGCAGTATGTTTTAAATATATATTTCTGTTTGAAACTATCAAAATCCTGATTAATTGATTTGGAAAATTGAGTCTGATAATGTGAAAACAAATTCACAAGAGGTTTTAGTTTTCTTTTATGTTAAACATCCTCTTTTATTATCATCATTCTGACTTTTATTTTCAATTGAGGAGGTTTTCCAGGACTAACATTTAAAAATTATATTTGACATATCTTTTGTTTGTTTTTAAATACATGCTATCTTTTGATAAACTACCTCTGCTAGCCATAAATCTCTCTCCCTACACTATCTCATTGAAATTTATTCAATTTTTTTTCTGCTGATCTGTTTTGTTATTAAATGGAGTTAGATGCAAAGTAAAATAGAAACACATCTATCTACACAATGTTGGAAAAATCAGTTTAAAAGACAGTGTGTGAAACCATTCTCTTCACAAAACATCCACACATTTTTGAGTGAAATATTTCACCAACATAATATGTTTTATTAACATAGATTATTTAAATTGTAGAAAAGCTGCATTTATCTAACTCAATTGTTCAAAACGATGAAATAATTTTTTGGAACATTTGTATCACTGTGATTGGATAGCCAACAAGAGAAATCTTAATCAATTAATATAAAGTAGTTTTATTTCTATGTCATCTATCTTTACAGAGAATATATATAATGTCTTCTACACATAAGGTGGAAACAATACCACTTGCTCTTCATCATCAGTAGGACTCTGAGGCTGCTGGTAAAAGAAGGTAGAATATTAAGCCTGTGTTATAGTGCTAAAAATTAGTCTGCAAGCACTAAGGTTATTCACCACCCTGTAATTGCTGACTCTAGCATCAAGAATAAAATCCAGTCTCTGCCTTACTAGAGCAGAAGAAAGCTGGGTGTAGCAATAAAAATATTTATAAAGAAAATCTTAGAAAATAGGTGGAAGAATCCAACAACATTTTACTGTGGAAAATATAAAGGTAAAAGAAAAAGTTAAGAAGAGAAAGTAAAGAGTGAGAACTAAAATGGTGATTTAGAAAAGAAAATACATATTGAGGATCCAAAATAAAATACCTGCTGTGGTGGAAAATATAATATATACTGATATTTTATGTCTCTATACCTATCAATTCATCTATCTATCTATATATCCATCATTCTAGAGTTATGATAATGCACCTTCAAGTTGCATGAATTTTAAAACAAAATACAGGCATATGTCATTTTACTATGCTTTGATTTACTGCACTTGGAAAATATTGGATTTTTTACAAATTGAAGGTTTGTGGCAACCTGAATTGAGCAAGTCTATCTGAGCCCTGTTGCTAACAATATTTGCTCACTTTGTGTTTCTGTGTCACATTTTGGCAGTTCTCATAATATTTAAGCCTGTTATGATCTGAGATCAGTGATTTTTGATGTTACTATTGTAATATTTTGGGAGCACCCAAGGGCCATGCTCATATAAAATAGCAAACTTATTTGATGTGTGTCTTCTGACTATTCCACTGATTGGCCATTCCCCTATCTCTCTCCTTCACCTCGGGACTCTCTGTTCCTTGAGACACAACAATATTTAAATTATTCCAATTAATAAGTTTACAATGACCTCTAAGTGTTCAAGTGAAAGGAAGATTCCCTTTACTTAAAATCAAAAGCTAGAAATGATTAAGCTTAGTGAGGAAGGCACATCATAAACTAAGTACGAAATCTAAGCATCTTGCATCAAACAATGAAGTTTTGAATGCAAAAGGAAAGTTTTTGAAGGAAATTAAAAGTGTGCCTCTAGTGAACACATGAATGTTAAAAAAACAAAACAGCTTTATTGCTGATATGGAGAAAGTTTTAGTGGTCTGGGAAGAAGATCAAACCAGCCACAACATTCCCTTAAGCCAAAACCTAAAATCCAGTGCAAGGACCTCTCTTCACTTCTATGAAGGCTAAGAGAGGTGAGGAAACTGTGGAAAAAAAAGTCTGAAGCTCTCAGAGATTGCTTCACGAAGTTTAAGGAAATAAACCATCTCCATAACAGAAAAGTGCAAGGTGAAACAGCAAATCAAGATGTAGAAGCCTCAGCAAGTTACGCAAAAGATCTAGCTAAGATAATTAATGAAGGTGGCTACAAGAAACAACAGATTTTCAGTGTAAATAAAATAGCCTTCTATTGGAAGAAAATGCCATCTAGGACTTTCATACCTTGAGGGGATAAGTCAGTATCTGGCTTCAGAGCTTCAAAGGACAGGCTGACTCTCTTGTTAGTGGCTAATAAGTTGAAGCCAATGCTCATTTACCATTCTGAAAATCCTAAATTCCTTAAGAATGATGCTAGATCTACTCTGCCTGTGCTCTATCAATGAAACACAGAATGAATGACAGCACATATGTTGGCAACATGGTTTACTGAGTATCTTAAACCCACTGTTGAGACCTACTGCTCATAAGAAAAAGACTCCTTTTAAAAGTATGACTGCTCATTGACAATGTACCTGGTCACCCAAGAGCTCTGATGGACATGAACAAGGAGATTATGTTGTTTTCTGCCTGCTAACACAACATCCATTCAGCAGCCCAGGGATCAAGAAGTCATTTCAAGTTTCAAATCTTATTATTGAAGAAATACATTTCCTAAGGCTATAGTAGCCATAGATAGTGATTCCTTTGATGGAGCTGGGCAAGATAAATTGAAAAACTTTTGGTAAAGAGTCACCATTCTATATGCCATTGAGAACATTTGTGCTTCATGAGGATGTCAAAGTAGCATTAACAGGAGTTTGGAAGAAATTGAGGGATTCAAGACTTCAGTGTAGAAAGTAACTGCAGATGTGGTGGAAATAGCAAGGGAACTAGAATTACAAACGGAGTCTGAGGATATGATTAAATTGTTGCAAACTAACAATAAAATTTTAATGGATGAGGAGTTGCTTCTAATGGATTAGCAAAGTGGTTTCTTGAGATGGAATCTACTTCAGGTGAAGATGCTGTGCAGATTATTGAAATAACACCAAAGGATTTAGAATAGTACATAAACTTAGCTGATAAAGCAGCAGCAGGGTTAGAGAGGACTGACCCCAATTTTGAAAGAAGTTCTACAATGGGTAAAATATAATCAAGCTGCATTACATGCTACAGAGAAATGAAGGGTGAATTGAGGCAGCAAAACTTCATAGTTACCATATTTTAAGAAATTTCCACAGCCACCCCCAACTTCAGCAGTTACCATCCTGATCAGTCATCAACATCAAGGCAAAATCCTCCACTAGCAAAAAGATTACAATTCACTGCAAGTTCAGATGAGGGTTAGCAATTTTAGCAATAAAGTTTTTTTAAATTAAACCATGTACAGTGTTTTTTAAAGGTAATGCTATTATACATTTCATAGACTACTGTATAGTGTTGAATACATACATACATGTTGTAATATATTATTATTGCTACCACATCACACCATATCATTTTACAATGCTCTGTTGATGGGAATGAAACTGAGCAGGCATTATAGAAAGCAGTATGGAGAGTCCTCAAAAAATTAAACATAGAACTAGCATATGAGTTGGCAATTCCACTTCTGGGCATTTATCTCAAGAAAATGAAAACCTTAACTTGAAAAGATACTGTACCCTCATGTTCACTGCAGCGTAGTTTAGTATAGCCACAGTAGAGAAACAACCTCTGTGTCCACTGGATGGCTAAATGGAAAAAGAAAATATGGTACACACACACACATACACCACAGAATATTATTCAGTCACAAAAAACAATGAAATCTTGACATTTGCTGCAACATGGGTGAAGCTTGAGAGCATTATGGTAAGCTAAGTTAAATAAGTCCAACAAAGAAAGGCAAGTGCTATATGATCTCACTTACATGCGGAATCTAAAAAAAATGAAGCTTGTAGATGCAGAGAACAAATTAGTAGTTGCCAGAGGTGGGGGCAGTGGGGTAGGCAGAATGGGTGCAGGGAGTCAAAAAGCACACATTTCCAGTTATAAAACAACTAAGTAATGTACATCATGGAAACTGTAGTTTTAATGATACTGTACTGCATATTTGAAAGTTGCTAAGACAGTAGATTTTAAAATTTTTCATCACAAGAGAAAAATTCTGTAACTGTAAGTATATATGATGACAGACATTAACTAGACATATTGTGATCATTTCACAAAATATACAAACATTAAATCATTATGCTACACACCTGAAACTAATATAATATACATCAATTATACCTCAAAAAAAAAGTTAAAAAACATGTTGGGCAAAAACTGATAGACCTGAAAGGAGAGATAGTCAAATCCACTCTTATATTTGAAGACTTCAGCACCACTCAATCATCAGTTGATAGATCCAAGAAGAGGAAAAACAGTAAGGACATATTTGAACATAACAGAATCATCAATCCTCTGGGATCTAGTTGACATTTATAGACTACTTCATCCAACAGTAGCAGAATCCATATTTGCCTCAAGTTCACATGAGATATTCACTAAGATAGACTGCACTGTGCAATAAAACAAAAATTAACAAATTAAAAAATAATAGGTTTTACAACTTTACATAAATTTTGTGATGCAGTGAAATCAGTGCTTAGTGGTATATTTTATAGAATTTAGTGAATATATTAGAAAAAGAAAATAATCTAATACCAGTAATATAAGGTCTTACCTTAGGAAACTAAAGATTGGCAATATAAGACTAAAGCAAGTAGAAGAAAACTACAGACCAAAATTTCTCATTAACATAGATGCAAAAAATCCAAAACAAATATTAGCTAATTGAATCCAATAATATAGTTATGTGCCACAACCAAATGGGACTCATTCCAGGTAGGCAAAATTGGTCTAACATTTGAAAACCAAGCTATATAATCCATCACATAAACAACCTAAAGAAGAAAAGTCATATGTCTATATCAATTGATGCAGAAAAAGCATTTGAAAAAATCTAATATATATTCATGATCAGTGAAAGAAGTCAGGCAGATAAAGAGAAATACCAAAAGATTTACCTCATTTGTGGAGTATAACAATGAAGCAAAACTGAAGGAACAAAATAGCAGCAGACTCACAATAGCCAAGAAATGGAAGCAACCTAAGTGTCCATCAGTAGATGAATAGATAAAGAAGATGTGGTACATATATACAATGGAATCTTATACAGCCATAAGAAGAAAACAAATCCTACCATTTGCAACAACATGGATGAAGCTAGAGAATATTATGCTCAGGAAATAAGCCAGGTGGAGAAAGACAAGTGCCAAATGATTTCCCTCATTCGTGGAGTATAACAACGAAGCAAAACTGAAGGAAGAAAATAGCAGCAGACTCACAGACTTCAAGAAGGGTAGTGGTTGCCAAAGGGGAGGGGTGGAGGAGGGCAGGTGGGGAGGGAAGAAGAAGAGGATTGTTGGGTATCATGATTGGTGCACATGGTGTGTTTGGGGTCACGGGGGGAAGACAGCGTAGCTCAGAGAAGACAAATAGGAACTCTGTGGCATCTTACTACACTCAAGGACAGTGACTGCAATGGGGTATGGGGGGGACTCAATAACAAGGTGAATGTAATAACCACATTGTTTTTCTTATGAAACCTACATAAGAGTGTATATCAATGATATCTTAAAAAAAAATTTTTAAGTAAGCTAGGAATAAAGGGAACTTCTTTTTATAAACAAGATCTATAAAAATTCTAAAGGCAACATCATATATACTTTTAGGAAATAAGATGCTTTCCCCCTAAGATTTGAGGTAAGTCAAGGATGTCCCTTCATACCACTCTTCAACATGATACTGGAAATCCTAGCTAATTAAATAAGATAAGAAAGGAAATAAAAGTTATATAGAGAGGGAATGAGGAATAAAACTCCTTTTGTAGATCACATATTGTCTAGGTAAAGAAGTGAGAAAAACCACAAAAATCTTCTGAAACTGATAAGCCATTATTAGGGTAGATAAAACAAGATCACACAATATGTTGTTAATATACAGAAGTCAGTTGCTTTCTATATACCAGGAATAAAAATTTCAAACTGGAAGTTAAAAGCATAATGATATTTACATTTGTTAAAAAATGATTAAAGAGGAAATTTAGGTGGTACAAACTATTTAACACTTCATCGACAGACAGTCTACATTTACAGAACTACAAAATGGGACAGAAGGCAGAAAGCTGGTATAAGAAGAAAAAAGGAGAGAAAAACAGAAAGTATCTGATTGGCTGGGACTACATAGTCAACTTTGGGGTGAGAAAGAGCAAGGAAATAAGCATACAGCCCAGAGTTGGCCCAGCACATGGACATTGGCTGACTGGATATGTGCTTCTAGGCAAGTGGAATGTTTACAGGTTGAAGAATGTTATCTAAGTTTTGGTTTGCTGATGTGATGGGCTGTGTTATGCAGCACCACCTTGGGCCTAGAAAGTTACTTCAACACTCCTTCCTTTTGATCATCCACTTGACCATTCAGGAGATTTGATAACACATATTGGTCTTAGCATGACTTTCAGTTACCATTGCCTCTTCAGGTCTCAGTGTAACATTCTCAAGAGCTTATGTCAGGCTTTATTTTTATAGCTGGCTATGTTCTGTTCTGTTTTGTCATCCATTTGGAGATAGATCATCTGTCAGCTGGTCATTGGCTAACCCCATGCATTTAAAACTTTTGGGAGAATGGAGTGTATCAGGCAGAAAATAATAATTCTTAGCAACAAAAACAATGCCCATGGTTTGGAGAGTGCTCCTGAGCCAGAGTCCCCTGACCCAAACCAGCTAGAATCAAGTAAGTCAAGAAATGATCCTAAAATGACTCTTTAAGCCTGTTGTGCTATTTATGTATTTTGTGTAACCATGTCTTCAAGTCCCCAGAAGTGTTTATCCAGTGAGTTTGTTCTAGAGAGATTGAGACATTAGAAGTCAGGGAGAAGTTTGTGACAGGCAGAAAGAACTACAGGATCACCAGAATCTTAGGAAATCCAACAGTCATTTGGAGGTTGGATTTCCCTTATTTGAAGGGGCCTGAGATAAACGAACAGTGCCATCATCTTTTCATCCCAGACAAGGAACAACACACCAAAAAATTATAAAGATCTTCATGGTATAAGAATAATGAAAAGGATGGTCAGAGAGCAAAGGAGGAATGAAAAGAAATGTTCCTGATCTGGTATCTTGGGAGGAAGTCTTCTTTGATGCTGGCTACTTTTCTTCCTAGTCAATTTGATTTTGAAGTCTTCTGTGTTTACATGGGACCAGATGTCAGGTGGAGACTTCAGTTTTGAAATATGCACCCAATATTTGACACCTTGTAATTTGGCAGCAGTGTCACTCATCAAGAGTACTTGGTAGGGTTCTTTCCATGAATATCACTTTTGCAAAAGCATCAGAGTGAATTAAAAACTGTCTGTAAAAGATGAAAACCTTAAAAATGGCCCATGGTTGGTTAAAGATATGATGAGAGTTCATTATAATGCAATTGACAAGGAAATTTGGTTATTTCTTTGACACACATTTTAAGATGACAACTGGAATTATGACTGACAATATACCAGGACATAACAAATTTTTAGGAATTCTATCCAATTATATGTGAAACACATATAAATAACATATACCCATACAAACACCTTATTTGAAAATGCTTCCTAAAAAATTTAAGCATACAAAATAAGCCTAACTAGCATACAATTTCTCTTCTATAAGGAGAGAAAACAAATATTTGAGATGCCCCAGAGGACCTCTAAAAAATGCCCAAAGTTTGTTGGAGGTCAAAAAGATTTCATTTGGAATAAGATTTTGGGGGAGTTTGTCAAAACTATACATTTAATCAAAGAGACAAAGACTTTGAGGGCAAATACAGAAAGCTACATAGTGGTAAAAGTTTAGTTCTTTTAATATTGGGAAAACTGAGTTTTCTTAAATAATCAAGCCATAATAAAGATAATATGAAGCACAGTAAATTATTTTGGTAAGACACAAAATTGTTGCCTTCTAGAAAGATAATTTAAAAGGTAAAGAAACAAATTTGTTCACAATTTCTTATTAAGAGTAGACCAATAATATAAGAAAATTTTGTCTTTTTAATAGAGAAAAAACCAAAATCTAATTTTGCACCAATGTACTTTTCATATTAAAATTTATTTTTTTAACTTAAATAAATCCATTCTAATCTTAGTCACTTTGACCACATATAAAAACCATTTCCCAGGATTTCTTTTCCACAAGCCTTCTACAACTTTTTACATCCATTCCGATTTTGGCCTTTTTCCTCTTTCTCATTTTTGAGCAATCATTTTACTTCAAGACAATATTGCTTTCATTTTTCCCTTACAAAAACAAAAATAAAACCAAAACCACGTCCTCCATACTTTGCCTTTTCCAAAAACACATTACACTTTTTGCTGACAAATTCTGTAATATGAGCTTATTTGACTGTTAGTAATACTAGGTGGACTAAAATGTGTATTCTGCATTTTATTTAATATTGACAGCTCTAAAGTCAATATTATAATATTGGTAAGATGTCAGATCTGTGTAACGCAATATACAGACTCAACAGAACCCCTGCCTTAATCCATTCAGGGTTATATAAAAGAAATATCTTGGATTGGGTAACTTGTACAGAACAGAAATTTAGTTCTCATAATTCTAAAGCCTGGGAAGTTCAAGACCAAGGTACCAACAGATCTGACATCTCATGAGAACCTACTGTCTAGTTCATACATGGTGCCTTTTCACTGTGCCTGTACATGGGCAAGGCATCTCTCTGAGGTGTCTTTTATAAGGGCACTAATCCCACTCATATGGACCCTACCATCCTGAACTAATCAATTCCAAATGCCCCACCTCTTGTTATCACCTTGGGGTTAGGATTTCAACATAGGAATTTTAGGGGAACACAAACATTCAGATCACAGTATTCCACCCCTAGCTCCACCAAATTCATGTTCTTCTCACATGCAAAATACATTATGCCCTAGTAGCCCCTAAAGTCTTAACTCATTCCAGCATCAACTCAAAAAGCTAAAGTCCATAGCCTCATCTAAATATCATCTAAATCTGATATTGGTGAAACTAAAAATATGATTCATTCTGAGGCAAACTGCTCACCAGCTGTGTACATGTAAAATCAAACATATCGTAGAATCCAAAATACAATGGTAGGACAGTCATAAGATATATATTCCCACTCAGAAAGGGAGAAGTAGGAAAGAAGAAAGGAGTGACAGGTCCTGAGCAGGCTAAAACTTTGAGGTTTGAGAATAATCTTCTTTGGCCTCCATGCCCACTGAGGAAAGAAATTTTACCTCCCAGACCCAGTGAGTGATGGTCCTGCTTCCACAGCTTTACCAAGCAGGAGTTGGATCTTCAAGGCTCTGGGTGGCCCTGCCCTCTTGGCTTTGCTAGGTGCAGCCCATGCCACAGCTCTCATGGATTGGAGTCGAGTGCCTGTGGCTCTTGCAGGCTAGAATCACATGGCTATGGATCTAGAATTCTGAGATCAGGGGGCTAGTCCCACATCCATGGCTGTGCTGGCCGTTGGCCTAGTGAATGCTCCCTGTTGTGGCCCTGCCTGTGCAGTTGTTCTCTGCCTGAGTCATGTGCTTAAGGCTCTGGGCAGTTTCATCCTTTGAAATCTAGTGGAAGTATCCATGCCCCCCAGGCTCCTTAACTTGTGCACTCAGTACAGTGGTAGAGATGACAGATGTAGAAACAATAACATCCTGGGGCCCACTGATGATACATCTGGAGCATGGTACAGGAGCGCAGGGAGCAGAAGCCTTGATGTCAGGTGGCACCAGTAAGTGGCTCCAGGGTCCTGTAAGCCTCTTTGCTTTACCCCCTATACCCTGTACTCTAGGCCTGTGATGGAGGTGGCAGCCCTAATGATCTCTGAATAGCCTTGGGTAGGATAGAGAGGAGGCCTTCCTTCCATGTCATGGAGGATTTCTCCTGGCTTTTTGGAGATGGCTGACTAATCTCTTTATCAAATGGTCCTTTGGCAACCCATCATGTTCTCTCCTGAACAGGCTTCTCATTTCTTCCAATATGTATAGGCTGAAAAATTTCTGAATCTTTGTTTTCCTTTATTTTTGATTAACAATTCCATCTTGAAATCACATTACTCTTCTCACATTTTACTATAAGCAGTTAAGAGAAGCCATGTCACACTTTCAACCCTTTCCTTAGAAATTTCCTCAGCCAAATATTCACTTTCATCAATAACAAGTTCCTTCCCAAATGCTAAAACCTGAATCGAACTCAATCAAGTTCTTTGCCATTTTATAACAAGGATCACCTTTCCTTCAGTTTTCTATGTTTTTCATTTCTGTCTGAGACGTCATTAGATTATCTTTCCTATTTATGTTCCTACTAACATTCTGATCAGATTTTTCTCAGGTAATTCTGTAAGACTGAGGCTCCCTTTACACCTGTTTTTTTTCTTTCTGAGTCCTCACCAGCATTGTCCTTAACAAACCTTTCACAGTAATGTAGATTTTCTCTAACATAGACCTCAAATTCAGCCTCTATACATTACCCATTTCAAAGTCACTTCCACATTTTTAGGTATTTGTCACAGTAGCACTGCCACTTCTCAGCACCAATTTCTATATTAGTCAGGGTTCTATTTTTCAAATTTAAAAAATGATGTTTGTGTGTGTGTGTATATACATATATATACATACATGTGTATATACATAGGTATATATAATTTATTATAACAATTTGTTCATGTGATTCTGAAGTCTGAGAAGCCCTACAATATGCTATCTGCAAGTCTGCAAGCTGGGGAAATAGGAAACCTGGCAGTGTAATTCAACCTGAGTCTGAAGGCCAGAGAACCAGGGGATCCAACATTGTAACTGAGTCCAAAGGCCCAAAAGTCAATAAGTACTGGTCCAAGTCCAGAGGTTTGATAACCAGGAGTCTGATGTCTGAGGGCAGGAGATAATGGATGTGTCAGCTCAAGCAAAGACAATGAATTTGCCCTTCCACTGCCTTCTGTTGTTTTCAGGCCCTCAGTAGATTGGATGGATCCTATCTGTATTGATGAAGTCTGCCTTTACTTGGTCTATTGATTCAAGCATTAATTTCTTTTGGAGACACTCTCACAAATACACCCAGAACTAATGTTTAACAGCTATATGAGCATCCCTTTGTCCAGTCAGGTTGACATGTAAAATTAACCTTTGCAGCCCAAATCGAAAGTCCAGAAACTTATTCTATGGCTATCTACAAATTGTTTTAAAGTTTATGTGGAAAGGCAAAAGACAAAACACCCAGAATAGCCAACACAATACTGAAGAATAAAGCTGGAAGTCTGATACTACCTGACTTTATGACTTTACAATAAAGCTATAGTAATCAAGACAGTGTGATATTGGCAGAGAAAAAATAGGTAAATTGATCAGTGGAACATGATAGAAAGCCCAGAAACAAATGCACATAAATAGAATCAACTGATTTGTAACAAAGATGCCAAGACAATATTATATATGAAAGATAGTCTCTTTAACAAATGGTGCTGGAATGATTAAATATCCATATGTAAAAATATAAAAGAATATAGACACAGTCTTTCAACTTTCAAAAAAATAAACACAAAATGGAGTTTAGATCTAAATGTAAAACACAAAGCAATAGAACTTTTAAAAGATGACGTGAGACAAATTAGGTGACCTTGGGATTTTAGATACAATACAAAATGTACAATCCATGAAAAAAAAAGTTGATAAATTAACTTTATTAAAGTTAGAATTTCTGCTCTCCAAAAGACATTGTTAAAAGAATGAAGAAGCAAGTCAAAGACTGGGAGAAACTATTTTCAAATCATCTATCTGATAAGGACTTGGATCCAAGACGTATAAGGAAATCATAAAACTAAACAAAAAGAAAGCAAAAAGTGACAAATCTATGCAGAAGAATTTCAAATAACTTATGTAAATAATCCATACTTATGTAGGTGGAACATATCTCTGTACTCCTTAAGTATAGGTTATAAATATTGATTTCTTTTTAAAGGGGATAATCTAGAAAGGGAGAAATTCAACAAGACACCCCTAATTTTAAAAAAAGTCACATAAGATATCACAAAGAATTAGAAAATACTTTGAGATGCATGAAACAAAAGCACAACATCAAAACTTATAAACACAGTTCTTAGAAGGAAATTTATAGTTACAAGTGCCTATATTAAAAATGAAGATAGACTGAAATCATAAACCTAACTTTTTCATATTAAGAAACTAAATAAATAAATAAAAGAATAAAGAATAATCTGATCCCAAAGAAAACAGAAGGAAAAAAATAATAGAGTGGGAAAAATGAAATAGAGAATAGAAAAGCAATAGAGAAATCAAATAAACCAAAGTTGGTTCTTTGGAAGATCAATGAATTTCAGAAGCTTTACCTTGAATGACAAAGGAAAAAAGAATGACAGAAGGCTTATATCACTAATATCAGAAATGAAAGAGGGGATAGCATCAACAACATAACAGAAATAAAAAGAAGATTATAAGGGAACAACATGAACAAATGCATCCCAATAATTAGAATATCTAGGTGAAACAAAACAAATTCCTAGAAGAAACAATCTATGAAACAGATTGAAGAAGAAATAGAAAATAGGAATATACCTATTATCATTAAAGAGATTAGATTAAAATTGAGTAAATTATTACAAAGAAAGCACAGCCCACTGGTGAATTCTACCAAACATGTAAAAAAAAAAATTAACAACAATTCTTCACAAATTCTTCTAAAAATAGAGGAGAGAAATGTTTTAATGTTTTATTTTATGAGGCCAGTATTAACCTGATACCATAACCAAAGACGCTGTAAGAAAACTACAGAACAATATGCCTTATGAATAAATACACAAAAATCCTTAATGAAATACTGAGCAACCAAATCCAACAACATATTTTTAAAAATTACATGCAATGGCTAAGAGATTTATCTGAGTAATGCAAGGTTCATTTAGCATCCCAAAATCAATTAATACAATGTTATATAAATAGAATAAAAGACAAAAATACTTCATTATCTCTACAGATGGAGAAAACTTATTCAATAAAATCCAACACATATTCATGATAAAGCCCTATGAAAACTAGGAACAGAAAGTAACTTCTTTAACTTGATAATAGATATCTATTATAAACCCACAACTAACATCATACTAAATAATATAGGACTAAAAGTTTCTCCCCAAATCAGTCACAAGACAATAATGTCTGCTGTCAACACTTCTATTTAATGTTGTTGGAGGCTCTTGCCAGGGAAATTTGGAAAGAAAAATTAATACAAAAATAAATCAGGGTGGGTAGTATGTGCACATGACATCTTATGGCTTTCCTAATAAAATTCTAATTCATTTACTAAACCTGAATAGAGCTAGTAAAAAAAAATTTCATCAAGATTAAAAAATAGGTCAATATACAAAAATCAATTGCATAGCAATATACTAGCAATGAACAATAGAATAGAGTAGAACAGAATTGAATAAAAATGTTTGAGAATGAATTTAACAAAATTGGTGCAAGACTTATACACAGAATAATATAAATCACTAAAGACATTAAAGAAGACCTGAAGAAATGGAAAGACAAATGTCCAATAAACACATGAAAAGATGCTCAGAAATATTAAGCATTAGAAAAATTCAAACTAAGCCACGATGGAATACTACACAGGTGCAGACATTCAGATACACTTTGAAACACCTCTTAATATACTTTGTAACAAACACAATATACTTTATTAGTATTTTTTTGTTCCAAATTCCAAAACTGCAACCTGGGAAAGAGAAGTATAATTTGGTGGGGACTCTACTTATCAAAACTCAGTAATTATTCCAAATGCCCATTGTTTTAGCATATCTTATATTGAATGATGTGTTTTTTAAAACTATAAGTGTGTTTCCTGTGTTTTCAATAGTATACTGTGCAGCATATGTATCACTGTAAATCCTAATCATAAGAGCATCAGCAATGATGCCTCCAGAGTATCAGTCTTGTTTTCAGAGTTACATAGTATAAAAATAATCTCTCCTTGTTATTCCATCATAAAATCAAGATAACCCAGGGGCAAAATCGATACTATGTGCCTTCTCCATAGTTTATATTATCTTACTTGCAGTTTTACTGTTGCAATGGTATTTATTAGAGGCTAATCATGTATATTGTGGCACAAAATAATTTTCCAAATAAAGACACTTGAATTAACTAACCTACTGAATATCTAGGCAAACTTTAGTGCAGAGGCCAACTTTAGTCCACTGTCTGTTTTCGTAAATATAATTTTATTGGAAAACAGCTATGTGAGTTAGATTATGAATGATTTATGCCTGTTTTCATAAAGCAATAGGAGTTAAGTATTTAAGACAAAGACCATCTATCCACAAAGCAAAATTATTTATTCTCTGGGTCCTGACAGAATTGGTTTGCTGACCTCTTGTCTGGAGTGAGAATGCTGTACTCTAAGAACCATAACAATTATCTGGTTTTCTCACTTTATTTTTAAGTGATAAAACTTAGGTTGAAATATGTCAGACAACTAATAATCATACCAACAATGGTAAAAATAAGTGGTATAACAACATGGCAAAACAATCATTTATTGATTTTACTCTGTGCCATGTATTATGCAATATAGGTAATAATATACCAATTTACAAATGTCCCACAAAATGTTTATGTTTAATAAACTCACCATAAGTATCCATGTAGAACATGCTGGAGGCAACATTTCTATATTAATCTACCTGGTTCTAAGCCTCTTTTTTTCCCATCAAATCACATGTTTGAAACAAAATGATTAGTTTACAAGATCTTAAAAATTTTCTCCTTTAACCTTGGTATATAGCACACGAGTGACTACTTTCCACAATGACTTTTAGTTACAAGTTTGGGAGCAGGGAGAAAGGTGGCAGAGTAGGACGGCAAGGTGAAAACCTGCTCTCATGTACACACCAATGAAGCAACTACAGCAAGTACAGCTAATCCTGAAAATGACCTAAACATTGCAAAACAGACCACCTACACCTGGTGAAAAAGAGAGGACCACATTGAGAAGGATAAAGTGGCAGAGCCATGATTGATCTGGACCCAAGCCTTTACCCCATCCTAGCCCACAAGCAGGACAAATAGGAACAGGTGGGGAGAGGATAAATGCTCAGGACAACACACTTGGCCCTGGAGATCTACTCCTGAGATATGAGTCCACGTTGCATTGGGTTTTGGTGATTAACAGGGCTGGACCCCAGAAATAGTTGGAATAATTTGGGGAGCCAGCATTTCTGTTGCTTGTAGATGACAGGCACATTCTGTTGGTCCTGCTCAGAGATTTACCAGCAGCAGGTGGGCCAGTGGGGCAAGGGTTAAAGGGATATTTCTCCAGGGGAAAAGCATAAGTGGATTACACTTTCCTAGTCTTCTCTCAATACAACTGGTCAGGCACTTATGGAAACCATCTCCAAATGCTCCATCTCCCTCACTGGTGGTTCAGCCATGTAGCAGTGCTTTCCTGTATACCCACTCTGCCTGGCTTGCTCAACCCAACAGTGGTCCAACTCTGCTGCCTGGTAGGTAAAGAGACCACACTTTCCCAGCTTTCCCAGCCTTTCCTCAGCCCAACTGGTCTAATGCTTATGGAAACCAGGTTGTAAACTCTCCAACTCTGCCACTTGTGGCTCAGCCCTGTGGCAGCACTCCCTTGTGTACCTGCTCTGCCCAGCATACTTGGCCAGCTATGGTCCATTTCTGACCAGTAGGCAGAGGATGATGTTGCCCACAATGAATCCTGGCAGAAGTGCCTCACATCACACAAAGGGCATGCAAAGGTGAGCTCTAGGAATCAGCTACTGCCTGCAGACAGGTAGAAAGGTGGGCTCTTCCCACAGCCAACCAATGGCAACTTCAGCTCAGCTGCAAAACAGAAACAGTCACTGGTGAGCAAAGAGTCCTGAGCTTCTGGGTACCACAGGATGCCTACTTCATAATGCCATTACTTTCAAGACTAGGAAGCATAGCTGATCTATCTAATACAAAGGAAGAAACACATAAACCCAGACAAAATGAGGAGGCAGAGGAATATGTTCCAAGAAAAATAACAAGTAAAAACACCAGAAAAAGAGCTAAATGAAATGGAGATTAACAATCTTCTTGATAAAGAATTCAAAGTAGCAGTCATAAAGATGTGCACTGAACTTGGGAAAATAATTGACTATGTCAATAAGAACTTCAACAAAGAGATGGAAATTATCAAAATCAGCCACTCAGAGCCAAAGAATACAATAACTGAAATGAAAAATACAGTACAAGAAATGAATAGCATACTGTTGGAAGCAGAGGAAATAATCAGTGTGATGGAAAGTAGAGAAGAACAGAGTAATCAAGCTGAGGAACAGAGAGCAAAAACAATTTCTAGAAATGAGAAGATGCTAAAAAAGTTGTGAGACAACTCCAAATGATACAATATTTGCATAATATGTTCTCAGAAGGAGAAGAGAGAGATAAAGGAGTAGAAAGTCTATTTGAAGAATTAATAGCTGAAAATTTCCATGATGTGGGTTAGGTAATAGACCTGCAGGCCCTGGAAGTGCAGAAAGCCCTAACAAGAGAAACCCCAGGAAGACAGCATAAAAGCATGCAGTAATTGAAAAGGCAAAGATTAAACATTAAGAGTGAATCTTAGAAGCAGCAAGAGAGAGGCAGACAGTTAACTATAAGGGGAATTCCATAAGGCTATCAGTAGATTTCTCAGCAGAAACTTTACAGGCCAGAAGGGAGTAGCATGAAATATTCAAAGTATTTAAAAGGAAGAACCTACAAACAAGAATTCTCTCCCAGCAAGGCTATCATTCAGAATTGAAGGGGAGATTAAAAGTTTCCCAGATAAATGAAGGTTAAAAGAATTTACCACTACTAAACACTCCTTAAAGACATCTTAAAGGGACATGTTTAGATGGAAATGTTCTTAAGTCTAAATAGTTTTCCTTAGTGAAAATAAATCTACAGTAAAGGTAGTAGACCAGTTATTTATTGAGCAAGTATGAAGTTAAAAACAAGAATAGTAAGATCAACTATTCTTTCATCAAGGGATACACAAAAAAAGACCAATTATGACATAGAGTGAAGGAAGGAAGAAGAAAAAGTACTTTTAAAATGTGTTCCAAATCAAATGAACATCAACTTAATGTAGACTATTACATATTTAGCAATCTATCTGTGAACTTCATGGTAAGTACAAACCTAAAGCCTATAACAGATACACAAAAAATATTTTTAAAAAGGAATTCAAGCATAACACTGAAGGAAAACATAAAACATAAAATAACAAAAGAAGAAAAGAACAGAACTACAAAATTAACTAGAAAACAATAAAATGGCAATAACTACATGTATATCAATAATTACATGCCTATCAATAATTACCTTAAATAAAAAGGAGAAAAAAGCAGAAGAATTAGTATTTATACCAGACAAAAGAGACTTCAAAACAAAGAAAGTAACAAGAGACAAAGAAGGACATTACATAATGATAAAGGGATCAGTCCAACAGGAAGATATAACAATTGTAAATACCTACGTTACCAAATAGGAGTACCTACATTTATAAAACAAATACTAACAAACCTAAAGGGAGGGATAGACAGCAACATGATCTTATTAGGGAATCTTAACTTCCCACTTACATCAATGGACAGATCATCCAGACAGAAAATAAATAAGGAAACAGAGGCATTGAGCAACACATTAGACCAGATGGACTTAAGGGATACATAGAGAACATTCCACCCAAAAGAATCAGGATACACACTTTTCTCAGGTGCACAATGGAACATTCTCTGGAACAGATCACATATTAAGACACAAAAAGAGCCTCACTAAATTCAGAAAGTTTAAAATTAAATAAAGCATCTTTTCAAACCACAATGGTAGGAAAGTAGAAATCAATTACATGAAGAAAGCCAAAAAATCCCACAAATACACAGACACTAAAAATTATGCTTCTCAGTAATTAATGGTTTAATGAACTAATCAAAGGGTAAATAAAATGATACATGGAGACAAATGAAAACAGAAACACAACAGTTCAAAATGGCAGTCAGACATGATAAATAGATAAAAGGCATTCAAACTGGTAAAGAAGTAAAATTCTATTTGCAGATGACATGATACTAAATATAGAAAAATTTGCAGATAAGGTGATAGTAAATATAAAAATCCTAAGGACTCCAATGAAATACTATTAGAACTGATAACTAGATTCAGCAAAGCTGAAGGATACAAAATCAATATACAGAAGTCTGTTGCATTCTATTTTTTTTTTTTGTAGATAATTATTTTTTATTGAAGGGTAGTTGACACACAGTATTACATTACTTTCAGGTGTACAACACAGTGATTCAACATTTATATACATGATAATTCTAGGTACCAGCTATCACCATACCAAGTTGTTACAATATTTTGACTATATTCCGTATGCTATACATTACATCCCAGTTACTTATTTATTTTACAATTGGAAGTGTGTACTTTTTTTTTTTTGTGAGGGCATCTCTCATATTTATTGATCAAATGATTGTTAACAACAATAAAATTCTGTATAGGGGAGTCAATGCTCAATGCACAATCATTAATCCACCCCAAGCCTAATTTTCGTCAGTCTCCAATCTTCTGAAGCATAATGAACAAGTTCTTACATGGAGTACAAATTCTTACATAGTGAATAAGTTACATGGTGAACATTACAAGGGCAGTCATCACAGAAGCTTTCGGTTTTGCTCATGCATTATGAACTATAAACAGTCAGTTCAAATATAAATATTCATTTGATTTTTATACTTGATTTATATCTGGATACCACATTTCTCTCTTTATTATTATTTATTTAATAAAATGCTGAAGTGGTAGGTAGATACAAGATAAAGGTAGAAAACATAGTTTAGTGTTGTAAGAGAGCAAATGGAGATGATCAGGTGTGTGCCTGTAGACTATATATTAATCCAAGCTAGACAAAGGCAATAAAACATCCACGTATGCAGAAGATTTCTCTCAGAACAGGGGGGGTGAGGTTCTAAGCCTCACCTCTGTTGATCCCCAATTTCTCACCTGATGGCCCCCCTGCGACTGTGCCTGTCTTAGGTTGTTCCTCCCTTGAGGAATCTTACCTGTCTCTGGGTAACTAGTCATCTTCCAGGGCCATACAGGGAAACGTAAAGTTGATAAGTGAGAGAGAAGCAACATTGTTTGAAAAGGTTAGCTTTTTACTTCTTTGCATATTTATGCCCTGTGGCTTCTATGCCCAGCATTTGTCTTGAGGTATCTTTACCACTTGGAAGAATTATGATACTCAGTAAATTCGATATGAGGCACGAATTCTATTTAAGGGTTGTAATTAGGAAGGAAGAAGAAAAGCTACAGAAGTAGCAGGTGGAAGAAAACATGGGAGGATTGATTATTTATTTGACATATCTTCTTGTAGAGTTACTTCAGCATGTATACGTTTTAAACTACAAATTAAACTGCTCACACACATTAACATAATAGGAGTACAGTTACGTAACCAAAGCATACCTGTAATTACCAGCCATCTCCAGTGAAACCAAGAAAACCAGTTAGGCACCTTAGGCATTTGTGAAAACTTATCTATGATATGGTGGATATTGTCCAACTGAACTTGAACAGTCTGAGAGAAATCAGACAAATTAAAACAACCCTTTCCTGGGGAATGTTCACATCCCATATATTCTTTTAACAGTAAATAGTCTGTAGTTGTAAGATTTTGGAGCGCTACAATTTGTACTTCTCCTAATTCTTGGTTGAGTTCCAACAGTATAGATCCAGTCAAATTTGTTGTTTTACTGTATGCACAGGCCAGCTTAGATATCTCCTTCTTCATTCCCATGGCAAATCCAGGAACCGGTGGGATGAGTGCATCTACACTTGTAGCAGTACGTGGATCTTTGTTGGGGTATTTTGATGATCATCTTCTGGCTTGAGTCTTCCAGAGAGTGCTGATGTTGGAAGTTCTTTTTCATATCGTATCTTAGTTCATTTTCGGGGTAGTCAAATTAGGCTTTGATCCTCTGTATAAACACAAACAGACCCTTTGCCTACACTTTTATATGCCCTTTATACACTTGTGTAGAACTCATTGGAGGTCACCACACAAGAACTGTTAGTTTTTTTTTGTTATCATTAATCTACACTTACATGACGAATATAATGTTTGCTAGGCTCTCCCCTATACCAGGTCCCCCCTATAAACCCCTTTACAGTCACTGTCCATCAGCATAGCAAAATGTTGTAGAATCACTACTTGACTTCTCTGTGTTGTACAGCCCTCCCCTTTCTCCCACCCCCCATGCATGCTAATCTTAATACCCGCCTTCTTCTTCCCCCAACTTATCCCTCCCTACCAACCCATCCTCCCCAGTCCCTTTCCCTTTGGTACCTGTTAGTCCATTCTTGAGTTCTGTGATTCTGCTGCTGTTTTGTTCCTTCAGTTTTCCCTTTGTTCTTAAACTCCACAGATGAGTGAAATCATTTGGTATTTGTCTTTCTCCACTTGGCTTATTTCACTGAGCATAATACCCTCCAGCTCTATCCATGTTGCTGCAAATGGTAGGATTTGCCCTTTTCTTATGGCTGAGTAGTATTTCATTGTTTATATGTACCACTTCTTCTTTATCCATTCATCTATCGATGGACATTTAGGTTGCTTCCAATTCTTGGCTATTGTAAATAGTGCTGCGATAAACATAGGGGTGCATTGGTCTTTCTCAAACTTGATTGCTGCATTCTTAGGGTAAATTCCTATGAGTGCAATTCCTGGGTCAAATGGTAAGTCTGTTTTGAGCATTTTGATATACCTCCATACTGCTTTCGACAACGGTTCAACTAACTTACATTCCCACCAGCAGTGTAGGAGGATTCCCCTTTCTCCACAGCCTCGCCAACTTTTGTTGTTGTTTGACTTATGGATGGCAGCCATCCTTACTGGTGTGAGGTGCTACCTCATTGTAGTTTTAATTTGCATTTCTCTGATAATTAGCGATGTGGAGCATCTTTTCATGTGTCTGTTGGCCATCTGTATTTCTTTTTTGGAGAACTGTCTGTTCAGTTCCTCTGCCCATTTTTTAATTGGGTTATTTGTTTTTTGTTTGTTGAGGCGTGTGAGCTCTTTATATATTCTGGACGTCAAGCCTTTATCGGATCTGTCATTTTCTAATATAATCTCCCATACTGTAGGGTTCCTTTTTGTTCTATTGATGATGTCTTTTGCTGTACAGAAGCTTTTCAGCTTAATATAGTCCCACTTGTTCATTCTTACTGTTGTTTTCCTTCCCCGGGGTGATAAGTTCAAGAAGAGGTCACTCATGTTTATGTCTAAGAGGTTTTTGCCTATGTTTTTTTCCAGAAGTTCAATGGTTTCATGACTTACATTCAGGTCTTTGATCCATTTTGAGTTTACTTTTTTATATGGGGTTAGACAATGGTCCAGTTTCATTCTCCTACATGTAGCTGTCCAGTTTTGCCAGCACCATCTGTTGAAGAGACTGTCATTTCGCGATTGTATGTCCATGGCTCCTTTATCAAATATTAATTGACCATATATGTCTGGGTTAATGTCTGGATTCTCTAGTCTGTTCCATTGGTCTGTGGCTCTACTCTTGTGCCAGTACCAAATTGTCTTGATTACTATGGCTTTATAGTAGAGCTTGAAGTTTGGAAGTGAGATCCCCCCTACTTTATTCTTCTTTCTCAGGATTGTTTTGACTATTCGGGGTCTTTGTTGTTTCCATATGAATTTTTGAATTATTTGTTCCAGATCATTGAAGAATGTTGCTGGTAGTTTCATAAGGATTCCATCAAATCTGTATATTGCTTTTGGCAGGATGGGCACTTTGACAATATTAATTCTTCCTAGCCACGTGCATGGGATGAGTTCCATCTGTTAGGGTCCCTTTTAATTTCTCTTAAGAGTGTCTTGTAGTTTTCAGAGTATAAGTCTTTCACTTCTTTGGTTAGGTTTATTCCTAGGTATTTTATTTTTTTTTGATGCAATTGTGAATGGAGTTGTTTTCCTGATTTATCTTTCTGTTGGTTCATTGTTAGTGTATAGGAAAGCCACAGATTTCTGTGTGTTGATTTTGTATCCGGCAACTTTGCTGTATTCCGATATCAGTTCTAGTAGTTTTGGGGTGGAGTCTTTAGGGTTTTTTATGTACAGGATCATGTCATCTGCAAATAGTGACAGTTTAACTTCTTCTTTACCAATCTGGATTCCTTTTATTTTTTTTGCTTTATCTGATTGCCATGGCTAGGACCTCCAGTACTATGATAAATAACAGTGGGGAGAGTGGGCATCCTTGTCTAGTTCCCGATCTCAGAGGAACAGTTTTCAGCTTCTCGCTGTTCAGGATGATGTTGGCTGTGGGTTTAACATATATGGCCTTTATTATGTTGAAGTACTTGCCCTCTATGTGCATTTTGTTTACAGTCTCTATCATGAAAGGATGTTGAATTTTGTTGAATGCTTTTTCAGCATCTATGGAGATGATCATGTGGTTTTTGTCTTTCTTTTTGTTGATGTGGTGGAAGATGTTGATGGACTGTCGAATGTTGTACTATGCTTGCATCCCTGGGATGAATCCCACTTGGTCATGGGGCACGATCCTGTTGATGTATTTTTGAATTCAGTTTGCTAATATTTTGTTGAGTATTTTTGCATCTACGTTCATCAGGGATATTGGTGTGTAGTTTTATTTTTTGGTGGGGTCTTTGCCTGGTCTTGTGATGTTAGCTTCATAGAATGAGTTTGGAAGTATCCCCTCCTCTTCTATTTTTTGGAAAACTTTAAGGAGAATCGGTATTATGTCTTCCCTGTATGTCTGATAAAATTCCGAGTTGAATACATCTGGCCCAGGTGTTTTATTCTTTGGTAGTTTTTTGATTACCGCTTCAATTTCATTGCTGGTAATTGGTCTATTTAGATTTTCTTTTTCTTTCTGGGTCAGTCTTGGAAGGTTGTATTTTTCTAGGAAGTTGTCCATTTCTCCTAGGTTTCCCAGCTTGTTAGCATATAGGTTTTCATAGTAGTCTCCAGTAATTCTTTGTATTTCTGAGGGGTCCGTCGTGATTTTTCCTTTCTCGTTTCTGATACTGTTGATATGTGTTGAATCTGTTTTCCTCTTAATAAGTCTGGCTAAAGGCTTATCTATTTTGTTTATTTGCTGGAAGAACCAGCTCTTGTTTTCATTGATTTTTGCTATTGTTTTATTCTTCTCAATTTTATTTATTTCTTCTCTGATCTTTATTATGTCCCTCCTTTTGCTGACCTTAGGCCTCATTTGTTCTTCTTTTTCCAATTTTGATAATTGTGACATTAGACCATTCATTTGGGATTGTTATTCCTTTTTTAAATATGCCTGGATTGCTATATACTTTCTGTTTAAGACTGCTTTTGCTGTGTCCCACAGTAGTTGGGGCTTTGTTTTGTTGTTGTCGTTTGTTTCCATAGATTGCTGGATCTCCATTTTGATTTGGTCATTGATCCATTGATTATTTAGGAGCGTGTTTTTAAGCCTCCATGTGTTTGTGAGCCTTTTTCCTTTCCTTGTACAGTTTATTTCTAGTTATATGCCTTTGTGGTCTGAAAAGTTGGTTGGTAGGATTTCAATCTTTTGGAATTTACTGAGGCTCCTTTTGTGGCCTAGTTTGTGGTCTATTCTGGAGAATGTTCCATGTGCACTTGGGAAGAATGTGTATCCTGTTGCTTTTGGATGTAGAGTTCTGTAGATGTCTATTAGGTCCATCTGTTCTAATGTGTTGTTCAGTGCCTCTGTGTCCTTACTTATTTTCTGTCTGGTGGGTCTGTCCTTTGGAGTGAGTGTTGTGTTGAAGTCTCCTAGAATGAATGCATTGCATTCTATTTCCTCCTTTAGTTATGTTAGTATTTGTTTCAGGTATGTTTTTGCTCCTGTATTGGGAGCATATATATTTATAATGGTTATATCCTCTTGTTGGACTAAGCCCTTTATCATTATGTAATGTCCTTCTTTGTCTTTTGTTACTTTCTTTATTTTGAAGTCTGTTTTGTCTGATACCAGAATCGCAACACCTGCTTTCTTCTCTCTGTTGTTTGCATGAAATATCTTTTTCCATCCCTTGACTTTAAGTCTGTGCATGTCTTTGGGTTTGAGGTGAGTCTCTTGTAAGCAGCATATGGATGGATCTTGCTTTTTCATCCATCCTATTACTCTGTGTCTTTTGATTGGTGCATTCTGTCCATTTACATTTAAGGTGATTATTGAAAGGTATGTACTTATTGCCATTGCAGGCTTTAAGTTTGTGGTTACCGAAGGTTCAGGGCTAGCTTCTTTACTATCTTACTGTCTAACTTAAGTCGCTTGTTGAGCTATTATAAACGCGGTCTGATGATTCTTTATTTCTCTCCCTTCTTATTCCTCCTCCTCCCTTCTTCATATGTTGGGTGTTTTGTTCTGTGATCTTTTTAGGAGTGCTCCCATCTAGAGCAGTCCCTGTAGGATGAACTGTAGAGGTGGTTTGTGCTAGGCAAATTCCCACAACTTTTCTTTTCTGGGAATTTTTTAATCCCTCCTTCATATTTAAATGATATTCGTGCTGGATACAGTAGTCTTGGTTCGAGGCCCTTCTGTTTCATTGCATTAAGTATATCATGCCATTCTCTTCTGGCCTGTAGGGCTTCTGTTGAGAAGTCTTATGATAGCCTGATGGGTTTTCCTTTGTAGTTAACCTTTTTTTTTCTCTCTGGCTGCCTTTAATACTTTGTCCTTGTCTTTGATCTTTGCCATTTTAGTTATTATGTGTCTTGGTGTTGCCCTCCTTTGATCCCTTTTCATGGGAGTTCTGTGTACCTCTGTGGTCTGAGAGGCCATTTCTTCCCCTAGTTTGGGGAAGTTTTTGGCAATTATTTCTTCAAAGACACTTTCTATCCCTTTTTCTCTCTCTTCTTCTTCTGGTACCCCTATAATGTGATTATTGTTCTATTTTGATTGGTCACTCAGCTCTCAGAATTCTTTCATTCCTGGAGATCCTTTTATCTCTCTCTACATCAGCTTCTCTGTGTTCCTGTTCTCTGTTTTCTAGTCCATTAATGGTCTCTTGCATCTCGTCCATTCTGTTTTGAAGTCCTTCCAGAGCTTGTTTTATTTCTGTATTCTCCTTCCTTAGTTCTTGCATATTTCTCTGCAAGTCCATCAGCATGGTTATGACTTTTGTTTGGAATTCTTTTTCAGGAATACTGGTTAAATCTATCTCCCCAGGTTCCTTCTCAGGGGAAGATGTAGCAGATGCCGAAGTTGTCTGGGTTAGTCTTGTCTGGATCATATTTTTTTGCCTTTTCATGTTGACAGGTGCTATTGACTGTCAGCTGGTAGGGCCAAACTTTTCACTTGCTACTGTCCTTTCTTTACTGGGACAACTGCGACCCCATGGCTTGTTTTGGATAATTGCGTGTAGATTGAGTCTTTGTGTCTTGCCTGGCCAGTATGGAGGAATCTCCCTTTCTGAGGGCGTGACCAGCCTTAGGCTGCTTCTCTGCTTTCGCAGCACCCAGATGGGTAATGGACAGGGGGGCTGTTTGGCTGTTTACATCCATAAGAGGTCTCAGAGCTGTTACCCAGGGGGTTTGTGTGCCCAGTATTCCCTGTAATTTCCAGCCACTGGGCTGTGACCTGTGTTGTTTTCATCCAGCTGTTCTGTCCCTGTCCCTTTAAGACTTTCAAAAAGCACTCGCTTTTCTTTGTCACAGGGGCATCAGCTTCGGAACCGTCTCAGAGGTCTTGCTGCCCTGTTTCCCTAGTTTCCAGCCCTCCACGCATGCACTGTGTCTGCACTCCTGTGCGGGTGGCTGGGGCTGGGTGTTTATCAGTCCTGGGCTCCCTCTCTCTCCCGTTGGGAGCTGGGGGGAAGCGTGCTCGGGTCCAGCTGGGCCAGGGGTTGTATGTTACTCCTTTCACCTGGCGCTCGGCTAGCGCACGTGTGGATATAGTCTGGCTGTTGTCCTGTGTCTTCTGGTCTGTCTTTTAGGATTATTTGTATTTGTTGTATTTTCAAAAATATGTATGTTTTTGGGTGGAGATTCCCTCTGTCCTACTCATGCCACCATGTTGGCTCCACCTGTTGCATTTTTATATCTTAACAATTAACTAGTAGGAAAAAAAAACAGGGAAAAAATTCCATTTACAATTGCATCAAAAAGAATAAAATAACTAGGAATAAAGTGGTAAAACACTTGTACTCTGAAAGCTATTAGACATTGAAGAAATAAATTAAAGGGGATAAAAATACATGGAAATGTATTCCATGATTATGGGTAGGAAGAACTAATATTGTCAAAATGGCCATCCTGCCCAAAGCAATTTACTGCTCAATGTCATCTCTATCAAAATACCAATGGCATTTTTCAATGAACTAGAGCAAAGAAATTCTAAAATTTATATAGAACAACAAGAGACCCCAAATAGCCCATACTATTTTGTAAAAGAAGAACAAAGCTGGGGGTGTTATGCTCTGACTTCAGGCTTTACTAAAGCCACAGTAATTGAAACAATTTGTTACTGGCACAAGACCAGACCCATAGATCAATGAAACAGAATATAAAGCCCAGTAATAAATCCACACATATATGGTCAATTAATATATGATAAAGGAGCCATGAATATACAAATGGAAAAAGAAAGTCTTTTCAATTAATGGTGTTGAGAAAACTAGACAGCTACATGCAAAAGAAAGAATGTGTATTATTAACTCCATACACAAGAATGAACTCAAAATAGAATAAAGACCTAAATATAACACCATAAAATGCTAAGAAGAGCACATAGGCAAAAATCTCTTGAACATAAGCATGAGCAATTTTTTTCTGGGCACATCTCCCCAGGCAAGGGAAACAAAATAAAAAAATGTACAAGTGGGACTATATCAAACTAGAAAGTTTCTATATAGCAAAGGACACCATCAACAGAACAAAAAGGCAACCTACAGTATGGAAGAATATTTTCATAAATGATTTATTTGATAAGGGCTTAACATCCAAAATATATAAAGAGCTCATATAACTAAACACACAATAAAGAAATGACCCAATTAAAAATGGCAGAGCACCTGAACAGAAACTTTTGCCAAGAAGAAATACAGATGGCCAACAGGCACATGGAAAGACTCTCCACATTGCTAATCACCTGTGAAATGGAAATCCAAATGCAAATCTATGTGATATCACCTCACATAAATTAAAAGTCCCACTATCCAAATGACAAGAAATAATAAGTGTTGGTGAGTATGGAGAAAAGAGAACCCTTCTACAATGTTGGTGGGAATGTAAATTGGTGCAGCCACTGTGGAAAGCTGTATGAAGAGTCTTCAAAAAACTAAAAATAGAAATAAAATAGGACCCAGTAATTCGACTTCTAGGAATTTACCAAAGAAAAATAATCTGTGATTCAAAAAGATATATGCACTCTGTTTCTTGCACATTATTTTCAATAGCCAAGATATGGAAGCAGCCTAAGTGTTCACAATAGATGAATGGATGAAAGAAGATATGATGCATATACACATGGACTTTTATTCAGCCATAAAGAAAGAAAGAAATATGCCATTTGTGACAACATGGATGGACCTAGAAGATATAATGCTAAGTGAAATAAGCCAGGTTGAGAAAGACAAATACTATATTATTTCACTTATTTATGGAATCTGAAAACAAAACAAAACAAATGAACAAAACAGCAGTAGACTCATAGACACTGAGAAGTGACTGGTGGTTACCATGGGGGAGGGGTTGGATGAGGTGGGTAGGGAAGCTAAGGGGGATAAAGCCCAAATATTCTCAATCATAGTATAGGATGGTCATGGGGATGGTAGTATGGTATGCAGAATATAGCCAATGATTCTGTAATATCTTTCTATGTTGACAGATATTAATTGCACTTGTTGGTATGAGGATTTAATAATGTAGATAACTCTTGAACCACTGTACTGTATACATGAAACCAATGTAATATCATATATCAATCTTACATTGATATAAATTTTTCCAAAGATGACACAAAGGTGTCCAATACGCACATGAAAAGATGCTCCACATCATGAATCATCAGGGAAATGCAAATCAAAACCACTGAGATATCACCTCACACCAGTTTGAATGGCCACTACCCAAAAGACCAGAAATAAAAAGTGTTGGTGAGGATGTGGAGAAAAGGAAACCCTCCTACACTGTTTGTGAGAATATAAATTGGTGTTGCCACTGTGGAAAGCAGTATGGAGGTTCCTCAAAATACTAAAAATAGAAATACCATAGGACCCAGTAATTCTACTCCTAGGAATTTACCCAAAGAAAACAAAATCTGTGATTCAAAGAGATATATGTACTCCTATGTTTATTGCCACATTATTTACAATACCAAGATACAGAAGCAACCAGTGTCCATCAATAGATAAATGGATAAAGAAGTGGTACATATATGCAATGGAATATTATTCTGCCATGAAAATGAAAGAAATCCTGCCACTTGTGTTAAAATGAATGGACCCAGAGGATATTATGGTAAGTGAAATAAGCCAGATGGATAAAGACAAATATCATATGATGTAATTTATATATGAAATCCAAAACAAAGTGAACAGAATAGCAGTAGATGCCTAGATACTGACTGGTGGTTACCTCAGAGAAGGGGTTGTGATGGGTGGATGAAATAGTTGAATGTACAAAGAGGCACAAAATCTCAATCATAATATGAGTTAATCATAGGAATGAAAGCACAGAATAGAGAATATAGTTAATAGTTCTGTAACATCTTTCTATGTTGGCATAGTAGCTGTACTATTTGGGGTGAGGATTTAATAATGTATGTAACTGTTGAAAAACTACGTTTTATACTTGAAACCAATATAATATTGTATATCAACTGTACTTCAATAAAAATATATCAACCAAGAAAAAGACATAATGTTAATATCACATAATCTATTTGACCAAAGATCAATACTGATTATTGTCAATAAGTTTTGTTGATTATCAGGGTGTTGCATCATAAATTTTAAATTTAAATCCTATTTTCAGGAAAGAAAAGGTCCATCAGTAAGTTAAATTGGTAGATAAGAGTTAAGAAAAACTATTTAGTTTAAAATTATAAATTGAAAAAAGAAATACAAATATCGCTAAACAATATTATCTGAAGATACTTTCTGAACAAAATAATTGCCTGCATCAAGGTTTTCAGATAATGTAATTATAATTTAAAACATCCACTTATATTTAACACCAAGGCCTTTTAAAAAATTAATGATCAGAATTGATAAGTGCTATATTATGAGAACGGATGTATTTTTAAAACATAGTCACGTAAAGAGTTCTTGTAAGCTACAATACATACTGAAACTGAAATTGGGAAATGAGAGGCCCTCTTCTCTGAATTTCATGCTAGTTAATAATATTATTTAAGTTAATTATTTTTTTCATCATTTTTTTTCTTCTTTACTTTGTCTGAGTTACTAACTTTGGCAGCATTTCACAAAGAAATGGCACATTCATGATTTATAAAAAACCATTACTGAATCCACTAGAAATGTATACAATCACCTGAACATAATTTGCTAGAATATAGAGGTTATTCTCCAAATTAAGAGTATAAGAATTTGTCTTTCTGCTGTCATTCAGAACAATGCACTATTTCATAAGAATTCAACAAAGTTTGGTACTTTAATATGTGAAATATGTTTGCATTTTATCTTCATAAATTCTTGCTTAAAGAGTTTTTTGTTGGATGTGGCAATTTCCACTGTCCTATGTGGACATTGTAGTTTATCCACTTGATATCGTTTGTGAGATAGGCTCATCGGTATTCATGTGTCCCCTCTCTACCACGGGTTTTGTGCTCATCACATATCAAAGTTTACTGCTTGAAAATTTTTTTAGTAGGATTGGTTATCTGATGGTATAAACTCTGACAATTATATTCACATATTACACCAATCTTTGCCTTGTATGCTCCCTTAAATATGTTTTCTTGTATGTTACACTTGAAAAATCCTTTGTTATTGTAGGAAATCACCTACATCACTGCTATGTTCCACCCCTCTCATTTTGTCAGTTCTATCCAGAATGAAGTTCTTATTTTCTGGCCACAAAGGTATGGTATAATGTAAGAGAAAAGCAATCTAAATCACTGCATCCACTTCCACTGAAAGAAGTTCCCCTTCTAGACATTTGCTCTTAGAAAGATGTTTTGATTTTGACAAAAGAATCATGTGTGTGTGTGTGTGTGTGGTGGGGGTGGGTACTGTTTAGTATCATAACACATCACCTAATATCAAAATAATCACTAAAGCAGTTTTATTAAGTAAAGCTTTAAAAATGAAAAAAGATTTTGCCAATAGATGTCCTACAAATAGACTTAAAAAATGTGAACAATATTTTTTTTTGTTTCTTCAGAAAGAAAATGTACATTAATAAGTTGGTAGATAGGTTTTGTTTAGGATTTAGTCCCTTAGCAACTAATTCACATATGAGGCTTTAAATTCAACTGATGCTAGAACCTCTAGTTGCAATGGATATGACAATGTGGGCATATGTGGACAAGTATATATTCATATTATTTCATAGACTCAATTTCCTATATAACTATATGAAGTATTTTGAGTTACATATCTCACATCACCTTTCTGTTTGGGTGTAATTTATTTTTTGTGTATTATTAAACATTTGGAGGTGAAAATTTTAGTGATTCATTTTTCTCTTTTAACCAAATCTATAAACCTTTTATCATTTGCTGTTCTCATTCACTCCCCTTTTACTCCAACAATAAGCAACTCATAATATAAGTGCAATAAAATTTTATAAATCAAAACACTAGCATTCTCAATGACATTTGCATTATCAAATAGATTCTTGGAAGATGGTCAACTTGTTTTTACACATATGTCAGTGATAACAGGAAATAAGATCAGCAGGCAGTACTTTTACAACATTCTGATATTATCTAAGGTAGCAACTTCTATTGTGAATGTGCCCTTAAAGGTATAAAGCTTTCATTTCATATACACCTATAATAAAATTAACTTTGATTGTTTCAGTTTTCTTAGAAGTCTGCAGCATAAACTTCTTATGTAAATGGATTGGAATAAGGGAGAATATCTCATGTTGTACTTTTTTGTTGATTCTAAATACCTTCATATTAGAAATACACAGTTTTTCACTAGAAAGATCTCAAAACCAATCAGAAAAACTACTCTCCTTAGAGAGTAATACCCTTAGGATGGGTATTAGCCTGATTTTCAAGGAGGAGAGTAAAACCAGTATTTTTGTTTGCAGGATAGAAGGTATAGACCACAGTGCAAGAATCAGGTGATAGGATAAAACTTTTAGTACCATAATTTCTTTAATATCTCAATCAATCCTGTCCCCAAACTTGGGAATAGTTTTGCAGCACCTGTCATGACTATACATATGACCTCTTACCACACCTTGAACTTGTACTTAGTAGCCCATGTAGAGAATCTATTCTGTCATTCAAGGTACATCCTAATCAGGCCATCTGCTATTTGAATATCAGGTATCCACTCTATGGTCACAGGTAAAACTCTTCCCACTAATTCCCAAGACCTATAGTCTTGAGTCCCAGAGTCCACATTCTGTTTACTGGAATCATTAGAATATTATGACTTAAAGATGAATAGAGTGCATACATGATATACATTGCTACAGACAGCTTTCTGCCAAAATTCATGATTCTTCTTCCATATAATAGAATTGTTATTGTGAAATAACTGCACAGTAATGAATCATACTTTTCAGATTCTATGGATCTACCTAGGACAATGTAATTTGTTTTTGTGGACTGAATGTGAACAGAAGTATATGTGTCACTTCAGGGCAAGGCACATAAGAGGTCAGTATGCCTCCACCTTGCCTCTCTTTCCAGCTGGAAAGGACTCCAATGTCCTAAGGGATACTGAAGACATGAGATGGAAAAGGAATGGACCACTAAAATAAAGTAAGAAGTATAGCTATCTGTTTATTGTACACAAATAATTGAATTTTGTATATATATAATAAATAATATTTTATTTAGCTGTGCCTCTGAAATTACTCTTAGCTGGCTTGTGGAGATAGCAAAGGTAATAGAAAACACTGCATAAATTTGGGGCCTCATTGGGTGAGAAAATCTGAGTGTATTCTGCACCTAAAAAAGTATGAGATACATTAAAAAAGGGTTTGAGCAACATAGACCCATTAAGAAGTTTTAGTTAAACAAAGGATTACAATCTTCTGGGTAAAGATAATATTAAGACATTTCTTTCTATTCCAATCTATTACTTTAAATGACATTAAAGTATAAGTCATCAGTTTGAGGGATTTTTAAGGGAACAGGAAAGCCACAAAATAAATCAGGTTTGAGTTTTATACCCAGGAAAACTTTCTTATATAGTTATTGACATTTGGAACTGATTAGAATAATAGGTGAGAAAACTAAGGTTTCCCCCTAATAAATGACTATAATAGTAAGTAAAATGTACAAACCTGTGCATGTAGTCCATGAGGAATATAGACTTTCACACCTCAAAAAATGAAGAATGGAGATAATAGGAAATAACATACTTTATAGAGTATGGAGCCAGGTGCTAATGGAAAGGGAAGCATCTCAGATTATGGAATCAAAGTATAACTTTTACCATAACCATGCCATCAATTAATCAAGCCTTTGAAGTATGAATATTAAGTTAAGTGACTTCCTTCTGGATCTGGACCTATTCCTTGTGACCTCTAGCTCTAAACATATTCACTGAATGTTTCATTCTCAAATTGACAGATGAGTAGAACTCTGAATGCCAGAATCTGGTATTATTAGTAAACTTTCATTGCCCTGTATTCATTTCTGGGATTCAGTAAGTATTATCACATATGAAGTAAAGGTATCCAAAAAACATCTAAAAGTCTCAGTAGTGACCTGTAGAATCACCAAGTTTCTCCAATATCACATTATTTCAAGATCATTGGTCAGCATCTCAGTTTGGAATAGTTGCACAAATGCACTGATAATTCTTAATTTTATATCATCGACCATGACATTCTCAGAGAATTCTACAACTTCATATGTTCACTTGGATATCAAAAAGATAACTAAAAGCTAATGTATCCAAAATTTAGCTTACAATATCCCTTTATAAATAGCTTATTTTGCAGTAATCCTATTATCAATGAATGGAAACCACATAATTTCAACTGGTCACACCAGGATTCTTAACTCCTCTCTTTTCTTACACCCAACACCTGGACACATAGCAAAACTAATTTTAGGCTCAAGCATTTTTGAGCATCAATTATTTTTATATCATCATCCCCATTTCCCCTCCCCCAAGTCAAGGTATTATTGTCTATGATAAAGGGCTCAATCTAGCAAGAAATACCTATGCATCCAATATAGGAGCACCTAAATATATGCAGTAAATATTATCAGACATAAAAGCAGAAATTTACAATAATCTGGTAATAGTAGAGGACTTTTACAACCCACTTAGATCAATGGATGGGTCATCCAGACAGAAAATCAATAAGGAAACAATGACTTTAAATGGCACACTAGAGCAAGAGGACTTAACAGATATATACAGGGCATTACATCCCAAAACAGCACAATAAACATTCTTTTCAAGTGCACATGTAACGCACTCCAGGACAGACCCCATATTAGGCCGCAAAGCAAGTGTCAATAAATTTAAGAAAACTGAAATAATATCAATCATCTTTTAGGACCAGAGTGGCATGAAACTAGAAATCAATTACAAGTAGACACTGGAAAAAACATAAACACATGGAGGCAAAACAACATGTTACTAAACAATGAATGAGTCAACAAACAATTGAGAAGAAATAAAAAATACTTAGAAAATAATGAAAATAGAAACACAAAGCTTCACAATATTTGGAATGTGGCAAAGTCACTCTAAGAAGAAAATGTGCAGCAATACAGGCCTAACTCAAGAAACAAGAAAATACTCAGTCTAACCCTATACTTAAAAAGGAAATAGAAAAAGAAGAACTAGCAAAGCCAAAGTTTGTAGAAAGAAGGAAATAATAAACATCAGAGTAGAAATAAATGAAATAAAAGGTCTAAAAGTACAATGCAAAAAATCAATGAAAACTAAGAGCTGGGTTTTTGAAAAGCTAGACAAAATTGATAAACCTTTATCTAGACTAATCAAGAAAAAAGAGGAATCACGTAAATAAAATCAGAAATGAAAGAGAAATTAAAACTGACAAAACAGAAATACAAAGTTTTACAAGATTACTACAAAAAATTATATGTCAATACATTGGACAACCAAGAAGTAATGGATAAATTCCTAGGAACAGGCAATCTTCCAAGACTGAACCAGGAAGAAATGGAACTTGAACAGACCAATTACTAATTTGAATTTGAATCAATAATCAAAAAAACTCCGAAGAAAAAAAGAGTCTAGGACTAGAGAGCATCACAAGAGATTCTATCAAACATTTAAAGAAGAGGTAACACCTATTTTTCTCAAACTATTCCAAAAAAGTGAAGAGGAAGGAAAGCTTCCAAATTCATTCCACAAGGCCAACATCATACAAAGTCAGACAAAGACACTACAAAAAAAGAAAATTACAGTCCAATATCTCTGATGAACATAGATGCAAAAATCCTCAACCAAGTATTAGCAAACCAAATTCAACAATACTGTAAAAAGATTGTTCACCAAGACCAAGTGAGATTTATTCCAGGGAAGCAAGGATGTTTCAATATCCACAAATAAAAGTGATACAACACATTAACAAAAAAAGGGGACAAAAACCATATAGTCACTTCAATAGGTGTTGAAAAAACATTTGACAAAATTCAGTATCCATTCATGATAAAAATTCTCAACAAAGTAGGTGTTGAGGGAACATACCTCAACATAATATAGGTCATATACAACAAACCCACAGACAGCATCCTACTCAATGGCAGAAAGATGAATGCTTTTCCCCTAAGATGAGTAATTAGATAAGGTTGCCAACTATTATCACTTTTAGTCAACATAGTATTGGAAGTCCTAACCACAATAATCAGACAAAAAAAAAGGCAGCCAAATTAGTAAGGAAGGAGTAAAACTACAACTATTTGCAGAAGACATGACACCATATATAGAAAACCTAAAGACTACACGAAAAAAAACTATTTGAATTAGTGAAAGAACTCAGTAAAAGTGCATGATGCAAAATCAATATACTGAAATCTGTTGGGTTTCTATATACAAATAACAAACTAGCAGAGAGAAAGAAATTAAGAAAACAACCCCATTTACAGTTGCATTTAAAATAACAAAATATCTAGGGATGAATCTAACCAAGGAGGGGAAAGACCTGTACTCTGAAAACTATAAGACAATGATGAAAGAAATTTTCAACAACATAAATAAATGGAAGGATAATCCATGCTAATGGAGACAAAGAATTAATATTGATAAAGTGGCCATAACACCCAAGGCAATCTACAGATTCAATGCAATCCCTATCAAAATACCAATGGCATTTTTTACAGAACTAGAGCTAATAATCCTAAAATTTGTATGGAACCACAAAAGACCCCAGATAGTCAAAGAAATTTTGGGAAAGAACAAAACTAAAGGTATTATGCTCTCTGATTTCAAACTCTACTACAAAGCTAAGGTAATCAAAACAGTATGTACAAGAACAGACCTACAGATCAACAGAACACAATAGAAAGCCCAGAAATAAACCAATGCTTATATGGTCAAATAACAAATGACAAATGAGGCAAGAATACACAATGAAGAAAAAACAGTCTTTTCAAAAAATGGTGGGAAAACTGGGCAGCTACATGCAAAAGAATGAAACTGAGCCACTTTCTCACACCATACACAAAAATATACTTGAAATGGATGAAAGACCTAAATATAATATCTAAAACCAAAAAAATCCTGGAAGAAAACATAGGAAATAAACTCTTGAACATCAGCATTAATAATTTTTTCTGGATGTCTCCTCAGGCAAGGGAAACAGAAGCAAAAATAAATGTGAGACTACATCAAACTAAAAAGCTGCATAGCAAAGGGAACCATCAAAAAAAAAAAAGGGAACCTACTGAATGGGAGAAGATATCTGCAAGTGATATATCTGCTAAGTGGCTAATATCGAAAATGTGTAGAGAATTCATATAAGTCAACAACAAAAAGCCAAATAATCTGATTAAAAAATGGGCAGAGGATTTGAGTAGACATTTTTCCAAAGACATACAGATGGTGAACAGACACTTGAAAAGATACTCACTATACATCACTGAGGAAATGGAAATCAAAACCACAATGAGATATCACCTCATAACAATCAGAGTGGCTAGTAACAACAACAAAAAAGAAACAATTGCTGGTAAGAATGAGGAAAAAGGGAGCCCTCCTCCCACACTATTAATGGGAATGAAAATTGGTGTAGCTACTGTGGAAAGCAGTATGGAAATTTCCCAAAAATCTAAAAATAAAAATACCATATAACCCACCAATTCCACATTTGGGAATTTACCTGAAGAAAATAATCATTAATAGGAAAAGATATATGCACTCCTATATTTGTTGCAGCATTATTTACAATAGCCAAGATATGGGAGCAACCTAAGTGTCCATCAATAGATGAATAAATAAACATGTGATACATAAACACAATAGAACATTAGCCATAAAAAAGAATGAAATCCTGCCATTTGTGCCAATGAATGGGTTGACCTAGAGGGTATAATGCGAAGGGAAATAAGTCAGAGGAAATACAAATACCACATAATTTTACTTATATGTGGAATCTAAAAGAGAAAATAAATGAACAAACAACTGAGACAGACTAAAACACAGAAAACAGACTGGTGTTCACGCTAGGAGAGGAGGACAGGTGGGATGGGTAAAGGAGATAAAGAGCTACAATCTTCCAATTATAAAATAAATTAGTCACTGGGTTGAAAGTACAGCACAGACAATATAGCCAATAATTAATATGTTTCTATGTTGACAGATGGTAAGTATACTTATGGTGGTGAGCATTTAGTAATGTTTATAATTGTTCAATCACTATATTTTCCACCTAAAACTAATATAACATTGTAAATCAACTATATTTCAATTTAAAAAAGATGAAATCTCAGCTAAACAACATAAATTGAAATCTCAAGTTATGAAGAAAGAGAACAAAGTAATCTCAAACTTAGCAGAAGGAAAGAAATAAACATTAGAGCAGAAATCAATCAAATAAAATTATAAAAAATCAACAAAACTAAGAGATAGTCTCTTAAAAAGATAAACAAAATCTGAAAACCCTTATCTAGACTAAGAAAAAAAGAAAGACTGAAATAAATAAAACCAGAAATGAAAGATGGGACATTACAAAAGATGTTTCAGAAATAGAAAGCATCCCAAAGGACTGTTATGATCAACTCTACATCAACAAACTGAATATTCTAGGAAAATGGATGAAATTCTAGAAACATATAAATTATCAAAACTAAGTAAAAAATAGACACACAGACCGAATAGTCAAATAAAAATGAGCATATTAAATCACTAATCAAAAACCTCCAAAGAAAATCCCAGCAACAAACTGATTAACAGGTGAATTCTACTGAATATTTAAAGAATTAGTACTGATTATTCTTAAACTCTTCCAGAAAATAGAAGTGGGCACACTTTCAAACTAATTTGTGAGGCCAGGATCAGCCTGATGTCAACACCCAATATAGACACCAGAAGAAAAATAGTACAGGCCAATATGCCTGATGAGGATAAAGGCAAAAGTCCTCAGTAGAATACTAGCAAAAAGAATTCAAGAATATGGTAAAAAATTATATACTGCAGTCTACTGTTATTTATCTCTGTAATACAAGAACTCTTCAATATACACAAATCAATCAATATAACACACTATATTAGAAAGATCAAAAGAAAAAGACCACATGATATTCTTAACAGGTGCAGAAGAAACATCTGAAAAATTTCAACATTCATTCATGGAAAAACTCTCAACAAAATAGTTACAGAGGAAATGCAATTCAGTGCAATAAAGGACATATAAGAAAAGCTCACAGCTAACATCATAATCAACTGAAACTTTCTAAGATGATGCAAGGTAAAGATGCACATTCTCTTCATTTCTATTCAACATGGTGCTGCAACAGAAATTGTATAATAATTTGCAAAAAAGGCCTCTGGATTGGAAAGAAAGAAGTAAAATTGTCTCTATTTTCAGATGACATGATCATATAAGTAGAAAATCCTAGGGACTCAAAAACAACAAAAACTGTTAGAACCAAAAAATGAATTCAGTAAAGTTCCAGTATACAAAATCAACATACACATATCAGTCAAATTTCTATACACAAACGACAAACTATCAGAAAAATAAAATAAGAAAAATGCCGTTAACAATAGCAACACAAAGAATAAAATATTTAGGAATAAACTGAACAAAAGAGGTGAAAGAATTATACTTTAAAAATTATAAAATATTAATAAAGGAAATTAAAGAAGATGTAATAAATGGAAAGACAGTCTGTGTTCATACATTGAAATAATTAATATATTTTAAATGTCCATACCAGCCAAAGTGATCTGTATGTTCAACTTATCCCTGTCAAAATCCCAATGGCATTCTTTATAGAAAGAGAAAGAAATACTAAAATTAATATGAAACTTCCTAAGACACCAAACAGTCAAAGCAATATTGAGAGAGAAGAAAAAAGGTGGTGGCATCGCACCTCCAAAATACATTACAAAGCTATAGTAATCAAAACAGTGTGGTTCTGGCACAAAACAGACATTAAGACCAATTAAACAAAATACAGAGCCCATAAATAAATCCACACATTTTCAATCAACTAATCTTTGGCAACAAGCATACCAAGAGCACACAGTGGAGAAAGGATAATCTCTTCAGTAAATGGTGTTGGGAAAACTGAGTATCCACATGCAAAAAAAATGAAATTGGACCCTTATAGCAATTACAAAAATCAATGAAAATTGGAGTAAAGACTTAAAGTAAGATCAGAAACTTGTAAAACTGTACAAGAAAGTATAAAGAAAAAACTTCTTGACATTGGTCTGGGTGATAATTTTCTTTGGAAATGATACCAAAAACTCAGGCAAACAATAGCAAAAATAAACACATGTATTGCTTCAAACTGGAAACCTTATGTACAGCAGGAAAAATAACAGTGAAAAGGCAATCTACAGAATGGGGGAAAATATTTGCAAACCAAAAAACTGATAAGGGGTTAATTTTTAAAATATACAAAGAATTTTATAAGAAAAAAATACACATTTAAAAAATGGGCCAAGTATCTAATAGACATTTTTTCAAAAAAGACATACAAATGACCAATAGTATATAAAAATATGCTCAACATCATTAATCATCAAGGAAACACAAATTAGAACCACAATGAGATGTTACCTCACACCTGTTAGATCAGGTATTAACCAAAATATAAAAGATAAGACCTGTTGGCAAAGATGTGAAGAAAGGTGAACCCTTGTACACTGTTGGTGGGAATATAAATTGGTACAGTCATTATGAAAAACAATAATTAGATTTCACAAAAAGTTAAAAATAGAACTAACTTATGATCCAGCAATCCCATTTCTGGGTATATATTGATTGGAAATGAAATCAGTATCTCAAATAACTGTCTTCACTCCCATGTTCATTGCATTATTATTCACAGAAGCCAACATATAGAAACAATCCAGATGCCTGATGATGAATGAGTGGATAAAAAACATGGTATCTATCCACATCGATATCTATAGCTATGGAATGATTGATATCTACAGATGTAGTCTACACATTTATCTAATCTATAATCTATCTATACACATATGATGTTATAGTATCCAGTCTTAAAAAGGAGTAAATCCTGCCATTTGCAAAAACATGTATGAACCAGAAGGACATTACGCTAAGTGAAATAATTCAGACACAGAAAGACAAATACTGTATGATCTCATTTATATGAGGAATCTAAAATAGTCAAACTTATAGAAGCACAAAGTACCAAGGGGAGGCGGAAATGGGGAAATGTTGGTTAAGGGGTACAAAATTTCATTTATCCAAGATGAATAAGTTTTGGAGATCTATTGTATAATATGAGATCTAATATATAGCAATGAGACTCAAGTTAACAATCTTATATACTTGAAATTGCTAAGTAGGTAATCTCTACAATACCACAAGAAAAGGAAAGGAAACATTAGCTAAGTGATGTGATGGGTATATTAATTAGTTTGATCATGGGGATTATTTCAAAATGCATATGCATATCAAAACTTCAAGTTGTATACATTAAATATACACAATTTATATTTATCAATTACACCTCAATAAAACTGGAAGAAAAATGAAACAGGGAAAATCACACACATCTTCCTGATCCACCCCATGCTCAAATTATAGTCCCCTTTCTATAACCAATCTAGCATTTCTCAATTGCTGCTCTTATCATATTTAATTACAGTGTTTCGTTGCTTTTGTCTCCTTACTAAACTGAATGCTCCCTCAAGGGTAAAAATTATGCTCTATTCATATTTATTTTCCATCATTTAGCAGAGAATCTTATTCAATAAATAACTTTTGAATGTAAATGAGCATAATACAAACAGAACTATTTTTACAAAACAAAAATGAAACTTGTTCTTGATAGGTTAAAATCTTCTATCAAATATTTTTTAACATAAAAGCATATATATTTTTAGTTAGTTGTAACCTTCTCAGGTAGAGTTCTGGCAAATACTCAAATGTATGAAATGGTCAAACATTATCGAACTTTGAACAGAAAATTAGTCACTACCTTCTTCCCTAAACATTATAATATTCCTAACACAATACAGAAAGTTAAATGCAGTTTACAAATTTGCATTCACTCTAATACTGTATTTACTACTTATAACAAGAATGTTAAGAAAAGTGTGCTGTTTTGCTTTAAGTATTATGTGAGCCTCATGAGAAAATACACAAACCCAGTCCAAGTAATGTGACATTACTCTGACAAATTCAGCATTGTCCCAAACTGAGAAATAAGGAAATATTTAATATTGATAATATAATAATTGTTTGAAGAAAAATAAGTAAACAAAGTAAGTGGATGAGTGACATTATCAATCTATTCATCTTTTGTTTCAAGTAATAAAGCATTTTAAGAATAGTTTAAAGAAAATATCCATTATATATTTATTAAAATATTATGTGAAAATAAACACTTTATTAATGCTATGCATACAAGCTGTATATCCATTTAATTACTCATAATAAATAATTATATGCTAATAATAGATTTTTAAGGCCAGTATATGTGTTAGCCTAATATATTTAAGCATTATGAGAAACAAATGATTGTTCTCACTCCCACCGCTACATAATGATTGAAATTTCCTAACTTAAATGAAATGGTATTTATAGTTCTGTTTTAAGCACCCTCCCACAAACAGTAAGGATTGACTGGTAATGTCAATGCTCCTCTTTAATTTCGAAAGTATTTCCCCTTTTCAGAAGTTAGTAAAATTCATGATGTCTATTATTGCTAAAAGTCTTTACAAGGTTTCACTGAGATGTGAAATCCCAATCAAACAGGATTGAATCTGCACACATATATTGCAGAAATAGGATATCAGCACGATTTTAATGAATGGTAAAATAATGCCAGATGCCTACCTTTATTCAGTTAATTTTGGTATAATTTGTCATCCACATTCTCCTGAAGGAAAGTTTGTATTATTGTAGCAGTATAAGTCAGAGAAAAATACTCTACAATAAAATTTTTTTTCACTAGAAATGTTTATTTTCTTTTTAAAAATATCTATGTGTTGTTTAAAAAATCACTATAAATAATATCATAGCTTGGAATGCATAAAATTAAGGTTATTTGGGTTATAGCTTAAGGGGTTTTAGATAAGTAAAGAAACATTCCTTGTTTTGCTAGTTTACTTCTTAATTGCATTATACATGGTAAATCTATAGGTTAATATTTATGACTAAAATGCCTTAAAGGAATAACAGCTGCTCATCATTAGTTTTCAGTTTAATTTCCAGTCATTAATTATTTGTTGTTAATGATATATTCTGCTCTCAGTAAGAAAGATAAAATGTTTTATTTTGTAATACAGTGAAGCAGATATTTATACCTTTGAGTAAGTGTCTTAGACATCTATTCTGAGCAAAGGCAATATATATTTGTAGTGATATGTGTTTATAGTAGTCAAGTACAGGGCATGATACTCTGAACACTGCTTTCATGGCAGCACACATTACCTGGAATATAGTAAACTGGACAAGGGCAGTGTTTGTGTCTGTTCTTATATTATGATGAGATTTTTAAGGGACAATATCTGGAATTCAGTCCTAGTTCTACATATTTTCCTTTGAAATATTTCTACATTAATCATTGGTTGAATCAATTTCTTCAGCTCTAAACATTTCTATTTATTTCACACATTCATTTGCAATGAAAGTATGCCTGGGTCATAAAAATAACAAATATTTTTTTCTATTAGAAGTTTTGAATATGGGGAATTAATTTATTCTTTATATAGTAGTAAGAATTTTGAAAGAGTGACATCAGGGAAAATGGTAGAGTAGGAAGTGCAAAAATCTGTGTACTAGATAATTGTACTGGCAAAAGCTGTAGTTTTTGGCTATTATCAATATAGCTGCTGCATCCATTTATGCTAGTACATGTATCCTTAGCTCATTCCTTCTTATTTCTAAGTAGTATTACCTTGCATGGATGTACCACAGTTTGTTTATCCATTCACTTTGTTAGGGGTTGTTTCCAGTTTGGACCACTGTCAAAGCACTTTTATGGAAATGTGTTCTTATTTCTCTTGAATATGCCCCTAGCAGTGGAATTGCTGAGTAAACCTGCATGCATTATTTTTTTATTGTGGCAAAATATACATAATATTTATCATTTTAACCATTTATTAGTACACAATTTATTAACATTAAATGCATTCCCAATGCAGTGTAACTATCTCTATACATGAGGCTTTTTCTTAATTTCCATTAAAAACTATGTATCCATTAAGAAATACTCCCCATTCCAACCCCTTGGTGACATATCTTATTGTCTGAACATATAACACAGATTTAAAAATAATGATATTTTTATTTCAATGCCCTAAACTGGAAAACAACCCATAAAGAAGTAAAGGAATAAATAAATGAACTATGGTACAACCATACAAAACATATGGACACTACTCAGAAATAAGAAGGAATGAACTACTAACACATGCAATAGCATGGATGAATCTCAAACATCTTATCTAAGAAAGAGAATAAATATAATAGATAGGACACACTGTATGATTCATTTATATGAATTGTAAAAAAATAGCAAAACTAGTCTATTTTGATATAGATGAGAAGAGTTGTTATCTATGTCATGCTGGAATATATACCGTGTTGGAAGAGGGGAAAAAGGAAACTTTCTAGAAGCTTTAAAATAATCACTATCTTCAATGGGGTGTTGGTTACATGGTATCTACCTTTGCAAAACTCATCAAATTGTGCAATCAGAATCTGGGCTTTGTATACTATGTAAATTTTAACTCTATATAATTGATTTAGATAACTTGAAAATAACAAACATAATTTTCACATATGAAGCCTGGTATAATATTCCTGCTATTTTAGGGAAATTGTAGAGGGAATGCAATAAGATTTGTCACAAATTCTTTTTTTGAGGGAATCATAGTATCTACACCAAATGTAGGGAAAGTGTTTGCAAAACTTTGTGTTGCTTCTCCGAAAACAGCTTATAAACCCTTGATAAGATAAAGAAGTTATCAAGTACCCACTCAAGAACTATTGAGACCATCAAGGAGTTTCTTACCTATCATTCCTCATTCCTTCTACTCTCCTTTGAGACACAGCATCCAGATTTAAAGATTAGCATTAGAGCACCTCTTGCACAAGCTCATGGAAAGGTGTCAGATAATTATTTCAGGGAGATATGACTATTTCAGAAGTCATGAGAGTTTAGACAGGAGGTATATGGAATAAATAACTGACTCCTTATTCTAGAAAGGTTCAAATGTAAAGTTCTTGGGCAGTCTATTTAATGACCTCCTTATACATGACCAGTTCTTGGGCAGTCTATTTAATGACCTCCTTATCCTCCACTTTACACAAGTTAACTCTGGATATATAGATATGATTAATATCCACACTTTTGTTTTGAAGAGATGGGATTATAATGGTGAAACACATGTGAGGCAATAGGAACATTTACAATTTGTTGACTCCTGTATATGCCTAAGGTGCAAGAGGAGAGGAGAGCAGAAGCATATACATAAGACAGTGCAATGAAGGAAAGCTTCCAACAGAGACAGTATGAGCCAAAACATTAAGGGTAGGAATCAATGTACATAAATTAGTATTGCAATGTATATGCTTATACAAATTTGTCCTCACTAAAACATGAGAGCTTTTTGAGGGGGAGATAGCTGTTGCATATTATTCAGCTTTGTATGTTATCAATGCTGTACATAAAGACTTTTAATAAATGTTTGTTGAATAATAAAATAAAATAATAAAATTTCACATGAATATCAGAACAAAATGCAGTCTGTTAACTTGTTGCTTGATACAAAGAACACTAAAATCACAGTAGCCTAATTTTGGTAAACATTATTATATCCAATTAATCCTTCCATTTAATTATCACATCATTTAAAAAGCAATGCCATTACATGAAGTTGTGTACTATGGTATATCATCTGCACTGTAGTTTACTCATTCATCCCCTTGCAATTATCAGAGCAAACATTACATATGGATTTAATAAATTCTCAATGATAAACAGGCACAACCAAACACAAATATATGCTTGGAGATAGACTGCTGATAGAGGTATGTGTTTAAAAATAATTATAGGTGCTATCAAAAGCTATTAACCTTCCATGATACTAATAAGAATTCTAAGAAATTCAGACTACAAAACACACAAAGCTTTCACATATGTCTTTGATTTTCTTTTTTTTTTTGGCAAATATGTATTAACCAAAAATAGAAAATTGACCACATCAAATTTAAAAACTTTTGCACAGCAAAGAAAACAATCAACACAGTGAAAAGGCAACCTACAGAATGGGAAAATGAGAGAAAATTATTACAAATCATCTATAAGTGCTTAATATCCACTTATATATATGGAACTTCAATAATTTAAAAACAAATCAAGTAGCATGATTTTAAGATGGGCAAAAGACTTGACTTGAATACACATTCCTCCAAAGATTATACAAATGGCCACTAAGTACATGAAAAGATTCTCAATATCACTAATTATTAGGATAATGCAAATCAAAAACACAATAAGATCTCACCTTACATACATTAGGCTGGCCACTATCAAAAGAACAGAAAATAAGCATTGATGAAGACGTAGAAAAGTTGGAATCCCTGTTCACTCTTGGAGGAAATATAAAATTGTGTATTCTTTATGGAAAACAGTGTAGAAGTTCATGTAAAAATTAAAAATAGAACTGCCTTATGATTAAGTAATCCCATTTCTGTGTATCTATCTCAAAGTATTCAAAACAGGGTCTCAAAGAGATAACTTCACACTCATGCTCATAGCAGCATTATTCACAATAGCCAAAAAGTTGAATCCACCAAATGTCATCAACAGATGAATGGATAAAGAAAATACAGTAAATACATACAATGGAATATTATGCAGCCTTAAGCAGGAATGAAATCCTGTCATTTCTACAAAAGGGATAAACCTAGGGGACATTCTATGATACCAATAAGAATTCTAAGAAATTCAGAATACAAAACACGCAAAGGTTTCACATATGTCTTTGATTTTCTTTTTTTTTTTTTGCAAATATGTATTAACCAAAAATAGAAAATGAACCACATCAAATTTAAAAACTTTTGCAGAACAAAGGAAACAATCAACACAGTGAAAAGGCAACCTACAGAATGGGAAAATGGGAGATTGCTGTACATAAAGACTGAGCAAAATAAGGCAATCACCAAAGGACAAATACTGCATGGTTCAACTTATATGAAGTATCTAAAATAGTTAAAATCATAGAAAGTGTAAGTAGGTCTGTGGTTTACAAAGGCTGGAGCAAGGAGTGTGGACTGGTGTTTAATGGATACATAAAGTTTGTTATAGCTCTTTTAGAATAATCTATAAATCATCACAAATTCACAGAGATGTGCCTACATATCTGCATTCAAGTGAATTTTATAGTGCTCAGTGATTGAGATTTCCAGATGACCTATCCCACATAGGATAGGAATAATATTGCTGAAAAATCAAATACAATATGAAGTAAGAAATATTTTTCATTTTCAACTTCTGAGTTACAAGATGAAAAACTTCTAGAGAGCCACAATAATGTACATATACTTAACACTACCGAAGCATATATTTAAAAATGGCTTAGATGGCAAATTTATTTTACAACAAAAAAATTGTTTTAAATATTACTCTAATCCCCAATTCCCTGTTTGCTTTTTAATATGTTTATAAAATTTCAATGTGATCAAGAAGTACAAATAAAAATTGAAGTAAAGCATATAAAAAACTCTGTTGTAATATGCACTCTTATTGAATCTAAAAGAAATTTTAAAAGTGAATGTGTCTGTGACTATGCATATAACATAAATATACATGCATAAATATATTTTTATGATTTTATATGATCTTGTGGTTATACCTAGCAATAGTTCTAACTAGGAAATTATGCTGAGTCAGAAATGTAAAATTAACATACCAGTATTAGTATCTCTGTTTTCCTGGATGGACTGTGGTTATAGTTAACATCTTTCTAGTCATCTTTTTTTATTGCTGAAATTTTCAAATGGAATACAATTATAAAATGTCATATTGTACCTTTCTTTTCACTGTTTCTTATTGCCTAATTCAGAGAAGCATTCATTTCCATTTAAAAAAAAATGATTTGGACTAAGTATTTTCAATATTCAATGAAAAATGAAGGAAAGAAACAAAACATTTCACACTGTTTTTGTGTAAAAAATACTTAGAATCTAATAATGTTTTAAAAGTCTGTTATATCTCTTTTAGAATGTTCCCTACATTATCACAAATTTACAGAGATATGCCTACATATATCTGCATTCAAGTGGATTTTATAGTGCTCAGTGATTGAAATTTCCAGACGATCTATTCCATATAAGGTAGGAATAATTTTGCTGAAAAAAAATATGATAGAAGGTAGGAATTAATTTTCATTATCATTGCTTTAGTAGTATAATATGAAACATTATGGTCATTATCATTGTTTCCTCTATTTGAGTGTTCAGGGAAATAAAGAAATGTTTAATATAAAGTCCACTTTGCCTATATCATATGTTCTCAAAATCACTGAATAAATACAAATATGTTTTTAAATCTCACTGTTTATAACATTCTTTTTTTTTTAATTTTTTTATTTTGGTATCATTAATCTACAATTACATGAAGAACATTATGTTTACTAGGCTCCCCCTTCACCAAGTCCCCCCCACATACCCCTTCACAGTCACTGTCCATCAGCGTAGTAAGATGCTGTAAAATCACTACTTGTCTGCTCTGTGTTGCACAGCCCTCCCCGTACCCCCCACGCACTGTACATGCTAATTGTAGTATTACTCAGCCATAAGAAAAAAACAGATCCTACCATTTGCAACAACATGGATGGAGCTAGAGGGTGTTATGCTCAGTGAAATAAGCCAGGAGGAGAAAGACAAGTACCAAATGATTTCACTCATATGTGGAGTATAAGAACAAAGGAAAACTGAAGGAACAAAACAGCAGCAGGATCACAGAACCCACGAATGGACTAATAGTTACCAAAGGAAAGGGACTGGGGAGGATGGGTGGGAAGGGAGGGATAAGGGTGGGGAAAAAGAAAGAGGGCATTACAATTAGCATGTTTATAACATTCTTATCCAGTGGGAGAGATTGCATTTTCCTTCTGAATATATGGAACATAATTAAAGATATATTATGTGATCTGCATAAAAAGGAAGTAGCAGAACTTTTAGAGCTTATATTAGACTTGTATTCCTCTTCAGTCTGACTGAAAACTACACCCAAATAATGGACAACTACATTTAATACTGGGGTTAGATTTCCAGATTGTCTCCCCTGAGGGATTCAACCCTAGGCAAATTCACTCTGGATTTGGTAGATGTAAAAGGGTTTATATACCCAGCTTTACTTTCATGGTGGCAGGTCAGGTGCTAGAATACTGTTCGTCTCAGGGAAGGTCTACATGCAGCAAGCTGGTCTCTACCTCCAGACCTCTCTGCTGCATCACAGCTGGAGTACTGGGTGGAGCTCTTTATATAGAGTCAATTTATGCTCAGTGAAATAAGCCAGGTGGAGAAAGACAAATACCATATGATTTCAATTATTTGTGGAGTATAAAAGCAAAACAAAACAGAAGGAACAAAATAGCAGTAGACTCATAGACACTGAGAAGGGACTAGTGGTTACCAAGGGGGACTGGCTAGGGTGGGTTGTTGGGGAGGGTGAAGGGGGATCAAAGGGCATAATAATTCACAATCACAATATGAGTTGGTCACGGGGACGGTAGTACAGAATGGAGAATATAGTCAATGATTCTGTAACATCTTACTTGTTGATAGATAGTAACTGCACTAGAGGGGGTGAGTATTTAATACTATGAGTAACTGTTGAACCACTCACTGTGTTGTACATTTGCAACTAACAATTGTATATCAATGATACTTACATAAAAAAATAACAATGATTAAAAAACATAAAAACTTACTCCCCACACGTGTGCAAGCCTGTGTCTGCAAGCATTTCACATATGCAGTGGACAAGCTGACCAGGGTCAGGTGAGAATCCTGGCCATAGAACTTCCATTTTCTCTACACAGACATATGTTAAAATATTTTCATTTTTATTTTAGCAGAATAAGGACCAAGTTAAATTATGTTTCTGGTACATCTTAATTACTGTGTTCAGTTAAGAGTCAAACAATTTTCTAGGTGTGTTTTAAATGTGACTATTTAATGAATGAATACTGGTGTCATATACCAAAACAAAATAGTGCATGTTCCCAGGGAGATATATTCTACAGTCCTGTGTCTATTGGACTGGATAGATAACTTGGAGGGGAAGAACAGACAAAACATTACAGTCCTTGACTTTGAATATAATGTCCATTTCATAAATTTAAAGTTCATTTGTATAGCGAGAATGGTTAAGAGTAGGAACATATTAGTGGTGAGATCTTGGGCAAATCACTTAAATTATCTGTACTTCAGTAACCTCACCTATAAAATTGCAATATTAATAATAATAACAAAAACAATAACAAATCACAGGGTTGCCATGAAGATTAAATGGGGCTTTGTATCTAAGTGTTAACACTATGCTTTTCATATATTAATATGTTATGACCTTAGTTTTAGAATTTATTTTTAAAAGTCTAATTTTGACTTCTAAAAATTATAAGCTCGTCAATCCTTTTTTTTTAAATTTTTTTATTTTTTATTGAAGGGTAGTTGACACACACTATTACATTAGTTTCAGGTGTACAACACAGTGATTCAACACTTATATACATGAAAATTCTACCTACCAGCTATCACCATACCAAGTTGTTACAATATTTTGACTATATTCTTTATACTATACATTACATACCGGTTACTTATTTATTTTACAATTGGAAGTCTGTACTTTTTCTTTTTTTTGACAGAGCATCTCTCATATTTATTGATCAAATGGTTGTTAACAACAATAAAATTCTGTATAGGGGACTCAATGCTCAATGCACAATCATTAATCCACCCCAAGCCTAACTTTCGTGAGTCTCCAATCTTCTGAAGCATAACGAACAAGTTCTTACATGGAGAACAAATTCTTACATAGTGAATAAGTTACATGGTGAACAGTACAAGGGTAGTCATCACAGAAACTTTCGGTTTTGCTCACGCTTTATGAACTAAAACAATCAGTTCAAATATGAATATTCGTTTGATTTTTATACTTGATTTATATGTCGATACCACATTTATCTCTTCATTATTATTATTTTTAACAAAATGCTGAAGTGGTACATAGATGCAAGATAAAGGTAGAAAACAGAGTTTAGTGTTGTAAGAGAGCAAATGTAGATGATCAGGTGTGTGCCTGTAGACTATGTGTTAATCCAAGCTAGACAAGGGCAATAAAATATCCACGGATGCAGAAGATTTCTCTCAGAACAGGGGGGTTGAGGTTCTAAACCTCACCTCTGTTGATCCCCAGTCTCTCACCTGATGGCCCCCCCGTGACTGTGCCTGTCTTAGGTTGTTCCTCCCTTGAGGAATCTTACCCGACTCTGGCTAAACAGTCATCTTCTGGGGCCATACAGGGAAATGTAAAGTTGGTAAGTGAGAGAGAAGCAATATTGTTTGAAAAGGTTAGCATTTTACTTCTTTGCATATTTATGCCCTGTGGCTTCTATGCCCAGCATTTGTTTTGAGATATCTTTACCACTTGGAAGAATTTTGATACTCAGTAAATTCGATATGAGGCACGAATTCTATTTAAGGGTTGTAATTAGGAAGGAAGAAGAAAAGCTATAGAAGTAGCAGGCAGAAGAAAACATGGGAAGATTGATTATTTCTTTGACATATCTTCTTGTAGAGTAACTTCAGTATTATAGGTTTTAAACTACTAATTAAATTGCACACACACATTAACATTATAGGAATACAGTTACATAACCAAAGCAGACCTATAATTACCAGCCATCTCCAGTGAAACCAAGAAAACCAGTTAGGCACCTTAGGCATTTGTGAAAACTTATCTATGACATGGTGGATACTGTCCAACTGAACTTGAACAGTCTGAGAGAAATCAGACAAATTAAAACAACCCATTCCTGGGGACTGTTCACATCCCATATGTTCTTTTAACAGTGAATAGTCTGTAGTTGTAAGATTTTGGAGCGCTACAATTTACACTTCTCCTAATTCTTGGTTGAGTTCCAACAGTATAGATCCAGTCAAATTTGTTGTTTTACTCTATGCACAGGCCAGCTTAGATATCTCCTTCTTCATTCCCATGGCAAGTCCAGGAACCGGTGGGATGAGTGCATCTACAGCTGTAGCAGCACGTGGATCTTTGTTGGGGATTTTTTGATGATCATCTTCTGGTATGAGTCTTCCAGAGAGTGCTGATGCTGGAAGTTCTTTTTAATATCGTATCTTAATTCATTTTCTGGGTAGCCCAATTAGGCTTTGATCCTCTGTATAAACACAAACAGAGCCTTTGCCTACACTTTTATATGCCCTTTATACCATTGTGTAGAACTCATTGGAGGTCACCACACAGGAACTGCTTTTTTTTTATTGTTGCTGTTATCATTAATCTACACTTACATGATGAATATTATGTTTACTAGGCTCTCCCCTATACTAGGACCCCCTATAAACCCCTTTACAGTCACTGTCCATCAGTATAGCAAATGTTGTAGAATCACTACTTGTCTTCTCTGTGTTGTACAGCCCTACCCTTTCTCCCACCCCCCCATCCATGCTAATCTTAATACGCCCCTTCTTCTTCCTTCAACTTATCCCTCCCTATCCACCCATCCTCCCCAGTCCCTTTCGCTTTGGTACCTGTTAGTCCATTCTTGAGTTCTGTGTTTCTGCTGCTGTTTTGTTCCTTCAGTTTTTCCTTTGTTCTTACACTCCACAGATGAGTGAAATCATTTGGTATTTCTCTTTCTACGCTTGGCTTATTTCACTGAGCATAATACCCTGCAGCTCCTTCCATGTTGCTGCAAATTGTAGGATTTGCCCTCTTCTTATGGCTGAGTAGTATTCCATTGTGTATATGTACCACTTCTTCTTTATCCATTCATCTATCGGTGGATATTTAGGTTGCTTCCAATTCTTGGCTATTGTAAATAGTGCTGTTATAAGCATAGGGGTGCATCTGTCTTTCTCAAACTTGATTGCTGCGTTGTTAGGGTAAATTCCTAGGAGTGGAATTCCTGGGTCAAATGGTAAGTCTGTTTTGAGCATTTTGATGTACCTCCATACTGCTTTCCACAAACGTTGAACGAATTTACATTCCCACCATCAGTGTAGGAGGGTTCCCCTTTCTCCATATCCTCGCCAACATTTGTTGTTGTTTGTCTTTTGGATGGCAGCCATCCTTACTGGTGTGAGGTGATACCTCATTGTAGTTTTAATTTGCATTTCTTTTTCATGTGTCTGTTGGCTATCTGTATTTCTTTTTTGGAGAACTGTCTGTTCAGTTCCTCTGCCCATTTTTTAATTGGGTTATTTGTTTTTTGTTTGTTGAGGCATGTGAGCTCTTTATATATTATGGGCATCAAGCCTTTATCGGATCTGTCACTTACAAATATATTCTCCCATACTGTAGGGTTCCTTTTTGTTCTATTGATGATGTCTTCTGCTGTACAGTAGCTTTTCAGCTTAATATAGTCCCACTTGTCCATTTTTGCTGTTGTTTTCCCTGCCCGGGGAGATATGTTCAAGAAGAGGTCACTCATGTTTATGTCTAAGAGGTTTTTGCCTATGTTTTATACCAAGAGTTTAATGGTTTCATGACTTACATTCAGGTCTTTTATCCATTTTGTGTTTACTTTTGTATAGGGGGTTATACAATGGTCCAGTTTCATTCTCCTACATGTAGCTGTCCAGTTTTGCCAGCACCATCTGTTGAAGAAACTGTCATTTCGCCATTGTATGTCCATGGCTCCTTTATCAAATATTAATTGACCATATATGTCTGGGTTAATGCATGGATTCTTTAGTCTGTTCCATTGGTCTGTGGCTCTGTTCTTGTGCCAGTACCAAATTGTCTTGATTAGTATGGCTTTATAGTAGAGCTTTAATTTGGGGAGTGAGATCCCCCCTATTTTATTCTTCTTTCTCCGGATTGCTCTGGCTATTCGGGTTCTTTGTGATTCCATATGAATTTTTGAATTCTTTGTTCCAGTTCATTGAAGAATGTTGCTGGTAGTTTCATAGGGATTGCACCAAATCTGTATATTGCTTTGGGAAGGATGGCCATTTTGCCGATAATAATTCTTCTTAGGCACGAGCATGGGATGATTTTCCATCTGTTAGTGTCCCCTTTAATTTCCCTTAAGAGTGACTTGTACTTTTCAGAGTATAAGTCTTTCACTTCTTTGGTTAGGTTTATTCCTAGGTCTTTTTATTTTGATGCAATTGTGAGTGGAGTAGTTTTCCTGATTTCTCTTTCTATTGGTTCATTGTTAGTGTATAGGAAGGCCACAGATTTCTGCGTGTTAATTTTGTGTCCTGCAACTTTGCTGTATTCCGACATCAGTTCTAGTAGTTTTGGGGTGGAGTCTTTAGGGTGTTTTATGTACAGTATCATGTCATCTGAAAATAGTGACAGTTTCAATTCTTCTTTACCAATCTGGATTCCTTGTACTTTTTTGTTTTGTCTGATTGCCGTGGCTTGGACCTCCAGTACTATGTTAAATAATAGTGAGGAAAATGGGCATCCCTGTCTACTTCCCAATCTCAGAGGAAAAGCTTTCGTCTTCTTGCTGTTCAATAAACTGTTGGCTGTGGGCTTATCATAAATGGCCTTTATTATGTTGAGATACTTCCCCTCTATTCCCATTTTGCTGAGAGTTTTGATCATGAATGGATGTTGAACTTTTTCAAATGCTTTTTCAGCATCTATGGAGATGATCATGTGGTTTTTGGCTTTCTTTCTGTTGATGTGGTGGATGATGTTGATGGGCATCCGAATGTTGTACCATCCTTGCATCCCTGGGATGAATCACACTTGGTTATGGTGCACGATCCTTTTTGATGTATTTTTGAATTCGGTTTGCTAATATTTTGTTGAGTATTTTTCCATCTACGTTCATCAGGTATATTGGTTTGTAGTTTTCTTTTTTGGTGGGGTCTTTGCCTGGTGTTGGTATTAGGGTGATGTTAGCTTCATAGAATGAATTTGGGAGTATCCCCTCCTCTTCTATTTTTTGGAAAACTTTAAGGAGAATGGGTATTATGTCTTCCCTGTATGTTTGATAAAATTCCGAGGTGAATCCATCTGGCCCGGGGGTTTTGTTCTTTGGTAGTTTTTTGATTACCGCTTCAATTTCGATGCTGGTAATTTGTCTTTTTAGATTTTCTGTTTCTTTCTGGGTCAGTCTTGGAAGGTTGTATTTTTCTAGGAAGTTGTCCATTTCTCCTAGGTTTCCCAGCTTTTAGCACATAGGTTTTCATAGTACTCTCTAATAATTCTTTGTATTTCTGTGGGGTCCGTTGTGATTTTTCCTTTCTCGTTTCTGATACTGTTGATTTGTGTTGACTCTCTGTTCCTCTTAATAAGTCTGGCTAGAGGCTTATCAATTTTGTTTATTTTCTCGAAGAACCAGCTCTTGGTTTCATTGATTTTGCTATTGCTTTAAGCTTCTCAATTTTATTTATTTCTTCTCTGATCTTTATTATGTCCCTCCTTCTTCTGACCTTAAGCCTCATTTGTTCTTCTTTTTCCAATTTCGATAATTGTGACATTAGACCATTCATTTGGGATTGTTCTTCCTTTTTTAAATATGCCTGGATTGCTGTATACTTTCCTCTTACGACTGCTTTTGCTGTGTCCCACAGAAGTTGGGGCTTAGTGTTGTTGTTGTCATTTGTTTCTTTATATTGCTAGCTGTCCATTTTGATTTGATTACTGATCCATTGATTATTTAGGAGCGTGTTGTTAAGCCTCCATGTGTTTGTGAGCCTTTTTGCTTTCTTTGTACAGTTTATTTCTAGTTTTATGCCTTTGTGGTCTGAAAAGTTGGTTGGTAGGATTTCAATCTTTTGGAATTTACTGAGGCTCTTTTTGTGGCCTAGTATGTGGTCTATTCTGGAGAATGTTCCATGTGCACTTGAGAAGAATGTGAATCCTGTTGCTTTTGGATGTAGAGTTCTGTAGATGTCTATTAGGTCCATCTGTTCTAGTGTGCTGTTCAGTGTCTCTGTGTCCTTACTTATTTCCTGTCTGGTGGGTCTGTCCTTTGGAGTGAGTGTTGTGTTGAAGTCTCCTAGAATGAATGCATTGCATTCTATTTCCTCCTTTAGTTCTGTTCGTATTTGTTTCAGGTATGTTGGTGCTCCTCTATTTGGTGCATATATATTTACAATGGTTATATCCTCTAGTTGGACTAAGCCCTTTATCATTATGTAATGTCCTTCTTTGTCTTTTGTTACTTTCTTTATTTTGAAGTCTGTTTTGTCTGATACTAGTATTGCAACACCTGATTTTTTCCTCTGTATTGTTTGCATGAAATATCTTTTTCCATCCCTTGACTTTAAGTCTGTGCATGTATTTGGGTTTGAGGTGAGTCTCTTGTAAGCAGCATATGGATGGATCTTGCTTTTTCATCCATTCTATTACTCTGTGTCTTTTGATTGGTGCATTTAGTCCACTTACTTTTAAGGTGATTATTGAAAGGTATGTACTTATTGCCATTGCAGGCTTTAAGTTTGTTGTTACCAAAGGTTCAGGTTAGCTTCTTTACTATCTTACTGTCTAACTTAAGTCACTTGTTGAGCTATTATAAACGTGGTCTGATGATTCTTTATTTCTCTCCCTTCTTATTCCTCCTCCTCCCTTCTTCATATGTTGGGTGTTTAGTTCTGTGCTCTTTATAGGAGTGCTCCATTCTAGAGCAGTCCCTGTAGGATGCCCTGTAGAGTTAGTTTGTGGGAGGCAAATTCCCTCAACTTTTGCTTGTCTGGGAATTTTTTAATCCCTCCTTCATATTTAAATGATATTTGTGCTGGATACAGTAGTCTTGGTTCGAGGCCCTTCTGTTTCATTGCATTAAGTATATCATGCCATTCTCTTCTGGCCTGTAGGGTTTCTGTTGAGATGTCTGATGATAGCCTGATGGGTTTTCCTTTGTAGGTAACCTTTTTTTTCTCTCTGGCTGACTTTAATACTTTGTCCTTGTCTTTGATCTTTGTCATTTTAATTATTATGTGTCTTGGTGTTGCCCTCCTTGTATCCCTTGTCATGGGAGTTCTGTGTACCTCTGTGGTCTGAGAGGCCATTTCTTCCTCTAGTTTGGGGAAGTTTTTGGCAATTATTTCTTCAAAGACACTTTCTATCCCTTTTTCTCTCTCTTCTTCTTCTGGTACCCCTATAATGCAGATATTTTTCTGTTTCACTGGTCACTCAGCTCTCTTAGAATTCTTTCATTCCTGGTGATCCTTTTATCTATCTCTGCATCAGCTTCTCTGCGTTCCTCTTCTCTGTTTTCTAGTGTATTAATGGTCTCCTGCATCTCATCCATTCTGTTTTGAAGTCCTTCCAGAGCTTTTTTTTTATTTTTGTATTCTCCTTCCTTAGTTTTTGCATATTTCTCTGCAAGTCCATCAGCATGGTTATGACTTTTGTTTTGAATTCTTTTTCAGGAATACTGGTTAAATCTATCTCCCCAGGTTCCTTCTCAGTGGAATATGTAGCAGATGCCAAAGCTGTCTGTGTTAATCTTGTCTGGATCATATTTTTTTGCCTTTTCATGTTCACAGGAGCTATTGACTGTCAGCTGTCAGGGCCAAACTTCTCACTTGCTACTCACCTTTCTTTACTGGGACAACTGTGTCCCCTAGTGGCTTGTGTTGGGTAATTGCGTGTTTACTGAGTTTTTGTGTCTTGCCCAGCCGGTATGGAGGAATCTCCCTTTCTGAGGGCGTACTCTGCCTTAGGCTGCTTCTCTGCTTTCACAGCGCCCGGAGGGGTAATGGACGGGCAGCCTGTTTGGCTGTTTACCTCCGTGAGGGGTCCCAGAGCTGTTGCCCAGAGTTTTAGTGCACCCTGTTTTCCCTGTAATTTCCAAGCTCGTCAATTCTTAAAGAAATTTCCATACTAGATATTTCAAGATTAACTTTTTTGTGTGGCTCAGTTTATATTTTACACTTTTGGCTTAACAGTATTGTACCATAGGACACTGTAATTTGGAGATATTCTGGGTGTTCCTTCAAATTCTTTGGTAGGAAATTAGGAATTTCAGCTGATTCTGGACCTCAGATGATGACAATATTCCACACCATTGTCATTTGAAAATGCCTATTGTTCTAATTAGGCTGTTCCCACATGCTAAATAATTAAGAGATAGCTAGATATTTAAATTATTTTTAACTAAAGCAAAGATTGTTCACTATTGCATTTCACTTTTGAAAATTTTAGTCATTCTCTTTAGCTTTCTGTTTTTATTATCTTCTCTATTAGAAGTGTGGGGCAAAAAAATGATAATAATGTATCTCTATTATAGTCACAATGATTATCCCCTTTTTAAATGAATTATTTACACACATCTTTTTAAACACCTGTTGCCATACATTCAGTACTTATATACCTCACTCTTCAATAAGGTTTTGCAACTCACCCATTTACCAGAAATCTGTAAGCAAATTCACAGTGGTTTGACTCTTCTATGTTATTTTTCTTTTTGAGGCACAGAAATGCAGCACAATTTTGTTTCAATTATACTTTGTTTCAGTTCTTCAGATCCTGTATTCACGTTTATCCAATACTGGTTTACCACTCTAAACTGTAATCATAGACTTCTTCATCTTTATTTTAATTAAAATATGCTTCTTGATAGCAGAAGGGATATCTTGTTCGTCCACTTTCTTAGTTCTTAGCACAGTTAATATTGTTAATTTAATTAAAGGATAATTTTCAAGTTCCAGAAGTAGAACCTAGTACAGGACACATTTTTTCCTACACAGATGTGTCAACCTTTACATGGACACTCAAAATCCCAAAGTATGAATAAAAGCACAAAAAAATCTGTAGGATTACCTAGTGAGCACATCAGCCCTGAGGGGAAGAAGGGAAGGGTTCTCAGGACTGGATTGGAATTGAGAGTTTCATTTTTGTTTCTCTACAAACAAAGTATGGTTGATTCCTGTTGATAACACATGATGGGATGAAGATGATGTTAATTTTATCTAATTATCTGTGAGTGACCAAAGAGTCCTCAGCTATGAGTCTTAAGAGTGGAGAAACATGATTTAGTCAGTTCTTGGTGTAAGAGCAATGGCACAGGATGGAGTAGATATTCTAATTCTGCTGCCTCAGAAGCTGATCAGACCACAACTCCCCACAGCCTACATTTACTTCTTTTGAGCTACTTAGTATAACTGAACATTTGGATTGGGTATATACATGACTAATTTTATAGAAGATGACCAGGAATACAAATATTGAGATACTTAAACATTCTAGAGGTTTTCAGACAATTAAAAACAACCACTGTTATTAAAATGGCATTAAAATATTGTTTTTGAAAATGACTGAATCAATGACATTTGAGTATACTTCTTAAACTTGTAAAGTAAACTTGAAAAAAAACCTTGTACAACAAAGGCTAAATATCTTAAAGCGTTATTTTTAATAAGTATTTTTCATAAATGAGTGTTCTAAAATATGGGACAATTTAATATCTATGCTGCTTATAACTCCTTATAAAGTCCCATCAGAAAAAAATACTATATTCTTCCTATCTGTATTTATTGTCAATACATTATTTCCAAACCACATATTGTATGAAGTGATATTAATTTCAGCTATCATAGTAATAATGAGGACATCAATATAAGATGTTAATGAATATTCCTTTAGTGTATAAAACAAATACATCTGCCAATATGTATATCAAAGATCTATATGTTGACAAATGCACAAATTTATATTTGAAAGATTGAAATAGTTTTAATTGGATTGTAGAAATATTTTGTTAATTCTATACTTTGCAAATAATCATGTTTCCAATTTACATATCACATTTCCTAAGGTGGAATTTGAGAGGTGAAACTGAACTTTCTGTAAAATATATTTACTTCCCAATGGAAACATATAATCTCTAAAAACTTGATTTCTTTTTTTGGTGATTTGCATATGTGTAGCTGTCACAAAATTGATAGAATCAGGGACAATATAAGAAACAACTGAGAATCAGAGGAGGAGCCAAGATGGTGGTGTGAGTAGGACAGTGGAAATCTCCTCCCAAAACCATATATATTTTTGAAAATACAACAAATACAACTATGCCTAACAGTAAGACCAGAAGATACAGTACAACAGGAAGGCTACATCTACATCTGCAAGAATTCAGCATCTCACGAAGGGGGTAAGATACAAAGCTACAAACCAGCGGGATGCGAGCACTTCTGGCACCCCAGCTCACCAGTGGGAGGAAAGGAGTCAGAGTGGGGAGGGAGTGGAAGCACAGGACTGCTAAATAACCAGCCCTGGTAATCTGCACAAGGAACACAGACACACATTGGATGGTGTGCTGGATACTAGAGAAACAGAAAAGTAAAACCTGTGAGCGGGTCCCCACAAAAAGTTCCCTGGGACAAAAGAAAAGCGAGTGCTTATTGAAAGTCTTAAAGGGACAGGGGCTTAACAGCTGGAAGGAAATGTCCCAGCACACTCAGCCCAGCAGGCTGGGAATCCTGAGGAATTTCAGGCGCCCTAACTCCCTGGGTGGCAACACAGCTTTGAAGCCCATCATGGTGATAAGCAGGCTGCCAGTCATACTCCCCAGATGGTGATGCCCTGCCACAGCGGAGGAGCAGTCGGAGAGGGGCCACACCCAGGACAACTGCCCAGAGTCTCCTCCCAGTGCAAAGTTGACTGGGATAGATGCAGAGGCTTCCACTGGCAAGCAGCTGCCCAGAAGAGACAGAGGAAGCCAGGCTAAGGCATGAAGAGGCACTGTTCTCACAGAAAAGCACACTCAGCATGACTTCCCCTCCCTGCAGAGCTCTGGGCCACGCAGAGGGCTGCCACACACACAGCAGCACAGGGGATTAACACAGAGGCTACTCTCGGTGTGCGGACAACCAACATAGGCAGTGGAGAAGGGCAAGACAACTAGCAAGCAGGAAGGGACTTTGTTCCCACAGTGGACACATGCACCACCTGCCTCCAACTACCTCTAATATCATGAAAAAGCAGAAGAATACGGTCCAGTCGAGAATAACCCAGACAACTCCCAAGAGAGGGCCTGGGGAGATAGAGATAACCAATCATCATGAAAAAGAATTCAAAATAAAGGTCATAAACATGCTGATGGACCTTCAGAGAAATATGCAAGAGCTAAAGAATGAAGTCAGGTGGAAGATTACAGAAATGAAAACAGTCTCTGGAAGGACTTAAGAGCAGACTGGATGAGGTGCAAGAGACTGTTAATGGAATAGAAATCAGAGAATAGGAATACAGAGAAGCTGAGGCAGAGAGAAATAAAAGGATCTCCAGGAATGAAAGAATATTAAGAGAACTGTGTGACCAATCCAAACAGAACAATATTCGCATTCTGGGGTACCAGAAGAAGAGAGAGAAAAAGGGATAGAAAATGTTTTTGAAGAAATAATTGCTGAAAAATCACCAAACTGGGGGAGGAAATAGTCTCTCAGACCACAGAAGCCCGCAGATCTCCCAAAACAAGGGACCCAAGGAGGACAACAACAAGATATATAATTAAAATGGCTAAGATCAAAGACAAGGACAGGGTATTAAATTTAGCCAGAGAGAGAAAAAAGAACACCTACAAAGGAAAACCCATCAGGCTATCATCGGACTTCTCAACAGAAGCCTTACAGGCCAGAAGCAAACAGAATGGCTTGATATATTTAATGCAATGAAACAGAAGGGCCTTGAACCAAGAATACTGTATCCAGCACGCTTATCATTTAAATACGAAGGAGGGAATAAACAATTCCCAGAGGAGCAAAAGTTCAGGGAATTTGTCTCTCACAAACCACTTCTACAAACCACCTCTACAGGATATTTTAAAGGGACTGCTCTAGATGGAAGCACTCCTAAGGGTAAATAGATGTCACTAAAGAAAATAAAATCACACCAAAGAAAGCAGACCAACCAAATAATAACCAAAGGCAAAAAAATAAAATCAACTATTCACAAAAGCAGTCAAAGGAAATAGAAAAGAGTACAGAATCAAGCACCTAATATATAAAGAATGGAGGAGAAGGAATAAGAAGAGAGAGAATTAAAGAATGATCACACTGTCCTTGTAATAGTTTAATAAGTGAGTAAAGTTGATGGTTAGATAGTAAAGAAGTTACCCTTGAACCTTTGGTAACCATGAATCTAAAGCCTGCAATGGCAATAAGTGCATCTCTATCGCTAATCACCCTAAATGTAAATGGACTGAATGCACCAATCGAAAGACAGAGAGTAATAGAATGGATAAAAAAGCAAGAACCATCTATATGCTGCTTACAAGAGACTCTCCTCAAACCCAAAGACATACACAGACTAAAAGTGAAGGTATGGAAAAAGATATTTCATGCAAACAATAGGGAGGAAAAAGCAGGTGTTGTAGTACTTGTATCAGACAAAATAGACTTCAAAACAAAGAAAATAACAAGAGATAAAGAAGGACAGTACATAATGATAAAGGGGTCAGTCCAACAAGTGAATATAACCATTATAAATATATATGCACCCAATAAAGGAGCACCAACACATGTGAAAAAAATACTAACAGAATTAAAGTATGAAATGGAATGCAATACATTCATTCTAGGAGACTTCAACCAACCACTCACTCCAAAGGACAGATACACCAGAGAGAAAGTAAGGACAGAGAAACTGAACAACATACTAGAACAGATGGACCTAACAGACATTCACAGAACTCTACACCCAAAAGCAGCAAGACACACATTCTTCTAAAGTTCACATGGAACAATTTCCAGAATAGACCATGTACTAGGCCACAAAAAGAGCCTCAGTAAATTAAAAAAGATTGAAATCCTACCAACCAACTTCTCAGGTCACAAAGGTGTAAAACTAGAAATAAATTGTACAAAGAAAACAAAAAGGCTCACAAACACATGGAGGCTTAACTACATGCACCTAAATAATCAATGGGTCAATGACCAAATTAAAACAGAGATCAATAAATATATGGAGACAAATGACAAGAACAACACAAAGCCCCAACTTCTGTGGGACGCAGTGAAGGCAGTTCTAAGAGGAAAGTATATAGCAATCCAGGCCTATTTGAAGAAGGAAGAAAAATCCCAAATGAATAGTCTAAAGTCACAATTACTGAAATGGAAAAAAAGAACAAATGAGGCCCAAAGTCAGCAGAAGGAGGGACATAAAGAAGATCAGAGAAGAAATAAATAAAATTGAGAAGAATAAAACAATAGAAAAAATTAATGAAACCAAGAGCTGGTTGTTTGAGAAAATAAGCAAAATAGATAAGCCCCTAGGCAGACGTATTAAGATAAAAAGAGAATCAACACACATCAACAGAATCAAAATGAGAAAGGAAAAATCACGATGGACCCCACAGAAATACAAAAAAATTATTAGAGGATACTATGAAAACCTATATGCTAAAAAGCTGGCAAGCCTAGAAGAGATGGACAACTTCCTAGAAAAATATAACCTGCCAAGACTGACCAAGAAAGAAACAGAAAATCTAAACAGACCAATTACCAGCAAAGAAATTGAATTGATAATCAAAAAAACTACCAAAGAACAAAACATCCAGGCCAGATGGATTCACTGCTGAATTTTATCAGACATATAGAGAAGCCATAATACCCATTCTCTTTAAAGTTTTCCATAAAATAGAAGAGGAGGGAATACTTCCAAACTCATTATATTAAGCCAGCATCACTCTAATACCAAAACCAGGCAAAGACCTCACAAAAAATGAAAACTACAGATGACTATCACTGATGAACTGGATGAAAAACACTCAACAAAATATTAGCAAACTGAATGCAAAAATACATCAAGAGGATCATAAACCATGATCAATTGGGATTCATCTCAGGGATGCAAGGATGGTACAACATTTGAAAATCCATCAACAAAAAGAAGTACAGAAAAACACACAAATATCTCCATAGACATTGAAAAAGCATTTGACAAAATTCAACATTCATTCATGATAAAAATTCTCAAAAAAATGGGTATAGAGGGCAAGCACCTCAACATAATGAAGGCCATATATGACAAACCACCAGCCAACATAATACATAACAGTGGAAAGCTGAAAACTTTTCTTCTAAGATCAGGAAGAAGACAGGGTTGCCCACTCTCCCCACTGTTATTCAGCAAAGTACTGGAGGTCCTAGCCATGGCAATCAGACAACATAAAGAAATATAAACCATCCAGATTGGTAAAGAAGAATTCAAATTGTCACTATTTGCAGATGACATGATATTGTAGATAAAAAACCCTAAAAACGCTATTCCAAAACTAATAGAACTATTATCTGAGTTCAGCAAAGTTGAAGGACACAAAATTAATATACAGAAATCTGTTCCTTTCCTATGCAGATTTCTCTTTCTGCATAGAAAGAGAAATCAGGAAAACAATTCCATTCACAATTGCATCAAAAAGAATAAAATACATAGAAATAAAACTAACCAAAGAAGTGAAAGAACTTTACCTTGAAAACTACAAGACACTCTTAAGAGAAATTAAAGAGGACACTAACAAATGGAAATTCATCCCATGCTCTTGGCCAGGAAGACTTAATATTGTCAAAATGGCCATCCTGCCTAAAGCAATCTGCAGATTCAATGCAATCCTTATCAAAATACCAAAAGCATTCTTCAATGAACTGGAACAAATAGCTCCAGAATTCATATGGAACCACCAAAGACCCTGAATAGCCAAAGCAATCCTGAGAAGGAAGAATAAAGCAGCGGGGATCTTGCTTCCCAACTTCAAGCTCTACTACAAAGCCGCAGAAATCAAGACAATTTCGTACTGGCACAAGAACAGAGTCACATACCAGTGAAACAGAATAGAGAGTCCAGATATTTACCCAAATATATATGGTTAATTAATTTATGATAAAGGAGCCATGGACACACAATGGGGAAAAGAAAGCCTCTTTAAGAGCTGGTGTTGGCAAAACTGGACAGCTACATGTAAGAGAATGAAACGGGATCATTGTCTAACCCCATACACACAAGTAAATTCAAAATGGGTCAAAGAACTGAATGTAAGTCATGAAACCATAAAACTCTTAGAAAAAAATAGGCATAAATCTCTTGGACATTATCATGAGTGACTTCTTCATGAACATATCTCTCTGGGCAAGGGAAACAAAAGCAAACATGAACAAGTGGGACTATATCAAGCTGAAAAGCTTCTGTACAGCAAAGGACACCACCAATAGAACAAAAAGGGATCCTGCAGTATGGAGGAATATATTCACAAATGACGGATCTGATAAAGGGTTGACATCCAAAATATATAAAGTGCTCATGCACCTCAACAAACAAAAAGCAAGTAATCCAATTAAAAAAATGGTCACAGGATTTGAACAGACACTTCTCCACAGAAGAAATTCAGATGGCCAACAGACACAAGAAATTATGCTCCACATCACTAATCATCAGAGAAATGCAAATTAAAACTACAATGAGATATCACCTCACACCAGTAAGGATCGCTACCATCCAAAAGACAAACAACAACAAATGTTGGCCAGGTTGTGCAGATAGGGAAACCCTCCTACACTGCTGGTGAGAATGTAAATTAGTTCAACCGTTGTGGAAAGCAGTATGTAAGTTCCTCTAAATTGCTCAAAATAGAAATACCATTTGACCCAGGAATTCCACTCCTAGGAATTTACCCTAAGAAGGCAGCAGCCCAGTTTTAAAAAGACATATGCCCCCCTATGTTTATTGCAGCACTATTTACAATAGTCAAGAATTGGAAGCAACCTAAGTGTCCATCAGTAGATTAATGGATAAAGAAAATGTGGTACATATACACAATGGAACATTATTCAGCCATAAGAAGAAAACAAATCCTACCATTTGCAACAACATGGATGGAGCTAGAGGTTATTATGCTCAGTGAAATAAGCCAGGTGGAGAAAGACAAGTACCAAATGATTTCACTCATCTGTGGAGTATAAGAACAAAGAAAAAACTGAAGGAGCAAAACAACAGCAGACTCACAGAACCGAAGAATGGACTAACAGTTATGAAAGGGGAAGGTACTGGGTAGGGTGGGTGGGAAGGGAGGGATAAGGGGGAAAAAAAGAGGGGGGCATTATATTTAGAAGACATAATGTAGGGGGGGACAGGTAGGGTTGTACAACACAGAGAAGACAAGTAGTGATTCTATAGCATTTTTCTACTCTGATGGACAGTGACTGTAATGGGGTATGTGGGGGGACTTGGTGATGGGGGGAGCCTAGTAAACAGAATGTTCCTCATGTATTTGTAGATTAATGATACCAAAATAAAAAATTGAAGTAAGAAAATGAAAATACAGAAGAAACAACTGAAAACTCAAGCAAAGTTGTAGAGAAGAGCATTGAGAGAGGGCTGACATAAAATGAGACTGAAACGCTCAATTTGAAATACTATTTGTGAATTTGATCCATATAACCATTTTAAGGGCTGTGTCATTGTATAAAATCTCATGTTTATTTTTCACTTCACTTTTTTAGTAAATTATCGACTTGTCCATGATTGCTTACTCATTATTTTGACCTATTTTATGCCAAAATTCTGGCTTTATAAAAATGACTTAGAATAGTACATATAATAAAAGTATTTTTACAACTGTAAAATTTATCTACCATATATTTGTACATACCTTAATATAAAGCTTACATTCTGTGGGCAGATTTATCAACCATAGTATCTAAACAGTTTAAAAGAAATATACATGAGAGGGAGAAAAGATGGCTGGCGTGAGTAGTGTGGGGGAAATATCCTCCCAAAACTACATATATTTTGAAAAAACATCAAATACAACTATCCCTAAAAGAATTACCAGAAGTAACAGTACACCAGCCAGTCTACATCTGGGAGAAGTCATCATCTCATGGAAAAGGGTAAGGTACAGAGCCATAACCCAGCAGGTCCCAAGCACTTACCCCACACCAGCTCACTGGCAGGAGGGAAAGAATCAGAGTGGGGATGGAGTGGAAGCACAGGACTCCTAAATAACCAGCTCTAGAAATCTACCCTGGGAGCACAGACTCACATTGCATCATGCTCTGGAGATTACAGAGGCTGAAAAACAAAGTCTGAGATTAAGACTGCAAACAGGTTCCAATATCTGGTGGCCCTGGGACAAAAGTAAAGCAGGTGTGTTAAGGGAACTCTCAGCAGTCAGAGGACTGCTAAAGGGGCAAGGTTTTAGGAAAAGGAACAGGTACACAAAATAGTCCTGGCTCACTCAGCCTAGCAGGAGCTTCAGGGGCCCTATTCCACTGGTTGGCAAAGCAGCCCTAAGGCTCCTCACTGCTATAATCAGCCTGCTACTCCTTCCTTCCGGCTGGCACCTGTGTGCAAACCAGCTATTCCCCCCATTGCTGCAAAACAGCTGGAGGGCACTCCTGCTTACCGCAACTACACAGCTTAATGCAGAGGCTTCTCCCTGCATATGGCTAACTGGCACAGACAGCAGAGATGTGTGCTGAGACCAGGATCCATAAAAGGGCTTTGTTGTTGCAGAGGAACCTGTGCTGCTGGCCAGCAACCCCCACCATTACCCTATGCCATCCTGAGAGCCACTGCACCAACGACAGTTTAAGGGATTAGCCCAAAGGGTGCTCCCTGCATCCGGTTATCCAGTACAGAGAACAGAGACAGGCACAGTGACCAGCAAGGAGGAAGGGGCTTTTTCCTCCCAGCTGACACCCATGCCACTTGCCGGCAACCACTCCCATCACTCCAGGACTATGAAAAGGCAGAAGAATCTTGTTCAATTGAAAATCCCTCAAACACCAGAAAGAGGGCTCAGTGAGTCTGAAATCACCAATCTTCCTGAAAGAGAATTCAAAGTAAAAGTCATAATCATGCTAATAGAGCTACAGAAAAATATTCAAGAGCTAAGGGATGAATTCATGAGAGAGATAACTGAAATGAAACAAACAGTGGAGGGATTTAAAAGCAGATTAGGTGAAGTAGAGGAGACAGTGAATGGAATAGAAATCAGAGAACAGGAATACAGAGAAGCTGAGGCACAGGGAGAAAAATGGATCTCCAGGAATGAGAGAACATTAAGAGAACTGTGGGACCAATCCAAACAGAACAATATTTGCATTACATGGGTACCGGAAGGAGAGAAAGAAAGGATATAAAGTGTCTATGAACAAGTAATTGCTGAAAACTTCCCCAGTCTGGGGAAGGAAATAGTCTTTCAGACCATAGAATTCCACAGATCTCTCAACATAAGGGACCCAAAGAGGACAACACCAAGACATAAAATAATCAAAATGGCAAAGATCAAGGACAAGGACAGAGTATTAAAAGCAGCCAGAGAGAGAAAAAAGATCACAAAGGTATATCTAACATGCTATCATCAGACCTCTGAGCAGAAACCTTGCAAGCCAGAAGGGAGTGGCATGATATATTCAATGCAATGAAACAGAAGGGCCTCAAACCAAGAATACTCTACCCAGAAATATTATCATTTAAATTTGAAGGACAGATTAAACAATTCACAAATAAGCAATAGTTGAAGGAACTTACCTCTCACAAACAATCTCTACAGAATATTTAAAAGGGACTGCTCTAGATGGAAGTGTGACTAAGAATAAATGCCTGTCACAAGAGAAAATAAAACTACAGCAAAGGAAGTAGACCAACTAAATATTAACCAAATGCTACATATATATCAATAAAACCCTAAATGGACTGAACGCACCAATCAAAAGACATATAGTCACCAAATGGATAAAAAAGCAAGACCCATCAATATGATGCCTACAAGAGACTAACTTCAAACCCAAAGACATACACACACTAAAAGTGAAAGGATAGAAAAAGATAATTCATGCAAACAATAGCGAGAAATAAGTAGGTGCTATAGTACTTGTATCAGACAAAATAGACTTCAGAACAAAGAAAGTCACAAGAGACAAAAAAGGACATTACATAATGATAAAGGGGTCAGTCCAACAAGGGCTATAATCATTATAAATATCTATGCACACAACACAGGAGCACCTACATATGAGAAAAAAATACTAACAGAAATTAGATGGGGAAATAGAATAAAATGTACTGATTTTAGGAGACTTCTACACTACACTTACTTCAAAGGACAGATCAACCAGACAGAAAATAAGGAGACAGAGGCACTGAACAAACACACTAGAAAAGATGGGCCAAACAGACATCTACAGAACACTCCAACCAAAAGCAGCAGGATACACATTCTTATCAAGTGCACATGCAACATTTTCCAGAATAGACCACATACTAGGCTATAAAAATATCCTCAGCAAATTCAAAAGATTGACATTCTACCAAGCAAGTTCTCAGATCAAAAAGGTATGAAACTAGAAATAAATTGTACAAAGAAAATGAAAAGGCTCACAAACACAGAGGCTTAACAACATGCTCCTAAATAATCAATATATCAATGACCAAAATAGAACAGAGATCAAGCAATATGTGGAGACAAAGGAAAACAACAGCACAATGACCCAACTTCCATGGGACGCAGGGAAGGCATTTCTTAGAAGAAAGTATATAGCAAACCAGGCCTATTTAAAGAAGGAAGAATAACCCTAAATTAAGAGTCTAAGTTCACAATTATTGAACCTGGAAAAAGATGAATAAATGAGGCCCAAAGTTAGTAGAAGTTAGGACATAATAAAGATCAGAGAAGAAATAAGTAAAATGGAGAAGAATAAAATAATAGAAAAAATTAATGAAACCAAGAGCTGGTTACAGGAGAAAATAAACAAAATAGATAAACCCTCAGCCAGACTTATTAAGAGAAAAAGAGAATCTATAGACACAGAATCAGAAATGAGAAAGGAAAAGTCAGGACTGACACAACAGAAACACAAATAATTATTAGAGAATACTATGAAAATCTATATGCCAACAAACTGGATGACCTAGAAGAATTGGACAGCTTTCTAGAAAAACACAACCTTCCAAGACTGACCCAGGAAGAAACAGAAAATCTAAACAGAACATTTATCAACAACAAAATTGAATCAGTAATCCAAAATCTTCCCAAGAATAAAACTCCTGGGACCAGATGGACTCACTGCTGAATATTATCAACATTTAGAGAATACCCATTGTCCTTAAAGTTTTCCAAAAATAAGAGGAGGGAATACTTCTAAACTCATTCTATGAGTCCAACATCACTCTAATACCAAAACCAGGCAAAAACACCACAAAAAAAGAAAACTACAAACCAATATCCATGATGAACATAGATGCAGAAATACTCAAGAAGATATAAGCAAACCGAATTCAAAAATACATCAAGATGATCACACACCATGATCAAGTGGGATCCATATCAGGGATGCAAGGATGTTACAACATTCAAAAATCCATCAACATCATCCACCACATCAATAAAAGAAGGACAAAAGCCACATGACCATCACCATAGATGCTGAAAAACAATTTGAAAGAATTCCAACACCCATTCATGATAAAAACTCTCAACAAAATGGGTGTAGAGGACAGTATCTCAACATAATAAAGGACATATATGACAAACCCAGAGTCGACATCATACTTAACAGCAAGAAGCTGAAAGTGTTTCCTTTAATATAGGGAACAAGACATGGATGCTCATTCTCCCCACTTTTATTCAACATAGTTTTGGAGGTCCTAGAGATGGCAATCAGACAACACAAAGAAATAAATGGCATCCAGATTGGCAACGAAGAAGTTAAACTGTCCCTGTTTGCAGATGACACGATAGCGTACATAAAAAGCCTGAAGAATCTACTCCAAAACTACTAGAACCAATATCTGAATTCAGCAAAGTTGTAGGATACAAAATTAATACACAGAAATCTGTTGCATTCTGGTACACTAATGATGAACTAGCAGAAAGAGAAATCAGAAAAACAATTCCATTCACAATTGCATCAAAAAGAATAAAATACCTAGGAATAAACCTAACCAAGAAAATGAAAAACCTATACCCTGAAAACTATAAGACACTCTTAAGCAAAATTAAAGAGAACACTAATAAATAGAAATTCATCCCATGCTTTTGGGTAGGAAGAATTAATAATGTCAAAATGGCCATCCTGTCTAAAGCAATCTACGGATTCAGTGCAGTCCCTATGAAAATACCAACAACATTCTTTAACAAACTGGAACAAATAGTTCAAAAATTCATATACAACTGCAAAAGGCCCCAAATAGCCAAAGTAATCCTGAGAAGGAAGAAGAAAGCAGGGGGGATCTCGTTTCCCAACTTCAAGCTCTCCTACAGAGCCACAGTAATCAAGACAATTCGGTACTGGCACAAGAACAGACCCATAGACCAGTGGAACTGAATAGCGAGTCAAGATATTAACCCAAACATAGATGGTCAATTCACATATTATAAAGGAGCGATGGATATACAATGGGGAAATGACAGCCTCTTCAACAACTGGTGTTGGCAAAACTGGACAGCTCCATGTAAGAGAATGAAACTGGATTACTGTCTAACTCCAACTCGAAATGGATGAAAGACTTGAGTGTAAGTCATGAAACCATGAAACTCTTAGAATAAAACATAGGCAAAACTCTCCTGAATATAAACATGAGCAACTTCTTCATGAGCATATCTCCCTGGGCAAGGGAAACAAAAGCAAAAGCAAAAATGAACAACTGGCACTATATCAAACTAAAAACCTTCTGTACAGCAAAGGACACCATCAGTAGGACAAAAAGGCATCCTACAGTATGGGAGAATATATTTATAAATGACATATCTGATAAGGGTTTTACATCCAAAATATATAAAGAGATCACATGCCTCTACATACAAAAAACAAATAACCTGATTAAAAAATGGGCAAAGGTTTGAACAGACTCTTCTCCAAAGAAGAAATCCAGATGGCCAAGAGGCATAGGAAAAGATGCTTCACATCGCTAATCATAAGAGAAATTCAAATTAAAACTACTATGAGACATCCCCTCACACCAGTTAGCATGGCCAACATCCAAAAGACAAACAACAACAAGTGTTGGCAAGGATGTGGCAAAAGGGGAGCCCTCCGGCCCTGCTGGTGGGAATGTAAATTAGTTCAACCGTTGTGAAAAGCAGTATGGTGGTTCCTCAACAACTAAAAATAGAAATGCCATTTGACCCAAGAATTTCACTCCTACAAATTTACCCTAAGAATATAGGATCCCAGATTCAAAAAGACATATGCACGCTTATGTTTATCACAGCACTGTTTACAATAGCCAAGAAATGTAAGCAACCTAAGTGTCCATCAGTAGATGGATGGATAAAAAAGATGTGGTACATATACACAATGGAATATTATTCAGCTATAAGAAGAAAACAAATCCTACCATTTTCAACAACATGGATAGAGCTAGAGGGTATTGTGCTCAGTGAAACAAGCCAGGAATAGAAAACAAGTACCAAACGATTTCACTCATCTGTGAAGTATAATAACAAGGCAAAAACTGGAGGAATAAAACAGCAGCATACTCATAGAACCCAAGAATGTACTAACATTTACCAAAGGTAAAGGGACTGGGGAGGATGGGTGGGAAGGAACGGATAAGGGGAATAAGAGGCATTATGATTAGCACACATAATATAGGGGGGCATGAGGAAGGAAGTATAGCACAGATAATAGAAGTAGTGACTCTATAGCATCTTACTATGCTAATGGATAGAGACTGTAATGGTGTATGTGGTGGGGACTTGATAATGGGGGAAATCTAGTAACTACAATGTTGCTTATGTGATTGTAAATCAATGATACCTTAATAAAATAAAATAAAATGGTAGAAACAAAGAAAAATGAAATATATGTGGGACAAAAACTTCCCTACATACTTGGAAACCACTGGTAATAGCTGGTAGTGTCAGATCTGGAAACCAGTGCCACCTATAAGTTAAATGAAAATTTTCAAAATGTTTCACTAATGTCATAGTTTCCTATAATGCCTTCACAAAGAAGTAATGCTTAATCTCTATGGATTTACTTGGAAATCCATCTCCACAAAGTGGGCAAATTCCACCAAAATGTTGGATATAAAATTAAGATTCTTTCCTATGGACTTATTCTTCATAGGGTAAAGGTATGCACATGAAGTGTGCTCATAATGTATTTATCACAGTAAGGCCTCCTATTTAATTTTCATAAAACTTAGATAATTGAGTAAGAGAATGTATACATTATATATGCAGTTGGCCCTTGAACAAAGAAAGTTTTAGGGGTACTGATGCCCTGCAATCAAGAAATCCTTGATTAAGTTTCAACTCCTTAAAAACTTAACTTCTAATAGTCCATTGCTGACTGTAAGCCTTTCCAATAACATAAACAGTTGATTAACACATACTTAGTATGTTATGTACATTATATATTATATTCTCACAATGAAGTAAGGTAGAGAAAAGAATATATTTAATTGTCACAATTCTACAAACATGTTTTTCAATATACTTATTGAAAAGAAATCCATGAATAAGTGTAACTGCATAGTTCAAACCTGTGTTGTGCAAGGGTCAACTGAATTTGTTTATTTAAGCATTTATTTATTTTTATGAAATTCAGTATGACAGAATAATTCTGTCACATCAAAACTGAAGTTACAGCCCAGTATAGATATATAAGTATGGTCTTAAATTCCCCCCATTAGCATGCTTTTTTATTTGTGCTTCTTTCAGATCATTTCAGTTTTACTCAAATCAAAAATGACGTAAATAAAAGGGGTTGGATTTGGAGAGTCACACTTCATATTAGACTACTAACAATTCTGAGAAATCTTACTATCAAAAAATTTAATGTTATCTATCTCAACATTTACAAAACCTAGCAAGTAGCAGATTATTTTTACATAATCCTTAGTATTCAATTGTCATAGAACATAATTGGAATATAACAGTCTAGTAATTCATGAAACACTAAATATTATATTGTCTTAAAATATATTAAGTCCTCCAGAGTCTGAAATTTTTTCATGAGCTCTCAACACCCCAGAGAATCAGGACTAGAGGGAAAGATCGATATATAAATAAGTTCAGTGACAAGAGGATACAAAGAAGCAGAAACATTGGATCAGAAAGAAAAGAGAAGACAATGAGAAGAGGAGATTCTCTACATGGGTAACAGGTAACCAGTATTCCTGTGATAACTATGGTCAGAATTTTGGTTTAACTTTATTTCATGGGAGTGTTGTTATCTCTGCTGTAAGCAGAGGTGGCTTTTTAAAAGTATTTCTGAGGAGTTATCTTGGTTTGGGCTCTTTCAGAAATGTTTCTGACATGATCATTTGGAGGCCAGTCATTTACTTAGGAGGTGGTCCAACAAACACTATGAGAATATGGGGAACTGAGGTATCATAGGGAGAAAACCTAGAAAGGGTGAAATAAAGAGTGGGTTACTACTCCGAGCCACTTAATTCTTCTGGAGACATGCTGAAAAAAATGTTGAATATTCCTCATAATTGTACCAGTGAAACTGGTTATTTATCTACCAGCTCTCTTCTCTTACTTCAGGTTCCTTAATTCTATGGCACTTCTGTCTTCCCTGGGAGTAGATGAAATATGGCCCCATATCCATAGAATGACCTTACTCTGGTAGAAGTGCACAAGAAGGCAATGCCCATCAGGGACAATTTCTACAAATGAAGTCCCAAGCACTCGCAATATATACTACTAGAATGTTTGATGGAAGAGCTGTCTATTTACTAAAATAAACGGGTTTAGTGGTCAAACAATTTGGGGGTAAAATATGGCATATATATTTACTGAAATTTAAGGAGCACCTATTAGCATCTCTTACACCTTGCTTTCTGACAAAAACACTTTGGGAGATGCTGTACTAGTATGTTAATTACAGTATTTATTTGATTGGCTCTACTGTGAATAATTTGTGGTAAGATATACCTGCATCCAAATATTCAAAAGTGAAAGCATTTTTGTGGGTTTTACATGTTTATCATTTACTTTAGGTAGGGGTATACAGAATACTTTCCATGCAGGTTTAGTTTTCCCAGTCTTTTATAAATAAAACTGTTTGATGTTTCTGTAGTAACCTGGCCCATGTCAGGTTATTATATTATCTGTATATTAAGTAGCTGGGTATTGCTTCATTGAAGATTTTCAATTATGAAGGTTCCAAAGTATCATTCAGAAGCTCATTACATTAATAGCTAAAAATTATTACAGAGATAACAAATAAAATTAAAATTCCCTTAGCTCATTTCTGCATGTTTATTATTCTATTAACATACAGATCAACTCCTAAACATTCTCACTGATTTTCATATGTATATGAAATATAAAACTCAATATATCTTACCAAGCCTCTGGCATTCCCTTCTTTCAGGATAAATACAACTGATTTGTTAAATAAGAGATTCCTTTCAAAAAAATTCCTATTTTTCTAAGCTAGTCACATTTCTCTTCTCTATAATTGCAAATTATAAACACTTTTTCATTTGGGGTCAATGGCCACAGCTCAAAACCATTTCCTAGGTGTTCTCTTCATTCCTTTAAAGCACTATTTTGAGTCCTCTTCAGAACAAACATGGCTATACTTGCTGACCTATGATCTGAACTTGCAACTGTATGTCAAAAATCTATTGTTTATAATCAAAGAGCTGGGCTGACCTTTCTTTACCTCTTAGAATGCATAATATTTCTGGTTATACTGGCCAATAACACTAGGCAATCATCAGGATTGCCTTTCAGCTGTAGTTTTCCAAAGACCAATCTGTGCCATCGTGTGTCGTTGGGAAGTCTTTTTAAACTCTCCTTGCAAAACTGGCTTCCTTCTTCACATATGCATGGCCTCTAATTCTTACATAGTACTGGCTAAAAATATCTGATATAAATTTTCAAATGTTTACAATTAATGGCACTTCATCCCCTGTGTTTCAGATCCAGAAGTTGTTTTCATGACGTTGAACAGCAGTTTTTTAACCTTTCCTTTACCTTTAATGCTGAACTTAATTTTTAGGCATAGGAATTGACATTAGCATGAAAATGGAAGAGGGAATTTGTCAAGAACATATGATCTTGCAGATGACACATTCTTAATCTTTTTTCCCCCTCACTGAATCTGAATAGAGTACTACTTTGAAAAAGTAAAAGACAATTTTTTTTTAACATGAGCATTTCCTATGTTGATTGCCTTAGTACATTTTTGTCCCATATATTGTCCAGGAAGTGACATTGCACAATTGGACTTTCAAGTAGATTACTTAATTAAAACAGCCTATCTTCATGGCACTATGCAGCATATTTACTCTGTGTATTAGATGTGAGATAACTACAGCGGGAAACTTTCACATGTGGATACCTATTTACCAATATGGCAAAAAATTACAGTTTGTTTTTCTTTTTCATTTCCATTTAAATCCATAAGTGAATATGTGTTCAACTAACTCTAGTAGGAAGATTGGGCCTACCCATCATTAAAGTGGTACAAAGGCTGTACCATCTGTTACAACTAGTCCCAAATATCACTGGATTTGCTTTCCCAGTAGTTTTTTCTGGGAAATGCCACCTGTTCATTTTCATTACTTATTTAAAACAATTTTTGTGTATTACAAATGTGTAGCCTTAGGAAATTGCATTAAAATGTAAAGAAATTATTTTGGTAATTTTGTCTGAATTAAAAAAATTCCACAACATTTAAGTCTAAATTAATATGATAGACCTGAAAATGGCATTGCACATTTGTTTCCTGAAAGCCATTATATTAAAATAATTTGAAATAGTAAATTTAATCAAAATAAATTTTAATTTGTTTTATCATAAAACATGCTGATTTTTCCCCCAGTCAATATATGAAACCATTTATATTTCTTGCATAGACAATCATAAAACAATCACAAACCAAAACACTAAAAACTAAATTTGACCAGAGCTTTTGTTTTATTTTGCTGAAGTTTCTAGTTTTTACCCAGTTATTACCCAGTAATACTTAAGATTGTCATTTAAAAATGTGCTGCTGACAACACCTGTATCTAATAATTGTAATACAGGTATCCTCTGCTTTCTGAAAGTTTTCAGTTATACCACTTTGTTCCTAAAAAGACTTAAATTAGTACCTCTTTTCTGTAAAGAAAGATATCTAACGATTCTTGCTTTTATGAATAAAACCAATGCCATATAATGTGGTGCAATGCAAACTTTTGGAAAGTGGGAGATACTCTGTTTTATGCCATTATAAAATTATTACCTATCGAAATAAATTATTTTAAGACTCATATGCAAATAAACAACTACATCATTTATTTGATATGAAATCAGTTTTTATAATGAGAAAAAATACAATTTTTATGTTCATGTTAAACGTAGCATAACATGCCTTTTGTTTAAAAAAACTATGCTTAATACGTAAAGTCTGGGAAAGTGAGTAGCTACTTGGAGACATTACAGTATGTATCTAAATTGTCTTGCCTATGAGGAATGGCATATGTACTGAACCATAAATTGATACAGCTTTTGTTTTATGTGGCATAATGTAATTTAGACTAGAAGACGAAACAGGAGTTTACTAATAATACTCTCAAAATAATTATATATAACTATATATACATATTTTAATAAGTATCACATGTATATATTGTATTTAATATATATAATATATATATACACACCCAGCAACCAAATAAAAGCATCAAGAAGGTCAAGAAAGAGCTCTAGAAAACCTTTCCTCCATAACCCCGAAAGATAACATACAACCACTATTAGACTTGAATCAGATTTTTGTCAGCCACTTCAAAAATACCCAGACATCCATGCACCTCTTTTTCCTTCACTCTAAAACACACAGAGCTATGTATGAATCCCCTATTATATTCCTATTTCTTACCTCTATGAAACTTCTTATTCCCTTCCATTCTTTCTACTGGAATTTATGGCCCATCATCAGCAAATTGTTCCATGGGCTCAAACTCTTCTTTGATTGTACTTATTGTTATCTTTCTATAACAGAAGCCTGCAGTCTTTTCAAGTAGTTATTGATTCTCTTACTACTATCCATTATCAATTAGTCTATAAGTTGTGTAAGTGCCTTTACTTCTAATGGAAAATCACTTCTCTTTTCTACAACTTCCCCAAATTTACCACTATCACATAATGCCCATATCCTGATTTTGTCAGATTATATCATTTATTACCTCATTGTTTCTTTGATTTTATGCCAATACCTTTCATTCTTTGATTATTTTAGTTCCTAGCTTTTGCAGTCCCCTTATCTACTCCTTTATAATCTACTGAAAATTTCATACTTCTTGTGAGTATATGATCTTTCTAACCCATTGGCATTTAAGGTCATTTACTTCTGCAAAAATGATCCTGTGCTCTCCTATACCTTAGCTATATAATCTCCTAATTTTTTCCAGAGTTTGTTAACACTATTAATCATAACTCCTCCATAATCTAAATTTCCTATATTCCCTTATTTTATATCCACGTTATAACTTTCCAGCTCACTGCATCATTTACACAAACACAAACAAACTCAATATCCCAGGATCTATAACTTACTAATCCTACCATATCTCCCCTCTCTTTCACTATCTACATATCCTCTCATCCCTCATTCACTACAGGCATAACTCAGAGATATTGTAGGTTTGGTTCCAGACCACTGAAATAAGCAAATATCCCAAGGAAGTGGGTCAAATGAATTTTTTGGTTTCCCAGTGCATATTAAATTTATGTTAACACTATACTGTAGTTATGTGATATCATTATGTCTAAAAAATAACATAAATACCTTAATTAAAACTTACTTTATTGCTGAAAATTGCTAACCATCACCTGAGCTTTCAGTGAATCATTTTTTGCTGGCAGAGGGGCTTGCCTGGATGTTTATGACTGCTGACTGGTCAGGGTGGTGGTTACTGAAGTCTGGTATGGCTGTGGCAATTTCTTAAAATAAGAAAATGATTAAGTTCCCTGCGCTGACTGACTCTTCCTTTCGTGAATTATTTCTCTGTAGCACACAATGCTATTGGATAGCATGTTGCCCATAGTAGAACTTTCAAAACTGGAGGTCAGTCCTCTCAAACCTGCTGCTGTTTTATCAACTAAGTTTATGTAATATTCTAAACCCTTTGTTGTCACTTCAACAATCTTCACAGCATCTTCACCAGGAATAGTCTCCATCTCAAGAAATCACTTTCTTTGCTCATCCATGCATTAGAACATACATAACATTCATCAGTTAGTTTCACCATCTTATATGGTTTGGGGGACCCCAAAACAATTTTAATATTAGTAACATTAAAGATTCCTGATAACAGATCACCAAAACAAATATAATGATAATAACAAAAAAGTTTTAAATATTGTGAGAATTACCAAAATGTGACAGAGAGACACAAAGAGAACAAATGCTTATGGAAAAATGGTGCCAACAGACACCTATTCAGGGATGCCACAAACCTCCAATTTGTAAAAAATGCAGCATCTGCAAAGTGCAATAAAGTAAATCACAGTAAAATGAGACATGCCTGAATGTAATACCATTTGCTTATATGTTCTTAATACAAGTCCTTTATCACAAGTGTGATTTACCACTATCTTCTGGAAGTCTGAAGACTGAATTTTCATTATTTTCACAGTGCCTTTCACAGTGAAAGATTTTTCAAGAGTGGTAAGGTCCAATTTATCAATCATTTTCTTTTAAGGATCACAATTTTAATGTTTTCTAAAAGCACTCTGACTAACCAAGGGCAAAAATAATTTCTCTTAGGTTTTCTTCTAAAATACATTATGCTTTCACATTCACATAGGAATTCTGAGTGATTTTTTTTGTGTAAAGTGTGAGGTATGGTTCAAAGTTCAATTATTACACCATTTGTTGAAACACCTCTTTTATTCAAAGGAAATGCTTTCCCAGTTTCATTAAAAAAATCAGTAATAAACTCTTTTTCTGTGATCTATCTCTGGGTACTCTATTTATTTGTTTTTATCCTTTCACCAATAGCAAGATATGCTGGTTGCTTTGGAGAAGGGTTTCTCAACTAGAAGTATCTGATAACAAGAAATACCTCTTGAGGTTGCCAAATGTCCTCCAAAGGGAAAAATTGTCCTAATTTGAAAATCACTGCTTTAGAATAAGTCTGAAGTCAGTAGTGTAGGTATTCCAACCTTATTCTTTTTTTTCTCAAAAATTATTTTGAATATTTCTGGATTTTCTTTTATTTTCCAACAAATCTTAGAATTAACAATATCTAATGAAATAGTGCCTGCTATAATTTAGACTAGGATAGTGTTGAATTCATTTGAGAGGAATTGATATCTTAGCAATTTGAATTTTCCAATAGAACACGATTTATCACTAAGTTTTCAACATATACATGCACATTTTTTCCTATTTATTTGATATTTGGTACTGTTTTGAATTTCACTTTTTTAAAGAAAATTCTAAATAATGTTTTATGTTGGAAGTATATAGCAATACAATTTATTTTTTATATTGACTTGGATTCTATGGTCTTGCTAAACTTACTTATTAGTCTTAGGAGCCTAATGGTATCGTTTGCCAATTTGTAGGTTATTTGATACAAGTATATTCTATGTGAATATGACTTTTTCCTTAATAATTTGTATTATTTTATTTCTAACTTCTTGACTTATCACATTGTTTAGGATTGCCAAGATGTTTTTGAATAATAGGCATGTGACAGAGCATCCTTAATTTATTTCCCATTTACAATCTTTCACTATTAAGTATGATACCTTAAAAACAATTTTTCAGTTTATGGATTATTTGTTAAATTTTTGTGAGTTTTTAATCATAAATAAATACTAAATACTTTCAAATGTATTGTTCTGTATTTTTTGAATCACACAGTTTTATATTTTTATCTTTTATTATGGTGAATTACATTGATTGATTTTCAAATGTTGACAAAGCCATGCTCTCTAGGGTTAGACTTCATTTTTTCATGAAATGTTATTTCATTCATACAGAGTCAGATTTGATTTGCTAATATTTTGCTGAGAATTTTTGCATCTATTTTCTTGAAGGTTGTTAGTTTGTAGTTTTCTTTACTTGCATTAATTTGTCTGATTTGGGTAGAGATGTAATCCTGGCCTAAAGAAAACCTGAGATATTTTCCCTCCACTTCTGCTTTCAGGAAGAGATTGTGCATAATTGATGTAATTTCTCTCTTAAATGTGTAATCAGATTTTTCCAGTGAACCATTATGGCCAGGATATGTCATTTTCAGGAGTTTTTGTATTATTAACTTAATGCCTTTAGTGGATATAGGATATTCAGAATAAATCTTTCATCTTGGGTAAAGTTCAGTAAATTGTGTTTTTGGAAAAATTGGTCCTTTTAATCTAACTTACTGAGCTATATGCATATAGTTGTACTATACCTCAATATGCTTTTTTATTTTCTGTGCATGCTATCTTCTTTTTTTACTCAAATATAGTTGATACACAATATTATATTGGTTTCAGGTGCACAACATAGTGATATAGTGATTGAAATAGCATAATCATTACTAAATGCTCACCACAATAAATGTAGTTATCATCTGTCATCATAGAAAGATATTACAATATTTTGGACTATATTCCCTATGCTGTACTTTCATCCTTATGAATAATTTATTTTATAAGTGGAAGTTTATAACTCTTTATCCCTTTCACATATTTTGCCCAGCACTCTTACTCCCTGTCCTATGACAAGCAATAGTCTATCCTGTTTATAAGTCTATTCCTGTTTTGTTTGTTGGTTTGCTTTATTTTTTAAATTGTACATATAAGTTAAATCATATGGGGTTTGTCTTTGACTTATTTCACTTAGTATAGTATCTTCTAAGTCCATCCATTTTGTTGCAAATGGCAAGATTTCATTCTTTTTTCTCTGAGTAATATTCCATTGAGTATATGTACCACCTCTTCTTTATCCATTCATCTACCAATGGACACTTAGGATATTTCCATACTTTGGTTATTGTAAATAATTCTACAATAAAAATAGAGGTGTATAATCTTTTCAACTTTGTGATTTTTGCATACTTTGTGCAAATTCCACAAAGTAGAAATACTGGGCATTTCTATTCTATAATATTTAACTAGAATATGGTATTTCAATTTTTAATATTTTGAGGAACTTAAATACTATTTCCATAGTGGCTATACCAATTTACATTCCGACCAAAAGTACAGGAGGGTCCCTTCCTGCCTCTGACCCACAGATAAAGGAGGAGACATGATGAGATATAGAAGATCTGAAAGGACCAGCCAGGGGACTCAAAGCTTAACAGCGCAAGAATGGTGCTGAGAGGGCACCTCTCATATTTATTGATCAAATGGTTGTTAACAACAATAAAATTCTGTATAGGGGATTCAATATACAATCATTAATCAACCCCAGGCTTTACTCTCAACAGTTTCCAGTCTTCTGAAGCATAACGAAAAAATTCTTACATGGTGAACAAGTTCTTACATAGTGAACAAGTTCTTACATGGCAGTCATATCACAGAAACTTTTGGTTTTGATCAAGCATCATGAGCTATAAACAATCAAGTCAGATATGATTATTCATTTGATTTTTATACTTGATTTATATGTGAATCCCACAGTTCCCCCTTATTGTTTTAATAAAATGCTGAAGTAGTAGGTAGATGCAAGATAAAGATAGAAAGCATAATTTAGTGCTATAGGAAGGCAAGTGTAGATGATCAGGTCTGTGCCTATAGACTAGGTATTAATCCAAGCTGAACAAGGGCAACAAAACATCCACGAGTGCAGAAGATGTCACTCAAAACTGGGGGGTGAGGTTCTAAGCCTCATCTCTGTTGGCCCCCAATTTCTCACCTGATGGCCCCCCTGAGACTGTGCCTGTCTTAGGTTGTTCCTCCTTTGAGGAATTTTACCCGTTTCTGGCTAACCAGCCATCTTCCGGGGCTATACAGGGAGATGTAAAGTTGGTAAGTGAGAGAGAAGCAATATTCTTTGAAAAGGGTAGCTTTCTACTTTGCAGATTGAAGCCCAATGGCTTCTATGCCCAGCACTTGTCTTGAGGTATTGGAAGAATTATGATACTTGGAAGAATTATGATACTTGGTAATTTTAAGTATGCGGCACAAATTCTAGGAAAGGGCTGTATTTAGGAAGGAAGAAGAAAGGCTACAGGAGTAGCAGATGGAAGAAAACATGAGAAGATTGATTAGTTCTTTGACATAAATTCTTGTAGAGTAACGTAAGCATGTGTAGGTTTTAACAAACTACTAATTAAATTACGTACACACATTAACAGAGTAGGAATACAGATACATAACAAAAGCAGACCTACAATTACTGGCCATATCCAATCAAACCAAGAAAACCAGTTAGGTAACCCAGGCATTTGTGAAAACTTAACAACAATATGATGAATATTGTCTAATTGATTTTGAATAGTTTGAGAAAAATCAGATAAATTAAAACAACACATTCCTGGAAACTGTTCACATCCTATATGTTCTTTTAACAATAGATAGTCTATAGTTGTACGATTTTGAAGCACTGCAACTCGCACTTCTCCTAATTCTTGGTTAAGTTCAGATAATAGAGAAGCAGTCAAATCTGTTGTCTTACTGTATGCACAGGCCAGCTTAGATATCTCCTTCTGCATTCCAATGACAAGTACAGCAACTGGTAGGAGGAATGCAGCTGCAACTGCAACAGCGGCAGGATCTAAAAGTTTCAAGTTGTTGTCACAATCAGACGGCAGAGCTCGGAGAAGTCTTTTGTGCTTATATCCAGGATGGTCTATTAGGGCAGGAAGAATGCGTCCTACACCACAAACACCTCGATAATGTGAAGAGAGGGCTTGATACGTTTTTTTGTTGTGCAGAAGTAAAAGATGTTTGAAAAGTTTTTGACAAAACAGAACAAGTTGTATAGGTTGCTTTAAAATATTTTGTACCATCTGTAAAACAGGTAACAGTATTTAATAATGGATTAAGAGAAGTTTTTGAGGAAGGATCCATTGATGGTGCTGAAAAAAGGAAAATAATTTATTCTTAGGGTAATGACAGTCAATATTTCCTAAATAATGAGAAAGTGCAAATTGCCAATGAGTATTTCTTGAAATACTTGCACAACATTTTGTTTAAATAATGGAAGAATAATAGAGTGAGTATCTTGACCAATCATCTGTCTTAGTCTTTGTTGCCCTTTAAGGATAATGGAGGCTATTTTGTCAATGTAAGGTTGTAACGAGGGTTTAGTTTGATACTGTAAAAATATCCATTCTAACCAACCATCACATTGACAGAGCAAGCTTGTGGGAGAATGAGGAGTAAAGTAAATCAATAAAAGTAAGGGTTTGTGTAAATCAAGTTTTGATAATTGAGCCTTTTGAATGTGTTGTTCTAGCCACTTGAGTTCTTCCTCAGCCTTTGAGGTTAAGTCTCTAGGACTATTAAGATCTGGGGGTCCTTTCAAGGAATTGAAAAGATGTTGTAGTTTATAAGTAGGAATTCCTAATAATGGTTGGATCCAATTGATATCTCCTAAGAGCTTTTGAAAATCATTTAAATTTTTAAGATGATCTCTCCTTATCTGAATTTTCTGAGGGATTATTGAATTTTCTTGAATTTTATTCCCTAAGTAATTCATTGGGTATTGTAATTGTATTTTATCAGGGGCTATTTGTAAGCCCCATTGTTTTCTTCAACTTCAGTCTCATTGAGAATAGTAGTAAGAGATAGATGTTTAGGTAGTGCTATGAGAATATCATCCATATAATGAATGATATAAGCTGAGGGCCATTTATCACGTATAGGCTGAAGAGCCCTATGCACATAATTTTGACAAATTGTAGGGCTGTTTAACATTCCTTGAGGAAGTACTTTCCACTGGAATCTTTCTGAAGGGGCCTGCAAGTTTAAGAAAGGGACAGAAAAAGCAAACTTTTCCCTGTCTGTTATGGCTAAAGGAATTGTGAAAAAGCAATCTTTAAGATCAATGATAGCCATGTTACAGTTTTTTGGAATAATAGCCAGAGAAGGGAGGCCTTGTTGTAAAAGGCCCATAGGTTTAAGAACTGCATTAATTTGTCTTAAGTCATGAAAGAGTCTCCAATTTCCTTATTTCTTTTTTATAACAAATACGGGAGAATTCCACAGGCTTGTGGAAAATTCTAATCTATCTAGCTGAAGTTGTTCTTGAACTAATGTGTGTAAGGCTGCCAGTTTTTCTTTATTGAGGGGCCATTGATCCACCCAAACAGGCATCTGAGTGGTCCACTGTAATGGTATAGGAGCTGGCAGCCATGTATCAATGACCCCTAAGAAAAAGATTGAATTGATGAAGGTTCATCAAAAAGTGTAGTATGCCATTGTTGCATCAAGTCTCATCCCCAGACAGTAATTGCTACATCAATAATTAAAGGTCTCAATAAAGCTAATTGTTTCTCAGGGCCTAGATAATGTAAGGTAGCTGAACTTTGCCACACTTGAGAGGCTGTACCAATGCCTGAAACTTGAATATGCTTTTCTTGTTTGGGCCAATTTTTGGGCCAATGTTTAAAAGCAATTACAGATACATCAGCCCCTGTGTCTAACAATCCTGTAAAAGACTTGCCTTGAATACAGATTTTGCATTGATGTCTGTCAGATGTGATCTTTGTATTAAGCCATATTTGTTTATTTGTACTTCCAAATTCACCTTGTCCCTTTTCATAAGGTGTTGTTGAAGGTGGGAGATAGGGAAGCAAAAGTAATTGAGCAATTCTTTCTCCTTGAGGTATATATAATTCTTTGTCAGATGATACCATTATTTTAATCTCACCCATATAATTCTGATCAATAACACCAGGTCTTATTATTAATCCTTTTAGTGTCCAACTACTGCGGCCTAAAAATAATCCTACAGAATTGGCTGGTAAAGGGCCAAAAATTCCTGTACTAAGTAATTGGACTCCTTGTGATGGGTGTAAATATACAGATTGAGAAGAGGCAAGATCTGCAGCAGCACTTCCTTTAGTTGCTGCTTGTAAATCATGTCATGTTCTTTTAACTGGAGAAGATGCTTCTATGTTATTTTCTAAGGCCTCAGAGGTTGGCCTGGTTAAAGGATTAAAGGCAGAGACTCATTGATAGGATTTCCATCTTTATCAAACTTTGAAGGATATTCATTAGACCAATGTCTCCCTTTTCTACATTTTGGGTAAACAGATGGTGGTTGATTTTTTAAATTTGGCTCTTTTGTCCTCTTTTGAGATCTGCAGTCCTTTATCCTATGCCTTTGTTTGCCACAACCAAAACATTTTGAATTTTTGAATTTCCCCTTGACTTACCCCTCATAGCAGTTGCTAGTAAATTAGCTTGATATGTATGGGAACCTACATCTGCACAGGCCTTGATATAGTCTTCCATTCTAGCTCCCCCAGCTTTCAGATGTCTAAGAACTCTGTGACACTCTGTATTTGCATTCTCATAGGCTAACATCTGTAACAGTTCTCTCAAATCTGGATGTGCTACTGTCCTTCTCAAATTATCTTGCAATCTCACAACAAAGACAAAATATCATTCATTAAGTCCCTGTTTAAGTTTACTAAATGGTAAGGCAGGTTTTTCAGCTGTTTGTATTTTTTCCCAGGCTTTTAAGCAACACAGATGTACTTGCATTACTGCCATGTCACCGTACCCAGCTTGTCGTCTTTCTAACTGCAGCCAATCTCCTTGTCCTGCCAGTTGTTGAGCAGTTACAAGAATTGGATGATTGGCATGCTGATTTCTCAAAGCTTGTGCTTTTCCTTCCTCATATCACCACGTTTTAAATTGTAAAAAATCAGAAGAGTATAGACAAGTACGAGCCAATAAATCCCAATCATGAGGGATCATCCTTTCCTGTTCTGCCAACCCCCTCAAGTGACCCACAACGTATGGAGAATTAGTACCATAAAAGGAAATAGCCTGTTTAAAATCTTTTAATGTCTTGTAAGGAGTAGGTGTATAAAGTGCTTTGACCCCTCCTTGTGGAAAGGCAGGATCCTCATTTGGCCCTAAAGGAGTTACATTAACTGGTGGTACTAAGGGTGTCAGGTAAGCATCTATATCACCCTCCCCCTGGGCTTTATGTATTCCTGCCCTGAAGGCAGATGCAGCAGGAACAGGAACTGAGGGTTTTTTACTATGAGAGGAATGAATAGAACTCTCCTCATCAGTCTCTGAAGAAGAGGAAGAGGAGGATGAAGAGTTGTCAGATGGATGTGTGGATGAAGATTGCTTACTTGATTTCACCACATCATCTAAGAGTTCTCTCTCACACTCTTGTGTGTCTGATTTGGTTTCAGACAGTGAGGGAGTTTGCAAAAGCTGCAAAGCGAGAGTGATCAAATTACACAAAGACCAAACAGGCACAGGGATAACAGTTCCCTGTCTGTGAGCCTTTTAAAAGTTTCTTAATACATTATCCCAATCAGTTTGTTTAAGGGTTCCCTGTGGTGGCAACCAGTAACAATATTTTTAAATATATTTGTGAAGTTGAGCAAAGTCTTTTTTAGAAGTTGTCACTCCTGATGTTTTTAGGAGGGCATGGAGTAATTTTAAATAATCCTCTGGTTTAGCTGCTTTAGTTTCATTTTGGCCCATTACAGTGTCCCTGACTTCTTGACCCTATCTCTACGTACGCTTTCCTGGGAGTCTTACCGGATCCACGATCTGGAGCTTCCCCGCTCTGAGTTTCAGGGTCCCTGTTCAGGAGCCACTTGTCGGTCCTTCCCTGCCTCTGACCCGCAGGTATGGGAGGAGACACGAAGAGATATGGAAGATCTGAAAGGATAAGCCAGGCGTCTCAAGGCTTAGCAGCGCAAGAGTGGTGCTGAGAGGGCACATCTCATATTTATTGATCAAATGGTTGTTAACAACAATTACATTCTGTATAGGGGACTCAATACACAATCATTAATCAACCCCAGGCCTAACTCTCAACAGTCTCCAATCTTCTGAAGTATAACGAACAAGTTCTTACATGGTGAACAATGCAAGGGCAGTCATATCACAGAAACTTTTGGTTTTGATCAAGCATCATGAGCTATAAACAATCAAGTCAGATATGATTATTCATTTGATTTTTATACTTGATTTATATGTGAATCCCATACAAGGGTCCATTTTTCTCCACATCTTTGCCAACAATTGTTATTTCTTGTTTTTTGGATAATATAACCATTCTGACTGGAATGAGGTGATACCTCATTGTGGTTTTGATTTTCATTTCCATGATGATTAGTGATATTAAGCATCTTTCATGTATCTCTTGGCCATCTGTATGTCTTCTTTTGAAAGCTGTTTATTCAGTTCCACTGTCCATTTTTTATTGGGTCGTTTGTTTTTTGGAGTTGAGTTGTATGAGTTATTTATATACTTTGGATATTAAACCCTTCTCAGATATATAATTTGCAAATATCTTCTCATATTCAATGGATCGCCTTCTCATTTTGTTGATGGATTATTTTGTTATGCATAAGTTTTTAGTTTGATGTAGTCACACATTTATTTTTGCTTCTGTTTCTCTTGCCTGGGGAGATGTATCCAGAAAAAAATTACACCCAAGAGATTCCTACATATATTTTCTTCTAGAAGTTTTATGGTTTCAGGTCTCATGTTTAGGTTTTTAATCCATTTCAAGTTTATTTCTCTGTATGGTATAAGACAGTGGTCCAGTTTCAATTTATTTAATGTAGCTGCCCAGTTTTCCCAACACCATTTATTAGAGATGGTCTTTTCCCCACTGTATAGTTTTGCCTCCTTTGTCATATATTAACTAACCATATAAGTGTTTGTTTATCTCTAGTATCTCTATTCTGTTCCATTGACCTGTGTATCTATTTTTGTGCCAGTAGTATGTTATTTTGATTACTATAGATTTTTGATGTGGTTTGAAATCAGGAAATATGATACTTCTAGCTTTGTTCTTCTTTTTTAAGATTGCTTTAACTATTCAAGGTCTTTTATGGTTCCATACAAATTTTAGTATTATTTGCAGTAGGTCTGCAAAAAATGATATTGCTATTTTGATAGGGTTTGTATGGGATCTGAAGATTATTTTGGGTACCAAGGCCACTTTGGCAATATTCTTCTATTAATGAGCATTGACTAACTTTCCATTAATTTGTGTCATCTTCAATTTCTTTCATCAATGCCATATAGTTTTCAGTGCCAGGTTTTTCAACTCTTTGGTTAATTTATTCCTAGGTATTTTATTCTTTTTTGTGGAATGATAAGTGGTATTGTTTTCTTGATTTCTGTTTCTGCTAGTTCATCATTTGTATACTGAAGTGCAAAAGATTTCTGAACATTGGTTTTGTATCATGTAACATTACTGAATTCATATATTAATTATTGTAGTTTTTCAGTGGCATCTTTAGAGTTTTCTTTATATAATATGATGCCATCTAAAACAGTAACAATTTTCTTATTCCTTACCAATTTGGATTCGTTTTATTTCTTTTTCTTATCTGATTGCTGTGGCTAGGACTTTGAGTATTATATTGAATGAGAGCGGTGATAGTGGGCATCCTTATCTAGTTCCTGAAGCTTTCATCTTTTCACCATTGAGTTATGATGTCAGCTGTGGGTTTGTCAAATATGTCCTTTTATGATGTTGATATATGTTCCCTCTATATTCACTTTGTTGAGAGATTTTATTATGAATGGATGCTGAATTTTGTCAGATGTTTCTCTGCATCTATTAGATGATCATACTATTTGTATCCTTTCTTTTTGTTAATATGGTGTACTATATTTGATTTGTGGATGTCGAACCATACTTACATCCCTGGAATAAATCCCACCTGAACATGGTGAATGATCCTGCTAATGTATTGTATTTAATTTGCTAATATTTTATTGACAATTTTTATATCTGTATTCTCTCAGTCCCTCCCTGCTTCTGACCCACAAATAAGGGAGGAGACATGATGAGATATCAAAGATCTGAAAGGACCAGCCACGGGACTCGAGGCTTAACAGTGCAAGAGAGGTGCTGAGAGGGCACCCTTTGTGTTTACTGAGCAAATACATGTTAACAATAATAGAATTCTGTGGGGGACAATTAATAGACAACCATTAACTAACTCTAAACTTAATCCTCGGCAGTCTCCAGTTTCCTGGGGTGTGACATCTTACATGGTATTAAAACAACAGCAAGGGCAATTAGGGCACAGAAACAGTTCTGGTCTTGTTTGTTCTGTTCTGGATCATTTATCAGGAATTACAAGAAAAATAATTGAGTCATATATGATTATACATTTGATTTCTATACTTGATTTATATATTAATCCCACAATATTCATTGGGGATATAGGTCTGTAATTTGCCTTTTTTGTAGTGTCTTTGTCTGGTTTTGGTATCAGAGTAACAGTGGTCTTGTAGAATGAGTTTTGAAATTTTCCCACTTCTATGTTTTGGAGTAATTTAGGAAGAATGGTTATCAGCTCTTCTTTAAATGATTGGAAAAATTTACCTGGGAGGCCATCTGGTATAGGACTTTTTTTGTTGGGAGTTTTTTGAGTACCACTTTAATTTTGTTACTAGCAATCAACCTGTTCATGTTCTCTATTGCTTCCAGATTCAGTTTTAGGAGATTCCACATTTCTAGGAATTCATCCATTTCGTCTAGTTTACTGAATTATTTGGCATATAATTTTTCATAGTAATCTCATAATCATTTGTATTTTTGTGGTATTTGTTGTAACACCTCTTTCATTTCTGGTTTTGAGTTCTCTTTTTCTTGATGTGTCTAGCTAAAGCTTTTTCAATTTTGCTTAGTTTCATTGAATTTTTCTATTGTTTTCTTAGTCTGCGTTATTTCTGCTCAGATCTTTATTATGTCTCTCCATTTATTAACTTTGGGCTTTGTTTTGATTACTCTTTCCATTTATTATTGATTTCTTATATTTGGTTATGATTAGAGAAACTTCTTGGTACAATTTCTATTCTCTTAAATTAGGTAATGTTTCTTTGGTGGAACAGAAAATGTACATCTTGGTGAATATTCTATGTACACTTAAAAAATTGTATTCTACATTTTTTGAGTATTCTATTAATATGAAGTAGATATAGCTGCATGATAGAGATTTTCAGGCCTTCTCTAGTCTCTCCTTATTTTTCCTACCAATTGCTGAGAGATTAATCTTAACATCTCAAAATATAACTATTGATTTGTCTCTTTCTCCTTTCTGTTATATCTGGATTTTTTATCATGCATTTTGAATGAAGCCTTACTGTTAACTATATAAATATTTGGGATTGTTGTGTCTTCATCAAGATTTGGTCCCTCTAATCATTATATAATTGCCTCTTTATTCCTTGTAATAGTCCCTCTTCTGAATTCTACTTTGCCTAATTTAGTTTTCCAGGTTTATTTTCTTTAGGCTTTGTATGATACACTCATTTCCAAGTTTTTTTCCAGCTTCATTTACATTTAATTAACATATTGTTGTATAAGTTTAAAATGTACAATAAAGTAGACATGTGTAAGTATTGAGAAAAGATTACCAAAAAAGTTTAGTTAACACATCTATCACCTGACAAAAACATTTTTTTTATTTTGGTAATTTTAAGTTCTACTTTAGTAACAACTTTCAAATATACACTACAGTGTTATTAACTATAGTCACCATACTATACATTTACAAAATTTATTCATTTTATAATCGGAAGTTTGTACCTTTTGACCACCTCCACTCATTCTCCCTCATCACTTCCACCTTCTTCTTGCAATAGAAAAATCTTCTATCTGTTTATATATAAATTCAAATTTTTTAGATTCCACATATAAGTGAGATGGTGCAACATTTGTCTTTCTCTGACTTATTTCCCTTAGCATAATACTCTTACTCTTGAGGTCCATCTATGTTGCAAAAGATTTCATTCTTCCTTATAGCCAAGTAATATTCCATTGAGTATCTCACATCTTCTTTATCCATCAATAGACACTCACATTGTTTCCATGTCATGGCTATTGTAAATAATGCTTCAGTGAACATGGGAGTGTACATGTCTCTTCAAGATAGTGATTTCATATTTACTGTATATATATTCAGATTCGGATTGCTTTTTCTGCCGCTATTGTGATGTTCATGATTTATATATTTCACTCTATTAATGTGATGTATCAAATTTATTGATTTACATACGTTGAACCATCCTTGCATACCAGGGATAAATCCCAGTTCATCATGGTGTATGATCATTTTAATATTCTATTGAATTGTTTGCTAGTATTGTGCTGAGAATTTTTGCATCTATAGCCATCAGGGATGTTAGCCTATAGTTTTCTTTCATTGTAGTCTTCTTATCTAGGTTAGGTATGAGGGAATGCTGGCATCCTAAAATGTTTGGGGGTATTCCCTTCTCTTCAATGTTTTGGAGAAGTTTGAAAATGATTAGTATTAATTTTTTAAATGTTTGCTTGAATTCACCAACGAAATCATCTAGTATTGTTTTTTTCTCTTTTGGGTGGCATTTGATTACTGATTCAATCTTCTCCATAGTCAAATTGGTTTATTCAGATTTTCCATTTCTTCATGGTTAAGTTTTGATAAGTTGTATGGGTCTAGTAACTTATCTATTTCTTCTAAGTTGTCCAGCTTTTGGTAGTAATCTCTTAAGATCCTTTGTATTTCTGTGGTATAAGTTTTAACACTGTGAGGAGAAATGCAGTTTTCCAAGATCTGAGTATTGGTTACTGTAAGCCCAACCACCTTCCCTGTCTCAATTTGGTCTCCAGTGCTCAAGCCCCACAAAGTCCCCATCATCCCTGTGACAGAAGATCTGAGTGGGCCTCTCTAAAAGTGTCCTGCAATGTTGAGAGAGCTCAATGTACACTTTGGGCCTTCTTTTCCCCACTGAACAAACTATATGCCTACTGAGCCCTCCAAGCATAGTGTGCTGACCTAGGGTGAGGGGTAATATGTCAGATTATAGCCATTCCTCTTACTCTTTTAATGCAGTCTTTCTAGATCTTTATGATATAGGGGTTCTGTCAGCTTCACCCTTATGCTTTGAGATTTTCACAATGGTGTTTTGTCTATGAATAGCTGTTGGTTGGTCTTCTTGTGAAGGGAACTGAAGATGGGAATTTCCTATGTTGCCATCCTGATGATGTTCACTCTTCCTATTTCCAAATTTAATTTTAACTTGTTTTAACATAGCTTAATTAGCATATAGCTTAAATTAAATTAACCTATAACTCATATATTTAATGTGTGGTTTTTTTGTTTTGTTTTATTTTTGTAGACAGTATAGAATTTCATAGTGCTTTTTTTGTAAGTCTGAGAGTATCTTTTCATTGGTATTTGTCAACAACTCATTTACTGGATAATTTTTATGTTTGGAATAATCACACAATCTTTCTAAGATGCTGTTTCCTATTACATCTCTTTATTATTTCCTTATTTGATTTAGTCTTGGATAAAGAAATATTTTTATGGTTCCTCTTTATCTTCAGTATTTATTTTCTTTAATACTTATTTAATTTTTTCTTTTAGTTTTGCTCTGAGGTTAAAATTATGAATTTTAATTATTTTTATTTATTTTAATTATTTTATTTTATTAATTATTTAATTATTTTTAATTATTAATTTTAATTATTAATTCTTAAATTAATGAAAATCCACTTTCAAATAACATGATATAGTTTCATGTTCATTTTAAGAATTTTACTATATATTCCCTGTGTTTTTCTTCCATTCTTTGCATTATTTGTATCACAGATTCTACCTTTAGATATGCTATAAAAATAAGATTCATGGCTCAGTTTTACTTTAGACAACTTTACTTAACTTTAGAGAGACTACAGATCATTTTTATTTTACCTTCATTTACTAAATTCTTAGCAGTCTTCATTTACTTTGATATATCTGCATTTCTATTATATTTCTTTTATGTGATAAATTCATTTAACATTTATTAATTATAGTTCCAGTTGCAATGAATTCTTCCTGCTTTTACTTCAGAATTTTCTTTTCTTTTTTCCTTTATGAAAGGTATTTTCACTGAGCATACAATTTGGGTTTGACAGTATTTTATTTTATTTTTTTTACTTTAAAGATGTTATTCCATTGTGTTTCGACTTGCTGGATTTCTGCCAAGTAGACTATAGTATGTAGTCTTTTCATATTGGCTTCTTTCACTTTCAATAGACATTTAAAGTTCATCCATATTTTTTCATGGATTAATACATTTATTCCTATTACTGAATAATATTTCATTGTATGGATTCACCAGTCATTACTTAAGCTTTAGTGAGTTATAATTGATACCACATTTAATTCAATTTTTTAAAGTGTAAAATTCAATGACTTCTAGTATATTCACAGTGTTGTGCATCCATCATCACAAGAAACTTTAGCACTTTTTCATTACCCAAAAAGAAACCTCATGACCCTAAGCCATTAGCCCCAAACCCTCTATCTATACCAGCCCCAGCAACAACTAATCTAGTTTCTTTCTCTATAGATTTACCTTTATTAGACATTTAAAATAAATTGAATTGTACTATGTGACCTTTATTACTGTTTTTTTATTTAGCATAATGTTTTTAATATTTATTCATATAGCATTTATCAGTATTTCATTTCTTTCTATTGGTAAATAATATTTCATTATATGGAAGTATGACCTTTATTTATAAATTCATCCGTTGATATACATTTAAGTTTCTACATTTTGGCTATCATGAATAATGCCAATATGAACATTCATGTGTAAGTTTTTGTATAGGAATATATTTTCATTTCTTTTCAGTAATACCCAGGAGTAGAACATGATAACTTTATGTCAGACTATTTTCCAATGTGGCAGCACCAGTTTTCATTTTCAAAAGCAATGTATGAAGTTTCAAATTTCTCCACATCATCCTAAACAATTGTTACTAAAGACATTTTTTTTTAATTATAGCTATGAGATACCACTCCAAACCCCTTAGGACTGCTATAAGAAAGAGCAAATGGAGAGTGACTAAGAAGTGAGTGTCTGTATGGTTTTTGAAAATATTCTGGAATTAGATAATTGAGATATATACAAGTTTGTGCGTATTCTACAGAACACTAAATTTTACACTTTAAAAGGGTGAATTGTATAGTATGTACACTGAATTGTATTACATTTCAATACAAATTTACAAAGGTATTAATTGTAGATTTTCCTGGACAACATCATGTAACTGTAGGAGCATGCTGTTTCTAGCTCTCTACATTCTTTAGCAGAAGTTAAAAGTGTTTACTCTCTCTTCAGTACATTTCAAGTGGTTTTTGTCCTTACCATTCCATTGGAACTTCTCATATACATCTCACTAAGGACCATTATATTATTAAATGGAGGGGTCAACTTTAATCTTAATGTACTTGATCTATCAGAAATATTTGACTGAGTTAATATCTTTCTCTTCCTATATATCATCCCCTGCCCCCATACCCACAATTTATCTCATCAGTCACTATACATTTACGGTTTAACTCATACCACACAGTGTTCTTTTTTTACAGTCTACTTTGTTCGACCCTTCTTTTTTGTAAATGACTAACTTTGAAATTCTCTGTTCCTCATTCTATTTCTGTTTTTTCTTTTTCTATGCTCATTACCTTAGCAAAGTCATCTATTGTTGTCTGTATACAAACCATCTATATGCCAATGACTTTCACTATAGCTCTAGTCCAGAACCTTCTCTTAGTTCCATATATCCACTCTCAACACATAAATTCACATGTTGAATATATTACACCATATTCCATGTTTTCAGGGCGTAATTCTTAATGTTTTCCTACAATCCTGATTTCCCTGCCATCCTCCCCATTTGATCTGATGTAAACCATAATTTCTGTTTTCTTGAGTCAAACATCTTTGGAGTTGTTATTTACTTCTTTTTCTTTAACATCACATGTTACATCCTTAATGAAATTTTATTGGCCATAAATTAAAAATAAATACAAAATCTGACTCTTCTCACCACCTCCATGACTTTAACTCTGATACAATTCACAGCTGATTATTGCTTAGAATAGTGCATTTGATCCTGTATAATCTCCCAATTTCTACACATGACCTCTTCATTCTATTTTTTACACTCCAACCAGAGTGATGCTTAAAAATACTAGTAATACTATGCCATTTTTCTGTCCCAGTCATTGCATCACATTTTACTTAGAGTAAAACTTAAAGTCCTAGTAATGGCCTATATGATCTACATAATCTGGTTCCCATTTGCCTTTCTGATTCTTGCTTGTTGCCCACTTTCCTTTAACCAAAAATGGCTTATTTACTGTGAACACACAAATCAAACTCCTACCTCAATTTCTTCATCTGGGCTTTCTCCACATTTTAAGGCTTTCCTCCTCATTCCCACACAGCTCATTTCCTCATCATCAGAAGTATTTGCCTAAGCATTACTTCATAATTGAGGCTTATCCTGACAATCCTATTTAAAATTACTAACATACATTCTGCACTTCAAACATCCCTTTTTCTTATGCTATATCCCATAGCATGTGTGACTTTCAAGCATAGTGTATGGTTTGTTTACTTTTTTACATTTATTGTTTATTCCCCATCTTGTGCTAATATATTTTAAAGTCCTTGGTGGAAAGATTTTTTTTTTTTTTTTTTTTTTAATAATTATTTTTTATTGAAGGGTAGTTGACACACAGTATTACATTACATGAGTTTCAAGTGTACAACACAGTGGTAGAACATTTATATACATAATTCTAGGTTCCAGCTATCACCCTACCCGGCTGTTACAATATCTTGACTATATTCCTTATGCTATACCTTTGTTTGCTTTTTCATGGGTATACCTCAAATGCCAAGAAATAGTTTCTGGCATATAGTAAAAACCTGATAAATATTTGTTTAATGAATAATTCTAGAGGAAAACTAATGAGTTGAATGTAAACAAGTTAAATTGCTTATCCTACCACCAGTTATATGATTTCAGGCACACAATCTAATTTTCCTAGGCTTTAATTTCCTTATTAAATCAATGAAGTATTTCCAACTTCTCCTTAAGTTTTGGAAAGCTAAAAACGTGTCACTCCAAATTTAGTAATGGAACTCCAGGTAATATTGAAAATTATATTTCTTTAGCCCATCAGAGAGTTAATATTTTAGAGAAACCAACTATCTTTAGTAGTAAGGAAAGGCTGGCCCTTCAAAATTGGTCCATGACCACTTACCCATGCAGAGAATGGGAGGAGAACAGGGCTGCTACCATACAAGTAGGTAAGAATAACTCACCTAATATGTGTGAGAAATTACTAAAGACTAAGTGTAAGCTAGTTTTAAAAAATAGAGCTCCTGGGTGCCTCAAAAATAACTGAAGATCACAATCACTCACAACCTCTTCTCTACAGAACTCATAGTGTGCTTGTGAGTAGGAATGAATGAAGGAGGGTCAATGTTGAAAAGTCTCCTTGTGGTGGGAGAACTAAAATAAAAAGTTGCCCTTGTGGCTGAGAGGAGAAAAGAAACCACCACTAGAAGAAAGGCATGAAGTCTTACATAGTTCCTTTTCACCATGGAACAAACGCCTTAAACCATTAAGGGAAAATAAGAAAATATTGTCAACTGTAGGGAACAGATGAAAACTTACTGTGCCTCAGAGAAGGGAATAGGAAAAAAGTCTAACTGCTGGGAGGCAGAAAACCATCCTGAACCCAGATCATTAAAACTCCCCTAATGCTGAGGATGTGTCACTGAGAAAATACCACTCTGAAGATACAGGGACAGAATGACCTTCTGAGGAGTGATGTTCAATAAAAAAGCAAGGATTGTTCCATGCCCATCATAAGGCTTGCAAACTTTAGGAAACAAGCCAAAAAAAAAAAAACTAGGAAGAGGAAAGGAACAGAGAGAGATATAGTTTGCAGCAAAGTTCACTGGAAAAATCCCAAGCTAAAGGAGGAACAATGCTGGGGAAAATATGGTAACTCAGCCTCTGTCCTGATAATAAGCTAATGCTAGGGGATCCATAGGAAGTTGGCAGAGTAGGAAGGCAAGACAAGAAACCTCCTCTCACACACAGCCAAGGAAGCAACTAGAGCAAATACAACTAAACCTGTAAATGAAGTGAAGGCTGTAGAACAGACCGTCTACATCTGGAGAAGAAGAAAAGACCACACAGAGAAGAGTAGAGTGACAGACACAATTGAGCAGGGCCAAGTCCTTTCCCCATCCCAGCTTACAGGGAGGAGGAAGAGGAATGGAGTGGGATTAGGAACTGTGCATACCTGGCCCTAGAGATCTACTCTAGGAACATGGGTCCACATTGCACTGGGTTCTGGTGATTAGTGGGACTGGACACCAGGGATAGCTGGAACACTCTGGGAGGCTGATACACCAGCCACCTCTGGAGGACAGGCACGCTCCAGTGGTCTCACTGGGATCCAACACAGAAGTGGCAGTTTGAAAGACTTGCCAGTAGTGGGAGGGGAACCAGAGAGGCGATGGTTGGAAGGAGCTACCTCTGCAGGAGAAAAGGCAGGAGGATACCTCCCCACCCCTCCTTCAGCCCAATAGTTTAGGTACTCTCAGGAGCCCCAGATGCTCTATCACCATTGCTGGCAACCCAGCCCTGAGGTGCTTCCCTGTGTACTGCAGACACACCAACCCACTTAGCCCAGTAGCATTGGATGTTGCTGCCTAGTGAGCAGAGGAAGACCCTCTCAGCTTTCAGGGCCCTGTTTCAGCCCAACTGGGGAGGTACCTGAAGGAGCCATATCTGAGAGCTCCTTCCTCCCCAGGGGTGGCCAAGCCTGGTGATTTGTGCCTTGACTAAAGCAAAAGTGAAGATTTGTTTTCTGTGTTTATAGTTCATGTAGAAACAAAATGTATGACAGCAATAGCATAGAGAATAAGAGGGATGAAGTGAATATATACTAATGTAAATTTTTCACTCTCTATATAAAGCAGTATAATGCTTCAATGAGACTGTGATTGATTAAAGATGCATATGAATTAGAATCCACTAAAAATAAAGATGTATAAATTAGGGGATGGGAAATCTTTTCTGAAAAGGTCAAGAGAGTAAATATTTTAGCCTTTGTGGAGCATATATCCTCTACTGCAACTATTCAACTCTGCCCTTGTAGTGAAAAAGCAGTCATAGATAATAAGTGACTTGGCATTGCTCTTTTCCAAATAAATCTTTATTTACAACAACAGGTAGGAGAGCACATTTGGTCTGGGCTATAATTTATGAAACCCTAATATAAATAATAAGATAAGCATTGGTATAAAATAGATTTCTAAAAACTATTCAATCCAAAGAAGGTGGGAAAAAGAACAAAGTAGAAATGGGAAAACCATAAGAATAATTACATTAAACAAAATGAGGATGCCAGTTTACATAATCTCTACCTTTCCTATAGTATTTAAACATTCCTCAGTTTTCTTGGTATTTCAGCTACACAGAGCTATACTGAATTTGATATATTTCCTTTACCTCATATGACATACTCTTTTTTCCCAAAGCTGTAACAATAGAATGAGAACCAAGATTTAAAGCATCATTCCAGGACTAACACATTCTTAACCACAGGACTAAATCAATTCAAGCCAGTGTTTATTAAGTCATTTACTTACTCTTTCTTTCTTCATTCAGTCAGCCATGAATTAATTTTTTAACTATTTATTGAGTGAATTGTAAATTCCTGATATTATCAAGAGCATTGGTTATTAGGCCAGAGTCTAACTTTATTGAGCTTATACTCCAGAGACAAATGACATGATTATAATCCTTAATTACATTTCCACATGATTTTAAAAGAACACACGTGTTAAAAAAAGCAAAACAACAATGATGCTTGCTAACTTAAGTGCCAAAAGGATAAGCACAAAATAAACAATCTCTATTAGTTCTAATATATCACAAAAGACAAAAATAACTAAATAGAAAAATTTTTAGATTAATATTCTAGTAGAAACAAGTATTCAGTGTTTACGTATTATGCATTTGCTCTTGAATTATTTCTATTTCTGTTACATACAGAAGCATTTTTAAAACTTGCATTTCCTAGTAATTGTGAAAAAGCTTGTTTCTCAGACGTTATCTGAATCTAAACAGAACACCTAAAGACTGGGGCAACTTTCCAGCCAAAAGATATATGGTTACCAAAACCCATTCATGAAAATAAAATAATACAAATTAATTTCATTTGCCAGATTAAAATTGAATATAATGAATACCACAGAATATATAGTGTTAGTTCTATAGATAACTTAATTATTGTATAAAAAAATATTCTAAATATTATTGAGCTCTTTTTTTTGCCCAACTTATTTATTAGGCACTATGAAATATGAAGTCATACTTACACAATTATTCTGTAAGATATATATGATTATGTCCATTTTACTGTTGAAGAGCTTGTGGCTCAGAAAGGTTAAGTGATTTTATCATAGCCCACAGGAAATACATAGAAGAATCTGAATTCAAAAACCACATTTTTTAGTTTCCTTATGTCTTTATATATGAATACCTTAAAATAAAAAAATAATGAAAAACAATACAGTAGTAGTATACTATTTTCCTATTGTGCAGTTGTACCAATGTGTATTCAGGGAAATTAACTAATGTGTTCAAGGTTATATAGGAATAGGCAGTAGAAAGGCCAGATTCAAAATTATGTGTGTTGAATTCCAAAGCCAGTATTCTTGTCTCAAACTAGTAAGAAGAGCCAGGCTGGGAATAGAGAAGTTGTAGAATAACATTATACCTAGAAGATAACTACTTAATATAATCAGTGCATGCAATTTATTCAGACTTAGCCCTCACAATTATCTGCCCCTCCAAAGTGCACAACATTGTACAATTTGTTAATGAAATAACATTGAGCTTCCAAATATGTCTCAACTATGCCAAGGTGTCTGGACAAAGACAGTACATTCCATCCTTTCCCCTAAAGATTGACCTAATAAAATACAATTGAGGGTTGCAACTGGCTATGCTTCCTTAAGATCACAGAAAAAGAAATGGGACTACAATACTCTCTAACATTTAAAAATCAGGGTGTTAATATTAGGGAAAAAACGTAATTGTGAGTTTTTATTCCTGCCTTGATAGGATACTTGATTTTATGTTATTAAACTGTCTTTACTAGAAAACTTGAAAATAATATGAAATCACTATTTTCAGACCTTGAATAGGCAGTGCAGGAGTATGAAACCTAAAAGAACAAATGATGTATGAGACTATAATAGTCTAGGCTTATTTCCTGGAAGACTTTTCTGGAATGAGTCCCAAGGAGGGAATATTTAGTAAAGCACAACTGTGTCCCTGAGCTGAGGATATGAATATTGACATTTGGTGAAACTGAGAAAGCTAGAACTGTGGAGCATAATTCTAAAGAGCAGGGAGCAACACAGAGAAAGCCTTCCAAAAATAGAAAGAATAAATATACATGTATAACATAAAATTCCACAAGGCTAGGAAATGAGCTATGGGAGAGATAGGAAAACTTTAATTATTTGAATTGGTTTAGGAGTAGATTAAAAACTACAAAATAAAAATATCAGTGACCGTGATGACAGAGCAATAGATACTATAAAAATAGAAACAAACTGAGGACAAACTTTGAATAAAAGTAAAAGAAACTCAGTATCAAATTATTTTATAGATATATAATTGGAGTCCCAAAAAATGTCCAGAAAAATACCTGAAGAATAAATATCTGAACATTTTCTATATCTAAAGGATATTAGAAATCCAGTTTCAAGAATTTGAGCCAACTACTTGCATTTAAAGAAATTCAACTGGCTGACCATTGAGATGAAAAATATAGACTTCAGTGACCATGCTCAACAAAGAATGCAGTTTTTGCAAAAATAGTTTTAAAAAGCCACTAAACAATAATGACAATTCTCAAAAATTAATAGCAACTTTGAGGAGGGCATATATCTTATTTCCTGAGTCAACACATTAACATAGTTAAAATATCCAGTTTTCAACAAATAATTACAAATCATGGAAAGAAACAGAAAAGTATGACCCATTTACAGAAATGAAAAAAAAAAAACATTGACAAAAACTGTCCCTAAACATAAGCTTTTAAATCAACTGCAACAAATAAGCTCAAATAACTAAATGATACCATAGACAATGAACTACAGGAAACCAGGGGAATGACATATAAAGAATATCTATAGATAGAGATTGATATAACAAGGAAACAGGAAGGAATTCTAGAGCTAAAAAAGAATAGCTGAAATGAAAATTTCAGTGAAGGAGTTTAACAGCAGATTTGATCAGGCAGAAGAATCAATGAGCTTGAGGACCAGGCAATTTAAATTATCCAGTCTGAGTAGCAAGAAAAAAGAATTAAAAAATTAACAGAGCCTAAGTGATTGATATTGCACCACTAAGCACAGAAACAAGCATTATGGAATTGCAGAAGGATTAGGAAAGAAAGAACAGAAAATACAACTGAAGAAATAATGGCTAAAAACTCCCCAATTTTTCAAAAGACATGAGTCTGCACATTCAATAAGATCAATGAACTGTAAGCAAAATAAACTCAAAGAAATCCATGTTAATACATGATCTCAAACTAAAATCAAAATTAAAATTGTGAAAGCAGCAACAGAGAAACAAAGGTCATATGCAAGTGCTCCTCAGTAAGACTTATTGACCATTTCTCAAAAGAAGCTATAGAAATCAAAATGCTATGAAGTGATGTATTTAAAAAGCTGAAAGAAAAAAAGTCAACCAAGACAACTATCCTTCAAAAATTAGAAAAATTAAGATGTTCTCACATAAAAGTTGGGGGTGTTTATTGCTATAGACTTACTCTAGTATAAATGGGAGTCATTCAGGCTGAAATAAAAGGACAAGAGAATAAAAACTTGAAGAAATGCAAGGAAATGAAAACTGTGGTAAAGATAGGTAAATTTAAAAACCAGTGTTATTTCAGTATTGATTTGTAAATCCTCCTTTATTTTTCTATATGACGTAAATGAAAATTACATAGAAAATTATATACACGCTAATAGGCACATAATAACTAAAGATAGAATTAGTGATGATAAGAACATGGAACACAATTGAGAGTCCAGAAATAAACCAGTATATTCATGGCCAATTTATTTTTGACAAGAGTGCCAAGGCCATTCAATGGGGGAACAAACATTCCTTTAACAAATAGTGTTGGGACAATATGTCTACATGAAAAAGTATAAAGTTGGAACCCTACCTTGCACCATATACATAAATTAACTCATAATGGATCAATGTCCAAAATATTAAGAGCTAAAATCTTAAGGTCCTACAAAGTGTAGGGGTGCATTTTAATGACTTTGAATAAGACAACAGATTCTTATGTATGACATCAAAAACACAAGAAACCAAAGAAAAACTGTATAAATTAGACTTCATCAAACTTAAAAACTTTTATACATCAAAGGACATTATTCAATAATTGAAAAGATAACTGACAGAATGGGAGAAAATATATATGTACCATATATCTGATAAGGTTATTATCCAGAATGGATAAAAAATGTACTCAACTCAACAACTCAACAGCTAAAAGAAAAACAACCCAACTCAAAAACAGCCAAAAATACCTTAAATAAATTTTAATCAAAGTGGATATACAAATGACTATCAATCACATGAAAATATGCTTAATATCATTAGTCATTAAGGAAATGAAACTCAACAACACAATGAAATATGTCTTCACTCAGCAGCGTAAGTGTAATAACAAATGGAAAATAACCAGTGTTGGCAAGGATACGGAGAAACTGGAATCCTCATACTTGGCTGGTGGGAATATGAAACGGTTCATCCACTACAAAAAAGGGTATCTTTTCCAAAAAAGTTAAACATAAAATTATCAGATGACTCCACAGTTCCACTACCAGATATATATTCAAAAGAAATGAAAACAGGTACTGTAAGAAATACTTTTACATGAATGTCCATGGCAGCACTCTTCAAAATAGCTAAAAGGTTAGGAGAACCCAAATGTCCCTCAATGTATAAATAGATTAGAAAAATTGTGCTGAATTCATACTTAGACTGTTTTTCAGTCAAATGAAGAACTGAAACATATGCTACAATTTGGATGAACCTTGAAACATTTTCCTAAGTGAAAGAATACAGACACAAAAGGTCACATACTTTGTTTCCACTTATATGAAGCACCTGAATAGGTAAATTCATACAGTCAGAAAACAATGTGATGGTTGCTAGGGGCAGAGGTGAATGAAGAGTAACTACTTAATGTAGATGACAGTTTTATTGTGGAGGGGGTGCATACTTTGGAATTTAATAGACGTAACTTTTGCACATTTTGAATATTTGAAATGCCCCAGAATTGTTTACTTTAAAATGGTTATTTTTGTGTTATGTGAAAATCACCTCAATACAAAACATTTAAACATGAAAAACGGTGAAGACCCACTATATGAAATTAAAAGAAACACTCTATATAAAGATACAGAAATTTAAATAAAAGAATGAAAGACTTTTATCAGGCAAATACTAATATTCAAATAAAAAAAGTAGAATGGGACAAGAAACATTATTTGAAAACCACAGATATGTTTACTAATGATAAAGTGCTAATATATCGAAAGAAAATACTAAATATATATGTTCCTAGTGAGAAACCTTCTTAATGTATGAAACAGAGTGACCAATCTAAAAACACAAATAGACAAACCAGTCTTTAAAGTGGGCAATTTGAATAGATACACACTTAATTTTCCTAAGGAAAAATAATGCCTACATCCATCTATTGTATGATTATTTTTGTTGAAGGGTCTGAGACAATATTGAGAGGTTTAAATATTTTTAGACATGAGTTCTTTAATTGATATTTTCTCCTGGTGTATGGTTTGTCTTTTCATCTTTCTGTTAGTGTCTTTCAGAAAGAAAATCTTTTAACTTTGATGAACCTCAATTTAACAATGTTTTACTGATTTTGATTTTAATATTTTATCTAAAAACTCATAAGCAAATGAAGTAGCACAGATTCTCTCCTGTTTTCTTCTTGAAGACCTACAGGTTTACCAGTTAAATTTAGGTCTTTTATCCTATGATCTTGTATATTCCAACTTTGTTGAACTAATTTATTAATTCTAATAGTTTTTAGTCAATTTCTTAGAATTTTGTTTAAGATTTTGCCATTGGCTAACAGTTTCACTTTTCATTTTTCAATTTGAATGCCTTTTATTTATTTTTTTGCCTAATTGACCTGTCTAGATCTTCCTACAATGTTGAACAAAAGGGTTAAAAGTGGGCATCGCTGTCTTGTTCATGATGCTATGAGAAAAACGTCCAGTATTTTCAAGAAGTATGTTAGTTCCTGTTATCTAGTAGACTCCCATTATTAGGCTGATGATATTTTCTTCTGCTCCTAATTTGTTAAATCTTTTTATCATGATGGTTGTTGGATTTTTTCAAAAGTGTTTTTCATCTAATTGAGGTGATTCATATGCATTTTGACATTTATTTTATTGGTATGTTTTATTAACATTGGTTTATTGTTTGGACATTAAAACAATCTTTCATTCCCATGGTATATCATCCATGATAATGGTATTTCTTTTGTTTTATATTTTGCAACATTTGATTTACTAATATTTAACTGAGGATTATTGTATACACATTCATAAAAGATATGGTCTACAGTTTTCTTGTTTTAGCTTTGTTTAGTTTTCATAACAGGGTGATACTGGCGTTGTAGGAGTCGGCAGGTGTTTCTACTCTTCTATTATTTGAAATAATTTTTGAAGAATAGGAATTAATTATTTTAGTGTTTGAAAGAATTTATCAGTAAAGCTATCTGGGAGTAGGCTTTTAATTGTAGGAAGATTTTAAAATTACTAATGCAATCTCTTATTTAATATAGGACTATTAAGATTTTTTTCTGAGTCAGTTTCAATAGTTGATGCCTTCTTAAGAATTTATCTATTTCCTCTAAATTGCATAATTTGTCTAAACACTGTTGATCATTGTGGCTAAAATTGTAACATTTCCAGAATATCTCATCTGGCTTTGGTACATTTGCATATCCTCAGGGGTGGAGAGAAGTTCATCTCCATGTCAATAGGTAATTACCAGGGCAACCCAGGGCATGTCATAACCTAAGAGGTTAAGGGGAGGGGCTTGTTTGCTTGCTTCTTCCAGAGGAGGGGAGAGAGACTGCACAGGACTGCAGTTTGTAAATAATAAACGAGTTTTAAACTTTATTTCTCCATTTGACTGATTTCAGTTTTTAGAGGTATTTTGCCCTGTGATTTCCTCTCCCCAGACTTAAATCCTGGCGCAGTTGGCAGGATTCCTCTGAACCTGAAATATGTCATAATAGGTGCGACATTTGGGAGGGCTGTGCCTGTATATGGTGGGGAGGTCCCAGTGGGTGCAGGAGCAGAGGGTGCCACTTCATCTGTTATTATTCCCCCAGCTGTGAGGCTTCCAATTTGGGAACCCCTAGTGGAGAATTGGTCTAGGGTAAAGTACCTCCTAGCAGGTGGTGCCTTCCCAAGAACTTGGGAAGGATGGAAACACTGGAAGCTGCAGAATTAGCCCTCCGTGAGTTGGACGACTGTTTGGAGATCATAGGGGGCCATGTAGCAGTTGGCATGTAGGGTATATTTTCATCAAGATAGTGGAAAATGTTATACAAGAGAAAGAGAGGATTATCAAGAAGGTTAGCAAGGAGAGAGTGACTTAGGTGGGAGAGAGACGCACTACAAAATCACTTGGTGATAACCTATGGGATGCTACTAAAGAAGAGAGACAGTTACTGAAAAGACAGGTCATGCTACTAGAAGAATACTTAGCGGCAAGGGGGGAGGAGCAGGAAAAGCAGCGTTGCAGGAGGCCATGGGGGAGGGGAGGAAAGAGTAGTGCCTTCAGCCCCAGAAATGGTGGAGGAGCCCGAGGGAGAAGAGGAGGAAGTGGGGCCACTGGTGGATCTGCTCCCTGGGCCACCACCATAGGTACCATCTTCTCCTGTTTTAAAGGGCTGCCCAGCTCTAATTAAGAAAATAAAAATGAAACAACCGTGGGCTCCTCAGGGGGAGGAGAAGGTCCTCCTCAGATGGTGGAGCACTCCATGCTCTGCCCCTACACCCAGGATGAGCTGGTGGACATGAGCGTCCAGTATAGGCAGAAGCCATTGGAATCTCTGCCTATATGGTTTTTACGTCTCTGGGATATGGGGGTGGAAATCATTGTTGTCGGGTACTGAGATGAGTAGAATGGCTTCCCTGATGACTCACCCTTCCCTCCAGCAGCAGTTGCAAAATGCCCATCATGCCTCAGGGAATCAGACACTCCTGGAATGGCTGACAGCTGTCATCAGGAGAGTCTGGGGGATGTGGTGGGAACCAGAGGCCACATGTAGAATTAGCAGTTCACTGGTCCCCTGTGAATGTAAAACATGTTCTTGCGCTGGTGGACACAGGAGCTGAGTGTTCTCTGATTCATGGCAACCCTGAGCATTTTCCCGGGACCCCTGCTGTGATAGATGGCTATGGGGGTAAGGCAATTAGAGTGAAGAAAGCCCAAATCTCATTGGTGATAGAGCGTTTAACCCCAAAGGAGTATGCCGTGTACATTTCTCCCATCCCTGAATATATTTTGGGGGTAGATATCCTGCAGGGCCTGTGTTTACAGACTATTGCAGGTGAGTTCACACTGAGCGTAAGTGTGGTAAAGGCAGGTCTGAGGGGACATGCTAAGCACCCACCTATAGCTCTGCCTGTACCTCAGTGGGTGACAAATATTAAATAGTATAAATTGCCTGGGGTCACAAGGAAATTAAAGAAACTCTACAGGAATTGGAGAGGGTGGGCATTATAAAGCCCACTCATAGTCCTTCTAATTCCCCAGTGTGGCCGGTGAGAAAGCCAGATGTCTCCTGGTGTATGACTGTAGACTACACGGAATTGAATAAAGTCACACCCCCTTTGCATGCTGCTGTCCCCTCTATAGCAGGCCTTCTGGGCACCCTCAGCCATGAACTGGGAACATATCATTATGTAGTAGACCTTGCTAATGCTTTCTTCTCTATTGATATAGCACAGAAAAGCCAGGAACAGTGTGCTTTTATGTGGGACAGCCCCAGTGGACATTCACTGTCCTTCCACAGGGATATCTCCACAGTCCCACCATCTGTCATGGACCTGTAACCCAGGACTTGGCCACATGGAAGAAACCGCAAACAGTGAGATTGTATCACTACATTGATGACATTATACTCATATCTGATTCTCTTTCAGATTTAAAAGGGGCAGTTCCTACACTGTTGCAACATCTACAGGAAAAAGTATAGGCTGTGAACAGCACCAAGGTTCAGGGACCTGGTTTGTCTGTGAAATTCTTGGGGGTTGTCTGGTTGGGTAAAACTAAAGTTGTTCCTGAAGCAGTTATAGACAAGGTCCAGGCTTTCTGCACCCCTACCACTGTGGCAGTATTATGAGAGTTTTTGGTTCTTTTGGGCTATTGGAGAGTGTTTATCCTGCACTTGGCAAAAATTCTGAAGCCCTTATACCAGTTGGTACTAAAGGGCATCAGGTGGGACTGGATGAGACATGTGCAGCTGCTTTTACTGTTGCCAAGTGGGCAGTCAAGGCCATACAGGCCTTGAATGTAATGGACTCATCAATGCCCTGTGGAGTAGATGTTCATGTAACTGAAGACGGTTATGGATGGGGTCTTTGGCATCATTTAACAGACACACCAACGTATTGGATTCTGGTCACAACTATGGAAAGGAGAATAGGCATAGTACACCTTTATAGAGAAGCAACTGCCTGCTGTTTACCATGCCTTGATGGCTATGGGGCCCATCGCTGGAACAGCTCTGACCAAGGTAATAACCACCAATCCCATCACAGGGTGGGTATAGACTGGACTCAAAGGCCATGGAGTGGCATGGTACAGACACGTACACTGGTCAAATGGGGTGCATATTTACAGCAGTGCACCACCCTCCCTCCTAGCCCCTTAAGTGGGGAACTCCAATGCTTATTGGAGCCAGTGACTATATCAGTGGAAAGCAGGGAGAACTTGCTTTTGAGCCATTAGTACCCAAGAGTCCTTATCAGGAGGGAAAAGCCCCTATATCTGAAGATGCTTGATAGACAGAAGGCTCTAGTCATAAGCAGCCATGAAAGTGGAGGGCTGTGGCTTTTCATCCTAAGACTGAGACAATATGGATGTGGGATGGAAAGGGAAAGAGCAGCCAATGAGCTGAGTTGTGGGCTGTATGGCTTGTGATCACCCAGGAGCCTTCCTGCCTAGTTGTCTTCCTGCCTAGTTGTCTGCATTGACAGCTGGGCCATCTTTTGGGGCTTGACCCTGTGTCTACCAAAGTGGTACCATGCCAACTGGATGCCTGGTCACTGGCCCCTTTGGGGACAAGACCTATGGGTCTCTTGTCAGACTGACTGTTACTGTATATCATGTGACTGGCCTTTTGCCTTTGGCATCACCAGAGAATGATGAAGCAGACATATTGGCCCAGGTGCACTGGCTAGAAGGAAAGCCTGCCTCTGATGTGGCCCAATGGCTACAGCAGCATTTGTTGCATGCAGACCAAAAGACAATGTGGAATGTAGCCTGTCGGTGGGGCTTGCCATTGACCTTGGAAGAACTCAGCAGAGTCCAGAAGGAGTGCCTTGTGTGCTCTAAGAGGGAGTTACACTGAGTCCCACAGCAACATGGGACAAAAGTAAGGGGGCCACATCAGGTGGTAAATAGACTATATTGGGCCTCTGCCCATATCAGGAGGAATCAGTATGCCATGACTTGTGCAGACTATTGGTTGCTTTTCCTGCATGTTGCGAAAATAAGCAAACCACCAAGAGGGGCCTGGAGCATCTTTTTGCAGCCTATGGCCAGCCGCAAGTTATTGAAAGTGATCAAATCACCCACTTTACTGGACATGCATTACAAGAATGGGTACAGCAATTAGGAATAAAGTGAAAATTTCATGTACAATATAATCCTACTGGGGCAGGCATGATAGAAAGGAACAATGGTTTGTTGAAATCTGGCTTGAAGCTGGACACCAATAGTCTACAGGGTTGGAGCACTTTGCCTATGGACAGTGTTGCAGAGTTTGAATAGGAAACTACGTAAAGGAGCTTTGAGCCCTGTGGATATGCTCACACACCTTGTTGTCTCTCCTATACAATTGTACATCCAAACCAAAGAAGAGTTACTGAAGCCAGGATATGGTCAGCAGAGCATACATTGTTTATAGAGTACAGTGTTGTTTAATTTTCACATTCACGAATATCTCAAATTTATTTACTTCTAATTTCATTTCATTGTTGTGAAATGAAATATGTCATTAGTCTGCTGCCAGTCCCAACTGCATTAGGCCTTGGAAACACTGTTGAATGGACCTGGCCCTGGACATTTTGACACATGGGCCAGTGATAGCTGGCCCTTCTAGCACCTTGGGGTAAAGGCCTGGAAACTGGTGTCCTGTATATTCCTGGAAAAATAGCTGAATGGCCCCCAAAGTTCACCATAGTGTATACCCAAAATGTCTGGGAGGTAAGAGCATTTTGTGGGGAAGTTTTATCTTTATGGCCAGAGCATGTACCACCCCTAGCCCTACATACTGACCCATCTGTAACTCCCATAGGGAGGGGGTGAAAGTCTGGTATACTAGACCAGGATGAGATCCCATTCCTGCCACTGTCCTATCACAGGACCACTCTCTTGCATGTATCCTACCTGATGGACAAGATTTACCTATGCTGGTGTCATTAAAACATATATATTATCACCCTTAAGGTTATTTTCTCCTACAGTCCTTGTGGCCTGCATGTGCCCCCTGGCTGCAGCTGCCTCAAGATGATTGCTCGGAACCCTCACCTAATGCCTGCCTATTGAATGGACAAGCTATGGACTTAATCTGCATAAGACTTTGAACCTAGCTGAATCCTCCAGCTTGAGGATTGTCATGATTTTATTGCTGTTGCTATTGCTATGTCATTAGTCTGTTCACAATGCTCCAGTTTTTTCACCCAGAGACCATTCCAGAAGGGGAATGAGTAGATTATAAGGTGAGATTTCTGGAGGGGTGGCCTGTGGGTAAAATTGTAACATATCCAGAATCTCTCACCTGGCTTTGTTGCACTTGCATATTCTCAAGGATGGAGAAAAGTTCATCTCTATGTCAATGGGTAATTACCTGGGCAACTTATGGTGTGTCTGCACCTGAGAGGTTAAGGGGAGGGGCTTGCCTGCTTGCTTGCTTCTTCTGGAGCAGGGGAAAGAGACAACATTGGATTGCAGTTTATAAGCAATAAATGGGTTTTAAACTTTATTTCTCCCTTTGACTGATTTTGGTTTTTAGAGGTATTTTGCCCCAGGATTTCCTCTCCCTGGACTTACAATCATAGTATTCCCTTATAACCCTTTTTATTTCTCTGATGTTGTTAGTCATGTCCCATGTTGCATCCCTGATTAGTTCATTGTCACTGTGGTCTGTTTATTTCCTTCATTTTGATTGCTTCGGGTTTAGTTTTCCTTTTTCTAGGTTCTTAAAATGGAAAGTCAGTTTGCTGATTTGAAAATTTTCTCATTTTTTAATAGATATATAGCTACAAATTTCCTGCTAAGCACTACTTAGAATCCTATCAGTTTTATTTCATTGTATCTTCATTTTCATTCATATCAAAATATTTTTTACTTACCATTGTAGTATCTTCTTTAATACATTGTTTATAGAGTAAAGTGTTTTTTAATTTTCACATTCGTGAATATCTCAAATTTATTTACTTCTAATTTCATTTCATTGTTGTGAGGGAATATATATGTTGTTTTCAATCCTTTTAAATATATGGATACTTGACTTTTTGGTCTATAGTAGAAAACATTCCATGTGCACTTGAGAAAGATTACACTCTGCTGTTGTTGAATGAAGTATTTATTGCATTCTGATATTATTTAGTGTCCTTGGTAGCCTTCTGCCTAGGTTTTGTTTTTTGTGTTTTTTTTACCACTTTTGAATTTGGGTTTCCAAAGTATTCAACTATTACTGTGAAATTTTCTATTTATTCCTTTAATTCAAGTTTTACTTCATGTGTTGTGGGGCTCTGTCAGGTGCTTCCATGGTTATAATTGTTACAGCATTATAACAACTTATTGTCATAATTGTTATAATATTATATGGTTATAATGGTTATATCTTCTGAATGGAATGACCTTTTATCATTATAAAATTATCTCTCCATCTCTAATAAAATTGTACCTCTCTTTTATCTGATATTACCATAGTTACTTCACCTTTGTATGGGTGCTGTTTGCATAATATACCTTTCTTCCCATTCTAGTTTCAACATATTTAATCTTTGAATCTAAGTTGTATTTCCTGTATAAAGCACATAGCTGGAACTATATTTTCTTAAATCTAGCGTGACAACATCTGCCTTTTGATTGGATTGTTAAATCCATTCTCAATATGTATTATTATTGATAAAGAGTTGACCCTTGAGTAACACAGGTCTTAAATGCACAGGTCCACTTTTATACACAAATTTTTTTTTCTCAATAAATATTTAGTATCTGCAATTGGATGTAAGGCAGTAGATTACATGGCAATGTGATCCATGGAAATCAAAAATGAAAAACATTTTCAGTGGCCCATAAGAGGATTGAATCTTTGATTTTGGTGTTACTAACATCATGCTCCAACCAGTAGAACTAACCAGCTCCTAAACCAGATAAATGTCAGGATCTGAGAGGAACAGAACTGAGGTTCTGTTGGGCAACTCAGAGGAAGGAGGTGGGAAACCTTTGGCCTTGGAAGTGAGCCCCTTAGCCTGGGCCTGCTCTATCTGTAAGCAGGTGTGGACCCTTGTAGGGACTTCTAGAGCAATTTATTCACTTTCTGCCTGCTCTCTTTTCTCTGTTGGATCCTGCAACCCACCCATTTCTTTTCTACTTTTCTAGTCTTTGTTGCATCTTAAGTTAATTGACCCATTTTATATATAATAGACTATTAGTAGTTAAGTTTTCAGGAAGTCAAAAGTTATACACAGATTTTTAATTGTGCAGGAGGTTGGGCCTCTAACCCCCACATTTTTCAAGGGCCAACTGTACTTTGAGTCTCCTCTGCCATGTTCCTTTTTGTTTTCTATATTCATGTTTTTTGTTCTTCTATACCACTTTTCTTTTGCCTTCTTTTGTATTAGGTGAATATTTTCTAGCTTAACATTTTAGTTTCATTATTTTTTATTATATTTTTTAAGTTATTAGTGGTTGCTTTACAGATTACCATATACATATTAACTTCTCAGAATTTACTTCAGATTTGAATTAAGCAAATTTCAGTGAGACATAGAAATGCTACTCTTATAAAACTCCATTCTAAATTCCTATATTTTCTATATTTATATATATTATATATACATATAATTCCAGCTATACATTGCTATATTATTGCATATAATTTTGTCTTGTAAAATACCTGAGAAAAAAGGATATCACATATAATTTATAATGTATGTTATATATATTATATACATGTTTATATTTACATTTATATTTAGTTGTTTTCCCATTCATCTGTTGACAGACACTTGGGTAGACACCTATCGGCTATTGTGAATAGTGCTGCTAGGATAATGGATGTGCAAGCACATTGAGATTTTGCTTTCAATAGTGAAAAGTACAGGTATCATATGGTAATTGCTTTTAATTTCTTGAAAAATGATCATAATGTTTTCTATAGTGGCTGCACCATTTTACACTCCAATCAACAATGCACAAGGATTCAATTTCTGCATTTCCTAGCCAACACTTGTTATTTTCTGGGTCTTTGGGATAGTGGTAATACTGATGGTGTGATGTGATAGCTCAATGTGCTTTTAATTTTAATTTCCTTGATGATGTAATTTTGAACATTTTTCCATGTGCTGGTTAAGCATATTTATATCTTATTTGGGGAAATGTCCATTCAAATCCTTTGCCCATTTTTATTTATTTATTTTTGGTATCACAATTACATAAGCAACACTATGGTTACTAGACTCCCCCCTTTTTTAATTGTATTATTTGGTTTGTGGTTGTTGATTTGAGGAATTCCACATATACCCTAGATATTATCCCTTTATCAGATGTTTGGTTTGCAAATATTTTCATCCATTCAGTAGGTTACTATTTCCTCTGTTGACTGTTTCCTTTGGTGTGTAGAAACTTTGAATTTTGATATAGTCTCAAGTATATAATTTTGCTTTTGTTGCCTATGTTTTTGGTAGCAAAACCAGGAAATAAATGCCAAATACAATGTCTTCAAATTTTCCCCTATGTTTTCTTGTAAGAGTTTTATAAATTTAGGTCTTTCATTTCGGTCTTTGATCAGTTATGTATATGGTATAAGGGAGTGTCTAACTTCATTCTTTTGGATGTGGATATCCAGTTTTCCCAGCACCATTTCTTAAAGAGACAGCCCTTTCTCCATTGAATGTTTTCGGCAACTTTGTAAAAATCATTGGATTATATGAGAGGATTTATTTCTTGGCTCTGTAATCTATTCCACTGATATGCATATTTATCTTTATGCCACTACTAGTTTTGTTTAATTTTTTTTTTGAGAGGGCATCTCTCATATTTATTGATCAAATGGTTGTTAACAACAATAAAATTCTGTATAGGGGACTCAATGCACAATCATTAATCAACCCCAAGCCTAATTCTCAACAGTCTCCAATCTTCTGATGCATAACGAACAAGTTCTTACATGGTGAACAAGTTCTTACATGGTGAACAGTGCAAGGACAGTCACATCACAGAAACTTTCGGTTTTGATTTTCAAAGAATATTTTTGTTTAATTTTTGCATGAATGTTTTTTCTAGATTTTAGATTCTTGATTGAGTTTTTCTTCTTTTCTCAGTACTTTGCACATGTCATTTCACTACTTTCTGGCCTTTATTGTTCTTGGTTAGAATGTTTCTCTGTACTTGATGAATCATGTTCCTTTTGCTGCTTTCAAGATTATCTTTGTTTTTGTCTTTCAATATTTTTACTATGCATTGGTATATGTATCTACTTGACAATATCCTACTTGTTCATTAAGCTTCTTGTATGTGTAGATTAATGTGATATTAAAATCAAATTTTGAAAGTTTTCAACCATTTATCTAAAAAAAAAGTTTCTCCTCCTTTCCTTTGTTCATCTTGTACTCCCATTACAAATGTGTTGGATTATTCAGTGTTGCCCTACATTTCTCTTGAGGCACTGTTGATGTTTCTTCATTTTATTGTTTTCATTTTTATTTTTTGGATTATATAATTGTATTGATCTATCTTCTAGTTTTCTCATTCTCTATTTGTCTGTTAAAATCTACTATTAATCCCCCTCTAGTGAATTTTTCATTTCTGCTTTTGTATTTTTCAACTCCAGAAATTCCATTTAATCTTTTCATATGTATTCTCAATTTTATGATGCATTGCCTTTCTTAAGTCCAACATGTGACCATTGTCTTAGGCAGATTCTACTGATTCCATTTTTTTTCTTGTTTATAGGTCACACTTTCATGCTTCTTTACATGTCTCATTACTAACTTTTTATTGAAAACTGACATTTACATAATATAGCAATTCTGGAGACTGATTCCTTCCTTTCCCATTTTTTTGTTTTTTTAATCTGTTCAGTGGCTGGATTATTTTAGCAAAGGTTGTTTACTCTGCAGTGAAAAAGCTCTAATGCTGTTCCTCAGAGTATGCACCTTTAGGCATAATCAGTTTCACTCAATGATCACTGTGGTTTTTAAGGGCTTCTTGTGTTTCTGTTCATTTTTTTTGTCTCTCTGCTAATCTATCTTCCTCTCTTGGTTCCACACCTGGCAGTTAGCATCAAATAATTGTTGATTGCTTTATTGGTTTCAGTAATGCCTATAAATGATAGATGTTGTACAACTTCTGATGAGTTTATGTCCTGATAAACCCATCATAAATTGAAAATATTGTAAGTAAAAAATGCATTTAATACACCTAACCTACTGAACATCATAGCTTAGCCTAGCCTAACTTAAATATACTCAAAGCACAGATTAGCTTACAGAAGGGCAAAATTATCTAAATAAAATGTATTTTAGAATAATGTGTTGAATATCTCATGATATTTACTGAAAATGAAAAACAGAATGGTTTTATGGGTACACAGTGGTTTTAAGTATGTCAGTTGTTTACCCTCATGACCAAGTAGGAGCTGCAGCCTGCTGTCACTGCTTAGCATCCTGAGAGAATATTGTACTACATATTGCAACCTGAGAGAAGATACAAATTCAAAATTTGAAGTATGGTTTCTTTTGAATACATATTGTTTTTGCATTATTGTAAAGTGTAAAACCTGTAAGTCAAACCACTGTAAGTCAGGGACTTTCTATATCCCACTGTATGATTCAATTAAATATGTGCGCTTTTTCAGAGGTAGTTTTTGAGGCCATATTTTGGGGTTTTCTGCCTCCAGGAGCAGTCTTTTTAGCAATATTATTATTTCCTGGTTTCCTCTGTAAAACTAGCTGGCCTACTATTTAGTCTGTTGCTCTCATAAAGCTACCAGCCTCCTCACAATTATTTAGCATCAGAATCTCCATTGCATGCAAGAATATCCTTAGGCGTGAAATTCCACCTGCTCTGGTCCAAATAAATTCCACTCTTTTGGAAAGAGTTTAGGAGCTCTGTGTTCTTTTGGCTTGATTTTCCCACTGGACAAAATTTCCAAACTATTTGTGCAAAACTGGAAGGAGGGACATGCCTGTTTTTCTGAGAGTAACCCCTGCTTTACAAGGAGGAAATTAGCAAAATGCTATAGCTCATGGTTTTCTTGGATGGTCTTTTGTGCTACAAAAGTTGCACTTGACAAGTGAGCTGGGATAAGGAATATTGGGACTTCAATATTCTCCTCCCGATACACTTGGGATAGAGCCTCTGCCCTATATATGGTGTCTGGGTTGTAAAAGAAAGCCTCTGACTCTTGGCTCCTTGGAATTTATCTTCTACAGTATAGACCTTGTAGGGGTAGGAATGAGGAATGATCATTGTTTCTTCCTTCAAGGGAGATACCACAGCCCTTCACTGGGAGCTAAGTAGAGAGCTCCCAGTCCCAGAGGAATCCAATCTTCTTGCCATACATCTGTGGATTGGAGGTTCTATCACACTAAACTGTGTGGAAGGGGAAGTCATAGTGAGTGAGTCATAGCTCAGTTACTACAGACTCTTGTTTATCAAGATTTAGTATATATTATTGAATATACATTTCTTCATTGCTGTATACTTTTATAACAGTTCCCAGACACATAAAAGATTTTGTTTTCAATTAATTTTCAACAGTTATGGCTGTTTCACTGTTGACTGCTTTTTAGTATAACAAGAGGAAGTCAAGATAGAATACTAAAAGAAAGCCAAGAATTAATATAGGCAAACAGCAACATTGCACATAAGTGAACATTTCTGCTTACTCTTTTTTATAAATGTCAGTAGAAGAAAAACAAAAATAAAAGTTCCTGTTTCATTTATGTGATTTGTGTGAAATAAGCTACCGTCATTTTAGCTCTCCCTGGATTTTGCTAAATGGCACCATTCATCTCAAGGTTTTTGTTTTTCTTTTTACATAAAGAAATTGAGGCAGACAAGATAAAAATTTGAAAGCATAAAATAAATTATTTCTTTGTTCAACAATTCAGATTCAGCTGAGAATGACAGCATTTTTATTTAAGAAGTGATATTTAATTTATTGAATTGGAGGCAGTTCTTCAAAAAGATAATTGGGCAAAAGCAAATGTATAGCAAACAAAAAAACTCTTTGGAGCTCTTGTAAGACTGATTCTTATTCAGAATTTGAAGAAAATATGAGTAACAATTTTTAACTAAGCCTTTCAACTTTCAGAAAAAGTTTGGGTATGTGGTAACTCATATCTACCCCAAAGTGATTTGTTGTTGCTGTTGTTGCAAAGGACATACAACGTAGTATAAGTAAAGATAAAGGTTTATTCTCTTAATATGCAAATGTTATCACTTCAGGAAAAATACTAGTTGAATCTTGGTCAGTTTTGACAATTGGAAGATTTTCATAAGGTTGCTTTGGATGTTTCTTCTGTACACTCTAAAACTACCTTTAGTGGACTATAATAGAAGTGATGCTGAGTTGTTATTCAAGGTTCTCCAGAGAAATAGAATGCAAAGGTTACACATACAGATTTAGATCTAGATCTACATAGATATATAGTATATCCATAGATAAGTGTATGCATGTATATGTATATATATATATTTATATATATATAGAGAGAGAGAGAGAGAGACAGAGAGAGAAAAAGAGGGACAGAGGGACACAGAGAAAGAGAGAGAAAGATACTATATATTGCTATATATATCTGAGAGAGACAGAGATTTAAAGGAGTTGGCTCATGTAATTTTGTGACTGTGGGAGTAACAACTCTGAAATATTCAGTGAAGGCCAGCAGGTTGGAAATTCCGGCAAGAATTAATGTTGCAGTCTTGAGTCTGAAGGCAGAATACTCAGGCAGAATTTCTATGTTGCAGTCTTTGGAAGGAGGATTCCTTCCTCTTTAAGGATCCTCTGTTATTATTTTTAAGGCTTTGAATTAACTAGATGAGGTCCACCCACATTCTAGGATATAATCTACTTTACTCAAAGTCTACTAATTTTTATGTTAATCACATCTAAAATATATCTTTACAATAATAGCTAGATTGTTATTTCACCAAACACCGTAGTTTAGTCAAGTTGACATAGAAAATTAACCATCACACTGTGTGTGTGTGTTCACAGATACAATCTACATCCTTTTCTATCTCTCTCTCTCTCTCTTTATATATATATATATATATATATATATATATAAACCCATGGGTAGTCAGTTATAACTCTATTTCCAATACAAAAAGCAGAGTTAATTTTATGAATTTTCTCTTTCTGCATTGATAAACAACTCCTGTCTCCCACAGTAACAAACCAAGCTACAGTTAACCAAAATACTTTTACTTATTTCTTCAGTCCTATAGTGTACAAAAAGTAGTTTCAGAATTGCTCACATGCCTCAGAAAATCAGCCTAGAATTAGAGTTAAATATTTGCTTAGAGTTCCTTTTGTCTGCAGGAATATAAATAAAGTAACTATTACTTGGGTTAACTGACTATTTTTAAATGTTCCATGTTGGAAAAAAAGTGTTATAAACCTTTAGAGAAATTTGAGACTTGACTATAATTTGAATCTCAGTAAAATGCTTCAGAAGAGACAAAAATATATAATCTTACACAATTAGACATTTAACAACTTTAAAATATTAAAAAAATAAACAAGACATGTAAAATTGGTATTATGTGTTGAATTGTATCTTCCAAAAGATGTGTTGAAGTTACAATCTCTAGTATTTTAGAATGTGGACTTATTTGGAAATAGGGTATTGCAAATATAATAAGTTAAGATTAGGTCATACTGAAGTAGAGTGGGCCCTTAGTCCAATATTGCTGGTGTCCTTCTAAGAGAAGAAACACAGAGGCACAGGTATATGACAGCAGGATGACATTTAATGACAGAGGCAGAGACTGGAGGGCTGCATCTCTAGGCCAAGGAACTCCAAGGATTGCCAGCAAACCATCAGAAGCTATGAAGAGGAAAGTTAGGATTTTCTCTTCCAGGTTTTAGACTAGCATGGCCTTCACAGTACCTTGATTTTAGATTTCTAGCTTCAGAACTGTGAAACAATAAAATTTCTTTTGTTTAAAGAAAAAGAATTGATCTAGATTTCAGTACACAGAAGTGAGGTGCTACTATAACAAATATAAAAAAATGTGAAAGTTGAATCGGCTATGAGTAATGGGTAGAGGCTGCCAAAATTTAGAGGCACTGATAGAAAAGCTTAGATTGCCTTGAAAAGATTGTTGGTAAAAATATGGATGTTAAAGGCATTTCTGATGAGGGCCCTAAAAACAAACAAGCAAACAAACAAAAATAACCAGAGGAAGTTCTAAAGAAAACTTCTATCATATTAGAGAATACATACATCATGAACAGAATGTTGCTAGAATATATGAATAATAAAGGCATGTCTGATAAAGTCTTAGAAATGTGGAATACTGTTATAGGATGCTGGACAAAAAGGTGGCCCTTGCTATAGAGTGGCAGAAAACTTGTCTAAAAGTAGAATTTGTGATTTAATTGGATATTTAGTTGTGGAGAGTCCCAAGAAAAACATGTAAGGTGTGGCCTTGTTTCTCCATTTTGCTTGCTATGGACTAAATTTTGTTCCCCTAAAATACATATATGAAAGCCTTAACTTCCTATTTGATGGTATTTGGAGCTTGAACCCTTGAAAGATAATTAGATTTAGATGAGATCTCAAGGATGAGGCTCTCATGATGGGATTAGTGCCCTTATTAAAAGAGGAGGAGACACCACCAAGCTCCTCTCTGCCATGTAAGGATACAGTGAAAAAGCAGTCATCTGTAAGCCAGGAAAAGAGCTCCAACCAGGAACTGAATAAATGAAAATCTTTATCTTGGATTTCCCAGCCTCCAAAGGTATGAGAAAATAAATTTCTGTTGTTTCAGCCAACCATTCTATGGTATTTTGTTATGACAGCATGAGCTAAGTCAGTGCTTATAGTAAAGTGTGAGAGAAAAGGCACAAATTGAGGAACTATTGATCAAAAATAACCAGCATATTGTGATTTGGAAAAGTCTCAGCCTTTCCAGATTGCATGATCTGGAAATAGGGCTAAAGGTGTAGGTACACAAATATAGGTAACCATGTACTAAGAACAGAATCATGCAAATCATGGATCCAAACAACCATCTCTGAAGAAGTCAGAAATAAAGATGTGTTTAACCAGGAAATATTTGTGGATGAACTTGTCTAATGGCTTGAAATACTGTGAACTGAAAAAAAGACAAACAAGCTTTCTTGAGAATTTTATTCCTGCATAAATGCTGTCAGAGTAAAGTAGACAGGACAGAGATGGGATGAAATGAAGGAAGAATGGCTCCAAAGACAGAGCCATGGATGCAGAGGCCTGGGTCATGGTGCCTTTTCTGGCTGAGAATTCAGGGCAACAATACTTCTGGGCCTAAAGGGAGAGGCCACAGCTCTGGTAGGCTAAGAAGATGGGGAAGCTGCCCCAGTGGGCCAAGAAAGCAGGGCCATTACCCCAGCAAGCACAGAGGACAGAACAGTAAGCCACAGATGATTATTCTCAGGCATTTACATCTAATAGAATTTGTCTTGATGGGTTTCAGACTTGCTTGGGACCCATGATCCTTTTATTTCCTTTTGTAATCCACCATTTTGAAATGAGACTGTCTATCACATGCCTGCCCTAGCATTGTATTTTAGAAGCAGATAACTATTCTTCTGATTTCAGAGATCCACAGACAGAAAGAAATTTTGTCCCAGGATGGACCATACCTAGAACCTCACTCATATCTGATTTATATTTAGATAGTGAGATCTGGGACTTTTTGAGTGGTTTAAACTTAGATGAGATCTTAGCAGACTGTAGTGGGTTGATTTGGGTCTCCCAGAAAGAAATGTCTTAACTCCCAGTACCTGAAACTGGGAGCTTATTTGGAAAGAGGGTCATTGTAGATGTAATTAGTTAAAATCAACTTTTATGATCCAGAACTGTGAGAAAATAACTTTCTGTGGCTTTATCATCTACCTCTCCAAAAAGCTGATATAGTTGGTATATATTTAAAAGTTTTTTTGACATATAATCCACACTTATGACACTTCATTCACTCAAAATATACAATTCAATGTTTTATACTATATTCACAAGTTTCACAACTATCACAAAAATCTAATTTTAGAATTCTTCTTCACTTCAAAAAGAAATCCCACGTTAGGAGTTCATCTGAGCTGGACTGCCAGGTGTCTGGGTAGCCAATTAAGACAATAAACCAAAATAAAGGTAATGGTCATGTTTTTATTAACTTAATACAGTAACATAAGCAAGAGGCTAACCAGAGAATAACACAATTCCTCCTATTCCATTTTTCCTCATAGAACAGCCACTAGTTGAGGGTCTGATGCATCAGCAGAGATGTAAGTGTTACTTCAGCCCTGAATTAGTCCCAAACAACAGGCTCCTACAGTTTTATGGAACCAGGAGCTACAGAAGGAGAAAGGAATACAAACGCAGAGTCCTGAGTCCAAGGGAGGAAAGTATGTACAAGATTCTTCCCTCCCCTAACAAGCTGATCTCAGCAGAGGCACTTGAGGAAAGCCTACTCTTCTGCCCCAGATAAAGAGGTGCCTGAATGATGGCGCCTAGATTAGGAATGCAGGTCTGCATAAGAGCATGGCTGGCTTTGGGGTGGGGGTGGGGGTGGCAGTGAAGCTGAATCGTTGACTGCAACCCATTCATAGACTGCAATGCGTTGGCTGTACACCAAGTCTGGTGTGGGAGAGCAGCCTTCTGCTAGGAGGCTTACTAAACCCACCCCCTGTATTGGTGTGGTTCCCCAGAAAAACAAAACCCACAAGAGAGACAAGTACATTTTATTAGTTATGTAGACAATAAGGAATTGGCTCGCACACTTTTGGAAGCTAAGTCCAAAGATCTGCAGTTGGCATGCTGGAGACCCAAGAGAGGCCGTGGTATAATTCCACTCTGAGTCCAAAGGCTTGAGATATATGAGAGCCAACAATGTAAGTCCCAGTCTGAGTCTGAAGGTCGGAGTAGACTGATGACAGGAAGATGGCTTGAAGACAGGTAGCTTGATGACAGGCAGAGAGAGCAAATTCCCTCTTACTCAGCCTTTTTATCCTATTCAGGCTTTTAACAGATTGAATGAGGCCTGCCCACATTGGGAAAGGCAATTGGTTGTACACAAACTACCTATTCAAATGTTAACCTCAACCAGATTAACTGGTAGACACTGTGGCCCAATCAAGCTGACACATAAAATTAACCATCACATGTCCAACCCCTGTCAACTTGGTACCTATGAAAATCTCCTTATTCAATACTTAATCTCTAGTAAAGACAGTAAGAAGATTATAATTCCACCTAACTTGATACGATTATCTTGCATACAACCAAAAGTACAGAAACCCCATCCACAAAAAGAAGAGGTTAACTCCTTGACTTACGTTTACTCTTCTTGATGCCCAATAAAAATTATGTAAAATTAACAATACTTAACAGTAAGAAATAAAACATATTCATTTTATGTTATATGATAAGGAAATAAGGAAGGGAGAGAGACAAACATTTTAATAAAAACATATTCATAAGCAAATAAAGAAGAAATACTTAGGATGACTACTGTCCTTATTTCTGTAAGGGGTTATGTGGTCATACCTCATAGTCATTATGTACCTTCTTCCACTACCCATTTTGTATTTGCCTTCTGCAAGCACCTCAGCTGCTTGTAGTTCTTTAACTGGTGGAGTGACAGAAACCTTCATTCCTGAAGGGCCTGGGCTATTACTTGTCCTCCCTGGATTTGGTTGTTTTAGTTTTCCACTGAACTTAAACACAAGGCATGGCAATGCTAAGAAACACTTCAATGAAATTCCTGTATTCCAGACATATTCTTCCTTAAAACTATTGTGGGTAGCATTCCAATATCCCCCTGGTTGTCAGGATGTACTGTGCCTGACCAGCACAGTAACACCTGGCCAGCACAATAACTCTACTCTGCCTGTTGATGCAGAGGCATGAGGATTTTAAAGTGGCTAGGAGGCAGTCTTAACATACAGTTCTATAAACTGTTGTGTCACCTTGGGGAAGCATTCCTCCCCTTGGAACTAGGACCTCTAGGCTAGCAGAATATAAGGCCACAGGAACAGGAAGCAAAAATTTTGCTAGTGGGACACTAGAGGAAATTGTGAGTGGTGACACTCCCATTTCCAGTGTTATCTATGCTTCCTTAACCCATGAATCCTGGATATGAGAGAAATAGAAGCATACATTTCAAGCTGATTCAGAGCATATACAATCTTTTGGAGAATCTTGCTCTAGCCTGGCAAGGTATGGTCATCTAACTTAGTGGGTAATGGAAGAAGGTAGTTATGAATATCAGCTAACAGAGTCTTCAAAAGGTCATTTCACTATTCAGTCAAACCAGAGATTCAGAATGGTGGGAAACATGGTAAGATCACTGAGTTTCATGAGAATTGGCCTATGCCATACTTCCTTTGCCATGAAGTGAGTTCCTTGATCAGACCAATGTTGTGTGTAATACCATGATGGTGTATAATGCACTCATTAAGCCCACAGACAGTCGTTTTGACATGAACATTACACATAATAAAGACAAATTCAAATCTAGAGTAAAAATCTATTCCAGTAAGAACAAAATTTTGCCCCTTCTGAGATGGAAGCAGTCTAATATAATCAATCTGCCACCACGTGGCTGGCTGATTATCCCAGGGCATGGTGCCATACTGGGGTTTCAGTGTTGGTCTCTGCTGCTGGAAGATTGGGCACTCAGCAGTGGCTGTCAGCAGATCAGTCTTGTTAAGTGGAAGTCCATGATGCTGCGGCAATACATAAACTTCTTCCCTGTGACCATGCCCACTTTGTTCATGAGCCCATTGGACAATGATAAGCATGGCTAGGCAAAGAGGCAGACTGACTCAAAGGATGGGTCATCCTAACCACTTGGTCATTAGAATCCTCTTCTGCTGAGGTCACCCTTTGGAACACATATACCTTCACAATTTTTTGTACTCAGAGGAGTCTATCCATATAGATTTTCCCCAATTCCTTTGTAACTAATTTTCTAGTCATATTCCTTGTAAGTCCTTACTGTTCAGCCAAAACACTGAACACAGCCCATGAATGAGTATATAATCATATGTATGGCCATTTCTCTTTACAGGCTAAGTGCATTAACAGGTGCACTGTTCACAGTTCTGCTTGCTGGGAGTATACCCCTTTACCACTGTCCTTAAGGAATGTCCCAGAAAGGAGCTGTAGAGATGCCACTGTCTGCTTTTGGGTGGTGTCTGGGTAGCATATGAACTAGACCTGAGTTTCCTTTTCCTCTGTTAACTGATTGTACAAACTCTCCATGAGGCCATAAGTGACATAAGCTGGAAAAGAGAAGGCAATGGCACAGGAGTGAAGATAATGGGCATTTGAGTCACTTCTTCCTGCAACTGTCTTATGCCCTCAGGGCCTGCTTGGGCCAGCTCATATATATTTATCATTTCCGTTCTATCTTGGTGTGATGCTATGCATGCTCAATTTCATGGTTTGATGAGTCAGACAACTCCAGTTTTTGATGGGCAGCTCAGGTTTCATGGTGGCACATGGCTAAGCATTCAATCTCTACTAGGCCCAGTAGCAGAATAAAAGCTATTCCTCAAAATGAGGGTAGTTTGTAGATGAGTGGAAGGCATTGCTCCTAAATCTTAAAGGCCTGTGCTTTGATTCACCTGTAAGGGCCTGCCAGAGGCTCCAAAGCACGCTCTTGTTGGCCACTGACGCTTCAAGCACTGCTGTCATCTGTTGGGTCACATGGTCCAAGTGATCCCGCTTTCAGAGGTCTAGACCTGTTGCAGAGTCTTCTCTTTCTGCACCCATTCAAAACTAAGCACTTTTAGGTCACTCAGTAAATGGGCCAGAGTAACACACTCAGATGAACAGTATGTTTCCTCCAAAATCCAGAAGGCCACTAGATGTGCCCCAAGCTCTACTATACTATCTCTGTGATTCTGTACAAATTATCTATCTTCCCTAGGTCTCAGTTTCATCACTGATAATTTCAGTATCTAAACACCAAAATTAATATGAGGATAAATGAGGTAATATATTTGAAATATATGACTAACTCTAAAGTAATATCCATTTATGAGGATAGTATTAACTTTATGTTTTATAATATAATATATTTTACAGTGGGAGGGAGCCAGATCACTTTTGGTGGAAATAAGAATTTCTCCACATGTTTGTGGAGATTAATAAATGAAGTTCAGTCATCCTCAATATCTAATATGCATTACAATTTCCCAAGAAGCTTGTTAAAATGCACATTCCTAGTCTAAGACCCCAGAAATGCAGATCTAGTAAGTCTGGGGCAGAACCCAGGAATATTCACACTGAACAAGCATCTGGGTAATCCCAAGGCAGGTGGTCTCCAGTCTTTGTGAAACACTATCATAATCATCCATTAACCTCTTTCACTCATCTGCCAGCTTACTTTCAAATTTTAATGTTTAGGTTTTGAACACCCATCTGCCAGCTTACTTTCAAATTTTAAGCATTATTGAGATTTGTTTCTGGTATTCTTTAGAATGTAAGGCTGATGTAAGATGTGAGTGGCAAAGAAGATATAAAAAAAATAAAATCATATGAAGAGAATATATGGAAGATTCATTAGTACTCACAATATACTAGGATCACCACTGTAGAAGTGACACTATAAGTATGTGTTCTGCGATTGGTGGATCTCTACAGAGAAAATAAAAAGCAGTAGAGATTCAAAAATACAAAAAGAATAATTTGTTTACAGCAAGTCAACTTTTGAAGTCCCAATGTGTTTTCATTTAAAAGACAAAAAATGATAGTAGGAAATTTATCCCCCCAAATTATCAGTTAACTAGTTGAACCATGATTTGTATTAGAACATATAAGCATTAAGTTAATTCATAATTTTTAAAATAATGATTCAATCTATGATACAAGAGCATGTGAAACTATTCACTGCTGAATTAATTCAATAAAGATGCTGACATTTAACAATTGGATAGGGTACCAAACCATTACATTTTATGTCCAGTTCAGCTCTACACTTTCCCCCTCCCTGCCAGCCACCCTTGTTAAGATATATCTTTATATCTTTGTAATAGTCAGTTGAGCACTCTGTTAGCACTAATAAACGAGCCTGTGTTTTACCCCTAAAAGGGTCATTCCTATAATTACCTAAAAAAGTGTACTTTGTTAGCTATCAGTTTGTATGGTAGCTTGCCACAACTTCTATATTTAGTAGGAAATGCCTTACTTTTGCATATATAACATAGTAGCATGGTTATTAGGCTTTAAATAGCCACATTTAGAAAAAGTTTAACAACTGTGAAGTAATACACACCTATATGTATGTTAACATTGAATTCTAAATTGTTCAAAATTGAAAGCTATTTCATGTGCCACTGATGCTGGGGTTCTTGTTCATGGAGCTGAAGAATGAACTTCACAAACACTCAAGGTAAGAGAGCTAGGGAGAGGCTTTTATTTAGAGATACAGTGAGAGGACAGAGCTCCTGGCTCATGCCATGAGTAGACAAGATAGCCCGTTAGTTGTGCATTGTCTAGAAGTTTCATAGGCAGTTGAGGATTTGGGGGAACATGATAAAAGGCTTAGGGGTGTGGACTTGAATATTTAGAAGTAGCTTAACATAAGGAACTTCCTGCTCTGATTTTTCCCTGAGATACCAAAGTCTTGGTCTGGGAGCATATCAAACAAGGTGGGCTGAGGTATTGTTTGCTGAAGAGTAAGTTAAGAATCTTACTTCTTAACTTCCTGGGTACTTAAATGCAATCTTATCTTTAAGGTGTAATCCTTTCTGCCTTTTACTATGTTGTTTATGGCTGGGATTACTTGACATTATTAATTGCCTGGTTTGCAAATCACCTCATCAGGTCTGAAGGAGGAAAGACAACACATAGACCTGGGCCTCTTAGCATGCTAAAGGGAATCTTACACATGATTACAAATGATTAGCATAATAAAAACATGTGCTGATCATCTACATTTGCTCTCTTGCAACACTAAACTATGTTTTCTACCTTTATCTTGCATCTACCTACCACTTCAGCATTTTATGAAAAAAAATAATAATAATAATAAGGGAGAAATGTGGGATTCACATATAAATCAAGTACAAAAATCAAACGAATATTCATATTTGACCTGATTGTTTATAGTTCATAATGCGTGTTCAAAACCGAAAGTTTCTGTGATGACTGCCCTTGTACTGTTCACCATGTAAGAACTTACTCACTATGTAAGAATTTGTTCACCATGTAAGAACTTGTTCGTTATGCTTCAGAAGATTGGAGACTGATGAGAATTAGGCTTGGGATGGATTAATGATTGTGCATTGAGCATTGAGTCCCCTATACAGAATTTTATTGTTGTTAACAACCATTTGATCAATAAATATGAGAGATGCCCTCTCAAAAAAGAAAACAAAACATGTGCTACTCTCCTTTATCTGAAGTGGGTGAAGAATTACTCTACAGCTTAATGTTTAACACAGAGTTTTGGTAGGGGTCTTCCTTACATGTTGTTACACTGCTCTGACTGTAAATATTTTGCCTTGCTTCTTCTGGAGGCACTCGCCCTACTCTGACTACACCCACGGTCCCTGTCTCACCATCTTTTTAAAAATGTGTTTAACCAGCTGTTCTTAAATAAACAAAAAAATGGTTGTCTGTGGTATATTCAGTGACCTGTCTAAAAATCTTGACTGCATTTTGACCAAAAGGGAAAAAATAGCAAGTAGGTCTTGAGAGCTTTCTATGTGCTAAACACTACGATAAACATTTCAAATGTATATCATTTAATTCTTAAAGCAACCATAGGAGGAGTCTTATTATTACTTCCAATTTATAAATAAAGACACACAGAGGTTATTCATGTTAAAAAAAAATACTGCAGATGCAGTAATTTTAGGAGCCAATATTCGAAAATAGTTATTTTGTTGTAAGAGACTACATTTGTGGGTAAAATTGCAATATTTCCAGAATCTCTTGCCTGACTTTAGTGCATCTCCACATCAATAGGTGTTTCAAGTGATGGAGAGAAGTGGTCCATCTACATATCAATAGGTAATTACAAGGGCTTGTGAGGACAGGAGAGGTTGGGTGGCTTCTCTTCAGCTGTGGCCTGGTCAAGAGAGAGAGATGGGACAACTGCTTTTAAGAAATAAATGGGTTTCTTAACTTTATTTCTCCCTTTGACTGATTTGGTTTTAAAGGTATTTCTGCCCCAGGATTTTCCCCCCTGAGTTACAGCATTGTTACCTAAAACATTAAAATCTTGACTCCTGTAAACTCTCAATTATATCTTGATTTTTCAGGAAGGTAAAACTACAACTTGAAAATTTCATATTGCTGTGTATTTAATGAATCATGTAAACGAAAGGAACAAAATGTTTTGTTTTACCCCATGGTTAAATGAAAGCATGTGACAAATCTCCAAAGAATGTTTCTACTAAACTTTTGGTCATGAAAATGGTATTACCAGAAGGACATAAGAGTTTCTGCCCTTTTATTTATTGTGTCAAGGAACTGTATTGACATTGATTGGTGTCATCCTATATTGAAATGTACATCTGAGAAGCTATTGTGACCACATCATATAAAATTATGTTAGTACAGAGTCAGGAAAGAGTTAATCCAGGAGGCCTGGGTTATTCAAAACTGCAGATTCCAAAGAAAGGTCTATTTTAAGGACTGGCCCTGGGCTGGCTTCTGGGTGATAAGTTCTGAGTCCTTGCAATGTGCTAGGAGTGTTTTGTATGCCTGAGGCTATTAGCCATGCTGTACTTGTTTGACAAGATAAGTTATGGTAAACTTGATAAGTTTATCTTTATTTCTGGAGATTTGTCACATGCTTTCATTTAACCATGGGGTAAAACAATACTTTCTACTCCTTTCATTTACATGATTAATTAAATACACAGCAATATGAAATTTTAAGAATATTATTTATACTGAATCCCTATTTTCCCTGGGGAAGGGATAGAATCTGAGTAGCTGAGGTCAGTCATGTGGGTACTATATACCTACATGACTGATTCTCAATCAAAACACAGGAATCCAAGGCTTAGGTGAGCAATCCCCTTTTATTTTATGTTTTTTATTTTGGTATCATTAATGTACAATTACATGAGGAACATATGTTTACTAGACACCCTCCATCACCAAGTCCTCCCAACATACCCCATTACAGTCTCTGTCCATCAGCGTAGTAAGATGCTATAGAGTCACTACTTGTCTTCTCTGTATTGTACAGCCCTCCCGGTGACTCCCCTCATTATACATATTATCATAATGCTCCCTATCTATTTTTCCCCCCTTATACCTCCCTTCCCACCCATCCTACTGAGTCCCTTTCTCTTTGGTGACTGTTAGTCCATTCTTCAGATCTGTGAGTCTGCTGCTGTTTTGCTCTTTCAGTTTTTTCTTTGTTCTTATACTCCACAGATGAGTGAAATCATTTGATATTTGTCTTTCTCCACGTGGCTTATTTCACAGAGCATAATACCCTCTAGCTCCATCCATGTTGTTGCAAATGGTAGGATATGTTTTCTTCTTATGGCTGAATAATATTCCATTGTGTATATATACCACATCTTCTTTATCCATTCATTCACTGATGGACACTTAGGTTGCTTCCAATTCTTGGAAAAAGGAAAATAGTGCTGAAATAAATATAGGGGTGCATATGTCTTTTCAAACTGGGCTGTTGCATTCTTAGGGTAAATACCCAGTAGTGGAATACCTGGGTCAAATGGTATTTATATTTTGAGCTTTTGAAGAACCTCCATACTGCTTTCCACAATGGTTGAAGTAATTACCCTACATTCCCACCAGCAGTGTAGGAGGGTTCTCCTTTCTCCACAACCTCACCAACATTTGTTGTTGTTTGTCTTTTGGATGGTGGTGATCCTTACTGGTGTGAGGTTATATCTCATTGTGGTTTTAATTTGCATTTCTCTGATGACTAGCGATGTGGAGCATCTTTACATGTGTCTGTTGGCCAGCTGAATTTCTTCTTTGGAGAACTATCTGTTCAGCTCCTCTGACCATTTTTTTAATTGGATTATTTGCTTTTTGTTTGTTGAGGTGCATGAGCTCTTTATGTATTTTGGATGTCAACCCTTCCTCAGATCTGTCATTTATGAATATGTTCTCCCATACTGTAGGATGCCTTTTTGTTTCATTAGTGGTGTCCTTTGCTGTACACAAGCTTTTCAGCTTAATATAGTCCCTCTTGTTCATTTTTGCTTTTGTTTCCCTTGCCCAGGGAGATATGTTCATGAAGAAGTTGTTCATGTTTATGTCCAAGAGGTTTTTGCCTATGTTTTCCTCTAAGAGTTTTATGGTTTCATGACTTACATTCAGGTCTTTGGTCCATTTTGAATTTACTTTTGTGTATGGGGTTAGACAATGATACAGTTTCATTCTCTTACATATAGCTGTCCAGTTTTGCCAACACCAGCTGTTGAAGAGATTGGAATTTCCCCATCATATGTCCATGGCTCCTTTATCATATATTAATTGACCACATATGTAAGGATTAATGTCTGGAGTCTCTATTCTGTTCCACTGACCTGTGGCTCTGTTCTTGTGCCACTACCAAATTTTCTTGATTACTGTGGCTTTGTAGTAGAGTTTGAAGTTGTAAAGCAAGATACCCCATGCTTTATTCTTCCTTCTCAGGATTCCTTTGGCTCTTCAGGGTCTTTTGTGGTTCCATATGAATTTTAAAAATATTTGTTCCAGTTCATGAAAGAATACTGCTGGAATTTTGATAGGGATTGCATTGAATCTGTAGATTGCTTAAAGCAGGATGGCCATTTTGACAATATTAATTCTTCCTAGCTAAGAACATGGGATGAATTTCCATTTGTTAGTGTCCTCTTTAATTTCTCCTAAGAGTGTCATGTAGTTTTCAGGGTATACTTCTTTCACTTCCTTGGTTAGTTTTATTCCTAGGTATTTTATTCTTTTTGATGCAATTGTGAATGGAATTGTTTTCCTGATTTCTCTTTCTGTTAGTTCATTGTTAGTGTATAGGAAAGCAACAGATTTCTGTGTATTAATTTTGTATCCAGCAACTTTGCTGAATTCAGATATTTGTTCTAGTAGTTTTGGAGTGGAGTCTTTAGGGTTTTTTATGTACAATATCATGTCATCTGTAAGTAGTGACAGTTTGACTTCTTCTTTACCAATCTGGATGCCTTGTATTACTTTTTTTTGTCTGATTGGCATGGCTAGGACCTCTAGTATTATGTTGAATAACAGTTCGGAGAGTGGGCATACCTGTCTTGTCCCTGAACTTAGAGGAAAGGTTTTCAGCTTTCCGCTGTTACGTATAATGTTGGCTGTGGGTTTGTCATATATGGCCTTTGTTATGTTGAGGTACTTGCCCTCTATACCCATTTTGTTGAGAGTTTTTATCATGAATGGATGTTGAATTTTGTCGAATGCTTTTTCAGCATAGATGGAGATGATCATGTGGTTTTTGTCCTTTTTGTTGATGTAGTGGATGATGTTGATGGATTTTTGAATGTTGTACCAACCTTTCATCCCTGAGATGAATACCCCTTGATCATGGAGTATGATCTTCTTCATGTATTTTTAATTCAGTGTGCTAATATTTTGTTGAGTATTTTTGCATCATCAAGGACATTGTTCTGTAATTTTGTCAGGGGGCGGGGTCTTTGCCTGGTTTTGTTATTAGAGTGATGCTGGCTTCATAGAATGAGTTTGGAAGTATTCCCTCCTGTTTTATTTTTTTTTTGAAAACTTTAGGGAGAATGGGAGACTGGGTATTATGTCTTCTCTATATGTCTGATAAAGTTCAGCAGTAAATCCATCTGACCTGGTGGATTTGTTCTTGGGTAGTTTTTTGATTACAGATTCAATTTCGTTGCTGGTAATTGGTCTGTTTAGATTTTCTGTTTCTTCCTTTGTCAGTCTTGGAAGGTTGTATTTTTCTAGGAAGTTGTCCATTTCTTCTAGGCTTTTACGCTTGTTAGCATATAGATTCTCATAGTTCTCTCTAATAATTCTTTGTATTTCTGTGGGGTCCATCATGATTTTTCCTTTGTCATTTCTGATTCTGTATATGTGTGTAGATTCTCTTTTTCTCTTAATAAGTCTGGCTAGGAGCTTATCTATTTTGTTTATTTTCTCAAAGAACCAGCTCTTTGTTTCACTGATTTTTTCTATTGTTTTATTCTTCTGAATTTTATTTATTTCTTCTCTGATTTTTATTATGTCCCTCCTTCTGCTGACTTTGGGACTCATTTGTTCTTATTCTTCCAATCTCAGTAATTGTGGCTTTAGACTATTCATTTGGGATTGTTCTTGCTTTCTAAATAGGCATGGATTACTATATACTTTCCTCTTAGAACTGCCTTCACTGAATCCCACAGAAGTTGGGGCTTTGTGCTGTTGTTGTCGTTTGTCTCCATATATTGCTTGATCTCTATTTTAATTTGGTCATTGATCCATTGATTATTTAGGAGCATGTTTTTAAGCCTCCATGTGTTTGTGAGCCTTTTTGTTTTCTTTGTATAATTTATTTCTAGTTTTATACCTTTGTGATCTGAGAAGTTGGTTGGTAGAATTTCAATCTTTTTGAATTTAGTGAGGCTCTTTTTGTGGCCTAGTATGTGATCTATTCTGGAAAATGTTCCATGTGCACTTGAGAAGAATGTGTATCCTGCTGCTTTTGGTTGTAGAGTTCTGTAGATATCTATTAGGTCCATCTGCTCTAGTCCGTTGTTCAGTGCCTCTGTGTCCTTACTTATTTTCTGTCTGGTGGATCTGTCCTTTGATGTGAGTAGTTTTTTGAAGTCTCCTAGAATGAATGCATTGCATTCTATTTCCTTCTTTAATTCTGTTAGTATTTCTTTCACATATGTTGGTGCTCCTCTATTGGGTGCATATATATTTATAATGGTTATATCCTCTTCTTGGTCTGACCCCTTTATCATTATGTACTGTCTTTCTTTGTCTCTTGTTACTTTATTTGTTTTGAAGTCTATTTTGTCTGATACAAGTACTGCAACACCTGATTTTTTCTCCCTGTTGTTTGCATGAAATACATTTTTCCATCCCTTGACTTTTAGTCTTTGTGTGTCTTTGGGTTTGATGTGAGTGTCTTGTAAGCAGCATATAGATGGGTCTTGCTTTTTTATCCATTCTATTACTTTGTGTCTTTTGATCAGTGCATTCATTCCATTTATATTTATGGTGGTTATTCAAAGATATGTGTTTATTGCCTTTGCTGCCTTTAGATTCATTGTTATCAAAGGTTCATAGGTACCTTCTTTGCTATCTAATCTTCTAACTCAACTCACTCATTAAGCTATTATAAACACAGTCTGATGATTCTTTTTTTCTCTCCCTTCTTATTTATCCTCCTCCATTCTTTATATGTTAGGTGTTTTATTTTGTGCTCTGTTGTTTCCTTTGACTGCTTTTGTGGGTAGTTGGTTTTACTTTTTGCCTTTAGTTAGCATTTGGTTGGTCTACTTTCTTTCCTGTGATTTCATTTTATCTGGTGACATCTATTTAGCCTTAGTAGTGCTTCCATCTAGAGTAGCCCCTCTAAAATACCCTGCAGAGGTGGTTTGTGGGAGGCAAATTCCCTCAACTTTTGTTTGTCTGGGAATTGTTTTATCCCTCCTTCATATTTAAATGATAATTGTGCTGGATACAGTATTCTTGGTTCAAGGCCCTTCTGTTTCATTACATTAAATATATCATGCCATTTTCTTCTGGCCTGTAAGGTTTCTTTTGAGATGTCTGATGATAGCCTGATGGGTTTTCCTTTGTAGGTTACCTTTTTCTCTCTCTGACTGCCTTTAATACTCTGTCCTTGTCTTTGATCTTTGCCATTTTAATTATTATATGTCTTGGTTATGTCCTCCTTGGGTCCTTTCTCTTGGGAGTTCTGTGGGCTTCCATGGTCTGAGAGACTATTTCCTCCCCCAGTTTGGGGAAGATTTCTGCAATTATTTATTCAAAGATACTTTCTTTCCCTTTTTCTCTCTCTTCATACCCATATAATGTGAATATTATTCCCTTTGGATTGGTGGCACAGTTCTCTTAATATTCTCTCATTCCTAGAGATCCTTTTATCTCTGTCTGCCTCAGCTTCTCTGTATTCCTGTTCTCTGATTTCAATTCCATTAATGGCCTCTTGCACCTCATCCAGTCTGCTCTTAAGTCCTTCCAGAAATTGTTTTATTTCTGTATTCTCCCTTCCAACTTGATCCTTTAGCTCTTGCATATTTCTCTGCAGGTCCATCATCATGGTTATGACCTTTATTTTGAATTCTTTTTCAGGAAGATTGGTTAAATCAATCTTCTCCAGTCCTCTCTCAGGGATTGTCTGGGTGATTCTGTACTGGACCAAATTCTCCTGACTTTTCATGGTGTTAGTGGTAGTTGTAGGCAGGTAGTACGTGTGTTACTTGGGAGAACAAAGTCCCTTCCTGCTTGCTGGTCACCTTCCCCTTCTCCACTGCCTTTGCTTCTTACCCCTAGCCCAGAAGCAGGCTCCGAGTTTATTTCCTGAGCCATGTTGGGCTGGGCAACCCAGAGCCCTGCGGGGAGAGGCAGGCATTCCGGGTGTTCTCTCCTGTGAGAGTGCTGCCCCTTTGCACCCTGCTCCAGCTTCCTCTGCCTGCACCAAGCAGCTGCTCGCCACCAGTGGCCCCAGGTCTGTCTTGGTTGGCTGCCCACTGGGAGCAGGCTTTGGATGGCTACTGTGAATGGGGCCACTCCCAGGCTTCTCTGCCAGTGCCGCGTGGGAGGGGGAATGAACAGCAGGCTGTTTATCGCCTTGAGGGGCTTCAGAGCTGCATTGCCACACAGGGTTTTAGGGCACCTGATGTTCCCCCGGATTCCCAGCTTCTGGGCTGAGTGTGTTGGGACTATTCTGTCCAGCTATGCAGCCCTTGTTCCTTTAAGACTTTCAAAAAGCACTTGTTTTTCTTTTGTCCCAGGGAGCCAGCTGTGGGGACCTGCTCGCAGATTTAATTTTCCATTTCCCTGATATCCAGCACACTGTGCAATGTGTGTCTACAATCCCAGTGCAGATTACCAGGGCTGGTTATTTAACAGTCCTGTGCTTCCACTCCTTTCCCACTCTGACTCCTTTCCTCCCCCCAGTGGGCTGGGGTGGGGGGAGCGCTCAGGTACCACCAGGCAGTGGATTGTATCTTACCCCCTTCATGAGGTGCTGAGTTCTTGCAGGTGTAGATGTAGGCTTGCTTTTGTACTGTATCATCTGCTCTCTCTGTTAGGCATAGTTTTATTTGTTGTATTTTCAAAAATATATATCATTTTGGGAGGAGATTTCCGCTGCCCTACTTATGCCACCATCTCCCCCCTCCTCTTCATGAGCAACCCCTTTTAGCAATGTTTCACACATGTCAGATATTGCTGAGAGAATTAAATGCATCTTTGTGTGACTCCACTGTCAAGGGATACCTTGGCTTCTCTTGGATTTTGCCCCATGTGCCTTTCCTTTTTCTGATTTTAATATTATCTACTCATGGCAATAAACCATAAACTTGAGTGTAACAAGTTTTCTGAGTCCTATGAGTCCTTCTAGTGAAATACTGAGCCTGAAGATATTTTGGGTCCCTTGTTATAGGGTCTAAGTAATTTAGTCTCTATGTTGTTGACTCTTTCTATATAAAAATATTCTATATTGCACTATTAAATAATAATTGCTGCTTTATCATAGATAACATTTAGAAGAGAAAGTAGAAGTATATTCTCTTTGTTAAGAATTTTTTTTACATGAATTGATGTTAAATATCAGCAAATGGTCTTTCTGTACTTTTGGGTAATCATTTTTTACCTTCACTTTCGTAATGTGAATTTTATTGATTTCCTAATATTAAATTTAATTTCTTTTCCAGAAATAAAGATAAGCTCAGCATGGGTCTGACATATTATTGCTTTTGCATTTTTGTATATTGCTGGATTCACTTTGCTAATAATTTGTTTAGGAGCTTGTATCTATATTCATAAAGATTAGTCTATCATTTTTCTTTGTTTTAATATTCATTGCAGATTATTTATTAAGTTTATTTTGGACAAATGGAACAAGATGGGAAATATACCCTCTCTATTTCTATTTTTTCTTATTCTTTGAAAAAGATGTTCTGATATAGTGTTATTTCTTCATTAAATTTTGAAACAAACCAGCAGCACTTTCATGTTAATAAAACATGTAGCAACTAAATCATGCTAAAGTACTTCTTTATTTCTGAGACCATTTGGTCAAGATTATGATTGAGACATTCATCCATATTGTTTTGTGTAGAAATACTTTTTTCTCATTCAAATATGATGTTCCATTGTTTTAACACATCAAAAGGTATTTATCCTTTCTACCTCTTATGGAAATTTAGGTTGATTCCAGTTTGGATTACTACTAATAGCGCTTCTGTCAAACTTACTATAAATTTGTTTTTGTGGTCACATGTCTATATTTCTGTTGAGTGTGTAACAATAGATTTGTGTGTGTGTGTCATAGAATTCAGTTTTAGAAGGAAATGTAAGGAAGGCAAAATTTTTCCTCTTCCTTCTTAGGGCCTCTGGCTGGGCCTGATAATTAAGTGTACATAAGACATATTAACAGAAGAGAAGCATGCAAATTTTATTTTTACATATACATGGGAGCACTCACAGAAAAATGAAGACTCCAAAAGCCAAAAAGCTCAAGTGCTTATATAGTAGGTTAAGCTGAGTAGTAATTTTGAAACAGTAACTAAAATGTATGGGGATGCTAAAAGAAGAGAAGGGTTATTTTAAAAAGGTTTCTTTGTACAGTCTTCTTGGCCTCTACTCCTTGTCTCTAGTAATAACAATATTCTTTTACTACATGTAAGGTAAGGTGTCTGTCACATAAGTTTTCTCTCCTGTTTTCAACAAGAAAGAGGTCAGATTGCCTTCCTTGTACCTGTTGTTTTTCAAGTGCTATTAGCTCAAAATAGTCAATATGTCAAATGAACATACTTTGGGGTGATACGTTCTGAACCCCTTCAGTTTTAACAAGCTGTAATCTTCCAAAATATTACTATTAATTTGTAAAAGAGTGAAAAATCTTGGCTTCACTGCCTTCAGATTATATCTGTCTCCTTTGCTGCCCTAACCTTTGGGTCAGAAGGCTTCTGTTCAGCCCTACAGCTCTGCACACAGGCTTGTTCATCATCAAAGGGAATTTTGCTCACAGCTTAGGACTGATGAAACCAGCCCCTTTTCCAAAACTCACCTCCCTCAAGGAGATAAAAAAGTATGTATAAAAATGATGACTGGATTGTCAAGGACTTATAGGAACATCATCCAGACCTATGGCAACAAAATGACTGCAGTCAACTAACTAAGGACGAGAGTTTCACATCTGTCCTCAGACCATTGCTGACATACAGATGTCTGAGGCCAACTGTCACCTCCTGACCTCAACCACCTCCAATTTTCTCCTTCCTTAATATAAAAAAAGTTCAAAATTAACCCTAATTTAAGATGGTGCTTTAGGACATCAGTATGTCATCTTCTTGATCTGCTGACTTTCCAAATAAAGTCACTTTTCTTGCCCAACATCTTGTCTCTTGATATATTGGCCTGCCATGCAGAGAGTGGAATAAGCTTGAACTCAGTAACAAATCTGCACTTACAATGTAAGTACATGGGAGTTTTCTCTACATCCTCAATTACAGTGACATTGTCTATCATTTCTATTATGATGGGTGTATATTTCATTGTCTTGAATAATAAAACCATATTAAAAAAGAGAAGCAAGACAAGAAGAGTTAATCTATCAGATATAATGTATGATTATAAATGTGCAATAAGTAAAATATGGTATTATAGGCATAAAATAGACAAATGACCAAGAATTTGAATTTCACATTGTTGTATTATGATAAAGGTGGCACTACAGTGCCTAGGCAAATTATATCTTTTTCAATGAACAGAAATGAGTCAATTGAATATTTGTATAAAAGAAAATTAGAGCTTATTAGGAATAGTACAAAAAGAAAACAATGAATTACAAGATGGAGGAACATCAGTTGCAATGGCATACTAAATATCTTTGCTGCTTTTCCATAAAAGAAATGAGAACAATCCCAAAACCATTAAAATCTACTTTTTCAGAACTCTGTTACTTAACTAAAGGCTTGCATAATCCAAGGAGTGATTATTCAAGAAAAATATCGAATCTTAGTAAAAACAGTGAGCTTTGTGTCATTTTAACTTACTCTATTTCATCCTCTCTGCTCCAGATCTGCAGTAACAAATAGCGTACAATCAAGGTGAAATGAGCAACTTAACTGCCATTAGAGAGGGCACAACACAGCTGGAGTTCCTCCAAAGGTCCACTTCTAGAGAATTGTCATTATTTGAACTGTCTAGTGGTTCCCTGGTAGGCCCCATTCTCAGAGTTTTTCTTTATTTGACTTCTTTGGTGCTAAACTAATGCAAAAAACCTATTCCCCAAGGCATTTGCAAGAAAAAGTAAAGGCAACTCATTAAGATTGCAGCTGCCTAAGGTTTTGATAACAGTTACAGTTGAGTTAAATAAGATACTAACTGAAATGTTTAAAAAGAAAACCTTGGAAATGAGATATCCATGGGAGCTTTGATAAGCTCTGACATATTCCTGGGACTCTAGAAGGCCACATGCATGAGTACAGCTGTGTATAAACTCAGAAAAGACATGAAATGGCTTTAAGCTCTCATTTTCAGCTGGCCTGCAGTATTTTTTAAAGCTACGGCAGATTTCTCAACTGACTGAGTGTGACACAACATGCACGTAGTTTGGAAAACTTACTAACTCCAGGCATTTAAGGGAAGCTATACCCAATCATTAGCTGAAGACTAAGCTAACTGAGCAGTGACTTCAGTGGCCACATACAAAAGAGATTATAGACATTCCAGCATTAGTTCATTAAAGTCACCAGAAAAAGCAAACAATAAAAAATAAATAAATATTTCAAAAATTGTGGCAAGAGAGGGAATCTGATTCCTAGTGTGGTGATTTTGTATTATTTAAAATATGCAAATTTCAACAACAAAAAAATACAAGATATGCAAAGAAATAACATATATCCCATTCATAAAGAAATAATGTAGTCAATAATATCAGCAATTTCACAGAAATGGGGAACTCAGACAATATACTCTTAAGTAACAAGCAGGTAAAAGGATCAGCAGAAATTAGAAATGAACTTGAAATTCATGAACTGAGAAAATATCAAAAAATGGGATGCAGCTAATGCAATATTTAGAAGAATATTTACGGAAGTAGATGCAATCATAAAAATGTAAAAATATATCAGATCAATAAAATGAACTTCCATCTAAGAAACTAGAAAAACAAAGCAAAGTACACTCAAATAGAGCATAAAAAAAGAAATGATAAATACTAAAGTGGAAATAAAAGAGAATAGAAAGTAAACAGAAAGAATTAATGAAAGTAGGTTCTTATAACAGCAACAAATTAACAGTCATTGAGAAGATTAGGAGAGAAGAGAGATAATTTAATTATTAAATCAGAAATGAAAATAAGATATTACTGAACTTACAAAAATGTAATGTGTCATAAGGGTACTCTGAAACACTGCATGCTAACAAATTACCTAACCTAGGTGAAATGACAAATTGCTGGAAATGCAAAACTAAATTACTAAAACTGATTTGAGAATAAATAAAAAAATCTAAATAGATATACAACAAGTAAAGAAAATGAGATAGTAAAAAATTTCAACTAAGTGCAGTAACAGGTTTCACAGAAGAATTCTACCAAATATTTAGTTTAGAATTGAAACAGATCCTTCACAAAATCCTCCAGAAGTAGAAGAGTTAGGGACACTTCTTAATTGAATTTATGAGATTAGTATCACCTGACAGCAAAGCCAAAGACTTCATAAAACACTACTGACCAATATAGTTTATGAATATAGAGGTAAAAATTTTCAACAGAACACAATCTTTTGAATCCACAAATATAATTTTTAAAAATCACAGAATGTGTCCTAGAGAAATTTATCCCAGGAATGTAAAGTTGATTTAACATACAAAAATCAGTAATGCATCAGAATAGAATAATAGAACAAACAGAATAAATTAAAAACATATCCACAATTATCTTGAAATAGAATGAAAAGAAAATATGCAAAAAAGGCAGTTGACAAAAAAAAACACTGTATCATGAAAAAAAAAACACTGAACAATCTAGGAAGAGAAGGGAGATTCCTGAAGTTGATAAAGGACATAAAGGCAAAGTGCAAAACTAGCATTCATACATAATGACAAAACACTGACTGCTTCTCTATTAAAAAACAAGACAAGGATGTACACTCTTACCTCTTTTATTCAAGATTATCCTAAAATTTATTTCTATACATTGTCAATAATCAAAGTGAAGAAACAATTCCATTTATACTAACACCAAAAAGGGTAAAATACTTAGGAATTATTTTAACAAAAGTGCAAAACTTATACACTGAAAACTATATATATACACATAAATAAAGGAAATTTTATCAAATCACTAACCAACTTTAAAGCAAATTGAAATGGAGACTTCAGTGGCCATACATGACAAAGAATACAGTCTTTACTAAATTAGTTTTGAAAAGTCACTAAACAAATAAGCAATTATAATGTATAAGAAACATCAACAAAATCCCTGGGGAGGGGGAGAAATGGATTGCCAGACTTACCACATTACTATAGTCAAAATGTCCAGTATTCAACAAAAAATTACAAGGCATGCAAAGATGTGGGCCAGTCACAAGAAAATAAATAAATAAACTAACTGAGGAAGCCCAGACATTAGACTTACGAGACAAAGCTTAGAAATAAATTATCTTAAATATGTTTTAAAACCAATTGAAAACCTTGGCCAAATAACTAAAAAAAAGAACAAAAGGATGTTCCCTATAAAGGCCATATCAATAAAGAAATAGAAATTATGAAAAGGAACTACATAGAAATCCTGGAGTTGTAAAGTACAAAATGAAATGAAAAACTTATGAGAGGTAGCCAACAAATTTGAACAGGTACAAGAAAGAAGCAGAAAATATAAAAATTCATTAATTGAGATAATCTAATCTGAGGAAAAGTGATAAAGAGAATGAACAAATAGAATCAAAGAGTTATGTGAGACCAACATAAGAACGAAAATACAAACTTCTGGAAAAAGATGGCAGAACAGGAAGGCAAGGTAGAAACCTCCTCCCAAAAACAAATAGAAGAAAATACAGAAATCATAACTAAACCTGGAAATGACCTGAGGACTCCAGAACAGACCACCCACACCTGAGGAAGAAGAGAGGACCACACAGAAAAGGGTAAAGTGGCAAAGTAGATCAAGCAGGACCCAGGTCTCTCCCCTACCTTAGCTCACAGGAGGGAGGAAGAGAATGGAAGCAGGGATGGAGTAGGTGTCCAGGAGTACTGCACACCTGGCCCTGAAGATCTTCTATGGGAATACACTGGGTTCCGGTGACTAGCAGGGCTGGACACCAGGGACAGCTGGAACACTCTGGGAGGCTGAGACTCCAGACAGTGTGCAGGTATGCTCCACGAGTCCTGAAACCCAAAGTAGAGGTGGGAGTTTGAAAGACTTGCCAGCAGTGGGAGAGGTACCACAAGGACAAGGGTTGAACAAAACTATCTCCTCAGTAGAAAGAGCAGGTGGGAGATACCACCCCACCATTCCTCTGCCCAACAGATTGGGGACTCTTTAGAGCCCCAGATATTCTACCCTCTTGCTGGCAACACAGACCTGGGGCTCATCCAAGTCCATGCACCATGAGTCAACCCATTTGGCCCAGCAGCACTATCAGACTTCACTACCTGGCAGGCAGAGGGAGACTCTCCAAGCTTCCTTGGTTCCACTTCAGCCCAACTATGGAAGTGCCTGCAGGAGCCAGCCCCAAGAGCATCTGCCTTCCTGAAGATGTCCAAACCCAGTGCTGAGTGTCCACCTGGGGCAGACCCACATATCAGCTTACCAACTCCATTAATCCTAAAGCCCAGCCATTGCTGCAGAGCAGGCAGAGGGTGGACCCACCCACAGAGAGCTCACCAGAGACTACTGACCTGATCACAAATGCAGGAGCTGAAGCAAACTGCCCATTCAGCCCTACACCACTACAGAAGACAGACAGAAAGGCAGTTCCACCCACCACATGCCAACATCTGGGGCTCCCACAAAAGAGACAAGGCACTAGAGAGTAAAGACTCTTGAGCTTCTGGGCATCATAGCACACCTTCTTCATAAAGCTGTTACTCTATAGGGCCAGAAAGCATAGCAGAGACTCTAATACAAAGAAAGAAACACAGAAACCTTGAAAAAATGAGTAAGCAGAGGAATAAGAGGTAAAAAACTACAAGACAGAACCCCATAAACAGGGTTATATGAAACAGGGATCACCAATCTTCTTGATAAAGATTTCTAAATAAAAGTTATAAACATGCTCATGGAAGATCTCAAGGAGGACTTCAACAAAGAGTTACAAAACCTGAAAAAGAGTCACTCAGAGCTGAAGAATATAGTATCTGAAATGAAACATACAATGGAGGGATTTAAGAGTAGGTTAGATCATGTAGAGGAGATTGTAAATGAAATGGAAATTAAAGAATAGGAAAACAAAGAAGCTGAGGTACAGAGTGAAGAAAGAATCTCTAGGAATGAAAAAATGTTCCAAATGAAACAATAGGGGTACCAGAGGACAAAGGGATAGAAAGTCTCTTTGAGGAAAAAATTATTGAAAATTTACCCAGTCCAGGGAAGAAAATAGACACTGAGGTCATGGAGCACAGAGATCCCCTAAAAAAAGGAACACCAGTAAGACAACAGCAAGACAAAATAATTAAAATGGTAAAGATCAAGAACAAGGAGTGTTGAAAGCAGCCAGAGAGAGAAAAAATACTTATAAAGGAAATCCCATCAAACTGTCAGCAGACTTCTCAATAGAAACTCTACAAGCCAGAAGGGAATGGAATTATATATTTAAAGTACTGAAAGAGAAGGACCTCCAACTAAGAACTTCTACCTGCAGAGATTATCATTTAAATTATTTCATTTAAATTAAATTTCGGGAGAAACAGAAGTTGAAGGAATTCATCATCACTAAACCAGCCTTATAAGATATGTTAAAGAGTTTGCTATAGATGAAAATGACCTTAAGACTAAATAGCTTTCACCAATTAAAATAAACCCACAAGAAAGGTAGTAGTACAACTAATACCAAGCAAGTATGAAATTAAGCCAAAAAGAAAAGAAACAAAGTCAACTGTATACAGTCAGTCAAGAGATACACAAAAAGTGCAGATTATGAATCTAATATAAAAAAAATGGAGGAGAAAAGAGAAAAAGTACTTTTAGATTGTGTTTCAAACAGAGTAAACAGTAATTTAATATAGACTGCTATATAGTAGGGAAGCTATCCTTGAACATTTGGTAACCAAAAACCTAAAGCCTATGATAAATACATACACATAATAAATATACATAAATAAACAAGAAAAATCCAATTACAACACTGAAGAAAACCATCAAAAACAAGAGAAGAGTGTAAGGGATAAAAAGAAACAGAGGGGAACTATAAAAAGCCAGAAAACAATTAATAAAATGGCAATAAGTGCATATCTATCAATAATCACCTTTAATTTAAATGGACTGAGCACCAATCAAAAGACAAAGAGTGGCAGAATGGTTAAGGAAACAAGACCAATCTCTTTGCTGACTACAAGAGTCATTTCAAACCTAAAGGCAGAAACAGACTAAAAGTCGCAGGATAGAAAAAATATTCCACACAAATAATACGGAAAAAAAGCAATATTAGCAGTACTTACATCAGACAAAATTGACTTGAAAACAAATAAAGTAATAAGAGACAAAGAAGGATATTACATAATGATAAAGGAATCAGACCAAAAGGGGATATAACAATTATAAATATCTGTACATCCAACATAGGAGCACCAAAATATGTAGAACAAATACTAACAGAATTAAAAAGGGAAATAGATTGCAACACATTCATTTTAGGAGACTTTAATACACCTCTAACATCAATGGATCCACCAGACAGAAAATAAGTAAGGAAACAGAAGCATTTAAAAACATATTAGATCAAATGGAATTAACAGATATTTACAGAACACTCCACTCAAAAGCAAAAGGATACACATTTTTCTCAAGTGTACATGGAATACTCTCCAGAACAGATCACATACTAGGCCACAAAAAGAGCCTCAATAAATACAAAAAGATTGAAACTGTATCAATCAGCTTCTCAGACCACAATGGTATGAAACTAGAAACAAATTACACAAAGAAAACAAAAAGACCTACAAAAAAAATGGAGGCTAAACAATGTGCTTCTAAATAATTAATGGATCAATGAATAAATTAAAACAGAAATCAAACAATGCAGGGAGATAAACGAGAAAAGAAACACAAAAGCCCAAAATCTGTGGGAGAAGGCAAAGGAAGTCCTAAGAAGAAATTACATAGCAGGATAAGATTAATCAAAAGAGAAGAATAATCCCATAGTCTCAAATTACAATAAAAGAAACTAGAAAGAGAAGAACAGAGGAAGCCCAAAGTCAGTAGAAGGAGGAAAATAATAAAGATCAGAGAAGAAATAAATAAAATGGAGAATAAAACAAAAGAAAAAAATCAATGAAACCAGGAGCTAGTTCTTTGAGAAAATAAACAAAACAGATACCCCTAGCCAGAAGTATCAAGAAAAAAAGAGAATGTACATACAAGAGCATGAGAAATGAAGATGGAATAATCAAAATAGACACCGCAGAAATATAAATAATTATTAGAGAATACTATGAAAAATTATATGTCAGTAAATTGGACAACATAGAAATAATGGACATATTCCTAGAAAAGTACAACCTTCCGAGATTAACCCAGAAAGAAACAGAAAATCTGAACAGACCAATTACCAGGAAGGAAACTGAACTGGTAATCAAAAAACTCCCCAAAAAACAAAATTCCAGGTTCAGATGGTTTCACAGCTAAATTCTGCTGAACATTTAAAGAAAAGCTGATACCCATCCTTCTTCAAAGTATTCCAAAAAGTAGAAGAGAAGGGAACATTTCCAAACTCATTCTATGAGGCCAGCATCACTCTAATAGCAAAACCAGACACAGACACCACAAAAAAGAAAAATATAGACCAATATCCATGATGAACATAGATGCAAAAATCAACAATATATTAGCAAACCTAATTAAAAAATATATGAAAAAGATAATCCATCATGACCAAGTGGGATTTATTCCAGGGATGCAAAGATGGTACAATATTTGAAACCAATCAATATCATACATCACATTAACAAAAAGGACAAAAACCACATGATCATCTCTATAGATGCTGAAAAAGCATTTGACAAAATTCAACATCCATTCATGATAAAAATTTTGAACAAAATGGGTACAGAGGGTATGTAGCTCAACATAATAAAGGCCACATACAACAAACCCATAGCCGACATCATACTTAATAGCGAAAAGCTGAAAGCTTTTCCTCTAAGATTGGGAACAAGACATGGATGCCCACTCTCAACATTTTTATTCAACATAGTTCTGGAGATCCTAGCCATGGCAATCAGATGACACAAAGAAATAAAAGTCATCCAGATTAGCAAAGAAGAAGTTAAAGAGTCACTGTTTGCAGATGACATGATATTGTACATAAAAAACCCTAAAGAATCCACTCCAAAACTACTAGATCTAATATCTGAATTCAGCAAAGTTGCAGGATAAAAAATTAATACACAGAAGTCTGTTACATTCCTGTATACTAATGATGAACTAGCAAAAGAGAAGTTAGAAAAACAATTCCATTCACAATTGCATCGAATAGAATAAAATACCTAGGAATTAACCTATCCAAGGAGGTGAAAGAACTATACCCTGAAAACTACAAGACACTCATGAGATAAATTAAAGAAGATACCAATAAATGGAAACACATTTTGTGCTCATGGATAGGAAGAATTAATATTGTCAAAATGGCCATCCTTCCTAAAGCAATTTACAGATTCAATGCAATCCCTATCAAAATACCAACAGCATTCTTCAAAAAACTAGAATAAAGAGTTCTAAAATTCATATGGAACCACAAAAGACCCAAACAGCCAAAGCAATCCTGATAAAGAACAAAGCTGGGGGAATTATGGTCCCTAACTCCAATCTCTACTACAAAGCTACAGTAATCAAACCAATTTTGTAGTGGCACAAGAACAGACACATAGATTAATGGAACAGAAAAGAGAGGCCAACTATAAACCCATGCATACATGGTCAATTAATACACAATAAAGGAGCCATGAATATACAATGGAGAAAAGACAGCCTGTTCATCTACTGTTGTTGGCAAAACTGCATGGCTACATGTAAGAGAATGAAACTGAATTACTGTCTGACTGCATACACAATAGTAAACCCAAAATGGATCAAAGACCTGAACATAAATAATGAAACCATAAAACTCTTAAAAGACAACATAAGCAAAAATGTCTTGAATATAAGCATGAACAATTGTTTCCTGGACACATCTCCTTGGGGAAGGGAAACAAAATAAAAAATGAACACATGGGATAACATCAAACTAAAAATCTTCTGTACAGCAAAGGACACCATCAGCATAACAAAAAGGCAGCCTATCGTATGGGAGAATATATTTGTAAACAATCATCTGATAAGGGGTTAATATCAAAACTATGTAAAGAACTCATAGGCTTCAATATCCAAAGAGCAAATATCCTGATTTAAAAATGGGCAGGTGTCCTGAACAGAGATTTCTCCAAAGAAGAAATAGAAATGGCCAACAAGAACGTGAAAAGATGTTCTCCATTGCTAATCATCAGGGAAATGCATATCAAAACCACATATCACCTCACACCCATTAGAATGGCCACTATCCAAAGACAAGAAACAACAAATGCTGGGGAAGATGCAGAGAAACAAGAACCATCCTACACTGTTGGTGGGAATGCAAATTGGTGCAACTGCTGTGGAAAACAGTATACAAGTTCCTCAAAAACTAAAAATAGAAATACCATTTGACCCAATAATTCAAATCCTAGGCATTAACACTAAAAAAAAACAAGATCCCTGTTTCAGAAAGATATATGTACCCCTATGTTTATCGCTGCACTATTTGAAAGAGCCAAGATATGGAAGCACCTAAGTGCCCATCAACAGATGAATGGATAAAGAAGATGTGGTACATACCCATAGTGGAATATTATTCAGTTATAAAAAGAAAAGAAATCCTGCCATTTGCAACACCATGGATGGATCTAGTAGGTATTTTGCTCAGTGAAATAAGCTAGATGGAGAAAGACAAATAGTATATGATTTCACTTATTTGTGAAATATAAAAACAAAGCAAAAACAGAAGGAACAAAACAGCAGTAGACTTATAAATACTGAGAACTGACTAGTGGTTATGAAGGAGGAGGGTTTGAGGTGGGTGTGAGGAGAGGGGTGTAAAAAGGCACAATAATTTGCAATCACAATGTAAGCTGATCATGGGGGCTGCTGAACCACTGTGATGCACATGTGAAACCGACATAAATTGTATATTAACAATACTTTTTTTAAAAAAAAGGAACCAATATACACTTAGAGTTCCAAAAGATATGAAACACAAAAGGGGCACAAAGAATACTTAAAGAAATTATGGCATTAATTTCCAAAATTTGATGAAAAATAAGAATCTACACATCCAGGAGGCTCAACAAATTCCAAGAAGGATAAACTTAAAGAGATCCACAGGGAAGACACATTATAATTAACTATAGGAAGATAAAGAAAATCTTGAAAGTAGCAAGAGAGAAATGACTCCTAATATATGAGGGATCTTCTAAGATAAAAATTTCATTGCTCATCAGAAATCATGGAAGTCAAAAGGAAGTGGGATGACAAATCAAGTGTAATGAAAGAAAAAAACTGTCCACCAAGAATTTTCCATCTGCCATATTATACAAAATGAAGGAAAAATTCAGACATTATTGGGTAAATAAAATCTCAGGGAGTAAACCTATAATAATTAAAGTGATAGGGCGGAGCCAATAAGGCAGCATGAGTAGGTCAGAGGGAGTCTCCTCCCAAAAACATATGTATTTTTGAAAATACAACAAATACAACTTTCCCTAAAAGAGAGACCAGAAGATACAGGACAAAAACCAGGCTACATCTACACCTGCGAGAATCCAGTGCCTCATGGAGGGGGTAAGATACAATCTGTGGAACAGCAGGACCCAATTACCCCTCACCCCAGCTCCCTGCAGGAGAAGAGAAGTCAGAATGGGGAGGGAGAGGGAGCCCAGGATTGCAAAACACCCAGCCCTAGCCATCTGCACCAGAGCGCAGACACACAGTGTGAGGAGGTTGGGACATTAGGGAAACAGGGCAGTAAGACTTGTGAGCCACTCCCCACAGCTGGCGCCCCTGGGACAAAAGAAAAGCGAGTGCTTTTTTAAATTCCTAAAGGGACAGAGGCCTCACAGCAGGACAGAAATGTCCCAGAGCAAATATCCCAGCAGCTGGGAGTCCCCGGGAACTCTGGGTGACCTAACCTCCTAGGCCGCAGTGCAGCTCTGAGATATCTCATTGCGATAAACAGCCCCCTGCCCATTTCCCCACTGGCCTGGCCCTGCCATAGCAGAACAGCAGCCTGAGGCTGGCCACGCCCACAGCAACCAAAGGGAGCTTCCTCCTTAGCAGCCTGGACAAGAAACAGCGACTCCGTCTCAATGCAACTGCCCAACACAAGCCACTAGGGTACGCCGTTAGCACAGGAAAGAAAGGCCAGGAGCAAGTGGAAAGGGTCTTGATTCTCCCAGCTGACAGACAAGCCAACAGCAAACCACAGCATCTATCGACATGAAAAGACAGAAGAATTTGATCCAGACCAGACTAACCTAGATATCCTCCCTTGAGAAGGACTCTGGGGAGATAGATTTGACCAATCTTCCTGAAAAGAATTCAAACTAAAAGTCATAACCATGTTGATGGACTTGCAGAGAAATGTGCAAGAGCTTAGGAGGGAGAATACAGAAATAAAACAATCTCTGGAAGGACTTCAAAGCAGAATTGATGAGATGCAAGAGGTAATTAATGGACTTGAAATCAGAGAACAGGAACGCAGAGAAGCTGACGCAGAGAGAGATAAAAGGATCTCCAGGAAAGAAAGAATATTAAGAGAACTGTGTGACCAATTGAAATGGAACAATATCCGCATTATAGGAGTACCAGAAGAAGAGAGAGAAAAAGGGATAGAAAGTGTCTTTGAAGAAATAATTGCCAAAAACTTCCCCAAACTGGGGGAGGAAATGGCCTCTCTGACCATGGAAGAACAGAGAACTCCCATGACAAGGGATCAATGGAGGGCAACAACAAGACACATAATAATTAAAATGGCAAAGATCAAAGACAAGGATGAAGTATTAAAGGAAGCCAGAGAGAAAAAAATGGTCACCTGCCAAGGAAAACCAATCAAGGTATCATCAGACTTCTCAACAGAAACCTTACAGGCCAGAAGAGAAAGGCATGATATATTTAATGCAATGAAACAGAAGGTTCTTGAACCAAGGATACTGTATCCAGCACGATTATCATTTAAATATGAAGGAGGGATTAAACAATTCCTGAACAAGCAAAAGTTGAGGGATTTTGCCTCCCATAAACCACCTATACAGGGTATGTTAGAGGCACTGCACTAGATGGGAGCAATCCTAAAAAGAGCACAGAAAACACCCAACATATGAAGAATGGAGGAGGAGGAATAAGAAGGAAGAGAAATAATCATCAGACAGTGTTTATAATAGCTCAATTAGCAAGATAAGTTAGACTGTAAGATTGTAAAGAAGCTAATCTTGAACATTTGGTAACCACAAACCTAAAGCCTGCAATGGCAATAAGTACATAACTTTCAATAATCACACTAAATGTAAATGGACTGAATGCACAAATCAAAAGACACAGAGTAATAGAATGGATAAAAAAGCAAGACCTATTTATATGCTGCGTACAAGAGACTCACCTCAAACCCAAAGACATGCACAGACTAAAAGTCAAGGGATGGAAAAACATATTTCATGCAAACAACAGGGAGAAAAAAGCAGGTGTTGCAGTACCAATATCAGACAAAACTGACTTCAAAACAAAGAAAGTAACAAGATATAAAAAAGGACATTACATAATGATAAAGGGGTCAGTCAAACAAGAGGATATAACCTTTATAAATATATATGCACCCAATACAGGAGCACCAATATATGTGAAACAAATACTACCAGAATTAAAGGAGGAAATAGAATGCAATGCATTCAATTTGGGAGACTACAACACACCACTCACTCCAAAGGACAGATCCACAAAAGATAAAATAAGTAAGGACACAGAGGCACTGAACAACACACTAGAACAGATGGACCTAATAGACATCTACAGAGCACTACATCCAAAAGCAACAGGATACACATTCTTCTCAAGTGCACATGGAACATTCTCCAGAATAGACCAGATACTAGGCCACAGAAAGAGCCTCAGTAAATTCAAAAAGATTGAAATCCTACCAACCAACTTTTCAGACAACAAAGGTATAAAACTAGAAATAAATTGTACAAAGAATGCAAAAAGGCTCACAAACACATGGAGGCTTAACATGCTCCTAAATAATCAATGGATGAATTACCATATTAAAATAGAAATCAAGCAATATATGGAAACAAAAGACAACAACAACACAAACCCCCAACTTCTGTGGGACACAGTGAAAGCTGTCGTAAGAGGAAAGTATATAGCAATCCAGTCATATTTAAAGAAGGAAGAACAATCCCAAATGAATAGTCTAATGTCACAATTATCAAAATTGGAAAAAGAAGAGCAAATGAGGCCTAAGGTTAGCAAAAGGAGGGACATAATAAAGATAAGAGAAGAAATAAATAAAATTGAGAAGAATAAAGCAATAGCAAAAATCAATGAAACCAAGAGCTGGTTCTTTGAGAAAATAAACAAAATAGATAAGCATCTAGCCAGACTAATTAAGAGAAAAAGAGAATCAACACACATCAACAAAATCAGAAATGAGAAAGGAAAAATCACAACAGACCCCACAGAAATGCAAAGACTTATTAGAGTATGAAATACTACATGTTAACAAGCTGGAAAACCTAGAAGAAATGGACAACTTCCTAGAGAAACACAACCTTTCAAGACTGACTCAGAAAGAATCAGAAATTCTAAACAGACCAATTATCAGCAATGAAACTGAAGCAGTAATCAAAAAACTACCCAAGAACAAAATTCCCGGGCCAGAAGGATTTGCCTCGAAACTTTATCAGACATACAGAGAAGAAATAATACCCATTCTCTTTAAAGTTTTCCAAAAAATAGAAGAGGAGTGAATATTCCCAAACTCATTCTATGAAGCCAACATCACCCTAATACCAAAACCAGGCAAAGACCCAACCAAAAAGGAAAATGACAGACCAATATCCCTGATGAAAGTAGATGCAAAAATGTTCAACAAAATATTAACAAACCAAATTCAAAAATACATCAAAAGGATCATAAACCACGACCAAGTGGGATTCATCCCAGGGATGCAAGGATGGTACAACATTCGAAAATCCATCAACATCATCCACCACATCAACAAAATGAAGGACAAAATCCACATGATCATCTCCATAGATGCTGAAAAAGCATTCGACAAAATTCAACATCCATTCATGATAAAAACCCTCAACAAAATGGGCATAGAGGGCAAGTACCTCAACATAATAAAGGCCATATATGATAAACCCACAGCTAACATCATACTGCACAGCAAGAAGCTGAAAGCTTTTCCTCTGAGATCGGGAACAAGACAGGGATGCCCACTCTCCCCACTGTTATTCAACATAGTATGGAGGTCCTAGCCACGGCAATTAGACAAAGCAAAGAAATACAAGGATTCCAGATTGTTAGAGAAGAAGTTAAACTGTCACTATTTGAAAATGACATGATATTGTACATAAAAAAACCCTAAAGACTCCACTCCAAAACTACTAGAATTAATATCTGAATTCAGCAAAGTTGCAGGATACAAAATTAACACACAGAAATCTGTGGCTTTCCTATACACTAACAATGAACTAATAGAAAGAGAAATCAGGAAAACAATTCCATTCACAATATCATCAAAATGAATAAAATACCTAGGAATAAACCTAACCAAGGAAGTGAAAGACCTATACCCTGAAAACTGTAAGACACTCTTAAGAGAAATAAAGAGGTCACTAACAAATGGAAACTAATCCCATGCTCCTAAGTAGGAAGAATTAATATTGTCAAAATGGCCATACTGCCCAAGGCAATATACAGATGCAATGCAATCACTATCAAATTACAAAAAGCATTCTTCAATGAACTGGAACGAATAGTTCAAAAATTCATATGGAATCACCAAAGACCCAGAATAGCCAATGCAATCCTGAGAAGGAAGAATAAAGTGGGCGAGATCTCACTCCCCAATTTCAAGCTCTGCTACAAAGCTACAGTAATCAAGACAATTTGGTATGGGCAGAAGAGCGGAGCCACAGACCAATGGAACAGAATAGAGACTCCAAACATTAACACAAACATATATTGTCAATTAATACATGATAAAGGAGCCATGGACATACAATGGGGAAATGACAGTCTCTTCAACTGATGGTGCTGGCAAAACTGGACAGCTACATGTAAGAGAATGAAACTGGATCACTGTCTAACCCCATACACAAAAGTAAATTCAAACTGGATCAAAGATCTGAATGTAAGTCATGAAACCATAAAACTCCTGGAAGAAAACAGGCAAAAATCTCTTAGACATAAACATGAGTGACTTCTTCTTGAACATATCTCCCCGGGCAAGGGAAACAAAAGCAAAAATGAAAAAGTGGGACTACATCAAGCTGTAAAGCTCTGTACAGCAAAGGATACCATCAATAGAAAAAAAAGGTATCCTACAGTATGGGATAATATATTCATAAATGACAGATCTGATAAAGGGTTGACATCCAAAATGTATAAAGAGCTCACACACCTCAACAAACTAAAAGCAAATAATCCAATTAAAAAATGGGCAGAGGAGCTGAATAGACCATCCTCTAAAGAATAAATTCAGATGGGCAAGAGACACATGAAAAGATGTTCCACATCGCTTGTCATCAGAGAAATGCAAATTAAAAGCACAATGAGATATTATCTCATACCAGGAAGGATTGCCACCATCCAAAAGACAAACAGCAACAAATATTGTCGAGGTTGTGGAGATCGGGGAAGCCTCCTACACTGCTGGTGGGAATGCAAATTAGTTCAACCATTGTGGAAAGCAATGTGGAGGTTCCTCAAAATGCTCAAAATAGAAATACCATTTGACCCAGGAAATCCACTTCTAGGAATTTACCCTAAGAATGCAGCACTCCATTTTGAAAAAGACAGATGCACCCCTATGTTTATCGCAGCACTATTTACAATGGAAAAGAAATGGAAGCAACCTAGATGTTCATCAGTAGATGAATGGATAAAGAAGATGTGGTACATATACGCAATGGAATATTATTCAACCATAAGAAGAAAACAGATCCTACCATTTGCAACAACATGGATGGAGCTAGAGGGTATTATGCTCAGTGAAATAAGCCAGGTGGAAAAAGACAAGTACCAAATGATTTCACTCATCTGTGGAGTGTAAGAACAAAAAAAAACTGAAGGAACAAAACAGCAGCAGAATCACAGAACCCAAGAGTGGACTGTTACCAAAGTGAAAGGGACTGGGGAGGATGGGTGGGAAGGGAGGGATAAGGGGGGCAGAAAGAATGGGAGCACTACGATTAGTATGTATAATGTGGGGTAGGCATGGGGAGGGCTGTGCAACACAGAGAAGCTAGTTGGTGATTATACAGCATCTTGCTATGCTGATGGACAGTGACTGTAGTGGGTTGTGGGGGGTGACTTGGTGAGGGGGGAAGCGTGTTAAATATAGTGTTCTTCATGTAGTTGCAAATTAGTGATGCCAAAATAAAAAAAAATAAAGAAAAGAAGTAATTAAATCAAATAAACAGGCAAATATGAAAGGTCACTAGAAAGTAACTGTAATGTATACAAAGAATTAAAGAACACTGAGAAAGGTAACAGCATAGTTAAATATAAAAGTCAGTATCATTGTACTTTTTTTTCATTGTATTTTGCATTGGTTTACTTCATTGGTCTGTAAGTGTGCTCTTTTTAAAATTTTCCGATATGACTTAAAGTACAAATAAAATACAAATACATTAAACAATAATTATAAGTCTATGTTTGTGGGTACAAAAAGTACAAAAATAAAAAAATTTCAAAATAACAAAAAAAGAGGAGGTTGAACTCTATAGGGTAGAGTTTTCTATATTATTGAATCTAAGAGTATAGTAATTCAAACTGTATTGGTCTCTATTTGAATTATTAATTTTAAACTCTAGGGTAACCACTAATAAAGTAACTAGAGATATATTACCAGAAAGGGAATTGAGACAGTATTCAAAATGTTACATTGGAAAAAAAATAGTATTTAAAATGTTACATTTCAAAATTAAAAGAAGTAGGCATGGTGGAACTGAGAAACAACAGAGATGGAGACATATAGGCAATGAGTAGAAAAATAGGATTAGCTCTTCCTTATCAATAATTACTGTTAATATAAATGGGTAAATTTTCTAATTACAAGGCAGAGCTTGCAAAATACATAAAAAGTGACTGGATCCAACTAGTTTTGTGTACAAGAAATTCTAGTTAGAATTAAAGACACAAATAAGGAACATAAAAATATGGAAAATATTATATAGTTCATGAAAATTAGCAAAAAAAGAGCTCATGAGTATATTAATGTCAGACAAAAAAGACTTAAAATTTTTAAAAATGAAAGAATGAATGAAATTATGTATTGATAAAAGGGTCAATTCATTAAGGTATAACAAAAACATAGAGGGAGTGAGGTCAATATCATGGTGGTATGAGTTACACTTTCCTTTGTCTTCTGATGATTACACATGGTGTATAATTCTATCATTTGAGTCTTTTTGGTTTTTCTTACCATGTAGTTTTTGGAATATAAATTTTTATATACTTTGTTAGATTTATACCTTATATAAGTTTTACTATTTGCATATATATATATTTTTTCATACACCTACATGTAATTGTTACAGCTATGTAAGTACTCTACATTCAAAGAGATTCACATACACATAAAAGATAACATTAAAACAGTTTTGTAAGGGTCATGAGGATAGGGGTGATTTTTAAACTTTGATTGCTTCTAGCTATTTCCAATTGATAGGAAGTAAAATTAAGAGTCTCTGAATGTACGTTTCATCATGAATTTGAAAGTTGTATGTAGTTTATCACCACGTATAAGCAGCGATATAGCCACTGTCCTTGACATTTGTCCTTCATGTATAAAGAGAGATAGACTTTGCTCTGGCAGAACTTCCTAGAACATGTTTATCTCTACGGTTTTATGATGCGCTCTTGTGTGGACAGGAATGAAGGTTTGATGTCTAAGCTGCCGTGAGTTTCACAAGGGTGGAGCTGTTGACTCTTTGAGGAAATATTTTGCTGTGTTCTCACTCCGTGGGAGAGGCTGACATTTCAACAAGGCTGAACCACAGCTGCCAGCAGTGGCTTCCTTCAGCTTTTTGGAACTGCGTTCCTCTAATTGAAAGCTTCAGGGCAGCTATGTCACTTCCTTCCTCTTCCATTTCTGATCAAGGCTCAAGAAACAGTGACTGTTTCCCAGTAGCTCTCGTGTCCTCCAGTAGAGTTGATGACCTCGTTACCTCCTACAGCATTGCCTTTGCTGTCAGCAGGCTCCTGTGTTTATCAGAGCAAATTTTCATAAGCATACTGACCTGCATAGCTTATAATTGCTTTTTTTTTGAGACGGCATCTCTCATATTTACTGATCAAATGGTTGTTAACAACAATAAAATTCTGTATAGGGGACTCAATGCACTATCATTATTCAACCCCAAGCCTAATTCTCAACAGTCTCCAATCTTATGAAGCATAACGAACAAGTTCTTACATGGTGAACAAGTTCTTACATAGTGAATAAGTTCTTACATGGTGAACAGTGCAAGGGCAGTCATATCACAGAAACTTTCAGTTTTGATCATGCATCATGAACTATAAACAATCAAGTCAGATATGATTATTCATTTGATTTTTATACTTGATTTATATGTGAATCCCACATTTCTCCCTTATTTTTATTTTTTATTTTTTTAATGAAATGCTGAAGTGGTAGGTAGATGCAAGATAAAGGTAGAAAACATAATTTAGTGCTATAAGAGGGCAAATGTAGATGATCAGGTCTGTGCCTATAGACTAAGTATTAATCCAAGCTAGACAAGGGCAACAAAACATCCACGGATGCAGAAGATTTCTCTCAAAACAGGGGGGGTGAGGTTCTAAGCCTCACCTCTGTTGATCCCCAATTTCTCACCTGATGGCCCCCCTGCGACTGTGCCTGTGTTAGGTTGTTTCTTCCTTGAGGAATCTTACCCGTCTCTGGCTAACCAGTCATCTTCCGGGGCCATACAGGGAAATGTAAAGTTGATAAGTGAGAGAGAAGCAATATTGTTTGAAAAGGTTAGCTTTTTACTTCTTTGCAGATTTATGTCCTGTGGCTTCTATGCCCAGCATTTGTCTTGAGGTATCTTTACCACTTGGAAGAATTATGATACTCAGTAATTTTCTATATGAGGCACGAATTCTACTAAAGGGCTGTAATTAGGAAGGAAGAAAAAAAGCTATAGAAGTAGCAGACGGAAGAAAACATGGGAAGATTGATTATTTCTTTGACATATCTTCTTGTAGTGTAGCATAAGTGTGTATAGGTTTTAAATTACTAATTAAATTGTGTGCACACATTAACAGAATAGGAATACAGCTACATAACAAAAGCAAACCTACAATTACCAGCCATATCCAGTGAAACCAAGAAAACCAGTTAGGTACCCTAGACATTTGTGAAAACTTATCAATAATATGATGGATATTGTCTAACTGAATTTGAATAGTTTGAGAAAAATCAGACAAATTAAAATGACACATTCCTGGGAACTGTTCACATCCCATATATTCTTTTAACAGTAGACAGTCTATAGTTGTATGATTTTGGAGCACTGCAACGTGCACTTCTCCTAATTCTTGGTTGAGTTCTGACAATACAGATCCAGTCAAATTTGTTGTTTTACTGTATGCACAGGCAAGCTTAGATGTTGGGACCTTTTGCCTCTTTTAGGCCTGTGACGGCCGCAGACTGGAGGTTTCCATCCTCCCTCGTTACTTCTGCATTTGTGGTCTAACTAGCTTCCCGCGTGTGCGCTCCTGGCCCTAACTCCGCCTCCCCACCTAACCGGAAACCTGCCTAAGACCCTAGTGACAGATGAGATAATCAATTCCCATTGGCTTTTGCTACTTCCTTATCTTCCCCTATATAACTGGGCTTCTGATGCAATAAAGCTGAATTTTGCTGCGCCTCCAAGGCTGACACATCTCCCGGCTTGGTGTGGTTTGTGTTCCCTCTGCCTCAGAACGAGGGGGAGGATCAAGTCGTTGACACTTGCCCTCTCACTCAGCCCCAGGGAGCAACAGGCTGGTCCTGTTCATCTCCTTCACTCCATTGTTGCAAAGAGCAACACTTAGATATCTCCTTCTTCATTCCAATGGCAAGTCCAGGAACCGGTGGGATGAATGTAGCTACAACTGCAACAGCGCCAGGATCTTTGTTGAAGTTTTTTGATGATCATCTTCTGGAGTGACTCTTCCAGAGGATGTTGAGTTGGAAGTTCTTCTTCATAACGTATCTTAATTCATTTTCTGGGTAGCCAAATTAGGCTTTGATCCTCTGTATAAACACAAACAAACCCTTTGCCCACACATTGATATGACCTTTTTACCATTGTGAAGAACCTATTGGAGACCATCACATAAGAACATTTTTTTTTGAAAAGAAAAATATTATCAGAAACATGTACTTCCATAGCTGATCATCTGACACCCTTTAAAAGATCGAAATTAAGGATATGTAAAGCATGCATTAATCATTGATTTGCAGTTAATTTTATCCTATCGGGGAGTAATCCCCCCTTTTTTGTTATCATTAATCTACAATTACATGAAGAATATTATGTTTACTAGGCTCTCCCCTACACCAAGTCCCACCAACAAACCCCATTACAGTCACTGTCCATCAGCATAGCAAAATGTTGTAGAATTACTACTTGTCTTCTCTGTGTTCCACAGCCCTCCCCTTACCCCACCCCCTACATTATACATGCTAATCATAATACCCCCTTTCTTCTTCCCCGCCCTTATCCCTCCCTACCCTACATTCTCCCCAGTCTCTTTCCCTATGGTAGCAATTAGTCCATTCTTGTTCTGTGATTCTGCTGCTGTTTTGTTCCTTCAGTTTTTCCTTTGTTCTTATACTCCACAGATGAGTGAAATCATTTGGTGTTTGTCTTTCTCTGCTTGGCTTAACTTCACTGAGCATAATGTCCTCTAGTTCCATCCATGATGTTGCAAATGGTAGGATTTGTTTTCTTCATTGATTTTTTCTATTGTTTTATTCTTCTCAATTTTGTTTATTTCTTCCATGTGTACTTGAGAAGAATGTGCATCCTGTTGCTTTTGGATGTAGAGTTCTATAGATGTCTATTAGGTCCATCTATTCTAGTGTGTTGTTCAGTGCCTCTGTGTCCTTACTTATTTTCTGTCTGGTGGATTTGTCCTTTGGGGTGAGTGGCATGCTGAAGTTTCCTAAAATGAATGCATTGCATTCTATTTCCTCCCTTAGTTCTACTAGTATTTGTTTCACATATGCTAGTGCTCCTGTGTTGGGTGCATATATATTTATAATGGTTATATCCTCTTGTTGGACTGAGCACTTTATCATTAGGTAATTTCCTTCCGTATCTCTTGTTACTTTCTTTGTTTTGAAGTCTATTTTGTCTGATACTAGCACTGCAACCTCTACTTTCTTCTCTCTGTTGTTTGCATGAAATATGCTTTTCCATACCTTGACTTTTAGTCTATGCATATCTTTGGGTTTGAGGTGAGTTTCTTGTAAGCAGCATATAGATTGGTCTTGCTTTTTTTTTCTTTAATTCATTTATTTTTTTTTGAAGAACATTATGTTTACTAGCCTCTCCCCTACCCCAAGTCCCCCCCCACAAACCCCATTACAGTCACTCTCCATCAGCATAGTAAGATGTTGTAGAATCACTACTTGTCTTCTCTGTGTTGCAAAGCCCTTCCCTTTTCCCCACCACCCCAATTAATACATGCTAATCAAAATACCCCCTTCCTTCTTCCCTGCCCTTATCCCTCCCTACACTCCCATTCTCACCAGTCTCTTACCCTTTGGTAACTGTTAGTCCATTCTTGGGTTCTGTGATTCTACTGCTGTTCTGTTCCTTCAGTTTTTCTTTTGTTCTTATACTCCACAGATGAGTGAAATCATTTGTTATTTGTCTTTCTCTGCTTGGCTTATTTCACTGAGCATAATACCCTCTAGCTCCATCCATGTTGTTGCAAATGGTAGGATTTGTTTTCTTCTTATGGCTGAATAATATTCCATTGTGTATATGTACCACATCTTCTTTATCCATTCATCTACTGATGGACACATGTTGCTTCCATTTCTTCACTATTGTAAATAGTGCTGCGATAAACATTGTCTTTTTCAAACTGGAGTGCTGCATCCTCAGGGTAAATTCCTAGTAGTGGAATTCCTGGGTCAAATGGTAAGTCTATTTTGAGCATTTTGAGGAATGTCCATGTTGCTTTCCACCATGGTTGAACTAATTTACATTCCCAACAGCAGTGTAGGAGGGTTCCCCTTTCTCTACAACCTCACCAACATTTGTTGTTATTTGTCTTTTGGATGATGGCTATCCTTACTGGTGTGAGGTGATATTTCATTGTGGTTTTAATTTGCATTTCTCTGATAACTAGGGATGTGGAGCATCTTTTCATGTGTCTGTTGGCCATCTGAATTTCATCTTTGGAGAACTCTCTGTTCAGCTCTTCTGCCCATGTTTGAATTGCATTATTTGCTTTTTGTTTGTTGAGGAGCATGAGCTCTTTATATATTTTGAATATCAAGCCTATATCGGATCTGTCATTTACGAAAATATTCTAACATACTGTAGGGTACCATTTTGTTCTATTGATGGTGTCCTTTGCTGTACAGAAGCTTTTCAGCTATATATAGTACCATTTGTTCACTTTTGCTTTTGTTTTCCTTGCCTGGAGAGATATATTCATGAAGAAGTCGCTAATGTTCATATCCAAGAGATTTTCGCCTGTTTTTTTCTAAGAGTTTTATGGTTTCATTACTTACATTCAGGTCTTTGATCCAGTTTGAATTTATTTTTGTGTATGGGTTTAGACAGTGATCCAGTTTCATTCTCTTACATGTAACTGTCCAGTTCTGCCAGCACCATCAGTTGAAGAGACTGTCATTTCCCCATTGTATGTCCATGGCTCCTTTATCAAATATTAATTAACCATATATGTTCGGGTTAATGTCTGGAGTCTCTAATCTGTTCCACTGGTCTGTGGCTCTGTTCTTGTGCCAGTACCAAATCGTTTTGATTACTATGGCTTTGTAGTAGAGCTTGAAGTTGGGGAGTGAGATTCCTACCACTTTAGTCTTCTTTCTCAGGATTGCTTTGGCTATTCGGGGTCTGTGGAGTTTCCATATGAATTTTTTAGCTGTTTGTTCCAGTTTGTTGAAGAATGTTGTTGGTAATTTGATAGGGATTGCATCAAATATGTACATTGATTTCAGCAGGATGGCCATTTTGACAATATTAATTCTTCCTAGCCAAGAGCATGGGATGAATTTCCATTTGTTACTGTCCTCTTTAATTTCTCTTAAGAGTGTCATAGTTTTCAGGGTATAGGTCTTTCACTTCTTTGGTTAGGTTTATTCCTAGGTATTTTATTCTTTTTGATGCAATTGTGAATGGAATTGTTTTCCTGATTTCTCTTTCTATTGACTCATTTTTAGTGTACAGGAAAGCCACAGATTTCTGCGTGTTAATTATGTATCCTGCTACTTCACTGTATTCCGATATCAGTTCTAGTAGTTTTGGAGTGGAGTCTTTAGGGTTTTTTATGTACAATATCATGTCATCTGCAAATAGTGACAGTTTAACTTCTTCTTTACCAATCTGGATTCCTTGTATTTCTTTGTTTTGTCTAATTGCCGTGGCTAGGATTTCCACTACTATGCTAAATAGCAGTGGGGAGAGGGGGCATCCCTGTCTAGTTCCCGATCTCAGAAGAAAAGCTTTTAGCTTCTCACTGTTCAGTACAATGTTGGCTCTGGGTTTATCGTATATGGCCTTTATTATGTTGAGGTACTTGCGCTCTATACACATTTTGCTGAGACTTTTTATCATGAATGGATGTTGAATTTTGTTGAATGCTTTTTCAGCATCTATGGAGATGATCATGTGGTTTTTGTCCTTCTTTATGTTGATGTGGTGGATGACGTTGATGGATTTTCGAATGTTGTACCATCCTTGCATCCCTGGGATGAATCACACTTGGTCGTGGTGTATGATCCTTTTGATATATTTTTGAATTTGGTTGGCTAAAATTTTATTGAGTATTTTTGCATCTATGTTCATCAGGAATATTGGTCTGTAATTTTCTTTTTTGTTGGGGTCTTTGCCTGGTTTTGGTATTAGGGTGATGTTGGCTTCATAGAATGAGTTTGGGAGTATTCCCTCCTCTTCTATTTTTTGGAAAACTTTAAGGAGAATGGGTATTACATCTTCTCTGTATGTCTGATAAAATTCCGAGGTAAATCCATCTGGCCCAGGTGTTTTTTTCTTGGGTAGTTTTTTGATTACCTCTTCAATTTCTTTGCTGGTAATTGGTTTGTTTAGATTATGTGTTTCTTCCTTGGTCAGTTTTGGAAGGTTGTACTTTTCTAGGAAGTTGCCCATTTCTTGTAGGTTTTCCAGCTTCTTAGCATATAGGTTATCATAGTACTCTCTAATAATTCTTTGTATTTCTGTTGGGTCTGTCATGGTGTTTCCTTTCTCATTTCTGATTCTGTTGATGTGTGTTGATTCTCTTTTTCTCTTAATAAGTCTTGCTAGAGGCTTATCCATTTTGCTTATTTTCTCAAAGAACCAGCTCTTGGTTTCATTGATTTTTTCTATTGTTTTATTCTTCTCAATTTTGTTTATTTCTTCTCTGATCTTTATTATATCCCTCCTTCTGCTGTCTTTGGACCTCATTTGTTCTTCTTTTTCCAATTTTGATAATTGTGACATTAGACTCTTCATTTGGGTTTGTTCTTCCTTCTTTAAATATGCCTGAATTACTGTATACTTTCCTCTTAAGACTGCTTTTGCTGCGTCCCACAGAAATTGGGGCTTTGTATTGTTTTTGTCATTTATTTCCATATATTGCTGGATCTCCATTTTAATTTGGTCATTGATCCATTGACTATTTAGAAGCGTGTTGTTAATCCTCCATGTATTTGTGAGCCTTTTTGTTTTCTTGGTACAATTTATTTCTAGTTTTATACCTTTGTGATCTGAAAAGTTGGTTGGTAGGATTTCAATCTTTTTGAATTTACTGAGGCTCTTTTTGTGGCCTATTATGTGGTCCGTTCTGGAGAATGTTCCATGTGCACTTGAGAAGAATGAGTATCCTGTTGCATTTGGGTGTAGGGTTCTATAGATGTCTATTAGGTCCATCTGTTCTAATGTGTTGTTCAGTGCCTCTGTGTCCTTATTTTCTGACTGGTTGATCTGTCCTTTGGAGTGAATGGTGTGTTGAAGTCTCCTAAAATGAATGCATTGCAGTCTATTTCCTCCTTAAGTTCTGTTAGTATTTGTTTAACATATGCTGGTGCTCCTGTGTTGGGTGCATATATATTTATAGTGGTTATATCCTCTTGTTGGACTGAGCCCTTTATCATTATGTAATGTCCTTCTTTATCTAATGTTACTTTCTTTGTTTTGAAGTCAGTTTTGTCTGATACTAGTACTGAAACACCTGCTTTTTTCTCCCTATTGTTTGCATGAAATATCTTTTTCCGTCCCTTGACTTTTAGTCTGTGCATGTCTTTGGGTTTGAGGTGAGTCTCTTGTACGCAGCATATAGATGGGTCTTGTTTTTTTATCCATTCAGTGACTCTATGTCTTTTGATTGGTGCATTCAATCCATTTACATTTAGGGTGATTATCAAAAGGTATGTATTTATTGCCATTTCAGGCTTGAGATTTGTGGTTACCAAAGGTTCCAGATTACTTTCCTTACTATCTAAGAGTCTAACTTAACTCATTTAGTGTGCTGTTACAAACACAATCTAAAGGTTCTTTTCTGTTTCTCCTCCTTTTTCTTCCTCCTTCATTCTTTATATATTAGGTATCAAATTCTGTACTTTTTGTCTATCCTTTGATTGACTTTGGGGATAGTCAATTTAATTTTGCATTTGCCTCGAAATTACCTGCTCCACCCTCCCTACCATGATTTTACTACCTCTGGTGACAGCTATCCAACCCTAGGAACACTTCCATCTATAGCAGTCCCTCCAAAAGAGACTGAAGAGATGGTTTATGGGAGGTAAACTCTCTCAGCTTTTGCTTATCTGGAAATTGTTTAATCCCTCCTTCAATTTTAAATGACAATCTTGCTGGATAAAGTAATCTTGGTTCCAGGCCCTTCTGCTTCATGGCATTTAATACATCATGCCACTCCCTTCTGGCCTGTAAGGTTTCTGCTGAGAAGTCTGATGTTAGTCTGATGGGCTTTCCTTTGTATGCGATCTTATTTCTGCCTCTGTCTCCTTTTAACAGTCTGTGCTTATCCTTGATCTTTCCCATTTTAATTACTGTGTCTTGCTGTTGTCTTCCTTGGGTCCCTCGTGTTGGGGGATCTGTGGATCTCCATGGTCTGACAGGCTATGTCCCTCCCCAGATTGCAGAAGTTTTCAGCAACTACCTCCTCAAAGACACTTTCTATCCCTTTCTCTCTCTATTCTTCTTCTGGTATCCCTATAATGCAAATATTGTTCCATTTGGATTGGTCACACAGTTCTCTCAATATTCTTTCAGTTTTAGAGATCCTTTTTTCTCTCTGTTCCTCAGCTTCTTTGTATTCCTCTTCTCTATTTTCTGTTTCATTTATTGTCTCCTCCACCGTATCCAACCTGCTTTTAATACCCTCCATCGTGTTTTTTAATGATTGGATCTCTGACCTAAGTTTATTCTTGAGTTCTTGGATGTTTTTCCGTACCTCCATTAGGATGTTGATGATTTTTATTTTGAGCTCCCTTTCAGGAAGAGTCACGAGGTCATATCATTTAAATCTTTCTCGGTAGTTGTATTAACAATTTTACTCTGGACAGGGTTCCTTTGGTGTTTCATGTTTGTATATGGTGCCTCTAGTGTCCAGAAGCTCTATTGTGGAGCTTCTCACCCCCTGAAGCAATGTCGGGGGTTGCAGGTGAGTGGTACTGGTGCCTGGGAGTAGGAAAGAGCTGTTCCCCACCTCCTGGCTGCTGTGCCTGTCTCCACTGCCTGAGCCAGTGGGGCGGGCACACAGGTATAAGTTTTTGTCCGAGAGCAGCCAGGTATGAATCCCTGCTTTCCACAAGCAGCTGGAATCCCAGTCTCCCCAGGACCCCTGCCTGTATTAACTTTCCAACCCAGTAGTCATGCGAATCTCATGAAAGCCCCGTGAAATGTAGGTTTGTGCTCCCAGTGCATATCTCTGGGGATAGGTATTCAGCAGTCCCCAGACTTCCACTCCCTCCCCACTTCGTTTCTCTTCCTCCCACCGGAAATCTGGGGTGGGGGAGGGGCTCAGGTCCCACGGAGCTATAGCTCTGGTATGTTACCCCGTTCGCTGACGTCTGCTCTTTTCTCCAGGTGTGTGCAGTCTGGCACTGTCCTCTTTCCTGTTGCTCTCTCAAGATTAATTGGGCCAATTAAATTTTCTATTTGTATCCAGTTTTAGAAGGAAACCTCTGTCTCTCCTCTCATGCCGCCATCTTTAATCCAGGACTTGCTTTTTTATCCATTCTATTTCTCTATGTCTTTTGATTGGTGCATTCAGTCCATTTACATTTAGGGTGACTATTGAAAGATGTGTACTTATTGCCATTGCAGGTTTCAGATTCGTGGTTACCAAAGGTTCAAGGTTAGCTTCTTTAGTATCTTACTGCCTAACTTAGCTCACTTATTGAGCTGTTATACACACTGTCTGGAGATTCTTTTCTTCTCTCCCTTCTTATTCCTCCTTCTCCATTCTTTATATGTTGGTTGTTTTATTCTGTGCTCTTTTGTGTTTCCCTTAAGTGCTTTTTGTGGGTAGTTGATTTTATTTTTTTCCTTTAGTTAATATTTCGTTGGTCTGCTTTCTTTGCTATGATTTTATTTTCTCTGGTGACATCTGTTTAGTCTTAGGGGTGCTCACGTCTAGAATAGTCCCTCTAAAATACCCTGTAGAGGTGGTTTGTGGGAGGCAAATTCCCTCAACTTTTGATTGTCTTGGAATTGTTTAATCCCTCCTTTATATTTACATGATATTCATGCTGGATACAGTATTCTTGGTTCAAGGCCCTTCTGTTTCATTGCATTAAATATATCATGCCATTCTTTTCTGTCCTGTAAGGTTTCTGTTGAGAAGTCTGATGATAGCCTGATGGGTTTTCCTTTATAGGTGACCTTTTTCTTCTCTCTAGCTGCTGTTAAATCTCTGTCCTTGTCGTTGATCTTTGCCATTTTAATTATTATGTGTCTTGGTGTTGTCCTCCTTGGGTCCTTCCTGTTGGGAGTTCTGTGTACTTCCGTGGTCTGATCGATTATTTCCTTCCCCAGTTTGGGGAAGTTTTCAGCAATTATTTCTTCAAAGACATTTTCTATCCCTTTTTCTCTCTCTTCTACTTCTGGTACACCTATAATGCGGATATTGTTCCTTTTGGATTGGTCACACAGTTCTCTTAATATTGTTTCTTTCCTGGAGATCCTTTTATCTCTCTCTGTGTCAATTTCTATGGGTTCCTGTTCTCTGGTTTCTATTCCATCAATGGCCTCTTGCATCTTATCCATTCTGCTTATAAGTCCTTCCAGAGTTTGTTTCAGTTCTGTAATCTCCCTCCAGACATCTGTAATCTCACTCCGGACTTCATCCCTTAGCTCTTGTATATTTCTCTGCATCTCTGTCAGCATGTTTATGATTTTTATTTTGAATTATTTTTCTGGAAGACTGGTTAGGTCTCTCTCCTTCTCAGGTGTGACTCTGTGATCTTTGCTTCAGATTTTGCCTTTTCATGGTGATAGAGATAGTTTGCAGAGCGGGCACAAGTGATGGCTGGGAGAACGTTCCTTCTTGTCCTTTTTATTGGTTTGTAGCCTTCCTCTTCTGGGAGAACAGTGACCTCTAGTGGCTTGTGCTAGGCATCTGTGCGCAGATGGGGCTTCTGATTCTTGCCCAGCCGCTATGGAGTTTATCTCCATTGTTACTGTGGGCATGGCCTGCCCCGGGCTGCTGCTCCGATATGGCAGAGCCGCGTCGGAGGGGAAACATCTGGGAGGCTATTTATCTCTGTGAGGGGCCTCTAAGCTGCCCTGCTATCCAGGGGGTTAGGGTGCATATAGTTCCCCAGATTCCCTCCTGCTGGGCTAGGTGTCCCAGGGCAATTCCATCCATCTGTGGGGTCCCTGTCCCTTTAAGACTTCCAAAAAGCACTCGCTTTTCTTTGTTCCCAGGTCACTGGTTGTGTGGACCCACTGACAGGTCTTACTGTCCTGTTTCCCTGGTTTTCAGCACCCCACGCATGCACTGTGTCTGTGCTCTGGTGAGGATGGCTAGGTCTGGGTGTTTAGCAGTCCTGGGCTCCTTCTCCCTCCCCGCTCTGACTCTTCTCCTCCCTCTTGGGAGCTGGGGTGAGGGGCGTTCGGGTCCTGCCGGGCCGGGGCTTGTATCTTACCCCCTCCATGAGGTGCTGGGTTCTCGCAGGTGTGGATGCAGTCTGGCTGTTGTCCTGTGTCTTCTGGTCTCTCTTTTAGGAAGAGTTGTCTTTGTTGTATTTTCAAAAATATATATGGTTTTGGGAGGGGATTTCCGCTGCTCTACTCATGATGCCATCTTGGCTCTGCCTTGTTTTTGCATATATTTTTATTATTGACACATGTAGAATTATTTTTCAATTTCCACTTTTAATTATTTGTGCTAATATACAGAGATAAATAATAATTTTATATCTTTTATGTTGCAATGGACTAAGTTATTTTAATATACATTTTAATGGATTTTTTGACATTTTATACCTAGACAATACTGATTATAGAAGCGGAAGAATAAGAAAATAATGAAAATATACTCACCCTAGATACTAGGGATCACCACATGGAATTACATGGTAGGTATATCTAAGAATAATGTGTAAAACTGTGAGGTGTTTTACAGAATGAAATTTATGATGTTTTCAAGGAAGCTACATGAAGTGAGAGGTTTATAGGTTGGCTAGGCCAGTCAGGATTCTAAACAATACAGAACAGAGGATCCTTAATAATAACATTCTACTAAGGAGGAATAATTTGGAATGTAATCCACCTTAAGCAAAATAGGGATACTGGGACTAGAGAAAATTAATGATACAGAAAATGGGTGTGAAATGTGGGAGGAGCAGCATAGAAGTTACATGAGAGGTAGTTAAACTAGGAAATCATATGTTTTTTGCTTTATCATGATATCAGAAGGAGCTCCAGAACAATGCATACAGAAATGCTAACATTGTTGATTCCCTTGCCCCCTACTCTGTATGTAGGAATCTCCTAAAGTAAATAAAACTTCATTTAACTTTGAGAATATGGGGATGGCAATTTTAGAATAGTGGAAATAATTATATGAATAATATAAGACATAAAACTATAAACCAAAAACTGTAAATCTTTGGAACCATTGGTTTAATGCAAGTCCTCTTAAAATTCCAGCAAGTTTTTTTTTTTTTTTTGGTAGATTAAGAAAATCCTATTCTAAAATTAATATGAAAAGGCACTGGCCCTAGAATTGCTAAAACAATTTTGACAATGAAGTATAAGTGGTAAGAATCATACTGCTTCATATTAAAGCTAATTGCATATCTAAAGTAATCACAACAGTGTGGTATTTGCAGAGATCAGTGGGACAGAATTGGGAATGCAGAAATAGACTCATACAAATATGCCCACTGATTTTGACAAAGTTGTAACATCAGTTCAATGGGAAAAGGAAAATCTATTTAACTCAGATTGCTAAAGGTCTTGTACACTGCAATAAATAAATAAATTTCAAGCTAAATCTCATTTCTTATATGAAAATTAACTAAAAATTAACTATAGATAGATGGATACATAAAACATAAAACTAGAAAAAATTTTAAAAATTAAATGCATACAAACATTTGGGTCCAGGCCTAGAAAAGAAGTTCTTAGACTTGAACAAAAAGTGCAAAAAAAAGGAAAATCAGATAAATTTATCAAAATTAAAATTTCTATGAAACACTAAGTTAAGAAGATGAAAAGATGAAATACATATTGGAGGAGAATTATTCTAACATACAAATCCAACAAAGGACTACTAACTGGAATACTGGAATGTATTCCTTAAAATCATTAAAATCTCAAAAGCAAAAAATAAAACTAAAAAAATAATAATATACTGCAACTAGAAAATGAGCAAATGAAATGACCCTATATTTCAGAGAGGATGATATATAAATGACAAATAAGAACAAGAAATGATGCTTAACATCATTAGTCATTCAAAAAATACAAATTTAAAACACAACTAGGTATCACTATGCAACTATCACAAAGGCTAAAATACAAGTAATTGTGACAACTCCAAGTACTGATGAGGATGTAGAGAAATTGAATCACTCATAAACTGCTGGTAGAAATGAAAGTAATACATCCAACTTGGAAAATATTTTGGCACATTCTTATGAAATTAAGAACTTTTTGTCTAGGCCTAGACCCAAATGTTCATAAGCATTTAATTTTTAAAATTTTTTCTAGTTTTATGTTTTTCCATGTATTTCCATGGTTAATTGCCATCTTAGATATTTATTGCAGAGAAATGAGAATTTATATTTTTACAAAAACCTATACATGAATGTTCATATTACTCACATTAGACAAAAACTAGAAACAACACAGATGCCCTTCAACAGGTAAATTGTTAAACTGTGGTACATATAGTCAGTATAATGACAGTAGTAAAAAGGAACAAATTATTAATACATGCAATAACCTGAATGAATTTCCAGGGAATTATACTGTGACAAAAGGACAAACCCTAGTATTATGACTTCATTTATAAAACATTAAGGAAATGACAAAATTACAGAAATAGAGACCATATTTATAGTAGATGGGGTTAGTTACCAGGGCTAGGTAGGGTAGCTATTAAAGGTCAACACGAGGTATCCCTGAAGTGATGCAACTGTTCTCAATTGTGTTGGTACATACATGAACCCACAAATCTGAGAAAACTGGAGGAGAATATATTGGAGGAGAACTAAACACACACATACAAATAAGTACAAGCAAAATTTGGAAATTCTGAATAAAGTAGGTGGAATTATCAATGTCACTCTGGTTGTGATATTGTAATGTTTCACAAATTGTAACCATTGGGGAGTAAAATGTACACTGTGTAATTATGTGTGAATCTATGATTACCTCCATAAAAGTTTCAACTAAAAAATTACTAAGAGATTTGAGACATACATACAAGGCAATGGCAAAAACATACAGATAAATAAAAAATACTAAAAAAATAAATAGGAATTCTGGTTTCATGTCTGATATGTATGGAGATTGGAAGTCATCTCTTATCCTGACAAGAAACTTGCTGAACAGAACAAAAATCAATAGCTCCTTATAGATCTATCAATGCAATAATGTCATAGGGCAAATTGCTGCCCTCTGAATTGAAGAGACAGACAGGCAGATACATACAAGAATTATAACCTACCAAAAAGCCCAAAAGCAGAAAATTCTATGGAAACCCGTACCAGGGTAGGAAAAATATGAACTATAATTGATGAATTGCTGGATGCTCAGTGTGGCCAACTCCCAAGCATTAAAAATTTAAGTGGGGCCCAATTTGGGGGGTCTTCTACAGTTTTGTGAGTTTACTTCCAGGAGCACTACCAGGTTCTTACAGTGAAGATGAGGAAAAAAGAAAACCTTGTTCTGGCAGGGAGAGGGGAAAAGTAGCCATTTTGAAATATGCTTAAAGCATTACTTTCTTAATGAGGCCTGCCCTCAGGAGAAGCTATTTATAAGAGACTAACTGACTGGGATTTTGCCAGAGTCTAACTTGTTGGGACCTTTTGCCTCTTTTAGGCCTGTGATGGCCACAGACTGGAGGTTTCCCTCCTCCCTCATTACTTCCGCGTTCGTGGCCTAACTAGCTTCCCGCACGTGCGCTCTTGGCCCTAGCTCCGCCACCCCACCTAACCCGAAACTTGCCTAAAGACCCTAGTGACAGATGAGATATTCAATTCCCATTGGTTTCTGTTACTTCCTTATCTTCCCCTATATAACTAAGCCTCTGACGGAATAAAGCTGAGTTTTGCTGCGCCCTTGAGGCTGACACATCTCCCGGCTTGGTTTGGTTTTGTTTTTCCCCGGATCTCAGGGGAGGGTGTCCAAGCCACCAACACTTGCCCTCTTGCTCAGCCCTGGGGATAACAGGCTGGTCCTACTTGTCCCCCCACCTTCTTGTTGCTGAAGAGCAACACTAACTGACTAGAAAGGAAAGAAATATCTTTCAGCTTCCTTTAGCCTTCCAAGTGGGGGAAGAGAAATATCCAGCTCCAGTCCTATCTTGTCTTCTTGTCTCACCCAAGGCAGAAAAAAAAAAAAGAATAACTTGGGAAGTTTATGCCAGGAGCACAGGCCCACAGAAGCACTGACCCATAATCATAGGACTACAGAAAGTCTCCCTTCAGATCTTACAACCACATAAACATGTCTCCTGCATAATAACAGGGGCCCACAACTGAAAGAACTGCATGTCTTTAAGAAGTCTTAAGGAAATCCAAAAACAGGGAAGACAAAAGGACACCAGAGAAAATTTTAGCCTTTGAAACCTACAGCTACAGCATATAGTAACACAGCCTAACATCTACACAGTTAAGATGCCTAAAAGCCTATTTACTTCATTTTTAACCTACTATATCATGACCAACTTTCAACAAAAATTATAAAACATATTAAAAACAAAAAATGTTTGAAGAGACAGAGCAATATCGAACCAGATTCAGATATGGCATAGATACTGAAATTATCGGATAGGGAATATAAAACAACCACAATTAATATGCTTAGGACTCTAATGGGAAGGGCAAATACATGAAAAATACATGGTTCATGTAAGCAGAGAGATGGAAATTCTAAGAATCAAAAGGAAATGCTAGAAATCAAAAACATTATAATGGAAATGAAAATGCCTTTGATGATTTTATGGTTTCTTCAATAGATTAGACATGACCAATAAAAGAATCACTGAGCTTGAATAAATGCCAATAGAAATTTCCAAAACTGAAATGCAAAGAGGAAAAAGAAAGGAAAAACCAGGACAAAATATCCTGCAACTGTTGGACAATTAAAAAATAGTGTAACATATGTGTAAAGGGACTATACACAGAAGAGAGAGAGGAACAGATAATATATTCAAAGCTTTAATGACAGAATTTTCTAAAAATAATGATAGAAACTAAACTAGAGTCAAAGAACACTCAGCAGAGTAAGATACATTTAAAAAAAACATGTAGACACAGGGATATCATGTTCACACTACATGAAAAAAATTTTGACCGAAGCCAGAGGGAAAATATACCTTATTTATAGAGGAACAGGACAGGAATTACCTTGGGCTTCTCTTCAGATATCATGCAAGCAAGAACAAAATACTTAAACTGTTGAAGGAAAGAAACATCAACCTAAAATTCAGATTCCAGTAAAATTATTGTACAAAAGTAAAGGAAGAAAAATAAAAATATTCTCTGACAAAAGAAAAAAAAGAATGAGGGAATTTATCACCAAAAAATCTGCCTTGCAAGAAATATAAAAACAAACTCTTAAAAAGAAGGAAATTGATATAGGTCAGAAATTCATATCTATTTAAAGGGAGGAAGAGCATTAGAGGCGGAATTAAAGAGGAGTAAATAAAATCTTTCATTTTTCTTTTCTCTTGATTGATCTCACAGAAAACAGTTTGGCCACAATAATAATAGCAATGGTGACTTCTGTGATTATAGGTAATGACAGCAATGTTATAAAGAGTTGGAGGGAGGAATTGAGAACATGCTATTATAAGGTACTTGTACTACCTGGGAGGTGGCAAAGTATTATCTGAAAGTGCACCTGGATTAGTTGTAAATGCATATGGCAAAATGAAAGGCAACCACTAAAAGTTTTTTAAAGAAAAAGGAAGTATAAAGATATGCTAACAGAGGAGAAAAAATTAAATTATATAAAATACTCAATAAAAATCAGAGAAGGCAGGAAAACAGTGGAAAACTAAAGAGAAACAAAGAAAAAGGTCAGTGAAAAGAGGAAAAATTATAGTAGATATTAATCCAACTATATCAATAATCCATTTTTAACATCAATAGTCTAAATATACCAATTAAAAGACAAAAATTATCAGAAAACAGCAGAAGGAATATCTCCTAATGATGTATTGCCTCATTGTATGAGTTAAGTATTATCCTAATACCAAACCCAGACTAAGATACTATAAGCAAGTAAAGCTACAGTCCAATATGTACCCTGAACATATATACAAACATCTTTAACAAAAAATTAGTAAATGTAAACCAACAATGTATAAAATGAATTATATAGCAGTGGGATTTATTCCCAGTATTCAACACTGGTTCAATATTAAAAAATTCAACATAAGCCATCATATCAGCATGCTAAAGAAGAAAATCATGTGATCATATCAATGGATGAAGAAAAAGCATTTGCCAAAATCAAACACCTATTCATGATAAAAACACAGGTAAATTAGGAGCAGCAGGGAATTTCCTACACTTCATAAAGAACATATAGCAACAACTTACATCATACTTACTGGTGAGATCCTAGGTTGTCTCCCTATGATCAAAGCAAGATGTCCCCTCTTACCACTCCTATTTAACATTATACTAGAACTCAGATAATACAGTAAGAGAAGAAAAGGAAATAATAGATATTGGAGAGGAAGAAATAAAACTTTGTGCACAGATGACACTATTCTGTAGAAAATCACAATCAACAAAAATTACTTTAATAAATCAATGATCACAGCAAGGTTTTAGGATTCAAGGTTAATATACAGAAGTCAATTGCTTCATTAATATAGCAGCAATTAACAATGGGAATTTAAAATTAAAAGCGTGGTGTCATTTATATTACCACAAAAAATGATAATTATGAATCTAACAAATACACACAAGATTTATATGAGGAAAACTATAAAACTCTGATGAAAGGAATGAAAAATACAAATAAATGGAGAAATATTCAATGCATATGGATAGCCAGACCCAATATTTTCAAGATTTTAGTTCTTTCTAAGTTGACCTATAGATTTAACAAAATCTCAGTCAAAATCACAAAAAGTTATTTGTGAATCTAGACTAAATTTAATGTTCATGGAAAGAAAAATGACTCAAAATACACAATGCAATATTGAAGAAGAACAAAGTTGGGGGAACTGACACTAACAGACTTCAAGATATACCATAAGGCTACAGTAATAAAGATAGTGTGTTTTTGAAAAACAATAGACAAACAGATTAACAAAATGGAGGGGAGGGCCCAGAAATTGACCAACACAAATACAGTCAACTGATCTTTGACAAAGGACAAAGGAAAATTTGGTGCAGAAAGGAATATTCCCAACAATTGCTCAAACAATTGGACATCCCCATGCCAAAAAAAAAAAATGAACCTAGATGAACATCTTAAAATTTCACAAAAGTAACTCAAAAATGACCATAGTCCTAAATGTAAAATATAAAGTAATAAAAATAGTAGAAGATATCATAGAGAAAATTTAGTTGACCTTGGTTTGATGATGACTTTTAAATATAACACCAAAAGCACTATCCATGAAAAACAAATAGGTTGAATTTCATTAAAATTGGAAACTTCTTCTCTGTAAATGACCTGTTAAGACAATGAAAAGACAAGACCCAGAATGAGGACAAATTTGGCAGAAAATTTATCTGATAAATACTGGCATCCAAAATACACACAAAAATTCTTAAAATTCAACAACAAGAAATCAAACCCAGTTAAAAACCAAAAAAAAGATTTTAAGGTACACTTCACCAGGGAAGATATAGAGGGCAAATAAGCATATGAAATTATGTTCAACATCATTTGTCACTAGAGAATTGAAAATTAAAACAAAAATTATATAACATTACACATTTAATATGATGGCTAAAATCCAAACTGACAACATCAAATACCGGCAAGATTGTGGTACAACAGAATCTCTCATTCATGACAGACACAGAAAGTAGTACAGCCACTTTGGAAGACAGCTGGGCCATTTCCTACAAAACTAAACATACTCTAACCATATGATCTAGTAATCTTGCTCCGTGGTATTTAAACAAATGAGATGAAAATGTTTGTCCACAAAAAATCCCTTACAGCTTTATTCATAATTACAAAAACTTAGAAGCAACCCAGATTTAAGTAGGTGAGTGGATAAATAATCTGTGTTACATCCATCATACCTTATAATAATATGTTATTCATCATTGAAAAGAAATGAACTATCAAGCCACACACATACATAAAAATGGTGTAACCTTAAATACATATTGATAAGTAAAAAAATTCAATCTAAGAAGACTACATATGCTGTATACATATACTGTATACTACAAATACCATATAAGCTAATCATATGACACTCTGGAAATAACATCCTCAGAGATGTTAAAAGATCAGTGGTTGCCACAGGTTTGGGTGAAGGAAGCAAGATATGAATAGTTGGAACAGAGAATTTTAGGGCACTGATTCCATTTTGCATAATACTGGGATGGTGCATGCATATCATTATATATTATTCCAAACCTATAGAATATACAATATAAAGAGTGCACCATGTAAACTATGGACTACAGTTAATATATCAATTTTGGATCATCAATCTTAATAAATGTATCATATTAATGCAATATTTTAGTAATATGGGAAGCTGGGAGAATTATATGCAAACTTCTACCTTCCACTAATTCTTCCTGTACTACTAAATGTGTTAAAAAAATAAACTCGAATAAGTAATAAACAATTAAATATAAACCTACAAAAATGAGTTATCTTTGACTTCAAATTTTCTCCTAATGTATTTTTCCCTACATAAAGAAGATAAAGTTTCTAGTATAAACTGCTTCTATTATACTTCCTAATACAATTTTAACTGTGATACTTAGAAGAGCTAGATAGACTACCCTAGGGATCATCAAGCACAATTCAAACATAGTTTTTCAGTTTGGATAAATAATTACTCAAAAAAAAATTGGTGGTCTTTAATACTTTTATCCACAAACAGAAATAATTCACAAATCACATTTATTAATTAAATAACTATAAAATATGTTTATAATATCAATATCAAAAGTGAATGAAAAATAACCTGTTGTATTGGGTTTTTTTTCACTTTATGTAGACATATACGGGAAGAAAAAAGTTGCAAATCCAATATAGAATTTGTTCCTACTTTTTCACTTATTTGGAGAGAAATAAGCACATATAGATTGCATGGACCCATGGGAAATTATTTACTTATACAAAAATAAGCTATTCAAGTGAGTATCTAGACCTGTATATTCTGCTGAATTTCTTTTACATTTTTTATTAGGTATTATTGATATACACTCTTATGAAGGTTTCACATGAAAAAAAATGTGGTTGCTACATTTACCCATATTATCAAGTCCCTACCCATATCCCAGTGCAGTAACTGTCCATCAGTGCAGCAAGTTGCCAGAGATCCACTATGTCCCTTCTCTGTGATACACTGGTCTCCCCGTAATCCCCCACACCATGTGTACTAAACATAATACCCCTCAGTCCCCTTCTCCCTCCCTCCCCACCCGCCCTCCCACACCCCTCCCCTTTGGTAACCACTAGTTCATTATTGGAGTCTCTGAGTCTGCTACCATTTTGTTCCTTCAGTTTTCTTTGGTTGTTATACTCCACAAATGGAGGAAATCATTTGGCATTTGTCTTTCTCCAGCTGGATTATTTAACTGAGCATAATGTCCTCCAGCTCCATCCATGTTGTTGCAAATGGTAGAATTTTTTTCTTTCTTATGGCTGAATACTATTCCATTCTATATATGTACCACATCATCTTTATCCATTCATCTAAAGATGTACACTTAGGTTGCTTCCATATCTTGGCTATTGTAAAAAGTGCTGTGCTGAACATAGGAGTACATATGTCTTTTTGAATCTGAGAAGGTGTATTCTTTGGGTATATTCCAAGAAGTAGGATTCTGGGGTCAAATGGTATTTCTATTTTTAGTTTTTTGAGGAACCTCCATATTGCTTTCCACAGTGGTTGAACTAGCTTACATTCCCACCAGCAGTGTAGGAGGGTTCCCCTTTCTCCACATCCTTGCCAGCATTTGTTGTTCTTAGTCTTTTCGATGCTGGCCATCCTTACTGGTGTGAGGTGATATCTCATTGTGGTTTTGATATGCATTTTCCTGATGATTACTGATGTGGAGCAACTTTTCATGTGTCTGTTGGCCATCTGAATTTCTTTGGAGAACTGTCTCTTCATATCCTCTGCCCATTTGTTAATTGAGTTATTTACTTTTCGGGTGTTGAGTCATGTAAGTTCTTTACATATTTTGGATGTTAACCTGTTGTGAGATATGTCATTTACAAATATATTCTTCCATAATATAGGATGCCTTTTTGTTATGTTGATGGTGTGCTTTGCTGTACAGAAACTTTTTAGTTTGATGTAGTCCCATGAGTTCTTTTGCTTTTGTTTCCCTTGCTCAAGGAGATGTGTTCAGGAAGAAGTTTCTCATGCTTAATTTCAGGAGATTTCTGCCTATGTTGTCTTCTAAGAGTTTTATGGTTTCATGACTTACATTCAAGTCTTTGATCCACTTTGAGTTTACTTTTGTGTGTGTGGTTAAACAATAATCCAGTTTCATTCTATTGCATGTAGCTGTCAAGTTTTGCCAACACCAGCTGTTGAAGAGGTTGTCATTTCCCCATTGTATGTCCATGGCTCCTTTATCATATATTAATTGACCATATATGGTTGGGTTTATATCAGGGCTCTCTAGACTGTTCCATTGCTATATGGGTCTGTTTTAGTGCCAGTATCAAATTGTCTTGATTACTGTGGCTTTGTAGCAGAGTTTGAAGTTGAGGAGCATAATCCCCGGAGCTTTATTTTCCCTTCTCAGGATTGCTTTGACTATTTGGGTTCTTTGGTTGATCCATATGAATTTTAGAATGATTTTCTCTAGTTCTTTGAAGAATGCTGTTGCTATTTTGGTAGGAATTCCATTGAATCAGTAGATTGCTTTAGGAAGGATGGCCATTCTGACAATATTAATTCTTCCTATCCATGAGCACGGGACATGTTTCCATTTATTGGTATCCTCTTTAATTTCTGTGAGTGTCTTGTTGTTCTCAGGCTATAGGTCTTTCACTTCCTTGGTTAGGTTTATTCCAACTTATTTTATTCTTTTTGATGCAACTGTGAATGGAATTATTTTCCTGATTTCTGTCTCTGCTAGTTAATTGATAGTGTACAGGAATGCCACAGACTTCTGCATATTAATATTGTATACTACAACTTTGCTGAATTCAGGTATTGGAAGCAACAGTTTTGGAGTGAATTCTTTAGGGTTTTTTATGTACAATATCATGTCATCTGAAAAGAGGGTCAGTTTACCTTCTTCCTTGCCAATCTGGATGTTTTTTATTTCTTTGTGTTTTCTGATTGCCATGGCTAGGACCTCCAGTACTATGTTGAATAGAAGTGGAGAGAGTGGGCATCTCTGCCTTGTTCCAGATCTTAAAGGAAAAGCTTTCAGCTTCTCGCTGTTAAGTGTGTTGTTGACTGTGGGCTTGCCATATATGGCCTTTATTATGTTGAGGTATTTTCCCTCTATACCCATTTTGTTGAGAGTTTTTATTATGAATGGATGTTGAATTTTGTCAAATCCTTTTTCAGCATCTATGGAGATGATCATGTGGTTTTTGTCCTTCTTTTTGCTGATGTGGTGGATGATGTTGATTAATTTTCGAAAGTTGTACTATCCTTGCATCCCTGGAATAAATCCTACTTGATCATGATGGATGATCTTTTTCATGTATTTTTCAATTCGGTTTGCTAATATTTTGTTGATTATTTTTGCACCTTTGTTCATCAGTGATATTGGTCTGTAATTTTTTTTTTTGTGATGTCTTTGCCTGTTTTAGGTATTAGAGTGATGCTGGCCTCATAGAATGAGTTTGGAAGTATTCCTTCTTCTTCTACTCTTTGGAAAACTTTAAGGAGGATGGGTATTAGTTCTTCACTAAATGTTTGATAAAATTCATCTGGTCCATGGGTTTTATTTCTTTGGTAGATTTTTGAGTACCAGTTCAATTTTTTTGCTGGTAATTGGTCTGTTCATATTTTGTTTCTTTCAGGGTCAACCTTGGAAGTTTGTATTTTTCTAGAAAGTTGTCCATTTGTTCTAGGTTATTCAGTTTGTTAGCATATAATTTTTCATAGTATTATCTAATAATTCTTTGTATTTCTGTGGTATCTGTAGTAATTTTTCCTTTCTCATTTCTGATTCAGTTTATGTGAGTAGACTCTTTTATTCCTGATAAGTCTGGCTAGGTGAAGGGCCCCCACCAGTAAGATGGTGAACTTCCGGCTTCTCTTCTGGGTCCTCAGTTCCTGACGGCATCACCTAAAGACCTATCACCTCTCTCCCCACTCCCACTCCCAGCACCTAGCCAATAGCCACCAGCCCCATAGAAGTAACACCACAATCACCCCATGCCCCTTCCTATGTAACCCAGCACCTTTCCCCAATAAAGCGGAATTCTCTGGTGAATTGCTGCTATGTGTCGCACCTTTCCTTTCATTGGTGCCGAAACCCAGGAGACGGGACACCCGAACTGGGCCCTGTCTTCCCCCCAACACCAGCAGCAGCTTGCCCTCGTCCTCTTTTTCCGGCGCTGGCTCCTCACACTCACCACTCCTCTCTGGCCTTTAGGTAAGTTTTCCCCCGGAGGGGGCCACTATTCCCTGAGCTATCGCAGTGCCATTGATTGTGATCGTCCGGCAAGGCCCTGACGCTCGGGGACAAAGAAGGAACTCTGCTCGCCTCCAGCATTCACGGCTGCAGCAGACCCTCAGGCCCCCCTTCAACAGCCATAAATTGCTGCCTCCGGCCTTCACAGCTGCTGCAGACCCTCAGGCCCCCCTCCAACAGCCATAAATTGCCACCTCCAGCCTTCACGGCTGCAGCAGACCCTCAGGCCCCTCCTCCAACAGCCATAAATGAGGTGACTCCTTTGTGGATGAGAACGCTCCCTTTTCTACTCCCTCCTTCCATTCTACCTGCTGAAATCTGTTCCGTCCGCCAAAAACTGCTAGTACTAGGCACCTCGGACTCCGGCACTCTGCCTTCTTAGAGAAGTCTGGGTGACGACCCACACTTCCTAAGAAACCGACTAGTATACGAGTTTCCGCAGACCACCAAGGATCATCGGGGACGCCCTTTGTCTCCTTGCCGTCTGCTCCCAGTCCAAGGATCTCTGTTCATCTTCCCCAGTTTGTCTCCTTCTCTGTCCTTTAGCCATGGGAGCCTTCTCATCCCTCCCTGAAAGTTCACCTCTTGAATGCCTGCTCAAGTATCTAGCCACCCTCTCCCTGATGCCTGATATAAAACCAAAACTTCTTCGCAAATACTGCTCCCAAGATTGGCCGACATAGCCCATAAACAATAACAACCAATGGCCCGCAGGGGAAACTCTTGATCCTAACATCACTTGCGATATCTTTAACTACTGCCAGCGCCTGAAAAACTGGAAGGAGATTCCCTATACTGAAGCTTTCCGCCTCCTCCCCCCGCCCACCCCCAAGTTCTCCTAGCCTGCAAGCCGTCTCCCCCGCAAAAGCCTCCCGTTCACTCCCTTTCCCCTCCTCTCCTACAACAACCCCTCCCCCTTCCTCCACCACCATCTCCTCCCCCACCTCACCCCCCTTGCAGTTCAAGCCTGAGCCTTTCAGCCCCCCTCTAACTAAGTTCCAAGAGCCTCCTCTGTCTTTGCCCCCATCACCTGTTTCTCCCCCACAGACTGAGCCAGAACCCTTCAGTCCTCCTCAGACTCGGTCCCGAGGGCCTCGCAAAATTATCGCACCCCTCCGGGAAGTAGCAAGATCTGAAGGCATCGTGTGTGTTCACGTCCCTTCCTCCTTAAGAGATTTAACCCAACTTGAGAAATGCCTAAGTTCCTTTTCCACTGATCCCACAATATATATCAGAGAGTTTCAATAGACCCTCCAGTCATACAGCCTCACACATCATGACATTTTCATGCTCCTGGCCAATACCCTCCCTCCTGAAGAGCATAGACGAGTTTGAGACTTCGCCCAAACACATGCCACCTAAACCCACAGGACTGACCCCACCTATCCCCCTGGCCCCACCGCTGTCCCCGAACAAGACACACACTGAGATTATAACACCACCATGAGTCTCCACTCTCGAGATATCTTCGCCTGCTGCTTAATAGCAGGTCTCAAAAAAGCAGCTCGTAAATAGTCAATTTTCAAAAGCTCCCTCCGAGTTCTTAGACAGACTCACTCAAGCCCTATTACAGTATACCAGCCTGGACCCAGAAACGCCTGACGGGAGACATGTCCTTATGACATACTTCCTAGCTCAAAGCTACCCCGACATTAAAGCTAAATTCAAAAGGTTAGAACAGGGCCCCGCTACCCCACAGACTGAGATCCTAACAGTCGCCTTTAAAGTCTTCCATAACCGGGAGGAGGAGAAAGAACACCGTAAACAAAAGGCTGATCAGGCCAATTTTCAAATGTTGGCCCAGCTGAAAAAACCAAAACCTGGGCGCCCCTCTACAAACAAACCCCCCCCAGGAGCTTGTTTCAAGTGCGGAAAAGAGGGACATTGGTCAAGGGCGTGCCCCTACCCCAGATTTCCTACCACCCCATGCCCCAGATGGCACAAAAAGGGCCACTGGAGGTCTGATTGCCCAGCCACCTGAAGGGGAGGCTGGATGAACAACCCCCATCTTAAGCCTGCCGTAGTGGGGCTGGCAGAAGAAGATTGACAGGGCCTGGGAGCTTCTCGCCCGACCATTTCCATCACCAAACAGGAGCCCAGAGTTACTTCAATAGTAGACTGTCGCCCCATCTCCTTCCTCCTAGATACAGGAGCCACCTTCTCAGTCTTGCGGGAATACCGGGGCCCTACCACGCCTGCCATTACTCCTATAGTTGGGGTAGGAAGTAAACAGATTTTCCCATTAACCCCCCCCTTTTATGCACAATCCAAGACAATCCAATACCTTTCTCTCACTCCTTCCTGCTTATGCCCCAGTGTCCCATCCCCTAAGACAGGACATCCTTTCTCTCCTCCATGTTTCCATAACTATATCCACTCCCACAGCCCCCAGTACTCCCTTTCTAATGGCCCTCATAGCCGACGACCCCCCTCTACCCAATGAAAGCTCCAGTTCCACCCTCATACACCCTGTAAATCCCAGAGTTTGGGACATTACCAACCCCACTGTGGCTCTATGTCCTCCTGCCTCTATCAAATTACATGACCCCTCTCAGTATATCTGTCAGGCCCAATACCCCCCAACCACTTCAGCCCTCATAGGTCTCCAACCCATCATTCAAGATCTTTTAAACAAAATTACCCCAGACCCACTCACTCCCTGTTTAATACCCCCATATTAGCTGTTAAAAAAACCAACAGATCTTTCCACCTCGTCCAAGACCTTCGCCTCATCAACATGGCCATCGTCCCTATCCATCCCTTAGTCCCAAATCCATACACCCTTTTATCACTGCCCTGCCTTGGCTTCCCGAGACCCCTCCTCCCAAGATTTTTTCGCCTTCACCTGGACGGACCCATACACAAGACATCCTGAACAACTCACTTAGACAGTTTTCCCACAAAGCTTCCGAATCCACCTTATTACAATCTGCAGTCCCTCGTAGGAACAGTCTCAACTTGACACTGCTTCCCTACTTAACCTTCTAGCTTCCAGAAGTTACCGAGTATCCCCTGTCAAAGCTCAAATCTCTTCCCCTTCTGTCACTTAACTCCGATTTCTTCTATCTCAACAAAGAAAGTCCATCACCTTAGACAGAAAATGGCACCTCTCTGACCTGCCCATTCCCAAAACCAAGAGAAATCCTTTCCTTTCTAGGCCTGGCTGGGTATTTTAGAGTGTGGATCCCTAACTTCTCCCTGTTGGCAAGACCCCTATACGACCTCAGCAAGGGCCCCCTGAAGAACCATTATCCTCCTCACCCCGACACTCCTTCATTAAGCTCTGTCGAGCCCTTGTAGAAGCCCCAGCTCTCCATCTTCCTGATTTGTCAAATCCCTTCTCATTATACATTCATGAGAAGTCCAGTCAAGCTCTAGGAGTCCTAGGCCATTATTATAGCCCATCCTTTGAACCAGTAGCTTATCTTTCCAAGCAATTAGACCCCACAGTTCGGGGATGAGCCCCCTGCCTTTGGGCATTAGCCGCTAGACAGCTCTTGCAGAAGGAAGCTCATAAACTGACATTCGGGGCGCCCCTTACCATTCTGTCCCCACATCACCTAAAAGATATCTTAACCTACAAAAGTTTACAGACTCTCCCTCCCTCCAGACTCCTGACCTTACTGTCCTCTTTCCTCCAAAATCCCGTTCACCCCCTTTGCCATCCATACCCGAATCATGACTTTTTCCTCCTTTACCGCTCTCTTGCTTTTTCTCCTCATTCCTATTGTCTTCCCCGCCACCCCAGCCTCCTTTGTATGGCGATTCAAAGTAAGACAGACTTACACACAGCATCAAACAAAAGTTACTGCCCTCATTGCCACATCAGACTGCCCTCTGAAAGGCTGCTCTGAGCCTTTATACCTCCACTTTCCTCCCTCCACCAAAGTGTTCACTAGCAGCTACCTTTATTCTCCCTACCTCTGCTTCCTTTATGACCAAAGACAAGCCTATTGCAAGTGATGGCAAGACACCTATGGGGGATGTCCCCACTGGTCTTGCGCCATTCACTACATGAGTAACTCCCAGTACCCACAGTATTACTCCTCCAACCGTTTCATGAAATACCCCAACGGCTCATTCTCCTTATCAATCCCAGATCCCTGGGACTCTCGATGGGCTGCCGGGGTCACAGCCTCAGTTTACTATGGGGGGGTCCTTGACCCTCCACAGTACCCTTCATATCTCTCGAGACTATGTTCCCTCTCACTCCCAGATCTCTCAAGTTGCATCAGATATCGGACATTCCGAAAAAGTCATTATCCAAACTCTTGACGGCACTTCTTTATCTTCTTATTCCTCCGACTCTTGGTTACAGCTTATTCAAGACACCACCATCTTTCTCAACCACACCCTCAACACCGCCAATTGTTTCTTATGCGCATCACTACAGCACCCTTTGCTGGCCGCCATGCCCCTTATTATTTCCAACTACTCCTTCCATGCAGAAAGACAACCCCTCCACCCCCTGGCAGACATACCCCTATGAGAACCAGAATACGCAGATAATCTCACCATCCACCACTGTTAGGGCCAGCTCCAGCCCCCTCCAGCGCACTTCACTGCCTCTCTATCTACACCCCTACCTCCGACTCTAAGACTTTCACCAACCAGGACACTTCTTTTAGTGTAATGGCAGTCTTTTCAACTCACTGCATCCCAACTCTGATATACCCTGCATTCTCGTCACCCTAATCCCACAGCTTACAATTTACAGCATGGCAGAATTTCTTGAGCTCCAACCTCCCTTGCCCTCGTGCACAAAAAGGGCTGCGCTTTCCTTCCCATCATGGTCAGTATCTCTTTGACCACCTCAGCCATTGGGGCAGGGTTTTCGAGAGGAGCCTTGAGTCACTCTCTATGGGCAATTAGAAATCTCAACGACAAACTTGAAAGAGCCCTGACATCCACTGCCAATTCCCTAGCCTCTCTCCAAAGACAGGTCACTTTGCTAGCTAAGGTCACCCTTCAAAACCGGCGGGTCTTAGATCTGCTTACAGCCGAAAAGGGCGGCACCTGCGTCTTCCTTTGAGAAGAGTGCTGCTATTACATCAATGAATCCAGCATTGTAGAACCTGACATTACCAAACTCACCGACCTTGCCTCCAGCCTCCACTCTGCTTCCAATTCCAACCCATTCTCTTCAATACCAACAAACCCCCTCCTTACCTGGCTGTGGCCCATTGCAGGCCCTATAATAATCAATCTTCTTGCCTGTCTCTTCTTACCTTGTATAGTAAAGTTTATCAAATCTCAAGTCAGTAAAATCTCTAATCAAACTTTCAACCAGCTTTTACTCAGAAACTGTCAGCTTCTGGCCACAGAAGATCCCTCACCCTCACGTGACCTCCCCACCACACGCTGAGATGGACCGCTCTCTCCACTGGAAACTGTTCCTGGAAACAATGGCCGCAGACGCCTGGCTTCTGGCACCCGTATCCTCCTGGCACCATTGAAATCAACAAGTCCTCGACCTATAGTTACAAGGAACCTTCATTGATTTCCAACCTGAAGAAGTCCACATCTACTCGTCCTTACTGTGGGGAGTCCTATCAACCCTTTTCCCCCAATCCTCAAGCCCTCACTCCCTTCTCCACCCCCGTTCAGCAGGAAGCAGTCAGAAAGAAAGCAACGTCCACAACCCCATAGAGGAGAAAGGGGGGAATGAAGGGCTCCCACCAGTAAGATGGCGAACTTCCGGCTTCTCTTCCGGGTCCTCAGTTCCCGACGGCGTCACCTAAAGACCTATCACCTCTCTCCCCACTCCCACTCCCAGCACCTAGCCAATAGCCACCAGCCCCATAGAAGTAACACCACAATCACCCCATGCCCCTTCCTATATAACCCAGCACCTTTCCCCACTAAAGCGGAATTCTCCAGTGAATTGTTGCTGTGTGTCGCACCTTTCCTTTTACTAGGGGTTATGTATTTTGTTTATTTTCTCAAAGAATCAGCTCTTACTTTCATTGCTTCTTTGTATTGTTTTGTTTTTCTTGACATTATTTATTTCTGATCTAATCTTTATTATGTCCCTCCTTCTACTGACTTTGAACCTCCTTTGTTCTATTTTTTCTAGTTTCATTAATTGTGAGTTCAGACTGTTAATATGGGACAATTCTTCTTTCCTGAGGTAGGCCTTTATTGCAATATACTTTCCTCTTAGCACAGCCTTTGCTGCATCCCACAGATTTCGTGGTGTTGAATTGTGTTGACATTTGTCTCCATATACACCTTGATCTCTGTTTTTATTTAGTCATTGTTCCATTGGTTATTTAGGAGCAGTTTGTCAAGCCTCCGTGTGTTTGTGGGATATTTCATTTTCTGTGCATAATTTTTTTCTAGTTTCATACCTTTGTGGTCTGAGAAACTGGTTGGTACAATTTCAATCTTTTTGCATTCACTGAGGCTCTTTTTTGTGGCCTAGTGTATGATCTATTCTTTTAAATATTTTGTGTGCTCTTGAGAAGGATGTGTATCCTGCTGCTTTTGGGTGGAGAGTTCTGTGGATGTCTGTTAGATCCATCTGTTCTACTGTGTTGTTCAATGCCTCTGTCTCCTTAGTTCTTTTCTGTGTGGTTGATCTGTCCTTTGGAGTGGGTAGAGTGCTGAAGTGTCCTAGAAAGAATACATAACATTCTATTTCCCCTTTTAATTCAGTTAGTATTTGTTTCACATATGTAGGTGCTCCTGTGTTGGGTGCATAGATATTTATAGTGGTTATATCCCCAATCCCTTTGTTGGATTGACCTCTTTATCCTTATGCAATGTCCTTCTTTATCTCTTGTTAGTTTCTTTGTTTTGAAGTCTATTTTGTCTGATACAAGTACTGCAACACCTGCTTTTCTGTCCCTATTAGTTGCATAAAATATCTTTTTCCATCCCTTCACTTTTAGTCTGTGTATGTCTTTGGGTTTGAAGAGAGTCTCTTGTAGGCAGCATATAGGTGGGTCTTGTTTTTTTATCCATTCAGTGACTCTATGTCTTTTGATTAGTGCATTCAGATCATTCACATTTACAGTGATTATCGATAGGTATGTATGTATTGCCATTGCAGGCTTTATATTTGTGGGAATCTAAGGTTCAAGGTTAACTTCCTTACTATCTAAGAGTCTAAATTAACTCACTTATTATGCTATTACATACACAATCTAAAGGTTCTTTTTTTCCCTCCTTTTCTTCCTCCTCCATTCTTTATAATTAGGTTTCATAAGCTGTACTCTTTGTTTATCCCATTTTATTACCTCTGATGACAGCTATTTAACATTAGGAACACTTCCATCTATAGAAGTCCCTCCAAAATACACTGTAGAGATGGTTTGTGGGAGGTAAATTCTCTCAGCTTTTGCTTATCTGGAAATTGTTTAATCCTTCCTTCAAATTTAAGTGATAATCTTGCTGAATAAAGTTCTTGGTTCAAGGCCTTTCTGCTTCATTGCATTACATACATCATGCTACTCCCTTCTGGCATTTAAGGTTTCTGCTGAGAAGTCTGATGATAGCCTGATGTGCTTTCCTTTGTATGTGATCTTTTTTCTCTCTCTGGCTGCCTTTAGTACTCTGTCCTTATCCTTGATCTTAGCCACTCAATTACTATATGTCTTGGTGTTGTCTTCCTTGGTTCCCTTGTGTTGGGAGATCTGTGCACCACCATGGTATGAAAGACTATCTCCTTCCCCAGATTAGGGAAGTTTTCAGCAATTGCTGTGTCTTTGAAACTTCCTCAAAGACACTTTCTACCCCTTTCTCTTTCTCTTCTTCTGGTATGCTTATCATGTGAATACTGTTCTGTTTTGATTGGTCACACAGTTCTCTCAATGTTCTTTCATTCTTAGAGATTCTTTTTTCTCTCTGTGCCTCAGTTCTTTGTATTCCTGTTCTGTGATTGCTATTTCATTAATTTTTTCCTCCACTGTATCTAATCTGCTTTTAATACCCTCCATCATTCTCCTTAATGATTGGATCTCTGAAAAGACTCTATGCTTTGCATTTGTAGTTCCTGTAGACAGATCTTCCCTCTGGTTGGCCTATTGCGATGGTATGGTTTGCCAGTTTGCATGCCAGGTGGGGCTTACTGGGAGAAAGGCACAGTAGGCTACATATCATGGAGGGGATCCTTGGAACAGTGTGCCAGCCAGGGAGCTGGAGCACCTGAAAATCATGAAAGCTCCCAACCTGCTGGGCAGAGTGCACCTGGACAGTTTTGTCTACCTGTCCTTTCTCCTGAGCAGTAAGCTCTGTGTAATCCTTGCCCCTTTAGCAGCCCTCTTGCTGTTAGGAAGACTCTCAGACTGCAAACCTTTCTTTTGTCCCAGAGCAGCCGGATATGGATCACTGCTTTCCACAAGCAGCTGGAATCACAATCTCTCCAGGAATTGTCCCTGTCTTAGCTTTCCAATCCCCTAATCATGAGAGTGTCATGAAAGCCCCATGAAATGTAGGTTTGTGCTCCCAGAGCAGATCTCTGGAGCTAGGTGTTCAGTATTCCCAGCCTTCTATCCCCTCCCCTGCTCCATCTCTCTTCCTTCTGCCAGTGGGCTGGGGTGGAGGAAGGGCTTGGGTTCTGCTGGATCACAGCTTTGGTACATTACCCTGTTCCATGAGGTCTGCTCTTTTCTCCAGGTATATGCAGTTTGGCACAGTCCTCTTTCCTGTTGCTCTTTCAGGATTAGTTGTATTAATTATATTTCTGTACTATATGCGGTTTTAGTAAGAAGTCTCTGTCTTACCTCTCACGCCGCCATTTTTAATCCTCCTTATAGCTATCCACTGAATTTTATGAATGGCTTATTATCAGATTTTTATATCAATAACCACATTGAGTGTCTAAATATACAACTTTACAATTTTATAAATCAAACTGGTAAATTCATTTGAATTCCAGTAGATTAAATATTCTATGCTTTTTAGCACTAAATTGTAGTTGACAGAGTATGAAGTTTCAAGCCAGATGAAGCTCTATTTATATTTCATCTTCAACTATTTATTAGATCTGGCACTATGAACATTCTGTAAATATACACATTACATATTCATTATATTCCATGCTACAATCTATATTGGGGATACAGAATCAAATTATGCACTTAGTTTACTCAGCTGCTTAATGCAAAAGTCAGTAAAGCAAATAGAAAATTAAAGATAAGAGTATGACATAAGTAATTATAGGATATTGTATGAACACAAAAAATTACAAGACAGCCCACACTGGAAATATAAAAACAATGCTGGGGGAAAGATTAAGGTGTTTTGTAATCATTTATCTTCTGCAGAACAAAATTTAAACATTTAAAATGCTTTAGAGGAAGATAACAAACTGAAGCCTCTACAACAAATAATCTTCAAAATCAGCCATAAAATTAAAAAAAAATATGAAGATGCAGGCAAAAGTGAGCAATAACCAGGAGAAAAAAAATTAATTATACACACACACACATACACACACACACTTAAATATATATACATATTTCTTATTTAAATATATATCTTATTTAATTGAAATCAGACAAAACAATCAAATATTTTGAAATTTTACACATTCACTATAATATTTGAAATATATGTGTAAATTTAGTCAACAGAAAAGCATCAAAACAATTATGATTAATATGTTAATTTAAAAAGAAAGATGGACAAAATCAATAACATGAAAATTAATAATGGAGAATGACAGTACATGAGCTGGTCAAATGCAATTTCTAGTACTGAAAAATACGAAAGCTAAAACACAAAATTCAAAAATAGTTCCAGAGATTCAGTAGGCTGAATAGCAGGCCATTATAAATTAAACATAATGATTCACAGGGAAAAGAAAAACAAATATGAAAAACAGATAAAGAATGTAAAAAATCTTGTGACACAGTAAAAAATATACACTATATATGAATGAGGAATCCAAGAAAGAGTAGCGGTAGACCATAGGATTGGAGAAATATTTGCAGCAATAGTGGCCAAAAGGTTTTTAAAAACTCTTAACAGACACTAATACACACAGAATAACTATATCATATAACTAGGACAAGTGAAAAGAAAACCACTACTAAGCACCATTATAAAAAAACTGCTGAAAACAAAGTCAAAGCAGCCCAAAACAAAAACATTTTTTTTTTTAAAGGAAGAACAGTATATTACTTGGAAATAGAAACTATATAAACTAAAGAGAATGGGATGGCAATTTTAAAGTGCTGCAATAGAAAGATGATCCACCAAAAAGCCTATAATGAGCAAAAATATTGTTTAAAATGAACTCAAAGTTTTCAGAAAAAATTGCTGAAAGAATGTGTCTCCAAAAAACCTCAGTGAAAAGAATATTAAAAATCATTAAACAGCATGAAGAAAATTTATTTTATATGGAAACATAAAACTGTTGAAAGGAATAAAGAGCACAGAATGGGTAAATAAGAACGAATATGAACCCTTTAAACTAAATCATAATGGTGATGCTAGTTATGGTAATAGCTATGAAAGGGATCTCTAAAACTAGGACTAGAAAGAGAGAATGAATGATTTATCAAAAAACTTTTTAGCTAGCATCACACTTAATTATGAAATAACAAATACTACCTCAGTTGGGAGGAAAAATAGGATGTCCAATAACATTTCTATTCAAAGACATACTGGAAGACAAAAGTAATACAATAAGGCAAGAAAAAATATATACATCCATCAAGATTGAAAGAAAGAAGTAGAGTAGAGGTGGAGCCAAGATGGCGGAGTGAGTAGAGCAGCGGAAATCTTCTCCCAAAACCACATATATCTATGAAAATATAACAAAGACAACTCTTCCTAGAATAAAGACCAGAGGACACAGGACAACATCCAGACCACATCCACACCTGTGAGAACCAAGCGCCTCGCAAAGGGGCAGCCCAAGCCAGGCCACGCCCAGAGCAACAGCGGAGATAAACTCCATAGCAGCTGGGAAGGAAGCAGAAGCCCTGTCTGCGTGAAGCTACCCAGCACAAGCCACTAGAGGTCGCTGTACTCCCAGGAGAGGAAGGCCACAAACCAACAAGAAGGTAAGTTCTTCCAGCTGTCACTCATCCCAGCTCTGCAAACTATTCCTATCACCATGAAAAGACAAAATTACAGGCAAACCAAGATCACAGAGGCAACACCAGAGAAGGAGACAGACCAAACCAGTCTTCCTGACAAAGAAATCAAAATAAAAATCATAAACATGCTGACAGAGATGCAGAGAAATATGCAAGAGAAATGGGATGAAGTCCGGAGGGAGATCACAGATGCCAGGAAGGAGATCACAGAAATGAAACAAACTCTGGAAGGACTTATAAGCAGAATGGATAAGATGAAAGAGGCCATTGAGGGAATAGAAACCAGAGAACAGGAACGCATAGAAGCTGACATAGAGAGAGATAAAAGGATCTCCAGGAATGAAACAATATTAAGAGAACTGTGTGACCAATCCTAAAGGAACAATATCCATATTATAGGGGTACCAGAAGAAAAGAGAGAGGAAAAGGGATGGAAAGTATCTTGGAAGAAATAATTGCTGAAAACTTTCCCAAACTTGGGGAGGAAATAATCGAACAGACCACGGAAATACACAGAACCCCCAACAGAAAGGATCAAGGAGGACAACACCAGACACATAATAATTACAATGGCAAAGATCAAGGACAAGGAAAGAGTTTTAAAGGCAGCTAGAGAGAAAAAGGTCACCTATAAAGGAAAACCCATCAAGCTAACATCAGACTTCTCGACAAAAACCCTACAGGCCAGAAGAGAATGGCATGATATATTTAATGCAATGAAACAGAAGGGTCTTGAACCAAGGATACTGTATCCAGCACGGATATCATTTAAATATGATGGCAGGATTAAACAATTCCCAGAGAAGCAGAAGCTGAGGGAATTTGCTTCCCACAAACCACCTCTACAGGGCATCTTACAGGGACTGCTCTAGATGGGAGCACTCCTAAAAAGAGCACAGAACAAAACACCCAACATATGAAGAATGGAGGAGGAGGAATAAGAAGGGAGAGAAGAAAAGAATCTCCAGACAGTGTATATAACAGCTCAATAAGCGAGCTAAGTTAGGCAGTAAGATACTAAAGAGGCTAACCTTGAACCTTTGGTAACCACGAATTCAAAGCCTATAATGGTAATAAGTACATATCTTTCAATAGTCACCCTAAATGTAAATGGACTTAATGCACCAATCAAAAGACACAGAGTAATAGAATGGATATAAAAGCAAGACCCATCTATATGCTGCTTACAAGAAACTCACCTCAAACCCAAAGACATGTACAGCCAAAAAGTCACGGGATGGAAAAACATATTTCAGGCAAACAACAATGAGAAGAAAGCAGGGGTTGCAGTACTAATATCAGACAAAGTAGACTTCAAAACAAAGAAAGTAACAAGAGATAAAGAAGGACACTACATAATGATAAATGGCTCAGTCCAACAAGAGAATATAACCATTCTAAACATATATGCACCCAACACAGGAGCACAAGCATATGTGAAACAAATACTAACAGAACTAAAGGGGGAAATAGACTGAAATGCATTCATTTTGGGAGACTTCAACACACCACTCACCCCAAAGGATAGATCCACCGGGCAGAAAATAAGTAAGGACACGGAAGCACTGAACAACACAGTAGAACAGATGGACCTAATAGACATCTATAGCACTCTACAAACAAAAGCAACAGGATATACATTCTCCTCAAGTGCACATGGAACATTCTCCAGAATAGACCCATACTACGCCACAAAAAGAGCCTCAGCAAAATCCAAAATATTGAAATTCTAACAACCAATTTTTCAGACCACTGAGGTATAAAACCAGAAAGAAATTCTACAAAGAAAACAAAAAGGCTCATAAACACATGGAGGCTTAAAAACATGCTCCTAAATAATCAATGGATCAACGAACAAATTAAAATAGAGATCAAGGAATATATAGAAACAAATAACAACAACACAAAGCCCCAACTTCTGTGGCACGCAGTGAAAGCAGTCTTAAGAGGAATGTATATAGTGATCCAGGTACACTTGAAGAAAGAAGAACAATCCCAAATGAATAGTCTAACATCACAGTTATCAAAATTGGAAAAAGAATAACAAATGAGGCCTAAAGCCAGCAGAAGGAGGGACATAATAAAGATCAGAGAAGAAATAAACAAAATTGAGAAGAATAAAACAATAGCAAAAATCAATGAATCCAAGAGCTGGTTCTCTGAGAAAATAAAAAAAATAGACAAGCCTCTAGCCAGACTTATTAAGAGAAAAAGAGAATCAACACAAATCAACAGTATCAGAAATGAGAACGGAAAAATCACGACAGACTCCACAGAATTACAAAGAATTATTAAAGACTACTATGAAAACCTATATGCTAACAAGCTGGAAAACCTAGAAGAAATGGACAACTTCCTAGAAAAATACAATCTTCCAAGACTGACCAAGGAAGAAACACAAAAGTTAAACAAACCAATTACGAGCAAAGAAATTGAAACGGTAAACAAAAAACTACCCAAGAACAAAACACCTGGGCTGGACGGATTTACGTCGGAATTTTATCAGACACACAGAGAAGACATAACACCCATTCTTCTTAAAGTTTTGCAAAAAATAGAAGAGGAGGGAAAATCCCAAACTCATTCTATGAAGCCAAAATCATCCTAATACCATAACCAGCAAAGACACCACCATAAAAGAAAATTACAGACCAATATCCCTGATGAATGTAGATGCAAAAATACATAATAAAATATTAGCAAACCGAATTCAAAAGTATATCAAAAGGATCATACACCGTGACCAAATGGGATTCATCCCAGGGATGCAAGGATGGTACAACATTCGAAAATCCATCAACATCATCCACCACATCAACAAAAACAAGGACAAAAACCACATGATCAACTCCATAGATGCTAAAAAAGCATTTAACAAAATTAAACATCCATAAAGGCCATATATCATAAACCCACAGCCAACATTAAACTGAACAACGAGAGGCTGAAATCTTTTCCTCTGAGATCGGGAACAAGACAGGGATGTCAACTCTCCCCACTGCTATTTAACATAGTACTGGAGGTCGTAGCCACGGCAATTAGACAAAACAAAGGAATACAAGGCATCCAGATTGGTAAAGAAGTTAAACTGTCACTATTTGCAGATGACATGATATTGCACATAAAAAACCCTAAAGACTCCACCCCAAAGCTACTAGAACTGATATCGGAATACAGCAAAGTTGCAGGATACAAAATAAACACACAGAAATCTGTAGCTTTCCTATACACTAACAATGAACCAATAGAAAGAGAAATCAGGAAAACAATTCCTTTCACAATTGCATCAAAAAGAATAAAATACCTAGGAATAAATCTAACCAAAGAAGAGAATGACCTATACTCGGAAAACCACAAGTCACTCTTAAGAGAAATTGAAGGGGACACTAACAAATGGAAACTCATCCCATGCTCATGGCTAGGAAGAATTAATATCGTCAAAATGGCCATCCGGCCAAAAGCAATATACAGATGTGATGCAATCCCTATCAAATTTCCAGCAACATTCTTCAATGAAATGGAACAAATAATTCAAAAATTCGTATGGAAACACCAAAGACCTCGAATAGCCAAAGCAATCCTGAGAAAAAAGAATAAAGTAGGGGGGATCTCACTCCCCAACTTCAAGCTCTACTATAAAGCCATAGTAATCAAGACAATTTGGTACTGGCACAAGAACAGAGCCACAGACCAGTGGAACAGACTAGAGACTCCAGATATTAACCCAAACTTATATGGTCAGTTAATATTTGATAAAGGATCCATGGAGATGCAATGGCAAAATGACAGTCTCTTCAACAGCTGGTGTTGGCAAAACTGGACAGCTACATGTAGGAGAATGAAACTGGACCATTGCCTAACCACATATACAAAAGTAAATTCAAAATGGATCAGTCATGAAACTATTAAACTTTTGGAAACATAGGCAAAAACCTCTTAGACATAAACATGAGTGACCTCTACTTGAACATATCTCCCCAGGCAAGGAAAACAACAGCAAAAATGAACAAGTGGGACTATATTAAGCTGAAAAGCTTCTGTACAGCAAAAGACACCATCAATAGAACAAAAAGGAACCCTACAGTATGGGAGAATATATTTGTAAATAACAGATCTGATAAAGGCTTGACGTTCAAAATATATAAATTGCACACACGCCTCAACAAACAAAAAACAAATAATCCAAATAAAAAATTGGCAGAGGAAATGAACAGTTCTCCAACAAAGAAATACAGATGGCCAACAGACACATGAAAAGATTCTCCACATCACTAATTATCAGAGAAATGCAAATTAAATCTACAATGAGGTATCACCTCACACCAGTAAGGATGGCTACCATCCAAAAGACAAACAACAGCAAATGTTGGCGAGGCTGCGGAGAAAGGGGAACCCTCCTACACTTCTGGTGGGAATGTAAATTAGTTCAACCATTGTGGAAAGCAGTATAGAGGTTCATCAAAATGCTCAAAACAGAGTTACCATTTGACCCAGGAATTCCACTCCTAGGAATTTACCCTAAGAATGCAGAAATCAAGTTTGAGAAAGACAGATGCACCCCTATGTTTATCGCAGCACTATTTACAATAGCCAAGAATTGGAAGCAACCTAAATGTCCATTGGTAGATGAATGGATAAATAAGAAGTGGTACATGTACACAATGGAATACTACTCAGCCGTAAGAAGAGGGCAAATCCAACCATTTGTAGCAACATGGATGGAGCTGGAGGGTATTATGCTCAGTGAAACAAGCCAAGCGGAGAAAGAGAAATACCAAATGATTTCACTCATCTGTGGAGTATAAGAACAAAGGAAAACTGAAGGAACAAAACAGCAGTGGAATCACAGAACCCAAGAATGGACTAACAGGTACCAAAGGGAAAGGGACAGGGGAGGATTGGTGGGTAGGGAGAGATAAGGGGGGGGAAGAAAAAGGGGGTGTTAAGATTAACATGCATAGTGGGGGGGTGGGAAAAAGGGGAGGACTGTGCAACACAGAGAAGACAAGTAGTGATTCTATAACATTTTGCTATGCTGATCTACAGTGACTGTAAAGGGTTTTATAGGGGGGACCTGGTATAGGGGAGAGCCTAGTAAACATAATATTCTTCATGTAAGTGTAGATTAATGATAACAAAAAAAAAAGAAAGAAAAGGGGGATTACTCCCTGATAGGATAAAACTAACTGTAAATCAATGATTAATGCATGCTTTAAATATCCTTAATTTTGATCACTTAAATGGTGTCAGATGATTGGCTATGGAGGTACATTTTTCTGATAATATTCCTTTCTCTTAAAAAAAAAAAGCAGTTCTTCTGTGGTGAACTCCAATGAGTTCTACACAATGGTATATAGGGCATATTAAAGTGTGGGCAAAGGGTCTGTTTGTGTTTATACAGAGGATCAAAGCCTAATTTGGTTACCCCAAAAATGAACTAAGATATGATATGAAGAAGAACTTCCAACATCAGCACTGTCTGGAAGAGTCATACCAGAAGATGATCATCAAAAAACCTCAACAAAGATCCAGCCAATGCTACAGCTGTAACTACATTAATCACACCAGTTCCTGGACTTGCCATTGGAATGAAGAAGGAGATATCTAAGCTGGCCTGTGCATACAGTAAAACAACAAATTTGACTGGATCTATACTGTTGGCACTCAACCAAGAATTAGGAGAAGTGCAAGTTGTAGCTCTCCAAAATCTTACAACTACAGACTATCTACTGTTAAAAGAACATATGGGATGTGAACAGTCCCCAGGAATGGGTTGTTTTAATTTGTCTGATTTCTCTCAGACTGTTCAAGTTCAGTTGGACAATTCCACCATATCATAGATAAGTTTTCACAAATGCCTAAGGTGCTTAACTGGTTTTCTTGGTTTCACTGGAGATGGCTGGTAATTTTAGGTCTGCTTTGGTTATGTAACTGTATTCCTATTATGTTAATGTGTGTATGCAATTTAATTAGTAGTTTAAAACCTATACATACTGAAGTTACTCTACAAGAAGATATGTCAAAGAAATAATCAATCTTCGCATGTGTTCTTCCGTTTGCTACTCCTATAGCTTTTCTTCTTCCTTCCTAATTACAACCCTTAAATAGAATTCGTGCCTCAAATCGAATTTAGCGAGTATCATAATTCTTCCAAGTGATAAAGACACCTCAAGACAAACACTGGGCATAAAAGCCACAGGGCATAAATCTGCAAAGAAGTAAAAAGCTAACCTTTTCAAAAAATATTACCTCTCTCTCACTTACCAACTTTACATTTCCCTGTATTTCCCTGGAAGTTAACTGGTTAGCCACAGACGGGTAAGATTCTTCAAGGAAGTAACAACCTAAGACAGGCACAGTCACAGGGGGGCAATCAGGTGAGAAATTGGGGATCAACAGAGGTGAGGCTGAGAACCTCACACCCCCTGTTTTGAGAGAAATCTTCTGCATCCGTATATGTTTTATTGCCCTTGTCTAGCTTGGTTTAACACTTAGTCTACAGGCACACACCTGATATCTACATTTGCTCTCTTACAGCACTAAATTATGTTTTCTACCTTTATCTTGCATCTACCTACCACTTCAGCATTTCATTAAAAATAATAGTAATAATAATAATAAGGGAGAAATGTGGTATCCACAATAAATCAAGTACAAAAATCAAACAAATATTCATATTTGACCTGATTGTTTATAGTTCATAATGCGTGATCAAAACCGAAAGTTTCTGTGATGACTGCCATTTTACTGTTCATCATGTAAGAACTTATTCACTATGTAAGAATTTGTTCACCATGTAAGAACTTGTTCCTTATGCTTCAGAAGATTGGAGATTGATGAGAATTAGGCTTGGGGTGGATTAATGATTGTGCATTGAGCATTGAGTCCCCTATACAGAATTTTATTGTTGTTAAGAACCATTTGATCAATAAATATGAGAGATGCCCTCTCAAAAAAAAAAAAAGAAAAGAAAGAAGTAAAATTCTCAGTTTTCAGATGACTGTGTATACAGAAGTCAAGAAATAATATGCATAAAGGAGAGAATTAATAATGACATCAACAAGGTCACCAGATACAAGATGTATATACAATAATTGTTTCTATATATAATATAATCAATTAATAGTTAGATAATCAGAATGTGAAATACTATATAGAATAGCATAAAAATTTAAGAACAAAGGAATAAATATCATGAGATTTGTACCAGAAATCCACATTGAAAACTACATAACATAGGTGAGAGAAATTTTAGGCTAAACAATGAAACTTATCCATGAACATTTATTAAAAGGCTCCATTTTGATCTAAAGTTTAAATGCACTACTAAATAAAATCCCAACATTTGGGCATGGAAACTACCAAGTTGATTTTAGGTTTTTGATGAAACTGCAAAGAATACAGTAACCAAAACAATCTAAGTAAAACAAACAAGAAAAAAACAACGTACCCAGAATTTATACTACATACAGAATTTGATACTATTTCAATCTTATAAAGCTATAGTACTTATATATAGTACTCAAGACACTCTAGCACTGAGCAAAGCCACAGAGTAGATTAAAAAAATCCATTATATTAGAATCCACTTTAAAAATATTTTAAAATATCAGCAAAATAAACTTAGATATGGTGGTAAGAAGAAAAAAAATAAGATTAAGCACAGATATTTAAGATTAGAAATGAAAAAATACAGGGACACACACAGACATGTGTACTTTCAAAGTCACCCCTGTAATTCAGTTGGTATATATTGGTCTTTTCAATAACTTTTGATGAAGCAATATAATATCCATATTTTAACCCCTGTTATATCACATGCAAAAACTACGTCAAGATGGATCATACACCTAAATATGGAAGATAAAACAAAAAAGATTTTGAACACAGGAAAATAACTTCATGTCTTTGAGGAAAGCAAATATTTCTTAAAAATCAAAAAGCATTAAAAAGAAATACTTGATAAATTAAACTTTTGCTCATCAGAGCACACCATCAGACAAAATAAGTAATTATAAAGCATTTCACAAAGGAGTGTATCTAAAGTTCAATAGCATATGAAATCATAACATCATTAGTTATAAGGGAAATGCAAATTAAAACCACAATGAGACACCAGTACACTTCCACTAAAACGGCTAAAATTAAAAAGTCTGAAAGCTTAATGTTGTTGGCCATGATGTTCAAAGTTTGTAACTTGTATGCTGCTAGTAGGAATGCAAATTGTGCGCCCATTTTGGAAATATATTCTGGTAATATTTAGTGAAACTAAATATACATGTACCCACATGTCAATCATAAATATGTATCTACAATAAATGAGTGCACATTTGTGATAAAAATATTTACAAGAATACTATTAACAGCCTTATTTATAATAGCAAAACCTGGAAACAACCAAATATTCATCAATAATAGAATGATAAATATACTATATGGGGATAGGGAGAACAAATTACTGCCACACCCACCAAATTAAATGAATCTCCAGACTTACAGATAAGTAAAGGAAGAGAGGTACAGAGAAACTTATTTTATTAAGTCATTTACATATAATACAAAAACAGTCAACACTAATCTATGATGAAGACAGATATAATAAAAGCAGTTACCATTGGGAAATACAGATATGCAAAAGCATGAGGGAGCCTTCTTGAGTGCAGGAAATAGTTTATATCATGATTTTAATAATAATTGAACAGATGTATACATTTTACACATAAATAAAAATCTTTTAATTTATGCTATATATATAAACGGAAGGCAGAAATTTGGAGGCAGGGAAAATACTTGGAAGGTTTTTAAAAAGCAATGGAGTTAAGTGAAGACTTAGGTAGTGATCGTTTAAAAAGATAAAAGATAAACTGACTAATGAAAATTTCACAAACTTTTTCATTTCATAAGTTAGAATAAAATCTGAACAGCTTATCATGGATGGGATAAAATATATTTTATATTTAAATCCTTATGTGACTTAGGTAGGCCCTGGAAACTTTTCCAACATCATAGCCAATCACTTGTTACCCACCCACTGTTAGATATACACAAATCCTTGTGGCATTCTTTCTAAGACAAGCTTATTCATGCTTCAGGCCTTTGGCAAAATGATATAATTCTAAGGAGAAATAGACAAATCTGCAATCACAGCTGAAGATTTAACACTCTTACCCTTCTAATAATTGGTGAAAAAAAGGAGAAAATATTAGAAGCGATGTAAAGGATTTTGGCAACACAGTATAAAATTTTTACCTAATGAACATATGTATAAATCTTCACCCAAGTACAGAATAATATATATTAGGAATATGTAGAAATTGACTGAGTACCAGAACCTATGTACAAACCTCAATGTATTTCAAGGGATGAAGGTATATAGAGGATATGGGTTGTTTTTTCCATAAATCAGTTAAGCAGTTACCATTGGGAACTATGATTTCTAGAAATCATTTTGGAAAGAATTTTATAAGGTATCCTTATGTTGAAAGCTAGGAAACACATTTTAATAAATTATGAATCAATGGAACAATTATCAGTAGAATTAGAAAATGTTTGTAAATAAAGAAAAACAAATATTCTACATATATGAAAATTAAGTACTTCTATTGCTTAAATATAAACTTCATAATCCTGAATGCCTAAAAAGGACTAAAAACCCATTATATAAGCACCCATTCTCAAAATGTTTTTTTTTTAAAAATCACCAAAATTACACCAGATATGTCAAACAGAAGAAAAAATAAAGATAAGCACAGATATTTAAAAATAGAAAGTGAACATACAAATAGAAATCTGTCAAAATTTGGTTGTTTGAAATGACTAATGACCAACAAAACTGAAAACTTTGTAAAACCTAAAAAAAAAAAAGAAGCACAGTACTAACTATTAGGAATAAAGCAGATATACTATACATGTTGTAGTTAGTTTAAAAATAACTGGGTACTATGAAGTACTTTATGCCATCACATTAAGAAATGTAGACAAAAATAGATAAATTCCAAGAAATAAAGTCACCAAATCTGACTCAGGAAAACAAAAGAGAAAAAAAATGAGTAATTTTAAAACTATTAAAGATACATAATTTGTCATCAACCATTTTGCAACATATAAACTTTACTGATTAATTATGAGACATGTTCAAAGCACAAATAATTAAAATCTTACGCAAACACATGCATAGACCAATAAAAGCAGCAAAAAGTTCCAGATTCACTTTATTTCTCTAGTCTAACGTTTATACCAAAGCCTAATTAGAAGATTAAAGAACATTTGGTAATGTTTGACATTTTTTCATTGTTAACAACTGGGAAAGTGTGTTCTACTGAAATCTACTGAGTAGAGGTCAGTGATACTGCTAAGCCTCCTATAATACATAGAACAGGCTCCCTTAGCGATGAATTATCCAGCCCAAATGCCAGCAGTGTCACTGTAGAGAAACCTGAACACTATATAATGCAGCCCTTTGCACCCCCACAAACTTCTCTCCATCAGCTAAGAACTACTTCTTTGTGGTGTCTTATAGATTAGTTTGAACATTATAGAATTTTATTTTAATATAATCATACAATATGTAATTTTCTTTGTCTAGCTTTGTTCACTTGGAAAAATACTTGGCTATTTATCATGATTTTAATGCCACTTTAACATAACTTTGCAAAACCGAAGATTACAAAAATTTTTTCCCAATTTTGTTTTAGGAGTTTTATATTTTTGCACATTACATTCCAGTCTATGATCCATTTTGTGTAGATTTTGTAAATAGTGTTAGGAAAAGTTCAAGGTTTTTTTTTTGTTTGTTTGATTTACTGTCCAATGGTTACAGCATGATTTTTTTGCAAACATAATCCTTTACCCTTCAAATTGTCCTTGTCATCTTTGTCCAAATCAACTCACCACTTACACAGGGATATACTTGTGGACACTCTATCTCTATTCCCTTTCATTCATATGTTTCAATCTCTATGTTAATGCCACACTTTTTTAAATTAGCTAGCTCTAAAATGAGCCAGAAACCTGGTAGAGTGAGTACTACATCTTTGTTTTTCCTGTTTCAAAGTTGCCTGGCTATTATATATCCCCTCATTTTCATATAAATTTTAGAATAAGCATACCATTGCCTACAGAAATCATGTTGGGGTTCTTAATGGTATTACATTGAACCTACAGATCATTTTGGGGAAAACTGACATGCTGAATTAGGTTGCTAGAAGATGAGCAAATTTTGCAATGAATAATAAAAAAAAGGTTTAAATTACCCTGTGAATGTGATTTTTGGTCTGATTTCATGTACTGCTTCTTGCTTAGGAATTGACCTGTTTTATGATTTTAATTCCCTATTTCATAAGTGCCAATGGAATCATCCTGATCAGGGGAAAAGTGCAAATAGGTAAGTGTAGGGAACAAATTCCCCTGTCATTCACAATCCATGGTTCCTTTGATGTTCTACCTAACAAAAACTCCTGTCTTTTTTGCCCCTTACCAGGAGGTATAGGAGGCCCAGAACATTACTGGACTCTTTTGATATTGGATAGAGCACAAGTTGCTATGACTGATGAATTTTGTAGTGAGCAATAACCTTCCATGAGTGGTTCTGGGCAAAAGGAGGCAGCATGCAAAGGGAGGCAGCCTCCAACTGGGGGAACCCTACTTGGGTTTTGGAGTTGGGATTTTCACACAACTACTAGATATACACCCCTTTGAAAAGCTTCTCCTAGCTGGCTATTGAGCTATTCTGAAACTGAACATGTTACCATAGTGGCCTGATGATTTTCTGGACTGATGTACTTCTTAGGTAGATTGAGTTGTATGTTCGAACTAGCAGGATGGTAAGCAATCAAAAAACCCTATTTGTCAAATGGAAATGGTATACTGAAGAATGCAGCTGGCTTGAAGAATGCAAAGACTTCTCAGCTTTACAGTTTTATGTGAGAAAGTGGCAGCCATAACTGTGAAAGTTTTTCTTCCAACCCACTGCCTGAAGCAGGGCCAAAGGTGCTGGCTCTTCTGGGGTCACAAAGGACTCCCTAAATGCCCAGGCCTTTCTCACTGCTCTTTAGCTGTCTGAAACCCAATGTTCACCATAGCTGTTTCAGCCTAATCTCCAGCACTGTGTTGTGCTTTTGACTCAACTATTTGAAACTTGACATTTAAACAGAAGCTACTCAACAATGAGAAGATAGTCCGACTCAGTTTCCCATGTATCCTCCTGTTCCACATACACTGGTATAAAGTAGTTTGATCACTAAATATAACTGCATTAAGAAAGCAAATATCTTCTTTAGGCTGGTTAGGCTGTTTCCTACATAATGACCAGGATAGGAGGTGTTGAGATCCATGATTTTTATGAAACTATTCTGAGAAAGGATTAAAGATGGCAGCATGAGAGGTGAGACTGAGGCTTCCTCCTAAAACTGCATATAATACAAAAATACAATTATTACAACTAACCCTGAGAAGAGCACCAGGAAAGAGGACTGCACCAAACTGTGTACACCTGGAGAAAAGAGCAGACCTCATGGAACAGGGTAATGCACCAAAGCTGTGGCCTGGCAGGACCCAAACCCTTCCCCCACCCCAGCTCATGGGCGAGTAGAAGAGAAACTGAGCAGGGAGGGAGTGGAAGGCCTGGGACTGCTGAATACATAGCTCCAGAGATCTGCTCTGGGAGCACAAACCTACATTTCATGGTGCTTTCACCATACTCTCATGATTATGGGGTTGGAAAGCTGTGATGGGTGGAGTTCATGCAGAGACTGGGATTCTGGCCACTTGTGGAAAGCAGGGATCCATATCCAGATGCTCTGGGACAGAAGTGTATACCTGTGTGCTTAGCCCACTGGTTCAGGCAGTGGAGACAGGCATAGTAGCAAGGAAGTAGAAAAAAGCTCTTTCCTCCCCAACAAGCAACAATATCACTCTCCTGCAACCCACGACATTGCTTCAGGGGCTGAGCACCCCCAGAGAGTAGAGATTCTGGACACAAGAGGGTGCCATATAAAAATAGGAAATACCAAAGGAACCTGGTCCAGAGTAAAATTTATAATATAACTCCTGAGAAAGATTTAAATGAAATGGATCATGTGACTCTTCCTGAAAGGCAGTTCAAAATGAAAATCTTTAACATGCTCATGGAGGTACGGAAAGATAGTCAAGAACTCAGGAATGAATTCTGGTCAGAGATCCAACCGTTGAAGAGCACAACAGAGGGTATTAAAAGCAGATTGGATATGGTGGATGAGAGGATAAATGAAATAGAAACCAGAGAACAGGAATATAAAGAAGCTGAGGCACAGAGAGAAAAAATGATCTCTAAGAATGGAAGAATATTGAGAGAACTGTGTGACCAATCCAAATGGAACAACATTTGCATTATAGGGATAGCAGAAGAAGAAGAGGAGAGAGAGAAAAGGATAGAAAGTGTCTCTGAGGAGGTAATTGCTGAAAACTTCCCCAATCTGGCAAAGGAAATAGTCTTTTAGGCCATGGAGCTCCACTGATTTCCCAACACAAGTGAGCCAAGGAGGACAACACCAAGACATATAGTAATTAAAATGGCAAAAATGAAGGATAAGGACAGACTATTAAAAACAGCCAGAGAGAGAAATAAGATCACATACAAAGGAAAGCACATCAGGCTAACATCAGACTTCTCAGCAGAAAACTTACAGGCAAGCAGAGTGGCATGTTATATTTAATGCAATGAAGCAGAAGGGCTTGGAACCAAGACTACTTTATCTGGCATGATTATCATTTAAATTTGAAGGAGGGATTAAACAATTTCCAGATGAGCAAAAGCTGAGAGAATTTACCTCCCACAAACCATCTCTACAGTCTATTTTGGAGGAACTTCTATAGATGGAAGGTTTCCTAAGGTTTAATAGCTGTCACCAGAGGAAATAAAACCACAGTAAAGAAAGTAGAACAGTTAATTATTAAGCAAATGCAAAATTAAATTAACTGTCCCCAAAGACAATCAAGGTATAGACAAACAGTACAGAATATGATACCTAATATATAAAGAATGGAGGAGGAAGAAGAAAAAGGAGGAGGAAAAGAAAAGAACATTTAGATTGTGTTTGTAATAGCATATTAAGTGAGTGAAGTTAGACTCTTAGATAGTAGCGAAGATAAGCTTGAACCTTTGGTAATCACGAATGTAAAGTGTGTGATGGCAATAAGCACATACCTATCTATAATCAGCCTAAATGTAAATGGAGTGAATGCACCAATCAAAAGACACAGAGTCACTGAATGGATTAAAAAAAGGGACCCATGTATATGCTGCCTACAAGAGACTCACTTCAAACCCAAATACATACACAGACTAAAAGTGAAGGGACGGAAAAAGATATTTCATGCAACTAATAGGAAGAAAAAAGCAGGAGTTGCAGTTCTTGTACTAGACAAAATAGACTTCAAAACATAGAAAGTCACAAGAGACAAAGAGGGGCATTACATAATGAGAAAGGGGTCAATCCAACAAGAAGATACAACCATTATAATTACCTCTGGTCCCAACACAGGAGCACCTACATATGTGAAACAAATACTAACTGAATTAAAAGGAGAAATAGAATGTAATGCATTCATTCTAGGAGACTTCAACACTTCACTCACTCTGAAGGACAGACTAACCAGACAGAAAATAAGAAAGGACAGAGAGGCACCGAACAACACATTAGAACAGATGGACCTAGCAGACATCTACAGAACTCTACATCCAAACACTCCAGAATACACATTCTTCTCAAGTGCACATGGAACATTTTCAAGAATAGATAATATACTAGGCCATGAAAAGAGCCTCAGTAAATTAAAAAAGATTGAAATTGTACCAACCAGTTTCTCAGAGCACAAAGGTATGAAACTACAAATAAATTACACAAAGAAAATGAAAAATCACACAAATATATGGAGGCTTCACAACATGCTCCTAAATAACCAGTGGATCAATGACCAAATAAACACAGAGATCAAGCAATATATGGAGACAAATGACAACAATAATTCAACCCAAAAAGTCTGTGGGATGCAGCCAAGGCTGTACTAAGAGAAAAGTATATTGCAATACAGGCCTACCTCAGGAAAGAAGAACAATCCCATATAAGCAGTCTAGACTCACAATTAATGAAACTAGAAAAAGAAGAAGAAATGAGGCCCAAAGTCAGTAGAAGGAGGGACATAATAAAGATTAGAGCAGAAATAAACAAAATTAAAAAGAATAAAACAATAGAATCAATGAAAGCAAGTGCTGGTTCTTCAAGAAAATATACAAAATAGATAAATCCCAAGCCAGACTTATCAAGAATTAAAGAGAATCTACACATATAAACAGAAACAGAAATGAGAAAGGAAAAATCACTACGGACACCACAGAAATACAAAAATTATTAGTGAACACTATGAAAAATTATATGCTAACAAACTAGATAACATAGGAGAAATTGACAACTCTTTAGAAAAATAGAAGCTTCCAAGGCTGACAAAGGAAGAAACAGAAAATTGGAATAGACCAATTAACAGCAATGAAATTGAACTGGTAATCAAAAAACTACCTAAGAACAAAACTCCTGGACCAGATGGCTTCACCACTGAATTTTATCAAATATTTAGTGAAGGCCTAATACCCATCCTCCTTAAAGTTTTCCAAATAGTAGAAGAATAGGCAATACTTCCAAACTCATTCTATGAGGCCAGCATCACTCTAATACCTAAAACAGGCAAAGACAACACAAAAAAAGAAAATTATAGACCAATATCACTGATGAACATAGGTGCAAAAATAATCAACAAAATATTAGCAAACCAAGTTGAAAAATAGATGTAAAAGATCATCCATCATTATCAAGTATGATTTATTCCAGGGATACAAGGATAGTACAACATTCGAAAATCCATCACCATTATCCACCAGATCAACAAAAAGAAGGACAAAAACCACATGATCATCTCCATAGATGCTGAAAAAGCCTTTGACAAAATTCAACATCGGTTCATGATAAAAACTCTCAATAAAATGGGTATAGAGGGCAAGTGCCTCAACATAATAAATGCCATATATGACAAACCCACAGCCAACATCATATTTAACAGCAAGAAGCTGAAAGGTTTTCCTTTAATATCAGAAACAAGACAAGGATGCCCACTTTCCCCACTTCTATTCAACATAGTACTGGAGGTCCTAGCCCCGGCAATCAGACAATACAAAGAAATAAAACACATCCAAATTGGCAAGGAAGAAGTTAAACTGTCCCTGTTTTCAGATGACATGATATTATACATAAAAAACCATAAAGAATCCACTCCAAAACTACTAGATCTAATATCTGAATTCAGCAAAGTTGCAGGATACAAAATTAATACACAGAAATCTGTGGCATTCCTATACACTAACAATGAACTAGGAGAAAGAGAAATCAGGAAAACAATTCCATTCACAATTGTATCAAAAATAATAAAATACTTAGGAATAAACATAATGAAGGAAGTGAAAGACCTATACCCTGAAAACTACAAGACACTCTTAAGAAAGATTTACGAAGATACCAATAAATGGAAACACATCTGATGCTCATGCATAGGAAGAATTATATTGTACAAATGTCCATCCTGCCTAAAGCAATCTACAGATTCAATGCAATCCTATCAAAATATAAACAGCATTCCTCAACAAACAAGAAAAAATAGTTCTAAAATTCATATGGAACCACAAAAGACCCCGAATAGTGAAAGCAGTACCAAGAAAGAAGAACAAAGCTGTGGAATTATGCTCCCTGACTTCAAGCTCTACTACAAAGCCACAGTAATCAACACAATTTGGTACTGGCACAGAGCAGACCCATACACCAGTGGGACATACTAGAGAGTCCTTATATAAATCCAACCATATATGGTCAATTAATATATGATACAGGAGCCATGGATATACAATGAGGAAATGACAGCCTCTTCAACAGCTGGTGTTGGCAAATCTCAACAGCTACATGCAAGAGAATGAAACTGGATTATTGTTTAACCCCATAAACAAAAGTAAACTCAAAGTGGAACAAAGACTTGAATTTAAGTCATGAAACCATAAAACTCTCAGAAGACAACACAGGCAAACATCTCCTGAATATAAGCATGAGTGACATCTTCCTGAACGCATCTCCTCGAGCAAGGGAAACACAAGCAAAAATGAACTCATGAGACTACATCAAACTAAAAATTTCTGTACAGCAAAGGACACCGTCAACAGAACAAAAAGGTCTCCTACAGCATGGGACAATATATTTGCAAATGACATATCTGACAAGGGGTTAACATCCAAAATATATAAAGAACTTACACACCTCAACACCCAAAAAGCAAATAACTTGATTAAAAAATGGGCAGAGGATATGAAGAGACAGTTCTCCAAAGAAGAAATTCAGATGGCCAACAGACACAAAAAAGATGCCCCACATCACTAATCATCAGGGAAATGCAAATTAAAACCACAATGAGATATCACCTCACACCGGTAGGATGGCCAGAATCGAAAAGAATAACAGCAGCAAACATTGGTGAGGGTGTGGAGAAAGGGGAACCCTTCTACACTGCTGGTGGAAATGTAAGCTAGTTCAGCCATTGCAGAAAGCAATATGGAGGTTCCTCAAAAAACTAAAAATAGAAATACCATTAGACCCGGGAAACTCACTCCTTGGAATTTACCCAAAGAATACAACTTCTCAGATTCAAAAAGACATATGCACCCCTATGTTCATCGCAGCACTTTTTACAATAACCAAGATATGGAAGCAACCTAAGTGTACATCTTTAGATGAGTGGATAAAGAAGATGTGGTACATACACACAATGGAATACTATTCAGCCATAAGAAAGAAAAAAATTCTACCATTTTCAGCAACACGAATGGAGCTGGAGGACATTATGCTCAGTGAAATAATCCAGGCTGAGAAAGACAAATGCCAAATGATTTCCCTCGTTTGTGGAGTATAACAATGAAGCAAAACTGAAGGAACAAAATAGTAGCAGACTCAGAGACGCCAAGAACAAATTAGTGGTTTCCAAAGGGGAGGGGTGTGGAAGGGCAGGTCGGAAAGAGGGAGAAGGGGATTGAGGGTATTATGCTCAGTACACATGGTGTGGGGGGTCACGGGGAGGACAGTATAGCACAGAGAATTCACATAGTAGATCTGTGGCATCTTGCTGATGGACATGACTGTATTGGGGTATGGGTGGGGACTTGATAATATAGGTAAATGTAGTAACCATATTTTTTTCATGTGAAACGTTCATAAGAGTGTATATCAATCATACCTTAATAAAAAATAAAAAATAAACTATTTTGAAAATTTGTAAGTTCAGGATTCTGCCTTGACCATAGTGGGCATGATGCACCATTACTTTTCTTAACAACCGTAGATATGACAGAGTGGTACCACCCTCCAAATGGCACCCTTTTAGAAAAGTGGTCTAGAGGATTGAAACTTAATTCTAGATAAATTTTTATGCACATGATTTTGGCTCTCTTGCACTTGACACTTCTAGACCAAAGGTCTGTTTGAGAAGAATGTGACTGGAAAAAAGGTGAAGTTATAGGTACTGAAATGGGACAAACAGATTTTGTGATAGTGTGGTAGAATAAAAATTCTGGTACTTGTGGTGGGATCACTTTAGACTCTGAAAGTGTGGCTGGGTGAGGGGTTAGGCAGAACTTACAGAACTATCTCCAAAGCCTTCCTCCCTGTAGGGGCCGGCCTATGGCCGAGGCTGAGTCCCACTATGGCTGAACACCGCACTTCCACTCTAGTTGACCAATGCCCTAAGATGGCGACCGCCTCCTGGGCGCCACCCAGCCTGGTTTGGTGGCATTAGCATAAGGAAGTTGCTCCTATAGGCTTGCCCCATGCTTCCGCGCTCGTGCTCAACTCATGCAGAAGGCATGCTAACAATCAGCTTAAAGGTCACGCATGATCTTGATCACCATAGGCCAGCTTCCTTTATATAAGGCGTAAGCAGGAAAGAGAAGCACTCTCTCACTCACTCACTCTCTCTTTCTCTCCTCTCATTCTTCCTCTCACTTGCTCCCTCCGGCTGTTGCTTCTTCTCACTCACCTTCTCCCGGCCTTCCGAGCAACAATAAACAACTGAAGTGAACCAGGTCTGTGTACGTATCGCTGTCGTCACCCCCACAAGGGGTGAACGCGGTATCTGGTGCCGAAACCCGGGAATTTTTCTCCAACCACCCAGAGGAGAAACTGGTGGATGCGGACGCCATAGAGCTTCTTACCCTGAAGCAGTACCTGTGGACCCCATTCGGAAGGATTGCTCGGGAAGGTGCCTCAGAGGAGAAGGGTGAGTGGACCAACGAGCAAAGCAAAAGTAGAAGTAGGAAAGGAGATAGCAAGCGGCTGTGGTGGGGATTTCTGTTTTGTCTGTCCGTCATAGTGTTCTTTGTTGTACTGTTTTGTTTTGTCAAAAATGTTATGAAAAGTTAGGGCGCCAGTGAAAGTTCGCGGGATAGCGACGAAGCAAGGAAAGTTCGCCGGATAGCGACGAAGCAAGGAAAGTTCGCGGTATAGTGACGAATGCAGGTTAGCGATAAGAGTACCCTTTACCCATAAACTTAGGAGTAGCCTTTTATCCTTTAATCGCTGACATGGGATCTGAAGTGTCTAGAATTAGAGTAGAAGAGCCTTTGAGAGCACTCTTGAGGGCCAACGGAACCTCATTAAAAACAAAAACCGCAAGGGCTTTCCTCCACACGGTGGAGAAGCATGCTCCGTGGTTCGTAGATGCAGGAAGAATCACTACCCCCGTGTGGGAAAAGTTAGGCGAGGATCTGCACAACGCAGATCGCAGGGAACCGCTCCCGGCTGGGATGCTCCCCATATGGGGGCTGGATAAGAGCTGCCTAAAGGAGAATAAACATAGTTGTAGAGAAGCCATAAGGGAGGGAGAGGAGATTCTTGAGGAAGTGAAAGAGGAAAGAGCCTCTGCGAGAGCATCTGAAAGAGGATCTACACAGGGGGGTCCTCTGATGAGGAAGAGGACCAAGAATTATCAGGAGAAGAGTTAGAGGCTAGGGCTTCTCAGAGAGGACATCGGCCCACATTGTACCCCTCACTGAGCCAACTGAGAATAAGCAGAGAGGAAGGAGAGACTAGCTCAGCCCCTCTCCCCAATAAGAACAGTAAGCTAGAAGAGATTGTGCCAACTGCCCCAAATTATCCATTTTGCTCTCCAACCTATAGAGCAGAGCCACCCCTTTACCAGAGTTACTCATATTGTGGTGGCCAGGGGTGCCAAGAACAATTGGGCAAGAATAGATGGAGGGAATGGCTAACCATGGAGGGGAATGCAGCCTTCCCAGTAATAGAAGATCCAAACACCCAGCAAAGATACCATCAAGGCCTAGATTTTAAGCTTGTTAAAAGCCTAAAGGAAGCTGCCACCACCTATGGAGTGCAAGCAGCGTTCACTGTGGCCATAGTGGAGTCATTAGCCACTCAGAATATAACACCAGATGATTGGGCTAATGTAGCCAGAGCATGCCTTACTGGAGGTCAGTACCTGCTATTCAAAACTGCGTGGGCAGAGCTTTCACAAGACACTGCCCAGCGCAACGCTGCCGCAGGGAACAATCAGTGGAACCTAGAGATGCTAATGGGCACAGGACCTTACTTAGGACAGCATAATCAGATAAATTACCCGCCTGCTGTGTATATGCAAATAGCTACAGCAGCTGTCAAGGCCTGGAAAACACTCCAGGGCATTGGTGATTTACAGGGTCAATTATCTAAAGTACTCCAAGGACCAAATGAGCCTTATGCAGACTTCTTGGCAAGGTTGATGGAAACTGCAGGCCGTAAATTTGGAGATGTTGACACAGCAATGCCCCTAGTAAAACAGTTGGCCTATGAGCAAGCAAATAGATGGTGTAAGGAGGCTATCAGGCCTTGGAAAAATAAAGATTTAAATGTGTACCTCAAAGTTTTCAGGGACATCAATGACACTGTAGTGCAAGGACAGGTAATGGCTGCAGCCATAACTCAGGGACTGCAAAATGCACGCAGCAGGGCTACCCCTTCTGGGGCATGCTTCTATTGCAAGCAGATGGGTCATTTAAAGCGAGATTGCCCGAAATTAGGCAGAGGAGGAGCCAGTGTAACCAACATCCAACCACAACCGAGATTATGTCCCAGATGTAGAAAAGGAAACCATTGGGCAAGAGAGTGCAGATCAGTAGTAGATGTGGAGGGACGTCCACTACCCCCGCAGCAGGCAAAAAATGGGAGGCCGGGCCCCCCACCTCAGGGCCCTCAAATGTATGGGGTGATCCAACAAATTCCCAGGACACATTTTCATCTGACAGATCAAGGATCCAGCTTGGAGTTGAAGAACCAAGGAGAGCCACCTCAGGGAGCGCAGGAGTGGACATCCGTGCCACCACCAGACTCGTACTGACTCCCGAGATGGGAGTCCAGTTAGTAGAGTCAGACTTTAAAGGACCATTGCCTAAAGAGACAGTGGGACTTCTATTGGGCCGGAGTTCCACAACTAAAGCAGGATTAATAGTACACCCAGGAGTTATTGACCCAGATTATGAGGGAGTAGTAAAGATTATGGTCTCCTCCCCAAATGCGTTACAGCCATTAATTCTGGAGACCGCATTGCTCAAATTCTTATGCTTCCTAGTAAGCATAGACAATATGGGCATAAAAACATGAAAAGAGGTCAATCAGCATTTGGATCATCTGGGGCCCCTCTGACCTGTCTCACATTAGAGCTGGGAGACAGGCCTATGCTTGTCCTTAAGATTAGAGATAGGAACTTCTTAGGACTATTAGACACAGGAGCGATCACAGCATTATAAGGGAAGATGAGTGGCCGAAAGATTGGCCTTTAAACCGAGCTGCTCAGACTTTAAGAGGGCTAGGCATAGCCCAAGCCCCATTATGTAGTGCTGCCACACTCCCCTGGAAGGACCCAGAGGGACATGAGGGAGTAGTTCAACCTTATGTGCTGAACATACCGGTGTCTCTCTGGGGAAGAGACATACTGACCCAGATGAATCTTAAACTAACAACAGAAACATTCTATAGTAATCAGGCAAAGTCCATTATGAGGAAGCAGGGCTATACAGGAGCCGGAGGCATAGGAAAAACCTGACTGGCAGAGAGACACCTATCCCACTCTCAGAAGTGGTACCCAGTAGGATTGGAGGCCCAGGACTGGGATTTTCCTCGGGGCCATTGAGGGAAGACAACAATTAAAAATACAATGGCGATCGGAGGAGCCAGTGTGGGTTCCTCAGTGGCCCCTTACCAGAGAGAAAAAAGAAGCAGCCCACACATTAGTGCAAGAGCAAATTGCTGCAGGACATCTTCAAAGTTCTACTTCCCAATGGAATACACCCATATTTGTCATAAGAAAGAAATCAGGGAAATGGAGATTGCTGCATGATTTAAGAGCTGTAAATAATCAGATGATTCTCATGGGATCAGTGCAATTAGGTTTACCATTGCCTATGGCCCTGCCAAAAGATTGGAAATCAATTGTAATAGATATCAAAGATTGTTTCTTTTCCATCCCTCTTCATTCTGAGGACTGTAAAAAGTTTGCCTTCACTGTACCAGCCATCAATCATGGTCAACCAGATGAGCGGTATGAGTGGAAAGTGTTGCCACAAGGCATGGCAAATAGCCTTACTATGTACCAGTTGTATGTGCATGAGGCCCTGGCAGAAGTTAGAAAAAAGTTCCCTGATGTAATTATCTATCATTATATGGATGATATTCTCTTATGTCATGAAAGGAATAGTAAAGTAGAAGAAGCCCTCTGCTTCTTGCAAGCACACTTTAAGATATGGGGCCTGGAACTAGCACCAGAGAAAATACAGGCAACTTGCACCAAACAGTATTTAGGAATTAAATTGGAAGATACTATTGCTAGGCCATTAAAAATAACCATAAGAACAGATCAATTAAAAACCCTTAATGATTTTCAAAAACTACTTGGAGATATAAATTGGGTAAGGCCATTCCTAAAGCTTACAGATGAAGAGCTCAGTCCATTATATGAGACACTGAAGGGCAATTCTGATTTATCATCTCCGTGCTCTCTCAGTAAGCAAGCCAAGGAAGCCTTGAGCCTAGTCCAATCCCGCTTGCAGCTTGCCCAGGTAGATAGAATAGACTATGGCAAATTGCTATTCCTTATAGTGATACCCAGTAATAATAGCCCAACAGGGGTACTTTGGCAGGAAGGGCCAATTCTCTGGGTATATCTGGCCCAGTCTCCAGGAAAAACATTAAGATGGTATCCTCAGAGTATAGCTGATTTGATCATCAAGGGAATCAGGACAACTATAAAAACATTTGGGATTCCCCCAAACATAATAATAACGCCTTATACTGCTGAGCAGATTGAATGTCTTACTGCATGCTGTGATGCATGGGCTGTTGCTTACACCATCACCAATGCTTCCTTTGACAACCACTACCCAAAACATCCTAGGCTACAGTTCTGCCTCTCTAATCCCGTCATCTTTCCTAAAAACACAAGATGTAATCCCATACCCAAGGCTAAGGTGGTTTTCACTGATGGATCAAAGAATGGCTTCGAGGCTCTGGTCACTGGTGACCAACCTTGGACATTCAGTTTTCCAACCACTTCAGCCCAACAAACAGAGCTGTTGGCTGTAGCAGAAGCCTTTACACTTTTCTCACAGGAACCTTTTAACCTTTTAGCAGATAGTCAGTATGTAGTGAATGCTGTGTCCATCTTAGAGAATGTAAGTTATATTAGCCAGTCTTCCCCCGTTGCCAACATTTTTAGAAAGCTACAACAACTAATATGGACTCGATCAGAACCTTTCTTTATTGGACACATAAGAGCTCACACTTCCCTCCCAGGACCCATTGCTGAGGGAAACAGACATGCCGATGCCCTGACCCGTGAGTTTAACATCTTAGCTCTATATGACCCTGTAGAACAAGCTGCTCAATTTCACAAACAATTCCATGTCAATGCACATACTCTTCGCCTAAAATATAATATTACTAGAGACCAAGCAAGAGCCATAGTAGTCAGTTGCAAATGGTGTGTCACACTCCTATCCTCCATCTCAGAAGGAGTTAATCCAAAGGGGCTACTCCCCAATCACATTTGGCAAATGGATGTTACCCATATTCCAGAATTCGGTAAGATGAAATATGTCCATGTGTCTGTAGACACCTGCTCAGGCATCATTTTTGCCTCTTGCCATACAGGAGAAAAATCTAGAGATGTCATATCTCACTGCCTCCAGGCATTTTCGGCCTGGGGAAAGCCCAAACATTTAAAAACTGACAATGGGCCAGCATATACATCCCAATCGCTCCTCAGCTTTTTAAAAACAATGGATATCACCCACACCACGGGCATTCCCTATAACCCTCAAGGGCAAGACGTGGTAGAGCGCAGCAACCTGACCCTTAAAAAATGCTCTCTTTAAACAAAAAGGGGGAATAGGGGCAGACTTCAGATCCCCCAGAGACAAACTTCACATCATATTGTTCATTTTAAATTTTTTGACATTGGACAAAGATGGCCACAGTGCAGCAGAGCGGCATAATCGCCGTTCCAGGCCTAAACACATGCCCGCAGTTATGTGGAAAGATGTATTGGAAGGATCATGAAAAGGCCCGGATCCAGTGTTAATCTGGAACCGAGGCTGTGTTTGTGTTTTCCCACAGGACCGAAACAATCCCATCTGGGTGCCTGAACGCCTGACACGGAGAGTGGCAAGACCAGAACCGGAAGTGCGAGACGCTGACGCCACTGATGCTCATCCTGCTACTAATTCTTCAGCAGGCGATAGCGGAACCCAGAGAACTATGGGGTCTGGTGAAGGCTTGGCCTATTCCACTCCCAGTGACTGAAACTGCACATACCTTTCCTGCCTTTTTCTCTACCTATAGTACACTTAATCTCCAATATCTGCCTTTTGACAGCTCTATGTGTTACTGGCATTCCTTTCATAACCTCTCTAAAGCTGCCAATCTGTCCAGGGAATTAGGCAAGATGTTATCCACCAATTGGTCCAGTGAGTTTGACGTGCTCACCACTCAGCTACGGCTAGAAATATTGAATGTTAGTTCCTAAAAGGTAGAGGCGCTGTCTGTAGCTCAGTTTGCTGAAGCCGTGCTAAATGCCACCAAAGCCTGGTCAGGCATGGGTGTTCTGTTCCATGCAACGGCAACATCGGAAAGTGTGGGTGGCTCTGGTGCAGGCCATTGCAGCTATAGAAGAAGGCATCTCCCCTAGGGTGTAGCACAATATGTTGGACCAGTAGTCAAAGACGGGTAAGATCAGGAGGTACTCATACCAACCTAAGAAAGGGCGCAGACCTTAGCTGTCTGTTGCCCTATGACGGGTAAGGATGCTGCACCTCCCTGACAACCTAAGACAGGCATGGTCCCCGAGCCTCATTGTGTGAAAAAACAAAAAAGGGGGAGATGTAGGGGCCGGCCTATGGCCAAAGCTGAGTCCCACTATGGCTGAACACCGCACTTCCACTCTAGTTGACCAATGCCCTAAGATGGTGACCGCTTCCTGGGCACCACCCTGCCTGGTTTGGTGGCATTAGCATAAGGAAGTTGCTCCTATAGGCTTGCCCCATGCTTCCGCGCTCGTGCTCAACTCATGCAGAAGGCATGCTAACAATCAGCTTAAAGGTCACGCATGATCTTGATCACCATAGGTCAGCTTCCTTTATACAAGGCGTAAGCAGGAAAGAGAAGCACTCTCTCACTCACTCTCACTCTCTCTTTCTCTCCTCTCATTCTTCCTCTCACTTGCTCCCTCCGGCTGTTGCTTCTTCTCACTCACCTTCTCCCGGCCTTCCGAGCAACAATAAACAACTGAAGTGAACCAGGTCTGTGTACGTATCGCTGTCGTCACCGCCACAAGGGGCGAACACGGTACTCCCAAAGGAAAACACCGTGGTGGAGCTCACCCAATATGTTGTGATGACCTTTGAATATAACTGACCTCAGAATCTTCCATCCCCCACCAGATGGCTCCAACTGCATGAGGGTAGGGGATGACCTGATCTCATCTAATTTCCATGCAAGACACTGCTGAATGTCATCCACACCTAATGTCAACCACATCTGTGACACAGATAATTTGATGTTCTGGACAAGCAGGACCAATACAACTGACTGTCCCTAGGCAGTCCCTCTGAAAACAATGATAGACTTCAATTATTAGGAGTTAATTGGGGGCCCTAAGACATACCAACTGGCAAGACACAGGAGGCTCCCTGGGAGACCCTGTTTGGAACCAAGTGGAAGTATTTGTTTGCAATACTGGAGATCCCAGGTGAAATCTGAAGCTTGTGCCACACATGGAGCACAAGGAGAGACTGAAGAGGCAGACCACTCCAGTAAGCAGGGGAACTTACATATGTATGAAGCTTCTCTTGGGTGACCACAAGATGAGTAGATCTCCACAAAGGCCCACCAGAATCTTAAGAGTTTATATAGAGGCCTTAATAGGATTCAGTCACATATACAGTCTAGATGGCCTCAACAACACATTACTTTCTCAATGCAGTGCCCTTAAAGTGGCTCTTTGTGTGACAAAAGTGGGTGTCAGGTACATTCCATGGACCCAAGGACAAGGGAGGGGCTAAGGAGTCTCCAACTGACCAGGTCCGGTTTGTGGGTCAACCAGTGGTCACATCCTCTTGATGACCTCCTCCAACAGGAAAGCACTGTCGACTCATCCTGTCTGATTGATCTATGTCCTAATTTTAACAAGGGAGGGGAAGCAATTGAAAATATTGTTTAAAGTGGTACCACGTGTGCCCTCAGGGCTTTACAAAAAGTAAGCATTAGTTGCCTGTATTAAAAAAAGCACTGATTTTCATTTCAGGGATGAAGTATAAGTAACTCCCACACATTTTAATTAGAGGTTCTTGTAAGAGTTTTCCCCTGACTTTAGCTGAAGTGATTAATAATACCACCTCAGTCCTGGAAGGCATTTAAGTTAGCTTCAACTCACTGGTCAGTATTATTGCGCATGATGGAACTGCCCTAGACTTCCACCTTGTTGTACATGAGTCCATCCTTCCTTTCCTGATTAATGCCTCAGACCTGGTAAAAAGGTAAAATAGTGACACTTAAGGGGACAGTCACCTGATTTTCTAAAGTAGACACTACTGCTTTCTGGAATTGTTTAACTGGCTAAATCTGGGCCTCTGTGGGAAAGGGGAGGAGCATTGCTAAAGTAAATGCTGCAGGTGTCTCATTCTGTTGTCTGGAGTTATGCTGACAAAAGCCTTGCTTAAGTGTAATGTAAGACAAACCAAATGGATTTGACACCAGCCAATATCAATCAGACTAATTAGAATAGCCAATGGAATGGCATATGCATGAAAAATTTTGCCAGAGGCTAGATTTGCAACATGTAGGCATAGAAATTTGGCAGATAATACTCCATGAATATTTTCTAATTTCTGCGTTGTCTGGGCTTTTTCAACAGAGAAACCTGGCAAACTTTGTTAAAGGATGGTTGAATGACAAACATGCCTTGAAAGTTAGAGATAGTTAATTATTCTGAAGGGATTTAGAGACTTATCTGCCTGTAGATATTTGCTTACATTTGAGGGTAGAGACCTCCTTTTCCCTCTCTCCATAGACATTTTTCATCCAGAGTAAAGGTCCTTGTTTCTTTCTCTGGAAGGAGGATGCACTGTAACTACTGACCTACATGGTGAACTGTTGAGAAAGAAATCCAGATTCATGGACATAAAATATCTGCTGCAGTCTGACTTGTTTAAAATGTCTACAGACCATGTTTTAGTGGATGGAGGGCAGTATATTAGGTTAAAAATACTTGGAAAACAAACCAATGTCCATTTCAGAGTAATTTGGAAGGTTTTTTTGTTTTTTGTATCATTAATCTACAACTACATGAGGAACATTATGTTTACTAGGCTCCCCCTTTCACCAACTCTCCCCCACAAACCCCATTAGAGACACTGTCCATAAGCATAGTAAGATGCTGTAGAGTCACTACTTGTCTTCTCTGTGTTGCACAGCCCTCCCCGTGCCCTCCCCCAAAATAATACATGCTAATCTTAATGGCCCCTTTCTTTCCTCCACCTCTTATCCCTTCCTTCCCACCATCCTCCCCAGTCCCTTACCCTTTGGTAACTGTTAGTCCATTCTTGGGTTCTGTGATTCTGCTGCTGTTTTGTTACTTCAGTTTTTTCTTTGTTCTTATACTCCAAATATGAATGAAATCATTTGGTACTTGTGTTTCTCCGCCTGGCTTATTTCACTGAGCATAATACCCTCTAGCTCCATCCATGTTGTTCCAAATGGTAGGATTTGTTTTCTTCTTATGGCTGAATAATATTCCATTGTGTATATGTACCACATGTTCTGTATCCATTCATCAACTGATAGACACTTAGGTTGCTTCCATTTCTTGGCTATTGTAAATAGTGCTGCAATAAACAGGGTGCATCTGTCTTTTTCAAACTGGACTGCTGTATTAGGGTAAATTCCTAGGAGTGGAATTCCTGGATCAAATGGTATTTCTATTTTGAGCTTTTTGAGGAACCTCCATACTGCTTTCCACAATTGAACTAATTTACATTCCCACCAGCAGTGTAGGAGGGTTCCCCTTTCTCCACAACCTTGCCAACATTTGTTGTTGTTTGTCTTTTGGATGGTGGCAATCCTTACTGGTGTGAGGTGATATCTCAATATGGTTTTAATTTGCATTTCTCTGATAACTAGTGATGTGGAGCATCTTTACATATGTCTGTTGGTCATCCGAACTTCTTCTTTGGAGAAATGTCTATTCATCTCCTCTGCCCACTTTTTAATTGGATTATTTGCTGTTTGTTTGTTGAGGTGCACGAGCTCTTTATATAATTTGGATGTCAACCCTTTCTCAGATTTGTCATTTGTGAATATATTCAATATATTCTCCCATACTGTAGGAGGCCCTTTTGATCTACTGATGGTGTCCTTTGCTGTACAGAAGCTTTTCAGTTTAATATAGTCCCACTTGTTCATTTTTGCTTTTGTTTCCCTTGCCTGGGAAGATATGTTCATGAAGAAGTTGCTCATGTTTATGCCCAAGAGATTTTTGTCTATGTTTTTTACTGAGTTCTTTGGTTTCATGACTTACATTCAGGTCTTTCATCCATTTTGAATTTATTTTTTTGTATGGGGTTAGACAATGATCCAGTTTCATTCTCTTACATGTAGTTGTCCAGTTTTGCCAACACCAGCTGTTGAAGGGGCTGTCCTTTCCCCATTGTATATCCATGGCTCCTTTACCATATATTAATTGATCACATATATTTGGATCAATATTTGGACTCTCTATTCTATTCCACTGTTCTTGGCTCTCTTCTTATGCCAGTACCAAATTATCTTGATTACAGTGGCTTTGTAGTAGAGCTTGAAGTTGGGGAGTGAGATCCCCCCCACTTTATTCTTCTTTCTTATGATTGCTTTGGTTATTCAATGTTTTTGGTGGTTCCATATGAATTTTTTAAATATTTGTTCCAGTTCATTGAAGAATGCTGTTGATAGTTTGGTGGGGATTGCATTGAATACATAGATAGCTTTGGACAGGATGTCGTTTTGACAATATTAATTCTTCCTAGCCAAGAACATGGGATGAGTTTCCATTTGTTAGTGTCCTCTTTAATTTATCTTAAGAGTGTCTTGTAGTTTTCAGGGTACAGATCTTTCACTTCCTTGGTTAGGTTTATTCCTAGATATTCTATTCTTTTTGATGCAATTGTGAATGGAATTGTTTTCCTGATTTCTCTTTCTGTTGGTTCATTGTTAGTGTATAGGAAAGCCAAAGATTTCTGGGTATTAGTTTTGTATCCTGCAACTTTGCTGAATTACAATATTAGTTCTAGTAGTTTTGGGGTAGATTCTTTAGGGTTTTATGTGTACAATATCATGTCATCTGCAAATAGTGACAGTTTGACTTCTTCTTTACCAGTATGGATTCCTTGTGTTTCTTTGTTTTGTCTAATTGCCTTGGCTAGGACCTCCAGTACTCTGTTGAATAACAGTGGGGAGAGTGGGCATCTCTGCCTTGTTCCCGATCTTAGATGGAAAGCTTTCAGCTTCTCGCTGTTCAGTACGATGTTGGCTGTGGGTTTATCATACATGGCCTTTATTATGTTGAGGTACTTGCCCTCTATAACCATTTTGTTGAGCGTTTTTATCATGAATGGATGTTGAATTTTGTTGAGTGATTTTTCAGCATCTATGGAGATGATCATGTGGTTTTTTCCTTCTTTTTGTTTATGTTGTGGATGATGTTAATGGATTTTTTAATGTTGTACCATCCTTGCATCCGAGATGAATCCCACTTGGTCATGGTGTATGATCCTCTTGATGTATTTTTGAATTCGATTTGCTAATATTTTGCTGAGTATTTTTGCATCTATATTCATCAGGTATATTGGTCTGTAATTTTCTTTTTTGGTGGGTTCTTTGACTGGTTTTGGTATTAGGGTGGTACTGGCTTCATAGAATGAGACTGGAAGTATTCCTTCCTCTTCCATTTTTCAGAAAACTTTGAGGAGAATGGGGATTTTGTCTTCTCTGTATGTTTGATAAAATTCAACGGTAAATCCATCTGGCCTTGGGATTTTGCTCTTGGGTAGTTTTTTGATTACTGCTTTAATTTCATTGCTGGTAATGGGTCTGTTTAGATTTTGTGTTTCTTCCTTGCTCAGTCTTGGAAGGTTGTATTTTTCTAGGAAGTTGTCCATTTTTTCTAGGTTTTACAGCTTCTTCGCATGTAGGTTTTCATAGTATTCTCTAATAATTTTTTGTATTTTCATGGTGTCCGTCATGATTTTTCCTTTCTGGTTTCTGATTCTGTTCATGTGTGTTGACTCTTTTTTTCTCTTAATAAGTCTTGCTAGGGGCTTATCTATTTTGTTTATTTTTTCAAAGAACCCGCTCTTGCTTTCATTGATTTTTTCTATTGTTTTATTCTCAATTTTATTTATTTCTTCTCTCATCTTTGTTATGTCCCTCCTTCTGCTGACTTTGGGCCTCATTTGTTCTTCTTTTTCCAGTTTCAATAATTGTGACATTAGACTACTCATTTGGGATTGTTCTTCCTTCTTTAAATAGGCCTGGATTACTGTATAGTTTCCTCTTAGTGCTGCATTCACTGCATCCCACAGAAGTTTGGGCTTTATGCTGTTGTCATTTGTCTCCATATATTGCTTGATCTCTATTTTAATTTGGTCATTGATCCATTGATTATTTAGGAGCATGTTGTTAAGCCTCCATATGTTTGCTGGCCTTTTTGCTTCCTTTTTACAATTTAGTTCTAGTTTTATCCCTATGTTCTGAGAAGTTGATTGGTACAATTTCAATCTTTTTGAATTTACTGAGGCTCTTTTTGTGGTCTAGTATGTGGTCTATTCTGGAAAATGTTCCATGTGCACTTGAGAAGAATTTGTATCCTGTTGCTTTTGGATGTAGAGTTCTGTAGATGTTTATTATGTCCATCTGTTCTAGTGTATTGTTCAGTGCCTCTGTGTCCTTACTTATTTTCTGTTCTATGGATCTGTCCTTTGTAGTGAGTGGTGTGTTGAATTCTCCTAAAATGAGTGCATTGCATTCTATTTCCTCCTTTAATTCCATTAGTATTTGTTTCCCATATGTTGGTGCTCCTGTATTGGGTGCATATATGTTTATAATGGTTATATCGTTTGTTGGACTGACCCTTTTATCATTATGCAATGATATCCTTTTTTCATTATGTCCTTCTATGTCTGTTGTTATTTTCTTTGTTTTGAAGTCTATTTTGTCTAATACTAGTACTGCAACACCTGATTTTTTCTCCCTGTTGTTTGCATGAAATATCTTTTTCCATCCCTTGACTTTTAGTCTGTGCATGTCTTTGGGTTTGAAGTGAGTCTCTTGTAAGCAGCATATAGATGGATCTTGTTTTTTATCCATTCAGTGACTCTGTGTCTTCTGATTGTTGGATTAGATGATTTGCATTTAGGGTGATTATCCATAGGTATGTATGTATTGCCATTGCAGGCTTTATATTTTTGGGTACCTAAGGTTCAAGATTAACTTGTTTAGTATCTAAGGGTCTAACTTAACTCACTTAGTGTGCTATTACAAACACAATCTTAAGGTTCATTTTTTCCCTCCTTTTTTCTTCCTCCTCCATTCTTTATATATTAGGTATCATATTTATTCACTTTGTATATCCCTTTTTATTACCTCTGGTGACAGCAATTTAATCTTAGGAACACTTCCATCTATAGTAGCCCCTACAAAATACATTATAGGGTTAGTTATGGGAGGTAAATTCTCTCAGGTTTTGCTTATGTGGAAATTGTTTAATCCCTCCTTCAAATTTAAATGATAATTTTACTGGATAAAGTATTCTTAGTTTGAGGCCCTTCTGCTTCATTGCATTAAATATATCATGCCACTCCCTTCTTGCCTATAAGGTTTCTGCTGAGAAGTCTGATGTTAGCCTGATGGGCTTTCCTTTGTATGTGATCTTATTTCTCTCTCTGTCTGCTTTTAATAGTCTGTCCTTATCCTTGATCTTTTCCATTTTAATTATTATATGTCTTGGTGTTGTCCTCCTTGGGTTCCTTGGTTTGGGAGATCTGTGCACCTCCACAGTCTGAGAAATTATCTCCTTTCTCAGATTGGGGAAGTTTTCAGCAATTACCTCCTTAAAGACTCTTTTTATTCCTTTTTATTTCTCTTCTTCTGATTCCCCTATAATGCTTATATTGTTCTGTTTTGATTGTTCACACAGTTCTCTCAATATTCTTTCATTTCTACAGATCATTTTTTCTCTCTGTGCCTCAGCTTTTTAATATTCCTTTTCTCTAATTTTTTTTTCATTTATTGTCTCATCTACCATATCTAATATGCTTTTAAAACCTTCTGTTTTATGTTTTATTTCTGATACAGTGTTCCATAATGATTGGATCTCTGATCGGAATTCATTCCTGAATTCTTCAATATTATTCTGTACCTCCATGTTTATGATTTTTATTTTGAAATCTCTTTCAGGAAGATTGATGAGATTGGTTTCTTTTGACTTTTTGTCTGATGTGTGTAGGATTTTGCTCTGAACCATGTTCTCCTGACATTTCATATTTGTACATGGCACCTTCTAGTGCCCAGAAGCTCTACTTTCTGGAGCTGTTCAGCCCCTGCAGCAATATTGGGTTTTGTCAGGGAGTGGTGCTGGTGCTTGGGGGGAGGAAAGAGCTGTTTCCTGTTTCCTGGCTGCTATGCCTGTCTCTGCTGCCAGAACCCGTGGGCCAAACACACAGTTGCAAGCCTTTAAGCTTTGAATTTGTAGCTGCTCTAGGCAGGGCTTCCTCTGGCTGGCCTGACACCAGGGTAGGCCTTGACATTTTGTTAATCACTTTCAGGCTGGCTGGGAGTAAGGCTCAGCAGGCTGTGTATCATGGTCATGGTGGGGGGCCTTGGAACTGAGTAGTCAGTCAGTGGGATGGAGTGCCTGAAGATGGTGAAAGTTCCCAACCTGCTGGGCAGAGTGCACCCAGACAGTATTGTCTACCTGTTCTCTTTCCTGAGTGATAAGCTCTGTGCAATCATTGCCCCTTTACCAGCCCTCTCACTTTTAGGAAGTCTCTCATACTGTCTGCCCAGATCAGCCAGATATGGATCCCTGTTTACCGCAAGCAGCTGGAATCTGTCTCTCCAGGCATCTAACCTTTCTCCTGAGTAGCAAGCTCTGTGCAATACTTGCCCCTTTAGCAGCCTTCTCACTGTTAGGAAGTCTCTCATATTGCCCACCTTTCTTTTGTCCCAGAGTATCCGGCTATGACTCCGTGTTTTCCACAAGCAGTGGGAATCTCAGTCTCGCCAGGTAGTCCACCTGTCTTAGCTTTCCAACCCCACTAATCATCAGAGCACCATGCAATGTAGGTTTGTGCTCCCAGAGCAGATCTCCAGGGCTAGGTGTTCAGCAGTCCCAGACCTCCATTCCCTGCCCATTCTGTTTCTCTTCCTCCCACTGGTGAGCCAGGGTGGGGGATGGGCTCGGGTCTCACTGGGTCACGGCTTTGGTATGTTACCTTGTTCTGTGAGGTCTGTTCTTTCCTCCAAGTATATGCTGTCTGGCACAGCCTTCTTTCCTGTTGCTTTTCAGGATTAGTTGTATTAATTATACTTTTGTATTATTTGTGGTTTTAGGAGGAGGACTCTGTCTCACCTCTCTTGCTGCCATCTTTAATCCCTGTCTAGATGTGAAAAATCCTGGCATCATTTTGTAGGAATTTTGTAACTGTTTCATCTTGTTTTGTTATCAATCTTCCTACTAATTGCCTCAATTTATGAACATAATAAAGTTGCAAAGGCTGATAGGTGATACCATATATATCCACAAGTTAGGTAGGCTGTTGCCAACAGGCTCATTCAAGTTCATACTGATAATTTTAACTGCTGGGGTATTTTTGGCACACATTTATCAGCTAATATACCCTATGGAATTATTTGTATGTGTTACTATACCTTCCTCTTACCAGCAAAGATATGGTTTAATTTCCATGGCAAATCAAATATACATCACCAAAGGGAATATAATTGGGATATTAATATCAATGAATGGAGTATGAAAAAGAAAAGAGATATGAAGAACAATCTTGGAGGTATATAGTGCTTTTTCATTATCAGTGTAACTCAATATCTTCAACTGATAATGTTGAAAATAACAAATAAGAGTTTTCCTGTAAAATTTCAGTGATTGCATTGTTGGGCCAGTTCTCTCTGTGCATGGCAGTAATGGGAAATGCATTCAGTGCTCATAAGTGAAATGTTTGTATCCTTTTACAGTGGAAACAAGACAGTGCTTTACATTGTTTGCCTTAGTGTGGCCCACACACAAGGGATTTTGTATGCTTGATTTTCAGCATCAATATCCTGAAGTTTGACTTGAGAAACTTGTATATGTATGGTAGTTATGACAAAATGTAACTATATGATATAATGTAGTAAAATTGTTGTCATGGTATCTGGTACATAACAGATGCTCATGAAATAATGGATTGCTATTATTTTTCTTGTTGGGACTGTTGTTGTAGTGGCAGTAGTAGAAGTAGTATTGGTAGCAATGTAGCTGTGTCATGGATAGATTTTCTTGCTTTTTACATTTGTCCTTTTCTCCATATCCCTATGTCATTTTAATTCTTTCTATGAGGTCTTTTTTCTCTCACTCTATCCTCTATCCTACTTCTTTTGACTTAATTTTTAAAAATGTTTTACCCTTACTTATGCCCCAAAACTGCTAGGTAAAACTATGCATTTGTGTTTCTGCTGAGAACTGACCCTTCAGTCAAGTACCTTGGCTAATCCCAAACTAAATATCTGTATGTGATTAGATCATTTAAGTTTAACAGAGAAATGAAACTTCCTTCAACATACCTAAAGAATAAAAATTAATATGCAATGTTTTTACTCAGTTAAAATTAGTTAAGTTCTAAAAATGGAAATATGTGGGTTAGTGATAGACTAGATAGACTAGATGAATTCTCAGCTAACTTACAAGTGTCAAATTCTTCATGTTTGTGATTTCTGCAATTACTTCCTTTGAGACAGATTCTATGTGTATAATAAATAATCTGGGGAAATGAGTGCTTTGAAATATAAATTAATATTTACATTGAAAGTACTGATAACTTTCAAAGACCATCATATTTTCAAAGAGCTTTCTTCATTCTTACAACACAATTAAGAAATAATATTAAGTTACAGTCTACCTATATACCTATATTGGCTACAATTCTTTGAAGTGGTAGACGCAGTTTCCTCAGTATGGGCTATTGTAAATAGTCAGGGTAAACAGTTGGGCTAGGGTAGCACCAGGACACCTTGAAATCTAGTACCTGACTCTTTGTCAAGATAAAGATGAAATTTAGTATTAGTGATTAGCAAAATGCTGTTTAAAATTCAAAACTCCTCTCGAGACACCACTCTGCTGGAAGTTTAGAATTCAGAACTTTCTCTGGAAGCTTTTTGCATTGCTTACTGAAAATAGTTTGCACCTGGCTTAACCAAAAAGCCTGTTTGTAGCTACATGATCAGTGGAGTTAAAAAAACCTGTTAGTAAATATGTACCTTGGCTCCTCTGAGACCAAGGTGCTTTTACATTTCTTGGAAGTCCACAATCTGAGTGTGAACACATCCTTTGCAGCTGAGGAAGTTCTGGGATGCACACTGGGAATTTTTCAGACTTCTCTATAATTGCCAATGCTTTTTTTTCTACTGTAGTCTGTTACCTTTATTAAAACCTTATGTGATTACACTCTGTGGAATCTCTTGAATCTTTTCAAGAATCCTACCTTGTATAAATAACGTCCCATATTTGCTATAATAATCAGACATCTTTATTGTTTTCAAATATGTAGTATTCCATTTCTGATTGAATTTCCAGAAATATTACACTGCAGCAATTGAACTTAATTTGATATTATAGAATATTTAAAATAAATAATTCATCACAGAAAATTCCCATCTATGTTACTTAAAATTTGGATTTCATTTACAATCACTGAATTTCTATAGAAGTTTTAAAATATATCAATTTAGGTTATTACATGAAGAATGTTTATTCATTGTGGGTTTCAGCACAAAGAAATTTAGTTACTCATTTGTCTTCTTTATACCTCAAACAATGAGCAAATACAACATTCCTAAGATTGTTCCATGCTACAAAGGGTTATAGTTTTTCATAAAGATAAAGTTTTACTAGCTTTATCCAATGTCAGGTATTTCTTTAGGAAGCATTTTATGGAAAATAAAAGTGGGCATAAAAAATTGTTGAGTTAAAAAAATAAAATTGTATCTTTACTAAGACTTTGTTTCAGCCAACACAGATGAAAGTACAGAGATCTGAAAAGAGAAATAAAGGAGCTAAGACATCACGTGACATATGAACTTTTCAGTTACTTGAGCCAGTTTATTTTGTTTTTAAGCTTGCTTCATATGGGTCTCTGCCACATTCAACGAATCAGTGGCATTCAATTTGGTAAAATCACAGCAGAATTTGATTTCATCTTTTTCTCTATCATCTGTTTTTAAGTATATTGGCTTCTTTTATAAGCAGGCCTGTTACATACAGTAATAAAAATGTGACAGCAGGTCAAAAATCACATTTTCCTTATTTAGCAATGACAGATATAAATATAAACATTTTTCACGTTTTTCTGTAGAAACGTAATCTTGGGGCAAATGTCCATCTAGTCTGTGAGAAACACACTCACTGGACCAAACTTAGTCAAAGAGAACAGCGGAGAGATGCTCTAATGGAGGTCTCAGAAGATAGCGTGTCTGGTAAGCAGGCACACTCAGGGAGGTTACAACAGGCAGTTTATTCCTTAGCACATGAGTCCCTCCCCTGCCTGGTTTCTCATAGGCTGAGTACTATAGGGTTTACATTCTTTCACAGACATTTCCTAAACATGTTTTATCTATATTATGATTTTTTTTACATTTGTCTTAATTTTATTGGCTGAATTTAAAACTTTCTCTGCATTTATTTTGAAGTGACGCATAGCCCACACTTTCTTTTTTATTATTAATTTTTTATTTATATTTTTGGTATCATTAATATACACTTTGTGTATATTAACATTGTGGTTACTAGATGCCCCCATTATCAAGTCCCCACCACATACACCATTACAGTCACTGTCCATCATCATAGTTCGATGCTATAGAATCACTACTTGTCTTCTCTGCTATACTGACGTCCCCTTGCCCACCCCTACATTATGTGTGCTGATCATAATGGCCCTTTTTCCCCTTATCCCTCCCTTCCCACCCACACTCCCCAGTTCCTTTCCCTTTGGTAACTGTTAGTCCACTCTTTGGCTCTTTGAGTCTGCCACTGTTTTGTTCCTTCAGTTTTTGCTTTCTTCTTATACTCCACAGATGAGTGAAACCATTTACTTGTCTTTCTCCACCTGGGTTATTTCACTGAGCACAATACCCTGTAGCTCCATTCATGTTATTGCAAATGGTAGGATTTGTTTCCTTCTTATGGCTAAATAATATTCCATTGTGTATAGTACCACATCTTCTTTATCCATTCATCTACTGATAGACATTAAGGTTGCTTCCATATCTTGGCCCATTGTGTATAGTACCACATCTTTTTTATCCATTCATCTACTGATGGACATTTAGGTTGCTTCCATATCTTGGCTATTGTAAATAGTGCAGTGATAAACATAGGGATGCATCTGTCTTTTTCAAACTGGGTTACTGCATTCTTATTGTAAATTCCTAGGAGTGGAATTCCTGGATCACACTGTATTTCTATTTTGAGTTTTTTGAGGAACCTCCATACAGCTTTACACAAAGGCTGAACCAATTTACATTCCCACCAGCAGTGTAGGAGGGCTCCCCTTTCTCCACATCCTCACCAACCTTTGTTGTTGTTTGTCTTTTGGATGTTAGCCATCCTAACTGGTGTGTGATGATATTTTATTGTGGTTTTAAATTGCATTTCTCTGATTATAACACTTTGGAGCATTTTTCCATGTGCCTGTTGGCCATCTGAATTTCTTCCTTGGAAAAGTGTCTGTTCATATCCCCTGCCCATTTTTTCATTGGGTTATTTGCTTTCTGTTTGTTGAGGTGCAGGAGCTCTTTGTATATTTTGGATGTCAACCCCTTATCAGATATGTCATTTGTGAATATATTCTCCCATACTGTAGGATGCCTTTTTGTTCTACTGATGGTGTCCTTTTCTGTACAGAAGCTTTTCAGCTTGATATAGTCCCACTTGTTCATTTTTGCTTTTGTTTCCCTTACCCGAATAGATATGCTCATGAAGAATTTGCTCATGTTTATATTCAAAGGAGTTTTGCCTATAATTTTTTCTAAGAGTTTTATGGTTTCATTACTTACATTCAGATCTTTGATCCATTTTGAGTTTTATTTTGTGTATGGAGTCAGACAGTAAACCAGTTTCATTCTCTTACATGTAGCTGTCCAGTTTTGCCAACACCAGCTGTTGAAGAGTCTGTCATTTCCCCATTGTATATCCATCGTTCCTTTATCATATATTAATTGATCATATATGCTTGGGCTAATATCTGAACTCTCTAGTATGTTCCACTGGTCTATGGGTCCGTTCTCTTGCTAGTACCAAATTGTCTTGATAACTGTGACTTCGTAGTAGAGCTTGAAGTTGGGAAACAAGATCCCCCCTGTTTTATTCTTCCTTCCCATGATTGCTTTGGCTATTCATGCTCTTTTGTGGTTCCATATGAAATTTTGGAACGATTTGTACCAGTTTGTTGAAGAATGCTATTGGTATTTTGATAGGAATTGCATTGAATCTGTAGATTGCTTTAGGCAGGATGGCCATTTTAACAATGTTAATTCTTCCTCCCCAAGAACATGGAATGAATGTCCATATATTAGTATTCTATTTAAGTTCTCTCATGTGTATCTTGTAGTTTTCAAGGTATAGGTCTTTCACTTCTTTGGTTAGGTTTATTCCTAGGTATTTTATTCTTTTTGATGCAATTGTGAATTGAATTGTTTTTCTGATTTCTCTTTCTGCTAGTTCCTCCTTAATGTATAGGAAAGCAACAGATTTCTGTGTATTAATTTTGTATCCTGCATCTGTGCTGAATTCAGATATTTGTTCTAGTAGTTTTGGAGTGGATTCTTTAGGGATTTTTATGTATAATATCATATCATTTGCAAATGGTGACAGTTTGGCTTCTTCCTTGTCAATCTGGATGCCTTTTATTTCTTTGTGTTGTCTCATTGCGGTGGCTAGGACCTTCAGTATTATGTTGAATAAAACTGGGGAGACTAGGCATCCTTGTTGTGTTCCCAGTCTTAGAGGAAAAGCTTTCAGCTTCTCACTGTTAAGTATGATGTTGGCTGTGGGTTTGTCGTATTTCACCTTTATTATGTTGAGGTACTTGCCCTCTATACACATTTTGTTGAGAGTTTTTATTATGAATAGATGTTGAATTTTGTCAAATGCTCTTTCAGCATCTATGGAAATGATCATGTGGTTTTTGTCCTTCTTTTTGTTGATGTTATGGATGATGTTGAGGGATTTTCAAACGTTATGCAATCCTTGCATACCTGGGATTAACCCCACTTGATCATGGTGTATGATTCTCCTGAAGTATTTTTCAATTCGATATACTAATATTTTGCTGAGTATTTTTACATCTATGTTCATCAGTGATATTGGTCTGTAGTTTTGCTTTTTTGTGGGATCTTTGCCTGGTTTTGGCATTAGTGATGCTGGCTTCATAGAATGAGTATGGAAGTATTCCCTCCTCTTCTATTTTTTTGGAAAACTTTAAGAAGAATGGGTATTATGTCTTCTCTAAATGTCTGATAATATTCAGTGGTGAATTCAGCTTGTCCGGGGTTTTGTTCTTGGGTATTTTTTGATTACCAATTCAATTTCATTGCTGGTGATTAGTCTGTTTAGCTTTTATTTTTCTTACTTGGTCAGTCTTGGAAGGTTGTATTTTTTTAGAAAGTTGTCCGTGTCTTCTAGGTTGTCCAATATGTTAGCATATAGATTTTCATACTATTGTCTAATAATAATTTTTGTATTTTTGTGGTGTCTGTCATGATTTTTCCTTCCCATTTCTGATTCTATTTATGTATATAGAAATTTCTTTTTTTTCTAATAGGTCTGGCTAGGGATTTATCTATTTTGTTTATTTTCTAAAAGATCCAGCTCTTGGTTTCATTAATTTTTTTCTATTGTTTTATACTTCTCAATTTTATTTATTTATGATCTTTATTATACCCCTCCTTCTGCTGACTTTGGGCTTCACTTGTTCTTCTTTTTCTAGTTTCAGTAATTGTGAATTTAGACTATTCATTTGACATTGTTCTTCGTCCTTTAAATAGGCTTGGATTGCTACATACTTCCCTCTTAGAACTGCCTTCTCTGTGTCCCACAGATGTTGGGGCATTGTGATGTTGTTTTTATTTGACTCCATATATTGCTTGATCTCAGTTTTAATTTTGTCATTAATCCATTGATTATTTAGGAGCATGTTGTTAAGTCCTCATGTGTTTGTGAGCCCCTTTGTTTTCTTTGAACAATTTATTTCTAGTTTTATCCCTTTTAGATCTGAGAAGTTGGTTGGTACAATTTCAATATTTTTAACTTTACTGAGGCTCTTTTTGTGGCCTAGTATGTGGTCTATCCTGGAAAATGTTCCATGTGCACATGAGAAGAATGTGTGTCCTGCTGCTTTTGGGTGGACATTTCTGTAGAAGACTGTTAGGTCCATCTGTTCTAATATATTGTTCAATGCCTCTGTCTCCTTAATTATTTTCTTTCTCATTTATCTCTCCTTTGGAGTGAGTGGAGTGTTGAAGTCTCCTAGAATGAATGTGTTACATTCTATTTCCTCTTTTAATTGAGTTAGTAATTTTTTCACATATGTAGGTGCTCCTGTGTTGGGTGCATATATATTTATAATGGTTATATCCTCTTGTTGGATTGATTCCTTTATCATTATGTAATGTCCTTCTTTGTCTCTTGTGACTTTGTTTTCAAGTCTATTTTGTCTGATACTAGTACTGCAACACCTGCTTTTTTTCTCCCTGTTAGTTGCATGAACTATCTTTTCCATCCCTTCACTTCTAGTCTGTGTATCTTTGGGTTTGAAGTGAGTCTCTTTCAGGCAGCATATACATGGGTCTTGCTTTTTTATCCATTCAGTGACTCTATGTCTTTTGATTGGTGCATTCAGACCATTTATATTTAGGGCTATTATCAAAAGGTATGTACTTATTGGCAATGCAGGCTTTACATTTGTGGTTACCAAAGGTTCAAGGGTAGCTTCCTTACTAAGATTTTAACTGAACTCACTTAGTATGCTATTACAAACACAATCTAAAATTTCTTTTTTTATTTCCTACTTTTCTTCCTCCTCCATTCTTTATATATTAGGTATCAATCCTGTATTGTGTGTCTATCCCTTTTTATTACCTCTGGTAAGAGCTATTTAACCTTAGGAACACTTTCATCTATAGCAGTCCCTCCAAAATACGATGTAGAGATGTTTTTGGGAGCTAAATTCTCTCAGCTTTTGCTTATATGGAAATTGTTTAATCCCTCCTTCAAATTTAAATGATAGTCTTGCTGGATAAAGTATCCTTAGTTTGAGGTCCTTCTGCTTCATTGCATTAAATATATCATGCCACTCCCTTCTGGCCTGTAAGGTTTATTTTGAGAAGTCTGATGATATCCTGATGGGTTTTCCTTTGTATGTGATCTTATTTCTCTCTCTGTCTGTATTTAATAGTCTGTCCTTATCCTTGATATTTTCCCAAGGAAAAGATCTTTGCCTTGGAGTTGTCCTCCTTGGGTCCATTGAGTTGGGTGATCTGTGCATGTCCATGGCCTGAGAGACTCTCTCCTTCCCCAGATTGTGGAAGTTTTCAGCAATTACTTCCTCAGAGACACTTTCTATCTCTTTTTCTCTCTCTTCTTCTTCTGGTACACCTGTAATATGAATATTGTTTGTTTGGATTGGTCACACAGGTCTCTCAGTGTTCTTTCATTCTTAGATATCCTTTTTTCTCTGTGCCTCAGGTTCTTTGTATTCCTCTTCCCTATTTTCTATGTCATTTATCTTCTCCTCCACTGTATCTATTCTGCTTTCAATGCCCTCCATTGTGTTCGTCAATTATTCGATCTCCATCCAAAATTTGTTCCTGAAATCTTCTGTATTTTTCTGCACCTCCATGAGCATGTTAATGATTTTTATTTTTAAATCTATTTCTGGAAGATTCATGAGGTCAATTTTATTTGAATCTTTCTCATGTTTATTCATAATTTTTCTTTGTACCGGGTTCCTTTGATGTTTCATAATTTGTCTGTGGTGCCCTCTAGTGCCCAGAAGCTCTACTCTCTGGAGCTGCTCAACCCCTGGAGCGATATCAGGGGTCACAAGGGAGTGGTGTTGTTGCTACGGAATAGGAAAGAGCTGTTTCTTGCTTCCTGGCTGCTATGCTTGTCTCCACTGCCAGAACCAGTGGGCCAAACACAAAGGTGTAAGCATATATGTTTTCTGTTTGTAGCTGCCATAGGCAGGGCTTCCCTGTGGCTGGCTGGATGCCAGGGCAGGTTTTGCCAGTTTGTGAGCCTGAGCCAGGTGCAGGCTAACCTGGAGGAAGACACAGCAGGCTGCCTATCATGAAGGTCGTTTTAAGGTCCCAACCTGCTGGGCAGATTGCACCTGGACAATTTTGTCTGCCTGCCATTTCTCTTGAATATTAAGCTCTGTGCAATCCTTGCCCCTTCAGCAGCCCTTTTACTTTTAGGAAGTCTCTCAGACTGCCCATCCAGAAAAGCCAGATACGAATCCCTGTTTTCCACAAGGTGCTGGAATCTCTGTCTCTCCTGGTGTTCCACTTGTCTTAGCTTTCCAACCCCACTAAATCACTAGAGCACCAGGTAAGGTAGGTTTGTGCTCCCAGAACAGATCTCAAGGGCTAGGTGTTCAGCAGTCCCAGGCCTCCACACTCTCCCCGCTCTGTTTCTCTTCCTCTTGCCAGTGAGCTGTGGTGGGTGAAGGTCTTGGTTCCTGCCAGGTCACAGCTTTGGTAGGTTACCCTGTTCTATGAGGTCTGCTCTTTTCTCCAGGTGTAAGCAGTCTGGTGCAGCCTTCTTTCCTATTGCTCTTTTAGGATTAGTTGTATTATATTTTCGTATTCTATGTGGTTTTAGGAGGAGGTCTCTGTCTCACTTCTCATGCCCCCACCTTTAATCTATTCCAGCCTGCTCTTTCTCATCTTAATCTCCCTCCCCCTCCCATTCAAATCCTCCCAGTCCCTGCTACATGCTCTGACATGTAGCCTTCTTCTTAATACCCTTTTGTTTAAGTAATAATTCCGCTCAGAATAAATCACATTTAATTTTGTACCATTTCTAACAAATCCAATCAAACTGACCAGATTGTCAGATAACTCTAATTTTCCAGGAGATTAACCATGAGTAGGAAAGTTAGCCTCATCTAAACTACATAAACTAAAAAAATAATACAAATAATAATGTTCTACAGTGTTGTAAGCATCATTCTCTAGATTTAAACTTGGCAGAAAAAAATTCCTCTTTACTAATATAGTACTTCTTACTAAGAATGTGTCATTTTATGAATTTCACAAGCACACACACCAGTGGATTTATGTAGATTCACATTTATATTTATAGTCAACGACATCCAGCTAAAGACCACCTAGGAAACAACTGTTTTTAAAACAAGTTGATTTCATTTCTTATTGCAATGAAAAAGACTGCATACCATAGTAAAACATGCAGTGTGTCATTAAGAGGGTGTCAGAAGGACTTATTATTTGATTTGGGTTTATTTTAGGTGATTTTGTGGAAGCTCAAGTAAGTGAGGTTTTACTTTTTTCAAATTTTTTAATATATTTACTCTTACGGAGGTATATAGTTCTTCACTATGTTTTTGTTTCTGTCAGGAAGTGGGGATGATTCTTTGAACAGATACTGTAATAAATATCATCATTTATAATTAGGGAAGACTAGTAGAATGAGATCATAGATGTAATTGATAAAGAAGCAACCATTGCTCATATTAGCCTGCATAACTGGATGTTTGATATTTTTGGGGGTATCCACAGTGACCTAGAGTTTGTGCTGAGACTACATTATGAAGTGGTCTTGCATTTTGCCTTACTTCATCATTATTGAGTGGCCCTGTCTAATAGTTGTGTTCTATAACATTGTTTATGTTTAACAGGACAATATCATAGCCTGATTATGAATAACAAGTATACTTCAAAAATTCCAACACCTGTGTCAGGTCAGGTCCTGGATGGCAGGGCTGCTTCTTTTCTCCCTCTATAGCTATCTAGTGCTCTCTCTGATAATCATATGGTTATCAGATTTTCAGCCCTTTTTCTCAAAATATTTTGTATGTCTTATCTTCCCAGGTAAATGGTAATCTGATGATAATAGGAGTTATCCTTTGAATCCAATACACATTTCAGTACAGTGATAGGTGGCAGCTAATACAGATTAATTCAGTCTTTGTTTATGTTGAGTTTTTTGGATGATCTTTTATATTGGTACTGATGCTTGTACAATTTTATAAAGTTGCTAAGTTTTTATATTTAAAACTTCTCGGAACATTATCTTTCTATTGTCAACAATGCAACACTACTTAAAACATTACATAAATTACATGTCAAATTAAGAGTTTTGAACTTGTCCAAACTGGCAAAATTTAAAAGGCTAAAGTAACTATTTACATTTTAACAAGAACTATTTAATTCCAAAAATGAATTATCTGTAAATATATCAATTTTTCCCTTGAGCACTTTAAATATAAAATTTTTACTTGTGTTTTCTAGATCGTTGAGAGGGAGTCTTTTCTAAAGAACAGAATATGCACTAGGTAATCTCTTAAAGTCACATCTAAATCTGAGAGTCTAGAATCACTTTCTTGCTATTCTTTCATATACTATAATCTGGTATTTCATTAAATATAGAAAAAAGCAGTCACAGCCAAACATTTAAAAGATGTAAGGTTAGTCATGTCATTTTTTAAAGAGGTACAAAACTACTTCAGTGACTTCCATAATGTTCCATGTTTTATTTAGACTATGAATGTTTCTATAGTCAAGCATGTGGGTTAGATCTGATGAGTTAGTGTAGTGCCCTCCAATGCCTAACTCATGAAATGAGTACTGTATCTTGAGTGTATGCTATACTGGCAGTACCATAATTTGAACTTTCTGTTATTAGAAAATTGCAGTATGTTTCCAAATAACTTCTCATAAACTGTTAGCTGCAGTGATATACTTGTAATGCTATAGTTTTTCCAGGTTGGAATGTAATCCCTTATTCATATATCCCTTATAGTCTGCATAACAAATAACTTATTTTATATTACATTATGTAAAGTGAATCACAGTGGCATTTTAGCAATGTCTTGATCATAATATAAGCTTGAGCAGAAGCAAGATAAATGCCTTAAACTTTGCTTAAAGAATGAGATAGAGCAAAGTAATTTGTGGTTCCATTTTATACTTGTGTTTACACAGGAATAATTTTAGTCAGTTCATGTACTGAAATAAAAATATCTGCAGGTATATTTGAAGGTATCTTCTGGTAGAACAGTGCAACAGTATTTAGGAAAGATAATCTTTCTGTACATCACATTTCTTATGAACAATGTTACTGGGATTGGAGGCCGACTATAAGACTAATGCTAACATTGTACACTAACTATACTCTTTTGCCTGTGTGTGGGAAATTTATATTTTATGGAGTATGATATATCTGTATTTTAATTTTTAATAAAATATGAATTATATATTTGTTGCATATTTTGAAAAACCAGGTCTTAAAAACTGAGACTGCTCTATCAATTAAGAATCCAAATTCAGAAATTACTATTTGTGTTGCTGATAATAATTTAGAAAATGAGAATTTTAAAAAGGTTTAAATTTTAATTCAAGTAATCTTGTGCCTAGTTAACTTTTTATATTCATTTCCTATGGAACAGTAGGTAAATTACTTAACACCTTTGTGTATTTTTCCATCTACTTACAACGTCATGTTGTATAAGAAAATCAAAGGATTAAACTATATGGACTACATGATTACTTTGTAAGCGCTAAGCAAGTTAAAATGTATTATTATGTTTGTGGTGTTTTTGTTGTTAATCTTAACAAAGAGTTGAAAATCCTGTCTCTTTGTTATCTGATTTAAAAAATTATCTTTCATAAATTCATACTTTTGTGTTTCTTTCACTAATGCAAGTAAGTTATCCTGAATATTTTGTTCTAATAAACTCTTCCTTAGACATGTTGAATAATCAATTACAGGACTTGACTTCACTGAGAACATATATGTTTTGTTATTTTATTCTGTCACACAAATTCTGTGTAACAAGTGTCCCTCAAATATAGTGAATTAAAAACAATAACCATTATTTATGTAGATTGCTGGTTCAGTTTATTTAGGCTGGACTTGTCTTGGGTGGTTCTGTTAAGTTTTTCTAAGTTTATGTGTCTGGGGTTCCTGTGAGAGTCAGTTGTTTTAGACTGGGTTTGGCTTTGGCTGGAACATGACAGCTCTGTTTATGTGTCTTTTATCCTCTTCATGAGTTGAGTGAGCTAGTTCAGGTATTTTCCCTACATGGTGACTACAGAGCAAGCCTAATTCAAATGTTTTTGAACTTCTAATTATATCACATCTTCCAACTATACACTGATCCTAGAAAATCACAAGGCTGATCCTCAGAGCAAGAAATGAAGAAGTATACTCCACTCACTTTGGGAAGACAGTGCAAAAGTTCTGTAGAAGGTATAAACACACAGACACAGACACACACACATTAAATCCTTTTGTAAGGGAGGCAGTGAAAAATTGGAACAATAATCCAATCTAACAGTTTTGTTAAATTCATGAATCATGTACAGTCTTGAGTATAATCCATGCTATTGTTTAATAAAATTCTCAACCTAAAAAATGAGATATCATTGTTTCACTAAGAACTTTAGGGTCAAAGTATTACTGACTTGCCTACCATTAGCAGTTCTGAATAGAAATACTACTATGGAGAAAAGCGGCAAATGAGAGATAAATGATGAAAATTTCTACCAAAGGGAAAAAAAGTAAGAAATTTAGTCTCTCAAAATGAGTTCTAATAACTCTGGAAAAGGAAAAAGAAATTTAAATATACCTTATTCCTCTTTTATCATCAGCTTTCATGCTTCTCATTTCCCTGTGAGGAAAATTTATAATTTATATGGTTTAAATAAATGTGAGTGTGAGTGTGTTCACCCTTTGGTTAACACATGTTGTCTTAAATACTGGATTCACAATAAAATCTTAAAGGGAATCTAGCTGTAGAAAACTAGGACATATACAATAATAATGAAATTAATAGAAATAAAGAACACTTTCTGACTGTTTGGTAAAGATTGTGTTGCAGGACTTTAGAAAATAGAAGAGCAAAAGAGCAAAACTGGTACTGGGAAGCATTTTGGAAGATCTGCATTCTTTTTTGTATTGTATATTTTTTTATTTGTTTATTCAAGTAGAGTTGATATACAATATTATATTTGTTTCAAGTATACATCATAGTTATTCAACACTTACATACATTATTAAATCCTCACTCCAACTAGTGTAGCTACTATTTGTCAACATATACAGATATTACAGAACTATTGACTATATCACTATCCTGAACTTTTATCCCTGTGTCTAATTTATACTATGATTGAGATTTTGTGAATCTTTATTCCCTTCAGCTATTTCACCCACCCACCATAACCCTTCCCCTGTAATAACCACTACTCACTTCTTAGAAGCTATGAATCTACTGCTGTTCCATTCACTTTCTCTTGTTTTGCTTTTAGATTCCATACATAGGTGAAATTATATGGTATTTATCTTTCTTTGCCTGGCTTATTGTACTTAGCATAATGCCCTCCAGGTCTATCCATGTTGTCACAAATGGCACGATTTCTTTTTAATGGCTGAATAATATTCTATTGTGTATATGCACCACTTCTTTATCCATTCATCTATTGACAGATATTGACTCTTGTAAGTAATGTGACAATAAACATAGGGGTGCATATGTCTTTTAAAATCAGAGATGTTGTTTTCTTGTGTAAATTCCTAGAAGTAGAGTTACTGGGTTGTATGATATTTCTGTTTTTAGTCTTTTGACGAACCTTCATATTGCTTTCCATAGTGGGCCAATTTACATTCCCACCAACAGTGTAAAAGGGCTCCCTTTTCTCCACATCCTCGCCAACACTTGTTATTTCTTGTCTTTTGGATAGTGGCCATTCTAAAGGGTGTGAGGTGATATCTCATTTTGGTTTTGATTTGCATTTCCGTGATGATTAGCGATGTGGAGCATCTTTTCATGTGCCTATTGGCCACCAGTATATCTTCTTTGGAAAAATGTCTATTCAGGTACTCTGCCCATCTTTTAATTCGGTTATTATTATTATTATTATTATTATTATTATTATTATTATTATTATTATTTCTTTTGGTGTTGTTGAGTCAAATGAGTTCTTTATATATTTTGGATGTTAACCCCTTATCAGATATATCATTTATGAATATATCCTCCCATATCGTAGGCTGTCTTTTTGTTTTGTTTTGTTGATGGTCTCTTTTGCTGTACAGAAGCCTTTCAGTTTGATGAAGTCCCACTTGTTTATTTTTCCTTTTGTTTTTCTTTTCCCAGGGAGACATTGTAAGGAAGGCCATCCCCTAACTTGCCCTACTGTTCTGTAAGGACAGCTGTCCACTGCTGCACCCTGTATGTGTCTGACCTTGAGAAACCTTGAAAACAGCATAGCATGTTGCACCCATGAGTAAGGAGATAGACAAGGGGCTTGAAGGCCAGACACCTGGCCATGAAGAACACATGCATGCATGTCTTCAATACTTAAGTAACCATGAATTAGCACTATAGCAGTATAAGAAGTTACAGCTTTATGCAGAATATAGTGGACTCTTTTGAGCACCCTCCAAGGTAACTCCTGCCTTCTTCTTTGCTCTTCGCATTGCCCCAAGACCTCAACAGCAACCCCTGGACTCCAACAGACATGTCCAGGAAAAAAATCACTCATGCTTATGTTCTGGGATTTTTGCCTATATTTTCTTCTAAGAGTTTTTATGGTTTCATGCCTTATATTTAGATCTTTAATCCATTTTGAATTTACTTTTGTGTAAGGTATTAGGGAGTAATCAAGTTTTGAAGGATATAAAGTTGAATCTAGACTTTAGAAATATTTTCAGCCCAAAGGTGCATAATATATGCAGTCCAAAACACATGTATAAACGTACTGTAGATAATAAAAATATTAAATAACTGTAATAAAGATTGTGTCTTAAGGATCTGTGGAAAATGGTGTGGCATAAGTGGTATTAAGCCATATCAAGTTCTAATACATAAAACTTCATATAGTCATCTTAATTTCTATCTTAATATTGATTTTTGTAGACACAAATAGTGATAGAAATACATTGGCTACTAGAAATAGTTTGGAAATTTCTTACTTATATACAGTTTTATACAATAATTAGAATGGTTTTTTGAAGATTTCCAGAATTTTCTGTGAGAAGGCCCTTATTTGACATTCATGACAGATGTATTTCAAGGTATTTATGAGACCACAGTTTTTTATATCATATTCCTAAAGCATGGGATATCAAAAAAATATACTGAATGTTAATTTCATATATCTAGATAAGAGTTTCCATTTCAATGAGTAAAGATGTGAAATTCAAAAAGGAGAACACATTAAATTTACTTTCTTATTAGAAAATATAACTTGCTTTTGGTCAAGTTAGATACTAACAAACTTTTCAAATTAGTATACATAAGTGCACAGTGGTTTTTTACTACAAAATCAGACTATATAAACTCTTCTTTTTGAAGTTCCATGATCCCAAGTTGTAAAGATGGTAAAAGTAATTAATTTCATCATCATCTATTGAGTCAATCATGCAAATATTTTTATACTTTTCATATAATATTTGCCTATTTCTTGGGAATAAGTTCATTAATTTTTCAAATATTTTAAGGTTTCCTAGTGAGAAATGTTTATACAGAGCATTTGCTGGATTTTCAGAAATCCTTTTTAACCTCTTTTTATGCATAGCATATAGAATTGGCTCATGAGTAAAAGATACCTAAATCCCTTACAAATTAATATTTCAGTCTTGAATATGTACAAAATGCCAATTGGTAGGCAATAAGTATCACTTCTTGTACTTCTTCATTTATAGAGATAGTTTGGCATTCTTGATTGGGCAAGAACTTTTCCATAAAGATACAAAGATGTTTTCTTTAGAGCTCCTGAAAATTCAGCAAAATATTGAGCAAATGGAAAGACTGACTCTCAACAAAAATAAAATGTTTTTCCATACCAATCTCACAATGTACATGTTTGAAATCTGTGACCAGGTGAAATTCCAGGCCATAAAATTATCAGCTTTAGGGGTCACACAGTCAGAACTGTGATGTAATGGATATAATTAAGCAATAATTAATGAATACCTACCAAATATAGTGGTACTTGATTGGTTTAAAAGATTTATAAAACAAAGAACCTGTGGTACATTAAATTTTCTATAAATAACCACAATATCTCTATTCCACATGTCATTCTAGAAACTTCCCAACACCCTAGTAAGTTGTGTTTATGTCTTCTCTGTGTCAACCTGGGGGGACCTTTGTGAGTGTCACAAAGTGATGCTATGACTTTAGAGGCCTGGTCACAAAAGGTTTTATGGTTTCCATTGGCCTCTCTCACTCTCTCTTGGAACATGTCTTAGGAGCTTTGTATCTTGTGTTGCCATCTAAAAGTCCAGGGCACTCTGAACCTGCCATGCTGGATAAACCTCTGTAGAAACATATAGACAGAGATGCCTAAACAGCAAAAAGTATCTGAGCTCCTAGTTGCCAGTAATGGTTCCAGAATCATGAGTGACTGACCTTGAAATGATTTCATTTGTATGGTGACAGATGGTAAATAGACAGTGTGGTAATCATTTTACAAGGTACACAAATGTTGAATCATTATGTCTTACACCTTAAAATACTATAACACTGTATCTCAGTTACACTTCAATTTTTTTTAAAAAAAGAGCAATGCATGGATCCCAATCTCTGAGATGCAGGCATGGGCTACAAGTACTAATATTTGATAAGGTTTCCCAGATAATCCTAATATCATGTTAGAATTGAGAACCATTGCTCTAAATCAGAAGCCTGAAAACTTTTTGGAGATTAGAATTTCTGAAAACTTAACATCATTTGTTTTACTATCATTAAATTGCAAGGCATACATACATCTTAGCCATGAGTCAATGAAAACGTAAGGTGCTCATTACTTTTGTGCTGCAAAGTGTTTCTAAATGGTGTATCTCCATGTAAATAAGGCTATATTTATTAAGGGGTACTGTGTTACACAATCACCAAAACAAAAACTAACATTTTAAAGATAGTTCCCTAACTTTTAAATGAAGTGAATAAGAACTTCTGGTTTGGGTTGTTAAAGTATTAATGTTCCAGGGAAAATGTAATTTTCCTTTTTCATGTAAAAATCAGTAATGTGGGGGGGGGAGGCACTGAAGATGGTGGCCTGAATAGGGCAGGGGAAATCTGCCAAAACAATATATATTATTAAAATACAGCAAATACAACTATTCCTAAAAGAGAGACCAGAAGATACAGTACAACAGCCAGGCTACATCTACATCTGCAAGAACTAAGCCTCTCACAAAAAGGGTAAGATAAAAAGCCATAACCCAGGGGGACTCAAGCACTACCCCCACCCCAGCTCACCAGTTGGAGGAAAAGAATCAGAGTGGAGAGGGAGTGGAAGCACAGGACTGCTAAATAACCAGTCCTAGTAATCTGCACTGGGAACATAGACACACATTGCATGGTGTACTGGATATTAGAGAAATGGAAAAGTAAAATCTGAGATAGAGACTGCAAACAAGGTCCCACAGCTGGCTCCCCTGGGAAAAAAGAAAAGTACACACACTTTAAAAGTATTAAAGGGACAAGGGGTTAACAGGTGAACAAAGTCAACCTGACACACTCAGCCCAGCAGGCTGAAATCTTAAGGACTACAGTTGCCCTAACCCCCTGGGTGGCAACACAGCTAAAAAGGCCCTCATGGCAATAAGCAGCCAGCCGTTCATTCACCCCCTGCCAGCACTGCAAGCAAACTGGCTGACACGCCATTGCTGCAGAATGACTGGGGACCAGCCACGCCCAAAACAATGACAGTTTTCTCCCAGGGTGCAACTAACCAGGCCACATCCAGAGGGTGCCGCCAGCATGCAGCTGCCTGGCACAGGCAGAGGCAGCCAGGGCAAATTCCAGAAGGCACAAAGGGACACCATTCTCACAGGAGAACACACTTGGCATGCCTGTGACACCTGGCAGTGCCCTAGGTCAGCCCAAGGGCTACCCTGCACACAGCAGCTCAAGGAATGAACCCAGAGACTGCTCCCTGTGTGTGGGTAACTGGCACAGGCAGTGGAGAAGGGCAAGGTGACAAGCAAGCAGGAAGGGAATTTGTTCTCCCAGCTGACACAGGCACCACTTGCTGGTAATCACTTCTATAGCCAAGAAAAGGCAGAAGGACTTGGTCCAGTCCAAAATCAATCAAACAACAACAGAAAGAGGGCCTGGATGATATAGATAAAACCAATCTTCCTAAAAAAGAACTCAAAATAAAAGTCATAACCATGCTGATGGATTTGCAGAGAAATATGCAAGAGCTAAGGTATGAAATCCAGAGGGAGATAACAGAAATGAAACAATCAAGATAAGGACTTAAGAGCAGACTATATGAGGTGCAGGAGACTGTTAATGGAATAGAAATCAGACAACAGGAATCAGAGAAGCAGAGGCAGAGAGAGAAAAGAGGATCTCTAAGAATGAAAGAATATTAAGAGAATTGTAGGACCATTCCAAATGCAACAATATGCATATAATAGGGGTACCAGAAGAAGAAGAGAGAGAAAAAGGGATAGAAAGTGTCTTTGAAGAAATAATTGCTGAAAACTTCCCCAAGCTGGAGAAGGAGAAAGTCTATCAGACCATGGAGGCCCACAGATCTCCCAACACAAGGGACCCAAGGAGGACAAAACCAAGACATATCATAATTAAAATGGCAAAATCAAAGACAAGGACAAGGTATTAAAGGCAGCCAGAGAGAGAAAAAAATATCATGCACAAAGGAAAACCCATCAGGCTATGGTCAGACTTCTCAACAGAAATCTTACAGGCCAGAAGAGAATGGCATGATATATATAATGAAATGAAACCGAAGAACCTTGAACAAAGAATAGTGTATCCACCAAGATTATCATTTAAATTTGAAGGAGTGATTAAACAATTTCCAGGTAAGCAAAAGCTTAGGGAATTTACCCCCAACAAACCACCTATACAGGGTATTTTGTAGGGACTGCTCTAGATGGAAGCAAAGCTATGGGGGAGGGAAAAGGAAATATTATAGAGAAATGAAAATTCAGTATTACATTAGGTGGGCACAAACCATTTTCTCAGATGTTCAAAAGTTATATTACTAACTCTTTAATTTAATTTCACAAAAGAGTACTTGTACCAAAATTTTCAGGAACTGTAAATGTGTATTCATAGGAATCATCCTTTGTACTAAGTACTAAATCAGAATCCCTGGATCTGGGTCAAGAAAATCTAAATTTTTGACAAGTTCCACATGTATTTTTTACATAAAGTCATATGATATTGCCACTCCAGTAACCTGATTTTCTGCCACAGTTGTTTCAGGTGAACATCCAAAACTGTGTGAAATAACTCTATGAAAATACAGAAAATTAGACCAAGATAATGAGTTTTTCAACTCTAATATTAGTTATTGGCATACTTTGCCAATGATGCTTCTGTGTAACAGCATATGAGGACTTTCTGCCTAGAAACAAAATTCCTTTGTTTGAGCTATAATTATTTTTTTGAAATATCAAGAAAGGAGAGTATCAAAAAAGTTCATCAGGTCATCACACAGCTGTGTACATGAATATTCTTCCCATGCTATAGATGAAAAATGCAGAAAGGTAGGTAAAGTTATTGGATAATAGTGTCAGTGTTCCAGCCAGGTGCCAAGACAAGTGGCTATTAATTAATGAGTAATTTTTTTAAATAAGGTCCTTACTCATTAATGTTTCCCTTAGAAGAAAGCACCTTCTTCCCTGGGAGGGCAAGTTACTATAAAGATGATGACTTTCACTCTACTTTTCTTTGTATTAAGCAAGTCAAACTTTTAGACAGAATGCAGAGGCTACAACAGATCCATATATATGAAAATTATAGAAGCAATTGTCTTACTGGCTCCTCTATTTCACCTTTAGATAAACTGCAATATATTGGTTAATTACAGTAGAAACAGATTGCCTAGGTTTGGATCTTTGCTCAGCTAGTTATTTACTGTGTGATTTGGCAAATTACTTAACCTACCAGTACTTAAATTTATTATCTCCAATTTTAACCCTAAAATAGTGAAAATTTATCTCACAAAGTTGCTTTGGAGACCCTGGTACATGTTAAGAGCTCAGTCAACTAATTTAATTCTTTTATGTCTTCCAGCCATAAACGCTCTTTCCTTTGGATCAGTCAAGATATTTGTCCTATAATTAAGTAAAGTAGTTAAGATATGAGGGCTATGAAAAGATGGTTGCCTCCAAATATGTTCCCCGTAATCCTGTATCACTCTCAAATTTCAACTATTTGTTACTCCTAGCTTTCAATCTGGTGATGAGTATTAATCTGATTAAAATTTTATGTTTGCCTTTTCTGAATAGGGACAAGACCAATTAGCTAACATGTTCATAGAATGCCAAAAGACCCTGAGTCTTTTGGACGTATGAACATGAATGCTGACTTGAATCAAAATAGACTTTCAACAGTCTAATGAAGATCAGAATAAGCTAATGATGACCACACCCCTTCCCCACCACACACACATAATCACTAGAAGCACGTAGAAATACTGGGCATGGAAAGTAGAAGATGTCAGAATAAGTAGGGTGGTGGAAATCTCCTCCCAAAACCATATATATTTTTGAAAATACAACAAATACAGCTATTCCTAAAAGAGAGACCAGAAGATACACTGCAAGAGCCAGGCTATGTCTACATCTGCAAGAACTCAGCATCTCACAAAAAGGGTAAGCTACAAAGCAGTGACCTGGCGGAATCCAAGCACTCCCTCCACCCCAACTCACCAGCTGGAGTAAAAGAATCAGAGTGGGGAGGGAGTGGAAGTACAGGACTGCAAAATAACCAGCCCTAGTAATCTACACTGGGACCACAGGCACACACTGCATGGTGTAGTAGATATTGGAGAAATGGAAAAGTAAAATCTGAGATGGAGACTGTGAGCAGGTCCCCACAGCCGACTCACCTGGGACAAAAGAAAAGGGAGCACTTTAAAAGTCTTAAAGGGACAAGGGTTTAACAGGTGGACAAAATCATTCTGGCACTCTCAGCCCAGCAGGCTAGGAACCTTAAGGAACTTCAGGTGCCCTAACCCCTGATGAAAACAGAGCTCTGAAGTACCTAAGATGATAAGCAGCCGGCCATACATTCACCCCCACTGGCACTGCAAGAAAACTGGCTGAAACACCACTGCAGCAAACCAGCTGGGGAGCAGCCCCACCCACAGCAACCACAGAGTCTTCTCCAAGCATGCAGCTAACCAGGCCAGACCCAGAGACTGCCCCCAGTGTTCAGCCACCCAGCACAGGCAAAGGAAGCTATGCCAACATCTGGAAGGCATGAAGGGGTGCAGTTCTTGCAGGAGAACACAAGACATGTGCCTGTAAAAACCTGCAGTGCGCTAGGCTATCCCAAGGGCTGCCCCACCCACAGCAGCTCAGGGAATTAACCCAGAGACTGCTCCCTGTGAGCCAATAAATGGCACAGGCAGCAGAGAAGGGCATGGTGACCAGAAAGCAGGAAGGGACTTTGTTCTCCCAGCTGGCACACATGCTACTTGCTGGCAATCACTTTTATCACCGTGAAAAGTAGAAGAACCTGGTCCAGTCCAAAATAACTCAAACCACCCAAGAGAGAGGGTCTGGTGAGATAGATATAACCAATCTTCCTGTAAAATAATTCAAAATAAAAGTCATAACCATGCTGATGGAACTGCAGAGAAATATGCAAGAGCTAAGGGATGAAGTCTGCAGGGAGATAACAGAAATGAAACAATATATAGAAGGTCTCGAGAGCAGACTTGATGAGGTGCAAGAGACTGTTAATGGAAAAAAATCAGAGAAAAGGAATACAGTGAAGCTGAGGCAGAGAGAGATTTAAGGATCTCTAGGAATGAAAGAATATTAAGAGAACTGTGTGACCAATCCAAATGGCATAATATTCACATAATAGTGGTAACAGAAGAAGAAGAGAGAGAAAAAGGGATAGAGAGTGTCTTTGAAGAAATAATTGCTAAAAACATCCCCAAGCTGGGGAAGGAAATAGTCTTTTAGACCATGGAAGTGCACAGATCTCTCAACACAAGGCACCCAAGGAGGGCAAAACCAAGACTATAATAATTAAAATGGTTATGATCAAAGATAAGGACAGGGTATTAAAAGCAGCCAGAGAGAGAAAAAAAGATCACCTACTAAGGAAAACCCATCAGGCTATCATCACACTTATCAACAGAAACCTTACAGGCCAAAAGAGAAGATACGATATATTTAATGCAATGAAACAGAAGGGCCTTGAACCAAGAATACTGTACCAGCAAGATTATCATTTAAATTTGAGGGAGGGATTAAACAATTTCCAGATAAGCAAAAGTTGAGGGAATTTGCCTCCCACAGACCACCTCTACAGGATATTTTAAAGGGACTGCTCTAGATGGAAGTACTCCTAAGGCTAAATAGATTTCACCAGTGTAAATAAAATCACAGCAAATAAAGCAGATCAACCAAATACTAACTAAAGGCAAAAAATAAAATCAGCTATTGACAAAAGTAGTCAAGGGAAACACAAAAGAGTACAGAATAAAACATCTAACATACAAAGAGTGGAGGAGGAAGAATAAGAAGGGAGATAAGTAAAGAACCATCCAACTGTGTTTATAATAGCATAATAAGTGACTTGAAGTTAGACAGTTAGGTAGTAAAAAAGCTACACTTCAACCTTTGGTTACCATGAATGCAAAGCTTGCATTAGCAACAAGTACATATTTATCGATAATCACCCTAAATGTAAATGGACTAAATACATCAATCAAAAAACTCAGAGTAATAAAATTGGTAAAAAAGCAAGACCCATCTATATGCTGCTTACAAGAATCTCACCTCAAACCCAAAGACATACACAGACAAAAAGTGAAGGGATGGAAAAAGATATTTCATGTAAACGGTAGGGAGAGAAAAGCAGATGTTGCAGTACTTATATCAGGCAAAATAGACTTCAAAACAAAGAAAGTAACAAGAGATAAAGAAGAACATTACATAATGATAAAGGGGTCATTCCAACAAGACGATATAACCATTATAAATATTTATGCACCCAACACAGGAAGACGGACATATGTGAAACAAATACTAACCATTAAATGAGGAAATAGAATACAACGCATTAATTTTAGGAGAATTCAATTCACCACTCATGCCAAAGAACAGATCAGCAAGACAGAAAATAAGTAAGAACACAGAGTCACTGAACTACACACTAGAACAGATGGACCTAGCAGAGATCTACAGAACTCTACAACCAAATGCAGCAGGATACAAATTTTTCTCATGGGCACACAGAGTATTTTTCAGAATAGACCACATACTAGACCACAAAGAAACGCTCAGTAAATTCAAAAAGATTGAAATTCTACCAACTAACTTCTCAGACCAGAAAAGAATAAAACTAGAAATAAATTACACAAAGAAAACAAAAACCCTCGCAAACACATGCAGGCTTAACAGCATGCTCCTAAGTAATCAATGGATCAATGACCAAATAAAAACAGAGATCAAGCAATATGTGGACACAAATGTAAACAACACTACAAAGCCACACCTTCTGTGGGACACAGCAAAGGCAGTTCTAAGAGGAAAGTATATAGCAATCCAGGCTTATTTAAAGAAGGAAGAAAAACTCCAAATGAATAGTCTAAAGCCACAGTTTTTGATACTGGAAACAGAAGAACAAATGATGCCCAAAGTCAGCAGAAGGAGGGACATAATAAAGATCAGAGAAGAAATAAATAAAATTGAGAAGAATGAAACAATAGAAAAAATCAGTGGTACCAAAAGTTGGTTCTTTGAGAAAATAAACTAGATAAACCCCTACCCAGGCTTATTAAGAGAAAAAGAGAACCTACACACACAAACAGAATCAGAAATGAAAAAGGAAAAATCGTGGCAAACACTACAGAAATACAAAGAATTATTAGACAATACTATGAAAATCTACATGCTAACAAACCTGGATAACCAAGAAGAAACGGACAACTTTCTAGAAAAGTACAACCTTCCAAGAATGACCAGGGAAGAAACAGAAAGTCTAAACAGACTAATTACCTGGAACAAAATTGAACTGGTAATCAATAAAATACCCAAGAACAAAACCACCTGTCTAGATGGATTCACTGCTGAATTTTATCAGACATTCAGAGAAGACATAATACCCATTCTCCTTAAAGTTTCCAAAAAATAGAAGAGGGAGTACTTCCAAATTTATTCTATGAATCCAGCATCACTCTAATACCAAAACCAGGCAAATACCACACAAAAAAAGAAAATTACAGACCAATAACACTGATGAACATAGATGAAAAAATACTAGTGAACCGAATTCAAAAATACATCAGAAAGATTATCCATCATGATCACATAGGATTTATTCCAGGGATGGAAGGATGGTACAGCATTTGAAAATCCATCAACATCATCCAACACATCAACAGAAAGAATGACAAAACCCTCATGATCATATCCATAGATGCTGAAAAAGCATTTGACAAAATTCAACATCCATTCATGATAAAAACTCTCAACAAAATGGGTACAAAGGGCAAGTTCCTCTGCATAATAAAGGCCATATATGACAAAACCACAGCTAACATCATACTTAACAGAGAGAACCTGAAAGCTTTTCCTTTAACAGCATGCTCCTAAGTAATCAATGGATCAATGACCAAATAAAAACAGAGATCAAGAAATATGTGGACACAAATGTAAACAACAGTACAAAGCCACACTTTCTGTGGGACACAGCAAAGGCAGTTCTAAGAGGAAAGTATATAGAAATCAGGAAAACAATTCCATTCGCAATTGCATCAAAAAGAATAAAATACCTTGGAATAAACCTAATTAAGGAAGTGAAAGACCTATACTCTGAAAACTACAAGACACTCTTAAGAGAAATTAAAGAAGATACCAATAAATGGAAACTCATCCCATGTTCATGCAAAGGAAGAATTAATATTGTCAAAATGGCCATCCTGCCTAAAGCAATCTATAGATTCAATGAAAATCCTATAAAAATACCAACAGCATTATTAAATGAACTAGAGAAAATCATTTAAAAATTCATATGTAACCACAAAAGACCTCAAACAGCCAAAGCAATTCTGAGAAAGAAGAATGAAGCTGGGGGCATTATGCTCCCCAACTTCAAGCTCTACTACAAAGCCACAGTAATCAAGACAATTTGGTACTGGCACAAGAACAGACCCATAGACCTATGGAACGGACTGGAGAGCCCTGACATAAATTCAACCATATATGGTCAATTAGTATATGATAAAGAAGCCGTGGATATACAATGGGGAAATGACAACCTCTTTAAGAGCTGGTGGTGGCAAATCTCGACAGCTACATGCAAGAGAATGAAACTGGGCTGTTGTTCAAACCCATACACAAAAGTAAACTCGAAATGGATCAAAGACCTGAATACAAGTCATGAAACCATAAAACTATTAGAAGACAACATAGGCAAAAATTTCCTGAATATAAGTAGGAGCAACTTCTTCCTGAACGCATCTCCTCAAGCAAGGGAAACAAAAGCAAAATGAACTCATGGGACTCCATCAAACTAAAAATTTATGTACAGCAAAGGACACCATCAACAGAACAAAAAAGGCATCCTACATTATGAAAGAATATATTTGCAAATGACATATCCCACAATGGGTTAACATCCAAAATATATAAAGAACTTATGTACCTCAATGCTCAAAAAGTAAATAACCCAATTAACAAATGGGCAGAGGTTATGAAGAGACAGTTCTCCAAAGAAGAAATTCAGATGGCCAACAGACACATGAAAAGATGCTCCACATCACAAATCATCAGGGAAATGCAAATTATACCCACAATGAGATATCACCTCACACCAGTAAGGATGGCCAGCATTGAAAAGACTAACAAAAACAAATGCTGGTGAGGACGCAGAGAAAGGGGAACCCTCCCTCACTGCTGGTGGGAATGTAAGCTAGTTCAATTATTGTAGAAAGCAATATGGACGTTCCTCAAAAAAACTAAAAATAGAAATATCATTTGACCTGGGAATCCCACTCCTTGAAATTTAACCAAAGAATACAACTTCTCAGTTTCAAAAAGACATGTGCACCCCTATGTTTATCTCAGCACTTTTTACAATAGCCAAGATATGGAAGCAACTGTGTCCATCAGTAGATGAATGGATAAAGAAGATGTGGCTCATATACACAATGGAATACTATTCGGCCATAAGAAAGAAACAAATCCTACCATTTGCAACAACATGGATGGAGGTGGAGGACATTATGCTCAGTGAAATAAGCCAGGTGGAGAAAGACAAATGCCAAATGATTTCCCTCATTTGTGGAGTATAACAATGAAGCAAAACTGAAGGAACAAAATAGCAGCAGACTAAGAGGCTGCAAGAATGAACTAGTGTTTACAAAAGGGGAGGGGTGTGTGAGGGTGGGGAGGGAGGGAGAAGAAGGGACTTGAGGGGTATTATGTTTAGTACACATGGTGTTGGGAATCAGTGGGAGAACAGAGTGGCACAGAGAACATAGTGAATCTGTGGCATCTTGCTGCACTGATGGTCACTGACTGCATTGGGGTATGAGTGGGGACTTGATAATATGGGTAAATGTAGTAACCACATTGTTTTTTCATGTGAAACCTTCATAAAAGTGTATATCAATAACACCTTGATAAAAAATTTAAAAAATATATACTGAGTATCATACACCATGATCAAGTATGATTCATCCAAGGGATGCAAGGATGGTACAACATTCAAAAATCTATCAACATCACCCACCACATCAACAAAAAGAAGGACAAAACCACATTATCATATCCATAGATGCTGAAAAAGCATTCGACAAAATTGAACATCCATTCATGAGAAAAACTCTCAACAAAATGGGTATTGAGGGCATCTACCTCAACGTCATAAAGGCCGTATATGACAAACCCATAGTCAGCATCATACTTAACAGCGTGAAGCTGAAAGCTTTTCACCTAAGTTTGGTAACAAGGCAGGGATTCCCACTGTCCCCACTTTTATTCAACATAGCACTGAAAGTCCTAGCCACAGCAATCAGACAACACAAAGAAATAAAAGGCATCCAGATTGGCAAGGAAGATGTTAAACTATCCCTGTTTGCAGATGACATGATATTGAACATAAGTAACCCTAAAGAATTCTCTCCAAAACTACTAGGTCTAATATCTGAATTCAGCAAAGATGCAAGATACAAAATTAATACACAGAAATCTGTGGCATTCCTACACTGTAACAATGAACTCATAGACAGAGAAATCAGGAAAACAATTCCATTCACAATTGCATCAAAATGAATAAAAAACCTAGGAATAAACCTAACCAAGGAAGTGAAAGACCTATAATCTGAGAACTACAAAAAACTCTTAAGAGAAATTAAAGAGGTCACTAACAATTGGAAATACATCTTGTGCTCATGCACAGGAAGAATTAGTATTGTAAAAATGGCCATCCTGCCTAAAGCAATCTATAGATTCAATACAATCCCTATAAAAATACCAATAACATTCTTCAATGAACTTCAACAAATAGTTCTAAAATTAATATAAGCTCCAAAAGACCCTGAATAGCCAAAGCAATCCTGAAAATGAAGAACAAAGCTGGAGGAGAACACTCCCCAACTTCAAGCTCTACTACAAACTGACAGTAATCAAAATAATTTGGTCCTGGCATGAGAACAGACCCATAGAACAGTGGAACAGAATAGAGAGTCCAGATATTAACCCAAGCACATATGGTCAATTAATATACAATAAAGGAGCCATGGATATACAACATGCAAATGGAAGCCTCTGCAACAGCTGGTGTTGGAAAAACTAGTCAGCTACATGTAAGAGAATGAAACTGGATCATTGTCTAACCCCATACACAGAAGTAAATTTGAAATGGATCAAGGACATGAATGTAAGTCATGAAACCATAAAACTCTTAGAAAAAACATAGGCAAACATCTCTTGGACATAATCATGAACAACTTCTTCATGAATATATCTCCCTGGTCAAGGGAAACAAAAGCAAAAATGAACAAGTGGGACTATATCAAGCTGAAAAGCTTCTGTACAGCAAAGGACACCATCAATAAAACAAAAATGTATCCTACAGAATGGGAGAATATATTCATAAATGACATATCCAATAAATGGTTGACATCCAAAATATATAAAGAGCTCATGCACCTCAAGAAACATAAAGCAAATAATCCAATTAAGGAATGGGAAGATGATTTGAACAGACTCTTCTCCAAAGAAGAAATTCAGATGGCCAACAGGAATATGAAAAGATGCTCCACATTTCTAATCATCAAGGAAATGCAAATTAAAACCACAGTGAGATATTATCTCACACCAGTTAGGATGGCCACTATCCAAAAGACAAATAACAAATGTAGGTGAGTATGTGGAAAAAGGGGAACCCTCCTACACTGCTGGTGGGAATGTAAATTAGTTAGACCATTGTGGAAAGCAGTATGGATGTTCCTCAAAAAAGTCAAAATAGAAATACCATTTGACCTAGGAATTCCACTCCTAGGAATTTACCCTAAGAATGCATGAGCCCAGTTTGAAAAAGACATATGCACCCTTTGTTTATCACAGCAGTATTTACAATTGCCAAGAAATGGAAGCAGCCTTAATGTCCATCAGTAGATGAATGGATAAGGAAAATATGGTACATATAAACAATGGAATATTATTCAGCCATAAGAAGAAAACAAATCCTACCATTTGCAACAATATGAATTGATCTAGAGGGTATTATGCTTAGTGACCAGGTAGATCAAGACCAATATCAAATGATTTCAATCTTCTGTGGAGTATAAGAACAAAGCAAAAACTGAAGGAACAAAACTGCAGCAGACTCACAGAACCAAAGAATGGACTAACAGATACCAAGGGAAAGGGACTGGGGAGGGTGGGTGGGAAGAGAGGGATAAGGGGGAAAAGGGGCATTATGATTAGCACACATAATGTGGGGGTGGGGGCACCAGGAAGGCAGTACAGCACAGAGAAAACATGTAGTGATTCTATAGCATCTTACTACACTGATGGACAGTGACTCCCATGGGGTATGTGGTGGAGACTTGATAATGGGGAGAGTCTAGTAACCATAATGTTGCTCATTTAATTGTACATTAATGATTCCAAAATAAAAAATGAAAAAAATAGGGCAATAGTTAATACTAATGAAGAAAGAATACATATGGAAGATTTGACAAGAGAAGAAAATTTATAAAAGATTCCAGTGTTTCAAGGAATCATGTTTGTTTGGACACTTAGTAAAATCTGTTCTGGAATATGTATCAATAAAATGACATATGATGTAGAAGGCTTAGAATAATTCAAAGGTAAACCAGAATATAAAGTATGATGGAATAAGTCCTTATGTTCATGTAGATGATTAGATATAATTGATACTACTTGTAGCTTTCTTTGTGGATTCATGTGGGTGAGGTTAATGGTATGACAGGGAAAGAGACCCACCCATACCAGAACCTTGTAAGCCTCTCTCATATCTTTTGATTAGAGATGTTTCAACCAGTGGAGAGGTTAAAGTTATATGTTCTCCATAGCTACAGAAGGCAGAACTGGTGTCTCAAATGATTTCCCATTCACTAGAAGTGATAAAATAGCTTCTATAGAGCATGCATCAGAAATGCTATGTAAAAAGGGCATCTGAATTGGGTAAGAAATTTTACTTAATAATGTCTGTTAAAGTTAATGTTTATTGATAGCTGTGGAAAGAAAGATTATCCAAATAACAACAAACAGAGGCTATTTTTTTTCAGTTTTCTATAGTAAAGTTGTCAGCCACCAACACTTATGTGTTGCAGTGACTCAAAGGGCATATAGGGAAGTGGGTAAACTTTGTAGTGAGAAACAAAAGTGAAGACTGTAGGTCTAGAGCAATGTGATTGGCTATCACTATTCATGTCAATGAGTTGAGATAGGTTGGAGTTTGTTGGCATGGGGAAGCTGAAAACAGGAGGACTTAGAAATATGGTATCTTATATGATTGTTTTGATGAGCATATTTGACTTTTTCTGGTTGGTTCTCAGTTAGATTATGGGAGTAAAAATAGAGTTGTTGACAGTCATATTCTGACTGTTCTGGGCTAATTGCTACCAAAGTTGTAGTTTGTCTTACTAAACTTGCTGCAGGGATTGTGGGTCAAAATCTATTGTTGGTCTAGTCATTGTTTGTTTATATGTTCAGTTTTTCAGTAACCTCTTTTGGTCATTCTCTTGCTTTCAAGAGTTGATCAACTCAGGAAAGCTAGAGATCCAGAGCATCACCACAGAGTTATTGTTCCATTGTTTCCATAGTCAATCATATTAAAAAATCTTCCTGATATGTTTACAACATCACGAAGACCATCTGATGAAAGAGTAGCTGTGCAGAGAATTTAAGTCTGGATAGAACACAACAAGCCAGCATGAAGACCACTATGAGAAAACTAAGAACAATTTGTTGTTCTTGTTGGATGTCTTAGAGCCAGGAACCCCAAATGCCCAACCTAGGCCAGAAGAACAAATTCTGCATGTCATGAGGAAAGCCAGGTAGCTCTTTCCTTGATATACACAGCCTGTTCTACCTTTTACTTTCATTGATCCAAGGAATAATAACAATGATACAGATAACAGCATGACTAGCCAACAAGAAATCTAGAGCAATGTGATTCTCCATCACTACTCATATCGATGAGTTGAGGTTGATTATTATTTCATCTAAGACAGAGGTGTTTTCATTAAAAACTTCTATCAGAGTTAGTGCTAAGTTTCTTACAGCTCTTACTCTTTATATGATTTCTACTGTTTGGAACATTTCTCTGTGTGGTATATAGTATTTACTAGGAATTTCTCTCAAGAAGATAAATAAATGGCCAATAAGTACACGTGAAGATGCTCAAAGTGAATAGCCATCAGAGAAATACAAATCAAGACCATTTTGAGAGTTGTAATGCCTTCAGCCCTACTTTAACAGAACACCATGGATTGGGTGGCTTTTAAACAAGAGAAATTTATTTCTCACAATTCTAGAGGCTGAGAGGACCAAGCTTCGGTGCTGGCTAATTTGGATTGGGACCCACTTCCTGGTTCACAGATGGCCATCCTTTTCTGTGTCCTCACATGACAGAAGAGCAGGGGAGTCCTCTGGGGCCTCTTTTATAAGGGCACTAATCCCATGTGGGCAGAGCTCTTATGACCTAACCACTTCCAAGAGCCCCATCTTCTAATAAAATCACATTGGGGATTAGGTTTCAAAGTAAGAATTTTGGGGGACATATTCAGCCTATAACAGAGAGATACTACATGCCATCCATTAGAATGGCTAGAATCAAAAAGTCAGATAACAAATGTTGGCAAGGATGTGGACATTAGAATCTTCATATATTGCTAGTGAGCATATGAAATGTTGCACCCTCTTTGGAAAATAGTCTGGCAGTTTCTCAAATGCTAAACATGAAATTACCACATGACCCAGAAATTCCAATCCTACATGTATACCAAAGAGAAGTGAAGACATATGTCAACATAAAATTTTTTTTTTACTGTACATTATTTATTTCATTAATATCTGCTGTCATCTTTATTATTTCTTCCTCTTATTCTGTCTTTAACTTCATTTTATTTCCAGTTTTATTGTGATATAATTGACAAAATATTATATAAGTTTAAGGTGTACAACATAATGATTTGATAGAAGTACATGTTGTGAAATGATTATAACAGTAAGCTTAGTTAACAGCCATCATGTCACATAGTTACAAATTTTATTTCCTTATGATGAGAACTTTTAAAATCTACTTTCTTAACAACTTTTAAATATACAAAAGTGTATTGGTGGATATAGTCATCATGTTGTACATTACATCCCCAGGACTTATTTATCTTATAAGTGAAAGTTTGTATCCTTTTTACCAGCTTTACCCATTTTCTTCACCCCCTACCACTGACAACCAGAAAACTGATCTCTGTTTCTATGGCTCAGTCTTTTTTAGATTCTCATATGTTAGATCATATAGTATTTATCTTTGTCTGACTTATTTCACTTAGAATAATGCTTTCAATATCTATACATACTGTTGCAAATGGCAGGATTTCCACATAACATTCCTTTATGTGTGTATGTATGTATGTATATAAAACGTTGATATATACACATTTTTTTACCCACTCATCTGTTGATGGGCATTATGTTATTTCCATGTCCTGACTATTGTAAATAATGCTACAATGAAACGGGGGTGCAGACATCACATTGGGATAGCCATTCTAACAGGAAAAGGTGATATCTCATTGTGGTTTTGATTTGCATCTCCCCAAAAATTAGTGATATTATGTGCCTTTTCATTTAAATGAATGCTCATAGCAACATTGTTCATAATAGCAAAGAAGTGAAAATTATCCAAATGTCTATCAACTAATGAGTGGATGAAAAAAATGGTATATCCATATAATGGAATATTATATGGCAATGTAAAGAAATTCAGTACTGCTACAAGCTAAACATGGATGAACCTTGAAAACATATTAAGTATAAGAAAGCAGTCACAGAAAACTACATAGAGAAAAGTAAATCACAAATACTTCTCAAACTAGGCAAAAAAATCAACATCTTTCTTAAACCTTGGGGTAAAATGAGGATAAAATAAGCTAAAGAGGATAATTAGCTAAGTATTCAAAAAGTAGCATGCCATGCTACCTGAGGAATGACATTGTATTTTTATAAACATGTATTGAAAATATTTTAGAAACATCACTCTGCTTTCTAAAAATGTGATTTGTCTGGTGTCTACAATGGAGACCGCAAACTAAACTGTCTTCCAGGAATGTCAGCAATTGTAGTAAATCTGCAAAACACACCCATTATCAGTAGCAAGGAATCCTGATTATTATGCTAAACTGGAGACTGCAGACTAATTTAAAGCCATTGAAATCAAGTATTTTAAACACTAGGTTGACCAAAAAGAGAACAATTTGTGCTTCATGCTCAGTTCTCTAGACCCTCATTTACTACCACAACCATGCTCAATGTCCTTTAATTTGTATTAATACCATGTTCTCACTCTTATCTGACCACAGTGGTTTATACATCTTTGAAATTTAGAAACTTGTTTTACTGAAAATCACCAAGAGATACAAGAGGAAAAAAAGAAGATGGAGCTAGTTGTACCAAATTAACAGTTATCTTCACTGTAATCAAAGCTTCCAAATTGTAAAAATACAGTTTTAATTTTTCCTTTGAAGAACAGATCAAGAGTTATTCAGCAGCTAGTGTCTTTCATTCCATAAATTCCATTGATTCTGTAGTTGTCAGATAATTTAAAAGCTATTTCTTCTGGTAGAGATAGTCCAACAGATCTTTCTTCCTATTTTGCTGGAGGTGTATTGGATTTGGAGGTACAGTATAGTAGTGAATCAATTTTACTAGTTTGCTTTCAAGTAGCTAATTGTGGCATATTTTTAAACTTGTGTATCAGTTAAGTAAAAGTCTAGAATGTAACTTTCTCTAAGGCATGCAGTTTAATCCTATTCCCATTTTTCTTTATATTTGGTACTATGTACATTCAAATATGGTATTCAGAAAGTACCTTCTTTATATTAAGACTTTCTGGAAATGTTAGAAACCCAATATTTGTGTTTTGAAAGATGTTTTTGTATAATATATAGATAAGAATATAATGACCCCAAGAAAGAACTGCAATGAAGTTTAAAGCTTTAAGTAGATTATCCAAAGGAAGTTTATATTACTTATGTAGATTATGTCTAAAGGGACAATAAACTCAACCTGGACTAAACAACAAAAGATGTTTAATCATTTACATAAAAGAATTCTCCATGTAGTTTTGTCTTGCCTGAGGGTTTCAGCCCCTGGCAACTTCTCTCTGGATAAGGTGAGACCTAATAATAATGGAACATTGGGGAAAAAAGGGACTCATACCAAGCTTTATTCTCACAGTGGTCGGTCAAGTGTTAGACTGACCTCCATACCTGGTAGTCTACAACCAGCAAGCCCATCTCCATCTTTGCCTGTAACTCAGCTCAGCATGATCCCCAGGCACTGCTTCTGCTCTAGGCTCTTCTCTCTCCTGCTCCTTTGCTATATTCTCTAGGCTTTGCTCTTAGCATCAGGGAACTCTTTTTATAGCAACACAGACAATCATGGCTTATTTGCTATAAATCTGGGGAACAAAGGGAGAGATAAAGTTTAAAACACATTTATTACTTACAAGAAGTCATCCCAAAAAAAGGATTAAAGATGATGGCGTGAGAGGAGAGACAGAGGCTTCCTCCTAAAACTGGATACAATTAGAAAATATAGTTGGTGCGATTAATCCTGAGAGAACAACAGGAAAGAGGATGGCACCAGACTGCATACACCTGGAGAAAAGAGCAGACCTCACCAAATGGGGTAACATACCAGAGCCATGGCCCAGCAGGGCCCAAGCCCTTCCTCAACCCCAGCTCACCGGTGGGAGGAATAGAAACTGAGCAGGGAGGGAATGGAAGGTTTGGGACTGCTGAATACCTAGCTCGGGAGATCTGCGCTGGGAGCACAAACCTACGTTTCATGGTGCTTTCATCATACTCCTCTGATTATGGGGTTGGAAAGCTGGGACAGGTGGAGTTCCTGGGAGACTGGGATTCAGGCTGCTTGTGGAAAGCATGGATCCATATCCAGCTGCTTGGGGACAAAAGCTTATATCTGTGTGCTCGGCCCACTAGTTCAGGCAGTGGAGACAGGCACAGAAGCCGGGAAGCGGGGAACAGCTCTTTCCTCCTCCCAGGCACCAATACTGCTCTTCTGAGACCCCTGACATTGCTTCAGGGGCTGAGAAGCTCCAGAATAGAGCTTCTGGGCACTAGATGGCACCATATACAAATATGAAATGCCAAGGAAACTTGGTCCAGAGTAAAATTACTAATACAACTCCCAAAAAAGATTTAAATGATATGGACCTCACAACTCTTCCTGAGAGGGAGTTCAAAATAAAAATCATCAACATGCTAATGGAGGTAGGGAAAGACATCCAAGAACTCAGGAATGAATTCAGGCTGGAGATCCAATCATTGAAGAGCACCATGGAGGGTATTACAAGAAGGTTGGGTATGGTGGAAGAGATGATAAATGAAATAGAAATTAGAGAAGAGGAATACAAAGAAGCTGAGGCACAGAGAGAAAAGGACCCCTAAGAATGCAAGAATATTGAGAAAACTGTGTGACCAATCCAAATGGAACAACATTAGCATTATAGGGATACAATAAGAAGAAGAGAGAGAGAAAGGGATAGAAAGTGTCTTTGAGGAGGTAGTTGCTGTAAACTTCCCCAGTCTGGGGAAGAAAGTAGTCTCGCAGGCCATGGAGATCCACACCAAGGAAGACAACACCAAGACACATAGTAATTAACATGGAAAAGATCAAGGATAAGGAGAGACTGTTAAAAGCATCCATAGCCAGAAACAAGATTATATACAAAGGAAAGCCCATCAGGCTCATATCAGACTTCTCAGCAGAAACCTTACAGGCCAGAAGGGAGTGGCATGATGTATTTAAAGCCATGAAGCAGAAGGGCCTGGAACCAAGATTACTTTATCTGGCAAGATTATCATTTAAATTTGAAGGAGGGATTAAACAATTTCCACATAAGCAAAAACTGAGAGAATTTACCTCCCACAAACCATGTCTGCAGTCAATTTTGGAGGGACTGCAATAGATGGAAGTATTACTAAACTTGAATAGCTGTCACCAGAGGTAATAAAACCACAGTAAAGTAAGTAGAATAGCTAATTACTAAACAAGTGCAATATTAAATTAACTACCACCAAAGTCAATCAAGGGATAGACAAAAAGTACAGAATATGACACCTAATATATAAAGAAGGGAGGAGAAAGAACAAGGAGGAGAAACAGGAAAGAACCTTTAGTTCTGTTTGTAACAGCATACTAAGTGAGTTAAGTTACACTCTTAGACAGTAAGGAAATTAACCTTGAACCTTTTGTAACCATGAATCTAAAGCCTGCAATGGTAATAACTACATACCTACTGATAATCATACTAAATGTAAATGGACTGAATGCACCAATCAAAAGACATAAAGTCACAGAATGGATAAAAAAATAAGACCCATCGATATGATCCTTAAAAGAGTCTTACCTCAAACCCAAAGACATGCACAGACTAAAACTCAAAGGATGGAAAAAGATATTGCATGCAAACAATAGGGAGAAAAAAGCAGGTGTTGCAGTACTACTATCAGACAAAATAGACTTCAAAACAAAGAGAGTTACAAGAGATAAAGAAGTACATTACATAATGATAAAAGGGTCAGGCCAACAAGAGGATATAACCATTATAAATATATATGCACCCAACACAGGAACACCAGCATATGTGAAAAAAATACTAACAGAACTAACGGAGGAAATAGAATGCAATGCATTTATTTTAGGAAACTTCAACACACCATTCACTCCAAAGGACAGATCAACCAGACAGAAAATGAGTAAGGACACAGAGGCACTGGACAACACACTAGAACAGATGGACCTAATAGAAATCTACAGAACCCTACATCCAAAAGCAACAAGATACACATTCTTCTCAAGTGCACATGGAATATTTTCCAGAATAGACCACATACTAGGCCACAAAAAGAGCCTCAATAAATTCCAAAAGATTGAAATTCTACCAACCAACTTCTCAGACAACAAAGGTATAAAACTAGAACTAAATTGTATAAAGAAAGCAAAAAGACCAAAAACACATGGAGGCTTAACAACATGCTCCTAAATAATCAATGGATAAACAACCAAATTAAAATAGAGATTAAGCAATATATGGAAACAAATGACAACAACAACACAAAGCCCCAATTTCTGTGGGACGCAGCAAAAGCAGTCTTAAGAGGAAAGTATATAGCAATCAAGGCCTATTTAAAGAAGGAAGAACAAACCCAAATGAATAGTATAACATCACAATTATTGGAATGGAAAAAGAAGATCAGATGAGGCCTAAAGTCAGCACAAGGAGGGACATAATAAAGACCAGAGAAGAAACAAATAAAACTGAGAAGAATAAAAGAATAGAAAAAAATCAGTGAAACCAAAAGCTGGCTCTTTGAAAAAATAAACAAAATAGATAAGCCTCTAGCCAGACTTAAGAGAAAAGGAGAATCAACACATATCAGCAGTATCAGAAACGAGAAAGGAAACATCACGACGGACCCCACAGAAATACAAAGAAATATTAGAGAATACTATGAAAATCTATATGCTAACAAGCTAGAAAACCTAAAAGGAAAGGACAACTTCTTAGAAAAACACAACCTTCCAAGACTGACCAAGCAAGACACACAAAATCTAAACAAACCAATTATCAAAAGAAATTGAAGCGGTAATCAAAAATTATCCATTGTCAAAACCCCTGGGCCAGATGGATTTAACTCAGAATTTTATTAGACATATGAGAGAAAACATAATACCCATTCTCCTTAAAGTTTTCCAAAAAATGGAAGAGGACTGAATACTCCCAAACTCATTCTATGAGGCCAACAGAACCCTAATACCAAAACCAGGCAAAGACTGCAACAAAAAAGAAAATTACAGACCAATATCTTTGTTGAACGTAGATGCAAAAGTACCCAACAAAATATTAGCAAACCGAATTCAAAAATATATCAAGAGGATCATACACCATGACCAAGTGGGATTCATCTCAGATGCAAGGACGGTATAAAGTTCGAAAATCTATCAAAAACATCCACCACATAAACAAAAAGAAGGACAAAAACCACATGATCATCTCCATAGACGATGAAAAAGCATTTGACAAAGTTCAACATCCATTCATGATAAAAACTCTCAGTAAAATGGGTATAGAGGGCAAGTACCTCAACATAATAAAGGCCATCTATGAAAAACCCACAGCTAACATTATATTGAACAGCGAGAAGCTGAAAGCATTTCCTCTGAGATCGGGAACTAGACAGGGATGCCCACTCTCCCCACTGTTATATAACATAGTACTGGAGGTCCTAGCCATGGCAATCAGACAAAACAAAAAAATACAAGGAATCCAGATTGGTAAAGAAGAATTTAAACTGTCGCTATTTGCAGATGACATGATACTGTACATAAAAAACCCTAAAGACTCCACCCCAAAACTACTAGAACTGATATCAGAATACAGCAAAGTTGCAAGATACAAAATTAACACACAGAAATCTGTGGCTTTCCTATACACTAACAGTGAGCCAGCAGAAAGAGAAATCAGGAAAACCATTAAATTCACAATTGCAACAAAAAGCATAAAATACTTAGGAATAAAACTAAGGAAGTGAATGACCTATATCCTGAAAACTATAAGACAGTGTTAAGAGAAATTAAAGAGGACACTAACAAATGAAAACTCATCCCATGCTCTTGGCTAGGAAGAATTAATATTCTCAAATGGCCATCCTGCCCAAAGCAATATACAGATTTGTTGCAATCCCTATCAAATTACAAACAACATTCTTCAACGTACTGAAACAAATCGTTCAAAAATTCATATGAAAACACAAAAGACCCCGAATAGCCAAAGTAATCCTGAGAAGGAATAATAAAGTGGGGGGATTTCACTCTCCAACTTCAAGCTCTACTACAAAGCCATATTATTCAAGACAGTTTGGTACTGGTGAAAGAACAGAGCCACAGACCAGTGGAACAGAATAGAGACTCCAGACATTAACCCAAACATATATGATCAATTAATAAATGATAAAGGAGCCATGGACATACAATGGGGAAATGACAGTCTCTTCAACAGATGGTGCTGGCAAAACTGGACAGCTACATGTAAGAGAATGAAACTGGATGATTGTCTAACCCAATAAACAAAAGTAAATTTGAAATGGATCAAAGACCTGAATGTTAATCATGAAACCATAAAACTCTTAAAAAATCATAGGCAAAAACCTCTTGGGCATAAACTTAAGCGACTTCTTCATGAACATATCTCCCCGGGCAAAGAAAACAAAAGCAAAAATGAACAAGTTGTACTATATCAAGCTGAAAAGCTTCTGTACAGCAAAGGACACTGCCAATAGAACAGAAAAGTACCCTACAGTATGGGAGAATATATTCATAAATGACAGATCTAATAAAGGGTTGACATCCAAAATATATAAAGAGCTCATGCACCTCAACAAACAAAAAGCAAATAGTCCCATTAAAAAATAGTCAGAGGAGCTGAGCAGACAGTTCTCCAAAGAAGAAATTCAGATGGCCAACAGACACATGAAAAGATACTCCACATCGCCAGTCATCAGACAAATGCAAATTAAAACCACAATGAGATATCACCTCACACCAGTAAGCATCACCACCATCCAAAAGACAAACAACAACAAATGTTGGCGAGGTTGTGGAGAAAGGGGAACCCTCCTACAATGCTGGTGGGAATGTAAATTAGTTCAACCATTGTGGAAAGCAGTATGGAGGTTCCTCTTAAAGCTTAAAATAGAAATACCATTTGACCCAGGAATTCCACTCCTAGTAATTTACCCTAAGATTGCAGCAGCCCAGTTTGAAAAAGACAGATGCACCCTTATGTTTATCACCGCACTATTTATGATAGCCAAGAAATGGAAGCAATGTAAATGTCCATCAGCAGATGAATGAATAAAGAAGATGTGTTACATATATACAATGGAATATTATTCAGCCATAAGAAGAAAATAAATCCTACCATTTGCAACAACATGGATGGGGCTAGAGGTTATGCTCAGTGAAATAAGCCATTCAGTGAAAGACAAGTACCAAATGATTTCACTCATATGTGGAGTATAAGAACAAAGAAAAACTGAAGGAACAAAACAGCAGTAGAATCACAGAACCTAAGAATGGACCAACAGTTACCAAAGGGAAAGGGACTGGGGAGGATGGGTGGGAATGGTGGGATAAGGCAGGGAAAAAGAAAGGGGGCCTTACGATTAGCATGTATAATGTGGGGGAGGGACATAGCGAGTGATGTGCAACACAGAGAAGACAAGTAGTGATTCCACAGCATCTTACAATGCTGATGGACAGTGACTGTAATGGTGTTTGTGGGGGGGACTTGGTGAAGGGGGGAGTCTAGTAAAAGTAAAGTTCTTCATGTAACTGTAGATTAATGATAATGAAATGAATTTTTAAAAATGAGGTCATCCTGAGTCTCTCTCCTGCTGCAGCAGAAGCCAGCGAATTTTCCCCCAACCTCTCCACTCCAGATAAGTCCTCCCTTGCCCACTTAATTACCCATTGATATGGAGATGGACTACTTCTCTCCACCCCTTGGAAACACCTGTTGATATGGAGATGCACTAATGCCAGGAAGAGATTCTCACATATTGCAATTTTATTCACAGGCCACCCCTCCAGAAATCTTGCCTTACAATCTCCTCACTCATTCCTCATCTTCCACAATGGTCCCTGAGCTAGAAAACTGGGGCATTGTAACCAGACTAATGACATACAATATCAATAGCAATAAAATCATGATAATCCTCAAACCAGAGGGTTTAGCTAGGTTCTAAGTCCTATGCAGATTAAGTCCATAGTTCACCCATTCCACAGGTAGGCAATAGCTGAAAAAGTAGAGTTCAGAGTAATCATCACATGGCAGCTGCAGCCAGAGGGCGTATCCAGGCCACAAGGACTGTAGGAGAAAACAACCTTAAGAATGATAAGATACATGTTTTAATAGACAAGTCTTCTCCATCAGGTAGGATACATGCAAAAGAGTGGTCCTATAATAGGATAGTGGCAAGAATGGGATCTTGTCCTGGTCTAGTATAACAGACTTTCAACCCCCTCCCTGTGGGAGTTACAGAGGAGTCAGTATATAGGGCTAGGGGAGGTACATGCACTGGCCATAAAGATAAAGCAGAACTTTTCCATAAGATGCTCTTACCTCCTGGATGTTTTAGGTATGCAACTCTGACATTTGGGGGCCACTCTGGTGTTACTACAGGAATACACATGAGGCCAGCTTCCAGGCTTTTACACCAAGGTGCCAGAAGGGCCAGCTATCATTGGTCCATATGCCAAAATGTCCAGGGCAACGGCCACTCAACAGTGTCCCCAGGTTTTAATGCAGTAGGGGCTGGCACCAAGATATTGGTCTGCTGGCCATATCCTACCATCAATAACTCCTCTTTGGTTTGCACAGAGAGTTGTTTAGGCGAGGCAGCAATGTATGCTAGCATATCCATAGGACTCAAGGCTTCTTTTCAAGGCTTCTCATTCAAATGCCATAGCACTGTCCATAAGTGAACTGACCAGCTCTGTAGAGTATTGGTGTCTGACTTCAGGCCAGATTTCAATAAACTCTTGTACCTCTCTATCATGCCTGCCCTGGTAGGGTTATATGCTAATGAAAGTTCCACTTTATTCCTAATTGCTGCACCCATTCTTGTTAGGCATGTCCAGTAAAGTGGGTACCTTGATTGCTCTCAATCACCTGCAGCTGGCCATAGACTGCGAAAAGATGCTGTAGGCTCCTCTCTGTGGTTTGCTGATATGCACGACATGCAGGAAAAGCAACCAATAGTCCAGTAGCCATGTCCACACAAGTCATGGCAGACCGATATTCTTCTGATATGAGCAGAGTCCCAATGTAGTCTATCTGGCACCTAACAAGGGGTATCGGCCCCTTTACTATTGTTCCATGCTGCCGCAGAATTTAGTGTAATTACTTCTTAGAGCACACAAGGCACTCCTTCTGGGCTCTGCTGACTTCATCAAAGGTCAATGGTAAACCCCACCAAGGGGCTACAGCCCATATTGTCTTTTGACCCACATGCAACAAATGCTGATGTAACCATTGGGCTACATCACAGGCAGGCTTTCCTTCTAACCAATGTGTCTGGGCCAGTGTGTCTGCTTCATCATTCCCTGGGGATGCCAAAGGCAAATGACAAGTCACATGATATACAGTAATAGTCTCAGTCTGACCAGAGGTCTATAGGTCTTGCCACAACTCTTGTTCCCAAAGGGACTGGTGTCCAACCATCCACTTAGCATGGTACCATGTAGGTAGCCACAGGGTCAAGCCCTGATAGACGGCCCAGCTGTCAGGGCAGACACCCTTGGGGGAAGGCTCCTGGGTGATCACAAACCATACTGCCAGCAACTCGGCCCATTGGCCGCTCTTCCCCTCTCCATCCTTCATCCATATTGTCTCAGTCTTAGGATGGAAGGTCACAGTCTTCCACTTTGGGGGATGCCCACGACTGGAACCATCTGTATACCAAACATCTTCAGGTATAGGGGCTTTTCCCTCCTGATAAAGAATATGGGCTACCAAGGACTGAAAGCAATTTCTTCCTGCTTTCCACTGGTATGGGTTACTGGTCACAACAAGCATTGGAATTCTCCACTTATGGGGCTAGTAGAGAGGGTGCTGTGCTGCTGTAAATATGCACCCCATTTGGCCAGTGTAGGTGTCTGTGCCACACCACTCTGTGGCCTTTGGGTCCAGTCTCATACCCACCCTGGCATGGGATAGATGGTTATTACCTTGGTCAGAGCTTTTCCAGAAATCGGCTCAGTGGACAGCAAGGCATGGTACACAGATGCCAGTTACTTATCTATTGAGGTGTACTAGACCTCTGCTCCTTTCCATAATTGTGACCAGAATCCAGTAGTTTGTCAAGTCCATTCAAGCCACTGCTAAAGCCCCCATCCATATCCATCTTCATTTACATGACCATCTACCTCAGAGGGCCTTGATGTGTCCATTACATTCAAGGACTGTATGGCTTTGATGGCTCTCTTAGCAGCAGTAAATGTAGCTGCATATGTTTCATCCCAGTCCCACCTGATGCCCTTTTATACCAACCAGTATAAGGGCTTCAGAATTTGTGCCAAGTGCAGGACACACACTCTCCAGTAGCCTGAAAAAGCCCAAAACTCTTGTAAGACTTCCATAGTGGTAGAGTTAGGGAAAGCCTGGACATTGTCTTTGACTGTTTCAGGAATTACTTTGGTTTTAATGGACCAGACAACCCCCAAGAATTTTACAGACAAACCAGGTCTGTGAACCTTGGTGCTGTTCACAGCCCATCCTTTCTCCTGTAGATGTTGCAGCAGTCTAGGAACTGCCCCTTCTAAATCTGCAAGAGAATCAGACATGAGCATAATATCATCAATGTAATGATACAGCTGCACCATTCATGGTTTTTTCCATGTGGCCAAGCCCTGGGCTACAAGTCCATGACAGATGGTGTGAGTGTGGAGCTTTCCCTGTGGAAGGACAGTGAATGTCCATTGCCAGTCATCCCATGTGAAGGCAAACTGTGTCTGACTTCCCTGTGCTATGTCAATAGAGAAGAAAGCATTAGCAAGATCTACAACATAATGGTACGTTCCCAGTTCATGACTGAGTGTGTCCATAAGGGCTGCTATAGAGAGGACAGCAGCATACAAAGGGGTGTGATTTTATTCAATTCCTTGTAGTCCACAGTCATATGCCAGGAGCTGTCTTTAATTTTCACTGGCCACACTGTGGAATTAAAAGGACTATGAGTGGGCTTTATGAAGCCCACCTTCTCCAACACCTGTAGAGTTTCTCCAATTTCCTTGTGCCCCCAGGAAACTTATACTGCTTAGTGTTTGTCACCCACCAATGTACAGGTAGAGCTACAGGTGGGTGCTTAGCACATCCATTCAAAACTGCCTTTACCACATGTACCCATGTACCCTTAGTCTGAACTCACTTGCAGTGATCTGTAACCATGGCACTACAGCATATCTATCCCAAAATATATTCAGGGGTGGGAGAAATATACACTGTATTCTCTTTTGGGGGTAAATGCCCTATCCCCAATATGATTCGAGCTTTCTTCACTCTAATTGCCTTACCCCTATAGCCATCTATCACAGCAGGGGTTCTGGGATAATGCTCAGGATTGCCATAAATTAGAGAACATTCAGCTCCTGTGTAAACTAGCACCAGAATATGTTGTACATTTACAGGGGACCAATGAATTGCTAATTATACATGTTGTCTCTGATCTCCCACATGTCCCCCATGGTGTGGACCTTGCCCACCCCCAGTTGAACCACGATGCCCAGTTGTCCTCCTGTGGGGTTAAGGACCCAGTAAAATCCTGAGTACTATGCCCCCAGGAAGTTCTGCAGGAACACAGGCTGGGCAAGAGGCCTTGACTCTGGTTTCCTTGCCCTGAACCTCAGCAGCTGGAATTGTTGCTCTGGCTTTAATTGGTGCCACAGTTCTAACAAGATCCTATTGGGCTGCCCATCAAGGTTTTCTTTCACGACCCTGGCTTTAATTAAATCAACCCACATCTGGGTCCTCGAGACCTTCCCAGGGCCCTTTGCACCTCTCCTTTCAGTCATAGCTTGTACTTCCTTCAGTGCTCTTATTTTTTCAATCTTCCCCAGATCTGCTCAAGTACAAGTAGCATCACTTATGGGTTGCCCTATGTGGGGGGCAAGAGTAGGCTCTAGGGTTCCAAAGAGAGATATGGAAGCTGTATGCAGGACCGGATTTCTCATTCCTACATTAAACAACTTCCCACCGGGTCCCTGGGTTCCATATTATAGATGATATTTTTCATGCCCAATTCCCACAATACCTTTTGGAGCACTACATATGTTTTCCAGTTAGTGGGTAAATATGGTAAATCACCCTGATTAGGGCAAACTGCCCTGAAAGCAGCTATCAGCACATCCAGAAGTGTCTGATTCCCTGAGGCATAATGAGCACATTGCAACCAATGCTGAAGGGAAGGGTGAGTCATCAGGGAAGCCAGTGTACTCATTTCAGGACGCAACACAACAATGTTCCCCACCCCCATATCCCAGAGACATAAAAGCCGTGGCTTCTGCCTATATCCGACGATTATGTTCACCAGCTCATCCTTGGTATAGGGGTGGAGCATGGAATGCTCCACAACCTAGGGAGGGGGCAGCTCCTCCCCCTTAGGATCCCACAGTTGTTTCATTTTTATTTATTTTTTATTTTTTACTCTATTTTATTTTTATTTTGGTATCATAAATCTACACTTACATGATGAACATTATGTTTACTAGACTCCCCACATCACCAAGTTCCCCTGACATACCCCATTGCAGTCACTGTCCATCAGCACAGTAAGACGTTGTAGAATCACTACTTGTCTTCTCTGTGTTGTACAGCTCCCCAGTGCCCACCCCAAATTATACATGCTAATCATAATGCCCCTTTTCTTTTTTCCCCCACCTTATCCCTCCTTTCCCATGCATCCTCCCCAGCCCCTTTCCCTCTGGAAACTGTTAGTCCATTCATGGTTTCTGTGAGTCTGCTGTTGTGTTGCTCCTTCAGTTTTTTCTTTGTTCTTATATTCCACAGATGAGTGAAATCATTTGGTACTTGTCTTTCTCTGCCTGGCTTATTTCACTGAGAATAATACCCTCTAGATCCATTCATGTTGTTTCAAATGGTAGGATTTGTTTTCTTATGGCTGAATAATATTCCATTGTGTATATGTACCACATCTTCTTTATCCATTCATCTACTGATGGACGCTTAGGTTGCTTCCATTTCTTGGCTATTGTAAACAGTGCGACGATAAACATAGGGGTGCATCTGTCTTTTTCAAATTGGGCTCATGCATTCTTAGGGTAAATTCTTAGGAGTGGAAATCCTGGGTCAAATGGTATTTTTATTTTGAGCTTTTTGAGAAACCTCCTTACTGCTATCCACAATGGTTGAACTAATTTACATTCCCACCAGCAGTGCACGAGGGTTCTGCTATCTCCACAACCTTGCCAACATTTGTTGCTGTTTGTCTTTTGGATGGTGGTGATGCTTACTGGTGTGAGGTGATATCTCATTGTGGTTTTAATTTGCATTTCTCTGATGACTAGTGACGTGGAGCATATTTTCATGTGTCTGTTGGCCATCTGAATTTCTTCTTTGTAGAACTGTCTGTTCAGCTCCTCTGTTTTTTAATTGGACTATTTGCTTTTTGTTGTTGAGGGGCATGAGCTCTTCATATATTTTGTATGTCAACCCTTTATCAGATCTGTCATTTATGAATATATTCTCCCATACTGTAGGATGCCTTTTTTTTCTATTGGTGGTGTCCTTTGCTGTACAGAAGCTTTTCAGCTTGATATAGACCCACTTGTTCATTTTTGCTTTTGTGTTCCTTGCCCGGGGATATATGTTCATGAAGAAGTTGCTCATGTCTATGTCCAAGAGAATTTTGCCAATGTTTTTTTCAGACAGTTTTATGGTTTCATGACTTACATTCTGTTCTTTGATCAATTTTGAATTTACTTTTGTGTATGGGGTTAGACAATCATCCAGTTTCATTCTCTTACATGTAGCTGTCCAGTTTTGCCAGCACCAGTTGTTGAGGAGGCTGTCATTTCCCTATTGTATATCTATGGCTCCTTTATCATATATTAATTGACCATATACGTTTGGGTTAATATCTGGACTCTCTATTCTGTTCTTCTGGTCTTTGGATCTCTTCTTCTTCCAGTGGCAAATTGTCTTGATTACTGTGGGTTTGTAGTAGAGCTTTAAGTTGGGAAGCAAGATACCCCTGCTTTTTTCTTCCTTCTCAGGATTGCTTTGGCTATTCGGGGTCTTTTGTGGTTACATATGAATTTTAAAACTATTTGTTCCAGTTCGTTGAAGAATACTGTTGTTATTTTGATAGGGATTGCATTGAATCTGTAGATTGCTTAAGGCAGGATGGCCATTTTGACAATATTAATTCTTCCTAGTCAGGAGCATGGGATGAGTTTCCACTTGTTAGTGACCTCTTTAATTTCTCTTAAGAGTGTTTTGTCCTTTTCAGGGTATAGGTCTTTCACTTCCTTGGTTAGGTTTTTACCTAAATATTCTATTCTTTTTGATGCAATTGTGAATGGAATTGTTTTCCTGATTTCTCTTTCTGCTATTTAATCATTAGTATATGGGGAAGCAACAGATTGCTGTGCATTAATTTCATATCATGCAACTTTGCTGAATTCAGATATTAGTTCTAGTAGCTTTGGAGTGGAGTCTTTAGGGTTTTTTAAGTACAGTATCATATCTTTTGCAAACAGTGACAGTTTGACTTTTTCTTTACCAATCTGGATGCCTCATGTTTCATTATGTTGTCTGATTGCCATGGCTAGGACCTCCAGTACTATGTTGAATAACAGTGGGGGGAGTGGGCATCCCTGTCTTGTTCCCGCTCTTAGAGGAAAAGTTTTCAGCTTCTCGCTGTTAAGTATGATGTTAGCTGTGGGTTTGTCATATATAGCTTTTATTATGTTGAGGTACTTGCCCTCTATACCCATTTTGTTGAGGGTTTTTATCATGAATGGATGTTGAATTTTGTCGAATGCTTTTTCAGCATCTATGGGATGATCATGTGGTTTTTGTCTTTCTTTTTGTTTATGTGGTGGATGATGTTCATGGATTTTCGAATGTTGTACCATCCTTGCATCCCTGAGGTGAATCCCACTTGATCGTGGTGTATGATCCTCTTGATGTATTTTTTAATTCAGTTTGCTAATATTTTGTTGAGTATTTTTGTATCTATTTCATCACTGTTATTGGTCTGTAATTTTCCTTTTTGGTGGGGTCTTTGCCTGGTTTTGGTATTAGTGTGATGCTGGCTTCATAGAATGAGTTTGAAAGTATTCCCTCCTCTTCTGTTTTTTGGAAATCTTTAAGGAGAATGGGTATTATATCCTCTCTATATGTCTGATAAAATTCAGTGGTGAATCCATCTGGGCAAGGGGTTTTGTTCTTGGGTACTTTTTTGATTACCTATTCAATTTCCTTGATGGTAATTGGTCTGTTTAGATTTTCTGTTTCTTCCTTGGTCAATTTTGGGAGGTTGTATTTTTCTAGGAAGTTGTCCATTTCATCTAGATTTTCCAGCTTGGTAGCATATACATTCTCATAGTAGTCTCTAACATTTTTTTGTATTTCTGTGGGGTCCATCGTGATTTTTCCTCTCTCATTTCTGATTCTGTTGATGTGTGTAGATTCTCTTTTTCTCTTAATTAGTCTGGCTAGAGGCTTATCTATTTTGTTTATTTCCTCAAAGAACCAGCTCTTGGTTTCATTGATTTTTTTTCTATTGTTTTATTCTTCTCAATTTTATTTATTTCTTCTGTGATATTTTTTATGTCCCTCCTGCTGACTTTGGGCCTCATTTGCCCTTCTTCCAGTTTCAATAATTGTGAATTTAGACTATTCATATGGGTTTGTTCTTCCTTCTTTAAATAGGCCTGTATTATTATATACTTTCCTCTCAGAACTGCCTCTGCTGAATCTCCCAGAAGATGGGGCTTTGTGCTGTTGTTATCGTTTGTCTCTTGATCTCTATTTTAATGTGGTTATTGATCCATCGATTATTTAAGACTATATTGTTATGCCTCTAGGTGTTTGTGAGCCTTTTTGTTTTCTTTGTACAATTTATTTCTAGTTTTATACCTTTGTTATCTGAGATGTTGGTTGGTAGAATTTTAATCTTTTCTAATTTACTGAGGCTCTTTTTGTGGCCTAGTATGTGTTCTATTCTGGAAAATGTTCCATGTGCACTTGAGAAGAATGTGTATCCTGTTTGCTTTGGATGAAGTGTTCTGTAGATGTCTGTTAGGTCCATCTGTTCTAATACTTTGTTCAATGCCTCTGTCTCTTCACTCATTTTCTGTCTGGTTGATCTGTCCTTTGGAGTGATTGGTGTGTTGAAGTCTCCTAAAATGAATGCATTGCATTCTGTTTACCCTTTATTTCTGTTAGTATTTGTTTCACATATGTAGGTGATCCTGAAGGAGAATTCTTAGATGAAAACAGAGAAAAAAGTAAGACAAATTATCAATTATGAATGCTTTCAGGTTAAAATAACAGAAAACCTAATGTAACATGGCAAAAACTTTTCTCCTTGTAGGCAATCCCTTTAAAAGTAGGTGGCAACTGACTTTTATTCACTGGTTCATAAAACTCACATAAAAGATCTCTTGGGTTCTCTTATTACTTTTTTTGTACTTGTTAATTCAGTATTGCAAGGTGCTGTTGTAGCTCCACATGTCATATTCACATTTAAAACAGGCAAAATGGATAAGAGGGAAGGTCGGGAAGGTCAGTACTAGTTGTGTCAACCTTTTCATAAGGGATCCAAAAACTATCCAGAAACCTTCAATAGCTATTCAAGGAAGGCTGAGAAGTGATGCTAGTTAGCTGAACACATTATATCTACAAATCAACATCAGACTTCTATTCATAAAGAATAATAAGTGACTGAGATTTGAATATTCAAAAATGGTCTGTCTTTTTGACATTTAGGCAGAAATTAGTATGAAGAAATGAGCATCAAATGTGGTGACTGTAGAGAAGAACAGCTGAGATGTAGCTATATTGTACTACAGATAAAGGAAGAAATGCATTTGGAAGAAATTACACCTTACTGGACACAAAAGGCTTACTTTTTTATTATTTTGGTATCATTAATCTACAATTACATGAAGAACATTATTTTTACTAGGCTCCCCCCCTCACCAAGTCGTCCCCCCCGACATACCCCTTCACAGTCACTGTCCATCAGCCTAGTAAGATGCTGTAAAATCATTACTTGTCTTCTCTGTGTTGTAGAGCCCGCCCTGTACCCCCTCCACATTATACATGCTAATTATAATGCCTCTTTCTTTTTCCCACCCTTATCCCTCCATTCCTACCCATCCTCCCCAGTCCCTTTCCCTTTGGTAACTGTTAGTCCATTCTTGGGTTCTGTAATTCTGCTGTTGTTTTGTTCCTTCAGTTTTTTCTTTGTTCTTATACTCCACATATGAGTGAAATCATTTGGTACTTGTCTTTCTCCACCTGGCTTATTTCCCTTAGTATAATACCCTCTAGCTCCATCCATGTTGTTGCAAATGGTAGGATTTGTTTTCTTCTTATGGCTGAATAATATTCCATTGTGTATATGTACCACATCTTCTTTTTCCATTCATCTACTGATGGACATTTAGGTTGCTTCCATTTCTTGGCTATTGTAAATAGTGCTGCAGTAAAAATAGGGGTGCACCTGTCTTTTTCAAACTGGGCTGCTGCAATCTTAGGGTAAATGCCTAGGAGTGGAATTCCTGGGTCAAATGGTATTTCTATTTTAAGCATTTTGAGGAACCTCCATATTGTTTTCCACAATGGTTGAACTAATTTACATTCCCACCAACAGTGTAGGAGGGTTCCCCTTTCTCCACAACCTCACCAACATTTGTTGTTGTTTGTCTACAAAAGGCTTACTTTTTATTCTTGGTTTTGTCACTGAATATTTTTATGACACTGCCTATAATTCTTGAATTTTTTTGTTCCCTCACCTATAAACTAAAGCAATTTAATTGATCAACAGTTTCTGATTCTTGGCTTTGGGGCAATGTGTACAATCTACTTATCAGCTTTGTTTGGCTATTTTTTTCATTTTTAAAAATGTTTTTAAAATAATGCAGAAGACATGTTTTGAGCCTGACCAGAGTGCAGGGAATTAGGTACCTATTTTCTAACACCAGAACTACTTTACAGCATGTGTGTTAGCTCTTATCTTTGAAGTCAAATCAGTAAGGGAACTGAATATATTATTCAGTTCAAGTTCCTGCCATCTCTCATATTACTCACATATCTAATTGACATTAGTTGACTAACAGAATGTGAGCAGATGTGACAAATGTATCATCTCAGCAGAAGCTTTAATAGGTATTGTGAGTTTCCACAAGCTGTCTTGAATTTTTCCATCTGTCAATAATAGGCCATGTCCAAAATAGAGGCTGCTCCTATTGGCTAGATCCTGGAAAGAGAAGACAAGTGCCAGTGCCTCAGTAACCGCAGATAATGCACACATTCTTTAGATTATATGATGTTCATTATAACATCTGCAATTTGGGATTTTTTTTTATCAAAGCAAAGTTATTATAAAAATCTAATTACTGTGTGAGTTTGACTAAAGTAGGTACTCAAATGATTGGAATCATACAGTATTTGTCCTTTCATGACTATTTTATTTTCTATTAATATGATGACTTCAAGGTTCATTCACATGGTGTCATGTGCCAGAATTTTGATTCTAAGACTAAGTAATATTCTGTTTTATGTATATATCACATAATTGTTTTCTCTGTTAACCCAACAGTGGACATTTGGGTTGTTCCCACCTTTAAGCTATTTGTGAATGGTACTTCTATAAATGATAGTTGGAGTTTGAGTCTCTGCTATATACATAGAAGTGGAATTGCTGGATCTTATGGTAATTATATGACTCTTCTTTTAAGAAATGCCACTGTTTTCATAGCAGCTAAATCATTTTACATTCCCACAATCAATATGCATGTGTTCACATTTCTCAACATTCTTACCAAAAATTACTTTCTGTTTTTTCTTTATAGTAACCATCCCAATGGATATTGAGTAGTAGTTATCTCATTGTGATTTTGATTTCCTCTGATGATTAGTGATGTTAAGCATCTTTTCATTTGTTTATAGACAATTTGTATATCTTCTTTGTAGAAATGATTTTTCAAATCTGTTATGGACTGAATTACATTCCTTGAAAATGTATGTTGAAGCCCTAACTCTGAGTACCTTAGAATGTGACTGTATTTGGAGATAAGGCCTTTAAAATGGTGATTGCTAAAATGAGGCCTGTAGAATGGGCCCAAATTCCATCTGACTGGTGAACTTATGAAAAGAGAAAATTTGGACATAGAGAAATACCAGTGATGAGCATGAACAGAAAAAGAATATGTGAGGACACAGATAGGAGGTGCCCATCTAAAGCCAAGGAGAGAGGCCTTGGAAGAATATAAATATGCTGACACCTTGGTCTTGGACTTGTAACTTCCAGAACTGTAAGAAAAGAAATTTCTTCTTCTTTTAAGTCACCCAGTTTGTGGGATTTTATTGTGATAGACATAGCAAACTAATACAAAGTAATTTACCTGTTTTCAAAGTAATTTATCCATTTTTAAACTAGAGTGCTTGAGAATTTTTTTTTTAAAGTTAAGATACAGACATTTATTCTTTTTTTTTTTTTCCTGGATAATTATTTTTTATTGAAGGGTTGTTGACACACAGTATTACATTAGTTTCAGGTGTACAACACAGTGATCCAACATTTATATACATGATAATACTGGGTAACAGCTATCACCTTACCAAGTTGTTACAATATCTTCACTATATTCCTTATGCTATACATTACATTCCGGTTACTTATTTATTTTACAACTGGAAGTGTGTTTATATATATATATATATATATATATATATATATATATATATATATATATATATATATTGTGAGGGCAGCTCTCATAATTATTGATCAAATGGTTGTTAACAACAATAAGATTCTGTATAGGGGGGTCAATGCTCAATGCACAATCATTAATCCACCCCAAGCCTAATTTTCATCAGTCTCCAATCTTCTGATGCATAACGAACAAGTTCTTACATGGAGTACAAATTCTTACATAGTGAATAAGTTACATGGTGAACATTACAGGGGCAGTCATCACCAAAGCTTTTGGTTTTGCTCATGCATTATGAACTATAAACAGTCAGTTCAAATATGAATATTCATTTGATTTTTATACTTGATTTATATAAGGATACCACATTTCTCTCTTTATTATTTTTAATTTTAATAAAATGCTGAAGTGGTAGGTAGATACGAGATAAATGTAGAAAACATAGTTTAGTGTTGGAAAAGAGCAAATGTAGATGATCAGGTGTGTGCCCGTAGACTATGTGTTAATCCGAGCTAGACAAGGGCAATAAAACATCCACATATGCAGAAGATTTCTCTCAGAACAGGAGGGGGGAGGTTCTAAACCTCAACCCTGCTGATCCCCATTTTCTCACCTGATGGCCCCCCTGCAACTGTGCCTGTCTTAGGTTGTTCCTCCCTTGAGGAATCTTACCCGTCTCTGGCTAACCAGTCATCTTCTGGGGCCATACAGGGAAATGTTAAGTTGGTAAGTGAGAGAGAAGCCTTATTGTTTGAAAAGGTTAGCTTTTTACTTCTTTGCATATTTATGCCCTTTGGCTTCTATGCCCACCACTTGTCTTGAGGTATCTTTACCACTTGGAAGAATTATGAAACTCGGTAAATTCATATGAGGCACGAACTCTATTTAAGGGTTGTAATTAGGAAGGAAGAAGAAAAGCTACAGAAGTCGCAGGCGGAAGAAAACATGGGAATATTGATTATTTCTTTGACATATTTTCTTGTAGAGTAACTTCACCATGGATAGGTTTTAAACTATTAGTTAAATAGTGCGCACACATTAACATAATAGGAGTACAGTTATGTAACCAAAGCATACCTGTAATTACCAGCCATCTCCAGTGAAACCAAGAAAACCAGTTAGGCACCTTAGGCATTTGTGAAAACTTATCTATGATATGGTGGATATTGTCCAACTGAACTTGAACAGTCTGAGAGAAATCAGACAAATTAAAACAACCCATTCCTGGGGACTGTTCACATGCCATATGTTCTTTTAACAGTAAATAGTCTGTAGTTGTAAGACTTTGGAGCGCTACAGTTTGCACTTCTCCAAATTCTTGGTTGAGTTCCAACAGTATAGATCCAGTCAAATTTGTTGTTTTACTGTATGCACAGGCCAGCTTAGATATCTCCTTCCTTATTCCCATGGCAAGTCCAGGAACCGGTGGGATGAGTGCATCTACAGCTGTAGCAGCACGTTGATATTTGTTGGGGATTTTTGATGATCATCTTCTGGCATGAGTCTTCCAGAGAGTGCTGATGTTGGAAGTTCTTTTACATATCGTATCTTAGTTCATTTTCGGGGTAGCCCAATTAGGCTTTGATCCTCTGTATAAACACAAACAGACCCTTTGCCTACACTTTTATATGCCCTTTATATCACTGTGTAGAATTAATTGGAGGTCACCACACAGGAACTGCTTTTCTTTTTTTTATCATTAATCTACACTTCCATGACGAATACTTTGTTTACTAGGCTCTCCCCTATATCAGGTTCCCCATATATACTCCTTTACAGTCACTGTCCATCAACGTAGCAAAATGTTGTAGAATCACTACTTGTCTTCTCTGTGTTGTACAGCCCTCCCCTTTCTCCCACCCCCCTATGGATGCTAATCTTAATACCCCCCATTTCCTACCCCCCTTATCCCCCCCTACCCACCCATCCACCCCAGTCCCTTTCCCTTTGGTTCCTGTTAATCCATCCTTGAGTTCTGTGATTCTGGTGCTGTTTTGTTCCTTCAGTTTTTCCTTTGTTCTTATACTCCACAGATGAGTGAAATCATTTGGTATTTCTCTTTCTCTGCTTGGCTTGTTTCACTGAGAATAATACCCTCCAGCTCCATCCATGTTGCTGCAAATGGTAGGATTTGCCCTTTTCTTATGGCTGAGTAGTCATCCACTGTGTATATGTATCACATCTTCTTTATCCATTCATCTATCGATGGACATTTAGGTTGCTTCCAATTCTTGGCTATTGTAAATAGTGCTGCGATAAACATAGGGGTGCACTGATCTTTCTCATACTTGATTGCTGCATTCTTAGGGTAAATTCCTAGGAGTGCCATTCCTGGGTCAAATGGTAAGTCTGTTTTGAGCATTTTGATGTACCTCCATACTGCTTTCCACAACGGTAGAACTAACTTACATTCCCACCAGCAGTGTAGGAGGGTTCCCCTTTCACCACAGCCTCGCCAACATTTGTTGTTGTTTGTCTTTTGGATGGCAGCCATCCTTACTGGTGTGAGGTGATACCTCATTGTATTTTTAATTTGCATTTCTCTGATAATTAGCGATGTGGAACATCTTTTCATGTGTCTGTTGGCCATTTGTATTTCTTTTTTGGAGAACTGTCTGTTCAGTTCCTCTGCCCATTTTTTAATTGTGTTATTTGTTTTTTGTTTGCTGAGGCGTGTGAGCTCTTTATATATTCTGGACATCAAGCCTTTATCGGATGTGTAATTTTCAAATATATTCTCATATACTGTAGGCTTCTTTTTTGTTCTATTGATGGTGTCTTTTGCTGTACAGAAGCTTTTCAGCTTAATATAGTCCCACTTATTCATTTTTGCTGTTGTTTTCCTTGCCCGGGGAGATATGTTCAAGAGGAGGTCGCTCATGTTTATGTCTAAGAGGTTTTTGCCTATGTTTTCTTGCAAGAGTTTAATGGTTTCGTGAGTTACATTCAGGTCTTTGATCCATTTGAGTTTACTTTTGTATATGGGGTTAGACAATGGTCCAGTTTCATTCTCTTACATGTAGCTGTCCAGTTTTGCCAGCACCATCTGTTGAAGAGACTGTCATTTCGCCATTGTATATCCATGGCTCCTTTATCAAATATTAATTGACCATATATGTCTGGGTTAATGTCTGGATTCTCTAGTCTGTTCCATTGGTCTGTGGCTCTGTTCTTGTGCCAGTACCAAATTGTCTTGATTACTATGGCTTTATAATAGAGCTTGAAGTTGGGGAGTGAGATCCCCCCTACTTTATTCTTCTTTCTCAGGATTGCTTTGGCTATTCGGGGTCTTTGGTGGTTCCATATGAATTTTTGAATTATTTGTTCCACTTCATTGAAGAATGTTGCTGGTAGTTTCATAGGGATTGCATCAAATCTGTATATTGCTTTGGCAGGATGGCCATTTTGACGGTATTAATTCTTCCTAGCCATGAGCATGGGATGCGTTTCCATCTGTTAGTGTCCCCTTTAATTTCTTTTAAGAGTGACTTGTAGTTTTCAGAGTATAAGTCTTTCACTTCTTTGGTTAGGTTTATTCCTAGGTATTTTATTTTTTTTGATGCAATTGTGAATGGAGTTGTTTTCCTGATTTCTCTTTCTGTTGGTTCTTTATTAGTGTATAGGAAAGCCACAGATTTCTGTGTGTTGATTTTGTATCCTGCAACTTTGCTGTATTCCGATATCAGTTCTACTAGTTTTGGGGTGGAGTCTTTAGGGTTTTTTATGTACAGTATCATGTCATCTGCAAATAGTGACAGTTTAACTTCTTCTTTACCAATCTGGATTCCTTGTATTTTTTTGTTTTGTCTGATTGCCGTGGCTAGGACCTCCAGCACTATGTTAAGTAACAGCGGGGAGAGTGGGCATCCCTGTCTAGTTCCCTATCTCAGAGGGAATGCTTTCAGCTTCTTGCTGTTCAATATAATGTTGGCTGTGGGTTTTTCATAGATGGCCTTTATTATGTTGAGGTACTTGCCCTCTATTCCCATTTTGCTGAGAGTTTTTATCATTAATGGCTGCTGAACTTTGTCAAATGCTTTTTCAGCATCTATGGAGATGAACATGTGGTTTTTCTCTTTCTTTTTGTTGATGTGGTGGATGATGTTGATGGACTATCGAATGTTGTACCATCCTTGCATCCCTGGGATGAATCCCACTTGGTCATGGTGTACGATCCTTTAGTTGTATTTTTGAATTCAGTTTGCTAAAATTTTGTTGAGTATATTTGCATCTACGTTCATCAGGGATATTGGTCTGTAGTTTTCTTTTTTGGTGGGGTCTTTGCCTGGTTTTGGTATTCGGGTGATGTTAACTTCATAGAATGAGTTTGGGAGTATCCCCTCCTCTTTTACTTTTTGGAAAACATTAAGGAGAATGGGTATTATGTCTTCCCTGTATGTCTGATAATATTCCGAGATAAATCCATCTGGCCCAGGGGTTTTGTTCTTTGGTAGTTTTTTGATTACCGCTTCAATTTTGTTGCTGGTAATTGGTGTGTTTTAATTTTCTGTTTCTTTCTGGGTCAGTCTTGGAAGGTTGTATTTTTCTAGGAAGTTGTCTTTTTCTCCTAGGTTTCCCAGCTTGTTAGCATATATGTTTTCATTGTACTCTCTAATAATTCTTTGCATTTCTGTGGGGTCCATCATGATTTTTTTGTTCTCGTTTGTGATACTGTTGATTTGTGTTGACTCTCTTTTCGTCTTAATAAGTCTGGCTAGAGGCTTATCTATTTTGTTTATTTTCTCGAAGAACCAGCTCTTGGTTTCATTGATTTTTGCTTTTGCTTTATTCTTCTCAATTTTATTTATTTCTTCTCTGATCTTTATTATGTCTCTCCTTCTGCTGACCTTAGGCCTCATTTGTTCTTCTTTTTCTGATTTCGATAATTGTGACATTAGACCATTCATTTGGGCAGCTTCTTCCTTTTTTAAATATGCTTGGATTGCTATATACTTTCCTCTTAAGACTACTTTTGCTGTGTCCCACAGAAGTTGGGGCTTAGTGTTGTTGTTGTCGTTTGTTTCCATATATTGCTGGATCTCCATTTTGATTTGGTCATTGGTCCATTGATTATTTAGGAGTGTGTCGTTTAGCCTCCATGTGTTTGTGAGCCTTTTTGCTTTCTTTGAACAGTTTATTTCTAGTTTAATGCCTTTGTGGTCTGAAAACTTGTTTGATAGGATTTCAATCTTTTGGAATTTTCTGAGGCTCTTTTTGTGGCCTATTATGTGGTCTATTCTGGAGATTGTTCCATGTGCACTTGAGAAGAATGTGTATCCTGTTGCTTTTGGATGTAGAGTTCTGTAGATGTCTATTAGGTCCATCTGTTCTTGTGTGTTTTTCAGTGCCTCTGTGTCCTTACTTATTTTCTGTCTGGTGGATCTGTCCTTTGGAGTGAGTGGTGTTTTGAAGTCTCCTAGAATGAATGCATTGCATTCTATTTCCTCCTTTAGTTCTGTTAATATTTGTTTCAGGTATGTTGTTGCTCCTGTATTGGTTGCATATATATTTATAATGGTTATATCCTCTTGATGGACTGAGCCCTTTATCATTATGTAATGTCCTTCTTTGTCTTTTGTTACTTTCTTTATTTTGAAGTGTATTTTGTCTGATACCAGAATCGCAACACCTGCTTTCTTCTCTCTGTTGTTTGCTTGAAATATCTTTTTCCATTCCTTGACTTTAATTCTGTGCGTGTCTTTGGGTTTGAGGTGAGTCTCTTGTAAGCAGCATATGGATAGATCTTGCTTTTTTATCCATTCTATTACTCTGTGTCTTTTGATTGGTGCATTCAGTCCATTTACATTTAGGTTCATTATTGAAAGTTATGAATTTATTGCCATTGCAGTCTTTAAGTTTGTGGTTACCAAAGGTTTAGGGTTAGCTTCTTTACTATCTTACTGTCTAACTTAACTCACTTATTGAGCTATTATAAACGTGGTCTGATGATTCTTTATTCTCTCCCTTCTTATTCCTCCTCCTCCCTTCTTCATATGTTGGGTGTTTTTTTCTCTGCTCTTTTTACGAGTGCTCCCATCTAGAGAGGTCCCTGTAGGATGCCCTGTAGAGGTGGTTTGTGGGAGGCCAATTCCCTCAACTTTTGCTTCTCTGGGAATTGTTTAATCCCTCCTTCATATTTAAATGATATTCGTGCTGGATACCGTTGTGTTGTTTCGAGGCCCTTCTGTTTCATTGCATTAAGTATATCATGCCATTCTCTTCTGGCCTGTAGGGTTTCTGTTGAGAAGTCTGATGATAGCCTGATGGGTTTTCCTTTGTAGGTAACCTTTTTTTCTCTCCGGCTGACTTTAATACTTTGTCCTTGTCTTTGATCTTTATCATTTTAATTATTATGTGTCTTGGTGTTGCCCTCCTTGGATCCCTTGTCATGGGAGTTCTGTGTACCTCTGTGGTCTGAGATTCCATTTCTTCCCCTAGTTTGGGGAAGTTTTTGGCAATTATTTCTTCAAAGACACTCTCTATCCCTTTTTCTCTCTCTTCTTCTTCTGGTACCCCTATAATGCAGATATTGTTCTGTTTCACTGTTCACTCAGCTCTCTTAGAATTCTTTCATTCCTGGAGATCCTTTTATCTGTCTCTGCTTCAGCTTCTCTGTGTTCCTGTTCTCTGTTTTCTAGTCCATTAATGGTCTCTTGCATCTCGTCCATTCTGTTTTGAAGTCCTTCCAGAGCTTGTTTTATTTCTGTATTCTCCTTCCTTAGTTCTTGCATATTTCTCTGCAAGTCCATCAGCATGGTTATGACTTTTGTTTTGAATTCTTTTTCAGGGAGACTGGTTAGATCTATCTCCCCAGGTTCCTTCTCAGGGGAAGATGTAGCAGATGTCAAAGCTGTCTGGGTTAATCTTGTCTGGATCATATTTTTTTGCCTTTTCATGTTGACAGGTGCTATTGACTGTCTGCTGGGAGGGCCATACTTTTCACTTGCTACTGGCCTTTCTTTACTGGGACAATTGCGACCCCTAGTGGCTTGTGTTGGGTAATTGCGTGTAGACTGGGTCTTTGTGTCTTGCCTGGCCGGAATGGAGGAATTTCCCTTTCTGTTGGCGGAGTTTCTCTCAGGCTGCTTTTCTGTTTTCGCAGTGCTTTGAGGGGTAATGGACTGGATGGGGGGGCTGTTTGGCTGTTTACCTCCGTGAGGGGTCTCAGAGCTGTTGCCCAGTGAGTTAGTGAGCACGGTTTTCCCTGTAATTTCCAGCTGCTGTACTATGACCTGTGTTGTTTCCATCAAGCTGTTAAGTCCCTGTCCCTTTAAGACTTTCAAAAAGCCCCAGCTTTTCTTTGTCACAGGGGCATCAGCTTTAGCACCCTCTCAGAGGTCTTGTTGCCCTGTTTCCCCAGTATCCAGGCCCCCCGCCCATGCACTGTGTCTGTGCTCTGGTGGGTGTGGCTGGAGCTGGGTGTTCAGCAGTCCTGGGCTCCGTCTCCCTCCTGCTCTGCCTCTTCTTCTCCCACCGGGAGCTGGGGACAGGGGCGCTTGAGTCCCGCTGGGCCGGGGCTTGTATCTTACCCCTTTCACCAGTTGCTGGGTTCTCGCTGGTGTAGCTGCAGTCTGGCCACTGTCCTGCGTCTTCTGGTCTCTCTCACTAGTTGTGCTTGTTGTATTTTCAAAAGTATATATGTTTTTAGGAGGAGATTCCCACTGTCCTACTCATGCCGCCATGTTGGCTCTGCCTCTGCTTGAGAATTTTTGTGCTGATTTTACCAATTTCACATTTCTGGATATTAATCCTTTACTGGATACTAATCCGTTAGTGAATATCAGACATATGTTTTGTATATACTTTCTTCTATTCTGAGGGTTGTGGTTTCACTGTGTTGATAGTGTCCTTTCATTCATGAAAATTTTTAAAAATATCAATGAAGTGTAATTTATTTATTTTTTCTTTTATGCCTGTGTTATTCATATCATATCCAGTAAATCATTGTCAAACTGAGTTCTGCATAGAATTTCCCCCATATCTCTTAAAGGAGCTTTCAGCTCTGTTGTTTAAGTCTTTTGCATATTTTAAGTTAATTTTTTCTATGGTTAATGTTCAACTTCATTTCTTTAAATGGGAATATACAGCTTTCCCAGAACTGTTGGTTGAAAAAGACCATCCTGTTGCTATTGAATGATCTTGGTACTCTTGTCGGTAATCATATGGCCTAATATGTGAAGGTTTGTTTCTTCTCTATTATACTATTTTGGCCTATATGTCAGTTTTTTTTGCCAGTACCACACTCTTTTCATTATTGTACATTTGTTCTAAGGTTTGAAATAAGTAAGTGAGTGTCCTTAAACTGTTCCTCATTTTAAAACTGTTTTCTCTCTTTAGGGTACCTTGTCATTTCATATGAATTTTAAGATGGGCTTTTCTATTTCTGCAAAAATGCCCTTGGGATTTTAATAGAGATTGCATTTAGTTTGGAGGTGACTTTGGGTAGTATTGACATCTCAAAAACATTATCTTTCAACCCGTGAATATAGGACATCTTTAATTTATTTTTTTCTTTTTCTTTCAGAAATGCTTTTTAGTTTTTAGTGTACAAGTCTTTTGCCAACTTGGGTAAGTTTTACCCTATTTATTTTTTATAATGCTATCAGAAATGGAATTGTCTTAATCTCTTTTTTGTATTACTGTTAGTATATAAAACTGCAGCTGATTTTTGTGTGTTGGTATTGCATTCTGCAACTTTTCTGAATTTATTGTTTGCAAGATTTTTGTGTGCAGAAACTCTAGGGTTTTCCATCTGTGAACTGGGATGATTGTACATCTTCCTTCCCAATTTGGATGCTTTTATTTCTTTTTCTTCCCTAATTGCTCTTCAGAGAACTTCTAGTACTATGTTGACTAGAAGTGGCAAAAGCAGACTTCTTTCTCTTGTCTCTAATCTTAAAGGGAAAGCTCTCATTCCTTCATCATTGAATATGTTTTTAGCTGTGGGTTTCTCATATAGGGCCTTTAATATGTTGAGGAAATCTTCATCTATTCCTAGTACATTGGCTGTTTTATAATAAAAGCATTTAATTCTGTTAAACACCTTCTCTTCATCATTTGAGAGAACAATGTTTTTTTCCTTCATTCTGTTAATTTGGTGTATTCCTTTGATTGATTTCTGCATCTTGAACCATCTGTGCATTCCAGGAATAAATTTAACTGGGTCATAGTGCATAAACCTTTTAATATGCTACTGAATGCACTTTTCTAGTATTGTATGGATAATTTTTTTCTTTTCCTGATGTGTCTTTGACTGGCTTTGTTATTAGGCAATCTCTGGCCACATAAAAGGAGTTTGGAAGTCTTCCCTTCTTAAGTTTTCTGGAACAGTTGAGAAGAAATTGTATTAATTCTTTAAGTGGTAAAATTCATCAGTGAATCAATCTAGTCTAGGGCTTTTCTTTGTTGTGAGATATTTGATTGCTAATAAAATCTCCTTACTTGTTATTGGTCTGTTCATATTTTCTATTTCTTCATGATTCAGTGTTGGGTGGTTTTGTGTTTCTAGGAATTTGTCCATTTCATCTAGGCTATTCAGTTTTGGACACAGTTTCATCCATATTATTTTCTTATAATCATTTTCATTTCTGTGAAGTCAGTAGTAATATCACCACTTTCATACCTGATTTTAGTAATTTGAGTCTTTTCTTCCTTTTCTTGGAAAATCTAGTTAGAGGTTTGTTGATTGTGTTGATGTTTTCAAAGAACCAACTCTTTATTTCATATATTTTTCTCTCTTGTTTTTTGATTTTCTATTTTACCTATATCTTCACTCTCATCTTTATTATTTCCCTCCTTCTAATAGCTTTGGGTTTAATTTGTTCTTTATTTTTTCCAGCTTAATTGAGATATAATTGACATATAATATTGTATAAGTTTAAGATGTGCAACTTAAGGACTTAATAATAAATGTTTATATCATGAGATGATTACTACAAAAGGTTTACTATTGCTCTTGTTGAAGTCTAGCATATTTAAAGTATTAGACTTCCAATGTTTCTTACTTGAGAGGAATTTTACAAATCTTTCTTTTAAATAAGCATTTACTTTTATCTATAAGATAATTAGAACAAAGCTTCCTTAAGAGACTGCATGATCAAGTTTACTACCATAAGCTGAAGATTAAAAAATATTACATAATCACACTATTATAGATAATGGCTTTTCTGAAGTACAGACCCACAAACATACAAATACTTAGATACCTTCTAATATTATTTTGCAATTTTAGCTTTAGGTCAAGAGAAACAAAAGAAATGCAGAAATTTGTTGGTCCAGATATAGAAGGGCTGTTTTCCTTTCTAGCTGGCACACAGTTGCTAAGTGATTTGAACAAAAATATCTTTGAACAGAGAGAAATTAATAAAGCAGATTTTCTGCTATATCCCACACAAGATTATAAATCTCTATAATTATTAATGCATTTACAAAGATCACCAAATATTCATACAATAAAACTAAATTCCCAGTCATTACTGGCCACCAATGAGGAATAACTTATCCACTATAAATAAATCAAACAGAAAATATAAAATTAGTAGAGGGGGGAGAACAGAAAACTAGATGCATGGATAACAGAGTCAGGAAATTTATAATTCTATTGTCATTTGGGATACACTTCTGATAGCTAAGAAAAGATATACCTGTGCTTATGCCACCAATAAGATGCATTTCTTTGACAATACAGTTTACCTGACTCCATCAGGTGAATTCAATGGTTATCACAGTGGATAATCTCCAAAAATATTAAAGGATAATTTTTTAAGAAAAGCAAAACTGTGATTTCATAAAATGAGTATGTAACAAATATCTTATTTCACTCATTATTAGTGAGGGAACCAGTAAGATGTTACAACTGTTTCAAAGAAAAATAATTCAAAGTACAACACATAAATAGGAAGATAATGAATGCTCAAAAATATTTACAAGTAAATGCAAAATGATCAAATGCAATGATCAAATGTTCCACTGGACATTATTGATTTGCATTGTATAGATAAAATTCACTTACATTATTATCAATTTTCTGTAACTTACATATTGTAAAATAGCTCAATGAGAATGTAAGTCATTGAAAGTTGTTTGCTGTTAAATTTAATTTGAAGATATAAATTAAGTAAAGACTCTATGCATATATTGAAAAATAGCAATATTGCCTTATCAAAGACAAGGGAATTAGAAAAATTTCTTCTGGTTTATGTACACTATTTATGTAAAATGTTATTCTTTTCTTACTTATTTAAAATTATTAAACTGTCCTTGATATTAACTTATTTATGATTCTTGCTGGATAAAAATGTTGCCTTTGACAATGCAGGATGATTAATAATTTGCTACTAAATTTTTACCCAAACAGGTTGCCTAGTTTTAAAACTAACCTTTAATATTATCCCACAGGAAATCCAATTTTGATTGATTTCTATTATCTTTGCTTCTGTGACTTAAAGAATCGTAAATTAGAGCCCTCTTTCACTCTTGATATAAAAAAATGACTACAAGATATTTCAGAAAAAAATTATCTAGCTTCTACTGAAACTGCTCCTTGACAGAGACATCACCATTGGTCTAGATAACACCAAGGTTTCATTTTGACTCAGAACTTTTGTTGATTCTGACTTGAAGATGTCAGGTTTGTTTTGGCATGAAACCTGAGGCTTAAATTCACAATGTTATGGACCACACCCACCAAGATACTGAGGTAAACCATGGAAATGAATCAGTTTTTTTAATGGTGACTTACTGAAACACAATCACCCTTTAATTCCCCTTGCTTATGGCATTGATAAATTATGTTCCATAATTCCTGTATTACTCCATGGTATTGAGTACAACCTTTTTTCAAAAATTCAAAATATAAGTGTATAAGTCTCAGATTATATATTTCAAAATTAGGACATCCAAATTTAGCCTCTATCATGAATGACAAGTAATTTAATTATTGTGAAAAAATACAGTAATATACTTATTCTTATCCATCAGGAAGCATCATTAGTAAATATTAGAATGCAGAAACATTCTGAACATAGATATATTGTTTGGATATACTAGTCTGAGAAATTCTATAAAGTAAGTGTTTATTAGATAGCTTTCACTATAGAATTATATCTTCTATATAGTGTTATGGTACCTACTAAGTAAAAACAGGGACTTTATATATTTGGTTGTCACAAATCAATAATTGTAGCTACTTGTCAAGTCACTAAACATTTTTATTCAAAATTGCCTTCGGAAGAATTTGCTAATATACTAGCACTCTACAGAATCATACATATGTGAAGTGACAAGAGAAAGTCATAAATGGACTTGTATATAGATATTAGATAATACTTAAATGTACTTGGAGTTTTATTGGTGAACTTTGAATATTAATGTGACCTATTCTTAACAAACACAAACAACGAGTCAGCAAAGCAATCAAATTAAAAAATCATGAGAAAAGAACATGGAAAATACAGGCATCTTAGGTACTGTGTTAGAGAGGATAAAATGCAAAAGTAAAGCAATGTTTATCTTTACTAATGAAACAAATTAATGACCAAACAGATTTCTCAATGCCTCCTGACTGGAAAGAAGACAGAGAAGAGAAACATTTGAGCAGTTTGGGCTGGCACTTGCTATAGCCCCTCCCCCTGCATTAGCACAGAATGAGCAGATGAAAAACCCATCTTCTCCTTTAGGAAGAAAAGTGGTAGACTATATGTATAGAATCCCAACCTTTCTGGGGACTGCCCAAAAGACTGGCTTCTATCTTGCCCATCTCGGAGTGCTGAAAAGACCTAGCAAACTATGAGTACCCAAGGGTCAGTGAAAATTAAGATGGCAGTTCAGGCTTACAGTCAACACAGCCTCTCCTGCTGGATCAGCATAAAACAAGTAGACAAAAACTGTAGCTCTCAGCTTCTCTCTAGGGAGGGAAAAAGCTGGGCCACATATCTAATGCCCCAACTTTTCCAAGAACAGCCCAAAAACCTAGCATCTGTCTTGCTAATCTTACAGTACTATAGAGAGCTAGCACTCTAACCACCTGGGTGCCATTAATACAAAGATAGCAGTTTGAACTAGCAGTCATATTAGCTAGTTCTGACTAAGTACAAAGTAAGTAGATGAAAAACACCATCTCCCAGCATTTCCCGAGAGAGAGAGAGAGAATTAGAATATCTGATGATTCAACATTTCTATGGGATGCCTGAGAAATTGGCTTCAGTCTTGCTTGTCTCAGAGCACTACTGGGACCTATCATACTTCAGATTCCTGTGAGCTGCTAAGAACAAAGAAAAAATTTTGGAGAGGCCCCCAAAATCTATAATCAGGCCAACTGGTGAAGGTCTTCTCTATAAGGTCAGTCCCTGAAAAGTAAGGGAGGTATAGCTGTTATATCTAATAGCAGATATAACAAAAGATGTCAAAGAAAATGAAGACACAGAGAAATATGTCCCAAATAGAACAGAGTAAATCTATCTCAAAGGAAAGAATAAATCTCCATAAAACAAACCTAACGAATCAGAGGTAGGTGATTTACCTACAAAAATTCAAAATAGCTGTCAGAATGATGCTCAAAAAGGTCATGAACAAAGTGAAAATTTCAACAAAAATATAGAAAATATAAAAATGGAATGAACAGAAGTCATGGAGCTAAAGAATACAATAACAACTAAAAAATTTCACCATAAAGTTTCAACAGCAGATTTGATCAAGATGGTGAAAGTATCAGCAAACTCAAAGACAAGTCAAGTTGACCAATAAACACATTCTGACAGTCCTCCCCCTAAAAGAAGAAAGGGACAGCAAACTCATTCAAAGAAATAATGGCTGAAAAATCCTTGAATCAGTGAAAGAAGTTAGCATCTAGATCCAGAAGGCTCAGAAAATCCTAAATAAGATAAAACCAGAAAAATCCACCCTAAGACATATCATAATCAAATTGTCAAAATCTAGACAAAGAAATAACTTTAAAAGCAACAAGAGAAAAATGACTTGTTAGATATGAGGGCATCCTCATGAAACTATTAGTGGATTTTCCAGCAGAAATCCTGTAGGCCAAAAGGAAATGGAATGTATTCAAAATGGTGAAAGAAAAAGACTGCCAAACATGAAGACTATACTGGTCAAAAATGCCTTTCAAAATGAAGGAGAGATAAAAATTTTCCCAGACAGACAAAAGGTGAGACAGTTCATCCCCACTTATAACAAACGCTAAAGGAAGTTCTCCACATTGAAATGAAAAAAGGCTAAATAGAAGTACAAAAGCATGTGAAAATATAAATCTCTAATAAAGGTAAATATAGAAACAAACAGAATATTGCAAAACTCTAATAATGGTTATTAAATCACATGCAAATACTAAAAGAAAGCATTACAAATAACTACATGTAAAAGCCATGTTAATGTATACACAATATAAAAAGATATAAATTAGGGCATCAATTATTTAAAGTTTGTAGGGAGGATTTTTAAATGTAGGTTTTTTTGTATGCAATTGATGTTGTTAGCTTAAAATACATTATTACATCTATGAGATATTTTACATAAGCCTCTTGGTCATCATAAATAATATACCCATAGAAGATATGTAAAAGAAAAAGAGAAAGCATATTAATACAATAAATGAAAGAAATACAAAGGAAGACAGCAAGGAAGGAAAAGAGGGACAAAGTAACCAAAAGACAGAAAATGGGGAACTAGAACTCATCCTTTATCAATAATTACTTTAAATGTAAATGGGTTAAATTCCTCAATTGAAAGATATAGAGTAGCTGAATGGATTTAAAAAAGATCCAGCTATGTACTGTCTATAAGAGAGTCACTTTAGATCTAAGGATGTACATAGGCTGAAAGTGAAGGGATGGAAAAAGATATTATATGTAAATGATAAAAGAGAGCAGGGGTGACTATACTTAGACAAACTGGAATTTAACTAAAGAAATCAAAAAAGATACAAAGAAGAACATTACTTAAAGATAAAAGGAAGATATAATTATAAATAAATATGCATCCAACATCATAGCACTTAAATACATAAAACAAAAACTGAAGGGAGAAGTAAATAGCTATACAGTAATAGGAGGAGACCTCAGTATTCCACTTTCAATAATGACAGAGCATCCAGACTAAAAATCAATAAGGAAAGAGTAGACTTGAACAGTACTGTAGACCAAATGGACCTAAGAGACAGATACAGAACACAACAGCAATAGAATATATGTTCTTCTCCAGCATAGATGGAACCTTCTCAAGGATAGAACACATTAGGTCACAAAACAAGTCTTAACTAATATAAGACGATTTAAAACATACCAATTATTTTTTTAGACCAAAATGGAATTGAACTTGAAATCAATAGGAGAAGGAAAACTGGAAAATTTAAAAATATATGGAAATTAGAGAACCGAATTCTGAATAACCAATGGTTCACAGAAGAAATCAAAAGTAAAATTAGGATATATCTTAAACAAAAATGAAAATACAACATACAAAACCTATTGTTGCAGCAAATCAGTGCGCAGAGGGATGTTTATAGCAGTCAGAGGGAAGTTTATAGCAATCAGAGGGAAGTTTATAGCAATAAACACCTATAGTAAAAATAAAATAAAATATACCAAATAATCAGCCTAACTTTATACCACAAGGAAATAGAGAAAAAAAAAAACTAAGCCCAAAATTAGCAGAAAGAAGGCAATAACAAAGGTTAGAGCAGAAATAAATAAAATAGAGATCATAAAACTATAGGAAAAAATCAGACTTAAGAGTTGAGCTTTTTGAAAAGATAAACTTGAAAAACTTAGACAACCTAAGAACAAAAGGGAGAAGACTGAAATAAAAGCAGAAACAAAATATTAAGTAGTACGACTAACATCACATAAATAAAAAACATCAAAAGAGACTACTGTGAACAATTATTCTAACAACTGGGTAACCTAAAACAAATGGATACATTTCTAAAAATGTATGAACTACCCAGACATAATCATGATGAAATAGAAAATGAATGGTCCTATCACTAGAAAGGAGATTGGAGGCATAATCAAAACTTCCCAACAAAGAAAAGCCTGAGACTAAATGTCAACACTGGAGAATTCTACCAAACATTTAGGGAAGAATTAATGTCAATCCTTTTCAAACTCTCCCAAAATACTGACTAGAAGAGAACACTTCCAAACTCATTTTATTAGGCCAGCATTACCCTGATAACAAAGTCAGACAAAGATACTACAAGAAAATTAAGTACAGTCAATATCCCTTATGAACATAGATACACAAATCCTCAACAAAATACTAGCAAACAGAATTCAACACTATGTTAAAAGCATCATACACCATGACCAAATGGGATTTATCCCTGGAATGTAAGAATGCTTCAATATACCAAAGTCGATTAATGTGATATACCACATTAACAGAATTAAAAGACAAAAGGCACAAGATCATCTCAGTACATGTAGAAAAATAATTTGACAAAATTCAACCCCATTTCATGATAAAAGCTCTCAAAATACTAGGAATATAAATTACCCCAGTATAATAATGGTCTATGACAAGCCCCCAACTAACATGCATAATGGTGAAAAATTGAAAGGCTTTTCTCTGAGATCTGGAATAAGTAAAAGCTGCCCATTTTCATTACTTCTATACAACATAGTACAGGAAGTCATAGAGCAGTAAGGCAAGAGAAAGAAAGAAAAAGCATCCAAATTGGAAAAGAAGTAAAAGTATCTCTGTCTGCAGATGACATTCATTTATATGTGGAAATCCTTGATAACTATACACACACACACACACACACAGAACTAATAAATGAATTCAGTAAATTTGCAAGATAAAAATCAACTTATAGAAATCAGTTGTGATTCTATGCACTAACTAGAGATCTATTCAAAAAGTAAGTAAATAATCTCACTTGTAATTACATCAAAAATGATAAAATACATAGGAATACACTTAACTAAGGAGCTAAACAGCTTGAACACTGAAAACTTTAAAACATTGATGAAAGAAATTGAAGAAGTCATAAATAAATGGGAAGGTATCCTGTGTTCATGTATTGGAAGACTTAACATTATTAAAATGTCCATAATATCCAAAGAAATATACGGATTCAATATAATCCCTACAAAAAACTCAATTTCTTTTTTTTTTGAGAAATAGAAAAAATAATCTTAAAATTCATATGGAATCACAAAGAACAATCCTAAATAGTCAAATCTATATTGAAACAAAAAGCAAAGCTGGCGGCATCATACTTCATGATTTCAAATTTCTTAGACAAGTACAGTAACTAAGACAGTATGGTTTTGGCATAAAGACATATAAATATGTAGAATGGAATATAGAGCCCAGAAGTAGACCCATACATCCATGAGCAATTGATCTCTGACAAGAGTGCCATGAATACACAAAGAGGAATGGATATTCTGTTTAACAAATGATGTGGGGAAAACTGGACATCCATATGTAAAAGAATGGAATTTCACCCTTTTCTTAAACCATAATCAAAATTCAACTAAAAATGGATTAAAAACTTAAACAGAGGGGCGGAAGATGGCGGCGTGAGTAGAGCAGCGGAAATCTCCTCCCAAAACAACATATATCTATGAAAATATAACAAAGACAACCCTTCCTAGAAAAAGACAAGAGGATACAGGACAATATCCAGACAACATCCGCACCTGAGAGAACCCAGCACCTCGGGAAGGGGGTAAGATACAAGCCCCGGCCTGGCGGGAGCCGAGCACCCTTCCCCCAGCTCCCAGCGGGAGAAGAATAGGCAGAGCGGGAGGGAGACGGAGCATAGGGCTGCCGAACACCCAGCCCCAGCCATCCGGGCCAGAGTGCAGGGCCCTCGATACTAGGAAAACAGGGCAGCAAGAACAGTGAGCGGGCACTGGAGGCCAGGTGAAGGAGGACATAAGAAAAGCGCGCGACCATTTTTTTTTTTTTTGCTTTTTTGCTGTTTTGTTTTGATGAGCGCTTTTTGGAAGTCATAAAGGGATAGGGACCCCAATACTAGGGAAACAGGGCAGCAAGACTGGTGAGCAGAGGCCTGAGGCTGGCACCGGAGAATAAAGAAAAATGAGCGACCACCATTTTTTTTAATTAAAAAAAATTTTTTTTTTTTTTTAATTTAAAAATTTTTTTCTTTTCTTTTTTTTTTTTTTGGTGGTCGTTGTTTTGTTTTGGCGGGTGCTTTTTGGAAGTCTTAAAGGGGCAGGGTGGAACACTTAATCCAGAGGTAGGGAATCCGTGGAACTCTGGGCACCCTAAACCCTGGGCTGCAGGGAGCAGGGAGGCCCCTTACGGAGAAAAATAGCCTCAAAGCCACTCCTGCCCCAACGCGACTCCACGACTTTGGAGTAGCTGCCCGAACCAGGTCATGCCCACAGCAACAGCGGAGATTAACTCCATAGCAGCCGGGCAGGAAGCAGAAACCCTGTCTGCACGCAGCTGTGCAGCACAAGCCACTAGAGGTCGCTGTTCTCCTAGGAGAGGAGGCCCACAAACCAACAAGAAAGGAAGTCCTTCCAGCCGTCACTCGTCCCAGTTCTGCAGACTATTCCTATCACCATGAAAAGGCAAAGCTACAGGCAGACAAAGATCACAGAGACAACACCAGAGAAGGAGACAGACCTAACCAGTCTTCCTGAAAAAGAATTCAAAATAAGAATCATAAACATGCTGACAGAGATGAAGAGAAATACGCAAGAGAAATGGGATGAAGTCCGGAGGGAGATCACAGATGCCAGAAAGGAGATCGCAGAAATGAAACAAACTCTGGAAGGGTTTATAAGCAGAATGGATAGAATGCAAGAGGCCATTGATGGAATTGAAATCAGAGAACAGGAACGCATAGAAGCTGACATAGAGAGAGAAAAAAGGATCTCCAGGAATGAAACAATATTAAGAGAACTGTGTGACCAATCCAAAAGGAACAATATCCGTATTATAGGGGTCCCAGAAGAAGAAGAGAGAGGAAAAGAGATGGGAAGTATCTTAGAAGAAATAATTGCTGAAAACTTCCCCAAACTGGGGGAGGAAATAATCGAACAGACCACGGAAATACACAGAACCCCCAACAGAAAGAATCTAAGAAGGACAACACCAAGACACATAATAATTAAAATGGCAAAGATCAAGGACAAGGAAAGAGTGTTAAAGGCAGCTAGAGAGAAAAAGGTCACCTATAAAGGGAAACCCATCAGGCTAACATCAGATTTCTCAACAGAAACCCTACAGGCCAGAAGAGAATGGCATGATATATTTAATACAATGAAACAGAAGGGCCTTGAACCAAGGATACTGTATCCAGCACGACTATCATTCAAATATGACGGTGGGATTAAACAATTCCAAGACAAACAAAAGCTGAGGGAATTTGCTTTCCACAAACCACCTCTACAGAACATCTTACAGGGACTGCTCTAGATGGGAGCACTCCTAGAAAGAGCACAGCACAAAACACTCAACATATGAAGAATCGAGGAGGAGGAACAGAAGGGAGAGAAGAAAAGAATCTTCAGACAGTGTATATAACAGTTCAATAAGTGAGCTAAGTTATGCAGTCAGATACAAAAGAGGCTAACCTTGAACCTTTGGTAACCACGAATTTAAAGCCTGCAATGGCAATAAGTACACATTTTTCAATAGTCACCCTAAATGTTAATGGGTTGAATGCACCAATCAAAAGACACAGACTAACAGAATGGATAAAAAAGCAAGACCCATCTATATGCTGCTTACAAGAAACTCACCTCAAACCCAAAGACATGTACAGACTAAAAGTCAAGGGATGGAAAAACATATTTCAAGCAAACAACAGCGAGAAGAAAGCAGGGGTTGCAGTACTTATATCAGACAAAATAGACTTCAAAACAAAGAAAGTAACAAGAGATAAAGAAGGGCAACACATAATGATAAAGGGCTCAGTCAAACAAGAGGATATAACCATTCTAAATATATATGCTCCCAACACAGGAGCACCAGCATATGTGAAACAAATACTAACAGAACTAAAGGGGGATATAGACTGCAATGCATTCATTCTAGGAGACTTCAACACACCATTCACCACAAAGGATAGATCCACTGGGCAGAAAATAAGTAAGGACACGGAAGCACTGAACAACACAGTAGAGCAGATGGACCTAATAACATCTATACAACTCTACATTCAAAAGCAACAGGATATACATTCTTCTCAAGTGCACATGGAACATTCTCCAGAATAGACCACATACTAGGCCACAAAAAGAGCCTCAGAAAATTCCAAAAGATTGAAATCCTGCCAACCAACTTTTCAGACCACAAAGGCATAAAATTAGAAATAAACTGTACAAAGAAAGCAAAGAGGCTCACAAACACAAGGAGGTTTAACAACACGCTCCTAAATAATCAATGGATCAATGACCAAATCAAAATGGACATCCAGCAATATATGGAAACAAATGACAACAACAACACTAAGCCCCAACTTCTGTGGGACACAGCAAAAGCAGTCTTAAGAGGAAAGTATATAGCAATCCAAGCATATTTAAAAAAGGAAGAGCAATCCCAAATGAATGGTCTGATGTCACAATTATCGAAATTGAAAAAAGAAGAACAGATGAGGCCTAAGGTCAGCAGAAGGAGGGACATAATAAAGATCAGAGAAGAAATAAATAAAATTGAGAAGAATAAAACAATAGCAAAAATCAATGAAAGCAAGAGCTGGTTCTTCGAGAAAATAAACAAAATAGATAAGCCTCTAGCCAGACTTATTAAGAGGAAAAGAGAGTCAACACAAATCAACAGTATCAGAAACAAGGAAGGAAAAATCATGACGGACCCCACAGAAATACAAAGAATTATTAAAGAATACTATGAAAACCTATATGCTAACAAACTGGGAAACCTAGGAGAAATGGACAACTTTCTAGAAAAATACAACCTTCCAAGATTGACCCAGAAAGAAACAGAAAATCTAAACAGACCAATTACCAGCAATGAAATTGAAGCGGTAATCAAAAAACTACCAAAGAACAAAACCCCTGGGCCAGATGGATTTACCTCGGAATTTTATCAGACATACAGGGAAGACGTAATACCCATTCTCCTTAAAGTTTTCCAAAAAATAGAGTAGGAGGGGATACTCCCAAACTCATTCTTTGAAGCTAACATCACCCTAATACTGAAACCATGCAAACACCCCACCAAAAAAGAAAACTACAGACCAATATCCCTGATGAACGTAGATGCAAAAATACGCAACAAAATATTAGCACACCTAATTCAAAAATACATCAAAAGGATCATACACCATGACCAAGTGGGATTCATCCCAGGGATGCAAGGATGGTACAACATTAGAAAGTCCATCAACATCATCCACCACATCAACAAAAAGAAAGACAAAAACCACATGATCATCTCCATAGATGCTGAAAAAGCATTTGACAAAGTTCAACATCCATTCATGATAAAAACTCTCAGCAAAATGGGAATAGAGGGCAAGTACCTCAACATAATAAAGGCCATCTATGATAAACCCACAGCCAACATTATATTGAACAGCGAGAAGCTGAAAGCATTTCCTCTAAGATCGGGAACTAGACAGGGATGCCCACTCTCTCCACTGTTATTTAACATAGTACTGGAGGTCCTAGCCACGGCAATCAGACAAAACAAACAAATACAAGGAATCCAGATTGGTAAAGAAGTTAAACTGTCACTATTTGCAGATGACATGATATTGTACATAAAAAACCCTAAAGACTCCACCCCAAAACTACTAGAACTGATATTGGAATACAGCAAAGTTGCAGGATACAAAATCAACACACAGAAATCTGTGGCTTTCCTATACGCTAAAAATGAACCAACAGAAAGAGAAATCAGGAAAACAACTCCATTCACAATTGCATCAAAAAAAATAAAATACCTAGGAATAAACCTAACCAAAGAAGTGAAAGACTTATACTCTGAAAACTACAAGTCACTCTTAAGAGAAATCAAAGGGGACACTAACAGTTGGAAACTCCTCCCATGCTTGTGGCTAGGAAGAATTAATATCGTCAAAATGGCCATCCTGCCCAAAGCAATATACAGATTTGATGTAATCCCTATGAAACTACCAGCAACATTCTTCAATGAACTGGAACAAATAATTCAAAAATTCATATGGAAACACCAAAGACCCCGAATAGCCAAAGCAATCCTGAGAAAGAAGAATAAAGTAGGGGGGATCTCACTCCCCCACTTCAAGCTCTACTATAAAGCCATAGTAATCAAGACAATTTGGTACTAGCACAAGAACAGAGCCACAGACCAATGGAACAGACTAGAGAATCCAGACATTAACCCAGACATATATGGTCAATTAATATTTGATAAAGGAGCCATGGACATACAATGGGGAAATGACATTCTCTTCAACAGGTGGTGCTGGCAAAATTGGACAGCTACATGTAGGAGAATGAAACTGGAACATTGTCTAACCCCACATACAAAAGTAAAGTCAAAATGGATCAAAGACCTGAATGTAAGTCATGAAACCATTAAACTCTTGGAAGAAAACACAGGCAAAAACCTCTTAGACATAAACATGAGTGACCTCTTCTTGAACATATCTCCCCGGGCAAGGGAAACAACAGCAAAAATGAGTAAGTGGGACTATATTAAGCTGAAAAGCTTCTGTACAGCAAAAGACACCATCAATAGAACAAAAAGGATCCCTACAGTATGGGAGAATATATTTGAAAATGACACATCCGATAAAGGCTTGACATCCAGAATATATAAAGAGCTCACACGCCTCAACAAACAAAAAACAAATAACCCAATTAAAAAATGGGCAGAGGAACTGAACAGACGGTTCTCCAAAAAAGAAATACAGATGGCCAACAGACACATGAAAAGATGCTCCACATCGCTAATTATCAGAGAAATGCAAATTAAAACTACAATGAGGTATCACCTCACACCAGTAAGGATGGCTGCCATCCAAAAGACAAACAACAACAAATGTTGGCGAGGCTGTGGTGAAAGGGGAACCCTCCTACACTGCTGGTGGGAATGTAAGTTAGTTCAACCGTTGTGGAAAGCAGTATGGAGGTACATCAAAATGCTCAAAACAGACTTACCATTTGACCCAGGAATGGCACTCCTAGGAATTTACCCTAAGAATGCAGCAATCAAGTATGAGAAAGATCAGTGCACCCCTATGTTTATCGCAGCACTATTTACAATAGCCAAGAATTGGAAGCAACCTAAATGTACATCTATAGATGAATGGATAAAGAAGAAGTGGTACATATACACAATGGAATACTACTCAGCCATAAGAATAGGGCAAATCCAAACATTTGCAACAACATGGATGGAGCTGGAGGGTATTATGCTCAGTGAAACAAGCCAAGCGGAGAAAGAGAAATACCAACTGATTTCACTTAGCTGTGGAATATAAGAACAAAGGAAAAACTGAAGGAACAAAAAAGCACCAGAATCACAGAACTCAAGAATGGACTAACATGTACCAAAGGGAAAGGGACTGGGGAGGATGGATGGGTAGGGAGGGATAAGGGGGGGAGAAGTAGGGTGGTATTAAGATTAACATGCATGGGGGGGTAGGAAAAAATGGAGGGCTGTACAACACAGAGAAGGCAAGTAGTGATTCTACAACATTTTGCTATGCTGATGGACAGTCACTGCAAAGGGTTTTATAGGGGATACCTGGTATAAGGGAGAGCCTAGTAAACATAATATTCGTCATGTAAGTGTAGATTAGTGATACCAAAAAAAAAAAAAAAGGGCAATTCCTGTGTGGTAACCTCCAATGATATCTACACAAGATTATAAAGGGCATATAAAAGTGTAGGCAAAGGGTCTGTTTGTGTTTATACAGAGGATCAAAGCCTAATTTGGCTACCTCGAAACTGAACTAAGATACGATATGAAAAAGAACTTCCAACATCAGCACTCTCTGGAAGACTCATGCCAGAAAATGATCATCAAAATACCCCAACCAAGATCCACGCACTGCTACAGCTGTACATGTACTCATCCCACCAGTTACTGGACTTGCCATGGGAATGACGAAGGAGATATCTAAGCTGGCCTGTGCATACAGTAAAACAACAAATTTGACTGGATCTATACTGTTGGAACTCAACCAAGAATTAGGAGAAGTGCAAATTGTAGTGCTCCAAAATCTTACAACTACAGACTATTTACTGTTAAAAGAACATATGGGATGTGAACAGTCCCCAGGAATGGGTTGTTTTAATTTGTCTGATTTCTCTCAGACTGTTCAAGTTCAGTTGGACAATATCCACCACATCATAGATAAGTTTTCACAAATGCCTAAGGTGCCTTAATGGTTTTCTTGGTTTCACTGGAGATGGCTGGTAATTACAGATATGCTTTGGTTATGTAACTATACTCCTATTATGTTAATGTGTGTGCGCAATTTAAGTAGTAGCTTAAAACCTATACATGCTGAAGTTACTCTACAAGAAGATATGTCAAGGAAATAATCAATCTTCCCATGTTTTCTTCCGCCTGCTACTTCTATAGCTTTTCTTCTTCCTTCCTAATTACAACCCTTAAATAGAATTCGTGCCTCATATCAAATTTACCAAGTATCATAATTCTTTCAAGTGGTAAAGATACCTCAAGACAAATGCTGGGCAGAGAAGCTACAGGGCATAAATATGCAAAGAAATAATAAGCTAACCATTTCAAACAATAAGGCTTCTCTCTCACTTATCAACTTTACATTTCCCTGTATGGCACCGAAAGATGACTGGTTAGCCAGAGACGGGTAAGATTCCTCAAGGGAGGAACAACCTAAGACAGGCACAGTCACAGGGGGGTCATCAGGTGAGAAATTCGGGATCAACAGAGGTGAGGCTTAGAACCTCACCCCCCCGTTCTGAGAGAAATCTTCTGCATACGTGGATGTTTTATTGCCCTTGTCTAGCTTGGATTAACACATAGTCAACAGGCACACACCTGATCATCTACATTTGCTCTCTTACAACACTAAACTATGTTTTCTACCTTTATCTTGTATCTACCTACCACTTCAGCATTTTATTAAAAATAATAATAACAAAGAGAATTGTGGTATCCACATATAAATCAAGTATAAAAACCAAATGAGTGTTCATATTTGAACTGACTGTTTATAGTTCATAATGCATGAGCAAAACCTAAAGTTTCTGTGATGACTGCCCCTGTACTGTTCACTAAGTAACTTATTCATTATGTAAGAATTTGTTCTCCATGTAAGAACTTGTTTGTTATGCCTCAGAAGATTGGAGACTGATGAAAATTAGGCTTGCGGTGGATTAATGATTGTGCATTGAGTATTGACTCCCCTATACAGAATTTTATTGTCGTTAACAACCATTTGGTCAATAAATATGAGAGATGCCCTCACAAAAAAAAAAAAAAAAAAAGGACAGACTTCCAATGGTAAAATAAATAAGTAACCGGGATGTAATGTATAGCATAAGGAATATAGTCAAGATATTGTAACAGCTTGGTAGGGTGATAGCTGGAACCTAGAATTATGTATATAAATGTTTTATCACTGTGTTGTACACTTGAAACTAATGTAATGTAATATTGTGCATCGACTACCCTTCAATAAAAAATAATTATCTCAAAAAAAAAAAAACTTAAACATAAGGCATGAAACTGTAAAAAATCTCAGAAGAAAATGTAGGGGAAAGTCTTTTCGACATTTGCCTTGGCAACAATTTCTTGGATGACACCAAAAGCATGAACAACAAAAAAGCAAAAATAAACAAGTGGGACTGCCTCAAACTTAAAATTTCTGCAATCAAAGTAAACAAGAGAGAGAAAATGGGACTTACAGAATTGGAGAAAATATTTGCAAACCAGGTATCTGGTAGTGGATTAATACCTTAATATATGTCTCATACTACTCAATAGCAAAATCAAAACAAAAACAAACAAAATAAGCTGATTAAAAATGGGCAAAGGAACTGAGTAGACATTTATTCAAAGAAGATATATAAATGGCCAACAGGTATATGAAAAAATGCTCATCACAAGTCATCCGGGAAATGCAATCAAAACCACCATAAAATACCACCTCACATCTTTTCGAATGGGAATTATTAAAAAATATATATATTTATCATGTGTTTTCTGAGAATGTAGAGAAAAATGAACTCTTGGACACTGTTTTTGGGAAAGTGTATTGGCACAGCCACTATGGAAAACAGTGTGGAGGTTACTCAATTATTTAAAAATAGAACTACTATATGATCCAGCAATCCCACCTCTGGGTATTTATCCAAAGAATCAAAATCAATATCTCAAAGAGATATCTTCACTCCCATGTTCACTGCTGTATTGTGTAAAACAGCCAAGTTGAGGAAACAACCTTACGTTCATTGTCGATGAATCAAACATCGATAAATGTATGACTATATGTATGATTGAATATTATTCAGCATTAGAAATGAAGGAAATCTTGTCATATGTGACAGCATGGATGAACTTTGAGCACACTGCTAAGTGAAGTAGGCCACTAGTAGATGAACACATGCTGTATGACTCCACTTATATGAAGTATCTAAAATAGTCAAACTCAGAAGCAGAAAGGAAAACGGTGGTTTCCACAGACTGTGGGGAGGGGGAAATTAGGAGTTGTTCAACAGGTATAAAGTTTCAGTTATGCAAGATGAATAAATTCTAGACATCTGTTGCACAACATTGTGCCTTTAACAATTCTGTATTGCACTCAAAAAGTTAAAAGGGTGGATCTTATGTTAAATGTTGTTACTACAATAAAAAAGAGAAAAGAGCGAAAGCAGTTTTAGTTTCAGGTTTTACTCAAGAACAATCATTGCCAATGAACTCAAAATGGCCCTCACCACATCCCCTACATTACCTGAGAAGTAGTAGCTCTGAGTGATATTTGAGGATCAATTCCTGCAGCCTTTATGCTTAAATGCAAGAACATTCATAGAAAGAATAATTAAATAACCCAGAAAATTCTTAGAAAATTAAAAGCCCATTTTGTTTGTCTTTCCCAGTTCAGACTTTTCATGCATTGTTGTTTTGTTTTACATTTATTCTAGTTCTGGGAATAGTAAAATAACCAATATGGACAGACCTATTCTTCATCATGGAGGAATTCCACATATGTTTAGGTTTTTGTGTGTATGTTCATTGAAATGCTCTGGAGTTTCACGTGAGTAGTCATAGGCTAAATGTAATTGTGAATATTGTCCTGACTCTGACAACTGCAGTGAAAAAGCTGGTACCATAGTTCAGATGACATCTGGACACTATTTTAGCTTAAGCAAACACATCAAAACAGTGTTAGCATTGCTTAAAGGTAGTATTTTTAATAAATCTTACATTTGGGTTCAAAAGACTTATGCATCTTGTGGGAAAGGCAAGAAACCAAGACAAGAAGAGTCAAAGGATTTTTCAAAGCTTATCACCATATCTATTTTCATTGTCTCAAAGAGTTTAAACACTCAACACTATACATCCAAAATACTTCAAAGCCATAACCGGACCCTCATATTTTTCCCATTTCAATTCACCCTTTAATCTCACCAGAGTAGGCACCATAATATAGAGAAGTTTCTCCAGTGTGATTTTCATATAACACTAGTCATTTGATCAAATGTACTAGCATGTTCAAATTTTTGAGAAATCCTACAAATAAAAGATTTAACTTTGGTTAATCTAGCATTTCCATTATTTAATTGAAAATGTTTTTCCTTATAATGCCACCCAGTTACCTAGTATTTTAACTTATGTATATGTGGGCAACACTGGAAAGAATATCATTGCCCTAAGGGTTGAAGAACTTACAAGATATGTTCTTCCACATATTAATGCACATGTGAGCATAAAGCCATACACTCATTTTATTTTTAAAAAAGTGCACCCCTCTAAAATGGCACCCAATGATCCTTACCTTCTGTTATTCATGCCCTTGTGTAATTCTCTCCCCTTGTATGTGGGCTAGATGTACTGATTTGCATTTCATGAATGGAACAAGCAAAAGTAATGAGATAATTCCAAGATAAGGTTATAAATGACTATAATTTCTCTTGCTGGTATTCTCATTCTCTGGCTATTCTCACATGCTTTGCCTAACAGAGAAGGCCACCTGGCCAGGAAATGAGTTTCTCAGTCTAATAACCCTCAAAGAACTGAATCCTGCCAATAATCATGTGAGTGAACTTGGCAGTGGTTTCTTTCCATTGAACTTTCTTATGAAATTACAGCTTTGGCTGGCACCTTCACTGCAGTTTTGTGAAGGAGGCTGACATTTGGTTGATACTAGTTGAGCTACAACTGGATTCCTGACCCACAGAAGCTGTGAAAATAATAAGTATTGCTCTTTTATGCCACTAGGTTTTGGGTTAATTTGCTATATAACAGTAGAGCATTAATATAATTTTCTATGATAAATACTCATTAAATGATAATAAAAATATACATATTTATTTTGTTGACAATTTTGAATAATTTAAATATATGCTATTTATATATGTGATTACATATTATAAATATGTAACATTATTTTTTTGGGTTATACAGAGAGGAAAATTGTTGGGAAATGCAGTCTCCTGCACACAGTCTTTTGACCCCTCCCTGGCCACATAAGAACAGGCCTTAGGCCTGTAATACCTCCTTCCCAAGAGATAAAGAGCCCACACACACAGCCTTTGGTGGGTTTATCACTCTTTGTGGGAATATCTTTCCCTGTTGCAAGACCAATGTGTTCTCTTTTGTTTCTGCTTAAATTTGTCTCATATGGCACCTGGCCAACCCAGCTGCTTTATTTGTCCTCCATGGGTAAGAGACTGGATCTTTCCGTGCTGGCTGGAGAAGGGGTTGCATGTAGGCAAATGGCCCTGCATTGGATGCTGGGATAGACACACTCATTGGATGGGGTACCAAAGCCCACTACTCAGACTGATATTGCTCTGTTTCTTCTGTATGTAAGTAAAACATTATTCCATTCAGTGCTGGACTATATTGTCTTTCCCTGGCAATTCTGATACCAAGGTGCAATGCACACAAGTGTTTAAAGTCTTCCCCTCATATTGGTAACTGGTGTACAGTGTTCTGCTCCCCTGGGATTGATAACTGGTGCACAGTGTTCTGCTTGACAAAAATGCAGAAAAATTGAATAATTTGCCTACGGTGACATAGCTACTTCTTGGTAAAATAAACTCCTTTTCTTTGTCATTCCTCCTGCTGTTCACCACATTAGTTTCTTTCTCAGTGTTCACCATCTGTTCAAATTCTACCATAAAACTTCAAATCCTTCACTACTTCAGGTTGCACTCATCACCTCTTTCTCTGAAGAGTCTTTTCTTGTTCCCTGTTTCCTGTATTTAATCAAATTTAATTCAACAGATATTTCTGGGGACCTCCTATGTTTTAGACACTGTGTGAGGCACTGAGTATATAAAAATGAACATGGAATGCTTTCATAAATTATAAAATGTTGGTGGAAAAATATTTGGCCCATCTTTATTCATTAGCATTGCAAATCTTATGGATAAAATTATTTTTTTCTAAGGAATTTAGTCTTGCAATAATGTACAAGGGTTTGCTTACTTTGGGCATCCAACCCATACCAAGTAACCCTATTAATTTTGGTTTCTTTCAAGATGCAAAGTGTGTGTATCTATGTGTGTGTGTGTGTGTGTTTGAGAAAATTCAAAATAGGATGTGATTAGTCATAACAGAAGCAGTATACTTATGACATTCTCCTTGGAGTCCAATTTCAACTCCTAAGATACAGATTTGTGTTTATTAAGTTGTTTAATGATTTTCTGATTTAATATAAATAATTCATTGTTTCTTTTTATTTGACCATTTTATTTACATTGGTGTAATAAGAACTGTGGATTTATAAAAATGACTGACATATTGTTCTGGTAATCACTTCCAATTATAGCTTAAAATTTTACTTCTCTCATAGGCTTTGCAATGTCTCTACAGTTATCATTTACTTTTATTTATTTGCATATTTATTGCTATTGTCACATTCACCAAATGTAATTCACCTCTACCAGGTTTCACTTATAATACCTACAACTGAAGATAGCATCTTTCTCTGAGATCCCCATGTTTGTCACTGCTCCTGTACTATAAGAATGTCACAAACTTTCCAAATGTAAAACTGATTCCTTAACCATAAAGAAACACATGCCCATTTTCTGGTAGGACCCAATAGCCATTATTGCCACATGAAAAGTGTACTCCCCATTCTTTAATTGTGGACTTATACTATCTAGTTAAAATATATATTTTATATAACTTTTACAAGGTCATAGTAACAGTTTGATTTATTCAATTACTTTCTGATAGTAAGACACATGCTTATTGAACCTATTTAAGTAATATAGGCACTTTGCATAGTATTTACCATTGCCATTGTTCTTAAGGCAAGGCTAATCAACCTATTTCATTATTTCTGCATAATCAATATTCTTAAATTTTCTTTTTTTTTTCTGACAATATACATTAGGATGTTATAGTTCATGGAACTTTTGCCCTAGCGATAAATCTCTGGATGTTCCCATTTTTGAAGAAACTACCTTTGGGCACAATCCAATAGACAGAGTGAAATATGAAGGGAAAATGTACAGAGCATCAATCCCAATAGTACTTGAAGATGCAGTGAGACACACATGCACAGAAAGAAATCCTCTCTGTGGACTCAATATTGTCTATTAACTGAAGGGAGATCACTGAGAAATAAAGTTAATCATATAACTATGTTTTTTGCTTTAAATCTTTAATCCAGTACATGATATTTGTGTTTCTAATCACACATAAGTAACAGCAAATGAATACAAATATTGTGACTTGGAATGGCTAATGCTTTTCAAAACATGATACAAAATCCAGAAATCACTGAGAGAAAAACACTAGGGAAAAAAAGGAGTAAAAAGACACACATAGGGACTAATATTTGCAACCTGACAAAGTTTTATATCTATATTAAAATTTTCCTACAAAAAAAAGAAAAAATACAAATAGCCAATTGAGTATAAATATGTTTAGTAAATTTACATAATATACAAAAATGAAAATATATAAAGGCTGCTTAAATTCATTAATGAAATAATTATATAAACAATAAGATTTTTTGTATCTCAAGTTGACTGAAATTAAAAATAAAGCCTTAAGGGCTCTTTTGTCCCCTCCTGGAGTGAGCCAGAAGCCCTTTCCTCTCACTTTATTTCTAAATAAAAGCCTCTTCCTGGCTCTCCTACCTTGGGTGTTTGTGAAGCTCATTCTTCGACTTCGCAAACAAGAACCCCGGTATCATCTTTGGGGGCTTGTCTGCGATAACTTCGGAGAAGCCACAAAACTGAAAATAGTAATAGAAATGGAACCTGAAATAGAAGTGCCCATCTTCCAAGGCCCTCTCAACTAACTGCTTATGGAGACCTAACTGCACCCCTTACTGGGCTCCCTCTCAGCATGAAGCAACCAGAGCGGTCATCACCCCCTTTCCCTAGCAGCAGCTAGGGTCTCTATCTGTAGAGGGGGGAATGAGACAGGGACTGTGTGTATGGTCAAAGTAGGGGGAGGGCCTCCGGGAAAAGCAGGGTGGAATATTTACAGTCAGAGCAATGTAACGATGGACAAAGAAGTCCCTATTGAAACTGTTAAGCATTATGCAAAGTCAAGGTCACACTAATTGTCTAGGGAAAAGACACCAGACTAAGAATATAGACATCTTCAGTGATATCAGTTAAAGTTCAAAAGGCCAGGAGCAACTTGGCCTGGAATATTTGAGTGTTCCGCAAGGTTATCTCAGCATAACCTGCGACTTCACTGTAAAAAGCCCTAGCAAGCAGACAATAGCCCAACCCACCTTGAGGGCAGGGCAGGTGGTACAAGTCCACACCCTAAGCCCTCAATTCTCAAATATCCTCAACTGCCTATAAATCCCCTAGACAACACACCACCCCGGACTATCTTGTCCCCTACTGGCATTAGCCAGGGGCTCTTTCCTCTCACTTTATTTCTAAATAAAAGCCTCTGCCCTTGCTCTCCTAAAAAATAATAATAATAATAAAGCTTTAAGTTTTGAATATGACAGGGAAATGGGCTATACTGTGTATAATATGGAACAGTTATTTTGGAGGGAAATATATAATGAATTTCAAAATTAGAAATCTTTGACCCAGGAATTGAAATTCTCAAGTAGGTCTCCAGAAATACTGACACAAACGTGAAAGGGTGTAGTCATAAAGTTATGCAATGCTGCATAACAAATATTTGTTGAAGTAACAAAATATTGGACACTAAATGCCCATCAGTAGGAATTGTTTATTGATGGAATATCCATAAAATGCAATCTTATACAACCATTAAAATAATGCATAACTGTATATAACCATTTGTAAAGCACTCCATGATATATTAAATGACAAAAAATATGTATAACTTGATCACAGTTTGGGGGAAATTTTATGTATATTGTGCATAACTTGGTGTGTATGCTTATATGAACAGAACATATCAGGAAGTATATAAAGAACATTTAACCATCATCTCTAGGATAAATAATTGGTGTGTCTGGAGGGGAGAGATTTTTACTTTTGGTTGTATACAGCTCTCTATCACATACTTAAAATGTGGTGGTATTATTAGAAGTTGTATTTTTAATATATTCTAAACTTTCCTGTTTTTGTTAAAAGTACATTGTAAGTTTGGAATTATGAAATAAGTAAATGGTATACTAATAAAACTTAAACATTGTAGACAAAAAATTTAGTTACTATGTTTTGCTTTGTTTTGTTTTGTTTGTAATTTATCCATGTGGGAAAATATGGTGGCCTAGCCTATTCTAGTAGCTATGAAGATGAACAGGATTGAAAAATATTTGGGAGGTACTTAAAAGGTTGAATTGATGAAATATGGTAATTTGTAGTTCTTTGAGTGTGAAAGGAAGGAGTCAAAGAAGACACTTTTCAGATTATTTCAGTGGAAAGATAATGAATTTGGTTTTGAACACTTTACATTTAAGACATCAGTGAAACTTCTTTCAAATTCATGTCCTGATTTAAATGTTAGCTTCTCAGTGAGGGCTTTCCTTATCATAGTATCTGAAATTGCATTCCTGCTAATACTACACACACATGCTTATATCCTCATTCCTTTTTTCATTATTCCCGTTAACACTTTTACTTACATGTTTTACTTGATTATTGTGATCATTTTCTGTCTTCTCCACTTTAAATCCCCAAACGGCAAAATTTTTTGGTTGATATTGTTGTTTCTATTCTGTTTATTAGTATATCCTCAGCACCTATACTAGTGATTAGAATATATTTTTCATTAAATAAATATTTGTTGGACAAGTTCATGAATAATTGAAACATCCCTTTATTTGTTCAGCTCTTTTTGTCCTATAGAAGACCATTGGTTTAGAAGAATTATGTAGTTTGTTGTGCATTTACTTTAAAAAAGTAAAACATTTAAAATATATAACTAAACACATGCCATCAACGTTGAACTTATTAAATGCATGCATAATTTTTTGTAAAATAATTGTGTAGTAAATTTATCTGAGAAGAATATCATTTTATTTAAAATGAGACATATTCATTAATGGGTAGTATATGTTCACATTTTATTAATGCCTATTAAGACCTGCTAACAAGTTTACAAATACATGTCTTTATATGCTATTATGATTAGTGTGCTTTCAAATTTATGATTGATACCATATTTTATTTATAACTTCAATCCTGATTCTAACAAAATGTGAAGGGTGAACAATTACCAAAATCTTTAAATATTTTGGTCATGTAATGTTCTTTTCTATAATTACCTGGCTATATAATATTTTGACCTTTAGGTTATTTCTAAATATTTCAGCTTTTTATAGTATCACAGACAAGATAATTCCAATGTTACTTAAAATATCCCTGAATATTTAAAAAATACAGAAAGCTTCCCAGTTGATTTTTTGGAGTGACCTTAATTGTTTCACTATAATTTTCTGAATAGAGGACAAAAGAAAAACTATGGAACCATCTCACTTTTTCACACGAATATAAAATTATTAGCAAATAGAATCCACCACTAAATATAAGAAGGGTTAATTGCAGAAATAAACAAGTGGTTCAATTTTAAGAAATTTATCCACATAATAAAAATGACAAATTGAAGAATGAACTTGATCATATAAATATATGTGAAAAAGAATTTGATAAAAAATAAGCAGTGTTCATAATAAAAGGCAGTAAGTAAAATAGTGATAAATGGAACTATTTGACTATGATAAATTTTGTTTACCCTAAATCATTAAGAAATACTATCTTAAATTATGGGGTGTTAAACTACTTGGCAATATCAAGATCTGGGCACAAATTCTCAGTATCTGCATTAACATTCAAAACTGTCATGGAAGTTTAAGTGAATGCAATAAAATACAACTAATATAATTTTGGAATGGAGGATAAAATCACATTGGATGATAACACAGTTACATACATATGGTATCCAAGAGAAAAAAATTAAGAAATTAATAAGTGGTTAATTTACCAATTAACTTGGTGCAAAAAATAAAAATGTATAAATTTGAAATTTTATACTGTATTAGAAATAATCACATAGAAAACTTAAAAGAATTTACAATGGCAAGAAAAAATAACCTGCAAAAATACTTAAGAACAAATTAAACATAAAAGGCACAAAGGACCCAGGTATATAAAATATAATGTCCTATTTAAGGACACAAAATAAAATTGAACAAATAGATTTACCATGCTATTTCTTAGATACAAAAAGTTAATATTGCTATTTCAAATGTCAGTTCATGAAAAATAACAAATACATTTCAAAGAACAGCAATTGGAACTGTGAAACAATTTTAACAGCTCTATTGAGGTATAATTTCATATAATAAAACGTGTATCATTATAAGTATACCGTTAAATTAGTTTTGATAAATACATGCATTTGTTTATCAATCACCACAATTCAGTTTTAGAATAATACATCTGTGAACCAGTGATTCCCTCATTCCCTTTTGCTATCAACCCATACCTGGCGATCATTGATCTGCTTTCAATTTCTATAGTTTTGACTTTTCAAGAAATTTTATGTAAAATAAATGCCTTTATGTCTTCTTCTAACACATAATATAATGTTTATGAAGTTCATTCATATTATTGCAAATATCATTAGCTTGTTTCTAAATAATGCTTCTAAAGTTATCCAAGTTCATTTTTTTTGTGCTAATGTTTTCATTTCTCTGGGATAAATATGAAGAAATGGAATTGTTGCATCGTATGGCAGGTGACTGTTTAACTTTTTAAGAAACTGCCATATTTTTTCCAAGTGATTATATCCTTTAACATTTCCACAGGTATTGTGTGAGACTTCCAGTTTCTTATTTTTACTAACACTTACTGTCATCAGTCATTAATGATCACAGCCATCTAAGTGGATCTATAGTGGGGTCATATTTTTAATTTGCATTTCTTTAATATATTTTCATGCATTTATTAGCCATTTTGTATCTTCTTTGATGGTGTGTCTACTTAAATATTTTGCCTTTTAAAAAAATAATTTTTTGCTTCTGATTTGTGAGTTGTTAGGCTTTTTTTTTTTGAAGCAGAGTGAGTTTTATTTAGTTACTTAAGAGAGAAGTGCAGCAGGCAGCCTCAGCAAGGAGAGGCACCCTGAAAGGTTGGAAAGAGAAAGTTTAAGATTAAAAGGTTACGCGCACTTAGAAAGTTCAGGAGACCTCAAAGAGAGGAGCGCCTGGCTTTTTTGAAATATTCTTTATATTTATATGTCTTTTATCACATGATATATAATATGGAAATATTTTTTCCAGTCTTTAGTTTGTCTTCATTTTTATATGAAGTCTTTTAAAAAGTAAGAGTTTGCAATTTTGATGAAGTCCTGTTTAACGTATTTTCTCTTCTATGGTTTATGCTTTTTGGAATCAAATTTAAGAATCTTTTGCTTACCCAAAGATCACTAATATTACTTTGATATGTTCGTTTCTACTAGATGTCTTAGTTTTGCTGCTTATATTTAGGACTAGAATCTAATTTAAGTTAATTTTGTTTTATACGGTATGACATAAGTGTTTAAAGTTATCTGTGTTTCATATAATACCCAATTGTTCCAGTTCCATTTTTGGAAAAAACTACTTTCTTTACTGAATTACTTTGGCCTCTTTGTAAAAAATCATTTGACCCAAATAGTGTATAGCCTACTGGTATTTTAATAGTAATTGCTTTCAGTCCACAAATCAATTTGTGGAAAGTTGCTTTGTTATCAAAATTGACATTTCCAGTCCATGAGCATGGTATCTCTCATCTTTTACTTATGTCTTCCTTAATTTTTCTTAGCAAAGGCTTGTTTGTTTTCTTACATTCCTTGAGTTAATTTGTAAGTATTATATTCTTTGCTATTGTGAATGGCATTGTTTTCTTAATTTCGTTTTCAGATTCCTTTTTCCTCATGTACAGAAATACAATTGATTTTTCTTTATTGTTCTTGTATTTGTATAGTTCTAGTAGTGATCAAATCTTTCTTTGATTTGTTTCATTTAATTTCATAGATTTCTGTCAGTCTTCTACATGTAGTGCCATGTCATCTATGGATAAAGACATTTTATTTCTCATCTTCCTTCTTTTTTTTGCTTCAGTTTATTTTCCATAGTTCTAGTATACTGTTAAATTGAAATAGTAAGCGTAAACACCCTTGCCTTGTTCTTGATCTTAGGTAGAAAGCATTTAGCTTTTTATCATTCATTATAATGCTAACTTTAGTTTGTTACTTTTTATCCCATAGATATCTCTTATAGAATTTAGGAAATTCTCTTCTATTTCTAATGTGCATTTTTTTAATCATAATTGATTATTAGATTTTTATCAACTATTTTTCTATACCAGTTGAGATGGCATATGTTTTTGTCCATTATTCTAAAAATATGATATAATAATTTTTTTTTGGATTTTAAACCAACAGTGAATGCATTCCTATGATAAAAATTACTTTTATAGTCATGATTTATTATTCTATTTATATCTTGCTGGACTTGTTCTTCTAATATTTTGTTAAGGATTTTTCTGTGTATTGATGGGAGATGTTGCTTTTTAGTTCACTTGTGTATTTTCTTATGTCTTTCTCTGTCTTTAGTGTTAGGATATTTCAGGCCATAAAATTGAGGGGGTGAATGACCCCTCTTGTACTCATTTATGAAAAAGCTGCATTTTTATTCCTTACTTATGGGTTTGATACATAATGAAACTATCTAGCCTCAGGCCTTTCTTTATGGAAAGGTTTGCAATTGCTATCTCAAATTCTTTATTGATGTAGGTCCCTTAAGATTTTCTTTTGATGTAAGTCCCTTCAGATTTTCTATTTATTCTTGAGTAAATTTTGGTAATTTATTTCGAGCAACTCATCTATTTTATCTATGTTATTTTGTTTTTTGATGTAAACTTCTCTTATAATCTTGTATTTCTGCAGGGTATTGTAGTGACACCCATGCTTCCCTTCCTCATTTTACTAATTTGTATTTTGTTCAATCTAGCTAAAGGCTTATCATTTTTCTTGATTTTTCAAAGAACAGTTCTTGCTCTTATTGATTTTCTGTATTATTTATTTCTGTTCATTGTCATTAAAAATTATTTTAAGCTCACTGATAGTTCTTTTTCAATTATTTCATACCTTTACTGATTTTCTCTTTAGGTGTTCTGTCTATTATTGAGAAGGGATATTGAAATACCAAAGTATAATTATAGAATTGTATATTTATTATTATAATTCTGTATTTGCTTCATGTTTGAGGATCTGTTGTTATTTTTATACACAAATAAAATTGTTACATCTTTCTGATGTGCTCACCCTTTTATCATTGTGTAATGTGTCTTGAATTTAGTGATATTCATAGATTTAAGCTCTATTTTAACTATTAATATGGCCACTCCAGCTCCCTTACATTTATTCTTACCATGGTATAACTTTTTTCCATCCCTTTCTTTTCAGCTACTTTTTTTGTTTCCAAATCTAAAATGTGTGTCTTGTGGATACTATACACTTGAACTTACTTTTTAATTCATTTTATTCATTTTGACAATGCTTGCCCTTTTTTTGAAGTATAATTATGATATGATTGGATTTAAGTTTAACATTTCATTATTTTTTTTCTATATATCTCCTCTTTTTAGTACTATGTTCCTAATTCATTGCCTACCATTGTGGTAAACCAACATTTTAGTTTACCATTTAAATATCTGTCTTCCTTTTTCAGATTTTTTGCTCTTTGTTTTTAGTTATGTTTTTAGTGAATGATTTTGGAATCACTACATACACTATATATATATACACAGTATGTGCATATATACATATACATAATATGTATATATACACAAGCATATATGTGTGTACACATATTTCACACTCACCCACCCATTTATAATTTATAGTGTTCTTCATTCCTTTCTGTAGATTGAAGTTACTTAACTCTGGTAGCATTTCCTTTCATCTTAAAGAAATTTCTTCAAAATTTCTTACAGGACAGGTATTGTAACCAGGAATAATTCTTTCAATTTCTGGATGACAATATCTGGGAATGTCTGTATTTTACCTTCAGTTTTGAATGGTAGTTCAGCTGGATATAGGAATCTTAACTGAGAGTTTTTATTCTTAATATTGTCTTCTGAACACTGTTTTTCTTATGAGAAGTCAACCTTTAATCATATTGTTACTTCCCCCACCCCACCCCCATGAGACACTTTACTATTTCTGCTTCCAAGTTTGTTTCTTTCTCTTTTGCTTTCAATAATTTGACTATGATATTTATTAATGTGGTTATCTTTGTTTTCTCTTACTTCAGGTTTACTGAGCTTCTTGTGGATAGAATCAATATTTTTCTCAAAATTTGGGTAGGTTCTGCCATTATTTCTTTGAATGTGTATTTGCCTATGTCTTTCTTTTCTAAAAAATATGGTTTTGAATTTTCATTATGTGTATATTGTTACACCTGATATAGTCACATGGGTCTCTTAATTTTTCTTCAATGTTTCTCTATGTATTTCTGGATTATAAATTTCCCTCAATTTATGTTCAAGTATAATTGTTGTTTGTTGATGAGAACATTTAGTGAAATTTTTTTGTCAGTTATTTTCCCATTAAGCTCTAAAATTTCTATATGGATCTTTAATTCTTTGAATTAAATCTTGGAAAATATTCTTCATAGATACCTTAACGACTTTGCCACTAAATCTTATATCTGGACCAACTAGAATCAGTCTTTATTGATTGCTTCTTTTCTTGTGTATATTATCCTGTTTCTTATCATGTCATATAATTTTTCCTAAAACCTGGACATTTTATATGATACAGTGAAGCAACTGTGAGTTATATTTTTGTTTTATTTTGTTTATTTGCTAGAACTTATACTAGAGAATTTGTCTCCCTGTTCTGTGTCTACTGATGTATGTCTCTGCTTTTTATTAAATTCATATTTTTATGTTTTTACATTGTTTCCTAGGGCTCGTGCCTTTGTCTACATAATTTGATGATGAACCAGTGATTTGGCAGATGTTGTACTCAAGCATTCCATACATACAAGGCAACTAACAAATACAAATTAATCTATGGGATGAGAGTAAAACACATTCAGATTTAGAGCTAGTTTTCCTGAGTCACTTGCATTTTTAAAAATTTTACTTCTGAGTCTATTATAGATCCACATGTGCTTATAAGAAATAATATAACAAAGTTATAAGTTTCCTGAACCCAGTTTCTCCCAATGATAACAACTTGAATAATTCTAGTATAATATCACACCTAGGCATTTGTAACTGATGCATACTATCAATTTTTTTCACATTTCATTAGATTTATATATACTCATGTGTATGTGGGTATCTCTGTTATTAATTCTATGAAATTTCATCACATGCAGTTTTGTGTGACTGCTACCATAGTCATACTTTATCACAAGATTCCCTCATGCTAACCTTTTATAACCAAAATCATCTCGCTTCCTCCCCCATCCCTAATTTCTCAACAGATATGTTCTCTGTCTATAATTTTGTCAGTTTAAGATTGTTATATAAATAGAATTGATAGAGTATCCTATGTCTTTAGATTAAATTTTCCAACAGAATAATCCCTTAAGATGCATCTAAGTAGTTGTATAGTATGATAGTAGCATAGGTTTTTTAATCATTCGCTTGATGAAGGACATTGGATAGTTTTAAAATTTTGACTACTACTAACTGGTCTGCTTTGAATATTACTGTACAAGCTTCTGTGTAAACATACCTTTTCACTTATATGGGGGAAATGCCTAGTCTCAGTTCTGTGATTTTCAAATACTTTCTCCCAAATTTTATCTGGTCTTTTCTTCTTTTTCTCAGGGTATATCATGGAATAAAATATTTTGTTTTTAACATGGTCCAGTCTATCAATTTTACCTTTTATACATTGTGTTTTCAGGGCCAGACCTAGGGATTCAGGAATCATTTGTCCTAGATCCCAAAGATTATCTAGGTTTTTTTTCTAAATTTTTGTAATTTATATTTTATACGTAAGTCTATGATAAATTTTGAGTTAAAATCTGAATGAGTCTGAGGTACTGAATGAGGTTCGTCATTTTGTCTGTGGATGCACAATTGCTGTAGTACCTTTTATTGTAAAGGCTATCCTCCTGTCATTGATTAGATTGTATATCTCTGCCAAAAACAGGTGAGTATGTTTGTATTGCTCTACTGTGTTTTGTGTTCTGTTCCATTAAACTATATATGTATGCCTCTGCAAATGACACACTTATTTACTGTAGCTATATACTAATCTTTAACACTAGAGTGATTTCTCCCACTTTATTATTCTTTATCAAGATACTTTTGGCTATTTTTAGCCTGTATCTTTCCGTATGAGTTTTAGAACTACATTATTTATGTTCACTAAAATCTTGCTGGGATTTGGATAGGAATTGCATTATATGTATGGGTAAACTTGAGGATAATTGAAATATTTATTATTTGAAACTTCTAATTCATGAACATGGTATGCCTCTCCATTTATTTAGATCTTTTTTTATTTCTTTCATCAACATTTTGTAATTTTGGGGAGACAGGTTCTATGTAAGTTTTCTTAGGTTCATACTTAAATATTTCATTTTCTTTGGATTATTGATAAATTTTGTTTGCCACATGTTTGTTTTTAGTAGATGGAACTGTGATTAATTTTTATGTTGATATTGTATCCTACAAACTTGCTGAGCTACCTTAAGAAGAATTTCATATAGATTACTTGAAATTTTCTGGTTCACATTCATGTGTCTGCAGAAAGGGAGTTCTTTCCTTCCTATCCAATCTATGCTGTTTATGTTTATTTTATTCTGTATTGCACTGTCTAGCCTATACAGTACTATAGGAGCAGTAAAAACAGACACACTTGCTTTTTCTTGTTCTTAAAGGAAAATGCTGAATTTTTGTTTTAAATATAGTGTTAGCTGAAGCTTTAGTGTAAATACTTTCAAGTCAAGGAAGTTCCCCTCTATTTCTTTGTTGCTAAGGGTTTCTGTAATGAATGAAATTATGCCAAATTCTATTTCTATGTCAATTGATATGATCATATGGTTTTTCTTTTTTAGCTTATCAATATATAATGGATTATATGGATTAACTTCAATGTAGAGCCAGCCGTGCACATCTGGAATAAATCCCATTTGGTCATGGTGTATAATTCTCATTATACAATCTTGGATTCAATTTTCACTCATTTGCTGAAGTATTTTACATCTACATTCATATGAAACATTGATCTTGAGGGGTTTTTGTTTAATTGTGTTTTGTTTTGATTTTCCTTAAGTCCTTGTCTAGTTTAAGTTTCCTTAAGTCCTTGATAGTGTCAGTATTGGTTTAATGTTGGCCTAATAAAATTATTTTAGAAATTTTCCCTCCTCCTCTATTATATGGACAAGATTCTTTAAAAAATTTTTTTTTTTTTAAATAATTATTTTTTATTGAAGGGTAGTTGACACACAGTATTACATTACATGAGTTTCAAGTGTACAACACAGTGGTAGAACATTTATATACATAATTCTAGGTTCCAGCTATCACCCTACCAGGCTGTTACAATATCTTGACTATATTCCTTATGCTATACATTACATCCCGGTTACTTATTTATTTTACCATTGGAAGTCTGTCCTTCTTTTTTTTTTTTTTTTTTTTTTTTTGTGAGGGCATCTCTCATATTTATTGATCAAATGGTTGTTAACGACAATAAAATTCTGTATAGGGGAGTCAATGCTCAATGCACAATCATTATTCCACCCCAAGCCTAATTTTTGTCAGTCTCCAATCTTCTGAGGTAAAAAATTTTTTGATAGAATTTTCTGGTTAAATCACCAAGAGATTTCTTTTTCAAGTTTTAATTACAAATTCATTATCTTATAATAGTTTTAGGATTATTCATATTGTCTATTTTTTATTATTTGAGATTTTTGAATTTGTGTATTTTGAGTATATCACTTTGTGCTCATTATTCTCTTTGAGGATGCTCTGTTTATTAAAATTTACATGCAAAACTTATCATCGTCTGCTGGTATCAACATGTTGCCAGTTCTAGTGAAGGGTAGAAACCTCACTTCCATTTAAGTCTCTTTATATTCACTACTTTTAAAATAGAATTATCTTAATTATTTTCTCTACATACAGTGAACCACACATCTAATATGGTTTCTGCTTCAATAATGAAATACAATTTTAAGAAATTCATGAGAATAATGGTTTATTATATATACCCTTATTTATACCAATTTCCACTTCATCTGTCCTTTTTAAAGTCACAAGTCTTCCTCTATTATCATTTCCTTTCTGTTTGGAGAAAATCTTTTAGCCTTTCTAATTTAAGGGTGAGTTGGCTATCAAAAACTTCTGTTAGCTTTACATTAAGAATGCATTTATTTCCTCATTATTCCTGAAGTGTATTTTCACCAGACATAGAATTATCAGTTGACAATTCTTTTCTTTCCAGCAGCTAATTCATCTTGGTGATGGCAAATGTCTCTCTGCTTTCTCATTCAAGTTGTGATTTTCCTCTTTCTCAGTATGACTAATGATTTCCCAGTTTATCCTAGACTTTTTGTATATATTATGAGACTCCTATTTAGAGGAATATTTTTTGATCCAACATTCCTCCTGTTAAGGTAAAGCATTAAGGGCATGTCAGTGTGTATATTCTGCTTTCTGCAGGACCATATTATCACCCTGCAAATGTGGACCAATGACTCACAGTACCCCATTGATGACTGGTGGGGTGGAAGCTCATCTCCCCCCTTGCCCTTGATAGTAGTTTTCCAGCAGAAGTGGAGTACTGACACACTTCTTATCTCCTTCAACTAGGGTTGTATGACCAGATCCTCACTGGCCACTATTGATACAGGGGAGGGAAGGAGCAGAGTGCTGAGTCATACCACTCTTCTGTCACAGACTTTGGGTGAATGCTGTGCTCCTTGCTGAGTACCAGAGGAGAGGAAGGGACAGGTAGAGTAGTACAAACTTCTAACTACTAAAGTAATCCAGCCTCCCATCACCTCATTTAGCTTCATTGATACCTTGCATGAGGGGAAGTTCAGCTAGACACAAAGTCCCACTGACACCATGAAGTGGAAACATATGTGGAATGTTAACTAGTCCCATCTTTCATTGCTTACTTCAGGCTTATTGATACCAGATGGAGGTAGAGGTTCAGCTGCACTCTGGCCTCTCTTGACTCTAGAATTTGGAGTAATCACTATGCTAATGAGCCTTGCCTCAAACTACCTCATTTTTTTTCATCATTGTCAGTTAAATATGAACTTTCAGCTTCTCTGTCCCCACTGACACCAGGGGTAAGGGGAAAAGTAGAAGGCTTACTAACCCAACTAACACATCCATACTCAAGCTCATTGCTCTGTCAGGTTGGAGACTCAGCAACCTAATGGACCAGGCTTTACCAGGGTGGGGAGGGAAGGCCAAAGTGGATTGATATGTAGCACTGCTTCATACTACCTCATTAAGTTTCATTGCTGCCAAGTAGCAACATAGACTCAGCCTGCCACTAGACCCTGTTCACACTATCAAGGAAGTGGAATCAAACATTTCCCACCTCCACTATGTGTAGGATGGAAATACAAACCCCCAACCGCCACCTTGGCCACCCATACCACCTAGAAGGATAATTAGAACCTCCTATTTCATTAAGCAGGAGATTGAAGATAGCTTCCCACTCAGCCCTACAAACACCACTGAACCAGTGAATTAGAGTGTTGTAGGCTGCTTTTTTGGAAGATGTAAGTGGGCTAGAAGATCAACTTCCTTCTAAGCCTTGCTGAATTCACAGGGTAAGGGTGTAGTTTTTCAATTTGTGTTTGGTTGGGTTGCCAAGAAAAGGTTTTCTGTTGTAAGGTCACCCTTTTCCTGGTACTTTAGCTTGGGAAGAATAGCTTTTCCTTGTATTTTTATGTTCTTTGGCTATTGGCAATGTCAAGATGGAGTCTTCTACAACCCCCTGTCCTATATATAGGTTGCAATAAAGAAAACTGGGAAATAACTACCTCATTTCCAGGCCCGTAGATAGTCTGCCTTCTTTTTATATTTCAGAGTCTTCATATGCTTGTTTGTTGTTACATCCAATATTTTCTGTTGTAAGATGAGGACCTGGAAGAAATAGGGCTAATTCATCTTGGCTGAAACCAGAAGTCTCCTCATAGCTCTTAATTTTTCTTAGGCTCTCATTTTCCCTACCCATCCACACATTTTCTGATACAGCTTGGGCTATGTGGAGACCATATATCAGCTTTTTATGTCTCTCTCATTTTCATGATTGCCTCATTAAATTTCTGGTTGTTCTGACTCATAACCATGACCAAAATCTTAGCCAATAAACCTGCAGAATTTTCCTGTTCATCCCTACCAAGTTTGCCACATTTAGTTGACAGAACAATGGATTCATTCACATCTTAAATCAATTTCCCTTCACCCTCCACCCCACTTGGAGCAACCAGAGACAAAATGGGAAGACTACCATGTTCATCTACTAGAAGACAAGGGCTGATGGCAGCACCTGGTATGAAGGACACAGAACTCTATTGCTCCTATCCAGTGCTTTAGGAGAGTTTTCATACCATTCAGCAAAGGAAATATAATTCTACAGTAAGGAATATTTACACAAACATTGAAAAATATAATTTTCTTGGTCATTAACTTTTAATTTCCGTCAGGAAAATATTGAAACAAAAATAGGTGCAGAAAGAAGTGCTCTCAACATTAACAGTTCATAAGTGTTAAAGAACATAAATTCAACTGAATGAATTTGAAGATCTAATTGGCTTTATTCAATGATTCATGAATCAAATAGCATCCCATCAAGCAAGTAGGGAGATGGTACAAGTAGTTGTACAAAAGTGGGAGGTTTTTATAGGAAAAGGGTAGGGCAAGGAAGTTATTAGCAAAATAAATAAATAAAAATGATTGGTTTTGGCAAAGTCCACTTCCCTTAGGGTTAAGAACAGGGGTCTTATCATACAATGCCTCACTAGTACTAATCAGAAAATTCCAGACTGGTTGGTTTAAAATCCCACTACAGGAAGAGGATGAAAAGGCAATTAGTTTAGGTATTAAGTCTTGATGGGACTTAACAGAAATGACTGCATTTTGGGCTTGTTTCTTTCTAACACAAGAAAAGGTATAGTTTGACAAGTGGAAGTGAAAAGAAGATGGCTGGAGAGAAGGGTAGCATCACTAACGGTCTCATTTTGGAATACAGAATGAAGAGACACAGCCTATATTTTATAGAAAAAAAGCAGTGGAAGAACTTAAAATAATGATGAAATTATATTGAGATAATGGGAAAAAAGGTAGAGTGCATATTTATTGTTATGAATCATTGTCTATATTACTAGGACACTAATAAATGTTGCCTACAGTTTATATTTTAAATAGAAATATAAGCATACTGTTTAGAGATTGTGGGGTTATAGAGGAAATATTTTTACACTTCTACACAGAACTTTCTGAACAAATTTTAATGTAATTTGATCCTTGGTCTAAAAGCAAGCCCTAGAAGACAATTTTTTACTGTATAGAGAGTGAGAACTCCAGAGAGATTAACCTAACTCCTGAAGTATGTGTTTACATTTCAAGGGGGGATTAAGCCAATACCTTTGGAGGCATCTCTGGGTTTTAAAAGCTGGAGACAAGGGACTTACCTGGCTGTTAAAGAGATTTATTTACATACTAAAGGCCTCAACTATGGATATTTCCTATTATGTCTCCAAGAGACACTTTCAGAGGGAGAGGGAAAACAGACTCTTTGCTTTTTATAAGCACACAAAATTCATTTTTTTCTGTTCCCTTGTCTTTGGAGTGAACTCATCATTGGTAATAGGAGAGTTCTCCATCTGGCTCTCATTGCAGTCACTTTGCAGGGCTGTTGCACATGAGGTTCTGATGCTATAATGTTACTCTGGCTATTGATCTTACTGTGAATATATAAGTAAATATAATAAGAAATATGTGGTCAAACAAACCTCATATATACATCCAGGACAACATCAATATAAAGATGAATATTAAACACTTAACAAAGATCCGGTAACAACTTTCCTGTTTACATTCAATTCTCATGCCAACAGTATTTTTAATAATTGTTTTTATTGAATATGTTTGAAATAGCGTATATTTGTTACATATAAAATAATTTTTATATAAATAAGGTGCATAACATGTAACTTTAATGTTTATATATTATAATATTATCATTGTATCCCTATTTATCAAATCACTTATAGTGCAATATTGTTGTCTAAGTGCATTAGATCTCCATGGCTTATTTACTGCTCATTGCAGGTTTATACCCTTAAACAACATCAGTCATATCTCCTCATTTCCCACCCCCAATACTTTTGATGACTCCTCAAGAAAATCTAAAAATAAAACTAGTGGAGAATGTTTTAAATATAAGCCCTCTTTCCTGTATCATTCCAAAGTCACATGCATATATTAGTTTGACAAAATAAATGTAAGTGAACTACATTATAGAGTGAAAATAATTAGATGAGTATGGCATTTAGCTTCAGAAGAGTGTTGGGAAGAAAACTTTTCTTCTACTAACCTAGGTCCCAGTGGTGGTGAGATGGGCGGTGTAGATTAATTTACAACAATTAACAGGGAAAAAATTTATTTTCACATGCATTAAGGAACAGGAAACACTCAAAGAGAGTGCCTCACCAAACTGTTGTGGATAAGGGTTTATACATATCAGTTTTAAAGGAAGAGGTGATAGTTTAGGGCTTCAAAGGATTAAAGGTTTCATGAGGCTTTTTACACACTTCTTTGGAATGTCCAGGTACATGGTCAGTGGCATCCCTACATATGGACTTCTCTGGAAGGGGGAGAGGGATTTCATTACATTATTTGTAGTAGTGAGCATTTGGAATCTGCCTAAAGATTTTATTGACCACAGTAGGCAAGGTGTTAAAATATATTCTGCACACAGATGATGGATATTATGTGTTCAATAAAGAATTGTTGTAGATAAATATTAAAACATGGAAATATATCCATAATATATTTTTCAAAGGAATATTCAGATTATAATGGTATGATCTAAATGAAGTTGAGTCCTATGAGCCCAAGTGATTGGATTCGAATGCAGCAGATAGAAAAGAGCTCTAAGGAGCTGCACAAAGCAAAAGACTTTTATAGGCTGATTAAAGTAGGAATAAGGAAGTAATACCGGGCAAGAGAGTGGATTGGCTATTTCAAGGTTACTTTCCTTTAGGGGATGGCAGGAATCTTTCAGGCAGATTATCTAACTAGTGTTAATCAGGCAATTCCTGATTGATTTAAGATTCCATTTCTGAGAGCCAAAAGCTACATTTAATGGTGATATGGGACTTAACATTAGGGACTCCACTTTTGGCATGTTGTCTTGTTTTGAACAATTACCCCTTTTAGTTAGACTGTCAGCCTACTGAGAGATGTGATAAAAGAAAAAAAAAGAAATTAGCACTACTCCCAGTTAATGCTCTGGAATTCTCACAGTTTTTGCTGAATCTCCATGTGGTATTGATTGCTGATGGTGTTGGGTTCATGTTCTTTAAGTTGGTCATTCCCTTTGTTCTTTTTCTGATGTTCTATTCATAGAAAGATCATTTGCTTGGGTCTTTAGGAGCTGTGGGCATGCATTTAAAGCTTTTGAGAGAATATAGTGCACCAAAAGGACTACTCTAATTATTATAAGTGAGATAATTCCCAATGTCTGGAGCATACCTTGGAGGCATGGTCCCTATGATGAAAATAAATCAGAATCAAATAAGTCAAAGACCACATTAAAGGAGTCACTTTTTTAAGCCAGCTGGCTTGTTCACTGACTTTACATAGCTGAATCTCAATCTCCCCAGAAGTGTCAATCCAAGTGTAACAGGAAGTATTGCTATGGCTCAAACACCTCCTTGCTCAGCTAAAAGATAATCAAGGGCTTTCCTATTATCAAGAACAATTTAAGTCAGAAAGTCTATGGATTTTGTTGTTGGGTAGCTAATTGCCTTAGTATTAGATTCTGCAATGTCTTCAAGAGTGGAGAGGTTCTGATCATAGCCTCATTTGCACTTACTCCTAGCCAGGGGAGTAGGAATCTGCCAAAGGAAGTCAATTTTGAATGATGAATGCCTCCTAGTAATTCCTGTTTGAGTCTGTGGCTCAGGAACAGAACGGTGATAGCCATGGGGGCCAGTACAATTTAAGTTTGTAGACTACACAGGTGGTTTTATTCTGGTTATCCTTGCCTTGTATCCCTTTCTTTGTACAGAGCCTTGATGCAAGGTGCCCCAGGTTTGGAGTTGTTAAACAGAGACAGGGAAATGGACCCCCAGGGCTAGGGAGTCTGACATGATAGGTAGCTGGGTTTGTTGCAAAGAAACTGAGACTGAAAATCAAGGATAAGTTTGTGATATGCCTAACTATAGGATCAACAGCAGTGTGGCAAATCCAATACTCATTTGTTGGTTGGATTATCCCTCCTTTGTAATGGCCTAAGATTTTTGAATAATAGCATTATTTTTCTAGGTCAAAGCAATGCAAAATATGGACAAAATAATTATAAATATTTTCTTGGTATTAGAATTAGGAAAAGAATGATCAGGAGAGAAAGGAATGAAAAAAACATTCTTTATTGGCATATTGGGAAGAAGCAGTCTAACTTGATGTCAATTATTTATCTTGCAAGTCAATTAGATATTGAGGTCTTGTGCTTTTGCACCTGGCCAGATGTTAGGTGAATCCTTTGTCAGCTGTGAAATATGCACCCAATTTTCAACATCTTATAATTTGGAGCAGTATCAGTTGTCATAATAAATTGGTAGGATCCTTCCTATGAATTGCTCTTTGCAAAAGCATCAGGGTAAAACAATGACTGTAGATGACAAAAGGCTTAAAAATTCCCAAAGCTGATGATCAGATGAGTGTTCATTGTAATGAAATTGACAGGGATATTTGGTTTATGTGACATACATTTTAAGAAAATAACATTATGCCTGATAATATACTAGGAAATATCAATTTCTAGAAATTTCTACAATTTCTAAAACACTTCTGTTAATAACATGCATCCGTACAACTATAGCCTAAGAAGATTTAGCACTACTTATTGGAAATGCTTCCCATGTAGTTTAACATATCAAATAAGCCTAATACTTTAGCATCTTACTAGATGAGAGACACATCCTTTGAGATTTTCCACAGACTCTCTGGGGAATCTCCAAGTTAATTTGAGGTCCATTTAAAATTTGATTTGAGGAAATGTCAAAAGCTTTGAACATTTGATCAAATAGAATCACAGATCATTATGAAGCAATACCTATCCATTTATGAAAAGAGACAATTAAAGACTTAGAAAGCAAATTCAGAAAGTTACATTATTGTGAACAAAACTCAGCTCTTTTATATTGAGAAGACTGAGTTTTCTTAAGCAGTCCAAGACCTGTTAAGGACAATGTGAAGCACAATGAATTCTTTCAGTAAGACTCAAAATCTTTGCTTTCTGTGTAGATTATTCAATGGGGAAAAAATCTTTCATGATCTCTTATCTAAGGCAGACCAATAGTCCAAGAAAACTTTGTCATTTTAGAAAAGAAAAATAAATTCTAATTTTGCACCAGTGTCCTTTTGAAATTAAAACTAATTATTTAAAATTTTAAATAAATACATTCCTGTCTTAGCTTGACCACACATAAAATTCCTTTCCCAAGATTTCTTCTCCACATACCTTCTACAGCTTTGTTATATCCACTCAGACTCTGTCCTGTGTTTTTCTCTTTCTCATAGTGGAACAACCTGTCATTCTAATTTTCTTACCTACTTTTCATAAACTTTTGTTTCCATTCATCCTTATTATTTCTAAGTAGTTTCAATTGCATATATTAGAATTTTTAACCTTATGATCCATAACTCTTGTGAAACCAAGAAGTAAGCAGTTGTGGACTGTTACACTAGCATTGTGTGGACTGATAAATTTACAAATACATTTTATAATTACTATAAGTATATTCTCCCTCAAAGTAAATGTTTCAATGTGGCACAAAACATAACTACTAAAAGACCCAAATGTCTTCAGTTCATAAAAAGAAGGCAAAGGACATAAACTTATGTTCTGTAATCAATCTTTCTGTATTTTATCTTATGTGGAAATAATGTAGATGTTCAGTGAATGTCTGTCGTTTAACTTAATTTAGTATAACTTTAAGGTTACAAGTTACCAAAAAGATTTAGGAAACTATTTTTAAATAGACATACCATTAAGCATAATTATTGTTGAAAAATTCACTTACAAACTTTTAACTTTTATCTATTTAATTTACTTATTCTTAACAATTATGTTAGAATTATTCATGAAAATTTCTTGAGACATGAAACAGCTATCCATCTTAAATTACCTTATGTGCTAACAAATTCTATAAGTGATAATACGAGCTTACTTGACTTTTAGTAAACCTAGGTAGAATAAAACTTTCATGTCTGCATTATATTTAATGCTGCTAACTCTAAGAATATGCCTATTTTGATTAAACCAACAGATTTAAACTAGTTTTTATTTACCAAAGATTATCCTAGATAACGTGAACTTGAAAAGCCTTTGGGTTAGTTACTGTTTCTTTTTTTTATTATTATGGTATCATTAATATACAATCACATGAGCAACATTGTGGTTACTAGATTCTCCCCATTATCAAGTCCCCACCACATACCTCATTACAGTCACTGCCCATCCATCAGCATAGTAAGATGCTATTAGTCACACTATGTGTGCTGAACATAATGCCCCTTAATCCCCTTCTCCCTCCCTTCCCACCCACCCTCCCCAGTCCCTTTCTTGGATTCTGTGAGTCAGATGCTGTTTTGTTCCTTCAATTTTTGCTTTGTTGTTATACTCCACAGATGAGTGAAATCATTTGGTACTTATCTTCCTCCACCTGGCTTATTTCACTGAACATAATACCCTCCAGCTCCATCCATGTTGCTGAAAATGGTAGGATTGTTTTCCTCTTATGGCTGAATAATATTCCATTCTGTATATGTACCACCTACATATATTTTTAAAATTTTTATTAAGGTATTATTGATATACACTTTTATGAAAGTTTCACATGAAAAAACAAATGTGGTTACTACATTTACCCATATTATCAACTCCCAACCCATACCCCAATGCAGTCACTGTCTATCAGGGTAGTAAGATGCCTCAGATTCACTGTTTGCCTTCTCTGCCCTACACTGTTTTCCCCATGACCACCCACACAATGTGTACTAAACATAATTCCCCTCAAATCCCATCTTCCTCCCTCCCTCCCAACCCACCCTCCCACACCCCTCCCCTTTGGTAACCACTAGACCCTCCTTGGAGTCTGTGAGTCTGCTGATATTTTGTTCCTTCAGTTTGGCTTCGTTGCTGTACTCCACAAATGAGGGAAATAATTTGGCACTTGTCATTCTCCACATGGGTTATTTCACTAAGCATAATATCCTCCACCTCCATCCATGTTGTTGCAAATGGTAGGATTTGTTTCTTTCTTATGGCTGAATAGTATTCCATTGTGTATATTTACCACCTCTTCTTTATCCATTCATCTACTGATGGACACTTAGGTTGCTTTCATTTCTTGGCTATTGTAAATAGTGTTGCAATAAACATAGGGGTGCATATGTCTTTTTGAGTCTGAGAGGTTCTATTCTTTGGGTAAATTCCAAGGAGTGGAATTCCCGGATCAAATGGTATTTCTACTTTTAGTTTTTTGAGGAAACTCCATATTGCTTTCCACAATGGTTGAACTAACTTACATTCCCACCAGCAGTGTAAGAGGGTTCCCCTTTCTTCACATCCTCACCAGCATTTGTTGTTCTTAGTCTTTTCGATGCTGGCCATCCTTACTGGTGTGAGGTCATATCTCATTGTGGTTTTGATATGCATTTTCCTGATGATTACTAATGTGGAGCATCTTTTCATGTGTCTGTTGGCCATCTGAATTTCTTCTTTGGACAATTGTCTCTTCATATCCACTGCCCATTTTTTAATCAACTTATTTGCTTTTTTGGGTGTTGAGGCATGTGATTTCTCTATATATTTTGGATGTTAACCCCTTGTTGGATATGTCATTTACAAATATATTCTCCCATACTGTAGGATGTATTTTTGTTATGTTGACGGTGTCCTTTGTCATACAGAAACTTTTTAGTTTGATGTAGTCCCATGTGTTCATTTTTGCTTTTGTTTCTCTTGCTCGAGGAAATGTGTTCAGGAAGAAGTTGCTCATACTTATATTCAGGGGATTTTTGCATATGTTGTCTTCTAATAGTTTTATGGTTTCATAACTTATATTAAGGTCTTTGATCCATTTAGAGTTTACTATTCTGTATAGGGTTAAACAATAATCCAGTTTCATTCTCTTGCATGTACGTGTCCAGTTTTGCCAACACCAGTTGCTGAAGAGGCTGACATTTCCTATTGTATGTCCACGGCTCCTTTATCATACATTAATTGACCATATATGGTTTGGATTATATCAGGGCTTTCCAGTCTGTTCCATTGGTCTATGGGTCTGTTCTTGTGCCAGTACCAAATTGTGTTGATTACTGTGGCTTTGTAGTAGAGCTTGAAGTTGGGGAGCATAATCCCCCTGGCTTGATTCTTCCTTCCCAGGATTGTTTTGGCTATATGGGGTCTTTTGTGGTCCCATATGAATTTAAAATCATTTGATTTAGTTAATTGAAGAATGCTGTTGGTATTTTGATAGGGATTGCATTGAATCTATAGGTTGCTTTAGGTAGGATGGCCATTTTGACAATATTAAATCTTCCTATCCGTGAGCATGGGATATGTTTCCATTTATTGGTATCTTCTTTAATTTCTCTCATGAGTGTCTTGTACTTTTCAGAGTATAGGTCTTTCATTTCCTTGGTTAGGTTTATTCTTAGGTCTTTTATTCTTTTTGATGCAACTCTGAATGAAATTGTTTTCCTGATTTCTCTTTGTGCTAGTTCACCTTTAGTGTATAGGAATGCAACAGATTTCTGTGTATTAATTTTTCTATCTTGCAACTTTGATGAACTCAGATATTAGATCTAGTAGTTTTGGAGTGGATTCTTAAGGGGTTTTTTAATGTACAATATCATGTCATCTGCAAACAGGGACAGTTTAACTTCTTCCTTGCCAATCTGGATGCCATTTATTTCTTTGTGTTGTTTGATTGCTGTGGCTATGTTGAATAGAAGTAGGGAGAGTGGGCATCTTTCTCTTGTTCCCAATCTTAAAGGAAAATCTTTCAGCTTCTCAATGTTAAGTATAATGTTGGCTGTGGGCTTGTCATATATGGCCTTTATTATATTGAGGTAAATTCCCTCTATACCCATTTTGTTGAGAATTTTTATCATGAATGGATGTTGAATTTTGTCAAATGTTTTTTCAGCATCTGTGGAGATGATCATGTGGTTTTTATCCTTTTTGTTGATGTGGTGGATGATGTTGATGGATTTTCGAATGTTGTACCATCCTTGCATCCCTGGAATAAATCCACCTTGATCATGACGATGATCCTCGTGATGTATTTTTGAATTGGGTTTGCTAATATTTTGTAGAGTATTTTTGCATCTATGTTCATCAGATATATTGATCTGTAATTTTCTTTTTTTGCAGTATCTTTGCCTGGTTTTGTATTAGAGTGATTCTGACCCCATACAATGAGTTTGGAAGTATTCCCTCTTCTTCTCTTTGGAAAACTTAAAGAAAGATGGATATTAGGTCTTTACTAAATGTCTGATAAAATCCAGCAGTGAAGCTATCTCGTCCATGGGTTTTGTTCTTAGGTAGTGTTTTGATTACAAATTCAATTTGCTTTTCTAGTAAATGGTCTGCCCAGATTTTCTGTTTCTTTCTAGTTCAACTTTGGAAAGTTGTATTTTTCTAGAAAGTTGTCCATTACTTCTAGGTTATCCAGTTTGTTAGCATATAATATTTCATAGTATTCTCTAATAATTCTTTGTATTTCTGTGGTGTCAGTCATGATTTTTCCTTTCTCATTTCTGTTTCTGTTTATGTGTGTAGACTTTCTTTTTTTCTTGATAAGTCTGGCTAGAGCTTTATCTATTTTGTTTATTTTCTCAAAGAAACAGCTCTTGCTTTCATTGATTTTATTTTATTCTTCTGGATTTTATTTATTTATGCTCTAATATTTATTATGTCCCTCCTTCTACAGACTCTGAGCCTCATTTGTTCTTCTTTTTCTAATTTTGTTAACTGTGAGTTTAGAGTGATCATATGGGATTCTTCTTCTTTCCTGAGATAGGCCTGTATTGCAATATACTTTCTTCTTAGCACAGCCTTCACTGCATCCCACAGATTTTACGTTGTTGAATTATTGTTTTAATTTGTGTCCATATATTGCTTGATCTCTGTTTTTATTTGGTCATTGATCCTTTGGTTATTTAGGAGTGTGTTGTGCAGCCTCCATGTGTTTGTGGGATTTTTCTATTTTTTTGCATAATCTATTTCTAGTTTCATACCTTCTTCATCTGAGAAACTGATTGGTACAATTTCAATCTTTCTGAATCCACCAAGGTTCTTTTGTGGCCTAGTATATGATCTGTTCTTGAAAATGTTCTATGTGCACTTGAGAAGAATGTGTATTCTGCTGCTTTTAGGTGTAGGTTTCTGTAGATGTCTGTTAAGTCCATCTGTTCTAATGTGTTGTTTCATGCCTCTGTGTCCTTACTTATTTTCTGTTTGGTTAATTGGTCCTTCAGAGTGAGTGGAGTGTTGAAGTCTCCTGGAATGAATTCATTGCATTCTATTTCTGGTTTTAATTATGTTAATATTTGTTTCACATATGTAGGTGCTCCTGTGTTGGGTGCATATATATTTATAACGGTTGTATCCTCTTGTTGTATTGAACACTTTATCATTATATAAAGCCCTTCTTTGTCTCTTGTGACTTTCTTTCCTTTGAAGACTATTTTGTCTGATACAAGTACTGCAACTGCTGCTTTTTTTTCTCCCTATTAGTTGCATGAAATATCTTTTTCTGTCCCTTCACTTTTAGTCTGTGTATGTCTTCCGGTTTAAAGTGAGTGTCTTTTGGGCAGCATATAGATGGGTATTGTTTTTTGTCCATTCAGAGACTCTATGTCTTTTGATTGGTGCATTCATTTTGTTTACATTTAGGGTGATTCTCAATAGGTATGGGCTTATTTATCGCCATTGCAGGCTTTAGATTCTGGTTACCAAAGGTTCAAGGTTAACTTCCTTACTATGTAAGGGTCTAACTTAACTCATTTAAGATGCTATTACAAACACAATCTAAAGGTTCTTTTTTTCTCCTCCTTTTTCTTCCTCCTCAACACTTTATATAATAGGTATCATATTATGTACTCTTTGTCTATCCCCTGATTGACTTTGTGGACAGTTGATTTAATTTTGCATTTGCTTAATAATTAGCTGTTCTACTTTCTTTACTGTGGTTTTATTACCTCTGGTGACAGCTATTAAACATTAGGAACACTTCCATCTATAGCAGTCCCTCCTAAGTAGACTGTAGAGATGGTTTGTGGGAGGTAAATTCTCTCAGCTTTTGCTTATCTGGAAATTGTTTAATCCCTCTTTCAAATTTAAATGATAATCTTGCCGGATAATGTAATCTTGGTTCCAGGCCCTTCTGCTTCATTGCTTTAAATACATCATGCCACTCCCTTCTGGCCTGTAAGGTTTCTGCTGAGAAGTCTGATGTTAGCCTGATGGGCTTTCCTTTGTGTGTGATCTTATTTCTCTCTCTGGCTACTTTTAACAGTCTGTCTTTATGCTTGATCTTTGCCAATGTTATTACTGTATGTCTTGGTGTTGTCCTCCTTGGGTCTCTTGTGTTAGGAGATCTGTGGATCTCCATGGCCTGAGAGACTCTCTCCTTCCCCAGATTGGGTAAATTTTCAGCAATTACATCCTCAAAGACACTTTCTATCCCTTTCTCTCTCTTCTTCTTCTTCTGGTATCCCTATATTGCAAATATTGTTCTGTTTAGATTGGTCTCACATTTCTCTCAATATTCTTTCATTCTTAGAGATCCTTTTTTTCTCTCTGTGCCTCAGCTTCTTTGTATTCATCTTCTCTAGTTTCTATTTCATTTATCATCTCCTCCACTGTATCCAACCTGCTGTTAATACCCTCCATTGTGCTCTTCAATGATTGGATCGCTGACCAGAATTCATTCGTGAGTTCTTGGATATCTTTCCATACCTCCATTAGCATATTGATGATTTTTATTTTGAACTCCCTGTCAGGGAGAGTCATAGGTCCATGTCATTTAAATCTTTCTTTAGAGTTATATTAATTTTACTCTGGACCAGGTTCCTTTGGCATTTCATATTTGTATATGGCGCCCTCTAGTGTCCAGAAGCTCTACTCTCTGGAGCTGCTCATCCCCTGAAGCAATGTTTGGGGTCACAGGGGAGTGTTATTAGTGCCTGGGGGAAGGGAAGAGCTGTTTCCTGCTTCCCGGCTGCTATGTCTGTCTGCACTGCCTGAACCAGTGGGCCAAGCAGGCAGGTATAAGCTTTTGTCCCAGAGCAGCCGGATATGTATCCCTGCTTTCCACAAGCAGCTGGAATCTCAGTCTCTCCAGGAATTCTGCCTGTATTAGTTTTCCAACCCCGTGATCACGTGAGTATCATGAAAGTACCATGAAATGTAGGTTTGTGCTCCCAGAGCAGATCTTCGGAGCTAGGTATTCAGCAGTCCCAGGCTTTCTACTTCCTCCCTGCTCTGTTTCTCTTCCTACAGCCTGTGAGCTGGGGTGGGGAAAGGGTTTGGGTCCTGCCAGGCTTTGGCACATTACCCTGTTCTGTAAGGTCTGCTCTTTTTTCCAGGTGTATGCAATCTGGAGCAGTCCTCTTTCCTGTTTCTCTCTCAGGATTAGTTGCACCAACTATATTTTCGAATTGTATGTGATTTTAGGAGGAAGCCTCTGTCTCACCTCTCACACCACCATCTTTAATCAATACATAGAGCCAGGTATAAGATTTTTAACTAACATGGAAATCAAAAGATTCTTATATTCTAGATTTAGAGCTTTTGTCTTTGGAATGTTTTTATTTCTCTCTTTGTATGGTTTCATTTAGCTTAGGGAGCAGGCCTAAAAGAGTTCATATCAGGCTCTGAGTATGAGCTTCCAATTTGGTTAACTCCTGACCATAGAACTAATTTTTAAAAATCATTTTAAATATCTTGTCAGGTTTCAGCTCAGGCAAACAGTAAATATTCCTGGAAGTTCTGAACAACCCTTTGAATGCAAGAGATATCTAGAGAAAAGATGAAAAAGATATTACCCTTCCAAGATTCAGAGCCACTCTAAAAGGTGACCAAAATAAAGACTTAAATAATTTCCCTGAGAGCTGGCCAACAGTGGCTAGAACCCTAGCTGCAAATGGGGTGCAACCTACATTTCTATTAGCCATATTTTTAGAGACCCCAACCTAACAGTTAAGCTGCCTATAGAAGCAGGAATCAATAACCTGTGCACCCCAGGCAGATAGAAAGCTAAGCCAAGTTCTCAGGACACAAAATGAGACAAATAATAAGGCAATAGCTATCCCTGGTAGAGAAAGGATCAATTCTCATGGGTTCTCCAAAACCAAATTCACAACAGCCTGAATTTGGAAAAGAAGGAATAACATCAAATGTTACCTTCCTCTCTAAACTGAGCACTATAGACAGAGATCCAGGAGAGCTGACTCTGGTACAAATTCTCACCCTTTGTTGGCTTCTGCCAGTTTTTCAATGATCACATCTGCTGGCTCCATAATGAGTGGTGTTTAAAATAAATAGTGTAGTCCAGTATCTACAAGAATTAGTAAGGTTATCCATTAATTTTAATTTTAGTTTTCCCTTGGGTATTTAGGGGAATAACTAGTAGAAGTTTACTAGAAATTCCTTGGAGTTCTGTCAACCCTGGAAGGGGCCTGTATGGGCCCTGGTTTAAGGATAAATATGGTAGTATTCTAATTGATGTGGAAGAATCTAACAAATCTTTGAGAACAATTTTTTTCCAGTGTCCCACTTGATTGCAAATGAAATAAATACCAAATCTGGACCTGTGTTTTTCTGATGGACCCCGAGAGGGTGCAAGAAGTGAGGCCTAAGAGTTGTTAGGTTTCTGGCCTTGGAACTGTTGTAACTGTGAGGCCATGGACTTGTCAGGCTTTTGTTTATCATCTTTCAGTCTCTTCGGAGAAGAAAAACAATTCAGATAGAAGATTAATTGACTGCGTACCCAGGTAAAGAAGTATAGAGTAGAGTAGTAGGAGTCATATCAGTTTTATAGTCTTGTTTTAGGTACCTCTTTTGTTTTTAATTTTTCATTAAATTTTTACAATGAACTTTTCAAGGAAGGTATTTGGGGATCGTGAAACATTTTGGCACAGGAGTCTTAAGAGTTAGGTGGTGAGGAGAGTAACATCGTTTAAGTGTTCAGCCTGAACCCACCAATTTTGTGGCTTTGACTTCTGTTATTACCATTAATAATAGATCTATTATTCCTTTACCTCATGTGTGCATTAACAGAAGCCAACAGTAACTAAGAAAATGGAATTATAGTCACCAGCAGTAACCAAAGAAACACAGTAGCAGACAGACCAAGAAAAGGCCTTAGGTGTGCACCAACAAAAGCAGCAGTTCCCCCAAATGGAACTGTGGACTAAACCAGCAGAACCCATCAGGACTGAGACTAACCAAAGGCTAAGGACTCAAGTTCTTGGTGGAAATATCTGCCAGCTCAAGCTGACCCAGTAAAGGCCTGGAGTGGCACCATGGATTGATCCAGGGCTAAGGTCTAGTGCTCTATTAGTTGCCTGTCAATCTAGACTGACCCATAAATCCTGAACTGGAAAGTCAGTAGAATTGGGAGCTCAACACAAAGAGAATAGAGCTTGGATCTGAGAAGAGCTAACCATAACCTTCAGAAATGGCAAGAAAAATCTCAAATGGTTCAGTAGGAACCAATCCCTGTGTTCTTGTCCCCGAAGCCATCAGAAGTCCTCTTTTAATCCCATAACTTCCACAAAACATGTTAAAAAACAAAATTTAACTGAGTGAATTTTAAACACCTTACTGTGTTTATTCAACAACTCATGAATAGGGCAGCATCCAATCTAGCAGATTATGAAAAGCTCCAAGGAGCTGTATAAAATGAAAGACTTTTATAGGCAGAAGGAAACAGACACAATGAAACCAAAGAAGTGGTTGGCCATTGAAAGGTTATGGACTATTTAGGAAAGGAAGGAGTCTATCAGGTAGATTACCTAACTAGTGCTGATCAGGCAATTCCTGATTGACTGTTTTAAGATTCCGTTTCTAAAAGACCTGAAACTAATTAAATTGTTTCAGTTTGGAGACATAGGGCTTAGCATGGGTGACTCTATTTTGGGCCAGTTGTTTTTAACAATATAATTAATTAAAAGATATAAAGCATGTGAAATCAGTAAATTCAGAGAGACATTGGAAATACAGACCATAAAATTTGATGGAAAATATAGAGTAATTATTGTGGCTCACATAATAAGGTAAGCCAAGAATAGTTTGGATTTTATCCTAATGAAATGTCACTGAAATCACTGAAGAAAACAAGCATCAAGATAACATGTATTGTTTTACATTCTAGGAAGGTAACCATGGCTACAAGGGGAGGAGAACTGAGGAAAAGGGAAGACAGGAGGCAGGTAGCCCAGGAGAGATTGGAGAAAGGGAATGGAGAAGAGTTCTGTCGCAAGTTATTTCACAGGATTAGGTGAGTAATTTTCTGTGGAAGGAGAGGGAATGACAGAACAGGACTCCTGCCCATGCTCCTGCCATAGCAACTAAGTTAGGTTATCAATGTCCAAAGAAACATGCAGTAAAAGAACAACAGGTCTGGCCTGGGGTCAGAGGAGGAAACAGAGATAGTGAATTGAATTTGGGACATTAAGTTTGAAGAACTTGTCTGGTAGCCAAGAAGAGAGGTTCAAGAAGAAGCAAGTTATGTGAGCAAATCTGGAGCTTGGAAGATTTGGAGGGACTGGAGGTTTCGAGGGGAATGGAAGCTTTGTAGAGAGAAGAGGTTGCCCAGGACAGAGAGCACAGTGAGGACCGTAAAGTGTCCACAGTAGCTGCTGATGGGGCTCTATCATTTGAGGGATGTTCAGGAAAGGAAGGGCCATGAACATGAGGAGAAAGGGCCAGGATAGGAAGAGGATTTTCTAAAGAATAAGACAGTATTTCTAGGATTGTAAAATAGTTTCAGATGTTGCCAAGAGGTTGCCCTGATAAAACTGAGGGGTTCCATTAGATTTACAGTAAGAGAGTCACTGGTGACCTTCAGGAAAGTGATTCCAGTGGAAAGGGCCAGCCAAGAAAAATATTAATTGAAGATGTAAATGAGAATTAAGGGAATTTTATTTTCATAAGGAAAGATTGTTGAGCATATTTACACATCAGTGGGCAATACAGTATTAATACAGAGAGGACCCTGTGCTCTGGACACAGAGGCTTAGATGAGTTGCCCAGCTGGCAATACTTCATGCACAACAGCTGGGGAAGTGAAATGCCCCACCTGCACAAGAGGACAGAGGAGCTCAGCATTTGGTACTTCTCCAGATGCGGCCCTATGGGATTCTTCTGTGGGTGCATCTTTATCCCTATTTATTTCCCTGTAGTAAGACTTAACCATGAGTATAACAGCTCTCAGTGAATTCCTTGAGTCCTTCTAGCGACTTATTGAAACTCAGGGTGTCTTAGAAACTCCTTGAACTTGAAGTTGGGGTCAGGAGTGACAATGGTCCTGTGTGGACTGTGTTCTTTCAAACTGAACAGTTGGCTGAAACTCCTGCAGCATCATTGGGCTCAGGAAAATAGAGAAGATGAGAAGTAGATACTGTCAAGGATTTGAGCACGAGCTGAGCAGAGGAGGAAGGGCTTACGGGGCAACCCAGGGCCTGGGCTGAGGAGTGAGGGGCAGAGGCAGTGCGGTGGCATGCGCCCTGCGGCATCAGAGTGCACACTGCTGCTTTTGTTACTCAGCTTTTCTGGATTCCTGCTATACACACTCTGATGTTTCCCAAACCTGTTTCCAGTCTCCTTTGCATGACCTGAATCCTTTACATCCTGTCAGTTGGTCCCTATTTTGTTTAAGAGAGCCATAACCCAGCATTGATTTCTGTGACCGGCAAAGAAGAACCCTAAAATTATTTCTTGTTTCATCTATGACATAGTATTACATTTCACAAAGCTTTAAAGTTTAAAACATAACATTTCCACGTTCATTTCAGTCTAGGCATGCAAGCCTTTATCACACATTTTAACTGAAACCCTCCATGCTAAGTCTCAATAGGAAATTATATTGATATTTAGCAGTTTGGATTTAGGCATGCTGACTTTCCTCATTCCTTGAAAGTGTACACAGACACACTTTTATTTCCCCTCATGCTTTGTTATAGAACATCTGTGTCTTACTACTCCACCCCCAGCCCTGGTATTATTCATTTCAAAAGTATTACCTTTGCAACAAGTAGGGACACACTATTTTAAATTTTAGGGTACTAAGAAGATAATATTCCTTATTTTTGGGTTATAACTTCCAAACCATATTTAGATTGTTGTTTTTCCTTAGTTATATGCAGAAGTAATTGATCCTTAAATTTAAGAAGACTCGGGACTCGAGTCAGAAGCAAAGGAACAGACAGTAGGTATTGTTGGCTTGAAAAAAGCATTTACTGGAATGCGTTCTTCAACATGCAAATGTGCAGAACCACTGTGGATGGACAGCTGTGCTTTGAAACATTTGTGACAAAAGAACTCAGATGAAAATGTATTTGTTAAAGGAGAAAAAGTCATCAACATACCTTCATCATTGGGTATGATAATGCAAGCTCATAATACAGGTCTGAGCAAAAGAGAACCAGCTTGTAAAAAATGGTGTTTTTTTTTCTCCATTATCTGCTTTCTGCAGTTGTCAGCATAGCTTCCTCTTTGCCTTATAATTTTACCAGCAGCACAACTTATAAATGATGAATACTCAGAAGACTTTATAGCCAATTTAGGGTTAGTGTCCCAGGACTGAACCTTACTTTGGGATTTAACACTATGTACTAAAGCAGTAAGGGAGCTGTGAGGGCAAAACAAAAGTGAAGTTTAGCAACAGTGAAAAGCCAATAAAAAGAAACAACCACGACATTGTCTCAAATGACTTGATACTTTTTTAAATACAATAATCTCTTTTTAAAAATTATGAGACTGAGTTGCAATTTATTTAGCATTTGTGTAATAAATATATATGTGAATATAAACACAGATGGGATATCATGAAGCAGAGACAGTATATGACAGTGTTATGATTTTAAAGCTAGAAAACATCCATTCTTGATGTCAAGAAATTAAATGAAATTAGAAATAGTGGTTTTCCTTAAAATTGAAGAAAAAAAGAAACTGTAAAAGACAATCTCTTTCTTTTGTCTGGAATGCCTACTACTTCATCTTTTCCTATTGAATTATTACATGAAATTAAGTTCCCGTTCAAATGCTATTGCTTTGATAAAGTCTTGTTTACAGTGTAGTTGCTATTATGACCAATATACATTCTCCTAAAACTATCTGTAGGTTGGTTACTTCTTAAAAGTAGGCCATGTCTTACTTGTCATCTTATTATCTGTAAGCTTAGATTTGCCATCATAAAGATACTCCTAGATATATGGGAAATGTTAAATACTGAATGGAAAAATTACAATCTAATAGTTCAATCTGTCATTTCAAGACTAAGCCAAGCAAAAAAAACAAATGTAGAAGCACCTATATTAAGTGTAAAAACTAACACCAAATGGGTTAAGTGTTTAAGTGTAAAAATAAACCATAAACACTGAAAAATATATGAATGTTGATATAACAGTTATATGCTTAGGACTTCTTAAACATGCTATGAAGGTGAATCTATAAATGAAAACTCATTTGATTATATAAAAATTTTTAAGTTTTAGGATGTAAAAATAAATTAGGCAAAAAGTAAATATGTAGGATGCATTCTTGCTCACACACAAAAAGATATAAGGAAGGTTTGCTATCCTTGAAATATAAAAAGTAATTTCAAATCCATAAGAATAATACTAAGCATAGCCAAAGCAATCCTGAGAAGGAAGAATAAAGCTGAGTGGATTATGCTCCCCAACTTCAAGTTCTACTACAAAGCCACAGTAATCAAGACAATTTGGTACTGGCACAAGAACAGACCCATAGAACAATGGAACAGATTGGAGAGTCCAGATATAAACCCAAGCATATATGGTCAATTAATATATGATAAAGGAGCCATTGATATTCAATGGGAAAATGACAGCCTCTTCAACAGCTGGTGTTGGCAAAACTGGACAGCTACATGTAAGAGAATGAAACTGGATTATTGTCTAACCCCATACACAAAAGTAAACTCAAAATGGATCAAACACCTAAATGTAAGTCATGAAATGATAAAACTATTAGAAGAAAGCATAGGCAAAAATCTCTTGACTATAAACATGAGCAACTTTTTCATGAACACATCTCCTTGGGCAAGGGAAACAAAATAAAAAATGAACAAATGGGAATACATCATGCTAAAAAGCTATGTACAGCAAAGGACACCATCAGCAGAACAAAAAGGCATCCTGAAGTATGGGATAATATATTTGTAAATGACATTTCTGACAAGGGGTTCACATCCAAAATATGCAAAGAATTCATATACCTCAACAACCAAAAAAACAAATAACCCTATTAAAAAAATGGGTGGAGGATATGAACAGACAATTTTCCAAAGAAGAAATTCAGATGACTAACAGGCACATGAAAAGATGCTCCACATTGCTAATTTTCAGGGAAATGCAAATTAAAAACTCAGTGAGATATCATTCTACACCAGTTAGGATGGCCAACATAGAAAAGAATAGGAACAACAAATGCTGGCAAGGATGTGGAAAAAGGGGAACCCTCCTACACTGCTGGTGGGAATGTAAACTAGTTCAACCATTGTGGAAATCAGTATGGAGGTTCATCAAAAAACTAAAAATAGAAATACCATTTGACCCAGGAATTCCACTCCTAGGAAGTTACACAAAGAATGCAGCTTCCCAGTCTCAAAAAGACATATGCCCCCCTATGTTTATTGCAGCACTATTTACAATAGCCAAGAAATGGAACAACCTAAGTGTCCATCAGTAGATGAATGGATAAAGAAGAGGTGGTACATATACACAATGGAATATTATTCAGCCATAAGAAGAGAACAAAGCTTACCATTTGCAACAACATGGATGGAACTAGAGGGTATTATGCTCAGTGAAATAAGCCAGGCAGAGAAAGAGAAGTATCAAATGATTTCACTCATCAGTGAAGCATAAGAACAGAGCAAAAACTGGAAGAACAAAACAGCAGCAGACACACAGAACCCAAGAATGGACTAACAGTTGCCAAAGGGAAAGGGACTTGGGGTAATGGGTGGGAAGGGAGGGATAAGGGGAATAAGGGGCATTATGATTAGCACACATCATGTAGCGGGGGGCCACGGGGAAGGCAGTATAGCACAGAGAAGACAAGTAGTTGTTCTATAGCATCTTACTATGCTGATGGACAGGGACTGTAATGGGATATGTGGTGGGTACTTAATAGTGGGGAAAATCTAGTAACCACAGTCATAAGCAAGGTCCAGGGTTTCCCTATCCCTAACACTGTGACAGTATTACAAGAGTTTTTGGGTCTTTTGGGCTACTGTAGAGTGTTTATTTCACACTTGGTACAAATTTTGAGGTCCTTATCCTAATTGGTAGGAAAGGCCATCAGATAGGACTGGGATGAAGCATGTGCATCTACCTTTACCACTGCAAAGTGAGCAGTCAAGGCCATGCAGGCCTTGAGTGTAATGGACTCATCAAGACCATGTGAGCTAGATGTTCATGTAACTGAATGTGGTTATGCATGTGGCCTCTGGCAGCAGCTTAGATGGACTCACCAACCTATTGGATTCTGTTCACAACTATGGAAAGGAGTAGATGTCCAGTACAACTTGATAGAGAAGCAGCTGGCTGCTGTGTATAACACCTTGCTGGCTACAGAGCCCATCACCAGAACAGCTCCGATGAAGGTAACAACCACCTAGCCTATGACAGGTGGGTGTGAGACTGGACCCAAAGCCCAAAGGCCATAGAGTGGCATGGCACAGATGCTTACACCATGCAAATGGGGTGCATATTTACAATAGTGTAGCACACTCTCCACTACTCACTTAAGTGTAGAACTCCAAAGCTTATTGGTGCCAGTGACTTACACCAGTGGAAAGCAGGAAGAACTTACTGTGGAGCCATTAGTAACAGGGAGCCCTATCAGAAGGGAAGAGCCGCTATACCTGAAGATGCTTGGTATACAGATGGATCCACTTGTGGGCAGCCCCTGAAGTGGAGGGCTGTGGCTTTCCATCCTAAACTGAGACAATATGGATGGAGGATGGGGAGGGGAAGAACCATCAGTGGGCAGAGTTACAGGCAGTATAGCTTGTGATCATCCTGGAGCCATCCCCTATAGGTGTCTGCACAGACAGATGGGCCATCTGTTGGGGTTTGACCCTGTGGTGACCAACATGGTACCATGCCATCGGGATGGTTGGTCACTAGCCCTTTTGGGGGCAAGAGGTGTGGCAAGCTGGTCAAACTAAGTTACCATATATCATGTGACTGACCATTTGCCTTTGGTATACCCAAAAATGATGAAGCAGACACTTTGGCCCAGGTGTGTTACTTAGAACGAAAGCCTCCCACTGATATTTCCCAATGGTTACATCAGCATTTGTTGTGTGCGGGGCAAAAGACAGTGAGGGTTATAGCCAGTAGGTGGGGCTTGCCATTGACCTTTGAAGAAGTCAGCAAAGCCAAGAAGGAGTGCCTTGTGTGCTCTAAGAGGGACTTACACTGAGTCCCACAGCAACATGGGACAATAGGAAAGGGTCTGATACCCTTTGTCATGTGGCAGGTAGACTATATTAGGCCTCTGCCCATATCAGATGGCTATTGGTATGCCATGACTTGTGTGGACACAGCTCCTGGACTGCTGCTTGCTTTTCCTGCACATAGGTCAGATCAGAAAACTACCAAAAGGGGCCTAAAGTGTCCCCTTGCAGCCTGTGGCTGGCCTCAGGTGATTGAGAGTGATCAAGGCACCCATTTTACTGAACATGCATTACAAGAATGGGTGCGACAATTATGGATAAGGTGGAAGTTTCACATACCACATAATCCTACTAGGGCAGGTTTGATAGAGAGGTACAATGGTTTGTTAAAATCTGAACTGATGTTAGACACCAGTAGTCCATCTGGCTGGTCAGTCTGCTTATGGACAGTGCTATGGCATTTGAATGAGAAGGCTGAGAAGGGGGCATTGAGCCCTGTGGACATGCTATCACCTATTGCTGCCTATCCTCTACAACTGCATGTGCAAACCAAGGAGGAATTATGAATCTGAGATTTGGCCAGCAGAGCAACATCCTGATGCCAGCTAAACCCAAGAGACTCCACTGAGTGGACATGGCCCTGGAAATTTCCACACATGGACCAGTGATGGCTGGCCCTTCTGGCACCTTGGGGAAAAGTCCTAGAAGCTGGCCTGTGTTTTCCTGGAGTAACAGCAGAGTGGTTTCCAAAGACCATGATAGTGTACCCAAAATAGCCAGAAGGTAGGAGCATCTTATGAGGGAGTTCTGTTTCCTCATTATGACCAGTACATGTGCCTCTCCCATAACCCTACATATCAACCCATCCATAATTCCCACAGGGAGATGGGTGTAGTTCTGGTATACTAGACCAGGGTGGGACCCCATTCCTACCACAGTCCTATCACAGGAACAGTTTCTTGCTTGCATTCTACCTAATGGACAGGATTTGCCTATGTTGGTGATATTAAAACATGTATATTTTTGCTCTTAAGGTTATTTTCTTCTACAGTCTTTGCAGATTGGGACCACCTCCTAGCCACAGCTTCTGCTTGCTGAGTACGCCTGCAACCTCCTGCCAGTTCAGCGGCTGGCCTCCGATTGAACATGTGAGCTATGGATTTAATCTGAATTGGACTTTGAACTCTGGTTACAGTGTTCCAGCTTTCTCACACAGGGGCTATTATGGAAGATTGGGGCACATAGATTGTAAGGTGAGAATTCTGGAGGATTGAATTGTGGGGTAAATGAAAGTTTGCAACCAGAATTTCCTGCCTTCTTTGCATATAAAAAGGCCACAGCAGCCATTCTCTCTTCCTCTCCATTCCCGGTATGTAATTGGTCTGGTACTTGCCAGTCATCAAGGACCTGCCCATGGAGTTCCTCCTGGAAGGAATGGATGGGAGAGGAAATTATGTGCCACAGCCATACTGGACAGGCAGAGCAAGGACTGGCTAGTGAACCTGAGCAAGCTGTGAGAAATAAACCCCTTTCTTCCAACCAACCTGCCATTTCTCTTGTCTTACTTTGGTTTAAACAGATTCACAGAGAACTGGCCCTGGGCAGTAAACTGCCTTACTCCTGGAGACACATAAATGCAATCCTTGGCATAATAGTTGCCTCCCAGTGATCACTCAACTCTGTGGAAAAGGAGTACAAATCTCTGTTGCACACCGTATTGTCTTTCTTGATAATGGTATCACCACAGCTTGTGATTTTATCTTGATTTTCCCAATTTGCATCTCTATACTTGAAAATTTTTCTAGGGTGACAATTTATTGTCTTGATTCAGGTTTAAGAAAATGGTATAAAAAAGTTCGATATGTGAATCTCTTAAATTAACTCCCTTTAGTAGCATCAACTTTTTTCCAAGAAAATTTTAGTGAAGTTTTAAAAGCGATAGTGCATGTGAATTTCTTTAAATATAAAGTGTAACATAAATATATGAGTAGCATTCTCAAACATTTCAAACATAACATTCATAACGTAAAATTTGAAGGGCTTAAATTTTATCTTATGCAATCCTTTTTTACATACTATGAAAACTTAAGATCCTAATTACTAAAGTAACTTGTTCAAGGTCATATAAAAAATACTGATGAATTTAATTTTGACCCATTTTTGTTAAGTATATTTTACTGCCCCATTGATTGAGACATCAGCTATTAAATCACTGATTTTTGGTATAATTCAAGCCTGTAAAATTTAGTACTACTTTGAGGAATTGACATAAGCTATTCCAACTACCAGGGAGAGAATTAATTTTGCATGTTTTCAAATCTCCTTTGTTCAAATATGTTGAGAAGTTTTGTAGATGTTAATGTGCTGACATCATTATACATGCATTTTCTTGTAATGGAAGAAAAAGGTGACCTTATGGCATTTCAAAACAGTCATTTCCTTCTTTCCTTCGATTGAGTGGTAGAAAGGAAGTCTCAGCAGTATCTGATTTTAGGCTCTATAAACATCTGTCAAGTCATTTTGATTCAACTATCAAATAGTACTTATTCATATCTAAGGCTGTTTAACCATCTCTACTTTTCATTTGATGCACTTTGGAGAAATAAAATGGAAAAGATAAATTTTTCTATTTTATTTATTTTTCCAAATTAATTATAATTCCAAATTAATTGAGACTGTAGTGAAGGACAATGAGCAAAACATTTTCTTTCATACATGAAAAGCCAAAGAAGGGGGAAAATAAGTCAAGGAATACGAGCCTAAATTAAAGTGAAACTACATAAAACTTTTGCACATATTATTTTTTCCATAACAATATAAAAGTTGGCAAAGTATAGGAAAAATTAAGCTATGATAGTGACTCATAAGACTTAAAAGTTTACTCCATAAATTGGTACCAAATTACATCCTGGATATGCCAGCAATTTAGCCCTCGCACACTGATTATTACCACTCACTACATCTGCTTAAGAGAGAATCATATCAGTAGAAAAGGCCAAGAGCCATAGAAAAGGAGGAAGTTATTCTTAAAAAAGAAAGCAAATTTTGTGACACCTTAGATGTGGATTTCATTTTACTGATTCTTATCTGCCACTGTTAAAAGCTAGTGATGTCAAAGTATATAAATTATATGTAATTTGAAATATGTACTTTTATACAAAATAGTTTATTAAGGTATCAACCTCACTTCATGCATAGTACTTACTATCTGGAAAAATGGAAAAAAGTTTGAGAAAGGCTGCTGAAGTAAGTATTTGGAAACCCATTTTTGAATTATAGCAATGAAACTAACACTGTTGGTTGGGATCAAATGTCAATGCAAGTCTTTAATTATAAAATTCTATTCTGGGTTCTACAATCCTCAGCCTGAATGATATTGACAAATGACAAAAATAATACAATTTAGTAATGAGTTTTACATCCTTTATGCAAGGGAAAACAATCCATGGGTTGGGAAAGTACAATGACTCACAAGCAGTGGAGCATTGTCCCTGATGGATTTGTGGCAAGACCAAGTTTTATAGAGCTTTAGAAGAGGCAATGAGGAAACAGCATGATAGGTTAGGAGGTCAGGGATTTCCTTATAAGGCTAGCAGGTCCTGTTTTCTCGGGTAAAGTAAGCTAGCTACAGCTGAGTTGGAGAATTGTGTTTGCTGTATATTAGATTTCCTTGATAGGTGTTTCCCCTAAGTGCAGGATGACTTAGGTTTAGACATGTAATACTGGTCAGGCCACCAGTATGGCTTCCACTTGTGCATCCTGATATATAAATTAACATTATCAATCAATTATATCTTGTAACTTGAAAATTGTGAGGAAACCATATCAATCAATCTTAAAAATAATTAACTGACAAAAGGAACTAGTGGGTCTGGAAAGGCAAACTTTTCTCTGGATGGGCAAAGTCGGATGGGAGCAGGTTCACTTAAAGATTTGTGCTGAAATGAGCCTTACCAAACATTTATAGATCTAGGGTGGGAGTAGAAGTTCTACAGCCTCCAGGTAATGAAAATAAAAGCTAATAGAGATAAATTATAGAGAGTTCCCCCCCACACACCTCACTGAGCTGTGCAATCTAAGGGTAAAAGAGCAGCAGACCAGTAGAAAGAATTAACAGTAAGTAATTCTCATGTATCATTTCTTTCTACCATTTCATGGCAGTAGCTGACACCCAAACATAGCCCTTTTCAGTCTACATTTTCTTACAGATTTTTAAATATTTGTAGGAACTGCTGTGAAGTTATAAAGCTGGTACTCGTGACTTAGTCTAGGTAACTAAAATAGAACTGAGCGCTAATTTTTAAAGAAACTTACTTTGTCCTAAACATATTTTGTTGCTACTCTAAATGTGCCTAATGCTTATTTCACTATAAACATAAATGACTGTCCATTAAAAATATTACTACATCTATATATCTATATATTTTTTAGTTTCAATTAATTTTAGTTAACTCACTTTTTTTTCATAGTGACAGGTGCATTTTTTAAATTGAAGTATCATTGGCATAAAATTTTATATTGGTTTCAAAGTTACAATACAGTAAGTAGTTCAACAGTTACCCGTATTATTAAATCCCCACATCCTCAAGTATAGTTACTATCTATCAGTGTGGAAAGATGTTACAGAAACTTTGACTATATTCTCCATGCTGTACTACCATCTCTGTGATCAATTTGTATTGTAAGTGCAAATTATTGTGCCCCATTATCTTCCCCTCCCTCTCCCCATTGGTAACCACTAGTCACTTCTCAGTGTGTATAGTCTACTGATGTTTTGTTCATTCTGTTTTGCTTTGTTTTTATATGCACAAATAAGTGAAATCATATGGCATTTGTCTTTCTCCACCTGGCTTATTTCAGTGAGAATAATACCCTCGAGATACATCCATCTTGTTGCAAGTGGCAGGATTTCTTTTCATTTTTTGTTGAATGATATCCATTGCATATATGTACCACATTTTCTTTATCCATGTATTGATGGACACTTAGGTTGCTTCCATATCTTGGCTATTGCAAATAGTGCAGCAATAAACATAGGGTGTATATATCTTTTTGAATCAGTGATTTTGTTTTCTTTGGGTATATTCCTAGGAGTGGAATTACTATATCAAATGGTATTTCTATTTTAGTTTTTTGAGGAAGCTCCATACTGCTCTTCACAGCAGTTACATCAATTCACATTCCCATTGAAAGTGTAGGAGGGTTCCCATTTCTCAACATATTTGCCAACATTTGTTAATCGACTTTTGGGTAGTGGACATTCTAACTGGTGTGAGGTCATACCTTGTTGAGGTTTTGAATTGCATTTCCATGATGATTAGCCATGTGGAGAATCTTTTTACATTCCTGTTGGCCATTTCTATTTCTTCTTTGGAGAAATCTCTGTTCATGTTCTCTGCCCATTTCTTAATTGAGTTATTTGTTTTTGGCTATGAAGCATATAAGTTCTTTATATATTTAGATGTTAACCCCTTATCATATGAGTCATTTATGAATATATTCTCCAATAATGTAGGGTGGCTTTTTGTTCTGATCATGTCCTTTGCTGTACAGAAGCTTTTTAGTTTGATTTAGTCCCATTTGTCCTTTTTTATTTTGCTTGCTTTACCTGAGGAATTGTGTCCAGGAAAAAATTGCTCATACTTATATTCAAGAGATTTTTGCCTATGTTTTCTCCTAAGAGTTTTATGGTTTCATGTCCTACATCCAGATCTTTGATACATTTCAACTTCACTTTTACGTATGGAGTTAGACAATAATCTAGTTTCATTCTCTTATATGTAGCTGTCTAGTTTTTCCAAAATAAGTTGTGGAAGAGGCTTTTTCCCTATGTGTATTCATGGCTCTTCTATCATATATTAATTGACCATATATGTGTGGGTCTATATCTGGGCTCTCTATTCTCTTCCATTAATCTATGGGTTTGTTCTTGTGCCAGAACAAAATGTTTTGACTGCTTTAGCTTTGTAGTAGAGCTTGAAATCAGAGAGCATAATTTCCCCAGCTTTATTATTCTTTCTTGGGACTTCTGTGCCTTTTCAGGGTCTTTTGTGGTTCCATATGAATTTTAGCACTATTTATTCTATTTAATTGAAAAATGCAGTTGGTATTTTGATAGGAATTGTATTGAATCTGAAAATTTCTTTGGGCATGATGGTCATTATGACAATATTAATTTTTCCTATCCATGAGCATGGGATAGATTTCCATTTTTAGATATCTTCTTTCATTTCTCTCATGAGTATCTTATGGTTTTTATGGTTTTTAGAGTACAGGTCTTTCACCTCCTTGGTTAGGTTTATTCCTACATATTTTATTCTTCTTGATGCAACTGAGGAGTTGTTTTCCTGATTTTTCTTTCTGCTAGTTTGTTGTTAGTATATAAGAATGCAACAGATTTCTGTGTATTAATTTTGCATCTTACAACTTTGCTGAATTCAGTTATTAGTTCTAAGAGTTTTTGGTGGGTTATTTAGGATTTTCTATATAATATAACATCATCTGCAAATAGTGAGTTTACCTTCTTCCTTAACAATTTGGATGCCTTTTATCTCTTTGCTTTGTTTGAATGCTGTGACTATGATCTCCAGTAATATGTTGACTTAAAGAGGTGAAAGTGGGCATCTTTGTCTTATTCCTGATCTTAGAGTCAAAGCTGTCAGCTTTTTTCTGTTAAGTATGATGTTGCCTGTGGGTTTGTCATATATGGCCTTTATTATGTTGAGGTACTTACCACCCATACCCATTTTGTTGAGAGTTTTTATCATGAATGGATGTTGAATTTTGTCAAATGCTTTTTTAGCATCTATTGAGATGATCATGTGGTTTTTATCCTTTTTGTTAATGTGGTTTATTACATGATTGATTTATAAATATTGTACCATCCTTGCATCCCTGGAATAAATCACACTTGGTCATGATAGGTGATCTTTCTTATGAATTTGTTAATTTGGCTTGCCAATATTTTGTTGAGGGGTTTTGCATCTCTGTTCATCAGGGATATTGGTCTATAATGTTTTTGTTCTGTCTTTGTCTGGTTTTGGTATGCTGGCCTTATAGAATGAATTTGGAAGTACTCCCTCCTCTTCTACTTTTTGGAATATTTTAAGAAGGATGGATATTAGCTCTTTAAATGTTTGGTAGAATTCAGCTGTGGATTTGGACTTTTGTTTTGGGGAACTTTTTTGATTACCAATTTTAATTCAGTGCTGGTAATTGGTCTGTTCAGATTTTCTATTTCTTCCGGAATCAGTGTTAGAAGCTTGTATTTTTCTAGAAGGTTGTCCATTTCCTCTAGGTTGTCTAATTTATTGGTATATAATTTTTCATAGTATTCTCTAGTAAATCTTTGTATTTCTGTTGTATCCATTGTGATTATTCCTTCCTCATTTCTGATTTTGTTTATGTGTTTACTTGCTCTCATTTTCTTGGTATATCTGGCTAGGGATTTATCTATTTTGTTTATTTTCTCAAAGAATCAGCTCCTGGTTTCATTGACTTTTTTCTATTGTTTTATTCTTCTCAATTTTATTTATTTCTTCTCTGATCTTTATTATGACCCTTGTTCTACTAAGTTTGGATTTCATTTGTTCTTCTTTTTCTAATTTCTTTAATTGTGTGTTTAGACTGTTTATTTGGGATTGTTTCTTGAGGTAGGCTTGTATTTCTATGTACTTACTGCTTAGAATTGCCATTGCAGCATACTACATATATTGGGCTATTGAATTTTTGTTTTCATTTGTCTCCAAGTATTGATTTTGGTTTTAATTTGTTCATTTATCCATTTATTATTTAGAAGCATGTTGTTTAACCTCCACCTGTGTAAGGTTTTTGTTTTCTTTGTGAAACTGATTTCTAGTTTCATAAGATTGTGGTCTGAGAAGATGCTTGATACAATGCTGACTTTTTAAATTTATTGAGAGACTTTTTGTAGCCTAGCATGTGATCTGTTCTGGAGAATGTTCCATGTGCACTTGAGAAAAATGTGTACCTACCCCTTTTTAAATGTCTGTTAAGTCCATCTGATCTAATGTATTGTTCTGTGCCTCCATTTCCTTATTTGTTTTCTGTCTGGTTGATCTGTCTATTGCTGTGAGTGGTTGTTAATGTCTCCCATAATGAATATGTTGAAATCTATTTCCTTGTTTAATTCTGTTAATATTTGTTTTACATATGTAGGTGCTCCTCTGTTGGGTGCACAGATACTTATAATGGTTATATCCTCTTGTTAGACTGACCACTTTATCATTATGTAATGTCTTTCTTTGTCTCATTACTTTATTTGTTTTGAAATCTATTTTATCTGATATAAGTACTGTGACTCCTGCTTTTTTCTCCCTATTGTTTGCATCCCTCCACTTTTAATCTGTGTATGTCCTTGGATATGAAATGAGTATCCTTTAGGCAGCACATATATGGGTCTTGCTTTTTTATCCATTCTGCCACTCCATCTGTTTTGATTGGTGCTTTCAGTCCATTTACATTTAAGGTAATTATTGATAGGTATGGACTTATTGCCGTTTTATTAATTGTTTTCTGGATATTTTTACAGCTCCTCTTTGTTCCTTTCTTCCTACCTTATATGCTTCTCTTGTTATTTGATGGTTTTCTTTAGCATTGTGAGTAGGTATCTGTTTTTAATTTTTTTGTGTATTTTATGCTTGAGTGTTGTTATTACCAAAGGTTCAAGGAGAGCTTCCTTACTATATAGCAGTCTATATTAAGTTACTGATTATTACAAACACAGTCCCAAGGTCCTTTTTTCTTATTCTTCCCCCTCCACATTTTATGTATTTGTTATCATAATCTGCACCTTTTATGTATCCCTTGACTGTTTTTGCTACAGTTGATTTTGTTACTTTTGTTTTCTTTTAATTTTATATTTGCATTGTAAATAATTGGTCTACTACCTTTACTGTGGGTTTGTTTTCTCTGGTGGCAGCTATTTAGACTTAGGAACATTTCTGTCTACATTATTCTTTTTAACATATCCTGTAAGGCTGGCTTAGTGGTGGTTAATTCTTTCCATTTTTGTTTATCTGGAAAGTGCTTAATTCTTGCTTCAATTTTAAATCACTGTCTTCCTGGGTAAAGGATTCCTTGTTGGTCCTTCTCTTTCAGTGTGTTAAATATTTCATGCCACTCACTTATGGCATGTAAAGTTTCTGCTGAGATATCTGCTGGTAGCCTTATGGGGTTTCCTTTATAAGTATCTCTTTTTTGCTCTCTGGCTGCATTCAGTACTCTCTCTTTATCCTTGATGTTTGCCATTTCAATTATTATAAGTCTTGGTGCTGTTTTTCTGAGGTTCCTTTTGATAGGGGCTCCCTGCACTTCCATTACCTGAGTGTCTATTTCCTTTCCCAGATCAGGGAAGTTTTCAACAATTATTCCCTAAAAGAGACTTTCTATCTTTTTGTATCTCTCTTCTCCTTCTGGTACCCCTATTATGCAAATATTGTTTCCTTTGGATTGGTCACATAGCTCTGTTATCATTTTTCATTCCTAGAGATACATTTCTCTCCTGGCCCTTCAGCTTTGTTGTGTTTCTGTTCTCTAATTTCCATCTCATTGAGTGTCTCCTCTACTGCCACCAATCTATGTTTAATTTAATTTACTGTGTTCTTCTTCTCTCAGTGGCTGTTTTTCAGCTCTTCTATCTCTTTGATGAAGTCGTCCTAGAGATCTTCAGTATTTTTCTGTTAATTAGGTAGCATGTTTATGACTTATTTTGAACTCTTTATCAAGAGTATTGGTCCCACAGACAACATTATACTGAACAGCTAGAAGCTGAAATCTTTTCCTCTGAGATAAGGAACTAGACAGGGATGCCCACTCTCCCCACTGCTATTTAACATAGTACTGGAGGTCCTAGCCATGGCAATCAGACAACACAAACAAATACAAGGAATCCAGATTGGTAAAGAAGAAGTTAAACTGTCACTATTTGCAGATGACATGATATTGTACATAAAAAACCCTAAAGACTCCACCCCAAAATTACTAGAACTGATATCGGAATACAGCAAAGTTGCAGGATACAAAATTAACACACAGAAATCCGTAGCTTGCCTATACACTACAATGAACCAATAGAAAGAGAAATCAGGAAACAATTCCATTCACAATTGCATCAAAAAGAATAAAATACCTAGGAATACATCTAACCAAAGAAGTGAATGACCTGTACTCTGAAAACTACAAGTCACTCTTAAGAGAAATTAAAGGGGACACTAACAGATGGAAACTCATCCCATGCTCATGGCTAGGAAGAATTAATATCGTCAAAATGGCCATCCTGCCCAAAGCAATATACAGATTTGATGCAATCCCAATCAAATTACCAGCAACATTCTTCAATGAACTGGAACAAATAACTCAAAAATTCATATGGAAACACCAAAGACCCAGAATAGCCAAAGCAATCCTGTGAAAGAAGAATAAAGTGGCGGGGGTCTCACTCCCCAATTTCAAGCTCTACTATAAAGCCATAGTAATCAAGACAATTTGGTACTGGCACAAGAACAGAGCCACAGACCAATGGAACAGACTAGAGAATCCAGACATTAACCCAGACATATATGGTCAATTAATATTTGATAAAGGAGCCATGGACATACAATGGTGAAATGACAGTCTCTTCAACAGACGGTGCTGGCAAAACTGGACAGCTACATGTAGGAGAATGAAACTGGACCATTGTCTAACCCCATATACAAAAGTAAACTCAAAATGGATCAAAGACCTGAATGTAAGTCATGAAATCATTAAACTCTTGGAAGAAAACATAGGCAAAACACTCTTAGACATAAACATGAGTGACCTCTTCTTGAACAAATCTCCCGGGCAAGGAAAACAACAGCAAAAATGAACAAGTGGGACTATATTACACTGAAAAGCTTCTGTATGGCAAAACACACCATCAATAGAACAAAAAGGAACCCTACAGTATGGGTGAATATATTTGAAAATGACAGATCCAATAAAGGCTTGTCGACCAGAATATATAAAGAGCTCACATGCCTCAACAAACAAAAAACAAATAACCCAATTAAAAAATGGGCAGAGGAACTGAACAGACAGTTCTCCAAAAAAGAAATACAGATGGCCAACAGACACATGAAAAGATGCTCCACATCACTAATTATCAGAGAAATGCAAATTAAAACTACAATGCGGTATCACCTCACACCAGTAAGGATGGCTGCCATCCAAAAGACAAACAACAACAAATGTTGGCGAGGCTGTGGAGAAAGGGGAACCCTCCTACACTGCTGGTGGGAATGTAAATTAGTTCAACCATTGTGGAAAGCAGTATGGAGGTTCATCAAAATGCTCAAAACAGACTTACCATTTGACCCAGGAATTCAACTCCTAGGAATTTACCCAAAGAACACAGCAATCAAGTTTGAGAAAGACAGATGCACCCCTATGTTTATCGCAGCACTATTTACAATAGCCAAGAATTGGAAGCAACCTAAATGTCCATCGGTAGATGAATGGATAAAGAAGTGGTACATATACACAATGGAATACTACTCAGCCATAAGAAGAGGGCAAATCCTAACATTTGCAGCAACATGGATGGAGCTGGAGGGTATTATGCTCAGTGAAATAAGCCAAGTGGAGAAAGAGAAATACCAAATAATTTCACTCATCTGTGGAGTATAAGAACAAAGGAAAAACTGAAGGAACAAAACAGCAGCGGAATCACAGAACCCAAGAATGGACTAACAGGTACCAAAGGGAAAGGGACTGGGGAGGAAGTGTGGGTAGGGAGGAATAGGGGGGGAAGAAGAAGGGGGGTATTAAGATTAGCATGCATGGGGAGGTGGGAGAAAGGGGAGGGCTGAAAAACACAGAGAAGACTAGTAGTGATTCTTCAACATTTTGCTATGCTGATGGCAGTGACTGTAAAGGGGTTTATAGGGGGGACCTGGTATAGGGGAGAGCCTAGTAAACATAATATTCTTCATGTAAGTGTAGATTTAAGATAACAGAAAAAAAAGAAAGAAAGAAAAGGGGGATTACTCCCTCATAGGATAAAACTAAATGTAAATCAACGATAATTGGAAGCTTTAAATAGCCTTAATTTTGATCACTTAAAGGGTATCAGATGATCGGCTATGGAGGTACACTTTTCTGATAATATTCCTTTCTCTTAAAAAAAAAAAGCAGTTCCTGTGTGGTGACCTCCAATTAGTTCTACACAATGGTATAAAGGGCAGATCAAAGTGTGGGCAAAGGGTCTATTTGTGTTTAGACAGAGGATCAAAGCCTAATTTGGCTACCCACAAAATGAACTAAGATACAATATGTAGAAGAACTTCCAACACCAGCACTCTCTGGGAGACTCATGCCAGAAGATGATCATCAAAAAACCCCAACAAAGATCCATGCACTGCTACAGCTGTAGATGCACTCATCCCACCAGTTTCTGGACTTGCCATGGGAATGAAGAAGGAGATATCTAAGCTGGCCTGTGCATACAGTAAAACAACAACTTTGGCTGGATCTATACTGTTGGAACTCAACCAAGAATTAGGAGAAGTGCAAATTGTAGCGCTCCAAAATCTTACAACTACAATCTATTTACTGTTAAATAAACATATGGGATGTGAACATTCCCCAGGAATGGGTTGTTTTAATTTGTCTGATTTCTCTCAGACTGTTCAAGTTCAGTTGGACAATATCCACCATATCATAGATAAGTTTTCACAAATGCCTAAGGTGCCTAACTGGTTTTCTTGGTTTCACTGGAGATGGTTGGTAATTACAGGTATGCTTTGGTTACATAACTATACTCCTATTATGTTAATGTGTGTGCGCAATTTAATTAGTAGTTTAAAACCTATACATGCTGAAGTTACTCTACAAGAAGATATGTCAAAGAAATAATCAATCCTCCCATGTTTTCTTCCGCCTGCTACTTCTATAGCTTTTCTTCTTCCTTCCTAATTACAACCCTTAAATAGAATTCATGCCTCATATCAAATTTACCGAGTATCATAATTTTTCCAAGTGGTAAAGATACCTCCAGACAAATTCTGGGCATAGAAGCCACAGAGCATAAATATGCAAATAATTAAAAAGCTAATCATTTCAAACAATAAGGCTTCTCTCTCACTTACCAACTTTACATTTCCCTGTGTGGCCCCGGAAGATGACTGGTTAGCCAGAAACGGGTAAGATTCCTCAAGGGAGGAATAACCTAAGACAGGCACAGTTGCAGGGGGGTCATCAGGTGAGAAATAGGGGATCAACAGAGGTGAGGCTTAGAACTTCACCCCCCCTGTTCTGAGAGAAATCTTCTGCATCCGTGGATGTTTTATTGCCCTTGTCTAGCTTGGATTAACACATAGTCTACAGGCACACACCTGATCATCTTCATTTGCTCTCTTACAACACTAAAGTATATTTTCTACCTTTATCTTGTATCTACCTACCACTTCAGCATTTTATTAAAAATAATAATAATAAAGAGAGAAATGTGGTATCCACATATAAATCAAGTATAAAAATCAAATGAGTATTCATATTTGAATTGACTATTTATAGTTCATAATGCATGAGCAAAACCAAAAGTTTCTGTGATGACTGCCCTTGTACTGTTTACCATGTAACTTATTCACTATGTAATAATTTGTTCTCCATGTAAGAACTTGTTCGTTATGCTTCAGAAGATTGGAGACTGACGAAAATTAGGCTTGGGGTGGATTAATGATTGTGCATTGAGCATTGAGTCCCCTATACAGAATTTTATTGTTGTTAACAACCATTTGATCAATAAAGATGAGAGATGCCCTCACAAACAAAAAGTAAATAAATAAGTAAATAAAATAAAATAAAATAAAAAATGTTCATATTCCGAGTAAAAAAAAAGGAAAATACTGGTTTCTCTCATTTTAATTCTCCCTTTGACTGATATTGATTTTAAAGGTATTTTGCCCCAAGATTTCCCAACCAGATTTACACAATGTTTCTCAAAATTTACTCAAGACATCATGTATAATTCAGGATTAATTGTTTTATATCCTTCAGCGATAGTGACAGTCTCAATTAAAGCCCAAAAGCAAGCTAATTAATGTCCTTCAAATGGAATTTCTCTTGTCCAAAGCCTTAGTAGTCATCACTTGGAGGTAATCTTAGGTTTTTGCCATAAGCTCCACTATAAGTGCCACACAATGCTTTCATACAGGGAATTTATTCTTGCCAACAATCCAGCTTGTATACTACATTGTGTGGACTCAGGCAATATTGTTGGTTTCCATATAACATGTCAAAATAATATTGCTTGGAAGACAAATTTACATGTGTTCTGTTTTATGCTAGGTAGGTTAAACGTTCCCCATTCAGACTGAGTACCCATCTCCATAATACATTCAAGTAAAATTCACTACCATTTCACATAAAGCCTGCGTGAACACCAGTTCTCCAAATGTTCACCTTAATCCCATTAACGTTTACATCCTGTATTTAGCCTCTTTTAAATTTTCCTCTATTGGTTATCACTTTGCAGTATCTATTCCCATAAAATATTCTGATAAAGGAGACAATTGCTTTACAAAAATCTTGTTTTTAAACATTCCACTTTAAGAATCTGTAAATCTGGGAGAAAGGTATTTTCCCAGCCCAGGGCAAAATAACTTTGAAACTGAAATCAGTCAATGGGAGAAATAAAGTGGGAGAAACCCCTTAATTTTTTTCAAGCACTCATCAACTTTGGTTCACCTGTGTCTCTCATGACCCAGCTGCCAAAATGGGACCCACCAAACCTCTCCAGTCCATATATGTCATAACTCCCCCTTGTAATTACCCATTGGAGTACTTCTCTCCATCCCTTGGAAAACCTATTGATATTGAGATGCACTAAGGCCATGTGAGGGTTTCTGGAAATATAGCAATTTTGACCACAGCCCACCCCTCCAGAAATGTGCCTCACAATCTACTTGCTCCCCATCTTCTGCAATGGCTCCTGTGTGAGAAACCAGAGCAATGCAACCAGCCTAATAACATACAGTAACAACAGCAATAAAATCATGATAATACTCAGTCCATGGATTTTGGGTCCAGTCTTGCATCACCCCATGATGTGATAGATGGTTATTACCTTGTTTGGAGCTGTTCCAGTAATGGGCTCCATAGCTAGCAAGGAGTAGTAAAAAGCATTCAGTTACTTCTCTATCAAGGTGTACTGTATCTCTGCTACTTTCCATAGCTGTGGCCAAAATCCAATAAATTGGCATGTCCATTCAAGCTGCTACCAAAGGTCCCATCCATAACTGTCTGCAGTTACATGAACATCTAGTTCACAGGGCCTTGATGAGTTGATTACACCCAAGACCTGTATGGCTCTAACTGCTCATTTCACAGCAGGAAAAGAAGCTGCACATGTTTCATCCCAGTCCCACCTTATTTGTTTTCATACCACCTGGTATAACGACTTCAGTATTTTTGTCAAATGTGGAATAAACACTCTACAGGAGACCAAATGACCCAGAATCTCTTGTGATACTGCCATAGTGGTAGGGGTAGGGAAAGCCTGGACCTTGTCTATGACTGCTTCTGGGATAACTTCAGTTTTGTCCGACCAGACAAACCCCAATAATGTTACAGACAAAATAAGTCCCTGAACTTTTGTCCTATTCACACACAATTCTTTCTCCTGTAGATGTTGCAGCATTCTAGGAACTGCCCATTCTAAATCTGCAAGAGAATAAGATGTGAGCATATTATCAATGTAGTGATATAGCCACACCATTTGCAGTATCTTCCATGTGGCCAAATCCTTGGATCAAAGTCCATGACAAATGGTGGCACTGTGGAGGTATCCCTGTGGAAGGACAGTGAATGTCCACTGCCAGCCTTCCCATATGAAGGCAAACTATTCCTGACTTTCCCATGCTATGTCATTAAAGAAGAAAGTGTTAGCAAGTTCCTCAACATAATGATGCATCCCTAGTTCATGAGTGAGAGTGTCCATAGGGTATAGAGTATAGAGGGGACAGCATCATGCAAAAGGGGTGTGACTTTATTCAATTCCCTGTAATCCACGTCATATACCAGGAGTTGGCTGGCTTTTCACTGGCCACACTGGGGAATTAAAAGTCTTTATGATGCCCATCATTTCCACCTCCTGGAGAGTTTCTCCAACATCTTTGTGCCCTCTAGGCAATTTATACTGCTTAGTATTTGTCACCCACTGAGGTACAGGCAGTGCTACAGGTGGCGGCTTAGCATGTCCCCTATGTACTGCCTTTGCCACATGTACCCTCAGTCTGAATTCACCTGCAGTAGTCTCTAACCATAGTCTCTGCAGGATATTTACCCCCAAAATATATTCATGGATGGGAGAAATGCACTGAGTATACTACTTTGGGGGTAAATGCCATAGCTACAGTGGGACTTGGGCTTTATTTACTCTAATTGCCCTATCCCCACAGACATCTATCATAACAGGGGTCTAAGGAAAATGCTGAGGATTGCTGTAAATCAGAGAACATTCAGTTCCTGTGTCCACCAGCACCAGGACATGTACATTCACAGGGCACCAATGAATTGCTAATTCTACATGTGGCCTCCATTTCCCCACCACGTTCACTGAGGTAGGGACCTTGACTCCCCGCTCAGTCAAACCACACTGCCCAATCATCCTCTTGTTGGGATAAGGGCCCATGCAGAGCCTGAGTACTGTCCCTCAGGAAGTCTGGCAGGGACACATGCTGGACATGCGGCTTTTTCTCTGGCTTCTGTGTCCTGGACCTCAGTGGCTGGAACTGCTGATCTAGCTTTAATTGGTGGCACAGTTCTAACAAGAACCTACTGGGCTGCCCATCAAGTTCTTTTTTTCCACTGCCATGGTCTTTATCAAATTAACCCACATCTGTGTCCTCAAGACCTTCACAGGGCCCTTTTCACCTCTCCATTCAGCCATATCCTATATTTCCTTCTGTGTTCTTACTGTTTCAACCTCCCCCAGATATGCTAAAGTGTGAGTAGCCTCACTTATGGGTTGCCTATGTGGGGGGCAAGAATAGTCACTAGAGACCCAAAGAGTGATGGGGGAGCTATGGAACACCAGATTCTCAGTCCTATGGAGAACAACTCCTCATCATGGCCCTGGGCATCCATACTTTAGATGATATTTTTCATGCCCTGCTCCTGTAACCCCTGCTGTAGCTCTGCATGTTTTCCAGCTAGTGTGTAAGTATGGTAATTCACCCTGATTAAGCCAAACTGCCCTGATGGCTGCTATCAGTCAATCCCAAAGTACCTGATTCCCTGAAGTATGATGAGCACTTTACAACCACTCCTGGAGGGAAGGGTGAGTTTTCAGGGAAGCCAGTCTACTCATTTCAGAACCAAAAATAACAATTTTTTCCACTCCCATATCCTAGAAACTAAAAGCCATGTAGGCAGAGGTTCTGATGACTTCTGCAAATACCAGATGCTCATGTTCACCTGCTCATCCTGGGTATAGTGGTGGAGCATGGAGTGCTCCACAACCTGGGGATGGGGTGGCACCTTCCCCTGAGGTTCCTGCAGTTGTTGCATTTTCATTTTCTTAATTTCAACCAGGCAGACTTCTAAAAGAGGAGAGGCTAGTGCCTCATGTGGTTGCCTCAGCAACAGATCGGCTCTTGGCTTCACCCCCTCATCGTCTCCAGACTTGTCTTCTATAATCTCTGGGGCTGAAGGCACTGCTCTTTCCTCCCCCTCTTCCATGGCCTCCTGCGGAGTGGATTCTCCTGATGTTTCCTCCCTCACTGCTGCTAATGTATCTTCCATGAACATGATCTGTCTCCTCAGTAACTGTCTATCTTCTTAAGGGCATCCCATAGGTCATTGTCCAGCTTCTTCAACTGACGCTTAAGTGTGTCTTTCTCTGCAAAACCTCTCTCTCCCCTTGATAACCCTTTCCACTATCTAGAGAAACAGACAACCCAATTCCTGACTGCAACACAGCCACTCTGGACCTCTAAGCAGTCTTCTATCTCATGGAGGGCTAATTCCACAACTTCCCATGTCTCCATCCTTCCATTTCTGGGAAGGCCCCATCCTTCTAGGAGGTGCTTTACCCTAGACCAGTTCTCTACCTGGGATTCCCCAACTGGAAGCCCCACAGATAGGGTGCTCCTGGTTGAAGCTGCACCCTCTACCTCTGTAACTACTGGGGTTTCTCCACCATTCACAGGAAGTGTCTGGACATCTCATCATCATTTCTAGGGCAGCATTATCAGTGGTTGCTTCCATGTAGACAGATTTCAGGTTCAGAGGTCCTGCCAACTACTGCCATATATAACTCTGGGGGGAGTATATTCTCCCAGCCTGGAGCAAAATACCTTTGAAATGGAAATCAGCCAAATGGAGAAATAAAGTGAGAGAAGCCCATTTATTTCTTACAAGCATTTGTCCACTTCTCCTCTCCCATATCTCTCATGACCCAGCTGCGGTAGAAGAAGATCCACCCAACCTCTCTGGTCACATATACCATCACTTGCCCTTGTAATTACCTAATGATATGGCGATGGACTAATTCTCTCCACCCCTTGGAAACACCTGCTGACATGGAGATTCACTGAAGATTCTACAAATATTGCAATTTTACCCACAGAATGCTATTAACTCTTACATTTCTCTATTCTCAATCTATATTCTACATTCAGTCAATCTAATTTTTCCCACAATATAATGTTATCAATGGAATTTAGTACCATAGTCATGAGACTCCTATATCAAGGAACCCCAGAATTCTCTCTTCTCCACCACCCAAACATTTTACTCTCTTATGTATATATGGTTTGGGTCCCCAGTGGGAGTTGAGTCAAGAAGCCCTGGCTCTTTCTTCAATAATTTTTCCCTAGTTCTATTGAGAAATACCTGACATATATCATTGCATAAGTTTAAGGTATTCAGTATGATGATTTGGTTTACTTACATTATGAAATGATTACCATAATAGGCTCAACTAACATCCATCTTCTCAAATAGCAAATAGTTGCAATAAAAAGAAAATAAAGAGAAAACAGAAGAAAAAGGTAAAAATTCCTTGTGATGGAAACTCAGGATTACTCTCTTAATGAATTTCCTATATATTTTTGTCAGTCTTTATCTTTGTTACCTGCCTATTTTCCCAAGAGATTGCAGGTCATGTTTATCACTATAATCTTTTCCTTCTGGATTTTTAAATTTCTCTAAGCTGGGGTATATAGAATGGATTTATTGAGGTTACTTAATGTTGGGGAACCAACAGGGGCTCCTTTTGGCCTGCCCAACCTTTGGTAGTGCTGAATTATGATCTTTGTTTCAACCCCCTCAAATGCCTGTGTTATTTGTCTCATTTCTTTCTATCTAAAGATATACACCCTGCTGGAATGAATCTCTTCTTTATTTTTCCCCCTTTGTTTCTCCCCATCAATGTTTTCTTTATTCACCTCATTTCTTAATAACCATTTAAAAATTACCAATTTGCTGGAAATAGTCCCTTGAGCCTCCTCTATGCCTCTCTCCATTCTCCTGTTAATTAACCTATTGTTTTTTATTAACATCTCTAAAACTCATGAGGGAAAGCTCAGACAGAAATTTCAATAAGGCTTCCAGGACTATGGCTTAATTTTCCAACACTAAATCTATGATAGGTTTTAGGACATGCTACCACAAAATATGGCACCTTGGAATATTGAATATCTTAAACTAAGACATTTGAGACAAAGGCAGAATCAGGAAGTCACTTTGACCTCCTCAGTTTGACTTCCTTTTCTGAAAGGAGGAGATAATCTTCCATGTGAAAAGTACCCTCCCTGTACCTGGAGGAAGTGATATATGATTATTATCAGATATAGGAAATTTAGGGCCAACAGGATGTATAAACACACTCGTTACTTCACCATTTACTTCCTATAGCTCAAACCACTTTGCCTTATCAATTTTTCCTATATTTATTATTTCCTTCTATAAAAGGTATAAGAGCCTCCTGTGCTAGTCATTTCTTAGTGTCTTCATTCTCATGTATAAGTTTTCCTGTACATGTAAAAAATTAATAAAATGTGTGTGCTTTTCACTTGTTAATTGGTCTCATGTGAGTTTCTCAGATCCAGCCAGAGTCCAAGAGATGGTAGAGGATTTTTCCTCCCCTAAAGTTCTATGGGGTGCCCATGCAAAAGGGGCCCCTTAAGACAGAATTTTTTTCAGTTTTATTGAGATATAATTATTGTACAGCTTTGTGTAAATTTAAGGTATTACACATAATGACCTTATATACATACATTACAATAATTACCACAGTAAGTTTAGTTTAACATCAATCTCCTCATAGTTACAAATATTTCTTTTCCTTTGTGATTGTGGTGTTAACATTTAGGACTTAATCTCTTAGCAACTTTCAAATATACCACATACCAGTGTGAACTATGGTCATCATGTTGTACACTAAATAAACAGTAACTAATTTTTCTTATAAATGGAAGTTTATATATTTTGACCACCTTTATCCAATCCCCCTGTTTCAGGGTGTAGCTCTGGGAGTGGAGCTCCAGAGGGAAGGGGATTCCCCTTCTGGGGCAAGTTCCCAATTAATCTTGTGAAACTGAAGTAAGACAAGGGAATGGGCAGGTTGGGTTAAAGGGGTTTATTTCTCACAGTTTGCTTGTGTTCACTAGCCAGGCCCTGCATTGCCTGTCCCCTCTGGCCTTGGCATGTGTGCCCTTACCCCACCTGCTATTTCCAGGAGGAACTCCATGGATGGGTCCTTGGTGACTGGCAAACACCAAGCCAGTCATACAAGGAATGGAGAGGATGACAAAATGGCCATTTTCTCTCCTCTTCTTGCCTAGGATCAACCAGAGGCCCTGCTGTGGTAAACATAATGCATTAAGGCCATGTGAGAAATTCTGTAACTTCTGAGTAAAATCTTCCATTTACCCCACAAAGGGTTAAGTTTGTTCTCTTCTGTTCTTGTCCTTTTTGCAACAAAGAACTGAAGGGCAGAGAAACCATAGTGAAGCAGAACAAAAGATTTTTTGAACACACTCTTAGGGAGGAATGGGCCAGAGTCAAGGTAGACAAAGGCAGGTTTACTTGAAAAGCAGAGAGAAAGAATCTCATTGATTAGAACTTGCAAGCTCAAATTGGATCTCTCAGTAGCCCCTCCCTATTTATAAGTAGGAGAGAGAGAGGGAAAATTTGTGCTTAAAGTCTGGAATATAGAATGAAATAGCAAAGTGATAAAGATACCAGTGGATAAGCACAGGGAGAAAACATAGTAAGTTGAGCAATAAGAAGTCTTTTAAAAATATACACTCAAAGAAAGGAGAGTACAGCCAGTCTCAGAGAGGAGCATGCTTAAAGGTTTAGCATCTGGAGTTTTATAGTGCTTTGGGTAAGAGCACAAGGTTATTTTAAATTCCTTTAAAGTTTTGTCTTAAGAATAGAGTCATTTAGGTAACTTGTGGTGGTTCAGACCTCAGCATTCTTTATCCACATATGCTATTTACACTTTGGATGTCTTTCTCCTACCATAGTTACAAAGTTACTTCATCAAGGGGCTGAAAGAGGAGGAAGAAAAACATATAGTTTAAGTAAAAGAATAAGTTGCGGTTTTTTGGAGGCCAAATAGATTTTATAGTGGCATGACCCTTACCTTATTTCCCTGCTCTACTGAGATAGGGAAGCAGCAAGGAATAATTTCTGCCTAGTTAGAGTGCAGGCCCCTGGAAAAGGACAAAGCCTTACTAAGGCTTCAGAAATATGAAGAAAAAACAGTGTGATGGAGGTTGAAACAATGTAACAATGTATCAAGAAGTACCCCTGCCCCCAGGACCCAGTGATATGGAACAGCTTGCTGACCATAGTCATGTAGGCACATTAGTTTAAAATAGGGTAACCTCTTATGAAGTTGGTTAAAACATAACTAGCATTCTGGCTGAACCTATAGAAAACAGCTCCCAGTGCAACAAGCATAAAACCCTAGATACCAAGACTCCACACGGCAGCCATGCCCCTCCCTGCACCTGTGGAGAGTTCCATACTTTCTCTTATCCTGAATAAAACTTTCTCTGTAAACTTCCTACCTTGTTCATTCATGAAGTTTGTTCTTCAACTCTGCAAGCAATGACCCTGGCATCACTACCTCATGGGGTAGTGCAGAGAAGTACTTGACTGACTTTTCTCTCTCTGGGGATTATTCAGACATTCAAGTCACTTCTGGCCTTTGAAAGTTTAATTTATTAAATCATTAACTCTGTGAGTCTTTTCTGGCTCTCTGGTTTTATCTGGTTAACTCTTTGAGTCCCTTTTATTGGGCTTTACTGGCCTTATTCTCTCTCCACCCTATTTTTCTGCCTAACAGATGGAATTGAGGGCATTTTGCTAAGTGAAATAAGTCAGAAAGAGAAAGTACAGTATGGTCTCAATTATATGTGGAAACTAAAAAAAAAAAGAAGAAAAAACCCAAAAGCAAAACACCAAACTCACAGAAAAAGAGATTATATTTGTGGTTACCAGAGGTGGGGGCAAAGGGGTGGCGGTGTTAGGCAGAAAAATAGACATGAGAGGGATGAAAGAGGTTGGAGCTCACCAAGAACTCATGGAGTTAATCAGACAAAGCCAGAGAGCCAGAACAGACAGACTCACAGAGTTAACACTCTTTGCAAAGTGAGTTCATTCCACATGCTCTGAATCTGGGCTGACCTTGAGACTTGATCTAGCTAATGCAGTTGAGATAGAGTAGAGACATGGCACAAGCATCATGTTTAAGTTTTCCTGCCTATGATGAAAAATGCCAAGATATAAGTACTATAAGAACAGGAGGGACTCCCTCTTAAGGCTAAGATTTTATTTTAAAGACAAGGGAGTTAGGAGGTAAGATTCCTAACATATTGTTTGGTAATAAGACAATAGCCCACCGTATCTTAAGGCAGGGCAAGCAGTCTTCACTGATATGTTCCCAGTGCTTGAGGAAAACCACTATCTTGGAGAACAGGAAGCTTACCCTACAGAATTATCTAGAGGACTATGAATAGTGATATAAAGTCTCTCACCAGAAAGAGACATCGTAAGACCACAGACAATCCTATGTCCAACACCTCCCACCCCTGCCGTTTGCCCCATTCTTGAAAGCCTTAAAAAATGGAATCCTAAGCCCTTAAGTGTGCCTCCCCTCTGAGGTTTCCCACACTCCCCTTTCTTTGAGTGCTTATTTTTTAGAAACTTCTTACTGCTCAATTTACTATGTTTTGTCTCTGTGCTCTTACAGTGGTGTCTTTGTCACTTCACTGTTTCATTTTATATTCCAGATTTTAAGCACAAATCTTCACTCTCTCTGCTCTACTTTTGATAAGCAGGGAGGTTTACTGAGAGCTCTGATTTGAGGTTGCAAGTTCCCATCAATGAGCTTCCCCTTTCTCTCTGCTTTATTCAAGTAAACCTGCTTATGTCTACTTTGACTCTGACCTGATCCTCCCTTGGAGTGTATTCAAATAAAACTTTTGCTCTGCTTCACTACTGTGTCTTTGCCCTTCAATTCTTTGTTGTGGTGGGGACAAGAACCTAGGAGAACAAACTCAACCCCCAGCACATCCATGTTGTCACAAATAGCAGGATTTCCTTCTTTTTATAGTTGAATAATATACCACTAGATATATCATATTTCCTTTATACATTCATCTATTGATGGACACTTAGATTGTCTCTATGTCTTAGCTATTGCAAATAATGCTGCAATGACCATGGAGGTAGACATATCATTTCAACATAATTATTTTATTTCTATTGGATATAAACCTAGAAGTGGAGTTGCTAAATAATATACTGGTACTATTTTTAGTTTTTATAAGAAACTATCACAGTGTTTTCCATAGTGGCTTGTTAAAAAATAAAATTCATGTAAATTTTAAAGATCTTATTGATTTCACTCAATGATTCATGATTCAGGAAGCATTCAAACTATCAGATAGAAAGGAGCTCTGAAGAGCTGTACAAAATGAAAATACTTTATAGGCAGAAGGGAATGGGAACAAGGAAGCAAAGAGTGGATTAGTTATTGCAAAGCCACTTTCCTTTAGGGGGTGGTTGGAGTCTGTCAGGAACATTATCTAACTAGTGCTTATCAGGTAATTCTTGACAGTCCAGTTTAAAATTCTATGTTTAGGAGAGGCTGTGCAAGTTGTGAACTCATCTGAGTAGAACTGGTTTGACTATAGTTGTAATGACCACATGGTGGCATTTGATCTCCTCAGGCTTGAGGATTATTATAATTTTTGTTACTTGTATCATACTTTTTGTTATTTGTATGTTGTTATCTTCTGTTGCTGTTGTGGAATCTGGTTACATTGCTCCAGCTTTCCTGCACAGGGACCATCACAGAAGATTGAGGGCATGTAGATCATGAGGCAAGAATCCTGGAGGGGTGGAGTGTGGGGAAAATGAAAGTTCCTATGGCCAGTTTCCTTATCTGACCCTAAACTATTTGATGATGTAATTGGCCTACTGCCAGGCTAATGCTCCCACACCACTGGCAATGAGCTATTATTCATTGAGTCACTATATAAAGATGCTCTGGGCAGAGGCAGAGGTGGAGGTGCATTACAGACCTTCAGAGTGCTAGATGCAGATATCATTCTAGTGCTCAACCTATCGCCATGAAAATAAAGCTGGGTATAAATACTTTTACCCCAAGAATGTTCCATTGTCACTTCTTGGTTTCACTGAATCCATAGTGAACTTGCCCAGGAAATAAAACCTCAGGCAAGACAATATCTAAGAAACATGAATTTATTTTCTATTGTTCTATGACATCACACATTACTTTAAACTCATACTAATTTGGGGTTATGATTAGGCATAAGAAATTAATCTCAGCTGAAAACCTTATTTATCTTCTTCAATCTTCATTTTAAGAGATTAATTCCTCACTGAATTTTGAGAAAATGTTCTTTTCCTTTATTTTGATGTGTTAAAATATTTTTTGATATTTGTTTCAATAAACATAAAAGTTAAAATCACTTTGGATTAAAAGATTTTTGCCAAGTTAGAAACAAATAATTGTGTCTCATTTTCCCTTGTATTATCAGTCTAAATTGTCTGTTTTTTATGGGCTGTTGTCTGGAAGTTAGAAAAGGTAATGTGAGCATATGGGATCTTAATGTAATTAAAAATCTACTCTTGAAACCATCACTTGACCTTAACATTTTAACCAAATTCAATTGGCAGTTTATCAGGACTTACAGTCAAATAATGTTCCAATCGAGATTACCTGTATATTTAAGATCCCAAAGATCAAGGTAACTGGGAAAGTAACTTCTGCCAGTTTAGAATTTCAAAACATGTCTGTTTTCATTTGGTAAACTAAAATCTAACTTGAGGAATAACAAAGTAGCCACCTAATCCTGATGATAGAATGTTTCTGCTCTCCAAATATGAAAGAACTACAGAACATGAATTATATTTCAAGAAGTAAGACTACTTGGACTACATTATGAAGTAAATACAAGTTCTATTTGATATCTCCAAACCCTGATTGGATATTCCAAATCACCTAATGCCCAGTATATCCATAATAACAACCTAGTCTTGTCATTTCCCCTCTTACCAGAGACATTAAGCCTTTCTATTTTATTTTTTCTGTCCCATCTTCTATTTCTTACTTCTATTTCCCATTACCTGAGAATCATTCCTTCTTATATTAGCTATACTTACATTTGATTCTAAAAGTATTCTAAATAAAATGAAGTGTAAATATAATAACGGTATATAATAACCTTCACAGATACTATAGACAGCAGATGTTTGCAGTGTCTTAAATCAGATGCGTTTGCAGTGTCTTAAATCAGATGAGTAAATTGGAACATAAAGAAGTTAATTGAGCTGTATCTGGGCCAATTGTATCTTAACTTCCTAGAAGAGCATTGCATAGGAAACTAGCTTTTCTGTGCATCTGAAATACTGAAATTGATGTAGATTTAAAATGTCTTTAGGAAAATAATAAAACAAGTCTCATATATTTTATAATTAGATAAAAGTATCAGTCATAAACTTTTTGAGAGTATTTATCTCTTTTGAATTACCATGTTTCAATGGATAAATCTAGACAGAACCATCACATAATTATCTGGAGCACCTAGTTTCCAAGGAAATAGTAAGTCATTATTTGTTCTAAGACATTGCAATTTTATTTTTTGATAGCCCAGAAATAGCCATCTTGTCATATTTAAAATTCATTACAACTGCGTATGCTTCCTTGAATAAAACTCTGCAGAGAACACAAAACTGCAGAAAGTCAGCAAAGTGCAGCTTGATTGAATAATCAAGTAATATCTTATCTCCATGCTAAGGAGTTTACATAAACTAACTAATACCACCAGCGTTGCATGGTTCTGAGTCATAGCCCTGTGTACTACTAACCTTGTTGCAAGTTATCACTCATTCCATTAAAGTGAGTGTAGTTTTTCAGAGTACTAATTGACTTCTATAAGGTTGTCACAAGAAATTCTATATTAAAATACTCTTATAACTACATTTGAAAATATTGGCTAGTAAGAATAAAAGAGACTAGAAGAATGAATTCTGTCTTCTTCAGTGTAACAGAGATTCTGCAATCTTTTTTACCAAGAACTATCCAATCCAGTGATGGACTTGTGCAAGGTATACATTTGTGTTTTGAAAGCCTAAGGAGAGTGTAACCAAATTCCTTCCTGAACCTTCAGACTGTAGGCTACCAAGTCATGCAATCAGAACTCAGTTTCAGGAGTACAGAGGGACTTGGCCAGAAATATACCTGAACTGGTATCAGTGAATTATGGACCAGAATTACATGCCCTACAAAATACATTACACCCAATTCCCTTCAGATTTAGGTTTATATGATGAAACTGAAGTTTTCAAGTCTTGTCTGTGTTCTTTACCTTTGGAATTCAATTCTTAGCTACAAGGCTCATACCATTTTTTTAGTGAATCACTTCATGTCTCTATTCAAATAAATTTCTTTGTAGGAATGCCATGTCAATTTCCTCACAAAGGATGGTAAAGTCCCTGAATGTACCCTAGTAATGAATTTTATGACTCTGCTATGAAAAAATTACTACTTTCATTTGAATTCTGTCACAAAGCTTCAAGCACTGATTTAATCAACTTCTTGGTAAGGTAGACAACATTCACTTTAGCAATATTTGTTGCCCATTTTCAAAGTTAAAAAAATTTTTAATGCACTACCTAAGATATTCTAAAATACTCTCATCAATGAGGTGTTCTTGTCCCCTATTTTTAACAAAGACTTAAAACAGTTTTGCTCTTTTGAGTGAAAAGAGAATATATTGATTACTTTTGTTGTTGTTGTTATTTTGTTTTGTTTCTGTTTGGTATCATTAATCTACAATTACATGAGGAACATCATGTTTACTAGTCTCCCCCTTTCACCAAGTCACCCCAACAAACCCCATTACAATCACTGTCCATCAGCATAGTAGGATACCGTAGAGTTACTACTTGTCTTCTCTGAGATGCACAGCCCTCCCCGTGCCTCCCTCTGGTTTATACATGCTAATTGTCATGCCCCCTTTCTTTTCCCCCCACTTATCCCACCCTTCCCACCCATCCTCCCCAGTCCCTTTCCCTTTGGTTACTGTTAGTCCATTCTTGGATTCTGTGATTCTGCTGCTGTTTTTTTTCCTTCAGTTTTTTCATTGTTCTTATACTCCACACATGAGTGAAATCATTTGGTACTTGTCTTTCTCCGCCTGGCTTATTTCACTGAGCATAATACCCTCTAGCTTCATCCATGTTGTTGTAAATGGCAGAATTTGTTTTCTTCTTATGGCTGAATAGTATTCCATTGTGTATATGTACCACCTCTTCTTTATCCATTCATCTACTGATGGCAACTTAGGTTGCTTCCATTTCTTGGCTATAGTAAATATTGCTGGGATAAACATAGGGGTGTATCTGTCTTTTTCAAACTGGGCTGCAGTATTCTTAGGGTAAATGCCTAGAAGTGGAATTCCTGGATCAAAAGGTATTTCTATTTTGAGCTTTTTGAGGAACCTCCATATTGCTTTCCACAATGGTTGAACTAATTTACATTCCCACCAGCAGTGTAGGAGGGTTCCCCTTTCTCCACAACTTCGCCAACATTTGTTGTTGTTTGTCTTTTGGATGCTGGCAATCCTTACTGGTTTGAGGTGATATCTCATTGTGGTTTTAATTTACATTTCTCTGATGACTAGCGATGTGGAGCATCTTTTCATGTGTCTGTTGGCCATTTGAATTTCTTCTTTAGAGAACTGTCTGTTCAGCTCCTCTGCCCATATTTAATTGGATTATTTGCTTTTTGTTTGTTGAGGTGTGTGAGCTCTTTATACATTTTGGATGCCAATCCTTTATTGGATCTGTTATTTATGAATACATTCTCACATACTGTAGGCTACCTTTTTGTTCTATTGATGGTGTTCTTTGCCGTACAGAAGCTTTTCAGCTTGATATAGTCCCACATGTTCACTTTTGCTTTTGTTTCCCTTGCCTGGAGAGATATGTTTGTGACAAAGTTGCTCATATTTATGTCCAAGAGGTTTTTGCCTATGTTTTTTTCTAAGAGATTTATGGTTTCATGACTTACATTCTGGTCTTTGATCCATTTCAAATTTACTTTTATGTATGGGGTTAGACAATGATCCAGTTTCATTCTCTTACATAGAGCTGTGCAGTTTCACCAACGATTTCATTTCCCCATTGTATGTCCATGGATCTTTTATCATATATTACTTGACCATATACGTTTGGGTTAATATCTGGAGTCTCTATTCTGTTCCACTGGTGTGTGGCTCTGTTCTTATGCCAGTACCAAATTGTCTTTATTAATGTGGCTTTGTAGTAGAGTTTGATGTTGGGGAGCACGATTCCTCCCCACTTTATTTTTCCTTTTCAGGATTGCCTTGTCTATTTGGGGTCTTTTCTGGTTCCATATGAATTTTTGAACTATTTGTTCCAGTTAGTTGAAGCAAGTTGTTGGTAATGTGATAGGGGTTACATTGAATCTGTAGATTGCTCTGGGCAGGATGGCCATTTTGACAATATTAATTCTTCCTAGCCAAGAGCAGGGGATGAGTTTCCATTTGTTAGTGCCCTCTTTAATTTCTCTTAAGAGTGTCTTATAGTTTTCAGGGTATAGGTCTTCCACTTCCTTGGTAAGGTTTATTCCTAGGTATTTAATTCTTTTTGATGCCATAGTGAATGGAATTGTTTTCCTGCTTTCTCTTTCTATTAGTTCATTGTTAGTGTATAGGAAAGCCATATATTTCTATTAATTTTGTGTCCTGCAACTTTGCTGAATTCTGATATTAATTCTAGTAGTTTTGGAGTGGAGTCTTTCGGGTTTTTCATGTACAGTATCATGTCATCTGCAAATACTGACAGTTCAAATTCCTCTTTACCAATCTGGATTCCTTGTATTTCCTTGTTTTGTCTAATTACCATGGCTAGGATCTCCAGTACTATGTTGAATAACAGTGGGGAGAGTTGGCATCCCTGTCTTGTTCCCGATCTCAGAGGAAAACCCTTCAGCTTCTCGCTGTTCAGTATGATGTTGGCTGTGTGTTTATCATATATGGCCTTTATTATGTTGAGGAACTTGCACTCTATATCAATTTTGTTGAGAGATTTTATCATGAATGGATGTTGAATTTTGTTGAATGCTTTTTCAGCATCTATGGAGATGATCATGTGGTTTTTGTCCTTCTTTTTGTTGATGTGGTGGATGATGCTGATGGATTTTCGAATGTTGTACCATCCTTGCATCCCTGAGATAAATCCCACTTTGTCATGGTGTATGATCCTATTGATGTATTTTTGAATTCACTTTGCTAATATTTTGTGGAGTATTTTTGCATGTATGTTCATCAGGGATATTGGTCTGTAATTTTATTTTTTGTTGGGATCTTTGCCTGGTTTTGGTGTTAGGGTGGTGCTGGCTTCATAGAATAAGTTTGGGAGTATTCCCTTGTCTTCTATTTTTTGGAAAACTTTAGGGAGAATGGGTATTACATCTTCTTTGTATGTCTGATACAATTCCGTGGTAAATACGTCTGGTCCGGGGGTTTTGCTCTTGGGTAGTTTTTTGATTACCACTTCATTTTCATTGCTGGTAATTGGTCTGTTTAGATTTTCTGTTTATTCCTTGGTCAGTCTTAGAAGGTTGTAGTTGTCTAGGAAGTTGTCCATTTCTTCTATGTTCCAGCTTTTTAGCATATAGATTTTCATAGTATTCTCTACTAATTCATTGTATTTTTGTGGGGTCTGTTGTGATTTTTCCTTTCTCGTTTCTTATTCTGTTGATGTGTGTTGATTCTCTTTTTCTATTAATAAGTCTGGCTGGAGGCTTGTCTATTTTGTTTATTTTCTAAAAGTACCAGCTTTTGTTTTCATTGATTTTTTTATTGTTTTATTCTTCTGTATTTTATTTCTTTCTACTCTGATCTTTATTATGTCCCTCCTTCTGCTGACTTTAGGTCTCATTTGTTCTTCTTTTTCCAATTTCTATAATTGTGACTTTAGACCATTCATTTGGTATTGTTCTTCATTCTTTAATTATGCCTGAGTTGCTGTATACTTTCCTTTTAAAACTGCTTTCACTGCGTTCCACAGAAGTTGGGGCTTTGTGTAGTTGTTGTCACTTGTTTCCACATGTTGGTTGATCTCTATTTGAATTTACTCATTTATCCATTGATTATTTAGGTGCATATTGTTAAGTCTCCATGTGTTTGTGAGCCTTTTTGCTTTCTTTGTACAATTTATTTCTAGTTTTATACCTTTGTGTTCTGAGAAGTTGGTAGGTAAAATTTCAATCTTTTTGAATTTACTGAGGCTCTTTTTGTGGCCTAGTATATGGTCTATTCTGGAGAATGTTCCACGTGCACTTAAGAAGAATGTGTATCTTGCTACTTTTGAATGTACAGTTCTACAGATGTCTGTTAGGTCCATCTGTTCTAGTGTGTTGTTCAGTGCCTCTGTGTCCTTACTTATTTTCTGTCTGGTGGATCTGTCCTTTAGAGTGAGTGGTGTGTTGAAGTCTCCTAGAACAAATGCATTGCATTCTATTTCCTCCTTTAATTCTGTTAGTATTTGTTTCACATATGTTGGTGCTCTTGTATTAGGTGCATGTATATTTATAATGGTTAAATCCTCTTGTTGGACAGACACCTTTATCATTATGTAATGTCCTTCTTTATCTCTTATTACTTTCTTTGTTTTGAAGTCTGTTTTGTTTGATAAAATTACTGCAACACCTGCTTTTTACTTCCTGTTGTTTGCATGAAATATCATTTTCCATCCTTTGACTTTTAGTCTGTGTATGTCTTTGGGTTTGTGGTGAGTCTCTTGTAAGCAGCATTTAGATGGGTTTTGCTTTTCATTCATTCTATTATTCTGTGTCTTTTGATTGGTGTATTCAGTCCATTTACATTTAGGTTGATTACTGAAAGATATGTACTTATTGCCATTGTAAGCTTTAGATTCGTGATTTCCAAAGGTTCAAGGTTAGCTCCTTTACTATCTTACCATCTGACTTAACTCGCTTATTGAACTATTATAAACACAGTCTGATGATTCTTTATTTCTCTCCCTTCTTATTCCTTCTCCTCCATTCTTTATATGTTAGGTGTTTTATTTTGTGCTCTTTTCTGTTTCCTTTGACTGCTTTTGTGGGTAGTTGATTTTATTTTTTGCCTTTAGTTAGTATTTGTTTGGTCTGCTTTCTTTGCTGTGATTTTATTTTCTCTGGTGACATCTATTTAGCCTTAGAAGTGCTTCCATCTAGAGCAGTCCCTCTAGAATACCCTGTAGAGGTGGTTTGTGGGAGGCAAATTCCCTCAGCTTTTGCTTGTCTGTGAATTGTTTAATCCCTCCTTCATATTTGAATGATAATAGTGCTGGATTCCATATTCTTGGTTCAAGGCCCTTCTGTTTCATTGCTTTAAATATATCATGCCATTCTCATCTGGCCTGTAAGGTTTCTGTTGAGAAGTCTGATTATAGCCTGATGGATTTTCCTTTTCACTCTCTCTGGCTGCCTTTAATACTCTGTCTTTGTCCTTGATCTTTGCCATTTTAATTATTATGTGTCTTGGTGTTGTCCTCCTTGGGTCCCTTCTGTTGAGAGTTCTGTGTCCTTCTGTGGTTTGAGCAACTATTTCCTCCCCCAGTTTGGGGAAGGGTTCAGCAATTATTTCTTCAAATACACTTTCTATCCCTTTTTCTCTCTCTTCTTCTTCTGGTACCCCTATAATGTGGATATTGCTTTGTTTGGATTGGTTACACATTTCTCTTAATATTCTTTCATTCCTGGAGATCATTTTATCTCTCTCTGCATCAGCTTCTCTGTGTTCCTGTTCTCTGATTTCTATTCCATTAATGGTGTCTTGCACCTCATCCATTCTGCTTTAAAGTCCTTCCAGAGATTGTTTTATTTCTGTATTCTCCCTCCCAACTGTATCCATTAGCTCTTGCATTTTTCTCTGCAATTCCATCAGCATGGTTATGACCTTTATTTTGAATTCTCTTTCGGGAAGATTGGTTAAATCTACCTCCCCAGGTTCCCTCTCAGGGGATGTCTGGGATATTCTTGTCTGTATTAAATTCTTCTGTCTTTTCATGGCAATAGAGGTTGTCATAGGCAGTTGGCGCATGTGTCAGCTGGGAGAACAAAGTCCCTTCTTGCTTTCCTGTCACCTTCCCTTCCTGTGAGAATGGCGACCCCTAGTGACTTGAGCTGGGTAGCTGCGTGCTGGCAAGGCCTCTTATTCTGGCCCGGGTGATGCAGAGGTGGGTCTGTGTGGCTGCTGTGGGCGTGGCTAGTCTCAGGGCGCTGCTATGCTATGGCGGGGCCTCTCCAGAGGGGAACAGCCAGGTGGCTGTTTATAGCCATGAGGCACCTCGGAGCTGTGCTCCTCCCAAGGTGATAGGGCGCTCGGAGTTCCCCGGAATTCCCAGTTGCTGGGCTGAGTGTGCCAGGATGCTCCTGTCCAGCCATGAGGCTCCTGTCCCTTTAAGACTTTCAAAAAGCACTTGCTTTTCTTTTGTCCCAGAGGCACCAGCTGCAGGGACCCACTTGCAAGTTTTACTGTTCCATTTCCCTAGTATCCATCACACCATGCACTGTGTGCCTGCACTCCCTGTGCAGATGTGTAGGGCTGGTATTTAGCAGTCCTGGGCTCCCTCTCCCTCCCTGCTCTGACTCCTCTCCTCCCACCCAAGAGCTGGGGTGGGGGGCATAATCAGGTCCCACCAGGCTGCGGCTTGTATCTTACCCCCTTCGTGAGGCACTGTGTTCTGGCTGTTGTGCTGTATCTTCTGGTCTCTCTTTTTGGAATAGTTGTATTTGTTGTAATTTCAAAAATATATATGGTTTTGGGAGGAGATTTCTGCTGCCCTATTCATGCCACCATCTTGACTCCTCCTTCTATTGATTACTTTTATGTGATATGTTCTAAACATTTTAATCATCTATAATACATTTTCCAGGCTCTAGCTATATGGAACAAGCAATTTCAAATGTATTGTCATACCTCAGAGGTATTGTAGGTTTGGTTCCAGACCACTGCAATAAACTAAATATTACAATGAAACAAGTCAAATGAATTGTCTGGTTTCCAGTGTGTGTACAAGTTATGTTTACCTTATGCCATTGTCTGTTAAGTGTGCAATAGCATTATATCTAAAAAACAATGTATATACTTTAATTGAAAACACTTTATTGCTAAAATATGTGATCAATCATTTGAGCCTTCAGCAAACTGTAATCATGGATCACAGATCACCATAGAAAATATAAGAATAATGAAAAAAATTTGAAATATTACAAGAATCACCAAAATGTGAGAGATATGAAGCGACTAAACACTGTAGGAAAAATGGTGCCAATAAAATGGCTCAACAAAAGATTACCACAAACTTTTGATTTGTAAAAAACCCAATATCTGCAAAGCACAACTAATTGAGATATGCCTGCAGTATTTCTCAGTGCTGAAGTTGCTGTTTAAATGGTTCATAAAAATAATGTCAAATAATATTAGCAGTGATGTTTCTCCTTTTCAAACTTAATAAGTTAAACCATAACCTATAACATTTTGGCTAACATCTCACAGACATAGGTACTTTTATTGACAAACTTGGTTCTTTATTGCCAAATTGACAATGGATTTTTTTATTGCTAAAATGCTTTCAAGGTTCTTTCTATAATTTTATCCAGAAATAATATTTTCAGGTTATATTTTAAGTGGAATACCTCAAGAAAGAGAAACAAAACTTTAAAAGGGGAAGAATAAATAGAATATATAAGATTGACATAAACAGATGATAAATTGAATCAATTCTAGAGTTACATTTATAAAAATGTAAACCATGGTAGATTTTATCCATGTCGTTTACTTAGAAACCTGTCTTGAAATGATACAGGGAATAAATAATGACAAAATGGGATTTTTATTAGTGATTATATGTTATCTTTTAAATTAAAAATGGAATAAAGGGAATTACTTGACAAAAAAGCATTCTGCAAACTTACAAGAAAATCTTACTTTTCCTCCAAACTATATTGGCTATTCACAGATATCCTGTTTTATTCAAGTTATTGATAGATAATTTGCCTTATTTTGTGTGAGAAAAATATTTTTTTCTATATCAATGATAATTAAGGTTTTGCTTCCAAATTTTAATGGATATGTTTACTTTTCTGAATTTATAATCTGGTAAGCACTAAAGAATCATCTTAGATTCATGTCCTAGAAATTTCTGTAATGTTGGTGAGTCAAAGCTCTCAAATGTGTGTTAGTTATAAAACAATGTAACTTCAGCTCTAGAAACATCTTAAAGCTGTGGTAATCCAGGTCCCTCTTGCTTTTGACCATCAGTAGTAAGATTTTGTATGTAAAAATATCATTGGAGCAATTTATAATAGAGGATTTCTTTTAGGATCTGTCACACCTTAAAGAGAGGTTGAATTATTTTTGTAAATTTTTCATAACATTGAGTTCTATAGTTTTGAAAATAGCAGAAGGAAAGATCCCATGATATTAAAGAAGTATGTGAAATTTTAACACCAGCAAATCTGTCAAACAACAGGCAGAGCAACATGCAGATTCCACCAAGAGCCTCAAAAGGAATAGAGTTGCAAATTTTGTGAAGCAGGATTACTCTGAGCAATGGTAGGTCAGGTTTAAAAATGTGAAGCAGGGTTGGTTAAACATGTCCCTGCTATTTGAATTTGTATGATTCTTTATGTGGGTGGACAGAGCTGTTTAGCTGGAATTATTTCATGGTTATTGATTATTCATGTAAAACAAACTATTTTTGGCATGTCTGCCTTTGCTCATGGGTATCATTTTATTAGTTATGCTGGCCATGTTTTTTATGTGTGTAACATTAATATTCACCATAGTGAGTAGGACATTGAATTAAATAGGAATAAATGCTCTGAGGTAGCCTTTACTTAATTTGAAGTTAGCTCTGTAATATTGCATTAATTCTGACACTCAACCATTCATCTAGGAGACCTGACCTCCTAGCCCTGCATTTCTGAAGCTAGTCTTAATGTTGTCTTTTATTTAGTTTGCAATTAGGGCAAGGCAAGAAGGATAACACACTTGGTAGTTACACATAATGTGTTAGAAGTTACATTTCTTAACTTTAAATATGGAGCTTCTTTTTGCTATGATGTTTTTTTCCTCACCTTTGAATTTATCTTTTTTTTTATGATTTTGATTTGGGAAGCAAAGCTTTCCTTATTCTGGGCTTATTTTGTCCCCTTTCCCTTTCATATTTCCCCAACCCTTGAAAAGTCTATAATTATACTTACTATTTAAAACTTGCCTTCAATTGCCAAGACACCATTAAACCCTACTTTTATTTAAACTTGCATTAAATTTAACTCCAGGCTCATATTTCACAAAGAATATGCATTGTTGCAAAACACAGTCAACTGCATTGTATTAATGGTGTGGCACTCATGCAATTAAGCTGACACTAGTTTATGGGGACATACATAAAAGGAATCATTTGTGACTGTTTGTGAGCTTTACTATAGGATGGGCTAAGGTTGATCCATCCAGTCATTTTTGTTTTATGTGCCCTTGATGGCATTTCTATAGGAGAAAGTTGATAGAATTAGGTACTGTTGTAACTACATGGACTGTGACCATGTGCCACTTAATCTAGTCAATATAAACATCTATAATCAGTTGGCAGCATTCTGATAAAGAGATGGAATGATAAGGCTAAAATCAATTTTTGTCAGTCCTTCTGAGAAGATTTGCAGTGTTCACAAAAGAACATGGAATACAATCAAACCTTTAGAAGGCAAACTATCTAAACAGTTAAAAGCAAGAGATACTGGTACATTTAGGAGTATTTCTTAACCATGGTGATTTGAAATTTCTTGGAAGTGTAAAACATACTATTTAGATTGTCTCTGTCTCCTCATACTTTGTGGTCTACTGAAAAGTAAAAGAAAATAATTGTAACAATCATGATGGTGCTCTGTTGGCCCCTCTATGGTAACCAACTGGCAGATATCTCTAAGTGACCCTCCACCCCCAGCACTTACACACACACACACACACACACACACACACACACACACACACACACACAGTGTAGGAAAAAAGAAGAAATTTGATTGATGGGAACAGTAGCTCAAAAAGCCAATATTTCAATTGATTCTTTTTTCCATCCTAAATAGCACTTTATTCTCTATTGTTGTGTGTTGTCCACCCAGGGATTTGCAATCCTAGCATCTTAATGAGTACATGATTTTTGTGTTATCAAACTTGGTTTAAAAATACACAAATCAACTCATAATCCTTTACTTCTTCTTATGTGTTCACTGAAAGATTTTCATAGTACCTGACTGTGCATAAAACATGAAATTCAGTAGATATATTACTAAAGAGTAACATGTTTTTCACTCTGCTTTTCTTTTGTATCATCATATATATTACTAACCTATTTATATTGCCCCAATCTTCTGCTATTCTACAGGTAATAAGAAATATATCACCACCAAAATCTTTTTAGTCTACATATGTTACACTGTGATTTTAATGAGTTGGTACCTCTAATTCTGAAATAACTAAGTTAGAACAGATAAAACAGGAATGATATGCTAAATTGTTTAAATTTTATGCATTTCACAAGGCTCTTGGAAATACCAGATGTTGTTAATTAGTGCCAGTAATCATAAAGGAGCAAATGTTTAAGCAAAATCAGTTATTTCTGAATAATTTAATAGTGAAAGTAGTATTATATATTTTATTTTTATATACAGTTTAGAAAGTAACATGAATATATTTTAATCTCAAGGCATGAATTCAGTTTGTGAAAATAATCTAAAGGCTTTTTTAAAAAATGTTTCAGAGTGGGTAGATTTTTGTGATGAATTATACTCAAATTTTAGTAAAGATTCATAAGTTGTACAACATTGATTATGATATACTAACTACAATAGCAACAGAAATTGATATCACGTTGGAGAGTTACATAAACAATTGTACCACAATACCCTCAAATAAAGTAAATAAGAACAGAAATACAATTTGGAAAGAAGACACCAGGAAAATCATGGGTTCATGATATAAGTGAAAATACCATTTTTCCTTAATCCTTGTTATCAGTTGCAGTGCACATTTTTTAACTGCCCAGTATCCATTAATTTTTCATGTTAATATTCCCTCAGATTAGCTTTGGGACAAATAACCTCTCTCCCATTCTTTTTCAGTGTGTGCTTTGTGTTATGCATTATTATATCTTCTGCTGAAGGGTTTGACATATGTCTTAAACATGGCCAATAACCCCATTATATCCCAATTAGCAAAGGGATATTCATGCATTCCAACCATAGTGAACGTGAAATACTTTGGGAGGATGAGTGCATGCTCTTATAAGGAAAACAGTATCTGTTCTTAATTTGATGTATGATGGTTATAATACTAACATTGCTGGTAGCCAGTGTCACCTGGAAGAGAAGAGCCTAAGAGTGAAATCAACATAAAGAAAATAAGAAACCATAGTTGGAGGTAGATCAGATCTTATAAACATCATTTGAGTCCTTAAAACTTGCTTAATCCCCAGATTAGACTATTCAAAAAAAATTCTTCATTTGTACTTAGAGTGATATGAATTAAGCTTTCCTACACTTGCACCTAAAACAACATAAACTGATACACAATATAGCAGCAAGATATATTTTTGTTCATTTGTTTATTGATTTGTTTTCACTTTTTTTTTTAACTTTCCTTGATGTCTAATAATGTTCAACCCCACTTCTCATTATTATACTGTCAGCATTTTAAAACACTCTGCAATCTGCAACTTTCCAGGAACCCTCACTTTATTCCCACTGATTATTATATAAAAGTAATGGTAAAAGGAAAAATCACAGTTTAAAACTCACATTAGAGAGAATATTCCAAGTGAGTAGTGACCCTTATTACCACAATATTACCTAAATCAGGGGATTCCCTGTTTCAACCCCAATATGAAAAAAGCTTGTAAGTTTTCACTCCTGTACTTTTAATAAGAAAAATTAGAAAAACTGAAATAATATTTTTGAGCCCATCGGAGACTGAGGTTGCAGGAAAACCAGCATTCTAAAATATGAGAGATAGATGCCTCCAGAGTAACACAGAAACTGAGACCTGTTTATCTAGAGCAGAAGCCACTGAAGCCATAAATTGCTAGAAACTGAAATAATAATTTTGATGAATTGATGGAGGCTGAGTATGGACTAGCATGAGTGAAAAATTCCTGAGGTCTTCAGCCCCACACTTTTCCCTCCAGTTAACCCAACAGTTTCTAAAGATATGGAAACAAGAAAGATACACTTCCTAAAATGAAGAAAACACAAATAACTGTTTTGAAAGATGTCCAGAGACAACTCCATAACAAAGGCCTATTCTCTAGGAGAAAGGACTTCTCTAAAGGGTGATTCTAGACCTTATTCCTATATGGGGCAACGGAATTCCTTCCCACTATATAACTTTTAGCCTTCCAGTCTTACCTAAGGGAGAAAATATTTAACAGGACAGGACTTCAAGTAAACACATTGCGAAGAGAGTAAAATTTAGGTGGAAAATAGTTAAACCACTAGAAGATAAAGAAACATGGAAAGGCCATAACCCCAAGACACAAGCATGTTAATAGAAACTTAATCAGAATATTATAGACTATTCCTCTTTCCCCATGCTATAACACTACAACAGCAGGGCATTATAATAGTAAATTTTAGCTAAAAATACTGCAAGACATAGCTTTGCCCTGAGTAGCAGCAAAAAGGGAAGCCATAGAGCCAAGAAAATAGACAAAAAAGGACAATACATAAATTTGAAACCTCTAGAAACTGTAGCTACAATAGACATTAAATACAAAGCTATCTCTAGCTAGATTATCACAAATCCTTATAATTTATGTGATTATCATAATAATCTCATGATAATCACAATTAATAGATTATCATAAATCCTATTTATCTGACTACCTATTACCTAACATATGTCCAGGTTTCAAAAAAAATTATAAGGAATTCAAAAATGCAGGAAAATATACAATCCAATTTTCTGAGGACTCAGATATGATACAGAGATTGTAATTATAAAATGACTAGTATTAATATGTTAATAGCTCTAATGGAAAAAGTGAACAACATGCAAGACCACATGTGAAATGTAAGATGAACTAAGGAAACTTTAAAAAATAATTTAGTAACAGAAAAAATGCAGTAAGAAGAATTAAGAACACCTTCAATGAGTTTATAAGTAAACTCAGCATGACTAAAGAAAGAATCAATGAAATTGAAGATAGACCAATAGAAAGTCCCAAACTAAAAACCAAACAGAGAGTAAAAGAACAGAACATTCAAGAACTTTGGGCACATGTAACATGTGTATAATCTTGTAACATGTGTATAATCATAACATTGAAAGGAGAAGAAAGAGAACCAGGCAAAAGAAATGTTTACTCTAGTAATGACTGCAAACTTCCCAAAATTAATTATAAACAACAAACCACAAATGGAAAAATCTCAGAAAGCACCAAGCAGCATAACTATCAAAAAACTTACATGTGTACATACTATATTCAAATTTCAGGAAACCAAAGACAAATATAAATATTTTGAAGGAAACCAGAGGCAGGGAGCAAAAATGCCTTACCTATATAAGAATGAGAAAAGTTGAAGTGGACTCCTCATTAGAACCCATGAATGCAATAAAGGACTAAAGAAACATTTAGTGTTAAGAGGAAGTATTTTAGCAACTTAGAATTCTATATCCCATAAAATAATTATCCTTCAAAAATAAAGAAAAAAATAAAGACTTTATCTCACAAAGTAAATCAGGGTATCCATCATAGGTAGACCTGCCTATAAGAAATGTTAAAACAAATGTGTTTTCAGGGAGAAGGAAAATAGTACAGGTCATTAAGTAAGTATACCTAAAAAAAAAAAAAAGCGAACATCAGACAAGGAATAAGTGAAAACAAAATATTTTATATCTTTATTCTTTATTGATCTACAGGATAACTTTCATTAAAGCAATAATTATAGCAATATGCTGGGTTACTGTGGCATATGGATAAGAAGTACTCTATTAATTGTGCGTACTCGGTGTAAGTTACCTACAGTGTATGTCAACAGGGAGAGGAACACAAGAAATACATTATGATTAGTTACAAGTATATATTGGAAACTCTTGGAAAATTATGTATTTCTTAAAAAATAAGTATAAGATAAGAAAAGGGCAAATCCTACCATTTGCAGCAACATGGATGGAGCTGGAGGGTATTATGCTCAGTGAAACAAGCGAAGCGGAGAAAGAGAAATATCAAATGATTTCATTCATCTGTGGAATATAAGAACAAAGGAAAAACTGAAGGAACAAAACAGCACCAGAATCACAGAACTCAAGAATGGACTAACAGGTACCAAAGGGAAAGGGACTGGGGAGGATGGGGGGTAGGGAGGGATAAGGGGGGGAGGAGTAGGGGGGTATTAAGTTTAGCATGCATGAGTGGGTGGGAGAAAGGGGAAGGCTGTGCAACACAGAGAAGGCAAGTAGGGATTCTACAACATTTTGCTGTGCTGATGGACAGTGACTGTAAAGGGGTTGATAGGGGGGACCTGGTATAGGGGAGAGCCTAGTAAACATAATATTCGTCATGTAAGTGTAGATTAGTGATACCAAAAAAAAAAAAGGCAGTTCCTGTGTGGTAACCTCCAATGAGTTCTACACAAGGGTATAAAGGCATATAAAAGTGTAGGCAAAGGGTCTCTTTGTGTTTAGACAGAGGATCAAAGCCTAATTGGGCTACCCCGAAAATGAACTAAGATACGATATGAAAAAGAACTTCCAACATCAGCACTCTCTGGAAGACTCATGCCAGAAGATGATCATCAAAAAACCCCAACAAAGATCCATGCACTGCTACAGCTGTAGATGCATTCATCCCACCAGTTCCTGGACTTGCCATGGGAATGAAGAAGGAGATATCTAAGCTGGCCTGTGCATACAGTAAAACAACAAATTTGACTGGATCTATACTGTTGGAACTCAACCAAGAATTAGGAGAAGTGCAAATTGTAGTGCTCCAAAATCTTACAACTACAGACTATTTACTGTTAAAAGAACATATGGGATGTGAACAGTCCCCAGGAATGGGTTGTTTTAATTTGTCTGATTTCTCTCAGACTGTTCAAGTTCAGTTGGACAATATCCACCATATCATAGATAAGTTGTCACAAATGCCTAAGGTGCCTAACTGGTTTTCTTGGTTTCACTGGAGATGGCTGGTAATTACAGGTATGCTTTGGTTATGTAACTGTACTCCTATTATGTTAATGTGTGTGCGCAATTTAAGTAGTAGTTTAAAACCTATACATGCTGAAGTTACTCTACAAGAAGATATGTCAAAGAAATAATCATTCTTCCCATGTTTTCTTCCGCCTGCTACTTCTATAGCTTTTCTTCTTCCTTCCTAATTACAACCCTTAAATAGAATTCGTGCCATATATCGAATTTACTGAGTATCATAATTCTTCCAAGGGGTAAAGACACCTCAAGACAAATACTGGGCATAGAAGCCACAGGGCATAAATATGCAAAGAAGTAAAAAGCTAACATTTTCAAACAATAAGGCTTCTCTCTCACTTACCAACTTTACATTTCCCTGTATGGCCCCAGAAGATGACTGGTTAGCCAGAGACGGGTAAGATTCCTCAAGGGAGGAACAACCTAAGACAGGCACAGTCGCAGGGGAGCCATCAGGTGAGAAAATGGGGATCAACAGAGGTGAGGCTTAGAACTTCACCCCCCCCCCCGTTCTGAGAGAAATCTGCATACGTGGATGTTTTATTGCCTGTGTCTAGCTTGGATTAACACATAGTCTACAGGCACACACCTGATCATCTACGTTTGCTCTCTTACAACACTAAACTATGTTTTCTACCTTTATCTTGTATCTACCTACCACTTCAGCATTTTATTAAAAATAATAATAATAAAGGGAGAAATGTGGTATCTACCTATAAATCAAGTATAAAAATCAAATGAGTATTCATATTTGAACTGACTGTTTATAGTTCATAATGCATGAGCAAAACCCAAAGTTTCTGTGATGACTGCCCTTGTACTGTTCACCATGTAACTTATTCATTATGTAAGAATTTGTTCTCCATGTAAGAACTTGTTTGTTATGCTTCAGAAGATTGGAGACTGACGGAAATTAGGCTTGGGGTGGAGTAATGATTGTGCATTGAGCACTGAGTCCCCTATACAGAATTTTATTGTTGTTAACAACCATTTGATCAATAAATATGTGAGATGCCCTCACAAAAAAAAAAAAAAGTACACACTTCCAATTGTAAAATAAATAAGTAACCAGGATGTAATGTATAGCATAAGGAATATAGTCAAAATATTGTAATAACTTGGTATGGTGACAGCTGGTACCTAGAATATCATGCATATAAATGTTGAATCACTGTGTTGTACACCTGAAACTAATGTAATACTGTGTGTCAACTACCCTTCAATAAAAAATAATTATCTAAAAAAAGAAAAAAGAAAAAAATAAGTATGAGAACAGATAAAATGGAAAAGCATAAAATTGGCAATGATAACTAGAAAAATCAGAAAACCATGGAGAAAAAAATGAAACAGCAAATGCAATGAATAGAAAATATTTACAATGATAGTGTATATTAATCCAACTATACCAATAAGTACTTAAATGTGAATGATCTAAATCCACCAAGAAAAAAAGAATATATAATGTCAGAGTAGATAAAACAATGACAAGAACCAACTAAATGTTGTCTGAAAGAAACTCTTTGGTAAATTAGATGAAAAGGAATTGAGAAATGTAAGCCATAATAACACAAATCAAAAGAAATTTGAAGTATTTCTACTCACTTCAGACAAAGCAGAATTCAGAACAGTGAAGATTATCAGAGATAAAGAGGGTATTACAAAAGCATAAAAGAGTCTGTTCTCCACAAAGACATAACAATATTACATGTGTATGGGCCAGAGAATCAAAATATATGAAGAACTGATGGAACTGTAAGGAGAAATAGGTAAATCTACTGTTGTAACTGGATACTGTATGAGTAACTGACAGATTCAGAACGTAGAACTTCAGTAAGAATAAAATAGTAAGAGCACTGACCATTAACATGACCTCATTGATATTTATAGAAATTTCCATCCTGCAACAACAGAATACATATTCTTCTCAAACTCAATTGCAACATTCGCCAAGGCAGACCACAGTTTGAGCCATAAAATACACCTTAAGGAATTTAAAAGAAGAGAAATCATAAAAAGTATTTTGTTCTGAGGGAAAAAAGTAGTTAAATTAGAATTCAATCATAGAAAGGTAGATGCAAAATCCCACAATATTTGAAGATTAAACAACACACTTCTAAAGAACAGATGGGCTACATATGTCTCAAGAGAAAACGTATTTCAAACTAAATGAAAATGAAAATCAACTTGTCAAAATTTGTGGGATTATTTCTACTTCCAGCATGGCAATATAAGGAGATCCACAGACTTTCCAGCAAAACTAGAGAAAATTATTTAAATAAATCAAATAATCTCTGAAAAGGGACTTAAGTGCATAGCTAAGATGGAGAATATTTTTTTCCAGGAAAATCCATTCAATCTCAACAAGAACAATGAGTCTGGCATTTGAACCACCAAAGCTCCCACCCTCCCTCACTCTCAGTGATACAGACAAGTTTTTGTGAGGACATATTTTTTCATTCTAGTGGATAAATATCTAGGAGTGAAATTGCTGGGTCAAATGATAATTCTATATTTAATGTTTTGAAGAACTGCAAGACTTGTTTTGAAGTAGTAACAACATTTTGTATTTCCACCATCAGTGTTTGAGGATTCCAGTTTCTCTACATGTTCATCAAAACTTGGCAATTTTCTTTTTGTTGTAGTAATTTTAGGGAATGTAAATTGATATCTTCTTGTTGTTTTGATTTGCATTTCCCTGATGACTAATGATGTTGAGTATCTTTTTATGTGTTTATGGGCCATATGAATATCTTCCTTAAAGAAATGCTTATGTGTATCATTTTCCTAGTTTCAAATTAGGTTATTATTTTTTTATTAAATTATAAATATACTTTATATAATCCAGATAAAAGCCCTTTATTGAATATATGATATGCAAAATTGTCTCTGATTCTGTGACTTTTTTCACTTTCTTGATAGCATGATTTAAAAGACAAAGTTTGTAGTTTTGATGAGGTTGAATTTTTCTTTTGTTGATTGTAGTTTTGGTGTAATATCTAAGAATCTATTGGACAATCCATGGCCAAGAAGACAGACCCTTATGTTTCTCCGAAGAGATTTTTACACACACACACACACACACACACACACACACACACATACTTTTTTGTGTCTGTGTGGGTCTGTTTTGTGTCTATGTGAGTCTCAGCCTATTGATAGTGACCCTATCAGCTGAGAATGCCTGGGGCACTCAACTTATGCTAATGTAAAGGATATTGTGTTTTTAATTTTGAATCCTAGTTGTTTATTTAACACAATGTGGGTAAAATTGCAATATTTCCAGAGTCTCTTGTCTGGCCTTAGTGCTTCTCCATATCTACTTCCAAGGGGTGGAGAGAAATAGTCCATCTCCATATCAATAGGTTATTACAGAGGGTATATCTGGACCAGAGAGGTTTGGTGGGGCCCCTCTTTGCAGCCAGGTCATGAGAGACACAGTTGAACAGAAATGGGCAACTCCTTGTAAGCAAGAAATGGGTTTCTCCTGCTTTATTTCAACCTTTGACTGATTTCAGCTTCAAAGGTAATTTGCCTGGGGCTGGGAACATATTTTCCCCCAGAGTTACACATATTTAATATCATGTTTTCAGACTCTGGCATTACAAACTAAGAAAAAATTCAACCCACTAAAACTTTCTTATAGCTTGCTGTATTCTTTTCCTGTGCTTTTTCATACTTTAAGGTAAAACTATTCTCTTTTTACTTGAAAACAAAAGCATAAACATAGTTATAGTGCTGTCAATTGAAACTGATATAGTATTAAACACTCATATTTATTTCAACATTGTTTCATAGATAAAAGTGGGAAGTAAATAAGAACTGTGTGCTATATACAAGCATTTGATTAAAGAAACAATACTTATAAATACATATAACACAATTATTTATAGCCATTGATGTCATTTTAAAACCTTCACTGAAAATTAGTCAAAGATATAAGCTACTCTATAACATTTAGAAATAAAAAGCAAAATATGTAAATTTAATACTATGTTTAGTAAGCAGTTTCATTATTTATTCTTACTAAGTATGTAGGTATCCAGTGATCATTAATTAGTCAATTTAATATTATTGCAACACATTATGCAACACTGTTGATTTTAAGAAGTGGTCAGAATAAATAATTTAATGAAACAATTTATATTTTTCATAATCTTAAGCACTATCTAGAAGTAATACTAGCCTATTGATCATTAAAATTTTAGCAAAAAAGTAGCCTCAGATTAGTCTCATAGAAAAAAATCAGAAAATTTTATGAAAATTACAATATATGCTTGTATTATTCACCACACTGATGCACTCAATGAAAAGAAATATAGATTATTCATAACTCAATAATTTTGAATCAAAATTATTAAACCAATATAACTTTTCAAATGATTGACCTTAATTATGTGAACTTGGAAGCTTACATTAAGATGTTTCTGATAGCAGTTTCTGTATGAAGGATTACTTTTTATAGCCTCACTTTAAAAACCACAAGTTATTTTCCTTATTTTCTGTGAATTTGGGAAATATTACATTTTGTAAGTATTTATATTTATTATCTGCTAATTAGAATGGAGCTTCTTCACTGTCAAAAATGTAATAATCTAATTTATAAATACCCTCTGGAAATAGGGAAATATTTCAAACTCATGCAATGAAAGGTAATGTTTCTGAATTATACATGCACTGACAGGCAGATCTTTAGCTAACTTAAAAATGTAAGGCTACAGTTCAAAAGTAAACTAGAAACATAAAAGCATATTGCTATATTTAATCAAACAAAGAACAAAATGACTAACAAACTGAATTCTCAGATACTTCTCAGCCAGAGAGAGTAAATTTCCATTATTCATTCAAAAGAGGTCACAAAATGGAGAAATCATAAAACCAAATTCTCATTCATTGCAGCAAACAATGAGGAAGAATACATTGGCCATATGCCCATCAGAAACAAAAACAAAAAAGCAATAGGAATAGAAACAGTCAGCTATATTAAAGTTCTAATGCAATTTGGGATAAACTTCAAGAACCAACAAAAGACATGCTTAGGCTTAGACTACTAGGTGTACATATTCAGCAATACGGTTTAGTTGATGCCATCAGTTCCATCTATTTGGGCGTCTTAAACTCCAAAGCTGTTCAAATATAATTTTTAAAAGATTAAAACACATGATTCCTATGCAAAGATGAAGTGAACATGTATGAATTATCTTATTTAATTTATTAATGAGGAACCAGTAAGATTTGAAAACTTCCTCAAATTTCATGGGAGAAGCTAGCTTATTTATAAGCAATTTAATAAATTACTGTTAGAATATGATTAAAGAGTCTAACATAAATATGGTTAATGTCTATATGGCCATAGTCTGTAGCATATGGGATACATTTTCACTAAACAAAAGTATATCTCTACCATACAGTAATCTATAAGTGAATATGTAACCTTGCTATGTCTGTGATCTTTAATAGTAAATATTGATTAAAACAAAATACATTGCCCTAGATAGTCTTTGGCTGGCCTTCATTACCATGTGTGATTGAAAGAAACTATTACCTTCTTTGTATGCCTTGTTTCCAAATATTTGATACATTTTCATTAGAGTTAGTAAAATCAAAGTCCATTAGAGAGCTCTGCAAATTTCCTTGAGATGTATTTGTAGTCTAAGGGTTCAAAAAAAAGATAAACCACATTTTATCTTGTATGTTGAATACTTCATTTCCTTCCAGGAAATCTGAGTATTCCCATGGACTTCAAGTTTGGCATAGCAAATCCTTAAGTCAAAGTTATAGTTACTAACCCAGTCATGATACTGAATACATTGAAAAGCAGAAGAGAACCAAAGGTTGGTTGTATGATTAGTGCCTGCCTCTTCTGAATATATTTCCATCTAGGAACCTCACTATTTCTACTCCTAAACTGTAGTGAATGGGGAGGGGAAAAGCATCAATTTCATTTCAAAATTTTGTCAAGGAGAAAGCATAATTTGATCATTAAAATATTTTGGATTATTTTGCTTTAATATACAAATAAACAAATCAGGGAATTTTTAAGAATGATAAAGCATGTTAATAGTAATTATAACAGATTAATAGTCATAAACTAGGACTATATTAGACAGATCAGGATACATGCTTACCCTGTAAGCATCAGGATGCATGCTTGCCTTGTAAGAAAAATTGAAATTGCTTACAAAATACTAAAAACTGGATCTGTCATTGCAGTAAAAGAACATATTTTTATATTCTATTATGCTCATATTTTATCTAATCAGTGAATATTTCAATTTGTTAAAAGGTATTTAATCTTATTAATTGCATTTAATTGTGTGTTGGTTTGATATGATTTCAAATCCACCTGTTTATGACAAAAACAAAGAATATTTTTATAAGTAAATTTGTTTTGATATAAGAATGAAGTAGGTTGTGTCAGGATGTCATCATCTTATCTGTTCTCACTGATAAGAACCCAGAAGCTCAGCTGCTGAAAGGCCCCAATGGTGGCTTATCAATAAAAACATATACAGAAGCAACTTGGCAAGGGGACATTTAGACTACAAATACTGAGAGTTTGTGAGGACAACCCAAGAGTGTTCTGTCTGGGCAAGGCTATGCTTTGCTGATCTAAACAGCTCTCTGAAGATCTTGGGGCATTAACTCCTGCTACAGTAAAGTAAAAGGTTTTACTGGCAGTAGTGAAAACCTTGTGCTAGTCCCATGAAGGGGATCTCTTTGCCCATCAGCATCAGCATTGTCATTCTCCAGCAAAATGCTGTAGCAATAGGAAACTTACTTTTGTTCTGGTAGCTGAATGTCTGCTCTCGGTTAAGCCATGTCTCCCAAGAACCAAGTCCTGTTAAAGTACAAAACTAAATTTGGAATTAATTCTTTTCAAATCCTCTTGCCTGGACCAATATTGTGATTAATCTAGCACTGATTTAGAGTATGTTATTTCTTTATTGGCTTACTAGGAGAGATTGTTCTGCATGCTATTGGCTTGTGAAATTCCAACAGTGAACCTGTGTTAGATAAATTGCTAGCAACTCAGTCTTTGAACATTAATTTGCTCCCAAAACAAAGCAAATGGAAAACATCATAGAAGTGGGTTAAGATAAATCATGAGTAACTGTCTTTGATGTTAGAAAGAAAATATTTTAAAATAAAAAACATGATTAAATAAGTGTCAGTTCTAGAAAGAGTATGAAATTACATATTTTTTCACAATTACTCTGAGGACTTGAGTTCCTTACTTTTTTATGGCATAGAATTGGCACTTCTAAAAAAATTAGATGTTACATCATATAAGATAGTGAATAATTTGTCATTTATATCCCCACTTAACCCTACTGTTGTTTCTGGGTGCAGATTATACCATGCCTTTTTAAGAAATCAAAGGGGATAGCTACTACTCCCATAAAGTCTATACTTGATTAATCAGTCACTCTTTAAAATAAAAATTCTTTAACAAGTTGGCTGCTGCTGATTAGACAATAGAGATGAAGGGGGTCAAGGAATACATGAATGTCTGCAACCATCTCCAGACTTATGGAGTAAATAATTTTAATAATTAAAAGAAACAGATCTTCCAGTATGAAAACTTGAAACAAAACCACTAAGTAGGGAAGGATGGAATTGGAAACCCCCAATAAATTGCTATCTTAGACTAATACCATATTTAAAACTTACCATCAAGAAAATTGAGTTTAAATTATTTGTACAGAGTAGTCATCTCTCAGAGTTCAAATAGTACATGGAAATTATCCTTTGAAGAAGTAGCTGAATTAAAAAAAATAGGATAATCTGTAGAAGGTCTGAAATAAACTTTGTGTACAGTAAGGTTCTTATTGGCATTGTCTTTCCCTCTTATACCACCTTATTCTTATTCCCTCACAGCCTAGCTACCAACATCACCACTATTACTACAACCATTCATTCATTAACATGTCTACTCCATCATTCTAACAAAGGACCCCTTAATAATAAGAATATATTTTTATGAGTTTATTTGAATCCTTGAAAGTTGGCAACACACAAGTCAAGAACAGAAAAGAAGAGGAAATTTATTAGTCTCAAGCTTTAAATGACATATAGTGGAAGTGATCTCACATGAGAGAAATACAGGTATAAGTATTTCTTTTTGGAACAAAAATTGAAAATTCCAGCCCAGAGAAATTTTATATATTAGCAAAGAAGCAATGTGTCTCCATTGTTATTTATTATCTAAGTGGTTCCCTTATTTGTTAAAATTCTGCCTGAGGGGATTCTTTAGTAACAGGTCCCAATATCTGCATGTAATACCAAGTCCCTTCTTATTTTATTTGAGATTCTCAAAATATTGCCCCTGTTACTGACATTGTTGAAATGGTAGAAAGATTAAATGTTCTTTTTTACATAAGCTTAAAAATAACCCCCTTGAGGGACAATGGAAAATTCATTTAATGTGGTTATAGGGTAATTTCCTCTTCAATATTTAATCTTGTCTTCCAGAGAACTACAATTTTAATTTTCCCTCATTCTTGAAGTTAAAGGGAAGTAGGAACTAATGCCTTAACATTACTGCATTATTTATTTTCTCACATATATTTCTCTGAATCAGTTAAAAAAAGTCCCCAAAACAATTCTTCAAGAAATTTAGAAAGTGGGACACTTGAATAAAGATATATATCTATTTTTTTTGGCCTTTTAAAAAAATTTTGGTATCAATAATCTACAATTACATGAGCGACATTATGGTTACTAGAATCCCCCCATTATCAAGTCCCCACCACATACCCCATTACAGTCACTGTCCAGCGTAGTAAGATGCTACAGAGTTACTACTTGTCTTCTCTGTGAGATACTGCCTCCCCCATTCCCCACCCACCTACATTATTTGTGCTAATAGTAATACCCCTTTTTTACCCCTTCCCATCCCTTCCTACCCATCCTCTCAAGTTCCTTTCTCTTTGGTAACTGTTAATCCATTCTTTGGTTCTGTGAGTCTGCCTCTGTTTGTTCCTTCAGTTTTTTCTTTGTTCTTTTACTAAACAGATGAGTGAAATCACTTGATACTTGTCTTTCTCCACCTGGCTTATTTCACTGAGCATAATACCCTCTAGCTCCGTCCATGTTGTTGCAAATGGTAGGATTTGTTTTCTTCTTGTGACTGAATAATATTCCATTGTGTATATGTACCACATCTCCTTTATCCATTCATCTATTGATGGACACTTAGGTTGCTTCCAATTCTTGGCTATTGTAAATAGTGCTGTGATAAACATAGGTCTGCATATGTCTTTTTCAAACATGAACTGCATTCTTAGGGTAAATTTCTAGGGGTGGAATTCCTGGGTCAAATGGTATTTCTGTTTTACTTTTTGAGGAACCTCCACAATGCTTTCCACAATGGTTGAACTATTTTATATTCCCACCAGCAGGGTAGGAGGGTTCCCTGTTCTCCACATCCATGCCAACATTTTTTGTTGTTTCTCTTTTGGATGGTGGCCATCCTAATTAGTGTGAGGTGATATCTCATTGTGGTTTTAACTTGCATTTCTCTGCTGATTAGTGACGTGGAGTATCTTTTCATGGGCCTGTTGGCCATTTGAATTTTTCTTTGGAGAACTGTCTGTTCAGATCCTCTGCCCATATTTTAATTGCATTCTTTGCTTTTTGTTTGTTGAGCCATGTGAGCTCTTTGTATATTTTGGATGTCAGTCCCTTATGAGATATGTCATTTATGAATATATTCTCCAAAATTAGGATGCCTTTTTGTTCTATTGATGGTGTCCTTTGCTGTATAGAAGTATTTCATCTTGATACAGTCTCACTTGGTCATTTTTTCTATTGTTACCCTTGCCTGTGGAGATATGTTCATGAAAAAGTTGCTCATGTTTATGTCCAAGAGATTTTTGCCTATGTTTTTTCTAAGAGCTTTCTGGTTTCATGACTTACATTCAGGTCTTTAATACATTCCAAGTTTCCTTTGCTGTATGGGGTTAGACAATAATCCAGTTTCATTCTCTTACATGTAGCTGTCTAGTTTTGCCAACACCAGCTGTTGAAGAGTCTGTCATTTCCCCACTGTATATCCATGGATCCTTTATCATATATTAAAGACCACATATGTTTAGGTTAATATCTGAACTCTCTATTCTGTTCCACTGGTCTGTGGGTCTGTTCTTGTGCCAGTACCAAATTGGCTTGATTACTGTGGCTTTGTAGTAGAGCTTGAAGCTGGGAAGCAAGCTCCCCCATGCTTTATTCTTCCTTCTCAGGATTGCTTTGGCTATTTGGGATCTTTTGTGGTTCCATATGAATTTTAAAACTATTTGTTCGAGTGCACTGAAGAATGCTATTGGTACTTTGATGGGGATTACATTGAATCTGTAGATTGCTTTAGGCAGAATGGCCATTTTGACTATATTAATTCTTCCTAGCCAAGAGCATTGGATTAATTTCCATTTCTTAGTGTCCTCTTTAATTTCTCTTAAGAGTGTCTTGTAGTTTTCAGGGTATAGGTCTTTCACTTAATTGGTTAGGTTTATTCTTAGGGATTTTATTCTTTTTGATGCAATTGTGAGTGGAATTGTCCTCTTTTCTCTTTCTGCTAGTTCATCCTTAGTGTATAAGAAAGCAACAGATTCCTGTGTATTAATTTTGTATTCTGCAACTTTGCTGAATTTAGATATTAGTTCTAGTAGTTTTGGAGTGAAGTCTTTAGGGTTTTTATGTACAATATTGTGTCATCTTCAAATAGTGACAGTTTGATTTCTTCTTTACCAATCTGGATGCCTTTTATTCCTTTGTTTTGTCTAATTACCATGGCTAAGACCTCCATTACTATGTTAAATAAAAGTGGGGAGAGTGGGTATCCCTGCCTTGTTCCCAATCTTACATGAAAAGCTTTCAGCTTCTCACTGTTAAGTATGATGTTGACTGTGGGTTTGTCATATATGGCCTTTATTATGTTGAGGTACTTGCCCTCTATACTCATTTTGCCGAGAGTTATTATCATGAATGGATGTTGAATTTTGTCGAATGCTTTTTCAGCATCTATGGAGATGATCATGTGGTTTTTGTCCTTCTTTTTGTTGATGTGATGAATGATGTTGATGGATTTTCAAATGTTGTACCATCCTTGGATCCCTGAGATGAATCACACTTTATCATGGTGTATGACACCCTTGATGTGTTTTTGAATTTGGTTCCTAATATTTTGTTGAGTACTTTTGCATCTATTTTCATCAGGGATATTGGTCTGTAATTTCCTTTTTTTGTGTGGTGTCTTTGCCTGGTTTTGGTATTAGAGTGATGCTGGCTTCATAGAATGACTTTGGAAGTATTCCCTCCTATTATTTGGGAAACTTTAAGGATAATGGGTATTATTTCTTCTCTATATGTCTGATAAAATTCAGGGGTGAATCCACCTGGTCCGGGGTTTTTTTTCCTTAGTAGTTTTTTGATTACTGATTCAATTTCACTGCTGGTAATTGGTCTGTTTAGATTTTCTGTTTCTTCCTTGGTCAGTCTTGGAAGGTTATATTTTTCTTGGAAGTTGTCCATGTCTTCGAGGTTATCAAGTTTTTTAGCATATGGATTCTCATAGTATTGTCCAATAATTCTTTGTATTTCTGTGGGGTCCTTGTGATGTTACATTTCTCATTTCTGACTCTGTTGATGTGTGTAGATTCTCTTTTTCTCTTAATAAGTCTGGCTAGGGGCTTATCAATTTTGTGTATTTTTTCAAAGAACCAGCTCTTGGTTTCATTGATTTTTCTATTGCTTTATTCTTCTGAATTTTATTTATTTCTTCTATGATTTTTATTATGTCCGTCCTACAGACTTTGGGCTTCATTTGTTCTTCTTTTTCCAATCTCAATAATTGTGACTTTAGACTATTCATTTGGGATTGTTCTTCCTTCTTTAAATAGGCCTGGGATGCTATATACTTTCCTCTCAGAACTGCCTTCACTGCATCCCACAGAATTTGGGGCTTTGTGCTGTTGTTGTCATTGGTCTCCATATATTGTTGGATCACTATTTTTTTTTTTTACTTTTTTTTTTTTTTTATTGAAGGGTAGTTGACAACAGTATTGCATTACATTAGTTTCAGGTATACAACACAGTGATTCAACATTTATATACATTATAATTCTAGGTACCAGGTATCACCATACCAAGTTGTTACAATATTTTGACTATATTCCTTATGCTATACATTACATCCCGGTTACTTATTTATTTTACAATTGGAAGTGTGTTTATATATATATATTTTGTGAGGGCATCTCTCATATTTATTGATCAAATAGTTGTTAACCACAATAAATTTCTGTATAGGGGGGTCAATACTCAATGCACAATCATTAATCCACCCCAAGCTTAATTTTCGTCAGTCTCCAATCTTCTGATGCATAACGAACAAATTCTTACATGGAGTACAAATTCTTACAAAGTGAATAAGTTACATGGTGAACAGTGCAAGGGCAGTCATCACAGAGGCTTTCGGTTTTGTTCATGCATTATGAACTATACACAGTCAGTTCAAATATGAATATTCATTTGATTTTTAAACTTGATTTATATGTGGATACCACATTTCTCTATTATTATTATTTTTAATAAAATGCAGAAGTGGTAGATAGATACGAGATAAAGGTAGAAAACAGAGTTTAGTGTTGTAAGAGAGCAAATGTAGATGATCAGGTGTGTGCCTGTAGACTATGTGTTAATCCAAGCTAGACAAGGTCAATAAAACATACACGTATGCAGAAGATTTCTCTCAGAACAGGGGGGGTGAGGTTCTAAGCCTCACCTCTGTTGATCCCCAATTTCTCACCTGATGGCCCCCCTGCGACTGTGCCTGTCTTAGGTTGTTCCTCCCTTGAGGAATCTTACCAGTCTCTGGCTAACCAGTCATCTTCCGGGGCCATACAGGGAAATGTTAAGTTGGTGAGAGAGAAGCCTTATTGTTTGAAAAGGTTAGCTTTTTACTTCTTTGCATATTTATGCCCTGTGGCTTCTATGCCCAGCATTTGTCTTGAGGTGTCTTTACCAGTTGGAAGAATTATGATATTCGGTAAATTCGACATGTGGCACGAGTTCTATTTAAAGGTTGTGATTAGTTAGGAAGAAGAAAAGCTATAGAAGTAGCAGGCAGAAGAAAACCTGGGAAGATTGATTATTTCTTTGACATATCTTCTTGTAGAGTAACTTCAGCATGGATAGGTTTTAAACTACTATTTAAATTGTGCACACACATTAACATAATAGGAATATAGTTACCAAACCAAAGCATACCTGTAATTACCAGCCATCTCCAGTGAAACCAAGAAAACCAGTTAGGCACCTTAGGCATTTGTGAAAACTTATCTATGATATGGTGGATATTGTCCGACTGAACTTAAACAGTCTGAGAGAATTCAGATAAACTAGAACAACCCATTCCTTGGGACTGTTCATATCCCATATGTTCTTTTAACGATAAATAGTCTGTGGTTGTAAGATTTTGGACTGCTACAATTTGCACTTCTCCTAATCCTTGGTTGAATTCCAACAGTATAGATCCAGTCCAATTTTTGTTTTACTGTATGCACAGGCCAGCGTAGATATCTCCTTCATCATTCCCATGGCAAGTCCAGGAACTGGTGGGTTGAGTGCATCTACACCTGTGACAGTGTGTGGATCTTTGTTAGAGTTTTTTTTTTTTTTTTGCTGATCATCTTCTGTCATGAGTCTTCCAGAGAGTGCTGATGTTGGAAGTTCTTTTTCATATCGTATCTTAGTTCATTTTCGGGGTAGCCAAATTAGGCTTTGATCCTCTGTATAAACACTAACAGACCCTTTGCCTACACTTTTATATGCCCTTTATATCATTGTGTAGAACTCATTAGAGGTCACCACATAGGAACTGCTTTTTTTTTTTTTAATCATTAATCTACACTTACATGATGAATACCTTGTTTACTAGGCTCTCCCCTATACCAGGTCCCCCCTATATACTCCTTTACAGTCACTGTCCATCAGCGTAGCAAGCTGTTTTAGAATCACTACTTGTCTTCTCTGTGTTGTACAGCCCTCCCCTTTCTCACACCCCGCTATGGATGCTAATCTTAATACCCCTCTTTTTCTACCCCCCCTTATCCCTCCCTACCCACCCATCCTCCCCTGTCCCTTTCCCTTTAGTTCCTGTTAGTCCATTCTTGAGTTCTGTGATTCTGTTGCTGTTTTGTTCCTTCAGTTTTTCCTTTGCTTTTATATTCCACAGATGAGTGAAATCATTTGGTATTTCTCTTTCTCTGCTTGGCTTGTTTCACTGAGCATAATACCCTCCAGCTCCATTGATGTTGCTGCAAATGGTTGGATTTGCCCTTTTCTTATGGCTGAGTAGTATTCCGTTGTGTATATGTACCACATCTTCTTTATCCATTCATCTATCGATGGACATTTAGGTTGCTTCCAATTCTTGGCTATTGTAAATACTGCTGCAATAAACATAGGGTTACATTGGTCTTTCTCATACTTGATTGCTGCATTCTTAGAGTAAATTCCTAGGAGTGCAATTCCTGGGTCAAATGGTATGTCTGTTTTGAGCATTTTGATGTACCTCCATATTGCTTTCCACAATGGTTGAACAAGTTTACATTCCCACCAGCAGTGTAGGAGGGTTCCCCTTTCTCCACAGCCTCGCTAACATTTGTTGTTGTTTGTCTTTTGGATGGCAGCCATCCTTACTGGTGTGAGGTGATACCTCATTGTAGTTTTAATTTGCATTTCTCTGATAATTAGCGATGTGGAGCATCTTTTCATGTGTCTGTTGGCCATCTGTATTTCTTTTTTGGAGAACCGTCTGTTCAGTTCCTTTGCCCATTTTTTAATTGGGTTATTTGTTTTTTGTTTGTTGAGGCGTGTGAGCTCTTTATATATTCTGGACGTCAAGCCTTTATCAGATGTGTCATTTTCGAAGATATTCTCCCATACTGTAGGGTTCCTTTTTGTTCTATTGATTGTGTCTTTTGCTGTACAGAAGCTTTTCAGCTTAATATAGTCCCACTTATTCATTTTTGCTGTTGTTTTCCTTACCCGGGGAGATATGTTCAAGAAGAGGTCACTCATGTTTATGTCTAAGAGGTTTTTGCCTATGTTTTCTTCCAAGAGTTTAATGGTTTCGTGACTTACATTCAGGTCTTTGATCCATTTTGAGTTTACTTTTGTATATGGGGTTAGACAATGGTCCAGTTTCATTCTCCTACATGTAGCTGTCCAGTTTTGCCAGCACCATCTGTTGAAGAGACTGTCATTTCGCCATTGTATGTCCATGGCTCCTTTATCAAATATTAATTGACCATATATGTCTGGGTTAATGTCTGGATTGTCTAGTCTGTTCCATTGGTCTGTGGCTCTGTTCTTGTGCCAGTAACAAATTGTCTTGATTACTATGGCTTTATAATAGAGCTTGAAGTTGGGGAGTGAGATCCCCCCTACTTTATTCTTCTTTCTCAGGATTGCTTTGGCTATTCGGGGTCTTTGGTGGTTCCATATGAATTTTTGAATTATTTGTTCCAGTTCATTGAAGAATGTTGCCGGTAGTTTCATAGGGATTGCATCAAATCTGTATATTGCTTTGGGCAGGATGGCCATTTTGACGATATTAATTCTTCCTAGCCATGAGCATGGGATGCGTTTCCATCTGTTAGTGTCCCCTTTAATTTCTTTTAAGAGTGACTTATAGTTTTCAGAATATAAGTCTTCCACTTCTTTGGTTAGGTTTATTCCTAGGTATTTTATTTTTTTTGATGCAATTGTGAATGGAGTTGTTTTCCTGATTTCTCTTTCTGTTGGTTCATTGTTGGTATATAGGAAAGCCACAGATTTCTGTGTGTTGATTTTGTATCCTGCAACTTTGCTGTATTCCGATGTCAGTTCTAGTTGTTCTGGGGTGGAGTCTTTAGGGTTTTTTATGTACAGTATCATGTCATCTGCAAATAGTGACAGTTTGACTTCTTCTATGCCAATCTGGATTCCTTGTATTTTTTTGTTTTGTCTGATTGCCGTGGCTAGGACCTCCAGTACTATGTTAAATAACGGTGGGGAGAGTGGGCATCCCTGTCTAACTCCCGATCTCAGCAGAAATGCTTTCAGCTTCTCGCTATTCAATATAATGTTGGCTGTGGGTTTTTCATAGATGGCCTTTATTATGTTGAGGTACTTGCCCTCTATTCCCATTTTGCTGAGAGTTTTTATCATGAATGGATGTTGAACTTTGTCAAATGCTTTTTCAGCATCTATGGAGATGATCATGTGGTTTTTGTCTTTCTTTTTGTTGATGTGGTGGATGATATTGATGGACTTTCGAATGTTGTGCCATCCTTGCATTCCTGGGATGAATCCCACTTGGTCATGGTGTACGATGGTTTTGATGTATTTTTGAATTCGGTTTGCTAAAATTTTGTTGAGTATTTTTGCGTCTACGTTCATCAGGGATATTGGTCTGTAGTTTTCTTTTTTGGTGGGGTCTTTGCCTGGTTTTGGTATTCGGGTGATGTTAGCTTCATAGAATGAGTTTGGGAGTATCCCCTCCTCTTCTATTTCTTGGAAAACTTTAAGGAGAAATGGGTATTATGTCTTCCCTGTATTTCTGATAAAATTCCGAAGTAAATCCATCTTGCCCGGGGGTTTTGTTCTTTGGTAGTTTTTTGATTACCGCTTCAATTTCGTTGCTTGTAATTGGTCTGTTTAGGTTTTCTGTTTCTTTATGGGTCAGTCTTGGAATTTTTTATTTTTCTAGGAAGTTGTCCATTTCTCCTAGGTTTCCCAGCTTGTTAGCATATAGGTTTTCATAGTAGTCTCTAATAATTCTTTGTATTTCTGCAGGGTCCGTCGTGATTTTTCCTTTCTCATTTCTGGTACTGTTGATTTGTGTTGACTCTCTTTTCCTCTTAATAAGTCTGGCTAGAGGCTTATCTATTTTGTTTATTTTCTCGAAGAACCAGCTCTTGGTTTCATTGATTTTTGCTATTGTTTTATTCTTCTCAATTTTATTTATTTCTTCTCTGATCTTTATTATGTCCCTCCTTCTGCTGACCTTAGGCCTCATTTGTTCTTCTTTTTCCAATTTCGATAGTTGTGACATTAGACCGTTCATTTGGGATCGCTCTTCCTTTTTTAAATATGCTTGGATTGCTATATACTTTCCTCTTAAGACTGCTTTTGCTGTGTCCCACAGAAGTTGGGGCTTAGTGTTGTTGTTGTCATTTGTTTCCATATATTACTGGATCTCCATTTTGATTTGGTCATTGATCCATTGATTATTTAGGAGCGTGTTGTTTAGCCTCCATGTGTTTGTGCGCCTTTTTGCTTTCTTTGAACAGTTTATTTCTAGTTTAATGCCTTTGTGGTCTGAAAAGTTGGTTGGTAGGATTTCAAACTTTTGGAATTTTCTGAGGCTCTTTTTGTGGCCTAGTATGTGGTCTATTCTGGAGAATGTTCCATGTGCACTTGAGAAGAATGTGTATCCTGTTGCTTTTGGATGTAGAGTTCTGTAGATGTCTATTAGGTCCATCTGTTCTAATGTGTTGTTCAGTGCCTCTGTGTCCTTACTTATTTTCTGTCTGGTGGATCTGTCCTTTGGAGTGAGTGGTGTTTTGAAGTCTCCTAGAATGAATGCATTGCATTCTATTTCCTCCTTTAGTTCTATTAATATTTGTTTCAGTTATGTTGGTGCTCCTGTATTGGGTGCATATATATTTATAATGGTTATATCCTCTTGTTTGACTGAGCCCTTTATCATTATGTAATGTCCTTCTTTGTTTTTTGTTACTTTCTTTATTTTGAAGTCTGTTTTGTCTGATACCAGAATTGCAACACCTGCTTTCTTCTCTCTGTTGTTAGCTTGAAATATCTTTTTCCATCCCTTGACTTTAAGTCTGTGCGCATCTTTGGGTTTGAGGTGAGTCTCTTGTAAGCAGCATATGGATGGATCTTGCTTTTTTATCCATTCTATTACTCTGTGTCTTTTGATTGGTGCATTCAGTCCATTAACATTTAGGGTGATTATTGAAAGGTATGAATTTATTGCCATTGCAGGCTTTAAGTTTGTGGTTACCAAAGGTTTAGGGTTAGCTTCTTTACTATCTTACTGTCTAACTTAACTCGCTTGCTGAGCTATTATAAACACAGTCTGATGATTCTTTATTTCTCTCCCTTCTTCATATGTTGGGTGTTTTGTTGTGTGCTCTTTTTAGGGGTTCTCCCATCTAGAGCAATCCCTGTAGGATGCCCTGTAGAGGTGGTTTGTGGGAGGCAAATTCCCTCAACTTTTGCTTGTCTGGGAATTGTTGAATCCCTCCTTCATATTTAAATGATATTCGTGCTGAATACAGTAGTCTTGGTTCGAGGCCCTTCTGTTTCATTGCATTAAGTATATCATGCCATTCTCTTCTGGCCTGTAGGGTTTCTGTTGAGAAGTCTGATGATAGCCTGATGGGTTTTCCTTTGTAGGTAACCTTTTTTTTCTCTCTGTCTGCCTGTAATACTTTGTCCTTGTCTTTGATCTTTGCCATTTTAATTATTATGTGTCTTGGTGTTGCCCTCCTTGGATCCCTTGTCATGGGAGTTCTGTGTACCTCTGTGGTCTGACATTCCATTTCTTCCCCTAGTTTGGGGAAATTTTCAGCAATTATTTCTTCAAAGACATTTTCTATCCCCTTTTCTCTCTCTACTTCTTCTTAGATACCTGTGATTCTTATATCGTTCCTTTTCATTTGGTCACTCAGCTCTCTTAAAATTCTTTCATTCCTGGAGATCCTTTTATCTCTCTCTGCATCAGCTTCTCTGCGTTCCTGTTCTCTGTTTTCTAGTCCATTAATGGTCTCTTGCATCTCGTCCATTCTGTTTTGAAGTCCTTCCAGAGCTTGTTTTATTTCTGAATTCTCCTTCCTTAGCTCTTGCATATTTCTCTGCAAGTCCATCAGCATGGTTATGACTTTTGTTTTGATTTCTTTTTCAGTAAGACTGGCTAAATCTATCTCCCCAGATTCCTTCTCAGGGGAAGATGTAGCAGATGCCGAAGCTGTCTTGGTTAGTCTTGTCTGGATCATATTTTTTTGCCTTTTCATGTTGACAGGTGCTATTGACTGTCAGCTTGGAGGGCCAAAATTTTCACTTGCTACTGGCCTTTCTTTACTGGGACAACTGCGACCCCTAGTGGCTTGTGTTGGGTAATTGCGTGTAGAGTGGGTCTTTGTGTCTTGCCTGGCCGGAAGGGAGAAATTTCCCTTTCTGTGGGCGGAATTTGTCTCAGGCTGCTTCTCTGCTTTCGCAGCGCCCGGTGGGGTAATGGAAGGGGGGGCTGCTTGACTGTTTGCCTCCGTGAGGGTTCTCAGAGCTGTTGCCCAGGGGTTTAATGCACCCGGTTTTCCCTGTAATTTCCAGCTGCTGTACTGTGACCTGGGTTGTTTCCATCAAGCTGTTAAGTCCCTGTCCCTTTAAGACTTTCAAAAAGCCCCCGCTTTTCTTTGTCACAGGGGCATCAGCTTCGGCACCCGCTCAGAGGTCTTACTCCCTGTTCCCCCAGTATCCAGGGCCCCCTGGGCACGTACTGTGTCTGCACTCTGGCCCGGATGGATGGGGCTGGGTGTTCGGCAGTCCTGTGCTCCGTCTCCCTCCCGCTCTGCCTATTCTTCTCCCGCCGGGAGCTGAGGGGAGGGGAGCTTGGGTCCCGCCGGGCCGGGGCTTGTATCTTACCCCTTTCACCAGTCGCTGGGTTCTCGCTGGTGTAGCTGCAGTCTAGCCACTGTCCTGTGTCTTCTGGTCTCTCTTTTAGGGCTAGTTGTGTTTGTTGTATTTTCAAAAGTATATATGTTTTTGGTAGGAGATTCCCACTGTCCTACTCATGCCGCCATGTTGGCTCCGCCCCTCTGATCTCTATTTTAATTTGGTCATTGATCCATTGATTATTTAGGATCATATTGTTAAGGGTCCATGTGTTTGTGAGCATTTTTGTTTTCTTTGTACAATTTATTCCAGTTTTATACCTTTGTGATCTGAGAAGTTGTTTGGTACAATTTGAATCTTTTTGAATTTACTGAGGCTCTTTTTGTGGCCTAGTATGTGGTCTATTCTGGAAAATGTTCTATGTGCACTTGAGAAAAATGTATAACCTGCTGCTTTTGGTTGTAGACTTCTGTAGATATCTGTTAGGTACATCTGTTCTAGTGTGCTGTTCAGTGCCTCTGTTTCCTTTTTTATTTTCTGTCCTGTTGATCTGTCCTTTGGAGTGAATGGTGTGCTTAAGTCTCCTAAAATGATTGGATTGCATTCTATTTCCTCCTTTGATTTTTAGTATCTGTTTCACATATGTTGGTACTCCTGTTTTGGGTGCATATATATTTATAATGGTTATATCTTCTTGTTGGACTGACCTCTTTATCAGTATGTAAAGTCCTTCTTTGTCTCTTGTTACTTTTGTTGTTTTGAAGTCTATTTTGTCTGATACAAGTACTGCAACACCTGCTTTTTTCTCCCTATTGTTTGCATGAAATATCTTTTCCCACCCCTTCACTTTTAGACTGTATGTCTTTAGTTTTGAGGTGAGTCTTTTGTAAGCAGCATATAGATAGGCATTGCTTTTTTATCCATTCTTTTACTCTGTGTCTTTTGATTGATGGATTCATTCCACTTACATTTAGGGTGATTATCGATATATATGTACTTTTTGTCATTGCAGTCTTTGTATTCGTGGTTATCAAAGGTTCAAGGGTAGCTTCTTTACTACCTAACTGTGTAACTTTAACTCACTTATTAAGCTATTATAAAGACAGTTGGATGGTTCTTTATTTCTCTTCTTTCTTATTCTTCCTCATCCCCTGTTTCTATATTAAGTGTTTTATTCTGTTCTCTTTTGTCTTTCCTTTGATTGCTTTTGTGGATAGTTCATTTTATTTTTTGCCCATAGTTAGAATTTGGTTGGCCTACTTTCTTTGCTGTTATTTTATTTTCTCTGGTGACATATATTTAGCCTTAGGAGTACTTCCATCTAGAGCAGTCCCTTTAAAATACCCAATAAAGGTGGTTTCTTGGAGGCAAATTCCCTCATCTTTTGCTTATCTAGAAATTGTTTAAACCCTTCTTCAAATATAAATGATAATTTTGCTAGATACAGTATTCTTGGTTCTAGGCCCTTCTGTTTCATTGCATTAAATAAATCACACCAGTCCCTTCTGGCCTGTAATATTTCTGCTGAGAAGTCTAATGATAGCCTGATGGGTTTTCCTTTTTAGATGATCTTTTCTCTCTCCCTGGCTGCCTTTAATATCTTGTCGGTCTTTGATCTTTGCTATTTTAATTATTATATATCATGGTGTTGTCCTCCTTGGATACCTTGTGTTGGGAGATCTGTGGGCTCCCATGGTCAGAGAGACTATTTCGTTCCCAATATTGGGGACGTTTTCAGCAATCATTATTTCAAAGATGCTTTCTATCCCATTTCCTCTCTCTTCTTCTTCTGGTACCCCTAATATGTGAATATTATTCTGCTTGGATTTGTCACACAGTTCTCTTAATGTTCTTTCATTTCTAGAGATCATTTTATCTCTCTCTGCCTCAGCTTCTCTATATTCCTGTTCTCTGATTTCTATTCCATTAACAGTCTCTTCCACCTTTTCCAGTCTGCTCTTAAGGCCCTCTATTGATTGTTTCATTTCTGTTATCTCCCTCCAGACTTCATCCCTTAGCTCTTGCATATTTCTCTGCAGTTCCATCAGCATAGTTTTGACTTTCATTTTTAAATCTTTTTCAGGAATATTGGTTATATCTATCTCACCAGGACCTCTCTTTGGGTTTGTTAGAGTTATTTTTGACTGAACCAGATTCTTCTGCCTTTTCATGGTGATAGAAGTGATTGCCAGCAGATGATGCATGTGTCAGCTGGGAGAACAAAGTCCCTTCCTGCCTGCTGGTCACCTTGCCCTTCTCCACTGCCTGTGCCATTTACCTGCACACAGGGAGCAGTCTCTGGGATAATATTCTGAGCTGCTGTTAGTGGGGTGGCCCTCAGGATAGCCTAGGGCACTGCAGGGTGTTGCAGACATGCCTAATGTATTCTCCTGTGAGGATGGCACCCCTTTGTGCCTTTGGACCTTGCCCCTGCTTCCTTTGCCTGTGCCGGGCAGCTTCACATGTGGTCAGCCTCTGGGTCTGGCTCAGTCAGCTGCATGCTGGGAAGAGACTCTGTGTTGTTGCTGTGGGTGGGGCTGCTTCTCAGCTTGTTCACAGAGGTGGCTGGTCAGCTGGTTTGCTTGCAGCGCTGGCAGGGGTGAATGAACAACAGGTTGCTTGTTGCCGTGAGTGGGTTCTGAGCTGCATTGCCACCCAGATGGTTAGGGTGCCTAAAGTTCCTTAAGATTCCCAGCCTGCTGGGCTGAGTGTGCCAGGATGATTTTGTCCACCTGTTAAAGCCTTGTCCTTTTAAAACTTTTTAAGCACCAGCTTTTCTTTTTTCCCAGGGGAGCTAGCTGTGGGGACCTACTCGCATTCTCCATTTCAGATTTTACTTTTCCATTTCTCTAATATCTAGTGCATCATGTGATGTGTGTCCTTGTTCCCAGTGCTGTTTACTGGGGCTGATTATTTTACAGTCCTGTGCTTCATACCCTTTTTGTGAGATGCTGAGTTCTCACAGATGTAGATGTAGCCTGGGTGTTGTATTGTATCTTTTGGTCTCTGTTTAAGAATAGTTGTATTTGCTGTATTTTTAAAAACATATATAGTTTTGGGAGGAGATTTCTGCTGCCCTACTCACACCACCATCTTGAGCACCCTTCTAATTATATATATCTTGCTGTTGCAAAAACTTTCTTTGATTAATTATTAGAAATTAAGAATACCACATGTTTATGTGATGGGGAAACTATCTTTGCACAAATTAGTTGATGGCAGTCAGACAGAAATATGTAAATTTCAACGTGTAAAATATTTATATAACCAAAATAGTTCGGCCACAGTGATATTGAAACAAGAACTGTGGGGGTAGTCAGAGTAGGGTGAGGGCCTCTGGAAAAAGCAAGGCAGGATATTTGCAGTCAGAGCAATGTAACTACATGCAAGGAAACCCCCTACTAAATCTCTGTGTTAAACATTCAGCTCTAGAGTCATTCTTCAGTGAGATCAGTTAATATTCCCCAGATAAAGAAGAGTAGCACATGTTTTATTATGCTAATCATTTATAATCATGTGTAAGATTCACCTTAGAATGCTAAAAGGCCCGGGCCTATGTGCTGACTTTCCTTCTTCAGATCTGATAGTGATTTTGCAAACTGGACAACTAATTTAGCAAGTAAGCCCAGGTATCAACAACACAGGAAAAGGCTAAAAGGATTGCACCTTAAAGATAAGATTGCATTTTAATACCCAAGAATTTAAGACATTAGAAATTCTTAACTTACTGTTTAGCAAACAATACTAACCTTGTGGGTTGGGCAGGTGGCCTTGTTTTGTATGCTCCCAGACCAAGATGCTGGTATCTCAGGGAGAAATGATCAAAGCAGGAAGTTGCTTGTGTTAAGTTAATTCTAAATATTCCGAGACCTCTTAATAAGTCCACACCCCTAAGCCTTTTTTGTGTTTTCAAAAATCCTCAACTGCCTATAAAACCCCAAGACAACGCACCACTATGGACTCTTTTGTCCCCTCCTGGCATGAGCCAGGAGCTCTGTCCTTTCACTTTATCTCTAAATAAAAGTCTGTAACTTGCTCTCCTACCTTGAATGTTTGTGTAGCTCATTCTTCGGCTTCATGAACAAAAATGCTAGCGTCAATATGCCCTGTGCACAATGGAGCAATGACTCTGATTTACCAGAGAATGAACACACATGGCCAAAATTTTATACGTACATGCAAATGGCCATTAAAATAAAAGAGAAACACTTAAATATTCCCAAACACACAAAAACAAGACTGAATTAGCCATGGTTCTTTTCATTAAATACAGTTTTAATTGTAGAGTAGTTTTATATTTGTAAAAGATTATGACAATAGTAAAGATAGTCCCTTATAACCCACACTCATTTTTTTCCTATTATCATGTCCCACATCAGTTGACATATTTGTCACAAAAATGAGCCAATATTGATGTACTATTAATAAAGTCCATTCTTTATCTAGATTTCTTTGTTTTCTACCTGATGTACTTTTTATGTTCCAGGATCCTGTCCAGAAAATGAAATACCATTTTGTCATCAAGTCTCCTTAGGCACTCTTGGTTTTGATAACTTCTCAGACATTTCTTGTATTTGATAACCTTGATGGTTCTGGGGAGTATTTGTCAGTTACTTTATGTAGAGTATCCCTTTGTAGGGATTTGTCTGACAATTTTCTCCTAATGTGTTTTGGGAAGGAAAGGTAGAAACACAAAGGGTACCATTCTCGTTGCATCATATCAAGAGTGAAAACTACAAATATGACTTATCACCTTTGATATTATCCTTGATCATATGGTTGGGTTAATAATGTTTATCTTGTGTTACCATAATAAAGTTACTCTTTTCCTTCATTTCTATTCTGTATTCTCTTTAAGGAAGTCACAATAGCCCCCACACAAGGAGTGAGCAGTGATTCTCCACCTCCTTGAGGGTGAGGTATATACATAAATTGTTTAGAATTTTTGTGCATGGGAGATTTATATCTTCCTCCTCATTTGTTTTTTTAATTTTTTAAATATTTAATCACATTTTTAACAATATGTAGCAGAAAACAGTAAGTCAAAACAATTTTTAATGGCCACATATTGCAAAATCAGATGGCTAATATTATATTTAAAAATACTTAAAGGAAAAAAAAAATGAAAGCATAGGCTATTTAAATGGGCAGCCACAGGAAAGGAAATAAAGATTACTCTTAAGTATTTGAAAAAAGTTCTTTTATCATAGTAAGACAAACACAAATTAAAACTAATGTGACCCCACTTTTGCTCCTATTGGATTGGGAAAATTGAAAACATGATAAAACTTACGTGATGAGGTTGTAGATGAAAAAGCACTGTATTACAGTGCAGTCAGGAAAAATAAATTGGTGTAACTTTCATAGATAGTTACTTTGTAATGACTATCAAAGTTAAAGATACACTCTTTGCACAGCCAAGACTACCTTTAGAAATTAATCTTATAAATACATCCATATATTTGTGAAAGTATGTGTATAAAAATATATTAATTGCAGCTTTATTTACAGTAACAAAGATTAGAAAAAACCTGAATTTCTATGACTATGGAATTGGCTTAATAAATATGGTACATAAAAACAGTGGAAAACTATGTAGCCAATAAAAATAGTCAAACCTATGAAAACTGATAAGGAATTATCTCTCATATATTTTAAGTAAAAATTGTAAAGTGTAGAAAAGTTTGTATGTTAAAATACTGTATGTATTTCTTTTAGAATATGTGTGGTATACATACCTCATATGATTACCTTAAACCTATTATATATCTAGAAAAATATATGGACACAGGTACTTGTGATTACCTCTAAGAAGGGGAACAGTGATGTGGAACAAGGTGGAAAGTAAATCTTACACTGTACTTTTTTTTGCAGGTGATTTGATTTGGAATTCTTTTTTTCCAGCTTATTTGAGACACAACAAGGCAGAAAGGAAACTTGACACTGTAATGTTTTTTGCAGGTGACTTAATTGATTTGGAATTATTTTTCCCAGCTTGAGACATAATTGACATACAACAATGTGTAAATTTAAGATAAATTTAAGGTGTAGGGGGTGATGATTTGATACATGTATATACTGTAAAATGATTATCACAATAAGGTTAGTTAACACATTCTGCATCTCCCATAATTAGCATTTTGTTGTTGCTATGGTGAGAACATTTAACATCTACCCTCAGCAACTTTCAAATATACAATACAGTGTTCTTAACTGTAGTCACCATGCTGTACATTAGATCCCCAAACTTATTCATCTTATATATGGAAGTTTGTACCCTTTGACCAACATTTCTTCATTTCTCCCAACCTCCAGACCCAGGCAACAAACAATATACTCTACTTCTATGAATTTGGCTTTTTTAATTCATCATATAAGTGAAATCACACAGTATTTGTCTTTCTCTAACATACTTCAGTCAGCATAATGCCTGAAGTTTCATTACTTATTTTGCAGCTGTCAGGATTTCCTTGTTTTTTACGCCTAAATAATTCAGCTGAAAATTATGTTTGGTCTGAAATACATAAATGTATAATTGACATATATATACACACACAAACAAACAAAAACACACTTATATACATATTCACATTTTATTTATTCATTGATCCATCAATGGATACTGAGGTTTTTCCCATGTTTTGGACACCATAACTAATGCTGCAATTACAATAGGGGTGCCGATATCTCTATAAGATGGTTATATCATCTGATTCAAGTAAATACTCAGGAGTGGGATTGCCAAATGAATGGTAGTTGTAATTTTACTTTTTTGAGAAACCCTCATACTGTTTTACATAGTGGCCATAACAATTTATATTCCAACAGTACACAGGGGTTCCCATTTAACACATCCTCTCTGGCATTTAACTGTCTTTGTGATATTAGCCATTCTACCAGATATGAGGTGATATTGTGGCTTTTGATTTTTATTTCCCTGATTATTAGGGACGTTGGACATCTTTTCACATATTTGCTGGCCATTTGATATTTTCCTTGGAAAAAATGTCTACTCAGGTCCTTTGTCCATTTTTTAAATGGATTATTTGTATTTTTGTTTTTTCCATGTCTTGATAGATTATTATTATTATTATTATTATTATTATTATTATTATTATTATTGCTATTGGATTGTTTAAATGCCTTATATATTTTGGATTTTAATCTCTTATCAGATATATAGTTTTTAAACATGTTCTCCCATTCTGTAGGTTTTCTTTCCATTTTGTTGATTTTTTTCTTTTGCTGTGCAGAAATTTTTCATTTTAATGCAGTGCTACTCATTGATTTTTGCTTTTTTGCTTGTGCTTCTGTGTCCAAAAACTCATTGCCAAGAACAATGCCAAGGATTTCTTCTCCTGTTTTCTTCTAAGATTTTATGGCTTTCAGGTCTTATGTTTAATTCCTTAATCCATTTTGAGTTAACTTTTGTAAGTGATGTAACATGAAAACTCAATTTCATTCCTCTGCACAAAATTTTCTATTTTTCCCAGCACATTTATACAAAAGATAATTCTTTACCAATGGGTATGCTTGGCTTCCTTGTGAATATTAATTGCTTCTGTATGTGTACACTTATTTCTAAGCTGTCATTTATCTTCCATTGACCTGTGTGGCAGGTTTCTTTTTTTTGGGCATCATTAATATAAAATCACATGAGCAACATGGTGGTTACTAGATTCCCCACATTATCAAGACACCACCACATACCCAAATACAGACACTGTCCATCAGCATAGTAAAGTGTTATAGAGTCACTACTTGTCTTCCCTGTGCTATACTGCCTTCCCCATGCCTCCCCCTACATTATGTGTGATAATCATAATGCCCATTATTCTCCTTATCCCTCCTTTCTCACCCACCCTCCCCAGTCCCTTTATCCCAGGTAATTGTTAGTCCATTCTTGGGTTCTGTGAGTCTGCTGTTGTTTTTTTTTATTTTTTGATTTTTTTTATTTTGGTCTCTTTAATCTACAATTACATGAAGAACATTATGTTTACTAGGCTCCCCCTTCACCAAGTCTCCCCCACAAACCCATCACAGTCACTGTCCATCAGCATAGTAAGATGATGCAGAATCACTACTCCTCTTCTCTGTGTTGCACAGCCCTCCCCGTGCCCCCTCCACTACACATACTAATCATAATGCCCCCTTTCTTTTTCCCCCGCCCTTATCCTTCACTTCCCACCCATCCTCCTCAGACACTTTCCCTTTGGTAACTGTTAGTCCATTCTTGGGTTCTGTGATTGTGCTGCTGTTTTGTTCCTTCAGTTTTTCTTTGTTCTTATACTCCACATATGAGTGAAATCATCTGGTACTTGTCTCTCTCTGCCTGGCTTATTTCACTGAGCATAATACCCTCCAGCTCAATCCATGTTGTTGCAAATGGTAGGATTTGTCTTCTCCTTATAGCTGAATAATATTCTACTGTGTATATGAACCACATCTTTATCCATTCATCTACCAGTGGACACTTAGGTTGCTTCCATTTCTTCACTATTGTAAATAGGGTTGCAATAAACAGGGGTGCATCTGTCTTTTTCAAACTGGGCTGCTGCATTTTTAGGGTAAATTCCTAGAAGTGGGATTACTGGATCAAATGGTATTACTATTTTGATCATTTTGAGGAACCTCCATACTGCTTTCCACAATGGTTGAACAATTTACGTTCCCACCAGCAGTGTAGGATGGTTCCCCTTTCTCCGCAACCTCACCAACAGTTGTTGTTTGTCTTTTGGATGGTGGCAATCCTTACTGGGGTGAGATGATATCTCATTGTGGTTTTAATTTGCATTTCTTTGATGATTAGCCATGTGGAGCATCTTTTCATGTGTTTGTTGGCCATCTGAATTTTTTCTTTAGAGAACTGTCTATTTAGCTCCTCTGCCCATTTTTTAATTGGATTATTTGTTTTTTGTTTGTTGAGGTGCATGAGCTCTTTATATATTTGGATGTAAGCCTTTTATCAGATCTGTCATTAATGAATATATTCTCCCATACTGTAGGATACCTTTTTGTTCTATTGATGGTTTCCTTTGGTACACAGAAGCATTTCAGCTTGATATAGTCCCACGTGTTCATTTTTGCTTTTGTTTCCCTAGCCCGGGGAGATATGGTCTTGAAGAAGTCACTCATGTTTATGTCTAAGAGATTTTTGCCTATGATTTTTATAAGAGTTTTATGGTTTCATGACTTACATTCATGTCTTTGATCCATTTCAAATTTGCTTTTGTGTATGGGGTTAGACAGTGATCCCGTTTCATTCTCTTACATGTAGCTGTCCAGTTTTGCCTGCACAATCTGTTGACGAGACTGTCATTTCCCCATTGTATGTCCGTGGATCCTTTATCATATATTAATTAACCATATATGTTTGGGTTAATGTCTGGAGTCTCTATTCTGTTCCACTGGTCTGTGGCTCTGTTCTTGTGCAAGTACCAAATTTTCTTGATTACTGTGGCTTTGTAGTAGAGATTTGAAGTTGGAAAGCGAGACTGCCCCTGCTTTATTCTTCCTTCTCAATATTGCTTTGGCTATTCGGGGTGTTTGGTGGTTCCATATGAATTTTAAAACTATTTGTTCCAGTTGGTTGAAGAGTGCTGTTGGTAATTTGATAGGGATTGCATCGAATCTGTAGATTGCTTTAGGCAGGATGGCCATTTTGACAATATTAATTCTTCCCACCCAAGAGCTTAGGAAGAATTTCCATTTATTAGTGTCCTCTTTAATTTCTCTCAAATTTTCTTGTAGTTTTCAGGATACAGATCTTTCACTTCCTTGGTTAGGTTTATTCCTAGGTATTTTATTCTTTTTGATCCAATTGTGAATGGAATTGTCTTCCTAATTTCTCTTTCTGCTAATTCATCATTAGTGTATAAGAATGCAACAGATTTCTGCATATTAATTTTGTATCCTGCAACTTTGCTGAATTCAGATATTAAATCTCATAGTCTTGGAGTGGATTTTTAAGGATGTTTTATGTACAATATCATGTCATCTGCAAACAGTGACAGTTTGACTTCTTCCCTACATTTCTGGATGCCTTTTATTTGTATCACTATTACATGAGGATCATTATGTTTACTAGACTCCCCCCATGATGAAGTCCCACCCCAAATACCCTGTCCATCAGCATAGTAAGATGCTGTAGAATCACTACTTGTCTTCTCTGTGTTGTACAGCACTCCCCATTCCCTACCCCACATTATACATTGCTAATCATAAGGCCCCTTTTCTTTTTCCCCTGCTTCTCCCTCCCTTCCCACCCATCTTCCCCAGTCTCTTTCCCTTTGGTAACTGTTAGTCCTTTCTTGGGTTCTGTGTTTCTGCTGCTGTTTTGTTCCTTCAGTTTTTCCTTTGTTCTAGTATTCCACATAAGAGTGAAATCAGTTGGTACTTGTCTTTCTCCACCTGGCTTATTTCACTGAGCATAATATCCTCCAGCTCCATCCATGTTGTTGCAAATGGTAGGACTTGTTTTCTTTCTTAGCACTGAATAGTAGTCCATTGTGTATATGTACCACCTCTTATTTATCCATTCATCTACTGATGGGAACTTAGATTGCTTCCATTTCTTGGCTATTGTAAGTAGTACTATGATAAACATAGGGGTGCATCTGTCTTTTTCAAACTGGGCTCCTGCATTCTTAGGGTAAATTCCTAGAAGTGGGATTCCTAGGTCAAGTGGTATTTCTATTTTGAGCTTTTGAGGAACCTCCACAGTGGTTGAACTAATTTACATTCCCACCAGCTGTGTAGGAAGGTTTCCCTTTCTCCACAACCTCGCTACCATCCAAAAGACAAACAACAACAAATGATGGATGCCTTTTATTTCTTTGTGCTGTCTGATTGCCATGGCTAGGACCACCAGAACTATGTTGGATAAATATGGGGAGAGTGGGTATCCTTGTCTTGGTCCTGATCTTAGAGGATAAACTTCCTGCTTTTCACAGTTAAGTATGATGTTTGCTGTGGGCTTGTCATATATGGCCTTCATTATGTTGAGGTACTTGCCCTCTATACCCATTTCATTGAGAGTTTTTATTATGAATGGGTGTTGAATTTTGTCAATTGCTTTTTCAGCATCTATGCAGTTGATCATGGGATTTTTGTCCTTTTTATTGATATAGCGGATGATGATGGATTTTCAAATGTTGTACCATACTTGCATCCTGGGATAAATCCCACTTGGTCATGTTGTATGATCCTCTAGATGTATTTTTGAATTTGGTTTGTTTGTTTTTTGTTGAGTATTTTTGCATCTATATTCATCAGTGATGTTGGTATAGTTTTCTTTTTGTGTGTTGTTTTTGCCTGGTTTGGTATTAGAGTGATGCTGGCTTCATAGAATGAGTTAGAAAGTATTCCCTCCTCTTCTGTTTTTTGGAAATCGTTAAGGATAATGGGTATGTCTTCTCCAAATGTCTGATAATATTCAGTGGTGAATCCATTTGGTCTGGGGATTTAATTCTTTAGCAGTTTTTGATTACCAATTCAATTTAATTGCTGGTAATTGATCTGTTTAGATTTTCTGTTTCTTCCTTGGTCAGTCTTGGAAGGTTGTATTTTTCTAGCATGTTGTCCATTTCTTCTAGGTTATGCTATATAGTTTTTCATATAGTTTGTTAGCGTATAGTTTTTCATAGTGTTGTCTAATAATTCTTTGTATTTCTGTGTTGTCCATCTTGATTTTTCCTTTCTCATTTCTGATTCTGTTTATACGTAAATTCTCTTTTTCTGTTAATAAGTCTGGCTAGGGATTTATCTAATTGGTTTATTTTCTTATAAAACCAACTCCTGGTTTCATTGATTTTTTCTATTGTTTTATTCTTCTCAATTTTATTTTTTTCTTCTCTGATCTTTTTATGTCCCTCCTTCTGCTGACTTTGGGCCTCATTTTTTCTTCTTTATCCAGTTTCAATAATTGTGAATTTAGACAATCATTTGGGATTGTTCTTCCTTCTTTAAATAGACCTGGATTGCTATATACTTTCCTCTTAAAACTGCCTTCACTGCATCCCACGGAAGTTGGTGCATTGTGCTGTTGTTTTCATTTGTCTCCATATATTGCATGATGTCTGTATTAATTTGGTCTTTGATCCATTGATTATTTAGGAGCATGTTGTTAAGCTCCAAGTGTTTGTAAGCCTTTTTGTTTTCTTTATACAATTTATTTCAAGTTTTATACCTTTCGTGATCTAAGTAGTTGGTTGGTGCAATTTCAGTCTTTTTGAATTTGCTGAGGCTCTTTTTGTGGTAAGTATGTGGTCTATTTCCCAAAATGTTCCATGTGCACTTTAGAAGAATGTGTATCCTGCTGCTTTTGGGTAGAATGTTCTATAGATATCTGTTAGGTCCGTCTTTTCTAATATATTGTTCAGTGTCTCTGTGTCCTTACTTACTTTCTGTTTTGTTTATCTGTCCTTTGGAGTGAGTGGTGTGTTGAAGTATCCTAAAATGAATGCATTAAATCTATTTCCCCCTTTAATTCTGTTTGTATTGGTTTCACATATGCTGGTGCTCCTGTGTTCGGTGCACAGATATTTAAAATAGTTATGTTCTCTTGTTGGATTGACCCCTTTATCATTATGTAACATCCTTCTTTATATCTTGTGACTTTCTTTGTTTTGAAGTCTATTTTGTCTGATACAAGTACTGCAACACCTGCTTTTTTCTCCCTATTGTTTGCATGAATTATCTTCCTTCATCCATTCACTATTAGTCTGTGTATGTCTTGTGCTTGAAGTATCTTGTAGGCAACATATAGATGTGTCTGAATTTTTTAACCTTTCTGTAACTCTGTATCTTTTGGTGCTTTCAGTCCATTAACATTTAGGGTAATTATTGATAGATATGTACTTATTGCCATTGCAGGCTTTGGTTTCTTTGTTAGCAAAGTTTCAAGAGCAGCTTGTTTACTATCTAATAGTCTAACTTAACTTACTTATTATACTACTATAAATACAGTCTTATGATTCTTTTTTTCTCTCCCTTCTTTTTTTCCTCCTCCATTCTTTATATAGTAGGTGTCATATTCTGTATTCTTTGTGTATCCCTTGACTAACATTGTGGATAGCTATTTTAATTTTGCATTTAGTTCATATTTAGTTGGTCTACTTTTTTTCTGTGATTTTATTTTCTCTGGTGACAGCTATTTAGCCTTAAGCATACTACCATCTAGAGCAGACCCTTTAAAATACACTGTAGAAGTGGTTTGTGGGAGATAATTTCCCTCAACTTTTGCCTCTCTTGGAATTGTTTAATCCTTCCTTCAAATTTAAATGATAATCTTGCTGGATAGCATATTCTTGGATCAAGGCCCTTCTGTTTCATTGTGCTGCATATATTATGCCATTCCTTTCTGGCCTGTAAGGATTCTGCTCAGAACTCTGATGATAGCACGATGGGTTTTCCTTTGTAGGTGACCTTTTTTTCTCTCTCTGGCTGCTTTTAAAACTCTGTGCTTGTCTTTGATCTTTGCCATTTTGACTATTATATGTCTTGGTGTTGTCCTCCTTGGTTCCCTTGTATTGGTAGATTTGTGCACTTCTATGGCTGGGAGACAATTATTTTCCCCAGACTGGGGAAGTTTTCAGCAATTATTTCTACAAAAACTCTTTCTAGCCCTTTTTCTCTCTTCTTCTTCTTCTTCTGGTACCACTATAATGTGAATATTGTTCCATTCAGATTGGTCACAGTTCTCTTAATATTCTTTCATTCCTAGAGATCCTTTTTTCTCTCTCTGCCTCAGTTTCTCTGTACTTCTGTTCTCTGATTTCTAGTCTCTTAATAGTCTCCTCCACCATATCTAATCTGTTTTTAAATCTCTGCATTGGTTATTTCATTTATGTTATCTCCCTCCTGAATTCATCCCTTAGCTTTGAATATTTCTCTGTAACTCCATCAACATACTTACTACTTTTATTTTGAATTATTTTTCAGGAATATTGATGATTTCAGTCGCACCAAGCCCTTTTTCTGGTGTTTGATGGATTTTGGATTGAACAAGGTTCTTCTGATTTTTTATGGACCAGGGAGTGGTTGCCGGTGAGTGGCGCATGTGTTGCCAGTGAGCAGCACGTGTGTCACGTAGGAGAACAAAGTCTCTTCCTGCTTGCTGGTCACTTTGCCTGTCTCCGCTGCCTGTGCTGTTTAACTGTGCACAGAGAGTGGTCTCTGGGTTAATCCCCTAAGCTTCCATGGGCCGGGCAGCTCTCAGGATGACCTTGTGCACTGGTGAGGGTTGGAGGCAATTAGCATGTGTTTCTGTTGCAAGAACAAAGTGTATTCATGGCTCATGGTCTTAGTGCCTGTCTCCGCTGTCTGTGCTGATTAACTTCACACAGGGAGCAGCTTCTGGGTTGATCCCCAAAGCTGCCATGGGTAGGGCGGCCCTTGTGATGGCCTAGGGCACTGGTGGGGTTAACAGGCCACCAGCGCATGTTCTGCCATGAGAACAGATCCCCTTCATGCCTGCCAGTTTCCATGTCTGTCACCATTGTCTCTGTTGGTCAACCACATATAGGGAGCAGCCTCTGGATTAATCCCCTAAGCTTCCATGGACAGGGTAGACTTTGGTATGGCCTATGACACTGGAGTGGATCACAGACCAGTGGCGTGTGTTCTGCCACAAAGACAAATACCCTCCATGTCTCCTGGTCTCTGTGCCCGTTTCCACTCTTTGTGCTGGTCAGCTGTGAGGAGGTAGCAGCCTCTGGGCCTGGTTCGGTTAGCCATGCACAGGGAGAAGCCTCTACTTTAAGCTGTGTGGTTGCTGTAGGTGGGCCTGCCCTCCCTCCAGTCTGTACCAATGGCACGAAGAGCCGGTTTGCACACTGGTGCCGGTGCAGAGTAAGGAACAGCAGGCTGTTTATCATGGTGAGGGGCCTTGCAACTGTGTTGCCAACCATAGTGATAGGGCACCTGAAGTTCCTTAAAGTTCCCAGCCTGGTGGGCTAGGTGTGCCAAGATCATTTGTCCATGTGTTAAACCCTTGTCCCTTTAAGACTTTTAAAGCACTGCTTTTCTTTTGTCTCAGGGCAGCTTGTTGTGGGAACCTTTTCGCAGTCTTAGTCTTTGATTTTTCTTTTCTGCTCCTCTAATCTCCAGAGCACCATTCAATGTCTGTGCTCCTGGGGTGGGTTACTAGGGCTGGTTATTTAGAGTTCTGTGCTTCCACTCCCTCCCTGCTCTGATTCTTTTCCTCCCACTGGTGAGCTGGGTTGGGGTGAATACTTGGTCCCACCGGGTTGCGGCTTTGTACTTTACCCTTTTCCGTGAGATATTAGGTTCTTATAGATGTAGACTGCCTGGTGCACTGTTACTTCTGGTCACTCTTTGATGAATAGATGAATTTGCTGTATTTTCAAAATATATATGGTTTTGGGAACAAATTTCTGCCACAGTACTCATGCCGCCATCTTTTCCTTGTGTCCTATATGTCTGTTTTTATGCTAGTACAATATTCTCTTGATTATTATGGCTTTGCAATGTAATTTGAAATAAGGAAGCATGATATCTGAGCTAAATTTTCTTTTCTAAGGGTTCTTTTGGCTACCCATGGTATTTTGTGGTTCCATAGATATTTTAGGATTTTTGTTTCCACTTCTGTGAAAAATGCCATTGGATTTTTTATATGGATTACCAGGATCTATAGAAGGTTTTGGGTAGTGTGGATATTTAAACATTAACTCTTCCATCTATGAACCTGAAATATCTTTCCATTTATTCATATTATCTTCATTTTTTTTATCACTGTTGTGTAGTTTATGTGTATAGGTATTTAACTTCATTGGTTAAATTTCTTCCCAAGTATTTTGTTGTTTTTGATGCTATTGTGAATGGGACTGTTTTATTTATTTTTAAGATAGCTTAGTGTTATTATATAGAAACATAACTGATTTTTGTACCTTGATTTTGTATCTTGCAAATTTACTGAATTTGTTAATGAGTTGCCAGAGGTTTTTCTTTGGTGGAATCTTTAGTACTTTTTATATTTAAAATTATGACATCTGCAGAGAATATTATACTTCTTCCTTTCTGATTAGAATGCGTTTCATTTCTCTTTATTGTCTAATTGCTCTGACTACAATTTTCAGTATTATGTTGAACAGGAATGGTGATAGTGAACAGCTTTGTTACTGATATTAGAGGGAAATCTCTTAAACATCAGCATAGATTATGATGTTAACTATGGGCTTATTATATGTGGCCTTTATTATGTTTTCTCTTCCTTCTATACCCACTTTGTTGAAGATTTCTAGGATATAAGATGTTGAATTTTGTCAAGTGCTTTTTATGCATCTATTTAGATGTTCATATGATTTTTATATTTCCTTTTTGTAATCATTTATTTCCATGTAAAAGCAAACTTTTAATTAATCCACATTAAGCTTTAATATCACCAAATAGCCAATGTGCAGATTTTTCTGGTTGTCTCTCTTTCTTCCTGGTAGCTTTATCTTTTCATTAAGTATATTCATAATGTTGCACAATCATCACCATCACCCATCTCCATGACTTTTCATCTTGTCCCCTCCCCCACCCCCTAGCAATCACCATTCTACTCTCTGTCTCTATGACTTTGATTTCTTTAAGTATGCCATGTAAGTGGAATAATACAATCTTGACTTTCGAAAACTAGCTTATTTCATTTAGCATGATATCCTTAAGATTCATCCATGTTGTAGTATATGCCAGAATTTGCTTCATTTAAGGCTGAATAGTATCCCATTCATATGGATACACATATTTTGTTTATCCATTTATCCATCAATGGACGCAGATTGCTTCCATGTTTTAGCTATTATGAATAATACTGCTGTGAACATGGGTATACAAAAATCTCTTTGAGACCCTGCTTTCAGTTATTTTGGTAAATAGCCAGAAGTGGGATTTATCATTTATATGGTAATTCTAGTTCTATATTTTCAAGGAACTGCCATACCATTTTCTGCACATTGGCTATACCATTTTACATTATTACCAACAGTGCACAAAAGTTCAGATTTCTTCACATCCTCGCTAACAATTGTTTTTCTTTTTTGGTAGTAGCCATCCAAATAGGTATGATATAGTATCTCCTTGTAGTTTTGATTTGTATTTCAGTAATGGTTCATGATGTTTGAGCTTCTTTTCATGTGCTTGTCCATTTGTACATCTTCTTTGGAGAAATGTTTATTCAAGTCTTTTGTCTATTTTGGAATCGGGTTTTCTTGTTCTCTATATAGCCTGGATATTTATCCTTTATCATATAAATGATTTTGCAAAAAATTCTCTGTCACTCTGTGGGTTGCATTTTTGATTTGTTGGTATTATCTATTTTTTTTTGCTGCTAATTCATTACTTTATTTTTTAATTTTTTTATTTTGGTATCATTAATCTACAATTACGTGAACAACATTATGATTACTAGACTCCCCCCATCATCAATTCCCCACCACATACCCCATTACAGTCACTGTCGAGCAACGTATTAAAATGCTATAGAAACACTACTTGTCTTCTTGGTGTTCTACAGCCCTCCACATGCCCCCTTCTACATTATTCCTGCTAATCATAATGCCCCCTTTTCCCCCTTGTCCTTCCCTTCCCACCCATCCTGCCCAGTCCCTTTCCCTTTGGTAACTATTAGTCCATTCTTGGGTTCTGTGAGTCTCCTGCTGTTTTGTTCCTTCAGTTTTTTTCTTTGTTCTTATACTCCTCATCTGAGTGAAATCATTTGATACTTGTCTTTTTCCGCCTGGTTTATTTAACTGAACATAATACCATCTAACTCCATCCATGTTGTTGCAAATGGTAGGATTTGTTTTCTTCTTATGGCTGAATAATATTCCATTGTGTATATGCACAACATCTTCTTTATCCATCGTATCTACTGATGGACACTTAGGTTGTGTCCATTTCTTGGCTATTGTAAATAGTGCTGCGATAAACATAGGGGTGCATATGTCTTTTTGAATCAGGGATCCTGTATTCTTTGGGTAAATTCCTAGGAGTGGAATTCCTGGGTCAAATGGTATTTCCATTTTTAGTTTTTTGAGGAACCTCCATACATCTTTCCATAATGGTTGAACTAATTTACATTCCCACCAGCAGTGTAGAAGTGTTCCCCTGTATCCACGTACTCACCAACATTTGTTATTGTTTGTCTTTTGGATGGTGGCCATCCTTACTGGTGTGAGGTGATACCTTATTGTAGTTTTAATTTGTATCTCTCTGATGATTAGCGATTTGGAGCATCTTTTCATGTGCCTGTTGGCCATCTGAATTTCTTCTTTGGAGTAGTATCTGTTCATATCCTCTGCCTATTTTCTAATTGGATTATTTGCTTTTTGTATGTTGAGGTGAGTGAGTTATTTATATATTTTGGATGTCAACCCTTTATCAGATAGGTCATTTATGAATAAATTCTCCCATAGTGTAGGATGTCTTTTTGTTCTATTGATGGTGTCCTTTACTGTACAGAAGCTTTTCAGCTTGATATATTCCCACTTGTTCATTTTTTGCTTTTCTTTCCCTTGCCTGGGGAGATATATTCATGAGGAAGTTGCTCGTTTTTATGTCCAAGAGATTTTTGCCTGTGTTTTTTCCTAAGAGTTTTATGGTTTCATTTAGGTCTTTGAACTATTTTGATTTTACTTTTTCATATGGGGTTAGACAATGATCCAGTTTTATTCTCTCACATGTAGCTGTCCAGTTTTGCCAACACCAGCTGTTGAAGAGGATGTCATTTCCCCATTGTATGTCATTGGCTCCTTTTTCATATATTAATTCACCATATATGTTTGGTTAATATCTGGACTCTCTATTCTGTTCCACTGGTCTATTGGTCTGTTTTTGTGCTAGTAACAAATTGTCTTGATTATTGTGGCTTTTTGGAAGAGCTTGAAGATGGTGAGATCCCCCCTACGTTATTCTTCCTTCTCAGGATTGCTATGGGCATTTGGGGTCTTTTGTGGTTCCTTATGAATTTTAGAAATGATCATGTGACTTTTGTCCTTCTTTTTGTTTATGTGGTGGATGATGTTGATAGATTTTCGAATGTTGTACCCTCCTTGAATCCCTGAGATGAATCCCACTTGATCATGGAGTATGACCCTCTTGATGTATTTTTGAATTTGGTTTACTAATATTTTGTTGTTTATTATTGCATCTATGTTCATCAGGGATATTGGCCTGTAATTTTCTATCTTTTGTGGTGTCTTTGCCTGATTTTGGTATTAGAATGATGCTGGCTTCATAGAATGAGTTTGGAAGTATTCCCTCCTCTTCTATTTTTTGGAAAACTTTAAGAAGAATGTCTATATGTCTGATAAAATTCAGTGGTGAATCCACCTGGGCCAGGGGTTTTTTTCCTGGGTAGTTTTTTGATTACTGATTCAATTTTGTTGCTGGTATTTGGTCTGTTTAGATTTTCTGTTTCTTCCTTGGTCAATCATGGAAAGTTGTATTTTTTAAGAAGTTGTCCATTTATTCTAGGTTTTCCAGCTTGGTAGCCTATAGATTTTCATAGTATTCTCTAATAATTCTTTGAATTTCTCTGGGGTCCGTTGTGATGTTTCCTTTCTCATTTCTGATTCTGTTTATGTGTGTAGATTCTCTTTTTCTCTTAATAATTCTGGCTAGGGGTTTATCTGTTTTGTTTATTTTCTCAAAGAACCAGCTCTTGGTTTCATTGATTTTTTTCTATTATATTCTTCTCAATTTTTTTTTATTTCTTCTCTGATCTTTATTATGTCCCTCTCTCTGCTGACTTTGGGCCTCATTTGTGCTTCTTTTTCCAGTTTCAATAACTGTGAATTTAGACTACTCATTTCAGGTTGTTCTTCCTTCTTTAAATATGCCTGGATTGCTGTATACTTTCTTCTTAGAACTACCTTCACTTTGTCCCACAGAAGTAGGGGCTTGATGCTGTTGCTGTCATTTGTCACCATATACTGCTTGATATCTGTTTTAATTTGGTCACTGATCCATTGATTATTTAGGAGCATATTGTTAAGCCTCCATGTGTTTGTGAGCCTTTTTGTTTTCCTTGTAAAATTTATTTGTAGTTTTATACCTTTCTGATCTGAGAAGTTGGTTGGTAAAATTTCAGTCCTTTTGAATTTACTGAGGCTCTTTTTGTGGCCTAGTATATGGTGTATTCTGGAAAGTATTCCATGTGCACTTGAATAGAATGTGTATATTGCTGCTTCTGGGTGTAGAGTTCTCTAGATGTCTGTTAGGTCCATCTGTTGTAGTGTGTTGTTCAGTGCCTCTGTGTCCTTACTTATTTTCTTTCTTGTTGATCTATCCTTTGGAGTGAGTGGTGTGTTGAAGTCTCCTAAAATGAATACATTGCATTTGATTTCCTACTTTAATATTGTTAGTATTTGTTTCACATGTTAGTGCTCCTATTGTGGGTGCATATATATTTATAATGGTTATATCCTCTTGTTGGATTGACACCTTTATTATTATGCAATATCCTTCTTTATATCTTGTTACTTTCTTTGTTTTGAAGTCTATTTTGTCTGATAAAAGTACTGCAACACCTGCTTTTTTCTCCGTATTGTTTGCATGAAATATCTTTTTCCATCCCTTCACTTTTAGTCTGTGTATATCTTTGGGATTGAGGTGAGTCTCTTGTAAGCAGCATATAGATGGGTCTTGTTTTTTTTTTATCTATTCCAGTACTCTTGTGTCTTTTGATTGATGCTTTCAGTCCATTTATATTTAGGGTGATTAATGATAGATATGTACTTATTGCCATTTGCAGGCTTTGGATTTGTGATTAGCAAAGGTTCAAGGGTAGCATCATTACTATCTAACTATCTAACTTAACTCTCTTATTAAGCTATTATAAACACAGTCTGGTGATTCTTTATTTCTCTCACTTCTTATTCTTCCTCCTCCATTCTTTATGTTAGGTGTTTTATTCTGTACTGTTTTGTGTATCCTTTGACTGCTTTGGCAGATATTTGATTTTGTTTTTTGCCTTTAGTATTTGGTTATCTGCTTTCTTTGCTGTGATTTTATTTTCTCTGGTGACATCTATTTAGCCTTAGGAGTGCTTCCATATAGAGCAGTCCCTTTAAATTATCCTGTAGAGTTTGTTTGTGGGAGGAAAATTCCTTCAACTTTTGCTTGTCTGGAAGTTGTTTAATCCCTCCTTCAAATTTAAATTATAATCGTGGTAGATACAGTATTCTTGATTCAAGGCCCTTCTGTTCCATTGCATTAAATATATCATGCCATTCTCTTCTGGCCTGTAAGTTTTCTGTTGAGAAGTCTGATCATAAACTGATGGGTTTTCTTTTGTAGGTGATCTTTTTTCTCTCTCTGGCTGCTTTTAATACTCTGTGCTTTCCTTTGATCTTTGCCATTTTAATTAATATATGTGTTGGTGTTTTCCTCCTTGGGTTCCTTGTGTTGTGAGATCTGTGGCTTCCATGACTGAGAGACTATTTTGTTCCCCAGATTGGACCAATTTTCAGCAATTATTTCTTCAGAGACACTTTCTATCCCTTTTTCTCTCTTCTTCTTCTTCTGGTACCCTTGTAATGTGAATATTATTACGTTTGGGTTGGTCACATAGTTCTCTTAATATTCTTTCATTCATATAGATTTTTTTATCTGTCTCTGCCTCAGATTCTCTGTATTCCTGTTCTCTGATTTCTATTCCATCAACAGTCTCTTGTACCTCATCCAGTCTGCTCTTAAGACCCTCTATCAATTATTTCATTTCTGTTATCTCCCTCCCAACTTCATCCCTTAGCTCTTGCATATTTCTCTGCAGGTCCATCAGCATGGTTATGACTTTTATTTTGAGTTCTTTTTCAGAAATATTGGTTTTATCGATCTCACCAGACACTCTCTCTATGGTTGTCTGAGTGATTTTTTGACTGGATCAGATTCTACTGCCTTTTCATTGTAATAGAAGTGGTTGCAGGCAGATGAAACGTTTGTCAGCTGGGAGAACAAAATCCCTTCCTGCTTTTTGGTCACCTTGCCCTTCTCCCCTGCCTCTGCCATCTACCCGCACACTGGAAGCAGTCTCTGGGAAAATCTCCTGAGCTTCCAAAGGTGGGGCACCCCTTGGGATAGTCTAGCATACTGTGCAGGTTTGCAGATGTGCCAGGTGTGTTCTCCTGCAAGAATGGCGCTCCTTCATGTCTTCTGGAACTTGTACATTCCTCTACATTTGCTGTCTACTCGCACATCAGAAGCCATCTCTGGGATATTCTCCTGAGCTGCCATGGGTGGCATGGTCCTCTTGATAGCCCAGTGCACTCTGGGGGTCGCAGATGTGCTGAGTGTGTTCTCCTGAAAAATGGTGCCCCTTCATGCCTTCCAGACCTTGCTCCAGCTTCTGCTGCCTGTGCCATCTACCCACACACCAGGAGCAGTCTCTGGGATAGTCACCTGAGCTGCCATGGGCAGAACGGTCCTTGGGGTAGCCTAGCACACTGCAGGGTGTCGCAGCCATGCTGGGTGTGTTCTCCTGTGAGAACATCTCCCCTTTGTACCTTCCGGACCTTGCTCCAGCTTCCTCTGCCTGTGCTGGTTTTCCGCACACCTGGAACGTTCTCTAGGATAATCTCCTGAGCTGCTGTGTGGGGGACAGCCCTCGGGATAGCCTAGCATACTGCAGGGGTGGCAGACATGCTGTGTGTGTTCTCCTGCAAAAATGGCAACACTTCTTGCCTTCCATAACTTGATGTGTCTTCCTCTGTCTGTCCCAGTTAGCTGCACGCTACGAGGAGACTCTGTGTGGTTGCTGTGAGCTGGGCTGTTCTCTGTCTGCTCCACAGCTGTAGTGGGTCAGCCAGTTTGCTTGCAGCTCTGGCTGGGGGGAATGAATGGCAGTCTACTTACCACAGTGAGGGGCTTCGGGGCTGCTTTACCCTCTGGAGGGTTAGGGAGCCTGAAGTTCCCCAAGATTCCCAGCCTCCTGGGCTGAGTGTGCTGGGATGATTTCATCCAGCAGTTGAGCCCTTGTCCCTTTAAGACTTTTAAAAAGCACACGCTTTTCTTTTGTCCCAGGGGAGCTGGCTGTGGGGTCCCACTCACCGTCTCCATCTCGGATTTTACTTTTCTGTTTCTCTAATATCCAGTACACCATGCAATGTGTGTCTCTGCTCCTGGTGTAGATTACTAGGCCTGGTTATTTAGCAGTCTTTTGCTTCCACTCCCTCCCCACTCTGATTCTTCTCCTCCTGCCAGTGATCTGGGGTGTGGGGGGTCCTTGGGTCCTGCTGGGTCACAGCTTTGTATCTTAACCTTCTCATGAGATGCTGAGTTCTTCTTGCAGATGTAGATGCAACCTGGCTGTTGTGCTATATCTTCTGGTCTCTCTTGTAGGAATAGTTGTATTTTCAAAAATATATATGGTTTCAGGAGGAGATTTCCACTGCCCTACTGAAGCCTCCATCTTCCACCAAGACTTTTGTATTCCTTTTTATATTTCATTCTATTATTTGTGATGTATCATATTGTTTTTCACATGTTGAACCTCCTTGCATCCCAGGGAAAAGTCCAACATGATCATGATGTATGTGTGATTCTCTTAATGTGTTATTGAATTCAATTTGCTAGTATTTGTTGAGAATTTTACATCTATATTCTCTTTTTATATTATCCTTATCTGATTTTAGTATCAAGGTAATACAGGCCTTGTAAAATGTGTTTCTTCCTCTTCAGATTTCTGGAATTGTTTGAGAAGGATTGGCATTAATTCTTTAAATATTTATTGAAATCCCAATGACTCCTTAGTGTTCTATGCTCTTCTGTTTTGGGACTTTTTTGGTTACTGATTGAATATCTTTACTCATTATTAGTCTGTTGAGATTTTGTATTTCTTCATAATTCAGTCTTGGTAAGTTGTATGTATTAGGGATTTATCCTTTTCTTTTAGACTATCCAATTTTTTGTGTATTGCTGTTCATGATAGACTCATGACCCTTTGTGTTTCTTTGTTACCAGTTTTAGTGTCTCCTCTTTTATTTTAAAATTTATTTGAGTCCTATAATTTTTTCCTTGATACATCTAGTTTAAAGTTTGTCAGTTTTCTTCTTTTTTTCAAAAAAGCAGCTTTTGTTTTTCCTATTTTCTTTCATATTATTTTTCTGTTCTTTGTTTCATTATATGTTCTCTTGTTATTTCATTTATGTGTTCTCTTGTTACCTCCTTCCTCCTATTTACTTTGGCCTGGGTTTAGTCTTTGTTTTCAAGTTCCTTTAGGTGTAAAGTTAGTTTTTTTACTTGAGATCTTTCTTCTTTCTTAATGTTAGCATTTATCACTATAATCTCCCCTCTTAAAATTGATTTTGCTCTACCCCTTAAATTTTGGTATGCTGTGTTTCCATTTTTGATTACTTTAATTTTTTAAATTTTATTTTTTAATTTCTTCTTTGGCCACTAATTGTTCAGGTTTGTGGTGTTTAATTCCACATATTTGTGAAATTTCCAGTTTTACTTGATATTTCTAACGTCATATGATATTTATGAGATAAGATACTTGGTATAATTTCATTCATTTTAAGTTTTCTAAATCTTACTTTGTGACTTATTGGATCCATTCTGAAGAATGTTCTTTGTGTGCTTGAGAAAAAATATGTATTTAATTGCTGTCAAATGGAATGTTCTATATATATTTGTTAGGCCCATTTGTTTTTTAACACAAAGTCCAGTCTTTCCTTATTGATTTTCTGCCTGAACAATCTATCCATTGTTGAAAGTAGGGCATTGAAGTCCCCTGATATTGTATTGTCTATTTCTCCCTCAGATCTGTTAGTATCTGCTTAATATATTTAGGTGCTCCAATGTTGGGTGAATATATATTTCTGATTGTTATATCCTTTTTATGAATTGATCCCTTTATTGTTATATAATAGCCCTTTTTATATGTTTAAATTATTGTTTTAAGATCTATTTTACCTGATGTAAGTTAGCTCGTCCCTGCTCTCTTTTAGTTTTCATTGGCAAATAATAATTTTTCCATCCTTCATTTTGTGCCTATGAGTGTCCTTAAAGCTGAAGTGAGTCTTTTGTAAGCAACATATAGTTGAGTCTTGTTTTCAATTCACTCAGCTATTCTATGTTTTTCAATTGAAGAATTTAGTCTGTTTACATATAACATAATCATTGATAGGTAATAACTTACTAACACCATATTATTAGTTGTTTTCTGGCTACTGTGTAATTCCCTGGCTTCTGTCTTCATCCTCTTTTATCTTCCTTAGTGAATGAAAGATTTCCCAAACTGGTATGTTTTCATTCTGTTGCCTTTATCTTTTGTGTACTGTCTGTAGATTTTGTTTGTAGTTAACTTGAGACTTACATAAAATATTATATATATCAGTCTATTTTAAGTTGATAAAAATTAATTTTATTATACAAAAACTCTACTCTACTCTCTTTCTTTCTTTGGCTATATCATGATTCCCTAATGCTTCCTGAATTTTGTGTCCTTGCATAGGTGCCTACATATTTCATTTAGTCACCTAAACAATGGATTTAAAAGTTTCTGGATATGCTTAATTCTACTGCAAAATTTCTTCCCTTCTGTGAACCTTTGAAACTGGAAAATGAGTTATCTGCTTCCAAAATACAATCATGGTATAAGCATATGATAATAGTTATAAATGTTCTTGATCCAAAAGGGAGAAACTGGAAAGAAGAAAGGAGTAATTTTTCCAAGCAATTTTGATATCAGGGCAGATGACATTTGATTTCAAGGTCTAGGAATAATCTGTGGCTTGAGTCTCCACTCACTGTGCCTATAATTCTGCCTTCTGGATTCATAACTCCACCTCTGAATTATTCTTCCTTTCTCTTCAAGGTTAGCAAACTTTTGCAGCTGAATGATTTTGTCAGCATATTTCCTGCCTATAGAATTTTTGAGGTCTTAACAGCATCCTTCATTTCTACCTTTCTCTGTCCCTTTTAGTCTAAATTGACAGTGTTTCAGCTGATAGGGCATAATTGAAAACTTTGTGGATTTCCTGTGTATATCCCTTGTCTAATGGCATGGAGATTCAGGCCATTAGACAAAAGGGTTCTAAACAGATATTTCTTGGATAATCCTATATATTGTCAGCTGTTGCTGAAATACTTGAGGGGTTCTATGAGTTCCATATTTAATCTCTTCAGCACTAGCTAAACATTGTCATGCCATACCATTGGCCTTCAATCCAGGGCACACTTTCCAACAATGATTTCAGCATCTTTTCCAGTCTGGTTAGGATGAGACTTTCCCAAATCATCACATCCCAATTCCTATTTATTTAATATTCTCCTCTCAACTTATTTCTTTCCTCTCACATTTTACTATAAGCAGTAAGAAGAAATCAGGCCACTCCTGCAACACATTGTTTAGAAATCTTTTCAGCTAAATATCCAAGTTCTCCACTTACAAATTCTGCTTTCCACACAGTTGTAGGACACAATTCAGCTAAGCATTCTGCCACTATATAAGAAAAACTATTTTTTCTCATTTCTAAAACACGTTTATTTACTTCTGATTACTGATCAGTAATGCCTTTAACAACCATATTTCATTATCATTGTATTATGATGGTGTATGTAGTCCCTGATATATGTTTACTTTTCCATGTTCTTCCCTTCCTTCTGAGCTCTTACCATCAACAATTATAATATACATACTTCTACCAACATTCTGTTTACGGCATGATAGCCTTTTTATATCATGTACCTCAGAATTCTTTCAGGCTCATCCAAACATACAATTCCAGAAACACTTCCATATTTTCAGTTATTTTTTAAAGAAGCACCCCATTTAAGGTAGCAACATCTGTATTATTTTCCTGTGGTTGCTATATCATATTATCACAAAACTGGAGGCTTAAAACAACAGAAATTAGTTCTTTTACAGTTCTGCAGTCCAGAAGTCCAAAATCAGTATCACTGGACTTAACTCAGCTGTCATCAGGGAGAATCCATTCCTTACTTCTCCCAGTCAAACACTTAAGAATTCAGAAATGTATAACTATTGCAAAGTTCTGGGAAAGTGAGTTTGAAAGAAAGCCCTATAAAAATTTGAATGTAAAAAATAAAATAATTGGTGAGGAGAGTGAATTGCCATATGTTTGTGGCTAATTATATATGATAGAAAATTTATCATTTCAACCATTCTAAAATGCACAGTTTTAGTGGCATTATGTACATTCATATTGTTGTGTAAGTAATACTAATTCTTAGATATGGGTTTGATTTGTCTTAAGAAAAGTGCACTATATCATCCATTTCCAAAACTTTTTCATATTCCCAAACTGCAACTAACTTTACAGTACCCATGAAACAATAATTTCCCATTCACCTTTCTCCCCATCCCTGGTAGCCATTGTCCTCTTGTCTTTATGAATTTGACTCATCTAGGTACCTCAAATACCTATGAGTATTTGAATCATACAGTATCTGTCCTTCAGGAGTGACTTATTTCATTCACCATATATTCGAGGTTTGTTCACATTGTAGTGTGTGTCATAATTTACTTCCTTTTGAAGGATAAATAACATTCCTTGTACGTATATGCCACATTTTGTTCATCCATCCATTTTTTGATGGTCATTGAGCTGTTTCCACCTTTTACCTATCAAATAATGCCATTGGAAGCGTCAGTGTCCAAATATCTGTTTGCATTCTTACTTTAACTTCTTTTGGATGTATACCCAGAAGTTGTGTTGCTGGATCGTGTAGTAATTCTATATTAATTTTTTTAAAGACTAATTATCTTACTGAAAGTTATAATATATTTGCATATTATAAAACTTCAACAAAAATACTTAGAATTTATTGAAATGAATAGTCAATGTGATAAAATAGACAAATGGAAACTGGAATTTTATTTGATAAAAAGAGCTTTCAAATCAGTGTGGAAAACAAATATAATCAGTAAATGGTGTCAAAACAAATTATTTTTAGAACAAAGAATATCCTATTTCATAATTCACAGCAAAGTAAATGTTAGACTAAACAAATATTTTAATGAAACATTTTACACCTTTTGATTTACTTGACAAAATCCTACAAGTAAATTTCTGGATAACCTTGGAAGAAATGCCTTTCTGGAAGGGTGAGATCTATATTATCTATATTAATGAATATCTGATTGTAATCTACTTCTGGCTACACAGTAGGGTTGCACTTCCCTAATATCTTGAATTTAGGTGTGACCCTGAAAATTATTTCAAGTAGAAAATGTAATTATAAACAGTTGTACAGACTTATCTGGTTTTCAGTAGAGAGGATCCTTTCTTCCATGAGCCTAACTGTTGGGTTCCCCTATTCACCCTCAATAAGGTTCACTCTTTACTGCACCTTTGTGTACTTAAGTGAATATAGCTATGCCATTCATTCTTAGATGTGGGTTTGGTTTGTCTTAAGAAAAGTGCACTATAAGGTTTCTTGTTAAAAATAAAGATAATCATATTATCTGCAAAAATAATGGTATTTTGATACTGCCTTTCTAATATTCTCACCTTTAATTTTTTCTTATTATAAATGATATCCCCCACAGAGCATACTTAAGTGGTAGATACAAGTGCTGTCATTATTCCTTTTCCTGACATTAACAAGAATGGTTTAATCATGATCATCAAGACAGATACAAAAAACTATTTTCTAGCCCCAGTTTACAAATCCATTCTCTAAATCAATAGTTAATATTGTTACAAATCTTTTCTATACTATTAAAAATGATATATTTCTCATGTAATAAGTTAAATGAATTATATCAATGTTATCAATAATGTTAACTTTATTTGTAGTATAGTATTATGTTCAGATTAATTGGATAGATTTTTAACATTATGTTCATATTTTGTACATAGCATTGAGAAATGAAATTGTTTTATTGATTAAGTTTTACTATTATTAGAGCTGTAGCTATATCAATTGAATGGAGAAGTATTTAGTTTTTTTCCTGTTCTTTTTTTCTATATTCTAGAAACAGAAAAAGTGGCATGAATTTTTGCTTGAGGCTTAAGTACCATTTTCCCATAAAGCTATTTTGCTTTAGTGTATTCTGTCAAGCAAATATTTTTGACATTTTGTTATGTTCTTTTATGATTAGTGTATACTCATGATTTCCTTATTTTTATTGAATTACTTTCAACAATTCACTTTTATGATATTTAAAATATTTTTTCAAGTTTTTGACAGAACTTTTGTTCATAACATTCTTATATATGTTAATTGTTTCCTTCAGATGTGTAATACTATTCCTCTCATCAATCTGATGCAATGCATTTGTTTTATTTCATTTTTATTGTGCCTTTTAAAATTTATTTCAATTTTATTTAAAAAAATAGCTCTCAGTTACATTCTTTAACTCCAAAATATCTAGATCATTTTTACACTCTATGTGTGCCATTTTAATATTTTTTATGACTCTAAATCCTGGGAATTTTTTTTTATGGAGGTGAGCACTTTCACAAGCATGAAAATGATCATTGACTACATTAAGCAATTAAATTAAGCTTTGTTATTGCCCTGTTATGCCAAAAATCTCTTACTGTGGGATAACACTTTTAAAATGAACTTGGTCAAGTTTGAGGCTCACCCAAAGGTGAAAACCTCAGATATATGAAGTTACAACATTTTGCAGGAAAGAAAAGCCTTCTACTGATTATTATTAAAGAATAAATAAATCTGCTAGGTAGTGTTGAGAAAAATACTCAACACAAAATAATGTAGCATTTAACTATACAAATACCATTTTGATATTGTTTTACCAATTTGTGTATTTTAAGAAAACAAAAATTAAAATATTTTGTAAAAATATCTAAATGTTACATAATTAAAACAGTTTCACACAAATTATTTAAAGGAAAAATATGTCTATAGAAATAAATAAAATTAATATCTCATGAGATAAACTTTTAAAGTGCTTGCTTTGTCAGTGATTAATTTAGAAAGAATATATGTATGCAACTTCTCCATTATGTCAGCAAATATTTATTGCAAATTTGTTTCTTGCTGATTTTATGCATTTCCTTTATAAAGTTGACACCTGCACATTACATACAAACAGGCAAAAATATAATTAAGCCTTCAGAAGGAGAGTGTTCACAAAAAAGCCATGCAAAACCCTGAATATGAATTGTAACTATCTTTATTTCGACAATAAAATGTAAATTTGCATTTATGCAGTTCAGATTTCATGCAAGTTTCTAATTATGTAGCATCCAAATGTCTCTTTTCCATTTAGAATTCTTGCAAATACATATTCTTGATCTTCAATTATTTTATTCACTTTTTTCTTCCATTCTTTGATTTGGCAGCATAAAAATCATGAAAATTATTTCAGCTAAGGAAACTGTCATGCAGAATCTCAGACAAGTTGCAATTTTAGCAGAACATATCAATTAAATACAGGTTTAAGTAATTCCCTATTGAATTTCTATTATATTTTATAATACTATAATATCATATTTTAAAGTTGTTACACAATGAAACAGTAAGTCTGTGAGTAATTTGAGCATTTAACTGTATTGATTCCACTTTTTAGTACTATTATTCTGAAGATAAAAGGGTTTTATGAGTAAAATCAGCTGAACTTTCTAAACTATTAAGTAACTAATATTTTAGTTGGAAATCTGAACCAAGTGGAAGATAATGAATTATTTTAAATTTGCAAAACAAATCTCTAAAGATACAATTTCGTGTTTGGAAAGACTATAACATATTACTATATAACTATGTTTGATTTCTAAAAGGAATATAAAAATATCTTTATCAATACTATTTTGCATATGATGTTTTGATTTCCCATGTTTATCCATTTAGGTTTTTCTAAATTCTCCACCCTAAATTATGTCTCATTCTTTTTTACATTATTTTATTTTTATTTGATTGAGGTTAATTATCACATATATCAGAAATGAATGTGTTGCTTTACTTTAGTATCTGTCTAAAGCATGTCAGCTTGCTAAGTACTCACTACTCTTTCCTTTCAAATTATGGTTTTAAAAGCACTTCAAACATGGTAAGAGCAAATGTTTCATTTCAATCCAGTTGGCAATTTTGTATCCTTTCACTTCATTGATTATTTAGCTTCCTTTGAATTTGAATTTATTGTTATTCTAACACATACAAATTAGAAAAGTGATTACCTTTGCATTTCCAAGTCTAAAAGAAGGAAAAAATTTGGGTTGTATAAATGTAGTTGTAAAGCAGAATGTTTTCCAGATGTTTTAACAATCTGTAATTCTTTTATAATCATATAAAAGGGAGATTTAGATATTATGGAATTCTGTTATAAAATTCTATAGGGATATATTTTTGTGGTATTATCTAAGCAGTAAATATTTAGTTTCAAATAATGGTGAAATAGAAATTAAGATAATTTCAAGGCTCCAAACTCTGAGAAGCCAAAGCCTTCTACCCTGTTGATATAGTGGTTGACACTATTTACCTTTCCAGTAAATGATTTTGTATTGCTCTAAATAATAACCCCACATTTGTCAAAACACCATCCACCTGGTACCAAGTTTTTGGAACTCCATTTAAGGTCTGTGGATGCCAGCTGGGTCAAGCAATCACAAATCAGTAGATAATTTACCTAAGGGTTATTTTGCTGCCTAACAACAAGCTTGGCACTGAAGTATAATTAGCCATTTGCTCCCATTCTTCTGTGTCTGTGTTTTTGTTTACTTGTCTAGGTGATTTCACACTTTTCCTATTAAAAATCACTACTTATTTTAGACTAATATTGTATTATCTGAAATGCATTTTATCATTTTCAGAGAACTTTAAAATACCTTAACATGTTATCCTGTGTATTTCCTCAAATACTGCTTATTAATGTTCTTCTACATATGAAAATGCTAAATTTCACAGCATTGCTAAATCACAAATGGTTGGACACAAAACACTTGAAACTTACAAGTCTCTATATGTTTAGACTTTGATTCAAATCAAAAATTGTTTTAGGGACTCTGGTTTCTGAGCCAACATATATAAAGTATTTAGAATTTGTAACTCTGACCTAACAAAAAATAAAAAGTTGAGCAAATTGTTAAAAAATAATGAGTCTTCTTAAATCCATCAGAGAAGAGAGGACCCAGGACAAACCACTGCTTCCAAAATTATAAAGGCAGAAATGTGAATACAGAAAATACTAACTTCCTGGAGCATAAACTCATGAGCAGAAACCTCCATGGGAACCAGTGAGGGTAGGAAAATCTAAACCATAATTGATGAATAGCTCGTGGCTCAGTCTGGACAAGTCTGAAAGTTAAAAACTCCAGGGGGACACAGTTGTACAAAGGCCCCCCACATTTCTATATTACTTCCAGGAGCTTGACCAGGATCTCACAGTTAATATCAGAAAATAATTTCCTCCTGTTTCCAGCAAGGGGAGTGGAGAAAGTAACCATTTTAAAATATGTCAGAGCATTCTGTTCTCCTTAGCAAGGTCTGCACTCAAGAGAAACTAATTTACCAGAGACTAAACTATTTGTAGGTTTTTTTTTTTTTTCAGAATCAAACTTGAGGAGTCCTGGAAAGGAAATACCTGGCTCCAGCCTCTTCTATCCCTCCATATACATGAAGAGAAAAAAACTCAATATGATAGAATGGAAATACCCAACTCCAAACCCTGCTAGCCATTATGAGGTGGGGGAAAGACAGGGAAATACTTGTTAAATTTATAGTCCAGAAGGATTAGCTTATTGTAAAACAGGCCTTATCATACAACTATACAATGTTTCCCCTCCTCTCATACATTAACACCACCACAGTACCTTTCAGGCAGTACATAATGTATGGCTTTCAAGAAAAAACTACAAGGCACAGTAAAAGGCAAAAGTGCAATTTGAAAATGTAGAGCAAGCATCAGAAGCAGACTCATATATGGCAAAGCTTTGGGAATTTTCAGGCCATGAATTTAAAATGACTATGATTAATATTTTGAAGTCTCTACTAGATAGAGTGGATAGCATAAAAGAACAGATGGGCAATTAAACATAGAAATGGAAATTCTAAGAAAAAACAAAAGAAACTCTAAGAAGTCAAAAACAGTACAACAGAAATGAAGACTGTCTCTGAGAGGTTAATCAGTGGTTTGAATTCTGCTGAAGAAAGAATCTTTGAGCTTAAAGATTTAACAATTGAAACTTTTTCTAAAATGGAAAAGCAAAGTGAGAATAATCTGAAAAAAAATGAAGCAAAAAATTGTTTTTTTCCAGGAATGAGAAACAACTCCAAAAGATAAAACATACATGTAATGGGAAGACCAAGAGAATAAAGTAAGAGATGAAGAGAATATATTTAAGCAATGATGACTGAGATTTCCCCCAAATTAATGTCAGACACTAAACCATAGAACCAAGAAGCTGAGAGAAAAACAAGCAGGACAAAGACCAAAAAAAAAAAAAAACCCACAAAAACAAAAAACTATACATAAGCATAAATATTATATTCAAACTGCAGAAAATAAGAGGAAAAAAATTGGAATGAAACCAGGAAGAAAACATACCTTGCCTATAGAGGAACAAAGATAAGAATTGCACATAATTTCTCCTCAGAAAAAATGCAAACAATAAGAGGGCCAAACTAAATATTGAAAATGTTGAGAAAAAAACACACTAGAATTCTGTACTCTGTAAAATTATCCTTCAAAAGTAAAGTAAAGACCTCAGAGAAACAAAAATGATGGTATGTGTTACCTGTAGACTTAATTGGCAAGAAATGTTAAAAGTTCTTCAGAAACGTTAAATCACACAGGTCAGAAACTCAGATCTACATACAAGAAAGGCATTGGAGAAGGAATAAATGAAAATAAATAAAAACTTATTTTTTCTTCATAACAGATAAAATATGCTTAAAAAATATATGTATTTGTTTTATGTAAATACACACATATAGTGAATTACAGCAGTGATATAAGAGACAGGAGGGAGAGATTTTGATTTTTTTTATTATAAAGTACTAGCACCATTTGTGAAATATACTAGTGTAATTTGAAAGTAGACTTGGATTAGTTCTAAGTGTATATTCCAAACTCTAGGGCAACCACTAAAAAAGTTAAAAAAGAAATATAACTGATATATTCAGAAAGTAAAATGTAGAATCATGTAAAATGCTCAATTGAAAACACAAAAGGCAGAAAAAGAATAGAAGACAAAATTAAAGAACAAGAAACAAATGAAATTAGTATAAAATAGTAACAAATATTTTAGATATTAATCATATCTTAATAATTAATTTACATATCTTGGTCTCAATACACTAATTAAAAACAAAGATGTCACAGTGGATCAATAAATGAGATCCAACTATATCTAATGAACAAAACCCCACTGGAAATACAAAGATATATATTAAAAATACATGGATGAGGAAAATATACTATGCTATCACTAATCAAAATAATAGATTTGCTAGATTAATTTCAGAGTAGAATTCAGAGTAAGGAAAGTTATCCAGGATAAAAAGAGGGGCATTTCACAAGCAATAAAGGGGTCAATTATCCACAAAGACATAATAAACCATAACATGTATGTACCTAACAGCAGAATGTCAAAATATATGAGTAAATAAAACCTGAGAAACATAAGGGTTATTAGATGAATCCATTATTAGAGATGGAGACTTTAATGTCCCTCACATAAATGGACAGATCCAACAGTCAAAAACTGAGTTCATAATCAACTTGGATAGAACTGACACATTTCAACTACTTAATCCAGTACCAAGGTACACATTCTTCTCAAACTCAGAAGATTTTGAGGAGGTATACACATGGTACATCCACCAAGACAGATGACATTCTGGGCCATAAAACACACCTTAACAAATTTTTAAAAAATAGAAATAATGCAATAGCTGCAATCAGACTACAGTGGAGTTGAACTAAAATCAAATATCAGAAAGATTGGTTAAATTCCCCATTTACTTGGAAACTAAAAAATACAGAGGTCAAAGAATAAATCTCTAGAGAAATTAACAAAATATTTTGAACTAATTGAAAATGAAAGTGCAGCTCATCAAAATTTGTGGGATGCAGAAAAAGCAGTCCTTAGAGGAAAATTTATAACATTGGATGTTATGTTGTATCTAAAATCAATAATCTAAGCTCATACCTTAGGAAACTAGAAAAATATGAATAAATTAATGCCAAGGTAAGTAGAAGTAAAGAAATAATAAACATTAGAGAAGACATCAATGAATTGGAAAGAAAAAATTAATAGAAAAAGTCAACAAAACCAAAACTAATTCCTTGAAAAGATTTTTTTTAAAAGCCTAAGCTTCTAGCTAGGCTAAGAGCAAAAGGAAGAAGAGACAAGACTAATATCACAAATGAAAGAGGAGAAATCACTAAGATCCTTTGCACATTAAAATAATAATAAAGAAATATTATAAACTCAATGCTAACAAATTTGATAACCTATATGAAATGGACCAATCCTTAAAGGACACAATCTGACCAAACCCACAAATAGACAATCTAAATAGGCCTATATATATTCAAGAAATTGAATCAGTCTTTCATAACCTTACAAAACAAGTACCAGTCTCAGATGGGTTCACTGGTATATTCTACTAATCATTTAAGGAAGGAATTATTCCAATTCTCTACAACCTCTTCTGGAAACAAGGAATACTTGTTTTATGAAGCCATAATTTCCTAATATCAAAGACATTAAAAGAAAAGAAAATTATAGACTGGTATTTCTCAAGAACAGAGATAAAAAAATTATCAACAAAACATTAGAAAATTCATTCTAAGATGTATAAAAAGAATTATCCCCTAAGACCAAGTAAGATTTGTTCCAATTTTCAAGGCTGGTTTAACATTCAAAACTCATTCATGTAATCTATCGCATCAACAGATTAAAAAAGAAAGACCACATGATCATATCAATACATTCAGAAAACATTTGAATAACTGTAGCACCCATTCATGATAAAAATTCTCAGTAATCTAGTAATTGAGGGGATCTTCCTCATCTTGATAAAAAAAAATATGTATAAAATACCTACAGCTAACATCATACTTAATGATGAGAAACCCAAAGCTTTCCCACTAAGATCAACAAAAAAACAAGGGTGACCTTTCTGACCATTGCTTTTCAACATCAAACTGGAAGTCCCAGCTAAATACAGGACAATAAAATAAATATATAACTGAAAGGAAAGGAAGAAAGTACCTTTTTTTTTGCAAATGACATAATTATCTATGTAGAATATCCAAAAGAATTGACCAAAAATTACTGGATCTAATAAGCAATTATACTAAGGTAGTTACACATTATGTTAATACACAGAAGTAAATCACTTTCTGGTATGCCAGCAATGAATAAGTAGAATCTGAAATTAAAAACAAAATATCACTTATATAATCACCCCCCCATAATGAAAAATATATGTATACATCTAACAAATATGTACCAGATCTATATAAAGAAAGCAATGAAATTTTCATGAAAGAAATCAAATACAAATTAAATAACTGGAGAAATACTCCATGATCATGAATAGGAAGAAAATATTGTCAAGATGTCAGTTATTTCTAACTTGATCTATGGCTTCAATGCAGTTTCAGTCAAAATCCCAGGAAATTATTTTGTGGATATTGAAAAACTCTGAAGTTTATACAGGGAAGCAAATTATTAAGAATAGTCAACAAAATATTGGAGAAAGACTCAGATGGAGTTCTGACAATGCCCAATTTCAAAACTTACTATAAACCTAAAGCATTCTTTCATATTGATGATAGAATAGGAAAATTAATCATTAGAACAAAATAGAGAGCCCAGAAATAGACACAAATAAATGTAGGCAGCTGATCTTTGTCAGAGGAGCAAAGACAATACAATGGTATAAAAATAGTCTTATCAACAAATGGTACTGGAACATCAGGACATCCACATGAAAAAAAAAGAATTTAAATAGACTTTATATTCTCCACAAAAATTAACTCAAAATGGAGTACAGACCTAAATTCCAAATGCAAAACTACAAAATTCCTAGAAGATAACAGGAGAAAATCTACATGGCCCTGGCAATGGAAATGTCATTCTGGATGTGATACCAAAGTAAGGGTCCATGAATGAACTGATAAGCTGTACTTCATTAAAATTAAAAACTTGTGCTCTGTGAAAGACACTACAAAAAATATAAGAAGACAAGCCATGGACTGGGAGAAAATATTTGTAAAAGACATATCTCATAAAGGATTATTATCCAAATATACAAAGAACACTTGAAACTCAATGATAAGAAAATAAACAACCTAAGTACAAAATAGGCAAAAGACTTGAACAGACACCTCACAAAGGAAGATATGCAAATGACAAATAAGCAGATGAAAAATGGTCATCCTCATGTGTTAAAAGCAAATGGAAACAACAGCGAGATATTACTGCACAAGTAGTAGAATGGCCAAAATCCACAACATTGACACAACCATCAAGAGTAAAAGGAACTGTAACTCTAGGAGGAAAATATGTCCCCAGCCTGGGGCAAATAAACCTTTGAAGTAGAAATCAGTGAAAGGGAGAAATAAAGTGGGGGAAACCTACTTATTGCTTACAAGCAGTTATCTATACCTGCTTGCCCATGCCACTCCTGACCAGGCTGCCAGGAAGCCAAAAATACCTCCCTGGTTCAGGTGCCAGTTCACTCTCCACCCACCTTGAAACACCTGTTGATATGGAGATGCACTAAGGCCAGGCAAGAGATTATGGAAATATTGCAATTTTAACCACAGCCCACCCCTCCAGAAATCTTGCCTCACAATCTACTCACTCCCCATCTTCTGAAATGGCCCCTTGTGAGAAAACTGGAGCACTGTAACCAGACTAATAACATATGATAGCAACAGTAGTAAAATCATGATAATCCTCAAACTGAAGGAACCAGTTAGGTTCAAATTCCTTTTCAAATTAAGTCCATAGCTCACCTATTCCACAGGAGGACAGTAGCTGAGCTGGTAAGGAATTCAGTGCACTCATCACATGGCAGCTGCTGCCAGGGGCAGGTCCAGGCTACAGGGACTGTACAAGAAAATAATATTAAGGGTGATAAGATACATGTTTTAATGACATCAGCATAGGCAAATCCTGTCTAACAGGTAGGAGGCATGCAAGAGAGTGGTCCTGTGATAGAACAGTGGCAGGAATGGGATCTCATCTTGGTCTACAATATCAGACCTTCACTACCTTCCATATGGGAGTTACAGATGGGTTAATATAAAAGACTATGGGAAGTAAATGCATTGGCCATAAAAATAAAACAAAACTTCCCCATAAGATGCTCATACTTCCTGGATGTTTTTGGGACAATAACATGATATTTGGGGCCACTCTGCTGTTACTCCAGGAACACACAGGAGGCCAGCTTCCAGGCCTTTTCCCCAAGATGCCAGTAGGGCCAGCCATCATTGGTCCATGTGTCAAAATGTCCAGGGACACATCCACTCAACAGAGTCTCCAGGGTTTAATTCAGTTGGGGCTGGCAGCAGGATGTTGCTCTACTGGCCATATCTTGGCTTCAATAACTCCTTTTTGCTTTACACATACAGTTGTATAGAAGAGGCAGCAATGTGTGTTAGCATATTCATAGGGCTCAAGACTCCTTTTCATGGCTTCCCATTCAAATGTCATAGCACTGACCGTAAGTGAACTGACAGGCCTGGAGACTATTTGTATCCAACTTCAAGGTAGATTATATCAAACCATTGTATCTCTCTATCATGTCTGTCCTGGTAAGGTTAGTTGCTACCTGAAATGTTCACTTTATCCCTAATTCCTGTGCCCGTTCTTGTAACACATGTCCAGTAAATTTGGTGCCTTGACCACTCTCAATCACCTGTGGCCAGCCATAGGCTGCAAAGAGGCACTCTAGGCCTCTTCCAGGTGTTTTCTGATCTCCATGATGTGCAGGAAAAGCAACCAACAGTCCAGTAGCTGTGTCCACACAATTCATGGCATACCGATATACTTCTGATATGGTCACAGGCCCAATATACTCTATCTGCCACCTGAGTATGCCACCTGCAACTCAGCTTATTGACTGCTCTTCCCTTATCTGTCTTCAATCCATATTATCTCAGACTTAGGATGGAATACCACAGCTCTCCTCATTGGAGGCTGCCCACAACTGGAGCCATCTGTATACCAATCATCATCAGGTATAGGGGCTTTTCCCTCCTGTTAAGGACTCTTGGATACCCAAGTCTCAAAAGCAAGTTCTTCCTGCTTTCCTCTGATATATGTCATTGTCCCCAATAAGCATTGGAGTTGTCCACTTAGCGGGCTAGTGAAGAGTGTGCTATGCTGCTCTAAATATGCACCCAATTTGACCAGTGTAGGCATTCATGCCATGCCACTCCATGGCATTTGGGTTGAGTCTCATATGTACCCCATGGTGGGATAGGTGGTTATTACCTTGATCAGAGCTGTTCCAATGATGGGCTTCATAGCCAGCAAGACATGGAATACTGCAGCCAGTTGCTACTCTGTCAGCGTTCTTTGGAATTCTGCTCCTTTCCATATTTGTCACTAAAATCCAATAGCTTGGCATGTCCATTCAAACATCTGGAATTCATCAGCAGAAATGGGAATCTCATCTGAATACCAGGCCTTCAACCCCTCCCTGTGGGGGTTACAGATGGGTCAATATATAGGGCTACTGGAGGTACATGCACTGGCCATAAAGATAAAACAAACTTCCCTATAAGATGCTCTCACCTCCCTGCCATTTTGGGTACACTACTGTGATCTTTGGGGGCCATTCTGCTGTTACTCCAGGAATACACAGGAGGCCTTTTCCAGGCCTTTTCCCCAAGGTGACAAAAAGCCCACCCATGTAGAATAACAATTAATTGTTCCCCTTTGAATGTACAGCATGTCCTGATGCTGGTGGACACAAGAGCTGAATGTTTTCTAATTTATCCCGACACTGAGTGTTTTCCTGGGACCCCTCTATAACCCGTCTTTGGTTACATGCACATCTAGCTCACAGGTCTTTGATAAGTCCATTATACTCAAGGGATGTATGGTCTTGACTGCTTGCTTAGGAGCAGTAAAAGCAGCTGCACATGTTTTATCCCAGTCTCAGCCAATGCCCTTTTGTACAAACCAGGATAAGGGCTTCAGACTTCATAGGAACTGCACTTTAAAAACTCTCCAGTATCCCAGAAGACCCAAATACTGTAATACTGCCACAGTTGTAGGGTAGGGAAAGCCTGGACCTTGTCTGTGACTGCTTCTGGGATAACTTTAGTTTTACCCAACAAGACTACCACCAAGAACTTTACTGACAAACCTGGTCCATGAACCTTGGTGCTGTTCACAGCCCATCCTTTCTCCTGCATATGTTGTAGCAGTCTAGGAACTGCCCCTTCTAAATCTGCAAGAGAATGAAACGTAAGCATGATATCATCAATGTAGTGATACAACCATACCATTTGTGGTTTCTTTCATGTGGCCAAGTCCTGGGCTACAAGTCTATGACAAATGATTGGTCTACGGAGGTATCCCTGTGGAAGGACAGTGAAATGTCCACTGCCGGACTTCCCACATGAAGGCAAACTGTTCCTGAATTTCCTGTGCCGTAACAATAGAGAATAAAAACTAACAAGGTCCACAACATAATGATACATCTGTAGTTTATGACTGAGTGTGTCCAAAAGGGCTGCTATACAGGGGACAGCAGCAAACAAAGGGGGTGTAACTTTATTCAATTCCCTGTAATTCTTGGTCATATGCCAGAAGCCATCTGGCCTTTTCACTGGCCAAACCAGGGAATTAAAAGGACTATGAGTGGGCTTTATGATGCCCACCTTCTCCAAATCCCGCAGATTTTCTCCAATCTCCCCGTGGCCCCCATGCAATTTCTATTGCTTAGTATTTGTTATCTGCCAAGGTATAGGGAGAGCTACATGTTGGTGCTACTCATGTCCCCTCAGAAATGTCTTTACTATATGTATCCTTGGTCTGAACTCACCTGAAGTGGTCTGTAACCACAGACTTTGCAGGATATATACCCCCAAAATATATATGCAGAAATGTGATGGGAGAAATGTACAGAGTATACTCCTTTGGGGGTAAATGCCCTATCATCCCCTATGAGATTTGGGCTTTCTTCACTCTAATTGCCTTACCCCCATAGCCATCTATCATAGGAGGGGGCCCAGGAAAACACTCAGGGTTGACATAAATCAGAGAACATTCAGCACCTATGTCCACCAGTGCTAGGATATGTTGTACATTCACAGAAGACCAATGAATTATTGCTCTACATGTGGCCTCCAGTCCTCATAACATTCCCCAAGGTGGGCGCCTTAACCCTTACCTCAGTCTAAACACAATGGCCAATTGTCCTCCTGTGGGTATGGGGCCCAGGTGGAACCTGAATGAGTGGTCTCCCCTTGGAAGCCCTGTAGGGACACAGGCCAGACATGGGGCTGTACCTCCAGCTTCTCTATCCTGGAACTCAGCATCTGCAATGGCTGTTCTGGCTTTAATTGGTGCCACAGTTCTAACAAGATATTATTGGACTGCCCATCAAGTTTCTCTTTCACTACCCCCGCGTTTATCATGTAAACCCACATCTGGGTCCTAGAAACCCTCACAGGGCCTATTGCACATCTCCTTTCAGTTGTAGGCTATACTTCCATGCTCTTATTGTTTGCCCCCAGATATGCTAAAGTATAAGTAGCTTCATTTATGGGTTGCCCTAAGTGGGGGGAAAGAATAGTCACTAGGGATCCAAAGAGAGATGGGAGAGCTGTATGGAGCACCAGATTTCTCATTCCTATGGTGAACAACTCCTCATCAGTACCCTGGACATCCATATTATAGATGATACTTTTTATGTCCATCTCCTATAACATCTGCTGGAGCTCTGCATATGTTTTTCAGCTAGTAGCTAATTATGATGAATTACCCTAATTAGGCCAAACCACCCTGATGGCTGTTTTCAGCCAATCTAGATGTGCCTCCTTTCTTGAGGTGTGACAGGCACTTTGTTACTGCTGTTAGAGGGAAGGGTGAATCATCAGTGAAGTCAGTCTACCCATTTCAGAACCTGACATAACAATGTTTTCCACTCCCATATCCTAAAGGCAAAGACACAAAAGCCATGTAAGCAGAGGTTCAAATGGCTTCTGCCAACACCAGATGCTCATATCCACCAGCTCATTCTTGGTATAGGGACAGAGAATGGAATGCTCCACACCTGGGGTAGGGGCTCTTCCTTCCTTTGAGGAGCCCATGGTTGTTTTTTTGTTTTGTTTTCTTAATTACAACCAGGTGGTTGTTTAATACTGGAGGGGCTGGTGCCTTGGGTGGTGTCCTTGGCAACAGTTCCACCCTTGGCCCCACCCCCTCATCCTCCCCTGACATCTACTCTACCATCTCTGGGCCTGAAGGAACCTATCCTTCCTCGCCTTCCTCCACAGCCTCCTGCAATGCAGACTCTCCTGCTGCCTCCTCCCTTGCTCCTAACATACCTTTTATTAGTAAGGCCTTACTTCTCCATAACTGCATCTCTTTCTTAAGGGCATCCCATAGGTCATTGCCCAGCTCCTCCAAGCAATGCTGAAGAGTGTCTCTCTCCTTGTTAACACTTTTCAATATCTGGAGAAACAAACATCCCATAATGCTAGCCAACACACAGCCACTCAAGGCCACTCAAGACCTCTAAGTACTCTTCTATCTCATGGAGGGCTAAATCCACAGCTTCTGGTGCCTCCACCCTTCCCCAGTTCTGGGGACATGTCCAGGAGGTACTCTACTGTATATCAATTTCCTACCAGGGGCTTGCCAAGTGGAAGCCCCATGGGTAGGCATTTCCTGGGTGAAGCTGCATCATCCACTGCTGCTGGAGGAAAGGTGTGTCATCACCCTCCACTGCAGCAGCCACCAGGGCCTCTCTGCCATCCACGGGGGTGTTTATGGGTATTTCCCCACCATCTCTAGTGACAGCTCAACCAAGAATCACTCCCATTAAGATAGATTTCAGGTTCAGAGGTTCTGCTGACTACTGCCAGTTGTAACTCTGTGGGGATATATGTTCCGGCCCAGGGCAAATAATCCTTTGAAGTGGAAATCAGTCAAAGGGAGAAATAAAGTGGGAGAAATCCATTTGTTTGCCTACAAACAGTGATCTACGCCTGATCACCTGTGTCTATCACCAACTGGCTGCCAAGAAGCCAAAAATACCTCCCTGGTCTGCTCATTCTTCATCTCCCTTGTAATCATATATTGATATGTAGATGGACTATTTCTCTCCACCCCTTGGGAACACCTATTGATATGGAAATGCACTAAGGCCAGGTGAAAGACTCTGAAAATATTGAAATTTTACCCACAGGATCTCTTATCCATTGCTTGTATGAATGCAAAATGATACAGCCACTTTTCAAGACAGCTTTTCAGTTGCTTAGAAAACTAAATATACTCTTAACATATGAACCAGCAGTCATGTTTCTTACTACTTATCTAAATAATTTGAAAATTTATGTACACACAAAAACTTGCACATGAATGTTTATAACAGCTTTATTCAGAATTAATAAATTTGGCATCTACTTAGATTTTCTTCAGTTGATATATGGACAAATAAACTTCAGGTATATCCATACAATGGTACATTATTCAGTATGAATAAAAAATTATCTATCAATCTAAGAAAAGACATGGAGGAAACTTAAATGCATGTTACTAAGTGATGAAAGCCAATCTTAGAACATTACATACTGTATGATTCTATCTATATCACATTGTAGAAAAGGCAAAACTGTGGAAACAGAAAAAGTTTCAGTGGACCAGTGGTTAGAGAAGACAGAAAGATAAATAGGTATAGCACAGAGGGTTTTTAGGGCAGTGAAGATGACGCCACGGTTCTTGTTTGCAGAGCCGAAGAATGAGCTTCACAAACAGTCAAGGTAGGAGAGCAAGGTATAGGCTTTTATTTAGAGATAAAGTGAAAGGACAGAGCTCCCGGGTCATGCCAGGAGGGGACAAGAGAGTCCGTAGTGGTGCGTTGTCTAGGGGGTTTTATAGGCAGCTGAGGATTCTTCGAGAACATGAAAAAAATCTTAGGGGTGTGGACTTAAGTGGTCTCTGAATATTTAGAATTAACTTAACACAAGCAACTTCCTCTAATGATTTCTCCTTGAGATACCAGCATCTTGGTCTGGGGATATATGAAACAAGGCCACCTGCTCAGCCCCCAGGGTGGGCTGAGGTATTGTTTGCTAGAGAAAGTTAAGAATTTCTAACTTAACTTCTTGGCTATTAAAATGCAATCTTATCTTTAAGGTGGAATCCTTCCTGCCTTTTACTGTGTTGTTTATGCCTGGGCTTACTTGCTAAATTAGTTGCCCAGTTTGCAAAATCACTTCATCAGATCTGAAGGAGAAAGACAGCACATAGGCCTGGGCCTTTTAGTATGCTAAAGAGAACCTTACACATGATTATAAATGGTTAGCATAATAAAACATGTGCTACTCTTCTTTATCTGGGACACATTAACTAATTTTACTTAAGAATGATTCTAGAGCTTAATGTTTAACATAGAGTTTTAGCAGGGGGGTTACCTTGCATGCAGTTGCATTGCTCTGACTGCAAATATCCCACCCTGCCCGCTCCGGAGGCCCTCACCCTACTCTTGACTACATCCACTATCCCTGTCTCAAAACTATTCTGTGTGATACTATGCTATTGGATACTTGTGAAAATCCATAGAATGTACACAAGCAAGAATGAACCCTAATGTAATCTTTGGGTGATGATATTAATGATAACTTTAGAACCTTGGATGATAATGATGTGTCAATGTACATTCATTGATTGTAACAAATGTAGTCTTGTGTAGGGTGTAGTATTATGGGAATCTATACATATGCTGGAGCAAGGAGTGTATGGGGTACCTCTACTTTCCATTCAGTTTTCTGTGAACCTAAAATTGCTTTAAAAAGTACTGTTTTTTAAATTGATTTTGGATAACATATTCAGATCACCAGAACTTCTGTCCAGAAAATGTTCAAGATCCTTTTAGAAGCCGTAAGGTAGAAACAAACTGTTGTGCCCAAAGTCGCAAATCCCAGAAGACCACCAAGGAGCCAACACCGATGCAAAAGCAAAGAGCCTTTATTCAAGCTAGCTCAAGTTCAATCTCTCATCTACACCAATGCAGTGGCAAGATGCCAGAGAAAGAGCGCGTTTTCCACAGAACAAAGGTTTTATGGGTTTCCAGGGCAGTTTGGGGGGGGTGATGGCCATGGCTCTGGCTGATTGGCTGGGCCTGGGGGGTGATGAGTCGTGGCTTTGGTCAATTGGCAGGGTCTAGGGGTGGTGGGTGTACTTCTTGCTGACTGGAGGGGAGAGAGACCAAGCTCCGATTGGGTGAAATAGGATCCGGGTCCCAATTGGCTGAGGTAGGATCCGGGTCTCAATTGGCTAAAATAGAATCTGGGAGCTTGCCCTTTCAAAACAAAATATTCAACTAGGAGTTAGAAGACCTGAGTCCTTAATACTGTGTCTGCAATTACTAAGATGTGTGATTTTTAATCCATTTAAGCTGTTAAGACTCACTTCTTTCACCCATGAAAGTACAGCATCAATAAATGGTATCTAAAGTCCCTTTTTACAATAAACTAACAAACCACAATTCTGATAAAAGGTGCAAACTTGCAGTTATAAGGTAAATGAGTAGTAGGCATGTAATGTACAATGTAATGACTACAGCTAACCCTGTTGTATGTATATAGGAAAGTTGTTAAGAGAATGAATTCTAACAGTTCTCATCACAAGGAGAATGTTTTTCCCTTTTGTTCTATTTTATTGTGTGTGTATGAGAATATAGATGTTAGCTGAACCTACTGTGGTAATTGTAAGTCTGGGGAGAGGAAATACCAGGACAAAATACCTCTAAAAATCAAAATTGATCAAACAGAGAAAATCAGCCCTCCCTCTCACCTCTCAGGTACAGATATGCCCTCCATTGCCCAGGTAATTACCAACTGATATGGAGATTAACTTCTCTCCACCTCTGAGGAATGATGCAAATGCACTAAAGCCATACTTCTCTCCACCCTTGAGCACCTACTGATATGCAGATATACTAAGGCCAGGTGAGATATTCTGGAAATGTTATAATTTTACCCACAGTAATATTTCACAATATCTGTAAATCAAAGCATAATGCTGTATACCTTAAACTTATACAGTGATGTATGTCAATTATTTTTTAATTAAACAGAAAAAAAAAGGATAAACCCTAAAATGTTGCTTCTCCTGCCTCATGCATAGTATCTGTCCAAAGTGCTGTTTGTCTATAAACATGGAAGAGATTAAAATTAATACTTTTACTTTAAAAAGTTTGGTAAGGGGGAAAAATGATATTCTTCATTAATAACATATAATAAAGGGTATTTTTAGGATTTAGGATTGTTTTTAGAATTCCCATTAACCTGGTCCTCCATTACCATGGAGTAGTTGAAAGTTGCCTATATTATATACAGAGATAGTAAAACAAAATAAATCATGATATAAAACCAAGCACATAAACATTTCTTTGAATTTATATTTGCCATGTTATAGTACCCAGGAAAATCTTCACTATTTTAAAGTGGTTATTATGTCATAATGACAATAGCAATAATTGAGATTTATGTTTAAAATGTGCAGTTTTTATAAGAATTTCAAAACAAAGTTAGATTGCTCATTGTGCTCATAATTTCAATAGTCCTTTTGTTTCTAATGAGCAAATGGTAAGTACAAGTGATCACTTTGGTTCATTTTACTCATTACAATTTTGATACATAATTTTTCTTGCAGTTTTTGTAGCATCTTGAAGCATTTATTAAGCTGTATTTCAATGAAGTTTACTTGGTTCACAGCCTTTAGAAAATTGCCTATTTGCTGCTTATAGATGTTAAGTTTACTCCACAAAGGTATCAATTTGTCCTGACAACACTTTCCATTTTCCATGTATTGAATGTGTGCTCATGGGGTAAATAATCCTCAGCTTTCTCACATCAGGCAATTCACCAAACTGACTGAATTCTAAAAGGTACTGACACTTATATAGAAGGTGTAGGGGGGGGAAGAAGGAACACAGCATGAATTTAATAAAAATCTCAGGTAACCCCATTCAGTTTTAGAAGGGCACTGTGAAAATCCGGCTTGTGGCACTCTTTAACTCAATTTTTTTAAGTCAAGAAAAATACAACAGAAAAAAAAAAGTCCTCAACTAATAAAAGGAAGATCATCAGGCCATGTAAATAATAAATCCCAACTCCAGGAACAAAATACACAACAGTATATTTGAATCTGCACCAAAATATATACCAGTCTGTAGTCTCCCAAGGCTTAGAGATAGATTGGCACCAAGGTATGCAAGCTGTATTTTTTCACATCTACACACACATTTTCCTAGTGTTTGACTGCATTTCAAGACAAATTGTTTTTAAATCGGTGGTTGTCAGTTCCTCATATAAAAAGCACTCATAATCAGTTATTTACTGTGTGAACATTGCTTCTAAAAGTCCATGGTGAAGAAATAAACTGAAAGCAAGAATGCTAAATCTCAAACTCATCCCCCTTTTTATTTTCAGTAAATTGATATATATATAGATGAAAGAGTGATGACTGACCAATGGATTTAGCAATGCAGAGGTCATGATCTTGAAAAGAACAAAGGTAATGGAGTATGGTTATGATGAAACCATAAATGGATTGGATTCAAAATATATTTGGAAAATATGAAGACATAAAGTATAGATATTTTTGAAGAACTATGTTATGAAAGGGCAAGGCAGAGAAATGGGTTAATTGCTGGAGGTTAAAATGGAGTAAATGTCAAAACCACATTTCAATTTCACTGTATCTTCTACTTTATTCTGCTTTCTCTTTTGCAAAAATCTTCAAGAGAATATAAGAGTGGCATTGCCTCAGAGCTCTGGAAACATGGAATTTTGCCAGTTAAAAAACAATTGTTGAGAGCTTCTACACTTTTAAAGGTTTTTATTCTAAAGTAATATATGTAATTAAAAAATAAAATGTTGCAGTTTCTTGTAAAATTAAGTATGTAATTGCCACATGACCCAGCAATTACACTCCTTGGTATTTATTCCAGAGAAATGGAAACCTATATTAACACTTGTGTTCCTAGCAGCTTCACAATAGCCAAAACTTGGAAGCAGCCCAATGGGTGAATGATTAAATAAACTCTGCTACATGTAAATGAGGTAATACTACTTAGCAAAAAGAAAAATAAAGACTTTTAATATATATTTAACCACTGATACACACAAGTTGAATGAATTTCCTGGGAATTATACTGTGTGGAGAAAATTAATCCATAGAGGTTGCACACCACATGGTTCTGTTTGAATAATATTCTTGAAAGGATAAGAGTTTAGATCTTATCTAAAGGAAAAGATTAGTTGGGAGAACAAATAAGTAATTGCCGGGGGTTAGGGATAAATTTAGGGGAAAGAAAGATGATGGTGGCAATATAAGGGTAACAAGAGGAATCTTTGTGGTGATATGTTTTGTATTTGGACTGTATCAATATCAATAACGATGTTATATTGTATTTCAGTTTTGAAAGAATTTACCATTGGGAGTAAATTTTACAGCAGGGTAAAAGCCACACCTGACTTCTATAAGCAATGTCTTATAACTGCATATGACCACACAGTTACTTCAAGAAATATTAAAAGAAACTGATACTGTGTTGAAAAAGTCAAAGAGAGGGAGAGAGCAATTCTCTGCTAAATCATCCCTCAATAAAAAAATTACGTAGATTCTTTCATTAGTATATGTATATGTTGAAAAACATATTTTAGAATATCATATTGACATAGCTTTTTCTTAATATATTAATTTTATCCACTATCAGTTGTCTTCTTTTAGTGTTAGGATTGTTGTATTTTAAAATACTATGTAATTTTCTGTCTCATCCTCTAAATTTAGACATAGAAAAAATTGTAATAACATACTAAGTTTATCATTTTATGTTTGCATAAGTATTGCTCATGGCAGAGTGTAATCCTTGGGGGGAAAACCCAAGGCCAAATTGCTCTGAAACCGAAATCAGTCAAGAGGAGAAATAAAGTGGGAGAAACCCATTTATTACTTTCAAGCAGTCATCCACTTCTGTTCCCCGGTGTCTCTCATGACCTGGTTGCAGAAAAAGAGGCCCCCACCCAACCTTTCCAGTCCAGATAAGCCCTTGCTACCTCGTATAATTACCTATTGATATGGAGATGTATTACTTCTCTCCACCCTTTGGAAACACCTATTGTGTAGGGAGGCACTAAAGCCAGGAAAGAGATGCTGGAATTATTGCAGTTTTACCCACAGCTCACCCCTCCAAAAATCTCACCTTACAATCTATTTGTTCCCCATGTTCCACAATGGCCCTTCTGTGAGAAAACTGGAGCACTCTAACCAGAATCTTCCAGTGGGAGGATTCAGCTAGGTTTAAGGTCCTATGTAGAATAAGTCCACAGCTCGCCCATTCCACAGGCAGGAAGTAACTGAACAGGTAGGGAGTTCAGAGCAATCATGACCCAGCTAGTTGCAGCCAGAGGGCATGTCCAGGCCTCAGGAAGTATAGAAGAAAATAACCTTAAGGACAATAAGATACACATTTTAATGACACCAGCATAGGCAAGTCTTGTCCATTGGTAGAATGCATGCAAGAGAGTGGTCCTGTGATGATAGGACAGGGGCAGGAATGGGATCTCATCCTGGTCTAGTACACCAGACTTTTATCCTTCTCCCTGTGGGAGTTAAATATCGGTCAATATATAGGGCTATGGAAGGTATGTGAACTGGCCATAAAGATAAAACAAAACTTCCCCATAAGATCCTCTTACATCCTGGATGTTTTGGGTACACTACTGTGATCTTTGGGAGGCCACTCTGGTGTTACTCCAGGAATACACAGGAGGCCAGTTTCCAGACCTTTTCCCCAAGGTGCCAGAAGGGACAGCCATCACTGGTGCATGTGTCAAAATGTCCAGGGCCACATCCACTCAACAGAGTCTCCAGGGTTTAATGCAGTAGGGGCTGGCAGCAGGATGTTGCTTTGATGGTCATATTCTGGTTTCAATAACTCCTCAGTGGTTTGCACATACAGTTGTACAGGAGAGGCAGCAATGTGTGTTAGCATGTCCACAGGGCTCAAGGCTCCTTTTCAGGGCACCTCATTCAAACGCCGTAACACTGTCCACAAAAGAACTAATGATCCCGGTAGAATATTGGTGTCTGACTTCAGACCAGATTTCAACAAACCATTGTACCTCTCTATCATACCTGTCCTGGTAGGGTGATATGGAACATGAAACTTCCACTTTATTACTAATTGGTACACCCATTCTTGAAATGCATGTCCCGTAAGGTGGGTGCCTTGATTGCTCTCAATCACTGTGGCTGGGCATAGGCTGCAAAGAGACACTCTAGACCCCTTTTGGTGATTTGCTGATCTACATGACATGCAGGAAAAGCAACCAACAAGCCAATAGCTGTGTCCACACAAGTCATGGCATACTGATATCCTTATATGTGCAGAGACCTAATATAGTTTATTTGCCACCTGACAAGGGTTATTGGCCCCCTTACTATTGTCTTATGTTGCTGCAGTACTCAGTGTAAGTCCCTTTTAGAGCACAAAAGCCACACCTTCCGGGCTTTAATGACTTCTTCAAAGGTCAAAGGCAATCCCTACTGACGGATACAACCCACATTGTCTTTTGCCCCATGTGCAACAAATGCTGACATAACCATTGGACTACATCAGAGGCAGGCTTTTCTTCTAGCCAACACACATCGGACAAAGTGTCTGCTTCATCATTCCCTGGGGATGCCAAAGGCAAATGGCTAATCACATGATATACGGTAATGGTCTTAGTCTGACCAGAGGTCCATAGATCTTGCCACAACTCTTGCCCCAAAGAGGCCAGTGACCAACCATCCAGTTGGCATGGTACCATGTCATAGCCACAGGGTCAAGTCCCAGTAGATGGCCCAACTGTCAGTGCAGAAAATTACAGGGGAGGGCTTCTGGTTTATCACAGAACATACTGCCCACAACTCAGCCCATTTGCTACTCTTCCGCTCTCCATCCTCCACCCATATTGTCTCAGTCTTAGGGTGGAAAGCCACAGCTCTCTACTTTGGTGGCTGCCCACAACTAGAGCCATCTGTATACCAAACAACTTCAGGTATAGGGGCTTTTCCTTCCTGATAAGGACTCTCAGCTACTAATGGCTCAAAAGCCAGTTCTTACTGCTTTCCACTGGTATACAGCACTGGCTCCATTAAGCACTGGAATTCTCTGCTTAAGGGACTAGTAGAGTGCTATGCTGCTGTAAATATGCAGCCCATTTGGCCAGTGTACGTATGTGTGTCACACCACTATGTGGCCTTTGGGCCCAATCTCGCATCCACCCTGCAATGGGATAGGTAGTTATTACCTTGTTCAGATCTGTTCTGGTGATGGGTTCCATAGCCAGCAAGGTATGGTACACAGTAGCCAGTTGCTTCTCTGTTGAGGTGTACCATACCTCTGCTCCTTTCTGTAGTATGACCAGAATCCAAAAGGTTGGCATGTCCATTCAAGCAGCAGCCAAAGGCCCCATCCGTAGACATCTTTGGTTACATGAACATCTAGCTCAAAGGGCCTTGATAAGTCCATTACACTCAAGACCTGTATGATCTTGACTGCTTGCCTAGTGGCAGTAAAAGCAGCTGCACATGTCCCTACCCAGTCCCACCTGATGCCATTTTATTCCAGCAGGTATAAGGGCTTCAGATTTTGTGCCAAGTGTGGGATAAACACTCTTCAGTAGCCCAAAAGATCAAAAAACTCTTCTAAGACTGCCACAGCAGGAGGGGTAGGGAAAGCCTGGACCTTGTCTATGACTGTTTCTGGGATAACTTTAGTTTTACCTGACCAGACAACCCCCAAGGAAATCACTGAGAAACCAGGTCCCTGAACCTTGGTGCTGTTCACAGCCCATCCTTTCTCCTGCAGACATTGCAGCAGTCTATGAACTGTCCCTTCTAAATCTGTAAGAGAATCAGATGTAAGTATGATACCTTTAATGTAGTGATACAGCTGCACCATTTGTGTGTCTTCCATGTTTCCAAGTCCTGAGCCATAAGTCTGTGACAAATGGTGGGACTGTGGAGGTATCTCTCTGGAAGGACAGGAAATGTCCACTTCTGGCCTTCCCCCTGGAAGGCAAACTGTTCTGGAATTTCCTGTGCTATGTAAATAGAGAAGAAAGCATTAGAAATGTCTACAATATAATGGTACATTCCCAGCTCATGGCTGAGTGTGTCCAGAGTGGCTTCTATGGAGGGGACAGCAGCATGCAAAGGGGATGTGACTTTATTTAATTCCCTGTAGTCTTCAGTCATACACCAGGAGCCATCTGGCTTTTAACTGGTCACACTGGGGAATTAAAAGGACTATGAGAGGGCTTTATGATGCCCATCTTCTCCAACTCCTGTAGAGTTTCTCCATTTTCCTTCTGCCCCTCAGGCAATTTATAGTGCTTGGTATTTGTCACTCACTGAGGTGCAGGCAGAGCTACAGGTGGGTGCTTAGCATGTCCCATCAAAACTGCCTTTACCACATGTACCCTCAGTCTGTACTCACCTTCAGTGGTCTGTAAAAAGAGGACCTGCAGGATATCTAATCCTAGAATAAATACAGGGATGGGAGAAATGTACACAGTATCCTCCTTTGGGGGAAAATGCCCTATCCCTAGTGGAATTTTGGCTTTCTTCTCTCTAATTGCCTTACACCCATAGCTATCTTTCACATCAGGGGGCCCAGGAAAATGCTCAGGGCGACCATAAATCAGAGAACATTCAGATCCTGTGACCACCAGTGCCAGGACATGTTGTACATTTATTACCAGTGAATTGCTAATTCTACATTTGGCCTCCGGTCACTACCATGTTCCCCAAGGTGGGGACTTTAACCCTCCCAGTTGAACCGTGATGCCCAATCATCATCCTGTGGGGTGAGGCCCCATGCAGAGCCTGAGCACTGTCCCCCAGGAAGTCTTGCAGGGACGTGGGCCAGACATGGGTCCTTGACTCCAGCTTCTGTGTCCTAGACCTTAGTGACTGGAACTGCCACTCTGGCTTTAATTGATGCCACAGTTCTAAGAAGATCCTATTAGGCTGCCCATCAAGTTTTTCTTTCAGTTCCCTGGCCTTTATCAAATCAACCCACATCTGGGTCCTTGAGACCTTCACCGGGCCTTTTTCACCTCTCCTTTCAGTCATAGCCCATACTTCCTTCTGTGCTCTTATTGTTTCAACCTCCCCCAGATATGCTAAAGTACGAGTAGCCTCACTTAGAGGTTGCCCTATGTTGGGAGCAAGAATAGTCACTAGAGACCCAAAGAGAGATGGGGAAGCTGTATGCAGCACCAGATTTGTCATTCTTGTGGTGAGCTACTCCTCACTGGGGCCCTGAGGGTCCATATTATAGATTATATTTTTCTTCCCAGCTCCCATCGTACCTGCTGGAGCTCTGCATCCATTTTCCAGCTAGTGGGTAAATGTAATAACTTTCCCTGATTAGGCCACACTGCCCTGATGGCTGCTGTTAGTCAATCCAGAAGCACCTGATTCCCTGAGGTGTGATGGGCACTTTGCAACCACTGCCAGAGGGAATGGTGAGTCCTCAGGAAGCCACTCTAGCCATTTCAGAACCCGACATAGCAATGTTGTCCACCCCTATATCCCGGAGACACCTGTAGGCAAAAGCAGCCATGTAGGCAGAGGTTCTGATGGCTTCCTCTTATACTGGATGGTAGTGTCCAACAGCTCATCCTGGGTATAATGCCAGAGCATGGAGTTCTCCAGAGCCTGTGGAGGGGGAAGCTCCTCCCCCTTAATAGCATCTGGCTTTTGCATTTTTATTTTCTTGATTACAACTGGGTGGACCTTTAATGCAGAAGAGACTGGTGCATTGGGTGGTGGCCTTGGCAACAGATCAGCCCTCGGCACCACTCCCAAACTCTCCTCTACCATCTCCAGGACTGAAGGCACTGCTCTTTCCTCTTCCACCCCCACAGCATCCTGCAATGACGATTCTCCGGCTGCCTCCTCCATGGCTTCTAACGTATCTTCCAGGAGCATGACCCATCTTCTCAATAACTATCTCTCTTTATTAACGGAATCTCATAGGTCATCGCCCATTTCCACCAAGCAATGCCGAAGTGTGTCTCTGTCCTGTCAAAGACTCTGTCTCTCCTCGATAACCCTCTATCTCTCCTTGATAACCCTCTATCTCTCCTTGATAACCCTCTGTCTCTCCTCAATAACACTTTCCACTATCTTGAGGAAAAGAGATCCTACAGGGGGGGAGGGGCAGAAGATGGCAGCGTGAGTAGAGCAGCGGTAATCTCCTCCCAAAACAACATATATCTATAAAAATTTAACAAAGACAACCCTTCCTAGAATAAAGACCAGAGGACACAGGACAATATCCAGACCACATCCGCACCTGAGAGAACCCAGCAACTCGCGAAGGGGGTAAGATACAAGCCCCGGCCCGGCGGGAGCCGAGCGCCCCTCATCCCAACTCCCGGCTGGAGAAGAATAGGCAGAGCGGAAGGGAGATGGAGCACAGGGCTGCCGAACAACCAGCCCCAGCCACCCGGGCCAGAGTGCAGGGCCCTCGATACTAGGAAAACAGGGCAGCAAGAACAGTGAGCGGGCACTGGAGGCTGGGTGTTGGAGGACATAAGAAAAGAGCGCGATCATTTTTTTCTTTTTTTTTTTTTTTGCATTTCTGCTGTTTTGTTTTGGCGAGCGCTTTTTGGAAGTCTTAAAGGGATAGGGAGCACAATACTAGGAAAACAGGGTAGCAAGACCAGTGAGCAGAGGCCTGAGGCTGGCACCGGAGAATAAAGAAAAACGAGCGACCACCTTTTTTTTTAAATTAAAAAAATTTTTTTTTTTTATTTAAAAATTTTTTTCTTTTTTATTTTTGGTGGTCATTGTTTTGTTTTGGCGGGTGATTTTTGGAAGTCTTAAAGGGGCAGGGCGGGACACTTAATCAAGAGGTAGGGAATACGGGGATCTCGGGGCACCCTAACCCCTAGGCTGCAGGGAGCAGGGAGAACCCTTACGGAGATAAATACCCTCCCAGCCGCTCCTGCTCCAAGGCGACTCCACCACTTTGGAGTAGCTGCCCGAGCCAGGCCACGCCCACAGCAACAGCGGAGATTAAATCCATAGCAGCTGGGCAGGAAGCACAAACCCTGTCTGCGTGCAGCTGCACAGCACAAGCCACTAGAGGTCGCTGTTCTCCCAGGAGAGGAGGGCCACAAACCAACAAGAAAGGAAGTCCTTCCAGCCGCCACTCGTCCCAGCTCTGCAAACTATTCCTATCACCATGAAAAGGCAAAGCTACAGGCAGACAAAGATCACAGAGACAACACCAGAGAAGGAGACAGACTCAACCAGTCTTCCTGAAAAAGAATTCAAAATAAGAATCATAAACATGCTGACAGAGATGCAGAGAAATACGCAAGAGAAATGGGATGAAGTCCGGAGGGAGATCACAGATGCCAGAAAGGAGATCGCAGAAATGAAACAAACTCTGGAAGGGTTTATAAGCAGAATGGATAGAATGCAAGAGGCCATTGATGGAATTGAAATCAGAGAACAGGAACGCATAGAAGCTGACATAGAGAAAGAAAAAAGGATCTCCAGGAATGAAACAATATTAAGAGAACTGTGTGACCAATCCAAAAGGAACAATATCCGTATTATAGGGGTCCCAGAAGAAGAAGAGAGAGGAAAAGAGATGGAAAGTATCTTAGAAGAAATAATTGCTGAAAACTTCCCCAAACTGGGGGAGGAAATTATCGAACAGACCACGGAAATACACAGAACCCCCAACAGAAAGGATCCAAGAAGGACAACACCAAGACACATAATAATTAAAATGGCAAAGATCAAGGACAAGGAAAGAGTGTTAAAGGCAGCTAGAGAGAAAAAGGTCACCTATAAAGGGAAACCCATCAGGCTAACATCAGATTTCTCAACAGAAACCCTACAGGCCAGAAGAGAATGGCATGATATATTTAATACAATGAAACAGAAGGGCCTTGAACCAAGGATACTGTATCCAGAATGACTATCATTCAAATATGACGGTGGGATTAAACAATTCCCAGACAAACAAAAGCTGAGGGAATTTGCTTTCCACAAATCACCTTTACAGAACATCTTAAAGGGACTGCTCTAGATGGGAGCACTCCTAGGAAGAGCACATTACAAAACACCCAACATATGAAGAATCGAGGAGGAGGAACAAGAAGGGAGAGAAGAAAAGAATCTCCAGACAGTGTATATAACAGCTCAATAAGCGAGCTAAGTTAGGCAGTAAGATACTAAAGAGGCAAACCTTGAACCTTTGGTAAACACGAATTTAAAGCCTGCAATGGCAATAAGTACCTATCTTTCAATAGTCACCCTAAATGTTAATGGGTTGAATGCACCAATCAAAAGACACAGAGTAACAGAATGGATAAAAAAGCAAGACCCATCTATATGCTGCTTACAGGAAACTCACCTCAAACCCAAAGACATGTACAGACTAAAAGTCAAGGGAAGGAAAAACATATTTCAATCAAACAACAGTGAGAAGAAAGCAGGGGCTGCAGTACTAATATCAGACAAAATAGACTTCAAAACAAAAAAGTAACGACATAAAGAAGGACACTACATAATGATAAAGGGCTAAGTCAAACAAGAGGATATAACCATTCTAAAAATATATGCACCCAACACAGGAGCACCAGCATATGTGAAACAAATACTAACAGAACTAAAGGGGGATATAGACTGCAATGCATTCATTCTAGGAGACTGCAACACACCACTCACCCCAAAGGATAGATCCACCGGGCAGAAAATAAGTAAGGACATGGAAGCACTGAACAAAACAGTAGAGCAGATGGACATAATAGACATCTATAGAACTCTACATCCAAAAGCAACAGGATATACATTCTTCTCAAGTGCACATGGAACATTCTCCGGAATAGACCACATACTATGCCACAAAAAGAGCCTCAGAAAATTCCAAAAGATTGAAATCCTGCCAACCAACTTTTCAGACCACAAAGGCATAAAACCAGAAAAAAACTGTACAAAGAAAGCAAAGAGGTGCACAAACACATGGAGGATTAACAACACGCTCCTAAATAATCAATGGATCAATGACCAAATCAAAATGGAGTTCCAGCAATATATGGAAACAAATGACAACAACAACACTAAGCCCCAACTTCTGTGGGACACAGCAAAGCAGTCTTAAGAGGAAAGTATATAGCAATCCAAACATATTTGAAGAAGGAAGAGCAATCCCAAATGAATGGTCTAATGTCACAATTACCGAAATTGGAAAAAGAAGAACAGATGAGGCCTAAGGTCAGCAGAAGGAGGGACATAATAAAGATCAGAGAAAAAATAAATAAAATTGAGAAGAATAAAACAATAGCAAAAATCAATGAAACCAAGAGCTGGTTCTTCGAGAAAATAAACAAAATAGATAAGCCTCTAGCCAGACTTATTAAGAAGAAAAGAGAGTCAACATAAATCAACAGTATCAGAAACGAGAAAGGAAAAATCACGACGGACCCCACAGAAATACAAAGAATTATTAGAGAATACTATGAAAACCTATATGCTAATAAGCTGGAAAACCTAGGAGAAATGGACAAATTCCTAGAAAAATAGAACCTTCCAAGTTTGACCCAGGAAGAAACAGAAAATCTAAACAGACCAATTACCAGCAACGAAATTGAAGTGGTAATCAAAAAACTACCAAAGAACAAAACCCCCGGGCCTGATGGATTTACCTCGGAATTTTATCAGACATACAGGGAAGACATAATACCCATTCTCCTTAAAGTTTTCCAAAAAATAGAGGAGGAGGGGATACTCCCAAACTCATTCTATGAAGCTAACATCACCCTAATACCAAAACCAGGCAAAGACCCCACCAAAAAGGAAAACTACAGACCAATATCCCTGATGAACGTAGATGCAAAAATACTCAACAAAATATTAGCAAATCGAATTCAAAAATACATCAAAAGGATCATACACCATGACCAAGTGGGATTCATCCCAGGGATGCAAGGATGGTACAACATTTGAAAGTCCATCAACATCATCGGCCACATCAAAAAAAAGAAAGACAAAAACCACATGATCATCTCCATAGTTGCTGAAAAAGCATTTGACAAAGTTCAACATCCATTCATGATAAAAACTCTCAGCAAAATGGGAATAGAGGGCAAGTACCTCAATATAATAAAGGCCATCTATGTTAAACCCACAGCCAACATTATATTGAACAGCGAGAAGCTAAAAGCATTTCCTCTGAGATCGGGAACTAGACAGGGATGCCCACTCTCTCCACTGTTATTTAACATAGTACTGGAGGTCTTAGCCACGGCAATCAGACAAAAGAAAGAAATACAAGGATTCCAGATTGGTAAAGAAGAAGTTAAACTGTCACTATTTGCAGATGACATGATACTGTACATAAAAAACCCTAAAGACTCCACCCCAAAACTACTAGAACTGATATCGGAATACAGCAAAGTTGCAGGATACAAAATCAACACACAGAAATCTGTGGCTTTCCTATATACTAACAATGAACCAACAGAAAGAGAAATCAGGAAAACAACTCCATTCATAATTGCATAAAAAAAATAAAATACCTAGGTATAAAACTAACCAAAGAAGTGAAAGATTATACTCTGAAAACTACAAGTCACTCTTAAGAGAAATTAAAGGGGACAATAACAGATGGAAACTAATCCCGTGCTGGTGGCTAGGAAGAATTAATATCGTCTAAATGGCTATCCTGCCCAAAGCAATATACAGATTTGATGCAATCCCTATGAAACTACCAGCAACATTCTTCAATGAACTGCAACAAATAAATCAAAAATTCATATGGAAACACCAAAGACACCGAATAGCCAAAGCAATCCTGAGAAAGAAGAATAAAGTAGGGGAGATCTCACTCTCCAACTTCAAGCTCTACTATAAAGCCATAGTAATCAAGACAATTTGGTACTGGCACAAGAGCAGAGCCACAGATCAATGGAACAGACTAGAGAATCCAGACATTAACCCAGACATATATGGTCAATTAATATTTGATAAAGGAGCCATGGACATACAATGGGGAAATGACAGTCTCTTCAATAGGTGGTGCTGGCAAAACTGGACAGCTACATGTAGGAGAATGAAACTGGACCATTGTCTAACCCCATATACAAAAGTAAACTCAAAATGGATCAAAGACCTGAATGTAAGTCACGAAACCATTAAACTCTTGGAAGAAAACATACGCAAAAACCTCTTAGACATAAACATGAGTGACCTCTTCTTGAACATATCTCCCCGGGCAAGGAAAACAACAGCAAAAATGAGTAAGTGGGACTATATTAAGCTGAAAAGCTTCTGTACAGCAAAAGACACCGTCAATAGAACAAAAAGGATCCCTACAGTATGGGAGAATATCTTCGAAAATGACACATCCGATAAAGGCTTGTCGTCCAGAATATATAATGAGCTCACATGCCTCAACAAACAAAAAACAAATAACCCAATTAAAAAATGGGCAGAGGAACTGAACAGACAGTTCTCCAAAAAAGAAATACAGATGGCCAACAGACACATGAAAAGATGCTCCACATCGCTAATTATCAGAGAAATGCAAATTAAAACTACAATGAGGTATCACCTCACAACAGTAAGGATGGCTGCCATCCAAAAGACAAACAACAACAAATGTTGGCGAGGCTGTGGAGAAAGGGGAACCCTCCTACACTGCTGGTGGGAATGTAAGTTATTTCAACCATTGTGGAAGGCAGTATGGACGTACATCAAAATGCTCAAAACAGACTTACCATTTGACCCAGGAATTGCACTCCTAGGAATTTACCCTAAGAATGCAGCATCAAGTATGAGAAAGATCAGTGTACCCTTATGTTTATCGCAGCACTATTTACAATAGCCAAGAATTGGAAGCAACCTAAATGTCCATCGATAGATGAATGGATAAAGAAGATGTGGTACATATACACAATGGAATACTACTCAGCCATAAGAAAGGGCAAATCCAATCATTTGCAGCAACATGGATGGAGCTGGAGGGTATTATGCTCAGTGAAACAAGCCAAGCGGAGAAAGAGAAATACCAAATGATTTCACTTATCTGTGGAATATAAGAACAAAGGAAAAACTGAAGGAACAAAACAGCACCAGAATCACAGAACTCAAGAATGGACTAACAGGTACCAAAGGGAAAGGGACTGGGGAGGATGGGTGGGTAGGGAGGGATAAGGTGGGGGGAGAAGTAGGGGGGTATTAAGATTAACATGCATGGGGGTGTAGGAGAAAAGGGAGGGCTGTACAACACAGAGAAGGCAAGTAGTGATTCTACAACATTTTGCTATGCTGATGGACAGTGACTGTAAAGGGGTTTATAGGGGAGACCTGGTATAGGGGAGAGCCTAGTAAACATAATATTCGTCATGTAAGTGTAGATTAGTGATACCAAAAACAAAACAAAACAAAAGAAATCAAAAAGAAAAAAGGGCAGTCCCTGTGTGGTAACCTCCAATGATTTTTACACAAGTGTATAAAGGGCATATAAAAGTGTAGGCAAAGGGTCTGTTTGCGTTTATGCAGAAGATCAAAGCCTAATTGGGCTACTCCGAAAATGAACTAAGATACGATATGAAAGAGAACTTCCAACATCAGCACTCTCTGGAAGACTCATGCCAGAAGATGATCATCAAAAAAACCCAACAAAGATCCACGCACTGCTGCAGCTGTAGATGCACTCATCCCACAAGCTCCTGGACTTGCCATGGGAATGAAGGAGATACCTAATCTGGCCAGTGCATACAGTAAAACAACAACTTTGATGGATCTATACTGTTGGAACTCAACCAAGAATTAGGAGATGTGCAAATTGTAGTGCTCCAAAATCTTACAAGTACAGACTATTTACTGTTAAAAGAACATAAGGGATGTGAACATTCCCCAGGAATGGGTTGTTTTAATTTGTCTGATTTCTCTCAGACTGTTCAAGTTCAGTTGGACAATATCCACCATATCATAGATAAGTTTTCACAAATGCCTGAGGTGCCTAACTGGTTTTCTTGGTTTCACTGGAGATGGCTGGTAATTACAGATATGCTTTGGTTATGTAACTATACTCCTATTATGTTAATGTGTGTGCGCAATTAAAGTAGTAGCTTAAAACCTATACATGCTGAAGTTACTCTACAAGAAGATATGTCAAAGAAATAATCAATCTTCCCATGTTTTCTTCCACCTGCTACTTCTATAGCTTTTCTTCTTCCTTCCTAATTACAACCCTTAAATAGAATTCGTGCCTCATATCAAATTTACAGAGTATCATAATTCTTCCAAGTGGTAAAGATACCTCAAGACAAATGCTGGGCATAGAAGCTACAGGGCATAAATATGCAAAGAAATAAAAAGCTAACCATTTCAAACAATAAGGCTTCTCTCTTACTTACCAACTTTACATTCCCCTTTATGGCCCCGGAAGATGACTGGTTAGCCAGAGACGGGTAAGATTCCTCAAGGGAGGAACAACCTAAGACAGGCACAGTCGCAGGTGGGCCATCAGGTGAGAAATTGGGGATCAACAGAGGTGAAGCTTAGAACCTCATCCCCCCTGTTCTGAGAGAAATCTTCTGCATACGTGGATGTTTTATTGCCCTTGTCTAGCTTGGATTAACACATAGTCTACAGGCACACACCTGATAATCTACATTTGCTCTCTTACAACACTAAACTATGTTTTCTACCTTTATCTTGTATCTACCTACCACTCCAGCATTTTATTAAAAATAATAATAATAAAGAGAGAAATGTGGTATCCACATATAAATCAAGTATAAAAACCAAATGAGTATTCATGTTTGAACTGACTGTTTATAGTTCATAATGCATGAGCAAAACCGAAAGTTTCTGTGATGACTGCCCTTGTACTGTTCTCTATGTAACTTATTCATTATGTAAGAATTTTTTCTCCATGTAAGAACTTGTTTGTTATGCCTCAGGCGATTGGAGTCTGATGAAAATTAGGCTTGGGGTGGATTAATGATTGTGCATTGAGCATTGACTCCCCTATACAGAATTTTATTGTCGTTAACAACCATTTGATCAATAAATATGAGAGATGCCCTCACAAAAAAAAAAAAAAAAAAAAAGGACAGACTTCCAATGGTAAAATATATAAGTAACCGGGATGTATTGTATAGCATAAGGAATATTGTCAAGATATTGTAACAGCTTGGTAGGGTGATAGCTGGAACCTAGAATTATGTATATAAATGTTTTATCACTGTGTTGTACACTTGAAACTAATGTAATGTAATACTATGCATCATCTACCCTTCAATAAAAAATAATTATGTTAAAAAAAAAAAAAAAAAAAAGAGATCCTACAATCCCAGCTGCTTCACAGCAACTCACGGCCTCTGAGCAGTCATGTATGTCATGGAGGGCTAATTCTCTAGCTTCCAATGTCTACACCCTTCCCCAATTCTGGGGAAGGCCCCACCCCTCTTGGTGGTGCTTTACCCTAGACCAATTCCCCTCTAGGGTCTCCCCAGTTGGAACCTCCATAGATAGGTGGCTCCTGGGTAAAGCTGCACCCTCTACCACTGCAACCACTGGGGCCTCCCCAATATCCCCAGGGGGATTCCAGGCAGCTCACCACCATCTCTAGGGGCAGACTGCCCAATGGTTGCACCCATGTAGATTTTGGGTTCAGAAGTCCTGCCAACTACTGTCAGATGTAACTCAGGGGGGATAAATCCTGGGACAAAATACCTTTGAAACTGAAATCAATCAAAGTGAGAAATAAAGTGGGAAAAATCAATTTCTTACAAGCAGTCCACTTCTGCTCATTCGTGTCCCTCATAACCTGGCTGCAAAAAAAGGCCCTCACACCACCTTTTTGTCCAGATAAGCCCTTGTTCACCCTTGTAATTACCTATTGATATGGAGATGGACTACTTCGCTCCACCTATTGTATATAGATGCACTAAAGCTATGGGAAAGATTCAGGAAATATTGCAGTTTTACCCACACACATCCTACTAGAATTCTGTGATTGGTTTTTCTTTCTTGTACAAGTTTTTTTGATCCTGAAGTTACTAATTGCCATTTTTTGGTTTATCTGCATATTTCAAATACTTATTTATATTTTAAGTGATTCACCAAACTGTGCTAAACGTGTTTTCATATCTATTATGTGAAATAATCTATTAACTCCCTTTTTTATCTCAAGATCTCATTCGTGTAATCTTTTATCTTCTTGGTCCAATCTAAGCTATTTGCTTTCTAGGCCTGTTATATTGCTGTTATCCTGTTTCACTGATGAACAGTTAGTTTTCTGGATTTAATGTCTTTCTCCTTTGTTTATTCTGTCATTTTGCTAATCACCTTCACTAGATTCTTTTTTTTTTTTTTTAGATAATTATTTTTTATTGAAGGGTAGTTGACACACAGTATTACATTAGTTTCAGGTGTACAACACAGTGATTCAACATTATACACATGATAAGTCTAGGTACCAGCTAACACCATACCAAGTTGTTACAATATTTTGGCTATATTCCTTATGCTATACATTACATCCCGGTTACTTATTTATTTTACAATTGGAAGTGTGTATATATATATATATTTTTTTTGTGTGTGTGTGAGGGCCTCTCTCATATTTATTGATCAAATGGTTGTTAACAACAATAAAATTCTGTATAGGGGGGTCAATGCTCAATGCACAATCATTAATCCACCCCAATCCTAATTTTCATCAGTCTCCAATCTTCTGAAGCATAACGAACAAGTTCTTACATGGAGAACAAATTCTTACATAGTGAATAAGTTACATGGTGAACCTTACAAGGGCAGTCATCACAGAAGCTTTCGGTCACCTTCACTAGATTCTTAAGGGAAGTTTTTGTGGAATGCAAAATTTGTGAGTCTTTGCTTCTTTAAAAACGTGTGTATTTTACCATTATACCAAAGTGTTAGTTGGAATGGATGTTTTAAATTCCAAGTATTATAACATAAGGGTGTGAAAGGGCAAGCTCCCAGATCCTATTTCAGCCAATCGGAGCTTAGTATCTCTCCAGTCAGCAAGAAGTACACCCACCACCCCTAGACCCTGCTAACTGACCAAAGCCACGACTCATCACCCCCCCCAACTACCTCCAGGCCCAACCAATCAGCCAAAGCCACGGCCATCACCCCCCCAAACCACCCTGGAAACCCATAAAGCCTTTGTTCTGGGGAAAATGCGCTCTCTTTCTCTGGCATCTTGCCGCTGCGTTGGTGTAGATGAGAGATTGAGCTCGAGCTAGCTCGAATAAAGGCTCTTTGCTTTTGCATCGGTGTTGGCTCCTTGGTGGTCTTCTGGGATACACGATTTTGGGCACAACATTTGGGGGCTCGTCTGGGATCCCAGAGACCCCCAGGACCCCCGACCCAGAGAGCCCTGTGCCGGCTGGTGAGTGCACTCAGTTATCTGTCTGTCTTTGTCTGTGTCTCACTGTTTTTGTTTCCGAACAAGCCTGTATAAGCCTGTAGGAGCTCCAATCTGTATCAGGGTCATCATTGACTTAGGCAGACCCGCTGGCAGGTCGTCGACCAGGGGTCTTGGGAGACGTCCCTTGCCCCCATCTGGAGGATGAAGTCCTCATCTGTGAGGAAAGTTGGCTGCCGCTGCAGTCCAACAAGCCCTCAACTTACTTTCAGTTTTGCCTCCACGGCCGCAGCAGATTCTTCTCTGTAGGTGCCTGTTTGTTGTTTGTCGTGTTTGTCTTAGTCTTGTTGACTCAGTCTGTATGTTTGTGTGTCTAAGTGTGTAAATGAAAATATCTTCCTACCTCCGGATGGTATTAATGAAATTGATTTAAAGACAAGTGCTTGTGAAAATTGGGCATTCTAAAACTTCCAGAAAATCTGATAAAAAATGTTAAGCATTAATGCTAATTTGGGTTTGGCTGAGGCGTGCATGTCCTTATAGTTATCAGCTGCCAAAGTTTACTTAAAGTCATTTAAGTTGATGTTACCTGTTAAAGATTTCAAGAAGATGCTTAAAGAAAAGCTTGACTTTGTCTAATATTTAGTAAAAGTTTTCTAAGTAATCTAGCATGGTTGCTAAAAATAAGTAAACAAGTGTAGCAAATAAGCATCTTAATAATAATACTGTATTTATGTATAACAGTGTGTATATATGCAAACAGCCTGAGAATTTTGTGGTAACCAAAATTTTTAAAGTTTGCTAAGTTATATAGACATATTTTGTGCCAAATGAGAAATTGTGTTGTAAAGCACATTTCCAAAAATGATAATATATGTTCATAGATGTATCAATCTGAAGAATGCTAGTGTAACAGTTTACGGTGGCTTATTTTTCAGTGTTCACTGAAAGTTAAAGTATCAAATGATTTTAAGTTCGAATGAAAACTACTTAAATAAGGAAAACATTTCTCTATGCTAAAAGATGTATGTTTTAATAAGAGAAGGTATAAAGAATGAAAACTCGTCTGAATGCTAAAGAATGTGTTTTTTGATAAAAGAAAGTAACTTTGTTCTAAAGTACTGCTATTTATTTAAAGGGATACAGAGAGACAGAGACAAAGAGAGAGAGAGCAGTGTGGTGCAGCAGCGTGGTGCCTTTTGTTGTGGCGGATCCGCTCAGCCTGTTGCTTTGGGGGAGGGCCAGGATGTTTAGAGATAAGGCAGGATAAACCCAGTCAAGCCCCAGGCAAGCCCAGGCATAATTCTCTCTGGCTTATGTGCTTGGGACTATGGGGCAAATGAAGAATAAATTACTATATTCTTACAGATATAGTCGTGCTATGTGAAATTAAAGCAAGTGAGTCTTGATATCAAGTGCACAGCAAAATTAGAATTTTGTTTCCAGTTAAAAACAAAAAACAAAAAAAGAAAGTTTTCTTTAACTGTTAGTCTGCTCTTAATGTTGAAAGATTGCAAAAGGTTCTCTAATTGTTTTATCAAAGCAGTTTCTCATGCTTAAAGTCTCAGTGAGTTGCCAGAATATTTAAAAAAATGAAATCTTAATATTAAAAAGACTAAAAGCTAAAGTTTGTTAACAACTGTGTAACCTTTATTTGTCTTTGAAATATTTTGTTATCATTCTGGTTAAATAGGTAAGTATTGCTTCATAGCAACCTATAATCCTATTTAAGCAAGTGCCCCCCCCAAAAAAAATTAAATGCAAAAAGGTGCTTTTACCTTCTAGTTAACTCTGATATTTTCCAGAGGGCCCCTGGAACGTGTCAGAGGAATTTTTTCTCATTGGAGAAAGTATTTGACTAATTTGGCTTATTTATCTGATATATATATATTTACCTGGAAAGCACTGTCAAAGAGAATGATGCTAAACTTTGTTACTGAATGTTTTGTGTTACAGAAATATCCAAATTTTCTTATATCAACTCTTATAGTAAGTTCTCATCAAGTCTTTAACCATTGTCATTTGTAAGTCTTTTTTCATTTATAGTCACTGTTTTATTATTCCTAAACTAGTAAAGAACTAGATTTCAGCAGAACAGGTATTAGTTACATAAGATAACATAAATAAAATGATTTTGTGCCTTTTTGTTCAAATGTTAATAAAGTGTTTTAAGCTTTTTCTCTTAAGCTGACAACAGTTTAGTAAATGACTATCTTTATAAGCAGAACTGAAACATTTATCTTTCTACCTGATCCCTCCAGAATTTAAAAACTTTCAGTGACTATTTTTATATTCCATGGCAGTATGTTTATTTGCACAAGTTTAATAAGAATCTGCTTTCCTTGTAAGAAGACTAATTAAAAACAGTGGTTATACTACCAAGGCTTTGACTGGAATGTCATACCTGAGAGACATGTGCATAAACTCAGATATGAATAACTTTAAGGAACTAAGATTGACTTTATAAAGCCAACAAAGCCCCTTAGAAGAACTGGCCTGGTACCTTGCTTACAGAATTCCCAGCAGCCTTACCAGGTGAGTAAGGAAGGTCACTTCCTGGCAGGTGCAGGAACCTCAAGAAGAGAAGAATTAACCCAAATCTACAGGTCCTGAAGGCACAAGCTGATGGCAAGTCTGGCTTGGCTTTCTGGCTTCAAGAAGCCCTTAAAAATTCAATCTGAAATTCCTTAGAGAAAGTTCCAGCAAAGTATATTTAAAAGAGCCTGTGTAATCAATTGCTCTTCTTGAAGCACTTATGCAAATAATCAAGCCAGCTGTTAATTATTTTCTTAACCTGGTTACTTCTAATAAAAATGAGGGTGATTTTAGAGAAAGTGTTGTTTCAATAACGCAGCCTTATCCATACTAAATCCTAATATTGTTATTGGGACATAAACTAGATCCAGAATTCCAGCTTCTTCAAAATATCTAGCTATGTTTTAGTTTTCTCCTGTCATTGCAATTAAAATTTTACTATTTCTAGTTCTCATATTCAACCATGCATCCTTAATCTCACCAAGTTTGTCCTTCCAGAATGGAAAATCCAACTCCGGATGTTGCTACATAACCTAATAACACGATTTGTTTTATCTTGCCTAGAATCCACAAAACTGCAAATAATAATAGAAATGAAACCCAAAATAGAAGTGCCAACCTTCTGAGGCCCTCTCAACTGACCAGTGATGGAGACCTAGCTGCACTCTTTACTGCACCCCCTTCTCAGCACGAAGCAGCCAGAGCGGTCATCGCCCCTTTTCCCTAGCAGCAGCTAGAGTCTCTATCTGTAGAGGGGAGAATGAGACAGGGACCAAAGGCTTAGACAGAATAAAGTGAGAGCCTCTGAAGAAAGCAAGGCAGGATATTTGCAATCAGAGCAATGTAACTACATGCTGGAAACCCCCCTCCTACTAAAACTATGTTGAACATTAAGGTCTAGAATCATTCTTCAGTAAGATCAGTTAATGTTCCCCAGATAAAGAAGAGTAGCACATGTTTTATTATGCTAATCATTTGTAATCGTGTATAAGATTCACTTTAGCATACTAAAAAGCCCAGGCCTATGTGCTGTCTTTCCTCCTCCTGATCTAATTTTGCAAGCTGAGAAACTGACTTAGCATGCAGACCCAGCTGTAGATGGCATAGTAAAAGGCAGGATTCTTTGGCAAATATACAATATCTCAGCCCACCTTAGAGGCTGGGCATGCAGTCTTTTAATGTGCACCTGGACCAAGGCGCCAATGTCCCAGAGAGAAATCAAGGCAGGAGATTATCTTTAATCAAGGACCCCTTGCCATCCTACTCCTTTTACTAACCCTTAGGCCCTGTATCATCAACAGGCTGGTCCAGATTGTCAGAGACTACATGGGGGTCATCCAACTGATAGTCCTCCTTGCTCAATACAAGCCCCTAGTAATCTTGTTACTCCTGCTTACCTGATAACTTATTAAAAGTAGAGTTAATACAGTCAAGCTAATAGTGCTAAGACAACAGTATCAGCCTCTATCTCCTTACAACTGCAAAATCTTATTAGACCCATGATTGGGTCCCTTAGGATCCAGACAAAGGGGGGAATGAAAGGACAAGCTCCCAGATCCTATTTCAGCCAATCAGAGCTTAGTCTCCAGTCAGCAAGAAGTACACCCACCACCCCTAGACCCTGCCAACTGACCAAAGCCACGACTCATCACCCCTCCCAACTACCCCCAGTCCCAGCCAATCAGCCAGAGCCAAGGCCATCACCCCCCAAAACCACCCTGGAAACCCATAAAGCCTTTGTTCTGGGGAAAATGCACTCTCCTTCTCTGGCATCTTGCCACTGCGTTGGTGTAGATGAGAGATTGAGCTCGAGCTAGCTTGAATAAAGGCTCTTTGCTTTTGCATCGGTGTTGGCTCCTTGGTGGTCTTCTGGGATTCACGACTTTGGGCACAACAGGTGTTGCTTTATTGATTCTCACTATATAATGTGACTTTTCAGAAGTCTCATGTCATTATGCTTTTCTTACCTTACTATACCAGATTTTTTTTTTCTGTATTATTTTGTTATTGTTTGTGTTGATGTTTATTAGTTTGCTGAATATTTTTTCTGTTTATTTTGTTAGGATTTTAATGTGATCTTCGGTCATGAAAATTCTTATAGTATTGCCTTGATAATGTTTACCCTCTGATTTCCAAGTTTCTTTGAAAGAAACTCATTAGTCAAACATCAGATATCCTGATTTGATCCTCTCAGTCCTTTGTTTATTATTTCCAATTTTCGTTTTATTCTTTTGGTTCTAGTTTCTAGGAGATTTGTAAATTTTGGCTTAAGAAATTACCAGTGACAATTTAATAGTTTGTGAAACAACTTTCACTGAAAATTTCTTAAGGTAAGATTTTATAATATAAACATTTTATGCGTACTTGCTCTTATTCTTTACTCACTTCTCTCGGTGTGCTATTTTTCTTTGATGGATGTAATATTTTTATTTTTTAGTATATTAAATTCATTTTTTTCTTGTTTTTATTGCAAAATTTAGTTTGAATTTTTATTTTAAAACTCAAAACTATAATTTTAAGAAATAATAATCTTCCTGCCCAACAATAATCAATAACCCCAAAAGAGCCCTTTTAAAAAATATGATCTAATAAAAAGAATGAATACCACTGTACCTTTCTTTATCAAGCATTTTCTCATATTTTGCTGCTACCAAGGCAGTGCAAAGAAGAAATAAGTATGTTTGGTGTCTTCAGAAATAAACATTGCCAGAACACATGAATTTTTGTTCCTTAGAAAGTATCAGAGAAAATGCAGATAAACTTTCTTTTTCACCATCTCTCTCTGTCTACCTACCTTATCTTGTTTTGAAATTTATAGCTCTCATTAGCCTGAAAAGGCATATAAATATCTTACAGGTTAAAATATGGTACACAGATTAGTACAAACAGCAATAGACTCTATGAAGCTGTGATGAACAATTTATGGCCTGAGAACTGCTGGTGGCTTAACCACGTAATTTCAAGATTAAGGAATAGAACATTATATCCATTTATGTCTTATCATTTATTCCTTCACATCAATATTTCAGTGACTGTGATGTAGTGTTTACTCTCATTGGCATTTTTTATTTCATATATTATGCAATCTAAGTTGTAAGAATATGCATTTTTATGTAGGGCTTAATAAGCTATTTTATTTTAAATGAAAAAAAGGATGGTGAACATTTTTATATTTCTGAACTAACCCTCATGTGGAAACTATTGTTCAGCAATGTGCTGTAAGAGAAGCCAATGGGTAGATACTAATGGATACTACTAGACTCCTGAGATTTGTGGATGGCTCAAGGTCTAAGCAGCTGAGGCAAAAAGAGGAATATATTAATTTTCATCTAGTCATTAAAAGTTTATGGATAAACTGCTCTTGCAGGTAAGCATGAAATAATTTACTTTGCATTTTCTAGTTTGCTTTCTGTAACTACTTAAAAATACATTACAACTGAATGAATGAATGCATACCAGAAAGAATGATATTCTCTACTTCAGAGATTGGAAACCAATCTTTATGGTGTTTGATTATAAAATTGGCTATATGTGTAAGATAAATTTCAATAAATTCCGACTGAAATAAGCAGGTGAAGAGGCAACAAAGGGCCAAGTAGTTTATTTGAATGCCACCCCCCGCTGATATTCCCGCGGCCTGGGTACTACAGGCCGGAGAAGTCACACCCAGCAGGGCAGGCAGCAAGTTTTTAAAGAAGGCAGGGGGAGGGAGAGCAGAAGTGTACAGTGGCACGAGGATTGGCTCATCTAGGGTACGTGGGGGTCTCTCACTGGCCTTTAGCCAGGTACTGGAAAGTTACCACTAATCCTTTAGCTTGGGGGAAGGGCTCTAGTTGGGAGGGTTATCTGATCAGGCTCTGGAATGTTGTCAAACCAGAACCTGTTGGTCTCTTTGCCTCCTTTGGTGAGGCCTGAGCTTGTCTATCAGGCTCACCCCTTCCCCTGATACCTGCAGCCTAACAACATGTATTATAATCAGCCAGAAATTAAGTAAATACAAAATGGACTAGTTTTAAAGAAATAAAACTAATCCATTTTGGTCACAACTTTATACATACTTATAGAAGCCAATAAAATTATACACATAAATAGGGTGATTTTATTTATGTAAATTATACACTTCAGTTATTTAAAATACATAATTCAAAAGAAAATATTTTTTAAAATAATTTCTCCAAGCAATAGATGACGTTGAAAACAATTGGGATGGAAGTTTGACTATTTGTTGGGTATAGATATGTGGAAAAAGCTCTCAAGTTGCTTTTTAGATCTGGAGCATGTGTTCACAGTAGCTCCTGTGAATTTATTTTCTATCCATCATAAAGCAAATATTCTGGTGTATGCAGAACTAATCTAAGGCATATTTTAATAAATAAAATATAAACAAACACAAAATCTTTCATAAAAAGCAACTTCAAGATTTTAGGTAGTCCTTCACAAAAGTTGAGATTTAAGCAGATTGTGTCAAAAGCAAGCTTTGGTTACTTAAACCACACATTATCATTTCTAACCTTAATCATAATTTGTAATCACATTTGATTGGAAGTGGCCCGTAAATCTTCAATTGCTCTGCCTGGTAGCTATTTTTTCATTTAGCTAATGACTCAAAAATAAACATGTTAATGTGCCAAAGACCTGACAACTTAAAACTAGAACCTTACAATATAGCATTTTGTAAAATGAGGGATCCCTCTGTAACAAGAATAATGATTCTTACCAGTATTCACAATTTTGTTTGCTTAATGTAAAATCCACTTATGTACTATTTCAAGGATGGTTTGAGCTGATAAAGGGTGAGTGAGTGCACCAGTTAGAATTCAAACAATGTACGTCACAAATGACTGTATATGATATAATGAATGCCAATTGTCATGTTCTCTCATTTAATGCAACCTTATTCAGAACTAATACGAAAAATCATTGCTTAGCATGTTGTTAATAATGCCTGTGTTTTATATTTCAAATCCCTCTGCCTCCTAGATTAGTTTTTATTAGCTTAGCACTTCCAAATGATAAATCTGAACTGTTCCAAATGGTAAACCAAATTGTTGTCAAAATATCTCTAGTGTTTGTTTTCTATAAGAATGCAAACCTTAATAAGTTATCTCAAATCAAGTTATAGATATAAGGCCAATGTTTAATGCTAAAGATTTATGAGAACTCATTCTGTACAACACTTCATATATTTACCCTCCCCACAATGTACAATTTATATGTAGTCTATATGGAACTCATTTGCATATAGATCACATTCCCAGTTATGGTTGTTCTGTAGATTTCAAGATGCAAGCACATATATTAATGAAACATGTACTGTTAAAATTCTAGAAAGAAATGTATTTAACTAGACTTGATGGATATTGCCATTTGTGATGATACATCTGATTGTAACTGGAGCCTTGAAAATTATTCTTTTAAGTATAAATCCAAAATGAGAACATATATTATTGTTATATTTTTCAACCAATTTTTCTCTACTAATGCTACTGTGCCCAGAAATTCTATCCTGAATGGAACCCCAAATTTAAGTTTTCCCTAGTAATTTGCCCACCTAGTAAGAGAACTGGCAGGATAATTGGAATGGAAAGACATTCTTTTGAATAAGAGGTTGAGTATGGTGGTCATTAATGCCTTTCCCTCCTTCATTACTCCTACATGGAGGCTTTTATTACCTTTGCTTTGTTATGAAATTTGGGTGACAACTTTAGAAAAGTAATTTTGAAAATAACATTCCTAATTTTATTGTCTGCATTTTAATGCTTATGACAGAATAAAATCTGTCATTATAACTTTTTAAAAAAGTGATAAATCACTTAACACTGAAAACTCAGTGTAGGGTGACTGACCTACACAATATTGAATAAATTGTCCACTTTTGTCCAGTTTAATTTCTGATGTACACTATATGCACACAGAAAAATACTTTTTTCTCATAACCCAGTCCATTATTACAGTCTTCTTATGCCATATTTTCAAAACTCCTTTAAATATCTTATGACAAAGATAAAAGAATGAAAAAATAACAATAATTTATAACATTACTTTATTCTTGGGATATTATGGATTATAAGAAACTCTTCAGTCATGAAATATTTATATTTTATTGAATGATGATCATAGCTTTAAAGGTAATAGCTTAACTTTGGCACTAGTCACATTCCTGTAAATACATTTGCTCTGAAACATAATAAAGACAATAAATGTTTTAGGAAAAATAAACCAATAGCGAATTAAAAGTTGGAGTTCTTAGTATGCCAATTATTTTAAATAAAAGACAGGAAGTACTCTTGGTTTCCATATACAAAAGAATAAGCAGCCAATGGAAAAATGGTAAATGAAGATCTGAAGGGAAAATAATCAAAATGCAAAGTGAATTTAAAAAAAAACTTTCCATAGATAACATCTTCAACTCTCATGTTTAAAACCATTTGTTTTCAAAACCAAACTACAATTGGTATGTTTAAAATATAGACACATTTTTTGGTACATCAGCATTTACTTTCTTGTATATATTTTAAGAAACAAAAAATGTAATTATGACAAAAAATATAATAATGACATTTTTTACTAAAATAACACAAAGTAAACCATGTACCCAATCTTTAAGATAGAATTTTTTCTACTGTATTCACCTATTTTAACACAATATATTCTACCAGGAGATGAATTCTCTGAGACCAGAAGGCATTGTGGGTAAGGGTATGCTGGAAACAGTTAGTGGCTCATGATTTTAAAAAATACTATTATTTGAACATTTTAATTGTAAAATGAATTCAGGCAGATTACAGCTGGCTCAAGGAAAATTGTTAAACCAAAAAAATACTACTGCTAATATACCGTTTGTCCAAACTCTGTTTTACAAATAATGAAACTGAGGCCTCAAAAAAAGTGCCTAGGCCAATGGCAGAACTAGAAATAGTAGAACTCATCTCATTTTTATTCATGCTTTCTTATTCTAAGTGGTGATGCATTTCTTTCATCTCTTTTGAATAAGGTATCATTGATATACAGACGTTAAAGGTTTCATATGAGGAACATTATGGTTGCTACATTTACCCATATTATCAAGACCCCCCACACACCCCACTGTGGTCACTGTCAAATCAGTGCACTAAGATGCTGTAGAGTCACTATTTGTCTTCTCTGTGCTATGCTGCATTCTCCATGACCTTCCTACATTATGTCTGCTAATCATAATGCCTTTAATCCCCTTCTCAGTCACTCCCAACCCACCCTCCTCACTCACTTCCCTGTGGTAACCACTAACCTCTTGGAGTCTGTGAGTCTGCTGTTAATTTTTTGTTCAGTTTTGCTTTGCTGTTATTCTCTACAAATGAGTGAAATCATTTGGTACTTGTCTGTCTCTGCCTGGCTTATTTAACTGAGTGTAATACCTCTAGCTCCATCAAAGTTATTGCAAATTGTAGGATTTGTTTTCTTCTTGTGGCTAAATATTTCCTTCTGTATATGTATAACATTTTCTTTATCCATTCATCTACTGATGGACACTTAGGTTGCTTCCATATCTTTAATACTGTAAACAGTGCTGAACTAAACATAGGGGAGCATATGTCTTTTTGAATCAGGGATCTTGTTTTCCTAGGGTAAATTTCAAGGAGTGCAATTTCTGGGACAAATATTTCTATTTTTAGTTTGGAAGAACATCCATATTGCTTTCCACATTGGTGGAACTCATCTACATTCCCACCAGCAGTGTAGGAGAGTTCCCCTTTCTCTACATCATCACGAACATTTGTTGTTGTTTGTCTTTTGGATACTGGCCATCCTGACTGGTGTGAGGTGGTATCTCATTGTGGTTTTAATTTGCATTTCTCTGATGATTAGCGATGTGGTGCATCTTTTCATGTGCCTGTTGGCCATCTGAATTTCTTCTTTGGAGAAGTGTCTGTTCAGCTCCTCTGCTCATTTTATAATTGGATTATTTCTTTTTGTTTGTTGAGGCATGTGAGCTCTTTATATATCTTAGATGTCAACCCTTTATTGGATCTGTCATTTTCAAATATATTCTCCCATACTGTAGGATGCCTTTTTGTTCTGCTGATGGTGTCCTTTGCTATATAGAGGATTTTTAGTTTGACATAGTCCCGCTTGTTCATTTTTGCTTTTGTTTTATTTACCTAAGGAGATATGTTCATGAAAAGTTGCTCATGTTTATATTCAAGAGAGTTTTTGCCTATGTTTTCTTCTAAGAGTTTAATGGTTTCATGACTTACATTCAGATCCTTGATCCATTTTGAGTTTACATTTGTGTATGTAGTTAGACAGTAATCCAGTTTCACTCTCTTACATGTAGCTGTACAGTTTTGCCAGCACCAGCTGTTGAAGAGGCTGTCATTTCACCATGGTATATCCATGGCTACTTTATCGTATATTAATTGACCATATATGCTTGGATTTATATCTGGGCTCTCTATTCTGTTCCATTGGTCTATGGGTCTGTTCTTGTGCCAGTACCAAATTGTCTTGATTACTGTGGCTTAGTAGTAGAGCTTGAGGTTGGGGAGCATAATACCAACCATTTTATTCTTCCTTCTCAGGATTGCTTTGGATATTCTGGGTCTTTTGTGATTTCATATGAATTTCAGAACTATGTGCTCTAGTTCGTTGAAGTATGCTGTTGGTATTTTGGTAGGGATTGCATTGAATTTGTAGACTGCTTTAGGCAGGATGGCCATTTTGACAGTACAATTTCTTCCCGTCCATGAGCATGGGATATATTTCCATTTATTGGTGTCTTCTTTAATTTCTCTCATGCACATCTTGTAGTTTTCAGGTTATAGGTTTTTCACCTCCTTCATTTGGTTTATTCCAAGGTGTTTTATACTTTTGGATGCAATTGTAAATGGTATTGTTTTACCAATTTCTCTTTCTGCTAGCTCATTGTTAGTAAGTAGAAATGCAACAGATTTCTGTGTATTAGCTTTGTATCCTACTGAATTTAGTTATTAGTTCGCTTCATTTTGGGGTGGATTCCTTAGGGTTTTTTATGTACAATATAATATCATCTGCCAAAAGTGACAGTTTAACTTCTTCCTTATCTGTCTGGATGCCTTTTATTTATTTTTGTTGTCTCATTGCTGTGGCTAGGACCTCCCCGACTATGTTGAATAAAAGTGGAGAGAGTGTGCATCCTTGTCTTGTTCCGGATCATAGAGGAAAGTATTCAGCTTTTTGCTGTTAAGTATGATGTTGGCTGTGGGTTTGTAATATATGGTCTTTATTATGTTGATGTACATGTCCACTATACCCATTTTGTTGTGAGTTTTTATCATGAATAGATATTGAATTTTGTTAAATGCTTCTTCAAGCATCTATTGACACGATCATGTGACTTTTGTCCTTCTTTTTCTTAAGGTGCTGTATGATGCTGATAGATTTTAGAATGTTGTACAATCCTTGCACCCCTGGGATGAATCCCACTTGATCATGATGTATGATCCTCTTGATATATTTTTAAATTTGATTTGCTAATATTTTGTTGAGTATTTTTGCATCTTTGTTCATCAGGGATACTGGTCTGTAGTTTTCTTTTTTTTTTTTTGGTGGGTACATGACTATTTTATTACTCTTTGAGATTTACTTGTATTTTATGCATACTCTTTTGTATGTATATATATAATTTTTGAGAGGGCATCTCTCATATTTATTGATCATATGGTTGTTAACAACAATAAAATTCTGTATAGGGGACTCAGTGCACAATCATTAATCAACCCCAAGCCTAATTCTCAACAGTTTCCAATCTTCTGAAGCATAATGAACAAGTTCTTACATGGTGAACAGTACAAGGGCAGTCATCACAGAAACTTTCGGTTTTGATCACGCATCATGAACTATAAACAATCAGGTCAATTATGATTGTTTGATTTTTATACTTGATTTATATGTGAAGCCCACATTTCTCCCTTATTATTATTATTATTATTTTAAATAAAATGTTGAAGTGGTAGGTAGATGCAAGATAAAGGTAGAAAACATAGTTTAGTGCTGTAAGAGGGCAAATGTAGATGATCAGGTGCATGCCTGTAGACTAAGTATTAATCCAAGCTAGACAAGGGCAACAAAACATCCACAGATGCAGAAGATTTCTCTCAAAATGGGGGGTGAGGTTCTAAGCCTCACCTCTGTTGATCCCCAATTTCTCACCTGATGGCCCCCCTGTGACTGTGCCTGTCTTAGGTTGTTCCTCCCTTGAGGAATCTTACCCTTCTCTGGCTAACCAGTCATCTTCCGGGGCCATACAGAGAAATGTAAAGTTGGTATGTGAGAGAGAAGCAATATTGTTTGAAAAGGTTAGCTTTTTAATTCTTTGCAGATTTATGCCCTGTAGCTTCTATGCCCAGCATTTGTCTTGAGGTATCTTTACCACTTGGAAGAATTATGATACTCGGTAATTTTGATATGAGACAAGAATTCTACTTAGGGGTTGTAATTATGAAGGAAGAAGAAAAGATAAAGAAGTAGCAGACGGAAGAAAAGATTGATTATTTCTTTGACATATCTTCTTGTAGTGTAACATAAGCGTGTTTAGGTTTGAAATTATTAATTAAATTGCGTGTGCACATTAACATAATAGGAATACAGCTACATAACCAAAGCAGACCTACAATTACCAGCCATATCCAGGGAAACCAAGAAAACCAGTTAGGGACCCTAGGCATTTGTGAAAACTTATCTATGATATGATGGATATTGTCTAACTGAATTTGAATAGTTTGAGAAATATCAGACAAATTAAAACAACACATTCCTGGGAACTGTTCACATCCCATATGTTCTTTTAACAGTAGATTGTCTATAGTCTGTCTTTTTCAAAATTGAGCCGATCATCTGACACCCTTTAAATGATCAAAATTAAGGATATTTAAAGCATGCATTAATCGGTGACTTGCAGTTAGTTTTATCCTATCACGGAATAATCCCCCATTTCTTTCTTTTTTTTTGTTATCATTAATCTACAATTACATGAAGAACATTATGTTTATTAGGCTCTCCCATACACCAGGTCCCCCCCCACAAACCCCCTTACAGTCACTGTCCATCAGCATAGCAAAATGTTGTAGAATCACTACTTGTCTTCTCTTTGTTGTAAAGCCCTCCCCTTTCTCCCACCCCACCATTATGCATGCTAATCATAATACCCCCTTTCTTCTTCCCCCCCGTTATCCCTCCCTACCCACCCATCCTCCCCAGTCCCTTTCCCATTGGTACCTGGTAGTCCATTCTTGGGTTCTGTGATTCTGCTGCTGTTTTGTTCCTTCAGTTTTTCCTTTGTTCTTATACTCCACAGATGAGTGAAATCATTTGGTATTTCTCTTTCTCCGCTTGGCTTATTTCACTGAGCACAATACCCTCTAGCTCCATCCATGTTGTTGCAAATGGTAGGATTTGTTTTCTTCTTATGGCGGAGTAATATTCCATTGTGTATATGTACCACATCGTCTTTATCCATTCATCTACTGATGGACACTTAGGTTGCTTCCAATTCTTGGCTATTGTAAATAGTGCTGCAATAAACATAGGGGTGCATCTGTCTTTCTCAAACTGGAGTGCTGCATTCTTAGGGTAAATTCCGAGGAATGGAATTCCTGGGTCAAACGGTAAGTCTATTTTGAGCATTTTGAGGAACCTCCGTACTGCTTTCCACAATGGTTGAACTAATTTACATTCCCACCAGCAGTGTAGGAGGGTTCCTCTTTCTCCAAAGCCTCGCCAACATTTGTTGTTGTTTGTCTTTTGGATGGCAGCCATCCTTACTGTTGTGAGGTGATAACTCATTGTGGTTTTAATTTGCATTTCTCCGATAATTAGTGATGTGGAGCATCTTTTCATGTGTCTGTTGGCCATCTGTATTTCTTTTTTGGTTCCAATGCCCATTATTTAACTGGATTATTATTTTTTTGTTTGTTGAGGTGGGTGAGCTCTTTATATATTTTGGATGTCAAGCCTTTATAGGATCTGTCATTTACAAATAAATTCTCCCATACTGTAGGGTACCTTTTGTTCTATTGATGGTGTCTTTTGCTCTACAGAAGCTTTTCAGCTTAATATAGTCCCACTTGTTCATTTCTGCTGTTGTTTCCCTTGTCCGGGGAGACATGTTCAAGAAGAGGTCACTCATATTTATGTCTAAGAGATTTTTGCCTATGTTTTTTTCTAAGAGTTTTATGGTTTCCTGACTTACATTCAGGTCTTTGATCCATTTTGAATTTACTTTTTTGTATGTGGTTAGACAATGGTCCAGTTTCATTCTCCTACATGTAGCTGTCCAGTTTTGCCAGCACCATCTGTTGAAGAGACTGTCATTTCGCCATTGTATGTCCATGGCTCCTTTATCAAATATTAATTGACCATATATTTTTGGGTTAATGTCTGGAGTCTCTAATCTGTTCCACTGGTCTGTGGCTCTGTTCTTGTGCCAGTACCAGAGTGTCTTGATTACTATGGCTTTGTAGTAGAGCTTGAAGTTGGAGAGTGACATCCCCCTACTTTATTCTTCTTTCTCAGGATTGCTTAGTCTATTCAGGGTTTTTGGTGTTTCCATATAAATTTTTGAATGATTTGTTCCATTTTGTTGAAGAATGTTGGCAATTTGATAGGGATTGCATCAAATCTGTATATTGCTTCGGGCAGGATGGACATTTTTACGATATTAATTCTTCCTAGCCACAAGCATGGGATGATTTTCCATTTGTTAGTGTCCCCTTTAATTTCTCTTAAGAGTGACTTGTAGTTTTCAGAGTATAGGTCTTTCACTTCTTTGGTTAGGTTTATTCCTAGGTATATCATTCTTTTGGATACAATTATGAATGGAGTTGTTTTCCTGATTTCTATTCTATTGGTTCATTGTTAGTGTATAGGAAAGCCACAGATTTCTGTGTGTTAATTTTTTATCCTGCAACTTTGTTGCATTCAGATATCAGTTCTAGTAGTTTTGGGGTGGAGTCTTTATGGTTTTTTATGTACAATATCATGTCATCTGCAAATAGTGACAGGTTAACTTCTTCTTTACCAATCTGGATTCCTTGTATTTCTTTGTTTTGTCTGAATGCCATGGCTAGGAGCTCCAGTACTATGTTAAATAACGGTGGGGAGAGTGGTCATCCCTGTCTTGTTCCCAATCTCAGAGGAAAAGCTTTCAGCTTCTCACTCTTCAGTATAATGTTGACTTTGGGTTTATCATATATGCCCTTTATTATGCTAAGGTACTTGCCCTCTATACCAATTTTGCTGAGAGTTTTTATCATGAATGGATGTTGAATTTTGTCAAATGCTTTTTCAGCATCTATGGAGATGATCGTTTGGTTTTTGTCTTTCTGTTTCTTGATGTGGTGGATGATGTTGGTGGATTTTTGAATGCTGTACCATCCTTGTATCCCTGGGATGAATCCCACTTCGTCATGGTGTATGATCCTTTTGATATATTTTTGAGTTCGGTTTGCTAATATTTTATTGAGTATTTTTGCATCTGCATTCATCAGGGATATTGGTCTGTAATTTTCTTTTTTGCTGGGGTCTTTGCCTGGTTTTGGCATTAGGGTGATGTTGGCTTCATAGAATGAGTTTGGGAGTATTCCCTCCTCTTCTGTTTTTTGGAAAACTTTAAGGAGAATGGGTATTATGTCTTCTCTGCGTGTCTGGTAAAATTCTGAAGTAAATCCGTCTGGCCTGGGGCTTTTGTTCTTGGGTAGTTTTTTTTAATTATTGAATCAATTTTGCTGCTTGTATTTGGTTTGTTGAGATTTTGTGTGTCTTCCTTGGTCAGTCTTGGAGGGTTGTATTTTTCTAGGAAGCTGTCCATTTCTTCTAGGTTTTCTAGCTTGTTGGCATATAGGTTTTCATAGTAGTCTTTAATAATTCTTTCTATTTCTGTGGAGTCTGTCGTGATTTTTCCGTTCTCATTTCTGATTCTGTTGATTTGTGTTGATTCTCTTTTTCTCTTAATAAGTTTGGCTAGAGGCTTCTCTATTTTGTTTATTTTCACGAAGAACCAGCTCTTGGTTTCATTGATTTTTGCTATTGTTTTATTCTTCACAATTTTGTTTATTTCTCCTCTGATCTTTATTATATCCCTCCTTCTGCTGACTTTAGGCCTCATTTGTTCTTCTTTTTCCAGTTTCGATAATTGTGATGTTAGACTATTCATTTGGGATTGTTCTTCCTTCTTCAAGTGTGTCTGGATCACCATATTCTTTCCTCTTAAGACGGCTTTCACTGCATCCCAAAGAAGTTGGGGCTTTGTGTTTATGTGATTTGTTTCCATATATTCCTTGATCTTTATTTTAATTTGTTCGTTGATCCATTGGTTATTTAGGAGCATGTTGTTAAGCCTCCATGTGTTTGTGAGCCTTTTTGTTTTCTTTGTAGAATTTATTTCTAGTTTTTTACCTTTGTGATCTGAAAAGTTGGTTGGTAGGATTTCAATCTTTTGGAATTTACTGAGGCTCTTTTTGTGAGCTAGTGTGTGGTCTGTTCTGGAGAATGTTCCATGTGCACTTGAGAAGAATGTATATCCTGTTGCTTTTGGATGTAGAGTTCTATAGATGTCTATTAGGTCCATCTGTTCTACTGTTTTGTTCAGTGCCTCCATATCCTTACTTATTTTCTGCCCAGTGGATCTATCCTTTGGGATGAGTGGCATGTTGAAGTCTCCTAAAATGAATGCACTGCATTCTATTTCCCCCTTTAGTTCTGTTAGTATTTGTTTCACATATGCTGGTGCTCCTGTGTTGGGTGCATATATATTTAGAATGGTTATATCCTCTTGTTGGACTGAGCCCTTTATCATTATGTAATGTCCTTCTTTATCTCTTGTTACTTTCTTTGTTTTGAAGTCTTTTTTGTCTTAGATGAGTACTGAAACCCCTGCTTTCTTCTCTCTGTTGTTTGCCTGAAATATGTTTTTCCATCCCTTGACTTTTAGTCTGTGCATGTCTTTGGGTTTGAGGTGAGTTTCTTGTAAGCAGCATATAGATGGGTCTCGCTTTTTTATCCATTCTATTACTCTGTGTCTTTTGATTGGTGCATTCAGTCCATTTACATTTAGGGTGACTATTGAAAGATATGTACTTATTGCCATTGCAGGCTTTAGATTCATGGTTACCAAAGGTTCAAGGTTAGGCTCTTTAGTATCTTACTGCCTAACTTAACTCACTTACTGAGCTGTTATATACACTGTCTGGAGATTCTTTTCTTCTCTCCCTTCTTATTCTCCTCCTCCATACTTTACATGTTGGTTGTTTTATTCTGTGCTCTTTCATGTTTCCTTTTATTGCTTTTAGTGGGTAGTTGATTTTATTATTTTGCCTTTAGTTAGTGTTTGGTTGGTTTGCTTTCTTTGCTGTGATTTTATTTTATCTGGTGACATCTGTTTAGTTTTAGGATTTCTCCCATCAAGAACTGTCCCTCTAAAATACCTTGTAGAGGTGGTTTGTGGGAGGCAAATTCCCTCAACTTTTGCTTGTCTGGGAATTGTTTAATCCCTCCATCATATTTAAATGATAATCATGCTGGATACAGTATCCTTGGTTCAAGGCCCTTCTGTTTCATTGCATTAATTATATCATGCCATTCTCTTCTGGCCTGTAAGGTTTCTGTCGAGAAGTCTGATGATAGCCTGATGGGTTTTCCTTTATAGGTGCCCTTTTTCTCTCTAGCTGCCTTTAAAAATCTTTCCTTGTCCTTGATCTTTGCCATTTTAATTATTATGTGTCTTGGTTTTGTCCTCCTTGGTTCCTTTCCGTTGGGAGTTCTGTGCATTTCCATGGTCTGTTCGATTATTTCCTCCCCCAGTTTGGGGAAGTTTTCAGCAATTATTTCTTCAAAGACAGTTTCTATCCTTTTTTCTCTCTCTTCTTCTTCTGTTACCCCTATAATATGGATATTGTTCCTTTTAAATTGGTTACACAGTTCTCTTAATATTGTTTCATTCCTGGAGATCCTTTTATCTCTCTCTATGTCAGCTTCTATGCATTCCTGTTCTCTGGTTTCTATTCCATCAATGGCCTCTTGCATCTTATCCATTCTGCTCATAAATCCTTCCAGAGTTTGTTTCACTTCTGTAATCTCTTTCCGGGCGTCTGTAATCTCCCTCTGGACTTCATCCCTTTGCTCTTGTATGTTTCTCTGCATCTCCGTCAGCATGTTTATGATTTTTATTTTGAATTCTTTTTTGGGAAGACTGGTTAGGTTTGTCTCCTTCTCAGGTGTTGACTCTGTGATCTTTGTCTGCCTATAATTTTGCCTTTTCATGGTGATATAGTTTGCAGAGCTGGCACGAGTGATGGCTGAAAGAACTTTCCTTCTTGTTGGTTTGTGGCCTTCCTCTCCTGGGAGAACAGCGACCTCTTGTTGCTTGTGCTGGGCAGCTACATGCAGACAGGGCTTCTGATTCCTGCCCGTCTGCTATGGAGTTTGTCTCCTCTGTTGCTGTGGGTGTGGCTTGCCTCAGGCCGCTGTTCCGATATGGTGGAGCCGCATTGGAAGGGGAGCAGCTGGGAGGCTATTTATCTCCGTGAGGTCCCTCCGTGCTCCCTGCTGCCCAGGGGTTTAGAGTGCCCAGAGTTCCCCCGACTCCGTGCTGCTAGACTAAGTGTCCCTGGATGCTTCCGTCCGGTTTTGGGGTCTCTGTCCCTTTAAGACTTCCAAAAAGCACTTCAAAAGAAAAGAAAAAAAAATTAAATGAATAATTTTTTAAGAACTAAATAAATAATTTTTAAAAAAAAAGCCTCTCGCTTTTCTTTGTCCCCAGGTGCCAGCCTCAGGGACCCACTCACAGGTCTTGCTCTCTTGTTTCCCTAGTATCCAGGACCCCACGCATGCACTCTGTTTGCGCTCTGGTGCGGATGGCTAGGGCTGGTTGTTTAGCAGTCCTGAGCTCCCTCTCTCTCCCCGTCCAACTCCTCTTCTCCCACAGGGAGCTGGGGTGAGGGGCGCTCGGATCCTGCTTGGCTGGGGCTTGTATCTTACCACCTTTGTGAGGCGCTGGGTTCTCGCAGGTGTATATGTGGTCTGGATGTTGTCCTGTGTCCTCTGGTCTCTATTCTATGGAGAGTTGTCTTTATTATATTTTCATAAATATATGTGGTTTTGGGAGGAGATTTCTGCTGCTCTTCTCACGCTGCCGTCTTGGCTCCACCTGTAGTTTTCTTTTTTGTGCAGTCTTTACCTAATTTTGGTATTTGAGTGATGCTGGCCTCATAGAATGGGTTTGGAAGTATTCACTGCTCTTCTACTTTTTAGAGAAATGTTAAGGAAGACAGATGCTAGGTTTACTGTAAATTTTTAATAAAGTTCAGTGGTGGAGCCATCTGGTAAGGGCTTTTGTTATTAGGTAATTTTTTGATTACTAATTCAATTTCATTGCTGGTAATTGCTTTGTTCAGATATTCTGTTCCTTCTGAGTCAATCTTGGAGGGTTGTATTTTTTTAGAAAGTTGTACATTACTTCTAGGTTACCTAGTTTGTTAGCATGTAATTTTTCATAGTATTCTCTAGTAACTCTTTGCATTTCTGTGATGTCTGTAGTGATTTTTCTTTTCTCATTTCTGATTCTGTTTATGTGTGTTCACTATTTTTTATTCTTTGTAAGGTTCCCTAGGTGTTTATCTATTTTGTTCATTTTCTGGAAGTACCAGTTCTTGTTTCCACTGATTCTATTGTTTTATTCACAATTTTATATACTTCTGCTTTGATCTTTATTATGTAACTCCTCCTACTGACTGGGCCCCATTTCTTCTTCTTCTTCTTCTAGTTTCAATAATTGTGAGTTTACCCTGTTTATTTGGGATTGTTCTTCTTATTTGAGGTAAGCCTGTATTGCAATTTACTTCCTTCTCAGAAAGGACTTTGCTATGTCACACAGATTTTGGGGTGTTGAGTTGTTGTTTCCATTTATCTCCATATATTGCTTGATCTATGTTTTTATTTGGTCACTGATCCATTGATTTTGAGGAGCCTCTTGTTATGCCTCCATGTATTTGTGGGCTTTTTATGTTCTTTGCATAATTTATTTCTAGTTTCATACCTTTGTAGTTTGAGAAGCTGGTTGGTACAATTTCAATCCTTTTGAATTTACTGAGGGTCTTTTTGTGGCATATTATATGTCCTATTCTTGAAAATGTTCCATGTACATTTGAGAAGAATGCATATCCTGTTACTTTTAGGTGGAGTGTTCTATAGATGTCTGTTAGGTCCATCCATTCTAATGTGTTGTTCAGTGCCTCTGCGTCCTTACTTATTTTCTTTCTGGTCGATCTCTCCTTTGAAGTGAGTGGTGTGTTGAAGTCTCCTAAAATGAATGCTTTACGTTCTATTTCCCCCTTCAATTCTGTTAGTTTTGTTTCACATATGTCAGTGCTCCTGTGTTGGGTGCATATATATTTATAATGGTTGTATCCTCTTTTTGGACTGATCCCTTTTTCATTATATAATGTCCTTGTCTCTTGTTACTTTCTTTGTTTTGAGGTGTATTTTCTTTGATACAAGTACTGCAACTCCTTCGTTTTTCTCCCTATTAGTTGCATGAAATATCTTTTTCCATCCTTTCACTTTTACTTTGTGTATGCCTTTGGGTTTGAATTGAATCTCTTGTAGGCAGCATACAGATGGGTCCTGCTTTTTTCTTCCATTCTGTAACTTTATGTCTTTTGATTGGTGCATGCAGTCCATTTACATTTAGGGTGACTATCAATAGATATGTACTTATTGCCTTTGCAGGCTTTGTATTTGTGGTTACCAAAGGTTCTAGGGCAGCTTCTTTACTATCTAACAGTCAAACTTAACTTCCTTATTATTCTACTTTAAACACAATCTGAAGATTCTTTTTTGCCTCTTCTTTTTCTTCCTCCTCCACTCTTTCTATGTCAAGTGTCATATTTTGTACTGTTTATGTATACTTTGACTGACTTTGTGGGTAGCTGATTTAATTTTGCATTTTCTTTGTAATTAATTTACCTTTTAGGTTAGTTAGTAACTTCTTTTACTGTGGTTTTATTTTCTCTGTGACAGCTGTTTAGCCTTAAGCATACTTCCATCTAGAACAGTCCCTTTAAAATACACTGTAGAGATGGTTTGTGGGAGGTAAATTCACTCAACTTTTGGTTACCTTGGAATTGTTTGATTGCTCCTTCAAATTTAAATGATATTACTTGGTAGAATATCCTTGTTTCAAGGCCCTTCTGTTTCATTGCATTAAATAAACCATGCCACTCCATTCTGGCCTGTAAGGTTTCTGCTGAGAAGCATGATGATGGTCTGATTGATTTTCATTTGTAGGTTATCTTCTTCTTTCTCTGAATGCTTTTAATATTCTGTCCTTGTCCTTGATGTTTATTTTTTACCATTTTAATTATTATATGTCTTTGTGTTGTCTTTCTTGGTTCCCTTGTGTTAGGAGATCTGTGTACTTCAATGGCGTAAGAGTCTGTTTCCTTCCCTAGAATAGGAAAGTTTTCAGCAGTTATTTCCTCAAAGAGACTTTCTATCCCTTTTATCTCTCTTCTTCTTCTGGTACCTCTATAATGTGAATATTTTTCTATTTGGATTGGTCGCACAGTTCTCTTACTATTCTTTCTTTCCTAGAGATCCTTTTTTCTCTCTGTGCCTCAGCTTCTTTGTATTTCTGTTCTCTCATTTCTATTTCATTTACCATCTCCTCTACCTCATCTAATCTGCTTTTAAGTCTCTCCATTGTATGTTTCATTTCAGATACTGTATTTTTCCAAGTTTCTGTCTTTCTGAAGTCCTCCCTGATATCTGGAATATTTTTCTGTAGCTGCATGAAAATATTTATCAAGTAGATTGGTGATTTCAGTTTCATTTAGTGGTCTTTCAGGTGTTTGAGGGATTGTGGTTTGTACAAGATTCTTTTGCCATTTTATATTTCTAATGATTACTATTCAATAATAACTTTGTGTAGGTGGCACCCTCAAGTGCCCAGAAGCTGTACTCTCTGGAGCTGTTCAGCTCCTGGGGTGATGGCAGGGGTCATAGGTGAGCATTTCTGGTGCCTTCTGGGAGGAAAGAGCTGTTTCCTGCTTCCTGGCTGCAGTGCCTGCCTCCACTGCTAGGGCCAGTGTTCAGGCTCCAGGGAGGAGCCCCTGCATTATGCCATTGTAGCTGTCTTATGCAGGGTTGCCTTCCAACTGGCCTTGTTCGATGGCAGGGGCGCAACAAGTTTGTGAACTGGTGCCAGGTGGAAGGTTTGAGTTGCAGGGTGCTTATCACAGTGGGAGGCCTCTGTGCTGCTTTGTCAGCCAAAGACATAGAGCACCTGAAGCTCCTGAAATTTCCAAATCTGGTGGGCTGACTGTACCTGGATAATTTTGTTCAGCTCTCCTTTTTCCTGAGCAGCAAGCTCTATGTAATCCTTGCCCCTTTAGCAGCCCTCTTGCTGTTGGGAAGTCTTTCAAATTGCCTGTCTTTCTTTTGTCCAAGAGTGGCCTGTTGTGGTTACCTGTTCTCCACAAGCAGCTAAAATCTCAGTTTCTCTGAGTATTCTGCCTGTCTTTGCTTTCCAACCCTACTAATCTCACAAGCACCTCATAATGAGGGTTTGTGCTCTAGGACCCAGTCTCTATGGATGGGTCTTTAGCAGTCCTGGTGTTCTACTACCTCCCTGCTCTGTTTCTTTTCCTCTTGCCTATGAGCTGTGTTGTGGGGAGTGCTTGGGTCCCACTGGATTACAGCTTTGCTACTATACCCTTTTCCATGAGGTCTTCTCTTTTCCCCAGATGTAGGCCATCTGTTGCCATCTTCTTTCAGGAAAGTTGTCTTTGCTCTATTTTCATGTTATATATGGTTTTGGGAGGAGGCTTATACCTCACTTCTCATGATGCCATCTTTTTCTTCCCCTAATCAACTACATTTCTTCCCTTTTTTTTAAATTGAAGCATAGTTCATATACAATATCATATTGGTTTCAAGTATATAACACAGAGGTTCAACAGTTATGCATGTTATCAAATTCTCACCCCAACTAGTGCAGTTACTATCTGTCAACAGAGAAAGATGGTAGTCTCTGAATCTACTCCTTTGGCAACTTTTCTTCTCTCCTGAAAAACTTACATGCTGACTCTGGACTTCTCAGGGCACCTCATATGAATCACCCTGATGTAGCTCTAGGTATTTAAGTCTGGAGTATTTTATCCTTATTTTGTCACACTGTATCTAATCAACATTATTGAATATAACATTTCTCAGAGAACTTGAAAAATGAAGATAAGCAAAATTCACAAATAAATTCACTCACAAGCAAAGCAACCTAGAGTTTTTCACATAAAAACTCAATTTTTCACTTCTATAACTTATATGGTAATTATTTAAACTGGAAACTTCTAAGTGTCCTCATTTACAGTAAGAGAGGTTTTTTTCAGTGTTTTCCAGTTGATTTTAATATATTGAACTATCCATTAATGCCAGGGATAAATCTCACTTGATCATGGTGTATTATTTTTCCAATATGTTGTTGAATTGAGTTTGTTAGAATTTTTGTTGATGATTTTTGCATCTATGTTCATCAGGGATATTATTTCTTCCTGTAATAGCTTTATTAAAATATAATTGGTGCATATCTAAAGCATACATTTCAATAATTTTGACATCTATATATTCATGGAACCATCACCAAATGAAGAGAATGAATATACCCATCCCTGCAAAAGTCTCCTCATGCCACTCTGTCCTGCACCTCACCACAAATTACTTTCCTCAACATTTGATCTGCTTTCTGTCACTATAGATTATTTTGCATATTCTAGTTTTTTATATAGGTAGTCATATGATATGTAATCTTTCATGTCTAGCTTCTTTCCCTCAGCATAGTTACTGTGAAATACATGCATGTTGCTGTTTATATCAAAAGCTTATTTATTCCATTTTATTGCTGGGTAGTATTCCATTATATGAATATACCACAAATTTTCATTTTATACATTAAACTTTGAAGAGCACTTATGTTGTATCTATTTAGAAGCTATTATTAATAAATTCGTTATGAACATTTGTGTACTAATCTTTGATTGGATATGTGTTTTTATTTCTCTGGAGTAAATACCTATTAATGGAATGGTTGGTCATGATTTCATTTTGTTTTATTTTATATTTTTAAATTAACTGTTTAAGATGGTTTTAGGTTTACTGAATTATTATTAATTTAATTCTGAGTATTCCTGTATACTAATACCCACGTATTCCTATTTTAACATCTTACATTAGTATCTTATATTTACCATAATTAGTGAACCAATTTATACTCTTATCAACTAAAGGTGTATTCTATTCATACTTCCTTAGATATGCTTAATGTCTTTTTCTGGTCCAACATACAATCAGGGAAACCATAATACATTTGTCATCACCTCTTCTTAGACTACTCTTGAATGTGACAGGTACTTTGACTTTACTGTTTTTGATGACCTTAATAGTTTTGGGGAATACTGCACAGATATTCTGTAGAATTCCCTTATACCAGGATTTGTCTGATTTTTTTTTTATTATGGTTGGACTGGGGTTATAAGTTTTTCAGAAGAATAAAGCAGAGGTGAATTTCTATCCTCAAATCATAGCAAGGGTATACACTATCAGTATTACTTATCACTTTGAATATTAAGCATGGTCATCTGGCTGAGGTTGCCAGGTTTCTCCACTATGAAGTTATTGTTTTTTTAACCCTTTCCATTCTCTATGATTTGGAAGGATATCCTTGTATTTAGTCTACATTTAAGGAGTTTGGAACTATGCTTCATTTCCCTGAAGGCAGAGTGTCTACATAAATTATTTGGAATTCTTCTGAACATATTTGTCTACTCTCCCCATTTATTAATATACTCTGTGATTTATATCATCATGGACTCATGCATATTTACTTTATACTTTGAGTTATAATGCTTTTATTTTGGTTTGAATTCTTTCAGCTTTGGCACACTGGGAGCTCTTTGAGTTGGCCTGGATCTGTTTTCATATCTAGCTTCCAGTTCAAGATGATGCTATTTAATATGAATAGATATTCTTATGCTTAATAGCCTTACCTGTACTATGTATTACATTTAATTGTCTGATCAGTATAGAAAGCATACAATGTAGAGATATTAATAAATGTCAGTTATCTCTACATGCCACCTCTGTTTTTATCCAAAAACAACCTTGAAATATAGATCTAGTGATACAATAATTCCTTAAAAAAATTCACTTTACAAACACCAGTAAAAAAATTTAACTTTCCAGTGGATATTTTTATAGGGACCATAGAGGATAAGTATTTCATCACACTGTGCATTATGTTTTACTCAGAAAAAATAATAAAGCACTTCACATTTCATTTCTCTCCTGGCAGTGCTTCATCAGGCTCAGCAACCAGAGTGTTATTTTTTCAACCCTTCTGCAATGGTAAAGACTCAACTCCAACCTCCAACTATTCTGTTCTAAAATGTTTCCTCTGAGTCTATCTTTGCATACCAGTAACCACTGTTTTCCCTAGGTGTGATAAAAGCTGTGTGCCATAACTAAATCAAGAGTTCTTTTTCCAAGACCTAAAACTTCCTAGGGTAACAGAGGTCTGGATAGGTCCTAATGTAAGATAGTAACTAGAATCTTGGTCAAAGCAAAGACCTCAGTGGGATTGTGGCCACATCCATTTGAAATAGCCCCAGAAACATGACATATAATTGGAAAATTTTATACTTTGTAAATGACAGAAACCTCATATTCATTCCCTGACTCATGAAGTGAGAACTATTATTTTAGGAAGGACCAGGTAGAAGCACCTGGAACTGTCTTGTCTCCCTGCCAAAAATGTAAACCTGAAAAAATATATAACATCTCCTACCGAGTTACAGATATTACCATCTAAGACTTGAGCAGATGTAGATATTTATATTAAAATCTTACTATGCTGTCTACTGAGTTTAAGTTAAATGAGAGTGAAATCAGCAGTACGACAGAGTAGGAGATACCAGTTTTTGTTCAACCACAGACAACAAAGAGTGGCATGCCGAGCACTAAAAAGAGTTACTTTGCTGGGTATTCTCCATTTCCTCCCTCAGACACATTCTCTGAAATTTTCCATACTTCTCTGTCCTCCAGGAATCTGATATATATGAACTCTATTTAGCTCTTTGGCTTCTAGTTGGATTCCAACAAAGGGAGACACTTGAGGGATACTTGAGTAAGAAAAATGAAACTAGACTATGCATATCTACATGTTCCTCATGCAAGGCTCCAAATGGCTGCAAGATGAACATAGCTTCTGTTGAGTGACTCTATCCTCTAGCTATAGCTCTCTCTCTGTAGGTTCTATAAAATTCTCCCTTGCAACTTCAGGTAATGACTTCCTAACGTTTTTGGTGCCAGCATGCCCTATCATCTCCTGTTGGTTTCTCTTAAACCTTAATTTAACTTTTAAATAGCTTCTTCATTAAACTTTTCAATTTCACCCCCTTTTAATAGTAATACTTTGCCAGTATATGGTAAAACTGATATAATCAATTTCTAATAGTCAAATTTTAATTGATTTATATGCAGCATCATCTTTTTCCAGGGATTTTGTTGATGGTGTTTGCTACTGTAAAAACATTGGGTTGAACATCATTTTTTGTAAATCTCTATGCATAGTTCTAATTATTTCTTTGGAAAAAATTTCTGGATATGTGATTACTGGATCAAATTCTGTGGAAAATATGACTGCAAATGCAGAGTTCCAAATTGCCAAAGTTTTATTACCAAAATCAACCTATGAGAGTATCTCGTTTCCACATCAAGCATAGGGAAGCATCAGGGTTACATAAAGATAATATTATACTGCTATTTTGACTTACATTCATGTAATTATAAGTGAGGTAATATCTATATTTCTTGTAAACTTGTATATCTTCTATGAATGTTCACAATATTTTTTAGAGATATGAATTTAAAATTAAAGGATGTCATTCAAGGTTTTTGAAAATTAATGCTGGTCTTAGGGCTACCAGGTAGCATTCTACATTTGTTCATTCATTTCAGAGATACTAGAAACTTTAACTACCATAAAATAAGTACATAATTGCTATGGTAGACATAATTCTAAAATGACCTCCCAAGTTTCCCAGAACCTGGTATACACATACCTCTTCCAAATTTTTCACTCGAGCACTAATCTAAATATTACTGTAAAGGGATTTGACCAATGTAATTACAGTTCCAGGATGGTTGAACTTAAGATAGAAAGATTATCCAGGTTGGCCTGACACAATCACATAAGTACTTTAACAGCAGTGAGTTTCCTCAGCAGATAAAAAAGAGGGAATCAGATATTTGAAGCATGAAAATAATTAGATGTGTCATTGCTTGCTTGAAAATTCAGGGGCAACATGGAAAGGAATACTGGTGGTTTTTAAGAACTAAGAGAGGCCCCTGGCTTACAGACAGCAAAGAGACAGGAATCTCAGTCCTACTACTGCAAAGAGATGAATTCTGCTAGCAAGAATGAGCTTGAAAGCATATTTTTCCTGAGCCTCCACGTGAAAACTGAGTTTGGCTGACCTCTTGATGAGGAGTCTGACTCTAGGCCAAAATTCTACATATGATCTTTCAGATCTGACCATAGGCAATTACAAAACTTTATTAGAAGTTCTTACAGGGCAAGAGATGCACTCTCTACCTGAAACTTGGTGCATAGCCAACATATTTCAGTTTCTAGAGTAAGAGAGATTTAGTTTCAGTAAAGGGCTGAGGCCTCCTGGGCTCACCATGTGCATATACATATTTACATTCCTAGCCTGGATACCTTCATTCAGAAGTCTCCTTACTGGGGGAAGCCACAGTTGAGTATTCTCCACTGAGAACTCCTTATCAAGGGGCCTTGGACAACCTCAGTATTTTTCTACTCCTAGCCCTTTCCTCTTTTCTTCTCCCTCATTCTCTGGACCATAAAATAGCAGGAGCCTTTTGTTCAGGGCCTTCCTCGGTATGACAGTTTTCCTACCTGTGCTGATGTCACTTGACCCTTATCCACTGCAGTTCTACAGAGAAAAATGAAATGGGGGGAGCCAACACTAGTTTCCTTTTGGGCATCTTGCTTATGCTATCACAGTAAATGAATTAAAGCTAGATTATTTCTTTGATTTAGCTCATTGTCCTAAATGACCACCTCTACACCTGACAGCAATTTTCATTTGATTTTAGTCTTTGGATATTCTGAGCACAAAACCTATCCACACTATGCTGGACTTCTGACTTACATTGCTGTGAGATAATAAATGAGTGCTATTTTAAGCTGATAAGTTTTTGGTAAATTGTTATGAAGCAATAGAAAACTAATATAACTAATCTTTGAATGGTAATAGTAACTTCAAGTTTATTGTATGATATCACATATGTAAAGTTCTTTGTATAAATTATTCAGAAAGGATTAACTCAATTCCCAATTCTTTTTGTGAAAACACCAAATAGTTGAATATATGGTGAAATTCAAAGCACCTCCAAAATATACTGTTGTATCTTCCTCCCATGTCAATCTGTTGAATATAAGTACTGAAAATTTCAAGTAAAAATTCTTCTAATGTAAAAATGGCAAATTATTATAGGTGAGTTTTATGTCCTAAGTATTGTCAAGGTTGTTCCTCATACTAAGGGGTAAATAAAAGTCAGGTTGTTCCCTGGGCTTAGTTTGCTCTCTTCAGTTCTTGTCACTGTCGCAACAAATAATTGAAATGCAGAGACACAAAAGGGAAGCAGAGAGAATGTTTCATTTAAATACACTCCAGAGGAAGAGCAGGCCAGACTCAAGGTAGACAAAGGCCCTGATCCATTAGGTCACAACCCTTTATATTACTTTCCAACTAGGAGGCACCACTTTGACAAGGTGGGATTATTTGATTTACAGGTTCATCTATATAGCCATCCCTTTCAGTGAGTATGTCCTTTACCATGCTGAGGTATGATTTGGGCAGTAGAAGGTTGTAACTGGTCTGGGTGTTGACTCCCTGTGACTACCTGAAAGGCCTTGCCAATTATCTGTCTATTTAGAGATCCCTCAGATAGCCATCCAACCTCAAAGGAGACCTACTCTATTTCACAGTACGTCTGGAGTTTCTCAGGACCAAGTTTGACACCATGATCATCCTTGAAACCCTTCTTGAAGTTCTTAAGCATGCTCTCTAAGGGGGTATGCTTACCCTACTAACCACTCATACCTCCCTTTACCTAAACTCACACAAAAAGGATTATTCAGGTTGGGGAAATGAGGTAGAAAAATAATGTAGTTAGATTGGTTGCATTCTTCATCCATCTCTGGCCGCTCTCCCTATGGAGATATTTCATGCACCTCTTGGAATTGGTGGACTGTATAATTTCCAGTCAAGATCCCTGCAAGGAGGGCCACACTTAACTGTATTAGGATTGCCACAGAACCACAGATCAGGTGTCACACTCACTTTGTAGCCAGGCCAATTCTCACACATTAACCGTTCACCATTTTCACCACACTTGCTTCCACCCTCTGCTTTTTCCTTGGGTCCTGGTTTCACCCCCAAATGGGGCTACTTGGGTGTCTCTGGGAGTTGATCTGGCTCCCTTTCTGTCTCTTAAGACAGGACTACCTTGAACCCAGGTTCTTACCAGTCATTCAGGTGAAGGTCCCCCACTGGTTCTCACATCTCACTGGGTTCCACTGTGCTTTCAGGTTACATCCCCAATCCATCAGAAGGGGAAAATCCCCTACGGAACAATTGTCCACTGACGCCAGGTGAAATCACCTCTTCTGGCATCCTGGAAAGAGTCTCCCAGTGACAAAGGAGGTTAATACACCATCTCCAAATATTGGATGAGCCCCCAGGAAATGTTACAGGAACTTTGGGAGCTATGAACAAGGAGTTAGGACACCAAGACATTTCGTGAGAAGCACTTTATTATGCTCAGCCTTCGGATATGAATCCACTGAGACAGTACCAGCACTTATAAACTTCTTGCCAACTGTCTTGGTGTCCCCACTCCTTGTTCATAGTTCCCACAGTTCCTGTAACAGTGGGGCCAACTGGAGGGGGCTGTGTCATTCCTGGCTGAGCAATTGAAGGCCTGGGGCTGCCTCAGACCCCTGATCACTTTGATTCAAGGGGCAGAGCACAGTCAGTGCCCAGCATTTCCACATTTGGGGCAGGCAGTGACAGGTGGCCTGTCCCTTCAGGGACATTCTTTTGCCCAATGTCCTGCGGTGGCAGATACAGCACTTGTAGCACCATACACGGGTGTGTTTGGGGTACCAGTGGACTGCCCTTGGCCCTGTAGGGCTGCTATCATCTGGGCATGCCTAACATTGCTTTCCATTCTTTTAGTTGGTGCCTCGCTTCCACCTTCCTTTCTTTCTCCTGTCTGCCTTCTGCAACTTGCTCTCAGTTGTAAAACCCAAGGTTGCTGTGGTAAGCTTGTTATCTAGGGTGGCTCCAGAGTACTGAACCACCTTTTGGAGTTTACTTCTAATTCCTGGTGCTGACTGTGTTAGAAATCTGTCTTTTAGGATGACCCTACCCTCACATGAGTCCAGGTCCAGATTGGTATTTATGAGTGCCTCTTTAAACCTTTCTAGAAAGGTAGCTGGGTTCTCAACAGGCTGTTCAGTCACAGCAGAGACTTACATATAGCTTATGGCCTGCCTGCCAGCTTTAAGCCCAGCCTTTATGCAAATAAAATAATGTCCCTGATCAGAATTATTACAGTCCAATCCAGGATCCATGGAGGGAATAACTGGGTCCCCTATGGGATAATTAGGATGTCAGGTAAATCCAACTGCAAATTGCGTTGACTCCCAAGTCACTCTAGTTCTGCATCTATGAGAGTCTGAGTCAGGATGAGCTGGACGTCTCTCCAAGTCACATTATGGGCACCTGTTGTTACATGTTGGCAATTCTCTAAATAACTTAAAATTGTCAGTGTAGCTTCCCAGGTCTATTTTAAGTTGTTTAAGTTCTGTGAGAGAGAAGGACTTAACTACAAGCTGGGGGCTGAATTCCCCTCTTGCCTCCAAAAGGGGGAAGACCCTCTGTGGAGGAAATGGCTGCTGCCCCATAGCTGGGAGGCCCTCCAGATGAGGGGGACATGTGTGGGCATAAGGGGGACCTGGAATATTGGAAGATTTAGGGGTATCAGGGTGTTTTGAGGATGAAGATCCCAGGTGGTGCAGTCTGGTGGAGGGGGCCCAGGGTATGGGGGCAATGTAGGATAGAATAGAGGGTTCTCTGAGGGCATTGGTTTGTTTGGACCACTGCCCTCTATAGGAGGCTTAGGTTCTGGGTGTTGCCCCCATGGAGGGCATTGGCTTGCTTAGACCTCTACCCTCTATAGAAGGATTAGGTTCCAGGGTTTCTTGGAAGAGTCCTGAGGAGAATAGAGCCAGCATTGTTAGTTTGCATTTGTGGAGTAGATGTCCATACTCTGGAGGAAAAAGGAGACCTGTGTATAGGGAACCTCTGGTCATTAACCCTACCATTTGCAGAATAGGTCTAATTGCAAAATTGTGTTATAATTTAGGATCCCTTATGATGGCCAAGTTTCCCCAACGGGGAGTTTGTAATCACAGGGAATCAAGTGTTGGTTCCCCATCTAGAATGAATGGGAAGAAGGACTAGTGAATAAATATATCCTGATGTCTAGGGTCATGCTCAGTGGTCAAGTGTACATCTAGTACCAGACAGTGCTCCAGATAGATGTATACATCTGGCACAGTCATGACAGCCAGTGAAGTGGTATATTTTCACTGCCACCAGTTCCTGTGTATCTAAATCCAGCCTTAAGGGGAAGCCCTAGCACTCAATTACCAAGGCTCAATGATCAAAGCTGGAGAGTCCAAGCAGCACCTTTCAGACATCCCTAGGGGTGGGGAGAGGTTGCAACCATTAAAAGAATCTGGCATATCCTACTCCTTGCTGAAGGGACATCTTCAAATGGCAATGCTCCTGGCTCCAGGATTCCCTAGTGACCTCACACATTAAGCAGTAGCATTGCATTTAGTGGTTGTTATCTGTGATTTTTGCCCTTATAAGAAGGGGCAGGGGTGGAGCAGTTCCAATAATATGCTGGGAAATAGGAGAATAGGTTACTAGGGGAGTAATCCTCAAGCAAACTTTGATCTCTATACCTGCTGGGTCTCTACTAAACAAAGTTTTGGCAGCAGCTACAGGTGCCAGGAAAAAGGAGGAAGGAGAAGAGGGAGGCAGCTCTCAATGAGTTCCCAGAGTGAGCAAACGGCATAAAGGTTAGATTTTGCCTCTTCAGGGACCAAGATAAAGAGAACTGTGTCAAGTTCTGGACCTAGATATACCATTCAATTAGTTGGGAAAGATCATCTCCAGTTACCCAAAAGGCTAAGGCAGCCATGAGAAAAATATGATTCTGTGATGGGGAAGAGGTTTTGGCTCTAGGCTATTTTGTTCCCACAGATGCCTGCATGGGCAGGAAAGGTGGGTTCATGATGGGAAGTTTGAGTTAAGTTGGACCTGCAGATCCCATCAAGAGTAAACATCTCCATTCCCCTCTAAATGGAAAACAGAGCAGACTTGACAATAGAAATAATTCTGAGCAGGAAAGAGACAGAGTCATGGAGTCAAGGTGAGTGAGATGGCTCTTAGCTCCGGCAGAGATCTGTTTGTGAAGAAGAGAGTAAGGGGAGGATACCCAAGCCATTCTTGTTGACATTCCTGAGGACCCAACGATGACCTGCTTCCTAGGGAGGTGTCCCCTGCAAGTTGAGCACAAGTGGGTACTACCTCTGGCTGGGTCTGATGGACATCTTGTGGCCAAGGGGATCATGAGAAGAGGGTATCCAAGAGATTGCCCCCAAACAGGTCAGAGGGAAGTCTATCATGAGAGTCTTATGATCAGTGGCCATCCTATTGACTTTTAACTGCCATCCCATGCCTGATTGTTTGATAGTGATGATAAGGGTTTGATTAGCCAAAATACAGATAACAATAACAGTGAGAAGGAAGAGAAAATTGGCGAGTAAGAGGAATTCAAGAACACAGAAAAGGAAGTCTCTTGCATGAAAATATTAAATACTGTGTGGGGATTTGCTACCGGGTTGGAAGTGAGTGTTTTTACAGTATGCATCCATTGCACAGAAGTTGTTTTGCAAGTCATCAGGGTGCCTGATGCAGTCTTTCCCCATCTGCCATCAACTTCTCCTGTCACAGGAACCTTCTTATGGTGAACGTCCTAAAGGCATTTAAGTGATCAACCTGTGCTCACAGGTTGCGACTGTTTTGTCTAAGAGACAGAGAAGGCGGGGTAGGATTCCCAGGGAATAAGTAGGTAGGTAGTGCCTCCAGCCAGGGGTGAGGTGCATGCAGCTTACAAGGAGCAGTGATCTGAGTCACGGCACCAAATACATTACCAGGCTGACTATGTTCTCCTTGGTTCTTGTCCCAAAAGCAACAAAGAATTGAAAGGCAGAGACACAATAGCAAAGCAGAGTGAATGTTTTATTTGAGTACACTCCAAGGAAGAAGTGGGCCAGAGTCAAGGTAGACAAAGGCCCTGATCTGTTAAGCAGGAGGGTTTTATATTACCTTCTGGCTAAGAGGTGCCTCTTTAACTGACAAGGTGGGGTTATTTGATTTACAGGTCCATCGATATAGCTGACCCGCTCAGCGAGCATGTCCTTCATTATGATGGGGTGTGATTAGGGCAGTTCTTAGTTCTGTTGGACTGTGCCCACATTGGGACCTGGTTGGGATTGGTCTGGCCTGGTCCTGACAGGCAGGAAGTTATCTCCCTGCAAAGCATTTGTTGTCTTCACATAGTACCCTTTACCTGGGCAGAGGTTGGGTGTTTTTTTCTTTGAACCTTATCTTCCCCTTCCCCAGCTGCTCATGTCTATCTTTCTACCTAACATTCTTAACAAGATCAATAACATAGCTACTGAAAATGAGTTTGGAGATGAAATTTATGAACTTAAGGAAAAGACAGAAAGGCACTGCTAAGCTTCATCAGAGATGATGTCAGAGAAAATGGAAGAGTAAGGAATTCAAGACTCTGCCTTTCAATAAAAGTAATAACAAATTGGAAAAAACCCCTGTCAGAATCAACCTTTTCAGTCTGTGGAAGCTAGCCAACAGCTGTGGCAAGCAGGAGACTGCTCAATAAAAAAAAATTTTAAAAAACCTGAATGAATCTGAGTAAGACTATTGCCTAACTCAGAATCTCACAGTGATGGAGTGGCTCCCTAGGAGGGCATATCCAGGAAACATTTGTAGTTAAATGTATTAGTTAATGCTGCCTGAGGCAATGGATAACAGTTGGGGGAAAACAGTAACCAAAATCTTGGAAAGTAAGGCTTATAATGAGAAGCAACCAGGGCTTTGAAAAGCTCAGAAATATTCCTAGGAATGTAGAAGGCCACAGAGATGGCCAGTGTTTTTCACATGCTCAGGAAAGATGTGAGAAGGCCCTAAGAGCTCACCTCTGACTTACCTTCAAGTTCTGTGCAAGTAGAATATGAAAGATAAAGCACATCATAAACTCTCTGGCTAAGTGTTGAACTTATAGTTTATAGTGAATAAACAACCAGAGATCAACTGAACAAACTGAGAGATTTTCTTGGTCTCACATATTTAAGGAAACCTCTGTCAAATTATTAACTATTAACCTAATGGAGCATAGAACAGTATCTACAGAGGACAATGAATACAGACATTGCAAAAGTAGTTATGAAAAATCACTAAACAAATAAGCCAAGTAATGACACCTACAACAAACTGCAGTAAATTCGGGGATGGAGGTGTTTGGCAGTAAAATAGACGTGAGTGGGGTGGAGAGAGAATAAAGACAGTAAAGCCCACTGAAAGGGGCTCAAAGATTTAACCAGATACAACTAGAAAGCCAGAAAGGACTCAAAGAGTTAATTAATTGAAGTTCCAATGGCCAGGAGTAACTTGGAATGTCTGGATATTCCCCATATAAAGAAAAGTATTTAAGTGCAGCCCATGTCTTCATTGTATCAATTAGATCATGCCATTATAAAATCTACTTAGCTTGCTAAAAGGCCCAGCTTATTCTTTAACTTAACGTATATTTTGTTTTTTCCTCTTCCTTCAGCCCCTAATCAAGTAACTTTGTAACCAGGGCAGGAGAAAGACCTCAAAAGTGTAAATAAACCTATGTTGACAAAGAATGCTGAGATCCTGGCCAACATAGTCACCTAAATAACCCTATTCTTAAGAGAAAACTTCAAAGGAATTATTAATCATGTGTATACATCATGCCTTATGCTGACCCTTACCCAAAAAGCCCTATGAAACCCCAGACCCTGCACCCTTAAGCATGCCTCCTCTCTGAGGTTGCCCATACTTGCCTTTCTTAGAGTGTGTCACTCTCTCTGTCCCACTTCAGATAAGTAGGGAAGGGCTACTGAGCTCTGATGTGGGGCTTACAAGTTCCCATCACCTGGGTAACCTGGACAGGACTGCAGCTGTAGAATAATGCTCCTTAGCCTGCTTGAAAATCTCTTTTATTTGCCTCTGGGGATCACTCTATCCAGTGCTCTGTGGCTCCCCCAGATTCTGTGGTGGTAGGGAGTTAGATCCAGGCAGACACTGGGTGTCAGGTGACCCTGGATTTAGGAGTTGGCAAGGGATTATACCCTACACAAAGTAGCAGTTCCATGAGCTTCCCTTTCCTCCCTCTGTTTTTCCTTCCTCTCTGCTTTATTCAATTAAACCAGCCTTTCTGTATCTTGACTCTGGCCCACTCCTCCCTTGGAGTATAATCAAATAAATCTGCCTTTATCTACCTTGACTCTAGCCTGCTCCTCCTTTAGAGTGTATTTGAATAAAGCTCATTCTGCTTCACTAATGTGTCTCTGCCTTTCAATTATTTTGTTGCAGCAGGGACAAGAACTCAGGAGAACAAACTTTACCTCCAACAGAGGGAGAATCAAATTTTCAGGGTTACCACATTTCAATAAATAGAATGTCCAATTTTCAATAAAAAGTACAAGGCATGGAAATAGAAAAGAAAGCATGGGCAATACACACAGAAAAAAAGCAGTTAATAGAAACTTTCCCATGGAAGACTTGATATTGGACTTACTATCAGCTTTAAAGCAGCTATTTTAAATATGTTCAAACATCTAAGTAAACCATATCCAAAGAAATAAAGGAGATTCTGAAAATATCTTATAAAATACAGAATATCAATGAATGAAGATGGTCAATAAAATATAAATAGGGAAATCATAGCAGAAATTATAAGTAAATATTATGGAATCAAAAAGTATAATAACTCAAAAATATTTATGGTCAACTGATTTTCTGCAAGCGGGCCAGTGTCACTCAATGGGGAAAAAATAACATTTTAATAAATAGTGCTGGAATAACTATATCACATGCAAAAGTATGATTTTGGACCCTTATCTCAAAAGATTTACAAATAGTAACTTAAAATAGATCAAAGACTAAATGTACTATCTAAAACTATAGAACTGTTAGAAGAAAAGACAAAAGTGAATCTTTGAAACCTTGGATTAGGCTATAGTTTCTTAAATTGACACCACAGGCACAAGCAGTAAAAGAAAAAGATAGGTAAGTGAGCATTTATCAAAATTAAAAATTTTGATGCATCAAAAGACACCATCAAGAAAGTGAAGACTATCTACAGATTGGCAATATTTTCAAAGATTTATCTGATAACAGTCTAGTACCCAGAATATATATACATATATACAGTAATTAAAACTCAGCAACAAAAACATCAATTTAAAAATAAGCAAATGAGTTATATAGACATCCAAAATAGGCAAATAGTCAATAAGAATATGAATAGATGTTCAACATCATTAGTCTTTAGTAAAATACAAATCAAAACCGGAATGAGAGACAACTTTACACTCACTGGGATAAGTAGAATCAACAAGCAGAAAATAGCAAGTTCCCACAAGGATGTGGAGGAATTGGAACCCTCACATATTACTGGTGGGAATGTAAAATGTAGCTGCTATGGAAAGCTATTTGAATTTTCTTCAAAAAGTTGAACAGAGGTTCCCTATCACCCAGCACTTCTACTCCTAGGTGTGTAATCAATAAAATATGTTCCTGTAAAACTTGTACATAAATGCTCACAGTTCCATTATTGATATTAGCCAAAAAAACGGAAACCACCCAAATATCCATCAACCAGTAAATAGATAAACAAAATGTAGTATATTCATACAATTGAATATTAGTCTGTCATAAAAGTTACTCAAGTACTGAAACTTGATACAACATGGAGGAAACTAAAAAAGTTTAGGTTATGTTAAAGTAGCTGGATTAAAAAGGCTACATATTGTATGATGACATTTTCCAGAATAAACAAACCTATAGTGACAAAAAGTAGATTAGTTGTACCCAACGTCTATGGGTGGTACAAGTGTTGGGGAAAATAAGAAGTGAATGCTTAATGAACACAGAATTTATTTTGGGAGTGATAAAATATTCTGGCACTACATAATGGTGATGGTTGCACCATAATTATAAAAGAATATACTAAAAAGTTACTGGACTTTATGCTTTAAAATAGCTAAAATGATAAATTGTAGCTTACGTAACTTTTCCTTTAATCAAAAACATTTAATAAGAAAAATAGGATCTGCTGTATTATTCATGAAGAAATTTATCTTTGAACTTCCCACATTACCATGGAATTATTAATTATTAAAAGGGCTTGTAATTTATATATATATATATATATATAACATATGTGTTATATATATATACATGTATGTTATATATATATAATTTATATATTTTTGAGTCTTTGAAAAAAGCACTCCCAGCACGATGAATAAATAATAAAAATTGAGATGTTGCTAATATGACTTCTAAGTAAAATTTTTATGTTTGATCATAAATGAAGCTCATTATTTTACAAGTACAAAAATTAAGATAACACCTCAGAAAGTTTAAAAACAAGACTGTGCCCATCCATTAAATACTTCATTATAATAAAAAAATTGTCATTTATGACAAATTTGCAGGTGCTCTTATGCAAATTGATATTTTGAAGAGTACTTCATTTTCAAGTGTGTTTTGAAATCATTGATCAAATGTGTAAACTTTATTAGAAAGTTTATAAAGATAGAGAAAATATAAAGATTTAACTGTCTTTTTTCTGTATGTGTATAGTATGTATATATATTTGGGGAATTAGGGGTGTTTTGTGTGTTAATGTATTCACATAATTATGCAAATAGATAATTTGTCTCTCTCAGATGTATATTATCTTTTATATATTGTTTAAAATATATGCTCTAGTTTCTAAGTTTAATTTCCTCACTGTTAATTTCTTTTTTCTAGAAGGGTATGCAGAACATGCTTTCACTTTTCTGCTTTTATAATAATATTGTACTTAAAGACTGATGACAATTTCTCTCACATTTTCATTTAATCATAAAATGAGGTAAAAGAACATGAATACCTTATAAAATTTAGCACAAATTGTAGTTTTCTACTCAAAGTTATGGGAATACCCTTGTAACTCCAGGGGGAAAATATGTTCCCAGCCTGGGGCAAATAAACCTTTGAAGCCAAAATCAGTTAAAGGGAGAAATAAAGTGGGAGAAACCCATTCATTGCTTACAAGCACTCATCTACTCTGCTCACCCATGTCTCTCATGACCCAGCTTCCAAAAAGACCCCACCAAACCTTTCCAGTTCAGCTCCATGTGTGTGCTTGCTCTCCACCCCTTTTGTAGTCACCTACTGGTATGGAGATGGACTGTTCCTCTTTACCCCTTGGAAACTCCTACTGATATGGACATGCACTAAGGCCAGATTCTGGAAATATTGCAATTTTACCCACATCCCTGAATCATAAAGTCTTAGAATGTTTGAGGTGGTAAAGGATCATAAATATCTTGTGGCAATCTGAATGTTCTTATGCTATAGATGAGAAAACAAGGAATAAAGAGCCAATGTCATATGATTCCTAGGAGTTTTCAGCTATATCATAAGGCTTTTTTCAACCTTTACACAAAACAGTTTCTCAAATACTATTTACTACAACCTGAGTCTCATGACTCTTATGGTTATGAGGTTGTGAGGAATAAGACCATATATAGCCTCTTGATCAACACAGATCTGGGTTATATTTTTGCTCAAGGGTTTATTAGATGTGTGTCCTAGGGCAATTTGAAGGAACTTTTAGAATTCCACTCTTCTCATTTCTAAACTGGGGAAATAGCAGTTTTTCATCGTATGGTTATTTTGGAGATAATGACAGATAATGCAGGTAAAGCACTTGGCACTTATCAGAGCTTCATTTAGTGGAAGCTAGTATTTCATAATTTCCCATACTACCAGTACATTCACAATTCTTTTGAGCCAATGATTTATAAAATAATGTTGACCTCAGGGTTTATAGCCTAGGTCTTTGTTTAGGGTGGCATTAACCCTGGAACATTAACATTGTACTACTGAACTCTCTTCCATGGGAAAGATAAATTATTGTTAAAATCTGCTACTAAATTTTTGTCAGATGTTCCTTATGTTCTCATAATTGATTGTATTATAGTTTATCAGATATATCTAATATAGAGGTCCCCTTATAAGGAAAAAATGCTCATCCACATTCAAGTTATCCTTAAAGTCTAGAAGTAGTCAGGCAATTTAAGGTTGTTGGTAAACCTCTTCGAACAACTAGCTTAATTTTTCGGATTGAAAATATTACAATTACATTTAGATGCTTACTCCAAAAAGAACCAGTTAAAACTGCATATGGCCTTTCAAAGCAGTTTATCTCTTATTTTGAATGAATTTCCAATGTTAATTAAGTAACACCTTTTTATTCTTTCTTTTTTTAAATTTTGGTATCATTAATCTACAATTACATGAGGAACATTATGTTTACTAGACTCCCACCTTCACCAAGACCCCCCAACATGCCCATTAGTCACTGCCCATCACTATAGTAAGATGCCGTAAAATCACTACTTGTCTTTGTGTTGCACAACATTATACATGCTAATCATAAGGCCCCCTTTCTTCTTCCCTCCCTTTCTCCATCCCTTCCCACCCATCCTCCCCAGTCCCTTTCCCTTTGGTAACTGTTAGTCCATTCTTGGGTTCTGTGATTCTGCTGCTGTTTGTTCCTTCAGTTTTTCCTTTGTTCTTATATTCCACATATGAGTGAAATCATTTGGTACTTGTCTTTCTCCGCCTGGCTTATTTCACTAAGCATAATACCCTCTAGCTACATCCATGTTGTTGCAAATGGTAGGATTTGTCTTCTACTCATGGCTGAATAATATTCCACTGTGTATATGTACCACCTCTTCTTTATCCGTTCATCTACTGATGGACACTTAGGTTCTTTCCATTTCTTGGCTATTATAAATAGTGCTGTGATAAACATAGGGGTGCATTTGTCTTTTTCAAACTGGGCTGCTGCATTCTTAGGGTAAACTTCTAAAAGTGGGATTCCTGGGTGAAATGGTATTTCTATTTTGAGCTTTTTGAGGAACCTCCATACTGCTTTCCACAATGCTTGAACTAATTTACATTCCCACCAGCAGTGTAAAAGGGTTCCCCTTTCTCCACAATTTGTTGTTGTTTGTCTTTTGGATGGTGGCAATCCTTACTGGTGTGAGGTGATATCTCATTGTGGTTTTAATTTGCATTTCTCTGATGACTAGCGATGTGGAGCATCTTTTCCTGTGTCTGTTGGCCATCTGAATTTCTTCTTTGGAGAGGAGTCTGTTCAGTTCCTCTGCCCATATTTTAATTGGATTATTTGCTTTTTGTTTGTTGAGGTGTGTGAGTTCTTTATTTATTTCAGATGTCAACCCTTTATCGGATCTGTCATTTATGAATATATTCTCCGATTCTGTAGGATGACTTTTTGTTCTATTGATGGTGTCCTTTGCTGTACAGAAGCTTTTCAGCTTGATATAGTGCCACTTGTTAATTTTTGCTTTTGTTTCCCTTGCCCGTGGAGATACGTTCATGAAGAAGTCGCTCATGTTTATGTCCAAGAGATTTTTTATTATGTTTTCTTCTAGGAGTTTTATGATTTCATGGCTTACAATCAAGTCTTTGACCCATTTCGAATTTACTTTTGTTTATGGGGTTAGACAATGATCCAGTTTCATTCTCTTACATGTACCTGTCCAGTTTTGCCAACACCAGGTGTTGAAGAGACTGTCATTTCCCCATTGGTATGTCCATGGCTCCTTTATCATATATTAATTGACCATATATGTTTGGTTTAATGTCTGGAGACTCTACTCTGTTCCACTGATCTGTGGCTCTGTTCTTCTGCCAGTACCAAATTGTCTTGATTACTGTAGCTTTGTAGTAGAGCTTGAAGTTGGGGTGCGAGATCCGCCCCCCACTTTATTCTTCCTTCTCAGGATTGCTTTGGCTATTCGGGGTCTTTTGTGGTTCCATATGAATTTTAGAACTATTTGTTCCAGTTTGTTGAAGAATGCTGTTGGTAATTTGATAGGATTGCATTGAATCTGTAGATTGCTTTGGGCAGGATGGCCATTTTGACTACATTAATTCTTCCTAGCCAAGAGCGTGGGATGAGTTTCCATTTATTAGTGCCCTCTTTAATTTCTTTCAAGAGTGTCTTGTAGTTTTTGGGGTATAGGTCTTTCACTTCCTTGGTTAGGTTTATTCCTAGGTATTTTATTCTTTTTGATGCAATTGTGAATGGAATGGTTTTCCTGATTTCTCTCTCTGCGAGTTCATTGTTAGTGCATAGGAAAGCAACCGATTTCTGTGTATTAATTTTGTATCCTGCAACTTTGCTGTATTCTGATATCAGTTCTAATAGTTTTGGTGTGGAGTCTTTAGGGTTGTTTATGTACAATATCATGTCATCTGCAAATAGTGACAGTTTGACTTCTTCTTTACTGATCTGGATTCCTTGTATTTCTTTGGTCTAATTGCCGTGGCTAGGACCTCCAGTACTATGTTGCATAACAGTGGGGAGAGTGGGCATCCCTGTCTTGTTCCCAATCTCAGAGGAAAAGCTTTCAGCTTCTTGCTGTTCAGTATGGTGTTGGCTGTGGGTTTGTCATATATGGCCTTTATTGTGTAGAGGTACTTGCCCTTTATACCCATTTTGTTGAGAGTTTTATCATGAATGGATCTTGAATTTTGTTGAATGCTTTTTTAGTGTCTATGGAGATAATCATGTGATTTTTGTCCTTTTTGTTAATGTGGTGGATAATGTTGATGGATTTTCAAATGTTGTACCATCCTTACATCCCTGAGATGAATCCCACTTGGTCATGGTGTATGAGCCTCTTGACGTATTTTTGAATTCGGTTTGATAATATTTTGTTGAGTACTTTTGCATCTATGTTCATCAGGAATATTGGTCTGTAATTTTCTTTTTTGGTGGGGTCTTTGCCTGGTTTTGGTATTGGGGTGGTGCTGGCTTCATAGACTGTGTCGGAAGTATTCCCTCCTCTTCTATTTTTTGGAAATCTTTAAGGAGAATGGATGTTATATCTTCTCTGTATGTCTAATAAAACTCCACAGTAAATCCATCTGGCCCGGGAGTTTTGCTCTTGGGTAGTTTTTTGATTACCACTTCAATTTTGTTGCTGGAAATTGGTCAGTTTAGATTTTCTGTTTCTTCCTTGGTCAGTCTTGGAAGGTTGTATTTTTCTAGGAAGTTGTCCATTTCTTCTATGTTTTCCAGTTTGTCAGCATATTGTTTTTTGTAGTATTCTCTAATAATTCTTGGGGTCTGTCGTGAATTTTCCTTTCTCATTTCTTATTCTGTTGATGTGTGTAGGTTCTCTTTTTCTCTTAATAAGTCTGGCTGGGAGCTTATCTATTTTGTTGATTTTCTCAATGAAACAGCTCTCAGTTTCATTGATTTTTTTCTATTGTGTCATTCTTCTTAATTTTATTTATTTCTTCTCTGATCTTTATTATGTCCTTCCTTCTGCTGACTTTAGGCCTCATTTGTTCTTCTTTTCCAATTTTGATAATTATGTCTTTAGATTATTCATTTGGAATTGTTCTTCCTTCTTTAAATATGCCTGGATTGCTATATACTTTCCTCTTAAAACTACTTTTGCTGTGTCCCACCGAAGTTGGTGCTTTGTGGTGTTGTTGTCATTTGTTTCCATATATTGCTTGATCTCTGTTTTGATATGGTTGTTGATCCATTGATTATTTAGGAGCGTGTTGTTAAGCCTCCATGTGTTTGTGAGCCTTTTTGCTTTCTTTGTACAATTTGTTTCTAATTTTATTCTTTTGTGGTCTGAGAAGTTGGTTGGTATAATTTCAATCTTTTTGAATTTACTGTGGCTCTTTTTGTGGCCTAGAATGTGGTCTATTTTGAAGAATGTTCCATGCACACTTGAGAATAATGTGTATCCTGTTGCTTTTGGGTGTAGAGTTCTATAGATGTCTATTAGGTCCATCTGCTCTACTGTGTTCTTCCGTGCCTCTGTGTCCTTACTTATTTTCTGTCTGGTGGATCTGTCCTTTGGAGTGAGTGGTTTTTTGAAGTCTCCTAATACAAATGCATTGCATTATATTTCCTCATTTAATTCTGTTAGTATTTGTTTCACATATGTTGGTGCTCATGCAATGGGTGCATATATATTTATAATGGTAATATCCTCTTGTTGGATTGACCCCTTTATCATTATGTAATGTCCTTCTTTATCTCTTGTGACTTTCTTTGTTTTGAAGTCTATTTTGTCTGATACTAGTACTACAACACCTGTTTTTCTTCTCCCTGTTGTTTGCATAGAATATCATTTCCCATCCCTTGAGTTTTAGTCTGTGCATGTCTTTGCATTTGAGGTGAGTCTCTTGTAAGCAGCATATAGATGTGTCTTGCTTTTTTATCCATTCTATTACTCTGTGTGTTTTGATTGATGCATTCAGTCCATTTACATTTAGGGTGATTATTGAAAGATATGTACTTATTGCCATTGCAGGCTTTAGATTCGTGGTTACCAGAGGTTCAAGTTTAGCTTCTTTACTATCTTATTGTCTAATTGAACTCACTTATTGAGCTATTATAGACAGTCTGATGTTTCTTTATTTCTCTCCCTTCATATTCCTCCTCCATTCTTTATATGTTATGTGTTTTATTTTGTGCTCTTTTGTGTTTCCTTTGACTGCTTTTGTGGGTAGTTGATTTTATTTTTTGCCTTTAGTTACTATTTGATTGTTCTGCTTTCTTTGCTGTGATTTTGTTTTCTCTGGTGACATCTATTTAGTCTTAGGAGTGCTCCCATCTAGAATAGTCCCTCTAAAATACCCTGTGGAGGTGTTTTGTTGGAGGCAAATTCCCTGAACTTTTGCTTGTCTGGGAATTGTTTAATCCCTCCTTCATATTTAAATGATAATTGTGCTGGATACCGTAATCTTGTTTCAAGGCTCTTCTGTTTCATCGCATTAAATATATCATGCCATTCTCTTCTGTCCTTTATGGTTTTTGTTGAGAACTCTGATGATAGCCTGATGGGTTTTCCTTTGTAGGTGACCTTTTTTCTCTCTCTGGCTGCCTTTAACACTCTGTTCTTGTCCTTGATCTTTGCCATTTTAATTATTATGCATCTTGGTGTTTTCCTCCTGGGGTTCCTTGTTTAGGGAGTTCTGTGTGCTTCTGAGGTTTGAGCGACTATTTCCTCCCCCAGTTTGGGCAAGTTTACAGCAATTATTTCTTCAAAGAGACTTTCTATCCCTTTTTCTCTCTCTTCTTCTTCTCGTACCCCTATAATGTGAATATTGTTCCATTTGGATTGCTCACACAGTTCTCTTAATGTTCTTTCATTCCTGGACATCCTTTTATCTCTCTCTGTGTCAGCTTCTCTGTGTTCCTGTTCTCTGATTTCTATTCCAATAATGGCCTCTTGCACCTCGTCCATTCTTCTTTTAATTCCTTCCAGAGTTTGTTTTATTTCTGTATTCTCCCTCCTTAGTTCTTGCATGTTTCTCTGTAAGTCCATCAGCATGTTTATGTCCTTTATTTTGAATTCTTTTTCAGGAAGATTGTTTAAGTCTGTCTCCCCAGGTTCCCTCTCAGGGGAGGATGTCTGTGTGATTCTGGTCTGTATCAAATTATTCTGCCTTTTCATGGCGATAGAGGCAACTGTGGGCAGTTGGCACATGTGTCAGTTGGCAGAACATAGTCCCTTCCCTCTTGCTCCTTGTCTTCCTCTCCAAGGAGAATGGTGAGCCCTAGTGGCTTGTGCTGGGCAGTTGTGCACAGCTGGAGTCTCTGATTCTGGCCTGGGCTGCTGTGGCAGAAGCTCTGCATGGCTGCTGTCAGTGTGGTTGGTCTCAGGCTGCTGCTCCACTCTGGTGGGGCAGCGCTGGAGGGGGAACAGGCGGGAGGCTGTTTATCACTGTGAGGGGCCTCAGAGCTGCACTGCCGCCCAGGGGGTTAGGGCACCCGGAGTTCCCTAGAATTCCCAGCTGCTGGGCTGAGTGTGCCGGGATGCTTCCGTTCACCTGTGAGGCTCCTGTCCCTTTGTGGGAACCTGCTCACAGGTTTTACAGTTCCATTTCCCTAATATCCAGCACAGCATGCACTGTGTGTCTGCGCTCCCAGTACAGATGACTAGGCCTGGGTATTTAGCAGTCCTGTGCTCCCACTCACTCCCTGCTCTGACTCCTCTCCTCCCACTGGGGAGCTGGGGGGAGGGACATTCTTGGGTCCTGCCAGGCCATGGCTTGTATCATAGCCCCTTCATGAGGCGCTGCGTTCTTGCAGGTGTACATGTAGCCTGGCTGTTGTACTTTATCTTCTGGTCTCTCTTTTAGGGATAGTTGTATTTGTTGCATTTTCAAAAATATATATGGTTTTGGGAAGATATTTCTGCTGCCCTACTCATACCGCCATCTTCACTTTCTTCCGTAACACCTTTTTATTCTTTTTTTCTTTTTTTTTATTAATTTTTTTATTTTGGTGTCATTAATCTACAATTACATGAAGAACATTGTGTTTACTAGGCTCCCCCCTTCACCAAGTCCAGCCCACATACCCCTTCACAGTCACTGTCCATCAGCGTAGTAAGATGCTGTAAAATCACTACTTGTCTGCTCTGCTCACACACCTCAACAAACTAAAAGCAAATAATCCAATTAAAAAATGGGCAGAGGACCTGAATAGACAGTTCTTTAAAGAAGAAATTCAGATGGCCAACAGACACATGAAAAGATGCTCCACATCAGTAGTCATCAGAGAAATGCAAATTAAAACCACAATGAAATATCACCTCACACCAGTAAGGATCGCCATCATCGAAAAGACAAACAACAACAAATGTTGGCGAGGTTGTGGAGAAAGGGGAACCCTCCTACACTGCTGGTAGGAACACCTTTTTTGACTTAGGGTATATATGGCTAGAGTGTTAAAGGATTGTAGATATGGTAGCAATCAGCAATCAGGGTTGAGAATAAAGTAGGAATATAAATAGTACCAAACTTAGGGACTCTATCCAGTACTAAGGCAGAGAGGTACTAGATGCAGTCATCAGGGGAGAGGAAATATGGGATAATGAGTCAAAATTTTGGGAGGGGTTTGAGTTTGTTCTCCTTGGTTCTTGTCCCTGTCATAACAAAGAACTGAAGGGCAGAGACACAGTAGTGAAGCAGAGTTAAGGTTTTATTTGAATACATACCAAGGCAGGAGTGGGCCAGAGTCAAGATAGTGAAAGGCTGGTTTACTTGAAAAAAACAGAGGGGAAGGAAAAACAGGGAGGAAAGTAAAGTTCATTGAAATGCTGCTTTCTGTAGGGCATAATCCCTTGCCAACTCCTAAATCCAGTGTTACCTCATATCCAGTGTCCACTTGGATCTGTACGGTGTGGGAACTAACTTGTTACCACCACAGGATTTGAGGGAGCCACAGAGCACTGGATAGAGTAAGATTATGTCCTGAGAACTTTCTGAATGTAAAGAGATTTTCAAGCAGGCTAAGGAGCATGATTCTGCAGCTGCAGTCCTGTCCAGGTTACCCAGGTGATGGGAACTTGTAAGCCCCACATCAGAGCTCAGTAGCCCTTCCATACTTATCTGTAGTAGGACAGAGAGAGTGACACACTCGAAGAAAGGCAAGTATGGGCAACCTCAGAGAGGAGGCATGCTTAAGGGTGCAGGGTCTGGGGTTTCATAGGGCTTTTTGGGTAAGGGTCAGCATAAGGCATGATTTATGCAGGTGATTCATAATTCCTTTGAAGTTTTCTCTTAAGAATAGGGTTATTTAGGTGACTATGTTGGCCAGGATCTCAACATTCTTTGTCTACATAGGTTTATTTACAATTTCAAGGTCTGTCTCCTGCCCTGGTTACAAACTTACTTGATTAGGGGCTGAAGGAAGAGGGAAAAATTGCATATAGGTTAAGTTAAAGAATAAGCAGGGTCTTTCAGCAGACTAAAGTAAATTTTACATGATCTAACTGATACTGTGAAGACATGGGCTGCACTAAGATACTTTTTTTTTTTTACCTGGGGGATATCTGGACATTCTAAAGTTACTCCTGGCCTTTGAAACTTCAGCTAATTAACTCATTAACTCTGCGAGTCCTTTCTGGCTCACCAGTTTTATCTGGTTAACTCTTTGAGTTTCTTTTCGTGGGCTTTACTGACTTATTCTCCCTCCACCTGCTCATATCTACTTTTCTGCCTAAGAAAAATGAAACCACAAACATTTTTAACCATTTTTTATCTTTGTCACCACTTCTAACCACACCAAAATATTTTCTGGGGGTCTCAAATACCTCCCTTTAGAGAACTTTGCTTTGACATGGTCACTACAAAGACTGTAAAATAAAAAGCCATACAAATCATAATTCCTATTCTATGTTCTTCCACTATTCAGTGCCTCTCACAGGTCTAGTAAATACACACATAGATGCAAGCACATGCATGCATATACAAACAAACACACACAAACCACAAATTCAATAAGGTAGCCATTGTTGCTTAAAATTAAGATTACTGAATGTACCACAAGTTATGTTGAACTAGAAATTCTTCAAATATTATTTACTTTTTCTTTCAATTATTAGTCTTCTTTATGTACTTAATTAACAAGATGATCAAGAAAATTGCGTTTATTTGTAGTATAAGCACATTTGTGATCACATAACCCAGTATGACCAAGGATAGTATAGCCCATTGGCATAAGATACACTAAGGAATATTTGTCTGTGTTTATTTGAAAGTCTCCAAATTAGTTTCAAAATCTATTTTTAGAATGATATCTAGCAAATGCAAATTGTAAACATATTGAGTTTCAAACCTTTACAGCTGACATAAAATGAAAAATATCTGAGGTATCAAGGAAGAAAAAACTGGTTCCTGTTCTGTATAACAGAATCTTGACTTTAACAATACATTACCTGCAAAACCTGGTAATTAAAATTTTGCACAGTTTATGATATAGATCATAAAAACAAAAAATGAAGTTCCACTACAGAGAAAATATCTCTACCCTTTCAAAATGTGATATTTAAATATTTTTGTTTTATTATCATGTAATATGTGTTTATATTAGTTGCAAAATACAGAACACAAAAATGAGAAAACAAAGATAACTCACCACCCCACAATCCCACAAGGCTAAAAGAACCACTAATGAGATTATATATATATATATGCCACACACACACTTCTGTTGCTATATTAAATGTATACCTATTTAAAGGCTCTTGATACATGTTTACCATATGATCTCTAAAAGAGCTGTATTTATCTAAAACCTACAGGCAATATATATGTCTCTTTCTTTGCACCTTCACCTAACCTGAGTAATGTTTTAAACATTTTGAAATTTGATAAGAAAAAAATATATTTTATTTTTGCCTTTCTTCAATAATCAGTACTTGAACCCACAACTGAATATTGTCAAGACTTAGTCTGAGAATCCTAAATTTAATGAAGAAAATTGCATACAATGGAAAACTGCTAGGTACCAGGAATAAATAGAACCAATTCATGTGCTGTATCACTCATAATTAGTCATTTAACTGCCTTTCACTTCAGTTCTCTCAACAATAACACAAGACTAATAATCCCTGTTAGGCATACATATTGAGTTGATGAATACAAAGTTATCAATGTGAAGCACCTTGGCAGTATACCACACATATGTTGCTATAATATCTATTCTCATCAATTCACATTTTCTTCTTGGCATGAGAAGAGATGAATCCACAACTCTCATAGACAAGAGTGCTGTGTCCAAGAACCTGAAAAATGATGAGGTTAATCAGCTTTCCCAAAGCTACCTATCAGGACACTGACAGTTGGTATTGGCATTTAATATTTTTAACTCCATTCTTTCCCTCAGCTCAGCATACCATTATCCACACCTGTCTCTAATCCAAAAATAAACAATAAAATCAAGACTATAAGCAGGCTATAAAATGAAGAAACCAATTACATAATAATTCATATCAATTTTATCAGTTGAATAGCAATAAAATTAGTGGTCAAGAGTGAAGAAAAACATCACACACACACATTTGAGCAAGCAACTCTTTTTATGGCAGTGAGCTTTATAGCCATAGAAAAGATAAGGTTTCCTGAAAGCTGATAATTCTTCATTGAAAATGTTTTAAATGAAAAAAAAAAACCCTCAAAATTTAACTGAAACACCACATTGCTTCAGAAAATGAAACTACAGCTGCAGACAAATTATAGTAAGACATGGTGAGATCATGGATACATCCATAGTGATAATGTTTTTCATTGTGTTAGCTAATAAATACCTAATCTGGACATTAAGATATCTGATGAATAAATTTATCACAAAATAAGTGTCGGTAAAAAGCCCATACACATTAGCATCTAATTAATTCCCAATAATTATGTCAATTATGAGATGACATCCAAATCAGCTTTGTGCATTGTGAGGTATTCTCATATCACCTTCCTCAGTAGGCCATTGTGAAAGAAGAGTGGTAGGAAAAATTAAGAACGCATCTACAATATTGCAGTAGAATATTTTTCACTTCATACCAGAGATTCAGCTCCCTAAGAAGTGATTTTATTGCATATTCAATATGTACTGCATGGATGCTAAGATGTAAAATGGCCTGTATCTTACCAGATCTTTACTTTTTCTTGGTGTTTTCAAGAAAATTAAGACAGCCAGCATTAAAATTTACACAACCAAAATTTACATAGTTCCAAAGCCATAGAGAAATATATCTCCCATGAAAGGCAGTGTAGAGTATGAGTGTGGAGTTTGATTATCTGGGTTTGAATTCTGCTTCTGGAAGTGCCTTAGTTTCCTCACCTGTAAAATGGGGAAAGTAATAATAGCATGTACCTCAAAAGGATACTCTGAGGATTAAATGAAATAATATATACACAGCACTTAAAATAATGCCTGAAGTGCTCTAAAAGTATTTAATTATTATTATTACATGACATGTGCAAAATTCTGTGGGTTAACAAGGATGGGGAAATCATGTTTTCTTTTTTCAGTGTGTACAATACTACTATGGAAGACACTGTATATCTTCCATTGATACTATGGTCAACACAATGCCAGTTGTGATACACCAGAACAATTGATCTTCTACTAGTAAAATGTTTCTTCTTTGTTGGCATTTTTGCGTGGTGGAAAATACATGAATTCTGGAATTAGAATACCATTCCAACCCCTTACTAACTGTATGACCTTAGATAGTAATACTCACATGACAGGGTTACTTGAATCTTAACTGAGCTATATTATGTGAAAGCCCTGATATAGACTAGTTGCTTAACAAAATTAATCCTTTTTCCTCTGTCTTGCCAGTCGGTTTAAGCCCCTGGCAAGTTCACTATGGATTCAATGTGACCAAAGAAATGACAGCAGAATGTTCTTGGGGTGAAAGGGTTATATCCAACTTTATTTCCACAGTGGTAGGTCAGTCACTAAAATCCCATTCACACAGAGCGAGTCTGCATGCAGCAAACTAGTCTCTGCTTCTGGGCCTCCCTGCCTGCACAGCCATCCTCTGGGCCTCTGTCCACGGCACTGCCAGCACTCCAGCCTCTGCTCTGCTCTTCTGCAGCCTTGCAGCCATGCCACCGTGTCACCCAGAGCACTGGGCAGAACTCTTTATATAGAGTCAGTAGCAACGTATTGCCCACATGTGTGTAGAGCTAGCCAACCAGGGCCAGGTGAGAATCCTGGTCACAAGAACTTTCATTTTATCCACACCCTCCTCTAGTAAGAGTGATTCTTACCAATTTAAAATAGTGTCAGAATTTTTTATTGCTGAGGTTAATATTTCCTTTGGTTTTTTATATAGATAGTGTGTCATTGCTTTGCAAGAGAAGCAATTAGTAATGTGTTCGTATACATGTTATTTCATTCAAGTCATATAACAAAATGAAGCAAGTATTTTTCTTTTCCCTGTTTTATGGAGGTAAATGAATTCCATGGTAGGCTTATTGAAATATCAGTCCAAGTTTCCTTCTTTACTGTATCCACGTCCCTTGCCAAGTAACAGTTTAGTGCCCTCCCACTCTGAAACTGGGCATTACCATATGACATGCCAATAGGATTTTTCTTCTAAGATGTAACCAGAGGTTTAACCTGCACTGGAATAATTGTGCTTGCTCACTTTCTCTCCTTTCATTGCCATGAAAACATGCCCAGTCTAAATCAATTAAGGTTTGAAGCCACATGACACAAAGGTTAGTCATTACAGTCATTTCATCTGAGGCCATTTTTGATCAACCAACATCCAGCTGATGCCCAGACATGTGAGCAAGGTTAGCAAAGATCAGCAGAGCTGCAGAGAGGACTCACAGCTGACTACAGGCCAACAACTGCCAATTTAGGCAAAGCTCAGCCTGGTTCAGCCAGAGCCCACAAACCCATGAGCTGAATAAATGATTATTGTCTTATACAACTGAAGTTTTGTGGTCATTTATTATGTAACACTATTGAGGCAGTAGATAATTGATATAAAGTCAAAAAGGTGATATCATTTGCTTTAAAGACACTGATGATGAGCTGATATTTGAACCCAGGTCTATTTGGCTCCAAATCTCATATAGCAAAGGAAACACATTCTAGCATTCCTTCCAAGGATATGGCTGTTTGGAAGTACAACCACTATGGTTATCCATCATCTTTTAGTCATAAAAAATAATTGCTATTCTCTTTGTTAAAATGTGAAGTCATTAGCTGTTCTCTTCTATCAATATTGGAAAGCAGCACAATCAGTTCTTTGATGTGTTATCGAATAAATACCAAAGGAATCTTTTTACCTTGATCTGGAAAACTGAACTCATATTTAAGATGTATTTAACAAAGGATGGAATTGATATCCTTTTAAAGATTATAAAGTTAAATCAAGACTATTTTGGACATGTAGGAGGAATAGCCTGGTTAAAACAATGCAATTTCAGTACACAGAATACATGCAAAATATAATCTAATTATAGTTCCGCCTAATGAAAATGAGCTTTTTTTCCTTCCTAGTTAAAATATTCTACAATTCATGAACTTGATTATTTCAAAGGATAAGATTAAACTGTGAAAGGAAGAGTCAGTTTATTTAGTTCATTTGACAAGTTTTATGGAATATATACCATGTGTCAAGGATTGTACTGGACACTGGGTTTATTGCAAAACTGATATTCTGAACTAAAGTAGCCAAGGAAAGTTGCAATTTTTGAGGTTAGTGAAGAGATGAAACGATGAGTAAGTTTTTAATTGCATAAGTGATTTGCTTTATATTTATGATTGACTTTTATATGCATTATACCAACTGATCTGTACAATTATGTAGAAAAAGGAATGTTGTTCTTATCTTACCTTAAATAAATTATGGCTTAGCACTCTGATGTGCTTTTCTTATGGTCTTACAATATATGTTATAAATTGAACATGTATATATATTTATATATACATATATATATATATGTATATATATATATATACATCCTATTGGTTCTGCCTTTCTGTAGAATCCTAACACACTGCCATTGATTTATAATGCACATTTATTTTATGTGCCACTAAGACAAAAAGAATTCTGAAAAATAGTCTTGTGCCATGCATGAATTGGCAATGATATTTTAATTGTTTTGGAATTTACTTCATGTCTTCTGAAAATTTCTTGAAAATTTATCATATTGTAACTCATATTGCTCAGTATGTGATAGGCATTACTGCCCTTAGAGCCAGAGAAGCAAAGTCTGTGCTTGGGGCCCTATGACTCTAGGGCACCATGCTTTGCAGTGTTTTCCTCAAAATTTCAGGTCTTTTATGGTGTCTGGGACCAGCCAAGCCAAAAGTATTCTATGGATGGGGAACTCTGAGTTTAAATGGGGACCAATTATGCCTTAATCCTTATCTATCTTTTGGTTGACTCTCTAGACCTATACTTAAAGCATTGATCAATGAAGTATCCCAAGGTCATCTAGGGTCATGAGGCCAGACCTAGGTTCCAAGAATGCATCTGGTCTTCAAGTAGATTATCTTCTGCTGGCTGGAGTGGTATTTCTTTTATTGGATTGTATGAGATTTAGGTGCCATTACATTTGTGGTCATTATTAACTTGGTACAGTATCAACATTTGAGAGAATCATTGGAATTAAGTATTCACTTATAGCACAATGGATGCAGTAACAGGGGTAATGAAATAAGAAACATTAACTAAAATGGTACTAGGGATGTCCAGAATGATGATGCTATTCTGAGCTTAACTAATTTACGTGTCCAACACAGCCATATTCAGGATTCTGGTCTACTGAAGAGCTACCACTGACCCTTGAATGTCTTGAACAACATGTGTGACCTAATGCATTAGCTCTTATACCTCTAGAGTCCTATCGTGAGGTTTTGTGTATAGCACAGGGGCTTGAAGGAGGCACCTCCTGTTGCTGGCACCCATAGCATTAACCTTACCTTTTCCATAGGCCTTGCATAGCATGTCAGGCAGTCTTCCAAATGAAGCTTTTCCTATCTTATCTGAAGGCTGTCAAGATATTTGCTTCCTTTTGCCAATGGGCCCTTCTGATCAATGTCCTCTATTTCCTTGATGTAGTGAGGCTGTTTTCTCCCAGATTAGTATTAATCTACACTGGATAAAATATGGATATTTCTTATATGAATGGAATGGCCATTCACAAACTACCCATAGACCTGTTACAGATGGTATGCAGAAGATAGAGGTTTGATCACCATTAAAAGGAATCACATTCTAGGAACATAGTGATTGGAGCCTAATAAAATGAATAGAAGACATGGTTGGAAGATGTATTGTTCTACAATTTTTCTTAAAAATTCCCAATGGTACATCTAACATGGCTAGAAATGGTATTATTATACACACTTTATTCAGTACTCTGAACAAGACTTACACTGTTGAGTATCATCAACTTAGCATGGTGGCAATCTTTCAAAGAACCACTGAAAGGCAATATTCATATGCATTATGGTGACTGATACAGCATCAAATAAAATACTATAAAGAGCATTAAATAAACATGATTAGGGATAGAGAGGCAGGAAACTGACATTATTTAAATACAAACATTCTGTAATAAAAGTATTGATAATTTTTCCTCATAGTAATAGGTGTGAAATAAGGCAGGATCTGCATATTCAACAATGAACATGAAGAGGTGGTTCTTGGATCTGATCAGAAAGAAAATAAAATATGTCAGAACTGATTTTCTGTCCATTATTCTAAATCTTTATTAATAAATTATTGTATCTAACTGAGTGCATAAGGTTTATAATAACAATTTAATGAAGTTGTTTTTATAGGCAGAACATCCTCCCCCCACATAACTTGTACACTAACTCCCATAAACCTATAGGTGGCCCTGGTCATAGGTAATCATTTTACACACACATAAATAATAAAATATGAGGCACCCTTATATATTTGTGGGAATGTTTTTACCTTTATTGTTGCTTAGCAAGAAATTATGGAATTTCAGTCAATTCACCAAAAGTATTTTTGCTTAACAATTATCAAATTTATCATTGCTCTTTTTCTAAGCCATTCAGTATACAAGATTTTTTCACTGATTTATCATCATATTGAATCATTTTTATAGAACTATAGTTGATATACAATCTTATTTTGGTTTCAAGGATAAAATTCAACAGTTGCACACATTATTAAATCCCAACTAGTAAGGTTACTGTCAACATACGAACGTGTTGCAGAACCATGAGTTATATTCTCCATGCTGGGACATAATATAATGATAAAGGGGTCAATCCAACAAGAGGATATAACCATTATAAATATATATGCACCCAATACAGGAGCACCAACATATGTGAAACAAATACTAACAGAATTAAAGAAGGAAATAGAATGCAATGCATTCATTTGAGGAGACTTCAACACACCACTCACTCCAAAGGACAGATCAAATAGACAGAAAATAAGTAAAGAGACAGAGGCACTGAACAATGTATTAGAACAGATGGACCTAACAGACATCTACAGAACACTTCATCCAAAAGCAACAGGATACACATTCTTCTCAAGTGCACATGGAGCATTTTCAAGAATAGATCATATACTAGATGACGAAAAGAGCTTCAGTGAATTCAAAAAGATTGAAATTGTACCAACCAGCTTTTCAGATCACAAAGGTATGAAATTAGAAACATATTACACAAAGAAAATGAAAAAGCCCACAAACACATGGAAACTTAATAACATGCTCCTAAATAATCAATGGATCAATGACCAAATAAAAACAGAGATCAAGCAATGTATGGAGACAAATAATAACAATAATTCAACAACACAAAATCTGTGGGATGCATTGAAGGCAATGCTAAGAGGGAAGTATATTGCAAGACAGGCCTACCTCAGGAAAGTAAAACAGTCCCAAAATGAAGTCTAAACTCACAATTAATGAAACTAAAAAGGAAGAACAAAAGAAGCCCAAAGTCAGAAGAAGGAGGGACATAATAAAGATTAGAGCAGAAATACATAAAATTGAGATTAAAACAATAAAAAGAATAAAAAGAAAGAGCTGGTTCTTTGAGAAAATAAACAAAACAGACAAGCTTCTAGTTAGACTTATCAGAAAAAAAGTGTACGCACATAAACAGAATCAGAAATGAGAAAGGAAAAATCACTACGGACACCACAGAAATACAAAGAATTATGAGAGAATACTATGAAATATTATATGGTAATGAACTGGATAACCTAGAGGAAGTGGGCAAATTTCTAGAAAAATACAGCCTTCCAAGCTTGACCCAGGAAGAAACCGAAAATCTGAATAGACCAATTACCAGCAAGGAAATTGAATTGGTAATCAAAAAACAACCTAAGAACAAAATGTCTGGACCAGATGGTTTCACTGCAGAATTTTATCGACCATTTAGTGAAGACCTAATACCCATCCTCCTTAAAGTTTGCCAAAGAGTAGAAGAAGAGGGAATATTCCCAAACACATTCTACAAGGACAATACATCATAAAGATCATCCATCACGATCAAGAGAGATTCATCCCAGGGATCCACGGATGGTAAAACATTTGAAAATCCATCAACATCACCCACCACATCAACAAAAAGACAAAAACCACATGATCATTTCCAAAGATGCTGAAAAAGCATTTGACAAAATTCAACATCCATTCACAATAAAAACTCTCAACAAAATGCGTATAGAGGGAAATCATTTGATACTTGTCTTTTTCTGCCTGGCTTATTTCACTGAGCATAATATCCTCTAGCTCCATCCATGTGGTTGCAAATGGTAGGATTTTTTTTCTTCTTATGGCTGAATAATATTCCATTGTGTATGTGTACCACATTTTCTTTATCCATTCATCTACTGATGGACACTTAGGTTGCTTCCATTTCTTGGCTATTGTAAACAGTGCTGCAATAGGAATTAAACAGCAGCAGAATCACAGAACCCAAGAATGGACTAACAGTTAACAAAGGGAAAGGGACTGGGGAGGATGGGTGGGAAGGGAGGGATAAGGGTGGGGAAAAAGAAAGGGGGCATCACGATTAGCATGCATAAACTGGGGGGGTATGCATGGGGAGGTCTGTGCAACACAGAAAAGACAAGTAGTGATTCTACAGCATATTACTATGCTGATGGACAGTGACTGCAATTGGGTGTGTGTGGGGGACTTGGTGAAGGGAGGAGCCTAGTAAACATAATGTTCTTCATGTAATTGTAGATTAGTGATAACAAAATTAAAAAATGCATATAGAGGGCAAGTACCTCAACATAATAAAGGCCATATATGGCAAACCCACAGACAACATAATACTTAACAGCAAGAAGCTGAAAGTTTTTCCTTTGAGATCGGGACCAAGATAAGGATCCCCACTCTTTCCACTTTTATTTAACATAGTTCTGGAGGTCTTAGCCAAGGAAATCAGACAACACAAAGAAATAAAAGGCATCCAGATTGGCAAGGAAGAAGTTAACCTGTTCCTGTTTTCAGATGACATGATATTATACATAAAAACCTTAATGAATCTTCTCCAAAACTATTAGATTTAATATCAGAATTCAGCAAAGTTGCAGGATGCAAAATTAATATACAGAAATCTGTTGTATTCCTATACACTAACGATGAACTAACAGAAAGGGAAATCAGGAAAACTGTTCCATTCACAATTGAATCAAAAAAAAGAAAATACCCAGGAATAAAATTAACCAAGGAAGTTGAAGACCTATACTCTGAAAAACACAAGACACTCACGATAGAAATTAAAGACGATACCAATAAATGGAAACACATCTTGTGCTCACTGATAGGAAGAATTAATATTGTCAAAATGGCCATCCTGCCTGAAACAATCTCCAGATTCAATGCAATCCCTATCAAAATACCAACATCATTCCTCAATGAACTAGAGAAAATAGTTCTAAAATTCATATGGAACCACAAAAGACCCCAAATAGCCAAAGCAATCCTGAGAAGGAAGAATCAAGCAGGAGGAATTATGCTTCCTGACTTCAAGCTCTACTACAAAGCCACAGCAATCAGGACAATTTGGTACTGGCACAAGAACAGACCAATAGACCAATGGAACATACTAGAGAGCACAGACATAAACTGAAGCATATATGGTCAATTAATATATGATCAAGGAGGCATGGACATACAAAGGGGAAATGACAGGATCTTCAACAGCTGATGTTGGCAAAACTGGACAGCTACATGTAAGAGAATGAAACTGGATTATTGTCTAATCCCATACACAAAAGTAAACTCAAAATTGATCAAAGACCTAAATTTAAGTCATGAAGCCATAAGACTCATAGAAAAAAACAGGCAAAAATCTCTTGGTCAGAACATGAGCAACATCTTCATGAACATATCGCCCCACGCAAGGGAAACCAAAGCAAAAATGAACAAGTTGGACTATATCAAACTAAAAAGTTTCTGTACAGCAAAGGACACCATCAGTAGGACAAAAAGACATCCAATGGTATGGGAGCATATATTGATAAGCGATATATCCGATAAAGGTTTGACATCCAAATTATATAAAGAGCTCACCCACCTCAAGAAACAGAAGGCAAATAAGCCAAATAAAAAATGGACAGAGGAGCTGAACAGACACTTCTCCAAAGAAGAAATTCAGATGGCCAATGGGCACATAAAAGATGCTCCACATCCCTAATCATCAGAGAAACGCAAATCAAAACCACAATGAGATATCACCTCACACCAGTCAGGATGGCCAACATCCAAAAGACAAACAACAACAAATGTTGGTGAGGATGTGGAGAAAGGGGAACCCTCCTACACTGCTGGTGGGAATGTAATTAGTTCAACCATTGTGGAAAGCAGTATGGGGGTTCCTCAGAAACAATAAATAGAAATACTATTTGACCCAGGAATTCCACCTCTAGGAATTTTCCCTAAGAATGCAGGAGCCCAGTTTGAAAAAGACATGCACACCCCTTTGTTTTTCACAGCACTATTTACAATAGCCAAGAAATGGAAGCAACCTAAGTATCCATCAGTAGATGAATGGATAAAGATGTCGTACATATACACAATAGACTACTATTCCGCCATAAGAAAACAAATCCTACCATTTGCAACAAAATGGATGTAACTAGAGGGTTATATGCTCAGTGAAATAAGCCAGGTGGAGAAAGACAAGTATCAAATGATTTCACTCACCTGGTAAGGGAGGGACTCAGGGAAGGCATATAACACAGAGAAGACAAGTAGTGTTTCTATAGCATCTTACTACACTGATTGACAGTGACTGTAATGAGGTATGTGGTGGGGAGTTGATAATAGGGGGAGTCTAGTAATCATAATGCTGTTCATGTAATTGTACATTAATGATAGCAAAATAAGAAAAAAGATTGCTTTGGCCAGATGGCCATTTTGACAATATTAATTCTTCCTATCCATGAGCATGGGACAAATTTCCATTGATTTGTGTCTTCTTCAGTTTCTCTCATCAGTGTCTTATAGTTTTCAGAGTACAGGTCCTTCACCTTCTTGGTTAGGTTGATTCCTTTGTATTTATTCTTTTTGGTGCAATTGTAAATGGAATTGTTTCCCTGATTTTTCTTTCTGCTCGTTTGTTGTTAGTATATAGGAAAGCACCAAATTTCTATTAATCTTGTATCCCATGAATTTGCTGAATCCAGTTATTAATTATAATAGTCTTTTATTATAGTCTTTAGGGTTTTCTATATGTAGTATCATGTCATCTGCAAATTTTGACAATTTTACTTCTTCTTTACCAGTTTGAATGCCTTTTATCTTTTTATCTTAATTTATTGCCATAGTAGGACTTCCACTCCTATGTTGAATAAAAGTGCTGATAGTGAACATCCTTGTTCTTGATCTTAGAGGAATAGCTTTCAGCTTTTTGCCACTGAGTGTTATGTTATCTGTTTAAGTACATACCCTCTATACCCATTCTGTTGAGAGTTATCAGAAACTGATATTGAATTTTGTCTAATTCTTCCTCTGCATCTATTGAAATGTCATATGGTTTTTGTCCTTTCTCTGTTAATATGTTGTATCACATTGATTGACTCATGAACACTGTACCATCCTTGTATCACTGGAATAAATCCCACCTTGTCATGATGTATAATCCTTGTGATTTATTTTTTAAGTTGGTTTCCTAACACTTTGCTGAGGATTTTTCCATCTATGTTCATCAGGGATATGGATCTATAATTTTTTTTGTAGTATTGTTTTGTTATAAGAGACATGCTGGTCTCATAGAATAAATCTGGAAATATTCTCTTCTTTTCTACTATTTGGAATATTTTAAGAAAGTTGAGTGTTAGCTATTCTTTAAATGTTTGATAGAATTCACCTGTGAAGCCATCTGAACCAGGATTTGTCTTTTTTGGAGCTTTTTGATTACCAATTCAATTTTGTTGCTGGTACTTGGGATGTTCAGGTTTTCTGTTTCTTCCTGGGACAGACTTGAAATGTACTTTTCTAGGAATTTGTCCATTTCTTTTAGGTTGTCTATTTATTGGCATAAAGATTTCCATAGTATTCTCTAGTAATTCGTTATATTTCTGTGGTTCAAGTTGTGAATATATATTTTTCATTTCTAAATTTATTTGTGACCTCTATTTTTTTTCTTGATAAGTCTGGCTACAACTTTGTCTATTTTATTTATTTTCTCAAACAACCATGTGACATAATGAGTCCTAGGAAATACATATTTGGTCATCCAAATGACCAAATATATATTTCCCAGGTATATTTGGTCTTCTTCCACAGTTCCTGAAAACACTGCAGCATCTTAATATTGTAATAGGTGTTTTGTCATGTTAATGAGAGACTTTTGGGTCCCCCCACCCAAGGGCAGGGACTGGAGGCTGAATCAGCCAATGGCCAATAATTTAGTCAATCATAACTATGCAATAAAGCCTTCACAAAAACCCGTGAGAAGAGCTTATAGTGTTCTGCTCTGTTGGATCCTGCTTCTCTGGGAGGGGTTCTATGCTTGGGGAGCCAGAATGCCTCCTCAGTCCACCGAGCCAGGCCCCAAGCTCAATGAGTATAGAATCTCCTTTATTTGGGACCTTGCCCTATGTAGCTCTTCATCTGTCTCTTTACTTATATCCTTTATGGAGTCCTTTATTAAATTGGTAAGCATGTGATTTCCAGAGTTCTTTGAGCCACTTTAGCAAATTAATTGAGCGTAAGGGGGAGGTCATTGGAACCTCCAATCCACAGCCAATAGGTCAGAAGCTCAAGTGACTGCCTGGGGCTTGTGTGGGGCATCTGTAGTGTGGGGAAAAGGGCAGTCTTGTAGGATGGAGTCTTTATCCTGGGGAATCTGTTACTGTCTCCAGGCAGATAGCATCAGAATTGAGTTGAGTTCTCAGACACTCTGCTGGTGTTTGACAATTGGTGTTATGTGTGGGAAGACCCCACCCACATATTTACACACATTGGAATCAGGTCTTGGAACCCAAAAGAAATTATACTACTATTACTGCTTTTTATAATGCTATTACCATTGTATATATGTAGGAAAAGACACCATTGCAAACCTTTTGGTTTCATTAATTTTTTTCTATTGTTTTATTCTCTATTATATTTATTTCTACACTGATGTTTATCATGTCTCTCCGTCTACTAACTTTGGGTTTCATTTGTTCTTTTCCTAGGTTCTTTAGTTGTGAGTTTAACCTATTTACTTGGGATTGTTCTTGTTTGTTGAGGTAGGCCTGTACTGCTATGTACTCCCATCTTAGAACTGCTTTTGCAGCATACCACATATTTTGAACTGTTGTATTTTTGTTTTCATTTGTCTCCATGTATTGCCTATTTCTTTGATTTTTTTCATTGATTCATTGATTATTTAGAGTCATGTTCTTTAGCCTCAAGGAGTATGTGAGATTTTTTCTTTTGTTTTCCACATGTAATTTATTTCTAATTTCAAACCTTTGTGATCTGAAAAGATGCTTAACACAATTTCAATCTTTTTAAATTTATTGAGGCTCTTTTTGTGTTCCAATGTGTCATTTGTTCTGGAGAATATTCCATGAACACTTGAGAAAAATATGTATCTTGCTCCTTTTGGGTGGAATTATCTGTATATATCTGTTAAATCCATCTGATCTAGTGTGTTGTTTGGGGCTACTGTTTTATTTATTTTACATCTCGATAATCTTTCCATTGATATAAGTGAGGTGTTAATATCCCCTAATATGATTGAGTTGCAGTCTGTTCCTCCCTTTAGTTCTGTTAGTATTTGATTTACGTATTTAGGTGCTCCTGTGTTTGATGTATAGATATTTATAATGGTTATATCCTCTTGTTGGACTGGTCTCTTCATTATATAATGTCCTTTTTTGCCTCTTTTTTCTTTCTTTGTTTTGAAGTCTTGTCTGATACAAGTACTGCAACTCCTACTTTTTATCCCTTTTATTTGCATGAAATAACTTCTTTAATCCTTTCACTTTAAGTCCTTGGATGTCTTAGTTCTGAAATAAGTCTTTTTTAGGCAGCAAGTAGATGGGTCTTATTTTTTTATCCATTCTGCCACTCTGTGTCTGTTTTTGCATTTAGGCCATTTACACTTACAGAAGTTATGGATAGGTATGTACTTGTCATTGTATTCACTGTTTTATGGTTGTTTTTGTAGTTCCTTTTTGCTCTTTTATTCCTCTCATACTCTTCTCTTGTGTATTTGTTTTCTTTAGTGTTGTGATTGGATTTCTTTTTTTTTTAGTTTTTGTTTATCTATTATAGGGTTTAGGTTTGTGGTTATCATAACGTTCATGGATAGTTTCCTAAATATACAAGTTTATATTAATTTGATGGTTGCTCTATTTTAAACACAACCTAAAAGTTCTTATTTCTCTTCTTCCTCCTCCCCACTTTATGTATCAGATATCATAATGTTTGCTTTTTGTGTATCCTTATCTGATATTTTTATATAATTGATTTTACTACTATTTTTAAACTTCACACTTGCTTGGTAAGTCATTGCTTTACTACCTTTACTGTGGATTTATTTTAAGTGATGAAAAAATATTTAAGCTTAGAAACATTTTCATTTACAGAAGTCCTTGTAAGGCCAGTGTAGTGGTGGTGAATTATTTTAACTTTCATTTGTCAGAGAAAATTGTCATCTGTTTCAATTCTAAATGATAACCCTGCTGGCAGAGTATTCTTGGTTGCAGGTTCTTCTCTTTCAAAACATAGTATTTCATGACACTCCGCACCATCCTGTAAACTTTCTGCTGAGAAATCTGTTGATGGACTTATACGTAACTGTCTGATTTTCTCTTGTTGCTTTTAAGATTCTCTCTTAATCTTTAATCTTTGCCACTTTAATTACTATGTGACTTGGTGTTGTTTTCCTGGAGTTCCTTTTGTTAGGGACAATATTAACTTCCAGGATCTGGGTGTCTATTTCCTTCCCCAAGTTTTCAGCAATTATTTATTCAAAGAAACTTTCTACTCCTTTGTCTTGCTCTTCTCCTTCTAGTACCCCTATTATGTGAATATTATTCCATTTGGAGTTGTCACACAGCTCTCTTAGCATCCTATCATTTCTAGAGATTCTTTTAACTCTCTTCTGCAACTTCATTGTTTTCCTGTTCTCTAATTTCCATTTCATTTATTATCTCAATTTATATCAATCTATTATTCATTCCCTCCTTTGTATTTTTCATTTTAGTTACTGTATTCTTAAGCTCTGAGTGGCTGTTTTTCAACTCTTCTATGTCTTGTTGAACTCCTCCCTGAGATTTTCCATACTTTTCCACAGATCAGTGAGGATATTTATGACTGTTACTTTGAAATTATAATCAAGAACATTGGTGATCTCTGTTTAATTTAGCCCACTTTTTGGTGTCTTATCATGTGCTTTTGTTTGGGACATAGTCTTCTGCCTCCTTATTCTGGCTGAGTTTTTATTTCTTCCTTTGCATTACATAAATCCTCTATGTCTCCTGGTCTATTAAATAATGTCTTCATGAAGAAGGCATCCTGTGGAGGTCAGAAGCTCAAGACTCTTTACTATCCAGGGCTTGATTCTCCTTTTTGGTGGAGCCCCAGTTGCTATTGATGTGCTATGGATGTGGCCACTTTTCTGTGTGTCTTTTGGCAGTGGTTGATCTGTCAGCAAACAACATTTGTGAGCCCTGAAAGTGTGTTCTCTGCTGAGATCATTATGGGTTAGGCTTCCTTTCTGTCTGACAGCAGTGGCCAATCACAGTTCACTGCACTGGCAGTTCACCTCAGCTGGCCCTTTGTGAGTCATGCTGCAATGTTTTGCTGGGATCACTGTGGGTGGTGCTACCCTCTGCTTGCCTTCCAGAGATGAAAGAGCTCCTGGGTCACTTGTATGGGTAGGGTGGTTGCACAGGAGAGCATGACCAGCAAGGAGGAAAGAGCATTTGGAACTGGATCTCACATGCATCTTCTAAGTTGGGCTGAGTAAGGACCAAGAAATCTTGGAAAGCTTCTCTGTGCATGCCTGTCAGCAAAATCTCCCTCTGCCTGTCAGGCAGCAAAGTTTGAACCCTGGTGGGCCAGGCAGGCTGGGCATGCTGGCAGGTATGCAAGGTAGTGCCTTGTGTCTGAACTGCCTGAAAGGGCAATGGAGCATTTGACACTGGCTCCCAGGGCCACCCAACCAGCTGGGCTAAGGGAGGGCTGTGGAAGTGTCATCCACCTGCCTTCTCTGTTCTGGAGAGAGCTCAGTCCAATCCCTGTCCCTCTGACACACTTCCCACTGCTGTTAAATATTTTAAATTGCCACTTAAGAGTTGGGTCTCAGTGTGACCACTGGAGCATGCCTGTGCTTCAGAAGAGGCAGGAGTCTCAGTCTCCCACAGTGCTCCAACTCTATTTGGTGTCCAGCCCCATTAATCACAAAATCCTAATGCAATGTAGACTTGTGTTCCCAGAACATTATCCAGGGCCAGGTGTACAGAGTTCCTGAGTGCTTATCCCCTCCCCTCTTTTCTTCTCATTCTGGCTTGTGGACTTGAATGGGGGAAGCTCCTGGGTCCCAATCTATCATGGCTCTTCCACCTTACCCTTCTCTGTGTGGTCTTCTGTTCTACACCAGGTGTAGATGGTCTGTTCTGCAGTCCTCAGGTCATTTTCAGGGTCAGTTGTATTTGCTGTAGTTGCTTCCTTGGTGTGTGTGTGGGAGGAGGTTTCTACCTTGCCTTTCTACTCTGTCATCTTTTCTTCCTAGTTTGTATTTAATAATGTACATAGTAGAATTTATGGTTTATAATCATTATGGGAATGAGTATATATTGTGTAGTGAATGATAACAAAACCTCTACATATTAGAAATTTGTGGGAGACAAAGCAGCAATCAGCAGGTAAATTATAGTCTTAAATGCTTATATTAGGAAAGAACAATGGATGAAATGAGAAAGCTGAATACTCGTAAGTTAGAAGTAACTTAAATATAAACCTAAAGAAAAGAGTAGGGAGGAAAAAAGATCAGAGCAGAAAATAATTATATAAAATCAAATATATAACAGAAAGTATCAACAAATTTCAAAATTATTTTCTTTGAAAAACTTACAAGGCCAAACCTCAGGAGTGACTTCTAAAATGTGAGAGAAAGATGGATACACAATTAAAAGAGAGTCATGACAGTAAATGCCTCTGGCTATATACATATACAAATGGTCATTAAAGGAAAAAAAATTTTAAATCAGACAAACTATAAATAAAATAGCTGGAAATACAGGGTTATGAAAACTAACTCAAGAATATATAAGAAATCAGAGTAATGTAACAGTAGAGACATTTAAATAGGAGACAAAAACATTCACAAATTGTAATATGTTAAAAGTCAGATTTTACTTGTGAGATTTACCCAATATTTAATAAGCAATTAATAAGAGTTTCACATTTTATAATAAAGAATAGAAAAAGAAGTAATAATTACCAAATAATTTTCATGAGGTTAGCATTGCTTTGGTATAAAAAGCTGGAAAGTACATTAGGCAAACAGACAACCATATCTCAATCTGACTTATGAGTGCAGAAACATAACTTCTAAACAAACTATTAAAAAAGAATTTAGCAATGCATTAGAAATGTACTACATCATTACCAAGTTAGGTTTGTATCAAGAATGCAATGCTGCTATATATTAGAAAATTTCATATTATTCTCATGACATTAATAGACTAAAAGAGAAAAAAATGATTATCTCAGTAGATATAGAAAGCATTTTGGTATAATTAAATATATAATAATAAAAAATCTTCAGCAAAATAGATTTATACAGCACATATCATATTGATGTAAACATTGATAGCTTTTTCTATGTGATCAGGACATAGGTATCCTAACCCCTTACTGCCACATCTATTTAATACTTTAGCTATATTTTAGCTAATACAAGAAGATAAGAGAAATAAATAAAATCAAATAGTAGAAAGAATAATATTTAATGCTATTTTCAGGTGATATTATTTACATAGAAACAAAATATAATCTAATGATAAATTATGGAATTAATTAGTAAATTAAGATTTTTTTTTAGATAATGTCCATATATATAATGTCCAGTGATAAATGATATTGCTGTATAGTAGCTAAAACTTTTAAAATGTAACCACTTGCAATATTAAAAATATGAAATGCCTTAGGATAAATCTAACAAAATACATATAAAACATTTTTAGAGCAACCTAACAAATCATTGGAGAGATTTTAAAGGCCAAAATAATTGGAGAGATATTTTTTAAATTGTAATTTTAAGAGATTATGATAATGATGCAGGGGTAAAATAATAGACTCGTTGAATAGAAGTGAGAGATGATAAAAAAGATCTGCTTTTGTATGAAACTTTAGTATGATACTAGTGGTAATAAATATCAGTGAGGGAGAGGATGAACTTTTCACAAAATGATATGTAGATAATCTTATTCATAAGGAGGTAAAGGGGAGGAAATTGGACCCTTTCCTTACCTTATTCACAAACATTAACTTAGACTAGAAACAAAGAGGAAACATTAAATTGTAAGGCTTCTAGAGAGTGAGGTAATAAAATATTTTGTGAATTCAGAAGAAGCAAGGATTTCATAAATAAGATGTACACACACACACACACACACACACACACACACATATCCTTCCTCCTAAAAGAATAGATGCGTTTGCATTCACCTTAAGAATTCTGGTTATCAACCATTGAAAGTACTGAAACATCACTGATAAAAAGTAGGTGAAGTTTTATGTAACACAGATAACTCACAAAGATCTAGCTTTCATAATATATAAAGAACTTCTACAGCTTGATAAGAAAAAATAATCCAAAAAAGAAATGGACAAAAAAGATGGCAGGGATGTGACAAAAACAGGAACATTGGCACTTCTAGTAGAAGATTAAATTGGTAAACTTATATGGAATTTAGTGACTTTAATTAGGAATTATGATGTTGCTTATTAATTTCATGCATCTGCCTAACCTTTTACCCAAAAATTTCACTGTTAGTTATATGAAGCAGAGAAAAGTCTCAAATGTATGTACAAAGAGTCTTATCCAAGATGCTCATAGAAGCAATGTTCATTAAAGCAGAAATTGTAAATGACCCAAGTATCCATCACCAGTAGAATGAATAATTATGTTGTGGTTAAACAACGGAGTATTTCACAGAAGTTAAAAGGAACCAATGGTACTGCTAATGCCCTTTAACATGAATGTTCTCTGCAAACATGATTTGGAGCAAAAGAAGCAAGTCACAGAAGAATGTATATGGAATGACAAAATTTTACACTGTTCAAAAGCACAGAAAACCATAGCAATATATTTTCAGAGATAAATATTTAGATGGTCAAACCCAAAATAAAAGCAAGAGAATAGTTTATCATAATAGAGGTTATATCTGGGGGAGGGGAATATATTCAATGAAGGGTATGCAGGTTACTGATGCATGAGGGTTTATTTTATAATTTTTATTAGTTAAACTACACAAACATTTTATATGGTAATTGATAAATGTATAAGTAATGGAAATTATAATGAAATGAATTTGAGTATTGTACTATTTATCAGTTTCATTTATTTGAGAGAGAGGGAAGAGATACTCTAGAATGAAGAGACAAGAAGCACACTTGGCAGGGAATCATACAGAGATGATGATAGATGTTAGGTCGTAGATATTTACTGAGTGCTTACAATGTATAAGGCACTCTGATTAAGATGTATTGTATCATTTAATCACCAAAGAGGAGCATATGTTAGGTACGATTTTAAAATCTATTTTAGAAAGGATGAAATGCAGGCACAGAGAAGTTAATCAAATCATCCATGCTTGCACAACTAGTAAATGGAGCCTGAGTTCGAACCAAGACAAGCTCCAGAGTCTATACTTCTAAAACACTAAGAAGACATGAAATAAGAAAAATTATAGGACAATAAAAAGACTAGTAAATTGAGAGTGGACATGAAAAGAAGAAAATGCAATTTCCTGTTGGATTTTAAAATAAAATAACAATTAAATATTTCCATTTGGAAGGAACAAAGCTATGGGGGAGGGAAAAGGAAATCTTATACAAAAATGAAAATTCAGTATGTCACTAGGTGGGCACAAACCATTTTCTCAAATGTTCAAAAGTTATGTTACTTACTCTTTAATTTAATTTCACAAAACAGTACCTGTACCAAAATTTTCACGAACTGTAAATGTGTATTCATAGGCATAATTCTTTGTACTAAGTACTAAATCAGAATCCCTGGAACTGGGTCAAAAAAAAATCAAAATTTTTGACAAGTTCCATGTGTATTTTTTTTACATAAAGTCATATAATATTGCCACTCCAGTAACCTGACTTTCTACAGCAGTTGTTTCAGATGAACATCCAAAAATGAGTGAAATAACTCTATGAAAATACAGAAAATGAGACCAAGATAATGAGTTTTTCAACTCTAATATTAGTTATTGGCATACTTTGCCAATGACGCTTCTGTGTAACAGCATATGGGGACTTTCTGGCTAGAAACAAAAAAATAATTATTTTTTTGAAATATCAAGAAAGGAGAGTGTCAAAAAAGGTCATCAGGTCATCACACAGCTAAGTACTTGAATATTCTTCCCATGCTATAGACGAAAAATGCAGAAAGGTAGGTATAGTTACTGGATAATCCAGTGTCAGTGTTCCAGCCAGGTGCCAAGACAAGTGGCTATTAATTAATGAGTAATTTTTTTAAATAAGGTCCTTACTCATTAATGTTTCCCTTAGAAGAAAGCACCTTCTTCCCTGGGAGGGCAAGTTACTATAAGGGTGATGACTTTTACTCTACTTTTCTTTGTATTAAGCAAGTCAAACTTTTAGACAGAATGCAGAGGCTACAACAGATCCATATATATGAAAATTATAGAAGCAATTGTCTTACTGGCTCCTCTATTTCACCTTTAGTTTCACTGCAATATATTGGTTAATTACAGTAGAAACAGATTGCCTAGGTTTGGATCTTTGCTCAGCTAGTTATTTACTGTGTGTTGGAAAATTACTTAACCTCCCAGTACTCAAATTTATTATCTCCAATTTTAACCCTAAAATAGTGAAAATTTATCTCACAAAGTTGCTTTCGAGACCCTGGTACATGTTAAGAGCTCAGTAAACTAATTTAATTCTTTTATATCTTCCAGCCATAAATGTTCTTTCTTTTGGATCAGTCAAGATATTTGTCCTATAATTAAGTAAAGTAGTTAAGATATGAGGGCTATGAAAAGATGGTTGCCTTCAAATATGTTCCCCGTAATCCTGTATCAATCTCACATTTCAACAATTCGTCACTCCTAGCTTTCAATCTGGTGATGAGTATTAATCTGATTAAAATTTTATGTTTGCCTTTTCTGAATGGGGACAATACCAATTAGCTAACATGTTCATAGAATGCAGAACCCTGAGTCTTTTGGATACATGAACATGAATACTGACTTGAATCAAAATAGAGTTTAAACAGTCTAATGATGATCAGAATAAGATAATGATGACCACACCCCTTCCCCATTACACACACTTAATCACTAGAAGCATGTAGAAATACTGGACATGGAAAGTAGAAGATGGCGGAATAAGTAGGGCGGTGGAAATCTCCTCCCAAAACCATATATATTTTTGAAAATACAACAAATACAGCTATTCCTAAAAGAGAGACCAGAAGATACAGTGCAAGAGCCAGTCTATGTCCACATCTGCAAGAACTCAGCATCTCACAAAAAGGGTAAGTTACAAAGCAGTGACCTGGCGGGAGCCAAGCACTCCCTCCACCCCAGCTCACCAGCTGGAGTAAAAGAATCAGAGTGGGGAGGGAGTGGAAGCATGGGACTGCAAAATAACAAGCCCTAGTAATCTTCCCTGGGACCACAGACACACACTGCATGGTGTAGTGGATATTGGAGAAATGGAAAAGTAAAATCTGAGATGGAGACTGTGAGCAGGTCCCCACAGCCGACTCACCTGGGACAAAAGAAAAGGGAGCACTTTAAAGTCTTAAAGGGACAAGGGTTTAACAGGTGGACAAAATCGTTCTGGCACACTCAGCCCAGCAGTCTGAATCATAAGGAACTTCAGGCACCCTAACCCTTGGTGGCAACAGAGCTCTGAAGCACCTAAGATGATAAGCAGTCTGCCATACATTCACCCCCACTGGCACTGCAAGGAAACCAGCTGACATGCCATTGCAGCAAACAAGCTGGGGAACAGCCACACCCACAGCAACCACACAGAGTCTTCTCCAAGCATGCAGCTAACCAGGCCAGACCCAGAGACTGCCCCCCACGTGCAGCCACCTGGCAAAGGCAGAGGAAGCTGGGGCAACATCTGGAAGGCATGAAGGGGTGCAGTTCTTGCAGGAAAACACAAGACATATGCCTGCAAACACCTGCAGTGCATCAGGCCATCCCGAGGGCCGCCCCACCCACTGCAGCTCAGGGAATTAATCCAGAGACTGCTCCCAGTGTGCAGATAACTGGCACAGGCAGCAGAGAAGGGCAAGGTGACCAGCAAACAGGAAGGGACTTTGTTCTCCCAGGTGGCACACATGCCACTTGCTGGCAATCACTTTTATTACCATGAAAAGTAGAAGAACCTGGTTCAGTCCAAAATGAGTCAAAAAACCCAAGAGAGAGGGTCTGATGAGATAGATATAACCAATCTTCCTGAAAACTAATTCAAAATAAAAGTCATAACCATGCTGATGGAGCTGCAGAGAAATATGCAAGAGCTAAGGGAAGAAGTCTGCAGGGAGATAACAGAAATGAAACAATATATAGAAGGACTCAAGAACAGACTGGATGAGGTGCAAGAGACTGTTAATGGAAAAGAAATCAGAGAACAGATATACAGTGAAGTTGAGGCAGAGAGAGATTAGAGGATCTCTAGGAATGAAAGAATATTAAGAGAACCATGTGACCAATCCAAATGGAACAATATTCACATAATAAGGGTAACAGAAGAAGAAGAGAGAGAAAAATGGATAGAAAGTGTCTTTGTTGAAATAATTGCTGAAAACATCCACAAGCTGGGGAAGGAAATAGTCTTTTAGACCATGGAAGTTCACAGATCTCTCAACACAAGGGACCCAAGGAGGACAACACCATGACATATAATAATTAAAATGGCAATGATCAAAGACAAGGACAGGGTATTAAAAGCAGCCAGAGGGAGAAAAAAGATCACCCACAAAGGAAAACCCATCAGGCTATCATCAGACTTATCAACAGAAACCTTACAGGCCAGAAGAGAATGGCATTATATATGTAATGCAATGAAACAGAAGGTCCTTGAATCAAGAATACTGTACCAGCAAGATTATCATTTAAATTTGGAGGAGGGATTAAACAATTTCCAGATAAGCAAAAGTTGAGGAAATTTGCCTCCCACAGACCACCTCTACAGGATATTTTAAAGGGACTGCTCTAAATGGAAGTACTCCTAAGGCTAAATAGATGTCACCAGTGTAAATAAAATCACAGCAAATAAAGCAGATCAACCAAATACTAACTAAAGGCAAAAAATAAAATCACCTATCTACAAAAGCAGTCAAGGGAAATACAAAAGAGTACAGAATAAATCACCTAACATATAAAGATCAGAGGAGGAAGAATAAGAAGGGAGAGAAATAAAGAATCATCAGACTGCTTTTAATAGTGTAATAAGTGAGTTAAAGTTAGACGGTTAGATAGTAAAGAAGCTACCCTTGAACCTTTGGTAAACACAAATCCAAAGCCTGTAATGGCAGTAACTACATATCTATCTTTAATCACCCTAAATGTAAATTGACTGAATGCACCAATCAAAAGACACAGAGTAAAGGAATTGATATAAAGCAAGACCCATCTATATGCTGCTCACAAGAGACTCACCTCAAACCCAAAGACATACACAGACTAAAAGTCAAGGGATGGAAAAGATATTTCATGCAAACAATTGGGAGAAAAAAGCAGGTGTTGCAGTACTTGTGTCAGACAAAATAGACTTCAAAACAAAGAAAATCACAAGAGATAAAGAAGGATATTACATAATGATAAAAGTGTCAGTCCAACAAAAGGATATAATCATTATAAATATATATTCACCCAACACAGGTGCACTGACATATGTGAAACAAATAATAACAGAATTAAAGGGGGAAATAGAATGCAATCCATTCATTTTTGGAGACTTCAACACACCACTCACTCCAAAGGAGAGATCAACCAGACAGAAAATATGTAAGGACACAGAGACACTGAACAGCACACTAGAACAGATGGACCTAACAGACATCTAAAGAACTCTACACCCAGAAGCAGCAGGATACGCTTCTTCTCAAGTGCACATGAAACATTCTCCAGAATAGACCACATACTAGGCCACAAAAAGAGCCTCAGTGAATTCAAAAAGATTCAAATTCTACCAAACAACTTGTCAGATCAAAAAGGTATAAAACTAGAAATAAATTGTACAAAGAAAACAAAAAGGCTCAAAAACACATGGAGGCTTAACAATATTCTCCTAAATAACCAATGGAGCAATGATCAAATTAAAACAGAGATCAAGCAATATATGTAGACAAATGACAACAACAGCACAATGCCCCAACTTCTGTGGGACACAGCGAAGTCTGTTTTAAGGAAAGTATATAGCAATCCAGGCCTATTTAAGGAAGGAAGAACAATCCCAAATTAACAGTCTAAAGTCACAATTATTGAAACTGGAAAAAGAAGAACAAATGTCACTGGCCCCATGCCCTCCCCCCATACATTATGTGTCCTCACCCATACAGGAGGATGATTGGGAGTTGTGGTTTGACTGAGGGGTGCCATGGCCCCCACCTTGGGAAATGTGGTGTGGACCTGAGGCCACATGTGGAAGTAGAAATTCATTGGTCTCCTGTGAATGTGCAATGTGTTCTGGCCCTGGTGGACACAGGAGCTGAACGTTCTCTGTTTTGTGACAGCCCTGAGCATTTTCCTGGAAGCCCTGCTGTGATAGATAGCTATGAGGGTAAGGAAATTAGAGTGAAGAAAGTCCAAATCCCATTGGGGTTTATAGGGTGTTTACCCACAAAGGAATATACTCTGTACATTTCTCCCATCCCTGAATTTATTTGGGGGGTAGATATCCTGCAGGGCCTGTGGTTACAGACCACTGCAGGTGAGTTCAAACTGAGGGTATGTGTGGTAAAGGAAGTTCTGAAGGGACATGTTCAGCATCTGCCTGTAGCTCTGCCTGTAACTTGGCATGTGACACATACTAAGCAGTATAAATTGCCTGGGGTACAGAGGGAAATTGGAGAAACTCTAAAGGAGTTGGAGAAGGTGGGCATCATAAAGTCCACTTATAGTCCTTTTAATTCCCCAGTGTACCAGTGAAAAAGCCAGATGGCTCTCGGTGTATGGCCATGGATTACAGGAAATTGAATAAAGACACACCCCTTTTGAATGCTGCTGTAACATCTATAGCAGACATTCTGGAGATGCTCAGTCATGAACTAGGGATGTATCATTATGTTGTGGAAATTGCTAATGTTTTCGTCTCTACTGGCATAGCACAGGAAAGTCGGGAACAGTTTGACTTCATGTGGGAAGGCCGGCCATGAACATTCTCTGTCCTTTCATAGGAATTCCTCCACTTTTCCACCATTTGTCATAGACTTGTAGCGGGGACTTGGCCACATGGAGGAAACTGTAAACAGTGGGGCTGTGTCATTACATTGATGATATTATGCTCACATCTGATTCTCTTGCATATTTAGAAGGGGGAGTTCCTAGATTGCTGCAACATCTAAAGGAGAAAGGATGGGCTGTGAGCAGCACCAAGTTTCAGGGACCTGGTTTGTCAATAAACTTCTTGGGGGATATTTGGTCAGATAAAACTGAAGTTATCCCAGAAGCAGTCAGAGACAAGGTCCAAGCTTTCCCTACCTTTACCACTGTGTCAGTATTACGATAGTTTTTGGGTCTGTTGGGCTACTGGAGAGTGTTTATCTGCACTTGGCACAAATTCTGAAGCCCTTATACTGCTTGGTATGAAAGGGTCAGGTGGAACTGGGATGAAGCATGTGCAGCTGCTTTTACTACCACTAAGAGAGAAGTGAAGGCCATACATGTCTTGAGTGTAATGGACCTAACAAGGCCCTGTGTGCTAGATGTTCATGTAACTGAAGATGGTAATGGATGTGGCCTTTGGCAGTGGTTTGAATGGATGCACCAAACACTTGGATTCTGGTCACAACTATGGAAAGGAGAAGAGGTTCAGTACTCCTTGACAGAGAAGCAACTGACTGCTGTGCTACAGAGTCCATCACTGGAACAGCTCCAACCAAGGTAATAACCACCTATCCCATCACAGGATGGTTGTGAGACTGGACCCAAAGATCATGAGGTTGCATGGCACAGATACCTACACTGGCCAAATGGGGTGCATATGTGTAGGAGTGTAGCACCCTCTCTACTAGCCCCTTAAGTGAAGAACTCCAAAGCTTGCTGGGGCCATTGACCAATACCAGTGGAAAGCAGGAAGAACTTGCTTTTGAGCCATTAGTAGCCAAGAGTCCTTATCAGGAGGGAAAAGCCCCTATACCTGAAGATTCTTGGTATACAGATGGCTCCAGTCATGGGCATCTCCTATACTAGAGGCTTGTGGTATTCCATCCTAAGGCTGAGACAATATGGATGAGGCATGGAGAGGGGAAGATCAGTCAGTCGGTGGGCTGGGTTATAGGCAGTATGACTCATAATGACCCAGGAGCCCTCCCCTACAGTTGTGTTCACTGACAGCTGTGCCATCTATCAGCGCTTGACCCTGTGGCTATCGACATGTACTATGCTTCTGGATGGTTGGTCCCTGGCCCCTTTGTGGCAAGAATTGTAGTGAGACTATGGGCTTCTACTCAGACTAAGACAGTTACTATATATCATGTGACTGGCCATTTGTCTTTGGCATTCCCAAGGAATAATGAAGCAGACACACTGGCCCAGGCACACTGGCTAGAAAGAAAGCCTGCCTCTCATGTAGCCCAATGGTTACATCAAAACTTGTTCCACATGGGTCAAAAGACAATGTGGGCTACAGCCCATCATTGGGGCTTGCTGTTGACCTTTGAAGATGTCAGCAGAGCCCATAAGAACTGCCTTGTGTGCTCTAAGAGGGACTTACACCAAGTACTGCAGCAACATGGAACAATAGTAAAGGGGCCAGTACCTCTTGTTAGGTGGCACATACACTATATTGGGCCTCTTCCCATGTCAGAAGGGTGCCAATATGCCAAGACTTGTGTGGACACAGCTACTGGACTGTTGATTAGCTTTTCTGCATGTTGTGAAGATCAGCAGTCCAGAAAAAGGGGCCTAGAATGTCTCTTTGCAGTCTATGGCCATCCAAAGGTTATTGAGAGCAGTCAAGGCATCCATTTTATGGAACATGCATAACAACAATGGGTGCATCAATTAGGAATAAAGTGGAAGTTTCATGTACCATATATCTCTATCAGGGCAGGCATGATAGAAAGGTACAATTGTTTGCTGAAATCAGGCCTGAAGTCAGATACCAATAGTGTATGATGCTGGTCATTTTGCTTATGGGCTGTGCTATGGCATTTGAATGAGAAGCCGCAAAAATGAGCCTTGAGCTCTGTGGACATGATATCACACATTGCTGCCTCTCCTATAAACTGTATGTGCAAACCAAAGTGGAGTTACTGACGCCAGGATATGGACAGTAGAGCAACATCCTGCTGACAGCCCCAACTGTGCAAAACTCTGGAAACACTGTTGAGGGACATGGCCCTGGATATTTTGACACATGGACTTGCAATAGCTGTCCCTTCTGACACTTTGGGGAAAAGGCCTGGAAGCTGGCCTCGGGTGTGTATGGAGAAGGGTCCACATCCTCTGCCCATTTTTTAATCAGATTATTTGCTTTGGTTTTTGAGGCATGTGAGCTCTTTATATATCTCGGATGTCAACCCCTTATTGGATGTGTTATTTATGAATATATTCTCCCATACGGTAGAATTCCTTTTTGTTCTACTCATGGTGTCCTCTGATGTACAGAAGCTTTTTAGTTTGATATTAACCCACTTGTTCATTTTTGCTCTTGTTTCCCTTGCCCAGGGAGATATGTTCATGAAAAAGTTGTTCATGTTTGTACTCAAGACAGTTTTGCCTATGTTTTCTTCTAAGTGTTTAATGGTTTCATGACTTACATTAAGGTCTTTGATCCATTTCTAGTTTACTAACTGGAGTTAGACAGTAATCCAGTTTCATTCTCTTACATGTAGCACTCCAGATTTGCCAATACCAGCTGTTGAAGAGGCTGTCATATCCCCATTGTATGTCCATGGCTCCTTTATTATATATTAATAGACCATATATGGTTGAGTTTATATCAGGGCTCTCTAGTCTGTTCCATTGGTCTATGGGTCTGTTCTTGTGCCAGTACCAAATTGTCTTGATTACTCTGGCTTTGTAGAAGTGCTTGAAGTTGGGGAGCATAATCCGCCCTGTTTTGTTTTTCCTTCTCAGGATTGCTTTGGCTATTTGAGGTCTTTTGTGGTTCCTTATGAATTTTATAACTATTTGTTCCAGTTTGTTGAATAATGCTTTCGGTATTTTGATAGGGATTGCATTGAATCTGTAGATTGCTTTAGGCAGGATGGCCATTTTGACAATGATAATTCTTGCTATTCAAGAGCATGGGATGAATTTCCATTTATTAGTGTCCTGTTTAATTTCTCTCCAGAGTGTCTTGTAGTTTTCAGGGTATAGGTCTTTCATTTCCTTGGTTAGGTTTATTCCTAAGTATTTTATTCTTTTTGATGCAATTGGGAATGGAATTGTTTTCCTGATTTGTCTTTCTGCTAGATCATTGTTAATGAATAGTAATGCAATAGACTTATGTGTATTAATTTTGTATCCTGAAACTTCACTTAATTCAGATATTAGATATAGTAGTTTTGGAGTGGATACTTTAGGGTTTTTATGTACAATATCATGTCATCTGCAAACAGTGACAGTTTGACTTCTTCCTTACCAATCTGGATGCTTTTTCCTTCTTCGTGTTGTCTGATTGCCATGGCTAGGATCTCCAGTATGATGGTAAAGAAAAGTGGGGAGAGTGGGCATCCTTGTCTTGTTCCTGATCTTAGAGGAAAAGCTTTCAGCTTCTCGCTGTTAAGTATGATGTTGGCTGTGGGTTCATCATATATGGCCTTTATTATGTTGAGGTACTTGCCCTCTTTAGCCATTTTCTTGAAAGTTTTTATCATGAAAAGGTGCTGAAGTTTGTCAAATGCTTTTTCAGCATCTATGAAGATGATCATATGAGTTTTGTCCTTTTTATTGATACAGTGGATGACGTTGATGGATTTTGGAATGTTGTATCATCCTTGCATCCCTAGGATAAATCCCACTTGATCATGATGGATGGTCTTCTAGATCTGTTTTTTAATTTGGTTTGCTAATATTTTGTTGATTATTTTTGCATCTGTGTTCATCAGAGATATTGGTCTGTAATTTTCATTTTTTATGGTGTCTTTGCCTGGTTTTGGTATTCGAGTGATGCTGGCTTCATATAATGAGTATGGAAGTATTCCCTCCTCTACTACTTTTTGGTAAAGTTTAGGGAGAGGGTATCAGACATCTCTAAATGTCTGATAAAATTCAGCAGTGAAGCCATCTGGTATGGGTCTTTTCTTGGGTAGTTTTTTGATTACCATTCCAATTTCATTGCTGGTAATTGGTCTGTTCAGATTCCCTTTTTCTTCCTTGGTCATTATTGGAAGGTTGTATTTTTCTAGAATGTTGTCCATTTCTTCTAGGTTACCTACTTTGTTAGCATATAATTTTTCATAGTATTCTCTATTCTCTAGTAATTCTTTGTATTTCTGTGGTGTCCATAGTGATTTTCCATTCTCATTTCTGATTCTGTTTATGTGTGTAGACTCTCTTTTTTTCTTGATAAGTCTGGCTAGGGATTTATCTATTTTACATATTTCCTCAAAGAACCAGGTCTTGGTATTATTAATTTTTTCTATTGTTTTATTCTTCTCAATTTTACTTATTTCTTCTCTGATCTTTATTATATCCATCCTTCTACTGACGTTGGACCTCATTTGTTCTTCTTATTCCAGTTTCAACAATTGTGACTTTAGACTATTCATTTGGGATTGTTCTTCCTTCTTTAAATAGGCCTGGATTGCTTTACACTTTCTTCTTTGAATGGCCTTCACTGTATCCCACAGAAATTGGGGCATTGTACTTCTGTTATCCTTTGTCTCCATATATTTCTTTTTCTTTTATTTTTATTTTGGTATCATTAATCTATGATTACACGAAGAACATTATGTTTACTAGGCTCCCCACTTCACCAAGTTCCCACCACATACCCCTTCCCAGTTGCTGTCAATCTGCGTAGTAAGATGCTATAAAATTACTACTTGTCTTCTCTGTGTTGCACAGACCTCCCCATGCCCCCCATGCACTATACATGCTAATCATAATGCCCTTTTATTTTTATGCTGTCCTTATCCCTCCCTTCCCACCCATCCTCCCCAATCCCTTTCCCTTTGGTAAGTGTTACTCCATTCTTGGGTTCTGTGATTCTGCTGCTGTTTTGTTCCTTCAGTTTTCTTTTGTTCTTATATTCCACATATGATTGAAATCATTTGGTACCTGTCTTTCTCTGCCTAGCTTATTTCACTGAGCATAATACCCTCTAGCTCCATTCAGGTTGTTGCAAATGGTAGGATTTGTTTTCTTCTTATGGCTGAATAATATTCCGTTGTGTATATGTACCACATCTTCTTTATCCGCTCATCTACTGATGTACATTTAGGTTGCTTCCATATCTTGGCTATTGTAAATAGTGCAGCGATAAACATAGGGGTGCATCTGTCTTTTTCAAACTGGAGTGCTGCATTCTTGGGGTAAATTCCTAGAAGTGGAATTCCTGGGTCAAAGGGTATTTCTATTTTGAGCATTTTGAGGAACCTCCATATTGCTTTCCACAATGGTTGAACTAACTTACATTACTACCAGCAGTGTAGGAGGGTTCCCCTTTCTCCACAACCTCGCCAACATTTGTTGTTGTTTGTCTTTTCGATGATGGTGATCCTTACTGGTGTGAGGTGATATCTCATTGTGGTTTTAATTTGCATTTCTCTGATGACAAGTGATGTGGAGCATCTTTTCATGTGTCTGTTGGCCATCTGAATTTGTTCTTTAGAGAACTGTCTATTCAGCTCCTCTGCCCATTTTTTATTTGGATTATTTGCTTTTAGTTTGTTGAGGTGTGTGAGCTCTTTATATATTTTGAATGTCAACCCTTTATCAGATCTGTCATTTATGAATATATTCTCCCATACTGTAGGATACCTTTTTGTTCTATTGATGCTGTCCTTTGCTGTACAGAAGCTTTTCAGCTTGATATAGTACCATTTGTTAATTTTTGCTTTTGTTTCCCTTGCCCAGGGAGATATGTTCAAGAAGAGGTCACTGGTGTTTATGTCTAAGAGATTTTTGCCTATGTTTCTTTCTAAGAGTTTTATGGTTTCATGACTTACATTCAAGTCTTTGATCCATTTCGAATTTACTTTTGTGTATGGGGTTAGACAGTGATCCCGTTTCATTCTCTTACATGTAGCTGTCCAGTTTTGCCAGCACCATCTGTTGAAGAGACTGTCATTTCCCCATTGTATGTCCATGGCCCCTTTATCAAATATTAGTTGACCATATATGTTTGGGTTAATGTTTGGAGTCTCTATTCTGTTCCATTGGTCTGTGGCTCTGTTCTTGTTCCAGTACCAAATTGTCTTGATTACTGTGGCTTTGTAGTAGAGCTTGAAGTTAGGGAGCGAGATCCCCCCCACTTCATTCTTCCTTCTCAGGATTGCTTTCGCTATTCTGGGTCTTTGGCGGTTCCATATGAATTTTTGAACTATTTGTTCCAGTTCATTGAAGAATACTGTTGGTAATTTGATAGGGATTGCATCGAATCTGTATATTGGTTTGGGCAGGATGGCCATTTTGATGATATTAATTCTTCCTAGCTAGGAGCATGGGATGAGTTTCCATTTGTTAGTGACCTCTTTAATTTCTCTTAAGAGTGTCTTATAGTTTTGTGGGTATAGGTCTTTCACTACCTTGGTTAGGTTTCTTCCGAGGTATTTTATTTTTTTTGATGCTTTTGTGAATGGAATTGTTTTCCTGATTTCTCTTACTATTAGTTCTTTGTTACTTTATAGGAAAGCTACAGATTTCTGTGTGTTAATTTTGTATCCTGCAACTTTGCTGATTCCATTCATATATTTCTTAACATGTTTTATTTTGGTCATTGATCCATTGATTATTTAAGAGTATGTTGTTAAGCCTCCATGTTTGTGAGCCTTTATGTTTTCTTTGTACAATGTATTTCTAGTTTTATACTTTTGTGATCTGAGAAGTCTTTTGGTACAATTTTAAACTTTTTGAATTTGCTGAGGGTCTTTTTTTGGCCTAGTATGTGGCCTATTCTGGAAAATGTTCCATGTGCATTTGAGAAGAATGTGTGTCCTGCTGATTTTGTCTTTAGAGTTCTGTAGAAGTCTGTTAGGTACATCTGTTTTAATGTCTTGTTCAGTACCTCTGTGTCCTTACTTATTTTCTAACTGGTTGTTCTGTCCGTTGGAGTGAGTGGTGTGTTGAAGTCTCCTAAAATGAATGCATTGCATTCTATTTTCCCCTTTAATTCTGTTAGTATTTGTTTCCTATCTGTTGGTGCTCCTGTGTTAGGTGCATAGATATTTATAATGGTTTTATCCTCTTTTTGGACTGACCCTTTTATCATTATGCAATATCTTTCTTTTTCTCTTGTTACTACCTTTGTTTTGTAGTCCATTTTGTCTGATACAAGTAATGTAACACCTGCTTTTTCCTACATATTTTTTGCATGAAACATCTTTTTCCGTCCATTCACTTTTAGTCTATGCATGTCTTTGGGTTTGAAGTGAGTCTCTTTTAGGCATCACATAGATTGGTCTTTTTTTTTCTATCCATTCTGTAACTCTGTGTTTTTTGATTGGTGCATTCAGTCCATTTACATTTAAGTTGTTTATCAGTAGATATGTACTTCTTGGCATTGTAGGCTTTGGATTCATGGTTACCAGAATTCAAGGGCAGCTTTTTTACTATCTAGCAATCTACTTACTATGCTATTTTAAACTCAGTCTGATGATTCTTTTTTCTCTCCCTTCTTTTTCTTCCTCCTCTATTTTTTCTATGTTAGGTGTCATATTCTGTACTCTTTGTGTATTCTTGACCAGCTTTGTGTGTAGGTGATTTAACTTTGAATTTCGTTAGTATTTAGTTGGTCTACTTCCTCTGCTGTAGTTTTGTTTTCTGTGGTAACATCTATTTTTTCTTAGGCACACTTCCATCTAGAGTTCTCCCTTTATAATACACTGTGCAATTGGTTTGTGGTAGGTAAATTCCCTCACTTTTGCTTATCTTGGAATTGTTTAATCCCGCCTTCAAATTTAAATGATAACCTTTATGGATATAGTATTCTTGGTTCGAGGCCCACCTGTTTCATTGCATTGAATATATCATGCCACTCCCTTCTAACCTGTAAGGTTTCTGCTTAGAAGTCTGATGATAGCCTGATGGGCTTTTCTTGGTAGTTGATCTTTTTCTCTCTCTGGCTTCTTTTAATACTCTTTCCTTGTCCTTGATCTTTACCATTTTAATTATTATATGTCTTGGTGTTGTCCTCCTTTGGTGCCTTGTGTTGGCATATGTGTGGACTTCCATGGTATGAGAGACTATTCCCTTCCCCAGATTAGGGAAGTTTTCAGCAGTTATTTCTTCAAAGACACTTTCTCTTCATTTTTTCTTCTCTTGGTCTTCTGCTACCCCTATAATGCAAATATTGTTCCACTTGGATTGGTCACACAGTTCTTTATATTCTTTCTTTCCTAGAGATCCTTCTTTCTCTCTCTGCCTCAGGTTCTCTGTATTCCTGTTCTCTGATTTCTATTCCATTAACTCTCTCCTCTGCCTCATCTGATCTCTTTCAAATCCCTCCATTGTTTGTTTCTTTTCAGTTACCACCCACCTGAATTTGCCCCTTAGGTCTTGAATATTTTTCTTTAGCTCCATTAGCATGCTTATGAGTTTTATTTTGAATTCTTTTTCAGGAGGTTTGGTGATTTCAGTATCACTGAGCCCTCTGGTGTTTGAGGGATTTTTGGATTGAACAAGGTTCCTCTGCCTTTCTATAGTCCTGGAGCAATGGGAGTGGTCACTGGCAAGTGGCACGTGTGTCAGCTGGGAGGACAAAGTCTCTTATTGCTTGCTGGTCACTGTGCCTGTCTCTGCTGTCTGTGCTAGTTAACTGTGCACAGGGAGCAACCTCTGGGTTAATCACCTAAGCTGCCATGGGCAGAGTGTCCCTCAGTATGGCCTAGGGAGATGGCAGTGGTAGCAGGCTAGTGGTGCAGGATCTGTCATGAGAAAAAAACCCTTTCCTTCTTCACAGTCTCAGCACCTGTCTCCACTGTCTGTGCTGGTCAACCAAACACAGGGAGAAGCCTCTGTGTCTGGGCCAGCTGCACAGGAAGATGTATCTGTTTTAAGCTGTGTAGTTGCTGTAGGTGGGGCTGCCTCCGGCTGGTCTGCAGCAATGGCAGGGATAGCCTGTTTGCATTGTGGAGGTGCTGGCATGGAGGAAGGATTGGCAAGCTGCTTATTGCAGTGAGGTGCCTTGGGGTTACATTGCCAACCAGGGGGATATGGTGCCTAAATATCCTGAAAGTTTCCAACCTGCTGGACTGAGTGTGCCAGGATGATTTTGTCTACCTGCTCCTTCTCCTAAATCCTTGCCCCTTTAAGACTTTTAAATCACCTGCTTTTCTTTTGTTCCAGGGCATCCAGTTGTGGGAATCTGTTTGCAGTCTTAGTGTCAGACTTTGCTTTTCAACTCCTCTAATCTCCAGAGCACCATGCAATGTGTGTCTTTGCTCCCAAGGTAGATTTATAGGGCTGGGAATTTAGAAGTCCTGTCTTCCACTCCCTCCCCTCTCTGACTCTTTTCCACCTGCTGGTGTGCTGGGGTTGACAGATTGCTCAGGTTTTGCTGGTTCGTGGCTTTTTACTTAACCATTTTCCATGAGATGTAGACTGGTTGGTGTACTGTTGCTTCTGATCACTCTTTTAGGAATAGGTGAATTTGCTGTAATTTCAAAATATATGTGGTTTTGGGAGGAGATTTACACCATACTACTCACACTGCCATCTTTTTTCCTTTGTCTCTCCTTCTTAAGGGCATTCCACAAGTTATTGTCCAGCTCCTCCAGTGACTCTCCTTTCAAAGTCTCTCTCTCTCTCTCCTCGGTAGCACTTTCCACTGTTTTGAGAAAAAGACATTTGACAATCCCAGCTGCTACATGGCCATTCAGGATCTCTAAGCATCCTTCTATCTTATGGAGAGCTAATTCCACAGCTTCTGGTGTCTCCACCTTTCCCCAATTCTGGGGAAGGCATCATCCACCCAGGAGATGCTTTACAATAGACTAATTCCCTACTAGGAGTTCTCCAATTGTAATTCCCTTTGATAGGGGGCTCCCAGATAGAGCCACACCTTCCTCTGCTGCAGCCACTGGGGCTTCCCCAACATTCACTGGGGTGTTCTGGGTATCTCCCCACCATATTTAGGGGAAACCTGCCCACAGGTTGCATCCATGAAGAAAGATATTGGGTTCTGAGTTCCTGCTGAATACTGCTAGGTGTAACTCCAAGGGGAAAATCTGTCTCCCAGCCTTGGGTAAATTACTTTTGAAACTGAAATTGGTCAAAGGTAGAAATAATGTGTGGGAAACCTATTTATTTCTTACAAGTAGTTCTGATTCTGCTCTCCTGTGTCTCTCATGACCCTGATGTAGAAGAGGCTTCACCCAACCTCTCCAGTCCAGATAAGCCCTCACTTGACCTTGTAATTACCCATTGATATGGAGATGGACTTCTTCTCTACACCCCTTGGAAATACCTATTGATGTTGTGCATCTGCATTAAGGCCTGGCAAGAGTTTCTGGAAATATTGCAATTTTACCCACACTGAAGAAAGTAAATTTTTCTCAAATCTGCATGACCTATGAATTTCAACTCAGTTCATCAGAAGTCTTCTAAGATATTTTTTACAGATGTTTCTGAGTTGGAATTGTCTTACTTTTCCTCATTGTTCATTTATAACAGTTTGTTTGTACTGCTGTTATAGTTATCAGCCCAGTCCACATTTTTTCAAATTATTTTTAAATAGGTTTTTCACTGATACTGGGCTATGAAATCCTTAAGTGTGGAAATACGCTATATTTATTTTGGTATCCTTACTTAGTATGCTGATTTATGCATACTAGGTCATCAATAAATATACCAAATTTCCTTACTTCGTAGTTTCGACTTGGGGTAAGCATAATTCCCAAGAACATCTGACAATATTTCTACTTAAAAAAATTGTTCCTGACACATAAATTTTCCTTCTCAGCCAGTCATCAATTAAAAATGAATTTAAAATGAATTAAAAATGACAAAAGCTGGTTTGTATGGAAAATACAATCACTTATCCTTTTCAGAATGGATTTTTTTTCCTTATCTAGATTTTATCCATAGTTATGAAGCTCCCTGGAACTCATGTAATTTCTCTAATAAATCACATTACATAATCTTTTAAGTCAAAGGCATTTCATGATCTAGGGAAAATATATGCTCTAGCCAGATGAAAAAGGACAAAGAAAGGTTCATACAGTAAGATCTAAATATGAGTGTTATTTATTTCATAGCTGTGCCTAAAGCCATCCTTGTCCAACAGAAAAAGTGATTATTTGTCCTGGAGAAGTATCCCTGACTTTTTGTTTTCAATGCTAGCCATGCTTTGACATACCCTAAAGATGACAGTGCTGAGTTAGCCTGAATTTCATGAAATGGTAGCTTAGTCCATGATTTACACCCTAAATAAAGAACATTAGCAAATAAAAATATGTGAATGATCTCTCATACTATATGAAAACAACTATGAATAGTTATGAAGACCACCTTTGCTATCTAAATTTCCAAGTTTTAAATATTCACAAATGATACCCTGCAAAATAAAATGAACTATTCTCTTCTTTTGAATATAAATATTTTGCCTTAAATGTCACAGCTGATGTCTACAGTGAGCCTTCATTTTTCAAACAGTTTTAATTTTCATCTCTTTCAGTTTGAGTGTGTAGAGAAGAAAGGCAAGAATAGAATGCAGGTGGAGAACTTGATTTTCTCTTTTTTTTTGTAGAACACTATTATAAAGTTATTTTGACTATATGCAGACTGGTATAATTGGAATATTCAAAAGGGTATCATGTTTGTACATCCTCAACAGCAGTTGAATATATGCATAGAGAAGTAAGTCATGCCCATAGTGAGGTTAACTTGTATAAATCTTCTGGTCTTTCTCTGAAATATCATTGTTTTTAAGCTTATTTCCTTGATATATTTTAAATTACAGGTTACAAAATAATCCTTTTAGAAACATTCACTTAGAAGATGGTGTGGACTAAAAGCTGAACTGATATTCGAGAAAAATACATGTGAAAATATTACCTATTTGCAAATATTGCCTCATATCATTAGTGCAAACAAATAGTCTTGGATAATAGTGCAATATGCATTCATGATTTTTCATATGTGCTTTGAAGAAATCTAAGAATGTCAAGCATTCTGAAAAGCCAGATAATTAATCCATACTTATAAATATCATTTAATTACACTCTAAAATAAATTAAATAGTTTTAAAGTATCTGCTTTCTATTTTTTTGGATGTAGAAAAGAGTGTGATTTAGTGCAAAGGCCACAAAATGAAGCATACAAAATTTGGCATTGTCACTTTCTGTCCACCTATGTGAATTTAGATGAGTCACTTCATTTTTTAAACATCTGTTTTCTCTTTGATAAAGTGTAGATAATATATCCACCTGCTCATCATCACAACTGTTATCAAAAGATATAATGGGAATGAATGCCTGGTGATTTTCATGCCTAAGTAGGAAGTCTCAGCTAAAAATTTTAATTACCACAACACTTGCCAACCAGCTTAAAATGATAGCTAAGCTAGGGGTCATTGTGTATTTTCCTCGGTTCTTGTCCCTTCTGCAACAAAGAATTGAAGGGCAGAGACACAGTAGTGAAGCAGAGTAAAAGTTTTATTTAAAGTTAGAGAAAAAGTACAGTCGACCTCAGGGAGGAGAGGTGTCCTGAAAGGTTAGAGGGAACGTTTAAGTCTACACACTTAGAAAATGCAGGCAACCTCAGAGAGAGGTGCACCCTGAAATGTTGGGGGTTCTCTCTTTTAAGGAATTTTCAGGAATGTGACAAAGGACCAGAAATGTGGACTTAAGTGGTCCCAAGATGTTTATCTTTGATGAGACATTAAGTTTCTTATCATTCCTCTGTGTAATTCTGCAAAAATAGCTAAACACAGGAAATTTACTGCTCTGGTCCTTCTCAAGGTAACAGCTTCCTGGTCTGGTTCCATATCAATGCAGACTACCTTCTCTGCCTCCAAGGTGAGTTGAGTTATTGTCTGTTTGCTAGAGTGTGTTAAGAATCTTACTTCTTAACTTCCTGGGCTTTAAAATGCAGTTTTAGCTTTAAGGTAGACTCTTCCTGTCTTTATTACGCTGTTTATAGCTGGGCCTTTTAGCAGGCCAAAGGAAATCTTACAATGGCATGATCTAATTGACACAATGAAGACATGGGCTGTGCTCAGATACTTTTGTTTGTGGAAAATTCAAACATTCCAGGCCAATTTGCTCCTGGCCTTTTTAGCTTCAACTGATTAATTAACTCTTGAGTCTTTTTTGGTTTTCTGGTTTTAATGGGTTAACTCTTTGAGTCCCTTGTAGTGGGCTTTACTGGCCTTAATTCTCTCTCTACCCTGCTCATATCTATTTTCCTGCCTAGCAGTTATATTATCAAGAAACTATATGCCATGCCCATTCCTAGGATAGGAGAGCTAATATGGTGATCTTATACCCTATACATGTGGAGATTGGGGAGCAGGTCAAGCCATTTTGAAACTTACTGCTCTTTTCTTAACATAATTAAAATATACTTGAATTTTCTGTCTTTAATTATATAAGAATCTTATCAAATATTCCAAATACGGATTTTTTTTTTACAGTGTTATTATCTTGGGCAGCTCCCCTGGGTTAGTTGCCACAGGTCTCACTTTCTTCTGGAAATGGCCCTACTATATTAATTAAGGAAATATTGAGGTTTTTTTCACAAAGTAAATATAGGAAAAGACAATGTTGGAAAAACTAAACACTTGGCTCTAAGAACTGAGACCGTTAAAACTGTGAAGTGAAGTCATATCTCTATCAATTACTTGTAATATGAAAAAGTTTGTATTTTCCAATTTTCTTTTTATACTATATTGTAACTCTGGGGAGGGGAAATCCTGGGGCAATATACCTTTCAAAATACTGAAACTGAAATAAGTCAAAGGGAAAAATAAAGTTTAAACTCATTTATTGCTTACAAGCAGTTGCCCTGCATCTTTCTCTCTCCTGCTGTGGTAGAAGCAAGTGAATATCCTCTCCCCAACCTCTCTGGTCCAGATAAGCCCTCTCTGGTCCATGAGATTACCCATTGATATGGAGATGGACTACTTCTCTTCACCCCTTGGAAACACCTGTTGATACGGAGATGCACTAAAGAAGCCAGGCAAGAGATTCTGGAAATATTGCAATTTTACTAACATATATATTGCTTCTGTTTCACAAAATAGTGCTGATGAGCTAAAACAAACTTGAAAAAGCATAATAGAAAAGAGAGTTCAATACAAATTGCAAGGATTTTAAAGATCTAAAGAATATTTTATTTAAAGTTTGTGTGTGTGTGTGTTTTGCAATCATTCCTATCTCATGTTTGAAACACATCTGACTCTCAATTCGTGATCACAGCAAGATAAAAATAATTTGAGTTTCTAGTCCACTGGGGACATTTTTGAAGATTTAACTTGACTGCCCCAAATCATTCACTTTCAAATGTGAAATAACTCATTCAAAAAGAAGATAGCCAAAAACATTGTTGGAGTTGAGTATAACCTCATTAGTTTGCAGTTAGGTTGGGAGCATATCATGAAATTCAAATTCATGAGGCATTCATATACAAATGTGAAATGAATGGACTATTAAATGAAAATTGTTTAAATACGCTAAAAGAATGGAGACAAAACAGAATGATCTTGGCACATGAATAAGAATGGAAAGAAAGCTAAAATCATGTTATTCCTTTTGTATACCCATGTTGGAGCATTTGTAGTTTTAAATCACTTCAGGATAGCAGAGTTCGTGAATTTTTTAGTATTTTCAGTTAATGAAATAATTTTTCTATAATTTCTGCATATGCTTTGTACGTATTATGTTTTTTCTTGCCACCTTTTAGCTATATGCTTTATCCATTATGTCCAAGGAGGATCAGGGAAAGGGAAGTGACACACATTAGTAGAGACAGAGAATACAGTAAGTAATAAGATCTCTACAGTTCAGATCTCCCATTCTCTATTTAGTAAACATAAAAGTCCTTGAGGGCAATAATGTCTAAATTACCCTCAAAATGTGGAGGGATCGGAAGATGGTGGCATGAGTAGAGCAGCGGAAATCTCCTCCCAAAACCACATATATCTATGAAAATATAACAAAGACAACTCTTCCTAGAATAAAGACCAGAGGACAGAGGACAATATCCAGAAAACATCCGCACCTGAGAGAACCCAACGCCTCGCGAAGGGGAAAGATACTAGCCCCGGCTCAGCGGGAGCTGAGCGCCCATCCCCCCAACTCCCGGCAGGAGAAGAATAGGCAGAGCAGGAGGGAGACAGAGCCCAGGACTGCCGAACACTCAGCCCAGGCCATTCGGGCCAGAGTGCAGACAGTGCGTGCACAAGGGCCCTGGATACTAGGAAAACAGGGCATCCAGAACAGTGAGCGGGCACCAGAGGCCTGGCACCGGAGGACACCATAAAAGCGGGAGAACTTTTTTTTTTTTTTTTGCTGTTTTGTTTTGGCGAGCGCTTTTTGGAAGTCTTAAAGGGACAGGGACCCCAATACCAGGGAAACAGGGCAGCAAGACTGGTGAGCAGATGCCTGAGTTTGGTGCCCTAGAATAAAGAAAAATGAGCGGACACCTTTCTATTTTAATATAAAAATTTTTTTCTTTTTTTTTTTTTGTGGTCATTGTTTGTTTTGTGGGGGCCTTTTGGAAGTCTTAAAGGGGAAGGGCGGGACACTTAATCCAGAGGTAGGGAATCCGGGGATATCTGGGCACCCTACTCCGGGGCTGCAGGGAGCAGGGAGGCCCCTTATGGAGATAAATAGCTTCCCAGCCGCTCCACTTAAATGCAACTCCACCACTTTGGAGCAGCAGCCCGAGCCAGGCCACACCCACAGCAACAGTGGTAATAAACTCCATAGCAGCCGGGCAGGAAGCAGAAACCCTGGCTGTGCACATCTGCCCAGCACAAGCCACTAGAGGTCGCTGTTCTCCCAGGAGAGGAGGGCCACAAAACAACAAGAAGGGAAGTTCTTCCAGCGGTCACTCGTCCCAGCTCTGCAAACTAATCCTATCACTATGAAAAGGCAAAGCTACAGTCAGACAAAAATCACAGAGACAACACCAGAGAAGGAGACAGACCTAACCAGTCTTCCTGAAAAAGAATTCAAAATAAGAATCATAAACATGCTGACAGAGATGCAGAGAAATACACAAGAAATATGGGATGAAGTCCGGAGGGAGATCACAGATGCCAGAAAGGAGATCACAGAAATGAAACAAACTCTGGGATTATAAGCAGAATGGATAGGATGCAAGAGGCCATTGATGGAATTGAAACCAGAGAACAGGAATGCATAGAAGCTGACAGAGAGATAAAAGGATCTCCAGGAATGAAACAATATTAAGAGAACTGTGTGACCAATCCAAAAGGAAAAATATCCATATTACAAGGGTTCCAGAAGAAGAAGACAGAGGAAAAGAGATGGGAAGTATCTTAGAGGAAATAATTGCTGAAAACTTCAACAAACTGGGGGAGGTAATAATCGAACAGACCACGAAAATACACAGAACCCCCAACAGAAAGGATCCAAGAAGGACAACACCAAGACACATAATAATTACAATGGCAAAGATCAAGGACAAGGAAAGAGTGTTAAAGGCAGCTAGAGAGAAAAAGGTCACCTATAAAGGGAAACCCATCAGGCTAACATCAGATTTCTCAACAGAAACCCTACAGGCCAGAAGAGAATGGCATGATATATTTAATACAATAAAACAGAAGGGCCTTGAACCAAGGATACTGTATCCAGAACGACTATCATTCAAATATGACGGTGGGATTAAACAATTCCCAGACAAACAAAAGCTGAGGGAATTTGCTTTCCACAAAACACCTCTACAGAACATCTTACAGGGACTGCTCTAGATGGGAGCACTCCTAGAAAGAGCACAGAACAAAACACCCAACATATGAAGAATCGAGGAGGAGGAATAAGAAGGGAGAGAAGAAAAGAATCTCCAGACAGTGTATATAACAGCTCAATAAGCGAGCTAAGTTAGGCAGTAAGATAGTAAAGAGGCTAACCTTGAACCTTTGGTAACCATGAATTTAAAGCCTGCAATGGCAATAAGTACATATCTTTCAATAGTTGCCCTAAATGTTAATGGGCTGAATGCACCAATCAAAAGACACAGAGTAATAGAATGGATAAAAAAGCAAGACCCATCTATATGCGCCTTACAAGAAACTCACCTCAAACCCAAAGATATGTACAGACTAAAAGTCAAGGGATGGAAAAACATATTTCAAGCAAACAACAGCGAGAAGAAAGCAGGGGTTGCAGTACTAATATCAGACAAAATAGACTTCAAAACAAAGAAAGTAACAAAAGATAAAGAAGAACACTACATAATGATAAAGGGCTCAGTCCAACAAGAGGATATAACGATTCTAAATATATATGCACCCAACACAGGAGCACCAGCATATGTGAAATAAATATTAACAGAACTAAAGGGGGAAATAGACTGCAATGCAATCATTCTAGGAGACTTCAACACACCACTCACCCCAAAGGATAGATCCACTGGGCAGAAAATAAGTAAGGACACGGAAGCACTGAAAAACACAGTAGAGCAGATGGACCTAATAGACATCTATAGAACTCTACATCCAAAAGCAACAGGATATACATTCTTCTCATGTGCACATGGAACAATCTCCAGAATGGACCACATACTAGGACACAAAAAGAGCCTAGGAAAATTCCAAAAGATTGAAATCCTACCAAAAAACTTTTCAGAACACAAAGGCATAAAACTAGAAATAAACTGTACAAAGAAAGCAAAGAGGGTCACAAACACATGGAGGCTTAACAACACGCTCCTAAATAATCAATGGATCAATGACTATATCAAAATGGAGATACAGCAATATATGGAAAGAAATGAAAACAACACTAAGCCACAACTTCTGTGGTAAACAGCAAAAGCAGTCTTAAGAGGAAAGTATATAGCAATCCAAACATATATGAAAAAGGAAGAACAATCCCAAATGAATGGTCTAATGTCACAATTATCGAAATTGGAAAAAGAAGAACAAATGAGGCCTAAGGTCAGCAGAAGGAGGGACATAATAAAGATCAGAGAAGAAATAAATAAAATTGAGAAGAATAAAACAATAGCAAAAATCAATGAAACCAAGAGCTGGTTCTTCGAGAAAGTAAACAAAATAGATAAGCCTCTAGCCAGACTTATTAAGAAGAAAAGAGAGCCAACACAAATCAACAGTATCAGAAACGAGAAAGGAAAAATCACGACGGACCCCACAGAAATACAAAGAAAAATTAGAGAATACTATGAAAACCTATAAGCTAACAAGCTGGAAAACCTAGGAGAAATGGACAACTTCCTAGAAAATACAACCTTCCACGATTGACCCAGAAAGAAACAGAAAATCTAAACAGACCAATTACCAGCAAAGAAATTGAAGCGGTAATCAAAAAACTACCAAAGAACAAAACCCCCAGTCCAGATGGATTTACCTTGGAATTTTATCAGACATACAGTGAAGACATAATACCCATTCTCCTTAAAGTTTTCCAAAAAATAGAGGAGGAGGGGATACTCCTAAACCCATTCTATGACGCTAACATCACCCTAATACCAAAACCAAGCAAAGACCCCACCAAAAAAGAAAACTACAGACCGATATCCCTGATGAACGTAGATGCAAAATCACTCAAAAAAATATTAACAAACAGAAATCAGAAATACATCAAAAAGATCATACAACATGACCAAGTGGGTTTCAACCCAGGAATGCAAGAATGGTACAACATTCGAAAGCCCTTCAATATCATCCACCGCATCAACAAAAAGAAAGACATAAACCACATGATCATCCCATAGATGCTGAGAAAGCATTTGACAAAGTTCAACATCCATTCATGATAAAAACTCTCAGCAAAATGGGAAGAGAGGGCAAGTACCTCAACATAATAAAGGCCATCTATGATAAACCCACAGCCAACATTATATTGAACAGCGAGAAGCTGAAAGCATTTCCTCTGAGATTGGGAACTAGACAGGGATGCCCACTCTCTCTACTGTTATTTAACATAGTACTGGAGGTCCTAGCCATGGCAATCAGGCAAAACAAAGAAATACAAGGAATCTAGATTGGTAAAGAAGAAGTTAAACTGCCACCATTTGCAGATGACATGACACTCTACATAAAAAACCCTAAAGACTACACCCCAAAACTTCTAGAACTGATATCTCAATACAGCAAAGTTGCAGGATACAAAATCAACACACAGAAATCTGTGGCTTTCCTATACACTAATAATGAACCAACAGAAAGAGAAACCAGGAAAACAACTCCATTCACAAATGCATCAAAAAAAAATACCTAGGAATAAACCTAACCAAAGAAGTGAAAGACATATACTCTGAAAACTACAAGTCACTCTTAAGAGAAATTAAAGGGGACACAAACAGATGGGAACTCATCCCATGCTCGTGTCTGGGAAGAATTAATATCGTCAAAATGGCCATCCTGCCTAAAGCAATATACAGATTTGATGCAAACCCTATGAAACTACCAGCAACATTCTTCAATGAACTGGAACAAATAATTCAAAAATTCATATGGAAACGCCAAAGACCCCGAATAGCCAAAGTAATCCTGAGAAAGAAGAATAAAGTAGGGGAGATCTCACTCCCCAACTGGAAGCTCTACTATAAATCCATAGTTATCAAGACAATATGGTACTGGCACAAGAACAAAGCCACAGAACAACGGAACAGACTAGAGAAACCAGATATTAACCCAGACATATATGGTCAATTAATATTTGATGATGGAGCCACAGACATACAATGGCGAAATGACAGTCTCTTCAACAGATGGTGCTGGCAAAACTGGACAGCTACATGTAGGAGAATGAAACTGGACCATTGTCTGACCCCATATACACAAGTAAACTCAAAATGGATCAAAGACCTGAATGTAAGTCATGAAACCATTAAACTCTTGGAAGAAAACGTAGGCAAAAACCTCTTAGACATAAACATGAGTGACCTCTTCTTGAACATATCTCCCCGGACAAGGAAAACAACAGCTAAAATTAACAAGTGGGACTATATTAAGCTGAAAAGCTTCTGTACAGCAAAAGACACCATCAATAGAACAAAAAGGATCCCTACAGTATGGGAGAATATATTTGAAAATGACACATCTGATAAAGGCTTGACGTCCAGAATATATAAAGAGCTCACACGCCTCAACAAACAAAAAACAAATAACCCAATTAAAAAATGGGCAGAGGAACTGAACAGACAGTTCTCCAAAAAAGAAATACAGATGGCCAACAGACACATGAAAAGATGCTCCACATCGCTAATTATCAGAGAAATGCAAATTAAAACTACAATGAGGTATCACCTCACACCATTAAGGATGGCTGCCATCCAAAAGACAAACAACAACAAACGTTGGCGAGGCTGTGGAGAAAGGGGAACCCTACTATACTGCTGGTGTGAATGTAAATTAGTTCAACCATTGTGGAAAGCTGTATGGAGGTACATCAAAATGCTCAAAACAGATTTACCATTTGACCCAGGAATTGCCCTCCTAGGAATTTACCCTAAGAATGAAGCAATCAAGTATGAGAAAGATCAGTGCACCCCTATGTTAATCGCAGCACTATTTACAATAGACAAGAATTGGAAGAAACCTAAATGTCCATCGATAGATGAATGGATAAAGAAGAGGTGGTACATATACACAATGGAATACTTCTCAGCCATAAGAAAAGGGCAAATCCAACCATTTGCAGCAACATGGATGGAGCTCGAGGGTATTATGCTCAGTGAAACAAGCCAAGCGGAAAAAGAGAAATACCCAATGATTTCACTTATCTGTGGAATATAAGAACAAAGGAAAAACTGAAGGAACAAAACAGCAGGAGAATCACGAACTCAAGAATGGACTAACAGGTACCAAAGGGAAAGGGACTGGGGAGGATGGCTGGGTAGGGAGGGATAAGGGGTGGGTAAGTAGGGGGGTATTAAGATTTGCATGCATGTGGTGTAGGAGAAAAGTGAGGGCTGTACAACACAGAGAAGGCAAGTAGTGATCCTACATTTTGCTATGCTGATGGACAGTGACTGTAATGGCGTTTATGTAGGGGTCCTGGTATATGGGAGAGCCCAGTAAATATAATATTCATCTTGTAAGGGTAGATTAGTGATACCAAAAAAAAAAAAAGGCACTTCCTGTGTGGTAACCTCCAATGAGTCCTACACAAGGGTATAAATGGAATATAAAAGTGTAGGCAGAGGGTCTGTTTGTGTTTATACAGAGGATCAAAGCCTAATTGGGCTACCCCAAAAATGAACGAAGATACGATATGAAAAAGAACTTCCAACTTCAGCACTCTCTGGAAGACTCATGCCAGAAGATGATCATCAAAAAACCCCAACAAAGATCCACGCACTGCTACAACTGTAGATGCACTCATCCCACCAGTTCCTGGACTTGCCATGGGAATGAAGAAGGAGATATCTAAGCTGGCCTGTGCATACAGTAAAACAACAAATTTGACTGGATCTATACTGTTGGAACTCAACCAAGAATTAGGAGAAGTGGAAATTGTAGTGCTCCAAAATCTTACAACTACAGACTATTTACTGTTAAAAGAACATAAGGGATGTGAACATTCCCCAGGAATGGTTTGTTTTAATTTGTCTGATTTCTCTCAGACTGTTCAAGTTCAGTTGGACAATATCCACCATATCATAGATAAGTTTTCACAAATGCCTAAGGTGCCTAACTGGTTTCTTGGTTTCACTGGAGATGGCTGGTAATTACAGGTATGCTTTGGTTATGTAACTATACACCTATTATGTTAATGTGTGTGTGCAATTTAAGTAGTAGCTTAAAACCTATACATGCTGAATTTACTCTACAAGGAGATATGTCAAAGAAATAATCAATCTTCCCATGTTTTCTTCCACCTGCTACTTCTATAGCTTTTCTTCTTCCTTCCTAATTACAACACTTAAATAGAATTCGTGCCTCATATCAAATTTACCGAGTATCATAATTCTTCCAAGTGGTAAAGATACCTCAAGACAAATGCTGGGCATAGAAGCTACAGGGCATAAATATGCAAAGAAATGAAAAGCTAACCATTTCAAACAATAAGGCTTCTCTCTCACTTACCAACTTTACATTTCCCTGTATGGCCCCGGAAGATGACTGGTTAGCCAGAGACGGGTAAGATTCCTCAAGGGAGGAACAACCTAAGACAGGCACAGTCGCAGGGGGGTCATCAGGTGAGAAATTGGGGATCAACAGAGGTGAGGCTTAGAACCTCATCCCCCCTGTTCTGAGAGAAATCTTCTGCATCTGTGGATGTTTTATTGCCCTTGTCTAGCTTGGATTAACACATAGTCTACAGGCACACACCTGATCATCTATATTTGCTCTCTTACAACACTAAACTATGTTTTCTACCTTTATCTTGTATCTACCTACCACTTCAGCATTTTATTAAAAATAATAATAATAAAGAGAGAAATGTGGTATCCACATATAAATCAAGTATAAAAACCAAATGAGTATTCATATTTGAACTGACTGTTTTTAGTTCATAATGCATGAGCAAAACCGAAAGTTTCTGTGATGACTGCCCTTGTACTGTTCACTATGTAACTTATTCATTATGTAAGAATTTGTTCTCCATGTAAGAACTTGTTTGTTATGCCTCAGAAGATTGGAGACTGAAGAAAATTAGGCTTGGGGTGGAGTAATGATTGTGCATTGAGCATTGACTCCAATATACAGAATTTTATTGTTGTTAACAACCATTTGATCAATAAATATGAGAGATGCCCTCACAAAAAAAAAAAAAAAGTACACACTTACAATGGTAAAATAAATAAGTAACCGGGATGTAATGTATAACATAAGGAATATAGTCAAAATATTGTAACAACTTGGTATGGTGATAGCTGGTACCTAGAATTATCATGTATATAAATGTTGAATCACTATGTTGTACACCTGAAACTAATGTAATATAATACTGTGTGTCAACTACCCTTCAATAAAAAATAATTATCTTCAAAAAAAATGTGCTCTTCTCCCTTTCCAGTATTAGAGAGCTTAGCGTGCAGAGAATGCTCAACACATATTTGTCTAATTGAATCTAAAGAGGAAATAAATTTTCTCAGTCAGAATGAAGTCATCAGCCAGTATACATTGCATTTCTAAAGAATACTCATGTGTACCTATAAGTCCGGGGAAAAGAAATCCCAGAGTAAAATACCTCTAAAAACCGAAATCAGTCAAAGGGAGAAATAAGTTTAAAACCCGTTTATTGCTCACAAACTGCAGTCCCGGACCGTCTTTCTTCTCTGCTGAAGCAGCAACCACACCCGCCCTCCCCCTCCCCTCTGAGGTACAGATAATCCCTCTGTTGCCGAGGTAATAACCCATTGATAAGGAGATGAACTTCTCCACCTCTGAGGAAAGATACAAATTCACTAAAGCCTACTTGTTTACACCTCTGAACGCCTATTGATATGCAGATATACTAAAGCCAGGCGAGATATTCTGGAAATGTTTCAATTTTACCCACAGTACCTTAGTGCAAATTTAATGATTTATCCAAGAAGTTCATATTCTTTTCTTGGAATATGAGCTGGGAAGAGCTGGAAAGATCCAGTTTCTGTCATTGTATAATAAACATTAACTTTGAATGAACAAAGGTGAAAGGAAGGAGCGACACACAGCAGCAATTCACCGGAGAGTTCCACTTTATTGGGGAAAAGTACTAGGTTATATAGGGAGGGATATAAGCTGATTGAGGTGTCACTTCAATGGGACTGGTGGCTATTGGCCAGGTGCTGGGATTGGGGGGGTCGAGAGGTGATTGGGCCTTGGGTGGTGCCAGCGGGAACCGAAGACCCGGAAGAGAAGCAGGAAGTTCGCCATCTTATGGATGGGGGCCCTTCATTCCCCCCTTTCTCCTCTATGGGGTTGTGGATGTTGTTTTCTCTCTGACTGCTTCCTGCTGAATGGGGGCGGAGAAGGGAGTGAGGGCTTGAGGACTGGGAGGAGAGTGTTGATAGGACTCCCCACAGTAAGGACGAGTAGATGTGGACTTCTTCAGATTGGAAATTAATGAAGGTTCCCTGTAACCATAGGTCGAGGACCTGTTGATTCCAATGGTGCCAAGAGGATATGGGTGTCAGGAGCCAGGTGTCTGTGGCCATTGTTTCCAGGAACAGTTTCCAGCGGAGAGAGGGGTCCATCTCAGGGTGTGGTGAGGAGGTCACGTGAGGGTGAGGGATCTTCTGTGGCCAGAAGCTGGTAGTTCCTGAGTAAAAGCTGGTTGAAAGTTTGATTAGAGATTTTTCCGACTTAGGATTTGATGAACTTTATTATACAGGGTAAGAAGAGATAGGCGAGAAAAATGATTATTATGGGGCCTGCAATGGACCAGAGCCAGGTGAGGAGGGGGGTTGTTAGTATTGAAGAGAATGGGTTGGAATTGGAAGCAGAGTGGAGGCTGGAGGCAAGGTCGGTGAGTTTGGTAATGTCAGTTTCTACAATGCTGGGTTCATTGACGTAATAGCAGCACTCTTCCCGAAGGACGACGCAGGTGCCGCCCTTCTCAGCTGTAAGCAGATCTAAGGCCCGCCAGTTTTGAAGGGTGACTTTAGCTAGCGAAGTGACCTGTCTTTGGAGAGAGGCCAGGGAATTGGCAGTGGATGTCAGGGCTCCCTCAGGTTTGGCGTTGAGATCTTTAATTGACCACAGAGAGTGACCCAAGACCCCTCCCATAAACCCTGCCCCAGTGGCTGTGGTGGTCAAAGAGATACCAACCATGATGGGAAGGAAAGCAGCCCTTTTTGTGCGCCAGGGCAAGGGAGGTTGGAGCTCAAGAAATTCTGCCATGCTGTAAAGTGTAAGCTGTGGGATTAGGGTGATGAGAATGAAGGGTATATTGGAGTTGGGAGGCAGTGAGTTGAAAAGACTGCCATTACAACAAAAAAGAAAGAAGTGTGCTGGTTGTCAAAAAGTTTTAGAGTTGGAGGTGGGGGTGTAGATAGAGAGGCAGGAAGTGTGCTGGAGGGGGGTGGAGTTGGGCCTACACAGTGGTGGATGCTGAGATTATCTGCGTATTCTCGTTCCCATAGGTGTATGTCTGCCAGGGGGCGGAGGGGTTGTCCTTCTGCATGGAAGGAGTAGTTGGAAATATTAAGGGGCACGGCGGCCTGCAGTGGGCGCTGTAGTGATGTGCACAAGAAACAATTGGCGTTGTGGAGGGTGTGGTTGAGAAAGATGATGGTGTCTTGAATGAGCTGTAACCAAGAGTAGGAGAAATTAGAAGTGGGGCGGGAAAGGAAAATGAAGAGGGGCCGTCAAATGTTTGAATAATGACTTTTTCGGAATGTCTGATATCTGATGCAACTTGAGAGATCTGGGAATGAGAAGGAACATACTCTCGAGAGATATGAAGGGTACCGTGGGGGATCGAGGACCCCTCGTAGTAAACTGAGGCTGTGACTCTGGCGGCCCATTAAGGGTCCCAGGGATCAGGGATTGATAAGGAGAATGAGCTGTTGGGATATTTTATGAAACAGTTGGAGGAGTAATACTGTGGGTACCGAAAGTAACCCATGTAGTGAATGGCGCAAGACCAGTAGGGACATCCCCCATAGGTGTCTGGTCACTGCCTGCATGAGGCTTGTTTTTGGTCGTAGAGGAAGCAGAGGTAGGGAGTGGAAAGGGGGCTGCTAGTGAACACTTCAGTGTAGGGAGGAAAGTGAAGGTACAAAGGCTTGGAGCAGCCTTTTAGAGGGCAGTCTGATGTGGTAATGAGGGCAGTGGTTTTTGTTTGATGCTGTGTGTAAGTCTGTCTGACATTGAATTGCCATACAAAGGAGGCTGAGGTGACGGGGAAGATGATAGAAATGAGGAACCAGAGCGAGAGAGCAGTAAAGGAAGAAAAGGTCATGATTCGGGTATGGATGGCAAAGGGGGTGAACGGGAGATGTGGAGTTTCAAGGGATCAGAGGGATGGAGCGTGGAAGAGTAGACAGCGTTTTGGGCTGTATCCGAAGGACTCTGGGTTGGGTCTTTAGTGTCCAGAGGAGGTGGGTCCTGGGTGTTTGGTTTCAACCTGGAGATATGAATCCAAGGGGTGACAGAGTTATCAGGCAGTGAGAACTTCGCAGCCTAGGGGGTGCAGAGAATGACTGGGTGTGGACCTTCCCATTTTGGGGTGATAGGGGGCTTATTTTCTGGAGGCTTATAAAACACTAGTTGACCGGGTCATAAGACAGGAGGGTTTTGGGAAGCAGATGGATCTAGGAGGAGCCAATCCTGATATTTCCATAATTCGGTGCAGAGGAGAAAGAGTAGTGGAAGTGCCATGTTGGGAGATATTGTCCTTTGTGGGAAGGGAGCCTCGGGGGTAAAATTGGGCAGCCGTACATGACCTCAAAGGGTGACAAGAAGAAAGGTTTTTTTGGGGAGGGCCCGAATGCGGAGTAGAGCTAAGGGAAGTAAGCGAACCCAGTCAAGGTGTAATTCCAGAGATAGTTTGGTCAGGATGTCTTTTAGAGTCCTATTGGCTCTTTCTACTTTTTCCAAAGCCTGTGGTCGATAAGGACAGTGTAGATGCCAGGGGAGTGAGAGCGACTTGGAGAGGTTCTGAATGATTTGGGCAGTGAACTCAGGGCCGTTATCTGATTGGAGGGAAGTGGGCATCCCGAACCTAGGAAAGATCTGGGTGAGGAGGTTAGAGGCAACCACGGACGCTCATTTGTTAGTGGTGGGGAAAGCTTCGACCCATCCTGAAAATGTATCTACTAACACGAGTAGGTATCTGGTACGCCATATGGGGGGCATGTTAGTGAAGTCTATTTGCCAATCTGCGGCGGGTACATTACCCCTTGCTTGATGAGCCAGGAAGGGTCTGGCCTTGAGGGGGTATTAGGGTTAGTGCGTTGGCAGATGGTGTACCTGCGGGTGATTTGATTAAGTAGGGTTTTGTCTTCAGGAGAGAGAGAAAAAAAGGATTGTAAAAATTGGATCAAGGATTGGGGGCTAGGATGGAACAGATCGTGTAAGAAGCGGAAGAGGGACTCTTTGTCCTGGGAACAGAGGGTGTCTTGTGATAAGGCTAAAACCGCAAAGGCAGATGGATCGTTGTCTGGTGCGTCTTCTGATAGGGCAATCGACCGGGCTACTCTGTCAGCTTTGTTGTTACCCCTTGTAATGGAGGAGTCATCTTTTTGATGTGATTTGCAGTGGACTATGCCCAGTCAGTGTGGGAGTTGTGAAGCCTCTATAAGTATGGTAATTAAGACTGAATTAGTGATGGAATTTCCTTTTGTGGTCAGGAGGCCTTGTTCTTTCCATACTGCCGCATGGGACAAGAGAATGTGGAATACGTATTTGGAATCAGTGTACAGTGTGAGAGACGTGTCCAGGGCTAGAGTACAAGCTCTGGTGCCGCAATGAGTTTGGCCTGTTGATTGGTTGTACCCAGGGGTAGGGCTTGTGCTTCGATGATGTCTTTGAGGGAGACTACTGCAGATCCTGCATAGTGGGTGCCCTCATGTTTAAAGGAGGACCCATCAGTAAACCAGATGAGGTCGGAGTGTGAGAGGGCTCCTTCGGAGATCGTGGAGTGGCACGGAAGGAAGTTGTGAAGGGCTTCCAGGCAATCAATGCGAGGGAGTATGAAGAGAGTAGGGTAGAGGAAGAAGAGTGGCCAGATTCAGGGGCGGACAGGGGAGGAAAGAAATGTCTGCATTTTGGAGGAAAGAGGACAGTAAGGTCAGGAGTCTGGAGGGAGGGAGAGTCTGTAAACTTATGTAGGTTAAGCGGTCTTTTAGGTGATGTGGGGACAGAATGGTAAGGGGTGCCCCGAATGTCAGTTTATGAGCTTCCTTCTGCAAGAGCTGTCCAGTGGCTAATGCCTATAGGCAGGGGGCCCATCCCCAAACTGTGTGGTCTAATTGCTTGGAAAGATAAGCTACTGGGGCAAAGGATGGGCCATAATACTGGCCTAGGACTCCTAGAGCTTGACTGGACCTCTCATGAATGTATAATGAGAAGGGCTTCGGCAAATCAGGAAGATGGAGAGCTGGGGCTTCCACAAGGGCTTGAGGGAGCTTAATGAAGGAGTGTCAGGGTGAGGAGGATAATGGTTCTTCAGGGGGGCCCTTGCTGAGGTTGTATAGGGGTCTTGCCAACAGGGAGAAGTTAGGGATACATGCTCTAAAATACCCAGCCAGGCCTAGAAAGGAAAGGATTTCTGTCTTGGTTTTGGGAATGGGTAAGTCAGAGAGGAGTCATTTTCTGTCCAAGGTAATAGACTTTCTTTGTTGAGATAGAAGGAATCAGAGGTAAGTGACAGAAGGGGAAGAGATTTAATCTTTGACAGGGGATACCTGATAACCTCTGGAAGCTAGAAGGTTAAGTAGAGAGACAGTGTTAAGTTGAGACTGTTCTTACGAGGGACTGCAGAGTAGAAGATCGTCCACGTATTGTAATAAGGTGGACTCAGAGTGATCATGAGGAAACTGTTTGAGGTCTTGAGCTAGTACCTGTCCAAAAATATGGGGACTATCTCAGAAAGCTTGTGGAAAAACTGTCCAAGTGAGTTTTTCAGAATGTCTTGTGTATGGCTCCGTCCAGGTGAAGGCGAAAAAATCTTGGGAGGAGGGGTCCAGAGGGATAGAAAAAATGCGTCCTTGAGATCTAGGACTGAAAAGTGGGAGGCCGAGGCAGGGATCCGCGATTAAAGGGTGTATGGATTTGGAACTAAGGGATGGATAGGGACGATGGCCATGTTAATGAGGCGGAGATCTTGGACTAGGTGGAAAGATCCTTTGGTTTTTTTAACAGCTAATATGGGGGTATTAAATGGAGAGTGAGTGGGTCTGAGGTAATTTTTGTTTAAAAGGTCCTGAATGATGGGTTGGAGGCCTATGAGGGCTGAAGTGGTTAGGGGGTTTTGGGCCTGACAGATATACTGTGAGGGGTCCCGTAATTTAATAGAGGCAGGAGGACATAGAGCCATGGAGGGACTTGTAATGTCCCAGACCTTGGGTTCTACAGGGTGTATGAGGGCGAAACTGGAGCTTTCATCAGATAGAGGGGGGTCATCGGCTATGAGGGCCATTAGAAAGGGAGTACTGGGGGCTGTGGGAGTGGATATAATTATGGAAACATGGAGGAGAGAAAGGATGTCCTGTCCTAGTAAAGGGATGGGACACTGGGGCATAACCAGGAAGCAGTGGGAAAAAGGTATGGGATTGTCTTGGATTGTGCATAAAAGGGGAGGGGTTTTCAATGGGAAGATCTGTTTTCCTCCTACCCCGACTATAGGTGTAATGGCTGACGTGGTAGGGTCCCGGTATTCTCGCAAGACCGAGAAGGTGGCTCCTGTATCTAGGAGGAAGGAGATGGGGCAACCGTCTACTGTTAAAGTAACCCTGGGCTCCTGTTTGGTGATGGAAATGTTCGGGTGAGAAGACCTCGGGCCCAGTCAATCCTACTCCGCCAGTCCCACTACAGCGGGCTTAGGATGGGGGTTGTTCGTCCAGTCTCCCCTTCAGGTGGTTGGGCAATCAGATCCCCAGTGGCCCTTTTTGTGGCATCTGGGGCATGGGGTGGTAGGAGGTCTGGGGGAGGGGCACGCCCTTGACCAATGTCCTTCTTTTCCGCACTTGAAACAAGCTCCTGGGGGGGCTTGTTTGTGGAGTGGCACCCAGGTTGTGGTTTTATCAGCTGGGCCAACATCTGAAAGTTGGCCTGATCAGCCTTTTGTTTACGGCGTTCTTTCTCCTCCTCACGGTTATGGAAGACTTTAAAGGCCACTGTTAGGATCTTAATCTGCAGGGTAGCAGGGACCTGATCTAACTTTCTGAGTTTAGCTTTAATGTTGGGGTAGCTTTGAGCCAGGAAATATGTCATAAGGACATGTCTTCCATCTGGTGTTTCTGGGTCTAGGCTGGTACACTGTAATAGGGCTTGAGTGAGTCTATCTAGGAATTCGGAGGGAGTGTCTTTCTTTTTTTGAATTATGTCCTGGAGCTTTTGAAAATTGACTATTTTATGAGCTGCCTTTTTCAGACCTGCTATTAAGCAGGAGGTGAAAATATCCTGAGAACGGAGACCTACAGTGGTGTTATAATCCCAGTGCAGGTCTTGTTCAGGGACAGAGGTGGGGCCAGTGGGATAGGTGGGTTCAGTCCTGTGGGTTTCGGTAGCGTGTGTTTGGGTGAAGTCTCAAACTCATCTACGCTCTTCAGGAAGGAGGGAATTGGCTAGGAGCATGAAGATGTCATGATGTGTGAGGCTGTAAGACTGGAGGGTCCATTGAAACTCCCTGATATATGTCATGGGATCAGTGGAAAAGGAACCAAGGCGTTTTTCAAGTTGGGCTAAATCCCCTAACGAGAAAGGCATGTGAACTCGCACGATGCCTTTGGGTCCCGCCACCTCTCTGAGGGGGGCGATAATTTGGGAGGCCCCCGGGATCGAGTCTGAGGGGAACTGAAGGGTTCTGGCTCAGTCTGTGGGGGAGAAACAGGTGATGAGGGCAAAGACAGATGAGGCCCCCGGGACCTAGTTAAAGGGGGGCTGAAAGGCTCAGGCTCAATCTGCGGGCAGGGGCAGGTGATGGGGGTGAAGGCAGAGGAGGTGAGATGGGAGAGGAGATGGTGGGAGAGGAAGGGGGAAGGGTTGTGGTAGGAGAAGAAGGGGAAGGCAGTGGGCGGGAGGCCTCTGCGGGGGAGGAGGTGGAGGCGGTGGCGATGGTGGAAGAGGGCGGATGGGTTGTAGGAGGGAGTGGGGCTGAAGAAGGAAGCCTGTATGGCGGAGGTTCATCGGCCGGGTCAAAGGTAATCGAAGAGGGACAGGGAGTGTGTGGAGGGGAGGGAGGAGGCCTGCAGGCTAGGAGAACTTGGGGCGGGGAACAGGTGGTGCAGAGGCCAGGATTTTGGGCTAGGAGGTGAAAAGCCTCGATATAGGGAATCTCCTTCCATTTTTTCAGGCGCTGGCAGTAGTTAAAAAGATCGCGAGTGATGTTAGGATCAAGAGTTCCCCCTGCAGGCCATTGGTTGTGATTGTCTAGGGGGTATGTCGGCCAATCTTGGGAGCAGTATTTACAGAGAAGTTTTGGTTTTATATCAGGCGTCAGGGAGAGGGTGGCTAGATACTTGAGCAGGCATTCAAGAGGTGAATCTTTAGGGAGGGATGAGGAGGCTCCCATGGCTAAAGGACAGAGGAGACAAACAGGGGAAAATGAAAGGAGATACTCGGATTGGGAGCAGGCCGCAAGGAGACAAAGGGGCATCCCCAATGATCTTTGGTGGTCTGCGGAAACTCGTATACGAGTTGGAATTTCTTAGGAAGTGTGGGTCGTCACCCAGACTTCTCTAAGAAGGCAGAGTGTCGGAGTCACAAGGAACCTAGTACTAGGAATTTTCAGCGGAAGGAACGGTAGGAGGAGGGGGGAAAATGGGAGCGTTCTCATCCGCAAAGGAGTCACCTCGTTTATGGCTGTTGGAGGAGGGGCCTGAGGCGGGGAGAGTTCCCTCCTCGTCCCCGAGCATCAGGGCCTTGCCGGACAATCATGGTCAATGGCATTGTGATAGCTCAGGGAAGAGCAGCCTGCTCTGGGGGACAACTTACCCAAAGGCCAAAGAGTAGTGGTAAGTGTGAGGAGCCAGCACTGGAAAAAAGAGGATGAGGGCAAGCTGCCGCTGGTGTTGGGGGAAGACGGGACCCAGTTGGGGTGTCCCGTCTCCTGGGTTTCGGCACCAAAATGAAAGGAAGGAGCGACACACAGTAGCAATTCACCGGAGATTTCCACTTTTTTGGGGAAAGGTACTAAGTTATATAGGGAGGGACATAAGCTGATTGAGGTGTCACTTCAATGGGAATGGTGGCTATTGGCCAGGTGCTGGGATTGAGGGGGGTGCAAGAGGTGATAGGGCCTCGGGTGGCGCTGGCGGGAACTGAAGACCCAGAAGAGAAGTAGGAAGTTCGCCATCTTACGGGTGGGGGCCCTTCAAAAGGCACAAAATGAAGCTCAGCTTTACTGGTCACTATTTGTCTGAACTCTGACAAGTTCATCATCTTTCAGTTATCATTTCCAACAGTAGAATGGAAATACTTTTGGGGGAGAGGTGTCATGTATTTTCCTCAGTTCTTGTCCCCACCTCGACAAAGAATTGAAGGGCAGAGACACAGTAGTGAGGCCGAGTAAATTTTTATTTAAAGTTATTTAGAAAGAAAGTACAGGCAACCTCAGAGAGAGTGAAGCACCCTGAAAGGTTGAGCATTCCCCCTTTTAAGGATTTTTCAGGAATGTGACAAAGGCCTAGGGGTGTGGACTTGTTAAGTGGTCTCAAGTATCTTTGATGGGACATTAAGTTTCTTATCAGTCCTCTAGGTAATTCTGAAAAATTAGCTTAATACAAGAAATTTATGGTTTTGTGTTTACAGGATAGCAGCTTCTTGGCTTGGAGGAATATCAATCAAGACTGTCTGCTCTTCCTCCAAGGTGGCAGAGTTATTTATTTACTAAAGAGTGTGTTAAGAATCTTTCTTCTTAAACTTTTGTTTTTTTTTTCAAAATGCAATTTAAGCTTTAAGGTGGGGTCTCCCTATACTTATTATGCTGTTTATAGGTGGGCCTTTAGCAGTCTAGAGTAAATCTTACAATGATCTAATTGACACAATGAAGACATGGGTGGTGCTCAGATAGTTTTCTTTATCTGGGGAATATTCAAACCAAGTTGCTCTTGATCTTTTGAACTTTAACTGATTAACTGATTAACTCTGAGTCTTTTCTGGATTTCTAGTTTTAACTGGTTAGGTGAATCTTTTCTAGGGGGCTTTGCTGACCTTGTTCTCTTTCCACCCCACTCATATCTATTTTCCTGCCTAATACTAGTAGTACCTACCTAATAGAAATACTGGGAATTAATATGAGAATAGGCATGTAAATAGTTTAATGATGTTTAATAGCATTGCTGAGTAAGTAGTAGCTATTTTTATAATCATCATTTTCCCCAGATAATATCATCAAAACAAAGCAGTATTAACATACCAAGACCTTTTTTTCTATGATAATCAATTTGAAGTACTAATTTTTAGGAAATTTGAGAATTCACACTTTCATACAAGGAAGAAGAAAACATAACAAAGTGCTAGGAAAAGAAGGTGTTATTTCATTAATTCAAAGCATATAGATCCAACAAATGCATTCCAACAATTATAAAAGGTGTCAGTTTGGTTATCCAGAAAGTAAATCATGTTAAAAGTACTAAATGCTGAGGAGTAATTACACATCTTACTTCTTTGTGGGTAAAATTGTAACATTCCAGAGTATCTCACCTGGCTTTAGTGCATTTGCATATCCTCAGGGGTGGAGAAAATTTCATTTCCATGTCAATGGGTAATTACCTGGGCAACAGAGGGCATGTCTAAGCCTGAGAGTTTAAAGGGAGGGGCTTGCTTGCTTGCTTGCTTCTTTAGGACCAGAGGAGAGAGACAGCCCTGGACTGCAGCTTGTAAGCAATAAACGGGTTTTAAACTTTATTTCTCCGTTTGACTGATTTCGGTTTTTAGAGGTATTTTGCTCTGGGATTTCCTCTCCCCAGACTTACATCTGGTGACTGTCAGCAGGGTGTCTCTGAACCCAAAATCTGTCATAATGGATGTGACCTTTGGGAGGGCTGCTCCTGTGGAGGGTGAGGAAATGCCCAGAAGCCCCCCTGTGGATGGTGGAGAGGCCCCAGTGGATGCAACGGCAAAGGGTCCCGCTTCACCTATTATTATCTCCCCAGCTGTAGGGCTTCCAAGTTGGGAATCCCTAGTGGGGAATTAATTGGTCTAGGGTAAAGTACCTCCTAGGGGGTAGGGCCTTGCCCAGAACTGGGGAAGGGTGAAAACACTGGAAGCTGCAGAATTGGCCCTCTATAAGTTGGAAGACTGCTTGGAGACCTTAGGGGACCATGTAGCAGCTGGCATTGTAGGGTTGCTTTTCATTGAGATAGTGGAAAATGTTATACAGGAGAAAGGATTATCCAAGGACTTAGGCTGGATGGAGAGAGACACATTTCAGCATCGCTTGGAGGAGCTGGGCGATAACCTATGGGATGTTGTTAAAGAAAAGAGACAGTTACTGAAAAGGCAGGTCACACTCCTAGAAGATTCCTTGGCAGCAGCAAGCGGCGAGACAGCAGGAAAAGCTGCGTTACAGGAGGCTGTCGGGGAGAGGGAGGAAAGAGTGGTGCCTTCAACCCCAGAAATGGTGGAGGAGGTGAAACATTGGTGGAGAAACTCGAGGGAGAAGAGAAGGAGGCAGGACCCAAACACCCACCAAAACAGACAACTAACTTGGATGGTCCTCTCTGAAGGCTTCCGAGACAGTCCTCACCTTTTTGGACAGGTGCTGGCAGAAGATCTGTCCCATTATGACACGAGTGTCAGCACTCTCCTCCAGTATGTCAATGATCTCTTCCTGTGTAGCCCCACAAAAGAGGACACTGTTCAAGATATAGCTTCCCTCCTAAACTTCCTGGCTCAGTGGGGATATAGAGTCTCTCCATCAAGAGCTCAGTTATCCACCCCACAAGTTACATTCCTTGGAGTGGCCCTAACTCCTTCTTCCAGAGCACTCATGGTGAACTGAACAGCCTCCATTAGAGCTCTTCTATCACCCACCTCAGGAGCAGAGATCTTGTCGTTTCCCGGACTGGTGGGGTTTTTCCGACACTGAGTCCCAAAGTGTGCCTTATTAGCTAAGCCTCTCTGTGCTGCTGCCAAAGAAACGCCCTCTGGGCCACTCACCTCTCATACAGCAGTGGCCCATTCTTTTGAAGAACTGCAAAATGCCCTCCCCTCCTCACCCCCACTTATGCTGCAAAACCCTAACAAACCTTTTCTCTTATATACTACAGAAAAGATAGGAATAGCAACTGGGGTGCTGGTCCAGCCAGTAGGACCCAGACACCAACCGGTCGTTTTCCTGTCAAAACAACTGGATCCCACTGCCAAGGGGTGGCAACCCTGCCTTAGAGTCCTGGCAGCGGCAGCGTGCCTCACCAAAGAAGCTCTGAAACTAACCCTCCTACAGGTGATAAGCGTATACTCTTCTCATCATTTACAGGACCTTCTGGGCCACAAACCCTTGGCCTCTCTCAGCCCATCACGAGTGCAGGAATTTCACCTCCTATTTATTGAACACCCCCAGTTAACTTTACAGGTGTCACCATCATTACACCCAACCACCCTCCTTCCTCCCACCAGTTCATCTGCCACACCCAGCCACTCCTGCATGGAGGTGGTGGAAACCCTTCAACTCATGCCTCTCACTGACCAGGACTTAACTCTGTTCGTGGATGAAAGCTCAGTCAGGGATTCTAATGGGCGCAGGCAGGTAGCCTATGTGGTAGTTTCCTCCTTCTCAGAAATAGTGGAGGCAGCTCCCCTGCCAATGGAGACCACCTCCCAAAAGGCAGAACTATTAGCTCTCACCCGAGCCTCACAGTTGGCAGTGGGTCTTAGGGTAACCATTTACACCAACTCAAAGTATGCTTTCCTAATCACACACAGCCATGTGGCAATCTGGAAGGAAAGGGGATTCCTCTTTTATATAATCTGAGGGACCCCGATTATAAATGGTAAAACAATTCATCACCTACTCCAGGCCTTACAGGAACCCAAATAGGTGGCTATTGTTCATTGCAAGGGACACCAGACAGGTACCGACCCAGTCACTAAAGGGAATGCTCTAGCAGATGCTACTGCCTGACAACTGACCTCAGGTCCTGATTATTCCCCGGTATTATTTCTCTCCCTCTCTATAACTCCTAATTATTCCAAAGAGGAAAAACAACAACTTTTAGATCAGGGTGGAATGGCTGGACAACACGGATAGATACATCTTAAGGACAGGATAGCCCTTCCCCAGGCCCAGGCCAGGGAAATCATATCTACAGTTCACCAATTCTTCCATATTGGTCTGGAGGCTACAAACAGGTTTCTCTCCCCTATCTTCACCCCACCTGGGCTCTGAAAGACCATTAATCAGGTCCATATGGCTTGCACCACCTGTCATCATGTTTCTTCTCAAGGCTCCCTCAAACACTGTGTGGCCCTCCACCAGCTGCAGGGAGCGCTACCTGGACAGGATTGGCAGATTGATTTTACCCACATGCCTAGACACAAAAAGCTCAGATATTTACTGGTCATGGTTGATACATTTTCAGGTTGGATCAAGGCCTTTCCTATCTGCCAATAGACTGTGTCAGTGGTGGCAAAGACGTTAGTGGAACACATCATCCCTTGCTTTGGCCTCCCAAGGTCACTCTAGTTGGACAACAGATGAGCTATCATCTCAAAGGTCACACAACTGGTAGCTGACTCTCTAAATATCTCCTGGGAACTACACATACCCTATCATCCTCAATCCTTGGGTAAGGTGGAAAGGGCCAATTGTCTCAAAGATCAACTTACCAAACTCTCCTTAAAGACCTCCTGACCAGACCTACTCCCAATTCCTCTCACCCAATTGCGAGCAGCCCCTAGGGGACCCACTGGACTAAGTGCCTTTGAGTTAATGCATGGTAGACCCTTCCTTCTAAACACAGGCCTGCCTACAACTCCACCCCCTCTAGCCTCCTACCTACCTTACTTCTCATTCCTAAGACATCTCCTCAGGAAACACACAGACCAATTCCTGCCTCAACCCACCTCCCCCTCAGATCCAGAATATTCCTTTGTCCAGGCTGCCTCATACGAATGAGCCTTGGTCTGTCTCTCATCATCCAGACAATAGTACTGGATGGGGCAAAGCCTGGGTAACCATGCTGGATATGTCTGTCCTGAGAGACCAGGACAACATATCTGCTGGAACCTCCAGCCACCAATAGGGAGGTCGGATGGTAGAACTGCACAAGACTATGCTGGTACATCAGTACTTGCCCCTTCCCTCCAAGCCTCCTCTGGCCTCCCACCAGCCTTAACCCTGCCCACATCACCACTCCTCAGCCAGAAGCAGCCAGATCGAGTCAGCTCCCATTATAACCAAAAGGCTGGAATGTAAGGCTGGAGGCACCGGAGGGAAGAGTGAGCATGTTGGGAGAGCTCAGCCCTCACCAAATAAGGAAAGGGGGCAGCAAAGCTCCCAACCCCAGCCTAGTAAGGGAAAGAGACCAACAGATTCTGGCCTGATGATGCACCAAAATCTCCGGCTGCTGCTCCCTCCCAACCTGGAAAAGGAATAGTAACTTTCTAGTCCTTTGTCTACTGTAAAGGCCAATGACATGTGCCTTAGGCTAGCCAGTCCTCGCACCACTGTAGACCTATGCTCCCCCTCCCCCTAACTTCTTTATAAACTCACTGCCTGCCCTGCTGGGTGCAACTTCTCTGGCCTGTGACTAACCAGACAGGCGAACATTGCCTGGGATTGCACCCTATTAAACTTTTGGCTCCTTTGTTGCCTCCTTGCCTGGTCATTTTGGCTCAATTTTACCATACAGAAACCACAATTATAAATACAGCTCTAAAGTCATCGTATGGGTGGAAGAAAATAATCATCTTTTCAAGCAGAAATAATAGTGAACTATCAATTTATTGGTAAGTACAGAATATCAAATTCTGCTGAGCTTGCTATTATGTACCTTCTAGAAAATATAAAGAAATGAAGATGGGAAAGGCCAGGGTACTCAAGAGTTTCTGGTTTACTGAGAATACTCAGAAATCAGAAAATCTCTTTCTACATTAGATCCTGAACACCAAAGCTAAATCTAGTGCCAAGGAATTTCTAATTATAAATTATAAACACTAGAGGCATGCTTGTAAGCCTGATATTCAGGTTATACAGAGTTCTTTTTAAAAATTCAACAGAAAGCTTCTGTGATGACTGCCCTTGTAATGTTCACCATGTAACTTATTCACTATGTAAGAATTTGTACTCCATGTAAGAACTTGTTCGTTATGCTTCAGAAGATTGGAGACTGACGAAAATTAGGCTTGGGGTGGATTAATGATTGCGCATTGAGCATTGACTCCCCTATACAGAATTTTATTGTTGTTAACAACCATTTGATCAATAAATATGAGAGATGCCCTCACAAAAATATATATACACTTCCAATTGTGAAATAAATAAGTAACCGGGATGTAATGTATAGCATAAGGAATATAGTCAAAATATTGTAACAACTTGGTATGGTGATAGCTGGTACCTAGAATTATCATGTATATAAATATTGAATCACTGTGTTGTACACCTGAAACTAATGTAATACTGTGTGTCAACTACCCTTCAATAAAAAATAATTATCTAAAAAAAAAAAAATTCAACAGAATTAGCCTCACTTGGGAGGTATCCCAGCAGTGGAGTTTTGCCAGAAACTGCTATAATCCTTTCCAGTTCAAAGAAGACTCATTCACGGACTTAGTTAAATTTTATCAGAGCCGAGGAGACCATTTTGCATGGGGTGAGGGCAAATGGATTTGGCACAGACAGATGGCAGCATCACAGGAATCACAACTGGATCATCAGAGCAACCAGACATGCCACAAGCAACTAATGAAACCCTGAAGAGTACCATGAAATGGATTTTAAGTAGTCAAATGTTAAATGATAGCTCCTGTTCATTCAATGGAAGAAATAATTTCAAGAGTAAAAGTTTCATATTTGCACACTTGTTAAAAATTTTTGGGAAAAATATAGCAATAATTACATATAAATCTGCTTAAAATGCACCACTGATTCTTAATAAAAAATATTTAAGTGCAGGATTAACAGATATTTCCTTCCCATCAGAAAATAAATAAGTATATGGTTATAGAGATAGTAATTTAGCGAATAATAAAATGAGGCACATGTTAATACCTAACCATCTGTGCTATAAACCATGCTGGATTTTTATTTGACCAAGAAAATATTTTTAAATCAATGACCTCACAATTATCTGCTAGAACAGCAGATATATTTTGTTGAATTCAGTGGAATGTCAACCTAAAAATGACTACTGACTCACTCCTGTCACTGTGTATCTCGTTGTTTTGCCTCTGACATAGGTATTATATGGCAGTTAATCAAATCATTAGTTCTCTCCTTGATGTTAGCCTCTGAATGAAGAAGCTATGCCTAATATTTGCCTTTCAATTTACACACATCCATACACATTTTTCTGATCACCCTTTCCATATCTAATTCAGACTTAGAATTATAGCTATTGATACTTTTAGCCTAAGCATGCTAGCTAGGAAAAGGGACTTTGTGCCAACAGTCCGAGCTTAAATGCCTGTTCCACTACTTAAACTATGTGAAATTGGGCAATTTATAAATTGTCAATATACCTCTATTTTCCTACCAATAAAATGGAGATAACAGTAGCCTATCTGATATGTTGGTTGGGAGGTTTACCAAACTTAATACCTCTTCAACACTGAGACAAGTACCTGGCACCTTGCAAATGCTTAGCAGAGTTAGCTATATTAATAATAACTACAAGCATCATCATCATCATCATCATCACTTTTAGGCAGGAAAATAGATATGAGTGGGGTGGAAAGAGAATAAGGCCAGTAAAGCCCACTAAAAAAGACCCAGAGTTAATGAGTTAATCAGTTAAAGCTCAGAAAAGCCAGGAGTAACTTGGTCTAGAAGTTTGAATACTCCCCAGATAAAGGAAAGTATCTCAGCATAGTCTATGTTTTCACTGCGTCAGTTAGAACATATCATTGTAACATTTACTTTAGCATCTGCTAAAAGGCCCAGCTTATTCAGGAAGAATTCTATCTTAAAGCTAAGATTGCCTTTTAATCAAATGGACAGTGGCTCAGCCCACCTTGGAAGCAGGGCAGACAGTCTTGATTGATATGCTTCCAGACAGAAGCTGATATGGAAAGGAATCAAAGCAGTAAATTTCTTGTGTTAATTTAAAAAAGAAATTTAATGTCTTATCAAAGATGAACATTCTGGGACAATTTGGCTGGTCCTCACTTGGCCCTTTGTAGCTATATTAATTTAGCTTTTCTGAAAATCCTCAACCACCTATAAAACTCCAGACCCTAAAACCTTAGGTGCACTCCTCTCTCCTAAGTCCCCCACGCTATCTAAGTGCATAACTTTAATAAAACTCTTTCTCAACCTTTCAGTGTACTCCTCTCTCAGAGGTCGCCTGCACTTTCTAAGTGTGTAGCCTTCAAAATTTATCTCAACCTTTCAGTGCACCTCTTCTATGAGGTATTTCACACTCCCCTTTCTCCAAGTGTGCACTTGTTCTCTTTAAATAAAGCTTAAACATTTCAGGGTGCCTCTCGTCCCTGAGGTCATCTGCAGTTTTTCTCTCTTTAAATAACTTTAAATAAAACTTTACTATGTCTCTGCCCTTCAATTCTTTGTTGCAGTATGGACAAGAACTGAGGAAAATACACAATACCTCTTCTAATCATCACCAACATTATTTTTCACATATTAGTGTAAAGTATGAAATAGCCTTAACAAAGAAATTTTAAAAATGCCATGTACAAATATAGCAAATGTATTTATCACATGACATTCCATGATAGGTGTTCTAGTGTGGTGAGCAGCTTTCCACCATGCCCTTATTCATGGATGATAGCTCTGCCTTTGCCTTTACAGTGCTCAGGTTGCACTGAGCAGCACTACTCCAGACTAAGGGCCAGGGAAGGGGAGGCAAAGCAAGAAAACCTCAAGTCCAAGGCAGACTGAGAAAGGCCTTCTTCAGTAAGTGAAGCAAATGAAGAAGTTACCATAGTTACTTTTGCTCACATTTCATTGGCAAGAGACTAATTACTTGGCCACACCTAGGTGCAAAGGGGCCCAATAATTGCTGTATCTAGCAGGATCAGCTGTTCCAGGAAGAACTCCAATACTCTGCAAAAATAAGATAAAAAATTTTCATGTTCAATTACTAACAACTTCTGCCATGTATGTCCTAAGTAATTCAGATTAAGCACAAGCTCACTAACAGTGTTTACATGTAGATCTGTGTGCATGTATGCCTTCTTGGTTTCCAATTACTTGAAAGCTTTCTCAGTGACAAGGCCATCTTTATGCAATCTGGAAGTGCTGGAGAATTAACACCCTTTGGAAGTAGCCGGCACTGATTGATGGATGCTGATGTATAAATAGCTATGAGTCATCACTATTTACCACTCCCATGAGATAACACTGAAGTGGCTGTTCTCTGAGGACATTGCCTAATTTCTGATTACCAACAGATAATAGGGTTTATGCTGTCTGTTTTCCCTTCCCTACCTCACTTCCTCATTGCCTTACAGGTGTTTGAGAGACCATCTTCCAAATAAACTACTTGTACTCAAATCCTTGTCTCAGGATCTTTTTTGCAGGAAATTCAAAATAAGCTTTCCAGAAGAAAGGAAGTTGCAAAATTGATAGATGGAATGGTTACCAGATATGCTATTGTCAAGAATTTGGGAATAACTCAAAAACTGCCAAAATACTATCACTTATTAAAATTGAAATAAGAAATTCCTACTTAAAGTCTGGCCCTTCTCACTGGGAGACTACATGTTTTAAAGAAATAGGTGAACATCTTCCTTTATATGATTGTAAAACTTTTGACTTTTGAAATATATTACTCCTATGACATTTCCTTGCCACCTTTCACTTCCTCACTTGTGTATACTGTATGAAACAGTACTGTCCTACATGATAACCAACTAGCCATCTGTGGCTTTTGAGCACTCGAAGTGTGGCTAATTCTAATTGAAATGTACTGTAAGATAAAACAAACATAGGATTTCAAAGGCTTAATATGAAAAAACTATAATATAGTTGTGGACAAAATGAAGGTTCTTGTGGCCAGGATTCTCACCTGGCCCTGGGTGGCTGGCTCACTACACACTTGTGGGCAATATATGGTTATTGACTCTATATAAAGAACTCTGCCCAGTGCTCTGGGCAACACGGTGGCATGGCTGCAAGGCTGCAGGAGAGCAGAGCAGAGGCTGGAGTGCTGGCAGCACTGAGGACAGAGGCCCAGAGGATGGCTGTGCAGGCAGGGAGGCCCAGAGGCAGAGACCGGCTTGCTGCATGCAGATTTGCTCTGTGTGGATGAAATTTTAGTGATTGACCTGACACTGTGGAAATAAAGTTGAGTATAATCCTTTCACCCCAAGAATGTTCTATTGTTACTTCTTTGGTCACAGTGAATCCATAGTGAACTTGCCCGGGGCTGAAACTCATCGACAAGACAATAGTCAATAATTTTATATTGATAGTGTATTAAATAAAAATAACTTGGTTACATTGGGTAAAATAAAATAAGTTTTTGAAAGTGTCACCAATTTATTTTCACTTTATTTAATGTGACTATTTGAAAATTTGCAATTATATAGGCGTCTCATGTTATATTTGAACAGTGCTGGTATATACTAATCAGGCTTTTTGAATTTTCTTTGGGATAGACTAAGAATATGTCTGTTGAACACCTTTGAAAACATGCAGCAAGCTTTTCAGAAAATAGACAATGGAATGAAATACTTTAACTTTTCTGATATGTTCAAAGGATAGAACAATAACTCTGCTCATAAAATTTCCAGGGCTTTGAATAGGAATATACCCTAGAAATAGATTGATCCATGTAAGTACATTATACATTGTCAACAATCTTTCTAAGGCTCTAATCAGAAAGTGCTGTTTCAGTTTCCTTTTAGCTTTAAGTTAGTATCTGTATTGTAAAATTATTACTACATAAATTCTTTGGGTGTACCCTGGGATTTTCTAATGACTCAATTTATACCAGTAATTAGTTCTTGCTCATGGTTCTTTGCACATGATTCAAAGTGTCATGTATCTCAAGAGAACAACAAAAACAACAAAAAATCTAATGGTTATTCAGGGCCTTAAATATGCAGTTGCATGACTGAGCAATATAATGGGAAGATCCAATCACTCTTTCCATGAACTTATTATCTTATTGTGGGTTCACTCCTAACAATGGAATTAAAAATGCATATATGAATATTTTTTAACAACAGTAACTACTATGTCAGGAGAAATTCCAGTGATGAAGATACTGTATCAGAATAGATGGGTCCCATAGCTCCTTGATTCATCTCTTAGAAGCATGGGAAAAACAAATTCATTTAAAGCAATGTTTTCATGTGTGCTGTACAATGATACTTTCTTTAAACTTAATATTAATATTCTTATAAAAAAATAATTAAACATATTTCTCTGACATAACAATGTAGATTAATACAGAGCAGCCAAGAAAAAGTAAAAACATATTAGTTGGAGTTTCAAATGTCAAACCCAGGTATTCTGAACTCAAAATTCAAAATTCAATGATCGTTTATTTTTAAAACACAATAACATAGTAATTCTGGTTTGGTTAATAGAGCCAGTTGAGGAACATTGATCTCCAAAGTGTAGAGGCATAGACTAGTGGGTAAGATTCATACGACTGAAGTAATATGGTGCATAGGGCATATGTTTAATTTAATAGAATGCTTAATTGTGTGTTATCAGACTTACACCATCTTCCCATTTGACTTATGCTCATATTTAATTTTCAACCATCCAGGCAGTCTACTCCATAGCAAGACTTGAGAGCTAACAATGCATTGTATTCATAGATGTTATGATCTAGAAATAAGGAAGGAAGGAAAGGAGGGAGGGAGGGAAAATAAAAGAATTGAGTACTGTATCACTGCTGTCAGTCAAGGTGATCAATGATTCTATAATAGATTATTCTACTTAGAATTCATAAATTTTAAGATTTTATGAGAATAAAAGAATGGGTATGGTTTTACCTACAGTATTTCCTAAAGAGATGTTGAAATTTTTATAATTCTTCTGCAACAGTAGAACTGAGGCAACTTTCATGTGCAGCCAAATTTGCAGACAAGTGTACAAGTAGCATTTGCTTTATAGTAAATAGTAATGCAACGTATAATGCGATGCTATTTAATGAATAATTTCCAAGAGGAGTACTCTCCAGAGTACAAAAATACCTGTGATAATGATTTCCTAGATATTAGAGTTAAACAGCACAATATAATCAGTTATTTACAATATACTCTCCAAAAATCATTTTCTTGTATGTATACTCTTATCTACATAATACACTTGTTATTGTGGGGAAAAACCCACTTATTTAAAAAAATGGTCTTGACAAGTTATGTTCTCTTTTTGGACTATCTCTAATGCATAAGTCAATAACACCTTCTTGTAATGAATACTCATGGCTATTTAATAGTCTTGGTAAATGTTAAAGTCTTTTCAATGGCTAAAATAATGAAAATACTTGCATTTACTAAAAGGAAAAGAAAAACATTATATAACACATTTATTTTATTTCACAAAGGTAGTAAAGATCATCTAGTTTAGTATACACTGACTTTGTACATTTTACTTTATTACTTTCTACTATGTTCTACTTACCTACCATTCCTTTAGCAAAAGGAAACCACAAATGCCAGGAGTTCAAAAATCACACACACACACACACACACACACACACACACACACACTTATACATATATATATATTTATATATAGAACTTACATCTGAGAAAAGGAATTGCATGAGATTTCATTTTCTTATTCTTATGTTTTCAAAAATTTCTAGATTTAACTCATGCTATATGAATAACAAGTTGTTTTTATCCAACTAGGCAGCCATTTACCCACCAGCATTTATCAAATAGTTTATCACACCCCTCCAATAGTAACTTGATTTGTCATCTAAGTCATATAATACATTTTTGATGGTTAATTTTCTGTGTAAACTTGAATTCACCACAGGGTGCCAAGATATTTGAACAATCATTATTCTGGGTGTTTCTATGAGGATGTTTTAGGAGAAGATTAACATTTAACTCAGTAGACTGAAAAAAGCATATTGTTTTCCTTCATATGAGCTGGCCTCATTCAATCAGATGAAGGCTTGAGTAAGATAAAAATCTGACCTTCCCCCATGTAAGAGAGAATTCTTTCCTGCTTGTTTCCTTCAAGCAGGAGCATCAGTTTTTTTGCCTGATTTTGGACTCAAACTGAAACACTGGTGCTTGCTAGGGCTCAAGCAAGGCAGATTCTAGAAAGGAACTATAGCATTGGCTCTTCTTGTTCTCATACCTTCAGACTCAGCCTAGAAATAAAACATAAGCTCTCTTGGATGGGTCTTCAGCTTACGAATGCAGCCTATAAATCTTGTAACTTCTCAGTCTCCATAATCATGTGAAGCAACTTATAATGATAAATCTCTCCTCTTCCCTCTCAGTTTATACACCCATGTACACACACACACTGATTCTGTTTCTACAAAGAGTGATTCTAAAGGAACTGAATTTTAATGATAACTTTTCTAAATTAGATCTGGTGTTTCTGGAATTGGCTTCCTAGTCAGATTTAGATTAGAATTCAAGACACTAATGACTGTTCAGTAGTAAAAAGAACATTGATAGTCCATGGTGTAATCTAACAACAGACATATGCAAAGTATCACCATTAGACACTCTGAATCAAACACTTATAATAAACAAGGATCTGAGTGACTCTGTGCATGTTGCTTCTGAATAGTTTTGTAAACTAATGAATATGAGATTGGCTTGTCCCTAATGTTGCTGGGAAAGTGGGGAAATAAAATGATGTGCTCAGGGATTTGAATTCCCAGTTGATGTGCTGCATAGATAACCTGAAAGCTTCTACTTGTACCCAGAAGGGGACCCTTATGTCCCATAGCTGCAGGACTGTTATTACTAAAAATCAAACCCAACATTCTTTCCTATTATTGACTAAACTTCAATACAAGTTAAACTCCCAGCTTCATAAGGTTTAGACTATTGAAGTAAGGACATTGATTAGGAAGGAATGGAATCCTGAAAGTTGGAAAGGGTATGTGTGGAAAGGCCCTAAATTCTGAAGAGTTCTCTTTGCCAGTGGAAGTCACCTTTCCAACCCCATGTAAGGATTAATACTTCATTGCCTGTGGAAACTGTAATGGCATCAACTGAGGCAGTTGCCTTGTAAGACAATGCTAATTATTTTTAAGACCCTCCCAACAATCCCTGCTGGCTTCCAAACCTCTAACAAGAATCAAGTAACAGCATATCCTTAAAAGTGAGGTATCCATTAGTATACTCCTAAGTATAACACATGAGACATTATGCTATATTTTAAAAGAACTTCATGAATTTTCTAATTTACATGGAGCTAAGTCCAGGGACTATGTGTGGGAATGGATATTAATGGTGAGGAATAATTGTGGAAGGAACCTAAAGTTATATCATTCACTTATAAAGCAAGTATGTTAAAAAACAAAAGCAGTAAAATGAACTAAAACTATAATAATCAAGTAAAGGTTGCATAAAATAAAAAGTTAAAATGTGAAATAAAAAATATATGGGGGAGTAAAAATGCAAAGCTGGGAATGTTTTCAAATGTCAGTTCCTATCAACTTAAAAGTGGATGTCATATACATAAGATGTTATATGCAAATTTCACTGCAACCACAAAGCAAAACTTATAGCAAATACACAAAATAAAATGAGAATGAAATTGAAATATACACTAAAGAAATCCATCTATCATAGGGAAGATAAAAGATAGGAACAGAGAAGAACTACAAAAACAGCTAGAAAACAATGAACAAATATTAGTAAGTACATACCTATAATTAATTAGTTTAAATGTAAATAGACTAAATTTTATAGTCAAAAGATATAAAATGGTTGAATGGACAAAAAAAACAAGACCCATCTATATGCTGCCTATAAGAGACTCACTTTAGAACTAAGGACACACACAGACTGAAAGTCAAGAGATGGAGAAAGATGTTCCATATAAATTGTAATGAAAAGAAAGCTGGTGTAGCTATACTCATATTGGACAAAATAGACTTTAAATTAAAAAGTACAATAAAAAACAAAGAAAGGCATTACATAATGATAAAAGTGTCAATCCGTTAAGAAACTATAACATTTATAAATACATATGCACCCAACGCAGGAGCACCACAATATATATGGCAAATATTAACAGACACAAAAGGAGTAATTAACAGCAATATGATAATAGAAGGGGACTTTAACACCCCACTTACATTATGGACAGATTATCCAGGCAGAAAATCAATGAAGATACATTGGCATTAAATTACACATTAGACCAGATGAATTTAAGAGATATATAAAGAACATTTAATCCAAAATCAGCAGAATGTATATTATTCTCAACTTTGCATGGTACATTCTCCAGGATAGACCACATGTTAGGCAACAACATGTCTCAGTAAATTTAATAAGATTGAAATCATCAAGCATCCTTTCCAACAGTAGAGTGAAACTAGAAATTATAAGAAGAAAAGTGGAAGAAACAAAAAATGTGGATATTAAACAACATGCTATTGAACAATCAATAGGTATTGAAGAAGTCAAAGGAGAAAATTTTAAAAACCTAAAGACAAATGAAAACAGAAATAAGACATACCAAAATCTATGGGATGTAGCAAAAATGGTTCTATGAGGGAAGTTCCTAGCAATACAGGACCTCATCAAGAAACAAGAAAAATCTCAAGAAAGCAATCTAACTTTACAACCAAAGAAACTAGAAAAGCCAAATGTTAGCAGAAGGAAGAAAATATTGAAGGTTAGAACAGAGATAAATGAAAGAGGCAAAAAAAAAATAGAAAATATCAATGAATCAAAAAACTGCTTCTTTGAAAAAATAAACAAATTGACAAACCTTTAGCTAAAGTAATCAAGAAGGAAAAAGGGAAAAAGGCACAAATGAATAAACTCAGAAATAACAGTGGAAAACTTACAGTACACTTACATTTTATCTGTGGTTTTGCTTTCCATGGTCTCATTTATTTGCAGTTATCTGGTTCAGAAGCAGATGATCCTTCTTCTAATCTACCTTCAGGTCAGTAGTAGCTTAACACTATGTCACAATACCTATATCATTCATCTCATTTCCACTCATCTCATAAGTATTTTCTCATCTTGTATCATCAAAGTACAATAAGATATTTTGAGAAAGAGACTAATTTATATAACTTCTATTATAGTACATTATTATGATTGTTCTATTTTCTTATCATCATTAATCTCTTACTGTGCTTATCCTATAAATTAAACTTTACTATAGATATGTTTATATAGGAAAAATCATAATATATATAGGTTTGGCACTATCTGAAGTTTCAAGTATCTCCTGGGGGTCTTGGAATGTATCCTCTGCAGATAAGAGGGATTACCCTATGACTGACATCACAGAAATACAAAGGATCATAAAAAACTATAAACAATTATATGTCAACAAATTAGACAATGTAGAGGAAATGGATAAATTCCTGAAAACACAAAATCTTCTAAGACTGAATCATGAAGAAAGAGAAAATTTGAGTAGACTACTTTCTAGTAAGGAAATTGAATTAGTAATCAAAACCCTTCTAACAAAATCCAGGACCAGACAGCTTCACTGGTAAATTCTACCCAACATTTAAAATAGATTTAATACCTTACCTTCTCAAACTCTTCAAAAAATTGAATAGGAGGGAATGCATCCAAACTTATTTAATAAGGTCAGCATTACCCTGAGGCCAAAACCAGACATGGACACCAAAACTAAAAAAAATATATTACTAATATCCCTGGTGAACATAGATGCGATTCTTCAACAAAATATTAGCAAACCAAATTCAATTATAAATAAAAAAGATCATACACCATAATGAAGTGGGATTTATCCCAGGGATGCAAAAATGGTCCACGCTCCAAAAATCAATAAATATCATATACCACATTAAAAAAATGAAATATTAAAATCATATGATCATCTCAATCAATGCAGAAAAAGCATTTGACAAAATTCAACATCCATGTATGATAACAAATAGCACTCAACAAAGTAGTTATACAGGGAATATGCCTTGAACTACTATAACAAACCCACACTTAATATCAGACTCAATTGTGAAAACTTAAAAGCTTTTCCTCTAAGATCAGGTAAAAAAGAAGGACACCTACTCTCACAAATTTTTCTTCAACAAAGCTTTGGAAGTCCTAGCCACAACAATAAGGCAAGAAAAAGAAATAAAATGCATCTGGATTGACAAGAAGTAAAATTGTCACTATTTGCAGATGGCGTGATATTATATATAGAAAATCTTAAAGTCTTCACCAAAAAAAATTGTTAGAATTAATAAATGAATTCAGTAAAGCTGGATACAAAATCAACCTACAGAAATTTGTAGCATTTATAAAAATGAGCTACCAGAAAGAGAATTAAGAAAGCAATCCCATTTACAACTGTATCAAAAAGAATAAAATACCTAGGCATAAATTTAACGAAGGAAATGAAATACCTCTATGTAAAAAAGTGTAAGACCCTGATGAAAGAAATTGAAGGAAACACAAATATACAGATACTCTGTGCTCATTAAGTGGAAGAATTAATACTGTTCAAAAGTCCATATTACCCAAAGCAATCTACATATTCATTGCAATCCCTACCAAAATTCACTGAACTAGAAAAATTAATTCTATAATTTATACAGATCCACAAAAGATCCTGAATAGCCAAACCAATCTTGAGAAAGAAGAACAAAGCTGGAAGAATCATGTTTCCTGATTTCAAACTATAATACAAAGCTATAGTAATCAAAACAGTATGTTACTGGCATAAAAACAGACACATATATCAATGGAACAGAATTTAGAGCCTGGAAATAAATCCAGACATATATGGAAAATTAATTTGTGACAAAGGAGCCAAAAACATACAATAGAAGTGACAGTCTCTTTAATGAATAGTTCTGGGAAAACTGGACAGCCACATGCAAGATAATGAAACTAGACAACTATCTTCCATAACACATAAAAGTTAACTCAAAATGGATTAAAAACTTGAATATAAGACCTGAAACCATAAAATTCCTATCAGACAACATAGGTGACAAGCTCCTTGTCAGTCAGCAATGAGTTTGTGAATCTGCTGCCAAAGGCAAGGGAAACAAATGTAAAAATAAATAGGATCACATTAAAGTAAAGATTCTGCACAACAAAGGAAACCATCATGAAAAGGAAAAGGCAACTCAATGAATAGTAGAAGATATTTTCAAATCACAAGAAAATAAATTTTTGTTTTTTAAGCCCCTTAGTCTGTGGCACTTTGTTATGGCAGCCCTAGAAAACCAATACAATGACTAAAAGCTTGACTCTTATTTTATTCTTGGCCTGTTCCTTTGATTGTCTACTTTGATACCTGACAACCTAGCTCTCTAGCAGGTATGAACTTTTGAGATTCTCTAATAGAGACTGAGGTAAATAAGCCTTTATTGACAGGTTTTATGTTTATTTGGGTATGAAATTGGGGTATTTTTATGTTCATTGTAACTATAGATATGACAGGCTCAATTTTCTCTAGTGTGCTTATTTTTGTCTCCACTGTTTTCTTTGTATTTCCCTAGAAATTCCTTCTTAAATAAAGTCTATGTCTTGCAGTTCTTTCATCTGTAATCCACTTTTTCTATACTGGAACCCTGTGATGTGCTGCTAACTGATGAGAAGAGGGAAGATTCTGAAGGGCCCCCACCAGTAAGATGGTGAACTTCCGGCTTCTCTTCCTGGTCCTCAGTTCCTGACGGCGCCACCTAAAGACCAATCACCTCTCTACCCATCCCAATCCCAGCACCTAGCCAATAGCCACCAGCCTCGTAGAAGTAACACCGCAATCATCCCATGCCCCTTCCTATATCACCCAGCACCTTTCCCCAATAAAGCGGAATTCTCCGGTGAATTGCTGCTGTGTGTCGTTCCCTTCCTTTCATTGGTGCTGAAACCCGGGAGACAGGACACCCCAACTGGGCCCCATCTTCCCCCCGACACCAGCAGCAGCTTGCCCTCGTCCTCTTTTTCCGGCGCTGGCTTCTCACACTCACCACTCCTCTTTGGCCTTTAAGTAAGTTTTCCCCCAGAGTGGGCCACTCTTCCCCGAGCTATCGCAGTGCCATTGACCGTGATCGTCCGGCAAGGCCCTGACCGTTGGGGACAAAGAAGGAACTCTCCCCGCCTCCAGCCTTCACACCTGCTGCAGACCCTCAGGCCCCCCTCCAACAGCCATAAATTGCCACCTCCGGCCTTCACGGCTGCAGCAGACCATTAGGACCCCTCCAACAGCCATAAATTTCCGCCTCCAGCCTTCACAGCTGCTGCAGACCCTCAGGCCCACCCTCCAACAGCCATAAACGAGGTGACTCCTTTGTGGATGAGAACGCTCCCTTTTCCACTTCCCTCTTCCATTCTAGCTGCCTAAATCTGTTCCGTCCGCCGAAAATTCCTAGTACTAGGTACCTCGTACTCTGGCACTCTGCCTTCTTAGAGAAGTCTGTGTGATGACCCACACTTCCTAAGAAACCGACTCGTATACGAGTTTCCGCAGACCACTAAGGATCATCGGGGGTGCCCTTTGTCTCCTTGCGGTCTGTTCCCAGTCTGAGGATCTCCGCTCATCTTCCCCTGTTTGTCTCCTTCTCTGTCCTTTAGCCATGGGAGCCTTCTCATCCCTCCCTGAAAGTTCACCTCTTGAATGCCTGCTCAAGTATCTAGCCACCCTCTCCCTGATGCCTGATATAAAACCAAAACTTCTCCGCAAATACTGCTCCCAAGATTGGCCGACATAGCCCATAAACAATAACAACCAATGGCCCGCAGGGGGAACTCTTGATACTAACATCACTCACGATCTCTTTAACTACTGCCAGCACCAGAAAAACTGGAAGGAGATTCCCTATACCAAAGCTTTCCGCCTCCTCCCACCGCCCCCCCCAAGTTCTCCTAGCCTGCAAGCCCTCTCCCCCACAAAAGCCTCCTGTTCACTCCCTTTCCCTTCCTCTCCTACAACCCCTCCCCCTTCCTCCACCACCATCTCCTCCCCCTCCTCAATCCCCTTGCAGTTCAAGCCTGAGCCTTTCAGCCCCCCTCTAAGTTCCAAGAGCCTCCTCTGTCTTTGCCCCCATCAACTGTTTCTCCCCCACAGACTGAGCAAGAACCCTTCAGTCCTCCTCAGACTCGGTCCCGAGGGCCTCCCAAAATTATCGCCCCCCCCCCCAAGAAATAGCAGGATCTGAAAGCATCGTGCGCTTTCACGTCCCTTTCTCCTTAGGAGATTTAGCCCAACTTGAGAAATGCCTAAGTTCCTTTTCCACTGATCCCACAACATATATCAGAGAGTTTCAATAGACCCTCCAGTCATACAGCCTCACACATCATGACATTTTCATGCTCCTAGCCAATACCCTCCCTCCTGAAGAGCATAGACGAGTTTGGGACTTCGCCCAAATGCACGCCACCGAAACCCACAGGACTGACCCTACCTATCCCCCTGGCCCCACAGCTGTCCCAGAACAAGACCCACACTGAGATTATAACACCACCGTGAGTCTCCGTTCTCAAAATATCTTCACCTGCTGCTTAATAGCAGGTCTGAAAAAAGCAGCTCGTAAATAGTCAATTTTCAAAAGCTCCCTCCGAGTTCTTAGACAGACTCACTCAAGCCCTATTACACTATAGCAGCCTGGACCCAGAAACGCCTGATGGGAGACATGTCCTTATGACATACTTCCTAGCTCAAAGCTACCCTGACATTAAAGCTAAACTCAAAAAGTTAGAACAGGGTCCCGCTACCCCGCAGACTGAGATCCTAACAGTGGCCTTTAAAGTCTTCCTCCTAGATACAGGAGCCACCTTCTCAGTCTTGCGGGAATACCGGGGCCCTACCACGCCTGCCATTACTCCTATAGTCGGGGTAGGAGGTAAACAGATTTTCCCATCAAACCGCCCTCCCTTTTATGCACAATCCAAGACAATCCCATACTTTTCTCCCACTCCTTCCTGGTTATGCCCCAGTGTCCCATCCCCTTACTAAGATGGGACATCCTTTCTCTCCTCCATGTTTCCATAACTATATCCACTCCCACAGCCCCCAGAACTCCCTTTCTAATGGCCCTCATAGCTGACAATCCCCCTCTACCCAATGAAAGCTCCAATTACGCCCTCATACACCCTGTATATCCCAGAGTTTGGGACATTACAAGCCCCTCCGTAGCTCTATGTCCTCCTGCTTCTATCAAATTACGTGACCCCTCTCAGTATATCAGTCAGGCCCAATACCCCCTAACCACTTCAGCCCTCATAGGCCTCCAACCCATCATTCAAGATCCTTTAAACAAAAATTACCTCAGAACCACTCACTCCCCATTTAATACCCCCATGTTAGCTGTTAAAAAAAACCAACAGATCTTTCCGCCTCGTCCAAGACCTTCGCCTCATCAACATGGCCATCGTCCCTATCCATCCCTTTCTCCCAAATCTATACACCCTTTTATCGCTGCCCTGCCTTAGCCTCTCGAGACCCCTCCTCCCAAGATTTTTTTGCCTTCACCTGGATGGACCCATACACAAGACATTCTGAACAACTCACTTGGATAGTTTTGCCACAAAGCTTCCGAGTCCACCTTATTACAATACGTGGACGATCTTCTACTCTGCAGTCCCTCGTAAGAACAGTCTCAACTTGACACTGCCTCCCTACTTAACCTTCTAGCTTCCAGAGGTTACCGAGTATTCCCTGTCAAAGCTCAAATCTCTTCCCCTTCTGTCACTTACCTCCAATTTCTTCTATCTCAACAAAGAAAGTCCATTACCTTAGACAGAAAACGGCTCCTCTGTGACCTGCCCGTTCCCAAAACCAAGACAGAAATCCTTTCCTTTCTAGGCCTGGCTAAGTATTTTAGAGCGTAAATCTCTAACTTCTCCCTGTTGGCAAGACCCCTATACAACCTCAGCAAGGGCCCCCCTGAAGAACCATTATCCTCCTCACCCTGACACTCCTTCATTAAGCTCCGTCGAGCCCTTGTGGAAGCTCCAGCTCTCCATCTTCCTGATATATCGAAGCCCTTCTCATTATACATTCATGAGAAGTCCAGTCAAGCAATAAGAGTCCTAGGCCAATATTATAGCCCATCCTTTGCCCCAGTAGCTTATCCTTCCAAGCAATTAGACCCCACAGTTCGGGGATGGGCCCCCTGCCTATGGGCATTAGCCGCTGGACAGCTCTTGCAGAAAGAAGCTCATAAACTGACATTCAGGGTGCCCCTTACCATTCTGTCCCCACATCACCTAAAAGATCTCTTAACCTACAAAAGTTTACAGACTCTCCCTCCCTCCAGACTCCTGACCTTACTGTCCTCTTTCCTCCAAAATCCCATCCACCCCCTTTGCCATCCATACCCGAATCATGACTTTTTCCTCCTTTACCGCTCTCTTGCTTTTTCTCCTCATTCCTATTGTCTTCCCCGCCACCTCAGCCTCCTTTGTATGGTGATTCAAAGTAAGACAGACTTACACGCAGCGTCAAACAAATTTACTGCCCTCATTGCCACATCAGACTGCCCTCTGAAAGGCTGCTCCGAGCCTTTATACCTCCACTTTCCTCCCTCCACCGAAGTGTGCACTAGCAGCTACCTTTATTCTCCCTACCTCTGCTTCCTCTATGACCAAAGACAAGCCTATTGCAGGCGATGACAAGACACCTATGGGGGATATCCCTACTGGTCTTATGCCATTCACTACATGAGTAACTCCCAGTACCCACAGTATTACTTCTCCAACCATTTCATGAAATACCCCAACGGCTCATTCTCCTTATCAATCCCAGATCCCTGGGACACTCGATGGGCCGCCGGGGTCACAGCCTCAGTTTACTAAGGGGGGTCCTCGACCCCCCACAGTACCCTTCATATTTCTCAAGAGTATACTCCCTCTCACTCCCAGATCTCTCAAGTTGCATCAGATATCGGACATTCCAAAAAAGTCATTATCCAAACTCTTGACGGCACTTCTTCATCTTCTTATTACTCCTACTCTTGGTTACAGCTTATTCAAGACACCACCATCTTTCTCAACCACACCCTCCACACCGCCAATTGTTTCTTGTGCGCATCACTACAGCACCCATTGCTGGCCACCGTGCCCCTTAATATTTCCTACTACTACTTCCATGAAGAAGAACAACCCCTCCACCCTCTGGCAGACATACCCTATGGGAACCAGAATACGCAGATAATCTCACCATCCACCACTGTGTAGGCCCAGCTCCACCCCCCTCCAGAGCACTTCACTGCCTCTCTATCTACAGCCCTACCTCTGGCTCTAAGACTTTCACTCAACCGGGACACTTCTTTTAGTGTAATGGCAGTCTTTTCAACTCACTGCCTCCCAGCTCCGATATACCCTGCATTCTCGTCACCCTAATCCCACAGCTTACACTTTACAGTATGGCAGAATTTCTTGAGCTCCAACCTCCCTTGCCCTCACGCACAAAATGGGCTGCTTTCCTTCCCATCATGGTCGGTATCTCTTTGACCACCTCAGCCATTGGGGCAGGGTTTTCAGGAGGAGCCTTGAGTCACTCTCTGTGGGCAATTAGAGATCTCAACACCAAACTTGAGGGAGCCCTGACATCCACTGCCAATTCACTGGCCTCTCTCCAAAGACAGGTCACTTCGCTAGCTAAGGTCACCCTTCAAAACCGGCGGGCCTTAGATCTGCTTACAGCCGAGAAGGGCAGCACCTGTGTCTTCCTTCGAGAAGAGTGCTGCTATCACATCAATGAATCCGGCATTGTAGAAACTGACATTACCAAACTCACCGACCTTGCCTCCAGCCTCCACTCTGCTTCCTATTCCAACCCATTCTCTTCAATACTAACAACCCCCTCCTTACCTGGCTGTGGCCCATTGCAGGCCCCATAATAATCATTCTTCTCGCCTGTCTCTTCTTACCCTGTATAATAAAGATCATCAAATCCCAAGTTGGAAAAATCTCTAATCAAACTTTCAACCAGCTTTTACTCAGAAACTATCAGCTTCTGGCCACAGAAGATCTCTCACCCTCACGTGGCCTCCCCACCACATGCTGAGATGGACCCCTCTCTCTGCTAGAAACTGTTCCTGGAAACAATGGCCGCAGACACCTGGCTTCTGGCACCCATATCCTCTTAGCACCATTGCAATCAACAAGTCCTCGACCTATAGTTACAAGGAACCTTCATTGATTTCCAACCTGAAGAAGTCCACATCTACTCATCCTTACTGTGGGGAGTCCTATCAACCCTTTTCCCCCAATCCTCAAGCCCTCACTCCCTTCTCTGCCCCCGTTCAGCAGGAAGCAGTCAGAGAGAAAGCAATATCCACAACCCCATAGAGGAGAAAGGGGGGAATGAAGGGCCCCCACCAGTAAGATGGTGAACTTCCGGCTTCTCTTCCGGGTCCGCAGTTCCTGACGGCGCCACCTAAAGACCAATCACCTCTCTCCCCCCTCCCAATCCCAGCACCTAGCCAATAGCCACCAGCCCCGTAGAAGTAACACCACAATCACCCCATGCCCCTTCCTATATAACCCAGCACCTTTCCCCAATAAAGCGGAATTCTCCGGTGAATTGCTGCTGTGTGTCACTCCCTTCCTTTCAGATTCTATAGTCTTATGATTAAATCTCAAGTTTTTTAGTTGATTCCAACCCCTGGGATATCTACATCCTTAAAAGTTTTTAAGACTATTTTTCTTCCCTTATGTGAGTTAGGATGTCTAGAATGGATTGGAGTTATCTAACAGCCCTTCTCCTAGATCAAATTAGACTTTGATAAAGTAGTTTCCCTTCAGGGTGGGCCTTTTTTATATTCTATGAGTATATTTCTAAATGATTAAGTTCATTTCCACCCTCCATAAAGCATGAAGGAATTTTTCTGATATGCACCATGAGAAATTGGTGAGGGTCCTGATAGTAAAACTCACTAAAAGGGGACAAACTGGGCCATTAGGAGTTTAAACTCTCAAACTATTCCACACCCATTCTCCAGTTATATGTCAATTACCACTTAATTATTCCTATTAGTTACTGGTCCCAACAGTTTATGTTCCCTATGAGCTCTTATTCTCTGTATCCAATGATATCTCCAGTTTTCAGAAACTTAGGTTGCTCCATAATGTCAATTCTTTGTAAATATAACTTCTTAGATATTATTGACTTTCAGTTTATTTAGTGTTTTTCTAGTGACAACTTCCATGTTCTATGTATTAGAGAAGAAACCATAATTCTCTCTCTCCTTCCTCTTTAAAAGATAATTTTGCACTTCATAGAAGTCTAAGTTTTTTTTTTTAATACTTTAAATATTTTATTCCACTATCTTCTTGCTTATATGGTTTCTGGTGTAGTCCACTATTATTCTTGCACTTGTTCCTTATACGTAAGGAATATTTTAGTCTCTGCCTTATTTCTACCATATCTGAATCTGTTTCTGAGGCTTATTTCATCTCTTCATACTGTATTTTTTTTCTGGATTTTCAGAATGTCTTGTAATTTTGGTTGAAAACTAGAAATACTGAGTAATAGTAACTGAGTTAAACAGGACTCTGGTGCTACAATTTATATTAATCTTGCTAGAAGATGGTTCTTTTTAAATATCTTGTAGCTTTTGTGCCAGAGAGTTCAAATTAGTCTAGTTTCCTTGTTTTTGCCTTTCCTTTTAACTTTGGCCATCCTTAAGTATTCCTGCTCAGGTGGGGTCTGTCTTGCATCCCTTTAAGCTATAGTCCACTACTATTACAATAGAGCCTTTTTGATATGTTCATAAGATATCTAATAATGGGATTATTATATAGTCTTCCAAATAAACGTCAGTCTATTAGTGGGCCTGTATCACTGCCCTGTGATGTTCACAAGTGTTCTTGTATAGCTCCCTCCTTCTCCTTAGGTGAGAAATGGAAGCCAAAAGGAGTTGGAAGGAGTGTAATGACCTTTCCAATTCATCTGGGATAAGGCTATCACTAAGTATTTGGCCCTGGAGGATAGTCCTATATTATAGAGAAGACACTGGGCATATATAACAAAGGACGACTATTTTCTTTTCCTTGGCAAAGCCATGAAGGGATATTTCTCAGATTTAATCATAAGAACCTGACAGGATTCTTGGAGGTAATGCCCAAAAATGTGTGAGCGCACCCTAACACTGAGGCCTTCAGGAGTTTCTCATTCCCAGTCTAGTTCACACTTAGCCTACATCACTTTGTCAAAATTACCATTTAAATGTATTTACCAGTTTATGGATCATGAAGTTTCTGTTCCAGGTAAGAAGTTTGTGATTCTAAATTCACTTGTTTGTTCAGGTTTCAGGGAAGTAGTTTGCCCTGCATTCTCATTTCTCTAATGAAAAAATAAAATCTTTGAATTTCAGTTTTTCCTTGTTGGAAACTTTTTGTTTCCAGTTTTATTCTTGTTGTAAGGAGGTAAATGATTTCTTTCAAACTGTTTACATGTTGAAGGTGAAACTTAAAGTATCATATACATTTTTTGTAATACTTTTACATTCTACAGACTTCTAGAGACAGGTTTTTATTATTACTCAATACTTTAAAGGTGTTGCTCCACTGAATTATTACTTACATGGTTTCTGCTGAGAAATCTAGTCTTCATTATCTTTATTCTTCTATATAGAGTATGTCATTTTATCTTGCTGCTATAAAAAATATTTTCTTTGCCAATGGTCTTTAGAATATCAATTATGGCCTGACTTCATGTACGTTTCTTTGTGTTCTGGTGTTTGTGATTCATTGAATTTCTTGGATTTTTGGTTTTATAGCTGTCATCAAATTTAGATAGTTATCAGCAATTATTTCCTCAAATATATATTCTGTCTCTCCCTCTCTGCCCTCTTTACTGCTCTAGCTAGACACATATTTTGAGCTATTTGAAGTTGTCTCTCACCTCATTGTGTTTTTATCATTTGATTTTGACTATTTTTGCTCTCTGTGTTTCATCTTATCACTATCTTAAAATCCACTAATATTCATCACTGCAGTGTTTAATATGCCATTAATCCTATCCATTTTGTTTTTTATTTTAAATGTTGTTTGCATCTCTGGAAATTCATCTAGAGATTGGAACTCTGAATATTAAGCTGGGGCAATTTGAGGTCTCACCTTGCTTGTCTCTGTGTCTATCATCTTTATCATATGATGCCCTTCATCTTGAAAACCATGATTCAACATATTTTACTTGCCTTTGTTATTAGTTTTATTTAGTATGAAGAGTAAATCTGGTCTCTTTTATTCCATCTTGTCCAAAATTAAAAATTATTGTTGACATCTTAATTTTAATTATTGTGTTTTCAGTCTTATATTTCCCCATTTGATTCCTTATGTAACTTCTTAAAAATATTAATCACACTTATTTTAAAGTGTTTTCTATGGCTAGTTCCCAAAATGGCTTTCAATGATTCTTCCTGGCATTCACATATTTCTGTAGCTCCTCCAACATAGAAAAGTGGCTTATAAGCTAACCAACAGCATAATTTAGAAATCATTGTATTTGACTTCTAATGCTCAGCCTTCCTCTATTTCATATGACACATTTAGGGTAAATGTAGTTGCCATGATGTAAAGACACTCACACAATCTATGGAGAGATTCATGAGGTGAGGTTATGCAGTCTCTGCCAAATCTAGCACTAACTAACAAGCATGTGAGTGAACCACCCTGAAAAGAGATCATTAGTCTCAGTCAAATCTTAAGATGATAACAGCCCTGGCTAAAATCTTGACTAAAACTCATGACCTTGGCAAAATCCTTCTAATTAGCCAATGCCCAGATTTCTGTCCCAGCAAGATTGTGTAAGATACTAAATTTCTTTTTTTAATAGTTTGCTGCATTCTTGGGGTAATTTGTTATGCAGAAATAGATAACATATGTATCAGTATTTCATTCTCATATGGGTTTTCTTCTGTTTTTGAGTTGTTTTTTCTTGTCTTCTCAGAATGAGTAAATTTTGGTAATATCTTGAGAGTCTGTATGGTTTTATTTTCTTCCATGTATGTTTTTTTTGTTTCTGGCTCATAAGCAGGGTTAAATAGATCACTAATCAGAATTTGAAATGATTCAAAGTTGTACTTTAATCTTTTTGAGTTATTCTATTTCTGTGTCATGCCTACATCCAGGGCGCAGCCTGGGAAATCACAGCTGAAAGTGTGAGATGTTTACTAAGGCTTATCCAGCTTGGTAAACCCTGAACTCATTTTTTGTTATAATAGTTCTGTAAGACTTCAAGGGACTCTGTTTCACTTTTCTGATTCTCACTTATGAATCAGCATATGCCTTGAAGGGAGAAATCAATGCTGAGTGCTAGGCAATATATTGGTTTTCTCTTTACTCTGGCACCTTGTCATGTCAATTTTTTTGAGTGTGGCATCTCTTCAATTCACTGATATAAAGTATTTCTTTATCATGCCCATATTTTCTGGTCAATCTCATCAGGAAGTTTTGTCTGTTGCAAACTAATCTATTATTATAGAAATAAGAAATATCTTCATTTATGTTTAGTCTTTATATTTTGTTTTTAAAAGTTTTACCATGTAATCTGTTGCCTTTGGATTCAGGTGTGTAATCTTTCAGTAATTTGATAGTTTATAATCTTGTCTCATAATTACCTTTATGATGCAGGTATTCTCTAGGTTGATTGTGGCAGTAATTACATGAATCAGTCAAAATTTACAGAAATGTGCACCTCAGAAGGGTTAATTTTAACATATATAAATATGAACCAATAAACCTTACTTTAAAAAAATAATAAAATTCAATATAGATGGAAAATATGCATTGTAGTATTATATTTATAGTATAATATTTTTGTTTATAAAAAATCATACCTTTTGGTATTTGTATATACAGATAAAAAATATGAAGAAATATGTCAAACACACCTTGGGCTCAAATAGTAATTATGAAAAGTGAAAATGTGACTGAACATTTAAAAATTATATATGTACACTTCTAAATATTTTTATAATAAGTACTACATTACATTGATTTGACCAACATAATGTCCAAATGACACTGTCCTCATTTTAGGCCTAAACCTTACCAAAATCCTGGTAGCTTCTGGTTTTGCATTCTTGGATCCCAGTCACTATGCTGTAGAATGTCCAGAAAAGATAAGTGAATGAATAGAGTCTACGAGAGAGTTCTGTACATTTCAAAAGTATCTTGGAGTTTCTAGCTTCATTAAAGTTCCCAGCTCAATGCAGATACATGGACAAATACAGCCAATATTTTGGAAATAGAAAAGCTCCTGAACTGACTCTTACCTTAATTCTTAATCCACAGAATTATCAGAAATAATAACTTGTCATACTTTAAGACAATAAATGACCTCATGGCACTTGCTTTTTTATGGGTTTTATGCATTTTATAAAGAGAAATAAGAAAAATATATTACAATTTTCATATAGCAGTAAGTTTAAAGGAAAAGTATTAATATTGGGCAAAGGCTTAGAAATGTGAGAGGAGCACAATTTTAAGTATAACAGCCAGAGAAAGCCTCAATAAGAAGGTGGCTTTGAATCAAGACTTGAAATAAGTGAGAAAGTGAGTTATGTTGATCTATGGAAGTGCATTGTCTCATATGTTACTAAAAGGACTTTGGTTTTACTCTAATATTGGGATGTGATGGAGAATTTTGAGCAGAGTTATGACATAATTCAGTTTAGTGTAATCAGCTCTTTTCTTCAAAGTCTTTAAGGAACTCAGGATTCTTATATCTCCTTCAGCACTGGCATCATCAACATGACCAAAGTTGGGTAACCGCCATAGTACGACTTTATGCAGCAAGTGGTAATCAAACTTGACTGCAAGAAAGGTTGGACAGTCATGTACCCAGCATCAGTTCTATTACTATGAAAGAAAAGGAGGGCAGCTAGCAATCTTTTCCATAAGAATCATTAATGCATACATGGCAACTTATGCCACAATACCACATGAGATCAGCAAGGGAGTCAGTGTGAGATCCATGAAGATAATATAAGGGAGATCATATCAGAAAGATTCTACATCCCGGTGATCATCAAAGTGTGATGAATCACTGACATGGAATCTTAATAACATCCTGAAAAAGAATAGATGGTATAAATTGATACTTTTTGATACTTGTCACAAATATACCACCTCCTTATAATAACGGTATTATGGTAAATCTACTGTATGGAAATCAAGAACATATTAAGCAGGGATAGCCTATATTTGGATTTGTTAGTTCCACCATGGGTGGGTGATGGGTATGTAATGTTCAGGTGAACTTTGAATAGAGAATTTAGAGTAAGATAATATGAGTGCTAAATTAAAGAACTTGCACCAAACTTTGGAGTACAGGAAGACCTTGGAATCGTATCTTTCTATGTTAGCTATTGGTCTGATAACAACCTTGGAAATAAACCATGGTGTTCTTTAATCCATACTGCCTCACCTATTATTCTCCATACTGGAAAGCTCCGAGGAATAGCTAAGCTCATTCCCTTGATGGCTATAATGAAATTAAAATTATAAAATTAATTAGGTGATTTATAATTGTGCATGCCTGTTGATGTAATTGTTCTCTGCACTTGCTGTGAACAAAAATGAACAAGCTAAAAAGTCTAAGACAGGAAGTGAGGGGGTAGATCAACGTATTTTCCTCTTAAGCAGAGCAGACTATAACTCTTTATCTTCCATTAGCAATTTTCGTGGAAATCTGGGTTTATTTCACTCTCACATTTGCTTGTTTTTTAGATCTCAACACTTACACTAGGATCCTTTCACTTTGGAGAGCAGTTTTGGCTGTTCACTTGTACACCAAAGCCATGGCTGGGAGCTACCCTGTAGCAAAGCAGTGGAACCTTCTGAGTCTAGCTGTTCTAAACAATTTTTAAAATTATTTTGATAATTGCTCCATTTATTACTCTTAATTTTTTATTTGTTTACTCTAAGCATGTAGCTTATTTGGGGTTTATTTGAAAATAATTACTATTCTAACATTTTGGGTTATTTTTCTTGGTCCTTTTCTCAATAAATTTTGTGCCATCTCCTTTGTATCTTTTAATAATCTCTCCAAAATTTGATCTGCAAAAGAGATTCTTTCTGGTTCCTAAGAACTGTTATGTTTTATTAATTGCTTTAAATATTTTTTTTATCATAATGAAGGGGAGTGTTGAGAGATTAAGCATCAAAGCATCACTAGATTTGGATCTTGGGTCTACCATTTAATAAATTGTGATCTTTGGAAAATTATTTAATCATTTTATGTCTCAGTTTCTTCAGTTCTAGAACATGATAATATTCACTCTTCCAGGAGCATGATTTTGAGGATTATGTGAGATAAGTAGCCTTATCCCTAGTATGTAATAAGTATTCACTACATGCACTGTGGTAGGAAACCAAGGAGGCAAAGTTTCTATCTGTTGAGGCTTCAGGAATGTAAAAGAATCACAAGGTGCGTGGGTTCTTGAGATTGAAACAATGTAACCATGTATCCCGCTCCCCACCCACCCCACACCCACACAGGGACTCAGTAGTATGGAACTTTCTGATCATAGTTACGGAAGTCCATTAGTTTATAATAAGGTATCCAGGTAACCTTTACAGAGATAGATTAAAATAAAACTAGAATCCTTAATACACCTATAGTGACCTAATAGCTCCCACTGCAATGGTTCCTGGGTGCTCTCTCCCCCATAACCTTGTAGTGAATGTATAAAAGGCATGCCCCTGCTGCCCTCGGGGTTCAGCCTTTGGATAGGAATCCACTGAGCCAATGACGGAACTAATAAATGCTGCTCACCAAATGTCTCCGTGTCCCATCTCCTTGTTCATAGTTCCCATGGTTCCTTCAAATGTACGTCATTGTTTATTTTTATTATTGTTAAGATTTATACTACAGATGTTTTCTTTAAAAAAAAAGCCAGAAACTAGCTTATTTTCTACTCTATATTTTTTAAATTTGTAGTGTGCCAGTAAGGAAGTTCAATAATCAATTTGCTAACATACGTAGATGAATTAGAAATATGTAGAAAGAAACTGTGTAGATGACTACTTCAGATAGGTCTGCTGAACTTGCTGTGTCATGAGAGTAGTTAAATAAAGGATATTAAAAACAGGTTACTTGTTATGTACAACCATCTGAAGCCAAAAATCAACTTATTGGAAACACACACACACACATCAGAAGAAATTGGGCAAAATTGTAGTTTGAGACCACCAAATGAAATTATAATTGTGCTAAGGTCAGAAATATCAAAACCTGCAGCTCTGTCCCAAGCTATCTATTGAGCTACAAACAAGCAGTTGGTTGAAAAATATTTGTATATTACTTTTAAAACAAAAGAGGTCTTATCAGTTTTTCAATCTTTTTCTCTTCAGACATTATTATTTCATAATTTCACAATTAACATTTTTTATTGAACTATAGTTGATATACAATCTTATATTGGTTTCAGGTACACAACACAGTGGTCCCACAGTTACTCCTTGACCTTGTTTATGGTGGAAAAACCTGACTTCAATCTTACATTTTATCTCATATTTATTATAATAAAAACACAGTTTATAATAAAATACTCAATATTATTGCCTTCATCATGAGATTAATAGCTAGGATAAATTTGTGTGTAGGTCTGTGTGTGCATAGGCTTTATTCAGATTTGTATCAGTGTGTATTTGAAAAGTATATATATCCTTTTTTCTTCATAGAAAATAGGTTTATTACTTTTCATGCATTCTGAGGACTATTGTTAGGATATTAATAAAGTCTAGACACATGACCACCACACACTAATTTTTTTGTTTGTTTCCAAACACTTATTTTATTAAACAGGGACTGAGGAGATAAAGTGTTTTAATAAAACCACAGCATGTTTTGTCAACTTACTCTTTTTTTTTCATTGTTTCTCTTTATACATTCTAACCTATGTAGCTTTCATTTGTGATGCTGTCTTCATTTAAATTATTTCTAAGGGAACATTTTTATTGTAGTAAAAATCATAAACTCAGTCAAAGATATGTAGATAGATTAAAATAAAAGGTATGGTCATAAAGAAGAGGGTAAATCTCATCAAGGTGTGTTTTTACAACATGGCAATCCTCTTTTAAGCAAACTAACTTTCAGTTTCAACTTCATGTTAATAATTATCTACACACAAACATCACAAAGTAAGGTAAAGTCTTCAAACTACAATATGCTACACAATGCATTCTCCTTGGCTTAGACATTATTATCTACATGTGTGGTTCAACAGGATATAACAGTTTATAGTTTTATGAAAAAGAGGTGTCCTTCTATGGGCTGCAAGAATGCATGAAGAAGAAATGTAAGATAGGTACTATCTTATTCCTATAGGATGAACTTTTCTACACCTTTTATAAGGCAAATTAGTATTTTAAGCCATCTTGCTGCATTTGATATATAAAAATAAAGTGGTTCTAATCTTTTGGGATATATATGATTGTGCTGATTTTTATAAATGAGTAAGAATATATGTATCAGTTATCTACAAGTGTTTATTAAGCAATGCTTGTGAGCTACCATAGTAGTGGTTACCACACAAAAGTTTCAATTTATTCTCCTAACTGAACTTTCAGTAATATTGAAGAACAACTCAGTGACAAGTTTCTAAAATTATACAGACACACACACACACATACACATATATAAAGGTATATGTATATATATGTATACTATTAAGCTGCCTCATATAATTCTGCTGTTCAAGCATTTAAAATGTCTTGTTTAAAGTACTATTTTAAATATCCAGAACTCAGCTATTTTTCAAAGATATCTAATTGGAACAAAAATGAGAATTTAAAAACAAGAAATAAACACAATAAAAGAGAATAACATGAAATACATCATTGAACAACAAAAAATTATGTTGCAAAGTCTAAAACTCATACACTTTGATTATAGAAGGTTTCTTCTATAATAGAGCATGATTTTTCTCTCAACCATTTGATAAGTTTTAAATTTGCATTGTGTGGAACTTACTTGAATCTTGATTAGACAATACAATTTGTAATAATAGAAGAAATCAAATATTATCCAGGTCTGAGATAATGTTCAAAATTTTTCTTAATGTTGTGGAGCTTGGTATGTGACTTTTTAATCTTATCTATTAGAAATATAGTGCAAATTTATGGTTGAAATGATACATCCATAACTGTCTTGGTTTGCTTAAATTTGATTAAATAAATAAAGTTAATCAAATAAGACTAAATTTATTCCAAAGTATTTGTTTGAAGGTATTCTAAGTGGGATTATTTTTCTTTATTTGCTTTTTGTATTGTTCATTTCTGTATATGAAAATGCAACTGATTTTTGTATCTTAATTTTGTATCATGAAACTTTTCTGAATTTTCCTATTATCTTTTATAGATATTTTGGAGATTCTTTGAGATTATATACATATGCATGTATATATAGTTTATATCTGCTGAAAAGGCATACAAAAAAGACTAAGCCAGGAATATTGAGCATCTCTAGTATCCAGATTATAGCCTTGAAATACAATTTTTCATTAGATGAAAGCAGGACTTTTTTTTGAGAAATGACTGAAACAAGGGCTTGGATGGGATATATATGATATTCTTAGAATATCTAGTCTAAAGACATAATGAGTGATAGGTATATACAAAAGAATGAAGTTGGACTCTTACCTTGCCATATATCAAATTAAACTCAAAATGAAATAAAGGGTTAAATGTAAGAGCTAAAATTTACAATACTTAGAAGAAAACAGGATTTTTGGTTTTCAAATGATTCCTAGATATGACACCAAAAGCACAAGTAATAAAAGAGGAAGCAGAAATATTACACTTCATCAAAATTTAAAACTTTTGTGCTTCAAAAATCACTATAGAAGAGGTGAAAAGACAATGCATATTTGCATTGCAAATCATCTATTTGTAAGAAATATTTGCAAATTTTAGATTTAAAAAGTGACTTGTATATAGAATATATAAAAGAACTCTTACAACTTAATAATAAAAAGAAAAATGACTCAGTTTTAAAAAATGGACAAAGGACCTGAATAGATATTTCTCTAAAATGATCAGTGTACCCATGAACAATGTTCAACATCATTGGTCATCAATAAAATGCAAATCAAAATCACAATGAGATACAATTTCACTTGCATTATAATGCAGACAATTAAAAAAATAACAACACCCAAAACCAAAAATAACAAGTGTGCTTAAAGATCTGAAGAAATTGGCACACTTATACACTGCTGGTGGGAATGTAAAATGGTTCAACTGCTGTGAAAAACACTTTAAGTGGATGAATTTTCTGACATGTAAATCATATCTCAATAAAGCTGTTAAAACCAGATGATGAGAAAGCTATCAAAAACTTCTAGAATTATTTCAGACTCAGCATCAAATTTAGTCTCCCACTTGCCAAACATAAATAGATCATTAAGATAAAGTATTATAATATGATGGCTGGATATGTCAATACAAAAATAAATTCCATATTGAACATAGACTTAATCATGGAGGCTAACAGTGAATTACCTAGAAAATAATATAGGAGAAGATCTGGATTAACTAGTGATAGGAGAAGAACTATTTACATTACATGGGAAGCCCTAAATATAAGTGAAAAACATTGATAAATTGGAATGTATTGAAATTAAGATGCTCTAGTCATCACAGGACCCAAGAAAGTGAAAATGTAAACAAAGATATTTGCAGCATATATAACTGAAAAAGCCTAGAATTCAGTATATATATACATATATATGTCAAAGAAGTTTATGAATCTATAAAAAAAAGTAGTCCAACATAAAAAGGAGGAGGTATGAATAATCTCCTCATGAATGAGGATATTCCAATAAACATATGATGTATCATCAATTTCATTTAAATTAGAGAAATACAAAAGTACATTGAGATATTAGTTACAATGTGTTCCAGGACCCCCAGTGGGTGTCTGAAATCATGAATAGTACTAAACCCTATGTATACTTTGTTTTTCTTATACATGCATACATATGGCAAAGTTTAATTTATAAATTAGTACAGTGAAAGATTAGCAACAATAACAAAGTAGAACAATTATAGTAATATACTACAATAATGCTATGCTAATGTGGTCTTTTTCTTAAAGTATCTTATGGTACTGTACTCACCCTTCTTGTGATTATCTGAGATGATAAATAGTCTATGTGATAAGATGAAGTGTGGCGAATGACACAGGCATTGTGACGTACTGTTAGGCTACTGTTGACCATCTGATGATATGTCAGAAGGAGGATCATCTGCTTCCAGACAGCAGTTGATCATGGGTAATTGAAACCATGGAAAGTGAAACCACAGAAAAGTGGGGACCACTGTGTATACTTGCCATAACAGCTGAAATTAAAAAACAAAGAAGCTATCAGAGTATTGAAAATGTGGAGCAAAGAGAACTCTCATATACTGTGGTGAGAGTTTAAACTGATATAGACGTGTTGGGAAAGTTTATAATCACCTGCTAACATTGATGAGATCTAAGGTGTATGGCAGCAACTTCAATTGGCAGAAAGAGATGTACACTAGAATGTTCTTAGCGGCTTTTAATAATAACCAAAAATTGTAAAAAAACACCAAATATCCATAAACAAAAATTGTGGTATACACATGGATATAATTACTACACTTACAAGCAGAGGCATGATCAAAGCTCACATATAAAATATTGAGAGAAACAAATGAGATACTAATTACATGCTGTATGATTGCATTTGCATTAAGTATAAAACACAGTGAAAACTAAATCATATGTTGTAAAACAGATGCTTTGCTGTTAAGAGTAAGGATACTCAAAGATATATTCACCATAACAGGCAGGATTTTTATTTCATATGAAGTAATTTTTTCTGGCAGGAGGGAGCATAAGGATTGTGAGAAAACACAAGTGGGGCTTCTTAGTATTGGCAATGGTTTAATTTTCTGACTTATTTTGTGGTTTCACATGTATTAATGAAATAAGTCAGTGAACTATATATTATAGTTTTTAATGTGTTGTGTGTTATGTACTAATAGATTAAAATAAAACAATTAAGTACAAAACAAATAAAATACATGCAATATTTTTTCTTCAGGACTTTCTTTTAACATGACAGAGAAAAACATAGCTATTTGACCTAGTAATCAAATGTCTTTTTATAATATGTTGGCCATTAATAGAGCATTGGGATTGAAATGCCTACAAAAGTTTAGGGAAGAGGAATGACTACAGGGCAAAAATACAAATGATGCATCTAAATATCCAGGTACCTAAATGTCTCATAATACTTTGGATTCAAGAGTAATATATTAAAAATAAATATTTCTAATTAATGTCTGAAAAATTCTCTTTAATAGTAATATGATGTGAAATTCTGTAAACTGTCCTTTACAAGGAGATCAATTAAAATTAATTGTATGTTAATTTATAGAGGGTGAAAAATATGGGAGAAACATATTTAAACAGCAGTAGCTGATTCTGCAGTCTTTAATTTTCCCAGCAGCAGGTTAATAATTCTTCTTTCCCTTCTCATTGACAAGGATATACCAAATAATTCTTAGCATATGTGTTTAAAATTGAAACATTTCCAGAATATCTCACCTGGCTTTGGTACATCTGCATATTAACAGGTATTCAGAGGTGGAAAGAAGTGGGTTTTAGTTCATTTGCATCTTTCCACAGGGGTGGAGAAGTTCACCTCCATATCAATGGTTAATTACCTGGGCAACAGAGGGCCTATCTGTACCTGAGAGGTGAGGGGGAGGGTCGGTGTTGTGGCTGCTTGAGCAGAAGAGAGAGATGAGCTGGACAGCAGTTTTGTAAGCAGTGAACAAGTTTTAAACTTTATTTCTCCCTTTGAATGATTTTGGTTTTTAGAGGTATTTTGCCCCGGGATTTCCTTTCCCCGGACTTAACAATTGGCGTAGTATTGGCAGGATTCCTGTGAACCCGAAATCTGTCATAATGGGTGCGACCTTTAGGATGGCCGCCCCTAGAAATGATGGGGAGAAGTTGTGCTCACACCGAGGGACATGTGTCTACACTCGTGTGATCATGGAGGTGCCACCACTACTGCTGGCCACACCGACCCCGGCCCATGGCCTGAGCCTAAGGCTGTTGCTTCTGCCACTGCTGCTGCTCTTGTTGCTGGCCAGTGCCTGGCCACAATCATGAAAAAGAGCAGAGGTCCGGTTCACCTTGAAGCAACTGGCTTCTGTGTACCATGTCTTGCTGGCTACAGAGGCCATTGCCAGAACAGCTCCAACCATGGTAGTAACCTCCCATCCCATCGCAGGGTGGGTACGAGACTGGACCCAAAGGCCACAGAGTGGAGTGGCACAGACACCTCAAAAGACAATGTGGGCCCATCAGTGTGGCTTGACTTTCACCTTTGAAGAAGTCAGCCAAGGAGTGCCCTGCATGTTGTGCAGATCAGCAAACCACCAAGAGGAGCCTAGAGCATCTCTCTGCAGTCTATGGTCAGTCACCAGTTACTGAGAGCCATCGAGGTACTCACTTTATTGGACATGCATTGCAAGGATGGGTGCAGCAATTGCAATTAGGAGTAAAATGGATGCGGTCCTGGACATTTCAACACATGGATCAGCGATGGCTGGCTCTTCTGGCACCTTGGAGAAAAGGCCTGGAAGCTGGCCTTCTGTGCATTCCTGTAATATCAGCAAATTGGCCCCCAACAATCACAGTTATTTGCTTCTATGGTCTTTTGTCCTGGATGCAACCCCTGGCTGCAGCTGCCGTGTTATGGCTGGAATGGACAAGCTTTGGACTTAATCTGCATGGGACTTTGAACCTAGCTAAATCCTCTGGCTTGAGAATTATGATTGTGTTGCTGTTGTCAAGAAAATAAGGTTTGAAAAGAGGCTTGACTGTCTAATGTTTGGTAAAAGTCTTGTGAGCAATCTAGCATGACTGTTATGAATGAGTAAACAGGTGTAGAAATGTATTTTGTGCTTAGTGAGATATTGTGCTGTAAAATACGTTTACTTAATCTGCATAGGCTGAATCCTCTGGTTTGAGGATTATCAAGATTTTATTGCCTGTTGCTATTGCATGTTACTAGATTGGTCAAAGAGGGGGATTGAGTAAATTGTAAGGTGAGATTTCTGGAGGGGTGGATTGTGGGTAAAATTGAAACATTTCCAGAATATCTCACCTGGCTTTGGTACATCTGCATATCAACAGGCATCCAGAGGTGGAAAGAATTAGGCTTTAGTGCATCTTTCCTCAGGGGTGGAGAAGTTCGTCTTCATATCAATGGGAAATTACCTGGGCAACAGAGGGCCTATCTGTACGTGAGAGGTGAGGGGGAGGGCCGGTGTTGTGGCTGCTTGAGCAGGAGAGAGAGATGAGCCAGATGGCAGTTTTGTAAACAATAAACAAGTTTTAAACTTTATTTCTCCCTTTGACTGATTTTGGTTTTTAGAGGTATTTTGCCCTGGGATTTCCTTTCCCTGGACTTACACATATTAGTCAAAATTTACAAGAATTTACAAATCTTGTGCAAATGGATTTGATTTCAATGGCAAGAATGGTTGCCCTTAAAGGAAAGTGCTTCCACTACCACACACATGATTTCTTGGAGCGTTGATAATTACTTGCAGTACTCCTTCTCAAAATGTTAGTCCATTTTTTGTTGCAAGGAAGTCAAGATAACATATTTCAGGCTAGTAACCCTGAACTAAGCTCATATCTAGGATGACTAGGGATGTAGGCTTCTTATTCTATCCATCAGTGACTTCTTATATCTAGCCAAAGTTTCCCTCTCTTATTTAGACAGAAATCATCTAATCATATCATTGGATATATATATAAGTACTTATCATTAATTTGTTTTTCTTGGTGAATGCCTACTCTTTTCCTTGTTAAGTTACTGTATCTTTATGGACAGTTCAGGAAACAATCAAAAAAAGTATTTAGATGTCCTTTTTAGAAATACCAATAAAATTGAAGGGAACTATTATTATAATGGATTAAAACTCTGGAGTGAAGTATTTTCCAAAGAAATATCATTAAAAAAATTTGATGACAGCATCACAAAGAGCCAATTTATGAAAGGGAAACCAATACAGGGCAGTGTAGTACTTAAAAGATAACAGGAGCAAGAAGTAACTATTATTATTTGGCCTCATAGCTCATGCAAGTGAAAAGTTACTAGGAGTCACTGTGGATTGGCTGTGTGGAGGGGCCTTTCTGACATAAATTGTGGTCTTTGGAATGAAAATTAAGTAAATGGATATATAAAAATGGTAAAACAGTAGGAGGAATGAGCTCAGTCTTATTCTTTCAATTTCATGTTGCTGATTCCAATAGCCCAAATCAAAGCGAAGCTAGAAGTAATGAAACACTTTAATGCAGTGCCTACTTGTCATCCTACCAGGGCACAGAGAAAAGAGGATAATGGAGTGGTGTGTGCCTAAAGGGGAAATTTGAATTTATCCTATACAGAATGCATAACTGGATCTAAGAGATCACATGATGTCAGTAATTTCTTTCCATCTCTTGGTCTTCTCCTCTGCATAATTTTCAGGAAGATTATCTCTGTGTTGACAGAGTGATTTCTCACTAATTTTCTTCTACTAGTTTATCAATCGATGCAGTCAAAGAATGTCTTTTTCCAATATGCTACAAAAAAACCCTCAGAGAAGACTCTCATTGATTATGCTTTGATCCTGTGCACATTTCTCAAACAATCACTGTGATAAATGAAATATAGTGCCATGCCTTTACATCCAAACACTGTAACAAGATCATGGCTAGGGCTTAGAGGAATTGGGGTCAGGGTAACTCAAACAGAAATATGTACACTGAGACAGAAAGGAAATTCTTCAAAACAAAATACATGAGCTGTTAACAAATTAAGGGGAAAATGATGTAGAGTAGGCAAAAAGAAAAAATACAGGCGGAGAAACATGGTGGCATGAGTAGGACAGTGGGAATCTCCTCCCAAAAACATATATACTTTTGAAAATACAACAAACACAACTAGCCCTAAAAGAGAGACCAGAAGACGCAGGACAGTGGCCAGAATGCAGCTACACCAGCGAGAACCCAGTGACTGGTGAAAGGGGTAAGATACAAGCCCCGGGCCCAGCGGGACCCAAGCGCCCCTCCACCCAGCTCCCGGTGGGAGAACAATAGGCAGAGCTGGAGGGAGACGGAGCCCAGGACTGCTGAACAACCAGCCCCAGCCACCCCCACCAGAGCACAGACACAGTGCGTGGGCGGAGGGCCCTGCATACTGGGGGAAGAGGGCAGTAAGACCTCTGAGAGGGTGCAGAAGCTGATGCCCCTTTGACAAAGAAAAGCGGGGCTTTTTGAAAGTCTTAAAGGGACAGGGACTTAACAGCTTGACGGAAACAACCCAGGTCAGAGTACAGCAGCTGGAAATTACAGGGAAAACCAGGCGCACTAACCCCCTGGGCAACAGCTCTGAGACCCCTCAAGGAGATAAACAGTCAAGCAGCCCCCCCATCCATTACCCCACCGGGCACTGCGAAAGCAGACAAGCAGCCTAAGACAAACTCTGCCCACAGAAAGGGAAATTTCTCCCTTCCGGCCAGGCAAGACACAAAGACCCACTCTACACGCAATTACTCAAAACAAGCCACTAGGGGTCGCAATTGTCCCAGTAAAGAAAGGCCAGTAGCAAGTGAAAATTTTGGCCCTCCCAGCTGACAGTCAACAGCACCTGTCAACATGAAAAGTCAAAAAAATATCATCCAGACAAGACTAACCCGGACAGCTTCGGCTTCTGCTACATCTTCCCCTGAGAAGGAATCTGGGGAGATAGATTTAGCCAGTCTTCCTGAAAAAGAATTCAAAGCAAAAGTCATAACCATGCTGATGGACTTGCAGAGAAATATGCAAGAACTAAGGAAGGAGAATTCAGAAATAAAACAAGCTCTGGAAGGACTTCAAAACAGAATGGACGAGATGCAAGAGACCATTAATGGACTAGAAAACAGAGAACAGGAACGCAGAGAAGCTGATGCAGAGAGAGATAAAAGGATCTCCAGGAATGAAAGAATTTTAAGAGAGCTGAGTGACCAAATGAAAAGGAACAATATACGAATTATAGGTATTCCAGAAGAAGTAGAGAGAGAAAAGGGGATAGAGAATGTCTTTGAAGAAACAATTGCTGAAAACTTCCCCAAACCAGGGGAAGAAATGGCCTCTCAGGCCACAGAGGTACACAGAACTCCCATGACAAGGGATCCAAGGAGGGCAACACCAAGACATATAATAATTAAAATGGCAAAGATCAAAGACAAGGACAAAGTATTAAAGGCAGACAGAGAGAACAAAAAGGTTACCTACAAAGGAAAACCCATCAGGCTATCATCAGACTTCTCAACAGAAACCCTACAGGCCAGAAGCGAATGGCATGATATACTTAATGCAATGAAACAGAAGGGCCTCGAACCAAGACTACTGTATCCAGCACGAATATCATTTAAATATGAAGGAGGGATTAAACAATTCCCAGACAAGCAAAAGTTGAGGGAATTTGCCTCCCACAAACCACCTCTACAGGGCATCTTACAGGGACTGCTCTAGATGGGAGCACTCCTAAAAAGAGCACACAACAAAACACCCAACATATGTAGAAGGGAGGATAAAGAATAAGAAGGGAGAGAAACAAAGAATCATCAGACTGTGTTTATAATAGCTCAACAAGCGAGTTAAGTTAGACAATAAGATAGTAAAGAAGCTAACCCTAAACCTTTGGTAACCGCAAACTTAAAGCCTGCAATGGCAATAAATTCATAACTTTCAATAATCACCCTAAATGTAAATGGACTGAATGCACCAATCAAAAGATACAGAGTAATAGAATGGATAAAAAAGCAAGATCCATCCATAAGCTGCTTACAAGAGACTCACCTCAAACCCAAAGACACGCACATACTTAAAGTCAAGGATTGGAAAAAGATATTTCAAGCAAGCAACAGAGAGAAGAAAGCAGGTGTGGCAATTCAGGTATCAGACAAAACAGACTTCAAAATAAAGAAAGTAACAAAAGACAAAGAAAGACATTACCTAATGATAAAGGGCTCAGTCCAACAAGAGGATATAACCATTATAAATATATATGCACCCAATACAGGAGCACCAACATACCTGAAACAAATATTAACAGAACTAAAGGAGGAAATAGAATGCAATGCATTCATTCTAGGAGACTTCGACACACCACTCACACCAAAGGACAGATCCACCAGACAGAAAATAAGTAAGGACACAGAGGCACTGAACAACACACTAGAACAGATGGACCTAATAGACATCTACAGAACTCTACATCCAAAAGCAAAAGGATACACATTCTTCTCAAGTGCACATGGAACATTCTCCAGAATAGACCACATACTAGGACACAAAAAGAGCCTCAGTAAATTCCAAAAGATTGAAACCCTACCAACCAACTTTTCAGACCACAAAGGCATTAAACTAGAAATAAACTGTTCAAAGAAAGCAAAAAGGCTCACAAACACATGGAGGCTAAACAACACACTCCTAAATAATCAATGGATCAATGACCAGATCAAAATGGAGATCCAGCAATATATGGAAACAAATGACAACAACATCACTAAGCCCCAACTTCTGTGGGACACAGCAAAAGCAGTCTTAAGAGGAAAGTATAGAGCAATCCAAGCATATTTAAAAAAGAAGGAACAAGCCCAAATGAATGGTCTAATGTCACAATTATCGAAATTGGAAAAAGAAGAACAAATGAGGCCTAAGGTCAGCAGAAGGAGGGACATAATAAAGATCAGAAAAGAAATAAATAAAATTGAGAAGAATAAAACAATAGCAAAAATCAATGAAACCAAGAGCTGGTTCTTCGAGAAAATAAACAAAATAGATAAGCCTCTAGCCAGACTTATTAAGAAGAAAAGAGAGTCAACACAAATCAACAGTATCAGAAACGAGAAAGGAAAAATCACGAAGGACCCCGCAGAAATACAAAGAATTATTAGAGACTACTATGAAAACCTATATGCTATTAAGCTGGGAAACCTAGGAGAAGTGGACAAATTCCTAGAAAAATACAACCTTCCAAGACTGACCCAAAAAGAAACAGAAAATCTAAACAGACCAATTACAAGCAACAAAATTGAAGCGGTAATCAAAAAACTACCAAAGAACAAAACCCCCGGGCCAGATGGATTTACCTCAGAATTTTATCAGACATACAGGGATGAAATAATACCCATTCTCCTTAAAGTTTTCCAAGAAATAGAAGAGGAGGGGATACTCCCAAACTCTTTCTATGAAGCTAACATTACCCTAATACCAAAACCAGGCAAAGACACCACCAAAAAAGAAAACTACAGACCAATATCCCTGATGAACGTAAACGCAAAAATACTCAACAAAATTTTAGCAAACCGAATTCAAAAATACATCAAAAGATCGTACACCATGACCAAGTGGGATTCATTCCAGGGATGCAAGGATGGCACAACATTCAAAAGTCCATCAATATCATCCACCACATCAACAAAAAGAAAGACAAAACCACATAAGCATCTCCATAGATGCTGAAAAAGCATTTTGACAAAGTTCAACATCCATTCATGAAAAAAACTCTCAGCAAAATGGGAATAGAGGGCAAGTACCTCAACATAATAAAGGCCATCTATGAAAAACCCACAGCCAACATTATATTGAACAGCGAGAAGCTGAAAGCATTTCCACTGAGATTGGGAACTAGACAGGGATGCCCACTCTCCCCACTGTTATTTAACATAGTACTGGAGGTCCTAGCCACAGCAATCAGACAATACAAAAAAATACAAAGAATCCAGATTGGCAAAGAAGAAGTTAAACTGTCACTATATGCAGATGACATGATACTGTACATAAAAATCCCTAAAGACTCCACCCCAGAACTAATAGAATGGATATCGGAATACAGCAAAGTTGCAGGATACAAAATCAACACACAGAAATCTGTGCCTTTCCTATATACCAACAATGAACCAACAGAAAGAGAAATCAGGAAAACAACTCCATTCACAATTGCATCAAAAAAAATAAAATATCTAGGAATAAACCTAACCAAAGAAGTGAAAGACTTATATTCTGAAAACTACAAGTCACTCTTAAGAGAAATTAAAGGGGACACTAACAGATGGAAAGGAATCCCATGCCCATGGCTAGGAAGAATTAATATCGTCAAAATGGCCATCCTGCCCAAAGCAATATACAGATTTGATGCAATCCCTATGAAACTACCAGCAACATTCTTCAATAAACTGGAACAAATAATTCAAAAATTCATATGGAAACACCAAAGACCCCGAATAGCCAAAGCAATCCTGAGAAAGAAGAATAAAGTAGGGGGGATCTCACTCCCCAACTTCAAGCTCTGTTATAAAGCCATAGTAATCAAGACAATTTGGTACTGGCACAAGAACAGAGCCACAGACCAATGGAACAGACTAGAGAATCCAGACATTAACCCAGACATATATGGTCAATTAATATTTGATAAAGGAGCCATGGACATACAATGGCGAAATGACAGTCACTTCAACAGATGGTGCTGGCAAAACTGGACAGCTACATATAGGAGAATGAAACTGGACCATTATCTAACCCCATATACAAAAGTAAACTCAAAATGGATCAAAGACCTGAATGTAAGTCACGAAACCATTAAACTCTTGGAAGAAAACATAGGCAAAAACCTCTTAGACATAAACATGAGTGACCTCTTCTTGAACATATCTCCCCGGGCAAGGAAAACAACAGCAAAAATGAACAAGTGGGACTATATTAATCTGAAAAGCTTCTGTACAGCAAAAGACACCATCAATAGAACAAAAAGGAACCCTACAGTATGGGAGAATATACTTGAAAATGACACATCCGATAAAGGCTTGACATCCAGAATATATAAAGAGCTCACACGCCTCAACAAACAAAAAACAAATAACACAATTTAAAAAATGGGCAAAGGAACTGAACAGACGATTCTCCAATAAAGAAATACAGATGGCCAACAGACACATGAAAAGATGCTCCACATCACTAATTATCAGAGAAATGCAAATTAAAACTACAATGAGGTATCACCTCACACCAGTAAGGAGGGCTGCCATCCAAAAGACAAAACAACAACAAATGTTGGCGAGGCTGTGGAGAAAGGGGAACCCTCCTACACTGCTGGTGGGAATGTAAACTTGTTCAACCATTGTGGAAAGCAGTATGGAGGTACATCAAAATGCTCAAAACAGGCATACCATTTGACCCAGGAATTGTACTCCTAGGAATTTAACCTAAGAATGAAGCAATCAAGTATGAGAAAGACAAATGTACCCCTATGTTTATCGCAGCACTATTTACAATAGCCAAGAATTGGAAGCAACCTAAATGTCCATCTATAGATGAATGGATAAAGAAGAAGTTTTACATATACACAATGGAATACTACTCAGACATAAGAAAAGGGAAAATCCAACCATTTGCAGCAACATGGATGGACCTGGAGGTTATTATGCTCAGTGAAACAAGCCAAGCAGAGAAAGAGAAATACCAAATGATTTCACTCATCTGTGAAATATAAGAACAAAGGAAAAACTGAAGGAACAAAACAGCAGCAGAATCACAGAACTCAAGAATGGACTAACAGGTACCAAAGGGAAAGGGACTGGGGAGGATGGGTGGGTAGGGAGGGATAAGGGGGGGAGAAAAAGAGGGGTATTACGATTAGCATCCATAGTGGGGTGGGAGAAAGGTGAGGGCTGTACAACACAGAGAAGACAAGTAGTGATTCTACAACACTTTGCTACGCTGAAGGACAGTGACTGTAAAGGAGTATATAGGGGGGACCTGGTATAGGGGAGAGCCTAGTAAACAAAGTATTCATCATGTAAGTGTAGATTAATGATAGAAAAAAAAAAAGCAGTTCCTGTGTGGTGACCTCCAATGAGTTCTACACAATGATATAAAGGGCATATAAAAGTGTAGGCAAAGGGTCTGTTTGTGTTTATACAGAGGATCAAAGCCTAATTCGGCTACCCCGTAAATGAACTAAGATACGGTATGAAAAAGAACTTCCAACATCAGCACTCTCGGGAAGACTCATGACAGAAGATGATCAGAAAAAAAAAAAAAAACCCCAACAAAGATCCACGCACTGCCACAGGTGTAGATGCACTCATCCCACCAGTTCCTGGACTTGCCATGGGAATGATGAAGGAGATATCTAAGCGGCCCTGTGCATACAGTAAAACAACAAATTGGACTGAATCTATACTGTTGGAACTCAACCAAGAATTAGGAGAAGTGCAAATTGTAGCACTCCAAAATCTTACAACCACAGACTATTTACTGTTAAAAGAACATATGGGATGTGAACAGTCCCCAGGAATGGGTTGTTCTAATTTATCTGAATTCTCTCAGACTGATCAAGTTCAGTTGGACATTATCCACCATATCATAGATAAGTTTTTACAAATGCCTAAGGTACCTAACTGGTTTTCTTGGTTTCACTGGAGATGGCTGGTAATTACAGGTATGCTTTGGTTATGTAACTATATTCCTATTATGTTAATGTGTGTGCACAATTTAATTAGTAGTTTAAAACCTATCCATGTTGAAGTTACTCTACAAGAAGGTATGTCAAAGATATAATCAATCTTCCCAGGTTTTCTTCTGCCTGCTACTTCTATAGCTTTTCTTCTTTCTACCTAATCACAACCCTTAAATAGAACTCGTGCCACATGTCGAATTTACCAAGTATCATAATTCTTCCAAGTGGTAAAGACACCTCAAGACAAATGCTGGGCATAGAAGCCACAGGGCATAAATATGCAAAGAAGTAAAAAGCTAACCTTTTCAAACAATAAGGCTTCTCTCTCACTTACCAACTTAACATTTCCCTGTATGGCCCCGGAAGATGACTGGTTAGCCAGAGACAGGTAAGATTCCTCAAGGGAGGAACAACCTAAGATAGGCACAGTCGCAGGGGGCCATCTGGTGAGAAAATGGGGAGCAGCAGAGGTGAGGCTTAGAACCTCCCCCCTCATGTTCTGAGAGAAATCTTCTGCATACATGGATGTTTATTGCCCTTGTCTAGCTTGGATTAACACATAGTCTACAGGCACACACCTCATCATCTACATTTGCTCTCTTACAACACTAAACTCTGTTTACTACCTTTATCTCGTATCTAACTACCACTTCAGCATTTTATTAAAAATAATAATAATAGAGAAATGTGGTATCCACATATAAATCAAGTTTAAAAGTCAAATGAACACTCATATTTGAACTGACTGTTTATAGTTCATAATGCATGAACAAAACTGAAAGCTTCTGTGATGACTGCCCTTGCACTGTTCACCATGTAACTTATTCACTATGTAAGAATTTGTACTCCATGTAAGAACTTGTTCGTTATGCATCAGAAGATTGGAGACTGACGAAAATTAGGCTTGGGGTGGATTAATGATTGTGCATTGAGTATTGATCCCCTATACAGAAAATTATTGTTGTTAACAACTATTTGATCAATAAATATGAGAGATGCCCTCACACACACACACACAAAATATATATATATATATAAACACACTTCCAATTGTAAAATAAATAAGTAACCGGGATGTAATGTATAGCATAAGGAATATAGTCAAAATATTGTAACAACTTGGTATGGTGATAGCTGGTACCTAGAATTATCATGTATATAAATGTTGAATCACTGTGTTGTACACCTGAAACTAATGTAATGTAATACTGTGTGTCAACTACCCTTAAATTAAAAAAAAATTAAATTAAATAAAAAAAAAAAAGAAAAAATACATACTTTGTATCTTCTAGTTTTGCCAATCTTGTGCTCAGTGTGCCTCAAATAAATATTCTAGAAATAGTAAGATTAGTTTATATTTTTAATGGGGTTTGTACATTTTCAGTTTCTTATGAAAGTTTGTTTAAATGGTAATAATTTGAGGTGTAGTTTGAGAACCAGTAATATAGTTATTCACCCATGGAAATTTTAAAAAATAATTAAATTAGTGGAAGCCATATTTGTTCTTAATAATAAGCTACCCAGTTTCAATCCCAGCAAAATGTTCTCATAAGGAGATTACTCTTTCAACAAATAACCATGCTCATGCCCTAAGGTTAAAAAGTAACTATTAACACCTAATAAAGGGGCTGTAGTAGACGCTTTATAAAGTACAAGCCTATGAGGAGTACAGACCTGTTTGGAAATGTGGGTTTCAACATGACACACAGATTTTCTCAACTTCAGTTGTGATTGATTTCTTTCTATTTGAGTCTTTAGTTTTATTTAGCAAGTATATTTATTAAGTACTTACTAGTACAAGTTATTTTACTAGGTACTCTAAGGAGAATAATTAATAGCATATACATATACACATATGTACACAATAGATTTAATAAAAACATTGAGAGAACTAAGCAAAATTTAAGACTGATCAAAGGGGCTCCATCTTAAAGAAGTTAAAATACTCTTACCCCATGACTGAACTCTTACCCCATGACTGTACCCTTACCCTATGACTGTACTCTTACCCTATGACTGTACCTTTACCCTATGACTGTACCTTACCCCATGACTATACTCTTACCCCATAACTGTACCAAGTATCAGCTACTAAGAAAAACCATGTCCCGCTTCAACCAATCAGGCTCAGGCAGGAAAGAACCCTAGGAGCATTACAAAAACAGGAAAAGAGAACTTACCTTAACAATCCAATCAGCTTAGAACAAGTAAAAGGTAAACCAATTCCAGTTCTGCCTGAGAGGAAACCCCCTAACTGCCCCTCTTGAATGCATAAAAATCCTATTGTAACATTCACAGGGGCTCCTGAACTAAGTCCCACTGTGTCGGGCTGGTTGGGCGCCCAAGCTCGAGCTTGTTCTGCTTTAATAAAAGCTCTTTGTTTTTACATGCTATCTGAGTCCTCCAGTGGTTCTTGGGACTTGCCGCAATTCAGGCATAACAACATGGTATAGGGATGTTAGTGAAGCAGATATGAATTCTCCTGTACATATAGACAAAATAGACCTAATCTTGACATTGAGAGTGAGCTGGGAGATACATTTTATGAACATTAAAAAATAAAATGAAATAAAATAAAATAGAGTTGGAAGGCCACAAAGGAAATAAAATCTACGCACTGTCCTCTTCTCTGAAACTGATGCTCTTGGAAGAACATTGAACTTTGCATTCTGCCAAACCATAAACATTCTGGACAAGCTTCTGCTGCCTGCAACAAAGCAGACTTTTTGCCTAACTATAGCATATACAGAATGCAGCAATTATGTATAGCTAAATGTAAGTTATAATAGCTTTAGCTATTCATAATTCTTTCAAGTAATTCATGTAAGCCCTCTCAGACTTCACCTTTATGCCTTTAAAAGCACCTAGTCCTGGGATTGCAAACTGACATTCAAGATGGTGGCATGAGAGGTGAGATGGAGAATTCCTCCCAAAACCACAGATAGTATGAAAATGTAGGTAATGATACAACTAAACTTAAAACAACAACAAGAAAGAAGACTAAACCAAACTGCACACAGACCTCATGGATAGAGCAGACCTCATGAAACAGGGTAACATATGAAAGCCATAATCAGGCAGGACCCAAGCCCTTTCCCCACCCCAGCTGAATGGAACAGGGGAGGGGAGAGCTGGACAAGGTTGTCTGGGCACGCTTTGCCCAGCTGGTTGGGAACTTTGAGGAGCTTCAGGTGCCCCATCCCCCTGGCTGCATACTTAGCTCTGAGGCCCCCCCACTGTGACACACAGCCTGCTGTGCCTTCCTCCTAGCCTGCCAAAGCCAGTTCACAAACCTGCAGTCACTGCGCTGGCATCAGGCAGGCCAGAGGGAGGCCCCACCTACAACACCTAGAGACACAAAGCACAGAGGATTACACATGTGTGCTTGGACCACTGACTATGACACTGGAGACAGACACTGCAGATGGGAATCAGGAAACAGTTCTTTCCTCACCCCAGGCACCAGCTCTGTGCACCTATGAACCCCAACCTCACTCTAGGGACTGAGCACCTCCAGAATCTGGAGCTTATGGGCACTAGTGGGCACCACACAGAAATATGAAACATCAAAAGAATATGGTTCATACCAAAATCAAACAAACCCCAGAAAGAGGGTCAAATGAAACTGAACTCACCAATCTTCCTGAAAGAGAGCTCAAAATAAAAATCATAAACATGCTTATGGAGGTACAGAAAAATATTCAAGAACTCAGGAACAAATTTAAGTCAGAGATTCAATCACTAAAAAACTCTGTATCTGAAATGAAACACAATGGAGGGATTTAAAAGCAGATAAGATGTAGTAGAAGAGATGGTAAATGGAATAGAAATTAGAGAAGAGGAATACAGACAAGCTGAGGCACAAAGAGATAAAAAAAATCTCTAAGAATGAAAGAATATTGAGAGAATTGTGCGATGAATCCAAACGGAACAATATTTGTATTATAGGGGTACCAGAAGAAGAAGAAAGAGAAAAAAGGATAGAAAGCATCATTGAGTAGGTAATTGCTGAAAACTTCCCCAATCTGGGGAAGGAGATAGTCTCTCAATCCATGGAGGTACACAGATCTCCCAACACAAAGGACCCAAGGAAGACAACATCAAGACATATAATAATTAAAATGGCAAAGATCAAGGATAAAGACAGACTTTTAAAAGCAGCTAGAGAGACAAAAAAGATCACATACAAAGGAAAACTAATCAGGCGATCATCAGACTTCTCAACAGAAACCTTATGGGCAAGAAGGGAGTGGCAAGAAATATTTAAAGCAATGAAGCAGAAGGGCCTTGGACCAAGAATACTATACCTGGCAAGGTTATCATTTAAATTTGAAGGAAGGATTAAACAATTTTCAGATAACAGAAAGTTGAGATAATTTACCTCCCACACACCACCACTACAGTGCATTTTGGAGGGACTCATATAGATGAAAGTGTTCCTAAGGCTAAATCGATGTTACCCAAGGGATAGACAAAGAGTATGGAATATGATTCATAACATACAAAGAATCGAGGAGGAAGAAAAAGGAGGAAAAAAAAAGAACCATTAGGTTATGTTTGTAATAGCACACAAAGTGAGTTAAATTAGACTGTTAAATAGTAAGGGAATTACCCTTGTACCTTTGGTAACCATGAATCTAAAGCCTCCAATGGCAATAAGTACATACCTATTGATAATCACCCTAAATGTAAATGGTCTGAAAGCATCAATCAAAAGACATAGAGTCACTGAATGGATTAAAAAACAAGACCCATCTATATGCTGCCTACAAGACTCACTTCAAACTCAAAGACATACACAGACTGAAAGTAAAGGGATGGAAAAAGATATTTCATGCAACTAACAGGGAGCAAAAAGCAGGAGTTGCAGTACTTGTATCAGACAAAATAGACTTCAAAACAAAGAAAGTAACAAGAGAAAAAGAAGGACATTGCAGAATGATAAAGGGCTCAGTCCAACAAGAGGATATAACTGTTATAAATATCTATGCACCCAAAACAGGATCACCTACATATGTGAAACAAATACTAACATAATAAAGGGGGAAATAGAATGCAATACAGTCATTTTAGGAGACTTCAACATACCACTCACTCCAAAGGACAGATCAACCAGCCAGAAAATAAGTAAAGAGACAGAGGCACTGAGCAACGTACTAGAACAGATGGATCTAACAGACATTTAAAGAACACTCCATCCAAAAGCAACAGGATACACATTCTTCTCAAGTGCACATGGAACATTTACAAAAATAGATCACCTACTAGGCCACAAAAAGAACTTCAGTAAATTCAAAAAGATTAAAATTGTACCAACCAGCTTCTCAGATCTCAAAGGTATAAAATTAGAAATAAATTACACAAAGAAAATTAAAAAGCCCACAAACACGTGGAGGCTTAATAACATGCTTCTAAATAATCAATGGATGAATGACCAAATAAAAACAGAGATCAAGCAATATATGGAGACAAATGACAACAATGATTCAACAGCACAAAATCTGTGGGATGCAGCAAAGGCTGTGCTAAGAGGGAAATATATTCCAATACAGGCCTACCTCAGGAAAGAAGAACAATCCCAAATGAACAGTCTAAACTCACAATTAATGAAACTAGAAAAGGAAGAACAAAAGAGGCCCAAAGTCAGTAGAAAGAGGGACATAATACAGATTAAAACAGAAATAAACAAAATTGAGAAGAATAAAATAATAGAAAGAATAAATGAAAGCAGAAGCTTCTTCTTCAAGAAAATAAACAAAATAGATAAACCCCTAGCCAGACTTATCAAGAAAAAAAGAGAGTCTACACACATAAACAGAATCAGAAATGAGAAAGGAAAAATCACTACAGACACCACAGAAATACAAAGAATTATGAGAGAAAACTATGAAATATTCTATGGTAACTAACTGGATAACCTAGAAGAAATGGACAACTTTCTAGAAAAATACAACCTTCCAAGGATAACCCAGAAAGAAACAGAAAATCTGAATAGACAATTACCAGCAAAGAAATTGAATTGGTAATCAAAAAACTAACTGAGAAAAAAATGCCTGGACCAGATGGTTTCACAGCTGAATTTTATCAAACATTTAGTGAAGACCTAATATACATCCTTCTTAAAGTTTTCCAATGAGTAGAAAAAGAGGGTATACTCCCAAACTCATTCTATGAGGCCAACATCACTCTAATACCAAAACCAGGCAAAGACACCACTAAAAAAGAAAATTACAGACCAATATCCCTGATGAACATAAATGCAAAAATACTCAACAAAATATTAGCAAACTGAATTCAAAAATACATCAAAAAGATCATCCATAATGATTAAGTGGGATTCATCACAAGGATACAAGAATGGTACAACATTCGAAATTCCATCAACATCATCCACTGCATCAACAAAAAGAAGGACAAAAACCACATGATCACCTCCATAGGTGCTGAAAAAGCATTTGACAAAATTCAACATCCATTCATGGTAAAAACTCTCCACAAAATGGTTATAGAGGGCAAGTACCTCAACATAATAGGCCATATATGATAAACCCACAGCCAACATTATACTTAACAGTGAGAAGCTGAAAGCTATTCCTTTAAGATCTGGAACAAGATAAGGATGCCCACTCTCCCCATTTTTATTTAACATAGTTCTGGAGGTCCTAGCCACAGCAATTAGACAACACAAAGAAATAAAAGGTATCCAGATAGGCAAGGAAGAAGTCAAACTGTCCCTGTTTGCAGATTACATGATACTGTACATTAAAATCCTAAAGAATTCACTCCAAAAGTAATAGACCTAATATCTGAATTCAGCAAAGTTGCAGGATACAAAATTAATACACAGAAATCTGAAGCACTCCTATACACTAATGATGAACTAGCAGAAAGAGAAATCAGGAAAACAATTCCATTCACAACTGCATCAAAAAGAATAAAATACTTGGGAATAAACTTAACCAAGGAAGTGAAAGACCTTTACCCTGAAAACTACAGGACACTCTTAAGAAAAATTAAAGAGGACACTAATAAGTGGAAATTCATCCCATATTCTTGGTTAGGAAGAATTATTATTGTCAAAATGGCCACCCTGCCTAAAGCAATCTGTAGACTCAATGTTCCTACAGCAATCTTCAATGAACTAGAGCAAATAGTTCCAAAATTCATATGGAATGACAAAAGACCCCGAATAGCCAAAGCAATCCTGAGAAGGAAGAATAAAGCAGGTGAAATTACGCTTCCTGACTTCAAGCTCTACTACAAAGACACAGTAATCATGACAATTTGGTACTGTCACAATAACAGACCAATAGACCAGTAGAACAGAATAGAGAGTCCAGATATAAACTCAAGCATATATGGTCAGTTAATATATGATAAATGAGTCATAGATATACAATGGGGAAATGACAGCCTCTTCAACAGCTGATGTTGGAACAACTGGGCAGCTACATGTCAGAGAATGAAACTGGATTTCTGTCGAACCCCGTACACAAAAGTAAACTCAAAATGGATCAAAGACCTAAATTTAAGTCATGAAACCATAAAACTCTTAGAGAAAAATATAGGCAAAAATTTCTTGGACATAAACATGAGCAACTTCTTTATGAACATATCCCCCCCAGCAAGGGAAACGAAAGCAAAAATTAACAAGTGGGACTATCTCAAACTAAAAATGTTCTGTAAAGCAAAGGATACCATCAGTAGTACAAAAAGACATCCTAGTGTATGGGAGAATATATTCATAAATGACATATCTGATAAAGGGTTGACATCCAAATTGTACAAAGACCTCACATACCTCAACAAACAAAAAGCAAATAAGCCAATTAAAAAATGCGCAGAGGAGCTGAACAGACACTTCTCCAAAAAAGAAATTCAGATGGCCAACAGGCCCATGAAATGATGCTCCACATCGCTAATCATGAGAGAAATGCAAATTAAAACCACAATGAGATATCACTTCACTCCAGTTAAGATGGCCAACATCCAAAAGGCAAACAACAACAACTGTTGGCCAGGATGTGGAGAAAGGGGAAACCTTCTACACTGCTGGTGGGAATTTAAATTAGTTCAACCATTGTGGAAAGCAGTTTTTCTCAAAAAACTAGAAATAGAAATACCATTTGACCCATGAATTCCACTCCTAGGAATTTACCCTAAGAATGCAGCAGCCCAGTTTGAAAAAGTCATATGCACTCCTATGTTTATCACAGCACTATTTACAATAGCCAAGAAATGGAAGCAACCTAAGTGTCCATCAGTAGATGAATGGATAAAGAAGAGGTGGTACATATACACACTTGAATATTGTTCAGCCATAAGAAGAAAACAAATCCTATGATTTGGAACAACATGGATGAAGCTAGAGGGTATTATGTTCATTGAAATAAGCCAGGCAGAGAAAGACAAGTATCAAATGATTTCACTTATCTGTGGAGTAAGAACAAAGAAAAAACTGAAGGAACAAAACAGCAGCCAACTCACAGAACCCAAGAATGGACTAACAGTAACCAAGGGGAAAGGGACTGGGGATGGTGGGTGGGAAGGGAGGGCATTATGATTAGCACACACCATGTAGGCAGGGGACACGAGAAAGGCAGTATATACAGAGAAGACAGGTAATGATTCTACAGCATCTTACTACACTGATGGACAGTGACTGTAATGGGGTATGTGGTGGGGACTTGTTATTGGGGGGAGTCTAGTACCCATAATGTTCAAGTAATTGTACATTAATGATATGAAAATAAATAAATAAAAGCACCAAGCCCTTTGCCTTCTTTGGAGGATACATTTGGGTTTCTTTCTGAATCTTTGTTCCCAGATTGCAATCCCTAAAACCTCAAATAAACACAACTGATTGTTTCACAGCTTTGCCCTCTTTGGTTGACAGCTATAAATTGAACCTCTGAGATTTCTTGAAGGAAATAGGATTTTTTATAAGTCTTACAAAAGAAGGGTGAGATTTTCAGAGAGCTGATAAATTCAGTATCCAAAGGGTTCTATACAAATTCCAACCTATCTAAGATGAACAATAAATATATGAAATGAATGTGTGCATATATGTATGAATAAATGCACAATGATATTGAAGAATGATATTTGTCAGGTAAAAAAAGATGGCATGAAAATATGGAACTGAGAAACTGGAGAGTATATTTAAAGAAAGTGAAGATTAAGACAAATAAAATATAATTTTCTTGCTACTTTAGATATAAGATGTTAATGACAAACTGATTTTATTCTTTGCTTTTTATTTGTTCATTAAGATAGTGACATTACCTTGGGACATTTCTTGTGTAGCTAGTTGTATTTTCCTCAATGCATTTATTCTCAGACTTTTCTCAAGAAAGCATGTGGATTTTTTTTTACTCTAAAATGAACTAGAAGCACTTATGCTTTAAATACTCCCTTAGGTTACTAATAATGGAGAGAGGATGTAATTGTACCTGCATTGAGCAAATTGCTATCTAAAATGGCATTTTATGGCAGACCAATCACAACTACCCAATTTCTTGCCTCAATATGAAGAGAAACACCAGCAAACATTTGAATGCCTCCCCATATCTTAAGACATAGGCTCCCATTTCTTTATTTAGCATATTGCAAATTGCTCTTGTGTTCTTGAATCATTCAACCTCTGTTATGGCAACACTATCAAAGTTTGGCACTTTGTATTAGTGAGAGACTAATTTCCCAAGAGGGGCTCTGGTGATTTAAACCTCAACATTAGCAAACTGCTAACTAAAGGCACAAAATGTCTCCAAATTGTTATCTTTTCATTATAAGAACATTTAAGCCTAGTTCCTTCAATTCCATGGACAATTTGTCTTCCCACTTCTCTCCAGTTCTCAGGAATTCCTAAGAACTTATTCACACTGAAAATCACCAAACCAATTTAATAACTATATAACATTCCCTACTAATTCTAAGGAACACAATAGCAAGGCAGGCATATATCGTGTTTTACCTTTATAGTAAAAGAAAAATAATTAGAGAGTAAACAATTGTATCAGGACTAAGACAGGCCATCAATTGTTCATGGCTTCAATATATATGTATTTGTATCTATGTATGTATGTATTATCTATGTATCTATCTTTTGTCTATCATCTATAACTATCAACTCTTTATACAGACCCTAATTCTTCTGTAAGAAAGAATTAGAATTTAAGATAGTCACATTTAGTGAGCTTAATAATTTTAGTCCCATTTTTTAAAACATTTTAATGGGTCATATATTCAATCAGTCACTATAAAACAAAAGTTTTAAATAAACAATTTAATTCCTTGATATGAGCCTCCACTTTGACACAAGATCTGCATTTGTTCCCACATCAATTAGTCTGAACATTTCTGTGGCTTTCACAGCATATTGAAAGGCATTTTTAAAGACTGCTTCTTTTTCTTGGTTTGTAATGAACCAATCATTTTTCCAGCTTTATTGAAAGATAATTGATATACGACACTGTGTAACTTTAAGGTACAAAGTGTGATGATCTGTGTGGGTTAAATTATAATATTTCTAGAATCTCTTGCCTGGCTTTAGTGCATCCGCATATCAATAGGTGTTTCCAAGAGGTGGAGAGATTTAGTTCATCTACTTATCAGTAGGTAATTATAAGGGAGTGAGAGGGTTTATCTGGACCGAGAGTTTAGTGGAGTTCTATCTGGACAGGGAGGTTTAGTGGAGTTCTCTTCTGCTGCAGCCTGGTCAAGAGAGAGAGACTGGATAACTACCTGTAAGAAAGAAATGGCTTTCTTAACTTTACTTCTCCCTTTGACTGATTTCGGTTTTAGAGGTATTTTGTCCTAGGATTATCCCCCTGGAGTTACAATCTGATACACTTATATATAGCAAAGGTGATTACCCCAATAGTAACTAACACCTGTATCACATCATATAATTATAATTTATTTTTTTGTGGTAAGGATATTTAATATTTACTCTCTTAGCAACTTTCAGTATATATAGTACAGTATTATTACTATAATCACTATGCTGTATGTTAGATTCCCAGAATTTATTTACCTTATAATTGGAGGTTTATATTATTTGACCAGCATCTCCCTTTTCTCCCCACCCTCCAGTCCCTGGTAACCAACATTCTGGTCTGTTTCTATGAGTTCAACTATTTCAGCTCCACATATAATTGGCATCATATAGTGTTTGTTTTTCCTGTTTATCTTATTTCACTTAGCATAATCCCCTCAACTTCTATCTGTGTTGTCACAGATAGCAGGACTGTGGCTGAATACTATATATATCACATCTTTCCAATTCATTGATTGATGTACACTTCGGCTGTTTCCATATTTTGGCTATTGTGAATCATAGTGCAATGAATGTCAGAGTGCAAATGCATTTTGAAAACTTGTCTACATTTCCTTTAGGAATGTACCCAGAAATGGAATTGCTGGATCATATGGAAATTCTATTTTTAATTTTTTGAGGAACATTGATACTGTTTTTTTAGCAGCTGCACCATTATACATTCCTACCAACAGTACACCAAGGGTTCCAATTTCTCCATGTACTTGCCAATGCTTGTCTCTTGTCTTTTTGATACTAGCCATTCTAATAGGTATAAGGTGACATCTCATTGTGGTTTTGATTTGCATTTCCTTGATGATTTGTGATGTTGAGCACATTTTCATATACTTTTTGGCCATTTGTATGTCTTCCTCAGAAAAATATCTATTCAGTTTTTCTTCCTATTTTTAAGTTATATTATTTGTTAGCTTGTTTCTCTATTGAGTTGTGTGAACTCTTTATATATTTTAGATCTTAAGGCCTTATCATATAAATGACTTGCAAATATTTCCTCCCATTTCATAGGTTGCCTTTTCATTTTGTTGTTGGTTTCCCTTGCTGTGCAGAATTTCCTGTGCTATGTGAATTATTTTAACCTTTGCTTATCTGGAAAACTTTTAATCTCTCCTTCCATTTGGAATGATAACTGTGCTGGGGAAAAAATTCTTGGCTGTAGGTTCTTCCCTTTCAATAATTTGAATATTTCATGCCACTCCCTTCTGGCCTCTAAAGTTTCTGCTGAGAAATCTGCTGATAGCCTTATGGTTTCTGTTATAGGCAACAATCTGCCTCCTTCTTGTTGCTTTTAAGATTCTCTCTTTATCTTAAATGTTTGCCATTTTTATTACTATATGTCTTGGTGTTGTCTTCCTGGGGTTCATCATGTTAGGGGCTCTCTGTGTTTCCAGAACCTGGCTTTCTATTTCTTTCCCCAGATAGGAGAAATTTTTGGCTATTATTTCTTCAAATAGACTTTCTACTCCTCTATCTTGCTCTTCTCCTTCTGGGACCACTATTATGGAAATATTGCTTTGTTTGGAGTTATCACACAGCTCTCATCATCTTCTCATTTTTAGTGATTGTTTTTCTCTCTTTTCCTCAGCTTGGTTCCTCAGCTGTTCTCTATCAAGGAGGAAGGAGCAGCAGGCTATGAATCACAACGGGGAGCCTTGGGGCTGCACTGCCAGGCAGAGGGATGGAGTGTCTGAAGTAATTGAACTGGGGAAAGTTTCCTACCTGCTCAGCTGAGTGTGCTGGGATGATTTTTTCCACCTACCCTTTCTCCTGAACAACTAGCTCTGTGTAATATTTGCCCCTTTAGTACCCCTTTTGCTGTTGGGAACTCTTTCAAAATGCCTGTTTTTCTTTTGTCCTGGAGTGGCTGCTTGTGGACACCAGTTCTCCACAAGCAGCTGGAATCTCAGTCTTTCCAAGTATTCTTCCTGTTTTGCTTTCCAACCCCACTAATCTCCAGAGTACCATGTAATGTGGGTTCGTGCTCCCAGAGAAGATCTTCAGGGCTGGGTGTTTAGCAACCCAGGGCTTCTACTCCCTCCCTGCTCCATTTCTCTTCCTCTCATCTGTGAACTGGGATGGGGGGAGGGCTTGGATCCCATCAGACAGCAGCTTTGCTTCTTTACCCATTTCTATGAAGTCTTCCCTTTTCCCCAAATGTAACTCCAGAGGTGAAGTATTTTCGCAGCCTGTGGCAAAATACATTTAAAACAGAAATCAGGCAAAAGGAGAAATAAACCAGGAGAAACCCATTTATTGCTTATAAGCAGTCATCTACTTCTGCTTACCGATATGTTTCATGACAAGGCTGCAAAAAGGGACCCCACTCAACCACTCCAGTCCAGGTATGCTCTCACTCCCCTTGTAATTACTTATTGATATGGAGATTGACTACTTCTCTCCACCCCTTTGAAACACCTATCGATGTAGAGATGCACTAAGGTCAGGTGAGAGATTCTGGATATATTGCAATTTTTCCCACAGTCTGCCCTCCAGAAATCTTCCCTCAAAATCTACTCACTCCCTATCTTCCACAATGGTCTCCGAGTGAGAAAACTTGAATAATATAAACAGACTAATAACATAAAATAACAACATCATAAAATTATGATAATCCTCAAGTGGGATTATTCAGCTAGGTTCAAAGCCCTATACTGATTAAGTCCATAGCTCTCCCATTTCACAGCCCCCAGTAGTTAAATGGGTAGCAAGTTCAGAACAATCATCATACAGCAGCTGCAGCCAGGGGTGGGTCCAGGCTACAGAGACTATAGAAGAAAATAACCTTAAGGGCAATAAGATACATGTTTTAATGACACTAGCATAGGCACATCTTGTCCATCAGGTAAGATGCATGCAAGAGTGTGGTCCTCTGATAGGTGTGGCAGGAATGGGATCTTGTCCTGGTCTAGTATACCAGACTTTCACCCCTCTCCCCATGAGAGTTAAGATGGACCAATATATATAGCTATGGGAGGTACATGCACTGGCCATAAAGATAAAACAAAATTTCCCCATAAGATGCTCTTACCTCCCAGATGTTTTGGGGACACCACTGTGATATTTGGAGCTACTCTGCTGTTACTCCAGGAACACACGGAAGGCCAGTTTCCAGGCCTTTTCACCAAGGTGCCAGAAGGGCCAGCCATTGCCATTGCTGGTCCATGTGTCAAAATGTCCAGGGACATGCCCACTCAACAGAGTCTCCAGGGTTTAATGCAGTTGGGGCTGGCAGCAGGATGTTGCTCTACTGGCCATATCCTGGCTTCAATAACTCCTCTTTGGTTTGCACATCCAGTTGCATAGAAAAGGCAGTAATGTGTGTTAGCACATCCATAGGGTTCAAGACTCCTTTTCATGGCTTCTCATTCAAATGCCATAACACTGTCCATAAGCAAACTTACCATGCCTGGAGACAATTTGTGTCCAACTTCAGGCCAGCCTTTCAGGCCAGACCAGTGAATTGCTAGTTCTACATGTGGTCTCTGGTCCCCACCACATCCCCCAAGGTTGTTGCCTTGACACACCCCTCAGTTAAACTGCAATGCCCAATCATCCTCCTCTATAGGTGATGGCCTAGGTGGATCCTGAGTACTGTCTCCAAGGAAGTCATTCAGGAACACAGGCCAGACATGGGTCTTTGACACTGGCCTCTGTGTCCTGGACCTCAGTGGCTGGAACTTCTGCTCTGGCTTTAATTGGTGCCTCAGTTCTAATAATATCCTATTGGGCTTCCCATCAAGTTTTTCTTTCACTACCCCAGCCTTTATCAAGTCAACCCACATCTGGGTCCTGAAGACCTTCCTGGGACACTTCACACCTGTCCTTTCAAACATAGCCAGTACTTCCTTCCATGCTATTATTGTTTCCACTTCCCCCAGATCTGCTTAAGTATGAGAAGCCTCACTTAGGGGTTGTCCTATGTGGGGGGCATGAAAAGTCACTAGGGACCCAAAGAGAGATGGGGGAAGCTGTATGGAGCACCAGATTTCTCATTCTTATGGTGAACAACTCATCAGGGCCCTGGGTATTCATATTATATATGATGTTTTTCATGCCCAACTCCTGTATCACGCGTTGGAGCACTGTACACGTTTTCCAGCTAGTGGGTAAGTATGGTAAATCACCCTGATTAGGCCAAACTTCCCTGATGGCTGCTATCAGCCAATCCAGAAACACCTGATTCCCTGAGGTGTAATTGACATTTTGCAAGCACTGCTGGAGGGAATGGTGAGCTGTTATGGAAACCAGTCTACCCATTTCAGAACCTGACATAACAATATTTTAGACCTCCATATCTCAGAGATGTGAAAGCCATGTAGGCAGAGGTTCTGATGGATTCTGCCAAAACCAGATCCTCCTTTCCACCAGCTCCTCCTGTGTATAGGGGTGGAGAATGGAGTGCTCCAAAACCTGGTGAGGGGGCTGTTCCTCCCCATGAGGAGCCTGAAGTTGCTGCATTTTTATTTTCTTAATTACAACAGGGGCGGCCTTTAATGCGCATGAAGCTGGTGGCTTGGGCCATGTCCTTAGCAATAATTCAGCCCTCAGCCCCGCCCCCTCATCCTCTGCAGACATCTCCTCTACTGTCCCTATGGCTGAAATCACCACTCTTTCTTCCCCCTCCCCTATGGCTTCCTGTAACTGATTCTCCTGCTGTTGCAGGAACTTGCTGGAACTAGGAGCAAGGAGTTGGGACATGAAGACATTTGGCAAGAGCAGTTTATTAGTGCTGGCACTGGCTCAGCATATTCATATCCAAAGACTGATCCTCGAGCACAGCAGGGCCATGCCTTTTATACATTCACTACAAGGGTAAAAGTGAGTCAGCCCACAGGAATGTTGCAGTGGGAGCTTTAAGTGTACTATAGGTTCAGCCAGAATGCTAATTATGTTTTAACCTCTCAATAAAGGGTACCTGGATACTCTATTGTAAACTAATGGACCTACATGACTATGATCAATAAGCTATTCCATATCACTGGGTCTCGGTGGGGGGTACATTTTTACATTGCCCCAAATTCAAGCACCCTGGTATTCCTCTGTGTTCTTCAAGCCTCAAAGTAACATTGTCCCTTTTCTTGGCTTGGCTTCCTACCACATTCCCCTCTTTGATGCTCATACCTCTTTAAAGGCTGTAGAGCATCATCTGGTTTTTAAATTACTCATCTTGGTCTAGGGGTTTATATTTCCATGATAACATTATCTAGGCTGCTGTTATCCTTTCAATTAAAGTTTTAATGGGTGTGGTGGCAGATCATAGCACTAAGGGGGCAAGACAAAAAATGACAAGGAAGATTCTTAAGATGAAGAGTATTATACCCATCAAGGTTTTGAATCCCCCAAAGGTCAATAACTAGCCTCCAAATTGTTTATTTGGACTCCAGTATTTCCAGGTTTGAACGGGGGCATGGGCTACTTTTTCCATTCTGTGAGTAATTTTTTCTATAACTTTCCCTTCATCATGTATTTGTGTAAACAGCAGCTGCTAAGATTAAATTTCCCACAGTTTCCTCCTTCAGAGGTGGGCAGGTAATCTAAGGCTACTCTTGTTCTCAATGTAAATTTTCATATGGCTTAATATAAGTTGACCAATTATTACCTATGGCCCTACACACAATAAAGGATACAGAGCAAAGTTTTTGTAGTGTCCTGTGTGACTTAGTAGCCTGTATTCTTCTGGGACACCTCTGTATTTTAGGAGTAGTGTACCCACAGTTAAGAATAACAGTAGCAGGTTATGCATCTTCAAGCTGCTGATGCCTCAAGCTTCTCCCATGTGCAGATTGGCCAGCTTTTGGAGTGATCAATGCAGGGCTGTAGTCCTCTGGTTTCTTTGGATTGCTGGGGACCTGTCTTTGGATAGTTAATTTGCAGGGGGACACTGCATCAGGAATACACTACCACTGGCTGGCAGGCTTCAGTCACCTGTGATGTATCTAGGAAGTGACTTCTGCTACCTTGATTGCAGTAGGGGTGGACAAAATAACAGTACAAGGTCCCCTCCAGAAGGGCATTAAGGGTGGTAAATTCCATTTTTTTAACCTATACTGAATTCTCTGGCTTAAAGGGAAGAGCCTTTTTAGTGAGGCTTACTGGAAAACTTTCCCAGACTCATTGGTTGAGGGAAGATAGGGTGGCGCTTAGCGCTTCCATTTGTTATTTTAAGGTGAGATTGCTTAGTTTCCTCAGGTCTCCTTTAAAGTCCTTAGTGAGAGGAGGGGGATGGCCAAAAGGGATTCCAAAAGGGGACAGCCCTGTCTGTCTATTGAGGCTCGATTTTCTTCTTAAAAGAGCTATTGGCAGTAATTGATTTCAATGAAGGTGGGGTTCCTGACACATTTGCTGAGTTGCTTCTTTAGGGTCCTTGTTCATTCTCTTTACTTTCCTTGAACTCTGGGGTTGATATGCTGTGTGTAGTTTCTAGATAATCTTTAGCTCCCTTGCCACCAGCTGTACTATCTCGGCCACAAAGGCTGGTCCATTGTCAGACCCAACAGTAACTGGAATCCCCACACAGGGAATAATTTCACTCAGGAGGATCTGAGTCACCTCCTGGGCAGTTTCAGTGTGGGTGGGGAACGATTCTACCCACCCAGAGAAGATACACACAAACACCAACATGTACCAACACCCACGGACATGAGGCAACTCAGTAAGATCTATGATTATTTTTTCAAAGGGAGTGCCTCCTGTGCTCTGAACCTGCGGGAGCATTCTTGGTCCTTGTCTTGCATTGTTCTGGGTGCAGACTTCACATTTTTCATATACAGACCAAGCAATGCTGGCTAATCTTGGAACATAGAAATGCTTGTCTAGGAAGGACTCTAAGGAGGTCCACACCAGGTGAGTCTCTTCATGAAACATTTATGAAAGTAGATGCCAGGGATTCGGGAATGACTATTTTCTCATTGTTTAACATTCACCACCCGCTGGTGTCATATTCTCTGGGCTCTGTCTCAAACCATGCCTTTTCATGCTGGGAGTAGTGTGGGTCCCAGTTAGGCAGTGGAGTTGGAAATAGGGCAGTTGCTAGGATTGTGAGTCGCATGTCATTCTTCTAGGCTGTGTACTTTGCCTCCTGGTCAGCTCTCCTGTTTCCTGCAGCAATTAGAGCATCTCTCTTCTGGTGCCCTCAGCAATGTATGACCGCCACCTTTTTAGAAGCCCACACAACATCTAGCAGCACAAAGATTTCCTTGCCATATTTAATGTCTTTTCTTCCTGAGTTGATTAGCCCTTTCTCTCTGTGTAGGGCCCTGTGTACATGAACAGTAGTAAAGGTATATTTGGAATCAGTGTAGATGTTTACTTGAACTCCTGCTGCCAATTGGAGTGCTCAGAAAGAGCAATTAGTTCCTCCTTTTGGGCAGAGGTGCCTGCCGGCAAAGGCTTGTGGAATTTATAGTAACAACCGAGTAACCTGCCAGTTGCTTCCAATCTTAAACAAAACTGCTGTGTCTGTGAAGTACTCTACCTCTGGGTCAGAGAGAGGCTGATCTGGTAAGTCTGGCCTACTGGAGAAAACTTCATGCATTATTTCACAGCAATCATGATCTGGGGTCCCAGGACTGACTGGCAGTAGGGTGGCTGGATTTAGAGTCCTCACTACCTCAAGGTGGAAGCAGAAGTTTTCACACAGCATTCCCTGGTATCTGACCATACAAGCATTTGTGAGCCAGTACTGTCCCTTACAGTCTATTAAGTTCAGTACTGCATGTAGCACTCTGATAGTTACTTACTGTCCCAGAGTCAACTTGTCAGCTTCTGCAGCAAGGATAGGGGTGATATCCAAGGCCTGGAGGCACGGCAGTCATCCTTGCCATCCTTGAAACACAGATCAAACTGTTTTGATAGATATGACACTGGCCGGTGCCAGGACTCCAACATCTGGGTAAGTACTCTAACCATTGATCTTGACCACACATGCACATACAAGAAAAATGGTTTTGAGGGATTTGGGGTTCCCAGAGTTGGGACATTGGTGAGAGTCTGTTTTATGGTTTGGAAGGCTCTCTCTTATTCCTTTTCCCAAAGTAGTGGCTCTCATTCACCCCCTTTTGTGGCTACATATAGGGGTTTCACCATAACTGAGAAGTTGGGAATCTAGATCCGGTTGAATCCTGCAGCACCTAAGAATTCCTAAACATGACACCAGGTTCGGGGGGGTGGGGATTGCAAAAACAGTCCATTTCCTTTCTAGTCCAAGTAGCTGCTGTCCGTGTGAGAGGTGAAAGCCCAGGTACTTAACTTTCTTTAGCAGGTTTTTGTCTTCTTTGATACTTTATATCTAGCTTAGCTTTCCATAGTAAGTGGAGGAGTCTCTCTGTTCCCTTAAGGCATACCTCCCTTGTGGGTCCTGCGAGTAGAAGGTCATAACTGGTCTGGGTGTTGGCTCCCTGTGACTACCCAAAAGACCTTGCCAATTATCTATTTAGAGAACCCTCAGATAGCCATCCGACCTCAAAGGATACCTAATCTATTTCACAATAAGTCCGGAGTTTTTCAGGACTAAGTTTGACACTATAATCATCTTTGAAACCCTTCTTGAAGTTCTTAAGCATGCTCTCTAAGGGGGTATGCTTACCCTGCTGACCACTCATACCTCCCTTTGCCTACATACACACACAAATGAGGTAGATAGATTAGTGATGTGCTTTGTCCATCTCTGGCCACTCTCTTTGCAGAGATATTTCAGGCACTTCTTGGCATTGGCGGGACCGTATAATTCCCAGTCAGGATCCCTGCAAGAGGCCTGCCCTTACCCATATGAGGATTGCTACAGAACCACAGATCAGGACTCACTTTCACTCTAGCCAAGCCACATCTCACACATTCACTATTCACCGGAGTTTTGCCACACTTACTTCTACCCTCCGCCCTTTTCCTTTCGGAAGTGGTTTCACCCCCCTCAGATGGGGCTACTCAGGCATCCCTTGGGAGGTAATCAGGCTCCATTTCTGTCTCTTAAGTCAGGTCTACGTTGAACCCGGGTTCTTACCAATAAGTTGGGTGATGGCTCCTCACTGGTTCTTGTGTCTCACCGGGTTCTGTTGTGCATTCGGGTTATATCCCTGATCCATCAGGAGGGGTGAGTCCCCTATGGAAGAATTGTCTGCTGGTGCCAGGCAAAATCACCTCTCCCAGTGTCCTGGGGACAGTCCCCTGAGGACAAAGGAGGTGAATACACATTCTCCGAATGCTGGACGATCCCCCAAGAAATGTTGCAGGAACTGTGGGAACCATGAACAAGGAATTGGGACACTGAGACATTTGGCGAGAAGCAGTTTATTAGTGCCAGCACTGGCTCAGCATATTCATATCCAAAGGCTGAGCCCCAAATGCAGCTGGGCCATGACTTTTGTATATATTCACTACAAGGGTAAAGGAGAGTCAGCCCCCAGGAACGTTGCAGTGGGAGCTGTTAGTGTACTATAGGTTCAGCCAGAATGCTAGTTATGTTTTAACATATCTCAATAAAGGGTATTCAGATACTCTATTGTAAACTCATGGGCCTACATGACTAAGATCAACAAGCTGTTCCATGTCACTGAGTCCCAGTGGAGGGTACATTGTTACACTGCTTTAAACTCAAGCACCCAGGTATTCCTCTGTGTTCTTAAAGACTTAAAGGAACATTGTCCCTTTCCTTGGCTTGGCTTCCTACTACATTGCTGTCTCCTTCCTCGCTTCTAACATATTTTCCAGGAGCACGAACTATATTCTCAATAACTGTCTCTCTTTCCTAAGGGCACCCTATAGGTCATTGCCCAGTTCCTCCAAGTGACACTGAGGTGTGTCTCTCCCTTCAATAACACTTTCCACTGTCTCGAGGAAGAGACATTCCAGAATCCCAGCTGCTATATGGCCACTCAGGACTTCTAAGCAGTTTTCTATCACAGAGGGTAATTCCACAGCTTTCAGTGTCTCCACCCTTACCCAATTCTGGGGAAGGCACCACCCCTCTAGTAGGTATTTTACCCTAGGCAATTTCTCCACTAGTGGCTCCAGATAGGTGCCTATCATGTGAAGCTGCACTCTCCACCACTGAAGCCACTGAGGCTTCCCCACCATCCATGGGGTGGGGTGGGGTCCCAGTTATCTCTCCACCATCTCTAGGGGCAACATGCCCAAGTGTTCCACCCACAAAGACAGATTTTGTGTTCACAGATTCTCCCAACTACCACCAGATGTAATATTTTCCTAGATTAGCACAAAATACCTTTGAAACCAAAATCAGTCAAAGGGAGAAATAAAGTGAGAGAAACCCATTTATTGCCAACAGTCATTCACTTATGCTATTCCATGCCTATCATGACCCAGCTGCAAAAAGGGACCCCACCCAACCTCTGCATTCCAGATATGCCCTTCTTCACCTTTGTAATTACCTATTGATATGGAGATGGACTACTTTTCTCCATACCTTGGAAACACATACTGATATGGAGATGCACTAAAGCCAGGTGAGAGATTCTGGAAACATTGCAATTTTACTCACACCAGAACCAGTCTGTTCTGCAGTCCTTGGGTGGTTCTTTCAGGATTAGTTGTATTTGCTGTATTTTCATGTTATATGTGGTTTTGGGGGGAGGTTTCTGCCTCACTTCTCATGCTGCCATCTTTTTGCCTCCTATATTGGTACTTTTTTATTTCATAGTTTGGGGCATTAGCTATTGTATTTCCGCTGAAGAAGATGAAGATTTCACTCTATTTTATGATCATCCTACCATACAAACAGACACATTTCTCATTCACCTATCTATGGATATAGTTTTATTGTAAGTTTAGTTAGATCAATATTTTAGCTTTTACCTGTGGTTATGTATTATTGGCACTTGTGACTCTGAATGCATTTTCTTTAATGCCCACTATTTTATTTTTTTTAGGAATTAATAATTGCTTGCTTATTTCAAATATTTTGTTTTTTTGAATTTAATTTGCTTGTGGTTGAGTGAATTATTCATATTCTCAAAGCTATGTTCTCTAAGAGTAATGCAAATCTCCTCCCAGTATGTTCAGACCCATTAGGTATTCTTTTTATTCTTTTGAAGAAATTCTACTGGGGTTTATGTTTCACTTCAGTTTGAACTATTTGTTTTCTAGGTCTGTTGCACACTTTCTTCCTGGGGTCATCTTTCACCACCATTCCTTTGTCTCTTTTGGGGTGATAACCTAAATCCTGGGTCACATGTCTTTTATTAATTGGATTTCTCTTTTGTTTTGGTGAAGCTTATGTTCCAAATAATTTTTTTGGACTGGAGCACATGGAACATTATATTTAATGGCTTTTTATATATAAATATATCTTTATACTACCCTAAAACTTAATTGATAGTTTTCCTAACTGTAGAATTTAGAATTCAGAGTTTTATTGTACTCTTTTCCTCAGAATTTTAGTCAGTTTTAAATTGCCTTCAACCTTCCTGAGGAACTGGTGAGAGATTGGTGTCAATCTGATTTGTGTTTCTTAATAAAAATCCAGTTATTTCATTCTTTCTGAGATTTACAATATATTCAGAATAACCTGTATATGAAAATTTCATGGTAATGTTGGTTGATATGGTCTATTTTAATTAATTGTGTTGGGTGGACACTTTCAATCTGGACACTCTTGTCTGGGAAATTTTCTTGAGTTTCTTCTTTGATGATTCCTCCCCTCTTTTTCTTATCTCATTTGGAAAATCCTGTTATTCAGATCTTGGACCTTTTGCACTGGTTCTTTACTTATAATTTCTCTCTCATTTTTCATTTCTTTATTTTTGTTCTACTTGCTGGGAGAGTTCCTCAACTTCATATTCCAATGATTCTACTGAGGTTTTCTTTTCTGCTTTCGTATTATTGCATTTTTGTTTTTTTAGATAATTATTTTTTATTGAAGGGTAGTTGATGCACAGTATTATATTACATTAGTTTCAAGTGTACAATGCAGTGATAAAACATTTATATACATAATTCTAGGTACCAGCTATCACCATACTAAGCTGTTACAATATCTTGACTATATTCCTTATGCTATACATTACATCCCGGTTACTTATTTATTTTACCATTGGAAGTCTGTCCTTTTTTTTTTTTTTTTTTTTGAGGGCATCTCTCATATTTATTGATCAAATGGTTGTTAACAACAATAAAATTCTGTATAGGGGAGTCAATGCTCAATGCACAATCATTAATCCACCCCAAGCCTAATTTTCGTCAGTCTCCAATCTTCTGAGGCATAACAAACAAGTTCTTACATGGAGAACAAATTCTTACATAATGAATAAGTTACATAGTGAACAGTACAAGGGCAGTCATCACAGGAACTTTCGGTTTTGCTCATGCATTATGAACTATAAACAGTCAGTTCAAATATGAATACTCATTTGCTTTTTATACTTGATTTATATGTGGATACCACATTTCTTTCTTTATTATTATTATTTTTAATAAAATGCTGAAGTGGTAGGTAGACACAAGATAAAGGTAGAAAACATAGTTTAGTGTTGTAAGAGAGAAAATATAGATGATCAGGTGTGTGCCTGTAGACTATGTGTTAATCCAAGCTAGACAAGGGCAATAAAACATCCACGGATGCCAAATATTTCTCCCAGAACAGGGGGGATGAGGTTCTAAGCCTCACCTCTGTTGATCCCCAATTTCTCACCTGATGACCCCTCTGCCACTGTGCCTGTCTTAGGTTGATCCTCCCTTGAGGAATCTTACCCGTCTCTGGCTAACCAGTCATCTTCCGGGGCCATACAGGGAAATGTAAAGTTGGTAAGTGAGAGAGAAGCCTTATTGTTTGAAATGGTTAGCTTTTTATTTCTTTGCATATTTATGCCCTGTAGCTTCTATGCCCAGCATTTGTCTTGAGGTATCTTGACCACTTGGAAGAATTATGATACTCGGTAAAGTTGATATGAGGCACGAATTCTATTTAAGGGATGTAATTAGGAAGGAAGAAGAAAATCTATAGAAGTAGCAGGCAGCAGAAAACCTGGGAAGATTGATTATTTCTTTGACATATCTTCTTGTAGAGTAACTTCAGCATATATAGGTTTTAAGCTACCACTTAAATTGCGCACACACATTAACATAATAGGAGTATAGTTACATAACCAAAGCATATCTGTAATTACCAGCCATCTCCAGTGAAACCAAGAAAACCAGTTAGGCACCTTAGGCATTTGTGAAAACTTATCTATGATATGGTGGATATTGTCCAACTGAACTTGAACAGTCTGAGAGAAATCAGACAAATTAAAACAACCCATTCCTGGGGAATGTTGACATCCCATATGTTCATTTAACAGTAAATAGTCTGTAGTTGTAAGATTTTGGAGCACTACAATTTGCACTTCTCCTATTTTTTGGTTGAGTTCCAACAGTATAGATCCAGTCAAATTTGTTTTTTCACTGTATGCACAGGCCAGCTTAGATATTTCCTTCATTCCCATGGCAAGTCCAGGAGCTGGTGGGATGAGTGCATCTACAGCTGTAGCAGTGCGTTGATCTTTGTTGGGATTTCTTGATGACCATCTTCTGGCATGAGTCTTCCAGAGAGTGCTGATGTTGGAAGTTCTCTTTCATATTGTATCTTAGATCATTTTTAGGGTAGCCCAATTAGGCTTTGATTTCTGTATAAACACAAACAGACCCTTTGCCTAAACTTGTATATGCCCTTTATACCCTTGTGTAGAACTCATTGGAGGTTACCTCACAGGAACAGTACTTTTTTTTTTTGTTTTGTTTTGTTTTGTTTTGTTTTTGGTATCACTAATCTACACTTACATGACGAATATTATGTTTACTAGGCTCTCCCCTGTATCAGGTCTCCCCTATAAACCCCTTTACAGTCACTGTCCATCAGCATAGCAAAATGTTGTAGAATCACTACTTGCCTTCTCTGTGTTGTACAGCCCTCCCTTTCCTCCTACCCCCGCATGCATGCTAATCTTAATACCCCCCTACTTCTCCCCCCCTTCTCCCTCCCTACCCATCCATCCTCCCCAGTCCCTTTCCCTTTGGTACCTGTTAGTCCATTCTTGAGTTCTGTGATTCTGCTGCTGTTTTGTTCCTTCAGTTTTTCCTTTGTTCTTATACTCCACAGATGAGTGAAATCATTTGGTATTTCTCTTTCTCCACTTGGCTTGTTTCACTGAGCATAATACCCTCCAGCTCCATCCATGTTGCTACAAATGGTTGGATTTCCATTTTCTTATGGCTGAGTAGTATTCCATTGTGTATATGTACCACATCTTCTTTATCCATTCATCTACCGATGGACATTTAGGTTGATTCCAATTCTTGGCTATTGTAAATAGTGCTGCGATAAACATAGGGGTGCACTGATCTTTCTCATACTTGATTGCTGCATTCTTAGGGTAAATTCCTAGGAGTGCCATTCCTGGGTCAAATGGTAAGTCTGTTTTGAGCATTTTGATGTACCTCCATACTGCTTTCCACAATGGTTGAACTAACTTACATTCCCACCAGCAGTGTAGGAGGGTTCCCCTTTCACCACAGCCTCGCCAACATTTGTTGTTGTTTGTCTTTTGGATGGCAGCCATCCTTACTGGTGTGAGGTGATACCTCATTGTAGTTTTAATTTGCATTTCTCTAATAATTAGCGATGTGGAGCATCTTTTCATGTGTCTGTTGGCCATCTGTATTTCACTTTTGGAGAACTGTCTGTTCAGTTCCTCTGCCCATTTTTTAATTGGGTTATTTGTTTTTTGTTTGTTGAGGCGTGTGAGCTCTTTATATATTCTGGACATCAAGCCTTTATCAGATGTGTCATTTTCAAATATATTCTCCCATACTATAGGGATCCTTTTTGTTCTATTGATGGTGTCTTTTGCTGTACAGAAGCTTTTCAGCTTAATATAGTCCCACTTACTCATTTTTGCTGTTGTTTTCCTTGCCCGGGGAGATATGTTCAAGAAGAGGTCACTCATGTTTATCTCTAAAAGGTTTTTGCCTATGTTTTCTTCCAAGAGTTTAATGGTTTCATGGCTTACATTCAGGTCTTTGATCCATTTGGAGTTTACTTTTGTATATGGGGTTAGACAATGGTCCAGTTTCATTCTCCTACATGTAGCTGTCCAGTTTTGCCAGCACCACCTGTTGAAGAGACTGTCATTTTGCCATTGTATGTCCATGGCTCCTTGATCAAATATTAATTGACCATATATGTCTGGGTTAATGTCTGGATTCTCTAGTCTGTTCCATTGGTCTGTGGCTCTGCTCTTGTGCCAGTACCAAATTGTCTTGATTACTATGGCTTTATAGTAGAGCTTGAAGTTGGGGAGTGAGATCCCCCCTACTTTATTCTTCTTTCTCAGGATTGCTTCGGCTATTCGGGGTCTTTGGTGTTTCCATGTGAATTTTTGAATTATTTGTTCCAGTTCATTGAAGAATGTTGCTGGTAGTTTCATAGGGATTGCATCAAATCTGTATATTGCTTTGGGCAGGATGGCCATTTTGATTATATTATTTCTTCCTAGCCACGAGCATGGGAAGAGTTTCCACCTGTTAGTGCCCCCTTTAATTTCTCTTAAGAGTGACTTGTAGTTTTCAGAGTATAAGTCTTTCACTTCTTTGTTTAGGTTTATTCCTAGGTATTTTATTTTTTTTGATGCAATTGTGAATGGAATTGTTTTCCTGATTTCTCTTTCTATTGGTTCATTGTAAGTGTATAGGCAAGCTACAGATTTCTGTGTGTTAATTTTGTATCCTGCAACTTTGCTGTATTCCGATATCAGTTCTAGTAGTTTTGGGGTGGAGTCTTTAGGGTTTTTTATGTACAGTATCATGTCATCTGCAAATAGTGACAGTTTAACTTCTTCTTTACCAATCTGGATTCCTTGTATTTCTTTGTTTTGTCTGATTGCCGTGGCTAGGACCTCCAGTACTATGTTAAATAACAGTGGAGAGAGTGGGCATCCCTGTCTAGTTCCCGATCTCAGAGGAAATGCTTTCAGCTTCTCACTGTTCAATATAATGTTGGCTGTGGGTTTAACATAGATGGCCTTTATTATATTGAGGTACTTGCCCTCTATTCCCATGTTGCTGAGAGTTTTTATCATGAATGGATGTTGAACTTTGTCAAATGCTTTTTCAGCATCTATGGAGATGATCATGTGGTTTTGTCTTTCTTTTTGTTGATGTGGTGGATGATATTGATGGACTTTCGAATGTTGCACCATCCTTGCATCCCTGGGATGAATCCCACTTGGTCATGGTGTATGATCCTTTTGATGTATTTTTGAATTGTGTTTGCTAATATTTTGTTGAGTATTTTTGCATCTACGTTCATCAGGGATATTGGTCTGTAGTTTTCTTTTTTGGTGGGGTCTTTGCCTGGTTTTGGTATTAGGGTGATGTTAGCTTCGTAGAATGAGTTTGGGAGTATCCCCTCCTCCTCTATTTTTGGAAAACTTTAAGGAGAATGGGTATTATGTCTTCCCTGTATGTCTGATAAAATTCCGAAGTAAATCCATCCGGCCCGGGGATTTTTTTCTTTGGTAGTTTTTTGATTACCTCTTCAATTTCATTGCTGGTAATTGGTCTGTTTAGATATTCTGTTTCTTCCTGGGTCAATCTTGGAAGGTTGTATTTTTCTAGGAAGTTGTCCATTTCTCCTAGGTTTCCCAGCTTGTTAGCATATAGGTTTTCATAGTATTCTCTAATAATTCTTTGTATTTCTGTGGGGTCCTTCGTAATTTTTCCTTTCTCGTTTCTGATACTGTTGATTTATGTTGACTCTCTTTTCTTCTTAATAAGTCTGGCTAGAGGCTTATCTATTTTGTTTATTTTCTCGAAGAACCAGCTCTTGATTTCATTGATTTTTGCTATTGTTTTATTCTTCTCAATTTTATTTATTTCTTCTCTGATCTTTATTATGTACCTCCTTCTGCTGACCTTAGGCCTCATCTGTTCTTCTTTTTCCAACTTCGATAATTGTGACATTAGACCATTCATTTGGGATTGCTCTTCCTTTTTTAAATATGCTTGGATTGCTATATACTTTCCTCTTAAGACTGCTTTTGCTGTGTCCCACAGAAGTTGGGGCTTAGTGTTGTTGTTTTCATTTCTTTCCATATATTGCTGGATCTCCATTTTGATTTAGTCATTGATCCGTTGATTATTTAGGAGCATGTTGTTAAGCCTCCATGTGTTTGTGAGCCTCTTTGCTTTCTTTGTACAGTTTATTTCTAGTTTAATGCCTTTGTGGTCTGAAAAGTTGGTTGGTAGCATTTCAATCTTTTGGAATTTTCTGAGGCTCTTTTTGTGGCCTAGTATGTGGTCTATTCTGGAGAATGTTCCATGTGCACTTGAGAAGAATGTATATCCTGTTACTTTTGGATGTAGAGTTCTATAGATGTCTATTAGGTCCATCTGCTCTACTGTGTTGTTCAGTGCTTCCGTGTCCTTACTTATTTTCTGCCCTGTGGATCTATCCTTTGGGGTGAGTGGTGTGTTGAAGTCTCCTACAATGAATGCATTGCAGTCTATATTTCCCTTTAGTTCTGTTAGTATTTGTTTCACATATGCTGGTGCTCCTGTGTTGGGTGCATATATATTTAGAATGGTTATATCCTCTTGTTTGACTGAGCCCTTTATCATTATGTAGTGTCCTTCTCTATCTCTTGTTACTTTCTTTGTTTTGAAGTCTATTTTGTCTGATATTAGTACTGCAACCCCTGCTTTCTTCTCACTGTTGTTTGCTTGAAATATGTGTTTAAATCCCTTGACTTTCAGTCTGTACATGTCTTTGGGTTTGAGGTGAGTTTCTTGTAAGCAGCATTTAGATGGGTCTTGCTTTTTTATCCATTCTGTTACTCTGTGTCTTTTGATTGGTGCATACAATCCATTAACATTTAGGGTGACTATTGAAAGATATGTACTTATTGCCATTGCAGGCTTTAAATTCGTGGTTACCAAAGGTTCAAGGTTAGCCTCTTTAGTATCTTACTGCTTAACTTAGCTCGCTTATTGAGCTGTTATATACACTGTCTGGAGATTCTTTTCTTCTCTCCCTTCTTGTTCCTCCTCCTCGATTCTTCATATGTTGGGTGTTTTGTGCTGGCTCTTTCTAGGAGTGCTCCCATCTAGAGCAGTCCCTGTAAGATGTTCTGTAGAGGTGGTTTGTGGAAAGCAAATTCCCTCAGCTTTTGTTTGTCTGGGAATTGTTTAATCCCACCTTCATATTTCAATGATAGTCGTGCTGGATACAGTATCCTTGGTTCAAGGCCCTTCTGTTTTATTGTATTAAGTATATCATGCCATTCTCTTCTGGCCTGTAGGGTTTCTGTTGAGAAATCTGATGTTAGCCTGATGGGTTTCCCTTTATAGGTGACCTTTTTCTCTCTAGCTGCCTTTAACACTCTTTCCTTGTCCTTGATCTTTGCCATTTTAATTATTATGTGTCTTGGTGTTGTCCTCCTTGGATCCTTTCTGTTGTGTGTTCTGTGTATTTCCGTGGTCTGTTCGATTATTTCCTCCCCCAGTTTGGGGAAGTTTTCAGCAATTATTTCCTCTAAGATACTTCCCATCCCTTTTCCTCTCTCTTCTTCTTCTGGGACCCCTATAATACGGATATTGTTCCTTTTGGATTGGTCACTCAGTTCTCTTAATATTGTTTCATTCCTGGAGATCCTTTTTTCTCTCTCTATGTCAGCTTCTATGCGTTCCTGTTCTCTGATTTCAATTCCATCAATGGCCTCTTGCATTCTATCCATTCTGCTTATAAACCCTTCCAGAGTTTGTTTCCTTTCTGCGATCTCCTTTCTGGCATCTGTGATCTCCCTCCGGACTTCATCCCATTTCTCTTGCGTATTTCTCTGCATCTCTGTCAGCATGTTTATGATTCTTATTTAGAATTCTTTTTCAGGAAGACTGGTTAGGTCTGTCTCCTTCTCTGGTGTTGTCTCTGTGATCTTTGTCTGCCTGTAGCTTTGCCTTTTCATGGTAACAGGAATAGTTTGCAGAGCTGTGATGAGTGACATCTGGAAGGTCTTCCTTTCTTGTTGGTTTGTGGCCCTCCTCTCCTGGGAGAACAGCGACCTCTAGTGGCTTGTGCTGTGCATCTGTGCACAGACAGGGTTTGTGCTTCCTGCCCGGCTGCTATGGAGTTAATCTCCACTGTTGCTGTGGGCTTGGCCTGGCTGGGGCAGCTACTCCAAAATGGTGGAGTCGCGTTGGAGCAGGAGCGGCTGGGAGGCTATTTATCTCCGTAAGGGGCCTCCCTGCTCCCTGCAGCCCAGGGGTTAGGGTGCCCAGAGATCCCCGGATTCCCTACCTCTTGATTAAGTGTCCCACCCTGCCCCTTTAAGACTTCCAAAAAGCACCCACCAAAACAAAACAACGACCACCAAAAAAAAGAAAAAAAATTTTTCAATTAAAAAAAAAAATTTTTTTTCAATTAAAAAAAAAGTTGGTCGCTCGTTTGTCTTTATTCTCCGGTGCCAGCCTCCGGCCTCTGCTCACCGGTCTTGCTGCCCTGTTTCCTTAGTATTGGGGTCCCTATCCATTTAAGACTTCCAAAAAGCGGTCGCGAAAACAAAACAGCAAAAAAGAAAAAGAAAAAAAGAAAATGGTCGCGCTTTTCTTATGTCCTCCGATACCCGGCCTCCAGTGCCCGCTCACTGTTCTTGCTGCCCTGTTTTCCTAGTATCGAGGGCCCTGCACTCTGGCCCGGATGGCTGGGGCTGGGTGTTCGGCAGCCCTGGGCTCCGTCTCCCTCCCGCTCTGCCCACTCTTCTCCCGCCGGGATCTGGGAGGATGGGCGCTCGGCTCCTGCCGGGCCGGGGCTTGTATCTTACCCACTTTGCGAGTTGCTGGGTTCTCTCAGGTGCGGATGTGGTCTGGATATTGTACTGTGTCCTCTGGTCTTTATTCTAGGAAGGGTTGTCTTTGTTATATTTTCATAGATATATGTTGTTTTGGGAGGAGATTTCCGCTGCTCTACTCATTCCGCCATCTTCCGCCCCTCCTCCGTATTATTGCTTTTTGAGAAATTCATTCTGTTTATTGATCCTTTTTTAAGTATCCCAGTTTTGTTTTATGGATGCAATATTTACTTCCCACTCTGAGGATATTAATGATAAAATTGTTTCTTGTTTAATTTCTCCTAGATTGTCTCTTTTTCTTTCAAGTTGCTCTTTGTTGTTTATTTGTTTCAATAATTGTCTTTCATACTAGATGATTTCCTAAAAAACCTGGGCTCTTGTCTGCCTGCTCAAAATTAAGAGGGGCAATAAAAAAGATGTTTTGTCACAGCATGTGAGGGGAGCTTATTAAGTGTTGTGTTCACTATATGGCAATATGACTAGAAAGTTTAATTGAAGAATCACTAGTGTCAATGTCATTCTGTTATTTATTTTAATTTTATTTTTTTCATTTGAACTGGTCAAATTCTCCAGGGAAAACTTTTTTCTCAATCTTCCTAGAGGTTATAATCCTCCCTGTCAAAGTTCTGGAAGCTGACTGAAGAAAACCATCTAAAGTATGTCAATATCCAGTAAGCGTAGGCAACTTTCATTTAAGACCACTTTCAGTATGTTAATGCTTCCATAAATTGTGCAATTCTTATAGTTCAGAGACTCTCTGTTTTACCCTCTTCATAGAATAAACTTTGCATTTCTGCATGGATGGTGAAGGAGCAGTAACCCACTTCTGTAACCTGGTGGAGGGAATTTGTAGGGGTTGTCTAATTTATTCTCATTTATATTTCAAACCAATCCTTCCAAAAGTATGTCATGTTAACAATTCAGGAACCTTAGGGAATTCTGTAATATAAGATTTCCTTACAGTTTTCCCCAAAGATTCATCTCCATTAGTATTACCTTTTTTACACCTAGTGGTAGCTCAATTACCAATCATCTGTCTGCTTTTTAGTTTCCACTTTTTTCTGTCTTCTTTCATTAATAAGTTTCTATGAGTTTATATCTTAAAAACATCTTGAATATAATATTGGTGGTGTTTGGGAAGTGAACATAGCTAAAATCATGTTTTCTATCATTAACTGAGTCAAGTTATATGATTTTCACAGAGCTTTCTCATGATATTCTTAGTTGAAACACCATTTCTGACTCTCTCCAATTCACAAGCAGTTAGTGGCTTCCAAAACAAATTATATCTCAGAATAGCCCTAGTTGTGTTTGCAGACAATAATGCAAACTTATTAAAAAATGGAAATTAATTTGTATTCTCATTGCACTCAAGAAAATTGCTGGAGAAAAGGTAGAGGGCTAACACAACCTAATTGTTTGAAAAGATGTATGAGATAATTTCCAAAGGATATCACTGAAAGTTGTTATGTTCAATGGATTGCCAAAGAAAAATGTCTTTTATCAACAAAAAATTTCTCCAAAAGGCAGCAAATACCTGTCTCAAGAGAGAAGCTATAACCACATATCGATTGACCCTGGAATATGTAGGTCAAGTCCAGTTATGTCTATGTTCCTATCTCATTTTCTCCTAGGACTTAAGAAAATTCCCCTATTTCAAGTAATACATATTAAAAAAACAAACAAAGCATAAATAGACTCATAAACAACAGGGAACAAACTGATGGTTGCCATGAGGGAGAAGCTTGGGGTTGCTGAAGAAATAAGGAAAGGGGATAAAGAGATACAAACTTCCAACTATAAAATCAGTAAGTCATGGGGATGAAAAGTACAACATAGGCTCAATAATATTATAATATCTTTGTATGATGACAGTTGATAACTACACTCCTAGTGGTGAACATTTCATAATGTATATAATTGTTAAATCACTATGTTGTACACCTGAAATCAATATAGTATCATATATCAACTACACTTCAATTAAAAAAAAAGTTGTAGCACAAGCAGAATTTCAACTCTCTCTTGGTATTTTCAGTAATAGAATCTGACAAGTGTGTGTCTTTTCAATCAGCAAATATTCCTTCTGCACCAAGCAGTATACTACTATTTCTCTTTCAACATTGATTGGATAAACACAATGTATACAGACAATGAGGTCTTATATACTTCTGACATTCAGGCATAGGGTTTGTATTGAATAGCCACTTAGGATTTAATACTGTAACAAAGACTGACATTGTATAGTATTTAGCATCTGCTGAACTGAAAGTAGATACAACCAGTTTCTCTTTTCTTCCTACTTTTGTTATTTTACTTGATCCCTTCCTATGTTAAGACAGATTTAACTTCATATTTCACTAAAGTAACAAAATTCTCAAATATTTTGGTTAAATCTCTTGATTTACTAAGAGTAATTTTAGATGGAATCCTAGCTGATTGAAGGAACACTAAATCTTAAGATCACTATACAACTACACTAGGAGAAATGAAAAAGGTCCATGGAATTTGTTCATTGGAACTGCTAGGAATCAGGGGCTGAAATAGGTTTCTTTAGGATCCACCTGTGGTGCAATCTAATACTGAGGCCCAATAACTTAACTCCCTGAGATACACTTAAAATATGATATAATCAAACAAAACCCCTAAAAGTTTAATGTCCTTTAACAAACTGTGGATAGAAGCACACATAGCAATTTCAGGGACTCCTTTGAAGCAACAGCAATGGCTTCCAAGACTTTGTGTCTTGGAAGAGAAGCACAAGGGTCATTCCTAGTCTGTGGCATGAAATAAACTATCTATTGTAGAATATGGAACATTCAAACATATAGCCTCATTGGTAACTGTCAAGATTGTGTACTGGTATTCCTAAACCAAAGGATCAGCAATTTGAATACAGACAGTTGAAAATGTTTGATCAATTCCTTTGCACATGGACCTTGAAACTAGGAAAATACATGGGAAAGGGAACTCTAAGAGTCTGCAATGTCACCTTTGGGATTTCCATAAAACAGCCTCCTGCCAGGTGACAGAGTGATGTGTTTATTGATTGCTAATGCTACTGAGTCTATGTAGGGAGCATGGGAAACCTTGTTACAATTTAACATCCTGAGTATGCTCAAGACTTTTTAATTTGGAATATATGATTTTCAATAACTGTGTAGAGACCAAAAAATATACTTTCTGTGGAGGCAAAAAATAAGTTTCCATCTGCCTGAGTATTTGTGGTCTTAGACTAGAGACTTGCAATTCTTTTTCCTCTCATAATGCAATGACATGCCATTCACCAGCTTCTCATATTCTTGTGGATGTACTCAGATTTTAGCAAATAAGAAAGCACAAATTTTGTGGATAATGAGGCAATATAACTTGTAATTTCTACTTTAATTATAAGCATATGAGTTACAACGGAGGGAGGCCTGCAAATGAACAGAAGTAACAGAATGGGGAAAATGTAGAGTTTAATACAATGGACAGGAAATCATTGCAGAATACTGGTACTTTTCCAGTGGTAATAATTTTTTTTGTCACATGCTTCAAAACTGATCATGAACAATAGTTTTACAACCTCATAGTTAAAGACTGCTACGCTTTACTAGGTTTGTCTGTTGCTTGTACTTAAAAGATTTGCCATGCTTATTAACTAATGCCACAAGGATATGAGTTAACAAAGACATTCTTCTAAAAAGGCAAACAGTTGATAGAATCTCAGAAAAGATGTAAATGGCCAAGTTACAGAGGCCTCCAGAACAGCCATTAGGAAAATACCATGCATTTTAAAGCTTTTCATAAGCGATGAGAAGTTTGGGGCTCAGGATCCCTATCACCCAAGTTCAAATCACACCTCCTCCATTAACTTGAACTACGTCTTTGGCAAATTAACCTATCTGTGCCTTAGTTTTCTCACTTGTCAAGATATTTATACTACATCATTCATGTTGCTCTTGTGAGAATTAAATGACTAATATTTATATAGCATATATGAAATATCTAGCATATATATGAAGTACTCCATAAATATTATTTATTATGTGTGATATTAATGCAATATTCCATAGTGTGCTATATGCCATGGAAATTGGAATAATGGCTTGATTTTTTGAAAGCATATATTTTATATGTATCTTCCCACCTAAACAAACCTAATAAGAAAGGAAATTCTATGCTTCTTATTTAAGAATCACAAGCAAAGAAGTTTCACCAGTGTGGAATAATGTGGTTTTGGACATCTGGGACCAAATGGCAAAGTGGGCTTCCAAGGCTTTGACACTCTAAATTACTATAATTCTATTTATTTAGAAGTGAGAACCATTAAAATTATTTTGAATAATGAGGAAAATTGTAATAGTTCTATGTCTCTAGAGTCACTTCATTATATATATTCATATTTTTCATATGTTGGTTACAGGCTCAAATATTATTCTCATAACAATAAAAAAGCATATGGCTTAGTCTCACCATGTTAGTAATAAATTAGCATTAAAGTGCATAATTTCTCCATTTCAAGATGCCAAAATGAGCCTGAAGAAATTATGAGACAATATTTCATTTTTCTACTTTGGGAAAACATAATGAAAGTTATTATTAAAACACACATTATTGTTCCCTTGTAAAATAAAGCATTTCTAGAAATCTCACTGTATGACACATACGAATGAAATGACAAAATATAAAATAATAGTGATTTGTTAATTTAGATACTGGAAACAAGAAAGTGAACATGCTTTTGCTTTAACAATGTATAAGCTCTTATATAGTTCCAAAATAAGATTAATGATATGAGATTCCTTCATTGCATAATATATTTTCTCAGAATCTAAGATATAAGGATTTTCAGATTTTAGAAAAGCACTTGTTTAAAAAATTGGAAGACAAAATTTTTTATGTCCTTTCATTTTATACAATGAGTCCCTTGGTTAAACTTTCCTAAACATAAGTAAAACACATTTTAACATCATCTGTTAACACTCAAAATAATTCTCAGTGCTCAAAATTAAACTTCATAATCAAAGAGATCTTTAATTCACTGCCACATTTTTTTGCCCATAGAAAATAATTAATTTGCACCTGGACAGTAAAAAAAATTCTACCATTCAAAATGAGGCAAAGTTTCATTTAGGAATATGCACCCATATTTATTTAAATTGCAATGCAAAATGAATATTCTCATGGAGTCATAGTTATCAAAACAGATTATCAGAGATTGATAATTAACTTCTCACAAATGTAAATTAGCATACAATATATGCACATTGGGCATTAATCAACTAATACCAAACAAAGTAACCACCCAGGATTTTTAGCTTAATGAAAGATGGAATCAAATAAAACTAATTAAAGAGGACATAAAAAATTCTGTAGGTGATTGACTGAGGAAGTTGGATTTTAATTATTATAATTTTGGTTTCTTCATTCAAGTTCTTCAAGTTATTATTTGAACATTTATGTAGTACATTAAATTAATATTCAGGCATGTTTAATGTTGTATTTCTTTCGTGTTTTTAATTCCTCTCTATTGCAATATTTTTTAAACAATCTTACAGATATTGCAAGTCATTCAATAAGAATGGGCAAAAACAGGGAAAGGATTAAAGATAGTGGCATGAGAGGTGAGACAGAGGCTTCCTCCTAAAAATGCATATAATACAAAAATATAATTAATAAGACTAATCCTGAAAGGGCAACAGGAAAGAGGGCTGTGTCAAACTGCATACACCTGGAGAAAAGAATAAACCTCATGGAACAGGGTAATGTACCAAAGCCATGGCCTGGCTGGACCCAAGCCCTTCCCCATCACACCACAGATCACTGGTGAGAGGAAGAGAAATGGTGCTGGGAGGGAGTGGAGGCTTGGAACTGCTGAATACCTAACTCTGAAGATCTGCTCTGGGAGCACAAACCTACATTCCATGGTGCTTTCATGGTACTCTCATGATTAGGGGATTGGAAAGCTAAGATAGGCAGAATACCTGGAGATACTGAGATTCCAGCCACTTGTGGAAAGCAGGGATCCATATCCAGCTGCTGTGGGAAAAAAGAAAGGAGGGCAGTCTGAGAGACATCCTAACAGCAAGAGGGCTGCTAAAGGGGCAAGGATTGCATTGAGCTTACTGCTCAAGAGAAAGGACAAGTGAAAAAAATTGTCTGGGGGAACTCTGCCCATCAGGTTGGGAGCTTTCATGATTTTCAGGTGCCCTAGCTCCCTGGCTGGCTACAAAGCTCCAAGGACCCCTGCTGTGATACACAGCCTACTCTGCCTTTCTCTCAGCCAGCCCCACCTGGCTTACAAACTGGCAAACCCTGCCTGGGTGTTAGGCCAGCCAGAGGGAAGCCCCATCTACAGCAACTACAAACACAAAACATAGAGGCTTATATCTGTGTGCTCAGCCCACTGGTTCTGGCAGTGTAGGCAGACAAAGCAGCCAGGAAACAGTTAACAGCTGTTTCCTTCCCCCAGGCACCAATACCACTCCCCTGCAACCCCCAACATTGCTTCATGGGCAGAGAAGTACCACAGAGTAGAGCTTTGGGGCACTAGAGGGTGCCATATACAAATATAAAATGTCAAAGAAACCTGGTTCAAAGTAAAATTATGAACACAACACCTGAGAAAGACTCAAATGAAATTGACCTCATGAGTCTTCCTGAAAGGGATTTCAAAATAAAAATCATTAACACGCTAATGGAGGTACAGAAAAATGTTCAAGAACGCAAGAATGAATTCCGGTCGGAGATCCAATTGTTGAAGAGCACAACTGAGGGTATTAAAATCAGATTAGATATGGGGGATGAGATTATAAATGAAATAGAAATTAGAGAAGAGGAATACAAAGAAGCTGAGGCACAGAGAGAAAAAAGGATCTCGAAGAATGAAGGAATATTGATAGAATGGTGTGACCAATACAAACAGAGCAATATTAGCAATGTAGGGGTACCAGAAGAAGAAGAGAGAGAAAAAGGAATAAAAAGTATCTTTTAGGAGGTAATTGCTGAAAACATCCCCAATCTAGGGAAGGAGATAGTCTCTCAGGCCATGGAAGTGCACAGATCTCCCAACACAAGGGACCCAAGGAAGACAACACCAAGACATATAGGAAGTAAAATGGCAAAGACCAAGGATAAGGACAGACTATTAACAGCAGCCAGGGAGAGAAATAAGATCACATACAAAGGAAAGCCCATCAGGCTATCATCAGACTTCTCAGCAAAAAACTTACAAGCCAGAAGGGAGTGGCATGATGTATTTAATGCAATGAAGCAGAAGGGCCTAGAACAAAGAATACTTTATTTGGCAAGATTATCATTTAAATTTGAAAGAGGGATTAAACAACTTCCAGATAAGCAAAAGCTGAGAGAATTTACCTCCCACAAACCATGTCTACAGTGTATTTTGGAGGGAATGCTATAGATTGAAGTGCTCCTAAGGTTTAATAGCTGTCAACACAGGTAATAAAACAACAGTGAAGAAAGTAAAAAAGTTAATTACTAAGAAAATGCAAAATTAAATCAACTATCCCCAAAGACAATCAAGGGATAGAAAAAGACAACAGAATATGATACCTAATATATAAAGAATGGAAGAGGAAGAAAATGGAGGGAAAAAAAGAACCTTTAGGTTGTGTGTGCAATAGCATACAAAGTGAGTTAAATTAGACTGTTATACAGTAAGGGAATTACCCTTGAACCTTTGGTAACCACAAATCTAAAGCCTGCAATGGAAATAAGTACATACCTATCGATAAGCACCCTCAATGTAAATGGTCTGAATGCACCAATCAAAACACAAAGAGTCACTGAATGGATAAAAAAAACAAGACCCATCTATATGCTGTCTACAAGAGATGAACTTCAAACCCAAAGACACACACACACACACTAAAAGTGAAGGGATGGAAAAAGATATTTCATGCAACTAATAGGGAGAAAAAAGCAGGAGTTGCAGTACTTGTATCAGCCAAAATAGACTTCAAAACAAAGAAAGTCACAAAGACAAAGAAGGACATTACATAATGATTAAAGGGTCAATCCAACAAGAAAATATAAATATATATGCATCTGACACAGAGCACTTACATATGTGAAACAAATACTAACAGAATTAAAAGGGGAAATAGAATGCCATGCATTCATTCTAGGAGACCTCAACACTCCACTCACTCTGAAGGACAGATAAACCAGACAGAAAATAAGTAAGAACACAGAGACACTGAACCAAACATTAGAACAGATGGACCTTACATACATCTACAGAACTCTACACTCAACAGCAGCAGAATGCACATTCTTCTCAAGTTCACATGGAACATTTTCAAGAATAGATCATATACTGGGCCACAAAAAGAGACTTGGTAAACTCAAAAAGACTGAAATTGTACCAACCAGTTTCTCAGATGAAAAAGGTATGAAAATAGAAATGAATTACCTAAAGAAAATGAAAAGTCCCACAAACGCATGGAGGCTTCACAACATGCTCCTAAATAACCAATGGATCAATGACCAAATAAAAATAGAGATCAAGCAATGTGTGGAGACAAATGACAATAATTCAACACCGCAAAGTCTGTGGGATGCAGCAAAGGCTGCGCTAAGAAGAAAGTATGTTGCAATACAGGCCTACATCAGGAAAGAACAATCCCATACGAACAGTCTAAACTAACAATTAATGAAACTAGAAAAAGAAGAACAAATGAGGCCCAAAGTCAGTAGAAGGAGGGACATAATAAAGATTAGATCAGAAATAAATAAAATCAGGGAGAATAAAAGTATAAGAGTTAATGAAAGCAAGAGCTAGTTCTTTGAGAAAATAAACAAAATAGATAAACCCCTAGCCAGACTTATCAAGAAGAAACGAGAGTCTAAACACATAAAAAGAATCAGAAATGAGAAAGGACAAATCACTATGGGCACCACAGAAATACAAAGAATTATTAGAGAGTACTATGAAAAATTATATGCCAACAAACTGGATAACCTAGAAGAAATGGACAATTTTCTACAAAAATACAACCTTCCAAATATGACCCAGAAAGAAACAGAAAATCTGAACAGAACAATTACCAGCAATGAAATTGAACAGGTAATAAAAAAACTATCTAAGAACAAAACCCATGGACCAGATGGTTTCACAGCTGAATTTTATCAATCATTTAGTGAAGACATAATAACCATCTTCCTTAAAGTTTTTCAAAGAGTAGAAGAAGAGGGAATACTTTCAAACTCATTCTATGAGGCCAGCAACACTCTAATACCATAAACAGGCAAAGACACCACAACAAGAGAAAATTGCAGACCAATATCTCTGATGAACATAGATGCAAAATACTCAACAAAGTATTAGCAAACGGAATTCAAAAATACAGCAAGAGGATCATACACCATGACCAAGTGCGATTCATCTCAGGGATGCAAGGATGGTACAACATTAAAAAATCGATCAACATTATCCACCACATCACCAAAAAGAAGGACAAAAACCACATAAACCACATGATTATCTCCATAGACACTGAAAAAGCATTTGACAAAATTCAACATTCATTTGTGATAAAAACTCTCAACAAAATGGGTCTAGAGGTCAAGTACCTCAACATAATAAAGGCCATATATGACAAACCCACAGCCAACATTATACTTAACAGTGAGAAGCTGAAAGCTTTTCCTTTAAGATCAGGAACAAGACAAGGATGCCCACTTTCCGTACTGCTATTCAACATAGTACTGGAGGTCCTAGCCATGGCAATCAGACAACATGAACAAATAAAAGGCATCCAGTTTGGTATGGAAGAAGTTAAACTGTCCGTGTTTGCAGATGACATGATATTGTACATAAAAAAACCTAAAGAATCCACTCCAAAACTACTAGATCTAATATCTGAATTCAGCAAACTTGAAGGATATAAAATTAATACACAGAAATCTGCTGCATTCCTATACACTAACGATGAAGTAGGAGGAAAAGAAATCAAGTAAACAATTTCATTCACAGTTGCATTCAAAAGAGTAAAATACCTAGGAATAAACTAACCAAGGAAGTGAAAGACCTATATTCTGAAAACTACAAGAAACTCATGAAAGAAATTAAAGAAGATACCAATAAATGGAAACACACACCATGCTCATAGACAGAAATAAGTAATATTGTCAAAATGGTCATCTTGCCTAAAGAAATCTTCAGATTCAATGCAACTCCTATCAAAATACAAACAGCATTCTTCAATGAACTAGAGCAAATAGTCCTAAAATTCATATGGAACCACAAAACGCCCTAAATAGCCAAAGCAGTCTTGAAAAGAAAGAATAAAGCTGGGGTATTATGCTCCCCAACTTCAAGCTCTACTACAGAGCCACAGTAATCAAGACAATTTGGTACTGGCACAAGAGCTCTACTACAGAGCCAGAGTAATCAAGACAATTTGGTACTGGCACAAGAACAGAACCATAGCTCTATGGACAGACTAGAGAGCTAACCCTATATGGTCAATTAATATACAATAAAGAAGTCATGGACATGCAATTGGGAAATTATAGCCTTTTCAACAACTGGTGTTAGCAAAACTGGACAGCTACATGCAAGAGAATGAAATTGGAATTTTGTTTATCCCCATACACAAAAGGAAACTTGAAATGGATCAAACATCTGAAGGTAAGTCGTGAAACCATAAAACTCTTAGAAGACAACATAGGCAAACATCTCCTGAATATAAGCATGAGTACTTATATTTCTTCCTGAGTGCATCTCCTTGAGCAAGGGAAACATTAGCAAAAAGGAACACATGGGACTACATCAAACTAAAAAATTTCTGTACAGCAAAGGACACCATCAACAGAACAAAAAAGCATCCTACAGTATGGGAGAATATATTTGTAAATGGCATATCCGACAAGGGGTTAACATCCAAAATATATAAAGAACTTACACACTTCAACATCTAAAAAGCAAATAACCCTATTAAAAAATGGGCAGAGGATATGAAGAGACAGGTCTCCAAAGAAGAAATTCAGATGGCCAACAAACACACGAAAAGGTACTCCAGAACACTAATCATCAGGGAAATGCAAATTAAAACCTCAGTGAGATAACACCTCACACCAGTAAGGAAGGCCAGCATCCAAAAGACTAAGAACAACAAATGCTGGCGAGGATGTGGAGAAAGGGGAACCCTCCTACTCTGCTGGTGGGAATGGAAGCTAGCTCAACCATTGTGGAAAGCAATAAGGAGGTTCCTCAAAAAACTAAAAATGAAATACCATTTGACCCCAGAATCCCACTCCTTGGAATTTAACCAAAGAATACAACTTCTCATACTCAAAAAGACAGATGCATCCCTACGTTTATTACAGCACTATTTACAATAGCCGAGGTATGGAAGCAACCTAAGTGTCCATCGGTATATGAATGGATAAAGAAGAGGTGGTACATATACAAAATGGAATACTATTCAACCATAAGAAAGAAACAAATCCTACCATTTGCAACAACATGGATGGAGCTGGAGGACATTATGCTCAGTGAAATAAACCAGGTGGAGAAAGACAAGTGCCAAATGATTTCCCTCATTTGTGGAGTATAACAATGAAGCAAAACTGAAGGAATAAAATAGCAGCAGAGTCACAGACTCCAAGAAGAGACTAGTTGTTACCAAAGGGGAGGGCTGTGGGAGGGCGGGTGGGGAGGGAGGGAGAAGGGGATTGTGGGGTATTATGTGTAGTACACACAGTGTGTGGGGTCACGCAGAAAACAGTGTAGCACAGAGAAGGCAAACAGTGAATCTGTGGCATCTTGCTACACTGATGGACAGTGACAGCATTGGGGTATGGGTGGGGACTTGATAATATGGGTAAATGTAGTAACCACATTATTTTTCCATGTGAAACCTTCGTAAGAGTGTATATCAATAATACCTTAATAAAAAATAGAATGGGCAAACACAGTAAGTATGCAGTTTGTGATTAGAAACTTTAACATACTTTATTTTGCAATCACATTCTGAGCCTAAATCTTCCCCACTATACTGAAACAGAGCACAGTCATAATGGGTAATAACAATAGGGAAAGTGAAAAGGAATTAGAACTTTGCTGCTGTGCTTCTTCTTCTTTGCCTCTACACATCTACATCCTCTTTCTCTTCTCCTCCTCCCCTCACTTGCTGATTTGGATTGGCACAACTGGGCTGGTGAAGCTAAAAGCCACGAAAGCTGAAAGCACCAAAAGGAAACAAAATTTGCCTCTTAGAGTAAATATATTTTGGCAAATTGTGTTTATGCATTTACTATTTCTGTTATTATTGTGATAGGTTGGTTCTGAATTTTGCCACATAGTTGAGGAACAAAATAAGATCTGAATGCTATAATGAGTGTATTTGTCAATATAACATAGGTTATACTCTAATAACAAATAGCCACCTTCCAAATCAGTATTCTAATGCAAGTTTATTTCTTCATAACACTATGTATGTCATATAGGTGAGACTCTATTCCATACTGGGAATCCAAGGACTCTCACTGAAGGAGGCTCTGTTAGTTTTAGCTGCACTATTTGAAATACCTGGACTTAGAGTTTGCATACAGTTCAATAACAAAAAACAATCTTGTTAAAAAATGACCAGAGGAAGCAAATATACAATTTTCAAAAAAAACACATTCGAATGGCTAATGAATACATGAAAAGGTGCTCAACATCATTAATCTTAGGGAAATGCAATGAGATATCGCCTCACATCTGTTAGAATGGCTATTTTAAAAATGACAAGAGATACATACATACTGGTGAGAATGTGGAGAAAGGCGAACCATTGTGACTGTTGGTAGGAATGTAAATAGGTTCAGTCACTGTGGACAGCAACATGGAGGTATCTCAGAAAATTAGGAAATAGAATTCCTGTATGATCCTGTCATTCCACTTCTTGGTATATATCCAAAGTAAACAAAATCAATATCTCAAAAAGATAACTGCATTCCCATGTTAACTGTAACATTATTCAGAGTAGCCAGACATAGAAACAACCTAAGTGTCCATTGAAAGATGAATAAATAAAGAAAATGTGATATCTACATATACACACACACACACACATATATATACATACATAATATATATATATTAGTGTATATCTATATACACACAAACACACACACACAAAAATGGAATACTACTCAGTCAAGGAAAAGAAAGAAATCCTGCTATTTGTTACAACATTGAGAGAATTAAGGGCATTCTGCTAATTAAAGTAAGTTAGAAAAAGATAGACACTATATAATTTCATTTATAAGTGGAATCTAAACAAAAGAAAACTAATAGAAAAAGAGACTATATTTGATTGACCCCACCAGAGTCAGGGCTGGAGAGCATGGGATTTGGATGAAAGCAGTCAAAAGTTACAAACTTACATATTAAAATAAGTACTGTGGATGGTATGCATAACATGAGGACTATAGTTAACACTGCTGTATGGTATTATTTGATAGATGCTAAGAGAGTAAATCCTAAAAGTTCTCATCACAGGGAAAAAAATACTTTTGGTAACTATATGACGTGATGGCTGTTAACTAAACACATTGTCTTAATCATTTTGCAAAGCATGTAAGTCAAGTCATTATGTTATACATGTTACAAGTGTATATAGTGCTATATGCCTATTATATCTCAAAAAAAATGAAAGATAAAAAGGATATATACAACATGATAACATGGGATTTATCACAAAAATGCAAGATTGTTTTAACATCCAAGCACAAATAATGTAATGCATCCTATCAATAAAAAAAAATCACATGATCATCACAATGGACACAGTAAAATAATTTGCCCAAGTCCAATATTCACTTTCATGATAAAAACACTCAACAAACTAGCAATAGAAGAGAACTTCCTCAACTTGATAAAAAGTATCTATGAATAACCAACATGTAACTCTGCTTTGCCCATAAGATCTGGAACAATGATTTCTACTCTAACTTACTTCTACTCGACATTGTACTGGAGGTTCAAGCCTCCACAGTTATGCAAGAGTATGAAATAAAGGAATCCAGATTAGAAAGGAAGACATAAAACTCTCTCTTTTTGTAGATGACATGATCTTGTGTAGAAAATACTAATGAATCTACTACAAAGCTGTTAGAACTAATGAGTGAGTTCAGTAAGGTTCAGGTTAAAGATCAATATACAAAAATCACTTCTATTTCTATACACTTGCAATGAACTATTTGGAAATGAAATTAGAAAAAGATCCATTTACACTAACATCAAAAGAATGAAATCCTTAGAAGAGTGATTAAGTTTAATTTCAAAATTTAACATGAAAACTAGAAAACATGGTTGAAAATATTAAAGAAGACCTGAACAATTGAGAAAACAACCATGTTCATTAATTGGAAGGTAACACTGTTAAGATGGCATAGCTGTTGCTGGACAGCTGCATCTGGGGAGGTCTCTCCCTGAGTACTTGGTGAAGCACTAGGAGAAACCTCTACCTGAATTGGGGAGAGTTCTTGACTCTGGATGAGAAAGAATTCTTGAACAGGTCAGGTGAGTATAGATAAGGAAGGAATTCACTGAAGCAAGAGTAGTAGCAAATGGCAGCCACTCTCCAGGCAGCTAAGAACATGGAGAGATCTGGGATGGGCCCTCAAAAGATGATACAGGGGTTCTTGTTTGTAGAGCCAAAGAATGAGTTTCACATACTCTCAAGGTAGGCAAGCAGGAGAGAGAGACATTTTATTTAGAGAGAAAGCAAAAGTACATAACTCCCTGTGCACGCTGGGAGGAGACAAGAGTGCCCAAGGTGGGCTTTGTTTAGGCATTTATATCTTAGGTTAAACTGAGTTGTCTGTTTCTTACTATTCTTGCCTGAATGCTTAAACTGAAATGCCAGTTCTTCACTGGTTCCTGCCTAAATACTGTCTATTGTTTTAACCAACCCCGCTGAAGATTTCCTATATTCCTAATTTGGTATTTTTATTCTGAAAAATCTTTGTGATTTTTCACTTTGCTTATTGTTTTACACAAAGTTTCAGTAAAAATTTCTTTGTATATTCTTACATTGTCCTGACTGCAATTATCCTGCTTTGCTTCTCCCTAGGGCTCTCACCCTACTCTAACTAAACCCACAGTACCTGCCTCATGGCTAGTAAGTGGAAAAGTAATTATTTGGACCCTGGAAGTATTGCTGTAAAGTAGTACATTCACCACTAGACTTCAGTTAAAAGAAAATAAAAAAAAAAAGGAACAGAAAAATAATAATTATAATTCCTCATATTTAAAGTTACTTTAAAAGACTAATACTTTTAGAAATGACTTTTTCTCCTATGTTGAAATGGAAATTAAACTGAGAATAAAAATACATTTAAGAAGCCACTACAATGAGACCGTTATATATTGTATTAGGATTCTCCAGGGAAGTAGAACGAACAGCATGTGTGTATACATATACATACATATATGATTTATTATAAGGAAATGGCTCACATGTTTGTGGAGGCTAAGAAGTCCCAAGATTTTCTGGGTAAATTAGAAAAATGAAGATCCAACATAGCTGGTGGTGTACTGCCAGTCTGAGTCCAAAGGCCTGAGAACTACGAAAGCAGTGTATTTCCAGTCTGAAAGCTGGCAGACCCAAGACCTGGGGAGAGTAAATGTTTCAGTGTGAACCCAAATGAAGGCAACAGAAAAGCTGATGCCCACATTCAGAGGACAAATTCTCCCTTCCTCAGGGGAGCCTTAATGTTTTATTAAGGCATTCAACTGATTCAGTAAGAGCACCCACACAAGGCAGAGCAATATTCTTTACTGTCTATTAATTTAAACATCAGTCTCATGCAAAAGCACTCTCCCAGAAAGACCTACAATAATGTTTGACCAAATGTCTGGGCACCCAAATACCTGACCCAGTAAAGTTGACACATAAAATAAGCCATCACATACATTAATATTATTGGGTCATGGCCAATGAATACCTAGAGTGAGATGCATTTATTTTAATAAATTAATTAGAAATCAATGAAAATTGAAAATAGTTGACCACATTTTAAGCTCAGGAATTTAAATAAAATAACAAAGCAGAAGAATGTGTGTGTTGGGGAGTGGATGACTAAGAGAGATTAAAGGCAAAATTAAATACAGATTTCACTAGAAGGATAGCTTGTAATCAAAATAAATTTTTTATGCATAATTAAAAAAAAAAACCTAAGGGCAGTAAACCAAAATATAGTTCATAGAAAAAATATGTATATATATATATATATATATATTTTTTTAAAATATATATTTTAAAGCCACTCTTGAGTAGTTTAATCATTGGGAAATGGGAAAGGGCACTATTAGACTACATTAGGAATGACAAGGGAAACAATCACAAATCTGTTTACTCAAAAATAAATTTCAAAATATGGAAGAATTGGATTAGTGGGAGGGAAACATGTGGTACCAAATGTGACTCAGAAACAGGTTGAGACTTTCATACATTGTCAGAAAATATAAACTCTTATAAGCTTAGAATAGAGGTGGTCAAGCACTACAAATGTCTTTAAGATGATTCAATTTTTAAATATAAAATATCATTGTATTTCCTTGTTATGTAAATATATACCTTCCTTGGACTATTTTGTTGAGAAAGGCTAAAATTAAATTTTTATGTAGTTTAAATTATTTGATATCTATATAATTAACTGTAAAATGCCCAAATTGAACATATATATATAAAATATAAATATATCAAGACATTTAACATCAATAATATGTGATTAGAAAGAAACCACTTTGTCTAATTATATCATAATGACATAATATTAGATCTAATAATGGAGTTAACTGAGTACATTTTATGAGCCTCTCAATCTAAAAAATCTAAGCACCCATCATTTTCTAACCCTTACACTTGGTGTCAGGTTTATCTAAGATCTGTGATAATGTGTGTTCTGCACAGAAAATTAGAAACAATTCTTGAATTTTAAATTGCAATTGAAACTTGCATGAACAGTACTTGCCATTTTGGAATTCTGGGAAAAATTAAGTTTATTTATCTGTCATGACAAAATCAGCAAGAGTGTGTAATGCTGGACCTTAGAGATTCCTCCTTTTGACTTGAAGCTTAATTTATTCATGACAATTACTCTCACTGTGTTCAAGCAAAAAACAGCAAAGAACAGCAAAGGTACTGTTCTTTCTGGAGCAGCAGGATATGCACTGTAAGAGCAATGAAATGTTAAGGCACATGTTTGCACTCCATTCACAACTATTCAATTCTTCTATAAGAAGGAAATAGGATTCTGTATGATTTTATTTACAATATTAAAATTTGCTAGGAACTTAGTAAAAAGTCTCAGGCTTCCTGAACTTCCAGTAATTCAAATGTATTTAGGGAGCTTAAATAATATATTTGGTGCTTTTTGGTAATGTTTTATTTTGTTTCAGTCTTGCTTCTTATTGAAAATGCAGGGGGAGAATATACAACTTATTTTTAAAGGTTTAGGGAAAAGTATATTGCTGACATTTGAAGCTTCCTGTATCTCATTTTACTCAGAAGGAATAAATTTTGTTTCTTCAAGAAAGCATTAAAATAATGTAGATCAAGAAAATAATTAATTGAAAACATAGATAGAAAATTTGTTATTTCATTATAAATGATTATTTAAAGTACAATATAGCATACCAGACTTAGCAGTTTAGAGTCTTGGGAAGAGAATACACCATAAATTGAAAAGTTAACATGATGATTGATAAACTAAATAAATAACAGCTACATAACTTAATAAATCTAAAAACAATAATTGAAAATAAATGTTTAAATCATGCCTTCATTAATAGTATTTTATTAAAAAACTTAATAAATCTGGTTAATTTTGAATGTGTAAGTGGGAATTGAACCTTTTTAGGTTCTGATAGGATATCATGTGGCAAAGGGACAGGCCAGTTAGGAACATTTACTAAGTAATTCTCATAGTTCCTTCCTCATTAAGACCCCTCTTGGCCTTCTAACAAAAGTTATCATGAATAAAGAGGGAAATGATGAAATTAACTACTTCCTATTTCCAATATTCACTTCTCCACCACTATCTGCCTTGAATCCCACTGTAACTGAAACTTCACGATGCCCTTTATTTCTGTTAGGGCCAGTCACTCTAAGAGGTCCTAGGTTCTCAGACTCTGCCCATATCCCACAGTCTGCTCCAATATGATCAAGCATGGCCCTTATTCTGCTCTCTTTTCATAACCTTCCCTAAGTCTGGAAGCACATTTTTTGTTCTTTTTGAGATCATTTTCTGGTCCACTGTCTTCAAAATGCCCTATACTCTTAATCTCTTTCATTTTATCCTTTTCTTACTCTAACAGAAAACTGGCTATTTCCTGAGGACACTTTGTCCTCACTTAGCTTTCCCATTACTTACTTAGATTTTCTCACATGTTCTTTTTATTTCCTCATTTAACACATTCTCACACTGAACTGATGAGTTTGCTTTCTACTTAACTAAGAAAATTGAAGCAATCAAAAGAGAACTTCCATGTATCTGTCTACGCTGACCTATCCACTTCCCAGCTTCTGCAACCATGTACTTAGAAGCTACTGAAATGGTGGCTGTTTTGTTTTGCTTTTGATTCCCACAGAGTATTCTTATTATTGGGCTTGTAGGGATGGTAAGTATCTTTCTTGCTCTTCCTTGCAGTTTTCAATTTATTTGATCCTGTATTAATGTCACTTGTTCCAAGACTGCTTCTATCTTAATATTTTTCAATTTAATTACACAGGAAGGTGATCAATATATATGATTTAATACAGAGGACTTTCAATACTTTAATTTGTAATCACCTGTAATAATAATATAGAACTTTTCACTACTCAACAGGTGATTACAAAGGGGTGGGGAGTGAGGGCACACCTGGACCAGAGAGATTTGGTGGGGTCATTTTTCAGCTGGGTCATGAGAGACACAAGAGAGCAGAAATAGATGACTGCTTTATTTATTTTATTTTATGTTATGTTATTTTATTTTTCTTTTCTTTTCTTTTATATTTTCTTTCCTTTTCTTTTATTATTTTCTATTTTATTTTAATTCATTATTTTATATTTTTGTATCAGTAATCTAAAATTACATGAGGAACATTATGTTTACTAGACTCTCACCTTCACCTAGACCCCCTCACATACCCCATTAGTCACTGTCCATCAGCATAGTGAGATGCTGTAAAATCACTACTTGCTTTCTCTGTGTTGCACAGCCTTCCCCGTGCATGCCCCCATATTATACATGCTAATTGTAAGGCCCCCTTTCGTCTTCCCCCCACTTCTCACTCCCTTCTCACCCATCCTCCCCAGTCTCTTTCCCTTTGGTAACTGTTAGTCCTTTCTTGGGTTATGTGATTATGCTGTGGTTTTGTTCCTTCAGTTTTTTCTTTGTTCTTATACTCCACAGATGAGTGAAATCATTTGGTACTTGTCTTTCTCCACCTGGCTTATTTCACTGAGCATAATACCCTCTAGCTCCATCCAGGTTGTTGCAAATGGTAGGATTTGTTTTCTTCTTATGGCTGAATAATATTCCATTGTGTATATGTATCATATCTTCTTTATCCATTCAACTACTGATGGATACTTAGGTTGCTTCCATTTCTTTGCTATTGTAAATAGTGCTGCGATAAACATAGGGGTGCATCTTTCTTTTCAAACTGGGCTGCTGCATTCTTAGGGTAAATTCCTAGAAGGGGGAATCCTGGGTCAAATGGTATTTCTATTTTGATCTATTTGAGGAACCTCCATACTGCCTTCCACAATGGTTGAACTAATTTACATTCCCACCAGCAGTGTAGGAGGGTTCCCCTTTCTCCACAACCTCATCAACATTTGTTGTTGTTTGTCTTTTGGGTGGTGACAATCCTTACTGGTGTGAGGTGATATCTCATTGTTGTTTTAATTTGCATTTCTGTGATGACTAGTGATGTGGAGCATCTTTTCATGTGTCTGTTGGCCATCTGAATTTCCTCTTTGGAGAACTGTCTGTTCAGCACCTCTGCCCATTTATTAATTGGATTGTTTACTTTTTGTTTGTTGAGGTGTGTGAGCTCTTTATGTATTTTGGATGTCAATCCTTTATCAGATCTCTCATTTATGAATATATTCTCACATACTGTAGGATACCTTTTTGTTCTATTGATGGTGTCCTTTGCTGTACAGGAGCTTTTCAGCTTGATATGGTCCCACTTGTTCATTTTTGCACTTGTTTCCCTTGCCTGGGGAGATATGCTCATGAAGAAGTCACTCATGTTAATGTCTAAGAGATTTTTGCCTTTGTGTTTTTCTAAGAGTTTTATGGTTTCATGGCTTACATTCAATCTTTGATCCATTTCAAATTTACTTTTGTGTATGGGGTTAGACAATGATCCAGTTTCATTCTCTTACATGTAGCTGTCCAGATTTTCAAACACCAGCTGTTGAAGGGTCTGTCATTTCCCCATTGTATGTCCATGGCTCCTTTATCGTGTATTAATTGACCATATATGTTAGGGTTAATGTTGGAGACTCTATTCTGTTTCACTGGTCTGTGGCTCTGTTCTTGTGCCAGTTACAAATTGTCTTGATTACTGTGGCTTTATAGTAGAGCTTGAAGTTGGGGAGTGAGATCCCTCCCACTTTATTTTACCTCCTCAGGATTACTTTTGCTATTCGGGGGTCTTTGGTGCTTCCATATGAACTTTAGGACTTTTTTTTCCAGTTCGTTGAAGAATGCTGTTGGTAATTTGATAGGAATTGCATTAAATATGTATATTGCTTTGAGCAGGATGGCCATTTTGACTATATTAATTCTTCCTAGCCACGAGCATGGGATGAGTTTCAATTTGTTAGTGTCCCCTTTAATTTCTCTTAAGAGTGACTTGTAGTTTTCAGACTATAGGTCTTACACTTCTTTGGTTAGGTTTATTCCTAGGTATTTTATTCATTTTGATGCAGTTGTGAATGGAATTGTTTTCCTGATTTCTCTTTCTATTGGTTCATTGTAAGTGTATAGGCAAGCTACAGATTTCTGTGTGTTAATTTTGTATCCTGCAACTTTGCTGTATTCCGATATCAGTTCTAGTAGTTTTGGGGTGGAGTCTTTAGGGTTTTTTATGTACAATATCATGTCATCTGCAAATAGTGACTGTCTAACTTCTTCTTTTCCAATCTGGATTCCTTGTATTTCTTTGTTTTGTCTGATTGCCGTGGCTAGGACCTCCAGTACTATGTTAAGTAACAGTGGGGAGAGTGGGCATCCCTGTCTAGATCACGATCTCAGAGGAAAAGCTTTCAGCTTATCGCTGTTCAGTATGAAGTTAGCTGTGGGTTTACGATATATGGCCTTTATTATGTTGAGGTACTTGCCCTCTATTCCCATTTTGCTGAGAGTTTTTATCATGAATGGATGTTGAATTTTGTCAAATGTTTTTTCAGCATCTATGGAGATGATCATGTGGTTTTGTCTTTCTTTTTGTTGATATGGTGGATGATGTTGATGGATGTTCAAATGTTGTACCATCCTTGCATTCCTGGGATGAATCCCACTTGGTCATGATGTACGATCCTTTTCATGTATTTTTGAATTCGGTTTGCTAATATTTTGTTGAGTATTTTTGCATCTACGTTCATCAGGGATATTGGTCTGTAGTTTTATTTTTTGGTGGATCTTTGCCTGGTTTTGCTATTATGGTGATGTTGGCCTCATAGAATGAATTTGGGAGTATTCCCTCCTCATATATATTTTTTTAAACTTTAAGGAGAATGGGTATTATGTCTTCCCTGTATGTCTGATAAAATTCTGTGGTAAATCCATCTGGCCTGGGGGTTTTGTTCTTTTTTAGTTTTTTGATTACCACTTCAATTTTATTGCTGGTAATTGGTCTGTTTAGGTTTTCTATTTCATTCTGGGTCAGACTTGGAAGGTTGTATTTTTTTAGGAAGTTGTCCATTTCTCCTAGGTTTCCCAGCTTGTTAGCATATAGGTTTTCATAGTACTCTCTAATAATTCTTTGTATTTCTGTGGGGTCCGTTGTGATTTTTCCTTTCTCATTTCTGATTCTGTTGATTTGTTTTGACTCTCTTTTTCTCTTAATAAGTCTGGCTAGAGGCTTATCAATTTTGTTTATTTTCTCGAACAACCAGCTCTTGGTTTCATTGATTTTTGCTCTTGTTTTATTCTTCTCAATTTTATTTATTTCTTCTCTGATCTTTATTATGTCCCTCCTTCTGCTGACCTTAGGCCTTATTTGTTCTTCTTTTTCCAATTTCAATATTTGTGACATTAGACCATTCATTTGGGATTGCTTTCCTTCTTTAAGTATGCTTGGATTGCTATATACTTTCCTCTTAAGACTGCTTTTGCTGTGTCCCACAGTAGTTGGGGCTTTGTGTTGTTGTTGTTATTTGTTTCCATATATTGCTGGATCTCCATTTTGATTTGGTCATTGATTCATTGATTATTTAGGAGCGTGTTGTTAAGCCTCCATGTGTTTGTGAGCCTTTCTGCTTTCTTTGTACAGTTTATTTCTAGTTTTATGCCTTTGTGGTCTGAAAAGTTGGTTGGTAGGATTTCAATCTGTTGGAATTTTCTGAGGCTCTTTTTGTGGCCTAGTATGTGGTCTATTCTGGAGAATGTTCCATGTGCACTTGAGAAGAATGTGTATCCTGTGGCTTTTGGATGTAGAGTTTTGTAGATGTCTATTAGGTCCATCTGTTTTAGTGTGTTGTTCAGTGCCTCTGTGTCCTTACTTATTTTCTGTCTGGTGTATCTGTCCTTTGAAGTGAGTGGTGTGTTGAAGTCTCCCAGAATGAATGCATTGCATTCTATTTCCTACTTTAGTTCTGTTAATATTTGTTTCAGGTATGTTGGTGCTCCTGTATTGGGTGCATATATATTTATAATGGTTATATCCTCTTGTTGGACTGAGCCCTTTATCATTATGTAATGTCCTTCTTTATCTTTTGTTACTTTCTTTTTTTGAAGTCTGTTTTGTCTGATACTAGTATTGCAACACCTGCTTTTTTCTCTCTGTTGTTTGCATGAAATATCTTTTTCCATCCTTTGACTTTAAGTCTGTGCGCATCTTTGGGTTTGAGGTGAGTCACTTGTAAGCAGCATATGGATGGATCTTGTTTTTTATCCATTCTATTACTCTGTGTCTTTTGATTGGTGCATTCAGTCCATTTACGTTTAGGGTGATTATTGAAAGGTATGTACTTAGTGCCCTTGCAGGCTTTAAGTTTGTGGTTACCAAAGTTTCCAGGTTAGCTTCTTTACTATCTTACTGTCTAACTTAACTCACTTGTTGAGCTATTATAAACATGGTCTGATGATTTTTTTTTTCTCTCTCTTCTTATTCCTCCGCCTCCCTTCTTCATATGTTGGGTGTTTTGTTCTGTGCTCTTTTTAGGAGTGCTCCCATCTAGAGCAGTCCCTTTAAGATGCCCTGTAGAGGTGCTTTGTGGGAGGCAAATTCCCTCAACTTTTGCTTGTCTGGGAATTGTTTAATCCCTCCTCCATATTTAAATGATAATCGTGCTGGATACAGTAGTCTTGGTACGAGGCCCTTCTGTTTCATTGCATTAAGTATATCATGCCATTCTCTTCTGGCCTGTAGGGTTTCTGTTGAGAAGTCTGATTATAGCATGATGGGTTTTCCTTTGTAGGTGCCCTTTTTTTTCTCTCTGGCTGCCTTTAATACTTTGTCCTTGTCTTTGAGCTTTGCCATTTTAATTATTATGTGTCTTGGTGTTGCCCTCCTTGGATCCCTTGTCATGGGAGTTCTGTGTAACTCTGTGGTCTGAGAGGCCATATTCTCCCCTTGTTTGGGGAAGTTTTCAGCAATTATTTCTTCAAAGGCACTTTCTTTTTTTTTTTTTAATTTTTTTTATTTTTTTTAATTTTTATTTTTTTGTACATAATTATTTTTCATTGAAGAGTACTTGATGCACAGTATTATATTACATTAGTTTCAGGTGTACAACACAGTGATTCAACATTTATATACATGATAATTCCAGGTACCAGCTAACACCCTACCAAGCTGTTACAATATCTTGACTATATTCCTTATGCTATACATTACATCCCGGTTACTTATTTATTTTACAATTGGAAGTCTGTACATCTTTGTTTCTTTGTTTGTTTTGTTTTTTTTGTGAGGGCATCGCTCATATTTATTGATCAAATGGTTGTTAACAGCAATAAGATTCTGTATAGGGGAGTCAATGCTCAACGCACAATCATTAATCCACCCGAAGCCTAATTTTATTCAGTCTCCAATTTTCTGAGGCATAACAAACAAGTTCTTACATGGAGAACAAATTCTTACATAGTGAATATGTTACATAGTGTACAGTACAAGGGCAGTCATCACAGAAACTTTTGGTTTTGCTCATGCATTACGAACTATAAACAGTCAGTTCAAATATGAATACTCATTTGATTTTTATACTTGATTTATATGTGGATACCACATTTCTCTCTTTATTATTATTGTTTTAAAAAAATGCTGAAGTGGTAGTTAGATACAAGATAAAGGTAGAAAACATTGTTTAGTGTTGTAAGAGAGCAAATGTAGATGATCAGGTGTGTGCCTGTAGACTATGTGCTAATCCAAGCTAGACAAGGGCAATAAAACATCCACGGTTGCAGAAGATTTCTCTCAGAACAGGGGGGGTGAGGTTCTAAGCCTCACCTCTGTTGATCCTGAATTTCTAACCTGATGAACCCCCTGCGACTGTGCCTGTCATAGGTTGTTCTTCCCTTGAGGAATCTTACCCGTCCCTGGCTAACCAGTCATCTTCCGGGGCCATACAGGGAAATGTAAAGTTCGTGAGTGAGAGAAAGGCCTTATTGTTTGAAATGGTTAGCTTTTTATTTCTTTGCATATTTATGTCCTGTAGCTTCTATGCCCAGCATTTGTCTTGAGGTATCTTTACCACTTGGAAGAATTATGATACTCGGTAAAGTTGATATGAGGCACGAATTCTATTTAAGGGTTGTAATTAGGAAGGAAGAAGAAAAGCTATAGAAGTAGCAGGCAGCAGAAAACCTGGGAAGATTGATTATTTCTTTGACATATCTTCTTGTAGAGTAACTTCAGCATGTATAGGTTTTAAGCTACCACTTAAATTGCGCACACACATTAACATAATAGGAGTATAGTTACATAACCAAAGCATATCTGTAATTACCAGCCATCTCCAGTGAAACCAAGAAAACCAGTTAGGCACCTTAGGCATTTGTGAAAACTTATCTATGATATGGTGGATATTGTCCAACTGAACTTGAACAGTCTGAGAGAAATCAGACAAATTAAAACAACCCATTCCTGGGGAATGTTCACATCCCTTATCTTCTTTAACAGTAAATAGTCTGTATTTGTAAGATTTTGGAGCGCTAAAATTTGCAAGTCTCCTAATTGTTGGATGAGTTCCAACAGTATAGATCCAGTCAAATTTGTTGTTTTACTGTATGCACAGGACAGCTTAGATATTTCCTTCATTCCCATGGCAAGTCCAGGAACTGGTGGGATGAGTGCATCTACAGCTGTATCAGTGCGTGGATCTTTGTTTTGGTTTTTTGATGATCATCTTCTGGCATGAGTCTTCCAGAGAGTGCTGATGTTGGAAGTTCTTTTTCATATGGTATCTTAGATCATTTTCAGGGTAGCCCAATTAGGCTTTGATCCTCTGTATTAACACAAACAAACCCTTTGCCTACACTTTTAAATGCCCTTTATACCCTAGTGTAGAACTCATTGGAGGTTACCACACAGGAACAGTACTTTTTTTTTTTTGTTTTGTTTTGTTTTGTTTTGTTTTTGGTATCACTAATCTACACTTACATGACGAATATTATGTTTACTAGGCTCTCCCCTGTATCAGGTCTCCCCTATAAACCCCTTTACAGTCACTGTCCATCAGCATAGCAAAATGTTGTAGAATCACTACTTGCCTTCTCTGTGTTGTACAGCCCTCCCTTTCCTCCTACCCCCGCATGCATGCTAATCTTAATACCCCCCTACTTCTCCCCCCCTTCTCCCTCCCTTCCCATCCATCCTCCCCAGTCCCTTTCCCTTTGGTACCTGTTAGTCCATTCTTGAGTTCTGTGATTCTGCTGCTGTTTTGTTCCTTCAGTTTTTCCTCTGTTCTTATATTCCACAGATAAGTGAAATCATTTGGTATTTCTCTTTCTCCACTTGGCTTTTTTCACTGAGCATAATAACCTCCAGCTCCATCCATGTTGCTGCAAATGGTTGGATTAGCCCTTTTCTTATGGCTGAGTAGTATTCCATTGTGTATATGTACCACTTCTTCTTTATCCATTCATCTATAGATGGACATTTAGGTTGCTTCCAATTCTTGGCTATTGTAAATAGTGCTGCGATAAACATAGGGTTCCATTGGTCTTTCTCATAATTGATTGCTGCATTCTTAGGGTAAATTCCTAGGAGTGCAATTCCTAGGTCAAATGGTATGTCTGTTTTGAGCATTTTGATGTACCTCCATACTGCTTTCCACAATGGTTGAACAAGTTTACATTCCCACCAGCAGTGTAGGTGCGTTCCCCTTTCTCCACAGCCTCGCCAACATTTGTTGTTGTTTGTCTTTTGGATGGCAGCCATCCTTACTGGTGTGAGGTGATACCTCATTGTAGTTTTAACTTGCATTTCTCTGATAATTAACGATGTGGAGCATCTTTTCATGTGTCTGTTGGCCATCTGTATTACTTTTTTGGAAAACTGTCTGTTCAGTTCTTCTGCCCATTTTTTAATTGGGTTCTTTGTTTTTTGTTTGTTGAGTTGTTTGTGCTCTTTATATATTCTGGACATCAAGCCTTTATCGGATGTGTCATTTTCAAATCTATTCTCCCATACTGTAGGGTTCCTTTTTGTTCTATTGATGGTGTCTTTTGCTGTACAGAAGCTATTCAGCTTAATATAGTCCCACTTACTCATTTTTGCTGTTGTTTTCCTTGCCCGGGGAGATATGCTCAAGAAGAGTTCACCCATGTTTATGTCTAAGAGTTTTTTGCCTATGTTTTCTTCCAAGAGTTTAATGGTTTCATGACTTACATTCAGGTCTTTGATCCATTTTGAGTTTACTTTTGTATATGGGGTTAGACAATGGTCCAGTTTCATTCTCCTACATGTAGCTGTCCAGTTTTGCCAGTACCATCTGTTGAAGAGACTTTCATTTTGCCATTGTATGTCCATGGCACCTTTATCGAATATTAATTGACCATATATGTCTGGGTTAATGTCTGGATTCTCTAGTCTGTTCCATTGATCTGTGGCTCTGCTCTTGTGCCAGTACCAAATTATCTTGATGACTATGGCTTTATAGTAGAGCTTGAAGTTGGGGAGTGAGATACCCCTACTTTATTCTTCTTTCTCAGGATTGCTTTGGCTATTCGGGGTCTTTGGTGTTTCCATATGAATTTTTTAATTATTTATTCCAGTTCATTGAAGAATGTTGCTGGTAGTTTCATAGGGATTGCATCAAATCTGTATATTGCTTTGGGCAGGATGGCCATTTTGACGATATTAATTCTTCCTAGCCACGAGCATGGGATGAGTTTCCATCTGTTAGTGTCCCCTTTAATTTCTCTTAGGAGTGACTTGTAGTTTTCAGAGTATAAGTCTTTCACTTCTTTGGTTAGGTTTATTCCTAGGTATTTTATTTTTTTTGATGCAATTGTGAATGGAGTTGTTTTCCTGATTTCTCTTTCTGTTGGTTCATTGTCAGTATATAGGAAAGCCACAGATTTCTGTGTGTTGATTTTCTATCCTGCAACTTTGCTGTATTCCGATATCAGTTCTAGTAGTTTTGGGGTGGAGTCTTTAGGGTTTTTTATGTACCGTATCATGTCATCTGCAAATAGTGACAGTTTAACTTCTTCTTTACCAATCTGGATTCCTTGTATTTCTTTATTTTGTCTGATTGCCGTGGCTAGGACCTCCAGTACTATGTTAAATAACAGTGGAGAGAGTGGGCATCCCTGTCTAGTGCCCAATCTCAGAGGAAATGCTTTCAGCTTCTCACTGTTCAATATAATGTTGGCTGTGGGTTTATCATAGATGGCCTTTATTATGCTGAGGTACTTGCCCTCTCTTCCCATTTTGCTGAGAGTTTTTATCATGAATGGATGCTGAACTTTGTCAAATGCTTTTTCAGCATCTATGGAGATGATCATGTGGTTTTTGTCTTTCTTTTCGTTGATGTGGTGGATGATGTTGATGGACTTTTGAGTGTTGTACCATCCTTGCATCCCTGGGATGAGTCCCACTTTGCATGGTGTATGATCCTTTTGATGTATTTTTGAATTGTGTTTGCTAATATTTTGTTGAGTATTTTTGCATCTACGTTCATCAGGGATATTGGTCTGTAGTTTTCTTTTTTGGTGGTGTCTTGGCCTGGTTTTGGTATTAAGGTGATGTTTGCTTCACAGAATGAGTTTGGGAGTATCCCCCCTCCTCTATTTTTTGGAAAACTTTAAGGAGAATGGGTATTATGTCTTCCCTGTATGTCTGATAAAATTTCGAGGTAAATCCATCTGGCCTGGGGGTTTTTTTCTTTGGTAGTTTTTTATTACCACTTCAATTTCGTTGCTAGTAATTTGTCTGTTTAGATTTTCTGTTTCTTTCTGGGTCAATCTTGGAAGGTTGTATTTTTCTAGGAAGTTGTCCATTTCTCCTAGGTTTCCCAGCTTGTTAACATATTGGTTTTCATAGTATTCTCTAATAATTCTTTGTATTTCTGTGCGGTCCGTCGTGATTTTTCCTTTCTCGTTTCTTATACTGTTGATTTCTGTTGACTCTCTTTTCCTCTTAATAAGTCTGGCTAGAGGCTTATCTATTTTGTTTATTTTCTCGAAGAACCAGCTCTTGGTTTCATTGATTTTTGCTATTGTTTTATTCTTCTCAATTTTATTTATTTCTTCTCTGATCTTTATTAATGTCCCTCCTTCTGCTGACCTTAGGTCTCATCTGTTCTTCTTTTTCCAGTTTCGATAATTGTGACATTTGATCATTCATTTGGGATTGCTCTTCCTTCTTTAAATATGCTTGGATTGCTATATACTTTCCTCTTAGGACTGTTTTGCTGTGTCCAACAGAAGTTGGGGCTTAGTGTTGTTGTCATTTCTTTCCATATATTGCTGTATCTCCATTTTGATTTGGTCATTGATCCATTGATTTTTAGGAGCGTGTTGTTAAGCCTCCATGTGTTTGTGAGCCTCTTTGCTTTCTTTGTACAGTTTATTTCTAGTTTTATGCCTTTGTGGTCTGAAAAGTTGGTTGGTAGGATTTCAATCTTTCGGAATTTTCTAAGGCTCTTTCTGTGGCCTTGTATGTGGTCTATTCTGGAGAATGTTCCATGTGCACTTGAGAAGAATGTATATCCTGTTCCTTTTGGATGTAGAGTTCTATAGATGTCTATTAGGTCCATCTGCTCTACTGTGTTTTTCAGTGCTTCCGTGTCCTTACTTATTTTCTGCCTGGTGGATCTATTCTTTGGGGTGAGTGGTGTTTTCAAGTGTCCAGAATGAATGCTTTGCAGTCTATATCCCCCTTTAGTTTTGTTAGTATTTGTTTCACATGTGCTGGTGCTCCTGTGTTTTGTGCATATATATTTAGAATGGTTATATCCTCTTGTTGGACTGAGCCCTTTATCATTATGTAGTGTTCTTCTTTATCTTTTGTTACTTTCTTTGTTTTGAAGTCTGTTTTGTCTGATATTAGCACTGCAACCCCTGCTTTCTTCTCACTGTTGTTTGCTTGAAATATGTTTTTCCATCCCTTGACTTTTAGTCTGTTCATGTCTTTGGGTTTGAGGTGAGTTTCTTGTAAGCAGCATATAGATGGGTCTTGCTTTTTTATCCATTCTATTACTCTGTGTCTTTTGATTCTTGCATTCAGCCCATTAACATTTAGGGTGACTATTGAAAAATATGTACTTATTGCCATTGCAGGCTTTAAATTTGTGGTTACCAAATGTTCAAGTTTAGCCTCTTTAGTATCTTACTGCCTAATTTAGCTCACTTATTGAGCTGTTATATACACTGTCTGGAGTTTCTTTTCTTCTCTCCCTTCTTTTTGCTCCTCCTCGATTCTTCATATGTTGGGTGTTTTGTGCTGTGCTCTTTCTAGGAGTGCTCCCATCTAGAGCAGTCCCTGTAAGATGTTCTGTAGAGGTGGTTTGTGGAAAGCAAATTCCCTCAGCTTTTGTTTGTCTGGGAATTGTTTAATCCCACCATCATATTTGAATGATAGTCGTTCTGGATACAGTATCCTTGGTTCAAGGCCCTTCTGTTTCATTGTATTAAATATATCATGCCATTCTCTTCTGGCCTGTAGGGTTTCTGTTGAGAAATCTAATCTGCACATGATGGGTTTTCCTTTATAGGTGACCTTTTTCTCTCTAGCTGCCTTTAACACTCTTTCCTTGTCCTTGATCTTTGCCATTTTAATTATTATGTGTCTTGGTGTTGTCCTCCTTGGATCCTTTCTGTTGTGTGTTCTGTGTATTTCCATGGTCTGTTCGATTATTTCCTCCCCCAGTTTGGGGAAGTTTTCAGGAATTATTTCTTCTAAGATACTTTCCATCTCTTTTCCTCTCTCTTCTTCTTCTGGGATCCCTATAATACGGATATTGTTCCTTTTGGATTGGTCACACAGTTCTCTTAATATTGCTTCATTCCTGGAGATCCTTTTGTCTCTCTCTATGTCAGCTTGAATGCGTTCCTGTTCTCTGATTTCAATTCCATCAATGGCCTCTTGCATTCTATCCATTCTGCTTATAAACCCTTCTAGAGTTTGTTTCATTTCTGCGATCTCCTTTCTGGCATCTGTGATCTCCCTCCGGACTTCATCTATTTCTCTTGCGTATTTCTCTGCATCTCTGTCAGCATGTTTATGATTCTTATTTTGAATTCTTTTTCAGGAAGACTGGTTGAGTCTGTCTCCTTCTCTGGTGTTGTCTCTGTGATCTTTGTCTGCCTGTAGCTTTGCCTTTTCATGGTGATAGGAATAGTTTGCAGAGCTGGGACGAGTGATGGCTGGAAGGACTTCCTTTCTTGTTGGTTTGTGGCCCTCCTCTCCTGGGAGAACAGCGACCTCTAGTGGCTTGTGCTGCGCAGCTGCGTGCAGACAGGGTTTCTGCTTCCTGCCTGGCTGCTGTGGAGTTTATCTCCACTGTTGCTGTGGGCGTGGCCTGGCTCAGGCAGCTACTCCAAAGTGGTGGAGTCGCGTTTGAGCCGGAGAGGCTGGGAGGCTATTTATCTCCATAAGGGGCCTCCCTGCTCCCTGCAGCCCAGGTGTTATGGTACCCAGAGGTCCCCGGATTTCCTACCTCTGGATTAAGTGTCCCGCCATGCCCCTTTAAGACTTCCAAAAAGCACCCACGAAAACAAAACCACGACCACTAAAAAAAAAAAAAAAGAAAAAAATTTTTAATTAGAAAAAAAAAAAAAAACGGTTCCGCTCGTTTTTCTTTATTCTCCGGCGCCAGCCTCAGGCCTCTACTCACCGGTCTTGCTGCCCTGTTTCCCTTGTATTGGGCTCCCTATCCCTTTAAGACTTCCATAAAGTGCTTGCCAAAACAAAACAGCAAAAAAAATAAAAAAATTGGCGCTCCCTTTTCTGGTGTCCTCCTGCGCCAGGCCACCGGTGCCCGCTCACTGTTCTTGCTTCCCTGTTTCCCTAGCATTGGCATCCCTATTCCTTTAAGACTTCCAAAAAGTGCTCGCCAAAACAAAGCAGCAAAAAAAAAAAAAAAAAAAAATTGGTCACGCGCTTTTCTTATGTCCTCCGGCGCCCAGCCTCCGGTGTCCACTCACTGTTCTTGCTGCCCTGTTTTCCTAATATCCAGGGCACCCTCGGCACGTACTGTGTCTGGGCCTGGATGGCTGGGGCTGGGTGTTCGGCAGTCCTGGGCTCCGTCTCCCTCCCGCTCTGCCTATTCTTCTCCCGCCGGTAGTTGGGGGGATCGGCCCTCGGCTCCCGCCAGGCTGGGGCTTGTTTCTTACCCCCTTCGCGAGGCACTGGGTTCTCTCAGGTGCGTATGTGGTCTGGATATTGTCCTGTGTCCTCTGGTCTTTATTCTAGGAAGGTTTGTCTTTGTTATATTTTCATAGATATATGTGGTTTTGGGAGGAGATTTCCGCTGCTCTACTCACGCCGCCATCTTCCGCCCCTCTCTCTTCAAAGGAACTTTCTATCCCTTTTTCTCTCTCTTCTTCTTCTGGTACCCCTATAATGCGGATATTGTTCCATTTCGATTGGTCACTCACTCTCTTAGAATTCTTTCATTCCTGGAGATCCTTTTGTCTCTCTCTGCATCAGCTTCTCTGCGTTTCTGTTCCCTGTTTTCTAGTCCATTAATGGTCTCTTGCATCTCGTCCGTTCTGTTTTGAAGTCCTTCCAGAGCTTGTTTTATTTCTGTATTCTCCTTCCTTAGTTCTTGCATATTTCTCTGCAAGTCCATCAGCATGGTTATGACTTTGTTTTGAATTCTTTTTCAGGAAGACTGGTTAAATCTATCTCCCCAGGTTCCTTCTCAGGGGAAGATGTAGCAGATGCCAAAGCTGTCTGGGTTAGTCTTGTCTGTATCAAATTTTTTTGCCTTTTCATGTTGATAGGTACTATTGACTGTCAGCTGGGAGAGCCAAACTTTCCACTTGCTACTGCCCTTTCTTTACTGGGACAACTGCGACCCATATGGAAAAATAATGCCACTAATACATTGATACATCTTGTTTGCTTCCAATTTTTCTATTCATTAGGTAGGCAGGATTTAATATATTGATGATACAAAAAGAATATTGTAAATGGTAATGCTCATAGCAGATCTTGTTATTACTTTCCTAGTTTTGTAAGAATTGGATTGAAGAGACTATTTCCTCCTAGGTAAATATCTTCTGATATTTTAAAGTTTGAAGTAGTTACCTGGAAGACATTTCATTGTTCTAACACCTACATTTCTTATAGGTGAGCAATATAGATCTTCATTTAATTATTTTTAGTAAAAACATATAACTCTTTATTAAAACAACTATGCATAATATGTAGTAGAAAGAAAAAAATAGCACAGATGATCGGTGGCTTAGATGGTTCTGCTTGTATTTTTCTACTTATAATACTTCTCTTACTATTGAAAAACTTAACATCAATGCCCTAAACTGAGATCCCTTGCTCCTTTAATTTTTGCATTATTTTTCCATATGACTTTTTTAGTGCTTGTTCACAGTAATATACACATACATGTATGCAGTTATGCACACATACATTTGTGAAACTTCCACAGGCACATTAATTCTAATTTTCAAATGATTTGGGAGCAATGGCATCAGTGTATATACAGATCTGAGGAGTACTCTGCCCTATAAAACAATGGTCAGTTTATTGATGAGAGAATTCTACCACTCTGAAAAGAATTATTAATTAAAAGCCAGAAAGCTTCATTTTTTCTAGATAATTATCTAAGCTTTACTCTTTAGGATTTTATCTCATATTGAAAGTAGTCTGTCATTCCCATTTAATCACCTACTGAAACTTCCCCCTGAGTTGTGCTCAATAAATTGGCAAGAAAGGAAAAGATAGAGGTCAATGTTTCCATGGAAATTTAACTTTAAATAGTATTAACATTAAATAATTTTCAGTCATTCCTGCACACTAAACAATGATGTCCATTTTGAAACAATGATCCTAAAATTGAATAATGTTAAAAGATTCTTGGAGCATTGAAAGATCCCTACATTTGGTATAGGGAAAGAAGAAAATTCACACCAAATTTCAATAGACACATATTTGAAGAATTGCAAACTGTGTAGCCCATGCATAAAAATTCTTCCAAAGACAATACAGGAAGCAAGTTACATATCGTATGTTTGGATTTTTTTTTCATATTCAGTATTTGTGAAATACTTAAATTTTCTTTTAAAAGAAAGTACATGGGGTAGAAGATGCATGGTGGCTTAATAATCAACCTTGTTATTTACTATGATTTTCTTATGAAATGAATTTTCTAGTTGGTATTTCCAAATGGCAAGTTGTGTTGTTTCCTTCAAAGAACAAAAACTCATGTCACCAAGATGCAACATGCCCATTGTTTAATAAATAATTTCAGTTATAGGTTGAGGGTCAACCATATATTGTCATAGCTGATGCAAGTTGGAGTCTATTTAAAAAGGAAATATGTAGGCAAAATTTGGCAACCTTTCTTCAGTTATAATAATCATCACTTTATATGTACTAGTTTTCCCCAATTTTAATATGATTACACTTTTCTAAAACTTTCTTAGCTCAAGGATCTTTGAAAAGCATTTGAATCAATTTCAACAAAGGCTAGTTTATCCAACTAACGTATTATAATTACTTTTTTCTTGTTTACTTTATTTTCTGTTCTCAGAGAAAATGCTAGACTTACAAATGAACTTTATTTTATTTATAATTAAAACAGACACAATTCATTTAAGACTTATCTCAGTATAGGTCAAGTGCTAGTTCAACAGGTATAATTTTCCCAGAATTTTTGATATTTTAAGTTTTATTTATTAACCAGCATCTTCCTTATACCCTATTCAATTACCTGAGACTATAGTTAAGTAGAAGAAAGATGTGATACTAAGTTCTATCCACAGAGAAAAGGAGAGTAACAGAAAAATCAGTATGCTCTTATGTTGAGAAGATATGAATTTTTCCAAAGAAGCAGCTTTTTGTTTTATTACTTTTTTATTGCTTGTTTTCTATTTCATTGAATTATGCTCATTTTTTATCCTTCCTTTGGCCTTAATTTGTCATTCATTTTCTAATCTCTTAAGGTGAAAACATATATTTGGTTTTACTCCTTTTCCTGTCATTCTTTTATAAGGTAGACACTTAAGACTATAAAATTCTCACTGAGAGTTGCTTTAGCTGCATCTCACAATTGTTAAATGTTTTATTATCATTCTCAGTCAGTTCCAAATACTTTTTTATTTCTTTTGTGATTTATTCTTCAACTTAGATATTACCTAAAATTGTCTTTAATTTCCAAATATTTGGGATTTTCCTCTTTATTCTATTATTCATTTCCAATTTAATTACAATTTGATTAGAAAATATACTGTTTGTGATTTTGATCTTTTTTGCATTTATTGAACCTTGTTACTTAGTATATGATCTGCATTAATAAACCACGTGTACTTGAAAATTCAACTGTGGGATACATTGTTTTATAAATATCAATTAAATCAAGGTACTATACTATTACTCTGACTATAAAATTGTCTATTTCTTTAATTATGGTAGATTTTCCTACATGGAGTTGGAAGTTCTCTTATTGGATGCTTTCATATTTAAGACTGTTACTCCATCCTATTGCATTGACACATTCATTGTTATTAAGTATCCCTATTCATCTCTAGCAGTATGTTTTATTTAGAAATCCCTTTTACCTAATATTAATATAGCTACTTCATTCTTATACTTACTGTCTGCATGTTACATTTTTGTCCATATACATTTACATTTAATATCTCTCTATGTTAGGTTTAAATTTCATGCTTTGTGCACAACATAGGTTTTGGTTCCTTATCTATCATGACAATCTCTGTCTTTGTAATTGGAGAGTTCAGTAGTTAAAATGTAATATAATTATTAATATAGTTATGCTTGATTATACCATTTTCTTTTGTTATTTCATTTTTGTCTCCTTTTTGTTCCTCTCTACTTTCTTCTTTTCCCTTTCTTTGGGATGATATGAACCTATTTTAGATTTCTAAATTAATTTGATTGCTGGCTTTATACTCATTTTGCATTATGATTATAATGGTATCCTTAAAAATTACAATATACATCCTTAATATTTATAGTCCACCTCCAGTTAATTTCCTACTTGATATAAACTAAGAATTTTTGCAAAGGTACGGGTTTATATTAACCATGGCCTCTTTATTATATTTGATATATGCAATACATCTACATACATGAAATATCTCACAAGTTAATATAATTTTAGTTTTCAACAGCTGCAAAGTTTATAAAGCCATTAAGGAGGAATAGGCAACAAATGGGTAGTCTTTTCCATTTACTCAAATACTTACAATTCTCCATTCTTTTCTGAGGGTCCAATTTTTCATCTGTTGTTTCTTTTTAGACTGTAGGACACTTTATTGTTTGTATTTGCACTGTAGTTCTTTGGACAAAAAGTTCTCTTAGTTTTCCTTTACCTGAGAGTACTTTTTCCTTCACTCTTGAATATTTTTGCTAGAAAAAGAAATCTGGATTTACATTATTTTTGTTCCATTTCAGAACTTTAAAAATGTTGCTGCACTCTCTTCCACCTGATTTGGTTTCTGAAGACAAGTCAACCATTGATCAGATTGTTGTTCCCCTTTGGGTAATATGACACTTATTTTTTCTTTCCGGGTTTGCTTTTTCTTTTGACTTTCAACACTTTGACTATAGTGTGTCCTATCATGGACTTCTTTGTATTTATTCCACTTGCTTTTGTTTTAGCATTTTGTGTTTTATAATTCCTCTTTTCTCAGTTTGTGAAAAACTGGTAATTTTTTTCTTCAAATATTATTCTATCTTCATTTCTGTGTCCTCCCCTGGTGTTCCAATTACATGTGCATTTGACATTTTGATGTTATCTAACATCATATTTTTGTTTTTTTTCCAATACTTTTTCTCTCTGTTCTCTGAAGATGGTTACTATTTGTTTATCTATAAATTCACTTGTTCTTTCCTCTGTTACATTTATTTGGCTGTGAAGTTCATTCTGTGTAATTGTTTCAAAAACTTTGTTTTTTAATTCTTTAATTTCCACTTATTTCATTTTTTAATTTTTAAACTTTAAAAATATACTTTTTAAGATAAATTTTAAGTTTACAGAAAACTGAGCAAAGTACAGAGTTACCATTCTCCTCCTCTCACACAGACTTTTCTCTATTATTAACATCCTGTATGAGTGTGATATATTTGTTATAATTGACAAATTAATATCGACATAGGTGTGTAAAGCCTGACATTAAGAAAGTTACATGAATTTCTTCCTTGATATATTTGAGCCTTATAAAGAACCAAAGGCATAAACATAAGCTCCCTTCCTTTCACCCAGTAGGCTTCTTACCAGGCTAGGTCCTCTGTCATCCAGATAAGATACAGTGCACTTGGTCCTTAACCTAATAGGTTTCAATTCTGTACCAATCCACTTCTTTCAAAAGTATTCAAACAATCCAGTTACATTCTTCTTTAGGAACTAGGGCTTATCCCATACTCATTTTACCAAAAGTCTACCTCCTACTGTCCCAGGTTCACTCTCTTCCAGAGTGCAACCTCTGTGTGGCCCTGCATGTAATGGAGTACTCTTCCCAGATTTGTGAGTATACATGACTACTAAAATGCTGCTTATTTCACGTTTCTGGTTTCAAGTGTTGTGTGTTCTGCCATCTTATAATATAATGGTAGAAATCCCTTCTTTAGGATGAAGAGATGGTGATCAAAGCAATGTATTATTGTTAAAGTTAATAGTTTATTGCTCACAATTTGTGCAATAAAGCTCTATGGGTTTTGAAAAGTGCATAATACCAGGTATCCACCATTACAGTATTATACAGGAGAGTTTAGTGCCCTAAAAATCCAGTGGGCTTCACCTATTCATCCCTGCCCCTCCTCTCAAAACCTTTGATCACCACTAATCTTTTTATTGTCTCTGTAGTTTTACCTTTTCCAGAATGTCATAAAATTTCATTTATACTGTACATAGTTTTTTTCAGACTAGTTTCTTTCACTTAGTAATATTTTAAGCTTTTTCTACTTTTTGTGGCTTCATAGCACATTTATTTTAGTATTGAATAATATCTCATTATATGGATTTACCACTATTTTTTATCCATTCACCTATTGAAGGATATTTTGCTTGCTTCCATATTTTTGCAATTATGAACAAAGCTGCTATAAACATTCATGTACAGGCTTTTGTGAGAATATATTTTTCAACTTACTTGGGCAAATAACAAAGAGTGCTACTTCTGGATGGTGTGGTAAAGCTGTGTTTATTTTTCTAAGAAAATGCTGAATATCTTTCAAAGTGGTTGTACCATTTTGGATTGGCAACAGCAATGAATGAGTGCTCCTGTTGTTCCACATCTTTATTAGCATTTAATGTTGTTAATGGTTTGGATTTTGTGTATTCTAATAGGTGTTTAGTGTTATCTCATTTTTAATTGCAATTTCCTAATGAAATAACAAGGATGAACAACTTTTTATATGCTTACTTGCTAATATATATATCTTTGTTGGTGAGATGTCTATTCAAATATTTTGCCTAATTTTTAATTTGGTGGTTTGCTTTCTTATTGTTGAGCTTTAAGTATCCTTTTTGTATTTTAGTACAAATCGTTTTTTGGATATGTGTCTTATAATTTTTTTCTCACAATCTGTGGCTTTTCATTTTCTGAAAAGTGCCTTTTGTTGAGCAGAACTTTTCAATATTAAAGAAATTCAAATTATCATTTTTTTCCTTTCTTTATCTTGCTTGCTTTCTAAATAAAAACTCAGTGACAAAACCAAAGGTTACTGAATTTTGCATTTAGCTTTTTGATCCATCATGAGTTAATATTTGTGAAAGTTATAAGGTTTGTGTCTGGCTTCAGATTTTTTCATATGAATGTCCAGTTGTTACAGAACCATTTGTTAAAGTCTATACTTTCTCCATTGCATTGCCTTTGTTTCTTTCTCAAAGATTAGTTAACTATATTTGTGTGAACTCATTTACTGGATCTCTATTCTATTGATCTAATTGTCTATTCTTTTGCCAATACCACTCTATCCTGATTACAGTTATTACATATTAAGGCTTGAAATAGGTAGTGCCAGGCCCCTTTTCTCTTATACTTAGATATTATATTGACTGTTTTAAGTTTCTTGCCTTTCCATATAAATTTTAGAATCAGTTTGTTGATATCCATGATAAAATTTTCTGAGATTTTGATAGAGGTTGTATTGAATCTATAGATCAATTCTGGAAGAAGTGACATCTTAAAAATATTGTCTTTGTATCATAAACTTGAAATATGTTTATTTATATATTTTATTTCTTTCATCATAGCCCAGTAGTTTTCCTCATATAGATCTTGTACATATCCTTTAGATTAGTACTTAGGTATTTAATTTTTGTTGCTAATGTAAATGGCATGTTTATAATTTCAAATTCCAGTAGTTGATTGTACATAAGAAATCACTTGACATTTTTATATTAACCTTGTATCATGTAATCTTTCAATATTTGCTTATTGCCATCATCACTTTTTGATTCTTTTGCATTACCTACATAGGTTATCATGCCTTCAGCAAACAAAGACAGTTTTATTTATTCTTTCCCAATGCGTATGCCTTTTATTTCCTTTTCTGATCTTATTGCATTAGCTTGGAGTTCAGAATGATGCTGAATAGAAGTATGGAGTGAGGATATCCTTTCTTGGTTTCTAATCTTAGAAAGCATCTAATTTCTTGCTATTATGTATGATGTCAGATGTAGGATTTTTGTAGAAGTTATTAAATTGAGAATATTCCCTTCTATTCCTAATTTACTGAGAGTACTTTTTAATTTAAAATGGTATTGGATTTTGTAAAATGTTTTCTCTGCATCTGTTGGTATGATAATATGATTTTTCTTATATAGGTTATTGATGTGATGGGTTACATTAATTTTTAACTGTTTAATAAGCTGTGTATACTTGAAATACATCCCAATTAGTCTTGATGTACAAATTTTTGTATACTTTGTTGGATTCAACTTGCTAGGTTTTTGAGGATTTTTACATATATGTCCATGAGCAATACTGGTCTGTGGTTTTCCTGTCTGATATTATTTTTGTGTGGTTTTGATGTTAGAATAATATCCTATTTAGAACATGTGTCAGAAAGAGTTCACTTTCCTTCAGTTTTCTAAAACATATTGTAGGGATTTGGTATCATTTCTCAAATATTTCCTAGAATTCAGCAAGGAATCCTATGGGCCTGGAGCTTTCTGTTTTGGTAAGTTATTAGTTATTGATTCTATTTCTTTAATAGATATAGTCCTACACAGACTCTATTAGTTTTGATAGGTTACTATTGATTCTATTTCTTCAATAGATATAGTCCTTCAGACTAACACACATTGTATGAATTTTGATATATTGTATCTTTCAAGGGTTAGTCCATTTCTTTTGGCTACCAAATTTTGAGTAATAGGGTTGTTCAAATCATTACTTTACTATTCTTTTAATGTTTATGGGATCAGAAATGTTGTCCTTTCTTTCATTTGTGATATCAATCATTTGTGTCTTCTCTCTTGTTTTCCTGTTTAGATTGGCTAGAGATTTATTCATTTTATTTATCTTTTCAAAGAACCATTAATTGTCTCTATTTTTTTCCATTTACTGTTTTATTGATTTCTCATCTAATTTTTATTTTCTTTCTTCTATTTATTTTAGGTTTATATTTCTCTTTATTGTCTAGGTTTATATGGTAGTAGCTTAGATTATAGATTTTTGATCCTTCTTCCTTTCTAATATACTCATTCAATGCTACAAGTGTCCCTCTAAGTGCTGCTTTTGCTACATCTCACAAAATTTGGATAAGTTGTGTTTTCATTTTCACTTAGTTAAAAATACATTTTTTTAATTCTTTAGAAACTTCTTTTACCCATGTGTCATTTAGAAATATGTGCTTAATCTCCAACTACTCTCATACTTTCCAGTTAGCTTTATATTATTGATTTCTCGTTTAATTTTGGTGTCTTCTGAGAGCATATTTTATATGATTTTTTTTCTTTAAAATTTTCAGGATGTGTTTCATAATCCAAAATATGATCTATCTCATGGGAGCTTTAGGAGATAGTATAGTTTGTTGTTGCTGGTGAAATATTCTATAAATATGAATTAGATCAAGTTGAGTGATGTTTTGTTCAGTTGAACCAGATATTTATTCATTATCTGAATTCTGGACCTATCAATTACTAATAGAGAAGTGTTTCCTTTCCAGGTGTAGGGAAAATGGAAGACCCATGGCCAGGACCCTCACTTGATCCTAATCTACTCACCCACTGTGCATGTACAATGATGTAATACTTAGCCTACTGTTCAGTTGCATGCTTGCATATCCATTGGCAGTAAGCCATTATTGCCTGCGTTGCTATGAAAAGAGCTCCACCTAGTGCTAAGAGCAGAGGAGAGCAGAGTCTGCAGGTGAAAGGAGAGCCTGGAGCAGAGGCAGAGCCTGGAGTGGAGGCAGCACCTGAGGCAGAGGTTGGAGCAGAGGAAGACAGAGACAGACTTGAAGACTGTCCAGGATTCTAGTGTTTGACCTGCCACTGTAAGAATAAAACTTGGTAATAAGCCCTTTTTTACCCACAAACATTCCATTGTCATTTTTTGTTCTCATTGAATCCAGAGTGAACTTGCCTAGAGCTGAAATCCCCTTCAGCCCAGAGCTACACCAAGTATAATAATTGATTTGTCTATTTCTGTTTTCATATTTTCTACCACTTTTGCCCTTATGTCTTTTGATGCTATTTTGTTACTGTTTTTCTTTTCTCTAAGGGTGTGTGCTATCTTTTGATTCTTCAAATATGGGGTAACTTTGGATTTGTATCCATATTATTACAGACGGTAAATTTTAATGTTTCTAGATTCTATCTGGGATAAAGGACATGTTCTGTATCTGGACTGGATTATGGGTTACTTGCGTATAGACAATTGTCAAAAGTTGTTAAAATGAATACTTAAGATCTATGAATTTTAATGCAAATTATATCTTAAAGAAAAACTTAAGACATTGATTATTTAAATTAATTAAACTTTTGATTTTTATAGCCCCATAGCCTTTTTTGAATAATATTTATATTTATTGACCAGTTTGTTAAGAAAATAGTTACACTTCAATAGTTCTTTTTCTATCAAAAATTTGTTTTGCTATCATAAGTATTATCTCTTTATTCAGCCCAAGTTTCTTATAAGAAAGTCATAATATATTAGAATTCTTACATAACATACCTTTATTTCTTTTCTTTGTAGAATATAAATGTTATTTTTCCAATTATCAGGACTAAGTTGAAGAATTAACTAGTTTTATATTTGTGCACTTGTGCAAGATAATTGCCTTTTCAGAAATTCAAAAAAATTAAATAAATTGTCATTGGAATGGCATGAAAATGGTTACAGAGATTAGCTACATAACTGAAAATTCAAATTACTAAGGACTACTCTTATTGTAGGTAGACAGCTAGACTTAGCAGGGAGAGGGAGGATTTGCTCAGATCCTTGCTTATGTTCTACATATCCTGTATAAGCTATTCCTGTGGGATGGAAGCAAGTGTACAGATAATAGACAAGCCAATACTGGCTGGTTTCAACATGCAGCAGAAGATGACCTTAACTTAACCTCCAAATACATTATGCAATCATTAACATAGTAAAAATCCAACCTCCTCATGCCATGAAAGTTCTGAGGAGAACCAAATATAGACAAAAAACCTCCCCTGCCTGATGTGACGGTGCAGCATGCTCAAATTCAAGGAAGACTATACCTGTTCCCTTTGAAACCTATCCCCACTGAGTGACTATTCTTTTCATATAAAAAAGGATCCCTATTGTCTCCTCAGCACAGCCCACTCTGGATCTGCTTGTGCCCCAACCCTTCAGCATGTACTCTTGCCTTTTTCTGAACTTTATTTTCCAAATAAACTCTTGCTGCTCAGTGGCTTTTCTGTATCCATTCTTGAGTTATTTCTCGCATCAAGATAAAGGAACCATCTCTGGTAATACTACTGCTTTAGAAGAAAGTTATATTTATGAGTTCCTTTCAGGGAAAAATAAATAGCTGCTGTACTATAGTTTCTTAAACAGTAAATAAATTTTATTTTCTTTATTATAAAAAGCTTTTTCTAGAAGTTCAACTTTAAGATGTCTCTTTGAATATATGTAGTACACATTCAGTTCTATCAAGAAAATGAAAATCCCGCTATCTAAATAAATAAAATACTCTCTAACTAAAGAGATAATGCTCTGGGTTACTTACTGGAAGTGCCTTTATTAGTAGCATTTTTTTCTTCAAAAGCAAATATCCACAAAACATCTTATTCAGCAAAAATAATTTGTGTTTGTTATTTTGTAGGCATGGAGAAAGGTTATTGACAGACTTTCTTTGAACAAATTTTGTCAGACTCCTCTGAGCCCTCTTTTCAACTAGGTCTTATCCTTGGACCCTATTTTCTTCCTCTTATTCTACTTGTATCAGAATCCTGCTATATCAGTTTTTGGAGAATCTTGCCGCCATTGAGATATGATCACCCTGGCCTGCCCTTAGTAAAAAGCCTACCCTTGATGCCTCCTCTTGGTAATTTTCCATCCACTTACCCTTCATTCTGGTCACTGGCTAGCAATCTCCAGCTGTCTTTGCTAAATTCAGAGTTGAGATGCATGTCTTTTCTCTATTAACAAGGTCTTGATACCTATTGCGGCAGTCTTAAAAATAGTCTACCTTACCATTTTAACAAGTGTCAGATTAATTTTTTCTTTAGCATCAATTAATTTCTTAAAGCTGAAAGGTAGCAAAATTATGCCACCCTGAAATGGCATAAGGATTACTTTGAGATGATGATTTTGAGAAACAGTAGACAAAGGAAAAACTCTGAAAACAGAGTAGAGGTTAACCTTTTGCAAGGAAATTTACATTTGGAAAGGAGATCTCAATTTGTAAGGGTATCTCCCTCTCTGTATAAGGAAGGGAAAGTTGATTAAATCACAAGAGACTTTATCAATGAAAGTACTAATAAAAGAAAAATTGAGGATTAATTTAGCTATTCAGGGTTTTTTGTGGTTCTATGTGAATTTTAGAATATTCTAATTCATTGAAGAATGCTGTTGGTATTTTTATAGGGATTGCATTGAATTTGTAGATTGATTTAGGCAGGATGGCCATTTTTACAATATTAATTCTTCTTATCCATGAGCATGGGATAGATTTTCATTTATGGGTGTCCTTAATTTCTCTCATGAGTGCCTTGTAATTTTCATAGTAAAGGTCTTTCACCTCGTTGGTTCAGTTTATTCCTAAGTATTTTATTCTTTTTGATGTAATTGTAAATGAAGTTGTTTTCCTGATTTCTTTTTATGTTAGTTCATTGTTTAGTATATGGGTTGAGGTGGGATGGGGTGGGGAAGGGGATAAAGGGGCATAATAATTCTCAATCACAATATAAGTTAGTCACAGGATTGGTAGTACAGCATGGAGAATACAGTTAATGATTTTTGTAACAGCTTACTACATTGATAGTGACTGCACTAGAGAGGGTGAGGATTTAACAATATAGGTAACTGTTGAACCACTGTGTTGTATATTTGAAACCAACATAAGATGGTATATCAATGATACTTTAATTTAAAAATATATAAACTGAGGCATATTGAAAATTTTAATGGTTTGAGCAAAAAATTGATTTGAATTGGGCAGCATACAATATAGCAGATAGAAAGGAACTCCAAGGAGCTGTATAAAATGAAAGACTATTATAAGCAATAGGAGCAAGGAAGTTTTATTAGGCAAAAAGTGGGTTGGTGGTTATTGCACAGTTATTTTCCTTTGGAATATGGCAGGGGTCTATCAGGCAGATGACCTAACTGTTGCTGATCAGGTGAATTCCTGATTGATTAGCTTAAGAATCCATTTCTGGGAAAGCTAAAATCATAATTAAGGTAAGTCTTGCTTTGGTGATATAAAGTTTAACATATGTAATTACATTTTGGGCCTGTTTTGCTTTTAATAGTACCCACTTAAATCTTCATAATAAACCTTACCCATGCTTACTATGATTTTCCTGGAAATTTCACTGTAACTGACCTTTCCATGACTTTCTTTCTTTTATCTGTAAATATACAACTCAAGATTGTATTTAAGCCAGGGGCTTAGGCCACCTCCAGGAGTTATGCCTTTTTCCCTGGGTGTCTCCCATGTATACACATTAAACATGTTTGTTTTTCTCTTGTTAAACTGTCTTTTATTACACAGGTCTCAGTCAATAACTCAGAATGGTAGAGGGAAAATTACTTTTCCTCTTATATAAAATCTATTAATTAATTATTTTGTAATCTTCTACAGAGCTAGAATATAGAAAACATTTTTTTAGATACCATAGAGTTAGAAGTCCCTCTGAATCCATAGTTTCAGATACAAATCTACAATTTTGGGAGGAAATTAGAATTATGAATTCAGAAATTTCTAAGGTTCTATGAGCCAAAGTCTTCCCACCCCACCCAACTCCACAGAATACATATTGTTTAGACATCAGGGAAAGAACTGATCAAGAGAATTCAATGGCTACTCAATAAATATTTGGAAATAGTGACTAAATCACATCATAGTTGTGCATTAATAAACTATTCACTCACAAGAGAATGAGAAGAAACTTATGGTCCCATTTCAGAGCATTTTCTAGTATATGCAGTCTGTTCCCCAATGTCCCTATGGTCTTCATGATAACTATTTAAAGATTTTTGAAATAATTTGATATGAGAACACACAATGTTAATACCACAAGAGACGTTTTTGGAAAGTTCCAAAAATTTTATATGTGATTCTCTTTTATCATAATTACTTTGAAAAAACTAAAGAAAGTTTAAATAAAAATGAAAAAAATGTGTGATTTTGCTTACCCCAATGTCTTCCTCTCAAGCAACTATGAACAAATTCCTTAAAATTATTTTGAACCAAAAGGATATTCAGAATTTGCCAATCCAATTCTTTCATGATGTAACAGAATATAATACTAAATGTCACTTATAAGATGCCATCACAACTTCATGTAAAACAAGTCAACAGTTCCATAACAGAGCGAGCCAAAGAAGCAGGCCATATAGTCAAACAGCAGTCCCAGAAGGGGTCCAGAGTTTTCTATTTTAATCAGATATTTACTGACCTTTTTCCATGTGTGGCTGGAAAATCCATGGAGGAAGTTGGGTCACTTACTGATGTTATTCATTGCTATTTTTGGCTCAATCTTTGAATATCTATTTGTCTTGGCCCACAATTTTTCAGGAAAAATAAACCAAATTGAATGAAAATTTATTGAAATAAGTATACTTCAGAAAAGTGGGTTTTATTATATCAAAGAAATTTAGAATTTTTGTAGTAGCTTATTCATCAAATGTATAAAGCTATTCAATGGCTTGTAAAGAGCTTGCTTTCACATATTTATTGTATAAGTAGAGAGAAAGTTGCCAACAGGTTATTATAATGGATGTATTAACAGTGAAAATTTTAATATAATCTTGTTATCTATTCTTATATGTCATATTATATCTTGTATAAATGTATATTTAAAAACTATTTGGAGTTGATATAATTATTGTAGGAACTCTAAAGGAACATTTACAAACTATAAATTTATAATAACTACATTTAAAAGATCAGATACATTTAAGTCTCTGTAAGAAAGGAAATGCAAATTTAGCATATAGGTGCTCACTACTTGAATTCAGGCATAACATACCAAAAACTTTTGTACTGTTAAACTAATTTCACATCTAATTTCAGTTAAAAACTCCCAAAGATTTTCTATAATTATATACATTTTCAACTACCAAGTTACCTGCTTCTGCCATGTGATTAGGGAATTGGGAGGTGCGTAAACTAAATAACTTCCCAGAGTCTCTCCAGAAATAAGACTATGTAGTTGGAAAAATTTTGGAGATTTTAGTTGTGACTTTTTTTCTACATTTTTTTTTGTATTCACATATGAAGCCAGTGACAATCATTACACTTAGGGTGTCTGCCCATAGAGTCAAGAATATTAAGTCATTTTTGGTAATGAATTTTAGAGTTTTTAAGTCAATTGTAAAGAAAACAGTCTGAAGGCCAGCACACTTTTGATTTGCAAAGTCAAATTCTTGAGAACAAAAAGTCTATTCTGGAATTTTAAAAATATGTTTTACTGATCAGGAGCTACCATCTCATAGTCAATAATCCTTGTATTCCTCAAATAAACCCTACTTAGTCATAGTACATTTTTTTTGATATATTGATGGACTTACCTATTATTTATTTTTAAAACTCTACATCTATATAGATAAATTTAGTCTATAGTTTTCTGTTCTATATTAATTAGAATTTAACATTAAAACTATGTGACCATATACACTATATGAGAATTATTTTTTTATGATGTCATATAAAATAATTAACATTTCAATAATCTATTTCTTTTAAAGATTAAGTATAACACCTATGAATACATCTTGTAGTGCTTCTTTTACCATTAGAAAAGCATTAATCACCTTTATAATGTCTGCTCTTTTGAAGCCAACTTTGGGCATAGATTTTTCTAGAAAATGATCCTTTCTTTACAGATGTTCAAATTTGTTTCTATAGAATTGTGTATATCAAACTCTTAAAACTTTTAAAGAAGTGTTTCTGATTTGTTTTCCTTTTCTCAAATTGATAGTCTTGGCTATTTTTGCTTTCTTTCTTTCATCTTATAAAGAATTTGTCTGTTTTACTAATTTTATAAAAATTTATTCTATATATCCATCCAATCCTGTCTTTTAATATAATTCATACTTCATTAGCAATGTCATCTGTTATGTTCTATAACTTTCCCATTACTTTTGGTTGATTTTATCATATTTTTCTAATTTCTAAGGAGGGGGTACTAAGCTCTTATGATTTTGCTTTTTTCTTGTAGTTAAGAGTTTAGAATTAGAGTTTAGTTAACATTTAGAGTTATTGATTTTCCTTTGATAATTACCCTGATATTATTTTTCATAGGTTTATATATGAAATATTTTTATCAAGTTACTTAATTTTTTTCGTATATCTCACTTTTGATATTCTCTTTGATTCAAGGCTATCTGGAGATATGTTTATAATATCTACATAAATTTTTGCATAATTTTTATTACTGCATTCTAATTGTATTAGATTATCATCATTGGGTATGTACTATAAATGTTTTATAATTTCATATTTTTCTTTGTGGCCAAGCATATGGTTCATATTTCTTTCAAGTAATCCATAGATTAAAAGTATATATGTTAATTGAACCTGTGAAGTTCATATGCTGTACCTACATATGTAATCTACCTATATAGTTATGTAGTGTATGCTATGTATATGTATCTACACATATACATACACAAATCAATTTTTTTATACTGTACATATAAATAGACAATCTAGTTTTATTTTTATATTATTCATTACCTCTATTCTAATTTTTGATATTTTAGAAGGTTGGAACTTCTGAATTGAAAGTTTTTCCTTAATTTAAGTTTTTTTCATGATCTGCTTGCATTCTTTATAGTGTTATTTTATATATTCAGTTTCTATGATGTTTGGGGTACACAGAGTCTACTGTATAAACATTATAAAAATTTATCTACACTGATTTACATAGTCCTGCAGACATATATCTTGATGACTGTGTCAACCAACAACAAGAAACCAGTTCAATAGGCAAAGCGTTTATTAGGGATTAAATAATTGCAACTTGGAGTACATAGATTTAAGTAGAAACCCAAATAGTGTCCTGATTATAGGAGGGTTTTTATCAGGAAAAGAAGGAAGAATATGTAAATTGTTTTAAAGGAGAGTTCACTGGTACTGACAAAAAGGGCTAGGTTTTTACTTCATTGATTGGTCAGGTAAAGCAGTCACTAGGCAAAAGTTCACTTTCAACAGTCTTTCAAAAAGAGTTATCTTGTTCTTCTGACTTCTTGGAATTTTGGTGGTTTGGCCCAGTTCAAAAGTTTAGAAAACAGGACATGTAAAAATCAGTTCCTGTGAAATGGCAGCTCTGGCTCTATTTTAAAAATGGCTGTAACTATTTCTTTTTTCACAGCTGGATGGAGATACAAACACAATAGACAGAGGTACCCTTTCCTCTAGCATGGGCTGGATATTATTCTCCATATATGCTTACAGTCAAACTTACATGCAGTAATGTATCTGTACAACTGTATACAGTAGTCCAATATGGTTTTTAATTCGTATAGCTTGAAAAAAATTATTCTTACTAGTGTTATATGATATCCTATATTCAACATGAATATTTTTATTCCTAAATTATTTCTTGCTGAATATTTGGGCATCAGTTTCTGACCTTTATTTTCAACTTATTATTTAATCACATTGTTTTCGTGTGTTCCTTGGGATTTTTCAGTGTAACTTTCTCTAAGGGTTTATCTCTAATTGGAGATGTCAGTAATTTCACATAGAATTGTAACAAATAAATCTATCATTAATTCTTCCATCTTACTCTACATGTATTATTCATTTTACTTTATTGTTTCCTTTTTTCTTTTCCCTTATGTTCTTATTTTACCACTTTGATTAAGATTGCTTTAAATTTCATGATTTCCCCTTGCGTATTTGAATGCATGTGCTCTTTGTCCATGTTCTTAATGGTTATTTTACCTTTGTTGTTACACATAAGCATACATATATCTGTCTGAATACTTGGATACAAGCTATTCCTCCATTGGAGTCACTTTGATTCTACCTGTGTTGCCATATTAAAACAGAACCCTTAAAATGGTTTAATTTTACCCTTACAATTCTCCACCTCAAAATGATGGAATGTATTTAATTTCCCATATGTTCTTCCTCACCACTTCTATATTTTAATAAATTAATTATTTTACTTCTAAATTATTATTATAAGGTTTGTTATGGTTTTTCCTTCTATGTAAGTGTTTATTAGAATTTTTGTTAAATGCCAAATTATCTGTCATTAACTATATGGAATTAGTTGTATATATGTAGAAATGTTCATTTCTCCTCATTTGTTTTCCAAGACTTCAAATTTTCTACTTTGTGGTGGTAGTACTCATTTATTTGATGTTCTCTTAGAATCCTTTCTGTTTTATTATTGGCAATAATGCCTAGAAAGAGGATACTTTCACATATTGTGGATACAAATATAAATTGTTTCAGCCTTGTATGAAAAACAATGTGGTAACCTCTATCACAATTTGAAATATAACAACCATTTGAACTTAATAATACTATTCCTGGGAATCTATCTCATAGAAATAAATACCCAGTGTATTGGAATGTACACATAAGGGTATTTAATGCAACTTTTCTGATTGTGGAGAGGATATATATATACATGTGTATGTGTATATATATAATTTTGGAGAGGATATATATATATGTGTGTCTGTGTACATATATATATAATTTATACAGAATGTATGTTATATATTATACATATATATGTAATTTATCTATACCTATATATACCACCCCAGTCAAGAGAGGGTAAAAGTTCTCATGAAGAAAGAAACAGTGTGAACAAACTCAATTTTGTTAAGATATATGATGGAAAAATATATGTTCATCAATTGACAATTTATTGGATAATTGAAATTATATCCATATCAGGACGTACCACAAAATCATGAAAAATTAATTGGTGAATAAAGCAGTTTACATAGTTTTCCATATAATATTGATGAGAAAGAAGCATGATGCAAAATTGTGCATAAAAGATGTTCTCATTCTAATAAAATAATACAAAATTATGCATGGAGATATACATGCATATATGCATTTTATTTACCTGCATGTGCTTATAATTATATGATCATGGAGAAAATGAGGAAGAAAGCATCTAGCATCTTATAGTACTATTCTATTTTACATGTGGTGCAAAAGAATTACGTTGTTTACAGAGACTGAGGAAAGAGTGAATGGGAAGCAAAAGGAGAAAGAGAACTGATACAAATTAAAATATGCACACCACCAGATTAGGAGTTAATTATGACATCTCAAGGCATAAATTTTACACTAAAAACAGAATAAGTAAAATACCAACTTAAAATATTTCCAGCTTTAACAAAGGTTTATGTAATAAAGAGTAAAAAAAGGAAACCTGGAGAAGTTGAGTATATAATTGAGATGAAATGGGTCTCTAAGGAGTATGTAGCATTAAAATTTAAGATTGGGATTGAAAGAGGCAATATAATCAAGTCTTTAATCATTTTATTTTACTTGGTATCAAAGTTATTTCATAGTTTGTCTCTAAATTTTCTGTTTTAGCAATATCCAACAACAAAATGGATAGATCTACAACTAAACTCTGACCTGTAATTTTGAAGGAGTTCCCCAATGTGGCGGTGGTCAGATGATTTTTTCTCATATTGTCCATTCTGTTACTTGTACTTATTATTATTTTCCAAGACCCTAAGCAAGGGACTTGGAAGCAGGTCACTTATTTGGAAGATGTTATCAGTAAAAACATGAGCAAGGGGTAAAATAGGGAAAGGAGAAATATCTACAAAAGGCACATTTATGGGATGTGCCTTAAAACTATCCCAGCAAAGGACAGGAAGACTGAAGCATTTATCTATGGATACATAATCCACCAGTGATTAACAGTTGCTACCAGGGAAGTTAATTCTCCCCATGCTTTTGAATTGCTTCTGCTTCAAGCAGAGCAAGCTCCTGAGTGCTAGGGAAAACCCTAAGGTAAATAGAATAGTGACAGTTGCTTAACGTGCATCTTATAATGCTCAGATCATGATGAGGCAGTTCTGCATAAACATTGCCTTAGTGTCGGCGGGTCTTATGTTCAGTCCTTACACAGACTCATCAGCATATCAGAAACTGATTTTCAAATGATGATTAATGCTATTCTGGGAATATAAGTATATACTGTAATATCTTATTGGGGGCTTATCAGAGAATTCACAGATCATCTTTTACTATTGTAATTTCCTCTAGGACTGTTGGTCTTTCAGGTGATATGGCCAAATCAGCATAGCAACTTGCATCACATTGTGGACTTGCTACAGAATTCTACTTTCTCTGGCTTCACTTAAACCTTCCATCCTTCCAAATTACCTAATGGATATGTTGTAGTAGCATTCAAGGAAATAATAAAAGAATATTATAGATACATGAAGAGGCAAACTTCTGTGAAATATTTAAGAAAGTCAAGAGATATCATGGATGACACAGAGAGGTCTGTGAAGTAACTGTAGTTATTATGTTTAAGAACAAAAAGCCAAAACAGAAACAAAACAAAAAATGGGCAAAAAAATGATTTCATGAGACAACTAGCATCCATAAAAATTATATGGCTATTTTCAAACTGAGAAATATATATATGAAATTAAGAATTTAATGAATGAGTGGACAGCAGATTAAAGAAAAGAGAAGACAGGATTAATTAAAAGCTACAAAAGTCACTAGAAAATATACAATGAAAGTTAAGAGATGTAAAAATGATTAAAAAGACGAGTTTACATGCAGTATGTGAGGGCAAAATAATAAAATCATGAATTGGTCATCTAAAAGGAGACATTCAAAATTATCAGGAGAAATATTTGTAAAGTTGTGTTTAAGACTGTTGAAAAACAAAAGCACAGCAATTGAAAATGTTCCAATGATTCCGAAGATCATAAACAAAGGGAAAAGCACACCTAATCATATCATAATAAAATTTGTAGGGGAGGGGAGGTAGAAGTAGATAAAATGCTTAAAGCAGTTAGGAAAACAAGGCATTTTAAAAAATTGAGCAACAATATGTCCCACAACAGACTTCTTTACAGAAATAGTACATGTCAAGAGACACTGAAATGAATATTAAAAATATAGATATATTAGTTGTCCATCTAATATATTATACCTATCAAAAACATGTTTTAAAATGAAGCAGTTTTAGATCCAGGCCAAATAGAGTGCTCCATTCCTCCCAGGGCTTCAATTTTACAACTAAAATCCCTGTACAGAACACCACAAACAAGCATACAAAGTCTCTCAAAGATGGGAAAAAATGTATATTTTCTAGGGACATTGGTCCTTGAAGAATGACACAGTGGTGTCTCTTCTAGATTTCCTTATTGCCTTCCAATTCTCCTGGACAAGGTGCTGCAAAAACCTCCAAGTTAAATCACCAAAAGTCACAAGCAAAACAAAAACAAAACCTCCAAGAAAAGCCTGTTTCTTCTACAGAACAAATCTCAAACCAGAAGTCAGCTATAATTTAATATAAAACCCCAAGAAAAGAAAGAGATAATAAGAGTTCTCCTTGGGTCAGAACAAATAAAAAAGATCAGCTTCAAAAACTACCTCAGTAATAGTGCCTATATTTCATTGGATCATGCTATAGAGTAGATTATATCACAGAGCATTGTCAAAAAAATATAAAGTTATCAACCAGCAGTTCAGAATTTAGTGGAGCAAGCTCTATGTGATACCAAAGTTTCCAGCTTAATAGAGAGCTAAAAGAAAGAGACCAGTAAAGAAACCTGTCCTAAAACCATTATCATGCCTAAAACTGCACCCTCTGAAGAGTAACACTTGAAGCTTCTTCAAATTGTGTAGGAAATTGACCTCAGTAAAACAGTGTAGCCAAGCCAATAGACAAATAAATGAGCAATCAACAGAATAAACCTGGGAGTGGATAAGATCTGTATCTAGTGTTGCTACAATGTATTACCTAAGATGTACCATTTAAAAAATACAAAATATGCAAAGAAACAGGAAAGTTGAACCATATACAGGAAAAAATGTATTGATAATAGTAACTGCTCATAAAAGGGCTCAGTAAAGCAAATTTGGCAAAGACTTCAAAAAAGCCAGTTTAAATATATTCACAGAATGAAAGAATACCATTCTTAAAGAAGTAAAGGAAGAAATGACATTGTCTAATGAAAAAAGAATAAAAATCATTTTTAGCAAGCAAAAAGCAATTTAAAAATGCCAATACTGATAATCTGATGTGGGAGGAGCCAAGATGGCACTGTGAGTAGGGCAGCAGAAATCTCCTCCCAAAACCATATATGTTTTTGAAAATACAACAAATACAACTATGCCTAAAAGAGATACCAGAGGACACAGTACAACAGCCAGGCTACAACTACATCTGGGAGAACTCAGCATCTCACGAAGGGGGTAAGATACAAGCTGCAGTCTGGTGGAACCCAAGCAATCCCCCCACCCCAGCTCCCTGGCAAGAAGAAAGGAGTCAAAGCAAGGAGGGAGTGAAAGCGCCAGACTGCTAAACAACCAGCTCTAGTAATCCACACTGGGAGCATAGACACACACTACATGGGGTGCTGGATATTAGAGAAATGGAAAAGTAAAATCTACAAGTGGGTCCCTGCAGCCAGCTGCCTAGGACAAAAGAAAAGGGAGGGCTTTTTGAAAGTCTTAAAGGGACAGGGGCCTCATAGCTGGATGGAAGCATCTCGGCACACTTAGCCCAGCAACTGGGAATTCCGGGGAACTTCCGGCACCCCAGCACCCTGGGAGGCAACACAGCCCTGAGGTACCTCACAGTGATAAAAAGCCTGCCAGTCATTCCCCTCCAGTGTGGCCCCGCTGCAGCAGCCAATGGAGAGCAATACCACACTTGTTTGCAGTGGTGGAGCAGCCGGGGAGCGGCCACACCCATAGCAACTGACCAGAGTCTCCTCCCACCATGCAGCCACCCAGGCCATACACAGAGGCTGCCACAGACACGCAGCTGCCTGACACAGGCAGAGGAAATGGGGACATGGCATGAAGGGGAAACTTTCTCACAGTCAAGCAAACCCAGCATGCCTGCCACTCCCTGCAGGGTGCTAGGCTACCCTGTCAGGGACCTCGCCCATGGCAGTTTAGGGGATTAATCCCAAGGCTGCACCAGGTGTGCAGATAAACAATATAGGCAGTGGAGAAGGGCAAGGCAACCAGCAAGCAGGAAAGGACTTTGTTCTCCCAGTTGACACATGCACTACCTGCCTACAACTACCTCTATAGCCATGAAAAGGCAGAAGAATTTGGTCCAGTCCAGAATTAAGCAGACAATCCCTGAGATAGATAGATTTAACCAATCTTCCTGAAAAAGAAATCAAAATAAAGGTCATAACTATGACAACGGACTTACATAAAATATGCAAGAGCTAAAGGATCAAGTTGGGAGGGAGAATACAGAAATAAAACAATACCTGGAAGGACTTAAGAACAGACTGGATGCAGTGCAAGAGGCCTTTAATGGAATAGAAATCAGAGAACAGGAACACAGAGAAGCTGAGGCAGAGAGAGATAAAAGGATCTCCAGGAATGAAAGATTAAGAGACTTGTGTGACCAATCCAAATAGAACAAAACTCACATTATAGGAGTACCAGAAGAAGAAGAAGAGAGAAGAAGGGATAGAAACTGTCTTTGAAGGAATAATTGCTGAAAACTTCCCCAAAGTGGAGAGGAAATAGTCTCTCAGACCATGGAAGCACCCAGAACTCATAACACAAGGGACCTAAGGAGGACAACACAAAGACATATAATAATTAAAATGGCAAAGATCAAAGAAAAGGACAGTATTAAAGGCAGCCAGAGAGAGAAATAAGGTCACCTACAAAGGAAAACCCATAAGGATATCATCAGACGTCTCAACAGCAATCTTACAGGCCAGAAGAGAATGGTGTGACATATTTAATGCAATGAAACAGAAGGGCCTTGAACCAAGAATACTGTATCCAGCACAACTTTCATTTAAACATGAAGGAGTGATTAAAGAATTCCCAGAGAAGCAAAAGTTCAGGGAATTTGTCTCCCACAAACCACCTCTACGGGGTATTTTAAAGGGACTGGTACAGAAGGAAGCACTCCTAAGGCTAAATAGATGCCAACAGAGAAAATAAAATCATGACAAAGAAAGCAGAGCAACCAAATACTAACTAAAGGCAAAAAATAAAATGAATTACTCACAAAAGCAGTCAAAGGAAACACAAAAGAGTACAGAATAAAACACCTAACATATAAAGAATGGAGGAGGAGGAATAAAAAGGGAGAGAAATAAAGAATCATCAGACTGTTTATAACAGGTTAATAAGTGAGTTAAGTTAGACGGTTAGATAGGAAAGAAGCTACCCTTGAACTTTTGGTAACCATGAATCTAAAGCCTGCAATGGCATAAGTACATATCTTTCGATAATCACCCTAAGTGTAAATGGAATGAATGCACCAATCAAAAAACACAGAGTAATAGAATGGATAACATAGCAAGACCCATCTATATGCTGCTTTCAAGAGACTCACTCAAATCCAAAGACATACACAGACTAAAAGCCAAGGGATAGAAAAAGATATTTCATGTAAACAATAAGGAGAAAAAAGCAGGTAATAGTATCAGACAAAATAGACTTCAAAACAGAGAAAGTAACGAGACAAAGAAGGACATTACATAATGATAAAGGGGTCAGTCCAACAAGAGGACATAACCATTATAAACATATATGCACCCAATACAGGAGCACCAACATATGTGAAACAAATACTAACAGAACTAAAGGAGGAGATAGAATGCAATGCATTCATTTTAGGAGACTTCAACATACCACTCACTCCAAAGGACAGATCCACCAGACAGAAAATAAGCAAGGACACAGAGGCACTGAACAACACACTAGAACAGATGGACCTAACAAACATCTACAGAACTCTACACCCAAAAGTGGCAGGATACACATTCTTCTCAAGTGCACATGGAACATTTTCCAGAATAGACCACATAATAGGCCACAAAAAGAGCTTCAGTAAATTCAAAAATTGAAATTCTATCACCCAACTTCTCAGACCACAAAGGCATAAAACTAGAAATAAATTGTACAAAGAAAACAAAAAGGCTCACAAACACATGGAGGCTTAACAACATGCTCCTAAATAATCAATGGATCAATGACCAAATTAAAACAGAGATCAACCAATACATGGAGACAAAGGACAACAACAGCAAAAAGCCCAAACTTCTGTGGGACACAGCGAAGGCAGTTCTAAGAAGAAAGTATATAGCAACCCAGGCCTACTTAAAGAAGGAAGAACAATCCCAAATGAATAGCCTAAAGTCACAAATATCAAAATTGAAAAAAGAAGAAATGAGGCCTAAAGTCAGCAGAAGAAGGGACATAATAAAGATCAGAGAAGAAATAAATAAAATTGAGAAGAATAAAACAATAAAAAAGTCAATGAAACCAAAAGCTCGTTCTTTGAGAAAATAAACAAAATAGATAAGCCCCTAGCCAGACTTATTAAGTGAAAAAGAGAATCAACACACAACAGAATTAGAAATGAGAAAGAAAAAATCAAATGGACCCCAAAGAAATACAATTAGAGAATACTATGAAAACATACACACTGACAAGCTGGAAAACCTAGAAGAAATGGACAACTTCCTAGAAAAATACAACCTTCCAATAGCAAGGAAGAAACAGAAAGTCTAAACAGACCAATTACCAGCAAGGAAATTGAATTGGTAATCAAAAAACTACCCAAGAGCCAAACCCCGGGCCATAAGGATTTACCGTGAAATTTTTCCAGACATACAGAGAAGACATAATATCCATTCTCCTTAAAGTTTTCCAAAAAATAGCGAAGAGAGAATACTCCCAAACTCATTCTATGAAGCCAGCATCACCCTAATACCAAAACCAGGCAAAGACCCCACCAAAAAAGAAAACTACAGACCAATATCTCTGATGAGCATAGATGCAAAAATACTCAACAAAATATTAGCAAAGTGCATTTAAAAATACATCAAGAGGATCATACACCATGACCAAGTTGGATTCATCCCAGGGATGCAAGGATGGTACAACATTAAAAAATCCATCAACATCACCCACCACATCAACAAAAAGGACAAAAACCACATGAACATCTCCATAGATGCTGAAAAAGCATTCGACAAAATTCAACATCCATTCATGATAAAAACTCTCAAAGAAATGGGTATAAAGGGCAGGTACCTCAACATAATAAAGGCCATATATGACAAACCCACAGCCAATATCATACTGAACAGTGAAAAGCTGAAAGCTTTTCCTTTGAGATCAGGAACAAGACTAGGATGCACACTCTCCCCACTGTTATTCAACATAGTACTGGAGGTCCTAGCCATGGCAATTAGAAAAAAGAAAAAATAAAAGGCATCTAGATTGGTAAAGAAGAAGTCAAACTATCACTGTTTGCAGATGACATGATATTGCACATAAAATACTTCAATGACTCCACTCCAAAACTACTAGAACTAATTCCAGAAGTCTGTAAAGTTGCAGGATACAAAATTATTACACAGAAATGTATTGCTTTCCTATACAGTAATGGTGAACTAGCAGAAAGAGAAATCAGTAAAACAATTCCATTCACAATAGCATCAGAAAGAATAAAATACCTAGGAATAAACCTAACCAAGGAAGTGAAAGACCTATACCCTGAAAACTACAAGACACTCTTAAGAGAAATTAAAGAGGACACTAACAAATGAAAACTCATCCCATGCTCTTGGCTAGGAAGAATTCATATTGTCAAAATGAATATCCTACCAAAAGCAACCTACAGAATCAATGCAATCCCTATCAAAATACTGTCAGCGTTCTTCAACGAACTGGAACAAATAGTTTTAGAATTCATATGGAACCACAAAAGACCCCAAATAGCCAAAGCAATCCTGAGAAGTAATAATAAAGTGGGGGGATCTCACTCCCCAACTTCAAGCTCTACTACAAAATCACAGTAATCAAGACAATTTGGTACTGGCACAAGGACAGACCCACAGACCAGTGCAACAGAATAGAGAGTCCAGATATTAACCCAAATATTTATGATCAATTAAAATATGATAAAGGATCCATGGATATACAATGGGGAAATGACAGACTTTTCAACAGCTGGTGTTGGCAAAACTGGACAGCTTCATGTAAGAGAATGAAACTGAATCATTTTCTAACCCTATACACAAAAGTAAATTCGAAATGGGTCAAAGACTTGATTGTAAGCCATGAAATCATAAAACTCTTAGAAGAAAACATAGGCAAAAATCTCTTGGACATAAACATGAATGACTTTTTCATGAATATATCTCCCCTGGGAAGGGAAACAAAAGCAAAAATGAACAAGTGGGACTATATCAAGCTGAAAAGCTTCTGTATAGCAAAGGACACCATCAACAGAACAAAAAGGCATCCTACAGTATGGGAGAATATATTCATAAATGACATATCCGATAAAGGGTTGACATCCAAAACGTATAAAGAGTTCACATACCTCTACAAACAAAAAGCACATAATCCTATAAAAAAATGGGTAGAGGAGCTGAACAGACAGTTCTCAAAAGAAGAAAATCTGATGGCCATTGGACACATGAAAAGATGCTCCATTTCACTAGTCATCAGAGAAATACAAATTAATTAAAACCACAAGGAGATACCACCTCACAGCAGTAAGGATCGCCACCATCCAATTGACTGGGGAGGAAGGGTTGGAATGGAGGGATAAGGGGAGAGAAAAAGAAACGGGGCATTATGATTAGCATGTATAATTAGGGGGCGGGACAGGGAGTGCTGTACAACACCGAGAAGACAAGTAATGATTGTACAACATCTTACTGTCCTGATGTACAATGACTGCAATGGGGAATGTGGGGGGAACTTAGTGATGGTTGGAGTCTAGTAAATTTAATGTTCCTCATATATTTACAGAGTAATGATACCAAAAAAAAAAAAATGCCAGCACTGAAAAGTACAACTGAAAAGAAAGTTTACTAAAAGGGACAAAGTAATTTTGAATGAGAAGCAATAATCCATGAATTTGAAAACAGATTGATAGAGGATATTCAGTCTGAAAAATATGAGGAAAGAGGAATGAGTTAAATGAAGAATGTCTCAGAGACATGTGGAACAACACTAAGCACACCAAGATGCACATTATGAAGTTTGAATAAGGGAAGATACAGAGAGAAAAGCAGGGAAAAATTCATTAATTTGTGGCTAAAATCTTCCCAAATTTGATGAAAAATATAATCTCCACTTTCAAGAAGCTCAATGTACTGCGAGAGATAAAAGCAAGGAAATCCACATGCAGTACATTATAGAAGAAATGCTCAAAACCAAAGCCAAAGTTTTGAAAGAAAAAAGATTCATGTACAAAGAAGTCTCAATAAAATTAAAAACTGATTTCCCATAAGGAAAAAAAATATGGAGGCCAGAATGAATTGGAATGGCATATTCAAAGTACTAAAAGAAAATTAAAAAATCAAGTAAGAATCTTACATCCAGGAAAAGTATCTTTCAAACTGAAGATGAAATAAAGACATTCAAACATTCAGCAAAAAGAATCACAGAATTTGTGGTTAGCAGACACACTTCAGATTAATTATAGGAAATTTTTCAGGCTGAAAGTGATTCAAGAAAGAAATTTGAATTCTCCCAAAAAACAAAGAGTACCAGTAAAGGTAATTATATAATTATAAAAGACAGTGTAAATGTCTATTTCTTATCCCTTATATACTAGTATAAAACAATATGTACATAATTGTGTTGTTGGGCATATAACATAAATATGTAATATATTTGACAATAGCATCACAAATGAAGTGGGTGGGAATAAAGCTGCACTGCAGTAAGAAAATACCAATGATATCTTGAATAAACAGAAATGAAAAAGAGAATCAAATATTAAATAAAACAGCATAACAAATTTATAAATATACAATTGTTCTTTATTTTCTCAGTTTCTTTAAAAAATATTGTTTAATAAAATATATAATAGTATAGCATTGTGTTTGCAAAATATAACAATAATAGCACATAATGGGAGGCAGAGGGACTACAACAATACAGAAGCAATAATATTGAAGTGGAATTAAATTAGTATAAATACGATGTTAATTACTAAATAACTAATATATGTAATTAAAAAGTCATTAAAGGAATTAACACTATCCACTAGAAATTACTTTAGGAAGTAGCTTCCTGATTAGGAAGCTAAAAAAGGTAGTAGGTTTTAGGCCGGAAAATAGATATGAGCAGGGTGGAAATAGAACAAGGTCAGTAAAGCCCCCTAGAAAGGACTCAGTTAACCAGTTAAAACTAGAAAGCCAGAAAAGACTCAGAGTTATAGTTAATTATTAAAGCTCAAAAGGTCAAGAGCAACTTTGCCTTGAATGTTTAAATATTCCCTAGATAAAGAGAAGTATCTGAGCACAGCCCATTTTTTCATTGTGCCATCATAAGATTTACTCTGGACTGCTAAAAGGCCCACCTATGAACAGCATAAGACAGGGAGATCCCAGCTAAAGCCAAAATTGCATTTTGAAAAAATGCAGGAAGTTAAGAAGAAAAAATTCTTAACATACTCTTTAGCGAACAACAAACAAATAATTCTGCCCACCTTGGAGGAAGTGCAGACAGTCTTGATTGATATGCTTCCAAACCAGAAAGCTGCTATCCTGGGAGGAGACCAAAGTAGTAAATTTCTTGTGTTAAGCTAATTTTGTAGAATTATCTAGAAGACTGTAAGAAACTTAATGTCTCATCAAAGATACATGAGACTACTTAACAAGTCCACACCCCGAGCCCTTAGTCACATTCCTGAAAAATCCTTAAAAGTGGGAATGTCCAACCTGTTGGTGCACTCCTCTCTCTGGGATCACCCGCACTTTCCAAGTGTTTAACTTTAACTGTTTCCCAACCTTTTAAACTTTCTCTCTACAACCTTTCAGGCACTTCTTCCTGAGGTCGCCTGTACTTTTTCTCTCTCTAAGTAAGTTTAAATAAAACTTAATTTGCTTCACTACTGTGTCTCTGCCCTTCAATTCTTTGTTGCAGCGGGAACAGGAATGGAGGAAAATACACAATGCCCTCCCCCCAACATAGGTATGAATAAAAGAATATAAAGGTCGTGAAACGGAAAACAAAAAGTAAAATTTCAGATCCAAGTGCAACTATGTCAACATAACATAACGTTAGTGCATTAAACAATCCAATCAAAAGTAAACATAACCATACAAGATTAAAACATATATCCAACTAAATGCTATGTAAAGGAGACACATTTTGGACTCAGATACAAATAGGTTGAAAGTAAAAAAGGTGGAAAAAGACAGATAACTGTTCTAACACAAATTTTCAAATACCAATTGGGCGTCTTCCAATTCAATTAAATTGTGACATTAAATACCTAGTGTGCATAAAGTTGCAACATTTCCAGAATCTTTCACCTGGCCTTAGTGCAATCTCTGTATCAGTAGGTGTTTCCAAGAGGTGGAGAGAAGTAGTCCATCTCCATATCAATAGGTAATTACAGGGGGGAGCTAGGGCATATATTGACTGGAGAGGAAGGGTGGGGTTCTTTTTGCAGCCTGTTCATGAGAGACATGGGTGAGCAGAGGTGGATGACTGCTTGTAAGGAATAAATGGGTTGCTTTCACTTTATTTCTCCCTTTGAGTGATTTTGGTTTCAAATGTAATTTGCCCTGGGCTGGGGAAATATTTCCCCCCAGAGTTATACCTAGTCAGCACAGATTCCACAAGTTTAGGGCAAAGTCCTTCACAAGACACCCCAAGTTCATATGTCAGTGCCAGTTTCAGCTGTCCCCAAGCCACCAACACTTCTGCCTTGCCAAATTCAGGGTTCACGTGACCTTTTGATGTTTGACAATGATTTAGAACAACTCACAGAACTTAGAAAAGCACTATAGAGTTGCCACCTTATTATAAAGACTCAAATGAAAAAATATGGGGTGATACATAGAGCAAAGTTTAGGGGGTCCCCAAGAACAGGAGCTTCTGTCCCTGTGGAGTGAGGGTGATTCTCAACTAACATATCAATGTATCATTAACTCACAATAATTAATAATATGTATTAAGGTAACTCCAACTTTTCCAGATGTGGAGATGCAACCCACCTCATCAGGTCCTTAGGAATTTTGATATATAATTTGATAAAAATTTGGCTGATAAATATAGTTAAAGTTCATTGCTTAGAAATTATTCTTGCTTCTCACACTTACCATTGTAGTCTTGGTCATGGGACCAATTAGTCAAGTAGGAAAAAATGAGGTGGTATTGAGACAGGGACCATGGACTTAGAGTAGGGTAAGGGCCTCTTGAAAAAACAAAGCAAGATAACCATTGTGAGATTTGCTTTGGCCTGCTGGTGGGGGCAGCTTATTTTTCCAACTTTACCCAAGTGCTGCTTTTCTTCCTCCAGCAATGAACAAATGATTTGTTACAACTTGGGCAATGTAGCAAGCAAGCCCCAAACTGCTGCAAGCTCAAAACAATATAGTAAAAAACAGGAAGGATTCCTTCTTGAAACCCAATTAGTTAAAAAGTAAGACAATAACTCAGCCCACATTGGGAGCAAAGCAGGCAGCCTTGAGTAATATACTCCTTGAGCAGGAAGCTGCTATCCTGGGAGGAAATCAGAACAGTAAAATTCTTGTAAATAACCAGGAAGACTTATAAGAAACTAGTGTTTCTTCAGAGGTATTTGGGAGAACTTAGAAGGTGTACATCCCTACTCTCAACTGCCTATAAAACCCCTAGACAACACATCACCCCGGGACTCTCTTGTTCCCTCCTGGCTTAAGCCAGGAGCTCTGTCTTTTTGCTTTCTCTATAAATAAAAGCCTTTGCCTTGCCCTCCTACCTTGACTGATCACGAAGTTCATTCTTCAGCTCCGTGAATAAGAACATCATTTTGGGGGGCTCGTCCTGGATAATTTCAGAGGTGATTATTGGCATCTGAGCTTGCCTTTTTCTTTCACTGTTCCTATAGAAGGAAGGCATTTATGGCACTCAAAATCAGGTACTCATCTGCCACTTAAATGTGACCAGCCTGGCTGCCATTCTCAAAGTCTCGAGTGACAGGTTCCCCTGCATCTCCCTCAGTGGATACCCCATCTCCCTTGGGAGCTGGGAAAGTCACCTGAGTGGAGGTCAGGATTTCATTTCAGAGGCATCTCCTCCAATATGAGGGACAGAGGAAAGCTGTGGGCAACTGCAAGAGTCTAGGCTGAGGCTACACTACAGCGGCTTCTCAAAGGCCCACGTGTCTGGAATCAGACCCCAAAAGCCCAACTGGGTATCCATAAAGAGTGTCTCTCTCTCTCTCTTCCTGTCTCTCTGACTTCCAGCCTGCTTTATCAGGCTACCCTGACCTCTGTGTGAGGCAGGGGTGCTCTTTACTACCTTTACATGCTCTATGTGTGCCTCTAATACCATCAATTTCACAGAACCTGATGCTCACCACTGCAAGGCAGGAGATCTATACTTCACTCTTATTCTTGACTAAATGCTGCACTTTTTGTAAAGGAATGCAGGAAACACCCTAGAGCGAGAGCCACCCAGTTTCCATACCCTAAGGGGGATGAAACTCGTGGGGGTGAAACTCGTGGGGACGAAACTCGTGACAAGACGTTAAGGGATGCTTGTGTGAAGGTCAGACAAGCGGCAGGTCCCCGTTTCAACTTTATTGGTTAAAGCATGGGGTGTGTTTTAACTTCATTGGTTGTGGTGATGTATGGGTGTTGGTGTAATGGCTGTGGAAATCCTATATAATCTATACCTAAAGTTGCTTGGGGGTCGACAGCTCGGACTCGACCTGCGTGTCAGGGGAGGTGCTGTCGGCCCCAGCTAGCTGGCTGAATAAAGACTTTGCTTGGATTTACATCTCCGTGCCTGCGTGGCTTGTTCTCTGGAGAAGCCCCGGAGTCCCGAACCCTAACACTTTTTAGCTCATAAAAATGTGTCTGGACACCTGTTAGTCACTTAAAAGATGATTAGTGTCAGCTACCATTCTTAAAGTCTGAAGTTAAAAGTTTCCCAGTGTCTGTAGCTCCTTGATCTCCCACCTCTGTGTGGGAATGTTGTGGAGAGGCTGAGCTGATTTCCTACTTTCCTATAATAAACTGTAGACTCCAAGGGCACACTGGACTAGCAGACAGTTGCCCTTCAATCTTGATTCTGGGCTATTGATCTAATAGTGCTGAACAAAAACCTCCAGCTAGGCTGCTGCCTATGTGAGATTCGCAGATGACCCCCAACCTCTTTATGTCACATGTTAGATTTCTCACAGTGAGTGACTTGTTGGATAATTCCCAGGCAGTGACAGAAACTGGTGTTTGTGAGTATAGACTCCCTCCTTCATAACTGTCCATGGCAGCCTCTGTCTGAATTTTACCTCTGGCCTTGGAAAAAGTTGCCCTGTTGTCCATTCAAAGGAATCCTCTTACACCTGCAACACTTTCTCCTGTGTAATGCAAATGAAGTCTGTAAAGTAGTCAAGCTGAAACCTGAGACCAACATGTAAATGACTCTATTCTATTGATCTCCCTTCCTAAAAGGCAGTCATCCTGGGGCAAGTTGTTTCTTTTTCTGTGGCCTCAGGGAAGTCAAACAGGCTTGTGACTCAGATCAAGGCTCTGGCAGCAAGAGGTCACTGTCTTATTGGACAGGCAAGGGGCTCTCAAGGAATGACTAAAGCCCTTCCTATGTTAGAGGCAGTCATCCTCGCGCTAGGCATTTCCTTTTCTGCAGCCCCAGGGAAATGAAACAGGCTTGTGGCTCTGACCAAGGCTCTGGCACCGAGAGGTCACACAGTCCCTGCACTTACCAGACAGGCAGGGGGCTCTCAGCAATGACTAAAGCTCATGCAGAGAAAACTAGAGAAACTCCCAAAAGGCATAGAGGAGGAGCACACTGGTAAGGTCCCCACTAAATCCAGAGCTCCAAGGTGACTCTTGCTTAGTGGGAAGGCAAGAGGGGAATCAAGGCAAGGTGCAGGCCATGCTGGTAAAGAGTGGTTAAATTCAGTAGACCTGGCAGAGGAGGTGATTGACCACTATCACCTAGGCTTCAAGGCAAGGGGACACCTCATGGAGAGAGAGGTTGTTCAGGTGCTGGACACCTGTTTTTCTCCCTCTCTTCCAGATGGGAGCATTCTCTTCAAGAATAAAACCAGACACACCTCTGGAATGCATTCTGAGGAACTGGGAGCAATTCGATCCCCAGACCCTGAAAAAGAAGTGACTACTTTTCTTTTTTTTTAATTCATTTAATTATCATTAATCTACAATTACTGAAGAACATTATGGTTACTAGACTCCCCCCTTCACCAAGACCCCCGACAAACCCCATTACAGTCACTGTCCATCAGCGTAGTAAGATGCTGTAGACTCACTACTTGTCTTCTCTGTGTTGCACATCTCTCCCTATGCCCCCCCCCACATTATTATACATGCTAATCGTAAGGCCCCCTTTCTTTTTCCCTGCCCTTATCACTCCTTTCCCACCCTTCCTGCCCAGCCCCTTTCCCTTTGGTAACTGTTAGTCCATTCTTGGGTTCTGTGATTGTGCTGCTGTTTTGTTCCTTCAGTTTTTCTTTGTTCTTATACTCCAAATATGAATGAAATCATTTGGTACTTGTGTTTCCCTGCCTGGCTTATTTCACTGAGCATAATAACCTCTAGCTCCATCCATGTTGTTGCAAATGGTAGGATTTGTTTTCTTCTTATGGTTGAATAATATTCCATTGTGTATATCTACCACATCTTCTTTATCCATTCATCTACTGATGGACACTTAGGTTGCTTCCATTTCTTGGCTATTGTACATAGTGCTGTGATAAACATAGAGGTGCATCTTTCTTTTTCAAACTGGGCTGCTGCATTCTTAGGGTAAATTCTTAGGAGTGGAATTCCTGGGTCAAACGGTATTTTTATTTTGAGCTTTTTGAGCAACCTACATACTGCTTTCTACAATGGTTGAACTAATTTGCATTCCCACCAGCAGTGTAGGAGGGTTCCCATTTCTCCACAACCTCGCCAACATTTGTTGTTGTTTGTCTTTTGGATGGTGGTGATCCTTACTGGTGTGAGGTGATATCTCATTGTTGTTTTAAGTTGTATTTCACTGATGACAAGCGATGTGGAGCATCATTTCATGTCTCTGCTGGCCATCTGAATTTCTTCTTTGGAGAACTGTCTGTTCAGCAACTCTGTTCATTTTTTAATTGGATTATTTGCTTTTTGTTTGTTGAGGTGCATGAGCTCTTTATATATTTTGGATGTCAACCCTTTATCAGATCTGTCATTTATGAATATATTCTCCCATACTGTAGGGTACCTTTTTGTTCTATTGATGGTGTCCTTTGCTGTACAGAAGATTTTCAGCTTGATATAGTCCCACTTGTTCATTTTTGCTTTTGTTTCCCTTGCTCAGGGAGATATGTTCATGAATAAGTCACTCATGTTTATGTCTAAGAGATTTCTGCCTATGTTTTTTTCTAAGAGTTTTATGGTTTCATGACATGCATCCAGGTCTTTGATTCATTTCGAATTTACTTTTGTGTATGGTGTTAGACAGTGATTCAGTTTCATTCTTTTACATGTAGCTGTCCAGTTTAAACAGCACCATCTGCTGAAGAGACTGTCATTTCCCCATTGTATGTCCATGGCTCCTTTATCATATATTAATTGACCATATATGTTTGGGATAATATCTGGGGTCTCTATTCTGTTCCACTGGTCTGTGGCTCTGTTCTTGGCCAGTACCAAACTGTCTTGATTACTGTGGCTTTGTAGTAGAGCTTGCAGTTGGGGAGTGAGATCCCCTCCACTTTATTCTTCCTTCTCAGGATTGCTTTGGCTATTCGGGGTCTTTGGTGTTTCCATATGAATTTTTGATCTATTTGTTCTAGTTCGTTAAAGAATGTTGTTGGTAATTTGATAGGGATTGCATCAAATCTGTATATTGGTTTGGGCAGGATGGCCATTTTGATGATATTAATTCTTCCTAGCCAAGAGCATGGGATGAGTTTCCATTTGTTAGTGTCCTCTTTAATTTCTGTTAAAAATGTCTTATATTGCTCAGGGTATAGGTCTTTCACTTCCTTGGTAAGGTTTATTCCTAAGTATTTTATTCTTTTTGATGCAATTGTGAATGGAATTGTTTACCTGATTTCTCTTTCTATTAGTTCATTGTTAGTGTATAGGAAAGCCACAGATTTCTGTGTGTTAATTTTGTTCGCTGCAACTTTGCTATATTCCAATATCAGTTTTAATAGTTTTGGAGTGGAGTCTTTAGGGTTTTTTATGTACAATGTCATATCATCTGCAAATAGTGACAGTTTAACTTCTTCTTTACCAATTTGGATTCCTGGTATTTATTTGTTTTGTCTAATTGCCATGGCTAGGACCTCCAGTACTATGTGGAATAACAGTGGGGAGAGTGTGCATCCTAGTCTTGTTCCTGATCTCAAAGGAAAAGCTTTCAGCTTTTCACTGTTCAGTATGATATTGGCTGTGGGTTTGTCATATATGGCCTTTATTATGTTGAGGTACCTGCCCTCTATACCCATTTCTTTGAGAGTTTTTATAATGAATGGATGTTGAATTTTGTCGAATTCTTTTTCAGTGTCTATGAAGATGATCATGTGGTTTTTGTCCTTCTTTTTGTTTATGTGGTGGATAATGTCGATGGATTTTCAAATGTTGTACCATCCTTGCATCCCTGGGATGAATCCCACTTGGTCATGTTGTATGATCCTTCTGATGTATTTTTGAATTCGGTTTGCCTATATTTTGTTGAGTATTTTTGCATCTACATTCATCAGGGATATTGGTCTGTAATTTTCTTTTTTGGTGGGGTCTTTGCCTGGTTTTGGTATTAGGGTGATGTTGGCTTCATAGAATGAGTTTTGGAGTATTTCCATCTTTTCTATTTTTTGGAAAACTTTAAGAAGAATGGGTGTTATGTCTTCTCTGTATGTCTGATAAAATTCTGAGTAAATCCATCTGGCCCAGAGGTTTTGTTCTTGGGTAGTTTTTTTACTACTGAATCAATTTTGCTGCTGGTAATTGGTTTGTTGAGATTTTGTGTTTCTTCCTTGGTCAGTTTTGGAAGTTTATATTATTCTAGGAAGTTGTCCATTTCTTCTAGGTTTTCCAACTTTTTAGCATATAGATTTTCATAGTAGTCTCTAATAATTCTTTGTATTTCTGTTGGGTCTGTTGTGATGTTTCCTTTCTCGTTTCTGATTCTGTTGATGTGTGTTGATTCTCTTTTTCTCTTAGTAAGTCTGGCTAGAGGCTTATCTATTTTGTTTATTTTCTCAAAGAACCAGCTCTTGGTTTCATTGATTTTTTATTGTTTTATTCTTCTCAATGTTATTTCTTCTCTGATCTTCATTATGTCCCTCCTTCTGCTGACTTTAGGCCTCATTTGTTCTTCTTTTACCAGTTTTGATAATTGTGACATTAGACTATTCATTTGGGTTTGTTTTTCCTTCTTTAAATATGCCTGGATGGCTATACACTTTCCTCTTAAGACTGCTTTCGCTGCGTCCCACAGAAGTTGGGGCTTTTTGTTGTTGTTGTCATTTATTTCCATATATTGCTGAATCTAAATTTTAATTTGGTCATTCATCCATTGACTATTTAGGAGTATGTTGTTAAGCTTCCATTTGTTTGTGAGCCTTTTTGCTTTCATTGTACAATTTATTTCTAGTTTTATACCTTTGTGGTCTGAATGATTGGTTGGTAGAATTTCAATCTTTTGGAATTTACTAAGGCTCTTTTTGTGGCCTAGTATGTGGTCTATTCTTGAGAATATTCCATGTGCACTTGAGAAGAATGTGTATTCTGTTGCTTTTGGGTGTAGATTCTGTAGATGTCTATTAGGTCCATCTGTTCTAGTGTGTTGTTCAGTGCCTCTGTGTCCTTACTTATTTTCTGTCTGGTGGATCTGTCCTTTGGAGTGAATGGTGTGTTGAAGTGTCCTATAATGAATACATTACATTCTATTTCCTCCTTTAGTTCTGTTAGTATTTGTTTCACATATGCTGGTGCTCCTGTGTTGAGTATATATATATTTATAATGGTTATATCCTCCTGTTGGACTGACCCCTTTATCATTATGTAATGTCCTTCTTTATCTCCTGTTACTTTCTTTGTTTTGAACTCTATTTTGTATGATACTAGTACTGCAACACCTGCTTTTTTCTCCCTATTGTTTGCATGAAATATCTTTTTCCATCCCTTGACTTTTAGTCTGTGCATGTCTTTGGGTTTGAGGTGAGTCCCTTGTAAGCAGCATATATATGGGTCTTGTCTTTTTATCCATTCAGTGACTCTGTGTCTTTTGATTGGTGTATTCAGTCCATTTACATTTAGGGTGATTATCGATAGTTATGTACTTATTGTCATTTCAGGCTTTAGATTTGTGGTTACCAAAGGTTCCAGGTTACTTTCCTTACTATCTGTGAGTCTAACTTAACTCACTTAGTATCCTGTTACAAACACAATCTAAAGTTTCTTTTCTATTTCTCCCCCTTTATCTTCCTCCTTCATTCTTCATATATTAGGTATCAAGTTCTGTACTTTTTGTCTATCCCTTGATTGACTTTGGGGATAGTTAATTTAATTTTGCATTTGCTTTGTAATCAGCTCTTCTACTTTCTTTACTGTGGTTTTAATACCTCTGGTGACAGCTATTCAACCTTAGGAACACTTTCATCTATAGCAATCCCTCCCAAATAGTCTGTGGAGATGGTTTGTGGGAGGTAAATTCTCTCAGCTTTTGTTTATCTGGATATTGTTTCATCCCTCCTTCAAATTTAAATGATAATCTTGGTGGATAAAGTAATCTTGGTTCCAGGCCCTTCTGCTTCATGGCATTAAATATGTCATGCCACTCCCTTCTGGCCTGTAATGTTTCTGCTGAGAAGTCTGATGTTAGCCTGATGGGATTTCCTTTGTATGTGATCTTATTTCTGTCTCTGGGTGCTTTAGCAGTCTCTCCTTATCCTTGATCTTTCCCATTTTAATTACTATGTGTCTTGGTGTTGTCTTCCTTGGGTCCCTTTTGTTGGGAGATCTGTGGATCTCCATGGACTGAGAGATTATCTCCTTCCCCAGATTGGGGAAGTTTTCAGGAACTACCTCCTCAAAGACACTTTCTATCCCTTTCTTTCTCTTCTTCTTTTTCTGGTATCCCTTTAATGCAAATATTGTTCCACTTGGATTGGCCACCCAGTTCTCTCAATATTCTTTTATTCTTAGGGATCCTTTTTTCTCTCTGTGCCTCAGCTTCTTTGTATTCCTCTTCTCTAGTTTCTATTTCATTTATTGTCTCCTCCACCATATCCTACCTGCTTTTAATACCCTCCATCGTGCTCTTCAATGATTGGATCTCCGACCTGAATTCATTCCTGAGTTCTTGGATGTCTTTCCGTACCTCCATTAGAATGTTGATGATTTTTATTTTGAACTCCCTTTCAGGAATAGTCATGAGGTCAATATTATTTAAATCTTTCTCGGGAGTTGTGTTAATAATTTTACTCTGGACAAGGGTCCTTTGGCATTTCATGTTTGTATTATGGTGCCCTCTAGTGTTCAGTAGCTCTATTCTGAAGCTGCTCAGCCCCTGAAGCAATGTCGGGGGTCGCAGGGGAGCTGTACTGGTGCCTGGTGGGAGGAAAGAACTGTTCCCTGCTTCCCGGCTGCTGTGCCTGTCTCCACTGTCTGAGCAATTGGGCTGGGCACACAGGTATAAGCTTTTGCCCCAGAGCAGCCAGATATGGATCCCTGCTTTCCACAAGTGGCCAGAATCCCAGTCTCCCCAGGAACTCTGCCTGTATTAACTTTCCAACCCGGTAGTCATGTGAATCTCATGAAACCATCATGAAATGTAGTTTTGTTCTCCCAGAGCAGATCTCCAGAGCTAGGTGTTCAGCTGTCCCAAGCCTTCCACTCCCTGCCTGCTCCATTTCTCTTCCTCCTGCCAGTGAGCTGAGGTGTGGGAAGTGCTTGGGTCCCACGGAGCCACAGCTCTGGTACGGTGCCCTGTTTGGTGAAGTCTGCTGTTTTCTCCAGGTGTGTGCAGTCTAACGCCGTCCTCCTTCCTGTTGCTCTCTCAGGATTAGTTGCGCCAACTATATTTTCTAATTGTATCCAGTTTTAGGAGGAAGCCTCTGTCTCTCCTCTCATGCCGCCATCTTCCTGCCTTACCTTCTTTTGCACACAATCTTGGCCACAATACAAACTCTCTGATGGAGAGGCTTGGCCCTCTGAGGGAAATATACTATATAATAAGGTTATGCAACTAGATTAATTTTACCGTAAAGAAGGAAAATGGTCAGAAGTCCCATATGTACAGGCTTTCTTTGCTCTTAGAGAAAGAAAAAAACTATGCCAAAAATGTGGATTAATTCCTGACCCTACTCCAAACCCTAATTCTTCCCCATCAGACCTGCCATCCATACCCACCTTCTCCAGATCCAGGTCCACTTCCTGAGAACCCCAAAAGTCAAACCACAGAAAAGCACCCACCCCAAGCATTGTTAAACCAATCACCCCACCAGGATCCCCAGGGAGTAAAGAAAAAGCACTTATATCAATCCTTACTGCCCTTACAAGAAGTAGCCAATGGAGAGTGGGGACCAGCTCTGGTCCATGTCCCCTTCTCTCCAAGACCTAAGGCAAATTAAACAAGACATGGGTAAATTCTTAGATGACCCAGACAAATACATAGAAGCCTTTCGAGGACTTACCTTAACTTTTGAGCTGGCCTGGAAAGATGTTACACTTCTATTAAACTAAACCCTTACCAGAGGGGAAAAAGAAAAAGTGATCAGGGGAGCCCTAGAGTTTGGAGATGAATGGTACCCTGTAAATGCGGGTGGCAAATCTCCAGAGGAACTACCCCGAGTCCCCACCGGCTGTCCGGCAGTGCCATTCACTGTCCCAGAGTGGGGCCAAGATACAGTTGATGCTGATAACTAGCACAGGAACCACTTTATAACTTGTATTTTAGAAGGGATGAAAAGAGCACGAGTAAAACCTTTAAATTATACTGAATTATCTGCCGTGATGCAGGAAGAAAAAGAGAGCCCCTCAGCTTTTCTGGAATGGCTCAGGGAGACATTGGTGAAGCACACTTACATGCCCCCAGAGTCCCCAGAGGGCCAAGTCATTGTAAAGGATAAATGCATCACCCAGTTCGCCCCATATATCAGGAGGAAGTTAAAAAAAAATTGGCATATGGTCCAGAACAAAATCTGGAAAGCCTCCTGAAGGTCACCACATCAGTTTTCTATAATAGAGACGTAGAGGAAAAGAGAGATTGGGACAGGAGAGAAGACTCAAAGGAAGAGGCATTAGAAATAGCCCTGCAGAGAATCAACTTTAGGCCCCCAAGATTGTAAAAAGGGAGACCAGCCCAAGGGACCGGGCCCCAGGTGGTTTGTTTCCTCTGTGGTAGAGGGGCATTTTAAGTGAGAATGCCCTAGGGGTAGGCATTCCAAACTGCCAACACCCTGTCCACTTTGTCAAGGAGACCACTGGCAGCAGAACTGCCCTCAGAGGCGTAGGCAACTGGGGTCAGAATTGTAACAATGTGGTCAGGACTGAGGTTGCCTGGGGCTGCCCATGCTGGCTCCTGTCACCATCATAACCCCACAGGAGCTCCGGGTGATTCTTTCTGTAGGAGGCAATAACATCAATTTTTGCTTGATACATGAGCCACCTATTCAGTCCTCCTCCACAGTCCTGGCCCTCTTTCCTTCCAGTCAGTTACTATTAGAGGCGTATCTGGGAAGCCAATAACCAAATATTTTACTCAGTCTTTAAGTTGTGAATGGAACTCGGTGCTATTTTCACTTGCCTTCCTCATAGTCCCAGAAAGTCCGACGCCGCTTCTAGGCCGTGATATACTTTCTAAAGTACAAGCCTCTGTACATATGAATGTAGAAAAAGATAAGCAAAAGCTTCCCTTAGTGGAAGTAGACATTAATCCTGAAATCTGGGCAACTAACGGAATCATTGGAAAAGCAAAATCAGCCCAACCAGTACAAGCTCATTTTAAAGACCCTAATTCTTTCCCTCATAAAAGGCAGTAACCCTTAAAACCAGAAGCCCGTAAAGATTTAAAGCCAATTATGAATACCTTAAAGGCTTAAGGCCTCTTGATAGCCTGTAACAGTCCTTGCAACACTCCCATATTAGGAATACAAAAGCCAGATGGAAGCTGGTACCTTGTACAAGACCTGCGAGCCATTAATGAAACAGTTGTGCCCCTACATCCTGTACCTAATCCTTATACACTGTTATCCAGGATTCCTGAGGGAGCAGCATGGTTTACTGTGCTAGACCTGAAGGATGCTTTCTTCTATATCCCTCTTGCACCTGAGTCCCAGTTTATCTTTGCTTTTGAAGATTCTATAAATCCCTCAGCCCTATTAACCTGGAAAGTCTTGCCCCAAGGATTTAGAGACAGCCCATATCTATTTGGGCAAGTCTTAACTAAAGACCTTGCATCCTTTAATTCAGGGGAAGAGGAAATCATCCAATATGTGGATGGTATACTCCCCTGTGCCACCACAGAGGCAGAGTGTCAGGAAAGTACTCAGAAATTACTAAACTTTCTAGCTGATAATGGCTGTAAAGTCTCCTGACAGAAAGCACAGATCTGTCAGCAGCAGGTAAAATATCTAGGCCTTAGCCTCTCCCAGGGCACCAAAGCCCTGGGAGAAGAGAGAATATGGCCCATTCTCTGCCACCCATTGCCCTCTACTATCAGGCAGTTAAGGGGATTCTTGGGCATCACTGCATATTGCAGAATTTGGGTCCCCAGATATGGAGTGTTAGCCAGACCCCTCTACCAACTTCTTAAAGAAGCCCAAAGGGAAGGCACCATAAAACTGCAGTGGGAACATGATGCCATTAAAGCCTATGAGGCTTTAAAGAAAGCCCTGCTCCAGGCCCCAGCCCAAAGCCTGCCCACTGGAAACCAGTTTAACCTATTCGTTACTGAGAAATCAGGAGTGGTGCTGGGAGTACTAACTCAACCTTCCAGAGAAATGCAGCAGCCTGTAGCCTATCTAAACAAGGAACTAGTCCCATTAGCTAAGGTCTGGCCACACTGTCTTAGATATGTGGCAGCTGTAGCCCTGCTAGTACCCGAAGCCACAAAACTGACCCTGGGGAAAGACTTAATAGTTCATGCACCCCATACCATCACCAGCTCATTAAACACACAGGGGGACCTGTGGCTATCAGACAGCAGCCTACTAAAATATCAGTCATTCCTTCTACAGGGCCCTATCACCCAGCTATGAACATGCTCTATCCTAAACTCAGCCCCCTTCTACCTGAGTCCATGAGCAAAGGACCCGAACATAACTGCCTACAGGTCCTTGCCCTAAACTATTCCACCAGAGAAGATCTAAGAGATACCCCCTTAGATAACCCAGAGCTTGTCCTCTTCACAGATGGCAGCTCCTTTATTAAGCTGGGCCAGCAGAAAGCTGGCTATGCAGTTGTCACTCTGTGGGATACTATTGAGTGCTAGTCACTTCCCCTGGGCACAAGTGCCCAGCTGGCAGAATTAATAGCCCCTCACTTGGGCCCCTGAAATAGGGAAAGGAAAGAGAGTCAATATATATACTGACTCTAAGTGTGCCTACCTAGTGCTGCATGCCCATGCAGCCGTACGGAGAGTAAAAGACTTTTTAAATTCTGAAGGTTCTCCTATCAAATACCATAGTGAAATTAACCAGTTAATACAAGCTGTGCATAAGCCTAAATAGGTAGCAGTTATTCACTGCAGAGGCCACCAGAAGGGAATGGATGAAGTAACAGAAGGAAACAGGTGAGCTGACACAAAGGCTAAAGAGGCAGCTCAAGAGACTTATAAGGCACCTATCCAAGCCCCTCTTATGGACAGGTGTGCCAACTGAGATTGTCCCCTACTATAGTAAAAAAGAGCTACAAGATAGCCTCTCCAAAGGTGGTTATCTCTTTCCCTCTGGTTGGCTTCTAACAGAAGATGAAAAAATATATTTGCTTCAAAGTGTAGAATGGAAAATTCTTAAAACTTTACACCAAACTTTCCATTTAGGCATTGAAAATACCTACCAAATCAAAAGCATTTTCACAGGAAGTAGTCTATTAAAAACTATAGAATGAATCACTAAAGCCTGTGAGATTTGTCAAAGAAATAACCCATTAAATAAAAGAGCCATTCCTTCTGGCTTACAGCGAACAGGCAGATACCTAGGAGAGGACTGGCAAATAGATTTCACACATATGCCAAAAGCAAAAGGGCTCCAGTATCTCCTTGTGTGGGTAGATACCTTCACAGGATGGGTCGAGGCCTTCCCCTGTAAATCTGAACAAGTAAAGGAAGTAGTAAAAGTACTCTTACATGAAATAATTCCCCAATTTGGGATGCCCCAAAGATTACAAAGTGACAATGGCCCAGCATTTAAAGCAGCTGTCACTCAAGGAGTGTCTAGAGCCCTTAGCATTCTGTATGATTTACACTGTGCCTGGAGGCTGCAATCCTCAGGCAAAGTGGGAAGGACTAATGACATCAAAGAAAGACACTTAAGGAAGCTGTCAGAAGAAACTCACTTGTCCTGTCCTGACCTACTACCATTATCCATAATAAGAATAAGAAATACTCCCAAAATTTCAGGAGTAAGCCCCTTTGAAATGCTCTATGGCAGACCTTTCCTAAGAAATGATTTAATCATGGACTGAGAAGTCACAGAAATAATCCAGTATGTGACACACCTTGCTAAATTCCAATCACTCCTTCATAACCTAACTGAAGGACAAAATAGAACCCCTAGAGTACCCCTCTTTGAACCAGGAGATCAATTCCTAATTAAGTCAATTCCTTCTAATTCTCCAAGTCTTAATCCAGTATGGGAAGGGCCCCACACTGTTATACTCTCTTCTCCCACTGCAGTTAAAGTCACAGGTATCCAGGCCTGGATTCACCACTCCAGAGTAAAGTCCTGGAAAAACTCTTCCCAAGACGTTTCAGACAACACAAATAAAGAAAAGCCCATTGCACAGAGCACCAAAGCTCAAGAACCTGAATATGCCTGTGAACCTTTAGAAGACCTGAAACTACTGTTCAAAAAGAAAAAAAATCTCAACTAATGATGTTTAAGATAAGTGCCACATGAATTCTGAATACTACATGCTTTTTCTGTACTCATAAATATAGCATACTCATCTCTTTATGTTATTATTAGGAATCTCCTCCTATAAGATCAATATGAAGCCTACATCATTCTTCTATTTGTGACTCTCTAATACTCCTTTTATAATAAATGAATCTAACTCCTTTTTTGGGCTGAAGATTTAGCTAATAAATAGAAGTTCATCCTGTTGGATATGTGTATTACTTCCTGCTTCTAGTACCTCAGGAATCCCTTAGTTAGGTGTCTCCTCTTAAGGGACATGAATAGTTGCAATTACAAACTCTTATAAATGATGCACTCACTGCCCAAATTATACTAAGTGTTAAAATAACTAACTGGAATGTAAAATTTTGGTCCATTAATAATACCTTAAAGGACAAAGGGCATAAATTCCCTTACTCATATGTAGAAGATGTAATTTGGCATATCAAATCCTTAACCAATTTTACTCTAAAAGCTTAAATGATACTATCCAACGAACAGCTCTCCTAAATACTAAAGTTAAAACAATGCGCCAAGCAGAATGGCACTAGACATCTTAACAGAAACCCAGGTGGGACCTGTGCTATAATTAAAGCTGTGTATTGTGTGTACATTTCGAATTATTTACAAAATGTCTCTGATGCACTCCAGGACCTCTGAAAGTAAGTCCAGGCTATGTCAGGCCAGAAGTACCATGGACTACTATGATATGGAGATGGTTTTCTAAATCCTTTTGAAGCCAAAAAACTGCAAATGGTGATGGAAATGGAACCCAAGATAGAAGTGCTCATCCTCCGAGGCCCTCTTGACTGACCAGGGATCGAGCCCTAGCTGCACCCCTAAATGTACCCCCTCTCAGCATGAAGCAACCAGAGAAGTCATTACCCCTTTCTCCTAGGAGCAACTATGGTATTCATCTGTAGAGGGGGAATGAGACAGGGACCATGGGCTTAGACAGAGTAGGGTGAAGGTCTCTGGAAAAAAACAAAGCAAGATAACCATTGTGGGATTTGCTTTGGCCTGCTGGTGGGGGCAGCTTATTTTTCCAACTTTACCAAAGTGTTGCTTTTATTCCTACAGCCCTAAACAAATGATTTTTTGCAACTTGGGCAGTGTAGCAAGCAAGCCCAAAATTACTGCAAGCCCAAAACAACATAGTAAGAAACAGGAAGGATTCCATCTTGAAACCCAATTAGTTAAAAAGTAAGAATAACTCAGCCCACACTGGGAACAAAGCAGGCAGCCTTGAGTAATATACTTCCAGACCAGGAAGCTGCTATCCTGGGAGGAAATCAGAGCAGCAAAATTCTTGTAAATAACCAGGAAGACTAATAAGAAAGTTAGTGTTTCTTCAAAGGTATTTGGGACCACTTAAGGTGTACATCCCTAGTCCTTTGTCTCTCAACTGCCTATAAAACCCCTAGACAACGCACCACCCCGGGACTCTCTTGTTCCCTCCTGGCTTGAGCCAGGAGCTCTGTCTTTTTGCTTTCTCTCTAAATAAAAGTCTCTGCCTTGTTCTCCTACCTTGACTGTTCACGAAGTTCATTCTTCGGCTCCGTGAACAAGAATCCCGACATCGGTATATGGAAGAAAGAAAAGTTATAGTCATCATATCAGCATCCTCTCCACATGGGAAAAATTATATCATCCCCAACCCCCTCTTTTCCAGTTCCAGCAGAAAAACAGAGGAATCTATCTAATGGATGCACTCTTTTGCCTCTTTCTCATGTTAAGTATGAGCACACAGTTATGAAGGAACGTAAGTAAGCCAGCCATTCATGCCTGTATCTTTCCTTACTTCAGAAAACCAAATTTGAAATGCCCATTCTAATTATCTGTTAGATAATTACTCTGAGAAGAATACCACTCTACTCATTGTTGGACATTATAGACAGTAAGTGTGTTCCTTATCCTCAGTAAATGCATTTTGGCAGCACAGAATGATGTAGTATTCTGTGTTCTTGTTCTTTATAATATTCCTAGCATTCACAACTACCCCTGGGTAAGAAAAGTCTAGTCCAACCATGTAAGTGTCTTTTCCAGTCAGGACCCACTACAGCCTCATCAGTCTGAATTGTCAGCCTTCAGCAGAGCCTTTCTACCAGAAATCTGCCCCATAGCCATCTACAGTCTCTATCTTATTGTCAGAGAACAATTTTTATTGATAATTTATGGTTTAAAGAGGGTAGAAGATGTGTATGTTTGTATTCAGTCCATCTTTGCATTCTACAGCCCTCTAATACCAACTCATATCATGGAACCATAGTTCACTTCAAGAAAACATATCAGAATGTCTGCCTAATCACCTTTCAGTGCTGAAACAGGTTTATTTTCTCTTCTGGTAGGCATTGACATGTCATCACAAATGCACTTCTCAAATCCCCATAGTTATTTCCATAAGGTTGTGTCCAGTAAGGGCATCCATTTGATAAGCTAGTTTTCCGTTGTGCTTTTGCCTGATTGTATGGCCAGCCCATTGACCACTACCCATGAGTACATAAAAACACAAACAAAAAGGCAAAGAGTGTACAACAACCTACAAAGCTGATTAGTTTTTTCTGTCTTCCATTAGAGTGATGGTATTCAGGTAATATGCTGTCCATGGACTTACCATCCATAAACCTAGGAGTTGTTTTTTGGTTTATAGGGCACTGTCAGTGGCAACAGAATCCATAAGCTCCTCAGGTGGCAATAAAGTCAGTCTCAGGGAAAAATAGTCTTCTTGTTTATGAATATACTGAGTATTCCTTTGAAATACAGAAGCATGTTCCTGATCTAACAATTTACATTTTATTATGGAATTCTTCTGGGCATTGCTTTCCCTTGTAATGATTAATTTTGTGTGTCAATTTAATTGGGACATGAGATTCCCAGATATTTGGCTAAACATTGTTTCTGGATGTTTCTGTAAAGCTGTTTCCAGAGGAGATTAACATCTGAATCAATAGACTGAGTAAAGGAGATAGGCCTTTCCAATGTGGATGGGTATTATCCAATCTGTTGAGGCCCTGAATCGAACAAAATTGCAGATGCAGGAAAAAATTGCTCTGTGCCTGATGGATGATCTAGGACATTGTTCTTCAAATTCAGACCAGGATTATACCATTGGCTTCCCTGGTTCTTGGGTCTTTGGCTTTGGACTAGAACTATACCACTAGCTTTCCTGGGTCTCTATCTTGCAAACAGTTGTGTGTGGACCTTCTCAGCTTCCACAACTGCATGTACCAATTCCTTATATCAAATCTAAAAATCTCTCTCTCTATCTTTATTTATGTTTCTCTGGAGAACCCTGATAAATACCTCCCCTATTAGAGAATTTCTCTGACATCACCCAAGACATCATGGTTATTTCAGATTTTAAGATTATTTCATATCTTTCACTCTAAATGACAGTTCCTATTAATGTCCTGTAGTAAGCTATTACTAATTCTCAAATCAGTACAAGTCACAGTAGCTACCCTTGGGAAGATCTTACAGTGTTTCCTCATAAACCCTTGTCTGTTCCACATACGATTACTGCACAGAGAATGTTTCCATATTAGCACTCCAGCTTCTGCTCAATTTTTTTAATGTTTGATATTAAGAATCTGTGAATGCTTGGACAATCTTTAGTTACTATGTAGCACTCCTAGTTAATATTGTTATAGGAGTGGATTTAGAAACCTTCTGTTTCACACTGTTAGGGAAGGGAAACAGAATGGAGAGTCCAACAATATATCCAAGTATATATACTCAGTTGACATTTGACAAAGATGCCAAAATGGGAAAATGATATTTTCTTCAACAAATAGTGTTGAGTAAACTGGATATACAAAAGAATAAAATTGAACCCTTATCTTTTACCTAATAAAAACTAAAAATAGGTTAAAGAATTAAATATTAAACCTGAAACTACAAAAACTCCTAGAAGGAATTTGGACTTTATGACATAGTCTTGGGAGTGATTTCTTGAATATGACACCAAAAGCACAGTCAACAAAAGCAAAAATAGACAAGCGAGATTGCATCAAATGAAAAAGCTTCTGCTTCACAAAGGAAAAATTAGTGTGAATATGAAACCTATGGAATGGAAGAATATATTTGGAAACCAAATATCTAATAAGAAGTTGATTCCCAAAATGCATTAAGAAGCCATACAACTCAATAGCAAAAAAATCAAAATTGAAATTACAGTGAGAAACCACTTTCCACATGCTACAATGGCTGGAATCAAAGTCAGATAATTACAAGTGTTAGCAAGGATATGGTGAAATTATAACCTTCATAAACTACAGATAGAAATGTGAAATGGTGTAACCATTTTGGAAAATAGTGTGTTAATTCTTCAAATAATTAAACAGAGATTCCATGTGACTGAGCTATTCCACTTTTGGGCATGTATCAAATATAAAGAAAAAATATATGCACACAAAATCTCATACACATATATTTATATTTAATGTATTAATAATACCAAAATGTGGAAATGACACAAATATCCATGATCTGATGAATAGATAAACAATAATGGTATACCCATAGCACAGAATACTACTGGGCCATAGGAAGGAGTGAACTACTGATACTAAAACATAGATGAATCTTGAAAATATTATACTAAAGGAAAGCAACCAGTTGAAAAAGACCACATTGTTTATGATTCCATTCCACTTTCATGTTTTAAAGTTGCATACATATATACTTAAAATTGTTTTATCCTTGTTTTGTTATATATTAATTGACTTCTTTATAATTGTATAATGACCGTTTTGTCTTTCCTGACAGATTCTGACTTAAAGTCTATATTCTATGATATAAGGATAGCCACCTCTACTCTCTTTTCATTACCATTTGCGCAGAATATCTCTTTCCATCCCTTTATTTTCAGCATATATATGTACTTAAATCTAAAGTGATTGCCTTGTATGCAGCATATTGTTGGATCTTGCTTTTTTTTTTTAAACATTCAGACAGTCAATGTCTTTTGGTTGGAGAACTTAGTCCATTTACATTTAAGGTAGTTATTGATAGGAAAGGACTCACTATGGACACTAATTGTTTTCTGTTTTGAAGTTCATTTTTTTCTCTCCCTTATTATCTTCCATTGTGATTTGCTGATTGTTTTATGGTAGAGATATGCTTTAATTCCTTTGTCTTTATCTTTTGTGTATCTCCGAGAGGTATTTTCTTTATAATTCACATGAGGCTTTAATTAAACATCATAAAGTTATAACTGTATTTTAAGCTAATAAAACCAGTTTTAAACATACAAAGAAACTCTACACTTTCCTTCATTTCTTTATCACTTCAAGAACTCTCTTTATTATTTCTTTTAAAGTAGATTTAGTGGCACTGAATTCCTTTAACATTTTTCTGTGAACATATTTATCTCTCCTTGAATTCTGAAGGACAACTTTGTCATGATAGTATTTTTGGTTGCCAGTTTTTATTTCCTTTCAGCACTTTGAATATATCATCCTACTCTTTCCTGTACTGCAATGTTTCTGCTGAGAAATCAACATTTATGGCGTTCCCTTATATGTGACATGTCACTTTTCTCTTGCTTTGAAAGTTCTCTCTTTGTTTTTGACTTTTGACACTTTGATTATAATGTGTCTTAGTGTAATCTTTGGGTTGATCTTAAGGATCTTTAATCTTCATGAATCTGGATGCCCATATCCCACCCAAAATTTGGAAAGTTTTCTGTCATTTATTTCAACAACATTTCTGCCATTTTCTCTTTTCTCCTTCTAAGACTCTCATGTGTATTTTCTTTGCTTGATGGTGTCATATAGATCCTGTATTATTTATTCACTCATTTTCATTATTTTTTTGTTCCCCTTACTAATTTCAAATGACCAGTTTTAGAGTTCACTGGTCTTTTGCATGATTCAGCCTGCTATTGATACTCTCAATTGAATTTTTCACGTAAGTCATTTTATTCTTCAGTTCTAGGTTTTCTGTTGGTTCTTTTATTGGTTTTGAGTTTTTAATTAACCTTCTCATTTTGTTCACGTGTTTTCCTGATTTTCTTTAGTTCTCTACCTGTATTTTTTTTCATCTCATTGATTTCTTTAAACTTTTATTCATCAAGAAGTTCATGAATCACTGTTTCTTCAGGGTTGGTTACTCAAGCTTTATTAGTTTTCTTTTGTGGTGTCATATTTGTTTGATTTCCTGTTATATGTTTACTTTTCATTGCTTTCTGTGCATTTGAAGGAGACACTTCTTCCACTCTTTGCAGACTGGTTTTGACAGCTAAAGACCTCTCCTTTCAGGTCAATAAGCTGATGTGATTTACTGCACAATCACCGATGATATTTGTTGGAGCATGTGCAGATGGCTGCTGCTGGGTCCATGGTTGGTGGATCTGTCACAGGGACTCAGGTGAACATTGATTCTTCTTGGTTCCTGGGTGGATAGAACTTCCTACAGGACCTTGGTTAATAGGGTTGCTGCTGTGACAAAGGTTTGTTTTGGGGACTATTGTTAGATTTTCAAATGTCTAGCTTGTTACCAGGTATACAGATAAGTATGGCTCATATTGAGTCCCTGTGGAGGGGACCCTGATGGGTTACTAGGTGGTTGTCTGGGCAGAAGGTACTGGACTTGTACTGTGTAGTGGTAACATTTGAGACAATTATCAGGGCTGCTTCAGAGTACACAGGCCTGCCTCTGGGGCTACAAATGAGTATGCCCATCCCAGGTTCTTGGATAGGCAGAACTGTCCCCAGATCACAGATGAGAAATAATGGATCCATGTCACATGCCTGCCTCAAGATTCACAGTTGGACTGAGGCTATTGGTCCTGCCTCTGGGGGCATGAGCAAACATGTGTCTCACCGGGTTCCTGAGAAGGCAGGGTAGCTCCCAGATCATTGCTAATGTGGCTGGAGTCAGGTCACTAAGCTGTGTCATGATCTGCAGTTGGATTAAGGTTGACAGGCTTGCTTCCAGGGACTGAGTTCAGCAGTGTTATTACCTGAGGCAAAGGTGGATGTGATTCCTCCCAAGTCCCTTGGCAGATGGTGCTGGTGGCAGGGCCACAGACAAATGTGTTGCCAAGTCCAAAGAGGGGGATAGGACTGTTTCTGCATCTGTATCCAGGACCGGGTTTGACAAGCCTGCCACCTGGCATAGCCTGCCTTCTCATGATGGACATTCTTTGTCTTTGATCAAACTGGGATTTTGTAACCTCTTACCTATTACCTGAAGCTCCCACCAAAGGCACTTAGTACCCAGATGGCTGCCAAAACATCTGTGGGAGGATACAGGCAGAGACCTCGTATTCAGTCATCTTCCTATAGGACTTCTTTTTTTATCCCCTTCACCTCTTTTGCCTGCCCCCAATCCCAGCTCTAGTAACCAAGAGTTTGTTTCCTATATCTATGAGTATTTTTCTGTTTTGTTTTCTTTGTTCATTTGTTTTGTTTTATTAATATTCCACATATAAATGAATTCATACAGCATTTTTCTTTGTCTGGCTTATATGTCAGCATAATACCTTTTAGGTCCATCCATGTTTTTGCAAATGGTAAGACTTCATTCTTTTATATTATTTCATAATATTCTGTTGTGTATATATACCACATCTTCCTTACCCATTCATCTATCAATGGACACTTAGGTTGTTTCCACATCTTAGCTATTATAAATAATGCTACAATGAACATAGGGGTTCATGCATCTCTTCAGATTGGTGTTTTAATTTTCTTTGGATAAATATCAAAAAATAGAATTTCTGGGTCATATTTAGTTCTGTTTTTAAGTTTTTGCGGAACCTCCATACTATTTTCCACCATGGCTGCCCTAATTAACATTCCTACCAACAGTAGTACAAGGGTTTCCAATTCCCCACAAGCTTTCCAACACTTTTTTTTTGTCTTCTCGATAATAGACAATCTGGCAGGCATGAGGAAACATCTCATTGTGGTTTTGATTTAAATGTGCCTTATTAGTGATTTTGAACATCTTTTCATACGTCTGTTTGCCATCTGTATGTCTTCTTTGGAAAAATGTCTATTCAAGCACTCTGCTGATTTTTTAATCAGGTCATTTGTTTTTTGATATTAAGTTGTGTGATTCTTTATATATTTTGGGTATTAATCCCTCATTGTATATGTGATTTGCAAATATCTTCTTTCTTTTAGCAGGTTGCCTTTTCATTTTATTGTTGGTATTACTCTTATAGAACATTTTTTTGAGATGATGAAATCATTCTATATAGTTGACTATGATGAAATGGTTTCAAATATCTAAATATACTAATATCATTGTATTATAGAATTATATACTTTACATGTATGAGTTGAATGTGAAATTTTATATATATATATATACACATATTTATTTATATATATATATATATACACACACACACATATACACACACTCACAGACATCACTAACAAATCAGTAAGGAAATCATACAACCCAGTATAAGAATTGGTAAAATATGACCTGAGACTCAAAAATATGGAGTTAACCAAATGGGCAATACACATATAACAAGTTTCACATTTTCATTAATTATCAGGTTAATACAACTGAAAGGACAACAGGTTTCAATGAAACATAAACCAGAACGGGAAAACAAAACAGAGCAGAACAGAAAATAACATGTATCTGAGTAGATGTGGATCACCTAGAACTGCAAGTGGGAATATAATTTGGCAAAAATGCTTTAGAAAGTGCTTGGTATCATTTAGTAAATCTGAGCATGTACATGCCCTATGACCCAAAAAATTCTCTCCCAAAAATATACCCAGAATAAATATGTACATATGTTCACCAAAAAACATACTAGAATGTTCATAGCCACACTATTTTTTAACAGCCAAAAGCATGAAAACAACATGTCTATCAGGATTATTGTAGGTAAAAAATTGTGATATACTCACACAAAAGAACAATATACAACAATGAGAATTAACCATTTACAATGACAACATGGATGAACCTCACAAACCATAATATTAATCAGTATAAGCCAGACACAAAAAGTTCATTATGTGACATATATATCACAACTTCTTTAATAAGCCAGACACAATAAGTTCATTCTATATGATTCCTTTTATGTAAAGGCTGGAATAGTGAACAAACTATTTTGTACAATAAAGAAGACTATTTTTCTGATATTCTACTACTATAAAGTCTTTACAAAGCTGATATATACATATATATGTATATGTATCTTCGATACATGTATATTTCTTCTATATATATTCTATTCTATATTTCATATATATATATGAAAACATACACACACACACACACACACACATACACACTCACATATAAATAAAGGTTAATTCTCTGAGACCTGGAATGAAACAAGACCTTGAATCCAGCAAACCAAGTGAAAACCAAAACTATCTACTACCTGTAGTCATCAACTAGTCCCAACTGGTTTAGTGATTATTTTACCTGCTCTATGAGTAGTATGAGGCAAAGATTGAGGACACGTAGAGAAAGGAGTCAGGATAGAGAGTGCTAAGCAACGACTCACACAAGGTTTCACTCTCAAGGAAATAAGGAAGCATAACAAGATCTGTTCTTTGGATGCAGATTGAAAGGAACTTGTCTTGTCTTAGCCATGGATTGCTTTGAATAATGATTGAAGGAATCTTTCTTCATTATCCATGGCTATGGATCAACACTCAATAGAGTTTGGGGACTAAATTAATACTATTTTTCTGGTCTAAAAAAATAAGATGAGGCTTTTAATTTAAATTGGAGTCAGACTGGAATCTCCCAGGCATCCAGAAGAGAAAACAAAATTTTCTATGGAAGAAAACATATTTTATAAAAGTCTTCAAAGAATGTCAACAAATACTATTCCATTGAACATGAGTTTGTAACCCAAAGTTATGACACAACAATGAAACTATTTGAGTGAGACCCTTCATTATTCTTATTACACTCCTATAATATTTATCATTCCAATTATGCTGGAGCTAGAGCCCTTTGTAAAGCCCTTGCTCCAATAATCTGCTCACCAAAACTTTATGTGGAATAGTCCAGTTCTACTCCCACTAATGCATTATGCATACATATGATTTCTATGTCAAAATTTGCTTGGGATCTGCAAAATAAGGGCTTTTTAGTTTCACTCATATAACAGTAACCACAGGAGATAAAATTACTCTTGGAGGACAAGCAGTGCTTATGACATCAGTGTGCAATAACTACTCTTTCTCATTATGATTTTATTTGAAACAGGATTCTGCCCCTTTGTTGAGGCATTTCTAACCTTTGGGGAATTTTGTTTCAGGGATTCTCTTGCTATTTACTGCCATCAAGACTTGTTTTTATGCTGGTTACCTTTGAAAGGTATCAATAATTTGGGACAGTTTGTAAGTATATTGGGAGATTTATTTGTTTTTTATCATATATAAATCCTTTTGTCTTACTACAAAAGTTAATTTTTCTTACCCAGAAACCATCAAGCTCCAAGTATAAAAGATATTTTCTGGTACATCTGTTGAGAATGTAAATTGGTAAAACCAGAAAAGCGATTTGACAAACATATCAAAATCTTGAATTAGTCACTTTTGGTAATATTTTATTGGAAGTGTTTGAAATGTGGGCAAGTATTTAATTGTAGCATCTTTACTACACTGATATTTATGACAAAAAATAGAAAACATTGTGACATCCGTAATTTAGAATATAATGCAGCTTCTACAAAACCGTTAAGGTGTATTCAATAACATGAGAAAATTAAGATTAAAATATTAAGTAAAAGAGGATCCAAATTTGCCCTTAAAAATATGTTCCAAATTAAGAATTTTGACTTGTGAGTCATTGTAGTTTTCTTTCTGCTGTATTTATTTACTAATTTCTCCATAAGGAGAATATGTTATAATCAGAAAAATGGCTTTAAAATATTGAAATGAAAGTATTGTGAATAATTTACATTCTTTTTGAAAACAGGTTTAGAGTTTCCATATATTTTGTGGTTTTAATTATACTATAGGTGTATCCCTTTGACAAGATATGCATAAATTCAGAATGCACACTTAGGATAACATATTAAAGTGGTTCATATTCGACTCTAACCACAAAACAAACAGATTCTGTTGCAATATGCAACACATGCATATTTTGAAATGTATTATAGTAGCCAAGATCTATTCTACTATGGTATACAATTAAGTAATAAATAGTATATAATTAAGTCCCTTACACTAGGATATATAGTTACAAATTTATACTGAAACAAATCATTTACCCCACATAATTATTAATCCATACGTGGAAGTTTCTACAACATCAAGGTATGGTATTTACAAAAATAGTGTTGTTAGTGTTTCTCTTTCTAGTTGCAAAATAGAATCCCAGGGAGATTCACTTTTAACATACCTAGGCCCTACCCTTAGATACTTTGTGTCAGTCATTCTGGTGGCAAGGACCTTGTCTCAGGTACTTTTAAACTAGACCTCTCACCAGACTCATTTTCATGTGTAGACAGAATTAAGAACATTAGTCTAGAACTTCTGACTTCCCTTAATTGACTCCTGTTCCTGTTTGCACAAAATAAGATTGACCCTGATTTATCAATATTTTTTGTTTCTGTTTTATGATGTAGTTTTATAACAAGTAGATGAACTCTTTATCTGAAAGAAATTTCTGGGAGGGAAAAGCAAATAGACACCGCAAACTAGCCAGAAATAAGAGAGGCAAGTTACAAAAATTTCTTTGAAAAATGACAAATGATAGTTTAATGAGAATGATTTGTATGGGTTAGATAGGTATATAATCAGATTTCCAGATATTAACTTGCAGCTTATTCTGTATATGATTCATTTAATTTCTATTCTGTTTTGAATAATTGAAAGTAATTCACTGAAGAACAATATCCCTGATTCAAAGAACCTTAAAACATATTGATAAATATTTTCTACAAAACTGTTAGATGCCATCTGCACAAATGGATAGATGCATAAAGTTTCTACTAACTTTCTTAAAGTTTAAGTTAACTTGATTTTCTAAAACAAAGTCAGAAGAACCTAACCTGCCCCTAAACTTTCACAAATCATCAGTAACCAAGTTAAGTCTTTCACCTTGAATCACAGGGGAAAACTATAATTGAACACCTGCCTCATCATATTAGGTACAAGTAAAATACTTATACCCCTAAGTTCTGTCAGCTTTGTGTAATTGTGTTGTGTCAACATGCAAGATGACAAACTGAGCATCAGGAACATAGGACATCAGGAATAGGGGCCATTCATTTCTTTTTCATTAAAGTGCATTTAACTCCTTGTAACAAAAAAAATACAAAAGAAAGACTGGAGTAGAATTATATTACCATGAAAGAAAGAACCTAAATAGTAGCCAAACTTAACATTATTCCAAATGTCCATCCAGGGACCAATTATCTCAGATTCATCATTCCAGGGAGCCTGTTAAAAATAGATATTATAATGGCTCACCCCACGAGATCTGATTTAATAGAGGTAGGAAACCTGATGTGTGTGCTGATATGCAGTAAAGTCTGAGAACCCCCGAAACCTAGATCTTATCTCTGAAAAATGCATCACTTTTGTCAAATAAGATAGCAGCAATTTAATTATCTGTAATATACAACATAAACTGACATATTGGAAGGGTCTGGAGTCATTATTCCACTATATTTTAGTTGAACTTATTTTCTTTCTTCTTGTTTATTAGAATTGGCATATTTATTATCAATATTTTTATCTTGTCTTCACCACTTAGCCCACCTGATACCTTGAAATTAAAATCACACTATTCTGGCTTTGCATTTAAAAAGCATTATATTATGTTATATTATATTATATTCATTATATATTATAACACTATATATTATATATAAAATATATATACACATATATACTGTGTGTGTGTGTGTATACACACACACACACACATATATGACAGAAAGAGTGAGCAAATAATCTCTGATGTTTCTTCTTCTTCTTACACCATTTTGGGAGGACAGGAACATTCAATCTATAAGAGTCTTCTATTACATTCCAATGATCTGTAGATTTTTTCTCCTCTGACACCACATTTTCTTGGTTGCCATATTTATAAAGCAAGGTTTAACATCCAATATAGTGATTCCTTCCACATCATTATTATTTTCCAAAAATCTTTTAGTTACTCTAGCATCTGTGTTTCTCTAAAGACAATTTAAAATAAGCTTGTCTATGTCTCAAAACCTTGCTTGTATTTTAATAGAAATTGTATTAAATCTATAGATCAATTTGCAGAGATCATAAGATGCAAAGTCTTCTAATTCTTTAAAATGGCATGTGTCTTTATTTATTTAGGTCTTGTTTGATTTTGTCATCAGCAATTTGTAATGTTCAGCATACAAGTCTTGTACATATGTTATGCTTACACCTAAGTATTTATTTTTCTTTTGAGTATTTTGTTTCCAGATGTTCACCATTGGTATATAAAAAGAGAGATTGATTTTTGTGCATTGGTCTTGTATCCTGAAAACTTAACTGAATGCATTTATTAGTTCTAAAATATTTTTGTAGGTTACTTGGGATTTTCTACCTATAAAATCATGCCATCTGCAAAGAGACACAAATTTATTTCTTCCTTTACAATATATATCACTTTTATTTCCCTTACTTGTCATGTTATTCTGGCTAAACCTTCCAGTATCTATGTTATATAACAGTGGTAAGAGCTAACATTTTACCTTGTCATTTAGGGAAATCATTTAGGGAAGGCATTAGAGTTTTACTATTAAAAATTATGTTATCTGTAGGTTGTTTTATAGATAAGATTCAGTTAATCAATTTATTGATTTTCTCTATCAGTTTGAGGATGTTTACCTCTATTCACAACTGGGTTAGTTATACTTCCATCACCTACATAATTAGCACTCATTTTTTGTGGTGGAAACATTTAAGATATATTCTCCTTGTAACTTTTAAGTATACAAATATGGTTTTGTTAACTACAGTCACCATACTCTCCATTATACCCCCAGAATTTATTCTTTCATCTTATAACTGGAAATTTGTATCCTCTGATGGAAATCTCCTCATTTTCCCTCACTCCCCAGCCCCTGGAAAACACCATTCTATTATTATTTCTATGATATTGAATTTTTAGATTTGATGTATAATGATATCATATACTATTTGTTTTTCTGCAACTTTATTTCAATTAGCATTGTGCCCTCAAGGACCATCCATGTTGTCCCAAGTGGTAGGACTTCCTTCTTTCTCATGACTGAATAATATTCCTATGTGTGTGTGTGTGTGTGTGCGTGCATGCTATAATAAACATGTAAGTGCAGATATCCCTTGAAAATCCTGATTTACTTCCTTTTGGATATATACCCAGAAGTTAGATTGCTAGACCATAAGGTAGTTCTAATTTTAATTATTTGAGGAGCCTCCATACTGTTGTCTGTAGTGGCTGTACCTATTTACATTTCCAACAATAGTTCATGAGGGGTTCCATTTCTTGACATCTTCATCAACACTGGGTATCTCTTGTCTTTTGGATAAAAGTCATTCTAACATGTGTGAAGTGATATCACACTATGGATTTGATTTCTAGTTCCTTGATGATTGGAAATACTGAGCGTCTTTTCACATAACAGCCATTTGGATGTCTTTTCTTAGAAAAGGAATTCTATTCAGTTCCTCTGCCCATTTTTTAATTAGATTTTTTTGCTATGAGTTATATGAGTTCCTTATTTTTTGGATATTAACCTCAATATTAGATATATGGCTTGCAAATATTTTCTCCCATTCCATAAGTTTCCATTTCATTTTGTCAATTGTTTCTTTTGCTATCCAGAAGCTTCTTAGTTTGTTATAGTCCTTTTTATCTATTTTTACTTTTATTGCTTGTGCTTTTGATGTAATACCTACAAATCATTTTTAAGACTAATGTAAAGGAGATTTTGCCCTATGATTTTTTAAGGAATTTTGCAATTCCAGGTCATATATTTAAGCTGTCTTTAGTCCCTTCCAAGCTAATTTTTGTGAGTGATGTAAGATAGGGATTCAATTTCATTATTGTGCAGGTGAGTATCCAGTTTTCCAGGCACTGTTTCTTGAAGAGATTATCCTTTTCCAATGAATAATCTTGGTCCCGTCATCAAAAATTGATTTACTGTTTATTTCTGGGCTATTGATTCTGTTCTATTGGTCTATGTGTCTATTATTTTTATACCAGTATCATACTGGATTACCATAGTTTTGTAATATAGTTTGAAATAAGGATGTGTTCTCCAAATATGTTTTTCTTTGTCAGGATTATTTTGTCTATTTGGAGTCTGAAATTAGTCATTTGTAGGGTGCATATAGATGGGTCTTGATATTTTTTATCCATTGCAATACCCTATGTCTTTATTTATTTATTACTTATTATTTATTTTTTTAATTTTGTTATCATTAATCTACAATTACATGAAGAACATTATGTTTACTAGGCTCTCCCCTACCCCAAATTCCCCCCATAAACCCCATTACAGTCACTGTCCATTAGCATAGTAAGATGTTGTAGAATCAATACTTGTCTTCTCTGTGCTGCAAAGCCCTCCACTTACCCCCACCCCCACATTATACATGCTAATTATAATACCCCCTTTATTCTACCCCACCCTTATCCCTCCCTACCCTCCCATTCTCCCCAGTCACTTTCCCTTTGGTAACTGTTAGTCCATTCTTGGGTTCTGTGATTCTGCTGCTGTTTTGTTCCTTCAGTTTTTCTTTTGTTCTTATACTCCACAGATGAGTGAAATCATTTGGTATTTGTCATTCTCCGCTTGGCTTATTTCACTGAGCATAATACCCTCTAGCTCCATCCATGTTGTTGCAAATTGTAGGATTTTTTTTCTTCTTATGGCTGAATAATATTCCATTGTGTATATGTACCACTTCTTCTTTATCCATTCATCTACTGATGGACACTTAGTTTGCTTCCATTTCTTGGCTATTGTAAATATTGCTGCGATAAACATAGGGGTGCATCTGTCTTTTTCAAACTGGAGTGCTACATCCTTAGGGTAAATTCCTAGGAGTGGAATTCCTGGGTCAAATGGTAAGTCGATATTGAGCATTTTGAGGAACCTCCATATTGCTTTCCACAATGGTTGAACTAATTTACATTTCCACCAGCAGTGTAAGAGGGTTCCCTTTTCTCCAAAACCTCACCAACATTTGTTGTTGTTTGTCTTCTGGATGGTAGCCATCCTTACTGGTGTGAGGTGATATCTCATTGTGGTTTTAATTTGCAATTCTCTGATAACTAGCGATGTGGAGCATCTCTTCATGTGTCTGTTGGCCATCTGAATTTCTTCTTTGGAGAACTGTCTGTTCAGCTCCTCTGCCCATTTTTAATTGGAATATTTGCTTTTTGTTTGTTGAGGTGCGTGAGTTCTTTATATATTTTGGATGTCAACCCTTTATTGGATCTGTAATTTACAAATATATTCTCCCATACTGTACGGTACCTTTTTGTTCTATTGATGGTGTCCTTTGCTGTACAGAAGCTTTTCAGCTTGATATAGCCCCACTTGTTCATTTTTGCTTTTGTTTTCCTTGCCCAGGGAGATATGTTCATGAAGAAGTTGCTAATGTTTATGTCCAAGAGATTTTTGCCTATGTTTTTTTCTAAGAGTTTTATGGTTTCATGACTTACATTCAGGTCTTTGATACATTTCGAATTTACCTTTGTGTATGGGGTTAGACAGTGATCCAGTTTCATTCTCTTACATGTAGCAGTCCAGTTTTGCCAGCACCATCTGTTGAAGAGAGGGTCATTTCCCCATTGTATGTCCATGGCTCCTTTATCGAATATTAATTGACCATATATGTTTGGGTTAATGTCTGGAGTCTCTATCCTGTTCCACTGGTCTGTGGCTCTGTTCTTGTGCCAGTACCAAATTGTCTTGATTACTATGGCTTTGTAATAGAGCTTGAAGTTGGGGAGTAAGATCCCCACCACTTTATTCTTCATTCTCAGGATTGCTTTGGCTATTCGGGGTCTTTTGTGTTTCCATATGAATTTTTGAACTATTTGTTCCAGTTCATTGAAGAATGCTGTTGGTAATTTGATAGGGATTGCATCACATCTGTATATTGCTTTGGGCAGGATGGCCATTTTGACTATATTAATTCTTCCTAGCCAAGAGCATGGGATGAGTTTCCATGTGTTAGTGTCCTCTTTAATTTCTCTTAAGAGTGTCTTATAGTTTTCAGGGTATAGGTCTTTCACTTCTTTGGTTAGGGTTACTCCTAGGTATTTCATTCTTTTTGATGCAATTGTGAATGGAATGGTTTTCCTGATTTCTCTTTCTGTTGGCTCAGTGTTAGTGTATAGGAAAGCCACAGATTTCTGTGTGTTAATTTTGTATCCTGCAACTTTGCTGTATTCTGATATCAGTTCTAGTAGTTTTGGAGTGGAGTCTTTAGGGTTTTTTATGTACAATATCTTATCATCTGCAAATAGTGACAGTTTAACTTCTTCTTTACCAATCTGGATTCCTTGTATTTCTTTGTTTTGTCTAATTGCCATGGCTAGGACCCTTAGTACTATGTTAAATAACAGTGGGGAGAGTGGACATCCCTGTCTTGTTCCCGATCTCAGAGGAAAAGCTTTCAGCTTCTTGCTGTTCAGTATGATATTGGCTGTGGGTTTATCGTATATGGCCTTTATTATGTTCAGGTACTTGCCCTCTATACCCATTTTGCTGAGAATTTTTATCATGAATGGATGTTGAATTTTGTTGAATGCTTTTTCAGCATCTATGGAGATGATCATGTGGTTTTTGTCTTTCTTTTTGTTGATGTTTTGGATGATGTTAATGGATTTTCAAATGTTGTACCATCCTTGCATCCCTGGGATGAATCCCACTTGGTCGTGGTGTATGATCCTCTTGATGTATTTTTAATTCAGTTGGCTAATATTTTGTTGAGTATTTTTGCATCTACGTTCATCAGGGATATTGATCTGTAATTTTCTTTTTTGGTGGGGTCTTTGCCTGGTTTTGGTATTAGGGTGATGTTGGCTTTATAGAATGAGTTTGGGAGTATTCCCTCCTCTTCTATTTTTTGGAAAACTTTAAGGAGAATGGGTATTATGTCTTCTCTGTATGTCTGATAAAATTCTGAGGTAAATCCATCTGGCCCTGAGGTTTTGTTCTTTGGTAGTGTTTTGATTACCGCTTCAATTTCTTTGCTGGTAATTGGTTTGTTTAAATTTTGTGTTTCTTCCTTGGTCAGTCTTGGAAGGTTGTATTTTTCTAGGACGTTGTCCATTTCTTCTAGCTTTTCCAGCTTCTTAGCTTATAGGTTTTCATAGTAGTCTCTAATAATTATTTGTATTTCTTTTGGATCCGTCGTGATGTTTCCTTTCTCATTTCTTATTCTGTTGATGTGCGTTGCCCTATGTGTTTTGATTGGAGCATTAGATCTTGTACATTTAGAGTAATTATTGATAAGTATATACTTGTTGCCATTTTGTTAATTGTTTTCTGGTTGTATCTCATCCTCATGTGTATGTGCATAAGAAGAATGTTTTTGATCATAAAATAAACAGTATTTTTCAACCCTGATAGTGTAGAAGTAATATTTGTGTTTCTCTGTTCCTCACTTCTCTTGCTCTCTTTTCTTATGAGTGATGAATTTCTTTTGTGATATGCTTAGATTCCCTTCTCTTTATTTTTTGTGTAACAATTGTAAGTTTTTGGTTATGGCTACCATGAGATTCATATACAACACTTGAAATATAGAGCAGTCTATATTGTTGATTGTTATTTAAGTTCAAATGCACTCTAAAAGTGCTCCATTTTCACTCCCTCTTTATACATTTTATGTATATGATGCCATATTTTTAAATTGTTACTTTGTGAATCCCATATATAATTTCAAGATATAATTGATTTATTACTTTTGTCTTTTGACCTTCATAGTAGTTTTATAAGTGATTGATATACTACCTTCACTGTATTTCTGCTTTTACCAGTGAAACTTTTCCTTTCATAATTTTATTTCTAGTTATATCCTTTTCTTTTCCACTTAAAGAAGACCCTTTTTAACATTTCTTCTAAGGCTGATTTAGTTTTGATGAACTCCTTTAGGTTTTGCTTGTCTGGGAAATGCTATCTTTCAATTCTGAATGGAAACCTTGCTGGGTAGAATATTATTTGTTGTAGTTTTTTTCTTTTTTTCCTTTCATCACTTTGAATATATCATGCCACTCCCTTTTGGCTTGTAGAGTTTCTCCTGAAAAATCGCTGATAACCTTATAGGGATTCTTTGTACCGAACTAGTTGTTTTCTCTTCCTGTTTTTAAGATTCTTTCTGTGTATTTAATCATGACATTTTAATTATTATGTGTCTTTGTGTGGACGTCTTGGATTCATCTTTTTGGATCCCCTGCACTTTCTGGACCTCTATGTCCCCAGATTAGGGAAGTCTTCAGCTATGATTTATTCAAATAAGTTGTCTGCCCTGCCCCTTTTTCTATGTTCTCTCTTTGGGACCCCTATAATGTAAATATTAGTATGCTTGATGTTGTTACAGAGGTCCCTTAACCTATCCTTGAATTTCTTACTATTTTTTCTTTTTGTTGTTTGGCTTGAGTGTTTTCCATTTACCCCATCTTTCAGAACCCTAATCCATTCTTCTGCATCTTCTAATTTGCTTTTGATTCCTTCTACTGTATTTTTAATTTCAGTTATTTTATTCCTCAACTCTGGTGCTTTTTATATTCTCTATCTCTCTTTTGAAGTTTTCACTGACTTCATCCACTCTCTCTCATCTAGTGGGAACCTTTATAATCATTACTTGAAACTATTAGACAGATTGCTTAGCTCAGCTTCATTTCTTTCCTTTTCTCAAGTTTTGTCTTGCTCTTTTGTTTGAGCGTATTCCTCTGCCTCCTTATTTCGTTTCACTTTCTGTGTTTGTTTCTATGAGTTAGGTGAAAACTTATTTTTCCCAGTGTTGAAGGAGTGGTCTTGTGTTGGAAGGTCTCCTGTGTAGACTCTGTTTGCCTGGTGGCTTTGGCTGCCTGGAGCTTTAGCAGGTATGGGCTCTCTTCTAGAGCACTCAACACTGGAGCCACCTTGGTCAGATGGCTGGAGCTGAAGCAGGCATGGGCTCTGGATGCCTGCGGCTTTCTCAGAACTTCTATGGATACATCTACTCCATGTTTCTTGCCCCTCTTGTGACAGAATTATTACACTTATATATCTTCTCTCACTCCTGTAAAGCACCAGCCCAGGTGCCATAAATCTCTCTTTTGCTTTTCCAAGGATGGAGCCAAAGTTTATGTTTGTAGTCTCTCCCTGTCCCACAGATTTGTGCTGACTTTCTGCCCATTCTCACTCACTGTGAGAGATTACTCTCCCTGGTGCTGCTTGGGTCACATACAAGGAGCCAGACAAAAGATGAGAGAAGAGTGGATGAGTCACATGGAATGCTAGGGGTGTCCATGAGTCAGTTGGAAGGAAAATATCATATACTTCCTATCTATTCCTGTCTACAAGCAGACATCCCAAAAACTCATGTGCAGAATTCTTAATGGGATCTGATATGCAATTGGTAGAATTTGCTTCCTTTAAATGCCCTGCAAGAGTTCCATATACTGCTGTCACAGTCACCCAGCTCAAAGCTCAGTACTCTGAAGGGGGCAAGAGAGAAATGGGCCTGTTTGTCAGCATCCTGTAAAGCTGAGGAATCTGGGAGCTTCCACATACAACTTGGCTCCTTCCCAATGCCCAATGGGGGTTCTATTCTATTGAACAGATTCAGTGTATTAATGTCTAACATGCCAAATCAATATCTCTTCCATTTGGTTATTGTAGTATTTTTGCCAACTTTATTGAGAAATAATTCACATGTCATACAATTCACCCATTTAAAGTTTACAGTTTAATGATTTTTAAACTATATTCACAGATATGTGCAGCTATCATTATGATCAGTTTGAGATCTTTTCATTACCTCAAAAAGAAACCTGACACTGTATTTGTAGATTTGTTTTAGTTATCCATTTAGCTCCATCAGTTTTTGTTTCATTTATTTTGAGGCTTTGTTGTTTTGTGCATGCACATTTAGGATCATGATGTCTTCCTTTGATCCATTTATTACTATGTAACATCACTTTTTGTCACTAGTGATTTTCATTGCTCTGAAATTCTGGGGCCACTGTAGCCATTATATTGTCCCACTGCTGTACAATGGTGAGATGCAGCGAAAGAACCAGTTAGCCCCTGGAACTCTGTTGGAGACAGCCACAGGCAGTTTGGGCTATTGGTTCCAGCAATTATGTGTTTTCCCATTAAGTCTCTACTAGAATATTCATTTCCCTTTTTTTTAACCAAAGATAACATGTCCACAGTTCTGGGATCCAGATCTCTCAGGTGCTCAGTCCAGGATACATGGGAGGTAAAAAAAAGAAAAACCAAGGAATTCACTACAATTACACTTGATGTCCTTAACCATTCCACCTTTGTCTTTCCACTTTTCAGAATCCCTTTTTGATTGCTGAATTACTTCAAGGGTATTTGGTTTTATTAAGGAGGAAGGAAAAGAAAAAAAGGGAATCTAGACCATTTTGTCTCAGAACTACAATTCTACACCCATTTTTAAAATGTACTGTTCCTATGTACTTGGAAGTACTTTGTTAGATATGGCAAAGGGTAGCTATGTTCTTACGGTATGGTACAGTAATTTTCATTCTTTCTTGTGCATTCGAATCACCTAGTATAGTAAGTCAGATGACCTAGAAAATAGACTCAGAGATTCTAACATTTGCACGCAGGAGGTTTGTTGGGAAGAGCTCTGGTGACTAACAACTATAACGATGAAGGGAGTAAGAATTGGCAGTGGCAGAAGGTCAATAGCAATTCAATCATAACAGAAGCCTCTGCTGTTCTAACAGGGAGTTCTGGAGCTGCAATGGTCTTTAAGAGTTGTCCTAGTGGGCAAGGGGTGTGAAATTTTTATCCTTGAAGTGACAAATCATTGGGAGTAACCTACCTCTAGGGCATGGGGGTAACCTTGGGAGAAGTAGCTGATTTTTGCAGGGGTTTATTTTTTTATAGGGTCCCAGCTGTGAGCCATCAGCAGCCAGCAATCCTGGCAGCTGAGGGAATGAGTGTCTGGATTCTATAGAGAGATCTGTCAAATCCACATCAGCACGCACTGCAACTAGATAACTTGCAATATTTCCAGACTTATGCTCTAAAGCAGGATGTTCAAATTCAGCATCTATATTTGGACCCAGGAATTTTTACTTTAGAAACTCCACAAGTGTTTCTTGTACATCAGGGCTGAAAAATACTTATATATTTTATGATTATAAACATTCTTCTTATGGATACACATGCACATTAGATACTGTACAGAAAGTGAAGGTTCCTCTGGCCAGGATTCTCACCTGGACCTGGTTGGCTTGCTCACTACACACGTGTGGGCAATACATCATCACTAACTCCATATAAAGAGCTCTGCCAGTGCTCTGGGCTGCTGCATGGCTAGAGGAGAGCAGAAGCCAGAGTGGTGGCAGTGCTGAGGACAGAGATGAGACGGCTGAGCAGACAGAGGGGCCCAGAGGCAGAGACTGGCTTGCTGCATGCAGACTTGCTCTGAGTGGATGGCATTCTAGTGATTGACTTGCCACCATGGGAATAAAGTTGGTTATAAATCCTTTCACCCCAAGAACATTCCATTGTCATTTTTCAGACTCATTGAATCCATAGTGAACTTGTTCAGGGCCGAAACCCATTGGCAAGACAAATACAAAAGGAAAATAAAGATTAACATGGAGTGAAATTACAATGTAAGAATTATTAGAAAAGCTAAATCTTGTACTAAGTTACAAAGAAAATGTATGGATTTAATTTGTGGTGATAAAATTAGATTTCTCAGGTGAATGTGTAATTGATTGGTATATGTTAAAGCACAACATGCATAGATAATGCAAGAAGCAGTAATCATGCAGTGATATTGATTATAAATTTATAGAGAGAGATGGGGCTGATTTCCTCATCTATTACTTGTGTGACATTCGGTAAGATTATTAAACTTTTCAAGTATTACTCCCTCATAATGAAGTTCATTAAATCAATAAGTATTTACAGAATATTTACCATGTAAAAGTCACTTGTCTAGGTACTAGAGTATAGCATTGAAAAGACAGACATGGTGACTACTCTTGTAGGCATAATATTTATCGCATAAACTTGTTGCTAGGATATGATATGTTGCGTGTACAAGTGCTTAACACACTGACTAGTACCTATTTGCTCAATGAATGCCAGCTGTTGTTTTTGTTAACATCATAATTACAGCTGTAACAGGATGTCTGATGACAGTAAGACACAGACCTGTAAACATCAGTTAGAAGAAGGCATTGAATACCAAATTAAAGACTTTGGATCTGAATTCATAAATTATAGAGAGGAACTATGGCTTACTTTTCTAAACACTTTTAAGCATAGCAAATAATTTAAAAAATATTTTTAAAGAAAATCTACTGTCCAAGATATCAAAATAATCAAATTTGGAAAGGATTGTTTTTTAAGAAATGGAGATGAAACAACTGCATATTTTTATGAAAAAAGTTCATCTCAACTCCTGTCACATCATACACAAAATTAATTCAAGATAAATTGCAAAATTAAAGGTAAAATCTCAAAATAGAAGGGTAAGAGAAAACAGTAAAATATCTCCATTACTTCAGTGTAAACAAAGGTATCTTAGGGCATAAAAGACAATAAGCGTTAAAGAAAATATTGAAAACTTAAACTTCAAAAAAATTTAAAACTATTTCTTGGCAAAAGACCTTGTTAAGAAAATTAGTTAATAAGCCAAGACTAGTCAAAATATTCAAAAAAGATATATCTGACAAAATACTGGTGTCAATCATATGTTTAATTATTACAATCTATTCAAAATGAAATTTTTTTTTAAACAGAGAAAATATTGGAACAGACACGTCACATTAAATACATGAAAAAGTCATCACAGAGGGGTTTTTTTCAGATTAAATATACAGTATTTTCCATTATACATCTACAAGAATGGCTAAAGTTATAAAGACTGACAGTAAATGTTATTCCAGATTCTAATTGTTTCTCCCTTACCCCAATTTCCCCTATTATTAGCATCTTGCATCTGCATGATGCATTTATTAAAATTAATCAATACTGATACATTATTATTAACTAAAGTCCATGTTTTACATTAGGGTTCATTCTTGGTGTTGTGTATTCAATGGGTTTTGACAAATATATAATGATATGTATCCATCATTACAATATCTTACAGAATAATTACATTGCTCTAAAATTCCCTTGGGTTCCACCTATTTATCCATCCTCCTTTCCTACAAAACCATGGCAACCACACATTTTTATGCCTTTGTAGTTTCACCTTATCCAGAATGTCAAAAAATTGAAATTATACATTATGTATACTTCTCAGACTAGTTCCTTTCACTTAGCAATAGGCATTTAAGGTGTATTTAAAAATTCATTGCTAAACCCAAAGTCACCTAGATTTTGTCTTATCTTTCAGAAGTTCTATAGTTTGGCATTTCACATTTAGATAAAGGATCCATTTTGAGTTGATATTTGTAAAACATATAGGTTCTGTATTAAATTCATAAATTTTGCATATGAAGGACCAAATATTCCAACACAATTTGTTGAAAATACTATCTTTTCTCCACTGAATTGACTTTCCTCCTTTATCAAAGATCAGTTGAATATATTTGTATGAGTTGATTTCTGGATTTTCTATATTGTTACATTGATCTATATTTCTATTTTTTGCCAATAATATGTTTGCTTGATTAATGAAGCTTTATGTCTTGAAATTGTGTAATATGTGCCCTCAAAATTTTTTCTTCAGTATCTACTCTAAGTGTTTGACCTTCCATGTGAACTTAAAACTTTAAAATCAGTTCTTTGATAGGTACAAAACAGCTTGATGAATTTTGATTGGGAGTACATTGTTTATGTAGACTGAGCTGGGAAGAATTTACATCATAACAATATCAAGTCTTCCAATCCACAAACACAAAATAGCTCTCAACTTATTTAGATCTTTGATTTCTTTCATAAGAGTTGAAATTTCTCCATATAGATCCTGTATATATTTTGATAGATTTTTACCTAAGTTTCATTTTTTGAATGCTGTAGTGATAGTGCTGTTAAATTAAATATCAATTTTCAATTTTTGCTGGCATATAAGAAATAAATTGATTTTTATATATTATCCTTATATCATAAAGGCTTGTTATATTTACTTATTAGTTTCAGGAGTTCTTTGGCCAGTTTTCAGGGATTTTCAACATAGATAACATGTTATCTGTGAAGTTTTGTTTTTAACTTGCATCCCAATCTGGAGACATGTTATTGAAATTTCTTGTCTTATTGTACAATCTAGGCTTTCCAATACAATGTTGAACAGGTGTGGTTGAGGGGATATGTTTGATCATTCCTGGTTTTAGTGGGAAAGCATCTATTTCTCACCTTTAAGTGTGATTTTTTGTGTAGACTTTTTATAACAGTGCTTTATCAAGTGTTCTCTATATTTCTAGTTTGCTGAGGTTATTTGTTTAAGTTTTTTGCCATGGATAGGTGCTGGATTTTTTTCAGATTTTTTCCCTGTATTTAGATATGATATGGTTTTTCCTATTATGTTGATATAATGGGTTACATTAACTAGAAACTGTTCCTTCTGCTTCTTTTCTGAAAGATGTTCTAGAGAATTGTATTACTTCTTTCTTAAGTATAGCAGAATTCACCAGTAAAATCATCTAAGCATGGTGACTTTTTTTCTTAGAAGATTATTATTTATTGATTCAATTTATTTAGTATATCTAGGCCTATTCATATTACCTATTTTTCTTTGTTTGAGATTTGGTAGCTTATGTTTTTTAAGGGATGGTCTCTTTCATCTAAGTTTTCAAATTATTTACTCTGTCAAAGAACTACTTTTAATATAGTTGATTTTCTTTATTGCTTTCAAATTACTTCTGCTTTATTTTTATTATTTTTCTTACTTGCAATCTTGAATTACTTAGACATTTCTTCCTTTCTAATATATACATTATATTCAATACATTTTCCTCTAATCACTGCTTTCATTGCTTTCACTGCATTTCACAAATTCTGATAAGTTGAAATTTTGTTTCAAATTAGTTAAAATACTATTTAATTTTTCTTAAGATTTCTTTTTTAAGCCTTGTGTTATTAGAAAGCATGCTCTTCAGTTTCTAAATATTTGGGTAGTTTTCATCTATCCTATTGATATCCAGATGAATTTTATTGTGATCTGAGAAATAATTTCTATGATTTCTATTACTTTAAATTTTGAAGTTGTTATTTACTGTCCAGAGCACAGTTTTTCTTTTTGAATGTTCCACGTAAGCTTCAAAAGTATATCGACTCTGCTGGTGTTGGATGGAATAATAGAATTATGCAGAAAAGAGGTACCAATAAGATGTATGTACATACATACCTATCATATGTATACATATATATTACATTTCTGTGTGTACATCTATCTTTATGTATATAATATATGTGCATATACAGAGATACATTCATTGAAAGAACTGAATCATGCAATTGTGAGATCTGCCAACTCTAAAAACTGTAGTACTGGCCCCAAGAGATTAGAGAGTCTGACAGAAGCTGATGTTGCAGTCAAGTCTGAAGACATTCTGGAAGCAGAAATTCTTCCTCCTTGGAAGACCTCAGCCTTTTCTCTTAAGACCTTCAACTGATTTAATAAAGGATAGCCACATTATTGATGGTAATGTGCTTTACTGAAAATCTGTGGATTTAAATGCTAATCATATCTAAAAAATACCTTCACAGCAAAATGTAAAGTGGTGTTTGAAAACCCTAGCTATGTTGACAGACAAAATTAACCATCACAGACAATTCTTTTTCAACTCTGAATTCATATTCCTCTCCTTAAACCATACTTATTCTCCAAATGAAAACAATAGTAATATCATACTTGTGCTTAGTATGGTACAATTGTCCCTTTTCCCCCAGAAAAGGATGCAATGTCCTTGAATGATGTACACTCTTCTCCATTATATCTTATAAATTCAATACTATTGTGAAGTTAATAAAACTAAACTACATCAATGTTATATGATATGGGGATAAGAGAGGGATGAGAAAAGATACTATATATAAACATGCAAACAACAAACATATGTCTAAAAAGCTAAGGAAGAAATAATTAAAATATTACAGTCTTTATTTCTATAACACTTCAGATATTTACAGCTGATATTTAAATTTCACTATTTACTCTGGATTCCATTTGCCTTCAACAAGCATCTCAGCTGGTCATGGTTCTTTACCTGTTAGGGTAATTCAAATGTTTATTCATGAAAGACCTAAGCCATTAGGACTCCTGCCTGAATTGACTGGTTAAAGTTTTCTATTGACCTTAACTACAGTTTTTGGTAATAATAAGAGACAACCTAAGGGATATCCTATATTCCAGACAATCTTTTTCTTACCTTAATTGTTAAGTAATAGTCAAATCTCCCCCTTGGCAATCAGGACCAATCATTTTAGCCACTTCTTTTCCTTTTGATTCAAATGGATGAGAAACCCAAAGCTCCTAGATGGAGTCTTAACTTTCAATTCAATGGAATAATTATTCTCTTTTGAAATAAAATCTTTAGACAAGCATATCATAAAATTATGAAAAGGAAGAAAAAATTTGCTAGTGAGTCACTCAGGGTAACTGTACATATTCCCATTCCCATTTTCATCCCTTGATTCCTGGAAGCCTGACTATCAGAGAAGCAGCAATATATATTATATACTGCTGATTTAGAGCATATACAGCATCCTGGGGAAGCTTGCCCAGCCCTGCAAAGTACTGCTACTTACCTGGTGTTATGACTGAATCTTCAAAAGCCCATACTAACATTATATCAAGAAAAGTACTTCAGGAAAGAGAAATCAGGAAAACAATTCCATTTACAATTACAACAAAAAGAGTAAAATACCTAACAATAAGCCTAATTAAGAAGGTGAAAGGCCTGGACTCTGAAAACTATAAGACATTCATGAAAGAAATTAAAGAAGACACAAATAAATGGAAATTTATCCTGTGCTCATGGATAAGAAGAATTAATATTATCAAAATTGCCATCCTACCCAAAGCAATTTATATATTAAGTGCAGTCCCTATCAAAATACTAATGGTATTTTTCAAAGAACTCAACCAAATAATCCTAAAATACAGATGGAATCTACAAGACCCCAAATAGCCAAAGCAATCCTGAGAAAGAAGAACAAAACCAGAGTTATTACACTCCCTGACTTCAAGCGCAACTACAAAGCTACATTAATCAAAATAGTATGGTTCTGACACAAGAATAGACCCATAGATCATGGAACAGAATAAGAGCCCAGATATAAACCCACACATATATGGCCAGTTAATGTACAATAGAGGAGCCAATGAATATACAATGGGTAAAAACAGCCTCTTTAACAACTGGTGTTGGCAAAACTGGGCAGCTACATGCAAGAGAATGAAACTGAATTACTGTCTAACTTCATACACAAAAGTAAATTCAAAATGGATAGAAGACCTAAATGTAGGGCATGAAACCATAAAACTCCTAAGAAATACTAGGCAAAAATCTCTTGAACATAAGCATGAGTAATTATTTCTCAGACACATCTCCCTTGAGCAAGGGGAACAAAATCATGGAAGCAAAAAATCATGGAACAAAAAAAATGAACAAATGGGACTATTTCAAACTAAAAATCTTCTGTACAGCCAAGGACACCATCAGCAGAATGCAAAGGCAAACCACAGTATGGGAAAATAAATTCATAACTTATTCATACAATAAAGGGCTAACATCCAAAATATATAAAGAACTCATATGCTCAACACCAAAAAAACAAATAATCCAGTTCAAAAATGGGCAAATGGCCTGAACAGACATTTTTCCAAAGATGAAATATAGATGGCCTACATGCCATGAAAATAAACTCAACATGTCTAATCATCAGGGAAATGCAAATCAAAACCACAATGAAATATCACCTCACACCTTTTAGAGTGGCCACTATCTAAAAGATAAGAAATAACAATTGTCTGCAAGGATGTGGAGAAATGGGAACTCTCCTGCACTGCTGGGGGCAATGTAAATTGGTATAATCACTGTTGAAAGCAGTATGGAGTGCCACAAAAAACTAAAAATAGAAATACCATTTGACCCAGTAATTCTACTTCTAGGAATTTGCCCAAAGAAAACAAAATCTGTGATTTGAAAAGATATATGTACCCCTATGTTTATTGCTGCACTATTTAGAATAGACAAGATATGGAAGCAACATAAGTGTTCATCAATAGATGAATGGATAAAGAAAAGGTGGTACATATACACAATGGAATATTGTTCAGCCATAAAAAAGAAATCCTGCCATTTGAAACAACATCCATGGACATAGAGGGTATTATGCTCAATGAAATAAGCCAGGTGGGGGAAGAGAAATACTGTATGATTTCACTTATTTGTGAAATATAAAAACAAACCAAATCAAAATGAACAAAATAGCAGTAGACTCATAAATACTGAGAAGTGAGTGGTTGTCGCCATGGGGGAGGGGTTGGAGTAGGTGGGTGGAGAGGGTGAATGGGATAAAGGGGCACAATAATTCTATCTCATAATATGTTAGTCAGAAGGATAGTAGTACAGCATGGAGAATATAGTCAATGATTTTGTAACATCTTCCTATGTTGGCAGATAGTAACTTTACTAGTGGAGTTGAGGATTTAATAATATAGGTACCTGTTGAACCACTGTGTTTAATGCTTTAAACCAATATAAGATTGTATATCAATCTATCAATCATACTTCAATTAAAAAATATACAACTGCTTCATGATGGTGGAGAACTTGGTAAGAATAATGAATTCCATGAGTCTGAGCACATTGTCACACTTCGTTTTTGTAAGTTGAGTCCCTTTATCAGAAGCAATGCTTTGTGGGATACCATGACAGTGGATGATAGTTTTGGCTGAAGCACTGCATTCAGTAAAGGTTAAACTCTATCTGTCATATACTGGATAGGCTGGATACCTTTTGTTGATAATTCACATGGGGCACAAATATCTTCATATTTTTCACTGAAAGATCTATCCAAATACCTCTTCCCCATACTTCTTTGTCACCAATTTTCCAATCATGTTCCTTTCATGTCTTTGAATATTCATCCAAACCACACTCCATGAATCTTTATACTATATCATGTCTATTCCTTACTCCTTCCAAGCAAAATAATGAGCTACACTTCTCTAAGTTCTGCCAAATGTAGGTAGTTTCATTTAGTACTGTCCTTCAATTTTATGTCAGAAATAGGCTGTGGTACTGCATCTGTCTACTTCTGGGTAGTGCCTGCATATCATACAGAAACATTTGTAAAGCAGGCCCAAGTTTTCTCTTCTGCCAACTGATTATAGGGAATTCTTATTAAGCCATAGGTACAGGCTGGTAAATTGAAGATAGTGTAGCAGAAGTGGAGTCCATGAGCATTTGGGCTACTTCATGTAGCTTACTTGTGCATTTGGAGATTGCTCAATCATAATATCATATAGAATATTATCATTTGATAAGGGAGTACTGCTATCCCAACTTTACGGGTTGGTAAGTAAGTCAGACTAGCCCCCATTCATGAGGGAAACTCAGGCTGCATGGTAACTTACTGGCCCATTGTTAAGCGTTCATTCTCTACGAAGGCCCAGTAGCAAATCAAAAGTCAAAAGCTGTTTCTCAAAAGGAGAAGTTATTCTCAGATGATGGCAGGGCTTTGCTACAAAATACAAAAATTCTTTACTGCAATTCTCTTATAGGGGCTTGCACAGAAACTTGGACTTGTTGAAGAACTCTTTTTAGGATCCCACTCAAAACTAGCAGTTTTTTGGGGCATTTGGTAAATGGGCTGTAGTCCACACCCAAATGAAGAATATGTTGCCTCAAAAGTCTGAAGGCCTAGTAGGCATTGTGTCATAAACTTGGTTATAAAGGGGACTACTTCAACACTGATTCTTCATCTTGCAAGGGACATTGTTACCCACCCACATAACTGAACTCCTAAAAACTTCACTGAGGTAGAAAACTCTTGAATTTCTCAGATGTATCTTTTACCTTCAGACATGTAATATCCTCCCAATTAATAAAGAGTCATTACTAATCCTTCCTTCATAGGTCCAGTCAGTATATTGACACCAATGTAATGGACCAGTGTGATGTCTTATAGAAGGAAAAAGTGTCCAAGATTCCTGCAAACTAAATAATGTCTACCCCTATGTACATTCACACCAACAGTGCACAAGGGTTTCTTTATCACCACACCCTTGCCCACATTTGTTATCTTTTGTCTTTTTGATGGTAGTCATCCTAATGAGCATGAGGTGATATCTCCCTGTGGTTTAAATTTGCATTTCCTGGTGATTATTGATGTTGAGTACATTTTCACATACCTGTTGACTATTTGTATGTCTTCTTTGGAAAATTGAATATTCAGGTCCTTTGCCCTTTTAATCAGATTGTTTTTCCTATTGAGTTGTATGAGTTTCTTAGATATTTTGGATATTAATACCATATCAAATGTGTTTCCAATTTTTTTCTCCCATTCTTTAGGTTGTATCTTCACTCTGTTGATTGCTTCCTTTGCTGTATTTTTACTTGGATGCAATCTCAGTTGCCTATTTTTACTTTCATTGCTTGCAGTTTTGTGTTATATCCAAAACATTATAGCACAGCACAGTTCAATATCAAGTTTTCACTGATGTTTTCTTATAATACATTTATGCTATTATTTCTTGTATTTATGTCTTAAATCCATTTTGACATAAGTTTTGTATATGGTGTGAGAAAAGTGTCAAATTTCATTCTTCTTTATGTGGGTATCCAGTTTTGCCAGCACCATTTACTGAAGAGACATCTTTCCCCATTGTGTTTTTGGAAACCTTATGGAAGATCAGTTGAATATAAATATGTGGATTTATTCCTGGGCTCTCTATTCTCTTCCATTGGTCTATATGCCTGATTTTATGCCAGTATCATACTGTTTTGATTATGATTGATTTATAATATATTTTGACATCATAAAGTGTGATTCTTTCAGTATTCTTCTTGCTCAAGATTTCTTTGACTATTTGGGTTTTGTAGTTCCATATGAAGTTTGGATTTTTTTTTTATTTCTGTAATAATGTCATTGGAATTTGATAGGAATTATATGGAACATATAGATTGCTTTGGGTATTATGGACATTTAACAATATTAATTTTTCCAGTCCATGAACACAGGATATCTTTCCATTTATTTGTGCCTTCTTCAATATATTTCATCAGTGACTTATAAGATTCAGTGTGTAGATTTTTCCCTTCCTGGGTTAAATTTATTCCTAAGTATTTTCTTGTTTTTGATGCTATGCATGGGATTAGTTTATTTATTTCTTCTACACATAGTTCATTTTTTGTGTACAGAAATATAAGTAATTTTGTATGTGGCTTCTTTATCCTTCAACTTTACTGAATTTATTTCTTCTAACAGGTTTTTTTTTTTTTTTTTGGTGGAGTCTTAAGGTTTTACTATATATAAGATCTTGTCATCTGCAAGTAGAAAGAATTTTACTTCTCCTTTTTGGATTTTGATTAATCTTATTTCCTTTTCTGGCCTAATTGCTCTATTACTTCCATTTCACCATTGAGTATGATGTTAACTGGGCCTGTCATATATGGCCTTTATTAATTTGCAGTACATTCCTGCTGTACTTAATTTATTGAGAGATTTTGTCATGAAAGGATGTTGAATTTTGTCAAATGTTTTTTTGATTTATTGAGATCATATGATTTTTATCCTTCATTATGTTAATGTGGTATATCATAATTATTGATCTGCTATCCTTGCATAACAGAGATAAATGCCACATGATCATAGTTTATGATCCTTTTAATATGGTCTTGATTTCAGTTTGATATTATTTTGTTGAGTATATTTGCATCTGTATTCATCAGAGATATTGGCCTGTAATTTCCTTCTCTTATAGTGTCCTGGTTTAGCTTTGTTATCAGGGTAGTAATGGCCTCATAAAATGAGTTTGGTAGTATTCCCTCCTCTTTAATTTTTTGGAAGAATTTGAGAAGGATTGACTTGAATTCTTCTTTAAATGTTTGATAGAATTCACAAGTGAATTCATGTGGTCCTGGTGTTTTATTTTTGGGAGGTTTTTGATTACTGATTCAATCTCCTTACTTATTCTTGGTCTGTTCAGATTTTCTATATGTTCTTGAATCAGTGTTGGTAAACTGTATGTTTCTAGGACTTTATCCATATCTACTACATCATTCAATCCGTTGGTATATAATTGTTTATATTAATCTCTTATGATTCCTTGTATTTCTCTTGTGTCAGTTGTAATGTCCACGCTTTCATTTAAAATTTTATTTGATTCATCTACCGTTTTTTTTAGTCTAGCTAAAGATTTGTCTTTTTCTTAAAAAAAAAAAACATAGCTCCTAGCTTCACTGATGTTTTTCTGTTGTCTTCTAATGTCTATTTTATTTACTTCTCCTTTGCTTTTATTATTTCCTTCATTTTTCTAACTTTGGGCTTAGTTTGCTCTTCTTTTCATAGTTCCTTGAGGTGTAAAGTTTGGTTTTTGATTTGAGATCTTTCTCTTTCCCTGACATAGGAATTTTCACAGTATACTTCCCTCTTAGACCTGATTTTGCTGCATTTCATAAGTTTTGGTACATTGTGTTTCCATTTTTTGTCTCAAGGTATATTTTGATTTCCCTTTTTTATATCTTCTTTGAAACCATTGGTTGCTCAGAAATGTCTCATTTCATTTCCAAATGCATTTAAATCTGCAAACTTTCCTGTTGTTTTTTTTATTTATAATTTCATATCAGTGTGAACAGAAAAGATATTTCATATGATTTCAATATTCTTAAATTTGTTATGGGTTGTTTTGTGGCCCAATGTATAATCTATCCCAGAGAATGTTCTATGTGCCCTTGAGAAGAATGTGTATTATACTCCTATTCAACGGAATATTCTGCATGTTGGTTACATCCACTTGGTGTATAGTGTTATTAAAGTTTGTTGCTCCCTTATTTTCTGTCTGGACAACCTATCCAATGTTGAAAATGGGGTACTAAAGTACTCTAGAATTATTATATTACTATTTTTCCTTTCAGTTATTTTAATATTTGCCATACATAATTAGTTACTTAATGTTAAATGCATATATATTTACTATGTTATGTGCTATTGATGTACTGACATCTTTATCATTGCTTAATGACCTTTGTTTCTTGTGACAAAGTTTGGAAAACAATTTTGTCTTATGTAATTTTAGCCATCCCTATCCTCTTTTGTTTACCATTTACATGGAATATCTTTTTTCCATTTTTTAACTTTGATACTATGTGTGTCCTTAAAACTATAATGAATCTCTTGTAGGCAGTATATTATTGGATTTAACTTTTCTTTTAATCCATTCAATCACAGTATATCTTTTGATTGGAAAATTTAATACATTTACATTTAATTATTGATAGGTAAGGATCTACTATTACCACTTTAATTGTGTCCTAACTATTTTTTATTCATTTTATGGATTTCTTTCTTGCTTGGTATCTGCTTTTTGAATTGATGACTTCTTTGTAGTGGTATGCTATAATCATTTTCTTTTTATCTTCTGTGTACCTACTAGGTTCCTTTCTTGTGTTTAACATGATGCTTATATAAAACACCATATAGTTACAAAAGTCTGCTTTAAGCTGGTAATAATGTGACCTTAACTGCATTAAACAACTATTATTTTTCTTTTTTCCCCATATACTTTGTCATTGATTTCTCAATTTACATGTTTTATAGTGTATATCCATTAACAAGCTATTTTAACTATATTTATTTTTAATAATTTTCACTTTCATTCTAGAGTTAGAAGCAATTTACATAACACCACTGCTATATTAGAATATTCTGAATTTGACTAAATATTTACCTTGAACCAGTGAGTCTTAACAAGTGAGTTTCACATACTTTAATGTCACTCATTAGCATACTTTTGTCTCACCTTGAAGAACTCCCTTTTCCATTTTTTAAGGCAGGTCTTGAAATGATGAACTCCATTAGCTTTTGTTTTGCTGGAAAGTCTTTAACTCTCTTTCATTTCTTAAGGTCAGCTCTGCCATATAAAGTGTTCTTGATTGACAATTTATTATTTCAGCACTTTGACTATGTCACCTGACTCCCTTCTAACATGTAAGATTTCTGCTGAGAAATACACTTCTAGCCTTATGGGAGATCCCTTGTATGTGACAAGTGTCTTTTCTTGCTGCCTTCAAAACTCTTTCTGTTTTGCCTTTTGTGAATTTGTTTATGCTCTGTCACAGTGTACTATTTTTGGGTTCATCTTTTTTGGGAACCTCGGAGCTCTCTGGATCTGGATGTCTATATCCCTCTCAGAGTTTGAGAATTTTTCAGCCATTATTCCTTTACATGAATTTTCTGATGCCTTCTCTATCTCTTTGTCCTCCCATAATGATTATGTTGGTCTTCGTGCTTGTGTCTTATAAATTCCATAGCTTTTATTCACTCATCTTCATTTCATTTCTTTTTTTCTGCTCTTAATAATTTCAAATGACTTGTTTTCTTGTTCACAGTTTCTTGTACTTGATTGAGTCTACTATTAAAGCTCTTTATTGCATTTTCATTTCATTCATTGTGTTCTTCAGCTCCAGAATTTGTTTTCTTTTTAATTATTTATATCTCTTTGTTGAATTTCTAATTTTTCATGTATTGTTTTCCTGAGTTTGTTGAGTTATCTACCTGTGTTCTCTTTAGGTCATTGAGCTTCCTTAAAAATTATTTTTAATTATTTGTCAGGCAATATGTGTATCTCCATTTCCTTGGGGTTGGTTATTAGAAAATTGTTGGGTTCCTTTGGTGGTGTCATGCTTTCTTTATTTTATTTATTTATTTATTTTGTTCCTTGAATTCTTGCATTATCTCTACATTTGAAGAGGCAATCACTTCTTCCAGTCTTTACTGACTGGCTTTGGGAGAGAAAGACTTTCACCAGTCTTTTTGGCTAGGTATCCTTGGGATCTCTCAGACCCTTTCTATAATGTACTCACTCTCAGGATGGAGTCTTTGTATTGTATATGTCTTCTCTCAGTCCTGAAAAGCAAAGCTGGGAGAGCCTCCCACTTATTTTCATAAAGGCAGTGTCCTTATGTGTTGAAGGCTATCCATCCTCTCCCAATTTAGCATAGTAGAGCCATCTGTCTGCATGTGCTTGTTCATGGTATGCAAATGCTTTCATGTGCATATATGGTTATGTGGGGGGCTCTGACCATATGAGTTAAAGTATACATGAAGTCTTGGTGCACATGAAATAGTGGTGGGGGTGCTCCATGAGATTCATGGGTGCACTTCCTAGTGGATTCCACAATGTGGTCAGTAGAAACTGTGAATGTTCCAGTTGTGAGTACTCACCCATTTTCTCTTTTCCTAGCTGCCCCTAGACTGTTCAGCCATGCTGATTCTTTCAGTGTTCTTTGTGGGGGTGAGAAAGAAATGGTCCTCATGGATAGCTGGGGAAACTGGGTGATCACTATGCTCTCACTTTCTCCCATGTGAGAAATTATGGGTCATTGGGATCTCCTTGCTACGGAGCTAGCTACCTTGAGGGAAAAGAAGATGTAGATTAAGTAAAAATGTTCTTCTTACTCTCTTCAATGCATCTTTTCTCAGATTTTTGCTTCAGTAGAGTGTGAGAACTATCTGCTGGCCTCCTGACCTCCTACAAAGGTACTTTTGTCCATGGATGGTTGTTAGCATTGGTGCTTTAGTGAGATGGTGAGGGTTGAAAACTCCTGTTTTGCCACCTTGTTGATGTTATTTCAACATGCTCAAGCTTTATTTTGGATATAGTAACCTAGCATAACTTTTTTCACATCTTTTATTTTAACCTATATGAGCCTGTGTTTACAGTGAAGATTTTTGTAACAACATGTAATTGCTATTTTCTTCTATTCTGAAAATCTCTGCCTTTTAATTGGTGCATTTTGATCTTTAGAATATTTCAACCATTAATCACATTGAATGTGCTTATTGATATAGTTGGATTAATATGAACCAACTATTCATTGAAACTATTCTTTCTCTTTTTTCCCATTCAGACTTTTCTGGTTTTAACTGGGTATTTCATATAATTCCATCTTATTTCCTGTCTTAGATTATTTGCTATACTTCACTAAAAAATAACGCTTTCCCTGAAGTTTGCAACTTTTAAAACTAATCTAATTCCACCTACAAATAACATTATACTGCTTTATTTGTAGAGCAGATATCATAATCATAATAGTATAATCCTAATTCCTCTGTCTTATCCCTCATAACATTGCTGCCAGTCTTTTCACTTATTCATATGTTAATATAACTGAATACATTTTTATTACTATTACCTTAAGTCATGGTTATCCTTTAGTACAGTTAAGACTAAGAACAATAGAAGATTTTAGATATTACTTACATACCTTAGATACTCCTTCTCTAATGTTTCTCTTTTCTTTATTTAGATCTAAGTTTCTGACCTATATCATTTTCTTTCTACTTAAAGAACTTCTTTTAACACTTCTTGCAGGGCAGATCAGCTCTTGAATTCCCTAAGGCTTTTCTTGTCTGAAAAAGTCTTTATTTTTCCTTCACTTTAGAATAATAATTTCAGAGTATAGAATTTCAGTTTTGTGTGTTTTTAAAATCACTTTAAATATTTTACTCCATGCTCTTTCAAGATTCTTTCAAGATTTTCTCCTTTCCTTTCCTTTCCTGCAGTTTGAACATGATATGCCTACATGTGAGTTTCATGGTTGTTTTCTGCTTGATGCTTTCTGTGCTTCCTGAAACTGGTTTGTTGTCTGCAATTAATTTTGAAGTTGTCAAGTATTGTTGCATCACATATTCTTTCTGTTCTGTTCTCTTTCTTCTTTCTGTACTCCAATTAGCCAAATTAGCCAAATGCCACATTTTTGAAATTGTCCCACAGTTCTCTAACATTCTTTTCTGTTTGTTTATTCTTTTTTTTACTCTTTGCATTCCAGTTTGGAGAGTTTTTATTGGCCTGTCAATAATCATACTGATTTTTTCCTTGGCTATGTTAAGTCCACTGACAAGCTTCTCAAAGACCTTCTTTTCTGCTGCAGTGTTTCTTCACTTCTGACATTTCCTTTTGATTTTTTCTTAATGTTTCCATCACTCCCTGTTCTTTTGTGCTGTCTACATTTTTTTCCTTTAAGTGTCCCTAATATAGTAATCACACTAATTCTATATTACTTGTTTCATAAGTCCAACATGTGTTATGTCTAAATCTTGTTCTGATGCTTTGATTCTTGAGACTTGTTTGTTTTTTTCTTTTGGTTTGGTTTGTAATATTTTCTTGAAAGTCAAACATTATATCAATTGTTAAGACTGAGGTAAGTAGGCCTCTAGGAATTGGGCTGTATTTGTTGTTTACCATAGCTATAGATTCCAGAGGCTTTGAAATCCTCTAATACCTTTGTTTTTGTCTCCAAAAAGTTGTGTTTCACTTCTCTACTCATTTTCAGAAAAAGCCTATGCAGTGTACCATTTTCAGTTTTAGTCTACTATTATTATACTGGAGCCTTTTGGTATGGTGCAAGCTATTAGGGAGTAGATTGCTATATAATAATTTGATTAAATCTTTATCCTTAAGAAGCCTGTGTCTCAGGACTATGGCTTCAGAACTGATTCTCCAGTAGTATACCTTTTGTTTTTGCCTGCCCACTATTGCCTTCTCTGGATACAGCATTTTGAATTTATTTTATTGAAGCCCTTAACAATGTTGGCTACGATTTGCACCCCTTACATAGGTCAGTAAGTCTACAGAGGACTGCAGTTGAAAGAAAACACATACCCCAACTTGGAAAAGACTCTGGAAACATATTTTTCCCTGGAAAGTGGGCATTCCTATGTTGAAGGCTCTGGGCTTATTCCACAGTGATTTCTCTTCCATTGTCCTGAGAAAGCCATGAAGAGATATCTCTCAGATCTTCTCTATGTTAACCTGTTGAACTTGTAGGTAATACCCATAAAGGTGCGGGGTGATCTTAAAAATATGGCCTCCGATAATTTCTCACTCTTATGCTAATCTATGCATGGCAGAAATTAATTAAAATTACCATGTAAGTGGCCCTAAAAGTTTATGGCTCCAGCAGTTTTTGGTCTTAAGTAAACATATCTTGGCTATGTTTCTATGGGGCCACCTACCTCTCTGGGTCAGGCTGGCAGATTGCTCTGGGGCTTCAGTTCTCTGTTGGTCCATGGAAAGTTGTTGACTTTCAGTTTGCTAGTTTCTTTTCATAAGGATTGAATTGATGTTTCCAACCTTTACATGTTGGAGCTGAAATTAAATGTTCTTCAAGGCTTCAAATTTATGTTTTATTTCGAAAAAATTCAATATTACATAGTTATTTTAAATACATTTAAATTATTCATATGTAATCTAAAATTTTTGTTTTCATTTTTAAACAAGTCATTAAAGTAAGTGACTAAGTCCTCCAATCTTCCATTTATGGATTGTAAAGAAAATGTACATGCATTTTTGATATTGAGGCCCTTGAGTCACCTGATCCACTGAAGTATATAGAATCATGGGGAAACAATACAAAACAAAATAAAACATGGCATCTGTGTTCAGTTGAACATACATTTTAATTTCGATTCAACCAATTTTTCTGTTTTTGTAATTAATTTAGCTTCTGTGAGCCACAGTTTCTTTATCTGTTAAAGAACTCCTTTATAAGATGTCATAAATAAATGAAATAACACATATGGTTCCCACCAAAATGCTTAGCACATAGGGAATTGATAAATGATATTATTAACTTCAGTTTGCTTTAAAATCTTAATTAATCCAAACAATGCCTCAGATCCACAACAACAAGGAATTTTTAGAAACCTACTTTCTCATTTGCTACTGTCATTGTTCTGTCAACTCTCAGTGACATATTCATTGATATTTATTGTATATTTCCACTTTTGCTTTCTTATGTTTTGAATTGATAGTACTTTTAGATCATGCTTTCAGCATATCACTTGTTCTTATAGTAGAATTGTGGTAGAAAATAAGGCTCCACACTTACCTTTAACACTTTTCTGAATGGTCAAGATACACTGACCTTGTTGTCTTCATAATATGTCAAACTCTTTCCTTCTTTTAAGATTTTGCATTTGCTGTTCCTATTGCCTAGATATGGCCTCCTTTCATCCTGTTAATATGATCTATATATTGTCTCAGATTTTTTCTGATCATTTAACTGAAGTGACTCCTTTATGTTACCTTCCTTATTCTTCTCATATTATTATTATTATTTTTTAAATATTTTTTTATTGAAGGGTAGTTGACACACAGTATTACATTACATTAGTTTCAGGTGTACAACATAGTGATTCAACATTTATATACATGATAATTCTAGGTACCAGCTATCACCATACCAAGTTGTTACAATATTTTGACTATATTCCTTATGCTATACATTACATCCCGGTTACTTATTTATTTTACAATTGGAAGTGCGTGTCTATATATATATATATATATATTTTGTGTGAGGGCATCTCTCATATTTATTGATCAAATGGTTGTTGACAACAATAAAATTCTCTATAGGGGGGTCAATGCTCAATGCACAATCATTAATCCACCCCAAGCCTAATTTTCGTCAGTCTCCAATCTTTTGAAGCTTAACGAACAAGTTCTTACATGGAGTACAAATTCTTACATAGTGAATAAGTTACATGGTGAACATTACAGGGGCAGTCATCCCAGAAGCTTTCAGTTTTGCTCATGCATTATGAACTATAAACAGTCAGTTCAAATATGAATATTTGTTTGGTTTTTATACTTGATTTATATGTGGATACCACATTTCTCTTTTTATTATTATTATTTTTAATAAAATGCTGAAGTGGTAGGTAGATACAAGATAAGGTTAGAAAACATAGTTTAGTGTTGTAAGAGAGCAAACGTAGATGATCAGGTGTGTGCCTGTAGACTATGTGTTAATCCAAGCTAGACACAGGCAATAAAACATCCACGTATGCAGATTTCTCTCAGAACGGGGGGGGGGGGGTGAAGTTCTAAGCCTCACCTCTGTTGATCCCCATTTTCTCACCTGATGGCTCCCCTGGGACTGTGCCTGTCTTAGGTTGTTCCTCCCTTGAGGAATCTTACCCGTCTCTGGCTAACCAGTCATCTTCTGGGGCCATACAGGGAAATGTAAAGTTGATCAGTGAGAGAGAAGCCTTATTGTTTGAAAATGTTAGCTTTTTACTTCTTTGCATATTTATGCCCTGTGGCTTCTATGCCCAGTATTTGTCTTGAGGTGTCTTTACCCCTTGGAAGAATTATGATACTCAGTAAATTCGATATATGGCACGAATTCTATTTAAGGGTTGTAATTAGGAAGGAAGAAGAAAAGCTATAGAAGTAGCAGGCGGAAGAAAACCTGGGGAGATTGATTATTTCTTTGACATATCTTCTTGTAGAGTAACTTCAGCATGTATAGTTTTTAAACTACTAAGTAAATTGTGCACACACATTAACATAATAGGAGTACAGTTATGTAACCAAAGCATACCTGTAATTACCAGCCATCTCAAGTGAAACCAAGAAAACCAGTTAGGCACCTTAGGCATTTGTGACAACTTTTCTATGATATGGTGGATATTGTCCAACTGAACTTGAACAGTCTGAGAGAAATCAGACAAATTAAAACAACCCATTACTGGGGACTGTTCACATCCCATATGTTCTTTTAACAGTAAATAGTCTGTAGTTGTAAGATTTTGGAGTGCTACAATTTGCACTTCTCCTAATTCTTGGTTGAGTTCCAAACGTATAGATCCAGTCAAATTTGTTGTTTTACTGTATTCAAAGGCCAGCTTAGATATCTCCTTCTTCATTCCCATGGCAAGTCCAGGAATTGGTGGGATGAGTGCATCTACACCTGTAGCAGTGCGTGGATATTTGTTGGGGTTTTTTGATGATCATCTTCTGGCATGAGTCCTCCCGAGAGTGCTGATGTTGGAAGTTCTTTTTCATATCGTACCTTAGTTCATTTTCGGGGTAGCCAAATTAGGCTTTGATCCTCTGTATAAACACAAAGAGACACTTTGTCTACACTTTTATATGCCCTTTATATCATTGTGTAGAGCTCATTGGAGGTCACCACACAGGAACTGCTTTTTTTTTTCTTTTTTTTTTTTTAACATTAATCTACACTTACATGACGAATACTTTGTTTACTAGGCTCACCCCTATACCAGGTCCCCCCTATATACCATTTACAGTCACTGTCCATCACCGTAGCAAAATGTTGTAGAATCATTACTTGTCTTCTCTGTGTTGTACAGCCCTCCAATTTCTCCCTCCACCCTATGGATGCTAATCTTAATACCCCCCTTTTTCTCCCCCACCCTTATCCCTCCCTACCCACCCATCCTCCCCAGTCCCTTTCCCTTTGGTACCTGTTAGTCCATTCTTGAGTTCTGTGATTCTGCTGCTGTTTTGTTCCTTCAGTTTTTCCTTTGTTCTTATACTCCACAGATGAGTGAGATCATTTGGTATTTCTCTTTCTCCACTTGGCTTGTTTCACTGAGCATAATACCCTCCAGCTCCATCCATGCTGCTGCAAATGGTAGGATTTGCCCTTTTCTTATGGCTGAGTAGTATTCCATTGTGTATATGTAAAACTTCTTCTTTATCCATTCATCTATAGATGGACATTTAGGTTGCTTCCAATTCTTGGCTATTGTAAATAGTGATGCGATAAACATAGGGGTGCATTGGTCTTTCTCATACTTGATTGCTGCATTCTTAGGGTAAATTCCTAGGAGTGAAATTCCTGGGTCAAATGGTATGTCTGTTTTGAGCATTTTGATGTACTTCCATACTGCTTTCCACAATGGTTGAACTAATTTACATTCCCACCAGAAGTGTAGGAGGGCTCCCCTTTCTCCACAGCCTCGCCAACATTTGTTGTTGTTTGTCTTTTGGATGGCAGCCATCCTTACTGGTGTGAGGTGATACCTCATTGTAGTTTTAATTTGCATTTCTCTGATAATTAGCAATGTGGAGCATCTTTTCATGTGTCTGTTGACCATCTGTATTTCCTTTTTGGAGAACCGTCTGTTCAGTTCCACTGCCCATTTTTCAATTGGGTTATTTGTTTTTTGTTTGTTGAGGCGTGTGAGCTCTTTATATATTCTGGACGTCAAGCCTTTATCGGATGTGTCATTTTCAAATATATTCTCCCATACTGTAGGGTTCCTTTTTGTTCTATTGATGGTGTCTTTTGCTGTACAGAAGCTCTTCAGCTTAATATAGTCCCACTTGTTCATTTTTGCTGTTGTTTTCCTTGCCCGGGGAGATATGTTCAAGAAGAGGTCACTCATGTTTATGTCTAAGAGGATTTTGCCTATGTTTTCTTGCAAGAGTTTAATTGTTTCGTAACTTACATTCAGGTCTTTGATCCATTTTGAGTTTACTTTTGTATATGGGGTTAGACAATGGTCCAGCTTCATTCTCCTACATGTGGCTGTCCAGTTTTGCCATCACCATCTGTTGAAGAGACTGTCATTTCGCCATTGTATGTCCATGGCTCCTTTGTCAAATATTAATTGACCACATATGTCTGGGTTAATGTCTGGAATGTCTAGTCTGTTCCATTGGTCTGTGGCTCTGTTCTTGTGCCATTACAAAATTGTCTTGATTACTATGGCTTTATAATAGAGCTTGAAGTTGGGGAGAGAGATCCCCCCTACTTTATTCTTCTTTCTGAGGATTTCTTTTGCTATTCGGGGTCTTTGGTGGTTCCATGTGAATTTTTGAATTATTTGTTCAAGTTCATTGAAGAATGTTGCTGGTAGTTTCATAGGGATTGCATCAAATCTGTATATTGCTTTGGGTAGAATGGCCATTTTGACGATATTAATTCTTCCAAACCACGAGCATGGGATGCGTTTCCATCTGTTAGTGTCCCCTTTGATTTCTCTTAAGAGTGACTTGTAGTTTTCAGAGTATAAGTCTTTCACTTCTTTGGTTAAGTTTATTCCTAGGTATTTTATTTTTTTTGATGCAATTGTGAATGGAGTTGTTTTCCTGATTTCTCTTTCTGTTGGTTCATTGTTAGTGTGTAGGAAAGCCACAGATTTCTGTGTGTTGATTTTGTATCCTGCAACTTTGCTGTATTCCGATAACAGTTCTAGTAGTTTTGGGGTGGAGTCTTTATGGTGTTTATGTATAGTATCATGTCATCTGCAAATAGTGACAGTTTAACTTCTTCTTTACCAATCTGGATTCCTTGTATTTTTTTGTTTTGTTTTATTGCCATGGCTAGGACCTCCAGTACTATGTTAAATAACAGTGGGGAGAGTGGGCATCCCTGTCTAGTTCCCGATCTCAGAGGAAAAGCTTTCAGCTTCTCGCTGTTCAATATAATGTTGGCTGTGGGTTTTTCATAGATGGCCTTTATTATGTTGAGGTACTTGCCCTCTATTCCCATTTTGCTGAGAGTTTTTAACATGAATGGATGTTGACCTTTGTCTAATGCTTTTTCAGCATCTATGGAGATGATCATGTAGTTTTTGTCTTTCTTTTTGTTGATGTGGTGGATGATGTTGATGGACTTTCGAATGTTGTGCCATCCTTGCATCCCTGGGATGAATCCCACTTGGTCATGGGGTACAATTTTTTTGATGTATTTTTGAATTGGGTTTGCTAATATTTTGTTGAGTATTTTTGCATCTACGTTCATCAGGGATATTAGTCTGTAGTTTTCTTTTTTGTTGGGGTCTTTCCCTGGTTTTGGTATTAGGGTGATGTTAGCTTCATAGAATGAGTTTTGGAGTATCCCCTCCTCTTCTATTTCTTGGAAAACTTTAAGGAGAATGGGTATTATGTCTTCCCTGTATGTCTGATAAAAGTCCGAGGTAAATCCATCTGGCCCGGGTGTTTTGTTCTTGGTAGTTTTTTGATTACCGCTTCAATATCGTTGCTGGTAATTTGTCTGTTTAGATTTTCTGTTTCTTTCTGGGTCAGTCTTGAAAGGTTGTATTTTTCTATGAAGTTGTCAATTTCTCCTAGGTTTCTCAGCTTGTTAGCATATAGGTTTTCATAGTACTCTTTATTAATTCTTTGTACTTCTGTGGGGTCCATCGTGATTTTTCCTTTCTTGTTTCTGATACTATTGATTTATTGATTTCTGTTGACTCTCTTTTCTTCTTAATAAGTCTGGGTATAGGCTTATCTATTTTGTTTATTTTCTCGAAGAACAAGCTCTTGGTTTCATTGATTTTTGCTATTGTTTTATTCTTCTCAATTTTATTTATTTCTTCTCTGATCTTTATTATGTCCCTTCTTCTGCTGACTTTAGGTCTCATTTGTTCTTCTTTTACCAATTTCGATAATTGTGACATTAGACCATTCATTTGGGATTGCTCTTCCTTTTTTAAATATGCTTGGATTGCTATATACTTTCCTCTTAAGACTGCTTTTGCTGTGTCCCACAGAAGTTGCTGCTGAGTGTTGTTGTTGTCATTTGTTTCCATATATTGCTGGATCTCCATTTTGATTCGGTCATTGATCCATTGATTACTTAGGAGAATGTTGTTTAGCCTCCATGTGTTTGTGAGCCTTTTTGCTTTCTTTGTACAGTTTATTTCTAATTTTATGCTTTTGTGGTCTGAAAAGTTGGTTGGTAGGATTTCAATCTGTTGCAATTTACTGAAGCTCTTTTTGTGTCCTAGTATGTGGTCTATTCTGGAGAATGTTCCATGTGCACTTGAGAAGAATGTGTATCCTGTTGCTTTTGGATGTAGAGTTCTGTAGATGCCTATTCGGTCCATCTGTACTAATGTGTTGTTCAGTGCCTCTGTGTCCTTACTTATTTCCTGTCTGGTGGATTTGTCCTTTGGAATGAGTGGTGTGTTGAAGTCTCCTAGAATGAATGCTTTGCATTCTATTTCCTCCTTTAGTTCTATTAATATTTTTTTCAGGTATGTTGGTGCTCCTGTATTGGGTGCATATATATTTATAATGGTTATATCCTCTTGCTGGACTGAGCCCTTTATCATTATGTAATGTCCTTTTTTGTCCTTTGTTACTTTAATTTGAAGTCTGTTTTGTCTGATACCAGAATTGCCACACCTGCTTTCTTCTCTTTGTTGTTTGCATGAAATATCTTTTTCCATCCCTTGACTTTAAGTCTGTGCATGTCTTTGGGTTTGAGGTGAGTCTCTTGTAAGCAGCATATGGATGGATCTTGCTTTTGTATCCATTCTATTACTCTGTGTCTTTTGATTGGTGCATTCAGTCCATTTACATTTAGGGTGATTATTGAAAGGTATGAATTTATTGCCATTGCAGGCTTTATGTTTGTGGTTACCGAAGGTTCACGGTTAGCTTCTTTACTATCTTACTGTCTAACTTAACTCGCTTGTTGAGCTATTATAAACGCGGTCTGATGATTCTTTATTTCTCTCCCTTCTTATTCCTCCTCCTCCCTTCTTCATATGTTGGGTGTTTTGTTGTGTGCTCTTTTTAGGAGTGCTCCCATCTAGAGCAGTCCCTGTAAGATGCCCTGTAGAGGTGGTTTGTGGGAGGTAAATTCCCTCAATTTTTGTTTGTCTGTGAATTGTTTAATCCCTCCTTCATATTTAAATGATATTCGTGCTGGATACAGTAGTCTTGGTTCAAGGCCCTTCTGTTTCATTGCATTAAGTATATCATGCCATTCTCTTCTGGCCTGTAGGTTTTCTGTTGAGAAGTATGATGATAGCCTGATGGGTTTTCCTTTGTAGGTGTACTTTTTTTTCTCTCTGGCTGCCTTTAATATTTTTTCCTTGTCTTTGATCTTTGCCATTTTAATTATTATGTGTCTTGGTGTTGACCTCCTTGGATCCCTTGTCATGGGAGTTCTGTGTACCTCTGTGGTCTGAGAGGCCATTTCTTCCCCTAGTTTGGGGATGTTTTCGGCAATTATTTCTTCAAAGACATTTTCTATCCCTTTTTCTGTCTCTTCTACTTCTGCTATTCCGATGATGCGTATATTATTCCTTTTTGATTGGTCACTCAGCTCTCTTAAAATTCTTTCATTCCTGGAAATCCTTTTATCTCTCTCTGCATCAACTTCTCTGCATTCCTGTTCTCTGTTTTCTAGTCCATTAATGCTTTCTTGCATCATATCCATTCTGTTTTGAAGTCCTTCCAGAGCTTGTTTTATTTCTGTATTCTCCTTCCTTAGTTGCATATTTCTCTGCAAGTCCATTAGCATGGTTATGACTTTTGTTTTGAATTCTTTTTCAGGAAGACTTGTTAAATCTATCTCCCCAGGTTCCTTCTCAGGGGAAGATGTAGCAGATGCCGAAGCTGTCTGGGTTAGTCTTGTCTGTATCATATTTTTTTGCCTTTTCAAGCTGACAGGTGCTATTGACTGTCGGCTGGAAGGGCCAAACTATTCACTTGCTCCTGGCCTTTCTTTACTGGGACAACTGCGACCTCTAGTGGCTTGTGTTGGGTAATTGCGAGTAGGCTGGGTCTTTGTTTCTTGCTTGGCCAATATGGATGGATCTCCCTTTCTGTGGGCAGGGTTTGCCTTAGGCTGTTTCTCTGCTTTTGCAGCGCCCGGAGGGGTAATGGACCGGGGGTGGGGTGGGGGCTGTTTGGCTGTTTACCTCCATGAGGGGTCTCAGAGCTCTTGCCCAGGGGGTTAGTGCACCCGGTTTTCCCTGTAATTTCCTGCCACTGGGCTGTGACCTATGCTGTTTCCGTCCAGCTCTTAAATCCCTGTCCCTTTAAGACTTTCAAAAAGCCTCCGATTTTCTTTGTCACAGGGGCATCAGCTTCGGCACCCGCTCAGAGGTCTTGCTGCCCTATTTCATTAGTTACCAGCCCTCTATACGCATGCACTGTGCCTGCGCTCTGGTGCAGGTGGCTGGGGCTGTCTGTTTAGCAGTCCTGGGCTCCGTCTTCCTCCCACTCTCCCTACTCTTCTCCCGCCAGGAGCTGGGGGGAGGTGTGCTTGGGTCCCGCCATGCCGGGACTTGTATCTTACCCCTTTCACCAGGCGCTGGGTTCTCGCTGGTGTAGTTGTATTCTGTCTGTTGTCCTGTGTCTTCTGGTCTTTCTTTTAGGATTAGTTGTTTTTGTTGTATTTTCAAAAATATATATGTTTTTGGGAAGAGATTCCCACTGTCCTACTCACGCCGCCATGTTGGCTCCTTCTTCTCATATTATTAATAATCTCTCTAATTATTTGCTTATTTTTCTTGTGCAATTTTCATTCACCTCCACTCAACTGCAAACATCATGCAGGTGATCATTTCTGTATTATGAAACAACATGTTCCTATGGCCATATTTTCTCGTATGCATATATTGCTAGAAGTCAATAAATATATGTTAACAGAATGAATGAGTGGTCAGGTGCTTTACGTAGACTATTAAAGGAGAAAAATATTCCCACACTTATTAAAGTGGTAAGGCATACTTTATTCAGGTCTATTGTGATAGGTATAGGGACTACTGCAATGGAGTTTTACAGCAGGGGAGAAATATTGGGCTCAACTCTGAATATGGTACAAACAAGTGGGTATTTATAGTCATGGAGCAGGAGATCGAGGTGTTGGCAGGTTCTGGCTAGAGAGACTTGAGAAGATTCTTGCTAAAATTAGGCTTTTGAGGATGTGCCTAATGATATGACCTAGTAAAGAAAAGGTCTCAGAGGAGCCTATCCAGAGTTTGGTTAAGGAGAATGACTTTGTCATTCACTCTTAAAGTTCAAGGCAAGAAGAGATATTCTTCCTTTGAATAACAAAAGATCAGTTTCTCGTTTGGTCACCTTTTGTTCCTTAATGAATTGCAGAATCATCTCTTAAGACTTGGTAGTAGAAAATATTTGCTGGATAGTGCAGTCAGGCATTTAATGGTACAAATTTCTTTGCAAACAGAAACAAAAATTAATGGCTAGAAATCCAGTTTCTGAACCCAGAGAGTATCCAGTCAAGATTTCTAGATGTTAAACTTGAAATATCTTTAGATGGTAGAATGAGGACAAAAGTGGCAATCCTATAAATTTCCCAATTTGAAGTTTGACTGTCTTTACTGAGTACATCTAGTGTTTCAGTGAAATCTCTGAGTAACCCACAAAAAATAATGCATGATGATTATCCATTATGATTTGTTGTGGTAATTTATTTGAAGTTTGTATAAAGTCATCCAACTTCAGCTTACAGGGCTTGGGGAAAAGGACCATTTTACTTCTCAGTGATGGTGAAGTCAGGAGGATGGCTGAAAAATGGAAACATTAGTTATAAGAGTTGTAGTCAAATATTGGAGAAAACTAGTAGAGTTGAGCAGGATCCAGTCCGGTTTATAAGTAGATAACAAAGAAGAAAGTAAAATGGAGTTTACCAAGAGATAAAAAATAGGTCAAAGACAATGAACAGGATTATAATCTAATACCCACAACTGTATTTTACTTAAGCAAATTAAGTTGCATTGGTAAAATGCTTCTAACCAATATTTGTAGAAGATACTTTTAAGATTTTCTTTTGAATTGGTGTGTAATCTTATGGAGGCTGTAAACTAAATTTTAGATGAGTGACTGAATAGACATCTACCAGCTGTCTGTATGAGTCCAATGTTCATCTGAATGAATAACATATCCAGTCTATCTACAATTAGCTTATTTTTTTCTGTTTAACCCAGGTAGTTGCTCTCAGAGATGCCGGAGTCCTTGAGAGCCCCTGATGGAAGTCAGGGAGACTTAAGTTCAAATGGCTATAGGCAGTCAAGGGATTGAAGTGAGAAGGGAAAGTCTGGCAGGGTTGGGCACAGGGATGGAGGTTGTAAACATTTGAAAGAGAGACATATCAAAGGAAACAGGGAAGCTGATTGGAAGATTGAAGTCAGTAAATTGAGGAAAAAGGAGCAGAAGCAATGAGAAGGAAGAAGTCTTAGAGAAGCCAGTTTGGGAAAACCTTGACTTTCTTAAAGACGTCTTTGAAGTTCCAAAATATCCTTAGTAAGTAAATTCATGCCAACAAACTAAGTGGACAAAGTTGGTGAAGCACATAGTCAAGGGTTGAGAAAAGGGATTTCAGTCAACTGAAAAGTTCCCAAAATAGAGATAACAGAGAGTTCTCACAAAAAGCCAGGAAAAAATCCAGCCAAGGAGTAGGGGAGTATATCCTCATTTAAAAGAAAAAACAAAAAGTCAGGGAGTTAGAAAGTCAATTCCCACTCAAGAGAAAGGGGAAGGAAGAAGTCTTTAGTCCAGAGAGTTGTCCTCACTTGAGGTAAAGATTCAGGAAGAAAGATTTTCATCCTAACAAGTCAGGGACAAATTCCCACTAGGGAAAAAGAGCCAGAAAGAAAGACTTTCAGGCCAGCTAATCCATTTCAAACAAAGAAGCCTGGACTCTAACCCAGTTTCAGAGAGTATACTCAGAATCTTTTTTTCTTTTTAATTTTATTTTGATATCATTAATATATAATTCCTTGAACAACATTACGGTTACTAGACTCCCCTTTTATCAAGTCCCCCCTACAAACCCCATTACAGTCACTGTCCATCAGCATAGTAAGATGCTATAGAATCATTACTTGTCTTCTATGTACATACTGCCTTTCCCGTGACCCCCACCAACATTATGTGTGCTAATCATAATGCCCAGTTTTCCCCCTTATCCCTTCCTTCCCACCCATCCTCCCCAGTCCCTTTCCGTTTGGTAACTGTTAGTCCATTCTTGGGTTCTGTGAGTCAGCTGATTTTTGTTCCTCATTTTCTTTGTTGTTATACTCCACTCAGAATCTTTTTTTGTTGTTGTTATCATTAATATACAATTGCAAGAAGAACATTTTGTTTACTAGGGACCCCCCTTCACCAAGTCCCCCCCACAAACCCCATTAGAGCCACTGTCCATCAGCATAGTAAGATGTAGAATCACTACTTGTCTTCTCTGTGTTGCACAGCCCTCCCCATGGCCCCCCACATTATACATGCTAATTGTAATACCCCGTTTCTTTTTCCCCACCATTATCCCTCCCTTCCCTCCCATCCTCCCCAGACCCTTTCCCTTTGGTAACTGTAAGTCCATTCTTGGGTTCTGTGATTCTGCTGCTGTTTTGTTCCTTCAGTTATTCTTTGTTCTTATACTCCACATATGAGTGAAATCATTTGGTATTTGTCTTTCTCTGCTTGGCTTACTTCACTGAGCATAATGTCCTCTAGTTCCATCCATGATGTTGCAAATGGTAGGATTTGTTTTCTTCTTATGGCTGAATAATATTCCATTGTGCATATGTACCACATCTTCTTTATCCATTCATCTACTGATGGACACTTAGGTTGCTTCCATTTCTTGGCTATTGTAAATAGTGCTGTGATAAACATAGCGGTGCATCTTTCTTTTTCAAACTGGGCTGCTGCACTCTTAGGGTAAATTCCTAAAAGTGGAATTCCTGGGTCAAATGGTATTTCTATTTTGAGCTTCTTGAGGGACTTCCATACTGCTTTCCATAGTGGTTGAACTAATTCACATTCCCACCAGCAGTGTAGGAGGATTCCCCTTTCTTCACAACCTTGCCAACATTTGTTTTTGTTCGTCTTTTGGATGGTAGCCATCCTTACTGGTGTGAGGTGATAACTCATAGTGGTTTTAATTTGTATTTCTCTCATAAATAGTGATGTGAAGAATCTTTTCATGTGTCTATTGGCCATCTAAATTTCTTCTCTGGAGAACTGTCTGTTCAGCTGCTCTGTCCATTTTTTAATTGGATCATTTGCTTTTTGTTTGTTGAGGTGTGTGAGCTCTTTATATATTTCAGATGTCAACCCTTTATCGGATCTGTCATTTATGAATATATTCTCCCATACTGTAGGGTAACCTTTTGTTCTATTGATGGTGTCCTTTGCTGTACAGAAGCTTTTCAGCTTGATGTAGTCACACCTGTTCATTTTTGCTTTTGTTTCCCTTGCGGGGGGGGATATGTTCATGAAGAAATCGCTCGTTTGTGTCCAAGAGATTTTTGCCTATGTTTTTTTCTAAGAGTTTTATGGTTTCATGACTTACATTCAAGTCTTTGATCCATTTCGAATTTACTTTTGTGTATGGGGTTAGACAGTGATCTAGTTTCATTCTCTTACATGTAGTTGTCCAGTTTTGTCAGCACCATTTGTTGAAGAGACTGTCATTTCCCCATTGTATGTCCATGACTCCTTTATCGTACATTAATTGACCATACATGTTTGGGTTAATGTCTGGAGTCTCTATTCTGTTCCACTGGTCTGTAGCTCTGTTCTTGTGCCAGTTCCAAATTGTCTTGATTATTGTGGCTTTGTAGTAGAGCTTGAAATTAGGGAGTGAGATCCACCCCCACTTTATTCTTCCTTCTCAGGATTGCTTTGGCTATTCAGGGTCTTTGGTGTTTCCATATGAATTTTTGAACTATTTGTTCCAGTTCGTTGAAGAATGCTGTTAGTAATTTGACAGGGATTGCATCAAATCTGTATATTGCTATGGGAAGGATGGCCATATTGCTATGGGAAGGATGGCCATTTTGATGATATTAATTCTTCCTAGCCAAGAGCATGGGATGAGTTTCCATTTGTTAGTGTCCTCTTTAATTTCTCTTAAGGGTGTCTTATAGTTTTCAGGGTATAGGTCTTTCACTTCCTTGGTTAGGTTTCTTCCTAGGTATTTTATTCTTTTTGATGCAATTGTGAATGGAATTGTTTTCCTGATTTCTCTTTCTGTTGGTTCATTGTTAGTGTATAGGATAGCCACAGATTTCTGTGTGTTAATTTTGTATCCTGCAACTTTGCTGTATTCTGATATCAGTTCTAGTAGTTTTAGAGTGGAGTCTTTATGGTTTTTTATGTACAATATCATGTCATTTGCAAACAGTGACAGTTTAACTTCTTTACCAATCTGGATTCCTTGTAATTCTTTGTTTTGTCTAATTGCCATGGCTAGGACCTCCAGTACTATTTTAAATAACAGTGGGGAGAGTGGGCGTCCCTGTCTTGTTCCTGATCTCAGAGGAAAAGCTTTCAACTTCTAGCTCTTCAGTACGGTGTTAGATGTGTGTTTGTCATATACGGCCTTTATTATGTTGTGGTGCTTGCCCTCTATACACATTTTGTTGAGAGCTTTTATCATGAATGGATGTTGAAATCTGTCAAATGCTTTTTCAGCATCTATGGAAATGATCATGTGTTTTTTGTCCTTCTTTTTGTTTATGTGGTGGATGATGTTGATGGATTTTCAAATGTTGTACCATCCTTGCATTCCTGGGATGAATCCCACTTGATCATGGTGTATGATCCTTTTGATGTATTTTTGATTCCGTTTGCTTATATTTTATTGAGTATTTTTGCATCTATGTTCATCAGGGATATTGGTCTGTAATTTTCTCTTTTGGTGGGGTCTTTGTCTGGTTTGGGTATTAGGTTATGTTGGCTTCATAGAATGAGTTTGGGAGTATTCCCTCTTCTTCTATTTTCTGGAAAACTTTAAGGAGAATGGGTATTATGTCTTCTCTGTATGTCTGATAAAATTCCGAGGTAAATCTCTCAGGCCCAGGTGTTTTGTTCTTAGGTTGTTTTTTGATTACTGCTTCAATTTCTTTGATTGCAATTGGTTTGTTTAAATTTTGTGTTTCTACCTTGGTCAGTCTTGGTAGGTTGTATTTGTCTAGGAAGTTGTCCATTTATTCTAGGTTTTCCAACTTGTTAGCATATAGGCTTTCATAGTATTCTCTAATAATTCTCTGTGTTTCTGTGGGGTCTGTCATTATTTTTCCTTTCTTGTTTCTGATTCTGTTGAAGTGTGTTGATTCTCTTTTTCTCTTAACAAGTTTGGCTAGAGGCTTCTCTACTTTGTTTATTTTCTCAAAGAACTAGCTCTTGGTTTCATTGATTTTTACTATTTTTTTGTTCTTCTCAAATTTATTTATTTCTTCTCTGATCTTTATTATGTCCCTCCTTCTGCTGACTTTAGGCCTCATTTGTTCTTCTTTTTCCAATTTCGATAGTTGTGATGTTAGTCTATTCATTTGGGATTGTTCTTCCTTCTTTAAGTATGCCTGGATTGCTATATACTTTCCTCTTAAGACTGCTTTTGCAGCGTCCCACAGAAGTTGGGGCTTTGTGTTGTTGTTGTCATTTGTTTCTATATATTGCTTGATCTCTATTTTAATTTGGTCATTGGACCATTTATTATTTAGGAGCATGTTGTTAAGCCTCCATGTGTTTGTGGGCCTTTTTGCTTTCTTTGTACAATTTAGTTCTAGTTTTATACCTCTGTGTCTGAGAAATTGGTTGGTAGACCTTCAATCTATTTCAATTTACTGAGGCTCTTTTTGTAGCCTAGTATATGGTCTATTCTGGAGAAAGTTCCATGTGCTCTTGAGAAGAATGTGTGTCCTGTTGCTTTTGGATATAGAGTTCAATAGATGTCTTTTAGGTCCATCTGTTCTAGTGTGTTGTTCAGTGCCTCTGTGTCCTTACTTATTTTCTGTCTGGTGGATCTATCCTTTGGAGTGAGTGGCGTGTTGAAGTCTCTTAAAATGAATGCATTGCATTCTTTTTCCCCCTTTAGTTATGTTAGTATTTTTTTCACATATGCTGGTGCTCATGCAATGTGTGCATATATAATTATAATGGTTATATCCTCTTGCTGGACTGAGCCCTTTATCATTATGTAATATCTTTTTTTATGTCTTGTTACCTTCTTTGTTTTGAAGTCTATTTTGTCTGATACAAGTACTTCAACACCTGCTTTTTTCTCCCTGTTATTTGCATGAAATATCTTTTCCATCCCTTGACTTCTGGTCTGTGCATGTCTTTGCGTTTGAGTTTAGTCTCTTGTAAGCAGCATATACATGTTTCTTGCTTTTTTATCCATTCTATTACTCTGTGTCTTTTGATTGGTGCATTCATTCCATTTACATTTAGGGTGGTTATTGAAAGATATATACTTATTGCCATTGCAGGCTTTAGATTCATGGTTACCAAAGGTTCAAGATTAGCTTCTTTAGTATCTTACTGTCTAACTTAACTCACTTACTGAGCTTTTATAAACACTGTCTGATGATTCTTTATTTCTCTCCCTTCTTATTCCTCCTCCTCCATTCTTTATATGTTGGTTGTTTTATTCTGTGCTCTTTTGGTTTCCTTTAATTGCTTTTGTGTGTAGTTGATTTTATTTTTTGCCTTTAGTTAGTATTTTGTTCGTCTTCTTTCTTTGCTCTTATTTTATTTTCTCTGGTGACATCTGTTTAGTCTTAGGTGTGCTCCCATCTAGAACAGTCCCCCTAAAGTACCCTGTAGAGGTGGTTTGTGGGAGGTAAATTCCCTCAACTTCTGCTTGTCTGGGAATTGTTTAATCTCTCCTTCATATTTAAATGATAATCATGCTGGATACAGTATTCTTGGTTCAAGGCCCTTCTGTTTCATTGCATTAAATACATCATGCCATTCTCTTCTGGCCTGTAAGGTTTCTGTTGAGAAGTCTGATGATAGCCTGATGCATTTTCCTTTGTAGGTGAAATTTTTCCTCTCTCTAGCTGCCTTTAAAACTCTGTCCTTGCCCTTGATCTTTGCCATTTTAATTATTATGTGTCTTGGTGTTGTCCTCCTTGGATCCCTTCTGTTGGGAGTTTTGTGTACTTCCGTGGTCTGATTGATTATTTCCTCCCCCAGTTTGGGGAAGTTTTTACCCATTATTTCTTCTAAGACACTTTCTATCCCTTTTTCTCTCTCTTCTTCTTCTGTTACCCCTATAATGCAGATATTGTTCCTTTTGGACTGCTCACACAGTTCTCTTAATGTTGTTTCATTCCTTGAGATCCTTTTATCTCTCTTTGCATCATATTCTATGCATTCCTGTTCTCTGGTTTCTATTTCATCAATGGCCTCTTGCATCTTATCAATGCTGCTTAGAAATCCTTCCAGAGATTGTTTCATTTCTGTAATCTTCCTCTGGACATCATCCTTTAGCTCTTGCCTAATTCTCTGCAGCTCTGTCCACATGGTTATGACCTTTATTTTGAATTCTTTTTCAGGAAGATTGGTTAGGTCTATCTCCTTCTCAGGGGTTGTATCTGTTAGTCTTGTCTGGATCAAATTCTTCTGCCTTCTCATGGCGATAGAGGTAGCTGTGGGGAGCTGTTGCATGTGCTGGCTGGGAGAACGTCCCTTCTTCCTAGTTGTGGCCTTCCTCTCCTGGGAGAACAGCAACTCCTAGTGGCTTGTGCTGGGCAGCTGTGTGCAGATGGGGTGTCTGGTTCTTGCGCAGCTGCTGTGGAAGAAGCTCTGCCTGCTTACTGTTGGCATGGCCACTGCCGCTATGGCAGAGTTGCACCAGAGAGGGAACAGGCAGGAGGCTGTTTATCACTATGAGGGGCTTCCGAGCAGTGCTGCTGCCCACGGGGTTGGAACGCCCAGAGTTCCCTAGATTCCCAGTTACTGGGCTGATTGCGCCAGGTTACTTCTGTCCAGCTGTGAGTCCCCTGTCCCTTTAAGATTTTCAAAGGGCACTAGCTTTTCTTTTGTCCCAGGGACGCCAGCTGTGGGGACCTGCTCACAGGTCTTACTGTCCTGTTTCCCTAGTATCCAGCACATCACGTGCTTTGTGTCTGCGCTCCCAGTGCAGATGGCTACGGCTGGGTATTTAGCAGTCCTGGGCTCCCTCTCCGTCCCCGCTCCGACTCCTCTCCTCCCACCAGGAGCTGGGGTGAGGGGCGCTCATGTCCCACTGGGACGCGGCTTTTATCTTATCCCCTTCACGAAGCGCTGGGTTCTCGCAGGTGTAGATGTAGTCTGGCTGTTGTCCTGTGTCTTCTGGTCTCTCTTTTAGGAATAGTTGTATTTGTTGTATTTTCAAAAATATATATGGTTTTGGGAGGAGATTTCTGCTGCTCTACTCATGCTGCCATCTTCCACTCAGAATCTTCAGAATGAAAATCTGTCTGTCCTGTGCTTCAGTAGACTGACATCCAGCACATTTGATAACTCAACATTTGAATTTACCAATGGATTACAGTCAGTCAGTCAGTCAGGAGTAAAAACAAAGGTTTCGAAGGTGCACACTTGGGATCCTGTGTGAGAAGTCCAGGAGTCCAATAATGAATCTGATCCTATCTGATTTATGGCACCATAACTGTTAAGGAAAATACATTATGGCACTTGTTAAAGTAATAACACAGAGTGTTCGGGACTATCACAATAGGTATAGAGACTGTTAACAAAGAGGTTTTGCAGTAGGGGAGATATACTGATCTCAACTCCAAATGCATCATGGACAAAGGAGATTTGTAACCAGGTTGGGAGGGAAGGCAGCAAATGGAAAACTATGAGGGTAGAATAATTCTTGCTAAACTTACCTAACAGGATTCCTGTTGAAGGCAGGACAAGGTGGTAGATATTGAGGGTGAAAAATTCTGGCTAAACTGGCTTGACAAGATGCTTGCTAAAATTGGGTTCTTGTCCAAGCACACATCCAAGGATGGCCTAGTTGAAAGGGGTTCAGAGGAATCTGTTTAGAATTTGGTCAAGAAGAGAGTATTTTCAAGGACTACCATGTTTTTCAATGAGAACTTTGAGATATGGAAGTACTTAACACTCACCTATCACTTCAATTTATGAAGGGAAGAGAATGGAAAATATTTTCCGCTAACACAATAGTCTTGATTTTAGGAATTATTAGCTCTTCCTCATTGGGTTTCACTTTTAATTTGGATGTAGGAATGTCATTAGTTAGCATCAACCCATCAGACTTAGGCCTGAGCTTTAACTGTATCTTAGGAATTTCTGACAATGTGGTGCAATGGTAATTACATGTGGCTTTACTTAATTGTTTTCATGTTCCCTAGGGATGGTCCCATTGTACTGAGAAAAAGAGGCACATAACAGTATGTTGCCCTTTGGATCTACCTTCTCAAAGATAACTTTCTTAATAAATGTTGTTTAAACAATTACTGTGTGGCCAGTCTTGTACTAACTATAATGTCTTATGGCTAATTAAAATTTTAATGGACACATTCTAGGTAGAAAAAGATAGAACTGAGCTAATTATTGATTTCAGGGGAAGAATAAAACTCAGAACTTACTATCAACATTGTTGAAGGTTTCAGTTAGTTCAAAACAAATTAAAATGGATTTAAATAAAAAATCTTGGATTGTATATGGAAATTCTTCATTATAAATATACCTGAACCACAGCTCTGTAAACCAGGAAAAAATCATTTCTATAGTTTCATTTCAGGGGTCAGCTCAAATAACAGTTTAATATAGCAATGTTTTTAGAGAGTAATTGTCAAAAGTCACTATAGATTTGTAGTCATGCGGTTACTATAGTTTTGTAGTTATGCAGTTTATTTAGCAAAAGTTTGTTTTAAAATTTGTATTGACTTAGCTCATGAAGATACAGCTGTCTCATATACTAACAATAAGCACCATCTTTAATTGTTAACAAGCAGGCAACTTTGAAGATCAATTTAACATATAGATAAATACAATGTGCAAGATACTATACTTAACATTTTTGAAAATTTTCAAGCAGCCATAATTGTTAGGTATAATAATTTTAAGGAGGTACACATTTTGGTTAAGTGCATATAGTAATGAGTTATATTATTAGGCTTTGTCACAAATGTAATTCATTCATCAAGTAAATGTTCTGAGGATTTGTTTTCTAATTTTTTGAGTATTAAGGTTGATGTAGTATAGACTCCTTCCATACCTCACATTTGTATGTCTCTATGATCCTAACTTAAAGTATTCTTATTTCCATTCAGGTGGGAATATTTGTTGCTTAAGCCATTGATTTGAAATAAACTATTTCCAAGCAAATTATAGAAAAGGAGGAGGAATTGCTCTACTGATAGAATTCCTTAATGAAATATATTAAATAGTCTCTGGGACTATTTCAGTTGGCACTCCTCTTTTAGAAGCTTTTAATCTTTGAACTTAATTAATGAAGACATTTGCATTCAAAGTGACTGTTTTTCCAAGTATTGTCAGAGGAGCACCTGCCTCAGAGTCTTCCAAGTTGTCTTATAAAAAACAGTGTTCCATCTCTGATTTATTCAATCAGCATCTCTGAATGAATAGCTTAAATGAATACTCCAAATGATCTTACATGCTATAGTTTTTTTTAATAACTATCCAAATTTCATAAGGCTAATGTATTCTCATATCTGCCTTCTTAGGGATTTCTGTATCAATAATTCCCAGGTGCCTCTAAAGTACTGATAATGGCAAAATTCTAGCATTTAACTTAATATTTGACAGCATAAAAATACAGCCAAGATAAATATAAACATTTTAATAGTTTCACAGTTCCTAGTAAACTTCTTAGTTACTAGTTTAATGAATAAACAGTGCTGTGAAGACCCTCAATACCAAAAAATCTATGCTATTCCCCACCTTAAGGGCTCTAGAACTTAACACAAAACATGACCTTGATAAAATACTCAATTTTTTTTTCACAGAAAGTGGCATAACAATAAACCACGTAATGAAAATTTAGCTTTGCCATTGATTAACCTGGAGAACTTGGGCAATTTCCATAATTTCTCTGTCTGATAATGATGCTGGAAACCAAAGTCTATTCCAGCCCTAGCATTTTCTGATCTTAAATATATGTTATTAACATTGCCCCTAAGATATTGTTGAATATTCTTGAGATATTGAGGCCATCCTCAACTTCTATGAAATTACAGAACATTTTAAAACATAGTTTTAAATCTTTTTATTTATATCCAAATATAATTAAATAAAGAATACAACGACTAATATTCAGTACTATTTATTAAAAAATCTATGTGTTTAAGTTGTGTTAAGTTTCAAGGTAACTAGTATTGCCTAAAGACATCTAACTCAATACTAGAGATAAAGAGACATGGTTCAAAGGAGAAAGTGTAAGAGACATTCTTGAGCCACTTAAAGTTTAGTATTTTTTGTATTCTATCTTATTCTATATGAGTATATTAGAAAATAGTGCCATGTTTATTATTTAAAAATCATGAATAGCACATTAAACCACACTGCCTACACGTCTCCCTGAAAAAATTTCTATTATAATAGCTAACAACTATTGATCACTTATGATGCCTCAGTATTCTAAACAGTTTATATACAGCAACCCAATAAAATATGTCCCATTGTTTTCACAAAATTGACAGTTAAGGAAACTAAAGTCAAGGAATTTTACACAACAATCAAGTGGTGGACATGAGACTTGAATGCAACATTCTGAATCTAGAGTCTATACCATTTTTTAGAGAAAAAGTATGGGATTTTTTTTGTATTTCATTTTTATATTGTATTATTGACATACAAAATCTTACTAGTTTCAGGTATACATCATAGTGATTTGATACACTTATACATTAGTAAATGCTCACCACAATGTTGTTACCATTTGTCAGCATACAAATTTATTACAATATTATTGACTATATTCCCTATGCTGCACATTACATTCTATGACTTATTTATTTGATAACTGGAAGTTTTTACCTGTATACTCATTTAGTGCACTTTCCTTTTGCCCCTAGAAAATATGCCTTTGCCAGTCAATAATAAATATGAGACTTTAGTTGCTCATAGGAATATCAGCATCTTGTATTAGTAAAGTATGTACAATATCTTATATATGATTGTATATACATGCTAAATTTCTGGACTTACATTTTTCAAGTCCTTCTATAGGAAAGAATAGGTAGGTAAATTGATTGAAAGCTACATTCGATAGTGATGTATCTATCTAGATGGATGGGTAGATGAAAGACAAATGGGTAAATGTAAATAGCAGTTTTAACATGTTCATTGTTTTCTGATTGGATATCAAAGGATTATGTTTTATGCTAATATTTTCTCTAGCTTGCTGAGATGCTAATCAAGAGAGGGTCACTTTGAAAAAGTGCTCATATCCAATACAATTGGTTGGAAAGGAATATTTTTAAGTATTGTTAGTTTGTAACTCCTGGGGAAAATATGTTCCCAGCCCAAGTCAAATAAATCTTTGAAGCTGAAATCAGTCAAAGGGAGAAAAAAAGTGGGAGAAACCCATTTATTGCTTACAAGTGGTCATCTACTCACATTTGTCTCTCATGACCAGGCTGCAAGAGGCCCCACCCAACCCCTCTGGTCCAGGTGCACACTCACTCTCCACAGCCCTTGTAATCATCTATTGATATGGAGCTGCAATACTTCTCTCCACCAGCTGGAAACACCTATTGATATGGAGATGCACTAAGGCCAGAAGAGAGATACTGGAAATATTGCAATTTTACCCACAGCCCACACCTCCAGAAATCTTGCCTCAGTCTACTCACTCCCCATCATCTACAATGGCCCCTGTGCAAGAAAACTGGACTCAAGCTGGAGGGCCCAGCTAGGTTCAAAGTCCTATGTAAATTGTCCATAGCTTACCCATTCCAGAGGAGGCCAGTAGCTGAACTGGTAGGGAATTCAGTGCATTCATCACTAGGCAGTTGCAACCAAGGGGTGGGTCCAGGTCATAGTGACTGTGAAAGAAAATAAATTTAAGGGTGAAAAGATACAAGTTTTAGTGACACCAGCAGAGGCAAATCTTGTCCATCAGGTAGGATGCATGCAAAAGAGTGGTCCTGTGATAGGACAGTGGCAGGAATGGGATCTTGTCTTGGTCTAGTATACCAGACCTTCACTCCCCTCCCTGTGGGAGTTACAGACGGGTCAATATATAGGGCTATTGGAGGTACATTCACTGACCATAAAGATAGAACAAAACTTCTCTGTAAGATGCTTTTACCTCCCAGATGTTTTGGGGACCCTACTGTGATCTTTAATGGACATTCTGCTGTTACTCCAGAAACACACAGGAAGCCAGCTTCCAGGCCCTTTCCCCAAGGTGCCAGAGGGCCAGCCATCACTGGTCCAACTGTTGGATTCTCCAGGGCCACATCCACTCAACAGAGTCTCCAGGGTTTAACACACTTGGGGCTGGCAGCAGGATGTTGCTCTGCTGGCCATGTCCTGGCTTCAATAATTCCTCTTTGGTTGGCACATACAATTGTATAGGAGAGGCAGCAATGTGTGTTAGCATGTCCACCAGGCTCAAGACTCCATTTCAGGGCTCATCTAAATGCCGTAGCACTGTCCCTAAGTGAACTGACCAGCCCTGTAGACTATTGGTGTCTAACTTCAGGCCAGATTTCAACAAACTGTTGTACCTTTCTGTCATGCTTGCCCCAGTAGGGTTATATGGTACATGAAACTTCCACTTTATTCCTAATTTCTGCACCCATTCTGGTAATGCATGTCTAGTAAAGTGGGTGCCTTGATCACTCTCAATTACCTGAGGTTGGCCATAGGCTGCAAAGAGATGCTCTAGGCCCCTTTTAGTGGTTTTCTGATGTGCACAACATGCAGGAAAAGCAACCATCAGTCCAGTAGCTGTGTCCACACAAGTTATGGCATACGCATACTGTTCTGATATGGGAAAAGGCCCAATATATTCTTTCATCCCCTTTAATATTGTCAAATGGTGCTGCAGAACTCTGTGGAAGTCCCTCCTAGAGCACACAAGGCACTCGTTCTGTGCTCTGCTTCTGACTTATCCAAAGGTCAAAGCCAAGCCCCGCTGCTGGGCTACAGCCCACATTGTCATTTGCCCCACATGCAAAAAATGCTGATGTAGCCATTGGGCTACATCAGAGGCCAGTTTTCCTTCTAGCCAGCACTCCTGGGCCAATGTGTCTGCTTCATCATTCCCTGGGGATGCCAAAGGCCCATGGTCAGTCACATGATATATGGTCTTATTCTGACCAGAGGCCCATAGGTGTTGCCACAACTCTTGCCCCCAAAGAGGCGGTGACCAACCATCTGGTTGGCATGGTACCATGTTGGTAGCCACAGGGTCAAGCCCTGATAGACAGCCCAGCTGTCAGTGCAGACACTATGGGGGAAGGGTCCTGGGTGATCACAAGCCATACTGCCCAAAACTCACCCATTAGCTGCTCTTCCCCTCTCTATCCTATGGCCATATTTTTTCAGTCTTAGGATAGAAATACACAGCCCTCCACTTTGGGGGCCTCCCATGTCTGGAGTTGTTAGTATACCAAGCATCTTCAGGTACAGGGGCAGGTACTGGAAAAGATAAGGCTCAAAAAAGATACTAATGGCTCAAAAACAAGTTCTTCCTGCTTTCCAGTGGTATGTATCATTGGCTTCAATAAGCATTGGAGTTCTCCACTAAAGGGGCTGGGGGAAGAGGTGCTATGCTGCTATAAATATAGCCAGTGTAAACATCTGTGCCACATCACACCATGCCCCATGGGGCCAGTCCCCCAGCCACCCTGTGATGGGATAAGTGGTTATTACCTTGGTCAGAGCTGTTCATATGATGGGTTCTGTAGCCAGCAAGGCACGGTACAAAGCAGCCAGTTGCTTCTCTATCAAGGTGCACTGGACCTTTGCTCAATTCCACAGTTGTGACAATATCCAATAGATTGACAGGTCCGTACAAGCCACTGCCAAAGTCCCTATCCATAACCATCTTCAGTTACATGAACATTGGTTCACAGGGCCTTGATGAATCCATTATACTCAAGGCTTATAAGGCCTTGATTTATCACTTGGCAGCAATAAAAGCAACTTTACATTTTATCCCAGTCACACCTGATGCCCTTTCATACCAAACAGTATAAGTTCTTCAGAATTTGTGCCAAGTGCGGGATAAACATTCTCCAGTAGCCCAAGAGACCCAATAACTCTTGTAAGACTGCCACAGTGGTAAGGTAGGGTAAGCCTGGACCTTGTCTATGACTGCTTCAGCGATAACTTTAAATTTACCCTGTAGAATTTAACCCTCAAGAATTTAACTGAAAACCAGGTCACTGAACCTTGGCACTGTTTACAGCCCATCATTTTTCCTATAGATGTTGCAGCAGTCTAGGAACTGCCCCTTCTAAATCTGCAAGAGAATCAAATGTAAGCATAATATCATCAATGTAGTGATACAGCTACATCATTTCTGTTTTCTTACATGTGGCCAAGTCCTGGGCTACAAGTGTGCAACAAATGTTGGGACTGTGGAGGTATCCCTGTGGAAGGACAGTGAATGTCCACTGCCAGCCTTCCCACATGAAGGCAGTTCATTTCTCAAATTCCTGAGTTTCCTGTACTATGTCAATAGAGAAGAAAGCATTAGCAAGATCTACAACATAATGATATGTCCCTAGTTCATGACTGAGGGTGTCTGTGAGGCCTGCTGTAGAGGGGACAGCAGCAAGCAAAGGGGGTGTGAATTTGTTCATTTCTCTGAAATTCATGGTCATATGCCAGGAGCCGTCTGGCTTTTACACTGGTGGTGCCAAGGAATTGAAAAGACTATGAATGGGCTTCATGATACCCACCTTCCCCAGCTCTTGTAGAGTTTCTCCAATTTCCTTGTGTTCCCCAGGTAACTTATATTTTTAGTATTTGTCACCCACCAAAGTGCAAGGAGAGCTACAGGTGGCTTAGCATGTCCCCTCCCAACTGCCTTTTCCACATGTACCCTCAGTATGAACTCACCTGCAGTGATTTGTAACCACAGACCCTGCAGGAATCCACCCAAAAAATGTATTCTGAGATGGGGGAAATATACACGGTATACTCCTTTGAGGGTAAATGCCCTATCCCAAATGGATTTTGGCTTTCTTCACTCTAATGTCTTACCCCATAGCCATCTAACACAGCAGGGTCCCTAGGAAATCACTCAGGGTTGCCATAAATCAGAGAACATTCAGCTCCTGTGTCCACCAGCCCCAGGACAAACTGTACATTCAAGGGGGACCAATGAATTGCTAATTCTGTGAGGCTACTGGTCCCCACCACATCCCTCAAGGTGGGGACCTTGACCCCCCCTTCAGTCAAACTGTGATGCCCAGTAATCCTCCTATGGGGGTGAGGGCCCTGGCAGAACATGAGTACTGCCCCCAAGAGTCTTGCTGGGCCACAGGCCAAACATTGGGCTTTGCTACGGCTTCTGTGTTCTGGACCTCAGTGGCTGTAACTTCTGCTCTGGCTTTAATTGGTGCCACAGTTCTAACAAGATCCTACTGGGCTGCCCATCAGGTTTTTCTTTCACTACCCTGGCTTTTATCAAATCAACCCACAGCTGGGTCCTTGAGACCTCATGGGCCCTTTGCACCTCTCCTTTCAGTTGTAGCCTATACTGCCTTCCATGCTCTAATTATTTCAACCAACCCCAGATCTTCTAAATTTTAAGTAGCCTCACTTATGGGTTGCCTTATGTAGGGGGCAACAACAGTCACTAGGGACCCAAAGAGAGATGGGAAACTGTATGGAGCAGCAGATTTCTCATTCTTACATTGAACAACTCCTCATCAGGGCCCTGGGGGTCCATATTATATATGATATTGTTTTCATGCTCCACTCCCTTAACACCTGTTCGAGCTCAGCATCTGTTTTCCAGCTAGTGAGTAAGTATTGTAAATCACCCTGATTATGCCAAACTGCCATGATGGCTGTTGTCACCTAAGTCAGAAGTGCCTGATTTCCTGGGGTATGATGGGCACTTTGTATCCACTGCTGGAGGTAAGGGTGAGTTTTTAGGGAAGCCAGCCTTCCCATTTCAGAACACAGTATAACAATGTTTTCTTCCCTCATATCCCCACGTTGCAAAACACATATTGGCAGAGGTTCCAACAGCTTCTGCCAAAATCGGATGCCTATGTCTACCAGCTCAATCTGGGTATAGGGTCAGAGCAAGGAGTGCTCACAACCTTGAGAGCGGACTTCTCCTCCCACTGATGAGCCCGTGGTTGTTGCTTTTTTATTTTCTTAATTACAATGGAGTTGGCCTTTAATATGGGTGGGGCTGGTGCCTCCAGTAGTACTCTTGGCAACAGTTCCACCCCCACCCATACTCCCTCATCCACCCCTGATATCTCCTCTACCATCTCTGGGGCTGAAGGCACCGCCCCTTTCTCCCCTCCCTCACAGCCTCCTGCAATGTGGATTCTCCTGCTGCCTTCTCCCTCTGCTAACATATCTTTCAGGAGAGTGACCTGACTTGTCAAAAACTGTCTCTCTTTCTTAAGGGCATCCCATATGTCATTGCCCAACTCCTCCAATTGACACCAGTATGTGTCTCATTCCTCGACAACCCTTTCCAATATCTTGAGAAACAAACATCCCACAATCCCGGCCACCACATGGCCACTCAGGGCCTCTGAGCAGTCTTCTATCTCATGGAGGGCTAATCCTACAGCTTTCAGTGTCTCCACCCTTCTCCAATTCTGGGGAAAGGACACCTTCTAGGAGGTGCTTTACCATAGACCAATTTTCCACCAGGGTCTCCCCTAGTGGAAGCCCCATGCATGGGTGTTCCCAGGTGATACCACACCATCCCCTGCTGATGGAGAGAAGAGTGAGGCATCATCACCCCCCATCACAGCATACACCCAGGCCTCCCCACAATATGCAGTGGAGTTTCTGAGTATCTCCCCACCATCTGTAGGGGCAGCCCACCCACGCATCACACCCATGAAAGTAGATTTCAGTTTCAGAGGTCCTGCCAACCGCTGCCAGGTAAAAATACATTCCCAGCCCTGGGCAAATAAACCTTTGAATCTGGAATAAGTCAAAGGGAGAAATACAGTGGGAGAAACCCATTCATTGCCTACAAGCAGTTGTCCAATTCTGCTCCCCCATGTCTCTCATGACCCAGCTGCAGGAAAAGGGACCCCACCCAACCTCTCTCATCCAGATAAGCCCTCACTCCCCTTGCAATTACCTATTGATATGGAGATGGACTACTTCTCATCACCCCTTAGAAACACCTATTGATATGGAGTTGCACTAAGGCCAAGGGAGAGATTCTGGAAATATTACAATTTTATCCTCTCAATTGTATTTGGACAAATAGAAGCAATATAAACAACACAAACATACATAAATATGCACATATATATGTATATAGTGACTCGAGGAAGAAGGTAAAGTTTAGCTTCAGCATCATTGATAATTTTGGGAAATTATCACTAATTTGGAAAATGTTGTTACCGGGTGAAATGCAGTTTTTCTTAGGATTGTGTCTTGGAGGCAATGAACACTGAAGCCAACAGCAAGAGTACAGAGCAACCAGAAAAGCTTTTAATGAGTGAAAAGAAGAGGATTCCCACTTATGGGAGGGGTTCTAAGGAGGAAGCTATTGAGGCAATGGTGTCTACAGGATTATAAACTCTGGAAAGGAGGAAGTCTACCTGGTTGTCCAGAACTTGTTGCTAGGACAGCTGGGAAGTCTACATCGTTGGCTAGGACTTGTTGCTATGGCTGGACTGGAATGAGAATACCCCCTTGTTTCTCAGGCTGGCTATTCTAGGGAACAGTTTCTTACACATCCTGCTTGGCCAGCTGACCACAGTGCCTGATGTCAGTGTCCTGCTTGGCTGATCTCCTCCAATACTACATGTCCTGTTCTACCTATCCTACCATCTACCTCCACCCTCAATCCCCCCTCAGAAGAGTTAATCATAACTGCCATTAAGAAAGGGATGAAGACCACTCTGACTGCTTCATGATGTCAGCAGATGATGGCTGTGTAATGACAGTCTGGGTTTCCTCTCTGAGTGGCCTATCTAGTGGCCTGCAGTAGAATTCACAAGGAACTGACATGAGGGTTTCATCTGCATCACCATTTGGAGCTTCATGGATTCTAGGCAAGAAGAAACAAATTTGTTTAAAAGATTGAGTATGGCCCAAACAAAAGGGCTAGAAATACATTAGCTAAGGTCCAGCAAAAGGGAGCAGCTGTGATGTCCAAGTCCAGAAGTCATACTAAACATCCCAGGATTTCAAGAGCCATTGGTGAATTTGGGAGGCTTGATTAGCTAATTGTTTGCTGCCTGTCAGGGAGAGGTCATGGAGATATCTTAGCAGTGGCCAAGCTGAACAAAGGTACATAAAAGGAAAGTGCAACTAGGTTGCGGGGTTGCTGATTTGCATCTTCATCAGTGGGAGGAGTGGGTTGAAGCCTTTGTCTGAGTCAGATTTTCTGTTCTGGAGGGATCACACTTGACAAGGAGGTTAAGAATGCATGGCTGAAATGCGAGGACTAGGAACAGTATGACCTCAACTGAAATGATGGGAGAAAATTGGAAATGTTTGGAGAGTCATAGCCAGATATTTTGAGGAAAGAAGAATTCACGATCCAGTCTATTTTACAATGGCTAGTATTAGAATCTAAAGGCTGCACTATTGAAACATAATTCTTTTGTCTCTAAAATTATCCTCATTTTATTAGAGGTAACCACATAAAGACTAATTTGGAAAATAAATTTAGTTTTAAAACACTTGGATTAATTATTCACATAAGTGCAGCAAGAACTGCAATTGATCACACAGGGTCTTTTAAATGTGCTTTGCTGGAACTTTTTATAAACAATTCCAGATGAACTTTTAAAGGCTTCTCAAAGCCAGGAAAGCCAGGCCAGACTTTCCATCAGGTTTTGCCTACAGTACCTGTAGATTTGGGTGAATTCCTCTCTTCTCAAGGTCCCCAAGATATTCTGAGGTTCCTACACCTGCCTGGAAGTGACCTTCCTTATTCATCTGGTAAGACTTCTGGGAACTTTGTTAGCAATTCTTCCAAGGGGCCTTATTGGCTCTATGAAGTCAACCTTAGTTCCTTAAAGCTGTCTGGTCATATCTGAGTTATGCACATCTCTCTCAAATATGACATTACAGTCAAAGCTTTGGTAATATAACCAGTGTTTTTAATTGGTCCTGTTACAAGGAGAAAGATAGTTACTGAACTTATGCAAATAAACATATTGCCATGAAGTATAAAAGTACTCGCTGAGAGTTTCTAAATTCTGAAAGGATCAAGTAGAAAGAAAAATATGAAGTATTTTAGTTCTGCTGAATTTTATTTTGGGAAGCTGTCAAAAAGAAAGTTTTAAGGCACTTGCTTAAATAAGATCATAGGTCACCATGAAACAATACTTACTCATTTAGTTCACTTGTTATCAACAAACAGTGCTAAGCTACCTGAAAAGCCAAGACATGTCCTGTTCTGCCTGTCCTACCAGCTTCTTCCTGACTCAACGTGACCTGGAAATCAACATGGTTCAAAATCATCCTGTTAATTTTTAAATCATGATTGAGATTGCTATACTACCAAATCAAAAAAATATATAGCTTTGAGAAGGTAAAAAGTTGGCAGAGTAGGAAATCAAGGCAGAAGTTTCCTCCCAGAAACACACGGAGGAAGCAACTACAGCAAATACAAATAAACAAGAATATAAACAAATAGACCTGAAGACTGCAGCAAAGACCACCTACAACTGGTGAAGAGAAGGCCATGCAGAAAAGGGTAAAATTATGGAAATGTTACTAAGTATGACCCAAGCCCTTCCCCCATCCCAGCCCATAGGTGGGAGGAAGAGGAATGGAGCAAAGAGGACATAGGTGCTCAGGAACTCTACACACCTGGCCCCAGAGATCTGCTTTGGGAGCATGTGTCCACATTGCATTAGGTTCTGTTGATTAGTAGAGTTGGATACCAGAGACAGTTGGAACACTTGAGAGGCTGAGACTCCAGCTGCTTGTGAAGGACAGGTATACTCCACCTGTCCTGCTGAGACACAAAGTAGAGGCAGCAGTTTGAAAGCAGTGGGGGGGGGGTGCCAGAAGCTGAGGGCTGAACAGAAATCTCTCTGCAGGAGAAAGATCAAGTGGACATACCTCTCCAGCTCTCCCTTGGCCCCACAGGTTGGGAGTCTTGGGAGCCCCAAATGCTTCATCGCACTTGCTGAAGGCTGAGCCCTGAGGTGCTTCCCTGTGGAACTTTGGTGCATCAGCCCACTCAGCCCAGCAGCACAAGGCTTTGCTGCCTGCAGGCAGAGTAAGACTCTCCAGCATCCTCAGTCCTGTCTCATCCCAAATGGGGAGGCAACTGCAGGAGCCAGCTCCAAGAGCTCTTTCCACCCTGCAGGTGACCAAGCCCTGTGCTATGCACCTCACTGTAATCAGGGCACCCATGCCCTGACATGCTCCAGAGCATGCAACTACCCACCCACCATGTTAATCCTGTAACCCTGCCATTGCTGCCTGGTAGGCAGAGGGGGCCCCACCCCCAGTTCCAGCAGAAGCTACTGCTCTGATCACAAAGGGCTGGCTAAGGGAAACTACTGACCACATTGAACTGAGACCACTGCCATCAGACAGTAATGTGGCCCCACCCATTGCTCACCAACAGCAACTGGGCTCCAACCAAAAGGAAAACCAGGCACTAGACAGTAAAAATCTTAAGTTTTTGGTCCTGTTACAAGGACCTGTTACAAGGATCACCTTTTCATAAAGCCATTACTCTCAGACCAGGAAGCATAGAAAATCAATCTACTGCAAAAGAAGAAACACAGAAATCCTGACAAAATGAGAAGTCAGAGGCATACATTCCAAACAAAACTAGAGGATAAGACACTCGAAAGAGGGCTAAATGAAAGTGAGATTACCAATCTGTTTGGTAAAGATTTTGAAGTATAAGTCATAAATATACTCCCTGATCTGTGAAAAAGTATTTAATATCTCAAGGAAGACTTAAACAAAGAGATATAAGAGCTAAGAAAGCAACTCAGAGCAGAAGAATACAGTAACTAAAATGAAATACACAATAAAGAGAAGAAATAATAGATTCTTGCAAATAGAGGAGATGATCAATGAAATGGAAATTAGAGAAAGAGAACACCAAAGCTGAAGAATAGAGAGAAAAAGAATTTCTAGGAATGGTAGAAGGATAAGAGTTATATAACCAATCCAAATGAAATAATATTTGTATAAAATTCTAGAAGGAGAGGGGGATCGGAAGATGGCGGCGTGAATAGAGCAGCAGAAATCTCCTCCCAAAACCACATATATCTATGAAAATATAACAAAGACAACTCTTCCTAGAATAAAGACCAGAGGACACAGGACAATATCCAGACCACATCCGCACCTGAGAGAACCCAGCGCCTCGCGAAGGGGGTAAGATACAAGCCCCGGCCCGGCGGGAGATGAGCGCCCATCCCCCCAACTCCCGGCGGGAGAATAATAGGCAGAGCGGGAGGGAGACGGAGCCCAGGACTGCCGAACACCCAGCCCCAGCCATCCGGGCCAGAGTGCAGACACAGTGTGTGCACAGGGGGCCCTGGATACTAGGGAATCAGGGCAGCAAGAACAGGGAGCGGGCACCGGAGGCCGGGCGCCAGAGGACATAAGAAAAGCGAGCGATCAATTTTTTTTTTTTTTTTTTTGTTTAGGTGAGCACTTTATGGAAGTCTTAAAGGGATAGGGACACCAATACTAGGGAAACAGGAAAGCAAGAATGGTGAGGCGGCACTGGAGGCCTGGCGCTGGAGGGCACCAGAAAAGCAAGTGACCAATTTTTTTTTTTCTGTTTTGTCTTGGCGAGCACTTTTTGGAGGTCTTAAAGAGATAGGGACCCCAATACTAGGGAAACAGGGCAGCAAGACCGGTGAGCAGAGGCCTGAGGCTGGCGCCAGAGAATAAAGAAAAACAAGTGGCCACCTTTTATATTTATTTTATTTATTTAATTAAAAAAATTTTTTGTGTGTGAGTGTGGTGGTTGTTTTGTTTTGGAGGGTGGTTTTTGGAAGTCTTAAAGGGACAGGGCGGGACACTTAATCCAGAGGTAGGGAATCCGGGGACCTCTGGGCACCATAACCCCTGGGCTGCAGGGAGCAGGGAGGCCCCTTACGGAGATAAATAGCCTCCCAGCCACTCCCCCTCCAACACGACTCCACCATTTTGGAGTAGCTGCCCGAGCCAGGCCACGCCCACAGCAACAGTGGAGATGAACTCCATAGCAGCCGGGCAGGAAGCAGAAACCCTGTCTGCGCGCAGATGCCCAGCACAAGCCACTAGAGGTCGCTGTTCTCCCAGGAGAGGAGGGCCACAAACCAACAAGAAGGGAAGTTCTTTCAGCCATCACTCGTCCCAGCTCTGCAAACTATTCCTATCACCATGAAAAGGCAAAGCTACAGGCAGACAAAGATCACAGAGACAACACCAGAGAAGGAGACAGACCTAACCAGTCTTCCTGAAAAATAATTCAAAATAAGAATCATAAACATGCTGTCAGAGATGCAGAGAAATACGCAAGAGAAATGGGATGAAGTCCGGAGGGAGATCACAGATGCCAGAAAGGAGATCACAGAAATGAAACAAACTCTGGAAGGGTTTATAAGCAGAATGGATAGGATGTAAGAGGCCATTGATGGAATTGAAACCAGAGAACAGGAACGCATAGAAGCTGACATAGAGAGAGAAAAAAGGATCTCCAGGAATGAAACAATATTAAGAGAACTGTGTGACCAATCCTAAAGGAAAAATATCTGTATTATAGGGGTACCAGAAGAAGAAGAGAGAGGAAAAGAAATGGGAAGTATCTTAGAAGAAATAATTGCTGAAAACTTCCCCAAACTGGGGGAGGAAATAATCGAACAGACCACGGAAATACACAAAACCCCCAACAGAAAGGATCCAAGGAGGACAACACCAAGACACATAATAATTAAAATGGCAAAGATCAAGGACAAGGAAAGAGTTTTAAAGACAGCTAGAGAGAAAAAGCTCACCTATAAAGGAAAACCCATCAGGCTAACATCAGACTTCTCGACAGAAACCCTACAGGCCAGAAGAGAATGGCATGATATATTTAATACAATGAAACAGAAGGGCCTTGAACCAAGGATACTGTATCCAGCACGACTATCATTCAAATATGATATCAGGATTAAACAATTCCAAGACAAACGAAAGCTGAGTGAATTTGCTTCTCACAAACCACCTCTACACAACATCTTACAGGGACTGCTCTAGATGGGAACACTCCTAGAAAGAGCACAGCACAAAACACCCAACATATGAAGAATAGAGGAGGAGGAATAAGAAGGGAGAGAAGAAAAGAATCTCCAGACAGTGAATACAACAGCTCAATAAGCGAGCTAAGTTAGGCAGTAAGATACTAAAGAGGCTAACCTTGAAGCTTTGGTAACCACAAATTTAAAGCCTGCAATGGCAATAAGTACATATCTTTCAATAGTCAACCTAAATGTTAATGGGCTGAATGCACCAATCAAAAGACACAGAGTAACAGAATGGATAAAAAAGCAAGACCCATCTATATGCTGCTTACAAGAAACTCACCTCAAACCCAAAGACATTTACAGACTAAAAGTCAAGGGATGTAAAAACATATTTCAAACAAACAACAGTGAGAAGAACGCAGGGGTTGCAGTACTAATATCAGACAAAATAGACTTCAAAACAAAGAAAGTAACAAGAGATAAAGAAGGATACTACATAATGATAAATGGCTCAGTCCAACAAGAGGATATAACCATTCTAAATATATATGCACCCAACACAGGAGCACCAGCATATACTAACAGAACTAAAGGGGGAAATAGAATGCAATGCATTCATTCTAGGAGACGTCAACACACCACTCACCCAAAAGGATAGATCCACTGGGCAGAAAATAAGTAAGGACACGGAAGCACTGAAAAACACAATAGAGCAGATGGACATAATAGACATCTATAGAACTCTACATCCAAAAGCAACAGGATACACATTCTTCTCAAGTGCACATGGAACATTCTCCAGAATAGACCATATACTAGGCCACAAAAAGAGCCTCAGAAAATTCCAAAAGATTGAAATCCTACCAACCAACTTTTCAGACCACAAAGGCATAAAACTAGAAATAAACTGTACAAATAAAGTGAAGAGGCTCACGAACACATGGAGGCATAACAACACGCTCCTAAATAATCAATGGATCAATTACCAAATCAAAATGGAGATCCAGCAATATATGGAAACAAATGACAACAACAACACTAAGCCCCAACTTCTGTGGGACACAGCAAAGCAGTCTTAAGAGGAAAGCATATAGCAACGCAAGCATATTTTAAAAAGGAAGAACAATCCCAAATGAATGGTCTAATGTCACAATTATCAAAATTGGAAAAAGAAGAACAAATGAGGCCTAAGGTCAGCAGAAGGAGGGACATAATAAAGATCAGAGAAAAAATAAATAAAATTGAGAAGAATAAAACAATAGCAAAAATCAATGAAACCAAGAGCTGGTTCTTCGAGAAAATAAACAAAATAGATAAGCCTCTAGCCAGACTTATTAAGAAGAAAAGAGAGTCAATACAAATCAATAGATTCAGAAATAAGAAAGGAAAAATCACGACGGACCCCACAGAAATACAAAGAATTATTAGAGAATACTATGAAAACCTATATGCTAACAAGCTGGGAAACCTAGGAGAAATGGACAACTTCCTAGAAAAATACAACCTTCCAAGATTGACCCAGAAAGAAACAGAAAATCTAAACAGACCAATTACCAGCAATGAAATTGAAGCGGTAATCAAAAAACTACCAAAGAACAAAACACCCAGACCAGATGGATTTACCTCGGAATTTTATCGGACGTACAGGGAAGACATAATACCCATTCTCCTTAAAGTTTCCCAAAAAATAGAGGAAAAGGGGATACTCCCAAACTTATTCTATGGAGCTAACATCACGCTAATACCAAAACCAGGCAAAGACCACACCAAAAAAGAAAACTACAGACCAATATCCCTGATGAACGTAGATGGAAAAATACTCAACAAAATATTAGCAAACTGAAATCAAAAATAAAATCAAAAGGATCATACACCATGACCAAGTGGTATTCATCACAGGGATGCAAGGATGGTACAACATTCGAAAGTCCATCAATGTCTTCCACCACATCAACAAAAAGAAAGACAAAAAACACATGATCATCTCCATAGATGCTGAAAAAGCATTTGACAAAGTTCAACATCCATTCATGATAAAAACTCAGCAAAATGGGAATAGAGGGCAAGTACCTCAATATAATAAAGGCCATCTATGATAAACCCACAGCCAACATTATATTGATCAGCGAGAACCTGAAAGCATTTCCTCTGAGATCGGGAACTAGACAGGGATGCCCACTCTCCCCACGGTTATTTAACATAGTACTTGAGGTCCTAGCCATGGCAATCAGACAAAACAAAAAAATACAAGGAATCCAGATTGGCAAAGAAGAAGTTAAACTGTCACAATTTGCAGATGACATGATACTATACATAAACACCATAAAGGCTCCACCCCAAAACTACTAGAACTGATATCGGAATACAGCAAAGTTGCAGGATACAAAATCAATACACAGAAATCTGTGGCTTTCCTATACACTAATAATGAACAAATAGAAAGAGAAAATAGGAAAACAACTCCATTCACAATTGCATAAGAAAAAAAATACCTATAAATAAACATAACCAAAGATATGAAAGACATATACTCTGAAAACTCCAAGTCACTCTTAAGAGAAATTAAAGGGGACACTAACAGATGGAAACTCATCCCTTGCTCGTGGCTAGGAAGAATTAATATCATTAAAATGGCCATCCTGCCCAAAGCAATATACAGATTTGATGCAATCCCTATGAAACTACAAGCAACTTTCTTCAATGAACTGGGACAAATAATTCAAAAATTCATATGGAAACACCAAAGACCCCGAATAGCCAAAGCAATTCTGAGAGAGAAGAATAAAGTAGGGGGGATCTCACTCCCCAACTTCAAGCTCTACTATAAAGCCATAGGAATCAAGACAATTTGGTACTGGCACAAGAGCAGAGCCACAGACCAATGGAACAGACTATACAAACCAGACATTAACCCAGACATATATGGTCAATTAATATTTGATAAAGGAGTCATGGACATACAATGGCGAAATGACAGTCTCTTCAACAGATGGTGCTGGCAAAACTGGACAGCTACATATAGGAGAATGAAACTGGACCATTGTCTAACCCTATATTCAAAAGTAAACTCAAAATGGATCAAAGACCTGAATGTAAGTCACGAAACCATTAAACTCCTGGAAAAAAAATAGGCAAAACCTCTTAGACATAAACATGAGTGACCTCTTCTTGAACATATCTCCCCGGGCAAGGAAAACAACAGCAAAAATGAGTAAGTGGGACTATATTAAGCTGAAAAGCTTCTGTACAGCAAAAGACACCATCAATAGAACAAAAAGGATCCCTACAGTATGGGAGAATATATTTGAAAATGACACATCTGTTAAAGGCTTGACGTCCAGAATATATAAAGAGCTCACATGCCTCAACAAACAAAAAACAAATAACCCAATTAAAAAATGGGCAGAAGAACTGAACAGACAGTTCTCCAAAAAAGAAATACAGATGGCCAACAGACACATGAAAATATGCTCCACATCACTAATTATCAGAGAAATGCAAATTAAAACTACAATGAGGTATCACCTCACACCAGTAAGGATGGCTGCCATCCAAAAGACAAACAACAACAAATGTTGGTGAGGCTGTGGTGAAAGGGGTACCCTCCTACACTGCTGGTGGGAATGTAAGTTAGTTCAACCATTGTGGAAAGCAGTATGGAGGTACATCAAAATGCTCAAAACAGACTTACCATTTGACCCAGGAATGGCACTCCTAGGAATTTACCCTAAGAATGCAGCAATCAAGTATGAGAAAGATCAGTGCACCCCTATGTTTATCGCAGCACTATTTACAATAGCCAAGAATTGGAAGCAGCCTAAATGTCCATCGATAGATTAATGGATAAAGAAGAAGTGGTACATATACACAATGGAATACTACTCAGCCATAAGAAAAGGGCAAATCCAACCATTTGCAGCAATATGGATGGAGCTGGAGGGTATTATGCTCAGTGAAACAAGCCAAGTGGAGAAAGAGAAATACCAAATGATTTCACTTATATGTGGAATATAAGAACAAAGGAAAAACTGAAGGAATAAAACAGCAGCAGAATCACAGAACTCAAGAATGGGCTAACAGGTACCAAAGGGAAAGGGACTGGGGAGGATGTGTGGGTAGGGGGGGATAAGGGGGTGAGAAGTAGGGGGGTATTAAGATTAGCATACATGGGGGGGTGGGAGAAAAGGGAGGGCTGTATAACACAGGAAAGCAAGTAGTGATTCTACAACATTTTGCTATGCTGATGGACAGTGACTGAAAAGGGGTGTATAGGGGGCACATGGTATAGGGGAGAGCCTAGTAAACATAATATTCGTCATGTAAGTGTAGGTTAGTGATAACAACAACAACAAAAAAAAGGCAGTTCCTGTGTGGTAACCTCCAGTGAGTTCTACACAAGGGTATAAAGGGCATATAAAAGTGTAGGCAAAGGGTCTGTTTGTGTTTATACAGAGGATCAAAGCCTAATTGGGCTACCTTGAAAATGAACTAAGATCGAAATGAAAATGAACTTCCAACATCAGCACTCTCTGGAAGACTCATGCCAGAAAATGATCATCAAAAAACCCCAACAAAATCCACGCACTGCTACAGCTGTAGATGCACTCATCCCACCAGTTCCTGGACTTGCCATGGGAATGAGGAAGGAGATATCTAAGCTGGCCTGTGCATACAGTAAAACAACAAATTTGACTGGATCTACACTATTCAAATTCAACCAAGAATTAGGAGAAGTGCTAATTGTTGCGCTCCAAAATCTTACAACTATTGACTATTTACTGTTAAAAGAACATAAGGGATGTGAACATTCCCCAGGAATGGATTGTTTTAATTTGTCTGATTTCTCTCAGACTGTTCAAGTTCAGTTGGACAATATCCACCATGTCATAGATAAGTTTTCACAAATGCCTAAGTTGCCTAACTGGTTTTCTTGGTTTCACTGGAGATGGCTGGTAATTACAGGTATGCTTTGGTTTGTAACTATACTCCTATTATGTTAATGTGGGTGCACAATTTACTTAGTCACTTAAAACCTATACCTGCTGAAGTTACTCTACAAGAAGATATGTCAAAGAAATAATCAATCTCCCCAGGTTTTCTTCTGCCTGCTACTTCTATAGCTTTTCTTCTTCCTTCCTAATTACAACCCTTAAATAGAATTCGTGCCTCATATCAAATTTATGGAGTATCATAATTCTTCCAAGTGGTAAAGATACCTCAAGACAAATACTGGGAATAGAAGCTACCAGGCATAAATATGCAAAGAAATAAAAAGCTAACCATTTCAAACACTAAGGCTTCTCTTTCACTTACCAACTTTACATTTCCCTGTATGGCCCCGGAAGATGACTGGTTAGCCAGAGACGGGTAAGATTCCTCAAGGGAGGAACAACCTAAGACAGGCACAGTCGCAGGGGGGTCATCAGGTGAGAAATTGGGGATCAACAGAGGTGAGGCTTAGAACCTCACCCCCCCTGTTCTGAGAGAAATCTTCTGCATCCATGGATGTTTTATTGCCCGTGTCTAGCTTGGATTAACACATAGTCTACAGGCACACACCTGATCATCTACATTTGCTCTCTTACAACACTAAACTATGTTTTCTACCTTTATCTTGTATCTACCTACCACTTCAGCATTTTATTAAAAATAATAATAATAAGGAGAGAAATGTGGTATTCACATAAAAATCAAGGATAAAAATGAAATGAGTATTCATATTTGAACTGACTGTTTATAGTTCATAATGCATGAGCAAAACTGAAAGTTTCTGTGATGGCTGCCCTTGTACTGTTCACCATGTAACTTATTCACTATGTAAGAATTTGTTCTCCATGTAAGAACTTGTTTGTTATGCCTCAGAAGATTGGAGACTGACGAAAATTAGGCTTGAGGTGGATTAATGATTGTGCATTGAGCATTGACTCCCCTATACAGAATTTTATTGTTGTTAACAACCATTTGATCAATTAATATGAGAGATGCCCTCACAAACAAACAGACAAAAAAAAGTGCACACTTCCAATTGTAAAATAATAAGTAACTGGGATGTAATGTATAGCATAAGGAATATAGTGAAAATATTGTAACAACTTGGTATGGTGATAGCTGGAACCTAGAATTACCATGTATATAAATGTTGAATCACTATGTTGTACACCTGAAACTAATGTAATGTAATACTGTGTGTCAACTACCCTTCAATAAAAAATAATTATCTACAAAAAAAAAATTCTAGAAGGAGATGAGAAAGACAAAGAGGTAGAAAGTGTCTTTGAGGAAATAATTGTTGAAAATTTCCCAATCTGGGGAAGGAAATAGACACTCAGTTAATGGAAGCATAAATATCCCCTAACAAAAGTAACCCCAGGAAGACAACAATGAAATATATAATAATTAAATTTATAAGGATTAAAGATAATGAAAACAAATTCAAAACAGCTACAGAGAGAAAAAGAATTAGTTATAAGGGAAGCCCCATCAGGTTATCAGCATACTTCTCAGCAGAAACGTTACAGATGAGAAGGAAGTGCCATTAAATATTGAAAGTATTGAAATGGGAGGATCTTCAACCAAGAATCCTCTATCCAGTAATATTATTATTCAAATTTGAAACACAGATTAAATAATTTCCAGATAAACAAAAGCTCAAGGAATTTATAACCATTAAAGCAGCATTACAGTGTATGTTAAAGGGACTTATGCACACGGAAATCTTCCTAAGGGTAAACAGTTTTCACCAGTGAAAATAAACCCACAGTGAAGGTAGTAGACCAATTACTTACCAAGCAAGTATGAAATTAAAACAAAGCAAAGTAGTAAAACTGCCTATACACAAAATCAATCATGATATGCAAAAAGTGCAGATTATGACATCTAATACATAAAGTGTAGAGGAGGAAGAAGTAGAAAAGAGTACTTTTAGATAGTGTTTGAAATAGAGCAATCATCAACTTAATACAGACTGTTATATAGTCAGGAAGCTGTCATTGAACCTTCTGGTAATGACAAACCTAAAGCCTTTAATAGATGAACAAAAAAATTAAAAAAGAAAACCAATCACAATGCTAAAGAAAAACATCAACTAACAAGAGAAGAGTATAAAAGAAGAAAGGAATGGATAGGAACTATAAAAACAACCAGAAAACAATAAAATGGCAATAAGTACTACCTATCAATAATTACCTTAAATGTAAATGAACTTAATGCACCAATAAAAAAACATACAGTGGCAGAAAGGATAAATAAACAAGACCCATTTATATGCTAACTACAGGATATTCATTTCAGACCCAGACATACACAGACTAAAAGTGAATTGGAAAAGACATTTCATGAAAATAATAGGGATAAAAAAGCAGGAGTAGCAGTACTTGGACAAAATAAATTTCAAAACAAAAAAAGTAATGAGAGAAAAAGAAGGACATTATATAATGACAAAGGGGTCAGTCCAACAAGAAGATATAATCATTATAAATATCTATGCACCAAGCACAGGTGTACCTACATATGTGAAACAAATACTAACAGAATTAAAGGAGGAAATAGAATGCAATGCATTTATTTTAGGAGACTTCAACACACCACTCACTCCGAAGGACAGATCCAAAAGACAGAAAATAAGTGAGGACAAAGAGGCACTGAACAACACACTAGATCCGATGGACCTAAGAGACATCTATAAACACTCCACCCAAAAGCAGCAGGATACACATTCTTCTCAAATGTACGTGGAATGTTCTTCAGAATAGGTCACATAGTAGGTCACAGAAAGAGGCTCAATAAATTAAAAAAGACTGCAATTGTATCAAGAAACTTCTCCAACGACAATGGTATGAAACTAGAAATAAATCACAGATAGAAAACAAAAAAAGCCCACAAAAACATGGAGACTAAACAACATGATTCTTAATAATCAGTGGATCAATGAGCAAATTAAAACAGAAATCAAGCAATGCATGGGGATAAATGAAAACAAAAATTGAAAAGTCCAAAATTTGTGGGCTCATCAAAAGTGATTCTAAGAGGGAAGTACATAGCAATACAGGCCTACCTCAAGAAACAAGAACAATCCCCAAAAAACACCTAAACTCAAAATTAAAGAAACTTGAAAGAGAAGAACAAAGAAACCCAAGTTAGTAGAAGGAGGGTCATAATAATGATCAGAGCAAAAATAAATAAAATTAAGAAGAATAAAACAATACAAAAAAAATCAATGAAAATAAGAACTGGTTCACTGAGAAGATAAACAAAATAGACAAACCCCTAGCCAGACTTATTAAAAGAAAGAGGGAGTATGTAAATAAACAAAATCAGAAATGTAGAAGGAATAGTCACAACAGATACTACAGAAATACAAAGAATTATTATGGAATTCTATGAAAAATTATATGCCAATAAATTGGACAACCTAGAAGACATGGAAAACTTCCTATAAAATATAATCTTCCATGACTGACCCAGGAAGAAACAGAAAATCTGAACAGACCAATTACCAGCAATGAAACTGAATTGGTAATAAAAAAACTCCCAAGGAAAAAATACCATTACCAGATGGCTTCTCAGCTGAATTTCACTAAACATTTAAAGAAAAGCTAATACCCATCCTTAAAGTATTCCAAAGAGTGAAAAAGGGGGGAATATTTCCAAACTTATTCTATGAGACCAGCATCATTCTAATAACAAAACCAAATATTCCACAAAAAACAAAAATTATAGCCCAACATCTCTAATGAACATGGATGCAAAAATCCCTAACAAAATATTATCAAATAGAATTCAAATATAAAGTATCCAACATAACCAAGTGGGATTTATTCCAGAGATGCAAGGATTTTACAATATTTATAAATACATCAATATCATAAACCACATTAACAAAAAAAAGGATAAAAACACATGATCATCTCAATAGATGCAGAAAAAACATTTAAAAAAATGCAACATCCATTTATGATAAAAACTCTCAGAAAAATGGGTATAAATGGTATGTACCTCAACATAATAAAGACCATGTGTAACAAATCCACAGCGAACATAATACTTAATAGCAAAAAACTGGAAACATTTCCTCTAAGATCAGGAAAGACAAGGATGTCCACTCTCACCACTTTTATTCAGGATAGTACTAAATGTCCCAGCCAAAGAAATCAGACAACACAAAGAGATAAAAGACATCCAAATTGATAAGGAAGAAGTTAAACAGTCCCTATTTCCAGATGACATGATATACACAGAAAACCCTAAAGACTCCACCAAAAAACTATTAGAACTAATAACTGGATTCAGCAAAGTTGCAGGACACAAAATTAATACACAGAAATCTGTTGCATTTTTATATACCACCAACAAGCTAGCAGAAAGAGAAATCAGGAAAACAATTCCATTCACAATTGCATCAAAATGAATAAAATTCCTAGGAATAAACCTAACCAAGGAGATGAAAGACTTGTACTCTGAAAATTATGACACTCATGAGAGAAATTAAAGAAGACACAAAGAAACTGAAATCTATCCCATGCTCTTGGATAGAAAGAATTAATAATGTCAAAATGGTCTTCCTGCCCAAAGCAATTTACACACTCAATGAAATCCCTATCAAAATACCAACAGCATTTTTCAACAAACTAAAACAAATAGTTCTAAAATTTATATGGAACCACAAAAGACCTCAAATTGCAAAAACAAAAAGAACAAAGGTGTGTGTATTTGCTCCTGGACTTCAAGCTATACTACAAATCAACAGTCATCAAAACAATATGGTACTGGCACAAGAACAGAACCACAGGTCAATGGAGCAGAATTGAGAGCCCAGATATAATGCACACATATGTGGTCAATTAATAAACAATAAAGGTGCCATGAATATACAATGGGGAAAACACAGCCTTTTCAATAACTGTTGTTGGGAAAACAGGGCAGCTACATACAACTGAATGAATCTGGATTACTGTCTAACTCCTTACAAAAAAGTAAACTTGAAATGGATCAAAGACCTGAATGTAAGATGTGAAACCATAAAACTCTTAGAATAAAACCTAGGCAGATATCTCTTGAACATTAGCATGAGCAATTTATTCTTGAACACATCTCCTTGGTCAAGGGAAACAAAATGAAAAATGAACAAGTATAACTACATACAACTAAAATCTTCTGTACAGCAAAAGACACCATCAGCAGAAAAAAAAGGCAACCTACAGTATGGTATTTTTATTCATAAGGGATTTATCTGATAATGGTTTAACATCCAAAATATATAAATAACCCTTATGACTCAACACCAAAAAAACAAACAACCTTATGAAAAAATGGGTGGAGGACCTGAACAGACACTTCCCCAAAGAAAAAATATGGATCATCAAGAGGCACAGGAAAATATACTCTACTTCACTAATCATCAGGGAAATGAAAATCAAGACCACGATGAGACTATCACCTCACAGTAGGTAGAATGGCCACTATCCAAAGACAAGAAATAACAAATGTTGGTAAGGATGTGGAGAAATGGGAACATTCCTACACTGTTTGTGGAAATATAAATCAGTATAACCACTGTGGAAAGCAGTATGGATGTTCTTTAAAAACCTAAAAATAGAAATACCATTCAACCCAGTAATTCCACTTCTAGGAATTTACCCAAAGAAAACTAAATTCCTGATTAAAATAGATATATGCACCCCTCTGTTTATTGCTGCTTTATTTACAATAGCCAGGATATGGAAACACCCTAAGTGTCCATCAATAGGTGAATGGATAAAGAAGGTTTTGCATATACATGATGGAATATTATTTAGCCATAAGAAAGAGAAAGAGAAATCTTGCCATTTGCAACAACACAGAAGGACCTAGAGGGTATTATGCTCAGTTAAATAAGCAATGTGGAGAAAGACAAATACCATATGATTTCACTTATTTGTGGAATATAATACAAAGCAAAATATAATGAAAAAAGCAGCAGTAGACTCATAGACACTGAAAAGTGACTAGTGTTTACCATGGGGGAGGCATTGGCATGGTTGGATGGGAAATATGAGGCGGATAAGTAGGCAGAAATATTACCAATCAAAGTTCATTACAGGGATAATAGTACAGCATGGAGAACATAATCAATGATTCTGTAACATCTTTTTGTGCTGACAGTAACTGTACTAGATGATATGAGGATTTAATAATAAGGATTATTGTTGAATCATTTGTATATTTAAAACCAATACAAGATTGTATACCAATGATATTTCAATAAAAAAAGAAAACAAGGTATAAACTAGTGTAATATGCTACCATTAGTGCAAAACTGGTAACACTAGATCCTAGGGGAGGAGGGGGCAGAGGGGACAGGTGGATGCTATGGTAAGAATAGGATTTCATTGCATACCTTTTTGTACCTTTGAACTTTGTGTCTTGTGGATGTTTTACATATTCCATCACCACCCAAAAAAATCTTTTTTAATAAAGATGCTTTTAAAAATTTTAAATATGTATAGCTTAAAAATAATTCACCAAGACACTTAAGTTCCCAAAATGTGAGTTTGTAAACTGTGCAAACATCATTGTGGAGTTAAACATTCTTTGAGTGAATACATGGATAACTATTCAGAAATTAATTATCAATTTATTTAAAAAATTTTTAATTATCAATTTACTAGCTGTACTCAATAGTACACAGATAACATATATTACATTATATAAAGAGAATAGCTAGTAAATTGTGAATTGATAATTACATATATATTCATAACATTATAAATTCATTATATATAAATTATATATATATGTGTGTGCGTATGTGTGTGTGTGTGTGTGTATATATATATATGTATATATATATATATATATACATATATATATACACCAAAGACTTTTATTCAAAAACAGAATAAAATAAAATTAATCCTGTTTTGATCTGGGATTAAGATTTTTTCTATTTTTTTCTCTGAGAAAGTATAAATGGCATTTTAATTTGTAATGTATACAATAAAAAGGTAATCTCAAAAGAAGTTCTGAAAACTATGGAAACATAATCAACCTTTGCTAACAATGTTTTAATCTTAATTTCTGCCTTCCCATAAGTGGTAATTCATAAATTATTGACAGTAGTAAAGAAACAACATATTTAAGATGTTAATACTCATCACTTATAACTGAAAATAGGAACTTTTCCATTCATAAACACATTTTATTTGTACACTGTGAAAATGAAATACCATGAGGTATTTCTTTCAAATACATTTCTTCACTGCTCTGTTATTAAATGGTAATTTAATATTCATTTGAATATAATACTATTTTTTTCTATAGAATTACAAGAATGTTCCTAATCAAACCTATGAACTAATGCCAAATAAACTGCCATCACTTCTTGTAACAACAACCTTTTCCCTTCTCCTAGGTTCCATTACTTCCCATATTTATTCACACTAATACACATAAATGTACCCCATCATATACTTAATCAATGTTGAAAAATAATGCATAAAAATACAATAGTAAAATTAAAACAAAATCAGTACATATTAACTGAACACCTACTATTTACAACCCTCTATTTACTATACAAAACACCATAATAAAGTCTTTTTACGTAAAGAACTTCATTTAATTTTAACAATAAGGCCTATGGAATTTGAACAATGCAGGAGTTAACAATACGTTTATAAATGTAATTAAGTCCTTTCCCTTTCAATTCACTTCCTGAACATTTTAGTTGTGAAGTCAGAAGTTACAGCAGAGAAAGGTAGGAGTTTGTACCAGATACTGACTGCTTCAGTAGTCAGGGGTGGGATTTGAAAGATCCCACAGGGTATTCCTACAGAGGGCTAGCCTTCAGTGAAGTGTCAGAGTCTGACAGCTGTGAGGAAAGTGATCATGCTCAGAAGTGTACAGTCTGGGATGGGGAGTAGTCTGGAAGGATTGACAAGGGTTTCTACACAGAGAGGGTAGTTTGCATGGGGAGTCAGAGCCCAAGCAAAGTGAGGAGTGCATACATGTGGTTTTCAAACAGAAGATGGGAGACTTTTCATAAGGACCAAGGAGTTTGTAGCTTAAATACCACTCCAACCTTCAAATTCTGCACCACAGAGATAAGCCCTCAAAATGTCTGTCTTTGAAAACCAACAGGAATTACACTCAGGGGAAAATAGGACTGTAGGAAAAGAACATTCTACTCTTAAAGTGATCACACACAGATTTACTTGCTAAACTAAAAGCATCTGCCAGAAGGGCAGAAGTGTTTTGAGACACTCTCCATGGATGGAATGCTTTTAGGCATCATTTTTGTACCCTCACACTAATAACCTAACAGCAGTAGGCAAATAGCTGCACCACCTCATGTTGCTTGGGTGGCACTACCTGATGCACCCAGTGAGCAGCCCCATTCCCCTGTGCTGCTTGTGAAGCCCTGACAGATACAGAAAGTGAGCAGAACCCCCAAAAAACACACTACTCATGTTGGCCTCAATAGAGCCAACAGCTGTGCCCATCCCACTCAGCCGACACTCCTTCATAGGATCAGATCACCAGGGAAGACTACATTTCTGGACCACACAGGTTTGAAACAATTGGAAAGACAACTCAAGATAAAACCAACACCTAGGGCATGGTTAAACAATAAGGTTCATTACAAATGGTCATTACCTACACAGAGCATTCCTTCAACACAAAGATACCTGCTTCATATAATAAATAGCAGTTAACACAGAAAATCAAGCAAAATGTGGAAAAAGAGGAACATATTCCAAATAAAGCAACAAGATAAATTTCTACAAAAACCCTTAATGAAACAGATAATTTGCTTGATGAAGAGTTAGAAGTAATGGTCTTAATGATGCTTTCTGAACTTGGGAGAAGAATGGATGAATACACTGAAAAATTCAATAAAGAAATAGAAAATATAAGAAAGTGCCAAACAGAACTCATAGTTCTGAAGACTACCATGACTAAACTGAAAAATACAGTAGAGGGAATCAATAACAGACTGGATGAAGTAGGAGTACAAATCAGTAAGCTGGAAGATAAAGCTGTGGAACTCACCCAGACAGAACAGCTAAACAAGAAAGAAATTTAAAAATGAAGATAACTTAAGGAATCTTTTGAGACAACATCAAGCAAAATAAAATTCACATTATAGTGGTTCCAGAAAAAGAAGAGAGAAAGAGGAAAACTTAAAGAAATTAAAGATGAAAGGATCCATAACCTGGAAAAAGAAACACTGGCCTAGGAAGCAGAGGGAGTTCCCAGTAAAATGAACCAAGAGAAATCCTCACCAAGACACACTGTATTTAGCATGTCAAATTTAAAGTTAAAGGAAGAATCTTAAAATACAGCAAAAGAAAAACAACCGCTTACATAAAAGAGAAACCTATAAGATTGTCACCTGATTTTTCAGCAGAAACATTGCAGGCCAGAAGGGAGTGGTGTGATATAGTCTAAGTGCTGAAAGGAAAAACTTTAAAACAAGAATACTCAACCAAGCAAGGTTATCATTCAGAATTAAAGGAGAGATAAAGGGTCTCCCAGACAAGAAAAAGGTAAGGGAGATTATCAACAGCTAAACCATCCTCACAAAAATTGTTAGATGGATTTCTTTAAGCTAAAATAAAAGGACATAACTAGAAGCTAGAAAATATTTGAAAGAAAAAAGAATCACCAGCAAAGGCAAATATATAATAAAGGTAGTGAATCAACCATTCATAAAGCTAGTATGAAGGTTAAAAGACAAAAGTTGTAAAATCAACACTAAAGACAATAATTAGTTAAGGGATACACAAATAAAAAGATGCAGAATATGATGTCAACATCATAGAACAAGGGAGGGGAGTGAAAATATAGTGCTTTTAGAATATAGTCAAACAAGTGAGTATCACCTTAAAATAGACTACTATCTCTACAGATTGTAATATATGAACCCTGTGGTAACCACAAACCTGTATTAGATACACAAAAAATAAGGAGAAAAAAATTATTAGTCTCTTCATGTTTATGTTTCTCCAAATATTTTTCTTGTAATTTATTTGTAATTTCATACCATAGTGATTAGAAAAAATGCTCAATACTTCAATATTCCTGAATTTATTGATACTTATTTTGTTGGCTAAAAATCCTAAAATTTGTAGGGAACCACAAAATACCTTGAATAGTTAAAGCAATTTTTAGAAAGAAGAACAAAGCATCTTGATATCAAACCATACTACAATGCTATAGCATTTAAAGCAGTATGGTACTGGCACAGAAACACATAGATCAATGGAAGAGAATATAAAGGCCAGAATAAACCCACACATATATTATCAATAAATCTACAACAAAGGAGTCAAGAATATATGATGGGAGAAGGACAGTCTTTTCAATAAATGGTTTCCTGAAAACTGGGCAGCTACATGCAAAAGGACAAAAATAGACTACTATCTTATACCACATACAAAAATTAACACAAAACAGATTAAAGACTTGAATATATGCTCTGAAACCCTAAAACTCCAAAGAAAACACAAGGTAAGCTCCTTGACATCAGCCATAGCAATATTTTTTCAAGCTGACTCCACAGGATAGGGCAAATAAAGCAAAAATGAACAAAGGAGAGTACATCGAACTAAAATACTTTAGCACAGTAAAGGAAACTATCAACATAATGAAATGGCAACCTATTGAATGGAAGAAAATAGTTTCAAATTATATATCTGATAAAGGCTAATACCCAAAATGAGTAAAGTACTCATATAGCCCCATAGGAAAAAAATACAATCAATAAATGCCCCAGTCTGAACATTTTTCCAGAACAGACACAGGTGGCCAACAAACCTGTGAAAAGATGCTCACTAGGCTAAAAATCAGGGAAATTCAAATCAAAACCACAATGAGGTACCATCTCACACCAGGCAGAGTGGATAATTTTGACATGATTTTCTATTTCAATGCCTGATTTTCTTTACAGAATTGCCATAAATTATATATATATATATATATATATATATATATAAAGTGATTTTAATCTTGTATTCAGATTGTGTAATCAGATTATATTGAAAGGGTATCTTCATCAATTATTTAGATCTGGTAATTGATGAACATGAAAAATGATGGATTGATCAAGTTAAGTCATAAAATCTCACTCAGAGGACTACTGAATTACTTTCTAATGGAAAAGGGAAAACAATGCTTTATATTGACTGAATTTGATTAATCTCATATTAATAAATGATAACTACTGTGTACTGAGTGCCCCTTATGCCAGTCTGAGTGTTAAATATTTTGACTGAAGTATCTCATGCAATGTTTTCAACATGATTCAAATATGTGAGGTACTGTAATTTCTTTAGATAACTAAAATGAGATTCAGAGATTAAATGATTTCCCCAAAGCCATGCAACAGACACATGGGAAAACTAAGAATTGAAGTCAGATCTTCCTGATTTCAAAGAGGTTTTCAACAATCATGTTGCTTAAATGAGCACATAAACTTTGGAAAGGCATTCCTAAGCATAGGTTATTTTTATAGTACACTTTACTTTGATACCAGATACACAATTGAAAAGAAAACTTTTAAATATTGGATATCATTTATTAATCTCAATATTAAATTTATGAATTTAATATGTTAAAAAACTTTCTTTTGGTAGTATTTAAAATGTTAATCAGCAGTTATAAAAAATGCTGACCTAATCTATAAAAGAAACAAACATACAATTAATAATTATTTTTTTTCAATTAGCAACTTCCTTATTACTGGCACTTGATTTTTAAAGTAAAACTAAGATATATACTTTTTTCTGAAAATGGTAACTGAAATTTCTGCCAAAAATAGTGTTTCTAAGGAAAAAATTTTCAGCTGAACTTTGTTCTCCTTTTCCATCTGCCTATTATTCTACCTCTACCTTCCTCCATGCATCTCTGCTTCTTCTTAACTCTCCTTTTGCATTTACATTGTATCAATAAATTTTAGATTTTGAGATTTTGATGATTTCATGACAGCATTATATTTTTAATTACATGCAATGTTAGAAATAGATATATGTCTGGGTAATTTAGCTTTGCTTCAGACTAGCATTAAGGACTAGTTGCTATAAATATATACCTAGTATTCTATCAAATATTTTTAATATGAATATATCATTACCCTTAAGATCAAATAATGATGAGCTTACTATATAGATATGTTGTATGTTATATAAGGCATAAAATATTTCTTACATCAAAATAATGAACAGACTTATTCACGAATTAATGAGGCTAAAAATGTAAACCCTGAGTTAAAGACTGTGGCTCTTTAAAGGACTATGGAGCTACATAAAAGCCGTTTATTTTTAAGAAAATCTTAAAGCCATTTTCTCTATGTATCCCTAAACATCTGAGAGTTGATTTAATAGACCTGTTTTGCTATATCCTATTCATTTTATCTATACTTGTCATTAAGTCTCTTTTCTTGAGCTATTCTTTTTTACTCATCTGTTTCAAAGCTGCATACATCCTAATGAAGGCAAAATGCCAGCCAGTGCTTATTCACAGAGCTACAAGAAAAAATCATTTTATTGTGTAGCAATACTATTACTTATCATCTGTTTGCCCAGTAGGGCTGTTGTGAAGCAAAACTAATTTTTTATTCTACACCCCTTGAACATATGTAAAACATATGTTGAACATATTTTTCAGTACACTACAAAACAATACCTGATCCAAAAACAAATGAGAGCACCAATTCATTTCAGTAATCATTTGGTTGGCATGCTTTATAAAAGATGGGATTCATATTTCCAAAAACCTTGTCTGTGAGAAAGAATCCCAATAAATCAGCATCTAAGGCTTCTTTTAGCCTAATTTGGTGGGACATTTCAGAAAAACAGGATATTTTATTTGAGTGTTATTTTCTGGTCTAAACAATCCACAAAAAAAGGCACCTGTCCTTGTTAATGAAACTTTGTTTTTGCAATCGGCTATATCTTCTCAGAGACCAGCTCCACAGATCAGGGAAGTTGGTTTGGAATTGATGCATGCAGAATTTATTGTTAATGACTGACATACAGATATTTGTAAAACCCAGAAAAGTTCTACCTGAAAATTTTCAAGCAGGCTTCTAGAAGAGAATTCCTACTGCATATGTGCATTTGTGGGAAATATTAGAATTAGTAAATGTCTTGTGAGCTACAAATGAAGACAAATCTAACTTGCCTAAAATGCTTAAGCTGCATTTTTCAACTTAGATAACCTATTATTGTGGTTACACTTAAAGGGTATTCTATTATTAGTTTAATCTAAATCTAAATCTTTGTTAGGAACCACATTTACTCATAGAAACATCATGCTAATATATAATCTAATAGTACATGCTCCATTAATTCTGACATTAATGAGCAATAGACTGTGAGAAACTTTAGCTTACTAAGAAACAAACTCTGGGTCAGACTGCTTTGAATTGATTCCTGGATCTCCTACTTCCTAGCTTTAAGACCAAAGACAAGTTACTTAGCAAAGGGCAAGTACCTCATTATCCTATTGAGTAGACTGGGGAAAATAATATTAACCTATTTCATGAGGTTGTTTTGAGGAGTGAAAGTATTTATATGTATTAAATTCTTAGAACAGTGCTTTGTATATAGTAGGTGGTACATGTGCTTTCAATTGTTAGTTATACAAACAGAAGTGATAAATAATCAGGGTAATTTATCTCATCTATGGCATCAGGTTACAGTGCCTGACACACATTGAGGGCTACATAACTGCTAAGTAAAAAATAAATTCAGAAAATGACAAATAAAATGTCACTATAGAAGTAAGAAACCAAGTTCAAAGAAATGACATGATAGGTAAGTTTTAATGATAAGGATGAGGAAAAGTTCCTGATTTTAACAGGGAATATTAGATTGATAGAATAAACCTAGCTATAAGATCACTATGAAAGGTATGTAGGCAACCAGGAGTCATTATGAGAGTGATCATTATTATGGTACTATTGTATGGCATGGGGGAATGTCAAGAAATGTAGAGGAGACAGAGCTGTTTAGCTATTGCACCACTCTACTTCTGGAAATTTCTCATAACTAATGTAGAACATGATGTGACTTTCTCACTCTGAGATACACTTGTTAATACTGAGGTAAAAGCTGTAGTTGTAGCTATAATGCCATTATCAGGCTGATCAAGCAACCAATATCCACACTAGAAGTGGTTGGACAAATATATGATGATCCTATATCCAGTTAGTTCATGAAAAACCAGACTGGAAAAGATAAATAGATATGTTGCTCTGAAAACGTTTTATCTACAGTGTATGATATGCCTAATGCTTATTTAATTAATCAATCCAAATAGCATTCCTCAATCAAATCCTGACTCCTAAGTTGACAGACTGGATTTACTTTTCCCAACTGAAGGGCATTTTGTAAGTTGAGAAATGACCCTTCTGCAGCTCAGCATGCCACATGTGAATTGCTGTATTTTTGCTGGTAAATTGCTTGATTTTTAAAGTCACCATTTTGTCAGTTTTACATTGCCTAAGTGTGTTTAAGATATTCTCTTTAATTTTGAATTTCCTATTCTACAAACAATATATTAAATGCAATATTTCCTATATCCCAGTTCAAAAAAGGGGCCATTGAGTAATAGGTTATATTAGCCACCACTACAGTAAACGATGAGGCAAAAGGACACAACAGAAATATGTTTAACCTATGGAAATAGGCTTAAATATATATATATATATATATATATATAACAAATAAGAAGAAATTTAGTTCATAAACATCTTATTTTATCTCTAAGTATAAAAATAACTATTTAATAGATACTTTTTAAAAATGAGATTTAGTGAATTGAAATTGCAACAAACAGCGCAAAATGTATGACGTCTGATTTCTAGAATTACCAGCTTTAATTTCCTCAAAATATTTTTTCATACTTATTATCAAGTAAACTTCACTCTCTGGTATAAAAATGTTTTGATATAAACATAAACCTCTATACATGCAATTAACATTGATATAGGATGAGATTTCTATAAATCAGTTAGTAAGCCAAAGATGTAAGTTTTGATCATCTGTCATTTTCACTATGCACACACTACCAAGTCCTGTTGCAAAGCCTATTTTGTGATTGGTGAGTAGAATGGTCTGCATATCTAGTGGTGGTGATGGTAGTGGTGCGGTAGTGGGTGGTAGAGTGGGGGCTATGTGCAAGCAGTCCTGTGCACTGGTTGCACTTGGTGTAGAATTTAAACGGTTTTTTTTTGCAATTATATCCTGTTGGAAAATAGGTGACCTTTTGCCCTCTATATTTTGAATTCTCTAAGCTTCCTGATTGTAACTGGGAGATGAAAATTCAAGGTTGCAGGAAAGAAAAGCAGATCACACAAAGATAATGTGTATGTGTGTCAATCATGATTTTCAATTACTCCTCTCATCTCGGATAAAAAAACCATCAAATTGGCTGTGTTCTGATTCAAGAATTTAGCCTTTTGAAAATGTTGCTTATTTTCATTAAAGCTTTAAATTGTTGGCTCTGCCACTAAGTAAAAAAAAAGTTACCGTAGTTCATAGAAAGTTCCTATTTTGCTGCTGTCACAGCAAAGAGTGTAAATTATGCAAAAAAAAACACCATTTATATCTTTTCCTTTTTCATTCAGAGTGTAATTTCCCAAAATAATACCTTTTAGTTGAAACAGATTATCTCAGCACTAGATGGGATCTTAGAGAATATCTTTTGGAGCTTCTCAGCTTTCACAAGAATATATCAGATGGTCATCTGAATTATCCATAAAATTTCCAGTGGCACAGATATCACTGTTTCCCAAGGCAGCATGTACAATTTTTGAACAGCTCTAATTTTTAGAAAAGTCTTACTCACAAAAGCCAAATCTATCTGCAATGTCTAATCACTAGTCAATCTCTTTTTATGTCATTGTCTTTTGATCTAGCAAAGATGGTAAACACTCTTTTATCCTTGTTCCTTCCCATTAAATACAACTACTAACCCTGGAAATAATGCTAGAGACAACCAAAGAAAAACTCCTACAGGTAGTGTTATGGACAGAATTGCATTTCTTAAAAATTTGTATGTTGAAGCTTGAGTCCACAATGTGACTATATTTGGAAATAAGGTCCTTATGGAGGTAATTAAAATTAAATGAGGTCATAATGGTGAGTCCTATCATAATCTGATATTTACAGATTTAAACAGGTGCCCTTAACAAAGAGGAAGACAAGGCAGATCTCTCTCTCTCGCCCACTACTGGTACAGAAGAAAGGCCATATGATGACACAGAAAGAAGGCAGCCACTTACAAGCCAGGAAGAGAGATCTCACCAGAAATCAACCCCCTTGGCACCTGATCTTAGACTTCCAGACTCTAGATCTGTGAGAAAATAAATTGCTGTTGCTTAAGTCACTCAGTCTGAGATATCTTGTTAAGGCAGCCCAAGCTGACTAATGCAAGTGTCAAGAGAACAGTGAGCTAGTTATGAACATCAGGACTGTAGGAACCACACAGTGACAGTGTCTTATGACTCCCACACAACAGGTGACCTAGCTCTAGTAGTTCCTGATCCTCAGTCTAGCAATGGAAGGCAGAGCAGATAGGTTCATTCTTTCCCTGGACATAATGAGGAGAAACTCCAACAGCAACAGGTGAGCCTGACAATATCAGGTGAGACTACCACCACAAGTGTAGATCGATCCATCAAAAGCCTTGCTGACAATAAATGGACAGGGGAAGTATTATCCTCCTGAGACTTTCCCTCCCCCACCAAGAAACACAAACATTGCCAGTCAGTACTGCTCAAAGGGACTCCATTACAAGAGTCCTGGATTGGTAATCCTTTTGGTTCTCATGGGTTTGAGAGTCCCCTCACATCCAGAAACACAAGTATAAGAGGGATCCCAGAACAAAAAGAGACCGGCTGGTAAGTACTCTCCTTCCTGTGCTCTAAGAATCCCCTCTCCACTAAGAGATACCTTATCCAAGAGCAACCAGCAAGAGGGATCACACCCAAAGAAAGATCAAGCTCAGGAAATTCTTATAATGAAGTGTGATCTCTTCCTTTCTAATCTGTACACCTTTCCTTTACTTCTCTTGCTTTATTGAACTTTCTAGAAATTCCAACTGTGTTGAATAAGTGGTGAAAGCAGACATCTTTGACTTGTCCCCAGTCTTAGGGGAAAATATTTAGTCTTTCACCATGAAGTAAGAATTCTTTTTGTCTATCTCTTCATCAAGTTAAAAAATTTCTATTCCTTGTTTGCTTAGTTTGCTGAGCTTTTTTTTTTTCATGAATGGGTGTTGGATTTTCTCAAATGCTTTCCCACATCAATTGAATATAAGATTTTCCTTCTCAATCAGTTGGTTCAGTAGATTACATTTATTGATTTTCAAATGTTAAACCAGTCTTGCCTACATAAAATATATCCCACTTGGTCATGGCATATAATACTTTTTATACATTTTTCAATTCTATTTACTAAAGTTTTTCTGAGGATATCTGTATCTCAGTTTATGAGAGATACCTGTCTTTAGTCTTTTTTTCTTACTTTGTATATTTGGCTTGACGCTGGGGTAAGAATAGCCTCGTCAAATGTGTTGGAGAGTGGTAAATGTTCTCCATTTTCTGGATGACAATAAAAATTGGTATCAATTCATCAAATATTTGGCAAAATTTTCTAGTGAAGCCGTCTAGGCCTGGGACTTTCTATTTGAAAAATTTTAACCAGAAATTTAATTTTTTTAACTACTGAATCATCTATTTCATCTTATTTGAGTTGTTTTTTTGCACAAAACAAAGTACTATTTACTGAAAAGAGAAAACATCTGAGGCTTACTGATGTGCTCTTTGCTTTTTTTATATATAAAAATAATTGTGAATAACAGCAAGAATGTTTCTTCTAGTGGGTGGAGCAAGAAGTTAAATGATGTGGTACAATATAAAAATATGTGAAATTCTCATCTGTGGGTTATGGTCTTTTGAGAAAATATGAGTCCACAGTGTTTAGTTTCACTGAGCCTTGGTCTCTTAGCAGAATGTTATGGCATTGTAGGAGTTAAGAGTGTGGGAAGAGCATGGTCATGAAAGCTGAGCATGGTATTTGTAGTCAGACACCAACTTCAAGCTCATCTCTCCCACCCACTAGTTGTGTGACTTTGGAACAGGTAAGTAGCCTCACTGAGCTTCCATTTACTTTCAGTACAGTTCTCACTGGGCTGGTGCTTTATAACATGGTAATAATTATTTGGTAACATGTATTGCATATCACAATGTGCTAAATGCATAGGATGTACTTAATAGGTAATGCTTGCTTTTAGCCTTCTCCTCAAGGTACAGAGGAATTATGTTCATGCTGATTCAATAATTCTGAAGGTTATCAGAGACAGAAGCTAAAGAAAGGCACACGCTTGTTTTCCTCTACAAAAATTTTGGCTTTAAAGTGGACTATGGAAATACACCAAGAACAAATTTCTTGAACTTCACTTTATGTGTGTATACTTAGGCGCCTAGTCTCTAAAGTCTCACAGTTAAATCTCAGCATAACTATTAAAATGTCTGAAGATACAATAGTAAATAAAACTATGGCATGATGTTTCTCTAACTAGCAATCAGTCACAAAGCCATGGTCTCTCATTTTTTCCCCCTTTTCATGGCTCTTCTAACTTATTTTTTGTTCTTTTAAAAAAATCTTAACTAACTTTCATAGATAAATTAGATTAAATAACTATGTGAAACACTTGCATAATACAGAAAATATAAAATATTATTTTATGGAGTTAAACAGAAGTTATGATTAAATTTTACCTCCTTCAACAAAATGTTTAAAATTTTGTTATTTTTAATTGTGGTAAAATACACACAAAACTCACCATTTTAACTGTTTTAAGTGTACAGTTCAATGGTCTTAAGTACATTCACATTGTGTGGAAACATCACCATTATCCATCTCAAGAATTCATTATCTTGCAAAAATAAAACTCTGTACAATTAAACAATTATTCCATATTTACTTCCTCATCCAAGCCTTTGGAAACCATGACTCTGTTTTCCATTTTTATGAATTTTATTACTCTAAGTATCTTTAAAATATGGAACCACACAGTATTTGCTTTTTTGTGACTGGCTTATTTCACTTAGTATAGTATCCTCAAACTTCATATACATTGTGGCATGTCAGAATTTCCTTTTTTTGTAAGGCTTATTGACATTCCAATGACATTCCAAACCATATTTGTTTATCCATTCATCTATCTATGAGCATTTAGATTGCTCCTACCTTTTAGCTATTATGAGTAATGCTGCTATAAACATGGGTATATAGACATATTTTTGAGTCCCAGATTTCAATTATTTTGGTTACATACCAAAAAGTTGAACTGCTAGATTGTTTGGTAATTCTAATTTTAACTTTGATGAACTGCCATACTGTATCCATACTGCCTACAAAATTTTACATGCTGACCAACAATGTACAAGATTTCAAATTTCTCCCCATCCACCCAAATATCTTATATTCTGCTTTCTTTTGTTTTTGACATAATCATCATATATAATTATATAAGGGGTATAAAGTGGTACCACATTGTGATTTTTATTTGCATTTTCCCAATTACTAATGATGGTGAGTATCTTTCATGTGCTTATTGGCTATTTGTATATATTCTTAGTGAAATATCCACTGAAGATCTTTGCCTATTTTAAATTGTGTTTGTCTTTTTGTTGAATTGTAGTTCTTTATATATTCTAGATATTAATTCATTATCAGATTAAGGTTTGTAAATATTTTTCCTATTTTGTGAGTTGCGTTTCACTATCTTGAAAGTGTTCTTTAGAGCACAATAGTTTTTAATCTTAATGTGGTTCAATTTATCTCTTTTTTCCATTTTACTGTTTGTACTTTTGGGTCATATTGATTAAACAATTACCAAATAAAATATGTGGATTTGCCCTCTCTTTTCTTCTAAGAGTTTTGTAGTTTCACATCTTAAATTTAGGTCTTTGATCCATTTTTAGTTAATTTTTATATATGATGTAAGGTAAGGGTACTTGTTCATTCTTTGCAAGTGGATATCTAATTTTACCAACACATTTATTAAAACGGACTGTCTTTTCCCCTTTTCACAATCTTGACATCCAGACATAGATATGAGGAGTCTTTATTTCTGGGCTGTCAATTGTATTCAATTTGTCTATTTCTCTATTCTTATCCCCTTATTTGACTTTTTATACTTTGTGGGTTTTGAGGATTGGTCCATTACTTCAGTAGAAATTATGAGTGTAAAGTTGTTCTTAGTATTATGTTATCATCCTCTGATGAATGCAATTTCTGTAGTCTTATTCATGATGTTGATGACTTCAGTTCTTTTATTATTTTGTCAGTCTTGGTAGAAGTATATTAATTTTAATATTTTTTCAAAGAAAGATTCTTTTTTTACTTTTTATATTATTAAATCCTCACCCCTTCTAGTGTACTTACTATCTGTCAACATATAAGATGTTACGGAATCACTGACTATATTCTCCATTCCTGTGACCTACTTGTATTATGATTGAGAATTTTTGTGCCACTTTATCCCCCTTGCCCTCCCCACTGACTCACCCCAATCCCTCCCCAATGGTAAACTCTAGTCACTTCTCAGTGTCTATAAGTCTACTGAGAAGACATAACTAGCCTGTAAACTAACCTTGAAAACAACATGAAGTCTGCAGAGCAGACCACCTACACCTAGTGATGAAGATAAGACCACAGAGAGAATGGTAAAGTGGCAGAGCCACCATCAGTCAGAACCCCAGCCCTTCCTCCAACCCAGCCCATAAGCAGGTAGAAGAGGAATGGAAGGGGATAAATGCTCAGGAACACTGCACACCTGGACCTGGAGATGTGCTATGGGAAAACGGGTCCACATTGCATTGGGCTTTGGTGAGTAGTGGGACTGGACACCATAGAGAGTTGGAGCTCTCTGTGAGGCTGAGACTCCTGCCACTTGTGGAGAACAGGCATGTGTCATCAGTCCTGCTGAGACACAACACAGAACAAGCAGTTTGAAAGATGTACCAGCAGCAGGAAGGGTGACAGAGGAGTGGTAATTGGACAGAGACTCTCCATAGGAGAAAGGGAAGGTGGATGACACTTAACCAGCCCTCCCTCATCCCAATAGGTCTCAGGCACTCATAGGAGCCCCAAATGCTCCATCTCCATCTCCAGTGGTTCAGGCCCAATGTGCTTCCCTATGCAGCTGCCCACCCACCTGGCCCACTCAGCCCAGCAGCATCAGATGTAGTTGCATGGCAAGCAGAGGGAGACTTGTAGGCAGATGGAGGTTTTCCCAGGTTTCTCAGCCCTTTCTCAGCCCAACTGGGCAGGTACCTGCAGGACTGAGTGCTGCTTCCTCCTCATGGGATGCCCAGACTAGTACTGCAGGCCCACATGCCCCACTGCTGCTGCATGCCTTCATACCTATGCAACCCTCTGCCATATGCCACACCACTGCTGTGGTACAGTGTGCCTATGCATCTAGCTGCCATATGGCCATGTACTACACAACCTCACACCCGTGGTGTCCCAACACCACATACCCCAAGAATGCATGCCCACCCCAGAGCCATGCAACCAATAGCCCACACTATTAGCCCAGTAGTGGTACCATCAATGTAGAGCAGGCAGAGAATGGTCTTGCCCACACAATCCCAGCAGAGGCCACTCCTCTGATCAAAAAGGGCTGGCTAAGGGAAATTTTTTTTCCTATTTTGTGATAGATAAATGACTGCAGGCAGACAGACAAAAAGGCAGCCTTGCCTATTGCCTATCAATAGCAGCTGGGGCTTCACCATAAAGGAGAACCAGGTACTGGAAAGGAAAGAGTCTTGAATATCTCCCATACTGTAGGATGCCATTTTCTTCTGCTGATGGTGTTCTTTGCTGTACAGTAGCTTTTTAGTTTGATGCAGTCCCACTTGTTCATTTTTTATTTTGTTTCCCTTGCCCAAGGAGATGTGTTCACGAATATGTTGCACATGTTTATATTCAAGAGATTTTTGCCTGTTTTCTTCTGTAAGTTTTATGGTTTCATGACTTACATTCCAGTCTTCGATCCATTTTGAGTTTACTTTTTTTTATGGAGTTTGACAATAATCCAGTTTCATTATCTTACCAAATGGGAGGGGTTGGGGAGGGTGGTTGGGGTGGGGGAAGGGAATTAAGAGGCACTATAATTCACAATCACATTATAGGTAGGTCACGAGGAAGGCAGTACAGCATGGAGAAGACAAGTAATGACTTTATAGCATCTTACTGTACTGATAAACAATGACTGCAGTGGGGGGGTATGAAGACTTGATTATACAGGTAAATGTTGAAACCACAATGTTGCTCATTAGAAACCTTCATAAGATTGTATATCAATTATACTTTCATAAAAATAAGAAAAAATCAATGACGCCAAGAGCTGGTTCATTGAGAAGGTAAAATACAAAAAAAAGAAAAAAGAAAAAAAAGTGAAAAAAGTGAAAAAAAACAGAGAAACCCCTAGGAGTACTTTTCTAGAAAAAGAGAGAGTACCCAAATAAACAAAATCAGAAATGAAGTGAAAAAGTAATTGTCACAACAGGTAACACAAAAACACAAAGAATTATTAGAGACTTTTTATGAAAAATTATATCCCAATAAACTGCACAACCTAGTAGAAATAGACAAATTCCTAGAAAAATGCAACCCTCCAAGAGTGACCCAGGAAGAAACAGAAAATCTGAACAGACCAGTTACCAGTCACAAAAATTGGACTGGTAAAAAAAAATGCACAACAAATGAAAGTCCGAGGCAGATGGCTTCACAGCTGAATTCTACCAAACATTTAAAAAGCTAATACCCATCCTTCTTAAAGTATTCCAAAAGGCAGAAGAAAAGAGAATACTTTGAAACTGAGGCCAGATACCAGGAGCAGACACTACAAAAAAAAAAAGATTATAGACCAATATCCCTGATGAACATAGATGCAAATATCCTCAACAAAATATTAGCAAACAAAATTCAAAAGTACATCAAAAGGATCATCCATCATGACCAAGTGGTATTTATTCAAGAATGTAAGGATGATGTAATATTTGAAAATCAATTAATATCATACACAACATTAACAAAAAAAAGGACAAAAATCACATGGTCATCTCAGTAGAAGCTGAAAAAGCATTTGACAAAATTCAAAACCCATTCATGATAAAAATTCTCAACAAAATGTTTATAGAGAGTACTTCCCTCAACATAATAAAGGCCATACCCACAGCCAATATCATACCTGTGGGGAAGTTGGGGCTCCTATGGCCAGGATCCTCACTGAACTTAAGCCACCTGATGATGTAACTGACCTGATGCTAGGCTACCACTTCCACACCTTATTGCACTGTATAGTGAGCCTGGCCCAGTGCTCTGGGTGGATGGAGAGACACTAGTGGTCGACGTACCTCCAGGAGAACCAGCTGGGTAATAAAACCTTTCACCCCAAAGAACGTTTTACTGTCAATTTCTTTGGTCACATTGAATCCATAGCAAACTTTCCCAGGGCTAAAACCCATTGGCAAGACAATTTGCAGAGTTGGCAGGATTCATTGTTGATTAAGGTAAAAGACAGGCTGCCCTTATGGGAGGGGTGCTTCAGCAAGCTTCCCCTATAAATGCAGAGAGAGTGGATTGTCCCCCAATGAGTATGTGGTCTGAGGTGGCTTGCCTCCTAGAGGACTGGGCCCCACCCCAGGACTGGAGACAAGTGGAGGTGATACCTGAGGCAGTAGGGATAGCCCTTGGTAAAGTAAGCAGATTCTTTGAGAAGCAGAGTGCCCAGGAGGCAGCGGGGACTGTGGGTTGGCTGCTTTTCACAGTATTAAAAAAGTCTACAGAAGAGACGGATATGCTCCTGAAAAAGACCCAAGAAATGGTGGCGTGAGAACACAAGCTGAAAATTTCTGTGGATTCCCTGAAGAAAGAAATGGCGTTGATGCAAGAGGAAGCAGCACAAGAACGCCTGCAGCAAGGTGCCATTGAAGAGGTAAAATATTACTTACAGAATAAAATGGCAGTGCTGCCAGGTGCTCTGAAGGAGGAAAAGGCCATCAAGGAAAAAGGCCACGAACTCCTGAGGGAAGCACAGGTGGAGATGGCATGAGAACGCCAGCTGCAAAGCATTGAAGTGAAGGTAAGAGAGCTGCTGAAGACTGAGGTAGCATTGCTGCGAGGCATGGTAGAAAAGGTAAAGGTTGTAGTAAAGGAGGTACTTGGGGGAGGGGAGAGAAAGCTGCCATCAGCCCGGAAATGGAGGAACTGGGGAAGGATGAAGGGGTGGTGCCGGAGGCACTGGCGCCTCTTATATTGAAAGCATGCCCAGTGGTTGTAAAAAAAATAAGGACCCAGCAGCTGAAAGTTCCCCAAGGAGAGGAGCAGCCCCCTCCCCAGGTCATGGAGCACTCTATGTTCTGCCCCTATACTCAGGCTGAGCTGGTGGATTTGGGCTCCTGGTTTAGGCAGAAGCCCTTGGAGTCAATATCAGCTTGTCTCCTGTGTCTGTGGGACTTAGTGGTGGATGGAATTGTTTTGTCAGCATCAGAGATGGGAAAGCTGGCTTCCCTGACAGTGAAGACCACCTTGAGGCAGTGATTACGAAATGCACATCAGACCCTAGGGAGTCACTCTGTCCTCAATTGGCTTATGGATGCACTTCATGCTGTGTGGCCCAATCAGGGTGATATACCATCCTCTCCTGTTAGATAGCAGATGTATGCTGACCTCCAACAGGTGTTATGAGAGCTAGGCAAAAGAAATGCCATCTATAGTCCAGAGAATTATGGCCCAGATGAAGAGATTTTCACTACTGTGATGAGAAATATTGTACTTCAAACAGTTCTTACATCCCTCTTTTGATCTCTAGTTTCCATTCTTTCCCCTCACTTAGGGCAGCTCATAAGCAAGGTGACATGGAGAGTAACAGACTTAGGAGAGGCTGAAGCAATGAGAACACAGAAAGAAGATCTGCTACTCACAAGAAGAATTTAAAGAGCCCAATGAAAGTTACAAGGACCCAGATGTGGGTTGATTTAATATGGGGAGAAGCAGATGGAAGGAAATTAGATAGGAAGTCAAATAGGATCTTACTAGAGCTATGGCAACAACTGAAACCAGAGCAGCAGTTCCAGCCATTAAGACCAAAGAGGCAGAGGTCAGAGACAGTCTAATGAGTCTGGCCTGTGTGTTTGCAAGACTTGCTGCTGCAAAGTGAGCTAACCTCACTTGAGCCCACACAGGAAGATGATTGGGGAACACGGTTTGACTGAGGGAAAAGTTGAGGTATCTGCCCTGAGGGACCAGGGGGGGACCAGAGGCCACATGTTGAAATAGCTATCCATTGGTCCCCAGTGAACATACAACGTGTTCTGGCTCTGGTGGACACTGGAGCTGAATGTTCACTGATTCATGGTAACCCTAAGCAGATCCCCAGGACACCCACTATCATAGATGGATATGGGGGTAAGGCTATCAGAGTGAAAAAAATCCAAATCCCTTTGAGATTGGGTGTCTATTCCCAAAAGAGTATACGGCGTGTATATCTCCTATCCCTAAGTATATTTTTGGGATTGATATCCTGCAGGGTCTATATTTGCAGACTATTGCAGGTGAGTTCAGACTGAGAGTATGTGTTGTGAAGGCAGTTCTGAGGGGACATGCTAGGCATCTGCCCATAGCCTTTCCTGTGCCTCAGTAGGTGACTCATACCAAACAATACAAACTGCATAGAAGGCTAAAAGAGACTGGAGAAACTCTCCAGGAGCTGGAAAAGGTGGGTATTATAAAGCCCACCCAAAATCCTTTCAATTCACCAGTGTGGCCAGTAAAAAAGCCAGATGGCTCCTGGCATATGACTGTGGATTACAGAGAACTGAATAAGGTCATACCCCCTATGCATGCTGCTGTCCCCTCTATTAGAGACCTGATAGATCTTGCTAATGCCTTCTTTTCCATCGACATTGAGCAGGAAAGTCAGGAACAGTTTGCCTTCACGTGGGAAGGAAGGCAATAGATTTTACCATCCTTTCACAGGGATACCTCCGCAGCCCCACCATCTGTCATGGATTTGTAGCCCAGGTCTTGGTTACATGAAAGAAACCACCAATGGTGCAGTTGTTGATGCATATTGATGATGTCATGCTCATGTCCCATTCTCATTCAGATCTAGAAGGTGCAGCACCTAGACTGCTGCAATATCTATAGAAGAAAGGATGGGCTGTGAACATCACCAAGGTTCAGGGACCTGGTTTTTCTGCCAAATGCTTGGGGGTCATCTGGTCGGGTAAGAGCAAAGTTAAACCAGGAGCAGTTATAGATAAAGTCCAGGCCTTTCTTACTCCTACAACTGTAGCATTGTTATAGGAGATTTTGGATCTTCTAGGCTGCTGGAGAGTTTTTATCCCACACTTGGCACAAATTCTGAATCCCTTATGCTGGTTGGTACTAAAGGGCATCAGGTGGGACTGGAATGAGACATGTGCATCTGCCTTTACTACAGCAAAATGGGCAGTCAAAGCTGTGCAGGCCTTGAGCGTGACAGACCAATCAAGGTCCGATGAGCTGGATGTTCATGTGACTGAAGACAGTTAGGGCTGGGGTCCCTGGCAGCAGCTTGAATGAACTCACCAACCTGTTGGATATTGGTCACAAATCTGGAAAGGGGCAGAGGTACTGTACACTTTGATAGAAAAACAACTGGCTGCCGTGTATCACGCCTTGCTTACTACAGACCCCATCACTAGAATGGCCCTGATAAAGGTAATAACCACCTAACCCATCTTGGGGTGGTTTCAAGACTGGACCCAAAAGCCAAGGAGTGGTGTGGCACAAACACCCACACTTTCCAAGTGGGGCACTTACCTACAGCAGTGTACTGCCTTCTCTAGTAGCCCCTTGAGTGAAGAACTCCAACGCTTGTTGGGGTCGGTGACATATACTAGTGGAAAGCAGGAAGAACTTGCTTTTGAACCATTAATAGCAGAGAGTCCCTATCAGGAGGGAAGAGTCCCTATACCCAAAGATGCATGGTACACAGATGGCTCCAGCCATGGGCAACCCCAAAAATGGAGGTCCATAGCATTCCATCCTAAGACTGAGACAATATGGATGGAAGATGGTAAGGAGAAGAGCAGCCAATGGGCAGAGTTGTGGGCCATGTGCCTTGTGATCAGCCAGGAGTCTTCCCCTATAGTTATCTGCACTGACAGCTGGGCTGTTTAATGGGGCTTGACCCTGTTGTTACCACCCTGGTACCATGCCAACTGGCTGGTTGGTCACTGACCCCTTTGGGGCAAGAATTGTGGCAAGACTTATGGGCCTGTGGTCAGACTAAAATAATTACAGTATACCATGTGACAGGTCATTTGCCACTGGCATCCCCAGGAAATGATGAAGCAGATAAATTGGCCCAGATACATTGGTTAGAAGGAAAGCCTGCCTCTGATGTAGCCCAATGGCTAGCTACATCAGCGTTTGTTGCATGCAGGGCAAAAGACAATGTGGGCTGTAGCCGGTCAGTGGGGCTTGCCTTTGACCTTTAAAGAAGTTAGTAGAGCCCGGCAGGAGTGTGTCGTGTGCTCCAAAAGTTACTTACACTGAGTTCCACAGCAACATGGGACAATAGCTAACGGGCCTATACCCCTCATCAGGTGGCAGATAGATTATACTGGGCCTTTACCTGTGTCAGAAGTATATCAGTATACAATGACTTGTGTGGATACAGCTACTGGACTTCTGGTTGCTTTTCCTACCCATAGTGCAGACAAACAGATGACCAAAGGGGCCTGGAGCATCTCTTTGCTCCCTATGGCCAACCACAGGTAATTGAGAGTGATCAGGGCACCCATTTTACTAGACAAACACTGCAAGAATGGGTGCGACAGCTGGGAATCAAACAGAAGTTTCATGGGCCATACAATCCTACCGCAGCAGGCATTATAGAGAGGCACAATGGCTTGTTAAAATCTGGACTAAAGTCAGATACCAATAGTCTGAGGGGATGGTCAGTCCCCTTATGGACCATGGTAAGGTGGTTGAACGAGAGACCCCAAAAGGGAACCCTGAGCCCTGTAGACATATTGGCACATATGGTTGCCTCCCCTATACAACTGCAAGTACAAACCAAGGAAGAATCATTGAAACCGAGGTTCAGCCAGCAAAATAATATCTTGCTGCCAGCACCAACTGCACTGAACCCTGGAGATTCCATTGAGTGGACATGGCCTTGGACCTTTCAACACATGGACCAATGATGGCTGGCTCTCCCAGTACCTTCGTCTGGGAGCTGGCCTCCTGTGTATTCCTGGAACAACAGCAGAGTGGCTCCCAAAGATCACAGTAGTATATCCTAAATGGCCAGAAGGTAGGAGCTTCTTACCGGGGAGTTTTATTTTATCATTATGGCCAGTGCATGCACTTCTAGTAGCCCTATATACAGACCCTTCAGTAACCCCCATGGGGAAAGGAGTAAAAGAATGGTATACTAGACCTGGAAGGGATCCCCTTCCTGCTACAGTCCTATCACAGGACCACTCTCTGGCATGCATCCTACCTGATGGACAAGATTTGCCTATGTTGGTGTCATTGCAACATATGTCTTATCGCCCCTAAGGTCTTTGTGGATTGGGAACTTCCTCTGGCTTGAGGATTATTGTAATTTTTGTTACTAGCAACCTCCTCTGGCTTGAGAATTATTATAATTTTTGTTACCTGTATCAAAATCTTGTTGTATCTTAATTTTTGTTATTATCTCTATGTTGTTATCCTATGTTGCTGTTGTGTAATCTGGTTACAGTGCCCCAGCTTTCTCGCACAGGGACCATTGTGGAAGATTGAAAGCATATATATTGTAAGGTGAGAATCCTGGAGGGGTGGAGTGTGGAGAAGTTGGAGTTCCTATGTCCAGGATCCTCACTTAACTTAAACCACCTTATAATATAACTGGCCTGTTGTTAGGCTACTGCTTCTACACCTTTAGGCAATAAGCTATTATTGCACTATATAGAGAGCTCGGCCTAGTAGTCTGGGAAGAGGCAGAGATGTTAGTGCTCAACCTACAGCTGGGAGAACAAGCCAGTTAATAAACCCTTTCACCCCAAAGAACTTTTCACTGTCAATTTCCTTGGTCACATTGAATCCATAGTGAACTTGCCCGGGAGTGAAACCCATTTGCAAGACAATACTCTGTGGCAAAGAACTCAGTGCTGTCCATGATAAGGAGCAATACAATGATGTCCCCTCTCACCACTTTTGTTCAACTTAGTACTGGAGGTCCTAGCCATGGAAATCAGACAACACAAAGAGATAAAAGGCATCCAAACTGGGCAGGAAGTTAATCTGTTACTATTGACAGATGATGTAATATTCTACATAGAAAACCCTAAAGACTCCACTAAAAAAGTATTACAGTGAACAACTGGGTTCAGAAAAGTTGAAAGACACAAAATTAACACAGAGAAATCTGTGAATATAGTAACTTACTAAGAACAAAATAGCAGAAAGAGAAATCAAGAAAACAATTCCGTTTACAATTGCATCAAAAAGAATAAAATACCTAGGAATAAACTTAACCAAAGAGGTAAAACACCTGTACCCTAAAAACCATAAGACAGTCGTGAGAGAAATTAAAGAAGACACAAATAAATGGAAATCTATCCCATGCTAATGAATAGGAAGAATTAATATTGCCAAAATGGCCACCCTGCCCAAAGCAATGAGCCACTAAATTTATAGATTCAATGAAATCCTTATCAAAATAACAACAGCATGTTTGATGAACCAGAACAAATAGTTCTAAAATTCATATGGAACTACAAAAGACCCCAAATAGCCAAAGAAATCCTGAGAATAAAGAAAAAAAGCTGTATTATGCAGCCTGACTTCAAGCTGTGCTATATAACTACAGTAATCAAAACAATATGATATTAGCACAAGAACATACCCATAGATCAATAAAACAGAATAGAGTACCCAGATATAAACTGACACATATATGGTCAATTAATATGCAGTAATGAAGCCATGAATATACTGTGGGGAAAAGACAGCCTCTTCAATAACTGGTGTTGGGAAAACTGGACAGCTACATGCATCTGAATGAAACTGGATTACTGTCTAACTCCATACACAAAAGTAAACTTGAAATGGATCAAAGACCTGAATGTAAGAGATGAAACCATAATATTCTTAGAAGAAAATATAAGGAAAAATCTCTCTAACATAAGCATGAGAAATTTTTTCCGGGACACAAGTGGGACTATATCAAACTAAAAAGCTTCTGTACATCAAAGGACACAATCAGCAGAACAAAAAGTCAACCTACAGTATGGGAGAATATATTCATAAATGATTTATCTGATAAGAGGTTAATGTCCAAAATATCTAAAGAACTCATTAGACTCAACACCAAAGAAACAAATAAGCCAATTAAAAAATGGGTAAAGGACCTGAACAGATATTTTTCTAAAGAAGACATACATTTGTCAAATAGACAAATGAAAAGATGCTCTACATCACTAATCATCAGTAAAATGCAAATCAGAAACACAATGAAATATCACCTCACACCAGTCAGAATGGCCACTACCCAAAAGACAAGTGTTGATGAGGATGTGGAGAAAAGTGAACCCTTCAACACTCTGGGAATGTAAATTGGTACAGCCATGTGGAAAGAAGTATAGTGGTTCCTTAAAAAACTAAAAATAGAAATACCACTGGGACCCAGTAATTCCACTTCTAGGAATTTACCAGAAAAAAACAAGATCCCTGATTCAAAAAGATATACACACCCCTATGTTTCTTGCCACATCATTTTCAATAGCCAAGATATGGAAGCAACCTAAGTGTCCATCAATAGATGAATAGATGAAAATATGGTTCATATTCATATGGAATATTATTCAGACATAAAATAGGAAAGAAATCTGCCATTTGTGACATGGATGGACCAAAAGTGTTTTATTTTAAGTGAAATAAGCCAGGCAGAGAAAGACAAATACCATGATTTCACTTATTTGTGGAATCAAAAATCAAAACAAGACAAAATGAATAAAATAGCAGTAGACCCACAGACACTGAGAAGTGACTGGTAGTTCACATGTGGGAGGGATTGCAGTGTGTGGGTGAGGAGAGTGAGGGGTTTAAAAGGTACAAAAATTTTCAGTCATCTTATAAATTGGTCACAGGGTTCATAGTACAGCAGGGAGGACATAGCAATGATTTTGTAATACCTTTCTATGTTGGCAGATAGTAAGGACAGTAGTGGGGTGAGGATTTAATAATATGTGTTACTGTTGAATCACTGTGTTGTATACTTGAAACCAATATAAGATTTATAGCAGTGACACCTCAATAAGCAAAAGGTTTATTTGGACAAAAATTGATTTGAACTGGGCAGCATGCATTCCAGCAGAAGGAAAAGAGATCCAAGAAACTACAAAATAAAAGACTTTTAGTCAGAAAGAAGCAGGAACATGGATATTAAGTAGGCAAAACAAGTGAGTTATTATTTCAAGGTTATATTTCCTTTAGGGTATGGTAGGGATCTATCAGGCATATCATCTCACTAGCCCTGATTATTTGATTCCTGATGACTGATTTAAGATTACATTTCTCAGAGAACCAAAACTGTAATTAACTTAAGTCTTGGTTTAATCACCTGTGGCTTAGTATAAGTAACTTCATTTGGGCCTAACATTTCTTAACAATCCCTAACCTCCCAATGTGATGGTGTTTGGAGACTGAGCCTTTGGGAGGAATTAGGGTTATGTGAATCATATGAGTGGAGCCCTGGGCCAATGAGATCGTTGTCTTTAAAAAATAGGGAGAGACATTGGAGTTCTCTGTGTGCACACAGAGGAAAGGCCATGTGAGGGCACAGTGAGAAAATAACCATCTCCATCTGCAAATCAGGAAGAGAGCCCTCATCAGAGACTGACCATGCTAGCACTCTGATCTTGGACTTCCAGGCTCCAAAACTGTGAGAAAATACATTTCTCTCATTTTAAGCCACCCAGTTATGGCATTTTGTTATGGAAGCTCAAGATGCCTAATAATGATCACTTCCTGTAAGGAAGAACCCCTCCCCCCCACTTCCCCTATTGTTCTATGAGGACAGCTGTCCACTGCTTCATCCCAAATATGTCTGGCCTTGTATGGAGCCAGAAATTTCTGGCTTTGAGAAACCTGAAAACACAGTGTATTGTACCCATGAGAAAGGAGCTAGATAAGGGTCTTGAAGGCCAGATACCTGGCTGTGAAGCCCACACACATGCACATCTTCAATACTTATGTAACCATGAATTAGCAGTATAGCAGTATAAGAAGTACGGTTTTATGCAGAATAAAGTGGCCTGATTTGAGCACCTGCCATGATGACTCCTGCTGCCTTCTTTGTTCTTTGCATTGCCCCAAAACCTCAAAGGCAACCCCCAGACCGCAACACTTCCATATAGTGACCCCTTTTCAGTTTCTTTCTTCACAGCAGTCTGGGATCCATAAGCTTAAAGTCCCCCCAGTGGCAAACTTATTTTTTAAGATATTGTTTTAAACATAATCCAAATAAGCAAATTTTAAGCAGTGTTGCACACCCCACAAAACTGTACTCAACATCTACTTAATATCAACAAGTTAAGTCCTGGAGCTATAAAGATGCCAAGCCACTGCTGCCCTTCAGGACTCTAGACCCAGAGACTCCCTGCCATGCTGCTGAGCAATATCACCTAGACATACAATTCCCCCTCTCTGATCCCACTTTCCTCTGAAATTTCCCTTATTTTATTTCCCTCCAAATCTCAACGCCCACATTGTAGCCTCAGGATGTCTCATGCTGTAAGGGACTTTCACCAGCACTCAGGTCTATCAATATGTCACCAAATAAAGTTAGTGCTCATGCTACCTCATGGTTATATTGTTTTCCTTTAGCAACCCAGAAATCCCTCCAACACCCTTTACCTACAAAACTATAAGAAAATTAATTTGTCTTATTTTAAGTCATTAAGTTATGGCTGCAGCAAATAAAAATTTAAATCAGGGTTTCTATATTGCAACTTGAGACAAAATCACATGTTCTTTGGGAAAACTCAGTATTTGCTCTTTAAGGACTTCAGCTGATTGGATGAGGCTCACCCACATTATGGAGAGTAATCTGCTTTACTCAAATCTACTAATTTTAAAAGTTAATCACTTCTAAAAAACATATCCACAGTAACGTTTAGACTGATACTTGACTTAATTGTTCATGTAGCCTAGCCAAAATGACACATTAACCATAGGGTACACAACTTGTCAATTTGGCACCCATACACATTTCCTTAAGCCATACTTAATCTCCAAATAAAGGTAATAACAAATAAGTCATTTTTCCATCTGGCATAATAATACAGCCAACTAAAAATGCACTAACCCTTTCCTCAGAAGAGGATGTAAAGTCCTTGGGTTATGTTCACTTTCTTCCTTGATATCCTATAACTTAAATACTAAGATGTAAACTCAACAATACTTTAATACCATGATGTGTTATCTATCTATCTTATATGATAAGGGGATAAAAATGAAAGAATTCAAAGACATTTGACATATTTGTATTGAAGATACATGTATAAACATATGCACAAACATGAAATAAAATAAAGGATATATACTCAGAAAACACAGTTCTTATTTATGCAACTGGTCACATGGTTGGATCTGACATTTATAACTACCTTATACTACCTATTTCATATTTCCTTTGTCCTCAGCAAGTATCTACACTGATTGTGGTTCTTCACCTGGAAGAGTAATCACAGCCTTCATTTCTATAGGGTTTAGGGCATTAGTAGTCCTTCCTGCATTAGACTGTTGAAGTTTTCCATTGATTTTCATCATGGGTAAGAGACATCTTGAGGCTTTCTTGTATTTCAGACATACTCATCTGTATCACAATTGTGTAGTAACAGTCTCATTTTTGTCTTGGTAATCAGTATTTATTACTTTAGCCAGTAGTTTAACTCCATTCTTTCCCTGTTGGTTCAGGTGCATGAATAACAAAATGGGCTAAATAAATGTTCCTTTTAATGGTGTGATTGCTTTGCCTCATGTTGAGAAAATTCTTCCCTTTGAAACTAAGACCTATAGACTACCATAGCATAAATTCATGGGACAAGAAGCAAAATTTTGCTAGTGCATCACTAGAAGTAAATGTGATACCACTCACATTTCACCAATGATTCTTAGACCCATGGATCCTCACTATGAGATAAATGACACCATATATTGTACACTTATATAGAACATATATAGCTTATTGGAGAATCTTGCCTCAGTCCTGCAAGGTATTGCTACTTAATTAATGCTATATAACAGTTTTCAAAGGGCCATTCCACCATTTTATCATGCCAACTGCTTCAGGATTGTGGGAAACATGGGAAAGTCAATTAATTCTATGAATATTGGCTAATTGCAACATTTAATTTACTATGGTGAGACTCAATCAAACACACTGCTATGTGGGATACAATAATGGGTGGTAGTTTGGCAGAAGCATTGCATGCAAGGAGGTAAATTTATATCTAGATATTAGTGTCAATTCTAGTAAGAATAAAATATTGCCCCTTCCATGATGAAAGCAGTCCAGTGTGATCAACCTGCCATCAGGAAGTTGGTTGACCACCCCAAAAACTGTTCTGTATTGGTAAGTCAGTGCTGATCTCTGCTGTTAGCAGATGGGGAACTCAGGAGTGGCCATAGCCAGGTTGCCTTGGTGAGTGGTAGTCTAGGTTGCTGAGTCCATGCCTAATCTCCATCCCAGTCATCATCCCAATTTTTTCATTAGATTATTGGCAATTTCAGGAGTGGCTGAAGAACTAGGCTGAGTTGTATCCACAAAATGGGTCATCCTCTGTACTTAATTATTAAAATCCTCCTATACTAATGTTACCCTGTGCTAAGCATTAATGTGGAATACAAATAACTTAATGTTTTTCACAAATTAAACACATCAAACCACACACCTTTTTCCCAGTCTTCCTTGTTACCAATTGTGATCACCCATGAAAGGAAAAGGTGATCAAATTTCCTGCAGGCTAAATTGTGATATTGGCCTGGGGAACTGATATACCCTTAATGTAGGACAGTGAAGGTATATTGCTGGTTTTGCTAGCTAAAAGGAAGCTTCTCTGGACTCTGGTTGTCTTTACAAACAAGTGTGGAGAAAAAAACATTTTTCAGATCCATAGCTGCATGTCATGTACCAGAGGGTGTGTGAATTTGCTCTGGTAATTAAACCACATATGGCCCAGCAGCTGCAATTGGACTCACCCCCTGGTTAAGCTTACAATAATTTACTTTCATTCTCTAACATCCATCTGTTTTCTATATGGGCCAAACTGGTGAGCTTAATAGCAATTCCCTGATAATTGCACTAATCTCTGCCCTCCAGGAATGTAGTATTGCTTTGGTTCATAACTTTCCTAAGTATGGATAGTTCCATTTATTTCCATTTGGCCTTTCCTACCACATCAGCCCTTACTCTACAGGTCAGGGAACCAATGAGAATTCTGCCAGTTGCTGAATACATCTATCCTAATTTTTCACTCCAGAACTGTAGAAATAATGTCAGCATGAATTTGGTGAACAGATTTAAAAATTATTATCTATTTAGAACCACTCTCAGTACCAAGATCTGTGTTAGTCAAATCCCTTCATGAGGGTTCTGTTTGTAAACTGGTCCAAGTTTGGCAAACATTTGAGAGATTATGACTCTGTTTTTACAAGTTACACTTTTGTTCACTTGACCTAGAACTCTTCTTTTTATACACATTAAGAATTTAGTAGACTGTCCATCTATATTACTTTTAGGGACATCATGATCAATTAGTCAGTGCCATAGGTTCCTCTGAGTCAAAGTATTCAAATTGTTTCTTCAGCTTTGCTGTCTATTATGGTAACCAGAGCTCCCTTTCATTGGGCAGTTGTTACTACTTTTCCCCTGACTCCCTGGACTCCAATGAACTACACTGCATTTTGCTTTCTTTATTCAGTGGCAGCAGTTATCCCTGAAATTTATGTTCATTAGAGAAAATCAATCACTGTTATTCAAGAATACTTAGACTTCCATCAAAAAGTTATTTCTCACAGTCATGGGGAAAGATGTGTTTTCTGGACCTTTTCAAGGTAGGTGAGAAGTTCATACAAGATAAACAAACTCTAACATTCCAATTTCCTTAAAACTTCCTCTACAGTATACCAAAGCAGTTCTGGCATTTCAGCTTCATTTAATGTAGGCCAACTGTAGGTCCAATAAAATAAAGAACTTTTAGACCTCTTTCTAACTGTCAGTTTGCAACATTAAATCTACCTCCATAATTATCCCACACCTTTAATATCCTTACCCATATATATGCATTGGATTTCTTTTAGCATAAATTGGGAAATTAATGTAGTTATTTGGATTGTAGCACACTTTCTCATGGGTCACACTTTGTACTTCATCTTTTGGGGCCTGTTGGGATTCGTGTCTATTATAGGTATAGAATTAAAGAGCAGTGGTGGAGTGCGCCCTGAGGGAATCAGCAGTATCTTACAAGGAAATTACCTCAGGAGATGCCATTATAGTTACTTCAGGAAAAGCAGGGTAAATTTCCCCAGATGGGAGTGGAAGACTTCCTTTTATTGATTAAGAAGACTTAACAGAATTAAGTCATTCTATATCTTCATCAGGATCTGCCCAAATGTCTTCTTCCAATTTTTAGGATCCCATTATTTCTCAATCAATGCCTTCACTTTAACAGTAGTTAAATTGTGAATTAGAGATTCAATTTACATTGTAATTCAGCCACTCACAGGATGGGACTCTGGGTTTGGTTTCTGGCCATCTCAGCTCTGTAGCTGCAGGAGATAAAGGTTTTCTTCAGAGTAAACCTAGAAACTTTTGGTCACTCATGTGGTATTTGAGCTGGGAATTTAAATCTTGAGCTAAACCTTTCCTTTCCTCACTCTCACAGTATTAGGAACAGCCAGACAATCTCATTATATTCATTAGTTTGACAAAAATGTTTTAAGTTACCAAATACATAGTCATCCAGAACAATTCCTCCAGTAAGTATTTAATTAGGAATTTTCAGTAATGATTATTTGCTTATCTCCATAGCCGCATGATGCCATGGACTATCAGTGCTCACTTTGTCGCTGGAAATAGAGTCATTATCATATTTAAATCGAATCAGGTAGAGTACCAATTCTAGAAATACTGGAACAGATTTAACAATTATCATCTATTTAGAACCACTCTCAGTACCAAGATCTGTGTTAGTCAAGGTTCTTCAGAAAAATATAACAATTATGAATATACATATATATATATCATTTATTTACATGTGTGTGCATGTAAAATGATATATATATATATGTATATGGCTTATTCTTAAAAATTGACTCATGATCTAGAAATAAAGATAGAAGTAGATATATAGATAGATATATAGGTATATTTAAATTCTTTGGATATTGCCAGAACACCAACATTACTCAAAAAGTCTCTTATTCATTTTGAACTCGTTAGTTATTTCATATAGTTTGTTTTCAATTTTGGTATCATTAATCTACAATTACATGAAGAACATTATGTTTACTAGACTCCTTCCTTCACCAAGTCCCCCCCACATACTCCTTCACAGTCACCGTCCATCAGCATAGTAAGATGCTGTAAAATCACTACTTGTCTTCTCTGTGTTGCACAGCCCTCCCCGTGCCCCCCACACACACTGTACATGCTAATTGTAATGCCCCCGTTCTTTTTACCCTCCCTTCTCCCTTCCTTCCCACCCATCCTCCCCAGTCCCTTTCCCTTTGGTAACTATTAGTCCATTCTTGAGTTCTGTGATTCTGCTGCTGTTTTGTTCTTTCAGTTGTCCTTTGTTCTTATACTCCACATATGAGTGAAATCATTTGGTGCTTGTCTTTCTCCACCTGGCTTATTTCACTGAGCATATAGATTTTATTTTTTTTTTTTATTGAAGGGTAGTTGACAACAGTATTGCATTACATTAGTTTCAGGTGTACAACACAGTGATTCAACATTTATATACATGATAATTCTAGGTATCAGGTATCACCATACCAAGTTGTTACAATATTTTGACTATATTCCTTATGCTATACATTACATCCCGGTTACTTATTTATTTTACAATTGGAAGTGTGTTTATATATATATATATATATATATATATATATATATATATATATATTTTGTGAGGGCATCTCTCATATTTATTGATCAAATAGTTGTTAACCACAATAAATTTCTGTATAGGGGGGTCAATACTCAATGCACAATCATTAATCCACCCCAAGCCTAATTTTCGTCAGTCTTCAATCTTCTGATGCATAACGAACAAATTCTTACATGGAGTACAAATTCTTACATAGTGAATAAGTTACATGGTGAACAGTGCAAGGGCAGTCATCACAGAAGCTTTCGGTTTTGTTCATGCATTATGAACTATACACAGTCAGTTCAAATATGAATATTCATTTGATTTTTAAACTTGATTTATATGTAGATACGACATTTCTCTATTATTATTATATTTAGTAAAATGCTGAAGTGGTAGGTAGATACGAGATAAAGGTAGAAAACAGAGTTTAGTGTTGTAAGAGAGCAAATGTAGATGATCAGGTGTGTGCCTGTAGACTATGTGTTAATCCGAGCTAGACGAGGGCAATCAACATCCATGTATGCAGAAGATTTCTCTCAGAACATGAGGGGGGAGGTTCTAAGCCTCACCTCTGCTGCTCCCCATTTTCTCACCAGATGGCCCCCTGTGACTGTGCCTGTCTTAGGTTTTTCCTCCCTTGAGGAATCTTACCCGTCTCTGGCTAACCAGTCATCTTCCAGGGCCATACAGGGAAATGTTAAGTTGGTAAGTGAGAGAGAAGCCTTATTGTTTGAAAAGGTTAGCTTTTTACTTCTTTGCATATTTATGCCCTGTGGCTTCTATGCCCAGCATTTGTCTTGAGGTGTCTTTACCACTTGGAAGAATTATGATACTCGGTAAATTCGACATGTGGCACGAGTTCTATTTAAAGGTTGTGATTAGGTAGGAAGAAGAAAAGCTATAGAAGTAGCAGGCAGAAGAAAACCTGGGAAGATTGATTATTTCTTTGACATATCTTCTTGTAGAGTAAATTCAGCATGGATAGGTTTTAAACTACTAATTAAATTTTGCACACACATTAACATAATAGGAATATAGTTACCTAACCAAAGCATACCTGTAATTACCAGCCATCTCCAGTGAAACCAAGAAAACCAGTTAGGCACCTTAGGCATTTGTGAAAACTTATCTAAGATATGGTGGATATTGTCCAACTGAACTTGAACAGTCTGAGAGAAATCAGACAAATTAAAACAACCCATTCCTGGGGACTGTTCATATCCCATATGTTCTTTTAACAATAAATAGTCTGTGGTTGTAAGATTTTGGAGTACTACAATTTGCACTTCTCCTAATTCTTGGTTGAGTTCCAACAGTATAGATCCAGTCCAATTTTTGTTTTACTGTATGCACAGGCCAGCTTAGATATCTCCTACATCATTCCCATGGCAAGTCCAGGAACTGGTGGGATGAGTGCATCTACACCTGTGACAGTGCGTGGATCTTTGTTGGAGTTTTTTTTTTTTGCTGATCATTTTCTGTCATGAGTCTTCCCGAGAGTGCTGATGTTGGAAGTTCTTTTTCATATCGTATCTTAGTTCATTTTCGGGGTAGCCAAATTAGGCTTTGATCCTCTGTATAAACACAAACAGACCCTTTGCCTACACTTTTATATGCCCTTTATATCATTGTGTAGAACTCATTAGAGGTCACCACAAAGGAACTGCTTTTTTTTTTTTTTAATCATTAATCTACACTTACATGACGAATACTTTGTTTACTAGGCTCTCCCCTATATCAGGTCCCCCCTATATAATCCTTTACAGTCACTGTCCATCAGCGTAGCAAACTGTTGTAGAATCACTACTTGTCTTCTCTGTGTTATACAGCCCTCCCCTTTCTCCCACCCCGCTATGGATGCTAATCTTAATACCCCTCTTTTTCGGACCCCCTTATCCCTCCCTACCCACCCATCCTCCCCAGTCCCTTTCCCTTTGGTACCTGTTAGTCCATTCTTGAGTTCTGTGATTCTGCTGCTGCTTTGTTCCTTCAGTTTTTCCTTTGTTCTTATATTCCACAGATGAGTGAAATCATTTGGTATTTCTCTTTCTCTGCTTGGCTTGTTTCACTGAGCATAATACCCTCCAGCTCCATCCATGTTGCTGCAAATGGTTGGATTTGCCCTTTTCTTATGGCTGAGTAGTATTCCATTGTGTATATGTACCACATCTTTATCCATTCATCTATCGATGGACATTTAGGTTGCTTCCAATTCTTGGCTATTGTAAATAGTGCTGCGATAAACATAGGGGTGCATTGGTCTTTCTCATACTTGATTGCTGCATTCTTAGGGTAAATTCCTAGGAGTGCAATTCCTGGGTCAAATGGTATGTCTGTTTTGAGCATTTTGATGTACCTCCATACTGCTTTCCACAATGGTTGAAAAAGTTTACATTCCCACCAGCAGTGTAGGAGGGTTCCCCTTTCTCCACAGCCTCGCCAACATTTGTTGTTGTTTGTCTTTTGGATGGCAGCCATCCTTACTGGTGTGAGGTGATACCTCATTGTGGTTTTAATTTGCATTTCTCTGATAATTAGCGATGTGGAGCATCTTTTCATGTGTCTGTTGGCCATCAGTATTTCTTTTTTGGAGAACCGTCTGTTCAGTTCCTCTGCCCATTTTTTAATTGGGTTATTTGTTTTTTGTTTGTTGAGGCGTGTGAGCTCTTTATATATTCTGGACGTCAAGCCTTTATCGGATGTGTCATTTTCAAAGATATTCTCCCATACTGTAGGGTTCCTTTTTGTTCTATTGATGGTGACTTTTGCTGTACAGAAGCTTTTCAGCTTGATATAGTCCCACTTGTTCATTTTTGCTGTTGTTTTCCTTGCCCGGGGAGATATGTTCAAGAAGAGGTCACTCATGTTTATGTCTAAGAGGTTTGTGCCTATGTTTTCTTCCAAGAGTTTAATGGTTTCGTGACTTACATTCAGGTCTTTGATCCATTTTGAGTTTACTTTTGTATATGGGGTTAGACAATGGTCCAGTTTCATTCTCCTATATGTAGCTGTCCAGTTTTGCCAGCACCATCTGTTGAAGAGACTGTCATTTCGCCATTGTATGTCCATGACTCCTTTATCAAATATTAATTGACCATATATGTCTGGGTTAATGTCTGGTTTGTATAGTCTGTTCCATTGGTCTGTGGCTCTGCTCTTGTGCCAGTACCAAATTGTCTTGATTACTATGGCTTTATAATAGAGCTTGAAGTTGGGGAGTGAGATCCCCCCTACTTTATTCTTCTTTCTCAGGATTGCTTTGGCTATTCGGGGTCTTTGGTGGTTCCATATGAATTTTTGAATTATTTTTCCAGTTCATTGAAGAATGTTGCTTGTAGTTTCATAGGGATTGCATCAAATCTGTATATTGCTTTTTGCAGGATGGCCATTTTGACGATATTAATTCTTCCTAGCCATGAGCATGGGATGATTTTCCAACCGTTAGTGTCCCCTTTAATTTCTTTTAAGAGTGACTTGTAGTTTTCAGAATATAAGTCTTTCACTTCTTTGGTTAGGTTTATTCCTAGGTATTTTATTTTTTTTGATGCAATTGTGAATGGAGTTGTTTTCCTGATTTCTCTTTCTGTTGGTTCATTGTTGGTATATAGGAAAGGCACAGATTTCTGTGTGTTGATTTTGTATCCTGCAACTTTGCTGTATTCCGATATCAGTTCTAGTAGTTCTGGGGTGGAGTCTTTAGGGTTTTTTATGTACAGTATCATGTCATCTGCAAATAGTGACAGTTTGACTTCTTCTTTGCCAATCTGGATTCCTTGTATTTTTTTGTATTGTCTGATTGCCGTGGCTAGGACCTCCAGTACTATGTTAAATAACAGTGGGGAGAGTGGGCATCCCTGTCTAGTTCCCGATCTCAGCGGAAATGCTTTCAGCTTCTCGCTATTCAATATAATGTTGGCTGTGGGTTTTTCATAGATGGCCTTTAATATGTTGAGGTACTTGCCCTCTATTCCCATTTTGCTGAGAGTTTTTATCATGAATGGATGTTGAACTTTGTCAAATGCTTTTTCAGCATCTATGGAGATGATCATGTGGTTTTTGTCTTTCTTTTTGTTGATGTGGTGGATGGTATTGATGGACTTATGAATGTTGTGCCATCCTTGCATCCCTGGGATGAATCCCACTTGGTCATGGTGTACGATGGTTTTGATGTATTTTTGAATTCGGTTTGCTAAAATTTTGTTGAGTATTTTTGCGTCTACGTTCATCAGGGATATTGGTCTGTAGTTTTCTTTTTTGGTGGTGTCTTTGCCTGGTTTTGGTATTAGGGTGATGTTAGCTTCATAGAATAATTTTGGGAGTATCCCCTCCTCTTCTATTTCTTGGAAAACTTTAAGGAGAATGGGTATTATGTCTTCCCTGTATGTCTGATAAAATTCCGAGGTAAATCCATCTGGCACGGGGGTTTTGTTCTTTGGTAGTTTTTTGATTACCGCTTCAATTTCGTTGCTGGTAAATGGTCTGTTTAGATTTTCTGTTTCTTTTTGGGTCAGTCTTGGAAGGTTGTATTTTTCTAGGAAGTTGTCCATTTCTCCTAGGTTTCCCAGCTTATTAGCATATAGGTTTTCATAGTATTCTCTAATAATTCTTTGTATTTCTGTGGGGTCCGTCGTGATTTTTCCTTTCTTATTTCTGAATCTATTGATTTGTATTGACTCTCTTTTCTTCTTAATAAGTCTGGCTAGAGGCTTATCTATTTTGTTTATTTTCTCGAAGAACCAGCTCTTGGTTTCATTGATTTTTGCTATTGTTTTATTCTTCTCAATTTTATTTATTTCTTCTCTGATCTTTATTATGTCCCTCCTTCTGCTGACCTTAGGCCTCATTTGTTCTTCTTTTTCCAATTTCGATAGTTGTGACTTTAGACCATTCGTTTGGGATTGCTCTTCCTTTTTTAAATATGCTTGGATTGCTACATACTTTCCTCTTAAGACTGCTTTTGCTGTGTCTCACAGAAGTTGGGGCTTAGTGTTGTTGTTGTCATTTGTTTCCATATATTGCTGGATCTCCATTTTGATCTGGTCGTTGATCCATTGATTATTTAGGAGTGTGTTGTTTAGCCTCCATGTGTTTGTGAGCCTTTTTGCTTTCTTTGAACAGTTTATTTCTAGTTTAATGCCTTTGTGGTCTGAAAAGTTGGTTAGTAGGGTTTCAATCTTTTGGAATTTACTGAGGCTCTTTTTGTGTCCTAGTATGTGGTCTATTCTGGAGAATGTTCCATGTGCACTTGAGAAGAATGTGTATCCTGTTGCTTTTGGATGTAGAGTTCTGTAGATGTCTATTAGGTCCATCTGTTCTAATGTGTTGTTCAGTGCCTCTGTGTCCTTACTTATTTTCTGTCTGGTGGATCTGTCCTTTGGAGTGAGTGGTGTGTTGAAGTCTCCTAGAATGAATGCATTGAATTCTATTTCCTCCTTTAGTTCTATTAATATTTGTTTCAGGTGTGTTGGTGCTCCTGTATTGGGTGCATATATATTTATAATGGTTATATCCTCTTGATGGACTGAGCCCTTTATCATTATGTAATGTCCTTCTTTGTCTTTTGTTACTTTCTTTATTTTGAAGTCTGTTTTGTCTGATACCAGAATTGCAACACCTGCTTTCTTCTCTCTGTTGTTTGCTTGAAATATCTTTTTCCATCCCTTGACTTTAAGTCTGTGCGTGTCTTTGGGTTTGAGGTGAGTCTCTTGTAAGCAGCATATGGAGGGATCTTGCTTTTGTATCCATTCTATTTCTCTGTGTCTTTTGATTGGTGCATTCAGTCCATTTACATTTAGGGTGATTATTGAAAGGTATGAATTTATTGCCATTGCAGGCTTTAAGTTTGTGGTTACCAAAGGTTTAGGGTTAGCTTCTTTACTATCTTACTGTCTAACTTAACTCACTTGTTGAGCTATTATTAACACAGTCTGATGATTCTTTATTTCTCTCCCTTCTTATTCCTCCTCCTCCCTTCTTCATATGTTGGGTGTTTTGTTGTGTGCTCTTTTTAGGAGGGCTCCCATCTAGAGCAGTCCTTGTAAGATGCCCTGTAGAGGTGGTTTGTGGGAGGCAAATTCCCTCAACTTTTGCTTGTCTGGGAATTGTTTAATCCCTCCTTCATATTTAAATGATATTCGTGCTGGATACAGTAGTCTTGGTTCGATGCCCTTCTGTTTCATTGCATTAAGTATATCATGCCATTCTCTTCTGGCCTGTAGGGTTTCTGTTGAGAAGTCTGATGATAGCCTGATGGGTTTTCCTTTGTAGGTAACCTTTTTTTTCTCTTTGGCTGCCTGTAATACTTTGTCCTTTTCTTTGATCTTTGCCATTTTAATTATTATGTGTCTTGGTGTTGCCCTCCTTGGATCCCTTGTCATGGGAGTTCTGTGTACCTCTGTGGTCTGAGAGGCCATTTCTACCCCTAGTTTGGGGAAATTTTCAGCAATTATTTCTTCAAAGACATTTTCTATCCCCTTTTCTCTCTCTACTTCTTCTGGAATACCTATGATTCTTATATTGTTCCTTTTCTATTGGTCACTCAGCTCTCTTAAAATTCTTTCATTCCTGGAGATCCTTTTATCTCTCTCTGCATCAGCTTCTCTACATTCCTGTTCTCTGTTTTCTAGTCCATTAATGTTCTCTTGCATCTCGTCCTTTCTGTTTTGAAGTCCTTCCAGAGCTTGTTTTATTTCTGAATTCTCCTTCCTTAGTTCTTGCATATTTCTCTGCAAGTCCATCAGCATGGTTATGACTTTTGTTTTGAATTCTTTTTCAGGAAGACTGGCTAAATCTATCTCCCCAGATTCCTTCTCAGGGGAAGATGTAGCAGATGCCAAAGCTGTCTGGGTTAGTCTTGTCTGGATCATATTTTTTGCCTTTTCATGTTGACAGGTGCTATTGACTGTCAGCTGGGAGGGCCAAAGTTTTCACTTGCTATTGGCCTTTCTTTACTGGGACAACTGCGACCCCTAGTGGCTTGTGTTGGGTATTTGCGTGTAGAGTGAGTCTTTGTGTCTTGCCTGGCCGGAAGGGAGAAATTTCCCTTTCTGTGGGCGGAATTTGTCTCAGTCTGCTTCTCTGCTTTCGCAGCACCCGGTGGGGTAATGGATGGGGGGGCTGCTTGACTGTTTGCCTCCGTGAGGGGTCTCAGAGCTGTTGCCCAGGGGGTTAGTGCACCCGGTTTTCCGTGTAATTTCCAGCTGCTGTACTGTGACCTGGGTTGTTTCCGTCAAGCTGTTAAGTCCCTGTCTCTTTAAGTCTTTCAAAAAGCCCCCGCTTTTCTTTGTCACAGGGGCATCAGCTTCGGCACCCACTCAGAGGTCTTACTCCCTGTTCCCCCAGTATCCAGGGCCCCCTGGGCACGTACTGTGTCTGCACTCTGGCCCGGATGGCGGGGGCTGGGTGTTCAGCAGTCCTCGGCTCCGTCTCCCTCCCGCTCTGCCTATTCTTCTCCCGCCGGGAGCTGGGGGGAGGGGCGCTCGGGTCCCGCCGGGCCGGGGCTTGTATCTTACCCCTTTCACCAGTCGCTGGGTTCTCGCTGGTGTAGCTGCAGTCTGGCCACTGTCCTGCGTCTTCTGGTCTCTCTTTTAGGGCTAGTTGTGTTTGTTGTATTTTCAAAAGTATATATGTTTTTGGGAGGAGATTCCCACTGTCCTACTCATGCCGTCATGTTGGCTCCACCTCGAGCATATAGTTTTATTCAAAAAATCTAAAACATTTTATTTCTATGAAAATGTGCAAATACACACAGAATATTAGAAGCACCTGTGTGCTTAACATCAATTTTTTTATTTAAAAATTCTGTTTAATATTTTTAAATAAAGTACTGCAGACACAGACTGTTATTAGATCATCATATTCCCCTTCATTGATATATTGTTTTCCTTCTCTCCCTCCTACTATGCTGAAATTGGGCTTTAACATATATATGCATGTGTTTTGCTTTTAGTTCGTATGAGTAAACAATACATGATATGGTTTAATGTATGCTTAAACCATGTAAATGGCATCAAATTATGAAGAAGTAGTATAAAAAACACAAATTATGGATTCAGACTGCTTGAATGAATCTATGGAAAATCTAATCTATTTTTGCCTCAGTTTCTTTTTATTTAGAAAGGTATAATAATCATACCTACTTCTTAGGCTTGCTGAAGATTAATTAAGCAGATATATACAAACCTATTAGAGCAGTGAGTGCCTGGCACATACCACATATATATATTTACTAGTATTACTTATCAGTCTACATTTTTTCTATAAACATGTTTTTTATTATAATTAGGTAGACAGAGCTCAGTGTTATTTATTTTAACTTATATTTATCATATCTACTACATTAATCAGGGTTCTCCAGAGAAATAGGACCAATAGGATAGATAGATGATAGATAGATAATATATGATAGAGAGAGAGACAGGTAAAAAGGAGATTATAGGAATTGACTCACACAGTTATGGAGGCTGAGAAGTCCCATAATTAGCCATCTTCAAACTGGAGAACCAGGAAAGCCAGTGGCATAATTCAGTCTGAGTCCAAATGCCTGAGAACCAAGGGCTCTGATGTTCGAGGGCAGGAGGAAATGGATACTCCAGCTCAAGAAGAAAGAGAATTCACCCTTCCTTCACCTTTTTGTTCCATTAGGGCTCTTCAGTGGGTTGGATAATGGCTGCCCACATTGGTGAAGGCAGTTCTCTTAATCTACTGACTCAAAAATCAAATATACCCAATACCCACATATATGCACACCCATGGCTTTATATCCTTGTCAACACTTTGTGTTATCAATTTTCTTTGTGCTATGGTAATAATAAGCATGTCATGGTAACTTAATGTGATTTTTATTTGAGTTTTTCTGATTACAAATGAGGTCAAGCACTCATTAATATTTGTCAGTCATTTAAGTGTCTTCTGTGAACTGACTGCTTGTCATCTTTGTGTGTTTTTCAATTTTTTTCATACTGATTTGTAGAAGTTGTTTATATGTCCTAGAAAGTAATCTCTTTACGTTTACAAGCATCAAACCTATATTCTCCAGGTGCCTTTGGTTTATCATTTAGCTGTGGAAATGGTGTCATTTTAAAGCTTTTATAATACTGACTTTTATCAGTATATTTGCCAGTCTTTTCTATTATATTTTCTACTTTTTGTTTCTGAGGCAATGTTACTTTGAACAAAATTCAACATAGCTTGCTCAATGTTCTAGATTTTCTTTTTAAGTTTTTCTTTTTCATATTTAGGTCTATAATCCATGTGAAAATCACTAATTTTGTTATTCTTATTTCATTTTCTGCTTGTTTATACATTGTAAGTTAAGGATTTTCCCCCCATTTAGAGAACAGTAGTTCCAATATCACTTAAATTTTTTTAAACAAACCTTTTATTCTAGAACAGTGTTAGATTGACAGGAAAATTGTGAAGATAGCACAGAAAAGTCCTCATATGGCCCACATTCCATTCCCCTATTATTAGCATCTTACACTGGCATGGTACTTTTATTTGCTACTGGTAATGATGCAATATTAGTACATTGTTAAGTAAAGTCTAAACTTTATTCATATTTCCTTAGTTTTTACCTAACATTCTTTTTCTGTTCTAAGATCCCATTCAGAATGCCATATTAGATTTAGTCATCCTGTCTCAAGCTCCTTTTGGCTGTGACAATTTCTCAGACTTCCCCTTTTTTTGATGATTTTGAAGGTTTGAAGCTTTCTGGGCATATATTTTGTAAATGCTCCTTAGTTGGGATTTGTCTGATTTTTTTCTTCACTATTACAGTGGGGTTCTATGTTCTTGAAAGGAAGACCAAAGAGGTGGTGTCATTTTCCTTACATTACATCAATGGTACATATTACCATGACTTATCATTATTGTTCACATGGGTAACCTGGCAGGAGTAATATTTGCCAGGTTTTTCCAATGTAAAGTTAACTCATTTTCTCCTTTACACAGTACACTCTGAAAGGCAGTCACTGTGTGCAGTCCCCACTGTAGGAGTGGGTAGTTATGTTCCACCTCCTTTAGTGTAACATATTTACATAAATTATTTTGAATCTTTCAGCATGGGAGACTTACCTCTTTTCCAAATATTTATCCACTTATTCAATCATTTATTTATAACATTATGGGCACATTTATTTTATACTTTGGGTTATAATCTAATACTGTTTTATGTTACTGTTCAAATTTTTCAAGGTTTGCCCATTGGGAGTGCTTTCAGTTGGTTCCTGTGGTCTTTTGATATACTCACATCATTATGTGTGTGTTTTTGTTTTTGAGCACTTACGTTGTGACATTGCAATATTCTCCAGGCTTATCTTGTTTATTTCCTGCTGCAATCCTAGAATCAGCCATTTCTCCAAGGAGCCTTTCAGGAACTTTATTTAATAGTCCAATATATCATCAAAGTTTTATAATACTCTCTATACCACACTTTACTATATGTGTGGATTTCTGTGGACCTATTTGGTTCCATTGATTGTTTATACCTGTACTGATTGCAGACTGTTAAAATCATTACAGTTTTAAATGTTCTTATATTAGACAAATGACTTACCAACTCTCCCATCTTTACTTATTCAAAATATTCTTAGCTATTGTGGTGTCTTTGTTTTCCAAATAAACTTTGGAAATAGCTTTTCAAGTTCCACATTAAGTGCAAGACCTCATTTTCTTATATGATTATGGACATGGAAACCAATGCCCACATGTGATTAAGAGTTGTGTTGCATCATCCTTGTCCCCCAACTTCTGATCAGTTAGTCTAGTAAAAAAATCAGCACATAAAGCTACATATCTGGTTTTCAATTTTGTCTTCTTTAGCCATTGTGTATTTTCTTTATCGTCTTTAAGTTCACTTAAGCATTCTGAAGTATGTCATGTATGCGCTTATGGAAATTTAAAATATATACTAAAGGAAGTATTATAGCATAAAGAATTTCCGAGTACCCACTACGTGATTTCAAACTTTATCAACATTTTCCAATCTATTTTTATCTATCCTTTTTTATCCATGATGTTTTAAAGCAAATCCTAGACAACAGATTTCACCAGTGAATATTTTAATATATATTTCTAATAGATTAGGGCTTTAAAAATCATGGCCAACATGCCATTATTAACACAAGAAAATTTTTAAAATTCAGTATTGCATAAGGCTCACTTCATAACATTTCTCTGATTGTTTCAAATAGGTATTTTTATAGTTTTTCAAGATAGGATCCAAACAATCTACATTGCATTTTGTTGATCTTTTAGGTTTTTTGAATCTATGGGTTCTTTTGCCTTTGTTTTATGTCATTCTATTTCTTATTTTGTCAGTAATAATGTGATTTTATGTATTTTTGATGTTGCAATTTACTACTTTTTATATTGTGTATGCATTTTTTAATGTAATTTATTTTTGAATAATTTATGCCATCTATTTTATTTATTTGGCATAGAATTAGAGGGTAGAATGAAAAAATTCATTTTTTTCTCCAGCCTTATTAAAGTATGATAGACAAAATTGTATATATTTAGGTTATAAAAGGTAATACATTGTATCCATTTGTTACAAAGGTATACATGTGTAAATGGTTACAAGAAGCTAATTAACATATCCTTCACCTCATATGAACTACCTTTGCTTGGGTGAGTAAACTTGAGATCTACTATCTAAGGAAAATTCATGCATGCATTACATTATTATTTACTCTTCTCATCCTGTTGTACATTCAGTTTCCAGAACTATTCATCTCGTAACTGAAAGTTGTAAGACCAACTTCTCCCCTTTGCCTCACTCACCAGCCCAGACTGGATTAAATTTGCTGTTGATGCTCTTTATCACATTTCCCATTTCATTTACTCTATTCACTCCAGAATTTCTGTTTGGTTCTTTTTCACAATTTCTATTTCTTTGTTGAACATCCCATTTTTTTCGAGTATTGTTTTTCCTGAATTTGTTGAGTTGTCTCCTTGTAACTCACTGAGCTTCCTTAAAACAATTATTTTGAATTCTTTGTCCCACAACCTGTAGCTCTCCATTTCCTTTGGACTAGTTACTGGAAATTATGTTCCTTTGGTAGTGTCATGTTTCCATGTTTTTTGTGTGTGTGTTTCTTGCCTTGCATTGATGCCTGCATATTTTATGGAGCAGTCACCTCTTCGAGACTGCACAGACTGGTTTCGGAAGGGAAAGACCTTCACCCACAGGAGGGTGTAAGCACATCAGTTGAGCAGGGTGTGGTAGTTGTAGCTCCAGGAATGGTGCTGCAGGACAGGCTCCTTTCAGCTCTGTCAGCTGAGCTCAGCACTGCTGAAGACTGTAAGAGTCCTCTGCAGCCAAGTCTGTAGGTGTTTGCAGAGTCAGTGAGGGCAACTGGCACCTTTAGTGGCAAAGGCTGCTGGTTCCTCCTGATTACTCTTTCTCCTACTGAAGAAGTTGTGGCCAAAGGGCTCTCTCTTGGTACCTGGTCTGGTTTATGGGTACTCTCATGTGGTCGTGGCACTGGTGTCTGATGTGTGGGTGCCCATGGGATCACCATGGAGCCAGGGTCTGGAGAACAGGTGTAGGCAGAGCTCAAGTGTCTCCATGGTGCAAGACACAGGCACTCTCCCTGTGGCACTGGCTCTGGTGTCCTATATATGGACACTCATGGAGCTACCACATAGCCCAGGTCCAGAGAGCTGTCATATGTGAAGCGACCACAGCTCTGGATTGGGCACAAATGTGCCCACTGCAGCAGTGGCTCCAGCGTCCTAAGAATGGCTTCTCAGGTAGTAGCCATAGTAGCAAGGCATGGGGTGTGGGTATGTGCTTGGCTGCCAGGGCTCCAGGGTTCAGGATGTATGTGGGACTGGTAGTTGGCAGCCCCATTCCCAGGGCAACATAACAGCAAGTCTTTCTTGTGGGGAGGGCACTGCAATGTCTCCCACTCTGGGGTTCCACTGTAACAATGTCTGTTAGTATAACTTCAGTGGCAAAATCTGCAGGTGTTTTCCACAGAGCGGGCTACTACAGACCACAGTGGCACCTGGTGTGTGGCTGATACTGATGGCCCTGCCCTTCTTTGTTCCTAACAGTCTCCAGATGACAGCTATGTTGATCTTTCCAATGATCCATCATTTGTGGTTCTTCTTTTTTTTCTCTGTGTTGTTGCAGGTTCTTATTTGGACATGTGAGCCCTTCCAGGGCTACTTTCATTCATGGAGAGCTAATTTTTTTTGTGTGTGTGGAAGAATAAAGGCTGATGTCTCCTATTGTATCTTCTTGCTGACCTCATTCTGTGAATTTCTTTTTCATTTTTGCTATAGAATTACTCACATTCTGTATGCAGCTTACTGGTTCCTTACAGTTGATCATCTAGCCCTCATATTTATTCCAAACTAGTAGTTAAATCTAGAGGCATGATTAACTTCATTTTTATTCATAGACGGTATTGAGTATATCACATTAGAGAACACACAATTTCTGGTTGCTCCATTTATGATGTTAAGATTGTTAAATAGCTTCAGGAGTTGTCAGCCAGTTTCCTTAATTATTTAAAGTTACCTATCTATATTTCATCTAATGGTTTTAGCATACATTGATCATTGTTGCTTAGATCCATTATTTCATCACTGGTTGCAAACTTGTAATGTTTCTAATACTAGAATTCCATCTGCATTATTACCTGAAAATCTTCTATAAGGAAGAAATTTTTCTCAAGAGTGTTTGGGTTATCCTGAATTGCACTTTATACCAAAAATACTGGATAAATGTGAGATTATTTCCCTTCATTTAGGAGTTTTAGTAGTAATGGGGAAATTTTCAAAAGTAATTAAAATGTAAGATTTTTGGTATCATTTAGAGCTTATGAATATGATTATATTTGATGTGCTTCAGTCAATTGTAGTTTTTTTATGATGAAATTGTACCATTATTGTCCAATGGAGCTTATTCAAAATGCTTCCTGAGTCCTTTTGATATAATTCCAGTAGTTTTTCTTTGCTTTCTGATATATCAAAATATACCAGTATCGTCTTACACATTTGCTTGCTTATTTCAAATATTTGCCAGTTTTTAAGACTTCTGATTCCTTTTAATAGGAAATAATAATCAGAAACTGTGATTTGGACGTAGTAAAGGTTTGTTACTATTAGTTTGGTCTCTATCCCTACGCTTTTTCCAAGGTAAATATGCACATTTTTACAATATAAAAAATAAACCTATTATTCATACTAACATTTCCATTTCAAATTTAACAGTACATTGGCTTTTCTCAAATTTGTTTTATCAATCTCAATTTTATTGTGCTAGTCATTAACATAAACTCACTTGATTTTATTCTATAATGTACTGTGATAGTTCCAAAATAAGAGCACAAATAGTAGTAGTAACATTATGAGCATTGAAAAATAATTATTTTTGGCTATACCATATATATATCCATCTGGTATTGTACAGATGAAATCATGTATTTAAAATTCACTTGGAGTACTTATTTTCTCTGTGTTTATTTTCCCAAGTTAATGTTTAGTTAGATTTGTTTCCTTTTTGCTTTCAGTTCATAGAGAATCATTTCCTCATTTTTTTTTTGAGAGGGTATCTCTCATATTTATTGATCAAATGGTTGTTAACAACAATAAAATTCTGTATAGGGGACTCAATGCACAATCATTAATCAACCCCAAGCCTAGTTTCCAACAGTCTCCAATCTTCTGAAGCATAACGAACTAGTTCTTACATGGTGAACAAATTCTTACATAGTGAATAAGTTCTTACATGGTGAACAGTGCAAGGGCAGTCATCACAGAAACTTTCGGTTTTGATCATGCATTATGAACTATAAACAATCAGGTCAAATATGAATATTCGTTTGATTTTTATACTTGATTTATATGTGAATCCCACATTTCTCCCTTATTATTATTGTTATTATTATTATTATTATTTTTTAAATAAAATGCTGAAGTGGTAGGTAGATGCAAGATAAAGGTAGAAAACATAGTTTAGTGCTGTAAGAGGGCAAATGTAGGTGATCAGGTGTGTGCCTATAGACTAAGTATTAATCCAAGCTAGACAAGGGCAACAAAACATCCACGGATGCAGAAGATTTCTCTCAAAACAGGGGGTGTGGGGTTCTAAGCCTCACCTCTGTTGATCCCCAATTTCTCACCTGATGGCCCCCCTGCGACTGTGCCTGTCTTATGTTGTTCCTCCTTTGAGAAATCTTACCCATCTCTGGCTCATTTCCTCATTTTTATTTGTTTTTATACATAATAGATTCACACTATTCCAAAGTCAAAGTATAAAGGAAATTTCACTTAGAGAAATACTTGTCTCTGTACCCTCTACTTTTCTTCTGCCTTCCCCTATTAAATGAGATGTAAATATAAAAATGAGATGCCACTATACACGTATTAGGATAGCCAAAATTCAGAACACTGACAACTTCAAATTCTGGCAAGGATGTGGATCAACATGAACTCTCATTCATTACTGGCATGAATGCAACATGCACAATGGCTTTAGAAGGCAGTTTGGAGGTCTTTTGCAAAGTTAAACATGCTCTTCTTATGTGATCCAGCAATCATGCTTCTTGGTATTTACCCAAGGAGCTGAAAACTTACATCCGCACAGAAACATATGTACAGATGTTTGTAGCAGCTTTATTCACAATTTCCAATGCAAGCAACCCAGATGTTTTTTAGTAGATAAATTGATAAACCTGTATATTCAGACAATGGAATATTATTCAGTTCTAAAAAGAAATGAGCTATCATACCATGAAAAGACATGGAAGGACCTTAAATGCATATTGTAATTGAAAGTAGACAATGTGGAAGGGTTATATACTGTATGATTACAACAATATGACATACTGGAAAATATAAAACTATGTAGACAGTAAAAACCATAATTTTTCCAGGAGCTTGTGGGGGAAAGAATGAATAAGCAGAGCACAGGGGAGGTCAGTACAAATTTTGGATATACATCATTATGCATTTGTCCAAATCTATAGAATATACAATACAAAGAGTGAACTCTAATGTAAACTGTGGACTTTGGGTGATTATGATGTGTCTGTGTTCACCAATTATAACAAATGTACCACTCTTTTGGGGGTTCTTAGAAATAGCAGAAGCTATCAACTTGTGGGGACAGCAGGTATATGGGAAATCTCTGTACCTCTCCCTCAATTTTGCTGTGAAACTAAAATTGTCCTAAAAACTTTCTTAATTTTAAAAACAACCTTATGTAATAATACAAACACAATCTAAGAATTAGATTATACAATTATTCCAATTATCATGGAAATGTTTGACATACCAGCATTCATTACATTAAACAAAATAATCTTTAAAAGCATTAAGAAATCAATGAAGCCAAAAGTTAGTTCTTTGATAAGATCAAAATAGTTGGCAATACTTTGGCTACACTTAAGAGCACAAAGAGAGATGACTTAACAAAATCAGGAATGAAAGTGAGGTCATTAGCACTCATCTTACAGAACCAGGTGCCTCCATTGGTTAAGTCTACCAAACATTTAAAGAATAAACACTTACAAGAAAGTATGATAAAATCCTTCTTGTACTATTCTATAAGGCTATATACAAAAATTAGAAAAACAAAACTATAGGAAAACAAAACTATAGACCAATATACCTTATGAATATAGGTGTAAACATTTTTGATAAAGTATTAGTAAACAAAATCCAACAATGTATAAAAGAAAGTTTGCACACTATGACCAAGTGAGAGTTAAATAATTTTAGGTGTAATGTATTAATTATAAAGGACAAAAATGCATGATCACAGCAATAAATAAAAAAGCAATTGACACATTTTAACACCTCTTTATGACTACAAATTCTTAGACTGAATAAAGTGTTCTTCCTCAATCTGTTAAAGGTCATCTAAGCAAAAATACATAGCTAACATCATACTTAAATGGAAAGAGTGAAGAATTTCTCATAAAAATTAGGAAGGGTTTGTTTTACCATCTGTTCAAAATTATACAGGAAGTTATAGCCAGAATAATTAAGCAAGAAATGAAAAAAAAGGCATCCACACTAGAAATGAAATAAAACTATATTTACAGATGAGAAAACTTTGTTTATAAAATATTCTAAGAAATCAAATAAAATAGCTATTAGAACTAATAATTGCATTCAGCAAAGTTGCTGGTTGCAAGATCAATATGCAAAATTCAATTGTATTGTTACAGACTAGTAATGAACAATCCAAAATTGCAATTAAGAAAACATTTTTATTTACAATATCAAAAAGAAAATACCTAGGAGAGAACTTAGAAAAAAAAAAGCAAAATGTGTATGTTTAAAAGTACAAAATATTGTTAAAATTAATTAAAGGAGACCTAAATAAATGGAAAGGCCTTTTTTGTTTATGAATTCGAAACATACTATTGTTAAGTTGGCAATGAATATTGTTAGTTCCTGAATAGATCTGAAGAATCTACAAAATCCCTATCAAAATCCCAATTGGATTTTGAAACTAACATAATACTAAAATTTATATGGAAGTGCAATAGGCCAGAATAACCAAAATAATTTTGAAAAAGAAATTGATTGGGAAAATTCATACTTTCTGATATTAAAACTTACTATAAAGCTACAGCAGTCATGATACTGTGGTACTGGTGTAAGGATAAACATATAGATCAGTGGAAAAGAAATGAGAATCCTGAAACAAGTGCTTCTATTTTCAGCCATTTGATTTTTGACTGTTTCTAAGATAATTCACTGGAGAAACAAACCTATTCAAAAATAGTCGAAAGATTTGAACAGACACTTCACCAAGGTAGATGTACAAATGGTCAATAAACATGTTTGAATGTGTCCATATCATTAGTCACTAGGGAAATGCAAATTGTAACCAAAAAGATGCATTTCACACCCAATTAGAATGGCTATAATAAATAAGACAGACAATAATATATGTTGACAAGGATCTAGAGAAAGGGAACCTTCATACATTGCTGCAGAACTCTAAAAGGTACAGCTACTTTGCAAAATATCTTGAGTTTCTTAAAAAGTTAAACATAAAACTCCATACTACTCAGCAATTCTTTTCCTAGGTATCTACTCAAGAGAAATGAAAACATGTCCACAAAAAGGTCTTACACCTGGATATCCACAACAGCATTACTTATAATTTCCCCAAACTGGAAACTACCCAAATGCTCACTAATAATTAAGTAGAGAGGCAAATGTTATATATTCATACAATTGATTACTATTCAGCAATAAAAAGGAACAAAGTATTGATACATGCTATATCACTGAAGAACTTTAAAAACATGTTAAGTGAATGATGTAAATTTAATTCAAGAGACTACATACTGTAGGATTCCATGTATAGGACATATTAAGTAAAAGGCAAATTTACAGAAACATAAAATAGATTAAGGTTGCCTGTGTTTGGGGTAGGAATAGGAATTAATTATAAAAGGGTATGAGAAATCTTGTTGGATGAATGAAAATGTTCTAAAACAGGTTTACAGTGATGGTTTCATGACTTGGTAAAGCTATTAAAATATTCAAATGCACATGTGAAATTGATTAATTTTATGATATGTAAAATATAACTTAATAAAGCTGTCCAGAAAATGAAACTTCCCACAATGTTCATACATTTATGCAAATACTTTATACATTTTGAAACGATATTACTTGGTATATACAAACAGCTTCTTGTGACCCCTTTCCATCCTTCCTCTTTCTCTAGCAATATGTTTGCTATAAAGCATATTTCTAATGAAATTAATACAGCAATTCCATATTTATTTTCATTAATGATTGCAAAGCATATGATATTCCATGATTTTACTTCATATTTTCTCTGTCCTCATATTTAAGGTGTGTTTTTTTTATGTAGCACATACTTGAAATTTTTAAGGTGTGCCCTTTGCTTTTTCATTGGAGGTTTTAGATAATTTCCATATATCATAATTACTGATATATTTAAGTTTACATGTATCATTTTACTATTCACTTTCTATTGGTTCCACGTGTATCATACTCCATTTTTACCCCTTCTTTTGTTTCATTCTTTCCAATTATTTTAATTTCCACTTTTCCTTTGTATCAGCTTTCCAATTATTTATTCCTTTGCTATTTTTTAGTGATTACCTTAGTGATTACAATAATTATTCTTGAAGTATTAAAGACCAAAAGACATATTAATAATTTACCAATTGCCAAACTGTTAAAATAATTGTTTTAGAATTCTTAAAATACACCTAATCACCTTTCTCCTTTTGTGGCACTATAACCAGGTATTTAAATATTTACTATTTAAAACCTTGTAAGATAGTTTCAACATTTTTTCTCAGATCCTCTTGCTGGGTTGAGTATTACATCACAGCCATGGTTCTTTACTTTTGGAGTTGAGAACATGTAGGAAATACTGGTATTTCAAGGTCCTTAAGACCTCCAGAATTACCTATTTTCTTTCCACTGCTGTCTGCACCACTGCTGATCTCTATAGTTTTGTTGGTCATTAGTCCCCTGTAAACTCATATTCCAGAGTTGCTGGCATTTTACACTGTTGTGAGAGATTATGTAGAAATCTGTTTTTATGTTTTTGCTGTCTATTTTGCTTTGATTTTTATTTGTTTGGTATCCTATTTGCTCAGCTTGTTTGTGAGGGTTTTTGAGGAGATTTAAAAATCTATGCTGTTACCACCATCTTACCCAAAACAGACAGGTTCACATTTACTTTTTCACTTTTAATTGTATATCATTAAGCCATCATCATCTGGAAGAAGATCAAAAGTAGCTATGTGAAATACGTTATAGCTATACCTACACTCAAATGAGAGTAATATGCAGTGTAATGAAGCCTATGTCCTTTGAAAATGTTTTTATCAGTGCTTTATTTTTATGTTAATTTTTGCAATCCAAATTGATTTATAAGTGTTACTTTATGCTTGATTGTTTAAGAGCCTTTGCAGCAAAGCATGAACACATGCCTCATTGAACATTATATGAAAAATATGTGATGACACTACTTAAAGTATCAGTGTCAAGATTGAATTTTAAGTATGTATTAATTTCTTTATCTCAGTACTTTTGATAATTTTACAACAAAATATCCTACAAAGAAATTGTGAGTCCCAGCCAAGCTGAGGAGGTATTTTTCTCTGAACCAAGGAATTGCTATTGTGATAAAGTGTTAATCAGCTTTCTAAAGGAAAGGTAGTATCTATGAAATGAGAGAAATTTTATCATGGTGTCCTAAATTTATCATCTGGAAATTAAGTGACATAGTATTTTGACATTTTATTTAATAACACACTTAAGTGTACTACTAGGGACATGTTCTGAGACTCCAAAGAAATGAACAATTTGTGAGAACTTACTCCACAGTATGCAAATGCTTAGGGATGTATTTCTGAACTAAGAAAAATGTAAAGTTTCCAAATTATGAATTGTTTTTCAAGTGCGTGTTTCCTGTAAGTGTATCTTATGTAAAATGTAGATATACTGCCATTAATTTTTACTGGATTTATTTTAAAAGTAGTTGCTATATACTTGACAAACACACTTTGAAACAAGCACTTATCAAGCTATTATGAGTAACTAAATCTCTTGAGTACATTGCTCTCTATACCCAATATGATACAAAAATGCATGTTTGTCATTATAAACTGATTATCTTAGTAGGCAACATATGCCTACAAGTTCAGAGCAATGCCATTTTAATAAGTAAGTCCCAAGGTACTCAACTGGTTAATTAAATGTCAAGTAATTGCTAAAATCACTAAGTGACATTTAATTAGTACATTAGTTGATATTAAAATTTTCTCTCCTTCTTATTTCATATTAATAAAACCCCTAAACATGTATGCCAAAGAAGAAAATAAATGGCATTAGGTTAATAACAATAATACAGTTTTAATTCTCATATCCTTTCTTCATCTATTGGCCTGAATTTCATAGATCTTATAAAGTACATACTTTCTTCAATTTATAACTCTACTTCATTAAAGTCATTTGGGGTTTTAGTGCTCCTTAAATCTTACAGTCCAAGTAGGAAATCTCTCTGAATATACTATTGAAATGTACTCTATTAGAAATATATGATGTGAAGTGTCTGTGTGTGTGCATGCACACACAGTCCAGCACATTTTTAAATTCCACATTTTTCTTTTTAAAAAAGCTTGAATTAAGAGCTAGGTTAAATTTCCAAGGTGGAAAGTCTTGTCCTAAGGGTAGAAAAAGAGAAGTCACAGGTATCAAGCAAACAAGTATTTATTGATTTACAGGAAAAGTCATATGCTATATATATATATATGTATATATACACACACACACACATATATATGTCATGTGTGTATATATATATAGTGTGTATATATATATATGAGTGTGTGTGTGTGCATGATATATAATTTAAAAATATGACTCTATTTGAGCCTGCTTTCATTAGAAAACTGACATGTTAGCCAGAAATGGTCACAAAGAAGTTTGCGAGACAATGGCCAAAAGACTACAAGAGGAAAACAAAACCATTTCAGTAAAAACCAAACCAAAGATGACTCCCCCGAAAGAAGAAAGCCTCACAAAACTCAGGGGGATAACTTAGAACTATCAGAGATGCAGCAGAAAAAGCAAGCAATCTTGGCTAAAAGGAACTAAAGTGTGCCTCCCCATTTTGCATAAAGTCCTATGTAATGTGAATATCACATTTTATGATAAACCAGGTTGTAAGAATAATGAAAAAATAATAATGTGGGTTTTTGTATAAGGATTAAATGTAACACCAACAATTGTAGTAATGTAAAGGAGAATCCAAAAGAGTGATTCATTCCATTTAAAAAATAGATGAGATGAAGGTCATTCAGAAATAAGAAATTTAACTTCCATATTCAGATGATCAATTTATTGAAAAGTATTATTTAATATTAAGTTCATATTTAGTTAACTTGATGGTAAAATTTCCAGATGGTTTTATTAGCACTGGGTGTTAGAACTGAGCACCCCAGCAAAGGTAACACTCTATGAAATGAAAAATCTGTGTAATTCATAAAAGTGTATACCAGCATGGGTAAAATATAACCAAATTCTGAATTGTGAGATACACAGTAAGTACAAAGGAGTTCATAAACAAGAGCCATACAGTTATAAAATGTTTAGCAACACTTTCTCGACCCCTTGTAGAATTTTACAGCCAGAACAGCTTGCTGGTTCTTCCATCATCTTTAAGCACATTCTTCCATTGCATATCCCTACTTGCAATGACTCAATTTCTAATTCTTCTATATGACAAGATGAATGCTCAGCTGTGTTTTAAATATTTTCATCGAGGCAAAATGAGTTAATTAATATATTTTGAGCATGTAAAATATAAAATAAGGGAACAAATATCTACACACACACATAAAAACACATCTGCACATTTATACATACATATAGGAATGAATGTGTACATTGATTTTACAAAGTGTTGAATTTGGTCAATAAAATATACCAACACTGATTTTATATTTTCTTTCTTTTTGAAATAAACAGATAAAAACATGTAATTACAGGAAAGCTCATGGATAAATAAAAATATGGGATTCCTTAATGTATTAAAATGTTAGAATTTGAATTTAGTGGATTAATATTGGTTTATTTAAAAAATAGTGATGACACACATCGATATAATCTATTTGAAAGTATTTGATTGTTTAGTTAGGTTATACACAAAATGAAATTTCAGATTATTATTTTTTTAATGTAGCCGTACAAAACTTTAAATTTTAAAGAGAAAACGTAGGACATTATGTACTATAGATTAAAATCAAGCAATTGAAACTGCGACCATGAATACAATATAAATTCATGTACTTACAGACTATTAATATGTACCTTTTATAAAGCCATAAAATACATAAAGAAGTACAATAACACGGAAATTTTATGAAGTATATTTTATAACCATGAAACAGCAGATTTTACAAATAGTAAAAATCTAAGTAAAATAATTCATAAATTTCAAAACAATCCCCAGAATCATTCATGGTTTAAAAAGTGCTATTTAGGAAAGAATAATCATGATAACACTGAATATCAACATATATGGAACAAAATAAAAATTTTGCCCATGGCCATATTCACAGGTTTAAATATTTTCAGTAATTGAAAATGAAACATAATATTAAATTCAAAAATTTAGATTATAGACAGAACAATTTAGTTAAAGCTAATGAAATTATTAATATGACTAGATAAATAAGAAAATAGATAATTTTATGAACACAGATATAGATTATAAATAACAGTATATTTGAGAAAAAACAAATACACAGCTAAATAATTAACTTTATAAAAAGAGAAAAGAAAAACATACAATATCAGGGTGAAAACAGTAAACTACAAATAAGCAAGAGAATTATAATTTATAAGGGAATGCTATGTAAACATGCAAAACTGTGTATGATTTTCTAACAAAAATCACATTACTAAAATAGATTGAAGAAGCATTCTTGAACCCAATAGAAATTAGCATAACTGCTGGAAGCAGCTCACTTTATTGATAATTCATTTTAGTATTCATGCAGCGCACACTTGTCCATAGAATATAATTTGCTGCAGAGGGGAAAATCAAGTGGTGTTATGAAATTACATTTTAGAACTATAATAAAGAGGTGCCCAAATAATTGTTTAAAGAGTTCTTTTTCAATCTCATGCAAAAGTTTGGGAGAGTGATGTTATTTTGGTTTTGCATTCTGTTCTCTGTGTGAATTCAGAGACTCTTATTCCTTTCAGTTTGTTGTTCCTACACATAGGGTGTTGTCCGTACCTTCATGGCTAAAGCTGAGTAACAGAAATATTCATGCTCCTGATTACATGAAGTATCACTACACCCATAGAAGAAACCTAAAAACAACATGCAACCAAATGGACAAAATAAAAGGAAAAGCCTAAATAATTTTTTCTTCATTACATTAAAGATGACAGAATATATTTGAAGTATGAGTTTAATTAGAAAGATAATTACACATAAATATATAAAAGCAATAAAAATTCTACACAAAATATAGAACATTTGAAATTATAATTTTTAAATACTATTGACATTTTTCAAAGCAAATATTATTTTTATAATAAAATTAATTATAAATCTATAGGTACTGTGTGAATAAATTAATAAAACATTATTAAGTGTCATAAAACAACTTTAATAAATGGGAGCCTTTTCAAGTACCCGAGTGGAAAGTGTGAATATTATGATGCTATTTCACACCTAAATAAATTACTGTAAAGCAATTCTAATTGAATAATATTTAATTATACTTAGAAACTTGCAAAAGTGATCCTTAAGTTTTCTTTGAAGAATAAATGGCATAATAGCAAAGAGAGTGTTGACTTATTAACCCATTTGAGGATGATTTTATCAAGAGATGAAAATATACCATGAAAGTACAATTAAATAAGCTGGTCAAATATACAGAAAGATTAAAGGAACAGAATAGAGGGCCCAGAATTAGACCCAAGTATAATTATTTACTATATGATATATATTTAATAAATGATATATACCAAATATAAAAGGATATCTTTGTTTGAGGTGTGATTTTCTGTGCATAACAGCAAAGATAGAAATTATAAAAGAAAAGATTTATATGACTACAAAATGTAAAGTTCTCTCTATAAGTGCATTTTCCAGAGATACGTATACTACTTTTGTAAAAGGATCTTTAGGAAGGACAACTTTAAGTTTCTATTGATCCACAAGAATCTAATTAAGATGATTTAAGGAATATAATAAACGGTATATATCCTACAAATCTGCATTAGTAATCTGGTATTCATTTTAAAATATAAATGTCATTATAGAAATACTCTAAATCTTTCATTTCTTAAACTCACATAGTGAGAGTTAAGATTTTAATGATGCCTGTATAGGTATAGATATTTCTTTTGATATATTTTTTATTGAAGTATAGTTGGTACACAGTATTATATTGGTTTCAAGTATACAACAAAGTTATTTGACAATTATGTACATTATTAAAATGTTCACTTCAATGAGTGTAGTTACTATCTGTAAACACAGATGTTACAGAGCTATTGATTATGTACTCTATGCTGCAATTTAATGCCTGTAACTAATTTATATTATCATGGAGATTTTGTGCCTATTTATCACCTTCAGATATTTAACTTACCCACTCCAAATCCACCCTCATTGTAACCACCAGTCACTTCTCAGTGTCTATGAGTCTATTGCTGTTTTGTTCATTTTGTTTTTTGTTTTTAGATTCCACAAATAAGTGAAATCATACGAAATCTCTGCCTGACTTATTTCAGTTATCTAGAACCATCTAAATCCCCACATGTTTTGTAAATGGCAGAATTTGTTTCTTTTAAATGGCTAAATAATATTCCATTATATATGTACCACACTTTTACCCATTCATCTATTGGTTGCTTCTATATCTTGGCTATTGCAAATCATGCAGCAATAAATACAGGGATGCATATATCTTTCAAATCAGAGATTTTGTTTTATTCTGATAAATTCTCTGAAGTGGACTTATTAGGTCCTGTGGCATTTCTGTTTCTAGGTTTTTGAAGAAACTCCATATTGCTTTCCATAGTGGCTGTACCAATTTATACTCCCATGACCAGTATAGAAGGTTCCTATTTATCCATATACTCACCAACATCTGTTACTCCTTATCTTTTGGGTAGTGGCCATTCTGACTGGTGCGAGGCGATATCTCATTGTAGTTTTGATTTGCATTTCCCTCATGATTAGCAGTGTGGAGCATCTTTTCATGTGCCTCTTGGCCATCTGTATTTCTTCTTTGTAAAAATGTCTGTTCAAGTCCTCTGCCCATTTTTTAATCAGGCTATTTGTTGTTTTGATGTTGAGGCATATGATTTTTTTATATCTTTTCTATATTAACCCCTTAATGGTTATATCATTTATGAATATATTCTCCCATACTGTAGGTTTCCTTCTTGTTTTGTTGATGGTGTCCTCTGCTGTACAAAAGCTTTTTAGTTTGAAGTAGTCCCACTTGTTTATTTTTGCTTTTGTTTCCCTTGACTGGGAAGACATATCCAGAAAAAAATTACTCATGCTTATATTCAAGAGATTTTTGCCTGTTTTCTTCTAAGAGTTTATGCTCTCATGTCTCGTATCTTGATGTTTAATCCATTTCTGAGTTTACTTTTTTTATGGCATTAAGGAAAAATCCAGTTTCATTCTCTTGCATATAGCTGTCCAGTTGTCCCAACACTATTTATTGAAGAGGTTGTCTTTTCCCTATTTTACATATTTGCTTCCTTTGTCATATTTTAATTGACCATATAATGTGTGGATTTTTTTTAGGCTCTCTATTCATTTCCATTGATGTATGCATCTGTTCTTGTACCAAGTTCCATAGCATAGCTTTGTAATATAGCTTGAAGTCAAAGAGTGTGATATCCCAAGCTTTGTTCTTTTCTCTCAAGATTGACTTGGCTATTTGAGGTCCTTTTTGCTTCCACATATATTTTAGGATTATTTGCTCTAGTTCATTGAAAGCTGATGTTGGTATTCTGATAGGTATTGCATTGAATCTTTAAACTGATTTTGGCAGGATGACAATTTTGACAATATTAATTCTTCCTATCCATGAGCATAAAATAGATTTTCATTTGTTTGTGTCTTCTTCAATTTATTTCATCAGTGTCTTATAGTTTTCACAGTATGGTTCTTTCACCTTCTGGTTAGTTTTGTTCTTAGGTATTTTATTGTTTTGGTTGCAATTGTAAATGGAATTATTTTTTCATTTCTCTTTCTGCTAGTTTGCTGTTAGTATATAAGAATGCCACAGATTGCTGTGTATTAATTTTGTATCCTGCAACTTTACTGAATCTAGTTATTAGGTCTAAGTTTTTTGGTGACGTCTTTAGGGTTTTCTATATATGGTATTACATCATCTGCAAATAGTGAGGGTTTTACTTTTTCCTTATTAATTTGGATGCCATTCATATCTTTATCTTGTCTGATTGTCATGGCTAGGACTTCCAGTACTTTGTTGAATAAAAGTGGTGAGAGTAGGCATCCTTGTCTTGCTCCCGATCTTAGTGGAAAAGCTTTCAGCTTTTCACCATTGTGTGTGATGTTAGCTGTGGGTTTGTTATATATGGCCTTTCTTAGTTGATGTACATACCCTCTATATCAATTTTGTTGAGAATTTTCATCATGAATGGATATTGAATTTTGTCAAGTGCTTTTTCAGTATCTATTAAAATGATCATGTGGTTTTTATCCTTTTTGTTTATGTGATCTATCATATTGATTGATTTATGAATATTACACCATCCTTGCATCCTTGGGATAAATCCCATTTGGTCATGATGGATGATACTTTTGATGTATTTTTGAATTAGGTCTGTTAATGTTTGGTTGATCATTTTTGCATCTATGTTCATCTGAGATACTGGTCTATAATTTTCTTCTTTTTTTGTAGTGTCTTTGTCTGGTTTGGTATTAGGGTGTTGCTGGCCTCAAAGAATGATTTTGGAACTGTTCCCTCCATTTCTACTTTTTGGAATACTTTAAGAAGGATGGGTGTTAGCTCTTTTATAAATATTTGATAGAATCACCTGTGAAGCTCTCTGGTCCTGGAGTTTTGTTTGTTGGAAGCTTTTTTATTACCCATTCAATTTCATTACTGCTAACTGGTCTGTTCAGATTTTTTGTTTCTTTCTGGGTCAGTCTTGGAAGGTTCTACTTTTCTAGGAATTTGTTCATTTCTTCTAAGTTTTCCAAATTATTGGCATATAATTTTTCATAGAATTCTCTTATAATTATTCAAATTTCTGTTGTGTCAGATGTAACTTCTTCTTTTTCATTTAATATTTTATTTGTTACCTCTCCCATTTTTCTTGGCAAATCAAGCTAGGAATTTCTCTATTTTGTGCATTTTCTTAAAGAACCAGCTCTTGGTTTTATTGATTTGTTCTATTTTCTTAGTCTCTATTTTATTTAATTCCACTCATCTTTGTTATGTCCCTCCTTCTGCCGAGTTCGGGCTTTGTTCTTCTTTTGTAGTCTCTTTAGTTGTGAGGTTAGATTGTTTATTTAGGATTATTTTTGTTTCCTGAGTTAGGCTTGTGTTGCCACGTATTTCCCTCTTAAAACAAACTTTGCTGCATCCCACATATTTTGAACTGATGTGTTTTCATTTTTCTCCATGTGTTGTTTGATTTCATCTTGATTTGTTCATTTGTTCACTGATCCATTGATTAATTAGGAGCATGTTGCTTACTCTCCATGTGTTTTTTGTTTTCTTCATGTAATTGATTTCTGTTTATTTACCATTTTGGTCTGCAAAGATGCTTGATACAATTTCAATATTTTTGAATTGATTGAGGCTCTTTTTGTGCACTAATACGTGATCTGTGCTGGAGAATGTTCTGTGTGCACCTTAAAAAAATGTGTATCCTGCTGCCTTTGGGTGGAATGTTCTGTCTGTATCCTCTGTTAAGCCCATGTGGTCTAATTTGTCATTCAATGCCTCTGTTTCCTTTTTTATTTTCTGTCTCATGAGCTATCCAAGGATGTAAGCGGGCTGTTAAAATCCCCTAATATAATTGTGTTGCTGTCTGTTTCTCCCTTTAGGTCTGTTAGTATATATTATATAAATTAGGTGCTCCTATTTTTGGATGCATAAATATTTACAACTGTTGTACCATCTCATTGGACTGATCCCTTCATCTTTATGTATTCTCCTTTTTTGTCTCTTGTTACTGTTTTTGTTTTGAAGTGTATTTTGTCTAATTACTGCTACTTGTGCTTTTTTCTCCCTATTGCTCTTGCATGAAATATCTTTTTCCATCCCTTCAGTTTCAGTTTATGGATGTCTTTAGGTCTGATATGAGTCTCTTGTAGGCAGCGTATAGATAGGAATTGTTTCTTTATCCATTCTGCCAACCTGTGTCCTTTGGTTGGTGCATTTTGTCCATTTACATGAATCATAATTATTGATACATACGTACTTGTTGCCATTTTATTAATTGTTTTCTGGTTGCTTTTGTAGTTGCTCTCTGTTCCTTTCTTCCTCTCTTATACTCTTCTCTTGTTATTTGTTTCTCTTTAGTGTTAGGCTTGGGTTTCATTTAAAAATATTTTTTCTGTATCTATCATAGGCTTTAGGTTTGTGGTTACCATATAGTTCATAGATAGTGTTCTAAATATATAACAGTTTATATTAAGTTGATGGTCCCTTGATTTTGTACATATTCTAAAATCACTACATTTTATTTTTCTTCCTCCTGCACACTTTATGTCTATGATGTTGTAATCTATATCTTTTGTGTATCCCCTAACTAATTTTGTGTATAGCTGATCTTACTACTTTTTCAACTTCATATTTGCTTTGTAAGTAATTGGTCTAGTACTTTACTGTAGGTTTGTTTTTACTGATGAAAAATATTTACAGTTAAGAACATTTCTATCTAAAGAAGTCCCTTTAACATATCCTATATGCCCAGTTTAGTTATGGTGAATTATTTTAACCTTTATTTTGCTTGGAAATTTTTAATTTCTCCTTCAATTCTGAATAAACTTTCTGGGTTGAGAACTCTTGGTTGTTGTTTCTTCCCTGTCAATACTTGATTATTTCATGCCACTCCCTTCTGTTCTGTAATTATTCTGCTGAGAAATCTGCTGATAATTTTATGGAAGTTCCCTTAGAGGTAACTATCTGCCTCTCCTTTGCTGTTCAGATTCTCTCTTTCTCTTTAATCTTCGCCATTTTAATTAGTGTATGTCTTGGTGTTTTCATCTTAGGGTTCATCTTATTAGGACCTCTCTACACTTCCAGGATCTGGATGTCTGTTTTCTTCCCTATATTGAGGAAGTTTTCAGCTATTATTCCTTCAAAGAGACTTTCTACTCTTTTGTCTCTCTCTTCTCATTTTGGGAAATCTATTATATTACTATTCTTTCATTTGGTGTTGTCACACAGCTCTCTTAGCATTTTCTAATTTTTAGAAATTATTTTTATCTCTCTGTTCCTCAGCTTGTTTACTTTGCAATCCTCTATGTTCATTCACACTGACTCTTTCCTCTAATTTCAGCAGTCTGCTCTTCATTCCCTCTATTGTATTTTCATGTCAGTTACTGTATTCTTCAGCTCTGAGTGGCTCTTTTTCACATTTTCATCTCTTTGTTGGAGTTCTTTCTGAGATCATCATGTTTTCTCTAGTTCAATGAGCATTTTTATTATTGTTACTTTAAATTCTTTATCAAGATTGCCAATCTTTATTTCATTTCACCATTTTTTTAGTGTTTTATCTTGTATTTTTTTTGGAACATATACCACTGCCTCTTCATTTTATCTGATCTCCTTTTTTGTGTTTAATAAACCAGCTTTTTCTCTTGGTTTTGAAGTAATGACTTAATGAATTGAATGTCCTGTGGTGACAAAAAGCTCAATGTTCTTTGCTCACCAGGGCCCAGTTCCCTTTTGTGGCTCAGCCTTTTTTGCCATTGGTGGGCTGTGGCTGTGCCCTCCTTTCTGCCTGTCTGCCAGCAATGGCTGATCCCCAAAGCTAGCATCTGTGTGACATTTGTTTGACATGAGGAGTTCCTGATGGGATCCATTGTGGAAAGAGCTGTCCTCCACCTTCTGGTAAGCAATGGCAGAATGCTGTTAGGCCAAGTGTGCTGGCTGGGGAAGGTACACAATGTGAGGCACTGTGATTGAGCCAATGGGGCAGGTAGAGTGCTTTAAGCTGGCTGCCACAAGTGTCTGTCAAGCTAAGCTTAGAGAGGGCTGAGAGAGACAAGAAAGTATAGTCTGTCCTCTGTCTGCTAGTCACCAAGTCAGATTGGTCATGGAATGATTGTTCCAGGCATGTTGGGTAAGCAGGGGAGTGTCACTATAGCTCTGTGCCACAAGGAAGGGAGATGGACAATTTCCACACCAGCTCCCAATAGTCCCTTATCTTTTGGGCTGAGAGAAGGCTTGGAAACCTTCAAAGTATGGTTGACCCTTCACATGGTAGACATCAATGTCAGACTGCTGCTAGGCTGAGTAGGCTGAGTGGATACAGAGGGAAGTGGATACCGCCTGAAGTTGGGCCACCTGCAAGGAAGATGCAGTATTTTGGAGCTGGCTCCCATCAGTGCCCAAACAGTTGGGTGAGGGAGGATGGGGAATGCATCATCCGCCCGTTTCTCCTCTAGAAGGAGTTTCCTCCAACACCTGCCCATCTGGCACATTTTCTGCTGCTGGTATATCTTTCAAAATGCCACCTCTGTGTTGGGTCTCAGCAGGACTGATGGAGTGTGCCTGTCCTCAACAATCAACAGGAGCATCTACCCCCGAGAATGCTCAAACTTTCCCTGGTGTCCAGCCCCATTCACCACCAAAGCCCAATGCAATGTGGACTCATATTTCTAGAACAGATTTCCAGGGCCAAATGTTCAGGCTTCCTGAGTGTTTATCCTCTCCCTAGTCCATTCTTCTCCCTTCTGCCTGTGGGCTGTGATAGGGTGAGGGCTTTGGTCCAGATAAATCATGGATCTGTCCCTTTACCCTTCTCAGTGTGGTCCTCTCTTCTTCACCTGATGTAGGTTGTCTGTTTTCAGGGATATTTTTATTTACTGAGTTGCTTCCTCAGTGTACCTCAGAGGAGGTTTTTGCCTTGTCATCCTACTTTGTTATCCTTTCACTGCAAGGCTAGGTATAGATATTGACATATATAGAGATACACTTTAAATGTGAAAAGAAATAAGCCAAAAATATCTTTCATATCAGTTGTAATCCATTTGAGCTGTGATACCAAAATACCCTAGACTGAGTAGCTTATGAATAGCTGAAATTTACTGCTTGCATTTCTGATGTGTGGGAGTATGGAATCAGGGTACCAGCATGGTTGATTAAGGGATCTGTTTCAGGTGGAAAACGTCTTGTTTTGTCCTTACATGGGAGATTGGTCAAGGGAGTTCTCATAGGCCTCTTCTATGGTCATTAGCCCCATTCATGAGGGACCCACCTTCATGAACTAATCCCCTCTCAAAGGTCCCACTTACTAATACCATCACATTAAGCATTAAGATTTCAACATATGGATTTTGGAGGGTATAAAGCTCCAGATGATAACTGTACTATATGCCGCAGATTGTCTGCTATGAACATATGTGGATTAATCACTTATAAAGCTGGTATGAAAATAAAATGCAAAAAGTAGTAAAAATACCTATAATTACAATTAATTAAGGAACACATGATAAAAAGATGAAAAATGTGGCATCAGAGAGAAAATAATTGGGGAATAGTAATAATGTAGAGCTTTACAAAGGGTCAAATTTCAGTTGTCATCAATTTAAAGTACACCTTTATAGATGTAAGTTGTTATAAGTAAGCCTTATATTAACCACAGAGTAAAAACCTATAGTAAATGATGAAAGGGAAAAAGAAAGTAATATAAGGACTCCACTAAAGAAAGTCATCAAACCACAAGGTTAAGCAAGAGAAGAAAGGAGCAGAGAGGAAATATAAAATCAGAAAACAATTAATAAATGACAATAAGTTCATGCCTATCAGTAATTACCTTAAATGAAAATAGGCTAAATTCTCCAATCAAAAATGTAGAGTGGCTGAATGGTAAGAAAAGAAGACCCATAAATATGCTGCTTATATGAGACTCACTTTAAATGTAAGAACATACACAGACTGAAAGTAAACGGAAAGAAAATAATATACCATAAAAATGGAAAGCAGACGGGGGCGGAAGATGGCGGCGTGAGTAGAGCAGCGGAAATCTCCTCCCAAAACAACATATATCTATGAAAATATAACAAAGACAACCCTTCCTAGAATAAAGACCAGAGGACACAGGACAATATCCAGACCACATCCCCACCTGAGAGAACCCAGCGCCTCGCGAAGGGGGTAAGATACAAGCCCCGGCCCCGCGGGAGCCGAGCGCCCCTCCCCCCAGCTCCCGGCGGGAGAAGAGCAGGCAGAGCGGGAGGGAGACGGAGCCCAAGGCTGCCGAACACCCAGCCCCAGCCATCCGGGCCAGAGTGCAGGACCCTCGATACTGGGAAAACAGGGCAGCAAGAACAGTGAGCAGGCACTGGAGGCTGGGCGACAGAGGACATAAGAAAAGCGCGCGACCATTTTTTTTTTTTTTGCTTTTTTGCTGCTTTGTTTTGGCGAGCGCTTTTTGGAAGTCTTAAAGGGACAGGGACACCAATATTAGGGAAACAGGGCAGAAAGACCGGTGAGCAGAGGCCTGAGACTGGCACCGGAGAATAAAGAAAAACGAACGACCACCTTTTTTTTTTAATTAAAAAAATTTTTTTTCTTGTTTTTTTTTGTGGTCGTAGTTTTGTTTTGGCGGGTGCTTTTTGGAAGTCTTAAAGGGGCAGGGCGGGCCACTTAATCCAGAGGTAGGGAATCCGGGATCTCTGGGCACCCTAACCCCTGGGCTGCAGGGAGCAGGGAGGCCCCTTACGGAGATAAATAGCCTCCCAGCAGCTCCTGCTCCAACGCGACTCCACCATTTTGGAGTAGCTGCCCGAGCCAGGCCACGCCCACAGCAACAGCGGAGATTAACTCCATAGCAGCCGGGCAGGAAGCAGAAACCCTGTCTGCGCGCAGCTGCGCAGCACAAGCCACTAGAGGCCGCTGTTCTCCCAGGAGAGGAGGGCCACAAACCAACAAGAAAGGAAGTCCTTCCAGCCGTCACTCGTCCCAGTTCTGCAGACTATTCCTATCACCATGAAAAGGCAAAGCTACAGGCAGACAAAGATCACAGAGACAACACCAGAGAAGGAGACAGACCTAACCAGTCTTCCTGAAAAAGAATTCAAAATAAGAATCATAAACATGCTGACAGAGATGCAGAGAAACACGCAAGAAAAATGGGATGAAGTCCGGAAAGAGATCACAGATGCCAGAAAGGAGATCGCAGAAATGAAACAAACTCTGGAAGGGTTTATAAGCAGAATGGATAGAATGCAAGAGGCCATTGATGGAATTGAACCGAGAGAACAGGAACGCATAGAAGCTGACATAGAGAGAGACAAAAGGATCTCCAGGAATGAAACAATATTAAGAGAACTGTGTGACCAATCTAAAAGGAGCAATATCCGTATTATAGGGGTCCCAGAAGAAGAAGAGAGAGGCAAAGAGATGGAAAGTATCTTAGAAGAAATAATTGCTGAAAACTTCCGCACACTGGGGGAGGAAGTAATCAAACAGACCACGGAAATACACAGAACCCCCAACAGAAAGGATCCAAGAAGGGCAACACCAAGACACGTAATAATTAAAATGGCAAAGATCAAGGACAAGGAAAGAGTGTTAAACGCAGCTAGAGAGAAAAAGGTCACCTATAAAGGGAAACCCATCAGGCTAACGTCAGATTTCTCAACAGAAACCCTACAGGCCAGAAGAGAATGGCATGATATATTTAATACAATGAAACAGAAGGGCCTTGAACCAAGGATACTGTATCCAGCACGACTATCATTCAAATATGACGGTGGGATTAAACAATTCCCAGACAAACAAAAGCTGAGGGAATTTGCTTTCCACAAACCACCTCTACAGGACATCTTACAGGGACTGCTCTAGATGGGAGCACTCCTAGAAAGAGCACAGCACAAAACACCCAACATATGAAGAATCGAGGAGGAGGAACAAGTAGGGAGAGAAGAAAAGAATCTCCAGACAGTGTATATAACAGCTCAATAAGCGAGCTAAGTTAGGCAGTAAGATACTAAAGAGGCTAACCTTGAACCTTTGGTAACCACGAATTTAAAGCCTGCAATGGCAATAAGTACATATCTTTCAATAGTCACCCTAAATGTTAATGGGTTGAATGCACCAATCAAAAGACACAGAGTAACAGAATGGATAAAAAAGCAAGACCCATCTATATGCTGCTTACAAGAAACTCACCTCAAACCCAAAGACATGTACAGACTAAAAGTCAAGGGATGGAAAAACATATTTCAAGCAAACAACAGTGAGAAGAAAGCAGGGGTTGCAGTACTAATATCAGACAAAATAGACTTCAAAACAAAGAAAGTAACAAGAGATAAAGAAGGACACTACATAATGATAAAGGGCTCAGTCAAACAAGAGGATATAACCATTCTAAATATATATGCACCCAACACAGGAGCACCAGCATATGTGAAACAAATACTAACAGAACTAAAGGGGGATATAGACTGCAATGCATTCATTCTAGGAGACTTCAACACACCACTCACCCCAAAGGATAGATCCACTGGGCAGAAAATAAGTAAGGACACGGAAGCACTGAACAACACAGTAGAGCAGATGGACCTAATAGACATCTATAGAACTCTACATCCAAAAGCAGCGGGATATACATTCTTCTCAAGTGCACATGGAACATTCTCCAGAATAGACCACATACTAGGCCACAAAAAGAGCCTCAGAAAATTCCAAAAGATTGAAATCCTACCAACCAACTTTTCAGACCACAAAGGCATAAAACTAGAAATAAACTGTACAAAGAAAGCAAAGAGGCTCACGAAAACATGGAGGCTTAACAACATGCTCCTAAATAATCAATGGATCAATGACCAAATCAAAATGGAGATCCAGCAATATATGGAAACAAATGACAACAACAACACTAAGCCCCAACTTCTGTGGGACACAGCAAAAGCAGTCTTAAGAGGAAAGTATATAGCAATCCAAGCATATTTAAAAAAGGAAGAGCAATCCCAAAAGAATGGTCTAATGTCACAATTATCGAAATTGGAAAAAGAAGAACAGATGAGGCCTAAGGTCAGCAGAAGGAGGGACATAATAAAGATCAGAGAAGAAATAAATAAAATTGAGAAGAATAAAACAATAGCAAAAATCAATGAAACCAAGAGCTGGTTCTTCGAGAAAATAAACAAAATAGATAAGCCTCTAGCCAGACTTATTAAGAAGAAAAGAGAGTCAACACAAATCAACAGTATCAGAAACGAGAAAGGAAAAATCACGACGGACCCCACGGAAATGCAAAGAATTATTGGAGAATACTATGAAAACCTATATGCTAACAAGCTGGGAAACCTAGGAGAAATGGACAACTTCCTAGAAAAATATAACCTTCCAAGATTGACCCAGGAAGAAACAGAAAATCTAAACAGACCAATTACCAGCAAAGAAATTGAAGAGGTAATCAAAAAACTACCAAAGAACAAAACCCCCGGGCCAGATGGATTTACCTCGGAATTTTATCAGACATACAGGGAAGACATAATACCCATTCTCCTTAAAGTTTTCCAAAAAATAGAGGAGGAGGGGATACTCCCAAACTCATTCTATGAAGCTAACATCACCCTAATACCAAAACCAGGCAAAGACCCCACCAAAAAAGAAAACTACAGACCAATATCCCTGATGAACGTAGATGCAAAAATACTCAACAAAATATTAGCAAACCGAATTCAAAAATACATCAAAAGGATCATACACCATGACCAAGTGGGATTCATTCCAGGGATGCAAGGATGGTACAACATTCGAAACTCCATCAACATCATCCACCACATCAACAAAAAGAAAGACAAAAACCACATGATCATCTCCATAGATGCTGAAAAAGCATTTGACAAAGTTCAACATCCATTCATGTTAAAAACTCTCAGCAAAATGGGAATAGAGGGCAAGTACCTCAACATAATAAAGGCCATCTATGATAAACCCACAGCCAACATTATATTGAACAGCGAGAAGCTGAAAGCATTTCCTCTGAGATCGGGAACTAGACAGGGATGCCCACTCTCTCCACTGTTATTTAACATAGTACTGGAGGTCCTAGCCACGGCAATCAGACAAAATAAAGAAATACAAGGAATCCAGATTGGTAAAGAAGAAGTTAAACTGTCACTGTTTGCAGATGACATGATACTGTACATAAAAAACCCTAAAGACTCCACCCCAAAACTACTAGAACTGATATCGGAATACAGCAAAGTTGCAGGATACAAAATCAACACACAGAAATCTGTGGCTTTCCTATATACTAACAATGAACCAACAGAGAGAGAAATCAGGAAAACAACTCCATTCACAATTGCATAAAAAAAAATAAAATACCTAGGAATAAACCTAACCAAAGAAGTGAATGACTTATACTCTGAAAACTACAAGTCACTCTTAAGAGAAATTAAAGGGGACACTAACAGATGGAAACTCATCCCATGCTCGTGGCTAGGAAGAATTAATATCGTTAAAATGGCCATCCTGCCCAAAGCAATATACAGATTTGATGCAATCCCTATGAAACTACCAGCAACATTCTTCAATGAACTGGAACAAATAATTCAAAAATTCATATGGAAACACCAAAGACCCCGAATAGCCAAAGCAATCCTGAGAAAGAAGAATAAAGTAGGGGGGATCTCACTCCCCAACTTCAAGCTCTACTATAAAGCCATAGTAATCAAGACAATTTGGTACTGGCACAAGAGCAGAGCCACAGACCAATGGAACAGACTAGAGAATCCAGACATTAACCCAGACATATATGGTCAATTAATATTTGATAAAGGAGCCATGGACATACAATGGCCAAATGACAGTCTCTTCAACAGGTGGTGCTGGCAAAACTGGACAGCTACATGTAGGAGAATGAAACTGGACCATTGTCTAACCCCATATACAAAAGTAAACTCAAAATGGATCAAAGACCTGAATGTAAGCCATGAAACCATTAAACTCTTGGAAGAAAACATAGGCGAAAACCTCTTAGACATAAACATGAGTGACCTCTTCTTGAACATATCTCCCCGGGCAAGGAAAACAACAGCAAAAATGAGTAAGTGGGACTATATTAAGCTGAAAAGCTTCTGTACAGCAAAAGACACCATCAATAGAACAAGAAGGATCCCTACAGTATGGGAGAATATATTTGAAAACGACACATCCGATAAAGGCTTGACGTCCAGAATATATAAGGAGCTCTCACGCCTCAACAAACAAAAAACAAATAACCCAATTAAGAAATGGGCAGAGGAACTGAACAGACAGTTCTCCAAAAAAGAAATACAGATGGCCAACAGACACATGAAAAGATGCTCCACATCGCTAATTATCAGAGAAATGCAAATTAAAACTACAATGAGGTATCACCTCACACCAGTAAGGATGGCTGCCATCCAAAAGACAAACAACAACAAATGTTGGCGAGGCTGTGGAGAAAGGGGAACCCTCCTACACTGCTGGTGGGAATGTAAGTTAGTTCAACCATTGTGGAAAGCAGTATGGAGGTACATCAAAATGCTCAAAACAGACTTACCATTTGACCCAGGAATTCCACTCCTAGGAATTTACCCTAAGAATGCAGCAATCAAGTTTGAGAAAGACAGATGCACCCCTATGTTTATTGCAGCACTATTTACAATAGCCAAGAATTGGAAGCAACCTAAATGTCCATCAATAGATGAATGGATAAAGAAGATGTGGTACATATACACAATGGAATACTACTCAGCTATAAGAAAAGGGCAAATCCAATCATTTGCAGCAACATGGATGGAGCTGGAGGGTATTATGCTCAGTGAAACAAGCCAAGCGGAGAAAGAGAAATACCAAATGATTTCACTTATCTGTGGAATATAAGAACAAAGGAAAAACTGAAGGAACAAAACAGCAGCAGAATCACATAACTCAAGAATGGACTAACAGGTACCAAAGGGAAAGGGACTGGGGAGGATGGGTGGGTAAGGAGGGATAAGGGGGGGAGAAGTAGGGGGGTATTAAGATTAACATGCATGGGGGGGTAGGAGAAAAGGGAGGGCTGTACAACACAGAGAAGGCAAGTAGTGATTCTACAACATTTTGCTATGCTGATGGACAGTGACTGTAAAGGGGTTTATAGGGGAGACCTGGTATAGGGGAGAGCCTAGTAAACATAATATTCGTCATGTAAGTGTAGATTAGTGATAGCAAAAAAAAAAAAAAAAAAAAAAAAAAAAAGGGCAGTTCCTGTGTGTTAACCTCCAACGAGTTCTACACAAGGGTATAAATGGCATATAAAAGTGTAGGCAAAGGGTCTGTTTGTGTTTATACAGAGGATCAAAGCCTAATTGGGTTACCCCGAAAATGAACTAAGATACGATATGAAAAAGAACTTCCAACATCTGCACCCTCTGGAAGACTCATGCCAGAAGATGATCATCAAAAAACCCCAACAAAGATCCACGCACTGCTACAGCTGTAGATGCACTCATCCCACCAGTTCCTGGACCTGCCATGGGAATGAGGAAGGAGATATCGAAGCTGGCCTGTGCATACAGTAAAACAACAAAATTGGACTGGATCTATACTGTTGGAACTCAACCAAGAATTTGGAGAAGTGCAAATTGTAGCCCTCCAAAGTCTTACAACTACAAACTATTTATTGTTAAAAGAACATATGGCATGTGAACAGTCCCCAGGAATGGGTTGTTTTAATTTGTCTGATTTCTCTCAGACTGTTCAAGTTCATTTGGACAATATCCACCATATCATAGATAAGTTTTCACAAATGCCTAAGGTGCCTAACTGGTTTTCTTGGTTTCACTGCAGATGGCTGGTAATTACAGATATGCTTTGGTTATGTAACTATACTCCTATTATGTTAATGTGTGTGTGCAATTTAAGTAGTAGCTTAAAACCTATACATGCTGAAGTTACTCTACAAGAAGATATATCAAAGAAATAATCAACCTTCCCATGTTTTCTTCCGCCTGCTACTTCTATAGCTTTTCTTCTTCCTTCCTAATTACAACCCTTAAATAGAATTCGTGCCTCATATCAAATTTACCGAGTATCATAATTCTTCCAAGTGGTAAAGATACCTCAAGACAAATGCTGGGCATAGAAGCCACAGGGCATAAATATGCGAAGAAGTAAAAAGCTAACTTTTTCAAACAATAAGGCTTCTCTCTCACTTACCAACTTCACATTTCCCTGTATGGCCCCGGAAGATGACTGGTTAGCCAGAGACGGGTAAGATTCCTCAAGGGAGGAACAACCTAAGACAGGCACAGTCGCAGGGGGGCCATCAGGTGAGAAATTGGGGATCAACAGAGGTGAGGCTTAGAACCTCACCCCCCCGTTCTGAGAGAAATCTTCTGCATACGTGGATGTTTTATTGCCCTGGTCTAGCTTGGATTAACACATAGTCTACAGGCACACACCTGATCATCTACATGTGCTCTCTTACAACACTAAACTATGTTTTCTACCTTTATCTTGTATCTACCTACCACTTCAGCATTTTATTAAAAATAATAATAATAAAGAGAGAAATGTGGTATCCACATATAAATCAAGTATAAAAACCAAATGAGTATTCATATTTGAACTGACTGTTTATAGTTCATAATGCATGAGCAAAACCGAAAGTTTCTGTGATGACTCCCCTTGTACTGTTCACTATGTAACTTATTCATTATGTAAGAATTTGTTCTACATGTAAAAACTTGTTTGTTATGCCTCAGAAGATTGGAGACTGACAAAAATTAGGCTTGGGGTGGAATAATGATTGTGCATTGAGCATTGACTCCCCTATACAGAATTTTATTGTCGTTAACAACCATTTGATCAATAAATATGAGAGATGCCCTCACAAAAAAAAAAAAAAAAAAAAAAGGACAGACTTCCAATGGTAAAATAAATTAGTAACCGGGATGTAAGGTATAGCATAAGGAATATAGTCAAGATATTGTAACAGCCTGGTAGGGTGATAGCTGGAACCTAGAATTATGTATATAAATGTTCTACCACTGTGTTGTACACTTGAAACTCATGTAATGTAATACTGTGCGTCAACTACCCTTCAATAAAAAATAAAAAAATAAAAAAAAAAAAAGTCAAAAAAAAAAAAAAATGGAAAGCAAAAGAAAACTGGGGTAGCTATATACTTGTATCAGATAAAATAGACATTAAAACAAACAATAACAAAAGACAAAGATTGTTGTTACATAATGATAAAAGGAACAATCCAAAAAGAAGACATAACCCTTGTAAATATTCATGTCCCCAACACTGGTGCACCTAAATATATAAAGTAGGTATTAACAAATCTAAAAGTAGAAATATACAGCAAAACAATAATAAGGATATTTAATACTCCATTACACCAATAGATAGATCATCCAGACAGACAATCAATAAGGAAACACTGGCCTTAGACAAAACATTAGACTGGATGAACTTAACAGATATTTATAGAACACCCTATTCAAAAGAAAATGAATACACGTTCTTCTCAAGTGCACATGGAACATTTTCCAAGATAGATCATATGTTAGGCTACAAAACAAGATCAGATTTGTGGTTACCATAGGTGGGGAGATGAATGGAAAGAAAATGGAGGAAGATGGCCAAAAGATACAAATTTCCAGTTATAAGATAAATAAGTATTAGGGTTATAGTGTACAACATGATGACTATAGCTAATACTGCTCTATGATTGATAGGAAAGTTTTTAAGAGAGTAAATCCTAAGAGTTCTTATCACAAGCTGTTTTCCCTTTTTATTTCCTTCTTTTTTTATTACATCTGTAAGAGAAAATGGATGTGGATGTTAACAGAACATATTTTGGTAATCATTTCATAATATACATAAATCAAGCCATCATGCTGTATGTCAAACAGATAAAGTGATGCATGTCAATTATTTCTCTATAAAACTGGAAAAAAATGCCTTGGAACAAATTTGACTAAGGAAATGAGAGCTTGTATATTGGAAGCTACAAAACTTTAATGTAATGACTGAAAAACACACAAATAAATAAACAGATATTCTGTGCACATGGATTGGAACAATGAATACTGTTTAAAAATCTGGTGCCCAAAGCAATCTACAAACTCAATGCAATTCTGACTAAAATTACAATGGCTTTTTTTACAGAAACAGAAAAAACAATTCTGAAACTTTTATGGAACCATAAAAAGCCTCAAATTGCCAAAAATATATTCTTGAGAAAGAAAAAGATGGTCAGTTTTGAGATTAAAGATAGTGGTGTGAGAGGTGAGACAGAGACCTCTTCCTAAAACCACATGTAATATGAAAATATAATTAATAAAACTAATCCTGAAAGAGCAACAGGAAAGATTGCACCAGACTGCATACACCCACAGAAAAGAACAGACTTCATGGAACAGGGTAACTACCAAAGGAATGACTCAGTGGGGCTCAAGCCCTTCCCCCACCCCAGCTCACCAGCAGGAGGAAGAGGAACAGAGTGGGGAGGGAGTGGAGGCCTGAGACTGCTGAACACCTAGCCCTGGAGATCTGCTCTGCGAGCATGAACCTACATTACATGGTGCTCTGGTGATTAGTGGGGTTGGAAAGCTAAGACAGGCAGAATGTCTGGAGAGATTGAGGTTCCAGCTGCTTGTGGAAAACAGGGATCCATATCTGGTTCATGTGGGCAGGCAGTCTGAGAGACTTCCTAAAAGCAAGAGGGCTGCTAAAGGGGCAAGGATTTCACAGAGCATACTACTCGGGAGAAGGGTAAGGTAGACAAAATTGTCCAGGTGCCCTCTGCCCAGCAGGTTGGGAACTTTCATGATCCTCAGGTGCTCAATCCCCCTGGCTTCCTATGTAGTTCCAAGGCTCCCCACCATGATATGCAGCCTGCTGCACCTTCCTCCCAGCAAGCCAGCATCTGGCTTGCAAACTGGCAAACCCTGACCTGGCATCAGGCCAAGCCAGAGGGAAGCCCCACCTATAGCAGCTACAAACACAAAGCATAGAGGCTTACACCTCTGTGTTCAGCCCACTGGTTCTGGCAGTGGAGACAGGCATAGCATGCAGTAATCAGGAAACAGCTCTTTCCTACCCCCAGGCACCAGCACCACTCCCTGCAACCCCCACCATTGCTCCAGGGGCTAAGCAGTTCCAGAGAGTAGAGCTTCTGGGCACTAGAGGGTGCAACATACAAATATGAAATGTCAAAGTAACATGGTACAAAGCAAAATCTCAAAAACACAAGAAAAGGTTTCAGTGAGACTGAACTAATCAAACTTTCTGAAAGAGATTTCAAAATAAAAATCATAAACATGCTCTGGGAAGTACAGAAAAATATTCAGAAACTTAGGAATGAATTTAAGACAGAGATCCAATCATTGAGAAACACAATGGAGGGTATTAAAAGCAGTTTAGATACGGTGGAGGAGATGATAAATGAAATCGAAATCAGAGAAGAAGAAACAAATAAGCTGTGGCAAAAAGAGAAAAAAGGATCTATAGGAATAAAAGAATACTGAGACCTGTGTGACCAATCCAAATGGAACAATATTTGTATTATAGGGGTACCAGAAGAATAAGAGAGAGAAAAAGGGATAGAAAGTGTCTTTGAGGAAGTAATTGCTTAAAAGTTCCCCAATCTGGGAAAGAAGATAGTCTTTCAGGCAATGGAGGTGCACAGATCTCCCAACACAAGGGTCCCAAGGAGGACAACACCAAGACATATAATAATTAAAATGGCAAAGATCAAGGATAAGGACAGATTATTAAAAGCAGCCACAGAGAGAAAAAAGATCATATACAAAGGAAAACCCATCAGGCTATCATCAGACTTCTTGGCAGAAACCTTACAGGACAAGAAAGGAGTGTCATGGCATATTTAATGCAATGAAGCAGACGGGCCTCAAACCAAGAATACTTGATCCAGCAAGATTACCATTTAAATTTGAATGAGGGATTAACTAATTTCTAGATAAGCAAAAGCTGAGAGAATTTACCTCTCAGAAACCATCTCTAAAGTGTATTTTTCAAGGACTCCTATATATGGAAGTGTTCCTAAAGTGAAAAAGCTGTCACCAAAGGTAACAAAAAGGGATAGACAAAGAATACAGAATATGATACGTAATATATAAAGAATGGAGGAGGAAGAAAAGGAGGGGGAAAAAAGAACCTTTGGATTGTGTTTGTAATAATATACTAAGTGAGTTAAGTTAGACACTTAGATAGTAAGGAAGTTATCCTTGAACCTTTGGTAACCACACATCTAAAGCCTGCAAAGGCAATAAGTACATACCTATTAATAATGATCATAAATGTAAATGGTCTGAATGCACCAATCAAAAGACATAGTCACTGAATGAATAAAATCAAGACCCAACTATATGCTGCCTACAAGGAGATTCACTTCAAACCCAAAGACATACACAGACTAAAAGTGAAGGGATGGGAAAAAGATATTTCAGGCAACTAATAGGGAGAAAAAAGTATGTGTTGCAGTACTTGTATCAGACAAAATAGACTTTAAAACAAAGAAAGTCACCACAGACATAGAAGGACATTACACAATAACAAAGGGGTCAATCCAACAAGGGAATATAACCATTACAAATATCTATGCACCCAACACAGGAACACCTACATATGTGCAACAAATACTAACAGAATTAAAAGGGGAAAATAAATGTAATGCATTCATTCTAGGAGACTTCAACACACCACTCACTCCAAAGGACAGATTAACCAGAAAGAAAACAAGTAAGGTCACAAGGCACTGAAAAACCCATTAGAACAGATGCACCTAATAGACATCTATAGAACTCCCCACCCAAAAGCAGCAGGATAAACAGTCTTCTCAAATGCACATGGAACATTTTCAAGAATAGGTCATATCCTAGGCCACAAAAATAGCCTCAGTAAACTCAAAGAGATTGAAATTGTACCAACCAGGTTCTCAGACCACAAAGGTCTGATAAATAAATTACACAAACAAAATTAAAAATCCCACAAACACATGGAGGCTTCACAAAATGCTCCTAAATAACCAATGGACCAATGAACAAATAAAAAAAGAGATCAAGCAATATATGGAGACAAATGACAACAATATTTCAACACCAAAAATTCTCTGGGACTCAGCCAAGTTTGTGCTAAGAGGGAAGTATTTTGTAATACACACCTACCTCAGGAAAGAATAACAATCCCATATGAACAGTCTAAACTCACAATTAATGAAACTAGAAAAAGAAGAACAAATGAGGCCCAAAGTCAGTAGAAGGAGGGGCATAAGAAAGATTAGAGCAGAAATCAACAAAATCGAGAAGAATAAAACAATAGAAAGAATCAATGAAAGCAGAAGCTGGTACTTGGAGAAAATAAAGAAAATAGATACACCCCTAGTCAGACTTATCAAGAAAAAAGGAGAGTCTACTCACATAAACAGAACCAAAAATGAGAAAGGAAGAATCACTACAGAGACCAAAGAAATACAAAGAATTATTAGAGAATACTATGAAAAATTATATGCTAACAAACTGGATAACTTAGAAAAGATGCACAACTTCCTAGAAAGATGCAACCTTCCAAGGTTGATGCAGAAAGAAACAGAAAATCTGAACAGACCAATTACCAGCAACGAAATTGAATTGGTAAACAAAAACTAAGAACAAAACACCTGTACCAGATAGCTTCACCACTAAATTTTCTCAAACATTTAGTGAAGACTTAATACCCATTCTCCTTAAAGTTTTCCAAAAAGTAGAAGAAGATGGAATACTTCCAAACTCATTCTATGAGGCTGGCATCACTTTAATACCAAAACCAGGCAAAGACACCACACAAAAAAAAGAAAATTATAGACCGATATCCCTGATGAACATGGATGCAAAAATACTCAACAAAATATTAGCAAACCAAATTCAAAAATACATCAAATAGATCATCCATCATGATCAAGTGGGATTTATTCCATGGATGCAAGGATGGTACAACATTAGAAAATCCATCAACATCATCCACCACATCAACAAAAAGAAGCACAAAACCACATGATCATATCCATACATGCTGAAGAAGCATTCGACAAAATTCAACATCCATTCATTAAAAAAATTCTCAACAAAATGGGTATAGAGGGCAAGTACCTCAACATAATAAAGGTCATATATGACAAACCCATAGCCAACATTACACTTAACAGTGAGAAGCTGAAAGTTTTTCCTTTAAGATCAGGAACAAGACAAGGATGCCCACTCTCACCACTTATATTCAACATAGTACTGGAGGCCCTATCCATGGCAATCAGACAACACAAAGAAATAAAAGTCATCCAGATTGGCAAGGAAGAAGGTAAACTGTCCCTGTTTGCAGATGACATGATATTGTACATAAAAACCCCTAAAGAATCCACTCCAAAACTACTAGATCTAATATCTGAATTCAGCAAAGTTGCAGGATACGAAATTAATACACAGAAATCTGTGGTATTCCTATACACTAACAATGAACTAGCAGAGAGAGAAATCAGGAAAACAATTCCATCCACAATTGCATCAAAAAGAATAAAATACTTAGGAATAAACCTAATCAAGGAAGTGAAGGACCTATACCCTGAAAACTACAAGACACTCTTAAAAGAAATTAAAGATGACACTAATAAATGGAAACTCATCCCATCCTCTTGGCTAGGAAGAATTCATATTGTCAAAATGACCATCCTGCCTAAAGCAATCTACAGAATCAATGCAATCCCTATCAAAATACTAACAGCATTCTTCAATGAACTGGAACAAATAGTTCAAAAATGCATATGGAACCACCAAAAACCCCGAATAGCCAAAGCAATCCTGAGAAGGAAGAATAAAGCAGCGGAGATCTCGCTTCCCAAGTTTAAGCTCTACTACAAAGCCACAGTAATCAAGACAATTTGGTACTGGCACAAGAACAGACCCACAGACCAGTGGAACAGAATAGAGAGTCCAGATATTAATCTAAACATATATGGTCAATTAATATATGATAAAGGAGCCATGGACATATAATGGGGAAATGACCGCCTCTTCAACAGCTGGTGTTGGCAGAACTGGACAGCTACATGTAAGGGAATGAAACTGGATCATTGTCTAAACCCATACACAAAAGTAAATTCAAAATGGATCAAAGACCTGAATATAAGTCATAAAACCATAAAACTCTTAGAAAAAAATATAGGCAAAAATCTCTTGGATATAAACATGAGCAGCTTCTTCCTGAACCCAGCTCCTTGAAAAAGGGAAACAAAAGCAAAAATGAACTTATGGGACTACATCAAACTAAAAACTTTTTGTATGGCAAAGGACATCATCAACAAAACTAAAAGCATCCTACAGTATGAGAGAATATATTTGTAAATGACATATCTGACAAGGGGTTAACATCCAAAATATATAAAGAACTTACACACCTCAATACCCAAAAAGCAAATAACCTGATTAACATATGGGCAAAAGGTATGAAGAGACAGTTCTCCAAAGAAGAAATTCAGATGGCCAACAGACACATGGAAAGATGCTCCACATCACTAATTATCAGGGAAATGCAAATAAAAACCACAATGAGACATCACCTCACACCAGTTAGAATGGCCAGTATCGAAAAGACTAAAACAAGAAGTGCTGTCGAGTATACGGAGAAAGTAGAACCCTCCTACACTGCTGGTGGGAATGTAAGCTATTTCAACCATTGTGGAAAGCAACATGGAGGTTCCTCAAAAAACTAAAAATAGAAATATCATTTGACCCGTGAATTCTACTCATAGGAATTCATCCAAGGAATATAATTTCTCAGATTCAAAATGACATATGCACCCTTATGTTTATTGCAGCTCTATTTACAATAGCCAAGATATGGAAGAAACCTATGTGTCCATCAGTAGATGAGTACATAAAGAAGATTTGGTAGATACACACAGTGGAATACTATTCTACCATAAGAAAGAAACAAATCCTACCATTTCCAACAACATGGATGGGGCTGGAAGATACTATGCTCAGTGAAGTTAGCCAGGTGGAGAAAGACAAGTACAAAATTATTTCCCTCGTTTTTGGAGTATGACAATGAAGCCAAAATGAAGGATCAAAACAGCAACAGACTCACAGACTCCAAGAAGGAACTAGCAGTTACCAAAGGGGAGGGTTGGGGTAGGGTGGGTGGGAAGGGAGGGAGAACAGGATTGAGGGGTTTTATGATTGGCACACATGGTGTGGGGGGATCATGGGGAAGACAGTGTAGCACAGAGAAGTCAAATAATGACTCTGTGGCATCTTACTATACTGTTGGGCAGTGACTGCAATGGGGTATGGGGAGGACACGATAACATGGTTGAATGTAGTAACCAGATTGTTTCTTCATGTGAAACCTTCATAAGAGTGTGTATCAATAATACCTTAATAAAAGAAAAGAACAAAGGTGGATAAAATATTCTCCTTGATTTCAAACTATATTACAAAGTTACTGTAATTAAAACAGTATAGTATTGGCCTAAAAACAGACACACAGATTAATGGAACAGCATAGAGAGCCCAGGAATGAACCAACACACACCCCCACACACATATATATATGTACATATATATATATATATATATATATATATATAGTCAATTAATTTACAACAAATGAGTCCAGACTATGCAATGAAGAAAGGAAAATCTTTTCAATAAATGGTGTTGGGAAAATTGAGCAACCAAATGCAAAATAGAAAAGGAAAACTGGGCCAGTATTCTATACCATACACAAAAATTAGCCCCAAGTTGCTTAAATATTTGAACATGAAAGTGGAAACCATCAAACTCCTAGAAGAAAACATAAACAGTAAGCCCTTTGACATAGGTCATGGCAATGATTTTTTAAATCTGACCCCAAAAGCAAAAGCAACAAAAGCAAAAATAAAGAAATGGGACTACACCAAAAGACCTAAATAGACATATTTCCAAAGAAAGTATACAGATGGCCAACAGTTACATGAAAAGATGCTCTACATCACTAATAATCAGGGAAATATTAAGTGAAAACACAAGGAGATATTACCTCAAACCTATTAGAAGGGCTATGATCAAAAGTATTAGAAAGAACCATTGTTGGTAAGTTTGTAGAGAAAAGGCAACACTTGTACAGCACTGGCAGAAATGTAAATTGGTGCAGCTACTATGGAAAGCAGTATGGCAGTTCCTCAAAACAACAACAGCAAAAACATGTGATCCTGCAATTCTACTTCTGGGTATTTATATTAAAAAAATGAAAACATGAAGTGAAAGAGATATATGCTCTCCCATGTTCATTACAGCATTATATACATAGCCAAGATTTGGAAACATTCTAAGTTTCTATCAATGGATGACAGAATAAATAAATGTAGTATATAGACACAATGAAATATTATTCAGCCATTCAATAAATGAAATCTTGTCATTTGCAACACCATGGGAAGATCTCAAGGACATTATGCTAAGTAAAATAAGTTAGGCAGGGAAAGACAAAAACTATGATCTGTCTTATATGTAGAATCTTTAAATAAATACATACATACATACCAAGCTCATAGATATGGACAACATACTGTTGGTTGCAGGATGTAGGGGCTGGGGTGGATGTGAGAAGTGTGTGAGCCCTTTTTCTTTTTGTTTTTAATTTAATTGAATTGAATAAAATTTTAATAAAATCATAAGTAACAAAAATCATATATGCTTTATATACTTAGTTATTTTAAAATAGCATGAGCTCTTTTGAGGTATCAAAGAAATCCATATTAGTACAGATCTAGAATAATCATAACTACCATAGATTTTATAGTGGAATTATTTATATTTAATAACTATAATTAATACAATTATTAGAAGAAAAATAAAATATTTTATATTTTGATAATATATCATGGAGTGAGAAAGGATCCTATATGGTATGGTTTTCTAGAGAGTGTTTAGTATATATATATATATATATTAGACAATATATTAAGTATATATAATATATCATATATATTATAGATAAACGTATATATTATAGATATAAATATATTATACAATAAATGTAATTTCTTTATAAGTAAAAAATCATACATGCTTTTAAGAGACTGCAGAGAGATAAAGGATTCTGTAGGAGTTTCTGACCAAAAACTACATTTTTATAAGAAAAAAATTCCCTAAATATTTAGTTCCTACTCTCTATGCATTGTATTATTTCCTGTATTAGGTATACTCCACCACCTCAAGTGATCATTCTATGGTCTTTTCCTGTAGTTTCTTGATCTCAACTATCCATTAAATTTTGCAGGAAACCTGCTAGGTATTAGATAATGATAGGCAAAACTTGAGATCTTTGATAATGATATTTACATATAAAGTTGAAACTTGAGTAAAGCACAAAGGTCTTCAGTATCTATTGAAGGTATTTCTTAAGGGAAGTATCAGGAGGGATAGGCAAACATTTTGAAAACCTTTGGCTGTCCAAATCCTCTTAAATTTACTTGTAGATTAACACTCACACCACCTATATATCAAGTATATGAAGAAATATCTGGAAACTTCATAAAAATTCAAAGGTTAAATAACTTCCATAAAATATAAGATCCCCCTTCTGACTGTGACAACACTGTCCAGCCATTTTCTCTTCCTATCCAAACAATAACATACCTATATTTCAGGAATACTAACCCATTATGTATAAAAAAAGAGAACTAGGTATAGTGCAAAGCTCCCCAATGGTCAAATCAGAATGAGAAAAAACTCACTAGGTAAGACCACATTTACATCCTTATAAATGCATGATTTATTGTGGAAGTAATAGAGAAACAGGTGTTAATGGGCTAAGAATACTTTAGAAATGTGATATTTTTACTAAGGACTTTGAAATATGTGATATACAGATCTTCCTTGACTTAAAATAGTGCTGTGTCCCAACAAACCATCATAAGTTGAAAATATCGTGTCAAACATGCCTTTAAAACACCTAACCTATTGAGCATCATAGGTTAGCCTAACAGGTTTTAAATGTGCTCAGAACACTTATATCAACATATAGTTGGGCAAAAATCATCTAACACACAGCCTATTTTATAATAAAGTGTTGAATATCTCATGTAATTTACTTAATACTATACTAAAAGTAAAACACAGAATGGTTACATGGGGACAGTGATTTATATATACTAGTTGTTTACTCTGGAATTGTGTGACTGACTGGGAGCTGTGATGCAATTACTGTTGCAAACCTGGGGTAAGATCAAAATTCAAAATTTGAAATACAGTTTCTATTGAATGTATATAGCTTTTGCACCATTTAAAGTAAAAAAAATGTAAATGAAAGCATTCTATGTTGGGGACTATTTGTAATCAAATACAGCAGCATATGAAGTGCAAGTAAATCTATTTTATATTATCTAGAACACATTTTAGGCTCTCTGCCTCTGAAGTTCAAGCCACACAGAAAATAAGGGTACAGGAAGATTTAAAAAAGCAGCCCTTTTATTTTTCAACAAACCACCCTGGCAGGAAGATGCCTATTGTCCGAAATATGAAATTATATATCTTTCTTTAGATGGGTTAAAATTCAAATCTCATTATTCTAACATGGGGTACCTATGAGGAATGTCTCTCTGTGTCTCTGACTTCCAGCCTGCTTTTTCAGGCCTCCCAGGCCTTTGGGTGAGACAAGGATGCACTTTATTTCCTTTACACGCTCTATGTGTGCCTCTAATTTCATCAACTTCAGGGAACCTGATGCTTACCACCCTTATTCCTGACCAAATGCTGTACTTTTTATCTCATAAAATGTGTCTTAAGTCTTGGGTGAAAGGTTTCCTGGTGTCTGCTACTCCTTGATCCCCCGCCTCCAGACAGACAGGAATGTCTGGGAGTGGCTGAGCTGATATCCTACTTTCCTATCCTAATCTGCAAACTCCGAGGGTGGACTGGATGAGTAGACAGTGGTCCTGGATCTCAGCTCCCACTGATTGATCCGATGGCGCTGAGTGAACCTCTAGCTGAGCTGCTGCCTATGTGAGAGTCGCAGATGACACCTGACCTCTCATCTCACAGATCAAATTTGCTACAGTGGGTGATTCGCTAAATAATTCTCAGGCAGTGGCAGAAACTGGAGTTTAAGAGTATAGACAACCCCACTTAACTATCCATGGCAGCGTCTGCCTGAATTTTATCTCTGGCCTTGGAAAAAGTTCCCTTGCACCTCATTCAAAGCAGTCCTCTTAGGCTTGCACCACTTTATCTGTGTAATGTAAATGAAGTCTGTGAAGTAATCAAGCTGAAACCTTGAGCCCAACATGCAAATGGCACTGTTCTATTGATCTTCCTTCCTTAAAGGCAGTCATCCTGGGGCTAGGTATTTCCTTTTCTGCAGCCCCAGGGAAGGGAAACAGGCTTGTGACTCGACCAAGGCTCTGGCAGCCAGAGGTCACACAGTCCCTACACTTATCCGAAAGGCAGGGAGCTCTCAAGGAATGACTACAGCTCCTGCAGAGAAAACTAGGAAAACTCCCAGAAGTCATAAAGTAGGAGTGTTGGATTCTCCCAGAGGAGGACGCCACCCCAAATCACTCACGGAAGGCGTCTCTTGATGCAACAAGCAAGAGGAATTTATTCAGCGGCCAGCTAGCTGGGGTCCATGCGTTAGCCCGACGCAGCGGGTCTCAACGAGGACCCCGAACTCACAAAGCCAGAAGTTTTTATAGCATTTTCAAAGGGGCAGTATTTTCTACAGTCACAATAGTGTTTTTTTTTCATAGACACATAAATTTTCGGCTGACGCCTCATCCTGGGGGTCTGGTTAGATAAAATCACTTTCGGAATGTTTAGGGTGGTTCTAGCAAGATAAGCTTAACTGATTGAGGTTGGCTAACTAAAGGTCACTACAATTAACACTGGCTAACTAACTTGTTTTTCAAAGTTCTAGTAATTTTTCTCCTTCTAGGTTAGAAAATGGTGTTTGAGCCTTTAAGATGGCTGTGCTTATGCTAACTTTTGATTCTTCAGGTTCTACATTTCCCCACTTCTCTTTAAGGGCATTCCAATCATGGAATGTTTGTATCTTCTTGTTGGGTGAGTGAATAATATTGTTGCTTCAACATTAGTACATGAACGGCACTCACTCTTTCTCTAACAAAAGTTATCAGCCGATTCAATATGCAGGGTCCTAAAGTGAGGAGCAACACAAGGATGAGTAAGGGCCCAGCCAGAGTGGATATCAAGGTCGTAAACCACAGGGACCTAGTGAACCAAGATTCAAATAGCCCTTGGCCGGCTTCTCGTTCTCTCTTTCTCTGGTCTAGCCTCTCCCTAAGCTTTGACATTGAATCTCTTACTATTCCGGAATGGTCTGCATAAAAGCAGCATTCTTCCTTTAAAGCTGCACACAATCCTCCTTCTTTTAGAAACAGCAGATCCAGCCCTCGTCTGTTCTGCAAGACTACTTCAGAGAGGGAAGTCAGAGATTCTTCAAGTTTAGTAATGGATTGCTCTATGGTTTTTAGGTCTTCATCAATAGCTGTCCTTAGTCCCTCATAATGTTGGTTCCCTTGGATAATAGCGGCTGTCCCTGTTCCTACTCCGGCTGCGACTCCTATCCCTAACAACACAGCTAAGGTCAGCGAGACCGGCTCCCTCCTATATCTATGCCTAGGTTCAAATTCAGCTACGAATGAGAGGTCATCATGATACATCAACCTGGGCACCAGCCGAACCATGATACAGAAATCACGGGAGGAGTTGAAGGCAGAAGTAGAGACTAATGGGGTCACTCCAGTGTTACAAGCCCACCACCCTTCGGGAGGAGGGACTAGATACTCATTTTCACCTGAGGAGGTCACAGCTATGGTTTCATTACACAAAGCTTTATGGGTGGGGGGGACTGAACCTAAACATTTTCCTCTTCCAGTTACTTCAGTCAGAGTTAGCTTCTTGTGGCTTCCCCAGCTACAGATCTCGTGACGGGTTGTCCTGTTAAAACTGCCTAACAATCCCAATCCTTCATAATAAGGCGGCCCAGAAGAGAAACACAACCAACAGGATTCAGTAGTGTTAGGATTGGTGGTATTTAAGACCTGAAAAGCCCCTTCAAGGAGGTTGAGAAGGCGTTGTCCGGTGCCAGGAAAGGAGGTGAGCTGCATTTAGTGGAGCCGGGGCTCCAAACATTATTTCAAAGGGTGTTAGTCTAAAACGGCTGGGGGTGTTTCTAACTTGGAATAAGGCGAAGGGAAGGAGGACCAACCAATCATATAAACCAGTCTCTATGGATAATTTAGTCAGGGTCTCTTTTAGAGTTCTATTCATCCTTTCTACCTGTCCTGAGCTCTGGGGCCTGTATGCACAATGCAATTTCCAATCCGTCCCCAAAATATTGGCCAATCCCTGACTTACCTGGGCAACAAAGGCAGGGCCGTTGTCGGAGCTGATTACCTTTGGGATTCCAAACCTGGGAAATATTTCTTCAAGGATCTTTTTAGACACCGTCTGAGCTGTCTCAGTTTTGGTGGGGAACACCTCTGTCCATCCTGAAAATGTGTCTAGGAAAACTAGAAGGTACTTATATCCATACTTAACAGGCTTGATCTCAGTGAAGTCAACTTCCCAGTAAGCTCCTGGGCGATCCCCTCGAAGTCTTTTCCCGGATGTTACTGGATTTTTACTCACATTTACTAATTGGCAGGGAACACAATTTCTTATAACCTTGTCAGCCAGTTTTCCTAATCCAATAACATGATAAGGGGAGTCTTGAACCAAGGTCTTTAGGTTTTTTGCTCCCAAATGTGTCAATTGATGCAATTGCCTTAAGTATTCCTCTGCCTCTCTCTTAGGCAGGACAACTCTCCCTTTTTCAGACTTGTATATCTCATGGGGTGAGGAATTTTTAAACCCTAATTTGTTTATACAAGCGAGGTCTTTGGGTGTATACTGGAAGCTCTTAATACAAGTGGCCTCCGGGTACACTTGGAGGGGTAAGATATTCATTCCCTGGGCTGCTTGTTTTGCAGCTTGGTCCGCCTTTCTGTTTCCTTGAGCTATTAGAGAGTCACTTTTTTTATGCCCAGGGCAATGTATTATTGCCACTTCTCTAGGTCTATGGATGGCTTCTAACAAATTTAAAATTTCTTGTTTGTTTTTAACATCTCTCCCTGCAGAAGTCAATAACCCTCTCTGTCTATAAATAGCCCCGTGTATGTGAGCGGTGGCAAAAGCGTATCGGCTGTCGGTATAGACGTTAAGTCTCTTACCTTCTGCCATCTTTAGAGCCTGAGTCAGAACGACAAGCTCTGCTCACTGTGCAGAAGTGCCCGTTGGAAGTCCACTGGCCCACACGATTCCGTTATCATCCACTACTGCAGCTCCCGCCATTCTCTTACCATCCATAATGTAACTGCTCCCGTCTGTATACCAAGTCAGGAGTCCTGGTCCTTCTAAAGGCTGATCTTGTAAGTCCTGGCGGGTTCCCGCCTCCTCAGCCAGGATTTCCTGGCAGGTATGAAGTACTTCTTTTTCCAAATCGGGGAGCAGAGTAGCTGGGTTTAGGATGGCGGGTGGGACAAATTCCACACGATCACGATTCAGGAGTAAGGTCTGGTAGTGAGTCATTCTGGCATTTGACATCCATCTTTCGGGTGGTTGCCGGATTATGCTCTCCAATGCATGTGAAGCAACCACAGTGAGTTTTTGTCCCAGTGTTAGTTTGTCAGAATCTTTAACTAGGAGGGCCACAGCTGCTACTACTTTCAGGCAGGCAGGCCACCCACTACTCACGGGGTCTAATTTTTTTGACAGATAGGCGACAGGTCTCTTCCAAGGTCCCCATTGTTGGGTCAACATTCCTCGAGCTACTCCGCTCCATTCATCCACGAAAAGGACAAATGGCTTAGTTACATCTGGCAATGCTAGAGCGGGTGCTGAGAGGAGGGCTTTCTTGATATCATCAAAGGCCTGTTGTTGCTCAGATCCCCAAACAAACGGGGCTGTACCCTTGGTAAGGGGGTACAGAGGGGCGGCCAAGGAAGCATATCCGGGTATCCACAATCTACAAAACCCCGCTGTCCCAAGAAACTCGAGAACCTGGCATGCTGTAGGGGGAACCGGAATCTGCGTCACAGTCTGCTTCCGGGCTTCAGTAAGCTGCCTTTTCCCTTTTCTCAGGGAATATCCCAAATAAATCACTTGTTGTTGGCAGATCTGTGCCTTCTTAGCAGATGCTCTATACCCTAATTTGGCAAGTTCAGTCAAAAGGGCTTCAGTGGCCTCTTGGCAGGTCTCCCGGGTGGGAGCGGCTATCAATAAGTCATCAACATATTGCACCAAAGTTACCTGTGGGTTTGAAGCTCGGTAGAAAGCAAAGTCCTGATGTAAAGCCTCATCGAAGAGGGTGGGCGAGTTCTTGAATCCTTGTGGCAAACGAGTCCAGGTCAATTGCCCAGTAGTTCCTGCGGTGGGATCTTTCCACTCAAAGGCAAACAGCGGTTGGCTGTTCTGGTGCAAGCGCAGACAAAAGAAAGCATCCTTTAGATCTAAAACTGAATACCAGATGTTTTTTGGGGCCAGGGAGCTTAGTAGGTTATAGGGATTTGGCACGGTGGGGTGAATGTCCTGTGTCCTTTTGTTAACTTCTCTTAAATCTTGTACTGGTCGGTAATCTCCCATTCCTGCCTTTTGTACAGGCAGCAAGGGGGTGTTCCATGGGGATTGACATTTTACTAATATTCCTTATTCCATAAGCTTCTGGATATGTGGCCTAATTCCATCCCTGGCTTCTTTACTTATTGGATATTGCCTCACAGTCACTGGCAAGACTGAAGCTTTTAGTTCTTTGATTACAGGGGGCTGGTTCTTGGCGAACCCCATGCCCGCCGTCTCCGCCCAGGATCCTGGGAATCGGTCGAGCCACTCCTGACTAATTCGGGAGGGCTCTGGTTCCATAAAAAGACAGTATTCGTCTTCCAATCTAATGGTCAGAACACTCACGTTCAAAGGCTTATTTTCCTGATTAGTCACCAGAGGTTTCTCAGCTTGAAAAGATATTTGGGCTCCTACTTTGGTCAAGATGTCCTTTCCTAACAGGGGCGTAGGGCATTCCGATATAATGAGGAACGAGTGACTTACTCGTCCTACTCCTAAGTCTACTGCTCTTCGGGTGGTCCATGCATATTGTTTCTGGCCTGTAGCTCCAATCACCCAAGACTTTTTGCCAGAGAGAGGGCCCTTGTCTTTAGTTATTACAGAATGTTGAGCACCGGTGCCTACTAGGAACTCAACGGGTTGCCCCTTCACTCTCAGAGTTACCCTGGGCTTGGGGAGGGGTTCCGAGCCCCGTCCTCCCTAATCTTCGTCTTCCAGCAGAGACAACACCTTTTTTGGAGGCTTCTGCAGTGGCTTTTTAGGGCATTCTTTCACCCAATGTCCTTTCTCTTTGCAGTATGCACATTGATCTTTATCCAAAGGAGGCCGGTTGCCCAGGTGCCCTGCCTTACTAGTTCTACCACTAGAGGGCGGGTGTCCCTTACCTTCTACTACTGCGGCCAAGATTTTTGTTAAATTTCTCTCATGCTTCCTATCCCTCTTTTCCTCTTTACTTTCTTTTTCCTTTTCCTTCCTTAATTCCTTCTCTTCCTCAGTCTCTCTCTTATGATAAACTTTCTCAGTTTCTTTCACCAAATCTCTCAACGACAAATCCTTCTAGTCTCTGAAGCTTCTTTCTAATATCAGGCGCTGATTGCCCAATAAAGGCAAGAGCCACTGAAGCACTGTGTTCCTCAGAAGTGGGGTCAAAAGGAGTATACCGCCTGAAGGCTTCCATCAGGCATTCTAAGAACACTTTGTGTGCCTCAGCGGCTCCCTGACTAACCTCTCTTACTTGGCCAAATTGGTGGGGCGCCTTGCAGCCCCGTGAAGACCTGCCACCAGAGCCTGGCGATAGATGGTTAGTCGCTCCCTACCTTCTGGAGAATTAAAGTCCCAGTTGGGTCTGGTCAGTGGGAACCCCCTTTCTATATCATGAGGGAGTTGCGACGGTCGTCCGTCAGCTCCAGGCACGTTCTTTCGCACTTCCAGGAGGATCCTTTCTCTTTCTTCCGTGGTGAAGAGTACCTGTAAGAGCTGCTGACAATCATCCCAAGTGGGCTGGTGAGAGAACATCAGGGACTCTATCAGTCCAATTAGTCTCTGCGGTTCCTCTGAAAAAGGAGGGTGGTTAGCTTTCCAATTATATAAATCGGCAGAGGAGAATGGCCAGTATTGCAGAGGTTGGAAAGGCGGGTCTCCTTCCCCCCCAAGAATGGGGGCCCCATAAGACCTGAGGGGAAAAATACCTTATGGGTCCAATGCGGCCCCTCGGCGCCGCCGAGTTCCCTGTTCCGGTCCCGGAGCTGGCCCCGATGCCTCGATACCAGAGGCTAGAGGCATCGGAGGTGCCGGGGCCAGAGGCACTGGGGCCTCGGCCGCCGGGGCCTCGGGCGCCGGGGCAGAGGCAGGAGGGTAAGGAGGGGGATCATCAACCATGAGCAAGTCTTGAGTGTCAGGGTGTATTTTGGTGGTCTCTTTCCCTTTTCCCTGAGGTTGAGCCTGAGCCAATAAGACTCGAGAGTTCGCTTTCTTTCGCACCCAGGGCTTTACCCAGGGTGGTGGATTTTCCACCAATTCTTGCCAGACCACAATGTAGGGCTGCTGATCCGGATGTCCCCGAGTTGAATTCTGGAAAACAACAGCTTTTACTGCAAGCAGAGTGGAGAGGTCAAAAGTCCCCTCCGGGGGCCATCCAACATTAAAAGTGGGCCACTCGGAGGTACAGAAAGTCTGCCACAGCCCTTTTTTAACTTCTACCGACAAGTCATGCGCCCTTGCTCTCACTTCTGTCCAATGACCTAACGTCAGGCTAAGGGGGGTCTTCACGGTCTGTCCCATTGCCAGTATAACAATTATTAGACATGTAAAGGACACATAAAACAGAGACACACAGAGATTAGACACACAGCGGCCGCTTTTTGTCTTCCTCAGATTTCTGACCAAGAACTGGAAGGAATCAGTGGGCTGATACTCTCGGCGCCCAAAAACCAACCCTATCTCATCCGGTTCACTTTTGCGGAAAAACAGGTGGGAGGCCACCAGGCGTCCCTGGCCCTCCAAACTCCCCGGGGCATCTCCCAGGGTTGCAGCCTGCGGTGCTCCAAGTACGTCTAACGACCGCAGTCGCAACCCCTTACGGGACCGGGACGGCTGCCAGACAGAGGGTACCGTTTTCAGAACTCCGACCGGTCTCACTGAAAAGCAGAACACAGAACACAGACAACTCAAGGTGCCACTAATCTTACCTCTTCCTCCAAGAACGGCTTCGGGAGTGAAGCAGGGTGAGCGCACGATCCCGGACGAGCCCCCTAATGTTGGATTCTCCCAGAGGAGGACACCACCCCAAATCACTCACGGAAGGCGTCTCTTGATGCAACAAGCAAGAGGAATTTATTCAGAGGCCAGCTAGCTGGGGTCCATGCGTTAGCCCGATGCAGCAGGTCTCAACGAGGACCCCGAACTCACAAAGCCAGAAGTTTTTATAGCATTTTCAAAGGGGCAGTATTTTCTACAGTCACAATACAGTGTTTTTTTTTCATAGACACATAAATTTTCGGCTGACGCCTCATCCTGGGGGTCTGGTTAGATAAAATAACTTTCGGAATGTTTAGGGTGGTTCTAGCAAGATAAGCTTAACTGATTGAGGTTGACTAACTAAAGGTCACTACAATTAACACTGGCTGACTAACTTGTTTTTCAAAGTTCTAGTAATTTTTCTCCTTCTAGGTTAGAAAATGGTGTTTGAGCCTTTAAGATGGCTGTGCTTATGCTAACTTTTGATTCTTCAGGTTCTACATTTCCCCACTTCTCTTTAAGGGCATTCCAATCATGGAATGTTTGTATCTTCTTGTTGGGTGAGTGAATAATATTGTTGCTTCAACATTAGTACATGAACGGCACTCACTCTTTCTCTAACAAAAGTTATCAGCCGATTCAATATGCAGGGTCCTAAAGTGAGGAGCAACACAAGGATGAGTAAGGGCCCAGCCAGAGTGGATATCAAGGTCGTAAACCACAGGGACCTAGTGAACCAAGATTCAAATAGCCCTTGGCCGGCTTCTCGTTCTCTCTTTCTCTGGTCTAGCCTCTCCCTAAGCTTTGACATTGAATCTCTTACTATTCCGGAATGGTCTGCATAAAAGCAGCATTCTTCCTTTAAAGCTGCACACAATCCTCCTTCTTTTAGAAACAGCAGATCCAGCCCTCGTCTGTTCTGCAAGACTACTTCAGAGAGGGAAGTCAGAGATTCTTCAAGTTTAGTAATGGATTGCTCTATGGTTTTTAGGTCTTCATCAATAGCTGTCCTTAGTCCCTCATAATGTTGGTTCCCTTGGATAATAGCGGCTGTCCCTGTTCCTACTCCGGCTGCGACTCCTATCCCTAACAACACAGCTAAGGTCAGCGAGACCGGCTCCCTCCTATATCTATGCCTAGGTTCAAATTCAGCTACGAATGAGAGGTCATCATGATACATCAACCTGGGCACCAGCCGAACCATGATACAGAAATCACGGGAGGAGTTGAAGGCAGAAGTAGAGACTAATGGGGTCACTCCAGTGTTACAAGCCCACCACCCTTCGGGAGGAGGGACTAGATACTCATTTTCACCTGAGGAGGTCACAGCTATGGTTTCATTACACAAAGCTTTATGGGTGGGGGGGACTGAACCTAAACATTTTCCTCTTCCAGTTACTTCAGTCAGAGTTAGCTTCTTGTGGCTTCCCCAGCTACAGATCTCGTGACGGGTTGTCCTGTTAAAACTGCCTAACAATCCCAATCCTTCATAATAAGGCGGCCCAGAAGAGAAACACAACCAACAGGATTCAGTAGTGTTAGGATTGGTGGTATTTAAGACCTGAAAAGCCCCTTCAAGGAGGTTGAGAAGGCGTTGTCCGGTGCCAGGAAAGGAGGTGAGCTGCATTTAGTGGAGCCGGGGCTCCAAACATTATTTCAAAGGGTGTTAGTCTAAAACGGCTGGGGGTGTTTCTAACTTGGAATAAGGCGAAGGGAAGGAGGACCAACCAATCATATAAACCAGTCTCTATGGATAATTTAGTCAGGGTCTCTTTTAGAGTTCTATTCATCCTTTCTACCTGTCCTGAGCTCTGGGGCCTGTATGCACAATGCAATTTCCAATCCGTCCCCAAAATATTGGCCAATCCCTGACTTACCTGGGCAACAAAGGCAGGGCCGTTGTCGGAGCTGATTACCTTTGGGATTCCAAACCTGGGAAATATTTCTTCAAGGATCTTTTTAGACACCGTCTGAGCTGTCTCAGTTTTGGTGGGGAACACCTCTGTCCATCCTGAAAATGTGTCTAGGAAAACTAGAAGGTACTTATATCCATACTTAACAGGCTTGATCTCAGTGAAGTCAACTTCCCAGTAAGCTCCTGGGCGATCCCCTCGAAGTCTTTTCCCGGATGTTACTGGATTTTTACTCACATTTACTAATTGGCAGGGAACACAATTTCTTATAACCTTGTCAGCCAGTTTTCCTAATCCAATAACATGATAAGGGGAGTCTTGAACCAAGGTCTTTAGGTTTTTTGCTCCCAAATGTGTCAATTGATGCAATTGCCTTAAGTATTCCTCTGCCTCTCTCTTAGGCAGGACAACTCTCCCTTTTTCAGACTTGTATATCTCATGGGGTGAGGAATTTTTAAACCCTAATTTGTTTATACAAGCGAGGTCTTTGGGTGTATACTGGAAGCTCTTAATACAAGTGGCCTCCGGGTACACTTGGAGGGGTAAGATATTCATTCCCTGGGCTGCTTGTTTTGCAGCTTGGTCCGCCTTTCTGTTTCCTTGAGCTATTAGAGAGTCACTTTTTTTATGCCCAGGGCAATGTATTATTGCCACTTCTCTAGGTCTATGGATGGCTTCTAACAAATTTAAAATTTCTTGTTTGTTTTTAACATCTCTCCCTGCAGAAGTCAATAACCCTCTCTGTCTATAAATAGCCCCGTGTATGTGAGCGGTGGCAAAAGCGTATCGGCTGTCGGTATAGACGTTAAGTCTCTTACCTTCTGCCATCTTTAGAGCCTGAGTCAGAACGACAAGCTCTGCTCACTGTGCAGAAGTGCCCGTTGGAAGTCCACTGGCCCACACGATTCCGTTATCATCCACTACTGCAGCTCCCGCCATTCTCTTACCATCCATAATGTAACTGCTCCCGTCTGTATACCAAGTCAGGAGTCCTGGTCCTTCTAAAGGCTGATCTTGTAAGTCCTGGCGGGTTCCCGCCTCCTCAGCCAGGATTTCCTGGCAGGTATGAAGTACTTCTTTTTCCAAATCGGGGAGCAGAGTAGCTGGGTTTAGGATGGCGGGTGGGACAAATTCCACACGATCACGATTCAGGAGTAAGGTCTGGTAGTGAGTCATTCTGGCATTTGACATCCATCTTTCGGGTGGTTGCCGGATTATGCTCTCCAATGCATGTGAAGCAACCACAGTGAGTTTTTGTCCCAGTGTTAGTTTGTCAGAATCTTTAACTAGGAGGGCCACAGCTGCTACTACTTTCAGGCAGGCAGGCCACCCACTACTCACGGGGTCTAATTTTTTTGACAGATAGGCGACAGGTCTCTTCCAAGGTCCCCATTGTTGGGTCAACATTCCTCGAGCTACTCCGCTCCATTCATCCACGAAAAGGACAAATGGCTTAGTTACATCTGGCAATGCTAGAGCGGGTGCTGAGAGGAGGGCTTTCTTGATATCATCAAAGGCCTGTTGTTGCTCAGATCCCCAAACAAACGGGGCTGTACCCTTGGTAAGGGGGTACAGAGGGGCGGCCAAGGAAGCATATCCGGGTATCCACAATCTACAAAACCCCGCTGTCCCAAGAAACTCGAGAACCTGGCATGCTGTAGGGGGAACCGGAATCTGCGTCACAGTCTGCTTCCGGGCTTCAGTAAGCTGCCTTTTCCCTTTTCTCAGGGAATATCCCAAATAAATCACTTGTTGTTGGCAGATCTGTGCCTTCTTAGCAGATGCTCTATACCCTAATTTGGCAAGTTCAGTCAAAAGGGCTTCAGTGGCCTCTTGGCAGGTCTCCCGGGTGGGAGCGGCTATCAATAAGTCATCAACATATTGCACCAAAGTTACCTGTGGGTTTGAAGCTCGGTAGAAAGCAAAGTCCTGATGTAAAGCCTCATCGAAGAGGGTGGGCGAGTTCTTGAATCCTTGTGGCAAACGAGTCCAGGTCAATTGCCCAGTAGTTCCTGCGGTGGGATCTTTCCACTCAAAGGCAAACAGCGGTTGGCTGTTCTGGTGCAAGCGCAGACAAAAGAAAGCATCCTTTAGATCTAAAACTGAATACCAGATGTTTTTTGGGGCCAGGGAGCTTAGTAGGTTATAGGGATTTGGCACGGTGGGGTGAATGTCCTGTGTCCTTTTGTTAACTTCTCTTAAATCTTGTACTGGTCGGTAATCTCCCATTCCTGCCTTTTGTACAGGCAGCAAGGGGGTGTTCCATGGGGATTGACATTTTACTAATATTCCTTATTCCATAAGCTTCTGGATATGTGGCCTAATTCCATCCCTGGCTTCTTTACTTATTGGATATTGCCTCACAGTCACTGGCAAGACTGAAGCTTTTAGTTCTTTGATTACAGGGGGCTGGTTCTTGGCGAACCCCATGCCCGCCGTCTCCGCCCAGGATCCTGGGAATCGGTCGAGCCACTCCTGACTAATTCGGGAGGGCTCTGGTTCCATAAAAAGACAGTATTCGTCTTCCAATCTAATGGTCAGAACACTCACGTTCAAAGGCTTATTTTCCTGATTAGTCACCAGAGGTTTCTCAGCTTGAAAAGATATTTGGGCTCCTACTTTGGTCAAGATGTCCTTTCCTAACAGGGGCGTAGGGCATTCCGATATAATGAGGAACGAGTGACTTACTCGTCCTACTCCTAAGTCTACTGCTCTTCGGGTGGTCCATGCATATTGTTTCTGGCCTGTAGCTCCAATCACCCAAGACTTTTTGCCAGAGAGAGGGCCCTTGTCTTTAGTTATTACAGAATGTTGAGCACCGGTGCCTACTAGGAACTCAACGGGTTGCCCCTTCACTCTCAGAGTTACCCTGGGCTTGGGGAGGGGTTCCGAGCCCCGTCCTCCCTAATCTTCGTCTTCCAGCAGAGACAACACCTTTTTTGGAGGCTTCTGCAGTGGCTTTTTAGGGCATTCTTTCACCCAATGTCCTTTCTCTTTGCAGTATGCACATTGATCTTTATCCAAAGGAGGCCGGTTGCCCAGGTGCCCTGCCTTACTAGTTCTACCACTAGAGGGCGGGTGTCCCTTACCTTCTACTACTGCGGCCAAGATTTTTGTTAAATTTCTCTCATGCTTCCTATCCCTCTTTTCCTCTTTACTTTCTTTTTCCTTTTCCTTCCTTAATTCCTTCTCTTCCTCAGTCTCTCTCTTATGATAAACTTTCTCAGTTTCTTTCACCAAATCTCTCAACGACAAATCCTTCTAGTCTCTGAAGCTTCTTTCTAATATCAGGCGCTGATTGCCCAATAAAGGCAAGAGCCACTGAAGCACTGTGTTCCTCAGAAGTGGGGTCAAAAGGAGTATACCGCCTGAAGGCTTCCATCAGGCATTCTAAGAACACTTTGTGTGCCTCAGCGGCTCCCTGACTAACCTCTCTTACTTGGCCAAATTGGTGGGGCGCCTTGCAGCCCCGTGAAGACCTGCCACCAGAGCCTGGCGATAGATGGTTAGTCGCTCCCTACCTTCTGGAGAATTAAAGTCCCAGTTGGGTCTGGTCAGTGGGAACCCCCTTTCTATATCATGAGGGAGTTGCGACGGTCGTCCGTCAGCTCCAGGCACGTTCTTTCGCACTTCCAGGAGGATCCTTTCTCTTTCTTCCGTGGTGAAGAGTACCTGTAAGAGCTGCTGACAATCATCCCAAGTGGGCTGGTGAGAGAACATCAGGGACTCTATCAGTCCAATTAGTCTCTGCGGTTCCTCTGAAAAAGGAGGGTGGTTAGCTTTCCAATTATATAAATCGGCAGAGGAGAATGGCCAGTATTGCAGAGGTTGGAAAGGCGGGTCTCCTTCCCCCCCAAGAATGGGGGCCCCATAAGACCTGAGGGGAAAAATACCTTATGGGTCCAATGCGGCCCCTCGGCGCCGCCGAGTTCCCTGTTCCGGTCCCGGAGCTGGCCCCGATGCCTCGATACCAGAGGCTAGAGGCATCGGAGGTGCCGGGGCCAGAGGCACTGGGGCCTCGGCCGCCGGGGCCTCGGGCGCCGGGGCAGAGGCAGGAGGGTAAGGAGGGGGATCATCAACCATGAGCAAGTCTTGAGTGTCAGGGTGTATTTTGGTGGTCTCTTTCCCTTTTCCCTGAGGTTGAGCCTGAGCCAATAAGACTCGAGAGTTCGCTTTCTTTCGCACCCAGGGCTTTACCCAGGGTGGTGGATTTTCCACCAATTCTTGCCAGACCACAATGTAGGGCTGCTGATCCGGATGTCCCCGAGTTGAATTCTGGAAAACAACAGCTTTTACTGCAAGCAGAGTGGAGAGGTCAAAAGTCCCCTCCGGGGGCCATCCAACATTAAAAGTGGGCCACTCGGAGGTACAGAAAGTCTGCCACAGCCCTTTTTTAACTTCTACCGACAAGTCATGCGCCCTTGCTCTCACTTCTGTCCAATGACCTAACGTCAGGCTAAGGGGGGTCTTCACGGTCTGTCCCATTGCCAGTATAACAATTATTAGACATGTAAAGGACACATAAAACAGAGACACACAGAGATTAGACACACAGCGGCCGCTTTTTGTCTTCCTCAGATTTCTGACCAAGAACTGGAAGGAATCAGTGGGCTGATACTCTCGGCGCCCAAAAACCAACCCTATCTCATCCGGTTCACTTTTGCGGAAAAACAGGTGGGAGGCCACCAGGCGTCCCTGGCCCTCCAAACTCCCCGGGGCATCTCCCAGGGTTGCAGCCTGCGGTGCTCCAAGTACGTCTAACGACCGCAGTCGCAACCCCTTACGGGACCGGGACGGCTGCCAGACAGAGGGTACCGTTTTCAGAACTCCGACCGGTCTCACTGAAAAGCAGAACACAGAACACAGACAACTCAAGGTGCCACTAATCTTACCTCTTCCTCCAAGAACGGCTTCGGGAGTGAAGCAGGGTGAGCGCACGATCCCGGACGAGCCCCCTAATGTTGGATTCTCCCAGAGGAGGACACCACCCCAAATCACTCACGGAAGGCGTCTCTTGATGCAACAAGCAAGAGGAATTTATTCAGAGGCCAGCTAGCTGGGGTCCATGCGTTAGCCCGATGCAGCAGGTCTCAACGAGGACCCCGAACTCACAAAGCCAGAAGTTTTTATAGCATTTTCAAAGGGGCAGTATTTTCTACAGTCACAATACAGTGTTTTTTTTTCATAGACACATAAATTTTCGGCTGACGCCTCATCCTGGGGGTCTGGTTAGATAAAATAACTTTCGGAATGTTTAGGGTGGTTCTAGCAAGATAAGCTTAACTGATTGAGGTTGACTAACTAAAGGTCACTACAATTAACACTGGCTGACTAACTTGTTTTTCAAAGTTCTAGTAATTTTTCTCCTTCTAGGTTAGAAAATGGTGTTTGAGCCTTTAAGATGGCTGTGCTTATGCTAACTTTTGATTCTTCAGGTTCTACAGGAGCACACTGGTAAGGTCCCACTGAGACAGGGAGAGTGGGATTAGGCAGAGTAAGGTGAGGGCCTCCAGAGAAAAAGCAGAGCAAGATAATTAGAACAATGTAGCAATGTGCAAAGAAGTCCCTATTGAAACTCTGTGATAGGCATTATGCAAAGTCAGTCACACTAATTCTCTAAGGTAAAGATACCAGACTAGAAATATAGATTGTAAGATAAATTCTAGCTGAAATAAGCAGGTGAAGAGAGGCAACAAAGGGCCGGGTAGTTTATTTGAGTGCAGATCCTGGGTGATGTTCCCCAGTCTGAAACACAGGCTGAGGAAGTCGTACTCAGCAGGGCAGGCAGCGAGTTTTTAAAGAAGGCAGGGGGAGGGAGAGCAAAGTTATACAGTGGCATGAGGATTGGATCACCTAGGGTATGTGGGGGTCTCTCACTGGCCTTTAGCCAGGTACTGGAAAGTTACCACTACTCTTCTAGCTTGGGGGAAGGGCTCTAGTTAGGAATTTATCAGATCAGTCTCTGGAACGTTGTCAGACCAGAAACTGTTGGTCTCTTCACCTAGTTTGGTGAGGCCTGAGCTTGTCCAGCAGGCTCACCCCTTCCCCTGATGCCTCCAGCCTTACATTCCAGCCTTTTGGTCATAATGGGTGACAATTTACTCTGGCTACTTCCGGCTGATAAGGGGCCTCATGTGGTGGGTTTAAGGCTGGTTGACGGCCCGAGAAGGCTCAGTCGGGAGGGGTGAGTACTTGTGCAGCAACAGTTGATTAACTTTATGTGTGAAATTTCTGCCATGCGCTGTTGAAGGAACTTGAAAACACATGGGGCAATTAAGAGTAAAACACAAACTGTTATTAAGGGGCCTAGCAGAGGCACAAGCCAGGCCATTATGGGGGACTGAAGCCACTCATAAGGGCCACCTTCAGGTACTCGTGTTTTGTGGAGGTTTTTTTGTAGTTCTTGTAGTTTTTTTACGCTTTGTTCTACGACCCCAGACTCATTGATATAGTAGCAGCATTCTTCCTGCAAGAAAATACAGATTCTGCCCTTTTCTCTGGTAAGCAGATCTAAGGCCTGCCGATTTTTAAGGGTGACCTGGGCAGGGGAAGTAAGCTACCATTGGAGGGAAATAAGAGAGGTGGAGGTTTCTCCCAGGGTCAGGCTCACTCTATCATCTAATGCTGCTAGTTGACTTGTGAGACTTTGAGAGCTGACTAGGCTATGGCCTAATGCTCCTGCCCCTGTGGTGGCTACAGCTACTGAGGTGACCAGACTTACTCCTACTAGTATGGGTAGGAAGACAACCCTCTTTTGCCTAGGTCCTGGATACATAGACCATCTGTCTAGTGCCTGCTTTACCTCAGGTTTATTGCATAATGTCAATTGGGGAACTAGCATCACTGAAAAGCAGGGCCCTACCATGGTGCTGCTGCTACACTGGGTAAGGGTGTTGTTGCACCAGAAAAACCCACCCCCTTGAAGAGAGATTGGAGTGTCTACGGTTACCCATCATCAGCATTGGCTTCCCATTGACAATTCCGAGATAGTGGAATGCTGGGTCAGGTAGCTGGTCAGTGCGGACAATGGTTCCTTGTGCCATTTTCTGGTGGCCCTGGACCTATGTCGATCCTCGGGCTTAAGGCTCATTTTCCACATTGGTACCTCACTTAAAGGGAGGCTGCAGTCTTTTTCAGAGGAGTTTACCGGATGAGCCTGGAAAAAACTAACGGGAACTGCCGCCACCAGGGGGCATTGGAAGGAGGCACAGAGGAAACAATTGGACACATAGCTGAAGATATGTGAAGCATTAAGAAACTTCACTGTTTCTCTAATGACTCCGGCCCAGAAAAGTGGTGCTCCTGCTAGTCGTAGAGAGTGGGGGTAGGGGTCCGACTGAATCTTCTGTTTTAGTGCCTGTTCTGTTTTTAGAATATTACTTGATATCTGTGCCTGGGTGTTTAGAACTTCCATGAGAGTGGGATTTACAGTGGTCCATTCCCTCTTGATGTATACTGTGCCCTGTGGGGACCATTGCTAACTATTGTATAGCTTGCCCAGTACTCCTTTTTCCCAACGTGGATCCCATGGGTCACTAATGGTAATGTATAGCTTATCTTGTATTCTGAAGAACATGTTGTCAGAGACTCCTCTTGCTGTTTTTTCTACTGCATGAACTCTACATGTGTCTAATTCAGGATGACATCCCCCATACATGTTGGGCTGGAAAATACATGTATGAGAGATTTGGTCATATGGAAAGCACAGTGTAGGGTTTGAGAAAGTGTTTAAGATGTCTGTGTGTACCGGTATTTGAATCAGTGCCTGACAACCTACACATGGGCAACTTTGGGTGCCTACTTCTCAGTTGATTCTGTAAAGAGTTAGTTGGAGCTTAAACTTGCATGCAGAATAACTCTGCCTGGAGACCACCGGGCTATTCATCTGGCTGGTTGTACTTGACATGACTAACCTGCAGCTTAAGAGGGCCCACCTCACAAGACACCCAATCATCACGTGTGGGTGCCCGTTTGAACCTAGAAAGGTGATACTAGGAGGAAAGCCCATGTAGGTTGATTGCTGAGGGTATAGTGAGGATTACTGTATAAGGCCCTGTCCAGTGGAGTTGGAGAGATTTTGGCTGGAGTTCTCTTAGGAGTACCTCGTCTCCTGGCTGAAGGATTGTTACTTCTCCTGGGTTGTTGGATGATGTAGGTGAGGGTAGGAGCTGGTTAGTGTGTTCCTAAGAAGATGTCTCAACAGTGTAAATTAAGGAAGGTAGGAGGCCAAAGGAGGAGAGGTAGTAGGCAGGCCTGTGCTTAGTAAGAAGAGCCTGCCATACATCAGCTCAAATGCACTTAGTCCAGCTGGTCCCTTGGGGGCAGCACACAGCCATGCGAGAGCAATGGGGAGAAGATAAGGCCACGAGAGCTTTACCTCTAGAGACAGCTTAGTTATTTGGTGCTTTAGGAGACCGTTAGCCCTTTCGACCTTACCCCACGATTGGGGGTGATAGAGTATATGGAGGTTCCAGTTGATATTGAGAGCCTTGGCTGTTAGCTGAGTGATCCGAGAGACAAAAGCAGGCCCGTTGTCCAACTGTAGCAAGGCAGGCAGGCCAAAATGGGGGATGATATGTGCCACCAATGTCTGTGCCACTACTGAAGCTGTTTCCTGACTGGTGCGGAAGGCTTCAATCCACCCTGAAAAGGTATCAATCAGAACTAGTAAATACCAGAGCTTTTTATGCTTAGGTATATGGGTGAAATCAACCTGCCAGTCCTGTCTGGGGATTGTTCCTCTCATCTGGTGGAGGGCCATCCGGGTCTTCAGAGCACCTTGAAATGAGATGCGATGACAAGTAGTGCAGGTTTGGTGCACCTGATTTATGGCCTTGCAGAGACCATAAGGGGCAAATATGGGGGAGAGAAACCGGTGCATGGCCTCTGGCACAATGTGTAGGAACTGATGAATTTTGGATATGATATCCCTGTCCTGGGCTTGGGGGAGGGCAATTTGTCCCCCAAGGTATATCCATCCCTGATTTCCCAATGTCCCCCCTTGATGTAGGAGCAGTCGCCATTTGTCATCGGGCTATTGGGGCAATAGAGAGGGGGAAAAAAACAGCACAGAGGGTCAGCTAGACCCAGATGTTAACTGTCGGGCTGTGGTGTCTGCCAACGCATTACCCCTGGTTACTGGATCGTTTCCAGTCTGATGTCCCTTACAATGCACAATGGTCAATTCCTTGGGGTCCTGTAGGGCCTGTAGCAGGAGGCTGATAGCCCTACCATTGATGATTGGGGTTCCGTTAGGGGTAAGGAAGCCCCTTTCCTTCCAAATCGCAGCATGAGTATGTTTAATTAGGAAGGCATATTTAGAGTCAGTATAAATTGTGGCCCTCATTCTGGCTGCCGGTTGTAACGCCCATGTAGGAGCCACTAATTCGGCTTTCTGGGAGGTGGTCACAGATGGGAGTAGGTTTGCTTCTATCACCTGCAACGGAGTCACCACTGCATAGGCCACCCTTCGCACCCTATCACTCCCCTTCACCGAGCTTCTGTCTATGAAAAAGGTCAAGTCAGGGTGTTTCAGGGGGACGTCTTGTAGGCCCTCTTTAGGTTTTCTAAGAGCCTCTACAATCTCTACACAGGAATGAGTGGGCTGATCCACCTGATCACTGATGGAAAGCAAGGAGGCTAGGTTAAGGGGTGGAGAGACTTGTAGGGTTACCTGTGGATGTTCAGTGAACAGAAGATGGAATTCCTGTACCCTTGAAGGACTCAAGGAGGCCAGGGATTTATGACTCAAAAGATCCTGTAACTGGTGTGAGCAATACACAGTGATGGGTTGTCGGAGAGTTAATTTCAGGTTTCTCGGGCCAGACTTCCTGCATCTGCCAGGGCTCAGAGGCAAGGCTGCCACCCTCTGGCTGTGGTATCCAACTGTTTGGAGAGAAAGACGACAAGATACAGCACCCCGGCCCCACTGGCTGTACCAGCACCCAGTTGCCACCCCTGCCCTCGCTGCTGTATATAGAGTAAAGGGCTTAGTTAAGTCGGGGAGCATCAATGGGGGAGATGAGAGCAACGCATCCTGCAATTGATTGAAAGCAGAAGCCACCTCGGTGGGTGAAGTTAGTGGCCCAGTAAGAGTCTCTGTGGCAGCCACATAGAGCGGTCTGGCCAGATAGGAAAAGTTAGGCACCCAGTGTCTGGAAAACTCTACCAATCCTAGAAAGGATAGTATCTTGGCTCCTGAAGTAGGTGGCAAGAGAGCTCTAATCACAGCTGCTCGGTCCGCCATTAGGGCTTCAGTGGTGGGAGTTAGAGTTAGCCCAAGGTATGTAACTTGGGGTAGAGACAGCTGTGCTTTGGCAGGGGATACTCTATATCCCATGTCTGCCAGGAAATTAAGAAGGGATGTGGTAGCAAGAACCGAGGCCTCCTTTGAGGGGCTGCAGAGTAAAAGATCATCTACGTATTGGAGGAGGGTACTCTCACCCATTGAATGTCATGAGAGGTCCTCCACCAGGGCCTGTCCAAAAAGGTGGGGGCTATCTCTAAAACCTTGAGGTAAAACTGTCCAGGTCAGTTGTCTAGATCGACAGGTGTCAGGGTCCTCCCACATGAAGGCAAATAGTGGTTGCAAGTCTGAGTGTAGAGGTATAGTGAAAAAGGCATCTTTAAGGTCCACTACAGTAAAATGAGAGGTACTGGAAGGGACCTGAGACAGAAGAGTATATGGGTTAGGCACTACTGGGTGTAAGGGAATAACAGCCTCATTAATTATTTGGATGTTTTGAACAAGGTGATATGCTCCAGTAGGTTTTTTACCAGCAAGATGGGAGTATTGCATGGAGAGTTAGTCAGTAATAAAAGCCCCTGCAAGTGTAGACAATTAACAATAGGCTGTAGTCCCCTTTGGTGAGCCTGCAAAATAGGAAATTGAGGCCGAGAAGGGAAGCAGGATGGGTCTTTAAGGCGTATTAAAACTGGGGTGTGGTGGGTTGCCACCACAGGGGTGGAGATGTCCCACATGACTGGATTGACAGCAGTCCAAGAAATCGGGAGACTCAGGTCCCCATCGTCTAACTCCCTTTCGTCGACCAAAGCAATAAGGGAGTTTCTGGCATCCTGTAAGCATTAAAAAGGTGGGAGGGAAATGAGGCTCCTAACTTATAGAACAAGTCCCGTCCTAACAGAGGGGTAGGACAGGAAGGCATGACCAGAAAGGAATGGGTAAATGGGATGCCTTGAAAAGTGCAGGACACCGGGCCCATCTCTAAAGGCTTGGAGAGGGTTCCCATGACCCCAACTACAGAGACCCTGGCAGGGTATAAAAGCCCTTTAAAGGAGGGGAGAACAGAGTAGGTAGTCCCTATATTCACCAAGAAGGAGAGGGGCTTACCCACTACCCACAGCTTGGCCCTGGGCTCAGCGAGGGTGATCGGGGTGTCCGAGTCCAGGCATCTTCAATCTTCGAGGATGCCCAGCAAGTCTGAAGGGTAGTCCTTCGAGGGCGTCCACCCCCCGCGGGGCTCTGCCACCAGAGGAAGACCGTCCCCTAGTGGACAGTCTACTTTCCAATGACCTTGCTTACCGCACCTGGGGCATGGTCTGGTCGGTCCGCGTGGTTGGTTGGGGCACTTCCGTGCCCAGTGCCCTTCTTTGCCACACCAAAAGCGAGGGCCTGGAGGTTCAAGTTGGTCTTCAGGGACACCCTAACAATCCCCACGAGCCGGCCACAGAGCAGCTGTTTTGGCGCAAGTCTGCTCTGCCATTCGGACAGCTGACCTCCTCTCGCTCTCATCCTCTTGGGCATGAAAAACTTTAAATGCCCTATCTACCAGGTCTCCTAGAGGGGCCTAGGGACAATCTTCAGCCTTTTTAAGCTTTCGCCTGATGTCAGGAGCTGACTGAGTTATAAAATGCATGGCCAGGAGAGAGGAACCTAACGCTGAGGCCAGGTCAATTTTAGTAAACACCCCTAGGGTTTCCTTGAGGCACTTGAGGAAATCTGATGGGTTTTCATCAGGTTTCTGGGTAATTTCTCTAAGCTTATCACAATTGATTGTCTTTTGGGCAGTTGAGTTCATACCTGCCAATAAGTAGTGAACCATGCCATCCCGGCATGCTTCACTCTCGGGAGAATTATAATCCCACAGGGGTTCTTGTAGAGGAATAGCTTCTCTGCCCATAGGTTCCCATTCATCTGTGGCATGGGCCTCATTGGCACAGTGCTGTGCTGCCGCCGTGACATGGTCATATTCTTCCAGGGTTAGAGTGGATTGGAGGACTACATGTACATTGTGCCAGGTGAGCTTGTAAGCTCGAGTGAGATATTTAAACTGTTTAGCAAACATCACAGGGTTGGATGAAAAGGACCCCAATCACTGTTCCACTTGGGACAAGTCTGCTAGGAAAAAGGGAACATGAACCTGCACTACCCCTTCAGCTCCTGCCACCTCCCTCAGAGGAGCCATCACATGAGCTTGAGACTGCTGTGACTTAGGGTGGGTTACAGGAGGGCTAGACCACTTGGGCACCAGCCGATGCGAGTAGGACGGCAGTGGGTTTGAAGGAGGGGACGGAGAAGGTGACACTGGCAGTGGGGGATACAACTTGGGAATAGATGTGGAACTTGAAGTCTGGGGACTAGGATATGGGGGAGTTTTATCTGTTTTTTCTGAGGTGGAGTCGGCACCTGTGGAGCAAGATGGTGGCGTGACCAGAAGAGAAGGGGAACAAGATGGCGGAGAACCCAGAAGAGAAAGAGAATGAGGTACTGGAGAAACCAGAAGAGAAGGGGAACAAGATGGTGGAGTAAAACATTGAGGAAGGGAGCTGGCCCCCATGGTGGGCCTGGAGGAGTGGGAAGGGGGGAAGCTGAGATCCTCCGCCGAGTCCATCAGAAAAGAGCCTCCCAGTAATAGGTATGGTGGAGATTGGTGGTCCTTGGCGGAGCCTGGGCTAACAAAACTTGGGAAGGAATACACTTAACACAAAAATCTGGGTGGGTGCGCAGAGTCCAAAAAGCCTGCACATATGGGATTTCACTCCACTTTCTGCTCTGATGGTAATAATTAATTAAGTCGGTGAGGAGGCCAAAATCAAAAGTTCCCTCAAGGGGCCAGCGAGATTGATTGTCCAAGGGATACTGAGGCCAGGCCTGAGAGCAAAGGAAGACCAGCTTCCATTTGCAAACTTCCCGGGACAAATATAGAGTAGCCAAATTAGAAATGAGACACTGCAATGGGGTCTGGGCTTCCACTTTTGAGGGCTGGTTCCCCATGTCTGCATCACTCCCTAACTAATCCTGTTGATAGGAGCGCCCAGGGTCCCAAGCACGCTAAGTCAGGGGAGATGTGCTGTGAACCTGGGGGAGGGATGTCTCCCACACCACAGGGCCAGGGGTGTGCTGGATGCCCGCAGATGGTGGGTTGTATGCCCTAACCTGGACATAGCTATGATTTCAAATGGACCAGGTGAAATGGAGTTAGGAAGGGAAACAGACTGGGAGAAACTGAGGGACTCACCAGAAAATGGTCCACACAGCAGAGAGCAGGCTGAGGTCCTGGGCTGGGGAAGGAGGGGACAGGGCCGCTGGTGGCTGGTCCGGGCCCCATGCTCACGCTTCTTCCCGGGATTTCGGCACCAAATGTAAGATAAATTCTAGCTGAAATAAGCAGGCAAAGAGATGAAACAAAGGGCCAGGTAGTTTATTTGAGTGCAGTTCCCAGGCAATGTTCCCCAGTCTGAAACACAGGCTGAAGAAGTTGCACTCAGCAGGGCAGGCAGCGAGTTTCTAAAGAAGGCAGTGGGAGGAAGAGCAAAGGTATACAGTGGCGTGAGGATTGGCTCACCTTGGGTACATGGGGGTCCCTCACTGGCCTTTAGCCAGGTACTGGAAAGTTACCACTACTCTTCTAGCTTGGGGGAAGGGCTCTAGTTAGGAATGTTATCCGATCAGGCTCTGGAATGTTGTCAGACCAGAACCTGTTGGTCTCTTCGCCTTGTTTGGTGAGGCCTGAGCTTGTCCAGCAGGCTCACCCCTTCCCTTGGTGCCTTCAGCCTTACATAGACATCTTCAATGAGATCAGTTAAAACTCAAAAGGCCAACCGCAACTTGGCCTGGAATGTTTGAGTGTTCTGCAGATAAAGAAAAGTGTCTCAGCATAACCCATAACTTCACTGTATCAATTTAAATCATGACACTGTAAAATTTACCTTAGCCTGCTAAAAGGCCCAGCTTATTTGAACCATACCTATGTGCTATATTTCCTTCTCTGATCCTAATCAAGTAACTGCAACCTAGGAAAAAAAACTAATTTAATAAGCAAGTTTAAAAACTAATTTAATAACCAACTATAAACAGCCCAAGAAGTTGAGAATTAAGATACTTAACTTACTTCAGCAAACAGGCAAAACCCAGCCCACCTTGGAGGCAGGTTAGGTGGTCTTAACTGACATACTCCCAGAGGGAAACTGCTATCTTGAGAAAGAATCAGAGCAGAAAATTTATTCTATTACTCATCAAAAATGAGCATTCTGAGACCACTCAACAAGTCTGCACCCCTAACCCTTTACCCTCATTCTTGAAAATCCTCAACCGTGCATAAAACCCCTAGACAATGAGCCAACCACGGACTCTCTTGTCCCCTCCTGGCATGAGCCAGGAGCTCTGTCCTCTCACTTTATCTCTAAATAAATGCCTGTACCTTGCTCTCCTACCTTGAGTGTTTGTGAAGCTCTTTCTTCGGCTTTGTGAACAAGAACCCCGTCATCACCACTAAATCCGGAGCTCCAATGCGACTCTTGCTGAGTGGGAAGGCAAGAGGGAAATCAAGGCAAGGTACAGGCCATGCTGGTAAGGAGCAGTTAAGTCCAATAAGCTTGGCAGAGAAGGTGATTTGACCACTGTCACACAGGCTCCAGGGTGAAGGGACACCCTCACACAGAGAAAAGACCGACCAGGTGTTGCACACCTGTCTTTCACTCTTCCAGGTGGGAGCTTCCTCTTCAAGTTTAAAGGAAAACACACCTCTGACTTGCATTCTAAATAACTGGGGGCAGTTTTGATCCCCAGTCCCTGAAAAAGAAGTGTCTTATCTTCAGCACACAACACTGGCCTCAATACAAACTCTCTAATGGAGAGGCTTTGTCCCTGGGAGACGTATACAATATTTTAAGGTTATGCAGCTAAATTTATTTTAATGCAAGGAAAGAAAATAGTCAACAGTCCCATGAACTACTACAATACGGAACTATTTATCTAAATTATTTTGGTGGAAATCTATTCTACTTATTGGGTTCATCATTATCCTCAAAAATTGGTAGGTTTTTAAACTAGACTCTCTGAAATAGAAGAAATTTATCTTCTGCAATACAGCCTGGCTTTAAATGACTTTTGCTAGAATTGTACTTGCATTTCATTTCCAGCCCAACCTTAACCCAGTTAGGTACACTGCTCACCTTTAGAGTGTATTCTTGAAAACAGAGATACTTTTAGTCAAGTAAGCTAAGAGGAAAGAAGACAATTGGATATCAGTAACTCAAATATTTGTCTCAGTTTATCTGTCTGTGTATATGTTCTTTTATGAAAAGTGTTGCTAACTGTAGTCATTATGTCTCAATCTGTATGTTTGTGTATCTAAGCGTGTAAATTAAAAACTTGTTTCTACTCCCAGAAGGTATTAATAAAATTGATTTAAAGAAAAGACCTTGTAAAAATTGGGCATTCTAAAACTTCCAGAGAATTCTAATGAAAATATTAAGCATTAATGCTAATTTAAGTTGAACTGAAATGGACATGTCCTTATGGTTATCAACTGCCTAAGTTTACCTAAAGTCATTTACATTGATGTTATCTGTTAAATCTTTCAAGAATAAAATACTAAGAGACTTGACTTTGTGTAATGCTCAGTAAAGGTACTGTAAGTAATCTAGCATAGTTCTTAGGAATGAGTAAATTAAGTGTAGGAAGTGGACACCTTAATAATTGTGTTACAGTGTTTTACAGTGTGTATACCTCCAAACAGTCTGAGAACCTTTGTGTAACCTAAAACCTTAAAGATTTGCTACATTGAGTAGACATATTTTGTGCTTAGTGAAAAATTGTGCTTTAAAGCCCATGATTCCAGAAATTATAAAATGTGTTCATAAATTTGTCAGTCTAAAGAATGCTAGTGTAACAGTTTACAATAGCCTACTTCTCAGTGTTCACTGAAAATTAAGGTAATAAGGAAAACATTTCTGCATGCTAAAGAATGTGTCTTTTGATTAAAGAAAGTAGCTTTGATCTAAAGTGCAGCTATTAATTTAAAGAGGGAGAACTCTAAATGTAAAAATGAAGTTGTAGAAAGTTTGTGGAAGAATTGATATGGTCATGCTATATAAAATTAAAACAAATGAGTCTTGCTATCAAGCACACAGCAAAATTAGAATTTTGTTTTGAAAGACAGTTTTCTTAACTGTTCATCTGCTCCTAATGTTGAAAGATTGCAAAGCCTTCTCTAATTGTTTCATCAAAGCAGTTTCTCATGCTTAAAGTCTCAATGAGTTGTCTGAGTATTTAAGAAAATGAGATCTTAATATTATAAGGACTAAAAGCTAAACTTTGCTAACAACTGTAGCATTCTGTATTTGCCTTTGAGGTATTTGGATGTCATTCTGGTTAAATGGATAAGTATTGTTCCATGATGAGACAGGGACCTTGGGTGTAGTCAGAGTAGGGTTAGGGCTTACAGGAAAAGCAGGGCAGAATATTTACAGTCAGAGCAATGTAACAATGGGCAAAGAAGTCCCCACTGAAACTCCATGTTAAGCATTATGCAAAGTCAAGGTCACACTAATTTTCTAGGGAAAGATACCAGACTAAGAATATAGACATCTTCAGTGAGATCAGTTAAAGGTCAAAAGGCCAGGAGCAACTTGGCCTGGAATGTTTGAGTGTTCTGCAGATAAAGAGAAATGTCTCAGCATAACCCATGACTTCACTGTATCAATTTAGATCATGACACTGTAAAATTTACCTTAGCATGCTAAAAGGCCTAGCTTATTTTTAACTGTACCTATGTGCTGTATTTCCTTCTCTGATACTAATCAAGTAATCTGCAACATAGTAAAAAGATGAATTTAGTAAGCAAGCCCAACTATAAACAGCCTAAGAAGTTAAGAAGTAAGATTCTTAACACATTTTAGCAAACAGGCAACAACCCAGCCCACCTTGGGGGCAGGGCAGGCAGTCTTAATTGACATGCTCCCAGACAGTGCACCACCCCAGGCTCTCTCAACCCCTCCTGGCATGAGCCTAGATCTCTTTCCTCTCACTTTATTTCTAAATAAAAGCCTCTACCCTGGCTCTCCTACCTTGGGTGTTTGCTAAGTTCATTCTTCAACTCCACAAACAAGAATCCCTGGCATCGCCTTGTAGCTTATTTATTTTTTTCATTATATTAGTTTCTTTTGAAGAGCAGAAGCTATAAGTTGTGATAATGTCCAATTTATATATTTTTATTCTTTTGTGAGTATGCTTTTTGTTAAGTAACTAAGAATATTTTGTGGGCAAAATTGCAATATTTCCAGAATCTTTCACCTGGCTTTAGTACATTTCTATATCAATTGGTGTTTCTAAGGGGTGGAGAGAAGTAGTCCATCTCTATATCAATAAGTAATTACAAGAGGAAGCAAGGACATATCTGGACCAGAGAGTTGGGTGGGGTCACTTTTTGCAACCAAGTCATGAGAGTCACAGGTGAGCAGAAGTGGCTGATTGCTTTAAGCAATAAATTAATTTTTCCCACTTTATTTCTCCTTTTGACTGATTTTAGTTTCAAAGGTATTTTGCCCTGGGCCAGGAAAATATTTCCCCCCTGGAGTTACAGTGGTTCTTAATGCAAAGTCACAAAGATTTTCCCTTATGTTTTCTTCTGTAAGTTGCATAGTTTTTGGTTTTGCATTTATGTCTGTGAACCATTTTGAAGCAGTGTGTGTACATATACATACTTTCTATAAAGTTTGATTTATTTGGATAAGGATATCCAGTTGTTTGAGCACCATTCAATGTAAATGCTTGATTCTCCATTGAGTTGCTTTAAACTTTTGCTTAAAATTCAGTGGCCATATATATAAATGAATCTGTTTCTAGATTTGCATCAATTTTTTTACAAGGAAAAATACATTAGAAGCATAGAAAAATGTATGAGCAAAGACAAGGGTGTGATAAAAGGGAAGCCCCTCCCATTTTGAGTAGTACAAATAGCCTGGTATGGATTTAGTAAAAGGAAAAATAAATATATAGCATTTGGACAGTTATGTTGATAACAGAACATGGGTAACCTTGGATATGAAACCATCTTCTGATTTTCCTCTTCAGGCAAATTGTAGCAATATACTGAAATATACAATGGAGAATTTTCTAAAGATGATATTAGTGGTCCTATGAGATACAATTATGAATGAAATGAGACTTTAACAAAAGGAGAGAAGTTAGCAGATCACTGTGGCAGTCAAGTTAAGAAACGATGAGGACTTTCATTAGGGGATTAGCCATAGTATTGGAAATAAGAAGAGGAATAGATATAGGAGACATTTTAAAGCTAAATTTCCCAAGGCCTGTTAAATACATATTTGAGGGAAAGAGGCAGATAAAAAGAGAAAAGAGTAAAATAAACTCCAAAGTTTTGTGTACAACTGGGAGTTAGCATGGTATAATGGAAAGTGGTACAGGGAAAAAACAACTTCAAATGTATAACTTTTTTTGATATATGTGCTGATAAAAATAAGAAGATAAATAAAATATACATTTAATGTGTTAAGAAGGATGGAGACAATATTTTTGTTACTGTTTTAATTTCTCAATCTGGAGCAGTTGCATAATTCTTGATAGAAAGGGATGAAGAGAATTTGGATATGAAAGAAGGATTGGGGATAAGTGAAGAATCATGAAAATATAAAATTAGATACACAAACAGCAGGATTATTTTTGGAAGGAAAGAAATCTTAAGAACATCAAAGGAAAAAAGATTAATAATGGTTGAAGTATTCTAAGAAAATATAGGAAATTGTGGGAGTTTTGGGGAAAGTATTTGATACTATTATCTTTATGCTTGAACAAGATGAAAAGCTAAAAACTCCATGTTAAAAATATCACTGATGAGTCCTGCGAACATATTTAATGATGCTAATGCCCAATCTTATGCAAAGGAAGCTTACTCACCCTTGAAACCAAGGGAGTTTAATTAGTTTGTACCACCATTTTCTTCCACCACCCTCTTAATAGAGCCATCACTAATTGGCTTTAGCTATAATGTGTAAATACCAGCTGTAGAGGACAGTATCTATTGAGATAACTGACATGTCTTCACTGGTGTCATTGATTGACTCATAGAACTATAGTCATAAGATAATATTTGAGGGTTGAGATTAAAAGGGTAGACCAGATGCAACCAACCAGTAATGTTTGGCATAGATGAGGAGTAAAAACAGGAAGCTCATTTCAGGAACAGAAAGTTTGGTAAGCATTGGCAATAGGTAAAATCAATGTCTAAAATGACAGATAGTACTTTATTATGCTCAGCATATTTCCTAAAAACAGCCAAATGTTTTCTCATTATTTATGAGAATCTGTAATAAAAATAATTATGGCCAAGAAAAAATTAAATAAGTGGCCCAAGCTCACAGGAAAGAGAAGTTGTGGCTCCACTGATAAAATAACAACTGATTTTCAACAGTGTATTCAGAAGTCTTTTCTCTAGAATTCTTTTGAGCTAGCGTCTGGTATTGTTTTATATTTCTTGTACCTACCTAACATTTTTATCAACATCACTATTCCCTGCCTCTCTTCCAACACTTCAGGAATTTAGGCCATTTTTCCCTCCAAAGGGCTCACTGAAGGGTGGATATAAGCCCATACATTTATAGTTGATTCCTCCTGAGGAAAGAAACAATTCAGTATTAATTTCACTGGAAAGAACTGACTGAGAAATAATGAGAATGTTCTCTTGTTATTGAATGAGTATTGAGAGCAAAGTGGAAGTATTTTAAATGTGATCCTTCATGTGCCTTTTCAGATTGTCTTGAGGAGAAAGTTTGCAATAAAGGGTTTTAAAGGAGAAGCACATAGCTTTTGCAAGAGAAACTGACCTGTTTTTCTCCATTGGAATTTATTCTTCTTCATAAAGTTCATGAAACATTGTAAACACTACCCAATATATTTTTCCATCATGAACTCTTGGCCAGCATTAACTCATTTATTCTTATAAGAAAGATGTTTTAAGCTGATTCTACACACTGGGCACTGTGTTATTGCTGGGTAGACAAAGGAAATAACAATTGACATGATTCTGGATACATGTGGCTTATATTCCAGGGGTAAAATACAGAAAATAAACAAGAAAATATACAAAGCTTAATGTTCTCAAAATGAAATTATATAAATAACAAAGGATACAGTGATCTATTGAGTCTTATATTCTAAGAGAACAAATCATGAGTGAAGACTGCATTGCATGATGCTATTGATGAATAATTTAATGCTATTGCTATGGAGATAAATCCTGTTTCTCAAGGAGCTTCAAAGTATGAGAAAATTGACAATCCTTTTTTTTTTTTAGGAGAGCAAGTGAGAGGATTTTACTTAGGGATAAAGTGAGAGGAGAGGAAAATTGACAATCATTAATGAGAAAATATCAGACAAAAGGAACAAATTCAGTATGCCATCTAGTTATTTAGGTTTCTAAATTGAAGATGATGATATACTAAAGGTCTTGCAAGAACTATATGTTCAGAGGCAATCTCTGTGAAATTATCAACTCTCTCAGCTTGTGGTTCAATTATGTGCATATGGAGTTATATTATTTATTACAAAATAATCCCCACAAATGAGGAGATGATAGCAATTATCATGTATCAAAATAGCTAAGCAAATCATAAATATAACTTTTGAAACTATGTAGCAACCCTGTTTTATAGGTTACTGTTATGATCAGCATCTCATACACATGTGAAAAAAGAGATGCTTAGAGATATCAAGTATCTTGCACAAAGTCATACATATGAGAACTAGCGGAGCTAAAATTAAAATTGAAGTACATGTCTTTGACTCTGCAATATGGTAGTATACTCTCTCACTGGCAAAAGTTATGCAGTAAGTCAAGGGATCAAAGAGTACAGAACATAACACCTAACACATAAAGAATGGAGGAGGAAAAAAAAAAAGAGAGAGAAAAAAGAATAATCAGACTGTGTTTATAATAGCACAAAGAGTGAGTTAAGGTAGTCGGCTAGTTAGTAAAGTAGCTGCTCTTGAACCTTTGGTAATCATGAGTCCAAAACTCACAACGACAATAAGTACATATCTATCAATAATGATTCTAAATGTAAATGGACTGAATGCACCAATCAAAAAACATAGAGCTACAGAATGCTGCCTATAAGAAGACTCACTTCAATTCCATAGACACACACAGACAAAAGTGAAGGGATTGGAAAAGATATTTCATGTAAACAATAGGAGGAAAAAAGCAGGTGTTGCAGTACTTCTATCAGACAAAATAGACTTCAAAACAAAGAAAGTAAAAAGAGACAAAGAAGAACATTACATAATGATAAAGGGGTCATTCCAAAAAGAGGATATAGTCATTATAAATATCTGTGTACCCAACAAAGGGGGACCTACATATGTGAAACAAATACTGACACAATTAAAGGAGGAAATCAAATGCAATGCACTCATTTGAGGAGACTTCAACATACCACTAACCCCAAAGGACAGATCAACAAGAACAGAAAATAAGTAAGGACACAGAGGCACGGAACAACACATTAGAACAGATAGACATAACAGATACCTATAGAACATTATCCCCCAAAGCAGCAGCATACACATTCTTCTCAAGTGGATATGAAACATTTTCCAGAATAGAACACATAGTAGGCCACAGAAAAAGCATCAGCAAATTCAAAAAGGTTAAAATTCTACCAACCAACTTCTCAGATAACAAAGTTATCAAACTAGAAATAAATTGTTCAAAGGAAACAAAAAGGCTCACAAACACAAGGAGGCTTAAGAAAATACTCCTAAATAATCAATGGATCAATGACCAAACTAAAACAGAGATCAAGCAATATATTAAGACAAATGAAAACAACAGCGTAGCACCCCAATGCCTGTGGGATGCAGCGAAGGCTGTTCTAAGAGGAAAGTATATAGCAATCCAGGCCTATTTAAAGAAGGAAAAACAATCCCAAATGAATAGTCTAAATTCACAATTATTGAAACTAAAAAAAGAAGAACAAATGAGGCCCAAAGTCAGTAGAAGGAGAAACATAATACAGATTAGAAAAGAAATAAATAAAATTGAGAAGAATAAAACAATAGAAAAAATTAATGAAACCAAGAGCTGGTTCTTCAGTAAAATAAACACAATAGATTAACCCCTAGCCAGACTTATCAAGAAAAAAGGAGAGTCTACACACATAAACTGAATTAGAAATGAGAAAGGAAAAATCACTACAGACACAACAAAAATACAAAGAATTATTAGAAAATACTATGAAATGAACTAGATAACCTTGAAGAAATAGACAACTTTCTAGAAAAATACAACCTTCAATGACCGATCCAGGAAGAAACAGAGAATCTGAACTGACCAATTACCAGCAATGAAATTGAATTGTTAATCAAAAACTACCCAAGAACAAAATCCACACACCAGGTGGCTTCACCACTGAATTTTCTCAGATATTTAGAAAAGACATAATACCCATTCTCCTTAAAGTTTTCAAAAAAATAGAAGAGGAGGACTACTTTGAAACTCATTCTAGGAAGCCAGCATCACTCTAATACTAAAACCAGGCAAAGACACCACAAAAAAGAAAACTACAGACCAAAATCCCTGATGAACATAGAGGCAAAAATACTCAAAATATTAGTAAACTGAATTAAAAAATACATCAAGATGATCTTACATCATGATCAAGTTGAACTCATCCCAGGGATACGAGGATGGGATAATGTTCAAAAATCCATCAACATCATCCACATATCAATAAAAAGGACAAAAACCCCATTGTCATCTCCACAGATACCAAAAAAGCATTTGACAAAACTCAACACCCATTCATGATAAAAACTCTCAACAAATGGGTATAGAGGGCAAGTATGTCAACATAACAAAGGCCATATATGACAAACTCACAGCCAACATAATACTTAACAGTGAAAAGCTGAAAGCTTTTCCTCTAAGATGGGGGAAAAGACAAGGATGCCCACTCTCCCCACTTTTATTCAACATAGTACTAGAGGTCTAGCCATGGCAATCAGACAACACAAAGAAATAAAAGGCAACCAGATTGGTAAGGAAGAAGTCAAACTGTCATTGTTTGCATATGACATGATACTGTACATAAAAATCCCTTAAGAATATACTCCAAAACTACCAGAACTAATATTTGAATTCAGCAAAATTGCAGGATACAAAATTAATAGATAGACATCTGTTGCATTCCTATAGGCTAACTATGAATTAGCAGAAAGAGAAATCAGGAAGATAATTCCATTCATAATTGCTTCAAAAAGAATAAAATACCTAGGAATAAACCTAATCAAAGAATTGAAAGACCTATACTCTTTAAACTACAAGACACTCTTGAGAGAACATAAAGCAGATACCAGTAAATGGAAATTCATTCCATGCTATTGACTAGGAAGAATTAATATTGTTAAAATGGCCATCCTCACTAAAGCAATCTACAGATTCAATGCAATCCCTATCAAAATACTGACAGCATTCTTCAATGAACTGCAACAAATAGTTCTAAAATTCATATGGAACCACAAAACACCCAGAATAGCCAAAGCAATCCTGAGAAGGAAGAATAAAGCAGGGAGGATCTTGCTTCCCAACTTCAAGCTCTACTACAAAGCCACAATAATCAAGACAATTTGGTACTGCACAAGAACAGACCCATAGACCAATGGAAGAGAATAGAGAGTCCAGATATTAACTCAAGCATATATGGTCAATTAATATGATAAAGGAGCCATGGACATACAATGGGGAAATGACAGCCTCTTCAACAACTCACGTTGGCTAAACAGGACAGCTACATATAAGAGAATTAAACTGGATTACTGTCTAACTCCATATACAAAAATAAGCTCAAAATGAATCAAAAGCCTGAATGTAAGTCATGAAACCATAAAACTATTAGAAGAAAACATAGCAAAAATCTCTTGAATATAAACATGAACAACATTTTAATGAATATATCTCCCTGGACAAGGGAAATAAGAGCAAACATGGAAAAGTGAGACTATATCAAACTAAAAATCTTCTGTATAGCAAAGGGTGCCATCAGTAGAACAAAAAGGCATCCTACAGTATGGGAGAATACATTCAGAAATCACATATCTGATAAGGGGTATACATCCAAAATATATAAAGAGCTGCTGTGCCTCAACACCCAAAAAGCAAATAACCTGATTTAAAAATGGGCAGAGGATCTGAACAGACACTTCTTCAAAGAAGAAATTCAGATGGCCAACAGACACATGAAAAGATGCTCCACATTGCTAATCATCAGAGAAATGCAAATTAAAACCACAATGAGATGTGACCTCACATGAGTCCGGATGGCCAACATCCAAAAGACAAACAAATGCTTGTGAGTATGTGGAAATAGGGGAACCCTCCTACACTGCTTGTGGGAATGTAAATTATTTCAACCATTGTTGAAAGCAGTATAGAAGTTCCTCAAAAAACTAAAAATAGAGATACCATTTGACTCAGGAATTTCACTCCTAGGAATTTACAGTAAGAATGCACAGTCCCAGATTCAAAAAGACATATGCACCCCTGTGTTTATTGCAGCACTATTTACAATAGCCAAGAAATGGAAGCAACCTAAGGGTCCATCAGTAGATGAATGCATAAAGAAGATGTGTTACATATTCACAATGGACTATTACTCAGGCATAAAAAGAAAACAAATCCTACCATTTATTACATGGATGGAGCTAGTGCATTATGCTCTGTGAAATAAGCCAGGTGGAGAAATACAAGTACCAAATGATTTCACTCATCTGGGGCATATAACAAGAAAGCAAAAACTGAAGGAACTAAACAGCATTAGGCTCACAGAATCCAAGAATGGACTAACAGTTACCAAAGGGAAAGGGACTGGGGAGGTTGGGTGAGAAGGGAGGGATACGTGGGTTAAGAGGTAATATTATTAGCACACATAATGTAGGGGATGGGGCACAGGAAGGCTGTATAGCAGCGAGAAGACAAGTGATGACTCTATAGTATCTTACTGTGCTGATGGACAGTGAGTGTAATGGGGTATGTTGTAGGGACTTGATAATGAAGGCAATCTAGTAACCAAAATGTTACTCAGGTGATTATATATTAATAATACCATTATTAAAAAAAGAGAAAATAAAAAGAGTCAAAAGACAGTGGTATTAGAGATGATGAGGTAAATAGAACTTATATTCAGATAAATGAGTATTTAATGAGCATTTGGAATAAAAAAACACAGAAAAAATGGTGGAATAGTAGGAGAATACTTAATTCATTTTTTATCTCATTCTGGCATCTTTAGTCTTCCCTGTTTCCCTTTTCCTATCAACCCTTAATAAGCACCGTTCAGAGTTATTTTCACTAAGTAGGAAATTTCACATTGAACTGAAGTTAGAAATACTTTCTAAATGAGCACTTATTCTCCATAAGTCTAGTTTGCTAATGTTTTCCAAGGCTACAATTGTCTCACAAATATAAATGCATTAAAAAAATTAGAGAAATACCTTATATATGGAATACATAAGAAGTCTTATACTCCACCTGATAAAAAATGTGTAAACACCTGCAAATGCATAAGCACTAATGTTTACAGATACTTTACTCACAATAACAAAAAATTGGAAACTATCTAAATGCCCAGCAAATGGAGACTGGAAAAAGAAACAGCTGCAGTCATACCACTGTGCAGTAAAAATGAATCAACACTGATAAATAAAAAAAGATGGGTGAATCTCAAAAATGTTATGTTCAAAAAATGCAGTTACAAATAATACTTTTGCATTATTCCATTTATATAAAGATTTAGGACTGACACAAATGATTTATATTGATTGAAACTATTTTAGTGGTGAATTGGATTGGGTATGGTAGAAAGAGATCTGTCAAGTGTCAAAACTCATTTTACTATATGCTGAAAATATGTGTAATTTGTTTTATGTAAATCATTGCCTCAATAAAGTTGAATTTTAAAATATACAATGAAAATTGAACTTCACTGAGATGAAATAACACAGCAGCACACTGAACTTGTTAAAAAGAATAAAAGTTGTTGGATTGGATTCTGCAATAATAACTAAATAAATAAATAAATAAATAAGCAAATAAATGGAGATCAAAAGAAAAAAAGAAAATTGACCTTCATGAAAATTTTAAAATAAAAAAATTTCTACAAATGATACTGTAAAGATAGTAACAATACAATCCACATAAAGACAGAAATATTGGAAATCATATGTCTGATAAGGGTCATATCTATAACATATAAAGAATGGTTAAATAGTTTAAAAACAATAACCCAATTAAAATATGAACAAAATCTCTGAGTAAACAGATTTCCAAGGAAAATATACAGATCTCCAATAAAAAAAATTTTAATGCTTTACATCCTTGCCATCAGGAGAATGCAGATCAAACCTAGAATGAGCTAGCACTTCATATCTACCAAGAAAGCTAACATAAAAAAGAGACACTACAACAAATGTTGACAAGGAAGTGAAGATGTTGTAACCTCCATACAGTGTTGTTGAGAATATAAGGTGGTGTCATTGATTAAGAAAAAATTTGGCATTTCCTCGAAGTTAAATATAGACATATCATATGACCCAGAAATTTCACTGTAAGTATACAATTGAGAAAATTGGAAATATATGTTAAAATAGAATCTTGTACATGAATGTTCATAGATACGTTATTCATACCTGTCAGAGTGGCAACAATTCAAATATCTATTAATTGATGAGAGATTAAACAAAATATGGTATATACAATAGGGTATTATTCATCTATAAAAAGAAATGGAGCACTGGTGCATGTTACAATGTGGATGAACCTCTGAAATGTTTTGCCAAGTAAAAGGAGCCTGTCATAAAGGAGCAAATATTCTATGATTTCATTTATATGAAATACCCAGAATAAACAAATCGTAAATATAGACAGAGTATATCACTCATTTCTTAGGGCTGGAGTATTTGGATGAATAGGGAATACCTGCTAATGGATATAATTTTTAGGGGAGGTCATAATGAAAGTATTCTAAAATTCATCGTGTTGATGGCTGCACAACTATGTAATATACATATACATTGAACTAACTATACACTTAAAATGATTTAGTTGCATAGCATGCAAATTATATCTCAATAAAGCTGTTAAAAAGTCCATTGAAGAAAATGTAAACAATTTGAATCGACAGTTTACTAGAGATATACTTAAGGAAATTAGGTACATGAGCAGGTACTCAATATCATTAATATTAGTGAAACTGTAAATTTAAACTGCTATGTGAATTTAATATTACTTCACAGAGCATCAGAATAAGAAAAAAAAGACTGACAATACCATATATCAACATGAATATATGCAGTAAATTGTACCTTCATAATACAGCTGAGAGTAGGTAGTAATGTTATTACCAATTTGAAAAAAAATCAGTTTTCTTAGAAAATTAGCATTAATCTACTTTATTTTCCAAGGATTAAACTCCTTGATATTTAACCAAAACAAATGAAAATGTGTCTACAAAAACACTTGTCACTTGGACAAATATTATAAAAGCAGCTATAAAAATAGCCACAACTGGGACACTCTGTATGTCATCAATGATTGAATATTTGAGAAATTATGGCATATTCAAACAATGTAATATTACTAGGAAAAAATTAATAAATAAGCACTTACTGATATACATTCCATTTATATGAAATTTTAGAACAAGCAAAACTAATCCGTAGCAATGGAAGTCACATCAGTGCTTATTTGTAGTGGGAGTGTAGAGACTGCACAGAAGCAGGAGGGAACTTTTTGGGGTATAGAAATGTTCTACATCTTGATGGGTGCAATGGTTACAGAGGTGCACACATATAACAGAAGTCATCAGGCTGCATGTTTAAAGCAGTATTACATACAGGAAAAGTATGTATCTCAATAAAGATGATTTTTAAAATATCTGAAAATCCCTGACATGTAATAGTTATTCAAGAAGTGTTACTTTATAACAATAACCAAAGAAGAGCTATATTGGTTTGATTTTTATGCAATATATATATGGTTTGACATGGGAAATAATTTATTGGTTAGCAGATATTTTGAATAAGTTAAAATCTTTCCATGTTGGTCACTTCCTGCTTTATGCATACAGAGAGATGGTTGAATTCAAGCTTCAGCAGTCTGGGCCTGAGGAACACATTATGACTTGTTACTATGATATGTCAAATTTAAGACCAGCCTCTGAATAATTGCTTCACACACAAAAATATTTTATTAGGGACAATGTAATTTTTCAGAAGTAGAGCATTAAAAGACTCCAAATAAACTGGACTCATCTTTGGGGTCATATAATACCTATAGTAAGAGTACATTTTATTTTACTATTTTAAAAATGTGAGAGAAACCAAAACTTTAACCACAGTGTTATTACATATGTTCAAAAATAAAATTTGAGGCACAGCATTTGACAACCCAGAAAAATATATGAAATCAAGACTAATAGGAAATTTTCTTGTGTGCATGGTCATCATAGAGATGAAATTTTGTCATTGAATATTCTAGTGAGTTATTATACTGAAAACTGAGTAAAACAGGTGGAAAGATCATCACTCAAATATATTATTAGGCACATGGTGTGTGTAGAAGACAGCAGTGCAAAATATATAACACTCACAAACATACAAAAATTATACATCAATTCATGCACTTGTGCAATAAGTATTTATGGAGTACTTCTATGCTGCTAGGCTCCATCTCTACCAGTTACAGACTACAATTACAAAATTAATTAAATAGGTACACTATCTGAACATGTTGGAAGTGTTGTCTGAACATGTTGGAGGTGTTGAGTTTATTTTCCTTGGTTCTTGTCCCCAATGCAACAAAGAATTGAAGGGCAGAGACAAAGTAGTGAAACAGAATGAAAGTTTTATTCAAATATACTCCAAGGGATGAGTGAGCCAGAGTCAAGACAGACAAATGCAGGTTTACTTGAATAAAGCAAAGAAAGAAAAATAGAGGGCCAACAAGGAAGCTCATTGAACTGCTGCTCGGCATAGGGCATAATCCTTTGCCAGCACTTAAAGCCAGTGTCACATGGTGTCCAGTATCCACTTGGATCTGTATGGTGTGGGAATAAAGGTCCTGCTACCCCAGGACTTTGGGGAGCTTCAGAGCTCTGGATGGAGTGAGATTATGTTCTGAGAACTTCCCAGAGACAAAGAAAAGAGATTTTCAGTCAGGCTACTAAGGAGCATGATTGTATAGCCACAGTTCTGTCTGGGTCATGCAGGCAAAGGAACTTGAAAGCCCCAGATCAGAGCTTTCAATAGCCCCTTCCTATGTATCTGAATATGACAGAGAGAGTGACACACTTGAAGAAAGACAAGTATGGGTGACCTCAGAGATAGGAGGTATGCTTAACAGTATAGGGTCTGGGATTTTATAGGAATTTTTTGGTTAAGGGTCAGGATAAGGCATGATGTATACAGGTGATTCATAATTCCTTTGAAGTTTTGTCTTAAGAATAGGGATTTTTAGGTGACTATGTTGGATTGGGCCTTCAGTATTTTTTGTCTACATAAGTTTGCTTATGATTCCAAGGTTTGTCTCCTGTCCTGGTTACAAAGTTACTTGATTAGGGACTGTAAGAAGAGGAAAAAACAAAATAGAAGTTATGTTAAAGAATAAGCTTGACTTTTTTTGCAGGCTAAGTAGATTTTATAATGGCATGATCTAATTGTTACAATGAAGACATGGGCTGTGCTCTGATAGTTTTCTTTATCTGCAGAATGTGTGGAAATTCTATGTTATTCCTTGCATTTAGAATTTCAACTAATTAACTCATTAACTCTGTGAGTCCTTTCTGGCTCTTTAGTGTTGTCTGATTATCTCTTTGAGTCCCTTTTAGTGGACTTTACTAGCTTATTCTCCTTCTACCTGCACATATCTATTTTTCTGCCTAACAAACTCATGAGCTTTCAATACAGAATTCACCTTAAATTTAAATCCATTTCAAAAATAAATTTATGAGGTTCTTCTCGCTCTCAGGTATTTGTTTATTTCACCCAAACTCCATTCCTTTCTTTCTCCCAACTGATCAATATACCACCCATTAAAAATAATGATATGTAGTGAATAAAGCACTACAATTACTTGAATGACTAAAGTTTGATTGGATTGCTTCTCTCTTCCTCTCCCCTTCCCTTTTTATTTTCTACTTCCTGTTAAATATCAGTTTCTATATATACTTGGAAACCAACTTCAGTTGCTCTATGAAATCTAGGAAAGGCTTTCAGATTATCTTCAATGTGAATTGCATCATTACAGTTCAGATCCAGAGACTTTACAAGCAAAATTTTAGTAGAAGAGATTTTGAGTTTTTCAAATGAATTCAGTCTTTCTCTCTGCAAGTCAATAGCATGGGAAATAATATAGTACATACTCTAGTATTTTTTAAATAATAAATAACAGAATATTATGAATGAAATAAAAAGCAGTTCATCTGCTTTTAAAAAACAATGACAACAATCTAGGGGTTGCCAGGGGTAGGAAATGTGATCTGCATAGTTGATAGTTATCTAGAGGTACGCAATGTCAAGATAGCCTGTTAAGTCAAATGACCAGTTTATTTCTTAACCAGAGTTGGGACTGATAAGTCACTACATAAATTTACTTACACATAATGTATGTTTAAAAATATGAAATATGCATAAACTAGGATAGAAATATCTAAGTATAACACATAATAAATGTAAGCTTTGCTTCATGAAGCATTTGTTTTCATGACAGATCTGTGTATGGGAGTACTATGTTTAATGTTATGATTTCTGCCAATAAAAGGACTTTGAATCTTAAGCATAAAAAGAAAAATCATGAAAATAACTACACTTTCTATCATAGCCATTGGGAAGATTTACTTTATATATATATATCTCACATACATATGTATATAATAAATACATCATGATGTGTGTAACACATACATTATATGTAGATACATATGTACATAAAACATGTACAAAATAGTAAGTGAAGTTGTATAGAATATATATAAATGTATATAATTTCAATTTTGAGTCATTTCTTTTTCCTAATGAAAGAGATCTTTAGTATAGATTAATAAAATCTGCTAATAACCACAACCTGTATCTCTGCAAAGCACTACAAGTTCTCCTCTGTAGTATTGATATAGGGCAGGGACCTGGGACAAGCATCATGATTAATTTTCCAAAAAAGCTGAGATATAAACAGTGTAACAATAGGTATTCCATCTTAAGGCTTAGATTTCATTTTAAAAGCCAGGAAGTTTGGAAGTAAGATTCCTAATATATTCTTTAGCAAACAGATAATAAATCAGCCCACCTTGGGGGCAGTGCAGGTGGTGTTAATTGATATATTCCCATAGGGAAGCTGCTCTCCTGGAGAGGAACTGGATCAGTAAATTTCTTGTGTCAAGTTAATTTTGCAGAATTACTTGGAGGACCGATAATAGAGAGGAGACATGGTGTGTCTCACCGGAGATAAGCATCTTGAGATCACTTGACAAGTTTATACCTCCTGGCCCTTTGAAAAATCCTTAAAAGAGACAACACCCAACCTTTCAGAATACCTACTCTCTGAGGATGCCTGTACTTTTTCTCTCTTTGAGTGCATAACTTTAAATAAAGCTTTATCACACTTAAATGAATTTTATCTCTGTGCTTTTCCAGTGGTAGACATCTTTGTTTCTTTGCAATTTCATTCTATTTCTGTCTTCACTTAGTCTCTGCTTTGCTCCTCATAAGTAGGGAGGGGCTGCTAAGAGCTCAGACTTGGGCCTACAAGTTCCCATTGCCTGGGTGACCTCAGATGGAATTTCAACTGCAGTAGCCTGCCTGAAAAATCTCCTTTCTTTGATAAGTTCTCAGAACATAATCCCACTCCATCCTATGCTCCATGGCTCCCCAAATTCCAGGGTGGTAGAGGCTAGTCTCCACACATTACAGATCCAAACAGACATGGTACTAGTGTAACTCCAAGGGGAAAATCGTGGGGCAAAAATACTTTTGAAACCAAAATCAGTCAAAAGGAGAAATAAAATTGGGAAACCCATTTATTTCTTATAAGCAGTCATCCCCATTTCTCCCTTGATCAGGCTGCAGCTGAAGAGAGCTCCATTCACCCTCTTTGGTACAGATAAATCCTCACATGCTCTTGTAATTACCTATTGATATGTAGATGGATACTTCTCTCCACCCCTTGGAAACACCTTTTGATATGCAGATGCACTAAAATCAGGGGAAAGATTCTGGAAACATTACCATTTTAACCACACCAAGTGACCCTAGTTTTAAGAGATGGCAAGGGAATCTGACCTAAACCAAAGAAATGTTCAGTGATCTTTCTTTCTAAACCTCTTCATTTTCCTGCTCTCAGCCGCCTTCAGTACTGCTTCCATTTATTTCTACTCTAACTCTAATGAATTCTTTCTTTACATACTGTAAATACAGAGGGAAAAAAATCCCAGGATAAAATACCTATGAAACCAAAACCAGTCAAAAGGAAATATAAAGCGGGAGAAATTTGTTTATTTCTTACAAGCAGTCATCTCGTGTCTTTCCAAAACTGGCTGCAGAAGAAGAAAGAGCACCACCCAACCTCTCCAGTCAAGATAAGCCTTCCCTCACCCTTGTAATTACCTATTGATATGCAGATGACCTATTTCTTTCTACCCCTTGGAAACACTTATTGATATGTAGATGCACTAAAGCCAGGTAAAAGATTCTGGAAATATTGCAATTTTATCCATAGCCTACCCCTCTAGAAATCTTGCCTCACAATCTACACATTTCCCATATTACACAATGGTACTTGTGTGAGAAAACTGGAGCATTGTAACCAGACTAATAACATAAATTCATGATAATCCTCAGACAGAGGATTCAGCTAGGTTCAAAGTCCTATTCAGATTAAGTCCACAACTGGCCCATTTCACAGGCAGTCCTTAGCTGAACAGGTAGGGAGTTCAGAGCAATCATCATGTGGCAGCTACAGCCAGGGGATGGGTCCAGGCCAGAGGGACTATAAAAGAAAATAACCTTAAGGGCAATAAGATACATGTTTTAATGACACCAGCATAGGCAAATCTTGTCCATCAGATAGAATGCATGTAAGAGAGTGGTCCTATGACAGAACAGTGGCAGGAATGAGATCTTGTCCTGATCTAGTATACCAGACATTCACACCCCTGAGTGTTAGAGATGGGTCAATATATAGGGCTCTAAGAGGTATATGCATTGGCCATAAATAAAAAAAACAAAACTTCCCCATAAGATGCTCTTACCTCCCAGACGTTTTGGGTACACTACCATGAACTTTGGGGACCACTCTGCTGTTACCTCAGGATTACACACAAAGCCAGGTTCCAGGCCTTTCCGCAAAGGTGCCAGAAAGGCCAGCCATTACTTGTTCCTGTATCAAAATATCCAGGGCCATGTCCATTCAACAGTGTCTCCAGAGTTTAATGCAGTTGGGGCTGGCAGCAGGATGTTGCTTCGCTGGCGATACCCTGGCTTCAGTAACTCCTCTTTGGTTTGCACATGCATTTGTATAGGAGAGGCAGCAATGTGTATTAGCATAACCACAGGACTCAAGTATCCTTTCCAGGGCTTCTCATTCAAATACTGTAGCACTGTTCATAAGTGAACTGTCCACCCCATAGACTATTGGTATCCAACTTAAGGCCAGATTTCAACAAAACATTGCACCTCTCTATCATGCCTGACCTGGTAGGGTTATATGGTACATGAAACCCACTTTATTCCTAATTGCTGTACCCATTTTTGTAGTGTAGTAAAGTGGGTGGGTCCCTTGATTGCTCTCAATTACCTGTGGCCAGCCATAGACTGAAAAGAGACACTCTAGGCCTCACTTGGTGGTTTGCTGGTTGGCATGACATGCAGGAAAAGCAAAGAACAGGACAGCAGCTGTGTCCACACAAATCATGGCATACCAATATCCTTCTGAAATGGGCAGAGGCCCAATATAGTCTTACCTGCAACCTGACAAGGAGTATTGGCCTTTTTACTATTGTTTCATGTTGATGCGGAACTCAGCATAAGTACCTCTTAGAGCACACAAGGCACTCCTTCCAGGCTCTGCTGAATTCTTCAAAGGTCAACAGAAAGGCCCACCAATGGGCTATAGCCCACATTGTCTTTTGCCCCATGTGCAACAAATGCTGATGTAACCATTGCGCTATATCAGAGGCAGGCTTTCCTTCTAGGCAACACACCTGGGCCAATGGGTCTGCTTCATCATTCCCTGGGAATACTAAAGGCAAATAGTGAGCCACATGATATACAGTAACAGTCTTAGTCTGACTAGAGGTCCAAAGGGCTTGCCACAACTCTTGCCCCCAAAGGGTCCAGTGACCAACCATCCAGTTGGCATAGTACCATGTAGGTAGCCACAGGATCAAGCCCTGATAGACAGCCTAGCTGTCAGTGCAGACAACTATAGGGGAAGGCTCCTGGGTGATGATGAGCCATATTGCTCACAACTCAGACCATTAGCTGCTCTTCCGCTTTCCATCCTCCATCCATACTGTCACAGTCTTTGGGTGGAAATCCACAGCCCTCCACTTTGGGGCTGCACATGACAGTAGCCATCTGTGTACCAAGCATCTTCTGGTACAGGCATTTTTCCCTCCTGATAAGGACTCTCAGCTACCAATGGCTTAAAAGCAAGTTCTTTCTGCTTTCAACTGGTATAGGTCGCTGGCACCAATAAGCATTGGAGTTCTCCACTTAAGGGGATACTAGAGAGGGCAATACACTGCTGTAAATATGCACCTCAGTTGACCAGTACAGGCATCCATGCCATACCACTCCATGGCCTATGGGTCCAGTCTAACATCCACCCTGCATGGGATAGGTGGTTATTACCTTGGTCAGAGCTTTCCCAGGAATGTTCTCCATAGCCAGCAAGACATGGTACACAGCAGCCAGTTGCTTTTCTTTCAAGGTGTATTGGACCTCTGCTCCTTTCCATAGTTGTGACCAGAATCCAGTGGGTTGGTGTGTCCACTCAAGCCACTGACAGAGACCCCATCCAAAACCATCTTCGGTTCCATGAACATCTAGCTTACAGGGCCTTGATGAGTCCATTATACTCAAGGCCTGTATGGCCTTGACAGCTTGCTTAGCAGCAGTAAAAGCAGCTGCACATGTCTCATCCCAGTCTCACCTGATGCCCTTTCCTACCAACCAGTATACAGACATCAGAATTTCTACCAAGTGGAGAATAAACACTCTCCAGTAGCCTAAAAGACCCAAAACCTCTTGTAAGACTGCCATAGTGGTAGGGGTAGCAAAAGCCTGGACCTTGTCTATGACTGTTTCAGGAATAACTTTAGTTTTACCCAACAAGACAACTCCCAAGAATTTTACATTCAAACCATTTCCTGGAACCTTAGTGTAGTTCACAGCCCATCCTTTCTCCTATAGATGTTGCAGCAGTCTAGGAACTGGTCTGTCTAAATCTGCAAGAGTATCAGACATGAACATACTATCATCAGCGTAGTGATAGATTCATAACTTTTGGGGTTTCTTCCATGTGGCCAAGTGCTGGGCTACAAGCCTATGACAAATGGTGGGACTGTGGAGGTATCCCTGTGGAAAGAGAGTGAATATCCACTGCCAGCCTTCCCATGTGAAGGCAAACTGTTCCTGACTTTCCTGTACTATGTCAATAGAAAAGAAAACATTTGCAAGTTCCACAACATAATGATACATCACTACTTTATGATTTAGTGTGTCCATAAGGGCTGCTACAGAGGGGACAGCAGCATGCAAAGAGACTGTGACATTTTTCAGTTCCTTGTTGTCCATGGTCATACACCTGGAGCCATCTGGCTTTTTCACTGGCTAGACTGGGGAATTAAAAAGACTACAAGTGGGCTTTATCATGCCCCCCTTCTCCAACTTCTGTAGAGTTTCTCCAATTTCCTTGTGACCCCCAGGCAATTTATACTGCTTAGTATTTGTCACTTGCCTAGGTACAGGCAGAGCTGCAGGTGGGTGCTTAGCACTTCTCCTCAATACTGCCTTTAGCACATGTACCTTCTGTCTGAACTCACCTGCAGTGGTCTGTTACCACAGGCCCTGCAGCATATCTGTCCCCAAAATATATTCTGGGAATGGAGAAATGTACACTATATACTCCTTTGGTGGTAAACACCTTATTCCCAATAGGATTTGGGCTTACTTCACTCTAATTGTCTTACCCCCATAGCCATTTGTCACAGTGGAGGTCCTGGGGAAACACTCAGTGTTGTCATAATTCAGATATTCAGCTCCTTTGTCCACCAGCACCAGGACACCTTGTACATTCACAGGGGACCAATGAATTGCTAATTCCACATGTGGCCTCTCGTCCCCATGATGTCCCCCAAGACAGATGCCTTGACTTTCCCCTCAGTTGAACCACAATACCCAATCATCATTCTGTATGTGTGAAGGCCCAGGTGGAGCCTGAGTACTGTCCCCCAGGAAGTCTTGCAGGGAGACAGGCCAGACATGGGTCTTTGCCTCTGGCTTCTGTGTCCTGGACATCAGCAGCTGGAACTGCTGCTCTGGCTTTAAGTGGTGCCAGAGTTCTAACAGGATCCTATTGGGCTGCCCATCAAGTTTCTCTTTCACTACCCAGCCTTTATCAAATCAACCCACATCTGGGTCCTCAGACCTTCACGGAGCCCTTTGCACCTGTCCTTTCAGTCGTAGCCCATACTTCCTTCTGTGCTCTTATTGTTTCAACCTCCCCCAGGTCTGGTAAAGTATGAGTAGCCTCATTTGTGGGTTGCCCTATGTAGGGGGCAAAAATAGTCACTAGGGAGCCAAAGAAAGATGTGGGAGCTGTATGCACCACCACATTTTTCATTCCTACAGTGAACAACTCCTCATTGGCACCCTGGTGGTCCATATTATAGATGGTATTTTTCATGCCCAGCTCCTGTAACACCTCATAGAGCCCTGCATATGTTTTCCAGTTAGTGGGTAAGTATGGTAAATCACCCTGATAAGGCCAAACTGTCCTGATGGCTGCTCTAAGCCAATCCAGAAGTATCCGATTCCTTGAGGTGTGATGGGCACTTTGCAACTGCTGCCAGCAAGAAGGGTGAGTCATCAGGGAAGCCAGTCTACTCATTTCAGAACCTGACATAACAATGTTTTCCACCCCCATGTCCCAGAGATGCAAAAGCCATGTAGGCAGATGTTCCAATGGCTTCTGCCAATAGTGGATGCTCATGTCCATCAGCTATCCTGGGTAGAGGGGTGGAGCATGGAGTGCTTCACAACCTGGGGATGGGGCAGCTCCTCCACCTAAGGAGCTTGCTGTTGTTGTGTTTTTAGTTTCTTAATTACAACAGAGTGGGCCTGTAATATGGGAGAGGCTGGTGCTTCAGGCAGTCACCTTGGTGGCAGATTGGTTCTTGGCCCCACCCCTTCACCCTCTCCAGACACCTCCTCCACCATCTCCAGAGCTGAAGGCACAGCTCTGACCTCCCCTCCCCTGTGACCTTCTGCAAAGCAGACTTTCCTGCTGCCTTCCCCCTTGCTGCTGCTAAGGAATCTTCCAGGAGTGTGACCCATCTTCTCAATAACTGCCTCTCTTTCCTCTAAGGGCATCCCACAGGGCATCACACAGCTCCTTCAGGCAATGCTGAAGTGTGTCTCTCTCCTGCCAGAGTCTCCCTCTCTCCTTGATAACCCTCTCTCTTTCTCCTTGATATCATTTTTAACTATCTCGAGGAAAAGAGATCCTACAATTCCAGCTGCTACACAGCCATTCAGGGCCTCTAAGCTGTCTCCTATCTGAGGGAGGGCTAATTATGCAGCTTCCAGTGTCTCCACTCTTGCCCAATTCTGAGGAAAGCCCCATCTCTAGGAGGTTCTTTACTGTAGACCAATTCCCCACTAGAGGTTCCCCAACTGGAAGACCCACAGATTGGGGGACTCCTAGCTGAAGCTGCACCTTGTATGGCTGCAGCCACTGGGGCCATCCCACCATCTCCAGAGGCAGTCCTCCCAAGGGTCACACCCATGTAGACAGATTTTAGGTTCAGATGTCTTGCTGACTACTGCCATGTGTAAACCCGGGGGAAAATACCTTTAAAACTGAAATTAGTCAAAGGGAGAAATAAAGTGGGAGACCCCCATTTATTTATTACAAGCAGCTGTCCCGTGTCTCTCCAGACCTGGCTTCAGAAAAAGGGAGAGCTCCACCCAACCTGTCTGGTCCAGATAAGCCCTTGCTGACCCTTACAATTACTATTGATATTGAGATGGACTACTTCTCTCCACCCATTGGAAACACCTATTTATATGGAGACGCACTAAGGCCAGGCAAGAGATTCCGGAAATACTGCAATTTTACCAACACCTACATTCTTATGACCTGCTTGAGAATTCTTTCTCATTCAGAGTCAATAACCCTCCCCCACCCAGGTTGAAGTTTCAACTGGTGCCCAGGGAGAGACCTCCCAGATGCAGTTTCCCAGCAACAGTACAAACAAGAACTGATTACTGGTAGTAAAACTGGTTGTCAAGGCTCTTTTTTCTTCTCTCTGCCTGAGGTGAAACTTTAATGGTGATTTTAAAAAGCAGTGTAAATAACCCATGACTTGTATAATCAAGTTCTGAATAACTGAATAGGTGACTGCATGCTGAAAACCAAGTATATATATTCATTTATGAAAATATTTTATTTAGTTTCAAAGTTGGAATTGAATGTGGATTTCAAGCTGGTGGTCACTTGGCTTTTTTTTAACTGTATTATACTATAGAATAAATTGTTACTGCTAAAGAGATACAGAAGAGCTCAAAATGATAACATGAAATGCCACTATTTCTCAGAGCAATAAAGTAAACATAAATGCATTAACATTTTGAGCAGGGATGATGTACTTTCAATGGTCATCCATTTAGTCTAATTATGATGAAAGAAGACAAATAATCTAGGCAATTTAAATAAATAATAACCAGAGACCATTTACTATGTTTCAATTGTGGTAATGTTGAAAGATGACAAAGTATCTAAAATAATGTACTCTAAGAATATTTTGCATAAATAGTTGTACTCAGGGTTGATACTGAATTAAAGAATTATTATTCAGTACACATTGAGCCAACTTTCAGAAATTTATTTCCATGTTTAATGTTTCCTTCCTAGGTACATGTAAGGCTGGAGGCACCAGAGGGAGAAGTGAGCACATCAGACAAGCTCAGCCCTAACCAAATAAAGGGGGGCAGCAAAGCCCCCAACCCCAGCCTAGTAAGGGAAAGAGACCAACAGATTCTGGCCTGATGACGTGCCAAAATCCCCAGCTGCTGCCCCCTTCCAGCCTGAAAAAGGTGCGTTAAGCTAGCCAATCCTCACGCCACTGTAAACCTCTGTTCTCCCTCCCCCTAATTTCTTTAAAAACTCGCTGCCTGCCCTGCTGGGCACGACTTCTCTGGCCTGTGACTAACCAGACTGGCGAACATTGCCCAGGATTGTGCCCTTTTAAACTTTTGGCTCCTTTGTAGCCTCCTCGCCTGGTTATTTCGGCTCGATTTTACCTTACAGCATATAGTCTTCTTATGCTGTTCCTTGGCAGCTCAGATAGCCCAACTATGGAATTTTCTGAGCCTATGCTTCCAGCCTTCCCTGCAGTAATATTTTCATCTTCTAGACATTTGATTTATTATTCCTGTTGTAAACAACCCAGATTCTCATTCAACTTGGATAAAGATAATGTATAAATTAACACACAAGTTGTTTTAGAACACTCACCAATGTTCCAACTCTTCCTGATATCATTGTTTTTTAACAGTGATATTTACTGCTTTAAGTAAATTGAATGAACACCACATGAATGTCACTGTCAATATAATTGCAAGATCTATTTGGTGAGAAATGCACTGCAGCATCCCTCAAAATTTATAGCAGTCTGGCCCTCCTACAGGTTAGACTGATACTAATTACAATATTTTTCTGCTCCCATTAGCCAATAATGGTCTTATTGAAATATTTGTATGACTCTCTGAATGAGAACTATGGTACATTTTCAAGGACCTCCTTTAGCTATGGAATGTAAATAAGTGTTTCACACTTAGAACTCTTTATACAGTATTAAAACAGTTGAAGTAATGAGTCAAGTTGGCATCAGAATTAACAAATATCTGCATTATACTTCAGCTTTGGGAATACATGAGAACCTCTTTATAGAGGATTTACATGGCTGAGACAATAGTAAAATTAAGTTACTTTTATAATTTTTATATAAGTAAATCATGCAAAACACAGTATTTTCATGTTTTTATTTATAAATTAAAGTTTGAAAGTCCACCATACCTATTTGTCAGATTTGTGACCTCTCAGAAACAGATCTTTGGGCAAAGTCAGCCCTGAAGATACCTAAGGACTGAACTACATCCTATTGATTTCTACACCCTTTCTATCCCACAGTCTCATACATTCCATTTCTTACAGGTGAAACCAATGTGAAATGAATTTCAAGAGCTTATACATAGAAAGATATAAAACACATAGAAATAAATTTTCATCACTTTAGTGACAGAAAAGTGTGATTTATGGGCTGATTAACATGTATAAGCTTCTGATCATTCTTAACACTAACTTCCCTCTGAATTCTCTCTCTGAGCAATGATAAGATATATTTTCTTAAACTGTCATGCCTGAAGGAATTTTGTTGATTCCTCAAATTCTAGAAGCATAGGTGTGTAGATCACAGTCTCAAAGTTAAGCTTTCAATTCACTATTACAGTTAGTCTGATAAAAAATACAGTAAGATCTATAAAGTAGCAGCAAACTCACTTCTAAAGCCCCAATTAAAAGTCCTCTGAAGTATAAAAAAAATTGAATTTTTACACTTTTACAGCTAGCGTGACTTCATTAGCACAGAGTAAATATGCAGCCACATTTTTTTCTTTTTTTCTTTCTCTAATTAATCACTCAAGAACCCACCCACATGTACTAGCAGGGAGTCCAATTACTTTCTGAGGCTTTATTCCTTCCAAATTTCCCAATGTTATCTAGTTCTTATAGATTCCAAGATGGTCAAGCCACCCCTTACAAAGTTATGAGAAATACAACACAGAGTCTCAGTATTTTGGAAGTAGACACGATTTCCACCTGCTATTGCTTATGTTACTAGAACAATGGGATTGCTATTAAAAATTTGTCATTCATAGTCTAATGTGCCATCACAAACAAATACAAAGACATCTTGGCTGGCTGAGATGTGTGCATAGGTCAAATAATTTGATTATGATGATTACAGACTTTATAATTTACATAACCTATGAAGTTTCCTAAATTATGATAATCTGACAGAATGGTTGGGTCTGACAGAGCTACTGGAATCAAGCATACACTGTGTAGGAACCAGAATTCCCCCAACAAACCAGTTTCTGGTATGGAGCATGGGAAACCAGGACAGTTTTCCTTGTATTGTTTAGTTTATACTTGGTATATTTAATATATTTCCTGTCAATCTGGATTTGGAGCCTCTCAATCCATGGGAAATGCTTTATAATACTGAACATAAAAAGTAATGTGTCTGAATATCCATGTATTTCCCCCAATTGAGTTACTCTATGCGAATTTACTTATTTACATCTACCATGTAAGAACTGGAAGATTCTTTAAGAGTATGTGTATGTGTTTGTGTGTGGGTGAGAAGGGCTGTATATTTATTATACCTGGAAAGAATGAACTTTGAGCAAAATCATGTTTTTATTCATTTATTTATAACAGGTAAGATGTTGAGAGAAAAATACATGTTTTCTCTTTTTAAAAGTATTTAATAGTTATATTACAACTATATTATTCATCAGAGTTAATATAATTTAACTAGCATACCCTAAAGTGAATTCCACTGAACTTGGAATTTAATAAATATTATCTGAGAAATAGGTTTGTTTCATACTCATATGTATTTGGAAATGCTTGATTAAAGAGACTTGAACAAGTTTCTTTAATGGGGTATTTAATAAGTTCTTTGATATTGTAATATGCATCATGAAAATGCAAGAGTAGCATATGTAATCTGCACCAGGAGACATTGTACGTAGAGAATTTCACTAGGTTCCTAATTTCTAAATATACTTTTGTAAATTTTATGTAATCTGCACCAGCTGAAATTTATAAAGGATTGTCTCATCAGAGTAGGCAAACTTTGCCTCTTTCCATCTTTTTCTTGACCCCACAGCAAACCTTATATATGGTGCTTAAAAGATAGGCTTTGATGTATTAATAGGCCCCTAATAATAAAGATCTCCAATGTATCCAAAAAGGGAAGGGAAATAAGAATCACAAGCTAAAATGTCGGTCTAAAACAGCAAATTCGCACAAAGATCAAGGTTTATTAGGATTACTCTTTCTTTTGAGGAGGCAAGGCCTCTGGCCTCAGCAAGATAGACATACTGAGCTTGAGATTTTCAGTTTATTCCTAGAATCTTGGAAGAGTGGCAGAATAGTCCAGAACCTGGACCAAGCAGAAGCTAAACCCTTTTCTTTCTGGAGAAAACACCAGCTTTTCAAATGATTAAGTAATACTGACCAAAAGTTTAAAAACAAACAGGACACAAATCACAATGAGTGAGAGTCAGTAGAAACAACAAATAACATATTTAGCAGTATCAAAGATTACAAACATTAAGACATATACAAAATAAAAATAATATTCATGAATTTTTAAATACACTTAGTAAAAATTACCAATGAGACACTGGAAAGTTAAAAGGCATGTTTGAAAAAGAACCAAGCTTAAACTTACAAAAATGTAAAATTAAATTAAGAAACTCTCTCACAGAATGAGTTAATTTACATTTTAGTTACATTTAAAAAGAAAATTAGGGACCCAAGGTAACATGGATAGACCTTGAGAGCATTCAGTGAAAAAGACAAATAATGTGAGATCACACTTACATATTCAATCGTAAAAAAAAAACAGAAAAAGAGATCAAATTTGTGGTTACCAGAGGTGATGAGTGGGTGGAGGGGGAGGAATTAGAGGAAAGTGATCAAAAGATACAAACTTCCAGTTATAAGATAAATAAGGACTAGGGATGCAATGTACAACATGATGAGTATAGTTAATACTGTTGTATGATATGTAAGAAAGTTGTTGAGAATAAATCCTGAGTTTTCACTACAGGGAATTTTTTTTGCCTTTTTTCCCTTTCTTTTAATTGTGTCTATATGAGATGATGGATGTTAACTAAACTTATGCTAATCATTTCATAGTTTATGTGAGTCAAACCTTTATGGTGTACACCTTAAATTTATAATGAATGTCAATTATATATCAATAAAACTAAACAAAGAAGAAAATTAGGAACATGAATGATAGGGTTGAAGAAATTACTTAGGATGTAACATTGAGACAAGTAGATTGGAAAACATGAAAATTTAAAAAACATGAATGATAGAATGAAAAGGAGTGCAATTGCTGTAATTAAAGTATCAGGAGAAAACAGAATTGAGATACAGTGTCAAGAAATTGGCCAAGACTTTTGTAGAACTCATTAAAACAAAAATATTCAGTTAAGGAAATGCAATATATATTAAGAAGGTAAAGGATGTTAATTGTATAAAAATATATTGTAATAAAACTATAAAATATTAAATAAAAAGCTTATAAAAGTAGTCAAAGATTGAGAGTGGAAGCTTAAGGAGCAGTAATTACACTGACAACCAGCATCTCAAGACCAATAGAGGCAATCAGATGACAGTGTATAAAAAATGCTGAGATAAATACAAAACTAAAATTTTGTCCTCAACAAAATGATCATTCAGGAAAGCGGACTAAATAAATACATTTTCAAACAAGCAAAAAGCTGATTTTATCAACAAACAACCAGTTGTACAATACTTTCAAATGGATGTATTGAAAACAAATTCATCTGAATATAATATCTGTGAAAAAGAAAGAATGGTGAGCAAAATGGACTTGCAGAGAAATTCCACAAATATTATCAGTATAACATAATGAAAAGGTTTTATTTTTATTAATTAGAAAAGAAAAAAGTGGAAACATTTCCTAAGGAAGGTTTTAAAAGAAAAAAATCTTAGACTCTAGACAAAACAGTATGGAAACCATGTGGTTAAATTTGATTTGAAGAAGTTTGAAACCCTTTTGATTTATGAGAGAGATGTTAAAGTATTATCTTCAGTCTGTTATAATACTGTATGTAACTCCCAAATCAATAGTACCACACACATAAGAAGAACCAAAAAAATACCAAAAAATAAAAAATAAAGTTCAATAGAAGAGCAGAAATGGAGAAAAGAAATGTATATAGAAAACTTATAAAAAAAGAAAGCAAAAAGGTTAGAGTAATTTCAAATGCCGTATTTCCAAAAAAAGTGTATGGCAATAATAATCAGATTTAATTATTCACCTATATGCTATATACAAAAGGAACACAAATCCAAAATTATGGATGAAACATAAAGATAAAAAAGTATTACATTTTATATTAAATTATGTATATAATATATAATATATATATACATTATATATAAAAAATTCCCTGTGGTGAAAACTCAGGATTTATTCTCAACAACTTTCTTATATATCATACAACAGTGTTAACTCTACTCATTATGTATTACATTACATTCCTAGTCCTTATTTATCTTATAACTGGAAGTTTGTACCTTTTGTTATATAATATATATATGATATTATATAACAAAAAGAAAGTTAGGATAACTATGTTAGTATCAGACATAATAGAAATCCTGAGAGAATGCACTATTAATGGGAAAAAATGTCACTTCATGTAGTAGACAAAATAATGGATTCTAAAGATGCTGATATCGTAATCTCTGGAGAACACAAATATATTAAATTACATTAAAAGGAACTTGAAAAATGTAATTAAAATAGGGACATTTTTCTTGATTATCCAGGTTGATTTGATAGAGTCATACGAATTTTTTAACGTAGAGAAACTTCTTGGGTTGTAAACAGAAGACAGATGTGGCAAAGGAGAAAGCAAAAAAGGAGTTCAGAGAAATTTGAAGCATAGGAGGGACTCAAACCACCACTGGTGATTTCGAAGGTGAAGAGGGTCAATGTTAGGGAATGTGGATGGCCTCTAGATGCTGAAGAATAAACCCTGGCTGACAGGCAGTTGGGAAACAAGGATATCAGTCATAAAACTGCAATAACAGCACAAAAAATGGGAAGAACAAGTAAAGCTATATAAAAATAATGCTGCTATATGTCACTGGAATTAAATTAGTATAAATCTGAAGTAGATTGTGGTAAATTAAGAAGTGTATGGTAACCCTTAGAGCAAACCTTAAGAATAACAGAAACATATCCTAAAAATATCATTAATGGATTTAAAATGTTACACTAGAAACTACCATTTAATACAAAAAGCAGTAAGAGAGTAATAAAGGAAATCAACTTGAGACATATGGAGAAAAATGATAGATGTAAATACAACTACATCAATAATATTAAATATGAATGGATTAAAAATACAATATAAAGGCAATGACTACCAGACCCAATTAAAAAAAAAAACAAGATCTAACTATATGCTTTCTAAAAGATAATCACTTTAGATTCAAATAACTTGAGAGTAAGATGATAGAAAATACATATCATACAGAGCCACAATAAAAATAAACTGAAGCAAATATATTTAGATTGGGCAAAGTAGATTTTGAAACAAAAAAAAAATGCTACTATAAATAAAGAAAAATTAATAATGATGAAATGTGCAAAAAAATTTAGGCAGTTTATGTTCCCCAATTTTAAATGTAATTGTCTTGGTTATCAGAAAATATTAGATCTTTGCATTTATCATCATACATGATTTGTAAAACTGATAAAGAAAATAGAGTCTAAGTTCTCATATTTGTCCTTTTGTTTCTTGCTCCAACATTCCTTCTTTTAGCATTTTCTGCCCATACAAAGATTATTAAACCATATTTAAAAGTATGTCTTCTAGCAACACATTCTTTTAGTTTCCATTCTTCTGAGAATATTTCATTTCCCCACTTGAATTCACAAATAACAATTCTTTCAGCATTGGAAAAATACTGTGCCATTTTCTCTGGCCTCCATGGTGTCAGATGTGAAATCCACTCATTCAAATTGGTTTTGCCCGCTAGGCAATTTATCTTGGTTTTGGTTCACTCAGCTTCTTGCAACTGTAGGTTTGTATTTTGGGGAATTTTTCCAAATTTGGGAAGTTTTCAGTTATTTTTTTCCTCAAATACACTTTTAATCCAACTCTATTCCTTCTCTCTTTTTGAGACTTCAATGATATGATGTTAAATATTTTATTGTCTCACAAATCCCTGAAGTTCTGTTCACCTTTTCCCCAGCATTTTCTCTCTGTTCAGACTACATGAAATATCCTCAAATTCACTGGTTATAATATCTCTTCCCATTTAACTAAAGAGCCCATCTGTCATCATTTCTGTAACTTACATTTGGTTCATTCTTGGAACTCTTGTTTCTCCCAAAGAGACTATACCATTTTGCATTCCCACCAACAGTGAGTGAGAGTTCCTGTTGCTACACATCCCCGCTAGCATTTGGTGTTGTCAGTGTTTTAGATTTTGACAATTTTAATAGGCATGTTATGGTATTTTATTATTGTTTTAATTTGAGATTCCCAAGTTACATATGATGAGCATCTTTTCATTCTCTATAGTTTTCCAAATACTTTTCCCCCCTCCTTTCTCACCCTCTCCTGGTACTCCTATTTCATATATGTTGATGTGTTTAATGGAGTCTCACATTTATTTGAGGCTCTCTTAATTTTCCTTTATTCTTTCTCTATGTTGTTCAGATAACATAGTATCTATCAATTGATTTTCAAGTTAATTGCTTTTTTCTTCTCCCAGTTCAAATCTACTGTTGAGTCTTTATAGAGATTTCTGTAATATTTTTTAAATTTCTCAACTCCAGAATTTCTATTTGGTTCCTCTGTATTATGTCTATTTGTTCATTTACATTTTCTATTTGATGAGACATTTTCATCCTAACTTTATTTCTTTAAGCATGGTTTCCTTTAATTCTTTGAATATAACTTTAATGGCTGCTTTGAAATCTCTGCCCCTTAAATCTGGTATATGGACCCTCTCACAGGCAAATTCTGTTGCCTGCTTTATTAGTGTATGTGGATCTATGATTCCTAACCTTTGCATGTATAATAATTTTTTGTTTAAAACTGGATATTTTAGGATACATTTTGTAGCAACTCTGGCTATAGATTCCCTCTTCCTCTAAGTTCTGCATTTATTTTTGTTGGCTTATTTTTTCTTTAGTGAAATCTACTTCCTCTTCAGTGTGAAACCTCAATTGTCACTCTTCAGAGGGTGAATTCTCTGGTGTGTGTACAGTCACCCTGATTCAAAACTACTTTTAGCAGGTTTCTTTTTGGCAGTCTCTAGAGCCTCAGACCTCATAACTGTTTTCTCCATGAATAGAATTTTTGTCACATGAAACAGGGTAAGTTAAGAATGCTGGAAGCTTGCCTCTTCTATATATATATACTATAGCCCTAGACTTGGAGCTGGCAACAAAGTAAGATCCCTATTTTTGGGTTTACAAACAAAGTGTAGAGCTTCCACCTTGTTGATCTGAGTGGAGACAGGGCAGATCCTGCCTCAAATGTCACAGACTCCTATTATTCTCCATGGCTTAGTATATTTTCTTGAATAGTGTTTCTCCAATTTCTCTTTGACCTTAGGACAATTTCAAGACACTTCAAATAATAGGTTTTAAACATTTTTCACTACTTGTGATTGCTGCTCTGGGGAGATGGTCCTTGGATATCTTATATCATTCTTGCTTGTATAACATCTTTGAAATGACAAAATTTTAGAAATGGAAGACAGAATGGTTATTGTCAAGGCTTAAGAAAGGAAGGAGTAGCAGACATATATAAATCATTACAAAAGTGCAACACAAGGGCCACAGTTTCTTGTCCTGTTGTAATTGTTCTGTATCTTGATATCAGGACCCATGAATTTTACATGTAAGTTTGACTCATTGTGTGTAAAATTGCAATATTTCCAGGATCTCCAGCCTGGCATTAGTGCATTTCCATATCAACAGGTGTTTCCAAGGGGTGGAGGGAAGTAGTCCATCTCCATATCAATAGGTAATTACAAGGGCAAGTGAGGGCATATCTGGACTGGAGAGGTTGGGTGGGGCCTCTTCTTCTGCAGCAAGATAATGAGAGACATGGGAGAGCAGAAGCGGAACTGCTTGTAATAAATAAATGAGTATCTCCCACTTTATTTCTCCTTTGACTGATTTTGGTTTCAAAGGTATTTTACCCCAGGATTTTCCTCCTGGGGTTACACTCATGTTTTAAGATATAGAACTAAAACTGTAATTCTCTATCTATGAGTACAATTGAGGAAAACCCTTTACCTTTCAGGGTGTTTGTTTAAAGCGTTCCCACTTCTGATAAATATTAATAAGTTGGATTATGAAGTTTCTTATATTAAAGGTGTGGGTAAATTTCTAATATTTCCAGAATCTCTCACCTGGTTTTAGTGCATCTGCATATCATAGGTGTTTCCGAGGGGTGGAGAGAATTAGTCCATCTTCATATCAATAGGTAATTACAAGGGCTAGCTGAGTGCTTATCTGGACCAGAGAGGTTGGGTGGTGTTCTCTTCTGCTGCAGCCTGGTCAAGAGAGAGACGAGACAACTGTTTGTAAGAAATAAATGGGTTTCTTAACTTTATTTTTCCCCTTGACTGATTTCAAATTTAGATGTATTTTGCCCCTGGATTTTAACCCCGGATTTATATCTGGTGGTAGTCAGCAGGACCTCTTAACCCGAAATCTGTCTAAATGGATGCGACCCTTGGGCGGACTGCCTCTAGAGATGATGGGGAGACCCAAGTGGCTGTAGAGGTAGAGGATGCAGCTTTACTTGGGAACCCCCTATATGTTAGGCTTCCAATTGGGGAGGCCCTAGTGGGAAATTGGTCTAAGATAAAGCACCTCCTAGAGGGGTGAGGACTTATACAAAACTGGGGAATGTTGGAGACTCTGGAAAATGCAGAATTATTCCTTTGTCATATAGAAGACTTCTTAGAGGCCCTGAATGGCCATGAAGCAGCTGGCATTGTACGATCTCTTCTCATTGAGATAGTGGAATGTGTTATCAAGGAGCGAGAGAGGGTTATGAAGGAGAGAAACTTCAGCAGGAGAGAGATAAACTTTAGTGTTGTTTGGAGGAGCTGGCAAATGACTTATGGGATGTCCTTAAGAAAGAGAAACTGTTATTGAGAGGATGGGTCAAGCTCCCAGGAGCTATGTTAGCAGTGAGGGAGAAGGCAGCCAGAGAATCACTGTTTCAGGATGCTGTGGGGGAGGGGGAAGAAAGAGCAGTGCCTTCAGACTCAGAGATGGTAGTGATGTAGGGAGGGGATGAGGGGGTAGGGCCAAGGGCTGATCTTTTGTTGAGGCTAATGTCTGAGGCACCAGCCTCCCCTGTATTAAAAGCCCACCTAGTTATAATTAAGAAAATGAAAATACAACAATCCTCCTAAGGGGAGGAGCCACTCCCTCCCGAGGTTGTGGAGCACTCGATGAGCTGGTGGACATGAGCACCCGGTTTTGGCAGAAGCTGTCAGAACCTCTTTCTACATGGCATTTGCATCTTTGAGATATGAGGGTGGAAAACATTGTTATATTGGGTTCTGGAATAAGTAGACCGTCTTCCCTGATGACTCACTTTTCTTGCTGGCAGCAGTTGCAAAATGCCCATCACACCTCAAGGAATCAGGTGCTTCTGGATTGGCTGAGAGCAGCCATCAGGGAAGTTTGACTTTATCAGGGTTTTTTACCATACTTATACACGAGCTGGAAAATGTATGCTGAGCTCCAACAGGTGTTGCTGGAATTTGGCACGAAAAATATCATATATAATATGGAACCCCAGGGCCCTGATGAGGAGTTGTTCACCATAGAAATGAGAAATCTGGTGCTCCATACAGCTCCTCCATCTCTTTTGGGGTCCCTAGTGAATATTCCTGCCCCTCACATAAGGCAACTCATAACTGAGGCTACTTGTACTATAGCAGATCTGGGTGAGGTTGAAACAAAAAAAGCCTGGAAGGAAATACAGGCTACGACTGAAAGAAGAATTTTAAAAAGGTCCCATCAAGGTCTCAAACACCCAGATATAGGTTGATTTGATTAAAGGTGGGAGAGTGAAAGTAAAACTTGATGGGCATCCCAAAAGGATCTTATTAGAACTGTGGCACTAATTAAAGCCAGAGCAGCAGTTGCAAATACTGAGGTCCAGGACACAGAAGCCAGAGACAAAGCCTCATGTCTGGCCCATGTCCCTTCAAAACTTCCTGGGGGACAGTACTCAGGATCTGCCTGGGCCATCACCCCCACAGGATAATCATTGGGCATCGCAGTTCAGATGAAGAAAGGGTCAAGGCCACCACCTTGATGTGGTGGGGACCAGAGGCTACATGTAGAATTAGCAATTCTCTGGTCCCCTGTAAATGTACAACATGTCCTGAAGCTGGTGGACACAGGATCTGAATGTGCTTTAGTTTATAGTAACACTGTTTCCCCGGGACCCCTGCTGTGATAAATAGCTATGGGGGTAAGGGAAGTAGGTTGAAGAAAGCCAGTATCCTATTGAGGATAGGGCTTTTACCCTCAAAGGAATATCCTGTGTACATTTTTCCCATCCCTGAATATATTTTCACGGTGGATATCCTGCAGGGCCTGTGGTAACAGACCACTACAGGTGAGTTCAGACTTAGGGTACATGTGCTAAAGGTAGCATTGAGGGGAAATGCTAAGCACCCACCTGTACCTCTGCCTGTATCTAGGTGAGTGACAAATACTATGCAGTATAAATTGACTGGGGGTCACAAGGAAATTGGAGAAACTCTACAGGAGTTGGAGAAGGTGGGCATCATAAAGTCCACTCATAGTCCTTTTAATTCCACAGTGTAGCCAGTGAAAATGCCAGATGGCTCCTGGCGTGTGACCATGGACTATAGGGAATTGAATAATGTCACACCCCCTTTGCATCCTTCTGTCCCCTCAAGAGAAACCCTTATGTACACACTAAGTCATGAACTGGGGATGTATCATTATGTTGTGGACCTTGTTAATAATTTCTTCTCTATTGTCATAGCACAGGAAAGTCAGGAACAGTTTGCCTTCATGTGGGAAGACTGGTAGTGGGCATTCTCTGTCCTTCCACAGGGATACCTTCACAGTCGTACCATTTGTCACGAACTTGCAGCCAAGCACTTGGCCACATGGATGAAACCACAAATACTGCAGCTGTATCCCTACATTGATAGTATTATGCTCACATATGATTCTCTTGCAGATCTAGAAGGTCAGTTCCTAGACTGCTGCAGCATCTACAGGACAAAGGAAAGGCTGTGAACAGCACCAAGGTTCTGGGATCTGGTTTCTCTGTAAAATACTTGGGGTTTCTCTTGTTGGGTAAAACTAAACTTATTCCTGAAACAATCATAGACAAGGTACAGGCTTTCCCTGCCCCTACCACTGTGGCAGTCTTACAAGAGTTTTTGGGTCTTTTGGGCTACTGGAGAGTGTTTAGCCCAAACTTGGAATAAATTCTTAAGCCCTTATACTGGTTAGTATGAAAGGGCATCAGGTAGGACTGGGATGAGACATGTGCACCTACTTTTATTACTGATCAGCTAGCAGTCAAGGATGTACAAGCCTTTAGTGTAATGGACACATTAAGGTCCTGTGAGCTAGATGTTCATGTAACCAAGGATGTTTATGGATGGGGTCTTTGGCAGTGGTTTGAATGGACACAAAAACCCTTTGGATTCTGGTCACAACTATGGAAAGGAGCAGTGGTCCAGGACAACTTGATAGAGAAAGAACTGGCTGCTGTGTACCATGCCTTGCTGGCTACAGAGCCCATCACTGGAACAGCTCTGACCAAGGTAATAAACACCTATCTCATCTCAGGGTGGGTGTGAGCCTGGACTCAGAGGTCACGGAGTGGCATGGCATAGATGCCTACACTGGCCTAATGGGACACATATTCACAGCAGCATAGTGCCCTCTGCAACAGCCCCTTAAGTGGAGAACTCCAACACTTACTGGGGCCAGGGACATATACCAGGGAAAAGCAGGAAGAACTTGCCTTTGAGCAATTGGTAGCCTAGAGTCCTTATCAGAAGGGAAAAGCCTCTATACCTGAAGATGTTTAGTATACAGATGGTTCCAGTTGTGGACAGTCCAGAAATAGAGGGCTGTGGCTTTCCATCCTAATACTGAGACAGCATGGATAGATGGTGAATAGGGGAAGAGTAGCCAATTTACTGAGTTGTGGGCAGTATGGCTTGTGATCACCCAGGAGCCCTCCCCTATAGTTGTCTGCACTGACAGCTGGGCAGTCTGTTAGGGCTAGACCCTGTGGCTACCAACATGGTACAATGCCAGCTGGTTGGTAAACCACCAGCCCCTTTGGGGGCAAGAGTTGTGGCAAGAACTATGGGCCTCTGGTCAGACTGACTGTTACTGTTTATCATGTGACTGGCCATTTGCCTTTGGCATCCCCAGGGAATGATGAAGCCGACAAATCGGCCCAGGTGCACTGGGTATAAGGAAAGTCTTCTTCTGATGTAGCCCAATGGTTACATCAGCATTTGTTGCACGTGGGGCAAAATACAATGTGGGCTATAGCCCATCTTTGGGGCTTGCCATTGACCTTTGAAGAACTCAGCAGAACCTTGGGGTCATGCCTTATGTCCTCTAAAAGGGACTTACACTGATTCCTTCAGAAATATGGGAAAAATGTAAAGGGGCCTCTACCCCTTGTCAAGTGGCAGACTATATTGGGCCTCTACCCATATCATAACAATATCAGTATGCCATGACTTGTGTGGATACAGCTATTGGCCTACTGGTTTCTTTTCCTGCACATCATACAGATCAGCAAACCACCAAGACTGACCTAGAGCATCTCTTTGCAGCCTATGGCCAGCAGCAGGTAACTGAGAGCAATCAAGGCACCCACTTTACTGGGCATGTGCTACAAGAATGGGTGCAGCAGTTATGAATAAAGTGAAAGTGTCATGTACCATATAACCCTACCAGGGCAGGAATGATAGAGAGGTACAGTGGATTGTTGAAACCTGGCCTGAAGTTGGACCCCAACAGTCTACGGGGCTGGTGTGTTCACTTATGGTCAGTGTTATGGCATTTGAATGAGTATGCATGAAAAGGAGCCTTGAGCTCTGTGGATAAGTTAACACACCTTGTTGCCTCTCCTATACAACTGTATGTGCAAATCAAAGAGGAGTTATTGAAGCCAGGATATGGCCAGTAGAGCTACATCCTGCTGTCAGCCCCTACTGCATTAAACCCTAGAAACACTGTTGAGTGGACATGGCCCTGGACATTTTGACACATTGACCATTGATGGCTGTGCCTTCTGGCACCTTATGGAAAAGGCCTGGAAGCTGGCCTCTTGTGTATTCCTGGCCCACAAAGATGACAGTAGTGTACCCAAATCATCCAGGAGGTAAGAGCATCTTAGAGGGAAATTTTGTTTTATCTTTATGGCCAGTGCTTGTACCTCTCATAGCCCTATATATTGACCCATCTGTAATTCCCACAGGGAGGGGGGTGAATGTCTGGTATACTAGACCAGGACGAAATCCCATTCCTGCCACTGTCCTATCACAGTACCACTCTCTTGCATGCATCCTACCTAATGGAACAGATTTGCCTATGCTGGTGTCATTTCAACATGCATTTTATTGTCCTTAAGGTTATTTTCTTCTACTGTCCCTGTGTCCCAGGCTCACCCACTAGCTGCAGCTGCCACATGATGATTGCTCTGATTCCTCTGCCTCTTCAGCTACTGCCTGCCTGTGGAATGGAAATGTTATGGACTTAATCTGCATAGGAATTTTAACTTAGGTGAATTCTCCGGCATGATTTTATTGATTTTGCTATTGTATGTCATTAGTCTGGTTACAATGCTCCAGTTTTCTTGCACAGGGGTCATTGGGGAAGATGGGGAATATGTAGATTGTGAGGCAATATTTCTGGAGGGGGTGGACTATGTGTAAAGTTGTAATATTTCTATAGTCTCTCACCTGGCTTTATTGCATCTTCATATCAATAAGATTTTTCCAAGGGGTGTAGAGAATTATGCCATCTACATATCAACAGGTAATTGGAAGGGCATATGATTGTTTATCTGGACCATAGAGGTTCAGTGGAGCTCTCTTCTGTTGCAGCCTGGTCAAGAGAGAGATGGAATGACTGCTTGAAAGAAATAAATGGGTTTCTTAACTTTATTTCTCCCTTTGACGGATTTTGATTTTAGAGGTATTTTGCCTTGGGATTTTTCCCCTGGAGTTACAAAAGGTTTTGTGTTTAATTGGTTTGTAAAGTGTAACTTTTTAAATTTATCTAATAGACCCAGAAAATAAACTTTATTACTAATATCTCATGTGTGCCAGAACAAAACCTTCAAAGTGAATCTCAGATAATTTAGAATAAAATTTCTGTAAGAAAAAATAAATAAATGCATGAGTAAACAAGCCTCAGCAGTGAAAGTCAACAGAAACAGTAAAAAACAAATAATAAACGTGGGTACTGACATTATTAAAATTATAGAATTTTTTTTAAAAGTGTTAAATAATTTATAACCATGCAAGAGATATAAAACATAAAAATGAGCAAGCTTTGTTGACAAATAATAGCACTACTCATAATTGCAGCAAGCTAGAAACAACATAAAGTGTGTATATATGTGTGTGTGCATGTATTTCAAGGCACAAAAGAACTAGAGCTACATGTGATGATACAGTGGAATTGATAAACAACTGAGCAAAACAAGATACAAAATAATGATATTGTATGATTCTATTTACATAGAATTTAAAAAGACAAAATTAAACTGCATTATTTAAGGATATTTGAAAATGATAAAACTCTAAAGAAAAACAAGGGAATGATTATCATATAGTTTTAACGTATATGTGTGTGTGTACGTGTGTATACAATTTGCCAGAAATATAAATAAATGGGGAACGTTTACATGGCATTAAGGATTTTAATATGCATCTTTTAGTAACTGATGGAAGAAACAGGCAACAAATTACAATACAAAATATTCGAGTAACACATATAGGAAGAATGGTCAAATGTTTACACATAGGATGGTATACCAGTCAATTATGCATCTTTTATAGGCAAATGGGGAACATTTATAAAACTCAACAATATCATAGGAAATAAAGTGTGGGTAAAATGCAGTATTTCCAGAATCTCTCAGCTGGCTTTAGTGCATCTCTATTTCAGTAGGTGTTTCCAAGGGGTGGAGAGAAGTAGTTCATCTCTGTACCAATAGGTAATTGCAAGGGCCAGCTAGGGATCAGGGAGGTAGAGTGGAATTTTTTACTTTGATGTGGCAGCTGGGTCAAGAGAGACGTGGGGCAACTTCTTGTAAGCAATAAATGGGTTTCTTAAATTTTATTTCTTTCTTTGACTGATACCAGTTTCAAAGGTATTTTGCCCCAGAATTTCCCCTCCCTGGAGTTACAGAAAGTCTCAACAGTTTTCAAATATTCTTTTCATACAGGTAAAATCTCTGACTGTAATGTTATTAATTTTAAAATAACTAAAAGTTAACTAACAGAAATCATAACCTTGAAAACTTAAAACATTTTTACATAAATAATGATTTGAAAAAAGAAATCCCCGTAGAAAAATTGAAGATATTCAGAGTTGAAGGAAATGAAAATATCTTACTTATCAATATTCAAGTGATAAATTTAAACATAAAAAGAGATGTTTATAGCATTACTAAATTCGATTTGAAAAAATCCTAACATATTTTTTTAAAAACTGAAGCTTTTCCTAAAAATGTAAATAGAAAGCAAAAGAACAAAGTATAGCTAAAATACTCCTAAAGAAAGGGAAATTTGCCCTACCCAATATTATGATTTACTGCAAAACAATTGCAGTGAAGGCTGTGTGATATGGTTACAAGTATAGAACACTAATAAAGCATTAGGGAGTTAAGAAATAAATCTGTACAAATATGAATGCTAGATATTTCACAGAGGTGTCATTAGAAGTCAATATGTTAATCATCTAATTGTGATGGAAAAATTGTTTGTCCAGAGAGACCCCAAAACAAGCACAATATTGTATTACTTGCACCATATAAAAAAGTGAATTTACAATATTGTAAAAATTTAATATGACAGGCAAAATTTAAAAATTTTTCAAAAGATATAAATAGAGATATCTTTTGTGCCTTTATTTAAGATACACATTAAAAACACACACACACTCTTAGGGTGCAAACCAAACCAGTATTAGTAAATTCATCTTTTCTGAATTTGTGGACTTTTGATCACTCGAAGACACAATAGAGTTTTTACTCTGTAAGTAGATGTTTGCAAAACACCAATAGCACACACACACCAAAAAAGGATTAGTGTACATAATACATTAATAGCTCTATGCATATAAACAAGAAAATGCCAAACATCCTAGTTGAAAAGTAGGTAAAGGTAACAAACATTTGTGAAAAAGCATTTTACAGAAGAGAAAATCTGAATAGCAATAGCATGTAAGATGATCATCTGATTGGTAATCAGGAAATTAAAACCACTGTGTAATAGTAGACTTACAACCATATTTAAAATATTACCTGATGTTGTGGAGCTAAGGGAGCTCTGGAAAGGTAAATTAGTATGACCACTCTATAAAGCAACTTAGAATTATCTTGGCATATTAGAAGTTCCATGCCTCAACAATTCCATTCACAAGTATAGACCTTAAGGAAGAAATCTTCAAAGTGAAGAAGGTCACAAAGTATCTTTGGGATGAACTAAGATTTTCAATTTCCATATGTGATTTTTCCAAACATAGACCTCACTGAGAAGTTCCTCTTTCTCCTTTCTCATCTCCCTGGTCACAATCACCAATCTCCAACTTAGCAAAAGTATAGCTGTCTCTCCTGTCTGGATTATATGTTACGTTAGACTATGAATATGTGAGGCATAAAACAATGGAACATTTTGAATATGCAAAGTTTCTGAGAAAGATTTTTGTGAAAGCAAGCTAAAAATATCTGTAAGAAATCTTAATATTATTTCACCTAAGCAAAAATCCTTTCAAAGTTCTTTTCTCTACAAATCACTCTATCAATCATTCATTTATTTAGATACCTATCTACTAATCTTTAAAAGTGAGATGGTTAATGATTAATATTAATATTTTATATGAATTTAAAACTGAAATCACATTTTACTAACAATAGAGTCTGATTTGGCTGATTGCTTACAGTGACAATTGGTTTTGCCAATTAGGCTATATAGAAGATATTTTTTCCCAAAATTGTATGAACTAACACTATACCTCCAAGGTTTTGATGAAAATATATTTAAGACATTTTATAATACGCTTAAAATTGTATCCTTTTGTAACTCTTTATATTCAATAAAAACATTTGAACACCTAAAATATTCTGCTCCCAAATCCAATGTGTGTATGTGTGTGAGAGGGTTTCCCACATCAACATTCAATTCTGATACCAGTTGGGTGACCTACAGTTGACAGCATCTACCCTGAGATAGCATCAGATTAAATTGCTTAACATCTCAGTCCTACATGACTGCACCCCACACCCCACAAACTTCAAACTCTAATCGCAGCCCAAGTTATTAACTGTGCTCCTGATGATGGCCTGTAAATAAGAGGTTCTCACAACCCCCTGCTTGGATTTGGTTAGTTTGCTAGAGTGGCTCACAAAACTCAGGAAACCCATTTACTCACTAGATTATTGGCTTATTACAAAGGATATTAAGGGAGGGCTATGAATCAATAACCAAGTGAAAAGATACATAGGGTAAGGCCATGAACAAAGGAATGTCTTCCTGGAGTCTAGGTACCCTCATTTTGGCAAATGGAGGTATTCTGATTCACCAACATAAAAGTTCTCCAAACCCCTTCCTTTTGGGTTTTTATGGAGGCTTCTTTACATAGGCATGATTGATTAAGGCATTGGCTATCAATGCCCAGCCCATCATCCCCTCCAGAAATCAGGAGGTGGGACTGAAAATTCCAGCCTCTGTTCATGGTTGGCTATCTTGGCAATCAACCACCATCCATTTTCAAAAGTCACCTTATTAACATAAATCCAGTTTTGCTGGAAAGGGGCTTGTTATGAATAACAAGACAACTGTTTCAAATTTAAGGCTCTGAAGCAATTTCAGGAACTGAGGACCAGAGGCCAAATATTATTATTATTTTTTAAATCTACTCCCATTGCTCTTATCACTCATGAAATTCTAAGAGATTTGGGAACTGTAAGCTAGGAACTTGGGTGAATATAAAAAATACACATTGGAAATATATTTTGGTCATCTGAAGGACCAAATATATATTTCTTTTAAATTACAATACCACAATAGTAATTCAAACTTATGTGAAAGAGGCATAGATTCTCACAATTATTTAGGAGTATTCAAGGAAAAATGTTTGAGGATTACTGGTTTAGAGAGAAGCATATGTCCAATCGAAGTTATCTACACAATATTCATAGCATCATTGTATTAGAAATATATATGAAACAACCAAATTAACCAAGGGATGAACAGGCACATTGTGGAATTTTCATATAGTGGAAAACCATACAGAAGTGAAAATGAATGAACAATAGGTATACCAACAACATAGATGAATGTTTTTCAGACATTGTTGAACAAGAAAGCAAGATATAAAAATAAATATGGCATTTTTCCAGTTATAATGTAAATTTAAAACATAGAAAACTAAACAAAGTATGGTTTGGGGATTTATATATTAAATTGATGAGGGAAACTAGGGTCTTAAGCATGCTTTTTCAGTAGAGTTGGTCTATCCAGTACTGCTGAGGAGAATCAATCCATGAGGGCAAACATAAGGTTTCAAAGCTATTAATAATCATCAAATTTTAAAATCAGTATAATAGTTATATGGTCATTGGCTTTATGATTATTTTTAAACTGTGCAAAATTACATAGGGTTTTATATGTTACACACACACACAGATACTCATATATAAAGGGAAAACTTTCTAGAAGAAAAGTGAAAATTTTACCCAAAGATACCTAAAGGTATATGTATATATATATATATATATATATACTATAATTAATATAAAAATGAACTCTATCATTTTAATGTGAAGGCACAGTATAAATCATATTTTTAAGTAATTTTATTCTGAAGTCACTGGTTGCCTAAATTACTATATTTGGTTTGATGCTGAAAAACAAGTGGAAATAGATGTAAGTAGTATCTGTGGGGAAATCAGTCAGAAATAGTAAGCAAAACATGTTTAAGTTAAACATTCTGCTGGGAAAGGGATTGCCAAAATAATTCTGTCACATGGCTTACAATTCTGAAAGATGGTACAATATGAGTATTAACTAGGAAGGATAGAGTTCCTTAATCTTGGCATTATTGATATTTTGAGACAGAAATTTTTATTGTGTATGCCCTGGCATTGTAGGATTTTTAGGATCTTTAGCAGCATCCATGGCATCTACCTACTATGTACAAATAAGACCAACACCCCCAGTTGTAACAACCAAATATTTCTCCAGGCATTAACACTTGTTTTCTGGGAATGATAGTTAAAATCACTGCAGTTAAAATCCAATAATACACAGTTAGGTAAATAGTAGAATACACACACACACACCCCTAACATATATATCCCTATATATATATATAAATATATACATACATATGAATTTATATATGTACAAATGCTATGTGTCTGAGCAATTTCACATACACATATTTTATATATATATATATATATATATATATATATATATAATTCCACTGAGGGACAGAGATAAAACTTTGAGTTTGTCAACTTAAAGAGGTAAACTGAGGCAAGCCTGAATTACTAAAGATTGCTTTTGTTTGAGGATAGAAGAGGAGTTGGAATTCAGAAAATGCAAACTGTAGCAACCTACAGGTGAACCCACTGAAGATTTAGGGTGTGCTGTATTTATGAGCAAGGAGTACAAAGATAGGAGAAGTCCAGCTAGGGTCCAAGCAGTAAGTTCATCGGCTGCAGGATCTGGAGAGATGCCTGGTGGGTTTTCATTAGTTAGGAGTTAAGTTTTTGACTTCTGTAAATGAGGCATTTACAGAAAATTTGTCTATCAGTTCTTCAGTTTTGGTTTCCTGATGATGCTTGCATGAGAATCTCCAATTCATATAGTCTGGTTCCATTTTAGATTGAAATTTTTCCAAAAGTTCCTGAAGAAACATGAAACTTGATTTTTCCAGATGAAAAGACTTTGTAAAAACAAGCTGTTATACAAAATTAACTCAATATGGGCTGACCTAAATGTAAAGGCTAATCTTATAAAACATCTAGAAGAAAACATAGGAGAAAATCCTTGTGACCTTGGGTTAGAGTAAGACAGTTTAGTAAAACACCCATGAAACTGTGATATAATAAGAAATCTATATTTTGGCCTCATTCCTGTTTCCTGGCACAATAGTTTCTAAAGTTCATAAATTCCTGAGTAATACAGCTGATAGTGTTAGGCAGAAAAATAGATATGAGTTGGGTGGAGAGAAAATAAGGCCAGTAAAGTCCAGTAAAAGGGATTCAAAGAGTTTATCAAATAAAACTAGTGAGTCCCAAAAGATTCACAGAGTTAGTGAGTGAATCAGTTGAAGCTCCAAAGGCCAGGAGTAATTTGGAATGTCCAGATATTCCCCAGATAAAGAAAACTATCTCAGCATAGCCCATGTGGTCATTTTGTCAATCAGATCATGCTATGGTTAAGATTTACTTTAGCCTACTAAAAGGCCAAGCTTATTCTTTAACTTAACCTACATGCTGTTTTTTTCTCCTCCAACCCCTAATCAATTAATTTGAAACCCGGGCAGGAGACAAATATCATGATTAATTTTCCAAACAAGTCCAGATATAAACAGCATAGTAAGAAAAGGAAAGATTCCATCTTAAAGCTAAGATTCCATTTTAAAAGCCAGGAAGTTAGGAAGCAAAATTCCTGTAACTCCGGGTGGAAAATCCTGGGGCAAAACACCTTTGAAACTGAAATCACTCAAAGGGAGAAATAAAATGGGAGAAACCTGTTTATTTTTAACAAACAGTCCACTTCCACTCCCTCATGTCTCTCACAACCCAGGTGCAGAAGAAAGCCCTGTTTACCCATGTAATTACCTACTTATATGGAGATGGCTACCCCTCTCCACCCCTTGGAAACACCTATCCTATGTAGATGCACTAAATCCAGTTGAAAGATTCTGGAAATATTGCAATTTTACCCACAGGCCACCCCTACAGAAATCTCACCTCACAAACTACTCATTACCCATCTCTTCAATGGCCCCTGTGTGAGAAAACAAGCACTACAACCAGATTAATCACATAAAATCATGATAACCCTCAAGCCAGAAGATTCAGCCTGGTTCAAAGTCCTAGGCAGATTAAATCCATAGCTTGCCCATTCCACAGGCAGTCAGTAGCTGAAAAGGTAGGGAGTTCAGAGCAATCACCATGTGGCAGCTGTAGCCAGGGGGTGCATCCAGGCCACACTCTAGAAGAAAATAACATTAAGGGTGATAAGATGGATGTTTTAATGACACCAGCATAGGAAAGTCTTGCCCATCAGGTAGGATACATGCAAGAGAGTGATCCTGTGATATGACAGTAGCAGGAATGGGATCTCGTCCTGGTCTGGTATACCAGATGTTCACCCCCATCCTTGTGGGAGTTACAGATGGGTCAGTATATAGGACTATTGGAGGTACATACATTGGCCATAAAGATAAAACAAAACTCCCCTGTAAAATGCTCTTGCTTCATGGATGATTTGGGTACACTACTGTGATCTTTGAGGGCCACTCTGCTGTTACTCCAGGAAAACACATGAGGCTAGCTTCCAGGCCTTTCCCATAAGGTGCCAGAAGGGACAGCCATCACTGGTCCATGTGTTCTAATGACAAGGGCCACGTCCACTCAACAGTGTCTCCAGGGTTTAGTGCAGTAGGGGCTGGCAGCAGGATGTTGCTCTACTGGCCATACCCTGACTTCAATAACTCCTCTTTGGTTTTCATAGACAGTTGTACAGGGGAGGCAGCAATGTATGTTAGCATATTCACAGGGCTCAATGCTCCTTTTAGGGCTTCTCATTCAAATGCTGTACCACTGACCATAAGCAAACTGACCATCCCTGTAGACTGTTGGCATCTGACTTCAGGCTAGATTTCAACAAACTGTTGTACCTCTCTATCATTCCTGCCCTGGTAGGATTATATGGTACATGGAACTATCACTTTATTCCTCATTTCTGCACCCATTCTTGTAATGTATGTCCACTAAAGTGGGTGCCTTGATTGCTGTCAGTCACCTGCACCTGGCCAAAAGCTGAGAAGAGACACTCTAAGCCCATTTTGGTGGTTTGCTGATCTGCATGACAAGCAGGAAAAGCACCCAACATGCCAGTAGCTGTGTCCACACAGGTCATGGCATACTGATATTTTTCTGATATAGGCAGAGGCCCAATATGGTCTATCTGGCACCTGTCAAGGTGTATCAGCCCCTTTACTATTGTCCCATGTTGCTGTGGGACTTGGTGTAAGTCCCTCTTAGAGCACACAAAGCACTCCTTCTGGGCTCTGATGACCTTTTCAAGGGTCAGTGGCAAGTCCCACCAATGGACTACAGCCCACATTGTCTTTTGCCCCATGTGCAACAGATGCTGATGTAACCATTGGGCTACATCACAGGCAGGCTTTCCTTCTAGCAAATGCACCTGCGCCAATGCATCTGTTTCATCATTCCCTTGAGATGCCAAAGGCCAATGGCCAGTCATATGATAAACGGCAATAGTCTTGATCTGTGCAGAGGCCCATAGGTCTTGCCACAACTCTTGCCCCCAAAGGTGCCAGTGACCAACCATCCATTTGGCATGATACAGTGTCGGTAGCTACAGGGTCAAGCCCTGATAGATGGCCCAGCTGTCAGTGCAGACAACTATAGGGGAGGGCTCCTGGGTGATCATGAGCCATACTGGTGCAACTCAGCCCTTTGGCTGCTCTTCCCCTCTCCATCCTCCATCGATAATGTCTCAGTCTTAGGATGGAAAGCCACAGCCCACCACTTCGGGGGCTGACCATGACTGGAGCCATCTGTATACCAAGCATCTTCAGGTATAGGGGCTTTTCCATCCTGATAAGCACTCGTGGCTACTAATGGCTCAAAATCAAGTTCTTCCTGCTTTCCCCTGGTATATGTCACTGGCTGCAGTAAGTGTTGGAGTTCTCCACTTAAATGGCTAGTGGAGAGGGTGCTACACAGCTGTAAATATGCAACCCATTTGGCCAGTGTAGGTGTCTATGCCATGCCACTCTGTCCTCTTTGATTCAAGGCTCACACGCACCCCGAGATGGGATATGTGTTTATTACCTTGGTCAGAGCTGTTCCAGTGATGGGCTCTGTATCCAGCAAGGCATGGTACACAGCAGCCAGTTGTTTCTCTATCAGGGTGTAGTGGGCCTCTTCTCTTTTCCATAGTTGTGACCAGAATTCAATGGGTTGGCGTGTCCATTCAGGCCCATGCCAAAGACCCCATCCATTACTGTCCTTGGTTCCATGAACATCTAGCTCACAGGGCCTCCATTACACTCAAGGCTTGTATGGCAGCAGTAAAAGTAGCTGCATGTGTCTCATCCCACTCCAACCTGATGCCCTTTCATACCAACTGGTTAAGGGCTTCAGAATTTATTACAAGTTTGGGCTAAACACTCTCCAGTAGCCCAAAAGACCCCAAAACTCTTGTAAGACTCCCACAGTGATAGGGGTAAGAAAAGCCTGGACTTTGTCTATGACTGCTTCAGGAATAGTTTTAGTTTTACCCAACCAGAGAACCCGCAGGTATTTTACAGACAAATCAGGTGCTTTTCATAGCCCATACTTCATTCTGTAGATGTTGCAGCAATCTAGGAACTGACCCTTGTAAATCTGCAAGAGAATCTGACGTGAGCATAATATCATCAACGTAGTGGTACAGCTGCACCACTTGCAGTTTCTTCCATGTGGCCAAGTGGTGGGCTACATGTCCTGGGCAAATTGTGGAACTGCTTAGGTATCCCTTTGGAAAGATAGTGAATGTTCACTGCCAGCCTTCCCATGTGAAGGCAACCTGTTCTTGACTTTCTTGTGCTATGTGAATAGAAAAGAAAGCATTAGCAAGGTCACAGCATAATGATATGGCCCTAGTTCATGACTTAGTGTGTCCATAAGGGCTACTATAGAAGGGGAAGTAGCATGTAAAGGGTTTTTTCATTTCCCTGTATACCATGGTCCTACACCAGATGCTGTCTGGCTTTTTCACTGGCCACACTGGAGAATTAAAAGGACTATGAGTGGTCTTTATGATGCCCATCTTCTCCAACTCCTGTAGAGGTTCTCCAATTTCCTTGTGCCCCTCAGGCTCTTTACACTGCTTAGTATTTGTCACCTGCCGAGGTACAGGCAGAGCTCCAGGTTGGTGATTAGCATGCCCCCTCAGTACTGCTTTTACCACACATACCCTCAGTCTGAACTGTGGTGGTCTGTAACCACAGACTCTGCAGGATATCCATCAATAAAATGTATTCAAGGATGGGAGTAATGTATACAGTATACTCCTTTTGGTGTAAATGCCCTATCCCCAATGAGATTTGGGCTTTCTTCACTCTAATTTCCTTACCCCCATAGCCATCTATCGCAGCAGGGGTCCCAGGAAAATGCTCAGGGTTGCCATGAGTCAGAGAACACTCAGCTCCTGTGTCCACCAGCACTAGGACATTATACATTCACAGGGAACCAATGAATGACTAATTCTACATGTGTCCTGTAATCCCCTCATGTCCCTCAAAGTGGAGACCTTGATCCTCCTTCCCCATTTGAACTGTGATGCCCAATCATCCTTCTGTGGAGGTGAGGGCCCAGGCAAATCCTGTATACTGTCCCTCAGGATGTTTTTCAGGGATGCAGGTCAGACATGAGGCTTTGCCTCTTGCTTCTGTTTCTTAGACCTCAGCACCTGGAACTGCTGCTCTGGCTTTAATTGGTGCCACAGTTCTAAGAAGATCCTATTGGGCTGTCCATTTATTTTTAATTTCACTATCCCAGCCTGGTTCCCAGATCTGGTTCCTTGAGACTTTCATGGGGCCTTTTGCACCTCTCCTTCCAGTCATAGTCCATACTTCCTTCCATGGTCTTATTGTTTCAACCTCCCCCAGATCTGCTAAAGTTCGAGTAACCTCACTTTTGGGTTGCCCTATGTGGGGCGGGGGTAAGAATAGTCACTAGGAACCCAAAGAGAGTTGGGGAAGCTGTATGGAGCCCCATATTTCTCATTTGTACCATGAACAACTCCTCATTAGGACTCTGGAGGTCCATATTAAAGATGATATTTTTCATTCCCAATTCCCACAACACCTGCTGGAGCTCTACATACATTTTCCAGTTAGTGGGTAAGTATGGTAAATCACCCTGATTAGTTCAAACTGCTCTGATGGCTGATGTCAACCAATCCAGAAGTGCCCGATTCCTTGAGGTGTGACAGGCATTTTCCAACTGCTGCTGGAGGGAAGAGTGAGTCATCAGGGAAGCCAGTCTACTCATTTCAGAACAAGACATAGCAATGTTTTCCATCCCCATATCCCAGAGACTTAAAAGCCATGGAGGCAGAGGTTCTGATGACTTCTGCCTATACTGGAGGCTCATGTCCCCTAGTTTATGGTGTGTATAGGGCCGGAGCATGGAGTACTCCACAACCCGGGGATGGGGCTGCTCCTCCTCTGGAGGATCCTTTGGGTATTGTGTTTTTATTTTTTAAAGTACAACAGGGCAGGGCTTTAATACAGGAGAGTCTGGTGCCTTGGGCGGTGGCCTCGGCAACAGACTGGCCCTTGGCCCCACCCTCTCATCCTCACCTGACACCTCCTGCACCATCTCTGGGGCTGAAAACACTCCTCTTTCCTCCCCCTCCCACAAAGCCTCCTGCAACACAGCTTCTCCTGCTTTCTCCCCACTAACCGCTGCTAAGGGATATTCTAAGAGTGAGATCCTTTTTCTCAGTAACTGTCTGTCTTCCTTAAAGGAATCTCATAGGTAATCACCCAGCTCCTTCAAACAATGCTGAAGTGTGTTTCTCTCCAGTCGAAATCTCTCTCTCCTCAATAACCCTCTCTCTGTCTTTGATAACCTTTTACACTATCTCGAAGAAAAGAGATCGTACAATGCCAGCTGCTACATGGCCATTCAGTGCCTCTAAGCAGTCTTCTCTCTGATGGTGGGCTAATTCTGCAGCTTCTGGTGTCTCCACACTTCCCCAATTCTGGTGAAGCCCCCACCCTTCTAGGAGGTGCTTTCCCCTTGGTGAATTCCCCCACTAGGGTCTCCCCAATTGGAAGCCCCACAGATAGGGTGTTTCCAGGTGAACATACACCCTCTACCGCTTTAGGAACTGGGCCTCCCCACTATCCACAGGGGGTTTCCAGGCATCTCTCCACTATCTCTAAGGTCAGCCTTCCAAAGAGTCCCATCCAAGTAGACAGATTTCAGGTTCCGAGACGCTGCTACCTCAGGTTTAACTCCCAAGGGAAAATCCCAGGGCAAAATACTTCTGAAACTGAAGTCAGTTAAAGGGATAAACAAAGTGGGAGAAACTAATTTATTTCTTACAAGCACTCAACTTCCATTCCTCTGTGCCTCACACGACCCAGCTGCAGAAGAAAAAGTCCGTCACCCAACTTCTGTGGTCCAGATAAGTCCTGATTTGCCCTTATAATTACCTATTCATATGGAGATGGACTACTCCTGTCTACCCCCTGGAAACACCTATCCTATGGAGATGTACTAAAGCCAGATGAGAGATTCTGGAAATACTGCAATTTTACCCATAATTCCTAGCATTCTTTTGCAAACAGAGAATAACTCAGCCCACTTGGGGACCGGGCAGGTGATCTTAATTGATATGTTCACAGAGGGAAACTGCTCTCCTTGGAAGGAAGAGGATCAATAAATTTCTTGTGTTAATTTTGCAGAATTACCTGGAGGACTGATAATAAAAGAGAAGAAACATAATGTCTCACCTTGAGACCACTTAACAAGTCTACACCCCCTAGCCCTTTGTCACATTCCTAAAAATCCTTAAAAGTGGGAAATCCCAATCATTCAGTACACCTTTTCTCTGAGGATGTCTGCATTTTTTTTCAACCGTTCAGGGCGCCTCCTTTCTGAGGTCACCTTAACTTTCTTTCTCTTTAAATAAAACTTAAACCTTTCATCATGCCTCTTCTCTCAGGTTTCTCACACTCCCCTTTCTCTGAATGTGCACCTTTTTGCCTTAAATTACTTCTGACTGCTCCACTTGTAATGTTTTGTCTCTGCAGTTTTCCAGTGGTGTCTTTGTTACTTTGCTATTTCATTCTAATCCTCCAGATTTAAGCTCATCTTCACGCTCTCTGTCTTATTTCAGATAAGTAGGGAGGGGCTGCTGAGAGCTCTGATCTGGAATTGCAGATTACTGTTGCCTGTGTGACCTGGATGGAATTTGCAGCTATATGGTCATGCTCTTTAGTAGCCTGCCTGAAATACTCCTTCCTTTGCCTGTAGGAAGTTTGCAGAACATAATTGCACTCCACCTAGTGCTCTGTGGTTCCCCCAAATCCTGGGGTGATAGGGAGTCAATTCCCACACCGTGCATATCCAAGTGGACACTTGTTGCCAGGTGACACTGGCTTAAGGAGTTAGCAGAGGATGTGCCACATGCTGAGTAGCAGTTTAATGAACTTCCTTTATCACTCTGTTCTGTCATTCCCTGACACTCTTGCTTTAATGAATTTCTTCTTTACTTTGTACTCTGAATTCCCTGTGTCTGTGAGCTGAATTTCTCCCAACAACTTTAAAAAAAACTTTTCAACCTTCCAGGGAGCCTCCTCTCTAAGGTCACCTGCACTTTCTCTCTCTTTAAGTGCATAACTTTAAATAAACTTTTACTCTGCTTCACTATTGTGTCTCTGCTCTTCAATTCTTTGTTGCATTAGGGATAAGAATCAAGGAAAATAAACAACTGCCCTAACAATATTAAGAAATGTAGTGTTTGTTTTTATTCAGCTAATTTGGAAATTCAGTTAATGTACAATCTTTTAATATTATTACTATTTTATTTTTATTATTACAGGAAAATCATTTCTTAACTAGCATGATATACTTTAAATCATATTCATAGTAACATGATCTTTTAAAATAAAAGTTAAAATCTATTTCAGTGGCTAATAGTAATAGGTCATTTATGCTGGTTAAAAAATCAATGTCAGCTTTGAATACTCAATTTCATAAGGAGCTACTTATAATATTTATATATTTTTAGTTGTAAGGCAAAATGTAATGATTGATTTAACCTGATCCACTCCACTTTTACAATTAGAAAGCAAAATAACTCAAAGTGGTGTGGAATTGCAGTAGAATTTAAGTCCAATTTGGCTATTTCATCATACTACCCTAACAATCAGAAATAACTCTTTGGGGATCTGTGTCTAGTTTAATAAGCTATTACCTTTAAAAGTTATGTAGAACATAGTCAGCTGGATAACTAGTCCCAGGAATGATTTATACTTACTATAGGCCTTCAGACTGACCTTGTGTACAAATGTTTAATGCATATGTAATTCTCTTAGTGTCAGAAAGAATATTTCCCTGAAATAATATGATCTTAACTATATATTCAAAGAGGATAATGCAGAATAATTTCTTCATAAGTCTTAGCAACTAATATTGAAAACAAATTGTTTTATATTCTTGCCTAATAATTGTAATAAAGAAGAAATATAATTTTAGAAAACTTGTAACTTATCTGAAGTAAAATGGATAAAAGTAATTGTTATTCATTTTTGTTTAACAATTGGATGAGTTCACCAATACAGAGATTCCACAAATCCTCTTGTTTAGGGTTTTTATGGAGTTCATGTTATGTTGGCATGATCAATTAAATCATTAGCCTTTGGTGATTAACTCCATATCTAGCTCCTTTTCTCATCTTGAGGTAGGGCTGAAAGTTCTAACCATCAAATCAACAAGTATGGTTACTATGGCAACCAGCTCCTATCCTGAAAGTATCTAGGGGCCCACCTAATGACACCTTATTAGTATACAGAAAGGCACTCACCACTCCATGGATCCCAAGGATCTAGTGTTTCTTGTGTCAGGAGCCAGGGACTAAAACCAGGTATTATAACAAAGATGCTCGTATTATTAGGGGGAGGATGTTTATTTTCCTCAGTCTTGTCCCCAGTGCAATAAAGAATTGAAGGGCAGAGACACAGTAGTGAAGATGAGTAAAAGTTTTATTTGAAGCTATGTGCTTAAAGAGAGAGAAAGTGTGGGTGTCCTCAGAGAGGCTGTGCTCTGAAAGATTGGGGGTTCCCCTTTTAAGGATTTTTCAAGAATGTGACAAAGGGCTAGGGGTGTAGACTTGTTAAGTGGTCTCAAGATGTTTATCTTTGGTGAGATACATTACATCTGTTCTCTTCTATTATCAGTCCTCCAGGTAATTCTGCAAAATTAATGCAAGAAATGTATTGATCTGGTTCCTCCGCAGGATAGCAGATTCCCTCTTCTAACGTATCAATCAAGACCATTGGCCCTGCCCCCAAGGTGGGCTGAGTTATTGTCTGTTTGCTAAGGAATATGTTAGGAATCTTACTTCCTAACTTTCTGGCTTTTAAAATGGAATCTTCACTTTAATATGGAATCTTTCTTGGTCTTACAATGCTGTTTATATCTAGGCTTGTTTGGAAAATTAATCATGATTCTTATCTCCTGCCCCAGGTTGCAGATTACTTGATTAGGGCTTGGAGAAGGGAAAAACAGCATATAGGTTAAATTAAAGAATAAGCTGGGCCTTTTAGCAGGGTAAAGTAAATGTTACAATAGCATGAACTGATTGACAGAATGAAGACGTGGGCTATGTTGAGATACTTTTCTTTATCTGGGGAATATCTGGACATTCCAAGTTACTTCTGGCCTTTGGAGCTCCAACTAACTCATTAACTCTGTGAGTCTTTTGGGGCACTTTAGTTTTAATTGATTAATTCTTCAAGTCCCTTTTAGTGGATTTTAATGGCTTATTCTATCTCCACCCCGCTCATATCTATTTTTCTGCCTAAGGATATTATATTGCATCCTAGCAACACATCATAATTATGTAGCAACTTATGGTTTTCAAAGTACTTAGAGTATACCCATAGTAATTATTTTATTTGCATTTACTATTTGCAAGGAGAAGTTAATCCTCACAGAATACAAAAAATCACAAAAATTACATTTTATGTATATTGATTTTTTTCTAAAGAAATTTTGAATTATTAAATCTCTTGCAACACCCTTCATGACAAGTTAGGGTCTTTCTGTTTTATAGGTTTACTAATTACACTTTATCAAATTTTCAAGGAAATTAAGTTACATTATCTATTTAGCTATGTTTAAAGTAAGATCCAAAAACTCAAATACGTGAATCAATTTAAACCAAGAAAATTTTATCAAGGACAGATATGAAAAGCCAGAATCCAGCAGTTATAATTTTTCATCACCCCATGTTCTAATTTGTATAAAAAGTGAAAATAATTCCAATTAATATTTGTATTCAACACATTTATATCTGTAGGTTTCACCTAAAGTCTTAAAGTAAGAAAAAACTTAAATTATTATTTTTTATCACAAGGTCCTGGTGATAACTGTAAATCATGAGAGCAATTTATTTCAAAATTAATATTGCAATTTCTCTTGAAAATTTAAGTTATGTATCTAATTGCCCTTTTGTGGTTAGATCATTTATTTTTCCATGAGATATTAGAAATGATTATTATGAAGAATATTAATAGTTGGCAACAGGCAGATTAAGTTATATTAATTTTCAATTTTAAATTCAGAATAATCACTGGAGAAAATTATTAAATAACCGCTTTCCTTCACTGTATGGGGCCATATATAATTGAAAAATTGCTTAGTAGTATCAATTCAAAAATAGTCTTCTGATATAGTATGCCTTTTGTGCTTTCCTAAAAACTGAAAAGAAATCACCATAGCTTTAGAAAGGACATGTGCAAATTTTCCCAAAAATGAACAAAATTAAACAAAATTCCAAATTAATTCTACCTGCCATGATATTTTTCAGAGTGGCATCAGTAAAATGCTCAGTTGCTGTTTACAATGTCAGTTATAAAATACTGCAAATCTAAACAGTAGTATTATTTTGTATAGATTGATGACCAAAATACAAGGGGGATATTAAAACTAAACCTGGGATTGATATACATTCTATAATATTACTTTGACTCTAAAGGCAAATTATAATACATCACATATTCTTGATTAATAAAACAAGTTTTTATTTATAGATCTACCAATTTATCTTAAAGCCAGCTGCTTTGTAAAAAATTAATTGTCCCTATAGAAATTATCATTAGCTCCCTTTAAGGGAAAAAATGTAAGTTGAATTTATGCAGTGGATACTTTTTTATATTGGCACATATTTAGCACTAATATATCTCTAAGATATTTTCTTCTGAAATTGTTTTAGATAAGTTATATAACTTGCATTTTTTCTTATCCTCACAGCTATTTCTAGTTTTCTTTAAAAGATTGTTAATGGCTTGGTTAGCAATATTTTAATTCTGAAAGATCATACTCATGGCTTGTGGTCAATTTTTCTTCCAATTTTTCCATAGGATATTAAAATTTGAGGTTTAACAAATTTGGCATAATGTCTTTCTGGGCTTCTACATCAATCAGCAAGACATAAAGAGAGGTTGAAATATGTTTTCTTCTCTGCATAAAAAGTCATTCTTAAGTGAGAGAGACAAAAACACTGGACATGTAGAGAGTAGAGACATGAGATAAAGAGTACTGATGGAAATTGGTAGAGTACTGGCTATCCTTTGTTCTTTCACTTCCCCTATTTTGATTGTATTGTAAGGCCCTGGGATACTTTTAGTAAATTTCATTTTGTGCCTAACTTTATTTTTGTCACTTACAATCAAAAGTCCTTGAAAATAGAACAGAACAGCTAAAATAGTGCCATAAATTAAGTATCTTCTGCTGTGTTCATTCAGGAAATAATTCTTGAAAAGTGAAAACTATTCCAATGACTAGGCCTAATATCAATGTTTTATGTTAGCATATTAATAGCTCTGTTATCACCACCATTAAAAATCCATTAATTGGTTGGAAATTCCCCATTTCTCTCCTAGGTAACTCAACAATAAAAATGTGCTAATTGAAAGAAAGACTGACCCAGTTTGGGCAAGTTGATCACAGCAAGATGGAGTAATAGACATCTAGTAAGTAAGCTTATAGCTCAACAAAAAAATTATATGGACTGAGGTGGAAAGATGGATATTTCAGCAGAAAAGGTTTTGCTCCTCTTAAAGAAAGGGCAGGGGTAAGAGGCTAGGTAGAGAAAATAATATTTACCTGCTACAGCTGTATAATGCCACATATAGATGAAATATGAGATCAAAATTGTAGAGGTATGTCAAGGAATAAAGAGAGCTAGAGAGTAGTTAAAGTGGTTAAATCAGTTGTTATTCGTAACTGTTATAATAGATAAAGAGACCTGTACTGTAAGTCCCCCCTTATCTATGGGGGATACATTGCAAGACCCCCAGTGGATGCCTGAAACTGCAGATAGTACCATATACATACTATGATCTTTCCTGTATATACATACATATGACAAAGTTTACTTTATAAATTAGACGTAGTAAGAGATTAATAACTAATAAAAAATAGACAAATTATAGCAATGTACTGTAATGAAAGTTATGTAAATGTGAGCTCTCTCTCTCAATATGTCTTATTGTACTATACTGTTTTTCTTGTGATGATATGAGATGATAAAATACCTGTGTGATGAGACAAAGTAAGGTGAATGGCATAGGCATTGTGATTTATCATTAGGCTACTATTGACCTTCTGATGATATGTCAGAAGGAGGGTCACCTGCTTGTGGACTGTGGTTGACTATAAGTAATTGAAACTGTAAAATGAAACCATGGATAAGGGGGTACTATTGTATAGAACAAGGCTTAATTCAATATAGCATGGGCAGGTGGGAATTTGCAACTAAGGAGCAGGGTAGGAATTGGTGAATGGAAAATTACTAACAGGAAATATCACAGGTAAGGGGGATTCTGGCTAAACTGACTTAACAAAGTTCTTGCTGAAGGCACGCCAGGGTGATTAGTCATCACCTGGGAGAATGATGAAAGATGAGTAACCTGATTAGATAATGAGGGTGAACAGATATGGGGAATAGGGGATTTTGGTTGAACTGACTTAACACAATTGTTGCTAAAATTGGAAAATGCACAGATAAACAAGGAATTCCAAAAGTCCAAAAGTCAGGGCCTAGATGAAAAATAATTCAGGGGAGTTTGAGGAGAGAAAACTTCTTGCCAGGTATATTAGTTCCAAAAGCTGAAGAGTAGGATGTAAGGGAGTTTTTAACATAAACATCTATTTGCTTTGATAATTGGGTTCTCAAGTAATATCCTAGACAACCTACAAAATGAAAAGCTATAAATGAATTAAAAATATTTCTCCACAAAATTAAATAGGTAAAAAAAAGTTAGCAAATAAAAACTTTACATAACTTTAACAAAAAGAAAAAAAAGTTGCTAAAAATTGTAATTCATTAAAAGATCTATTGAGTTAAAAGACTCAAAAAGAAAAAATGAGCAAGATTTCTCTAAATGCTTTCTAACTTTTTTTGGTATCATTAATCTTCAATTACATGAGAAACATTATCTTCATTAGACTACCCCCTTCACCAAGTCCCCCCAACAAACCCCTTTACAGTCACTGTCCCTCAGTGTAGTAAGATGCTGTAGAATCACTACTTGTCTTCTCTGTGCTGCACAGCACTCCCCGTGCCTCCACCCACATTATTCATGCTAGTCGTAATGCCCCTTTCTTTCACCCAACCCTTATCAATCCCTTCCCACCCATCCTCCCCTGTCCCTTTCCCTTTGGTAACTATTAGTCCATTCTTGGGTTCTGTGTTTCTGCTGCTGTTTTGTTCCTTCAGTTTTTCTTTGTTCTTATACTCCACATATGAGTGAAATCATTTGGTACTTGTCTTTCTCTCCTGGCTTATTTCACTGAGCATAATACCCTCTAGGTCCATCCATGTTGTTGCAAATGGTAGGATTTGTTTTCTTCTTATGGCTGAATAATATTCCGTTGTCTCTATGTACCACATGTTATGTATTCATTCATCTACTGATGGACACTTAGGTTGCTTCCATTCCTTGGCTATTGTAAATAGTGCTGCGATAAACATGGGGGTGCATCTGTCTTTTTCAAACTGGGCAGCTGTCTTGTTAGGGTGAATTCCTAGAAGTGAAATTCCTGGGTCAAATGGTATTTCTATTTTGAGCTTTTTGAGGAACATCCATACTGCTTTCCACATATATAAATGTGTGAACTAATTTACATTCCCACCAGCAGTGTAGGAGGGTTCCCCTTTCTCCACAACCTCACCAGCATTTGTTGTTGTTTGTCTTTTGGATGGTGGCGATCCTTACTGGTGTGAGGTGATATTGCACTGTGGTTTTAATTTGCATATCTCTGATGACTAGCAATGTGGAGCATCTTTTCATGTGTCTGTTGGCCATCTGAATTTTTTTGGAGAACTGTCTGTTCAGCTCCTCTGCCCATTTTTTAATTGGATTATTTGCTTTTTATTTCTTAAGGTGCATGAGCTCTTTATATATTTTGGATGTCTACCCTTTATCAGATCTGTCATTTATGAATATATTCTCCCATACTGTAGAATGCCGTTTTGCTCTACTGATGGTGTCCTTTGCTATACAGAAGTTTTGCAGCTTGATATAGTCCCACTTGTTCATTTTTGCTTTAGTTTCCCTTGACCAGGGAGATATGTTCATTAAGAAGTCGCTCATGTTTATGTCCCAGGGATTTTTGCCTATGTTTTTTTCTAAGAGTTTTATGGTTTCATGACTTACATTCAGGTCTTTGATCCATTTTGAATTTACTTTTGTGTATGGGGTTAGACAATGAACCAGTTTCATTCTCTTACATGTAGTTGTCCAGTTTGGTTAACACCAGCTGTTGAAGAGGTGGTCATTTCCCCATTGTATGTCCATGGCTCCTTTATCGTATATTAATTGACCATATATGTTTGGATTAATGTCTGGAGTCCCTATTCTGTTCCACTGGTCTGTGGGTCTGTTCTTGTACCAGTAGCAAATTGTCTTGGTTACTGTAGCTTTGTAGTAGAGCTTGAAGATGGGAACAAGATACCGCCACTTTATTCTTCCTTCTCAGGATTACTTTGGCTATTCAGGGTCTTTGTTGCTTCCATATGAATTTTTGAGCTATTTGTTCCAGTTTGTTAAAGAATGCTGTTGGTAATTTGATAGGGATTACATTGAATCTGTAGATTCCTTTGGGCAGGATGACGATTTTGACAATATGAGTTCTTCCTAGCCAAGAGCATGGGATGAGTTTCCATTTGTTAGTGTCTTCTTTAATTCTCTTAAGAGTGTCTTGTAGTGTTCAGGGTATAGGTCTTTCACTTCCTTGGTTAGGTTTATTCCCAGGTGTTTTATTCTTTCTGATGCTGTTTTATTCTTCTGATTGAATTTTTTTTCCTGATTTCTCTTTCTGTTATTTCATTGTTAGTGCATAGGAAAGCCACAGATTTCTGTGTATTACTTTTGTATCCTGCAACTTTGCTGAATTCCGATATTAATTCTAGTAGTTTTGGAGAGGAGTCTTTAGGTTTTTTTATGTACAATATTGTTTCATCTGCAAATAGTTTGACTTCTTCTTTACCAATCTGGATTCCTTGTATTTCTTTGTTTTGTCTAATTGCCATAGGTAGGACCTACAGAACTATGTTGAATAACAGTGAGGAGAGTGGTCATCCCTGTCTTGTTCCCCATCTTAGAGGGACTGTGGGTTTAATATATATGGCCTTTATTATGTAGAGGTACTGGCCCTCTATACACATTTTGTTGAGTTTTTATCATGAATGGATGTTGAATTTTGTCGAATGCTTCTTCAGCATCTATGGAGATGATCTCGTGGTTTTTGTCCTTCTTTTTGTTTAAGTGGTGGATGATATTAATGGATTTTCTAATGTACCATTCTTGCATCCCTGAGATGAATCCCACTTTATCATGGTGTATGATCCTCTTGATGTATTTTTGAATTCAGTTTGCTAATACTTTGTAGAGTATTTTTGCATCTATGTTTATCAGGGATATTGGTCTGTAATTGTCTTTTTTGGTGGGGTCTTTACCTGGTTTTGGTATTAGGGTGATGCTGGCTTCATAGAATGAGTTTGGGGGTATTCCCTCCTCTTCTATTTTTTGGAAAACTTTAAGGGGAATGGGCATTATGTCTTCTCTATATGTCTGATAAAATTCCTAGGTAAATCCATCTGGCCTGGGGCTTTTGCTTTTGGGTAGTTTTTGATTACTGCTTTAAATTTATTGCTGGTAGTTGGTCTGTTTATATTTTCTGTTTCTTCCTTGGTCATTCTTGGAAGGTTGTATTTTTCTAGGAAGTTGTCCATTTATTCTAGATTATCCAGCTTGTTAGCATATAGGTTTTCATAGTATTCTCTAATAATTCTTTGTATTTCTGTGGGGTCCATCTTGATTTTTCCTTTCTAATTTCTGATTCTTTTGATGTGTGTTGATTCTCTTTTTCTCTTAATAAGTCTGGCTAGGGGCTTATGTATTTTGTTTATTTTCTCAAATAACCAGGTCTTGGTTTCATTGATTTTTTTCTATTGTTTTATTCTTCTCAATTTAATTTATTTCTTCTCTACTCTTTATTATGTCCCTCCTTCTGCTGACTTTCTGTCTCATTTGTTCTTTTTCCAATTTCGATAATTGTGACTTTAGACCATTCATTTGGGATTGTTCTTCATTCTTTAAATAGGCCTGGGTTGCTATATACTTTCCTCTTAGAACTGCTTTCGCTGCATCCCACAGAAGTTGGGGCTTTGTGAAGTTGTCATTTTTCTCCACATATTGCTTGATCTCTATTTTAATTTGGTTGTTGATTCATTGATTATTTAGGAGCATGTTGTTAAGCCTCCATTTGTTTGTGAGACTTTTAGCTTTCTTTGTACAATTTATTTCTAGTTTTATACCTTTGTGGTCTGAGAAGTTAGTTGGTAGAGTTTCAGTCTTTTTGAATATACTGAGGCTCTTTTTGGAGCCTAGTATGTCATCTCTTCTGGAAAGTGTTCCATGTGCACTTGAGAAGAATGTGTATCCTGTTGCTTTTGGGTGTAGAGTTCTGCAGATGTCTATTATGTCCATCTGTTCTAGTGTGTTGTTCAGTGCCTCTGTGACCTTACTTATTTTCTCTCTGTTTGATCTGTCCTTTGGAGTGAGTGGTGTGTTGAAGTCTCCTAAAATGAATGCATTGCATTCTATTTCCTCCTTTAATTCTGTTTGGATTTGTTTCAGATATGTTGGTGCCCCTGTATTGGATACATGTATATTTATAATGGTTATATCCTCTTGTTGGACTGAGCCCTTTTTCATTATTTAATGTCCTTGTTTATCTCTTGTTACTGTCTTTGTTCTGAAGTCTATTTTGTCTGATACTAGTACTGCAACACCTGCTTTTTTGTCCCTGTTGTTTGCAACAAATATTTTTTTCTGTCCCTTGACTTTTATTTAGTCTGTGTATGTCTTTGGGTTTGAGGTGAGTCTCTTGTAAGCAGCATGTAGATGGGTCTTCCTTTTTTATCCATTCTATTACTCTGTGTCTTTTGATTGGTGCATTCAGCCCATTTACATTTAGGGTGATTATTGAAAGATATGTACTTATTTCCATTGCAGGCTTTAGATTTGTGGTTACCAAAGGTTCAAGGGTAGCTTCATTGCTATCTAACTGTCTGACTTAAGTTATTTGTTAAGCTTTTATAAACACAGTCTGATGATTCTTTATTTCTCTCCCTTCTTATTCCTCCTCCTCCATTCTTCATATGTTATGTGTTTTATTCTGCACTCTTTTATGTTTCTTTTGACTGCTTTTGTGGGTAGTTGACTTTATTTTTTGCCTTTAGTTATTATTTGATTTTCTGCTTTCTTTGCAGTGATTTTATTTTTTCTGGTGACATCTATTTGGCCTTAGGAGTGCTTCCATCTACAGCAGTCCCTCTAAAATGCCCTGTAGACGTGGTTTATGTGAGGCAAATTCCCTCTACTTTTGCTTGTCTGGAAATTGTTTAATCCCTCCTTCATATTTAAATGTTAATTGTGCTGGATACAGTATCTTGGGTTCAAGGCACTTCTGGTTCATTGCATTAAATATATCATGCCATTCTCTTCTGGCCTGTAAAGTTTCTGCTGAGAAATCTGATGATAGACTGGTAGGTTTTCTTTTGCAGTTGGCCTTTTTTCTCTTTTTGTCTGCCTTTAATACTCTGTCCTTGTCCTTGATCTTTCCCATTTTAATTATTATGTGTCTTGGTGTTGTCCTTGGGTCCCTTGTGTTGGGAGTTCTGTGGGCTTCCATGGTCTGAGAGACTATCTCTGTCCCCAATTTGGGGAAGTTTTCAGCAATTATTTCTTCAAATATGCTTTCTATCCCTTTCTCTCTCTTCTTCTTCTTCTTCTTCTGCTTCCCCTATAATGCGAGTATTGTTCCATTTGTATTGGTCACACAGTTCTCTTAATATTCTTTCATTCCTGGAGATCCTTTTATATCTCTCTGCCTCAGCTTCTCTGTGCTCTTGATTTCTAATTTCTATTTCATTAATGGCCTCTTCCACCTCATCCAGTCTGCTCTTAAGTCCTTCCAGAGATTGTTTTATTTCTGTATTCTCCCTCCCAACTTTATCCATTAGCTCCTGCATATTTTTCTGCAGCTCCATCAACAAGGTTATGACCTTTATTTTGAATTCTTTTTCAGGAGAATTGGTTAAATCTATCTCCCCAGGCTTCCTCTCAGTGGTTGTCTGCATTATTCTTCTCTGGATCAAATTCTTCTGCCTTTTCATGGTGATAGAGGTAGTCGTGGGCAGTTGACACGTGTATCAGCTGGGAGAACAAAGTCCCTTTTTGCTTGCTGGTCACCTGCCTGTCCTGCAAGAACAGCTACCCCTAGTGACTTGTGATGAGCAGCTGCACCCCAGCGGGGCCTCTGAGTCTGGCCTGGGCAGCTGTGGAGGAGGCTCTGGGCTCTTGCTGTGGTTGTGGCTGCTCTCAGGCTGTTCCCCTGCTATGGTGGGTCCATGCCAGTGGGGGAATGGACAGGAGGCTGTTTATCACCGTGAGGGGCCTTAGAGCTGCACTACCTCCTAGGGGGTTAGGGCACCCACAGCTCCCCGAGATACCCAGCTGCTGAGCTGAGTGTGCCGGGTCTCTTCCATCCAGCTGGGAGTCTCCTGTCCCTTTAAGACTTTCAAAAAGCACTCTCTTTTCTTTTGTCCCAGGGTCACTGGCTGAGGTGACCCTCTCACAGATTTTGCTGGTCCGTTTCCCTATTATCCAGCACACCATGCACTGTGTGTCTGTGCTCACAGTGTGGATGACTAGGGCTGGGTATTTAGCAGTCCTGGGATCCCACTTCCTCCCCACTCCAACTCCATTCCTCCCACTGGTGAGCTGTGGTGGGGGGTGCTCCCGGTTCCTGCCAGGCTGCGACTTGTATCTTACCCCCTTCATGAGGCATTGGGTTTCCACAGATGTAGATGTAGCCTCACTGTTGTACTGTATCTTCTGGTCTCTCTTTTAGGAATAGTTGTATTTGTTGTATTTTCAAAAATGTATATGGTTTTGGGAAGAGATTTCCACTGCCATACTCATGCCTCCAACTTGGTTCCTCTAGCTTTCTAACTTTTATTCATAAGCAAGGACTAAAAAACAAATCCAAAGATGCCATTATTCATATTTAGTGTTAGAGAGCTGACGCTATTTTGTTTTTTCTTTTCCCTCTCTAGTCTTAATTATGCCATGACAACTTACCACAAATGGAATAAAATGTTTTGAATATTTCTGCCATGCACACATTCTAAAAGCTTTAATTCTTTCATTGAGTTTAAAAGATTTATCATAACAGACAAGGAAACAAAAGTTACTTTTTACAGCTTTACATCTGAGAACAATAAGAAAGCTAATGAGGCATTTATGAAAATATAGAACTTTAAAACATAATATTGTGTGTTCTCATAAATGTAAAAAGCATATGTCACAGATTTCCAGTATCTTTAAAGTTTTTCATTATTGGTAAAGCATATCATTAATTTTTTAGCTTAGTTACAAATTTTCGTATGCCTACTGCTGTCCACACTTTAAAGAGTAAACCGAATACACTTGTAAATTAATATATCACTTACAATTGTATTTTTAAAGACAAAGTGAGGCATAATAAAGCTTAATGCACCTTTTAGAGTGTGCCTATCTGATTACAAGTTACTCTTTAAAGGTAGGACAAATAACTACAAGATGTCAGTGACAAAGTGTGGCATACTTAGGCTATGAAAAATTAATGAGAACTCATTGCACTTACCTTTCAACAACATCTAAGTGGGAATCAGACTACAGAACTTGAGTGCTTGCAGCACATTTCTACTACAGAAAAAAAAGTTCATTGAACTTTAAAAAATGTCAGCCAGCAGGGCTTTCAAATGCATAATTTACTATTTTGTGGCTGCTTATAATTGGATAATAATAATCTTCTGGCTGAATGCAAGCTTACAAATGCCGGACCAAAAATGGGAAGAACAACATAAGATGATAAATGTGCAACTTTATGGTACTGATTTTCCTCTAAGTAATTACAGTCAGAGCAAAGAAACATGTAGCTATAGTGTTAAAATGGGAATGAGAATTTTGATATTATGCTTGTGCAGAGCAAGGGTTTTACAGAGAAACCGTATTTGGAAATATAATCACCCATACTTCTGTAGCAATGCTGTATCAGCAGTATTAATATGACTGCTTAGGCTGGATGGAATTCAACTGGTAATTTATTTCATAGCTACTCTCACTATTATTTGCCTGCTTTTTTTTATGACTTTGGTATCACTAATGTACAATTACATGAGCAATATTGTGGTTACTAGACTTCCCCCACTATCAAGTCCCCACCACAAACCTCATTATACTCCCTGTCCATCAGCATAGTAAGATGCTAAAGAATCCCTGTTTGAGTTCTTGCTGTTGTACTGCCTTCCCCGTGACACCCCTATATTATGTGTGCTTCTTGTAATGCCTCCTTTTCCCCCTTATTCCTCTCATCTGACCCATCATCCCCAGTCTCTTTCCCTTTTGGTAATAGTTACTCCATTCATGGGTTCTGTGAGTCTGCTGCTGTTTTGTTCCTTCAGGTTTTTCTTTGTGCTTATACTCCACAGTTGAGGGAAATCATTTGATACTTGTCTTCACCACCTGGCTTGTTTCACTGAGCATAATACCCACTACCTCCGTCCATGTTGTTGCAACTGGTAAGATTTGTTTCCTTCTTATGGCTGAATAATATTCCATTGTGTGTATGTACCACATCTTCTTCATCCATTCATCTACTGATAGACACTTAGCTTGCTTCCATTTCTTGGCTTTTGTAAGTAGTGCTGCGATAAACATACGGGTGCATATGTCTTTCTCAAGCTAGGCTCCTGCACTCTTAGGGTAAATTCTTAGGAGTAGAATTCCTGGGTCAAATGGTATTTCCATTTTGAGTTTTTTGAGGATACTTCATACTGCTTTCCACAAAGGTTGAACTAATTTACATTCCCATCAGCAGTGTAGGAGGGTTACCCTTTCTCCACATCCTCGCCAATATTTGTTGTTGTTTGTCTTTTGGATGGTGGCCATCCTAACAGGTGTGGGGTGATATCTCACTGTGGTTTTAATTTGCATTTCTCTGATGATTAGCGATATGGAGCATTTATTCATGTGTCTGTTGGACAACTGAATTTCTTTGGAGAAGTGTCAGTTCAGATCCTCTGCCCATTTTATTTATTTTTTTGTTTGTTTTTATTTTGGTATCATTAATCTACAATTGCATGAGGAACATTATGTTTATTAGACTACCCCCATCACCAAGTACCCCCACAAACCCCATTACAGTCACTGTTCCAGTCACTGTAGAATCACTACTTGTCTTCTGTGTTGCAGAGCGGTCCCTGTGCCTCTCCATGATACATGCTAATAATAATGCCCCCTTTCTTTCCCACCCCCTTATCCCTCCCTTCCCACCCATCCTCCCCAGTCCCTTTCCCTTTGGTAACTGTTAGTCCATTCTTGGGTTCTGTGATTCTGCTGCTGTTTTTTTTTTATTTTTCAGTTTTTTCCTTGTTCTTATACTCCACATATGAGTGAAATCATTTGGTACTTGTCTTTCTCTGCCTGGCTTACTTCACTGAGCATAATACCCTGTAGCTCCATCCATGTTGTTGCAAATGGTAGAACTTGTTTTCTTCTTATGGCTGAATAATATTCCATTGTGTATATGTACCACATGTTCTGTATCCATTCATCTATTGATGGTCACTTAGGTTGCTTCCATTCCTTGGCTATTGTAAATAGTGCTGCAATAAACATAGGGGTGCATATGTCTTCTTCAAACTGGGCTGCTGCATTCTTAGGGTAAATTCCTAGGAGTGGAATTCCTGGGTCAAATGGCATTTCTCTTTGAAGTTTTTTGAGGAACCTCCATACTGCTTTCCACAATGGTTGAACTAATTTACATTCCCGCCAGCAGTGTAGGAGGGTTCTCCTTTTTCCACAACATCACCAACATTTGTTGTTTGTCTTGTTTGGTGATGATCCTTACTGGTGTGAGGTGATATCTCATTCTGGTTATAATTTGCATTTCTCTGATAACTAGTGATGTGGAGCATCTTTTCATGTGTCTGTTGGCCATTGGAATTTCTTCTTTGGAGAACTGTCTGTTCAGGTCCTCTGCCCATTTTTTAATTGGATTATTTGTTTTCTGTCTTTTGAGGTGTATGAGTTCTTTATATATTTTCAATGTTAACCCCAATCAGATATGTCATTTATGAATATATTCTCCCATACTGTATGATGTCTTTTTGTTCTACTGTTGGTGTCCTTTTTTCTACAGAAGCTTTAGAGTTTGATGTAGCCCCACTTGTTCATTTTTGCTTTAGTTTCCCTTGCCCAGGGAGATATGCTCATGAAGAAGTTGCTCATGTTTTTATCCAAGAGATTTTTGCTTTTGTTTTTTCTAAGAGTTTATGGTTTCAGGACTTACATTCAGTTATCTGATCCATTTTGTGTTTACTTTTGTGTATGGGGTTAGACCATGATCCAGTTTCATTCTTTTACATGTAGCTGTCCAGTTTCGCCAACACCAGCTGTTGAAGAGGCTGTCATTTCCCCATTGTATGTCCATGGCCCCTTTATTGTATATTTACTGACCATATATGTTTGGGTTAGTATTTGGCTACCTAGTTGTTTCCACTGGTCTGTGGGTCTGCTCTTGTGCCAGTACCAAATTGTCTTGATTACTGTGGCTTTGTAGTAGAGCTTGACATTGGGAAGTGAGATCCTCCCTGCTTTATTCTTCCTTCTCATGATTGCTTTGGCTATTTGTGGTCTTTTCTGGTTCCATATAATTTTAGAACTACTTGTTCCAGTTTTTTGAAGAATGCTGTTGGTATTTTGATAGGGATTGCATTGAATCTGTAGATAGATTGCTTTAGGCAGGATGGCCATTTTGACAATATTCGTTCTTCTTACCCAAGAGCATGGAATTAATTTCCATTTGTTACCATCCTCTTTAAGTTTTATTAAGAGTGTCTTGTAGTGTTCAGGGTATAGGTCTTTCACTTCCTTGGTTAAGTTTATTTTTAGGTATTTTATTCTTTTTAATGAAGTGTGAATGTAATTGTTTTCCTGATTTCTCATCCTGCTACCTCATCATTAGTGTATAGGAATGCAATAGATTTCTGTGTTTTAATTTTGTATCCTGCAACTTGCTGAATTCAGATATTAGAACTAGTAGTTTTGTGGTAAATTCTTTAGGGTTTTTTATATACAATATCATGTCATCTGCAAACAGTGACAGTTAGACTTCTTCCTTATCATCTGGATGCCTTGTATTTCTTTGTTTTGTCTGATTTCCATGGATAGGACCTCCAGTACTATGTTGAATAAAAGTGGGCAGCGTTGGCATCCCTGCCTTCTTCCTGATCTTAGGGTAAAAGGTTTCAGTTTCTCACTGTTAAGTATGATATTGGCTGTGGGTTTGCCATATACGGCCTTTATTATATTGAGGTACTTGTCTTCTATACCCATTTTGTTGAAAGTTTTCATCACGAATGGATGTTGAATTTTGTTGACTGCTTTTTCAGCATCTATGGAGATGATCATGTGATTTTTGTCCTTCTTTTTGTTGATATAGAGGATGATGTTGATGGATTTTCGAATGTTCTACCCTCCTTTAATCCCTGAGATGAATCCCACTTGATCATGGTGTGTGATCCTCTTGATGTAGTTTTGAATTCAGTTTCCTAATATTTTGTTGAGTAATCTATTTTCATCAGGGATATCGGTTTGTAATTTTCTTTTCTTGTAGGGTATTTGCCTGGTTTTGATATTAGAGTGATGTTGGATTCATAGAATGAATTTGGAAGCATTCCCTCCACTTCTATTTTTTGGGAAACTTTAAAGAGAATTTGTATTAGGTCTTCTCTAAATGTCTGATAAAATTCAGTGGTGAAGGCATCTGGTGTGGGGGTTTTGTTCTTGGGTACTTTTTTGATTACTTATTCAATTTTGTTGCTGGTAATTGGTCTTTTTAGATATTCTGTTTCTTTCTTGTTCAGTCTTGGAAGGTAGTATTCCTCTAGAATGTTGTCCATTTCTTCTAGGTTATCCAGTTTGTTGGCATAAAGATTTTTGTAGTATTCTCTAATAATTCTTTATATTTCTCTGGTGCCTGTTGATATTTTTCCTTTCTCATTTTTGCTTCTGTTTATGCATGTAGATTCTCTTTTTCTCATAGTAAGTCTGGCCAGGAGTTTATTTTGTTGATTTTCACCAAGAACCAGCTCTTGGTTTCATTGACTTTTTCTATTGTTTTATTCTACTCAATTTATTTATTTCTTCTCTGATCTTTATTGTGTCCCTCCTTCTAGTGACTTTAGGCCTCATTTATTCTTCTTTTTCCAGTTCCAATAATTGTCAATTTAGACTATTCATTTGGGATTGTTCTTCCTTCTTAAATAGGCCTGGATTGCTATATACTTTCCTCTTAGAACTGCCTTTGCTGCGTCCCACAGAAGTTGAAGTGTTGTGCTATTGTTTTCCTTTGTCTCCATATATTGCTTCATCTCTGTTTTAATTTGGTCACTGATCCATTGATTATTTAGGAGCATGCTATTAAGCCTCCATGTGTTTGTGGGCCTCTTGTTTTCTTTGTACAATTTATTTCCAGTTTTATACCCTTGTGATCTGAGAAGTTTGCTGGTAGAATTTCAGTCTTTTGAATTTACCGAGGCTCTTTTTGGGGCCTAGTATGTGGTCTATTCTGGAAAATTTTCCATGTGCACTTGAGAAGAATGTGTATCCTGCTGATTTTGTGTTTAGATTTCAGTAGATGTCCTTTAGGTCCATCTGTTTTAGTGTGTTGTTCAGTGCCTCTGTGTCCTTACTTATTTTCTGCCTGGTTGATCTGTCCTATGGAGTGAGTGGTGTGTTGAATTCTCCTAGAATGAATGCATTGAATTCTATTTCCTCCTTTATTTCTGTTAGTATTGGTTTCACATATGTTGGTGCTCCTGTATTGGGTGCATATATATTTATAATGGTTATATCCTCTTGTTGGGCCGACCCCTTCATCATTATGTAATGTCCTGCTTTATCTCATTACTTTCTTTGTTTTGAAATCTATTTTGTCTGATACAAGTACTGCAATATCTGCTTTTTTCTCCCTATTGTTTACATGAAATATGTATTTCCATCCCTTCACTTTTAGTCTCTGTATTTCTTTGTGTTTCAGGTGAGTCTCTTGTAAGCAGCGTATAGATGGCTCTTGCATTTTTATCCATTTTATTACTCCGTGTCTTTTCGTTTGTGCATTCAGATCATTTACATTTAGGGTGATTATCGAAATATATGTACTTATTGTCATTGCCAGCTTTGGATTCATGGTTACCAAAGGTTGAAGTGTAGCTTCTTTATTATCTAACTGTCTAAACTTAAGTCACTTATTACACTATTATAAACACAGTGTGATGATTCTTCATTTCTCTCCCTTCTTCTTCCTCCTCCATTCTTTATATGTTATGTGTTTTATTCTGTACTCTTTTTTGTGTTTCCCTTCACTGCTTTTGTGGATACCTGATTTTATTTTGTGTTTAGTTAGTATTTGGTTGGTCTTCTTTCTTTGCTGTGATTTTATTTTCTCTGTTGTCATCTATTTAGCCTTAGGAGTATTTCCATCAAGAGCAGTCCCTTTAAAATACCCTACAGAGGTGGTTTGTGATAGGTAAATTCTCTCAGCTTTTGCTAATATGGAAATTGTTTAATCCCTTCTTCAAATTAAGTTATAATAATGCTAGATACAGTATTCTTGGTTCAAGACCCTTCTGCTTCATTTCATTAAATATATCCTGCCATTCTCTTCTGTTCTGTAAGGTTTCTGTTAAGAAATCTGATGATATCCTGATGGGTTTTCCTTTGCAGGTGATATTTTTTCTCTCTCTGGCTGCTTTTAATACCCTGTCCTTGTCTTTGATCTTTGCCATTTCAATTATTATATGTCTTGGTGTTGTCCTCCTTGGGTCCCTTGTGTTGGGAGATCTGTGGGATTCCATGGTCTGAGGGACTATTTCCTTCCCCAGCTTGGGGAAGTTTTCAGCAATTATTTCTTCAATGACACTTTCTATCCCTTTTTCTCTGTCTTCTTTTACTGATACCCCTATAATGTGAATATTGTTTCTTTTTGTTTGGTCACACAGTTCTCTTAATATTCTTTCATTCCTAGAGATCCTTTTATCTGTCTCTGCATCAACTTCTCTGTATTCTTTTTCTCTGATTTCTATTCCATTAAAAGTCTCTTGTACCTTATCCAGTTTGCTCTTAAGTCCTTCTATTGTTTGTTTCATTTGTGTTATGTTCCCCTGGACTTCATCCCTTAGCTCTTGCATATTTCTCTGCAGTTCCATCAACATTGAATTCTTTTTCAGGAACATTAGTTATATTGATCTCCCCAGGCCCTCTCTCTGGTGTTTGAGTGATTTTGTACTTTTCCAGGTTCTTCTGCCTTTTCATGGTGATAGAAGTGATCACTGGTGAGTGGTGCATGTGTCAGCTGGGAGTACAAATTTCCTTCCTGATTTCTGATCACCTTGCCCTCCTCTGCTGCCTGTGCCAGTTAACCACACAGAGGGTACAGTCTCTGGGTTAATCCCCTGAGCTACCATGGGCTGGGCAGTCCTCAGGATAACCTAGGGCACTGGCTGGGGTCACAGAAGATCTGCGTGTTTTCCTGTGAAAACGGCATCCCTTCATGCCTTCCAGACTTTGTGCCAGCTTCCTCTGCCTGTGCTGGGCGGCTGCATGCTGGGGGCAGCCTGTGGGTCTGGCCCGGTTAGTTGCATGTTGGGAGAAGACTTTGAGTGGTTGCTGTGGGCGGGTTGCTCCCCAGCTTGTCTGCAGAAATTGTGGCTCAACTGGTTCTCTTGCAGTGACAGCAGGGGTCAATGAACGGCAGGCTGCTTATCACCGTGAGGGGCTTCAGAGCTGCCTTGCTACCCATTGGGTTAGGGCACCTGAAGTTCCTTAAAATTCCCTGTCTGCTGGGCTAAGTGTGCCAGGATGATTTTGTCCACCTGTTGAACCCTTGTCCCTTTAAGATTTTTGAAGCACCTGCTTTGCTTTTGTTGCAGGGCAGCCAGCTGTGGGGACCTGTTTGCAGTCTCAGTCTCAGAATTTACTTTTCCATTTCTCTAATATCCAGTACACCATGCAATGTGTGTCTGTGCTCCTGGTGCAGATTACTGGGGCTGGTTATTTAGCAGTCCTGTGCTTTCACTCCCTCCCCACTCTGATACAACTTCCTCCCAAGTTGGGGTGGGGAATGTGATCAGGTCTCACTGGGTCATGGCTTTGTACCTTACCCTTTTCATGAGATGCTGAGTTCTCGCAGATGTACATGTAGCCTGGTTGTCATACTGTATCTTTTGGTCTCTCTTTTAGGAATAGTTGTATTTGCTGTATCTTCAAAATATATATGGTTTTGGGAGGAGAATTTCTGCTGCCCTACTCACACCACCAACTTGAGAAATCCTTCTCTATTTGTCTTCTTAATATATTCATAAACCTCAGGTGGATATCTACTGGTGAGTTATGTTAATCAACAGACATAACATAGGTATATTTTCTTTCTGTGCTTTGATAGAGTCATTAGTAATTTGTTCATGATGATTATTTGCTTATTATAAAAAACAAAAACAAATTTACATATTTATGTATATATGATTATTTTGTTGCAAATGAACAATATCATTAATACATTTTAATTGAATAGTGATTTTATTAGTAATTTATTTATTTTACCAGAAAAATTCTGTCCAAGTTGATTTAAATAAAGTGGCACTTATACTGGTACAAAGATATGAAGATGTTAACTGAAAATATTATTCAGTTTTGTAAATTCCATTGTGATGTCTTTATCATGAAAGAAACAAACACAGAAATGATATTTATCTATTTTTATAAATTATGATTTAATATTTACCAATGGTATATAAAAGGAAGTAAAATTAACAGTTTGAAATAAATTTTGTTTTAAATGAATCAATAACATTTAGAAATGATAGGGTTTGTTCTAGCCTTAGATATTGCTCACAGATATCTGTGCACTTGCTGTAACCAATCCCTAAGCCTCATTCATGATATCCACACTCATCTGTTCAGTTACCTAATGAAAATCTGCACATGTATATCTAATGGGCATCTGAAATTTAACACATGCAAAACAGAGCTACTGGTCCTCCCTCTAAATTTCCTCCTTCCATTGGTGTTTCCCTTCTCAGGCAAAAACTGGATTCATTTGCATTAGTTAGAAATTGAGGTACAATAGAAGTAACAAGTAACTTTACATGGGTAAAAGTATAAGAGTTATTTTTGAATATACCAAATATTTTTAGATGTGGGCAATTTCTATTATTTGGTTAAGGACTTAAGATACAGTTTTTACAATCATTTTGGCCTTTTGTCCATATTCCAGGTAGCAGAAAAAAGAAAGTGACCAGGACAGTAAGGGCAATTCATCTTAGCTGAACCAATTCCTTTTAACATGTGTTTCTTGAAAACACACCCAACCATTTTAAGCTTGCATTTCCTTTGCCACCTCCACTTGAAAGAGAAGCTGTGATATATATAATCCCTCTTCTTTCTCCACTTTCTCCTCATTCTCATTTTAACCTGAGAACATTGCCACCTCCAAAAATAAGGAGATTTTGTTGTTAAGGAGGTAGGGATAAATGGTAAGCAAGCAGCAGTCTCTTCCTTATTATCACAGCCTTTCTCTTATGCCCTACTTCCAGTCCAGAAGAAAATTATGTCATCTCTTACATAAAAAAAATGCATACAAAATTGAACCACTGTTCACCACTCCATCTATTACAGCATTGTTCCAAGCCATTATCTCTAATCTATATTATGCCTATGGCCTCTAATTAGTCTCTACATTGGCCACAACCCTACTGTGGCCTTTTCTTTGCACTGAATACATACTGATCATTCCAAAACAGTATTGTCATACCTCTATTCTGCTTAAAATTTCCCAAGGAGTTTCTATCTCACAAAAGTAAAATTAAAAGTCCTTGCAGTGGCTTAAAATGTACTAGTGTCTGAACCTCTATCTTCAGTTCCTACAATTGTCTAACTTAATCACTATGGTCTACCATGAATTGCCTTCTTGCTATTTATCCAACATGTCTGGGATATTTCTACTTTAAGGTCTTCATATTGGTTTTGCCCTCTACCTAACCTAAGTTTCTACCTTTATTTATACCTAATTTCTATGTCTTCTTCATAAATTCTTTGTGCTAGATTTCTTGCTATCTCTCTCTTCCTTTTCTTATTTTTTTCTATCTATACCCCTTACACCCTTTTCAGAAGCTTTAGTTTTTTGTAATTATTCCTACCCTCCATCAGTTCTCTAGCTCCTCTCCCAAATTTTATCAAACATTTAGTGAAAACTTAATACCCATATGCCTTAAAATATTTCAAAAATCAAAAGAGAAGGGAGTACTTCCAAACTCATTCTATGAGTCAAGAATCACTCTAAGATCAACACCAGGCAGACACCACAAAAAAAGAAAACTACTGACCAATATCCCTGATGAAAATAGTTGCAAAAATACTCAACAAAATATTAGCAAAACGAATTCAAAAATATATGAAAATGATCATCCATCATGACCAAGTTGGATTTAATCCAGGGATGCAAGGATGGTACAGCGTTTGAAAATCCATCAACATCATCCACCACATCAACAAAAAGTACAAAAACACATGGTCATCTTCACAGATGCTGAAAAAGAATTTGACAAAATTCAACATCCATTCATGATAAAAACTCTAAACAAATTGGGTATAGAGGGCAAGTGCCTCAAAATAATAAAGGCCATATATGACAAATCCACAACTAACACCATGATTAAAAGTGAGGATCTCAAAGCTTTTCCTTTAAGATTGAGAACAAGAAAAAGATGCCCACTCTCCACACATTTATTCAAGCATTGTACTGGAGATCCTAGCCATGGCAATCAGACAACACAAAAAAATAAAAGGCATCCAGATTGGAAAGGAAGAAGTTAAACAGTCTGTCTGCAGATGACATGATATTATACATAAAAAACCCTAAAGAATACACTCCAAAACTACTAGAATATGTGATTTCAACAAAGTTGCAAGATACAAAATTAATACACAGAAATTTGATGCATTTATTTTTTTTTATTCTGGTATCATTAATCTACAGTTGCATGAGGAACATTATGTTTACTAGACTCCCCACATCACCAAGTACCCCCCACATACCCCATTACAGTCTCAGTCCATAAGTGTACTAAGATGCTATACAGTCACTACTTGTCTTCTCTGTGTTGTACAGCCCTCTCCAAGCCCCCCTCTCATTATACATGCTAATCAGAATGCCCCCTTTCTTTTTTTCCCCCACCATATCCCTCCCTTCCCACCTATCTTCCCAAGTCTCTTTCTCTTTGGTAACTGTTAGTCCATTCTTGGGTTCTGTGAGTCTGCTGCGGTTTTGCTCCTTCAGTTTTTTCTTTGTTCTTAAAATCCACAGATAAGTGAAATAATTTGGTACTTGTCTTTCTCTGCCTGGCTTATTTCACTGAGCATAATACCCTCTAGGTCCATCCATGTTGTTGCAAATGGTAGGATGTGTTTTCTTCTTATGGCTGAATAATATTCCATTGTGTATATGTACCACATCTTCTTTATCCATTCAACTACTGATAGGCACTTAGGTTGCTTCCAATTCTTGGCTATTTTAAATAGTGCTGCAATAAACATAGAGGTGCATATGTCTTTACAAACTGGGCTGCTACAGTCTTATGGTAAATTTCTAGGAGAGGAATTCCTGGATCAAATGGCACTTCTATTTTGAGCTTTATGAGGAACCTCCATTAGGTTCCTTTCCTTTCCTAATACTGCTTTCCACAATGGTTGAACTAATTTACATTCCCACCAGCAGTGTAGGTGGGTTCCCCTTTTTCCACAACCTCACCAAAATTTGTTGTTGTTTGTCTTTTGGATGGTGGTGATACTTACAAGTGTGAGGTGATATCTCACTGTGGTTCTAATTTGCAATTCTCTGATGACTAGCAATGTGGAGCATCTTTTCATGTGTCTGTTGGCCATCTGAATTTCTTCTTTGGAGAACTGTCTGTTCAGCTCCTCTGCCCATTTTTTATTGGACTTTTGCTTTTTGTTTGTTGAGGTGCATGAGCTCTTTATATATTTTGGATGTCAACCCTTTATCAGATCTGTCATTTATGAATATATTCTCCCATACTGTAGGATGCCTCTTTGTTCTGTTGGTGGTGTCCTTTGCTGTACAGAAGTTTTTCAGCTTGATATAGTCCCACTTGTTCATTTTTGCTTTAGTTTCCCTTGACCAGGGAGATATGTTCATTAAGAAGTCGCTCATGTTTATGTCAAAGGGATTTTTGCCTATGTTTTTTTCTAAGAGTTTTATGGTTTCATGACTTACATTCAGGTCTTTGATCCATTTCTAATTTACTTTTGTGTATGAGGTTAGACAATCATCCAGTTTCATTCTCTTACAAGTAGCTGTCCAGTTTGCCAACACCAGCTGTTGAAGAGGCTGTCATTTCCCCATTGTATATCCATGTTTCCTTTATTGTATATTAATTGACCATATGTGTTTGGGTTAATATCTGGATTTTTTATCCTGTTCCACTTGTCTGTGTGTCTGTTCTTGTGCCAGTGCCAAATTGTCTTGATTACTGTGGCTTTGTAGTAGAGTTTCAAGTCGGGAAGCAAGATCCCCCATGCTTTATTCTTCCTTCTCAGGATTGCTTTGTCTATTCTTGGTCATTTGTGGTTACATACGAATTTTAAAACTATTTGTTCCATTTCGTTGAAGAATGCTGTTGATATTTTGATGGGGATTGCATTGAATCTCTAGATTGCTTTGGGCAGGATGGCCATTTTGATTATATTAATTCTTCCTAGCCAAGAGCCTGGAATGAGCTTCCATTTGTTAGTGCCCTCTTTAATTTCTCTTAAGAGTGTCTTGTAGTTTCCAGGGTATGAGTCTTTCACTTCCTTGGTTAGGTTTCTTCCTAGGTATTTTATTCTTTTTGATGCAATTGTGAATGGAATTTTTTCCTGGTTTCTCTTTCTGCTAGTTCATCGTTAGTGTATAGGAAAGCAACAGATTTCCGTGTATTAATTTTGTATCCTGCAAATTTGCTGAATTCAGATATTAGTTCTAGTAGATTTGGAGTGGAGTCTTTTGGGGTTTATATGTACAATATCATTTCATCTGCAAATAGTGACAGTTTGACTTACTTTTTTTTTTTTTTTTTTTTTTTTTTTTTTTATTGAAGGGTAGTTGACACACAGTATTACATTACATTAGTTTCAGGTGTACAACACAGTGATTCAACATTTATATACATGATAATTCTAAGTACCAGCTATCACCATACCAAGTTGTTACAATATTTTGACTATATTCCTTATGCTATACATTACATCCCGGTTGCTTATTTATTTTACAATTGGAAGTGTGTACTTTTTCCTGGTTGTTGTTGTTAGGGCATCTCTCATTTTTATTGATCAAATGGTTGTTAACAACAATAAAATTCTGTATAGGGGAGTCAATGCTCAATGCACAATCATTAATCCACCCCAAGCCTAATTTTCGTCAGTCTCCAATCTTCTGAAGCATAACGAACAAGTTCTTACATGGAGAACAAATTCTTACATAGTGAATAAGTTACATGGTGAACAGTACAAGGGCAGTCATCACAGAAACTTTTGGTTTTGCTCATGCATTATGAACTATAAACAGTCAGTTCAAATATGAATACACATTTGATTTTTATACTTGATTTATATGTGGATACCACATTTCTCTCTTTATTATTTTTAATAAGATGCTGAAGTGGTAGGTAGATACAACATAAAGGTAGAAAACATAGTTTAGTGTTGTAAGAGAGCAAATGTATATGATCAGGTGTGTGCCTGTAGACTATGTGTTAATCCAAGCTAGACAAGGGCAATAAAACATCCACATATGCAGAAGATTTCTCTCAGAACAGGGGGGGTGAGGTTCTAAGCCTCACCTCTGTTGATCCCCAATTTCTCACCTGATGACCCCCCAGCGACTGTGCCTGTCTTAGGTTGTTCCTCCCTTGAGGAATCTTACCCGTCTCTGGCTAACCAGTCATCTTCCGGGGCCACACAGGGAAATGTTAAGTTGGTAAGTGAGAGAGAAGCCTTATTGTTTGAAATGGTTAGCTTTTTATTTCTTTGCATATTTATGCCCTGTGGCTTCTATGCCCAGCATTTGTCTTGAGGTATCTTTACCACTTGGAAGAATTATGATACTCGGTAAATTTGATATGAGGCACGAATTCTATTTAAGAATTCGTTGTAATTAGGAAGGAAGAAGAAAAGCTATAGAAGTAGCAGGCGGGAGAAAACATGGGAAGATTGATTATTTCTTTGACATATCTTCTTGTAGAGTAACTTCAGCATGTATATATTTTAAGCTACTACTTAAATTGCGCACACACATTAACATAATAGGAGTATAGTTACATAACCAAAGCATGCCTGTAATTACCAGCCATCTCCAGTGAAACCAAGAAAACCAGTTAGGCACCCTAGGCATTTGTGAAAACTTATCAATGATATGATGGTTATTATCTAACTGAATTTGAATAGTTTGAGAAAAATCAGACAAATTAAAACAACCCATTCCTGGGCACTGTTCACATCCCATATGTTCTTTTAACAGTAAATAGTCTGTAGTTGTAAGATTTTGGAGCGCTACAATTTGCACTTCTCCTAATTCTTGGTTGAGTTCCAACAGTATAGATCCAGTCAAATTTGTTGTTTTACTGTATGCACAGGCCAGCTTAGATATCTCCTTCATTCCCATGGCAAGTCCAGGAGCTGGTGGGATGAGTGCATCTACAGCTGTAGCAGTGCGTGGATCTTTGTTGGGGTTTTTTGATGATCATCTTCTGGCATGAGTCTTCCCGAGAGTGCTGATGTTGGAAGTTCTCTTTCATATCGTTTCTTAGTTCATTTTCGGGGTAGCCAAATTAGGCTTTGATCCTCTGTATAAACACAAACAGACCCTTTGCCTACACTTTTATATGTCCTTTATATTATTGTGTAGAACTCATTAGAGGTCACCACATAGGAACTGCATTTTTTTTTTTTTAATCATTAATCTACACTTACATGACGAATACTTACGAATACTTTGTTTACTAGGCTCTCCCCTATACCAGGTCCCCCCTATATACTCCTTTACAGTCACTGTCCATCAGCGTAGCAACCTGTTGTAGAATCACTACTTGTCTTCTCTGTGTTGTACAGCCCTCCCCTTTCTCCCACCCCGCTATGGATGCTAATCTTAATACCCCCCTACTTCTCCCCCCCTTATCCCTCCCTACCCACCCATCCTCCCCAGTCCCTTTCCCTTTGGTACCTGTTAGTCCATTCTTGAGTTCTGTGATTCTGCTGCTGTTTTGTTCCTTCAGTTTTTCCTTTGTTCTTATATTCCACAGACAAGTGAAATCATTTGGTATTTCTCTTTCTCTGCTTGGCTTGTTTCACTGAGCAAAATACCCTCCAGCTCCATCCATGTTGCTGCAAATGGTTGGATTTGCCCTTTTCTTATGGCTGAGTAGTATTCCATTGTGTATATGTACCACATCTTCTTTATCCATTCATCTATCGATGGACATTTAGGTTGCTTCCAATTCTTGGCTATTGTAAATAGTGCTGCGATAAACATAGGGGTGCACTGATCTTTCTCATACTTGATTGCTGCATTCTTAGGGTAAATTCCTAGGAGTGCAATTCCTGGGTCAAATGGTAAGTCTGTTTTGAGCATTTTGATGTACCTCCATACTGCTTTCCACAATGGTTGAACAAGTTTACATTCCCACCAGCAGTGTAGGAGTGTTCCCCTTTCTCCACAGCCTCGCCAACATTTGTTGTTGTTTGTCTTTTGGATGGCAGCCATCCTTACTGGTGTGAGGTGATACCTCATTGTAGTTTTAATTTGCATTTCTCTGATAATTAGCGATGTGGAGCATCTTTTCATGTGTCTGTTGGCCATCTGTATTTCTTTTTTGGAGAACCGTCTGTTCAGTTCCTTTGCCCATTTTTTAATTGGGTTATTTGTTTTTTGTTTGTTGAGGCGTGTGAGCTCTTTATATATTCTGGACGAGTTTGACTTACTTTTTACCAATGTGGATGCCTTGTATTTCTTTGTTTTGTCTGATTGCCATGGCTAGGACCTCCAGTACTATGTTGAATAACAGTGGGTAGAGTGGGCATCCCTGTCTTGTTCCCGGTCTTACAGGGAACGCTTTCAGCTTCTCACTAAGTATTATGTTGGCTGTGGATTTCTTCATATTTGCCCTTTATTATGTTGAAGTACTTGCCCTCTATACCCATTTTGTTGAGAGTTTTTATCTGAAATGGCATGTTGAATTTTGTCGAATGTTTTTCAGCATCTATGGAGATGATCATATGGTTTTTGTCCTTTTTGTTGATGTGGTGAATGATATTGATGAATTTACAAGTGATGTACCAGCCTTGCGTACTTGAGATGAATCTCAATCATGCTGTATCATCTTCTTGATGTATTTTTTAATTCGGTTTGCAAGTATTTTGTTGAGTATTTTCGCATCTATGTTCATCAGGGATATCAGTCTGTAATTTTCTTTTTTGGTGGGGTCTTTGCTTGGATTTGGTATTTGAGTGATGCTGGCTTCATAGAATGAGTTTGGAAGTATTCCCTCCTATTTTTTGGAAAACTTTAAGGGGAATGGTTATTATGTCTTCTCTGTATGTCTGATAAAATTCAGGGGTGAATCCATCTGGCCCTGGGGTTTTGATCTTGGGTTATTTTTTTATTAGAAATACAATTTCATTGTTTTTAATTGGTCTGTTTAGATTTTCTGTTTCTTCCTTGGTCAGTCTTGGATGGTTTTATTTTTCTAGGAAGTTGTCCATTTCTTCTAGGTTATCCAGATTGTTAGCATATAGATTCTCATAGTATTCTCTAATAATTTTTTGTATTTCTGTGGGGTCTGTCATGAAGTTTCCTTTCTCATTTCTGATTCTGTTCATGTGTGTAGATTCTACTTTTCTCTTAATAAGTCTGGCTAGGGGCTTATCTGTATTGTTTATTTTCTCAAGAAACCAGCTCTTGGTTTCATTGATTTTTTTCTATTGTTTTATTCTTCTCAATTTTATTTATTTATTCTCTGATATTTATTATGACCCTCCTTCTGCTGACTTTGGGCCTCATTTGTTCTTCTTTTTCCAAGTTTAATAGTTGTGATGTTAGACTTTTCATTTGGGATTGTTCTTCCTTGTTTAAGTATGCCTGGATTGCTATATACATTCCTCTTAGAACTGCCTTTGCTGCATCTGACAGAAGTTGGGCCCTTCTGCTCTTGCTGTCATTTGTCTACATATATTGCTTGATCTCTATTTTAATTTGGTCATAGATCCATTGTTTATTTAGGAACATGTTGTTAAGCCTCCATGTGCTTGTGAGACTTTTTGTTTTCTTTGTACAATTTATTTCTAGTTTTATACCTTTGTGGTCTGAGAAATTGGTTGGTAGAATTTCAATCTTTTTGAATTTACTGAGGCTCTTTTTGTTGCCTATTATGTAGTCTACTCTGGAAAATGTTGCATGTGCACTTGAGAAGAATGTGTATCCTGCTGCTTTTGAGTGTAGAGCTCTGCAAATGTCTGTTAAGTCCATCCATTCTAGTGTGTTATTCAGTGCTTCTGTGTGCTTACGTATTTTCTGTCTGGTGGATATGTCTTTTGGAGTGAATGGTGTGTTGAAATCTCTTAGAACGAATGCATTACATTCTATTTCCTCCTCTAATTCTGTTAGCATTTGTTTCACTTATTTTGGTGCTTTTGTATTGGGTGCATATATATTTTAATGGTTATGACCTCTTCTTGGACTGACCCCTTTATTATTTTGTAATGTCTTCTTTATCTCCTGTTACTTTTTTTGTTCTGAAGTCTATTTTGTCTGATACTGGTAATGCAACACCTACTTTTTTCTCCCTGTTGTTTGCTTGAAATATCTTTTTCCATACCTTGACTTTTAGTGTGTGTGTGTCTTTGGGTTTGAAGTGAGTCTCTTGTAAACATCATAAAGATGGGTCTTGCTTTTTTGTCCAATCTATTACTGTGTATCTTTTGATTGGTGCATTCAATCCATTTACATTTAGGGTGATTATTGAAAGTATGTACTTATTGCCATTGCAGGCTTTAGATTCATGGTTATCAAAGGTTCAAGGGTAGCTTCTTTATTATCTGTCTAACTTAACTCACTTATTAAGCCATTATATACACAGTCTGATGATTCCTTATTTCTCTCCCTTCTTATTCCTCCTTCTCCATTCTTTATATGTTAGGTGTTTTAATCTGTTCTCTTTTGTGTTTCCTTTGACTACTTTTTTGCATAATTCATTTTATTTTTCGCCTTTTGTTAGTATTTGGTTGGTCTGTTTTCTTTAGTGTGATTTTATTTCCTCTGGTGACATCTATTTAGAATTAGGAGTGCTTCCATCTAGAGCATTCCCTTTAAAATATCCTATAGGGGTGGTTTGTGGGAGGCAAATTCCTTCAACTTTTGTTTGTCTGGGAGTTGTTTAATCTCTCCTCCATATTTAAATTATAATTGTGCTGGATACAGTATTCTTGATTCAAGGTCCTTCTGTTTCATTACCTTAAATATATCATGCCATTCTCTTCTGGGCTGTAAGGTGTCTGTTGAGAAATCTATGATAGCCTGATGAGTTTTCCTTTGTAGGTGACCTTTTCTCTCTCTTTGGCTGCCTTTCATACTCTGTCCTTTTCCTTGATCTTTCCCATTTTAATTATTATGTGTCTCAGTGTTGTCTTTCTTGTGTAGGGAGTTCTGTGGGCCTCCATGTTCTAGGAGACTATTTCCTCTCCCAGTTTGGGAAAGTTTTCAGCAATTATGTCTTCAAAGACACTTTCTATCCCCTTTTCTCTCTTCTTCTTCTTCTGGTACCCTTGTAATGCTAATATTGTTCCTTTAGGGTTTGTCACACAGTTCTCTTAATATTCTTTAATTCCTGGAGACCCTTTTATCTCTCTCTGCCTCAGCTTATCTGTATTCTTGTTCTCTGGTTTCTATTCCATTAACAGCCTATTGCACCTCATCCAGTCTGCTCTTAAGTCCTTCCAGAGATTGTTTAATTTCTGTATTCTCCCTCCCAACTTGATACTTTAGCTCTTGCATATTTCTCTGCAAGTCCATCAGCATAATTATGACCTTTATCTTGAATTCTTTATCAGGAAGATTGGTTAAATCTTTCTCCCCAGGACCCCTCTCAGGGGTTGTCTGGGTGTTTCTGGACTGGATCAAATCCTTCTTTCTTTTCATGGCAATAGAGGAACTTGTAGGCAGGTAGACATGTGTCAGCTTGGAGAAAATAAAGTTTCTTCTTGCTTTCTGGTTGCCCTGCCCCTCTTTGCTGCCTGTGTTGGTCCCCGCACACCGGGAGCAGCTGTAGGGGCAGCCCAGAGCCCTGAAGGGTCAGCAGGCACGCCCAATGTTCTCTCCTGCATGAATCATGCCCCTTGCACCCTGTCCCAGCTTCCTCTATCAGTGCCAGTGGCCCCAGGACTGGCCTGGGCAGCTGTTCACAGGGAGGAGGCTCTAAGAGGCTGCTGTAGGTGCAGCCACTCCCAGGCTGCTTGGCCTGGCCCGCGCAGGAAGGGGAATGAACGGCAGGCTGTTTGTCACCATGAGGTGCTTCAGAGCTGCGTTGACACCCATGGGGTTAGGGCACCTGGAGTTTCCCAGGATTCCCAGCTGCTGGGCTGTGTGTGCCAGGATGATTCCATATAGCTTTTTGGCCCCTGTCCCTTTAAGACTTTCAAAAAGCACTCTCTTTTCTTTTGTCCCAGGGGAGCCGGTGGTGGGGACCTGCTCGCAGATTTTACTTTTCTGTTTTCCTGATATCCAGCACACCTTGCAATGTGTGACTGCGCTCCTGGTACAGATTACTGGGTATGGGTATTTAGCTGCCCTGTGCTTTAACTCTCTTCCCATTCTGACTCCTCTCTTACCATCAGTGGGCTGGGGTGGGGACAGTGCTCAGGTCCCACTGGATTGCAGCTTTTATCTTACCCCCTTTATGAGATGCCAAGTTCTCACAGATGTAGATGTAGCCTGGCTGTTTTAATGTATCTTCTGGTCTCTCTGTTAGGCGTACTTTTATTTGTTGTATTTTCAAAAATATGTATGGTTTTGGTTGGAGATGTCTGCTGCCCTACTCATGCCACCGTCTTCCCAGAATCCCCTGCTGCATTTCTGAACACTAATGATGAATTAGCAGAAAGAGAAATCAGGAAAACAATTCCATTCACAACTGTATCAGAAAGAATAAAATACCTAATCATAAACCTAACCAAGGTAGTGAAAGACCTATACCCTGAAAACAACAAGACAATCTTGAAATAAATTAAATAAGATACCAACAAATGGAAAGAAATACCATGCTCATGGACAGGAAGAATTATTATGGTCATAATGGCCAACCTGCCTAAAGCAATCTACAGATTCAATGCAATCCCTATCAAAATACCAACAGCATTCTCCAGTGAAGTAGAACAAATAGTTATAAAATTCATGTGGAACTTCAGAAGACCCCGAATAGCCAAAGCAATCCTGTGAAGAAGAACAAAGCAGAGGAGATTACACTCCCTGACTTCAAGCTCTACTACAAAGCCACAGTAACCAAGACAATTTGTACTGGCACAAGAACAGACCCATAGATCAGTGGAACAGACTAGAGAGCACAGATATAAATTCAAGCATATATGGTCAATTAATGTATGATAAAATAGTCATGGATATACAATGGGGAAATGACAGCCACTTCAACAGCTGGTGTTGGCAAAATAAGACAGCTACATGCAAGGGAATGAAACTGGATTAATGTCTAACCCCATACACAAAAGTAAACTAAAAATGGATCAAAGACCTGAATGTAAGTCATGAAATCATAAAACTGTTAGAAGAAAACAGGCAAAAATCTCTTGAATATAAACATGAGCAACTTATTTATGAATGCATCTCCTTGGGCAAGGGAAACAAAAGAAAAAATGAACAAATGGGACTAAATCAAGCTAAAAACTTCTGTACTGCAAAGAACACTATCAGCAGAACAAAAAGGCATCCTACATTATGGGAGAATATATTTGTAAATGACATAACCGACAAGGGGTTAACATCCAAAATATGTAAAGAATTAACATGCCTCAACACCCTAAAAGCAAATAACCAAATTCAAAAATGGGTGGGGGATATGAACGGACAGTTCTCCAAAGAAGAAATTCAGCTGGTCAACAGGCACATGGAAAGATGCTTCATATCGCTAATTATTGGGGAAATGCAAATTGAAAACACAATGAGATATCACCTCACACCAGTTAGGATGGCCCACATTCAAAAGACAAACAATTTCTGGTGAGGATGAGAAGAAAGGGAAACCTTCTTACACTGCTGGTGGGAATGTCAGCTAGTTCAACCACTGTAGAAAGCAGTATGGAGGTTCCTCAAAAATTAAAAATAAAAATACCATTTGACCCAGAAATTACACTCCTAGGAATTTACCCAAAGAAAGCGAGATATCAGATTCAAAAAGACATATGCACCCCTATGTTTATCACAGCACTATTTACAATAGCCAAGATATGGAAGCAACCTAAGTGTCTATCTGTAGATGATTGGAAAAAGAGGTGGTACATATACACAATGGAATACTATTCAGCCATAAGAAAGAAACAAATCCTACCATTTGCAACAGTATGGATGGAACTAGAAGGTATTATGCTCAGTGAAATAAGTCAGGCAGAGAAGGCAAATATCAAATGATTTCCCTCATTTGTGGAGTATAACAACAAAGCAAATCTGAAGGAACAAAACAGCAGCAGACTCAGAGACTCCAAGAAGGGAATAGTGGTTAACAAAGGGGAGAATTAGGTGAGTTCAGCTTGGGAGGTAGGGCAAAGGCAATTGAGGGGTATTATGATTAGTTCTCATGGTGTGGGGGGTTCATGGGGAAGACAGTGTAGCACAGAGAAGACAAGTAGTGACTTTGTGGCATCCTACTACACTGATGGACAGTTACTGCAATGGGTTATTAGCTGGACTTGATAATATGGGTGAATGTTGTAACCACATTGTTTTCATGTGAAACCTTCTTAAGAGTATATATCAATGATACCTTAATAAAAAAATATAAAACAAAATTTTAGATTATAAGAGACAAAAACTGATAGGGATTAAAGGGGAAATAGATTAATTTACTATTGTAACTGGTGACTTCAACACCTGTATCTCTCTAATTGACAGATCTATGAAGTAGAAAATCAGTAAGGATGCTGTTGAACTGGACAACAGAGTCAATCAACTGCTTTTAATTCATATGTATAGAATACATCCAGCAAGAGCAGAATACATATTCTTCTTAAGTTCACATGTTACATTTACCAGGTAGACCACATTCTGGTATATAAAACATATCATGGAAAGTGTAAAAGAATAGACATCATATGAAGTATGCTCTCATACTAAAATAGAACTCATCTAGAAATTAATAAAAGAAAAATAGCTGGAAATTCCCAATTTCGAGATTAAACATATAAACAAAATACAAATTATAACAAATATTGCCAAAACTGAAAACAATGTGGTAATCAATAGATGAATCTACAACAAAAAGCCTAGTCCTTTAAAAAGATAATAAAATACATCAGACTCCAGCCAGGTTAAGAAATAAGAAAGAGAACAGACACAAATTATTAATCAGAGAAGAAAGTGGGATCATTAGTTCTGACCCCATGAACATTAAAAGGATAAGAAGGGACTATTATGGATGGCGGAACCAAGACGGCAGCGTGAGGACAGTGGGAATCTCCTGTCAAAAACATATATTTTTGAAAATACAACAAATACAACTATCCCTAAAAGAGAGACCAGAAGACACAGGACAAAAGCCAGACTACATCCACACCTGTGAGAACCCAGCACCTGGTGAAAGGGGTAAGTTACAAGCTGCAGCTAGGCGGGACTGGAGGCCCCTCACCCCAGCTCCTGGCGGGAGGAGAAGAGTTGGAGCGGGGAGGGAGAGGGAGCCCAGGACTGGTAAACACCCAGCCCTAGCCATCCGCACCAGAGCACGGACACACAGTGCATGCATGGGGTGCTGGAAACTAGGGAAGCAGGACAGTAATACCTGTGAGAGGGTCCTAAGCCGGCATGTCAGGGAAAAAGAAAAAAGAGTGCTTTTTGAAAGTCTTAAAGGGACAGGGACCCCAAAAGTGGACGGAAGCATCTCGGGTCACAGTCCAACACCTGGAAATTCCAGGGAACTCCGGGTGCATTAACCCACAGGGCAACAGCTCTGAGAACCCTCATGGAGGTAAACAGCCAAACAGCCCCCCGTCCATTACCCCTCCGGGGCCCCACAAAAGCAGAGCAGTAGCCTGAGGCTGGCCATGCCACAGCAAGGGAGCTTCCTCCACATGAGCCGGGCAAGATACAGAGACCCAATCTACGAACAATTGCACAACACAAGCCACTAGGGGTCGCAGTTGTCCCAGTAAAGAAAGGCGAGGAGCAAGTGGAAAGAGTCTTGACTCTCCCAGCTGACAGATGAGTCAATAGCACTCCACTGCACCTATCAACATGAAAAGGCAAAAAAAATTCAATCCAGACAAGACTAACCCAGACAGCTTCGACATCTTCTACAACTTCCCCTGAGAAGGAACCTGGGGAGATAGATTTAACCAATCTTCCTGAAAAAGAATTCAAAACAAAAGTCATAACCATGCTGATGGATTGCAGAGAAATAAGCAAGAACTAAGGAGGGAGAATACTGAAATAAAACAAGCTCTGGAAGGACTTCAAAGCAGAATGGACGAGATGCAAGAGACCATTAATGGACTAGAAAACAGAGAACAGGAATGCAGAGAAGCTGATGGAGAGAGAGATAAAAGGACCTCCAGGTACGAAAGAATTTTAAGAGAACTGTGTGACCAATCGAAATGGAACAATATCTGCATTATAGGGAAACCAGAAGAAGAAGAGAGAGAAAAAGGGAAAGAAAGTGTCTTTGAAGAAATAATTGCTGAAAACTTCCCCAAACTAGGGGAAGAAATGGCCTCTCAGACCACAGAGGTACACAGAACTCCCATGACAAGGGATCCAAGGAGGGCAACACCAAGACACATAATAATTAAAATGGCAAAGATCAAAGACAAGGACAAAGTATTAAAGGCAGCCAGAGAGAAAATAAAGGTCACTTACAAAGGAAAACCCATCAGGTTATCATCAGACTTCTCAACAGAAACCCTACAGGCAAGAAGAGAATGGCATGATATACTTAAAGCAATGAAACAGACGGGCCTCGAACCAAGACAACTATATCCAGCACAATTATCATTTAAATGTGAAGGAGGAAATAAACAATTCCCAGACAAGCAAAAGTTGAGGGAATTTGCCTCCCACAAACCACCTCTACAGGGCATCTTACAGGGACTGCTCTAGATGGGAGCACTCCTAAAAAGAGCACAGAACAAAACACCCAACATATGAAGAAGGGAGGAGGAGGAAAAAGAAGGGTGAGAAATAAAGAATCATAAGACCGCGTTTATAATAGCTCAACAAGCGAGTTAAGTTAGACAGTAAGATAGTAAAGAAGCTAACCCTGAACCTTTGGTAACCACAAACTTAAAGCCTGCAATGGCAATAAGTACATACCTTTCAATAATCACCCTAAATGTAAATGGACTGAATGCACCAATCAAAAGACACAGAGGAATAGAATGGATACAAAAGCAAGATCCATCCATATGCTGCATACAAGAGACTCACCTCAAACCCAAAGACATGCACAGACTTAAAGTCAAGGGATGGAAAAAGATATTTCATGCAAACAACAGAGAGAAAAAAGCAGGTGTTGCAATACTAGTACCAGACAAAACAGACTTCAAAATAAAGAAAGTAACAAAAGATAAAGAAGGACATTACATAATGATAAAGGGCTCAGTCCAACAAGAGGATATAAACATTATAAATATATATGCACCCAATACAGGAGCAACAACATATCTGAAACAAATAGTAACAGAACTAAAGGAAGAAACAGAATGCAAAGCATTCATTCAGGGAGACTTCAACACACCACTCACTCCAAAGGACAGATCCACCAGACAGAAAATAAGTAAGGACACAGAGGCACTGAACAACACTCTAGAACAGATGGACCTAATAGACAGCTATAGAATTCTACATCCAAAAGCAAAAGGATACACATTCTTCTCAAGTGCACATGGAACATTCTCCAGAATAGACCACATACTAGGCCACAAAAAGAGCCTCAGTTAATTCAAAAAGATTGAAATCCTACCAAACAACTTTTCAGACCACAAAGGCATAAAACTAGAAATAAATTGTACAAAGACAGCAAAAAGGCTAACAAACACATGGAGGCTTAACAACATGCTCCTAAATAATCAATGCATTAATGACCAAATTAAAATGGAGATCCAGCAGTATATGGAAACAAACAACAACAATACAAAGCCCCAACTACTGTGGGATACAACAAAAGCAGTCTTAAGAGGAACGTATATAGCACTCCAAGCATATTTAAAAAAGGAAGAGCAATCCCAAATGAACGGTCTAATGTCACAACTATCAAAATTGGAAAAAGAAGAACAAATGAGGCCTAAGGTCAGCAGAAGGAGGGACATAATAAAGATCAGAGAAGAAATAAATAAAATTGAGAAGAATAAAACAATAGCAAAAATCAATGAAACCAAGAGCTGGTTCTTCAAGAACATAAACAAAATAGATAAGCCTCTAGCCAGACTTATGAAGAAGAAAAGTGAGTCAGCACACATCAACAGAATCAGAAACGAGAAAGGAAAAATCACGACAGACCCCACAGAAATACAAAGAATTTTTAAAGAGTACTATGAAAACCTATATGCTAACAATCTGGGAAACCTAGGAGAAATGGAACAACTTCCTAGAAAAAGACAACCTTCCAAGAATGACCCAGAAAGAAACAGAAAATCTAAACAGACCAATTACCAGCAACGAAATTGAAGCAGTAATCAAAAAACTACCAAAGAACAAAACCCCCGTGCCAGATGGATTTACCTCGGAATTTTATCAGACATACAGAGAAGACGTAGTACCCATTCTCCTTAAAGTTTTCCAAAAAATAAAGGAGGAGGGAATATTCCCAAACTCATTCTATGAGGCCAACATCACCCTAATAGCAAAACCAGGCAAAGACCTCACCAAAAAAGAAAACTGCAGACCAATATCCCTGATGAACGTAGATGCAAAAATATTCAACAAAATATTAGCAAACCGAATTCAAAAATACATCAAAAGAATCATACACCATGACCAAGTGGGATGAATCCTAGTGATGCAAGGATGGTACCACATTCGAAAATCCATCAACATCTTCCACCACATCAAAAAAAGAAAGACAAAAACCACATGATCATCTCCATAGATGCTGAAAAAGCATTCGACAAAATTCAACATCCATTCTTGATAAAAACTCTCAACAAAATGGGCATAGAGGGCAAGTACCTGAACATAATAAAGGCCATATATGATAAACCCATGGCCAGTATCATACTGAACAGCGAGAAGCTGAAAGCTTTTCCTCTGCGATCGGGAAAAAGACAGTGATGCCCACTCTCCCCACTGTTATTCAACATAGTACTGGAGGTCCTAGCCACGGCAATTAGACAAAACATAGAAATACAAGGAATCCAGATTGGTAAAGAAGAAGTTAAACTGTCACTATTTGCAGATGACATGATATTGTACATAAAAAACCCTAAAGACTCCTCTCCAAAACTACTAGAACTGACATCAGAATACAGCAAAGTTGCAGGATACAAAATTAACACACAGAAATCTGTGGCTTTCCTATACACTAACAATAAACTAATAGAAAGAGAAATCAGGAAGACAATTCCATTCACAATAGCATCAAAAGGATGAAATACCTAGGAATAAACCTAACCAAGGAAGTGAAAGACCTATACCCTGGAAACTATAAGACACTCTTAAGAGAAATTAAAGAGGTCACTAACAAATGGAAACTCATCCCATGCTTCTGGCTAGGAAGAGTTAATATCGTCAAAATGGCCATCCTGCCCAAAGCAATATAAAGATTCGATGCAATCCTTATCAAACTACCAAGAGCATTCTTCAGTGAACTGGAACAAATAGTTCAAAAATTCATATGGAAACACCAAAGACCCCGAATAGCTAAAGCAATCCTGAGAAGGAAGAATAAATTGGGGGTATCTCACTCCCCAACTTCAAGCGCTACTACAAAGCCATGTTAATCAAGACAATTTGGTACTGGCACAAGAACAGAGCCACAGACCAATGGAACAGAATAGAGACTCCAAACATTAACCCAAACATATATGGTCAACTAATATTCGATAAAGGGGCCAATGACATACAATGGGGAAATGATAGCCTCTTCAACAGCTGGTGTTGGCAAAACTGGACAGCTACATGTGGAAGAATAAAACTGGATTACTGTTTATCTCCATAAACAAAAGTAAGCTTGAAATGGATCACAGACCCGAATGTAAGTCATGAAAACATAAAACTCTTAGAATAGAATATAGGCAAAACTGTCTTGTGTATAAACATGAACAATTTTTTCATGAACATATCTCCCCGGGCAAGGGAAACAAAAGCATAAACAAGTTGGGCTACATCAAATTTAAAAGCTTCTGTACAGCAAAGGATACCTTCAGTAGAACAAAAAGGCATCCTACAGTATGGGAGAATGTATTCATAAATTACATATCTGATAAGGGGTTGACATCCAAAATGTATAAAGAGCTCACACGCCACAACACCCAAAAAGCAAATAACCTAATTAAAAATGGGCAAAGGATCTGAACAGACACTTCTCCAAAGAAGAAATTCAGATGGCCAACAGGCACATGAAAAGATGCTCCACATCGCTAATTGTCAGAGAAATGCAAATTAAAACCTCAATGAGATATCACCTCACACCAGTTAAGATGGCCCACATCCAAAAGACAAACAACAAATGCTGGCAAGAATGTGGAGAAAGAGAAACCCTCCTACACTGCTGATGGGAATGTAAATTAGTTCAACCATTGTGGAAAGCAGTATGGATGTTCCTCAAAAAACTAAAAATAGAAATACTATTTGACCCAGGAATTTCACTCCTAGGAATTTACCCTAAGAATATAGGATCCCAGATTCAAAAGACATATGCACTCCTATGTTTATCGCAGCACTATTTACAATAGCCAAGATATGGAAGCAACGTAAGTGTCCATCAGTAGATGAATGGATAAAGAAGATGTGTTACATTTTCACAATGGAATATTATTCAGCCACATGAAGAAAACAAATCCTACCATTTGCAACAACGTGGATGGAGCTAGAGAGTATTATGTTCAATAAAATAAGTCAGGTGGAGAAAGCCAAGTACCAAATTATTTCATTCATATGTGGAGTATAACAACAAAGCAAAAACTGAAGGCACAAAACTGCACCAGACTCACAGAACCCAAAAATTGACTAATAGTTACCAAAGGGAAAGGGACTGGGATGGTGGGTGGGAAAGGAGAGATAAGGGGATTAAGGGTCATTATTATTAGCACATATAATATAGGGGGTCACAGGGAGGGCAGTATAGCACAGAGAAGACAAGTAGAGTCTACATAGACTCTTACTATGCTAATGGACAGGGACTGTAATGGGGCATGTGGTGGGGACTTGATAATCGGGGGAATCTACTCATCACAATGTTGCTCATGTGATTGTATATCAATGATACCTTAATAAAATGTATATATATAATTTAAGTATATTAATTATACCTCAATTTAAAAAATAGAGTTTCTATATCTTTTCCAGGAAGTTAGCATGTCTCCTTTTTACTTTGTTAAATGTCTCTGTTAGGAAACATGTACATACAATAAATGTGAAGTAGAATAACAAAGCCTATTGTAACAAATATTTATTATGTACCTATTTGGGACCAGACTTAGTGATGGAATCTGAAGTTTCACAAATGAACAATATAGAGTCTCTGTCCTAGTGGAATTTACATTCAGTGTAAAACATGGCTGTTAGCAAAGTAATTACATAAATATTTATTTCATGATATCTGTGATAAGTGCCTCAAATGAAAGGCAATTTGAACGATGAAAGTGTATAATTGTAGAATATAACCTATGTGGAGCAGATTTTTCATTGCTGTTCCTGTGAGATTCTTTAATGACCTTTTCTCCTATTTGTTACATATAGTTCTGGAGAATCTGAATTCATTAGTTGAACACCTTTAAAGGGATTAGCATAATAATTAATGATGCATAGACAAGAAGGTTATATCAAAGCTTTTTTCCCCCCCAGTTTATGCCAATCTCATCAAATAAAAAGAGAGTGACTTTCCTGCTTTGGCTTTCTCAGTAGTGAGGATTATTTGTAGATGTTATTGAGTACCTATTACCTATTTATTATTCTAATCATTGGTGTTTTTCTTAATGCACATCTACACTGAGAAAACATGAAATGCTTATATAAAAATAATTTTAAAACTTGTAGCATTTACCTTTGCTTTTTTTATAGTAGAATGATAGATTAATTTACTATGAAGAGATACATTTAGGTAGGAATATTAAAAAGGCTTCACAACATAGTAAACACATTATTCTTATTGTGAGTTGGGACATTGAACTGATTAGTAGGAAACAGTACTGAGGACTGATTAAGCAACAAGGGTAATACCTAATGTATTTTAAAATTTGTAGTTGAGAGATATGAAATACAGTTGAAATAAGTAATAATACACATTAGCACTCAAAATCATATTCCCTATTTATAGGATCAGGATATTAGGTCAGAAATATATAGAGATAGCATGAGGATATTGTGTTTTAAAGAAGAATTATCAAATGGGAATTATTTTCAGCTATGCGATATCTCTATACATAGGAAATTGAATCTTAATTTCTTTGGTTCTCTGTATCCATATAAAGTGTATGATAATTATGCTCATCCCATCTGGATGCTATAGAGAGAAGAAAGGCCCCCTTACTCATTCAACTTACTTCCACATCAATACTGATGTAATGATGTTTGAGAATACTGAACAGCAGCCTTAGACAATGAATCTCTGTGGAAAGAAGTGACAATAAACAGTGAGTACAGGTCGAGAGAATAAGACTTCTGGTGATTGAAAGCACAATGTTTTGAAATTAGTCTATGTGGTTCTTTAACATTTCTTTTTCTTTTCCATCTTATTATTTTATATTGGCCTTACTCCATGGCTCTCTAGTGATCAAGTTAATATGGGGAATGCATTGAACATTACATCTACTGCAAAGTATAAAACACCAAGTTATAGATTAAATGTTATGGCAAAAGGGTCTCTCCTCATGACTCCCTAACTGAGTGTCCTGTTCTACCACCCTGTCCTTCAAGTGGTTATCTTCTAAGAAGAAAAACAGCTTTCTTGCATCACTATATCAGGGGATGTACTAAAAGCCTTAAATTTAGAAACTCTTGCTTAATTCTTAGTGTTTTATCTTGTATTTATTTGATAATTAAAAATATATGCATAGATAGGTACTGTAAATTTAATTTACTTTTCACATATGATCAGACAGACAGGTTAAAATCCTGGTTCTGCCACTTGCCTAGCTATGTATCCTTGAAAAAGTGCTTAGCTTCTCTGATCCTTACTTTTTAATCTGGAAATGACAATAAAGATGCACAACTTTTTAAAGTATTTCCTTTAATAATTAAATAATGTAATATATGTAAAATTCTTTGTATAATATTTAGCAAATTATAAACCCTCAAAAGTCATTAAACCTACTATAAAATTTTGTCTACTTTTTTACATTTTAAGGCTGAAATAGGAAATTCAAATTTAGGGAAGGCTAGCTGGTGAACAGCTTTTGCCACAGCCAGGGACATCTGTCTTCCTCATTTAGAGGCTCTTAATACACCTGACCATTTTTTGCCTCAAAAGGTAGTCACTGAAAGAGAATTGATGGATCTGCATATGTTTTATTTTTACATGTGAGATTTACTGTCTATGCTTTTCTTGAGATATTCTTTGTTTTGTTTAGGAGGTAAATAAGGGCAGACTCAATGGAATGACCAAAACAGTATTATCAACCAATTAGATAATTACAACAATCTCTTTGATGTAGACAATTCCTCCCAATCAGCCCAAAGTAATTAAGGAGAAATTTCCATATTTTAACTAAGAACTAAAGTTTAAATTCTACATTTTTTGCTTAGCAGTTGGGTAGCCTTGTGAGATGACTAGTCTCCACTATCATTCAGATTTTTTTAAACAGCACATATTGTCATTTCACCAGCTTTAGATATTTCTATATCTCCTATTATCCCCAAAATAAAAATCATGCTCTTCAATGTGACATAAAACCCACTTCAAGAAGTTACTTGGCTCTGTAATTGGCATTTCACTTCCTGACACATCTCCAAATGTGCCTTATGTGAAAAATGCCTAAAAGTATGTGTTGCCCCAAATGTGTCATTCTTTCATTTTTCTTTGTCAATGTTTTCTTTGCCTTGGAATATCCTCCATTTCACCAATCACACTTTGTCCAGATGATTCCCCTGAATTTTTTTCAAGACTAAATTTTCTAAGAATATTTTCCTGCCTCAGCCCTGTGATTCCAGGAGGATGGGGATTCCCCACCCAGGGCAAGTTATGGTGAGCCAAAGGAAGAAAAGCAAAAGGGCAGGTTGGAGATTCAAGGTTTATTTCTCATGGCTCTGTTTCTCTCTCCCATTGTGCTCTCTTCCCCTCTTGCTTGGCTCCACTATCTAGCCTCATCCCTCTGTTCATGGCATGTGCCCTGCTTTCCTCTCACCCTTTTCCCTGGGAGGAAATCTGTGGGTGGGTCCCTCGTGACAAGTGGTAGTCTGAGCATTTATGTACCAAGGACAGAGGGGAGGAGAGAATGACCCTTACACTGGATCAGACCACATGTGGGCTCTGCCATGCTAAACATCCTATTGATATGTGTATCATTATCAGGGTCAAATGGGAAATTCTGGTTGCAACTTCCACTTACCCAGTGATCCACCCCTCCAGAATGCTTGTATCACAATCTACTTGCCTCCAGTCTTCCTTAATGGCCCCTGGGGAAAAACCTAGAGCACTGTAACCAGACACATAACAATAGAAATTATGATACAGATAATAAAATGACAATACTCAGGCTTGAGGATCCAGCTGCATTCAAAATCCTACTCAGATTGAGTCTATGGCTCACATGCTCCATGGGAGGCCAGGAGCTGAACTGGCTGGGGGTTCTGGGCATGCTTAGCAAGAAGCAGCTGTGGCTGGGGGTGTGCCCAGTCCACAAAGACTAAAGAAGAGCAATAAGATACATGTTTTAATGAGACCAACATACACAAATACTGTTCATTAGGTAAGATGCATGCAAGAGAGTAGTCCTGTGATAAGACAGTAGCAGGAATGGGATTCTGTCCCGGTCTAACATACCAGACCTTCACCCCTCTCCCTGTGGGAGTTATGGATGGAATGTAGGGTTATGGGAGGCACATACATCAGTGCTAATGATAAAACTAAACTCCCCTGTAAGATGCTCTTAACTTCTGGCTGATTTGGGTCCACTACTATGATCTTGGGGCCACTCTACTGTTACTCCAAGAACACAAAGGAGGCCTGCTTCCAGGCCTTGTACCTAAGGTGTCAGGAGGACCAGCCATTGCTGGTCCATGGGTCAAAACGTCCAAGACCATATCCACTCAGTGGTGTCCCTGGCATTTATTACACTTGGGACTGGCAGCAAGATGTTCTGCTGGCCAAATCACAGCTTCAACAATTCCACCTTGTTTTACAAGTGCAGTTGTAGATGAGAGGCAGCAATGTGTGTTAGCATATCCATGGGGCTCAACGCCCCCTTCTGGGGCTTCTCATTAAGTCTGTAGTACTGTCCATAAGTGGACTGACCAGCCCTGTAGACTATTGGTGTTTGGCTTCAGGCAATGTTAAACAAACCACTGTACCTCTCTCTACCATGCCTTCCCTGGTAAGATTATATGGTACATGAAACTATATATGCATGTGCAGTAAATGCATGTGCAGTAGAGTGGGTGATTTGATCACTGTCAATCACCTGCAGTCATCCATAGGCTATAAAGAGACACTCTAGGCCCCTTTTGGTTGTTGATCTGTATAACATGCAGGAAAAGCAACCAACTGTTCAGTAGCTGTGTCTGCACAAGTCATGGCATATTGATACCCTTCTGATATGGACAGAGAACCAGTACAGTCTATCTGCTACCTGATGAGGGGTACTGGCCCCTTAACTATTGTCCCATGTTCCTGTAGGACTCAGTGTAAGTCCCTCTTAAAGCATACAAGGCACTCCTGATAGGCTCTTCTGCCTTCTTCTAAGGTCAAAGGCAAGCTGCCCCAATGGGCTACAAGCCAAAATTGTCCTTTGCCCCACATGCAACAAACATTGATGTAACCATTGGGCTACATCAGAAGAAGGATTTCCTTCTAGCCAATGAACCTGGAACAATAAGTCTGCTTTATTATTCCCTGGGGATGACAAAGGCAAATGGCCTGTCACATGGTATACTGTAACTGTTTTAGTCTGTTCAGAGTCCCATACATCTTGCCACAATGCTTGCCCCCAAAGGGTCTGGTGACCAACCATTCAGCTGACATGGTACCATATCAGTAGCCACAGGGTACAGCCCTGATAAATGGTCCAGATGTCAGTGCAAACAACTATTGTGGAGGGCTCCTGGGTGGTCATGAACCAGACTGCCCACAACTTTGTCCATTGATGGATCTTCCTCTCTCCATCCTCCATCCATATTGTCTCAGTCTTAGGTTGGAAAGCCACAGCCCTCTACTATGGGAGATGCCCATGAGTGGAGCCATCTGTACACCATGCATCTTCAGGTGTAAGGGATCTTCCCTCCTGATAAAGGCTCTTTGTTACTAATGGTTTCTAATAACTCCAAGTTCTTCCTGCTTTTCACTGGTGTATGTCCCTGGCACCAATAAGCATTGGAGTTCTCCACTGAATGGGATGAGTAGATGGGTTCTATGCTGATGTAAATATGCACCCCATTTAGCCATTGTTGGCATCTGTGCCATGCCACTCCATGGCCTTTGGGTCCAGTGTTGTACCCACCCTGTGATAGGATGGGTGATTATTACCATTGTCGGAGTTGTTCCAGTGATGGACTCTGTAGCCAGCAAGGAATGGTACATGGACGTCAGGTGCCTCTCTATCAAGATATACCATACATCTGCTCCTTTCCAGAGTTGCAACCAGAATCCAATAGTTTGGCAGGTCTGTTAAAGCCACTTCCAGAGGCCCCACCAATAACTATCTCAGTTACATGAACATTTAGCTCACAGGGCCTTGACAGGTACATTACACGCAAGGCCTGCATGGCATTTACTGCTTGCTTGACAGCAACAAAGGCAGATGCACATGTCTCTACCCAGTCACAGCTTATGCACTTTTGTACCAACCTGTATAAGGGCCTCAGAATTTGTGGCAGGTGTCAGATAAATACTCTCCAGTAGCCCAATGATTATAATTCTTATAATTCTGCCATAATTGTAGGGAAAGTGAAGTCCTGGACTATGGCTGCTTCTAAGATAACTTTAGTCTTATCTGACCAGTCAACCCCCAAGAACTTGACTGAAAAACCAGGTCCCTGAACCTTAATGGTATATGTAAGGTTGAAGGCACTGGGGGGAGGGGGGAGCATGTCAGACACTGATGACGTGCCAAAGTCCCTGGCTGCTGCCCCTCCCAACCTGAAAAATGTGCCTTGGGCTAGCCAATCCTTGCACCACCGTAAATCTAAGCTCTGCCTCCCCCTACCTAGTTTAAAACCTCACTGCCTGTCTACTTTAGCGTGACTTCCCCAGCCTCCATTTCCATGAACTAGGGAACCTCGCCCAAGGCATTCAAATAAACTACCTGGCCCTTTGTTGCCTCTCTTCACCTGCTTATTTCGGCTAAAGTTTATCTTACATTTGGTGCTGAAATCCCGGGAAGGAGCATGAGCACGGGGTCCCGACTGGCCACCAGTGGCCCTGCCCCCTCCTTCCCCTACCCAGGACTTCAGCCTGCTCTCCGCTGCATGGACTATTTTCCGGTGAGCCCCTCAGTTTCCCCCCCGTCTGCTTCCCTTCCTAACTCTGTTTCACCTGGTCCATTAGAATTCGTACATACGTCCAGGTCTAGGCATCCAGCCCATCCATTGTGGGTATCCTGGATACCCGCCCCTAGCCCTGCAGTGTGAGAGACGTCCCTCACCCAGGCTCCCAGGCTGTCTCCTTGACTTGGTGCGCTTGGGACACTGGGCGCTCCTCTCAGACGGATTAGTCGTGAAGTGGCACAGACATGGGGAACCAGCCCTCAAAAGCGGAGGCTCAGACCCTGCTGCAGTGTCTCATTTCTAATTTAGCTACTTTATGTTTGTCCCAGGAAGTTCGCAAATGGAAGCTAGTCTTTCTTTGTTCTGAGGCCGGGCCTCAGTATCCCGTGGACAATCAATCTTGCGGGCCCCCTGAGGGAACTTTCAATATTAGCCTCCTTACCGACTTGATCAATTATTGCCACTAGAGCAGAGAATAGGGTAAAATCCCATATGTGCAGGCTTTTTGGACTTTGCACTCCCGCCCAGACCTTTATGTTAAGTGTTCAACAACTCAGGTTCTCCTAGCCCAATCAGTTGAAGATTGTCAGCCTCTTTCTCTGCTCAGTCCTTCCTTTTCAGATCCGCCAGAAGACCTCAGTCACCCACCTCCCTCAGCTCGCAATCCCCTCCCCCTCTCTCCACCACCATCTTTAAGTCCTTTGTCTTCACACGTGTTGCCGCCATCTTAAAGTCCTACATTCTCAACCATGCCATTGTCATGCTCTCCTCTTCCGGTGGCTGCACCACCCCCTCCCCCTCTCCTTCCGCCTTCACCACCCTCTTTCCCCAACAGAACACGCTCCTCCCACCCTCTAGTTCCAGAAGCCATAGACAGGAAGCTGAGGAGAGGGAAAGCAATTAGATATCAGTGACTCAAATCTTTATATCAGTTTGTCTGTCTGTGTATATGTTTTTGTGTGGGAGGTGTTGCTGATTGCAGTCATTATGTCTCAGTTTATATGTTTGTGTGTCTAGGTGTGTAAATGAAAAATATTTTCTTACCTCAGGATGGTATTAATAAAAATTGATTTACAAACAAGCACTTGTGAAAATTAGACATTCTAAAACTTCCATAAAATCTGATAAAAAATGTTAAGCATTAATGCTAATTTAGGTTTGGCTGAGGTGGGAATATCCTTGTGGTTATCAGCTGCCTAAGTTTACCTAAAGTCATTTAAGTTGATGTTATCTGCTAAATCTTTCAAGAATAAAATGGTTAGAAGCTTGACTTTGTCTAATGTTCAGTAAAAGTTCTGTAAATAATCTATCATAGTTGTTAGAAATGAGTGAACACCTTAATAATTGTATGTTGCTGTGTGTGTGCCTGCCTGCAGTCTGGGAATTTTTGTGGTGACCTAGAATCTTGAACTTTTGTTAAGTTAAGTAGACATATTTTGTGCTTAGAGATTATGCTGTAAAGCACATGGTTTCAGAAATTATGAAGTGTGTTCATAAATTTGTTAATCCAAAGAATGCTAGTGTAATGGTTTACATAGCCCACTTCTCAGTGTTCACTGAAAATTAAGGTTCCTAATGGCTTTAAGGTCTAATTAAACCTACTTAAAGAAGAAAACATCTCTACTTGCTAAAAAAGATGTGTGTTTTAATAAGAGAAAGTATAAAGAATAGAAATTCGTTTTGTTGAGGGTAAAAAAAGGTAATTGTTCTAAAGTACAGCTATTTATTTAAAGAGAGAGAACACTGAATGTAAAAGGAAAGTTTTAGAAAGCTTGTGGAAAGATTTAACATGGTCATGCTATATAAAATTAAAGCAAATGAGTCTTGGTATCAAGTACACAGCAAAATTAGAATTTTGTTTTCAGTTAAAAAGACTAAGTTTTCTTAACTGTTAATCTGCTTTTTCTATTGAAAGATTGCAAAGGGTTCTCTAATTGTTTTATCAAAGCAGTTCTCAGGCTTAAAGTCTCAGTGAGTTGTCCAAGTTTTTAAGAAAATGAGATCTTAATATTAAAAGGACTAAAAGCCAGACTATGCTAACAGCTGTATAACCTTCTTTATTTGCCTTTGAGGTATTTTGCTGTCATTCTGGTTAAATATATAAGTATTGCTTCATGGCAACCTATAATCCTATTTAAACAAGTGCCAAAGAAACTTTCTTCTGACAACTTCCCAAAACCAAATTCAAAAAGTTACTTTTACCTCTAGTTAACTCTGATATTTTCCAGAGGGCCCCTGGAACTTGTCAGAGGAATTTTTTCTCATCGAGAAAAGTTATATGGCTAATTTGGCTTATTTATCTGATATATAATTACCTGCAAAGCACTGTCAAAAGGAATGATGCTAAACTTTGTTACTGAATGTTTTGTGGTACAGAAATATCTGAATTTCCTTATATCAACTGTCTTATAGTAAGCTCTCATCAGATCTTTAGCCATTGTCATTTGTAAGTCTTTTGTCATTTATAGTCACTGTTTTAGTACTCCTAAACTAGTAAAGAACTAGATTTCAGCAGAACAAGTATTAGTTACATAGGATTAAGTAAACTAAAGAAGATGATTTTGTGGCTTTTTTTGCAGATATTGCTGATAAAGTGTTTTAAGCTTTTTCTCTTAAGCTGACAACAGTTTAGTAAATGACTGCCTTTATAAGCGGAACTGAAACTTTATCTTCCTCTCTACCTGATCCCTCCAGAATTAAAATAAAAAACTCTCAGTGACTATGTTTTATTTCATAGCGGTATGTTTATTTGCACAAGTTCAATAAGAATCTGCTTTCCTTGTAAGAAGACCAATTAGAAACACTAGTTATATTACCAAAGCTCTAACTGGAACGTCATACCTGATAAACATGTGCATAAACTGAGATATGAACAGCTTTAAGGAACTAAAGTTGACTTTATAAAGCCAACAAATCCCCTTGGAAGAACTGGCCTAGTACCTTGCTTACAAAGTTCACAGCAGCCTAACCAGGTGAGTAAAGGTCACTTCCTGGCAGGTGCAGGAACCTCAAGATGTCTTGGAGACCTCAAGAAGAGAAGAATTCACCCAGATCTACAGGTACTGCAGGCAAAACCTGATGGCAAGTCTGGCTTAGCTGTCTGGCCTCAAGAGGCCTTTAAAAGTTCAATCTGAAATTCCTTACAAAAAGTTCCAGCAAAGCACACTTAAAAGAGCCTATGTAATCAATTGCTCTTCATGCTGCACTTATGCAAATAATTAAGCCAAGTGTTAATTATTTTCTTAATTGGTTACTTCTAATAAAAATGAGAGTGATTTTAGAGAAAAGTATTGTCTCAATAATGCAGTCCTATCTATACTAAATCCTAATACTAGTCATTGAGATGTAAACTCGATCCAGAATTTTAGTTTCCCCATGATACCTAGCTATGTTTCTCAATTAGACTCTTCATATTTCTAGTTCTAATACTCAGCCATGCATTCTTAATCTCATCAAGTTTGTCCTTCCAGAATAGAAGCGCCATCCTTCCCAGGCCCTCTCAACTGACCAGTGATAAAAACCTAGCTGCACCCTTTACTGCGCCCCTTCTCAGCATGAAGCAGCCAGAGAGGTCATCACCCCTTTTCCCTGGCAGCAGCTAGAGTCTCTATCTGTAGAAGAGAAAATGAGACAGAGACCATACGCTTAGACAGAATAAAGTGAAATCCTCTAGAGAAAGCAAGACAAGATATTTGCAGTCAGAGAAATGTAACTACATGCTACGAAACCCCCCCGACGATGCCCCTTGTCAGCCAAAAGTAGCCAGATCATGTCATCGCCCATTATGACCAAAAGGCTAGAATGTAAGGTTGAAGGCACTGCGGGGAGGGGTGAGCATGTCAGACACTGATGACATGACAAAGTCCCCGGCTGCTGCCACCTCCCAACCTGAAAAATGTGCGTTGTGCTAGCCAATCCTCGCACTGCTGTAAATCTAAGGTCTGCCTCCCCCTACCTTCTTTAAAACCTCGCTGCCTGTCTATTTTCACGTGACTTCCCCAGCCTCCATTTCCATAGACTAGGGAACCTCACCCGGGGCATTCAAATAAACTACCTGGCCCTTTGTTGCCTCTCTTCGCCTACTTATTTTGGCTAAAATTTTTCTTAAGAGTGTCCACAGCTTATCCTTTCTCCTGTATATGTTGCAGCAGATTGGTGCTGCAGCTTCTAGATCTGTAAGAGAATTGACATGAGCATAATATCATCAGTATAATGATACAACTGCACCATTAGCAGTTTCTTCCATGCTGCCATGTCCTGGGCTACAAGTCCATGACAAATGGTGGGACTGTGGAAGTATCCCTGTAAAAAGACAGTGTACATTCACTGGCATCCCTCCCATGTGAAGGCAAACTTCCTGACATTCCTGTGCTATGTCAATAGAGAAGAAAGCATTAGTAAGGTCCACAACATAAAGACATGTCCCTAGTTCATGACTGAGAGTGATAGAGGGGACAGCAGCATGCAGAGGGGCTGTGACTTTATTCAATTCTTTGTAATCCACAGTCATCCACCAGGAGCCACCTGGATTTTTACTGGCCACACTGGAGAATTACAGGGACTATGTGTGGGTTTTATGATACTCACTTTCTCCAACTCCTGCAGGGTTTCTCCAATTTCTTTATATCCCCCAAGGAACTTATATTCCTTAGTATTTGTCACCCACAAGACACAGGCAAATATATAGGTGGGTGGTTAGCATGTGTCCTCAGAACTGTCTTTACAATACATATCTTCAGTCTGAACTCACCTGCAGTGGTCTGTAACCACAGACCCTTCAGGATATCCACCCCCAAAATATATTCAGTGATGGGGCAAATATACATAGCATACTGCTTTGGGGGTAGATACCCTATTCTCATTGGAATTTTGGCTTTCTCCACTCAAATTGCCTTACCCTGTAGCTATCTATCACAGTGGTGGCTCTCAGGAAACTTCTCAGGGTTGCTGTAAATCAGCTCCTGTGTTCACCAGTGCCAGGACACATTATATATACATTCACTGAGGACCAATGAAATGCTAATTCTACATGTGAACTCTGGTCCCCATCATGTACCCCAAGGTGGAGTCCTTGACCCTCCCTTCAGCCTAACCACAATACCCATTCACCTTCCTTTTGGGGTGGGGGCCAAGGTGGAGTTTGAGTACTCTCCCTGAGGAAGTCATGCAGACACACAGGCCAGACATGGGGCTTTGCCTCTGGCTTGTGCCTTGGTCCTCAGTCACTGGAACCTCTGCTCTAGGTTTAATTGTTGCCACAGCTCTACCAAGATTTTACTGGGCTGTCCATCAAGTTTTTCTTTCGTTGCCCCTGCATTTATCAAATAAACCCACATCTGGGTTCTTGAGAGATTCACAGGGTCCTTTGAACCTCTTCTCTCAGTATCAGATCATATCTCCTTCTATGCCCTTAATGTCTCAACCTCTCCAAGATCTGCAATAGTAAGAGTAACCTCATTTATGAGTTGCTTTAGGAAGGATGGGGGAGCTGTACGGAGCACTAGATTTCTCATCACCATAGTGAACAACTCCTCTTCTGGGCCCTGATTGCCCATATTGTCGATGATATTTTTCATGCCTAATTCCCATTAAGACCTGCTGGAGCTCTACATACATCTGCCATCTAATAGGGAAATAGGACAAATAATCCTGATTAGGCCATACAGCAGAGAATGCCACCATCAGCCAATCTATAAGCATATGATTACCTGGGGTCTGATGAGCATTCTGTAACCTCTGCTGGAGAGAGGGGTGAGTAATCAGGGAAGCCAGGTTCCCCATTTCTGATCCAGACAAATAATTCCATCTATTCCTTAACCTCAAAGATGCAAAAGCCAGGTGGGCAGAGGCTCTAAGGGCTTCTGCTGAAACAAGTAGCTCGAAACCACAAGCTCAGCTTGGGTATAGGGGTGGAGCATGGAGCGCTGCACAATCTGGGAAGGGGGCTACTCCTCTCCCTGAGAAACCTATACTTGCTCTGTCTTTATTGTCTTGACTACAACCAGGTAGGCTTTCAAAAGGGAAGGGGCTGGTGCCTCCACCAGCACTTCCAATTCCACCCTTGGCCCTAACCCCTCATCCTTCCCCAGCTCCTCTTCCTCCAGCTCCTCTTCCCCTGACATCTTGTCTACCATATCCAGAACTGGATGCACCACCCCTTTCTTCACCTCCCCCATGGCCTCTCACAGCCCTCATTTTTCTGTTGCTCCTTCCTGCACTATTAATGTTTCTCAGCAGCACAAGTTCCGTTTTGAATAGCCTTCTTTCCTTCCTTACACTATCCCACAACTTGCATTCTTGTTTTGCCACTTCCTACCAAAATACATCTCTCTCCTTAGTATCACTTTCCCATGCGGCAGTAAGCATCCAATCCACAGTTCCCACTGCCACATAAGTACTCATTTCCCCTAAGGAATCCATGATTTTGTGAAGGTCCAACTCCACTGCCTCCAGCATCCGCACTCTTCCCCAATCCTGGGGAGGGGCCCACTCCTTTAGGAGACAAATCACCTTGGACCAAATATCCACTGGGGGATCCCCAGGTGTTTCCCCACCATACATAAGGGGATCGCTGGGTGTCTCCCCACCATCCATAGGGACAGCCCACTGAAATATCACACCCATGAGCAGTTCTTTAGGTCCCTGGATACTGCCAACTCTATACCAATGTGCGGCTCTGGGAGGACAGGGGTTCCCTGCCCAGGGCAAGTTTCTTATGAATATGATGAGACCTAAGGAAGACAAGGAAACAGGTAGGTTGGAGATTAAAGGTTTATTTCTCATGGTTCAGTGTCTCTCTTCTGTGGTACTCTCTGCCCCCTTTTGCTCAGCTCCACTAGCTAGCCCTATCCATCTGGCCATTGCATGTGCCGCTTTCCCTCTTCCACTTCCCATGGAAGGAACTCTGTGTGTGGTCCCTGGTGACTGGTGGGTACCTGACCAAGTGGTTACTAGAAAGAGAGGAGAGGAGAGAATGGCTGTTATTCTCCATCCCTTAGGGTGGCCCAGAGGCTCTGCTGTGATAAACATCCCATTGATATGGAAACAGGTTCTTATATTCATATCTCTATCAGGCCTAGAAGATAAATTCTGTTTGACAACTTCTATTTATTCAAGAAGACCCAATATGTGTTTGATATTCCTACTCAATGCTCTTATAACTCCCTGTCACATTTCTATGATACCGTTTATCACACTTGATTAAAATGGTTTCTTTGTATGCCTTTTCCACCAAAATATGAGGTCCTTTGGGCAAGGATTTAGACTGATTCAATTTCATATGCACAGAACCTAATAATGTCTGGAACAAAGTAGAGCTTGGATAAATATACTTTAAATGAAGTTTATTTAAACTTCTCATTAAAATGAAATTTCAGTTTATCTCCAATCCCATGGGCTTGTCTGTGTGCATTTTGGGAAAAGACATGTGCATCAAAATGAATGGTCATATAAATAGAGCTGTCAATCAAATGACCACATCCTGTCAATTAAAAGAAGTGCCTCCTGGATAGAAAGGGATAAATAGACCATATCCTAAAATTTCTGAGTATTTGTCTAACTTGACTCTGGCCCACTCCTTCCTTGGAATGTATTCAAATAAAATTTTCATTCTGCTTTACTATTGTGTCTCTGCCTTTCAGTTCTTTATTGTGGTGGGGACAGGGGCCAAGGAGAACAAACTCAACCCATAGCAATTTCATTTATATACAAAATTCAAAATCCATCCAAACTTATCTTTAGTGTTGGAAATGGGGAGAATTATTATCTCTAGGCAGGGTATATAGAGAGAGTAGTGATTGGGCAAGATATGGGTAAGGTCTTCTGAAATGCTGGTTTTATTTAATAATCTGAGAATTGGTTATGTGGATGTGTTCTCTTTGTGATAATTCATTATGCTGTGCACTTGTGGTATTCTACTTTCCAGTAATCATAAATACTTTAACAAAAAAATGTATTAGAAATTAACTTCTGTTAAAATTTTGCATTTTAACTGCATTCAAAACCTAAATGAAATCTTTTCATTTGGAAAATTCATTTTTATTATAAAAGTAATAACTCATAGAAATGGATACAGAAGAGAATTTAAAATAATAAAAAAGTGATTATCATCTAGGCTTCCTGTTCACTTCACATGGAAAAATTGTTGCATTTGAAATATATTGCCTATGGAGTCCTTAAGGCAAAGCCTGTGTCTCATTCATTCATATCATTCACAAATATAGCATAGCAACTGTCACATAGTAAATGCTCAATTATTATTTACTTGTTGAACAAAAAAATTCATGGATATATCAGCTTTTTCTCTTGGCCCACCAAAGGCATCATATTCTTTGTCCTGACTTAGCAACTTCATTTGCCACCTACCCTTAATCAATCAGGTGAGCAACAGACTCCATTATTCATTTCAACATTTATGGACTTAATTAATTAGTATAGAAAATGTTGATAATTTCTTGATTTCTGTGATATCAACAGAGGTTTCCTTTTTTTTCTTTGTATAATTCCTCCCTCTCAAAGATACTACTTATATGGGATGGACAATAGCACTGTCTGGCTTTTTGTAGCAAAATAGAGAACTCTCAAAAGCACTTTGAGAGATGGAAAGAGAGAGTATTTGGTTACCTGTCAGAGAGGACAACAGTGGTCAAATTACAGCACTATTAGTTGAGTAAGAATTTGCCTTTTTCACATATTATCTCCTCTTGCCCTTTCCCCATGGGAAAAAGAAAAGCCAGGATTCTTGAAAACATTCCTTCCTGTTATTCAGGCCTGAGTTAGGGAAAAGAGAAAATAATTAAACAGAATGAGAGATAACAGCAATGACTTAAATTGGATTTGACTTCTTCAAAAATGTTTATAAGGGTATCTTAGGAGACAAGGTGACAAAAAATGTCATGGGTTTTACTGAAAATTATGTACAACTAGAAGAGATAGATGATGTAATAGATTTAAGGTAGATCAAAGGAAAGAAAGCTTTTGAATTTTTATGCCCCATTAAGTCCTGTCCATTTAATAAACTGATAACAGAAAAATACACAAGGTAACATGGAAAGTCATACTTGCAAATATTGGTTGTGAGATAAGCTAACTCAGTATTACTGATGAACTACAGCCACAGAGAATAACACGCATTCATTCTGAAATGGTTCTCAGTTTATAGGTTAAACTTGGAAGTTGTTAGCAGAACATCAGAAAAAGCAATAGTATTTTAATTAGTTGACTATAAAAATGTATTTGCTTAGATACAAGTCGTATGCCACACAATTTACATGTTTAAAGTTTATAATTCAATGGCTTTTAGAATATACATAGATATGCATAACCATCACTAGTTAATTTTAGAACATTTTCATTACCGCAAAAAGAAATCCAATACCCATTAGTAGTCACTTCCCACTTATTGCCTACTCCACCACATTCCCAATCATAGACAGCCATTAGTCTATTTTGTGTACAAATAGGATTTACCTTTTCTGGATAATTAATGTAACTATACACAATTTGTAGTACTTTGTGACTGGCTTCTTTCACTAAGTATAATTGTTTGAAGGCTCATCCATTTGCAGCAAGTATCAACACCCCATCTCATTTTACTGATAAATAATATTCCATTGTATGGATATACCACACTGTATTTATCTATTTACCTTGTGATGAACAATTGGATTGTTTCCACTTCGGGCTATTATGATGTTGCAGTGAACATCTGTGTGCAAATCTTTGTGTAGATGTATGTTTTCATTACTCTTGTGTCATAGGAGTAGAATTGCTGGTTCATACAGGAACATTATGTTTAACAGACTGAGGAACTATAAAAACTTTTTTCCAAAGAAGCTTCATCACCTTACATTTCCACTATCAGTGTATGAAGGCTCCAATGTTCCCACAATCTCTCCAACACATATTTTTCATTATAGTGATTCTAGTTTGTATTAGGATGGAAATATGGTTTGTATTTCCCTAATTGCATAATTTCAAATGAATATAATTTCACGGACTTTTGTCCATTTGTACTTCTTCCTTGAAAAAATGTCTATTGAGATATTTTTTCCAATTTTAAAGTTGGTTTATTAATCCTTTTATTATTGAATTGTAAGTGTTCTCTATATATTATGGATACATGTCTCTTACCAGACATGTGGTTTGCAAAAATTCTCCCTCTCCCACTCTTTGTGTTATCTTTTCACTTTGTTGATAGTATTCTTATAAAGGAAATTTTTTTAATTTAGTGATGTCTATATGATCTGTTTTGTATCTGTCATTTTTGTTGTCAGTTCTTAGAAACTGTTGTCTAATGAAAGGTTATGAAGATTTACACTTGTTTTCTTCTAAGAGTTTTAGATTTTTAGTTCTACATTTCCTTCTTTGATACATTATCCATTATGGGTTAATTTTTGTATATGGTATGAGACAGGAGCCCATAATCATTCTTTTGCATATGGATATCCAATTTTCCCAGCACCATTTGTTGCAAGGTCTATTCTCTCCCAATTAATTTTCTTGGAATCATGGTTGAAAATCAACTGACTGTGAAAGTGAGAATTTCCTTCTGGACTTTCAAATCTGTTTCATTTGTGTTTATGTCTATCATTATGCTGGTACCACATTCTCATGAGTATTGTTGTTTTGTAGTAAGTTTTGAGTTAGGAAGTGTGAATATCCCAAACTTATTCTTTCTCAAGGATTTTTTGATATTCTGGGGTCCTTAAATTTCTATATGAATGTAAGATCAGCTTCTCAATTTCTATAAAAAATTCAGCTTGAGGTTTGACAGGGAAAGCATTGAATCTATGGATCAATTTGGATAGGCAGCCATCTACACAATATTAAGTCTTTTGACCTATGAACACAGGATGTAGATTCCCCTTTACTTACGTATTAAATTTCTTTCAAGAATGTTTTGCAGTATTCAGAGTATAATTTTTATAATTATTTTGTTAAATTTATTCCTAAGCCTGTTATTTATGATTGCTTTGACCCATTTGTTATTTAGTAGTGTGTCATTAATTTCAAAGTATTTGTTAATATTTCAAGTATCTTTCACAAAATTTCCAATTTTACTGAACTGTGATCAGAGAATATAATTTGTGTACTTTTATTCCTTTTAAATTTATACATGCTTTCTTTATGTCATAATTTATGTTTTATCCTAGAAAATGTTCCAATGCACTTGAGAAGAATGTAAATTCTGTGTTGTTGGGAGGAGTGCTATATATATGTCTGTTAGGTCTAGCTGGCTTAAATTTATAGTTAAAAATTTCTCTCTTGGTATGCTTTTGCTTAATCTCTTAAGGTTTGGTATGTTGTGGCTTTATTTTCATTAAAGTCAAGATATTTTCTAAATTCCTTGTGGTTACATTTTTGACCACTTGTTGTTTAAGGGTGTGGTGTTTAATGTCCACATTTTTGTCAATTTTCCTTTTGCTCAAATTCTAATTTGATTCTATTGTAATCAGAAGAAATATTTTTTGTTATTACAGTATTTTGAAACATTAAGACTTGTTTTATGGCCTATCATTTAGTCAATTTTGGAGATGGTTCCATGTGCACTTGGGAAAAAATGTGTACTCTGTGGTACTGGGTGAAGTGTTCTCTCTATTTTTTTACATCCATTTGGTCTATCCAACTGGTTTCTCAAATGCTTTTTATTTTTTGACCTTCTGCCTGATTGTTTCATTTCCATTATTGGGGCATTGAAGTCTCTTACTGTTATTGAAGAGTAGTCAATTTCTCCCTTCAACTTGAACAATGCTTATATAATATATTTATGACCTCTGATATTTATAATTATAATATATTTTTGGTGACCTGAAGATATTTTATCATTATATAATGTCCTTCTTCATCACTTATAACATTTTTGATGTACAGACTATTTGGGGTGACTTAGTACAGCACTAATGTTCTCTTCTGTTTATTATTTTCACAGAATATATTTTCCATTATTTCACTTTCAACATATGCATGTCCTTAGACCTAAACTGAGTTTTTTGAAAGTGATGTCACCAAAATGGTAAAGTAGAATACTCTGTACCCCAACAAAGATCAATAATTAGACAGATTTCCATGAACCAAAAGAGCTCCAGAAGAGCTCTGGAGTCTATTAAAGAAAGTTTAATAACACAGTTAAACAAAAATTTTGAGACTAACCATACAAGAAAACAAGAAAAATAACTTCATTTTGCGTTCATCATCATCCTATCCCTCAAGAAGGCATTTCTCAGAGCCAAGAGGGAACTTCTCAGCTAGAAATACTTCCCCTCACAAGGAAAGGTTGAGTAGGGTGAGGGGCCACTTTCCCTAGCTTTTTGAGGCACCCCACAAGGGTCCTGCTTTGGTTTTACCTCACCCAGACTATCAAGGCTTAGATATATAGAGATGGCTAAAAACAAGGAAGGAAAGCAAGAGTTAACGATAGTAGCCACACAATAGGAAAAATCAAGGCTAACAAAATCTGCTCTGCAGATAAACCCAGCATATTTCACTATTAAAAAAATAAATGGTCATCACAGCCACCATGGACCCCCTGCAGATTCCACAAGCTTTTGCCCGCAGATATTTGTGTTTGCTGATGCCAGATGCCTGAGTCCCTTCCCACTAACTCCTCCTCCAGTTCCCCACTAAAGTGGGGAAACACATTGACAGCAAGCTCAGGCTTCTGCAGTTATACAAAAGCAAGATGTCAGCCTAGAATCCCCAGCTGACCACCACTTCTGTACACATGCTTAGGTCAAGCCCCTGAAGCTTTGAACTTGCATGCCACTGGCTTGACACCTGGTACTATCATCCACTGGCAGTGAGCACACCTGGGGGAAGACTGTGCATCCACAGAAAAGGACAAGGACAGCCAGAACCATTCAACTGCAAGTGAACCCACAGTTGGCCCTGGCCCTTGCTGCCTACCCTGACCCCCACCACTATGTATATGTCTGAAACTGGTCTCTGCCACTACACAGGCAAATGCAGCTGGATCCTTCAGACAAGTGGGTGTATACTACCAACTCTGGTCACCATCACTGCCTGCCTTGGTCCCTATATGTTATATCTGGAGGTCCCACATGTCCAAATGAGGGACTCAACAATCTTGCAGCCACTGTATACAAAGCGGCAACTGGGTGGGACGTGAACACTACCACCACTCCAGCTCACTGGCAGGAGGAAAATATTCAGAATAGGGAGGAAGTGGAAGCACAGGGCTATTAAGTAACCAGCACTAGTAATCTGCACTGGGACCACAGACACACATTGCTTGTGTACTGGATATTAGAGAAACGGAAAAGTAAAATCCAAGATGGAGACAGTGAGTGGGTCCCAACAGCCAGCTCCCCTGGGACAAAAGAAAAGTGGGTGCTTTTTTGAACATCTTAGAGGGACAGGGGCTTAACAGCTGGATGAAATCATCATGGGATACTCAGCCAAGCAGGCTGGGAATACTAAGGAACTTGAGGTGCCCTGAGCCCCTGGCAGGTAACCCAGTCCCAAAGCCCCTCATGGCAATAAGCAGCCTGCCATTCATTTCCCCTCACCAGCACTGCAAGCAAACCAGCTGATCTGCCACAGCTGCAGAGCAGCAGGAGAGCAGCACTGCCCACAGCAACCACCCAGAATCTCCTCCCAGAGCACAGCTAAAAGGGACAGACCCAGAGGCGGCTGCCCAGCACAGACAGAGGAAGCCAGAGCAAGGCAGGAAGGTGTGCTGCTCCCACAGAACACACCCAGTGCACCTGTCACTCCCTGCAGGGCTCTGGGCTATCCCAAGGGCTTTCCCACCCATGGCAAATCAGGAAATTAACCCAGAGACTATTTCTTATCTGCGAGTAACTGGCACAGGAAGCAGAGAAGGTAAGGTGACCAGCAAGCAGGAAGGGACTTTGTTCTCCCAGCTGACATACATACTACCTGCCTACGAACAACTCTATTGTCATGAAAAGGCAGAATAATCTGGTCCTGTCAAGAATCATTCAGACAATGCCAGAGAGAGGGCCTAGGGAGACAGATATAATCAATCTTTCTGAAAAAGAATTCAAAACAAAGGTCATAGCCTTGCTGGTGGACATGCAGAGAAATATGCAAGAGCTAAGGGATGAAGTCTGTAGGGAGATTACAGTAATCAAACAATCTCTGGAAGGACTTAAGAGCAGACTGTATGAGGTGCAAGAGACTGTTAATGGAACAGAAATCAAAGAACAGGAATACAGAGAAGCTGAGGAATAGAGAGATATAAGGATCTCCAGGAACAAAAGAATATTAAGAGATCTGTGTGAACAATCCAAATGGAACAATATTCACATTATAGGGGTAACAGAAGAAGAAGAGAGAGAAAAAGAGATAGAAAGTGTCTTTGAAGAAATAATTGCTGAAAACTTCCACAAGCTGGGGGAGGAAATAGTCTCTCAGGCCATGGAAGCCCACAGATCTCCCAATGCAAGGGACCCAGGGAGGACAACACCAAGGCATATAAAATTAAAATGTCAAGATCAAAGACAAGAACAGAGTATTAAAGGCAGCCAGAGTGAGAAAAAGATCACCTACAAAGGAAAATCCATCACGCTATCATCAGATTTCTCAACAGAAACCTTACAGGCCAGAAAAGAATGGCATGATATGTTTAATGCAGTGAAACAGAAGGGGCTTGAACCAAGAACACTGTACACAGCACAAATATTTAAATATGAAGGAAGGATTAAACAATTCCCAGAGAGGCAAAAGTTGAGGGGATTTGCCTCCCACAAACCACCTATACAGGATATTTTAAAGGGACTGCTCTAGATGGAAGCACTTCTGAGACTAAATAGATGTCACCAGAGAAAATAAAATCAGAGCTAAGAAATAACACCAACTTCTGTGGGACACAGCATAGGCAGTCCCAAAATGAAAGTATATAGCAATCCAAGCCTATTTAAAGGAAGAACAACCCCAAATTAATGGTTTAAAATCATAATTATTGAAACTGGAAAAAGAAGAACAAATGAGGACCAAAGTCAGCAGAAGGAGGAACATAATAAAGATCAGAGAAGAAATAAATAAAATTGAGAAGAATAAAACAATAGAAAAAATCAGTAAAATGAAGAGCTTATCCTGTGAGAAAATAAACAAAATACATAAATCCCCAGCCAGACTTATTAAGAGACAAAGAGAATCTACACACATAAACAGAATCAGGAAAGAGAATGGAAAAATCAGTCCAGAAACCATAGAAATACAAAGAATTATTAGAGAATACTATGAAAATCTATATGCGAACAAGCTGGAAAACCTAGAAGAAATGGAAAACTTCCTAGAAAAATACAACCTTCCAAGACTGACCTAGGAAGAAACAGAAAATCTAAACAGACAAATAACCAGCAAAGAAATTGAATAGGCAATAAAAATCTACCCAAGAACAAAGCCCCAGGCCAGATGGACTCATTGCTGAATTTTATCAAACATTTAGAGAACACATAATACACATTATCCTTAAAGTTTTCCAAAAATTAGAAGAGGAGGGAATACTCCAAAACTCACTCTATGAAGCCAGCATCACTCTAATGCCAAAACCAGGCAAAGACCACACCAAAAAAAAAATTGCAGACCTACATCCCTGATGAACAAAGATGCAAAAATAATCAGCAAAATATTAGCAAACCAAATTAAAAAATACATCAAGGGAATCATACACCATGATCAAGTGGCATACATCTCAGGGATGGAAGGATGGTACAACATTCAAAAATCCATCAACATCATCCACCACATCAACAAAAAGAAGGACAAAAACCACATCATCTCAGTTTACAGGGAAGATGGCGGTGTGAGTAGTACAGTGGAAATCTCCTCCCAAAAACATATTTATTTTTGAAAATACAACAAATACAACTAATCATAAAAGAGAGACCAGAAGACACAGGACAACAGCCAGACTACATCCACACTTGGGAGAGTCCAGCACTTGGTGAAAGGGATAAGATACAAGCCCCGGCCAGGTGGGACCTGAGCGCCTCTAACCACAGCTCGCGGCGGGAGGAGAGGAGTCGGTGCATGGAGGGAGAGGGAGCCCAGGACTGCTAAACACCCAGCCCCAGCCATGTGCACCAGAGGGCAGACACAGTGCATGCGTGGAGGGCTGGAAACTAGGGAAACAGGGCAACAAGACCTCTGAGCGGGTCCCGAAGCTGATGCCCCTGTGACAAAGAAAAGCAAGTGCCTTTTGAAAGTCTTAAAGGTACAGGGATGCAACAGCTGGACGGAAACAACCCAGGTCACAGTCCAGCAGCTGGAAATTCCAGGGAAACCCAGGTGCACTAACCCCCCAGGCAACAGTTCTGAGACAGCTCAAACAATCAGCAAAACAATCCCCGTCCATTACCCCTCTGGGGCGTGGCCATAGCAGAGAATCAGCCTAAGGCTGGCCACACACACAGCAAGGCAGCTTCCTCCATAACAGCAGGGCAAGACAAAAAGACACAGTCTACACACAATTGCACAACACAAGCAACTAGGGGTCGCAGATGTCCCAGTAAAGAAAGGCCAGTAGCAAGTGGAAAGTTTGACCCTCCCAGCTGACAGTCAACAGCACCTATCAACATGAAAAGGCAAAAAATATGATCCAGAAAAGAATAACCCAGACAGCTTCGGCATCTGCTACATCTTCCCCTGAGAAGGAACCTGGGGAGATAGATTTAACCAGTATTCCTGAAAAAGAATTCAAAACAAAAGTTGTAACCATCCTGATGGCCTTGTAGAGAAATATGCAAGAACTAAGGAAGGAGAATACAGAAATAAAATAAGCTCTGGAAGGACTTCAAAACAGAATGGACGAGATGCAAGAGACCATTAATGGACTAGAAAACAGAGAAAAGGAACGCAGAGAAGCTGATGCAGAGAGAGATAAAAGGATCTCCAGGAATGAAAGAATTCTAAGAGAGCTGAGTGACCAATCGAAATGAAACAATATCTGCATTATAGGGATACCAGAAGAAGAAGAAGAGAGAGAAAAAGGGATAGAAAGTGTCTTTTAAGAAATAATTGCTGAAAACTTCCCCAAACTAGGGGAGGAAATGGCCTCTCAGACCACAGAGGTACACAGAAATCCCATGACAAGGGATCCAAGGAGGGCAACACCAAGACACATAATAATTAAAATGGCAAAGATCAAAGACAAGGACAAAGTATTACAGGCAGCCAGAGAGAAAAAAAAGGTTACCTACAAAGGAAAACCCATCAGGCTATCATCAGACTTCTCAACAGAAACCCTACAGGCAAGAAGAGAATGGCATGATATACTTAAAGCAATGAAACAGACGGGTCTCGAACCAAGACAACTATATCCAGCACAATTATCATTTAAATGTGAAGGAGGAAATAAACAATTCCCAGACAAGCAAAAGTTGAGGGAATTTGCCTCCCACAAACCACCTCTACAGGGCATCTTACAGGGACTGCTCTAGATGGGAGCACTCCTAAAAAGAGCACAGCACAAAACACCCAACATATGAAGAAGGGAGGAGGAGGAATAAGAAGGGAGAGAAATAAAGAATCATCACACTGTGTTTATAATAGCTCAACAAGCGAGTTAGATTAGACAGTAAGATAGTAAAGAAGCTAACCCTGAACCTTTGGTAAACACAAACTTAAAGCCTGCAATGGCAATAAGTACATACCTTTCAATAATCACCCTAAATGTAAATGGACTGAATGCACCAATCAAAAGACACAGAGGAATAGAATGGATAAAAAAGCAAGATCCATCCATATGCTGCTTACAAGAGACTCACCTCAAACCCAAAGACATGCACAGACTTAAAGTCAAGGGATGGAAAAAGATATTTCATGCAAACAACAGAGAGAAAAAAGCAGGTGTTGCAATACTAGTACCAGACAAAACAGACTTCAAAATAAAGAAAGTAACAAAAGATAAAGAAGGACATTACATAATGATAAAGGGCTCAGTCCAACAAGAGGATATAAACATTATAAATATATATGAACCCAATACAGGAGCAACAACATATCTGAAACAAATAGTAGCAGAACTAAAGGAAGAAACAGAATGCAAAGCATTCATTCAGGGAGATTTCAACACACCACTCACTCCAAAGGAAAGATCCACCAGACAGAAAATAAGTAAGGACACAGAGGCATGGAACAACACACTAGAACAGATGGACCTAATAGACATCTACAGAACTCTACATCCAAAAGCAAAAGGATACACATTCTTCTCAAGTACACATGGAACATTCTCCAGAATAGACCACATACTAGGCCAAAAAAAGAGCCTCAGTAAATTCCAAAGATTGAAATCCTACCAACCAACTTTTCAGACCACAAAGGCATAAAACCAGAAATAAACTGTACAAAGAAAGCAAAAAGGCTCACAAACACATGGAGGCTTAACAACACACTCTTAATTAATCAATGGATCAATGACCAAATCAAAATGGAGATCCAGCAATCTATGGAAACAAATAACAACAACAACACAAAGCCCCAACTACTGTGGGATACAGCAAAAGAAGTCTTCAGAAGAAAGTATATAGCAATCCAGACATATTTTAAGAAGGAACAAGAAACCCAAATGAACGGTCTAATGTCACAATTATCAAAATTGGTAAAAGAAGAACAAATGAGGCCAAAGGTCAGCAGAAGAAGGGATATAATAAAGATCAGAGAAGAAATAAATAAAATTGAGAAGAATAAAACAATAGCAAAAATCAAGAGCTGGTTCTTCAAGAAAATAAAAAAAATAGATAAGCCTCTAGCCAGACTTCTTAAGAGGAAAAGAGAGTCGACACAATTCAACAGTATCAGAAACGAGAAAGGAAAAATCACGATGGACCCCACAGAAATACAAAGAATTATTAGAGAGTACTATGAAAACCTACATGCTAACAAGCTGGGAAGCCTAGGAGAAATGGAGAACTTCCGAGAAAAAGACAACATTCCAAGACTGACCCAGAAAGAAACAGAAAATCTAAACAGACCAATTAACAGCAATGAAATTGAAGCGGTAATCAAAAAATTACCAAAGAACAAAACCTCTGGGCCAGATGGATTTACCTCGGAATTTTATCATTCAGGGAAGACATAATACCCATTCTCCTTAACGTTTCCCAAAAAATAGAAGAGGAGGGAATACTCCCAAACTCATTCTATGAAGACAACATCACCCTAATAGCAAATCCAGGCAAAGAACCCATCAAAAAAGAAAACTACAGACCAATATCCGTGATGAATGTAGATGCAAAAATACTCAACAAAATGTGAGCAAACCGAATTCAAAAATACATCAAAAGGATCATACACCATGACCAAGTGGAATTCATCCCAGGGATGCAAGGATGACACAACATTAGAAAGTCCATCAACATCATCCACCACATCAACAAAAAGAAAGACAAAAACCACACCATCATCTCCATAGACGCTGAAAAAGCATTTGAGAAAGTTCAACATCCATTCATGATAAAAACTCTCAGCAAAATGGGAATAGAGGGCAAGTACCTCAACATAATAAAGCCCATCTATGAAAAACCCACAGAAAACATTATATTGAACAGCGAGAAGCTGAAAGCTTTTCCTCTGAGATCGGGAACTAGAAAAGGATGCCCACTCTCCCCACTGTTATTTAACATAGTATTGGAGGTCCTAGCCACAGCAATTAGACAAAACAAATAAATACAAGGAATCCAGATTGGTAAAGAAGAAGTTAAACTGTCACTATTTGCAGATGACATGATATTGTACATAAAAACCCTAAAGACTCCACCCCAAAATTAGTAGAACTGACATCGGAATACAGCAAAGTTGCAGGATACAAAATTAACACACAGAAATCTGTAGCTTTACTATAAACTAACAATGAACCAATAGAAAGAGAAAACATGAAAACAACTCCAGGAAACATCAAAGAACCCGAATAGCCAAAGCAATCCTGAGAAAGAAGAATAAAGTAGGGTGGATCTCACTCTCCAACTTCAAGCTCTACTACAAAGCCACAGTAATCAAGACGATTTGGTACTGGCACAAGAACAGAGCCATAGACCAGTGGAACAGAATAGAGACTCCAGACATTAACCCAAACATATATGGTCAATTAATATTTTATAGAGGAGCCATGGACATACAATGGTGAAATGACAGTCTCTTCAACAGACGGTGCTGGCAAAACTGGACAGCTACATGTAGGAGAATGAAACTGGACCATTGTCTAACCCCATATACAAAAGTAAACTCAAAATGGATCAAAGACATGAATGTAAGACACGAAACCATTAAACTCTTGGAAAAAAATATAGGCAAAATCCTCTTAGACATAAACATAAGTGACCTCTTCTTGAACATATCTCCCCGGGCAAGGAAAACAACAGCAAAAATGAACAAGTGGGGCTATATTTAGCTGAAAAGCTTCTGTACAGCAAAAGACGCCATCAATAGAACAAAAGGGAACTCTACAGTATGGGAGAATATATTTGAAAATGACACATCCGATAAAGGCTTGACATCCAAAATATATAAAGAGCTCACAAGCCTCAAGAAACATAAAACAAATAACCCAATTAAAAAATGGGCAGACGAACTGAACAGATGGTTCTCCAAAAAAGAAATACAGATGGCCAACAGACACATGAAAAGATGCTCCACACCACTAATTATCAGAGAAATGCAAATTAAAACTACAATGAGGTATCACCTCACACCAGTAAGGATGGCTGCCATCCAAAAGACAAACAACAACAAATGTTGGCGAGGCTGTGGTGAAAGGGGAACCCTCCTACACTGCTGGTGGGAATGTAAATTAGTTCAACCATTGTGGAAAGCAGTATGGAGGTACATCAAAATGCTCAAAACAGACATACCATTTGACCCAGGAATTGCACTCCTAGGAATTTACCCTAAGTATGCAGCAATCAAGTATGAGAAAGACAGATGCACCCCTATGTTTATCGCAGCACTATTTACAATAGCCAAGAATTTAAGCAACCAAATGTCCATCGGTAGATGAATGGATAAAGAAGTGGTGGTACATATACACAATGGAATACTTCTCAGCCATAAGAAAAGGGCAAATCCTACCATTTGCAGCAACATGGATGGAGCTGGAGGGTATTATGTTCAGTGAAATAAGCCAAGCAGAGAATGAGAAATACCAAATTATTTCACTCATCAGTGGAGTATAAGAACAAAGGAAAAACTGAAGGAACAAAACAGCAGCAGAATCACAGAACTCAAGAATGGACTAACAGGTAACAAAGTGAGAGGGACTGGGGTGGATGGGTGAGTAGGGAGGGATAAGGAGGGGAGAAAAATGGGGGTATTAAGATTAGCATCCATAGTGGGGTGGGAGAAAGGTGAGGGCTGTACAACACAGAGAAGACAAGTAGTGATTCTACAACATTTTGCTATGCTGATGGACAGTGACTGTAAAGGGGTATATAGCGGGGACCTGGTATAGTGGAGAGTCTAGTAAACAAAATATTCGTCATGTAAGTGTAGATTAATGATAAAAAAAAAAAAGCAGTTCCTGTGTGGTGACCTCCAATGAGTTCTACACAATGATATAAAGGACATATAAAAGTGTAGGCAAAGGGTCTGTTAGTGTTTATACAGAGGATCAAAGCCTAATTTGGCTACCCAGGAAAGGAACTAAGATACTATATGAAAAAGAAGTTCCATCATCAGCACTCTCAGGAAGACTCAGGCCAGAAGATGATCATCAAAAAACCCCAACAAAGATCCACACACTGCTACAGTTGTAGATGCACTCATCCCACCAGTTCCTGGACTTGCCATGGGAATGATGAAGGAGATATCTAAGCTGGCCTGTGCATACAGTAAAACAACAAATTTGACTGGATCTAAACTGTTGGAACTCAAACAAGAATTAGGAGAAGTGCAAATTACAGCACTCCAAAATCTTACAACTACAGACTATTCACTGTTAAAAGAACATATGGGATGTGAACAGTCCCCAGGAATGGGTTCTTTTAATTTGTCTGATTTCTCTCAGACTGTTCAAGTTCAGTTGGACAATATCCACCATATCAGAGATAAGTTTTCACAAATGCCTAAGGTGCCTAACTGGTTTTCTTGGCTTCACTGGAGATGGCTGGTAATTACAGGTATGCTTTGGTTACATAACTGTACTCCTATTATGTTAATGTGTGTGCACAATTTAATTAGTAGTTTAAAACCTATATATGCTGAAGTTACTCTACAAGAAGATATGTCAAAGAAATAATCAATCCTCCCATGTTTTCTTCCACCTGCTACTTCTATAGCTTTTCTTCTTCCTTCCAAATTACAACACTTAAATAGAATTAGTGCCTCATATCGAATTTACTGAGTATCATAATTCTTCCAAGTGATAAAGACACCTCAAGACAAATGCTGGGCATAGAAGCCACAGGGCAAAAATCTGCAAAGAAGTAAAAAGCTAACCTTTTCAAACAATAAAGCTTCTCTCTCACTTACCAACTTTACATTTCCCTGTATGGCTCTGGAAGATGACTGGTTAGCCCGAGATGGGTAAGATTCCTCAAGGGAGGAACAACCTAAGACAGGCACAGTCGGAGGGGCGCCATCAGGTGAGAAATTGGGGATCAACAGAGGTGAGGCTTAGAACATCACCCTCCCTGTTCTGAGAGAAATCTTCTGCATCCGTGGATGTTTTATTGCCCTTGTCTAGCTTGGATTAACTCATAGTCTACAGGCACACACCTGAATATCTACATTTGCTCTCTTACAACACTAAACTATGTTTTCCACCTTTATCTTGTATCTACCTACCACTTCAGTATTTTATTAAAAATAATAATAATAAAGAGAGAAATGTGGTATCCACATATAAATCAAGTATAAAAATCAAATGAGTATTCATATTTGAACTGATTGTTTATAGTTCATAATGCATGAGCAAAACCGAAAGCTTCTGTGATGACTGCCCTTTAATGTTCACCATGTAACTTATTCACTATGTAAGATTTGTTCTCCATGTAAGAACTTGTTTGTTATGCTTCAGAAGATTGGAGACTGATGAAAATTAGGCTTGGGGTGGATTAATGATTGTGCATTGAGCATTGAGTCCCCTATACAGAAGTTTATTTTTGTTAACAACCATTTGATCAATAAATATGAGAGATGCCCTCTCAAAAAAAAAAAAAAACCACATCATCTCCATAGATGCTGAAAAAGCATTTGACAAAATTCAACATCCATTCCTGATAAAAACTCAATAAAGTGGGTATAGAGGGTAAGTTCCTCAAAATAATAAAGGCCATATATGACAAAGCCATGGCCAACATCATACTGAACAGCAAGAAGCTGAAAGCTTTTCACCTAAGATTGCAAAGAAGACAGGGATGCCCACTCTTCCCACTATTATTCAGCATAGTACTGGAGGTTCTCGCCACTACAATCAGACAAAACCAAGAAATACAAGGCATCCAGATTGGTAAAGAAGAAGTCAAACTGTCACTGTTTGCAGATGACATGATATTGTACATAAAAAACCCTAAAGATTCCTCTCCAAATCTACTAGAACTAATATCTGTATTCAGCAAAGTTGCCGGATACAAAATTAATACACAGAAGTCTGTTGCTTTCCTATACACTAACAATAACCTAGCAGAAAGAGAAATCAGGAAAACAATTCCATTCACAATTGCATCAAAAAGAATAAAATACCTAGGAATAAACCTAACCAAGGAAGTGAAAGACCTATACCCTGAAAACTAAAAGACACTATTAAGAGAAATTAAAGAGGACTCTAACAAATGGAAACTCATTCCATGCTCTTTGCTAGGAAGAATTAAGTTTGTCCAAATGGCCATCCTGCCTAAAGCAATCTACAGATTCAATGCAATCCCTGTCAAAATACCAACAGCATTCTTCAATTAACTGGAACAAATAGTTCTAAAATTCATATGGTACCATAAATCATCCTGAATAGCCAAAGCATTCATGAGAATGAAGAATAAAGCAGGGGTGATCTCCCTTCCCAACTTCACATTCTACTACAAAGCCACAGTATTTAAGACAATTTGGTACTTTCACAAGTACAGACTCACAGACCAGTGGAACAGAATGGAGAGTCCAGATATTAACCCAAACATATACAGTCAGTTAATATACAATAAAGGAGCCATGGATATACACTGGTGAAATGACATACTCTTCAACAGCTGGTGTTGGCCAAACTGGACAGCTACATACAAGAGAATGAAACTGGATCATTGTTTAATTTAACCCCATACACAAAAGTAAATTCAAAATGGATCAACAACCTGAATGTAACTCATGAAACCATAAAACTCTTAGTAAAAAACATAGGCAAAAATCTCTTGGACATAAACATGAGCAACATCTTCATGAACATATCTCGCTGGGCAAGGGAAACAAAAGCATAAATGAACAAGTGTTACTATATCAAGCTGAATAGCTTCTGTACAGCAAAGGACACCATCAATACAACAAAAAGATATCCTACAGTATGGGAGAATATATTCACAAATGACAGATCTGATAAAGGGTTGACATCCAAAATATATAAGAGCTTATGCACCTCAACAAACAAAAAGCAAATAATGCAATTAAAAAATGGGTAGAGCATCTGAACAGACACTTCTCCAAAGAAGAAATTCAAATGGCCAACAGACACATGAAAAGATGTTGCACATCACTAATAATCAGATAAATGCAAATTAAAACCACAATGGGATATCACCTCACACCAGTAAGGATGGTCACCATCCAAAAGTCAAAGAACAAAAATGTTGGCGAGGATGTGGGGAAAGGGGAGCTGTCCTACACTGCTGGTGAGAATGTAAATTAGTTCAGCCATTGTGGGAAGCAGCATAGAGATGCCTCAAAAAACTCAGTATAGGAATACCATTTGACCCAGGAATTCCACTCCCAGGAATTTACCCTAAGTATGCAGCAGCTCAGTTCGAAAAAGACATATGCACCCCTATGTTTATGGCAGCACTATTTACAATATCCAAGATATGGAAACAACCTACATGTCCATCAGTAGATGAATGGATAAAGAAGTGGTACATATACACAATGGAATATTATTCAGCCATAAGAAGAAAATAAATCCTACCATTTCCGACAACATGGATGGAGCTACAGGGTATTATGTGCGGTGAAATAAGCCAGGTGGAGAAAGACAAGTACCAAATGATTTCACTCATACGTGGAGTATAAGAACAAAGAAAAACTGAAGGAACAAATCAGCAGCAGAATCACAGAACATAAGAATGGACTAATAGTTACAAAAGGGAAAGGGACAGGGGAGGATGGGTGGGCAGGGAGGGACAAGGGGGAAATAGGGGCATTACTATTAGCAGACATAATGTGGGGGTGGGGTGGGGAGGGCTGTACAACACAGAGAAGACAAGTAGTGATTCTATAGCATCTTACTTCGCTGATGGACAGTGACTGTAATGGGGTTTGTGGGGGAGACTTGGTGATGGGGGGTGTCTAGTAAACATAATGTTGCTCATGTGCTTGTAGATTAATGATACTGGAAAAAGAAAGAAAGCATATGGGTTATTTGCAGGCTAAGTAAAGGCTCTTCATTTTTACTTCTATTTCTTAAAGGGCCTTCTTACTTTTATTAATAAAAATGTCTGAAAATCATTGAATGTAACAGGAAAATTCACTTATAAGTAAAAACAAAAGTGAGAAAGTGATTTGAAGTTATATGAAGAGCTTAGAAAATTTGGAAGGTATTTAAATATAATGTCTCCACATAACTTACACTACCAGTCAGGTAGCTTAACCATAATTTCCAGGATTTTTACTAGGTGTGTTTTTATTTTCTGGATTTGTTAATACTTTTTCATAACAGTGTTTATTTTTCTTTAAAGTGTGCATTTTAAAAATTTGTTCCTTGCTTTAGTATGATTTTAATACTTTTCAAATCCTCTATTTTTTTAAAGGAATATATATTTTTATGTGTTCTATAAGTTCATTGGAAAACAGAGTTCATTTTACAGAATTTCAAGGTTAGTATTTCAGGCAGCTGATGTGTATTTTTGAGTAATATCAGCAACTGTACATAGAAATATCCTTTATTTCTGTGAGAACAAGTTCTACAAGTTGGTGATCCATGTGTGTTTCCTCATAGGAGAAAGTGAATCTTCACATAATTCCTAATGAATATACTTAAAGACTCTTTAGCAATTTAGTAAGCTTGATTATTTTAACAGCCTTTATTTTTACCTTTAATTTAACCTAACTGAATCTATAAAGTGCTCACTTAATGATATGTATATACAAAGATAAACTAGGAACTTGGCATAGATTCAATAAAGAAAACTATCTGCTTTCTACATAAAGGCCAGTTGGGCCATGTAAGATATTCAAAGGACATATATTAAAGTTGCCAACAGCTATTCATGCACTATGAATATTTAATACCTATGTACTTTTCAGTTTCCTAGGCATGCAGAGAACTAACAATAATCTATAAATTTATCCAAGAAAATCTACATGAAATAGTATTAATGGTTTCATAGTAAATTATCTAGGTAGCACAATTCAATTAAGTAACCTCTAAAGCTTTCTTAGCTTTTGTGCACAAAAGTACAATTTTATTAGCAATTTGAAAGTTTATAGAGATTACTTTCCTCCTCATAGGGTATATTTTGATCTTAGGTTATATTTTAATTTTTGTACCATATTAAAATATTTTTTAATTAGACAAATATAAAAGAGCCAATACATAGCAAATTTAGATAGCATAAAACCAACTGAAATGAATCAAAAGCTAGATCTTCTTTTTCTCTAAAATGATCCATTTTCTCCCATTTTTTTCTATCATCTTCAGTCACTCCTATGGGCATCCTTGTCTTCATGTGAGAAATTTGTAGACATTTTCAGATAACAATATGAATGATTAAAAGAGACAGATATCAATTCTCTTACTGTATCCTTGCTATTGAAACATCACTATTTTGAAACTATGTTCATGGTTTCCCAAACAACTATTTCTTAATATAGGTTTGGCTTAAGGGGCATGTTTTGTTCTCCATCATTACATGGTCATTCAAAGTAGTGAAAAGAGTAGATGGTCTTAGACAACTTTAAACTCATCCCTAACCTGAACCACTTCTGCATTTTAAACTTGTGTCCCTGGTCTTGTTTTCTCATGTATTTCATATCCTCTGTGTTTTAAGTCTTTAGCTTGCTTTAACCTTAGATTCACCTCAAAAATTACTTAATTGAGGAGAAAAATTTTCTATAAGACTCTATTCCAGAAAAAGCCTTGATAGTAAATATGAGAAATAAACAACTACATATATATATACACACACACATATAGCTTATAACCATGCCTACCCACAGTAAATATGCCATAAATGTTAAGTAGAATTAACGCAGTCGGACATACCTTTGTTTAAATTGCTCAGTTGGTTAGTTGCATGTATATATATATGGTCATTTAAGTCTCCTAACAACTCTATAATTCTTATTACTTTTCACCTTACAGATGTAGAAAGCAAAAACAAAAACAGAAATGAAGGCACAGAGAACCTAAGTATCTTGTCTAAGGTTAAATAGACAAGAAGTGGTAGAACCAGTACTTGAATATGAACAGATGACACTCTGAAGAAATGATCAACTTTGGCAAATCAAACGTTAAAGAGACATATGTAATATTGTTAACATATATCAAAAGAGTTCCAGATAGAGAAAAATGCATTAAATCAGTATTCAAACCCAAATGGTTACACTGGTAAATTCTACCAAACCTTTAAGGAAGAAATTGTATCAGTTCTCTACTATATCTTTCAGGGTTAGAAATAGAGAGGATACTTCCTAACTCATTCTATAAGGCCAGCATTGCCCTAATACCAAAACCAAATACAAGAAAGGGAAACTATAGGGCAATATCTCTCATGACTAGAGATGCAAAAATATACAACAAAATAATAGCAAGTCAAATCCAACAATGTATGGAAATATTTACATACCATGACTGAGTGGGACTTATACCAGGCACACAAAGCTGATTAAACATCCAAAAATCAAATAATATATTCTATTGCATCAAAGGAGAAAAACCACATGCTCACATCAATAGATATAGAAAAAGTATTTGACAAAATCCCACAAACATTCATCATAAAAACTCTCAGTAATCTAGAATAGAGTAAAACTTCCTCAACTTGACAAAGAATATCTACCAAAAAACCCTACAGTTAACATCATGCTTAATGGTGAGAAACTTGAATCTTTACCACTAAGATCAAGAACAAAACAATGATGTCCTCTCTCACCTTTTATTTTCAACATCATACTGTAAGTTCTTCTAATGCAATGTGGCAAGAAAGTGGAATAAACTGTACAGATTAAAAGGAAGACAATACTCGTTTCATTTGCACTTGACATGATATGCTCGTCTTTCTAGAACATTGGAAAAGAATCAACCAAAACCTCAAACTATCAAGCAATTATAGCAAGATTGCAAGATACAAGATTAACATACAAAAGTCAGTTGCTTTTCTATATACCAAAAATGAACAAAGGGAATTTGAAAGTATAGACACAATACTATTTACATTAGCATGCCCAAAATGAAATACTTAGGCAAACAAAGTACATACAAAATCTAAATGAGGCAAACTACAAAACTCTCATGAAAGAAATTTAAGAACTAAGTAAATGGAGATAAATCCCATGTTTATGGGTAGGAAAATTCAGTATTGTCAAGATTTCAGGTGATCCCCAACTTGATCTATAGATTAAATGTAATCCCAATCAAAGTGCCATCATGTTATTTTAAGTTGCTCATTTCTCTATATACTTGCTGATAAATTTAAGACACTTTGCAATATCTTCTCAGTAAAATTTTCTGGAAGGTGAATATAATCTCATCTCTCATTTCCAATATTTAGCTCTGAGATATCCTTCCCAGGAACCTACATTCTGCCTCTTTCTATGGTCATCGCTTCTAAGTCAGTGCATCTTTCATATTGGGAATTGATTTTTGCTTTCATTCTTGAAATTTTTGCATTTTCTCAAATCAAATGACTATGTCCTGGATATTGCTTCTTTTCTCTGATTTTACACTTTATGTTCTCTTGAAATATGACTTTCATTATTTTTTTTTCAGATATAAAGCATGGTGCAATGGCCCTTATTATGTTTGAATCCTGAGGGCTCTGCTCTAATTTAGACTGGTTGCCCTCCATAGCTGGTTCACAGTGGTCATGATGGGATTTCCATTTACAACCAACAGAAAGATTCAATTTGCTTTGCTCCTGTGTTGGAACTTTTGTCTTCCTGTTTGTTGGTTTATCCCTTCATTTTGGTGAGGGATTTCTTTCCAGTGGCTTCCTGACAAAAGATGCATGATAAATAAAATATTGCTTTTTGTATTAGTTTTCTAAGGCTGCTGTAACACAGTACCACAAATTAAGTGGCTTAAAATGAGAGAAATTTATTATCTCACAGTTCTAGAGGTTAAATTTATGAAATCAAGGTGTTGGCAGAGCTAATCATGAGAAGCCTCTTCTGGCTTCTGATGGCCCCAGGTATTCTTAGGCTTATGGCAGTGATACAGGGACTATGGGCTTAGACAGAGTAGAGTGAGGGTCTCTGGAAAAAAAAAAACAAGATAATCCATTGTAGGATTTGTTTTGGCCTGCTGGGGAACCCAGCTTGTTTTTCTGATTTTACCCATGTGCTGCTTTTCTTCCTCCAGCCCTAAACAAATGATTTGCAACCTGGGCAATGTAGCAAGCAAGCCCAAAACAATGTAGTAAAAAACGGAAAGATACCATTTTGAAAATTAGATTGCATTTTAAAACCCAATTTATTTAAAGTAACTTTCCTAACATACTCTTTAACAAACAGACAATAACTCAGCCCACCTTGGGAGCAAAGAAGGCAGCCTTGAGTGATATGCTCCCAGACCAGAAAGCTGCTATCCTGGGAGGAAATCAGAGCAGTAAATTTCTTGTAAATAACCAGGAATACTAATAAGAAACTTAATGTCTCTTCAAAATAAACATTTGGGACCATTTAGCAGGTGTACATCCCTAGCCCATTGTTTCTCAGAGCCTATAAAACCTCTAGACAATGCACCACCCCCGGACTCTTTTGTCCCCTCCTGGCCTGAGCCAGGAGCTCTGTCCGCTCACTTTATCTCTAAATAAAAGCCTCTGCCTTGCTCTCCTACCTTAAGTGTTTGTGAAGTTCATTCTTTAAATCTGCTAACAAGAACCTCGGCATTAGCAGCACAATTCCAATCTCTGCCTCTGTCATCACATGGTGTTCTCCCTGTGTCTTTGTCTTCATATGGCATTGTCCTGTCTAATAGGACTCCAGTCATATTGAATTAAGGGCCCACCCTGCTCCAGTATGGCATAATTTTAACTAATTGCATCTGTAACAACTCTTTCAAATAAAGGCACATTCTGAGGTAACGGGGGTTAGAATTTCAACATATTTTAAGGAATGCTATTCAACTCATAACACTTTTCATTTTCATTTATCAATATTTTTTAAAGTACCTTTAAATATTTTCACATTCTGTAAAACTCCATCCCCCAACACCATTTGAACACCACTATATTAATAATGGAACTCCAAACTTCTATTCATTGACTCTACTCATATCCCCCCAAACATTTCCACAATTATCATTAAAAGAACTTACAAAAAGTATTCCAAATTATGTCAAAGCAAATATTATTGTAGAAATGAAAACAATATCAGTAATGTTCAATAACATGTCTCAGATCACCCTTAGAGGTCTCCTGTTAGCACAGGCCCAAAAATTTCTTAGTATGAAATTCACAGCAAGTCATCTCTTGGCAAAATCATTTTTAAGAAATGTTTTTGTTTAAATATTACAATAATAAACATTTAAACATACAAAAATGAGCATTGAGTTATGATAAAAATAATTTATACAAGTAGGCAAGCACCATTACTCCAAATTCACTTTGCCACTTACTTTTTATATTATCCCCTGCTTAATAACTACAATCATTCCATGTCAGGGTATATCTTAGAACCAAATTTCTCACTATCAGCTTCCATTTTTCATTACTCTGAGACTGCCTGTCATCATAGCTCATAATAAATAGCTCATTGCTCTAATCAGGAAGGAAAATTATCATCTTTCCTTGATTCTAAGATGGCACTTTTTAAAAGTTTTTATAATGGATGCATCTTTAATAATTATAAACAGTTTATGTGATAACATTTTTCTATAATGACATTAAAATTAATGGTGTAAAAATTGAGAAAATATGGTCACATGAAATTTTATTATTACTATCTAGGCCTCAATTTTATATTTGAGTATAGCTGGCTTGCCACATGACTTAGTTCATCATAATTGCTTTCTAAAATTAATTTTTAGTGTGTTTCTTGAGTCATATGTACTTAATGCATTAAAACATCTGATATGTAGAAGGAGGTACAGATCAGAAGAGAGTATTTGAACTGGATGACATTAAAAGTCATCTGTATTCTCCCTTAATATACTAAGTAAGGAAACTGGGGGAAAAAATTAGAATTCTTTTGATAGAGTTGATTCTTAGACTGAATTGTATGGAATCCTGATCAATACTATTTTCACTGCATCATGAATGACATGTATCATTTCCTGTGTAATCTAGCTAATCCAATTAGCACAATTCTTTATCTAGCAGACAGCAAAACCTTGAAGGTAAATCCAGATACATAATTTGCAGATCCAAGTGCAAAATGGAAATGTGGGCATCAGCTGTGGTTGGATTAATCAATCTTCTATTCTTATGGATCTCATCCACACTAACTTCTGTCCAATAGTGAATACCAGGGGATTGAAACCTCTTCATTTGATTATAGTTGGTGTATGGATCAAGGGTAGGAAAGAGGCTCCTGATAAGTTTCCTGCAGCCTTGGTTAGAGACATTCACTCTTTAACACCATCTTGTGATGTGAAGGGACATGTGCCAAACCTTGATCTTCCACTCAATCCTCCATAGGACTCCTAATTATGGGACTTCACCAAAAAAGGTGATCCTATCACCCTTGCAGGGGGCAGCGGTAGTCAAGGGGTAGGTACAGGGAGAGAGAGACTGGGCAGAGCCCCATGAGATAGGGAGTAGGCAAGTGGAGATCTAACTTTTGGAAGTAGGCAGGAAATGGGACCTTGTGTGAGTCCAAATTTCAAACCCCCTAGGCATGTTCCTATCCCATGGAATTTTACATAACAAAACACAAATTCAAAGATAAAATTATTATAACTTTGAAAAGAGCAATTACAAAGCAATAAACTGAATGCTGGGACCTTTTGAAAATAGAACCTTATGCAATTGTCTGTGAGACCAGTTCTACTTGAGAGAATGGAACATGGAGAGACAACTTGGGGGTGGTGAAGGTAAACCAGACATTGAGGAGTGTTACTGATACTCTGCCTCTAGTCACTTATCATTACAGAGGATAATAACTCTAGGGACAAGAGTTTTGGTTGAGTTAAATCTATATATATACATACATATAAAATAAATCAGTTATAAGGTTATTTTGATGCTGCTAAAATAACATTTTTTGTTAAAAAATTGAGAACCAACAGGAAAAACCTTCTTCAATATGACACCAAAGCATACAAAAATGTTAGAATATAGATAACTTGAATTTCATCTAAATTAGAAACTTTTGTCTTTAAAGGGACACCATGGAAAAAGTGGAAAATTTTGGTAAATCACATGTCTGGGAAGGGGACTAGTATCTAAAATACATAGAGAATGCCTACAATTGAATAATGGAATGAAAAATAGTTCAATTCAAAATTGGTTAAAAGATCTGACTAGACATTTCTTCAAAGAAGATATCCCTTCATAACCACTAGACTACAAAAATATTAGAAAATAAATAGATAATAACAAGTGTTGACAAAGTTGTAGAGAAATTGGAACTCTCAAACACTGCTTGTGGGAATGCAAAATCATGCAGCCACTTTGGAAGTCAGTCCAGCAGTTCCTAAAATGGTTTAAATATAGAGTTACCATATGACCTAGTAATTCTACTCCATTCATTCCTTGGGGCTATTATAACAGAATATCATAAATTTGGTGGCTTAAAACAACACAAATTTACTTTCTCACAGTTCTGGAGGCTACAGGTATGGGGTCAAGGTGATGATAGTATTGGTTCCCTTTGAAAGCTCTGAGGGAACTTAGAAACTTCCCTTTGGAATCCATTCAATGCCACCCTCCTAGCTTCTAGTGGTTTCTGGCAATTCTGAGTATTCCTCCAGGTAAAGTAAAAGAAAAGTGGAAGTATGCATAATGTCCATCAACAGTTGAATGGATAAATATGGGATATTTTACTTAACAAAAAAATGATTTACTGACACATGCTGTAACATGGATGAATTTTGAAAATATTATGCTAAGTAAAAGAAACCATTAAAAATAGACCACATATTATATGAATCAACTTATACGTCCAGAATAGGCAAGTCTATAGAAACAGAAAATAGATTAGTGATTGCCTGGGAAGATGAGGGAGTGATTAAATGAAAATGGAGAATGACTGTAAATCATACACGATTTCTTTCTGGTCGGTTTAAAGTGTTCTAAACTTGGTTGTGGTGATGCCTGCACAATTCTGTGGTTATACTAAAAAAAAATTGAATTTTACATTGCCGATGTGTGAATTCTATTGTATGTGAATTGTACCTAAAATATACTTTTGTATATTTATAAATTGTGAACATGAAGTTACAGTATAAGATAATGATTTTAAAATTCCATTAATGGGAGTGACATCAGCAAAATATCTGAACAGGAAGCCCAGGACCCTCTTACTGCCAAGAACACAGTAATTCAACAATTCATGGACACAGTCTCTTTGGAAATTAAAGGAGTTGTGAAGAGGCTTTTGCACCCCTGGTGAATTTGAAACCATCAAAATCAAGACAAATATGGAAACTTGAGATACCCTCTTGCTATAATCCCTACCCTTAGAGTAGTTTCATATGACCAGAAGAAAAACTAGGAAGAGAAATAGGGGTACTGCACCTCTAATGCCCCATTTTTTAACCAGGAAACTGGCTTCTATCTAGCCTGTTTCAGATGACTGATGGGATAAGGGACATGGCATACTCTAGCCACTGGGGGAAACTGACAATTCAGTCAGCAGCCATAGTCACTGACTCTGACTCTGCATAGGACACACTGAAGAACTCCATCTTAAAAACTGCTAAAAAGGGAGGGAAAGATGTTCACCAATGACTCAAATTATCTGGGACTGCTTGAGGAATTAGCTTCAGTTTCACTTGGCTCAAACCACTGGCAGTAGCTGGTATACTTTAGATACCTGAAGACTACTAAAGATAAAGAAAATGGGTTAGAGTAGCATGAAATTTGGAGAGGACCACATGACCTCTAGCCAGGCTGATTGGTGAGAGTCTTTGCAAGTAAAAGTTCAATCAGTGAAAACTAGGAGAGGTGGCCCTTTTGTCTCATGTGCAAGCACCAACACAATCAAGGAAAATGAAGAAGAAGGAATATTTTATATATGAGGAGCCAGATCAATCTCCAGAAACAGACCTTCATGAAATGGAGATATATGATTTACCTAACAGAGAATTCAAAATAATCATCATAAAGATGGTCACTGAGGTCAAGAGAACAACGCACACACACACACACACACAAAACAAACAAACAAGAAAAAGCCTCTTAAAAAGTGTTCTAAAGACTTCAGTGGACATTTCTCCAAAGAAGACATATATATGGCCAGTAGGTATATGAAATAATATGCTCAACCTCACTAATTATCAGGGAAGTGCAAGTATTGGTGAGAATGTGGAAAAATTGGAATTTGGGGGCACTGTTTGTGGGAATACAAAATAGTGAAGCCACTATGGAAAGGTTCCTCAAAATTTAAAATTAAACTAAAAATTAAAAGTAAAACTGATATATGATCCAGCAATCTTACTTCTGGCTGTTTATATAGAATATAAATTAGGATCTTGAAGAGATATTAGCACCCTGATGTTCATGGAAGCATGACAGCACTATTTACAATAGCCAAGTTGTGGGAATGACGTAAATGTCCATCTACAGCTGAATAGAAAAATAGATATGGTTTATACATATAATGGAATATTATTCAGTCTTAAAATAGAAGGAAATCCACAATATGCAACAAAATGGATGAGCCTCAAAGGCAGTATGGTAAGTGAAATAAGCCACCACAGAGGGATAAATTCTGCACAATTCCATCTATATGAAGTTTCTAAAACAAACTCATTGAATCAGAGAGTAGAATTATTGTTACCAGGGATTAAGTGATGGGGAGAATTGGTAAATTGCTAATCAAAAGGCATAAAGTTTCAATTATGTAAAAAAGAGTAAGTTATCGAGATCTGCTGTACAGCATTGTGCCTATAGCTAACAATATTGTATTGCATAATTAAAAAATTTTCTAAGAGGGTAGATCTCATGTTAATTGTTCTTAATACAATCAAATTAAAATTTAAAAAATATGCTGTAAATGATGCAATCCCTGTGGTCACTAAAAATACATAGCTAAACTATTTTCTAAGGAGTATTTACAAAAGACAAAATATATTTTTTATTGTTTATTCATTTTCAGTAAGTATTTGCCAAAATTAAGAATATTACCTTATTGTAGTTTGAAAGAAATTAATTCTTTTCAGTTTGTAGTATCATGGGTTTATCCTCAGTAAGACTCATCTATATAGTCTTTGAAATAGATTTTCTAGTTTTAAAGGAGAAGAGAAAACTGTCACTTTTTGAAATCACATTGACACTTTAAAATTACTAATAAAACCTTTCAGTTAATGGGAAATTGGAAAAATGTTTGGAGGGATGTATTAGTAGGCTAGGGATTCCATAATAAAATATCAAAGATCAGGTGGCTTCAAGAAAATAAATTTTACTTTCTCATGATTCTGGAGGCTAGAAGTGATCAAGGTGTTAGCAGAATTTGTTTCCTCTGAGGGCTTTCTGCTAGTCTAGTAGATGGTTGCCTTCTCCCTGTGTCTTCACATGGTCTTCCCTTTGTACATGGTCTTCCCTTTGTGTATGTATGTCTATGTCCAAATTTAAAGCCCACCTTAAGAACCTCATTTGACCTTAATTACTTCTTTAAAGGCACTACCTCCAAATTCAATCGCATTCTGACATACTAGGGGTTAGAACTTCAACATAAGTATTTTGAGGAACACAGTTCAGCTTTGAACAGGAGAAATAGATAACAAAACCATTTGGAAGTATGTTTAAAGAATGACTTTTTAAGATGAAAAGTTTCTTTCCTCTTGTGACTTATTTAATAAATCTAAGTTCTATGGGCTGAATTTGCATTTGGAAATAGGTTCTTTAAAATGGTAATTAAGTTAAAGGATTTCATTAGGGGGAGCTCTAATCCAATATGACTGGTGTCCTTGTAAGAAGAAGTAACTTGAAAAAACATGGTACACATGAAAGACTATATATGAAAACGGAGGGAGAAATCAGCCATTTGAAATCCAAGGACAGAGCCTTCAGAACAAACCCTGCCAACACCTTGATCTCAGTTACCTAGCCTCCAGAACTGTGAAAAAATACATTTCTGTTGTTAAAGCTACCAGTTTGTGGCACCTTGTTATGGAATCCCTAGCAAACACCAACTTTAGTATTGGGAAGTAGGGTGTTGCAACAAATATCTAAAAATATATGAATGTGGCCTTGGAACTGAGTAAAAGGTTGAGGATGGAAGAGGTTTGATGTGCATATTAGAAAAAGCCTAGATCTCTTTGAAGATACTGTTGATAGAAATATGTATGTGAAAGGCAATTCTGATGAGATCTTAGAAAGAGAAGAGAACTGTTGAAAAAACTTTTATCATCTTAGAAAATACATATATAATCATGAACAGAATGTTTATAGGTAGAAATACGAACATTAAATACACTTCTGGTGAAGTCATGGTCAGAAATGAGGATCATATTATTGGAAACTGGAGGAAAGGGGAGATCCTTGTTATAAAATGATTTGTTGTTTTTGGAAATAGGATGAAAAACTGCTTGGCCAAACTGTGTGTAAAGCAGAACTTGTAGGTGATGAACTCGGCTGTTTAGCTGAGGTTCTGACAAAGTGTTGCAGGTATGTCTAGTTTCTCTGCTGATTATAGTATAATGTAAGATGAATGAGATAATTTGAAGAGGAATTGTTAAGCAAGAAGTTATCAAAACTTGAAGATTTGGGAAATTATTAGTCTATCAATGTTGCCAAATAAATGAAAAGCATATTCTGGAAAGAACATCAAGGGTGTGGCCATATTTGCTATAGATTATGGGTATGACTTATGGATCCAATCAATCATCTCATCAGAAGCCAGTAATAGAGATGCAGTTATCCAGCGAAGATGTGTGGAGGATTTTTGGCTGGTGGCTTGGTCCCCCATGAATTACATGGGAGACCAACAAGGCTTTAGAGAATTTTTCACTAGCAAAAATTCCAACAGCTTAAAATGAAGGGGAAACAGGACCAAATGAACAAAGGCTGCTCTATTTTGGGGATTCTATAGAATGCACCAATAAAGCTAGCCACAAACATGCATTGTCCTTCAATAAAAGGGAAGAATGAGCTCAAAGGAGACTCCTGCCACTGCTACCAGGGGCCCAGAGTACACAGACATGGGGGATGGGACTGTCTTCTCACTTCTAGAGGGTAGGGTCACCTCAGTTTCAGAAAACCAGACCCAGGGACCAAGAGTCAGAACTGATGCCCAGGGCCAAAAGGTAAGGACCAAAGTGGTGGGCATGGAGAACAGAGCACTGATTTAAATAGGATTATTCTTGAGCCTTAAAACCTAATGGAATTTGCCTTGCTAGGTTTTGGCTTATATTATTATTTCTGTCTGCCTATCAGTTACTTGAATAATTTTTAAAGTTCCACTTTGATTCATCTATATTTTTGATTGTAACACTCAGTATAACTTTTAGTGGCTGCTCTAGGTATTGCATTATACATACATAATATATCACAGTCTATTGTTATTGTCATTTTACCAATTCAAACGACGTCTAGATTTTACATCTTTACATCTCTTTACTCACTTCTATTTATAATTGTCTTATATATTTTATTTGCATACTTTTTAGAACCACATGAGACCTTATGTTTCCTTCAGCAAACATACTTTTAAAACCTCAAGAGAAGAAAGTTATTGTATCTACCCAAAGTTTTGTTTGCTGTGTTCTTTATTCCTTCCTGATATATCAATATTCCTTTTTTTTCATTTTCATTTTGTAGAGACAATGTCCTTTAGTCATTATTTGAGAGTAGTTCTTTTCTCTACAAATTCTCTTTTTCTTTATTTGAGACTGTCTTGATTTCCCTTTAAATTCCTGAAAGATGTTTTCTTTGCGTATAAAGTTCTGAGTTAACATTTTTCATTCAGCACTAGAAAAACATGTGTCACTTCTTTTTTCCATCCAGTGATTACTGATGGGGAATCTGCTTCCCTAGAACTGTTTCCCCCCTAGATGAGGTGTAGTTTCATTCATGCTGCTTACAACAATTTTCTTTGTCTTTATTTTTCAGATGGTTCACTATGATATGTCCTGGCATGGAATTTTTTTGTTTTTTCCCTTCTGTTTGGGGTCCACTCATCTTTTTGAATCCATAGAATAGCAGGTGAGATGTGGCATTGTTATGACTAGGCAGAGATGACAAGTCCTAATTCTACATTAGGCCTCCCTTGGCACTATCCCAATAGGGAGCAGCAGAACACTTATTATTGCTGCATAAAAGTGGAAGTCCAGGCGCCCAGTGTAGGAGGTGGGGGAGGTTCATTACTATCTAGCAGGAATTAAGTCCCAGCTTCTCTGACATCACCCCAGCAGGGGTTTGGATGTGAGAATAGAAATCTTAGCTTTCCAGTCAGCCTTTTCTGGTGTGGGTGGTGGCAGAGCCATATAATCTGTGTTTGTGATGCTTGCTGGAGTAGAGTAGTTATTTTCTGAAGATTTTCTGTCTTAATAAACTGTCCTTTTCCTGGTCCATCAGCTAGAGAGCAGACTTTTTGGGGGATTATTTGTCTGTTCCCATTGGCATTACTGTTTTTTCTTTTTTAATCTATAAGTGAGGTATAAAATGAGGCAAAAGAAAATCCAGGAAACGCACTGTAATGTCAATCCTTGGTGCCCAAGGTCCTTAGTCAGTCCTCTCTTTATCATTCAGAGACTTCTTTTGTTTTATCTTATGTTCCAGGATTTTAAATTGTATTTCGCAAAAGAAACAGGCTAAAGTACATCTTCTCCATCCTTCAAGAAATGAAAATTTATCTCACTCCAGTAATTTTTTTAATGTTAGGATGTAACTCTTCCTCTTTTTTAAATTTTAGGTGGTAATTAGTCTTCTATTCCCCTGCTTTCTTTATTCCATTTTTTCTCTCACTTACTGCCTCTCTTCTCTCCCTATCCTTAGTTTATTCCTTCAATACATGAAATATTTCTTTAACTCATTATTTTATATACACAACAAAAATGATACAGATTAAAAAATAGAATAATAATTATGAAACAATATTAACTTACATAATTTTCAAGTGCTTACTGTGAGGCAGGCATTGATCTTAGGGTTTGCTGGAATTACACTTTTGTTCTAAGTCAAAAAGTTTCTAATTCCCTTTGCGTGTGTATGTATTGTTCAGATAAACATTATGTGCAGATTTATATATATGAACAAGTGTCAACTGCTGCTAAAAGTAAGATAATTTTGGAGGTGAACATATACATTGAGTCAACAGAACATATTAATCCTGATCTTAAGCCACAATTTGTTAAAAAAATTTTATGCCATTACACCAAAAATGAGAACCCTAAATCTCATAATTGTGCACAATATTTTGTAAAAAGAATATCTGTTTATTTTGCACAAAGGCAGATTCCTTTTTGAATTTTTGTTTTTTAAAAACATGAAGTCTGTAGATTCAGCCATACTCAGAGTCAGGCACCAAGTACAGAAAATTAAATACAAGATGGAGGTCTCAGGAAAGAGACAAGAAGAAAGAGACAAGAAAATTATAATACATTTAAGATTAGGAGCTAAGGCACACTGAAGACAGGATTACAACAAGAAAGAGACTGCCCATTAAAGAGAACCTGGTTATAGGAAAATATACAAGTGATAAGAATATGCAAATTAACAAAGATTTATTATCTGTTTTTTCTCTTTATATGATAATAATTGGATCTGGGAACAATTTCAGAGTGAGATACAGATGAAGAATAGGACTTCATGTTAGTTCGTGGCTTAAGACTATCAGCTAGACATTGATAAGCAATGATCATAAAATGGTATTGGAGAAGACTATATCAAGATTTCATTAGCAGTCCAGATGGTAGAATGGCAAGACTCCTCTTAACAAAAGAGGGAAGCACAGTGTATTAAGTTATAAAATTCAGACATACCTAACTAACAGCATTGTTAAATAAATGAATCTTACTGATAGTAAAGCAAATTAATAAAATCACTTGTAATTGAAAGTGTTTTCATTATTCATTCATATCATCTGACAATGACTTGAAGCATGTGAAAGCTTTGAAGATTTATATGAAACTTTACTCAGAAGTGAATGAACTTACTTTTGCAGGAACCACAAATCTTATTTTTGGAATTTTGATGCTTTCCTGTCCTAGCAATGTCCATTAGAGGTATACTTTATGTAATCTTATTTTATATTGATATTTAAAATTCAAAAAGTCATAATTCTTAAGACTGCATCTTTAATATTATTATGATTAGAAAACAGTTTAACCACCACTTACAGCAACATTATCCCTCAAACAAGGTCATTTATACACCAAAAGAATAGCTATATGTTCCTTGTCCCACTGTTCTTTCTGTCAAATAGCTGCAAGTGGCTGAAAGAGGCTAGGTTATCTCTGCCCATTATTATATATTTTGCACAATGAACAGTAGGATAGTCCAACTTCATGAATGTATGATTCAAAATCTACTTTAAAAAACACTTCTTCATTTAAGCTTATGCATTTTAATGTCATCAACTAATTTTAGTGTGATTTTAGAGCTGTAGTATTAGCTGTTTAAAAATTAGCCTAACATGTTGAATTGTGTGTATAACACACATGCAGCAGAACTGTAGAGATTGTGAAATGGAGAAACAAAAGATACTAGGAGGTTGACATGAAACAGTAGTCCAGGTCATAATGATGAAAGTTTTCTATAATTAATAATACTAACAAAGGAGTTACCATTTAGTGAGCAGTTAATGTTAGATTATTTAATTCTCACCATAAACTCATAAATTAGGATTTTTACCCCACTTCAAGTAAAGAAAAAAAATACTTTAGAGAAGTTCATACCCTAGTCAAAGATTACTTGCTTAATAGACTCTGGAAAACAGTATGAACCCAGTTCTTCCAGATTTTGAAATGGGGGATGTACTATTCCCTAACATAGTTCTTTGAAATGACACCCTTACCTATGTGCTTGAAAGCACTAATGCAAATAAGACTCAAATTTCATCCAAGCTTCCTAGCACTCTCAAATATCTGGTCAAGTTAATTACTACTGAAGATGTTGGTAAAACCAAATTGCAGGAAGCTCTGATAACTTATAATAAAAACTGTAATGAGTGATTTATTTGTTCACTTCTCTTGGATCTACCCTTCCTTACATGTTCATTAAATAACTGCCATTGATCGACAGGCCTATGTATGGGTGATGATAAAAAAACAACAGGACTATCAAATCTTACTGAGTAGAGTAGGCATAAGCCACAAACAGTGAGGTAAATTAATGAGAAGAATTAAACCATGAGTATTTATCTTATGGACCATTTCTTGACTGTCACATTATTTATGATACCTGTCAAATATAGAACATCTCAAACACCTACAAAAGTGGAAATGTAATTATGTAAACTAGACATATAAGCCTAACATGGTGCAATAAAAGGAGCTCAACTATTGACACCTAAATGACATCACTTTTTAGGAAATAAACTAATAGAAAGAATATAAAATAATGCATACTTATGTATCCATTTTCTTACATATTTTAAATTTCTTCTTCTGGTAATTGTTATTTTACAGACATTTCAACATACCTATAAAGTGACTAAATGGAACAAATGATGGTGGTAAAATATAGTCAAGTAACTTTAAGGATACAAAATTTATATGATATTAACATGAAATTAATTAAGAAGAATTTTAAATATATCTTGCTATACAAATTTTGATCAATCAAACCCTGATTTTCACCAATGGATAATGCTATTTAGTATATACAAATTAGAATATTTTTTCCATTTAAAATTAGCCACATTAAAGAATACTATGGACAACTCTGTGTACATAAATTGATAACTTAGGTTAAATGGACCAAACCTCAGAAACTACTGCAACTCTATCAGTATGAAATAAATAATTTAAATAGCCACATCATTATTAAATAATTTGAATTTGTAATAAAAAAATTCTCATAATAGAAATCTCCAGATCTAGATGATTTTACTGGAGAACTATTCCAAATGTTCAAGGAACAATTAACACCACCTCTTTAAATTCTATTTCAGAAAATAGAAGCAGACAGAACACTTTCCAATTCATTTTATGATGCATATATTACCCTGATACCAAAACCAGACAAAGAGTGTACAGAAAGAAAACCTATGAATGTTTTTCATGAATATAGATAAAAACATCCTTACCAAAATATTAGCAAATAGACTGCAGCAGTACATTAAAAGAACTGCACACCATGACTAAGTGGAGTTTGTCCAAGTTTCAAGGCAATTTCAAAATTTGAAAACTAATCAATATAATCCATGTTAGCAGCCTAAAGTAGATAAAAAATCACATGATTATATCAATTGATAAAGAAAAGCATTTGACAAAATTCCACACCCATTCATGATTAAAAACTCCGAAGGAAATAGGAATACAGAAGAATTTCTTCAACTTTAAGAAAGAACATGTGCAAGAAATCTACAGCTAACATTATGCTAATGGCAAAAGACTGAATGTTTTATCGTGAAGATAAAGACCAAAATAATGATGCATACACTCACCACTCATTCAACATAGTACTGTGTTCTAGTCAGTACAGAAAAACAACAAAATATATAAAAAGGCATAAAAGTAGGAAATAACATAATCAAACTCTCTCTATTCATAGATGACATGATTTTCTACATAAAAATATGCCAAAGAACCTGCAAAAACTTGTAGAATAAGTGAGTTCAGCAAAATCTGTAGATACAAAATAAATATATCAAAATCAATTGTACGTACTAGCAACTAACAGCTTGACAACAAAATTGCAAATACAATACTATGTACATTATCCCAAACATAATATGAGTTAAATGTAAATCTAACAAATCATGTAAAGGTCTTGTATGCTGAAAACTATATAAACTTGATGAAAAAAGTTAAAGAAAATCTATATAAATGGAGAAATGTACATCAGTGTATCATGCCCATAGATTGGAAGACTTTGCATTGTTAAGATGTCAGTTCTGTCTAAAAAGATATAGATTCAACAAAAGTCCAATCAATATTCTAGCATATTTTTTATTTTGAAATTTGTCATTCTTTCTAAAATTTACATGGAAAAGCTACAAGAGTAGAATATCAAAGAGTTTTGATAAAAGAAGAAAAAATTTGGAGGTTGCACATGCTTGTTAATTATTATAAAATAAAAATGATTATGTCAGTTTGTTATGGATGAAGGACTAAATAATGGGAGCAGAATAGAGAATCCATATGTAAACCCATACAAATGTAATAATTTGATTTTCAGCAAAGTTGGAAGGACAGTTCAGTGGAGAAAGTACAATCTGTTCAGCAAATTTTGCTATAACAATTGAATTTCCATATGCAAGAAAATGAACCTAGACTCCTATGGTATACTTTATATAAAAATCAACTCCCAATACAAAAGTAAAGGCATGATTCTTGAAAAAAAGTGATAAGCTTGACTTCATTAAAATGAAAAACTCTGCTCTGTGAAAGACACTATCAAGAGAATTAGAAGACAAGCCACAGACTGGGATAAAATATTTGCAAAACATTTATGTTATAAATGACTGTTATCCAAAATATGTAAAGCACTCTTAAAACTCAACAATAAGAAACCAAACAACCCAATTAAAAAATGGGCCAAAGACATTAACAGACACATCCCCAATGAAGATATACAGATAGCAAATAAAAATATGAATGTTCAACATCATGATATCACCAGGAAATGGCAAGTTAAAATAAGATATCGCCACATACTTATTAGAAAGGCAAAATCCAGAACACTGATTAACACCAAATGATGACAAGGCTGTGGAACAACAGGAACTCTCATTCATTGCTAATGGTAATGCAGATGTACAGACACATTAAAAGACAGTTTGGTGCTTTTTTACAAAACTAAACACTCTCAACATATGATCCAGCAATCTCACTCCTTGGTATTTACACAAAGGAGTTAAAGACTTATGTGTACACTAAAACCCGCACACAGGCATGTATAGCAGCTTTATTCATAATTGTCAACTTGGAAGCAAATAAGATGTTCTTCAGTAGGTGAATAGAAAAATAAACTGTGTAAAGGAATGCTATCTAGCAGTATAAAGAAATGATTGAGGGTGGAGCCAAGATGGCGGCATGAGTAGAGCAGTGGAAATCTCCTCCCCAAAATATATATATTTTTGAAAATTCAATACAACTATCCCTAAAAGAAAGACCAGAAGATACAGGACAACAGCCAAGCTACATCTACACCTGAGAGAACCCAGCGCTTCATGAAGGGGGTAAGATACAAGCCACAGCCTGGCAGGACCTGAGATCCTGGCAGGAGGAGAGGAGTCAAAGTGGGGTGGGAGAGGGAGCCCAGGACTGCTAAACACCCAGCCCTATCCATCCACACTGGGAGCTCAGACACACAGTGCATGGGGTGCTGGATACTAGGGAAACAGGACAGTAAAAATTGTGAGTGGGTCCCCACAGCCAGCACCCCTGGAACAAAGAAAAGCGAGTGCTTTTTGAAAGACTTAAAGGGACAGAGACCCCACAGCTGGACGGAAACATCCCAGGACACTTAGCGCAGCAGCTGGGAATCCCGGGGAACTCTGGGAGACCTAACCCCCTGGGTGGCAGCACAGCTCAGAGGCCCCTCACAGAGATAAACAGCCTCCCGCCTGTTTCCCTTCCAACACCGCTCCACCATAGTGGAGAAGCAGGCTGAGGCAGCAGGGCAGAGCTTCTTTCACAGCGGCTGGGCAAGAATTAGAAACCCTGTCTGCACACAGCTGTACAGCACAAGCTGCTAGGGGTTGATGTTATCCCAGGAGAGGAAGGCCACAAACCAGCAAGAAGGGACGTTCTCCCAGCTGACACAAGCACCGGCTTCCTGCAACTACCTCTATCGCCATGAAAAGGCAGAAGAGTTTGATACAGACCAGACTAAACCAGACATCCTCCCATGAGAAAGAATCTGGGGAGATAGACCTAACCAATTTCCCTGAAAAAGAATTCAAAATAAAGGTCATAACCATGCTCATGGAGCTGCAGAGAAATATACAAGAGCTAAGGGATGATGTCCAGAAGGAGATTAGAGAAATGAAACAATCTCTGGAAGGATTTATAAGCAGAATGGATAAGATGTAAGAGGCCATTGATGGAATAGAAACCAGAGAACAGGAATGCATAGAAGCAGATGCAGAGAGAGATAAAAGGATCTCCAGGAATGAATCAATATTAAGAGAACTGTATGATCAATCAAAACAGAACAATATTCGCATTATAGGGGTACCAGAAGAAGAAGAAGAGAGAAAAAATGGATAGAAAGTGTATTTGAAGAAAAAATTGCTGAAAACTTCCCAAACTGGGGGAGGAAATAATCGTTCAGACCATGGAAGTACAAAGAACTACCAACAGAAGGGACCCAAGAGGAAAACACCAAGACACATAATAATTAAAATGGCAAAGACCAAAAACAAGGATGGAGTTTTAAAGGCAGCTAGAGAGAGGAAAAAGGTCACCTACAAAGGAAAACCCATCAGGTTATCATCAGATTTCTTGACAGAAACATTATAGGCCAGAAGAGAATGGCATCATATATTTAATGCAATGAAACAGAAGGGCCTTCAACCAAGGATACTGTATCCAGCACGATTATCATTTAAATATGATGGAGGGATTAAACAATTCCCAGACAAGCAAAAGTTGAGGGAATTTTCCACCCACAAACCACCTCTACAGGATATTTTAGAGGGACTGCTCTAGATGGGAGCACACCTAAGGCTAAACAGATGACACTAGAGAAAATAAAATCACAGCAAAGAAAACAGACCAACCAAATACTAACTAAAGGCAAAAAATAAAATCAACTACCAACAAAAGAACTTAAAGGAAACACAAAAGAGCACAGAATAAAACATCCAACATATAAAGAATGGAGGAGGAGGAATAAGAAGGGAGAGAAATAAAGAATCAACAGACAGTGTCTATAATAGCTCAATAAGTGAATTAAATTAGGCAGTAAGATATAAAGAAGCTTCCCTTGAACCTTTGGTAACCACGAATCTAAAGCCTGCAATGGCAATAAGTACATATCTTTCAATAATCACGCTAAATGTAAATGGATAGAATGAGCCAAAGACACGGAGTAATACAATGGATTAAAAACCAAGATCCATCTATATGCTGCTTACAAGAGATCCACCTCAAATCCAAAGACAAGCACAGACTAAAAGTCAAGGGATGGAAAAAGATATTCCATGCAAACTACAGGGAGCAAAAAGCAGGTGTTGCAGTAGTAGTATCAGACAAAATAGACTTCAAAACAAAGAAAGTAAAAAAGAGATAAAGAGGGACATTACATAATGATAAAGGGCTCAGTCCAACAAGAGGATATAACCATTATAAATATCTATGCACCCAATACAGGAGCACCAGCATACATGAAATAAATACTAACAATTAAAGGAGGAAATAGAATGCAATGTATTCATTTTAAGAGACTTCAATACACCACTCACTCCAAAGGATAGATCCATCAGACAGAAAACAAGTAAGGACACAGAGGCACGGAACAACACACTAGAACAGATGGACCTAATAGACAGCTAAAGAACTCTACATCCAAAAGCAACAGGATACACATTCTTCTCAATTACACATGGAACATTCTCCAGAATAGACCACATATTAGGCTACAAAAAAGGCATCAGTAAATTCAAAAAGATTGAAATCCTACCAAACAACTTTTCAGACCACAAAGGTATAAAACTAGAAATAAATTGTACAAAGAAAGCTAAAAGTCTCACAAACACATGGAGGCTTAACATCATGCTCCTAAATAATCAATGGATCAATGACCAAATTAAAATGGAGATCCAGCAATACATGGAAACAAATGACTACAACAACACAAAGCCCCAACTTCTGTGGGACGCAGCGAAAGCAGTCTTAAGAGGAAAGTATATAGCAATCTAGGCAAATTTAAAGAAGGAAGAACAATCCAAAATGAATAGTCTAATGTCACAATTATCGAAATTGGAAAAAGAAGAACAAGTGAGGCCTAAAATCAACAGAAGGAGGGACATAATAAAGATAAGAGAAGAAATAAATGAAATTGAGAAGAATAATACAATAGAAAAAAATCAAAGAAACCAACAGCTGGTTCTTTGAGAGAATAAACAAAATAGAGAAGCCTCTAGCCAGAACTATTAAGAGAAAAAGAGAATCAAAACCCATTAACAGAATCAGAAACGAGAAAGGAAAAATCACGACAGGCCCCATAGAAATACAAAGAATTATTAGAGACTACTATGAAAGCATATATGCTAACAAGCTGGAAAACCTAGAAGAAATGGACAACTTTTTATAAAAATACAACGATCCAAGACTGACCAAGGAAGAAAAACAAAACCTAAACAAACCAATTAAGAGCAAAGGAAATGAAGTGGTAATTTAAAAACTACCCAAGAACAAAACCCCCAGGCTATATGGAATTACCTCGGAATATTATCAGACATACAGAGAAGACATAATACCCATTCTCCTTAAAGTTTTCCAAAAAATAGAAGAGGAGGAAATACTTCCAAACTCATTCTATGAAACCAACATCACCACAATAACAAAACCAGTCAAAGACCCCACCAAAAAAGAAAATTACAGACCAATATTCCTGATGAATGTAAATGCAAAAATACTCAACAAAATGTGAGCAAACCGAATTCAAAAATACATTACAAGGATCATACATCATGACCAGGTGGGATTCATCCCAGGGATGCAAGGATGGCACAACATTCAAAAGTCCATCAACATCATCAACCACATCAACAAAAAGAAAGACAAAAACCACATGATCATCTCCATAGAGGCTGAAAAAGCATTTGACAAAGTTCAACATCCATTCATGATAAAAACTCTCAGCAAAATGGGAATAGAGTGCAAGTACCTCAACATAATAAAGGCCATCTATGATATACCCACAGCCAACATTATATTGAACAGCGAGAAGCTGAAAGCATTTCCTCTGAGATTGGGAACTAGACAGGGATGCCCACTCTCCCCAATGTTATTTAACATAGTACTGGAGGTCCTAGCCACGGCAATCAGACAAAAAAAAAAAATACAAGGAATCCAGATTGGTAAAGAAGAAGTTACACTGTCACTATTTGCAGATGACATGATACTGTACATAAAAAACCCTAAAGACTCCACCCCAAAATTACTAGAACTGATATCGGAATACAGCAAAGATGCAGGATACAAAATCAATACACAGAAATCTGTGGCTTTCATATACACTAACAATGAACCAACAGAAAGAGAAATCAGGAAAACAACTTCATTCACAATTGCATCAAAAAAAATAAAATACCTAGGAATAAACCTAACCAAAGAAGTGAAAGACTTATACTCTGAAAACTACAAGTCACTCTTAAGAGAAATTAAAGGGGACACTAACAGATGGAAACTCATCCAATGATCGTGGTTAGGAAAAATTAATATCGTCAAAATGGCCATCCTGACCAAAGCAATATACAGATTTGATGCAATCCCTATGAAACTACCAGCAACATTCTTCAATGAACTGGAATAAATAATTCAAAAATTCATATGGAAACACCAAAGATCCCGAATAGCCAAAGCAATCATGAGAAAGAAGAATAAAGTAGGGGGGATCTCACTCCCCCACTTCAAGCTCTACTATAAAGCCATAGTAATCAAGACAATTTGCTACTGGCACAAGCACAGAGCCACAGACCAATGGAACAGACTAGAGAACAAACACATTAACCAAGACATATATGGTCAATTAATATTTGATAAAGGAGCCATGGGCATATAATGGTGAAATGACAGTCTCTTTAACAGATGGTGCTGGTAAAACTGGAGAGCTACATGTAGGAGAATGAAACTGGACCATTGTCTAACCCCATATACAAAAGTAAACTCAAAATGGAACAAAGACCTGAATGTAAGTCAAGAAACCATTAAAAAAAAACATAGGCAAAAAACTCTTAGACATAAACATGAGTGACCTCTTCTTGAACATATGTCCCCAGACAAGGAAAACAACAGCAAAAATGAACAAGTGGGGCTATATTACGCTGAAAAGCTGCTGTACAGCAAAAGACACCATCAATAGAACATAAAGGAACCCTACAGTATGGGAGAATACATTTGAAAATGACACATCCGATAAAGGCTTGATGTCCAGAATATATAAAGAGCTCACACGCCTCAACAAACAAAAAACAAATAACCCAATTAAAAAATGGGCAGAGGAACTGAACAGACAGTTCTCCAAAAAAGAAATACAGATGGCCAACAGACACATGAAAAGATGCTCCACATCGCTAATTATGAGAGAAATGCAAATTAAAACTACAATGAGGTATCATCTCACACCACTAAGGATGGCTACCATCGCAAAGACAAACAACAACAAATGTTGGCGAGGCTGTGGAGAAAGGGGAACCCTCCTACAGTGCTGGTGGGAATGTAAGTTAGTTCAACCATTGTGGAAAGCATTATGGAGGTACATCAAAATGCTCAAAACAGACCTACCATTTGACCCAGGAATTGCACTCCTAGGAATTTACCCTAAGAATGCAGCAATCAAGTATGAGAAAGATCAGTGCACCCCTATGTTTATCACAGCACTATTTACAATAGCCAAGAATTGGAAGCAACCTAAATGTCCATCGATAGAGGAATGGAGAAAGAAGAGGTGGTACATATACACAATGGAATACTACTCAGCCATAAGAAAAGGGCTAATCCAACCATTTGCAGCAACATGGATGGAGCTGGAGGGTATTATGCTCAGTGAAACAAGCCAAGCGGAGAAAGAGAAATACCAAATGATTTCACTTATCTGTGGAATATAAGAACAAAGGAAAAACTGAAGGAACAAAACAGCAGCCGAATCACAGAACTCAAGAATGGACTAACAGGTACCAAAGGGAAAGGGACTGGGGAGGATGGGTGGGTAGGGAGGGATAAGGGGGAGGAGAAGTAGGGGGGTATTAGGATTAGTATGCATGGTGGGGTAGGACAAAAGGGAAGGCTGTACAAAACAGAGAAGGCAAGTAGTGATTCTACAACATTTTGCTATGCTGATGGACAGTGACTGTAAAGGGTTTTATAGGGGGAACCTAGTATAGGGGAGAGCCTAGTAAACATAATATTCATCATGTAAGTGTAGATTAGTGATACCAAGAAAAAAAAAACAAAAGGGCAGTTCCTGTGTGGTAACCTCCAATGAGTTCTACACAAGAGTATAAAGGGCATATGAAAGTGTAGGCAAAGGGTCTGTTTGTGTTTATACAGAGGATCAAAGCCTAATTGGGCTACCCTGAAAATGAACTAAGATATGATATGAAAAATAACTTCCAACATCAGCACTCTCTGGAAGACTCATGCCAGAAGATGATCATCAAAAATCCCCAACAAAATCCACGCACTGCTACAGCTGTAGATGCACTCATCCCACCAGTTCCTGGACTTGCCATGGGAATGAGGAAGGAGATATCTAAGCTGGCCTGTGCATACAGTAAAACAACAAATTTGACTGGATCTACACTATTCGAATTCAACCAAGAATTAGGAGAAGTGCAAATTGTAGCGCTCCAAAATCTTACAACTACTGACTATTTACTGTTAAAAGAACATAATTGATGTGAACATTCTCCAGGAATGGGTTGTTTTAATTTGTCTGATTTCTCTCAGACTGCTCAAGTTCAGTTGGACAATACCCACCATATCATAGATAAGTTTTCACAAATGCCTAGGATGCCTAACTGGTATTCTTGGTTTCACTGGAGATGGCTGGTAATTACAGGTATGCTTTGGTTATGTAACTATACTCCTATTATGTTAATGTGTTTGCGCAATTTAAGTAGTAGCTTAAAACCTATACATGCTGAAGTTACTCTACAAGAAGATATGTCAAAGAAATAATCAATCTTCCCATGTTTTCTTCCGCCTGCTACTTCTATAGCTTTTCTTCTTCCTTCCTAATTACAACCCTTAAATAGAATTCGTGCCTCATATCAAGTTTACTGAGTATCATAATTCTTCCAAGTGATAAAGATACCTCAAGACAAATGCTGGACATAGAAGCTACAGGGCATAAATATGCAAAGAAGTAAAAAGCTAACCATTTCTAACAATAAGGCTTCTCTCTCACTTACCAACTTTACATTTCCCTGTATGGCCCCGGAAGGTGACTGGTTAGCCAGAGACGAGTAAGATTCCTCAAGGGAGGAACAACCTAAGGCAGGCACAGTCGCAGGGGGGTCATCAGGTGAGAAATTGGGGATCAACAGAGGTGAGGCTTAGAACCTCATCCCCCCTGTTCTAAGAGAAATCTTCTGCATACGTGGATGTTTTATTGCCCTTGTGTAGCTTCTGTTAACACATAGTCTATAGGCACACACCTGATCATCTACATTTGCTCTCTTACAACACTAAACTATGTTTTCTACCTTTATCTTGTATCTACCTACCACTTCAGCATTTTATTAAAAATAATAATAATAAAGAGAGAAATGTGGTATCCACATATAAATCAAGTATAAAAATCAAATGAGTATTCATATTTGAACTGACTGTTTATAGTTCATAATGCATGAGCAAAACCGAAAGTTTCTGTGATGACTGCCCTTGTACTGTTCAACATGTAACTTATTCACTATGTAAGAATTTGTTCTCCATGTAAGAACTTGTTTGTTATGCCTCAGAAGATTGGAGACTGACGAAAATTAGGCTTGAGGTGGATTAATGATTGTGCATTGAGCATTGACTCCCCTATACAGAATTTTATTGTTGTTAACAACCATTTGATCAATAAATATGAGAGATGCCCTCACAAACAAAAAAAACAAAAGAAAACAAACAAAAAAAGTACACACTTCCAATTGTAAAGTAAATAAGTATCCGGGATGTAATGTATAGCATAAGGAATATAGTCAAAATATTCTAACAGCTTGGTATGGTGATAGCTGGTACCTAGAATTATCATGTATATAAATGTTGAATCACTATGTTGTACACCTGAAACTAATGTAATGTAATACTGTGTGTCAACTACCTCTCAATAAAAATAATTATCTACCAAAAAAAAAGAAAAGGAAAGATGATCCACATCGCTAGTCATCAGAGAAATTCAAATTAAAACCAAAATGAGATATCACCTCACCCCAGTAAGGATCACCACCATCCAAAAGACAAACAACAATACATGTTGGTGAGGTTGTGGAGAAAGGGGAACCCTCCTACACTGCTGATGGGAATGTAAATTAGTTCAACCTTTGTGGAAAGCAGTATTGAGGCTCCTCTTAAAGCTCAAAATAGACTTACCATTTGACCCAGGAGTTCCACTTTTAGGAATTTACCCTAAGAATGCAGCAGCCCAGTTTGAAAAAGACAGGTGCACCCCTATGTTTATTACAGCATTATTTACAATAGTCAAGAAATGGAAGCAACCTAAATGTCCATCAGTAGATGAATGGATAAAGAAGATGTGGTACATATACACAATGGAATATTATTCAGCAATAAGAAGAAAACAAATTCTACCATTTGCAACAACATGGATGGAATTAGAGGGTATTATGCTCAGTGAAATAAGCCAGGCATAGAAAGACAAGTATCAGATGATTTCATTCATATGTGGAGTATAAAAATAAAGAAAAACTGAGGGAACAAAACAGCAACAGAATCACAGAAGCCAAGAATGGACTAACCGTTACCAAAGGGAAAGGGACTAGAGAGGATGGGTGGGAAGGGAGGGATAAGGGTGGGAAAAAAGAAAGGGGGTATTATGATTGGCATGTATAATTAGCATGTGGGGGGGGCATGATGAGGGCTGTGCAACACAGTGAAGACAAATAGTCATTCTATAGCATCTTACTAAGCTGATGGACAGTGACTGTATTGGGGTGTGTCAGGGGGACTTGGTGAAGGGGGGAGCTAGTAAACATAATATTCTTCATGTAATTGCAGATTAATGATGACAAAAACAAAGAATGTTTACCCCTTGAAAATACATGAAGGAAACTTTAATTCTTATCACCAAGTGAAAGATTCCAATCTGAAAAGGCTTCATACATACCATATGATTGAAACTATATGACATTCTGGAAAAGGCAAAACTATGGATACACTAAAAAGAGCATTGCTTGCCAGAGTTTAGGAGAGAGGCAGTGATGAATAGGCAGAGCCCAGAGGGTTTTTATCCTTTTTATGATTTATTATCATGCATTGTGTGATAATATTATAATGAATGCATGTCTTTATAAGCTTTTCCGAACACAAAGAATGTACAGCACCATGAATAAACCCTAACACAAGCTATGAACTTAGGATGATAATGATATGTCAATATAGGTTGTATGTTTGTCAGTTGTAACAATTATACCACTTTGGAGGGGATTGTTGATAAGGTGAGAAGCTATGCATGTATTAGTCCAGAGTCTACGGGAAATTTCTGTGCCTTCTTCTCAAGGTTGCTATACTACTAAAAGTGTTCTAAAAACTAAAGTCTATTTTAAGAAAAAGAAACACAAATCAACTCAAAATAAATCATAGTTCTACATTTATATTAAAAATTATAAAATTTCTAGAAGAAAACAAAAGGAAATCTTTGTAAACTTCAAACATTTACTAAAGACAAAAAGCAATTCATAAAAGTAAAAAGCATAAATTCATCTTAATGAAAATCTAACACTTATGCTCTTGAAAAGACACTGCTAAGAAAGTAAAATGTGAAGCCACAGACAGGGTAAAATATTTGCAAACAAATATAAAGGACTTGTGCTCAGAATTATAAGGGACTTTCAACACGTAAAATGAAAAAACAATCTAATAAAAAATTGTTGACAGAAACTTAACAAGATATATGAATGGCAAATAAGCAGTGAAAAGATGCTCAACATCATTAGGGAAAACAAACTAAATCTACAATAAGATACCACTTCACATATACTGAAATGGCTAACATTTAAAAACATTCTTATAATTCCAATTACTGGTGATGACACAGAACAAATGAAACTCATACATTGTGAAAGAAATCCAACATGGCAAAACTAGTTTGATAAACAGTTTTGCAGTTTTTATAAATTAAACATCCTCTCACCATATGATTCAACAGCTCTACTACTAGATATTTACCCTATAGAAATGAAAACTAATGAATACACAAAAACCTGCAGTTGTTTTATTCATAATTACCCACAAATGAAAAAAAAAACCAAATGTCATGCAGATGATAGATGAACAAACCAATTCATCTACCATACAGCAGAATGCCATTTAACACTAAAGGTGAAATACTGATACACTCAGTAACGTGGATAAATCTCAAGTGCATTATGCTAAGTGAAATAACCTAATAAAAAGGCTACATACTTACTGCATGACTCTATTTATTTGATACCTTTTAAAAATCAAAACCATAAGGACTGTAAACAGATCACTGTTTGCCTGACATTTGGAGTGGGATGAGTAATGACTACGTGTGAATTTGAGCATGCCTTAAAATTACTGTATATGTTGGTGGGGAGATGGTCATATGATTATAAGCATTTGTATACAATCATAGGCCTGTACACTAAAAAGGGTGAATTTTACTAAATGTTAATTGCCTTCTTAAAACAGCTCTCAACATCTAGAGAATTTTTTTTGTGGATGAATTCTTGAAATTGCAAAAAGATTTTTTAGATTCTGAGACTATAGATTGATACAGTCCAAACACCTAGAGTAAATTAACTAACAATATGAAAATAAATGAATTTTGAGAGAGCTGTTAAATACATTAATTTCTAGTCATATATAATTTCTGTGTATGTGTGTATATGATTATATAAAGGATTTAATGTTTTTCTGCATTTTCATATAGCATTCTATCTTGAGAATTTTCCCAAGTCATTTAAAAATAATTGCAAGTGTAAATATCAGCTATTTTTAGGTAAAGTCATCTGCTGTTTAAAAAAGTCTTCTTAGGTTTGAATTGCTTAGGCCAAAGGGGAATATAAAATAATTTTCCATGAATATCTAGTACTTAGTATGAAATTTGATCCACCTATATTTCCTAATTGAATCAATAATTAATAACTATGTTACTAAAAGTTTCCGTTTGGCTGAAGTCTGAGACGCAGTAACAGCATATGAATAAACACCAGATTTGTATATACCACTGGATTTGCTATCCAAAGTTCAAGCAAATATCCCTTAAGCAGGGAGCAAAAAATAACAAGTGAATCAATAGTTACTTGCAGGTTTGTTCTATTATTGGCTCAAAGCACCTGATAGCTTAAGCATTGACCTACTTTATGACACTGTCTTGTTATTACTGGTTTTCAATAACAGGAAGTGGGCTTGGATTTTAAAAGAACATCAACTTCCATTTGTGTATTTTCTGGCACACATCTTCACCTCAGGAGAAAGTATTACATATAATGAGGCTTTATAAATGACTTGTGGCTCCTGCAAATAAATATGTTCTATTCAGTCTATTATGATACTGCACTGCTTTTTTAATGTAAATTTCTCATTTTCAAAACATTTTGAAACACATAATCCCAAACACCACCAAATTGTAGGTATTATCCCTAAAAGGGATCCAGATAAACTTCACATGAATATATCCATGGCTGAATTTTTAAAAAATATCCTATCAAGTGAGAGCTACACTATCTAGATTAAAACCAGCTAACTCCACTGATAAATTATTATAAGGATATGAGATTTAACTCGTTTATCAGTAGTGGATATGTCTTTACACTGATCAAGATACACTTGCTTCATTTATGCAACCTCGGCAAAATGGCTGGCCAGGCTTAAGATTCTATAAGAATTTCAGTAATTCTCACAAGAGTTCACCAAAACCATGCCCTCATCAACTGAAATAACCAATCATAGATGTAAGAACAAGTAACACATTACCTTTTAACCTGCCTCAAGTACATGTTTGAAATAATGCTTAGTTCTTAAACATGCACTATAACTGAAAACCATATAAACAGCTTCGAATACCCTTGATTGATTTTCATTTTCTGTGAAAAGGAACATTCTCATGGTACATTTGTTTGTCTCCTGATAAACAGAGAATTTCTTTCTCTCATGCTCAAAGTTGTATTTAGAAAAGCAAACTATTCCAGTGACTTTCAGAACTTACTATATCTTCATATAAATTATAAGTCAAAAATGCTTAACACTGAATAGTTCACTCCACAAGTGCTTTGGAGTGGTTATTCTACAAATGTATCGTTACATACCAAAAGATTTATAGAGGAAAAAGCAGTGGCTCTTTCCTGGCTGTGTATCAAGGGACAAAATGAACCAGCTCAACTTCCAGTTCCAAAGGGTTTCTTTGTGATGTTCTGGAGTAATTCACCTTGGACCCTGCCTGCTTGGCTCATTCAGGGTATCCCCAGGAGAGTATGTTATCACTTGGTTTTTGTTTGCAGTTTAGAAATAAGGTTTACCTGATTACTTTTCAATACCAAAGTAAAATGTCATTTGTTGTCTGACAATGTCTGTCAGATACACGGATATTTTTCTCACTAGACTTCATTTTTTTCCCAGTACAGTTCCAAGTTTCTGGAAATCAATCTTTTAATAAACAGGGAAATGTCTCTTGTTGATTTTTACAGATCAAAAGGTCAGGACTGTAAGACCGGAGGTACTGGAGGAAGGGACGGGTCTCACTGGAGAAACTCGACTCTAGCTAAGTAAGGAAGAGAACAGCGAATGTCACTCAAATGATTCAATGGAAGGTCTCTAGCCACAGGTCCCGCCTAGAACACGCATCGCAGTACTCTCTCCCCAGCAACCCAGCATGACCAATCGTCAGTGATTACAACACCCACATTGGCCAATTAGTTCTGTTTACAATACCCTTAGGGCTTTCCCAGCTCCCTTGACAAGCCTGTCGCCCCTCCTACTGTGCGCAACTTCCCTGGCCCGTGTGCGGACCAGTGAACATCGCCCGGGATTGTGCTAATAAAATTTTTTCTGGTTCCTTTGTTGCCGCTTGCCTGGTCTGGTTTCGTTTACCTTACATCTGGTGCAGAAACCCGGGAGGAGGGTGTAGGGCCCCAGTAGGCTCCCCCTCTCCTCTCCTGACCCGGGACCTCTCTCCAGAACAGGCCCTGATCCCAGGGCCTCAGACAACTTGGTGAGTCCCTCGTCTTCCCTGCTTCTCCCTCCTACCCTCTGCGGGGCACCTGGTCTGAAATTGCAGCCATGTCTGGATGCCCCTCCGGCCTCTGCCTATTTGGCTCCAGTACAGTGGAGACGTCCCTATCTCCAGATCATCAAACCTGTTTTTCCCGTCCCTAACCAGAGTGGATCTGGGACTCTAGACCTACTCGTTTATGTACCTGGGGACGGAGAAGATAATCATGGGAAGCCAGCACTCAAAACCTGAGGCACAGACCCCACTGAAGTGTCTTACTTCTTATCTCACTACTCTGGGCTTATCTGAGGATATCCATAAAGGGAAGCTAATCTTCCTTTGTTCCTGGGTCTGGCCCCAATATCCTCTGGATAACCAGTCTCGCTGGCCCCCCAAGGGAACTTTTGATTTCGGCCTCCTCACTGATCTCAGCAACTATTGTCACCGGACTGGGAAATGGTCCGAGGTTCCCTATGTCCTGGCCTTTTGGGCATTGCACTCCTGCCCAGACCTCTGTGTTGTGTTCTCCAGCCCAGGTCCTCCCAGCCAAGTCTCTCAATAGGGGCTATCAACCTCTCACTGCACCAGAATCTTCCTTTACAGATCCCCTGGAAGACCTTGGCCTTCATTCTCCAGCCCCTACTCCTCCTTCCCAATTTCTCCGGTCTCCCTCTCTTCAACCATCTGCCCCTTTCCAACCTCCTCCTTACTTGGCCTCCAGTGTCCAAGCCTCTTCCATTCAGGCCTCTTCTGTGCCTACCCCTGTGTCATCTCCCGTCACACCTCTCCCCTATCTGGCTCCCCCCTCCAAACCACCACCTTTAATTCCTCCTTTGTCTTCCACTTCAGTCCCACCAAGTTCAGTCAATTCCCTTCCCCCACTTGCCTCTGTTCCCACCATGGGGACACAACCACCTGCCTCCAGTCCTACTGATGTCACATCTAACTTCTCTATTTCCAGCCTTACTCCCGCAACCCACAAGTTATGCCCCCCTCTTCCGTCTCCACCGCCATCTTGTCCTTCTCCTACATTGCTTCCTACCCCTGCTCCACCACCATCTTGTCCTTCTCCTACATCGCCTCGTACCCCCACCCCACCACCATCTTATATCCCCAAGCCACCTCCTAACTGGACCAGCCCTCTGGTCACTAGATTCTGGGCCAAATTATTGGCCCCCTTTGGGAAGTGGCTGGTGCTAAGGGATTGGTTCGAATACATGTCCCCTTCTCCTTGGGAGACCTGTCTCAGATAGACAAATGCCTGGGCTCATACTTGCCAATCCAACTGACTATACTAAGGAGTTTCAATACTTCACTCAAGCATATGAGCTCACATGGCATGACCTCCATGTAATTCTAACCTCCACTCTCATCTTTGAGGTGCACAATTGTGTCACCTCAGCAGCTCGAGACTACGCTGACCAGGTACATAACTCTGACCAATCTCTACCAGTTGGGGCCAGGGCAGTGCCCGCTGATGACCCACAATGGAACTATCAAGATAATGCCACAGGTAGGGCTAGAAGGGATCAGATGGTTCACTGTCTTATTGCAGATATGGATAAGGCAGTTCAAACAATGGTTAACTATGACAAACTGATGGGGGTCACTCAAGAGCCTAATGAAAACCCAGCTTCTTTCCTTAATTGCTTTACAGAAGTTCTTATCCTCCACACCCATTTAGATCCTTCCTCACCACCAGGGTCCACTGTCCTAGCTACCCACTTTATCACCCATTCCACCCGGGACATCTGGCGTAAAATAAAAAAGGTGGAAGAGGGCCCCCAGACTCCACTCCAAGACCAAGTAAATATGGCCTTTAAAGTTTATAATGTCCGAGAGGAGGAAGCCAAGGCCATATGGGCCCAGAGGCTGAAACAGAAGGTGGCCCTTCAAACCCAAGCCGTGGTCACTGCCCTGCGGCCAGCACAACAGGGGCATCAGGGACCCCGCCTCAAGAAACAATCTGAGACCCACATGCCTCTGGGAGCCTGCTTCAAGTGTGGCCAGGATGGCCACTGGGCAAAACATTGCCCCAACCCCAGGCCACCAACTCGGCCCTGCCCTGTCTGCAGACAGAAGAATCACTGGAAGTCAGAGTGTCCCCTTGGGATGAGCCTTCTTCTGGCGACAAAGTTTCACAGGGTCCGTCTCCCCTGATGGGTCCCTCCTCATTACTCCTGGGTCTCCTGGATGACTGAAGCCACCTGGACAACTGAAGTCACCTGGACTTGAGCACCCCGATCACCCTTGCTGAGCCCAGGGCTACAATACGGGTAGCGGGTAAGTCCATCACCCTTTTGGTGGACATGGAGGCTACCTATTCTGTTTTACCCTCCTTCCATGGGCCTTTATATCCTTCCCAGGTCTCAGTTGAGGGATTCTCTGGGACCCCCTCTAAACCTCTAGAAACAGGCCTGGTGTCCTGCTTCTTCAAAGGCCACCCCGTCACTCATTCATTTTTAGTGATTCCATCATGACCAGGCCCCTTGCTAGGAAGGGACCTCCTGTAAAAGCTTGGGGCATCTATCTGTCTCTCCTCACACCGAGCCCCTCCAATTCCAGTCCTTGCCTTCGCCCAGGCTGTCTCCTCCCCTGAGCCCTTGCCCAACTTTCTCATTTCCCCTAAGAAGGTAGACCCAGTGGTCTGGGACACTTCCACTCCAGTAGTGGCTAGCCACCACAACCCAGTCCTCACTCATCTCAAGGACCCCTCATACTTGCCTTATCGACCTCAGTTTCCTATTTCACACACACACCGCAAGGGCCTTCAGCCCATTGTCAATTGGTTTTTCACACAGGGTCTCCTGTTTTCCACCAATTCCCTTTGCAATGCTCCTATCCTCCCAGTCAGAAAACCATCTGGTGCTTATTGACTGGTGCAGGATCTACACGTAATCAACTCAGCCATAGTGCCACTACATCCAGCGGTCCCTAACCCATATACTCTTTGATCTCAGATACCTCCCACTACCACTCTTTTCACAGTCCTAGACCTTAAAGATGCCTTCTTCACCATCCCCCTACATTCTGATTCCAATCCACTTTTTGCCTTTACTTGTGAGGATCCAGACACCCACCAAACCCAACAGTTAACCTGGATGGTTCTACCCCAGGGATTCCGCAATAGCCCCCACCTTTTTGGCCAAGTGTTAGCCAGAGACCTATCCCTCTATGACTCTGGGTGCAGCACCCTCCTTCAGTATGTAGATGACCTCCTCCTGTGTAGCCCCTCAAAAAATATCTTCCTCCAAGACACAGCCTCCCTCCTTAACTTCCTGGCACAACAGGGATTTAGGGTCTCCTCCTCCAAAGCTCAACTCTCCACCCCACAAGTCACCTACCTAGGGGTGACCCTAACCCCCACCTGCAAGGCCCTCATGGTGGACTGCACCACCTCCATCAGGTAACTCTAGCCCCCCACCTCAGATGCTGAGATCTTGTCATTCCTTGGATTGGTGGGCTTCTTCAGACATTGTGTCCCCAACTTTGCTATACTTGCTAAACCACTACATGCTGCAGCCAAAGAGACCCCCACCAGGCCCCTCACTTCCCCCTCAATGGTAGCTCATGTTTTTGAGAATTTACGGAGTGCTCTCCTTGCCTCCCCCTGTCATGATTCCCAGTCTTCACAAGCCTTCCATCCTGTTCACTAAAGAAGAAGCTGGAGTAGCAACTGGAGTTCTAGTCCAACCAATGGGGCCCTCATACCGACCAGCTGCTTTTCTATCCAAACAGTTAGACTCCACTGCCCAGGGATGGCAACCTTGCTTCCAAACACTGGCAGCAGCAGCATGCCTATCCAAGGAGGCCTTAAAACTCACCCTCCAACAATCCATCACAGTCTATTCTCCTCGTTGCCTCCAGGACCTCCTGGGCCATAAATCATTAGCCTTACTAAGCCCCTCAAGAATATAAGAATTCCATCTCCTGTTTATAGAATACTCACAACTATCTATTCAGCCTTCACTGCCACAAAATCCAGCCACTCTCCTCCCCTCTGTCAGTTTCTCTGTCCTCCCTGACCACTCCTGTGTGTAACTGGTGTATTCCTTGTCCCTCCCATGCATGGGTCGCTTAGACGAGCCCTTACCCAACCCCGACCTTACCCTCTTTGTGGATGGCAGTTCAGCTAAGGGATGGGATGGGTGTCACCGGGCTGCCTATGAAGTAGTCTCTTCATCCACAGTAGTAGAAGCAGCCTTGCTGCTGCTGGGTACCTCCTCTCAAAAGGAAGAATTAGTGGCTCTCACCCGGACTTTGCAATTGGCCACAGGCCTTAGGGTCACTATCTACACAGACTCTAAGTATGCCTTCCTTATTGCCCACAGTCACGTGGTGATCTGGAAGGAAAGGAGATTCTTAACCAACCAGGAATCTCCAGTGGCCAATGGTAAGGCCATTCACCACCTACTCCAGGCCCTACAGAAACCCAAAGAGGTGGCCATTGTCCACTGTTGAGGCCATCAGATGGGCACAGACCCTATCACCCAGGGAAACACCCTGGCCAATGCCATGGCACGCCAACTTACCTCAGCCCATGACTCCACCCCCATCCTGTTTCTTTCCCCTTCCTTAGCTCCCAGGTACTCAGAATGAGCGACAACAACTCCTCAACCAACGGGCCATATCAGGACAAGGACAGATCTCCCTACACAACAGATTAGTCCTCCCTAAACAACAGGCCTGAGAGATCATGGCCTCAATCCACCAGTCTCTACATATTGGCCCAGAGGCCATGTACAGGTTTGTCTCCCCAATCTTCTCATCTCAGGGTCTCTGGGAAACCATCAACCAAGTACACATGGCCTGCAGCCCATGTGCTCATGTGTCTTCCCAGGGAGCCCTCCAACTCCAGAGAGCAGCCCATCAACTGTGGGGATGCCTTCTGAGACAGGATTGGGAGACAGATTTCACTCACATGCCATCCTACTAAAAGTACCAATACCTGTTAGTAATGGTTGATATCTTTTCAGATTGGATTGAGGCCTTCCCCATGCACCAGGAAACAGCATCCGTAGTGGCTGAGACACTGTTGGAACACATCATTCCCTGGTTCGGCCTCCCAGCCTCCATCCAATCAGACAATGGTCCGGCATTCATCTCCACAGTCACCCAACTAGTGGCCGAGACCCTCAGTATCACCTGGAAGTTACATATTCCCTACCACCCCCAGTCCTCAGGTAAGGTAGAATGGGCAAATGATCTCCTAAAGGACCAACTAACCAAACTCTCCTTAAAGACCTCCTGGCTGTCTCTACTACCCATAGCTCTTACTGAGATATGAGCTGCCCCTTGGGAATCAGCTGGCCTTAGTCGGTTTGAGTTGATGTATGGTAGGCCTTTCTTAATCAACAACTCCCTTCCTACCACTCCCCCCACCATTAGCCTCCTACCTGCCTTATCTCTCACTCCTCAGACACCTCCTGCAGGAACACACAGACCTTACCCTACCTCAGGTAAACACCCCATCTGTGCCACAGGCAACCACTGTCCTCCAGCCAGGTGATGAGGTCCTCCTCTGGGAACTCCAACCCTGGTCCCTCCAGCCTCGCTGGACAGGGCCTCACACTATAATCCTCACTACTCCCACTGCCTCCAGATTACTGGGACATGCCTCATGGTATCATGTATCCAGACTCAAATGGGCCCCCAGGGATAAAATATCACAGAGCGAAGAAACAGCACCCCTCCACATCTGTCTTACACTGTCCGGTCCTGACAGCACTCCCAACACCAAGATCTAATCAAGATAAGACTCTCTTATTTTTCACCATCACCCTCTGCTTCTATCTCAAACCACTCCTACGTTCCCAGCCCATTCACCCCCAAATAGCGGTCCCATGGCAATGGGAACTAAAAGATCAAACTACAGGTAAGATCATTCAGACCCTACCACCCAGTATACAGAAACCTCAATTTAATATAGATCTTTGTCAACTGGGCACCTTAACATTAGGGCAAGGGAGAGGCATGATGATTACTAATAAGGACTTAGGAGAGATTTTAATAACCAGTCACGCTGTGGATCCCCACAGGGGGAGACCCGCTTTCAGACGTGGCACTTCTATGCTTGCCCAGCAACAAATAACCCTAGGTGCCATGAGGGCAGACAATACTATTGTGTCTCCTGGGGCTGTGAAATAGCAGAGTCCTGGGCAAACCATGACCCCTTCTTAAAAATAACCCAAGGAAAAACTCCCTCCCCGTGCAAGAGGGCCAGCTTGTGCAATCCTTTAGTCCTTGAGCCACAGTTGTGAAACTTTGTGACTTGTCCGTGGGACATGGGAAAAACTGGAGATTCTGATTGTACACCTCAGGAAAAGACCCTGGAACGTCCTTTGCCATATGGCTATATGCCCCCCAGCTTAAGCCCCCTAACCTGATAGGGCCTATTAGCGAGATTCTGGCCCCACGACCCCGGCCAACATGAGAAAAAAACACTGTGATATCACAGCCCCAATTGCCAGCTGAGACCACCACAAAAGATACAGGGGGCCTCCCGACTCTCGACCATGCCAGCTAGTGGCTTCCAATACTCGAGAGTGTCCTTCTGATCACAAATCAGACAAATCCTAGTCTGACAGCTGATTGCTGGCTCTGTCTCAACCCAAGACCACCCTACTACGTTGGAGTCGGGTTAAATGCCTCCCTGGGAAATTTAGATACACAGGTCACGATTATTAATCTTACCCAGAGCCTTATACAGTGTAAATGGGGCCAAAAGATAACCCTAGGAGATACACACGGACAAGAGCTCTGCTTAATATCAACAAATTTTCCCCAAGAAAACATCCCAGTATCATGTCTTGCCTTATGCATTATACCCCCTCCTACTCTGACTCACAAAAATTTTTTTAAAGGTCCCCCATCTACATGGTTCGCTTGCATGTCAGGCCTAACTCTGTGTGTAAGTGCTGCCAGCCTATCCTTTCAAACTCAGCCGTAACTGTGCATCCTGATATACATATTATGACAGGTATATTTCTATAGTGGAGAGGAAGGAAGATAATACATACAGACTATGGGTCACCCCAGCCCAAGAGAGCAACCCCAATTCTCATCCCATTACTGTTTGGCTTAGGAATAGCAGGGTCCACAGCAGTAGGAATGGCAGCCATAATAACAAATTATATCAACTACAAAAGACTTTCCCAACAGGTAGATCAAGACTTAGGATATCTAGAATCCTCAGTAACAAAACTAAAATGACAGGTAGACTCCTTAACAGAAGTAGCTTTACAGAACTGGAGAGGCCTAGACTTACTGTTCATGAAAGAAGGTGGTCTATGTGTTGCCCTGGGAGAAATGTGCTGCTTCTGTGCAAACCAGTCAGGAGTAATTCGGGACACCCTGGCTATAGTGAGACAAAATCTCCAAGACAGAGAATGCTAAAGAACTGAGAACTCGAGTTTCCCATTATCGGGATGGTGGAATTCCCAGCTAATGACCTGGCTCCTACCTATCTTAACTCCCCTAGCCACCCTTCTTATTATTCTGTCACTCGCCCCTTGTCTCCTCATATTTTTTCAACAGTGACTGGCAGAAATCTCCCGAGTTACGGTTAACCAGATGCTGTTACACAAGTACTTGCCCCTTCCCTCTGAACCACCCCCGGCCACATACCAGCTTTAACTCCCCACACTGCCCTTCTTCAGCAGGAAGTAGCTAGAATGAGCCAGTGCCCCCTATGACAAAAAGGCTGGAATGTAAGACCAGAGGTACCAGAGGAAGGGACAGGTCTCACTGGAGGAACTCGACTCCAGCTAAGTAAGAAAGAGAATGGTGAATGTCACTCAAATGATTCAATGGAAGGTCTCTAGCCACAGGTACCACCTAGAACATGCATCGCAGTACTCTCTCCCAGGCAACCCAGCATGACCAATCATTGGTGATTATGACACCCACATTGGCCAATTAGTTCTGTTTACAATACCCTCAGGGCTCTCCCAGCTTCCTTGATAAGCCTGTCGCCCCTCCTACTGGGTGAGACTTCCCTGGCCTTTGCGCAGACCTGTGAACCTCATCCAGGATTGCACTAATAATATTTTTTCTGGCTCCTTTGTTGCCGCTTGCCTGGTCTGGTTTCATTTGCCTTACAAGGACTGCGGTTATTAAGAGAAAAAAAATAGAATTAAAAACAAAACAAGAAAGATAGCTCCTTTGGCAACTAGAAAAGGGTTAATGATGTAGCCTGGTTGTCATCATACAGTAATCACAGAAACGTTTGTTTCAGACATTCCTCCTTAAAAATCAGTTTTTTCTCTCTACTCTTGGATACAATAGTCTCTCACAGTTGAAAGTTTTTTTGATTTTATACTGATTACTGTGAAGTAATTAATAGCAGTGTTAAAATTAATAATAAAAACTGACCTACCATTTTAATATTATGTATTTAGAAAATCAGACTTATATCTAAAGTGCATATTATACTAGCAGTTGGCATACTTTATATGTATTAACACTGATAGTGAGACAGGGACTGTGGGTGTAGTCAGAGTAGGGTGAGGGCCTTTGGAAAAAGCAAGGCAGGATATTTGCAGTTGAAGCAATGTCACTACATGTAAGGAAATCCCCTACTAAAACTCTATATTAAATATTCAGCTCTAGAATCATTCTTCAGTGAGATCAGTTAATATACCCATATAAAGAAGAGTACCACATATTTTTATTATGCTAATCACTTATAGTCATGTGTGGGATTCACTTTAACATATTAAAAGGCCCAGCCCTATGTGCTGTTTTTCCTCCTTCAGATCTAATGAAGTAATTTTACAAACTGGGCAAACTAATTTAACATGCAGAATCAGCCATAAACAACACAGTAAAAGGCAGGAAGGATTCCACCTTAAAGATAAGATTGCATTTTAATACCCAAGAAGTTAAGATGTTGAAAATTCTTAACTTAATCTTTAGCAAACAATACCTCAACCCACCTTGGGATCTGAGCAGGTGGCCTCGTTTCACATGCCCCCAGACCAAGGTGATGATATCTCAGGGAGAAATCAACAGAGCAGGAAGTTACTTGTATTAATTCTGAATATTCTGGGACCACTTAATAAGTCCACACCCCTAAGCTTTTATTCACGTTCTCAAAAAATCCTCATTTGCCTATAAAACCCCTAGACAATGCACCACCCCGGACTCTCTTGTCCCCTCCTGGCATGAGCCAGGAACTCTGTCCTTTCACTTTATCTCTAAATAAAAGCCTGTACCTTGCTCTCCTACCTTGAGTGTTTGTGAAGTTCATTCTTCTGCTTCGTGAAAAAGACCCCGGCATCAATAGCTGGGTAAACTCATAATTTTAAAATATATATACTTGTTTTTCCAGTTGGTTTACTGGTGTCTTTTAGTGAATGAAATATTGTGTCAACTAACAAATTGTAAAATTATTACATTAGTAAAGTCACCAAAATTGTTAGCTCCCATGGTAAATGGCAACATGCTCACAATCCTTAATTCCCATTTGTATCCATACCTTAATGTAATACTATTCTGCAGCTCGTACCATCAAGAGATACAAACTATTTTTCCTTCTTTTGAATCTGAGCCTGCATTATAACTTCCGTTGGCCAATAGAATGCAGTATGAGCAACCGTGTTCCAGTTTTGAACTTAAGCTATAAGTTTTTCATGCTTCCATTTGTTCTGTGGAACCTTGCCCAAATTCCCTGAGAACAAACATGGGGGTTAGGTTGCTGGAGGATAAGAAATCACATGGAACATTCACTCTCCCTGCTCAGGGTTTCCTAGACCAGTCAGAAAAAATGAGTTTAAAGAGCTGTTGTTCTAAGATTCACAGCATTGGGATGCATTGTTACACAAAAAAACAACAATGAGTAAATGACACAATGAGAAAAAATTAAGTATTCATATGTTTAGTTATTTTTGCTTAAGTATCTTAGCAGTGTTTCACGAAAATGAACTCTATTATATAAAAAATATGATCCCATTTTCTCATAAGCTGATAAATCTTTATGGGGGGACCCCAGGTTGCTGGTACTGCTGCTGATGCTTACTTGCCCTAAGAAATATTCAGGAAAAAGGTAGAGTGATAGAAATGGAGATTAATCTAGGACATCTGAGTGAAAATGTCTCCTTTCTGTATCTTGAAGGAGCTTTACCTAGGGTTTAAACAACTTCAAAAAGTAAATATTGGCTGTGCATAAACATTACCAAAATGACTGGAGAGGAGTAAACACATCTGTTAAACATCACTCAGCATTAAATAGATACAGAAGTTGTTTGATAGAATTCAACTGTCTCTTCTACTAAGTTCATATTGAATTTTTTAACACAGCTAAAGTATTATTTCAATACATTGCTTCAAAATGTATCATGGAGAACAGATTTGATTGTGGGGACATTCACTCATGGAAAGAGGAGGGTATTTTATACTTTAATGTCAGGTAATGATTATAATAAAAAATTAGATTGAAGGAAATCAACTAATTATTATGTTTCCTTTGTGTCAATTAGGTCTAGATATAGAAAAAAAATAATGGATGTAAAAACTACTCTAAGCAAATAGTCATTGATCTTTATAACTAAATTAAGTATCAAAAGAAGGCATTGTCTTCACACAAAACTATGCCTGAAGGTAAGGTGTCACTCTAATAAAACCCAAGTAATATGAAGATTTCAGGGGCACTGATAAACCTTTGAAGAAGCTATATTCTGGTTCTGATATCAGGCTATACCATTTTTCAGAAGATCCACTGTAAAAGAATTAAAGCCAATGACACAACCATAGTGAGACAATTTGATTTAAAATAGTAACATCTCTTCAGACTATAAAGGCAATGTAATTACATTAGGTTTAAAAAAACATAGTGTTCATTATGCTGTGTTATAATCTGTCCTTGCTTCAATATAGAAGAGAAGTTGTTTAAATAGAACAATATTTCATAGTGCAGCATCCTTTACGTTAGGTATTCCAGAGACATTCTGCTCTTTTGAAATAGCAGATTTTGTCACTAACATCTAAATATGTACATATACACATACACATAAACAAATACAACATCTTCTTTATCCATTCATCTGTCATGGTAGTTACATACATTGCTTCCATATCTTGGCTATTATAAATAATGCTTCAATAACCATATAGATGCATATATCTTTTTGAATTATTGATTGTGTTTTCTGTGGGTAAATACCCTGAAGTAGAATTATTGAGTCATATGGTGGTTCTATTTTTAATTTTTTAAGGAACCTCCATACAGTTTTCCATTGTGGCTGCACCAATTTACTTTCCCATGAACAGCGTAGAAGAGTTTCCTTTTCTCCACATCCTCATTCTCACCAACACTTGCTATTTCTTATTTTTTTGATGCTTGTTATTCTTACTGTGTGAACTGATATCTCATTATGCTTTTGATTTGCATTTCCCTGATGATTAGTGATGCAGAGTAACTTTCTGTGCATCTGTTGGCCATCTACATATCTTCTTTGGAAAAATATCTCCTCAGGTCTTCCATCCATGTTTGAAAAGAAGAACAAAAGTGGTGGCATCATGAACCCTGATTTCAAACTATACAACAAAGCTATAGTAACCAAAACAGTATGGTACTGGCAATCTGCATTTCTACTATGATATTGAAGTAATTAATAAGCCTATTAAAACTTAATAATAACTGCCATACCTATGATCTTAACCTCATGCTAGCTCTTGGTGTCATATTTCTTCCTGAATTCCAGGGTTGCTCATAACATTTATAAGAGCACACACGGAGCAAAAGTAAAAAGGGAGACCTGCATGACATAATGTTCAGGGGACCTGAACATTAAATGTTGTTGTGTTACATAAACATTCTGTATCTTACTGCTGTGACAAGTATATCTTTTAACAATTGGTTGAAAAATTACATGTATTCACCTGTCAAGCCTTTAGTGTCGTGTGCATGTGTGTATGTGTGTGTGTGTGTGTGTGTGTGTGTGCAGGGACCATGGGCTTGCTGGGTTGGGTAGGTGGGGCAGATTCAATTTCCTTTAGTAGTGGGTCTGCTGCTACTTTTTGCTTAATGTGAGGTCTGGACTGCTGGAATATATTTGTCAATGTTCCTCCTCCACATGTAACTTTCAAAAGTTCCTGGAAACCTCCAGCAGTAGTCTTCTGTGGCTGGGAACTCCATTATATTCATGTGAGAGGAGAGTTCTTGGTTCTACTAACAAAACATTAGTCTTACACTTTTTTTGAAAAATGTTGTTCAATTACATTTCTTTTCTAGGCCAACTAGCACTATTTTGAAACCAAGAACTTCCAGTTTAACTCCCAAGATATTACTACTTCTGAGAATTAGCTATATTAAAGTAAAAGTATTTGTTCTCAAATAATAAATATGACATTATGACTGTAAGCTGGAAAATACTGAAAAAATTATATTTAAAATATTTTGTGTATATAATGCTAAATTCAAAGGCTGCTATACATTGTCCATTAATTTTCCTACTGTTGTTATTGACTGCTCATGTAACTTAAGAATCATGCATTATAAATTAAATATATTTATCTCTAATAAAGTTTCTAACTTCAAATAAATTGAGATTTTTGATCCTTTAAGAACAGTAAAAACTAGCAACTTTAAATGTCTGAACCTTCAGATAGTTTTAGGATAGCAAGTTATATTCCATGTTTGAATATTTGCAAGTGAGGGAGAAGAGTGAGCAGTGGAAAGCAATTTTCAGCATGTCTTAATAACAAAATTTTTGCTGGAATATATAAAAAGCACATATTTTAAGTCTCTAAAAAAAACCAAAGGCTGAAAACAATAAAAGCAAGTAGGACACATTAGTATCATTAACATTGACATGAACTGATGTCCTTTTGTCCATACACTTGACCCATGTGGGTTAAACTGGGGTATAGAAATATTTTCTGATGTTAAGGATTGGCAAAACAAGTATGCAATGATATCTTTAAATCTTTCTTTTAGTGGAATGTACATGACTAAAAATCTGACCTCTCCTCTATCTGTCAAAACTTTTAATCATAAGTTAATCCTTTGTTTCTTACTTAATTATATCAACTCAGTGGAAGTCTTACTAAGAATTATATACTCAAATTACAGACAATGCATAAAGTTAGCCTGATGCACAAAATTAGTATTTTCAAAACTGGAGATTTAGCCTTAACTGAAATGTCATGATTCACTTCAATCTGCTTCTGCAAAATAAAATGATTTATGACTACTTCAAATTGCTTCATCCTCTGAAAAAATCAACATTTTCCTATGATTGTCTTAACATCTGTTATGTACCATATTCCCCAAGATTTCTATTTTTATAGTGCGTAATGAGAAGATGATATTTGAATATAGAGCTCTTTTCTATGTGATTCAAAAGATGGTGCTGACAATTATCCATCTATTCAAATGGAAGACAAAATGAATTAACAGTTGTTGCTCTCTTTCTTTTAATTTATTGTTTTGAGAATATAAAATCCCATGGAGATGTAACACATCATTATTGAAGCAAAATTTCAAGCTTCTACTTTTTAAACAGGGATCAAATATGTGCTTAAGGGAGAAAGTAACAAAAATAATTCAGAAAATAAAAATGATGTAGTTGCAATATCCATTAGGTAATAATATTATCTGTGAATAATATAGAATTAGTTGATATGATATTATTGATATGGTTTCTGATAAGAAAATTTTTTTGCTAAAACAACTAGCCTCAAACTGGCATATTAATTTTGTCCCCCAAAATAGAAGTTGCATTTTCATAACAGCCTTTTAAAAACACAGACATGAATAATGATATTCTTCCTTAAGAAGTATTATGGTATTTGATCATCTCTCCTATAATTTAGGAATACCTATATAACAGACACTACCATTCAAATGTTCTTGAAAGGTAATTCAAAAAAAGTATTCCTTAACTCATTTCCTTTTGATCTATCACTCATCTTTGTGATAATTGGGGAAGGAAGAGGTAGAGCACAAAAGGAGAAATGAAACCAAAGAGTAAGCCTGACAAATTAAAAAGAAAAAAACTGCCAATTCCCAGCCAGTTACTTTCTTGATAATGACAAACTGACCTAAAAGTTCATATGGAAAGATAAAAGATCTGGAATAGTCAGCAGATTATTGAAAAAGATGAATAAAGTCAGAGGACTGACATTACCAAACTTCAAGACTTACTACAGTACTCCAGTCATTAAGAGAGTGTAGTACTGGTGAAAAATAGACATTGAGAGCCACACAAACATAGTCAACAGACTTTTGGCCAAAATCCAAGGGCAATTCATTAGAGAAAGGATACTATTCTTGTTATGAAAAAAACCTGAAAAACCTGTACTGGATCACCACTGATGGAAGAACCAAGCAGCACTTGGAGGTCTTGGAGTGTGGAGGTTTTAATTTTACACCTGTGGGTTGAGACGGGAGTAATCTTGTAAGGTCTGAGCCCCCAAAAAAGGCAAAGGGAGCAATATGTATCTTTCTGCTTCTGGAGCTGCAACACTTTTACATGGACAGCAAGCAAGCAGGCAAGAGGGAGTGTGTTTAGGGAGTGAGTGCCTGGTAGGGCAGGAAGTTAATGGAGTGTTCTGCTGATTTTGCTAAGAAGAGAAGCAGAAGGGAGCCACCTGGACTAGATTGCTGTCCTTGTAAATTTTTCCCTATCATTTTCAACAAATGGTTAGGGAACAGCTGGGCATCCACACACCAAAAAAAAAGAATCTAGACACAGACTTCACACCTTTCACAAAAACACCTCAAAATTGATCAAAGGCCTAAATATAAAATGCAAAACTATAGAGGAGGAGCCAAGATGGTGGCATAAGTAGGGCAGCAGAAATCTCCTCCCAAAAACATATATATCCTTGAAAATACAACAAATACAACCATTCCTAAAAGAGAGACCAGAAGATACAGCCAGGTTACATCTACATTTGTGAGAACCCAGCACCTCATGAAAGGGGTAAGATAAAAGCCGTGGTCTGGCAGGACCCGAGCGCCACACCTACCCCAGCTCCCTGGCGGGAGGAGAGGAGTCGGACCGGGGAGGAACTGGGAGCCCATGACTGATAATTACCTAGCCCTAGACATCCACACGAGGAGCGCAGACACACAGTGTGTGGTGTGCTGGATACTAGGGAAATGGAACAGTAAAACCTGTGAGCAGGTCCCCACAAATGGTGCCCCTGGGACAAAAGAAAAGCAAGTGCTTTTTGAAAGTCTTAAAAGGACAGGAGCCTCACAGCTGGACGGAAGCATCCTGGCACACTCATCCCAGCAGCTGGGAATCCAGCAGAACTCTGGGCACCCTAACCCCCTGGGTGACAGCGCTGCTCTGAGGCCCCTCATGGCAATAAACAGCCTCCCGCCTGTATCCCTTCTGGCACAGTCACGCCATAGCGGAGCAGCAGCCTGAGAGCAGCCACACCCAGAGCAGCTGCACGGAGCTTATTCCACAGTGGACCGTGCAAGAATCAGAGAACACTTCTGTGCACAGCTGCACAGCACAAGCCACTAGGGGTCACCATTCTCCCAGGAAAGGAAGGCCAGAAGCAAGTGGAAAGGGACTTTGTTCTCCCAGATGACACATACGCCAACTGCCCACGACTACCCTCTATCACCATGAAAAGTCAGAAGAATTTGATCCAGACCAGAACCACACAAACATTCCCTGAGAGGAAACCTGGGGAAAGAGACTTAACAAATATTCCTGAAAAAGAATTCAAAATAAAGGTCATAACCATGCTGATGGAATTGCAGAGAAATATGCAAGAGCTAAGGAGGGAGAATACAGAAATAAAACAATCTCTGGAAGGACTTAAAAGCAGAATGGAAGAGGTGCAAGAGGCCGTTAATGGAATAGAAATCAGAGAACAGGAATTCAGAGAAGGTGACATGGAGAGAGATAAAAGGATCTCCAGGAATGAAACAATATTAAGAGAACTGTGTGACCAATCCAAATGGAACAATATTCGCATTATAGGGGTAGCAGAAGAAGAGAGAGGAAAAGGGATAAAAAGTGACTTTGAAGAAATAATTGCTGAAAACTCCCCAAACTGGGGGAGGAAATATTCGCTCAAACCACGAAGCACACAGAACTCCCAACACAAGGGAACCAAGAAGGACAACACAAAGACACATAATAATTAAAATGGCAAAGATCAAGGACAAGGACAGAGTATTAAAGGCAGCCAGAGAGAGAAGAAAGGTCACCTACAAAGGAAAACACATCAGGCTATCATCAGACATCTCAACAGAAACCTTAAAGGCCAGAAGAGAATGGCATGATATATTTAATGTGATGAAACAGAAGGACCTTGAACCAAGAATACTGTATCCAGCATGATTATCATTTAAATATGAAAGAGTGATTAAACAATTCCCAGACAAGCAAAAGCTGAGGGAATTTGCCTCCCACAAACCACCTCTACAGGGCATTTTAGAGGAAGGAATGGGCTCTAGATGGAAGAACTCCTAAGGCCAAATAGATGTCACCAGAAAAATTAAAATCATAGCAAAGAAAGCAGAACAATCAAACAGTAACTAAAGGCAAAAAATAAAATCAACTACCCACAAAAGCAGTCAAAGGAAACACAAAAGGGCAGAAAATAAAATAACTAACATATAAATAAGGGAGGAGGAGGAATAAGAAGGGAGAGAAATAAAGAATCATCAGACTGTGTTTATAATAGCTCAATAAGCGAGTTAAATAAGATAGTAAAGAAGCTAACCTTGAAACTTGGTAACCACAAACCTAAAGCCTACAATGGCAATAAGTACATATCTTACAAAAATCATCCTAAATGTGAATGGACTGAATGCACCAATCAAAACACACAGAGTAATAGAATGGATAAAAAAGCAAGACCCATCTATATGCTGCTTACAAGAGACTTACCTCAAAGCCAAAGACATGCATAAGCCAAAAGTCAAGGGATGGAAAAAGATATTCCATGGAAACAACAGGGAGAAAAAAGCAGGTGTTGAAGTACTAGTATCAGACAAAATAGACTCAAAACAAAGAAAGTCACAAGAGATAAAGAAGGACATTACATAGTGATAAAGGGGTCAATCCAACAAGAGGATATAACCATTAAAATTATATATGCATCCAATACAGGAGCACCAACATACGGGAAACAAATACTAACAGAAATAAAGGAGGAAATAGAATGCAATGCATTCATTCCAGGAGACTTCAACACACCACTCACTCCAAAGGACAGATCCACCAGACAGAAAATAAGTAAGGACACAGAGGCACTGAACAACACACTAGAACAGATGGACCTAATTAACATCTATAGAACTCTACATCCAAAAGCAACAGGATACACATTCTTCTCAAGTGCACATGGAACATTCTCCAGAATAGACCACATACTAGGCCACAAAAACAGCCACAGTAAATTCCAAAAGATTGAAATCCTACCAACCAACTTTTCAGAATACAAAGGTATGAAATTAGAAACAAATTGTACAAAGAAAGCAAAAAGGCTCAAAAACACATGGAGGCTTAACAACATGCTCCTAAATAATCAATGGATCACTGACCAAATTAAAATAGAGATCAAGCAATATATGGAAACAAATGACAACAACAACACAAAGCCCCAATTTCTGTGGGACACAGCGAAAGCAGTTTTAAGAGGAAAGTATATAGCAATCCAGGCATATTTAAAGAAGGAAGAACAATCCCAAATGAATAGTCTAAAGACACAAATATCAAAATTGGAAAAAGAAGAATAAATGAGGCATAAATTCTGCAGAAGGAGGGACATAATAAGATCAGAGAAGAAATACATTAAAATTACAAAAATAAAACAATATAAAAAAATCAATGAAACAAAAGCTATTTCTTTCAGAAAATAAACAAAATAGATAAGCCCCTAGCCAGACTTATAAAGAGAAAAAGAGAATCTGCACACATCAACAGAATCAGAAATGAGAAAGGAAAAATCATGATGGACCCCATAGAAATACAAAGAAAGATTAGAGAATACTACAAAAATGTATATGCTAACAAGCTGGAAAAACTAGAAGAAATGGACAACTTCCTAGAAAAATACAACCTTGCAAGACTGACCAAGGAAGAAAAAGAAAATCTAAACATACCAATTACCAGCAACAAAATTGAAGCAGTAATCATAAAACTACCCAAGAGCAAAACTTCCAGGCCAGATGGATTTACTGCACAGTTTTATCAGATGTACAGGAAGACATAATACCCATTCTCCTTAAAGTTTTCCAAAAAATAGAAGAGGAGGGAGTACTTCCAGACTCATTCTATGGAGCCAGCATCACCATAGTACAAAAACCAGGCAAAGACACCACGAAAAAAGAAAATTACAGACCAATATCCTTGATGAACGTAGATGCAAAAATACTCAACAAAATATTAGCAAACCGAATTCAAAAATACATCAAGAGGATCATATACCATGAGCAAGTGGGATTCATCTCAGGAATGCTATGATAGTACAACATTTGAAAATCCATCAACATCATCCACCACATCAAAAAAAAGAGGGACAAAAACCACATGACCATCCCCATAGACGCTGAAAAAGCATTCGACAAAATTCAACACCCATTCATGATAAAAACTCTCAACAAAATGGGTATACAGGGCAAGTAACTCAACATAATAAAGGCCATATATGATAAACCCACAGCCAACATCATACTGAACAGCGAGAAGCTGAAAGCATTTCCTCTAAGATCGGGAACAAGACAGGGATGCCCACTCTCCCCACTGTTGTTCAACATAGTACTGGAGGTCCTAGCCATGGCAATTAGACAAAACAAAGAAATACATGGAATCCAGATTAGTAAAGAAGTTAAACTGTCACTATTTGCATATGATATGATACTATACATAAAAAACCCTAAACACTCCTCTCCAAAACTACTAGAACTGATATCAGAATACTGCAAAGTTGCAGGATACAAAATTAATACACAGAAATCTGAGGCTTTCCTATACACTAACAATGAACTAATAGAGAAATCAGGAAAACAATTACATTCACAATTGCATCAAAAAGAATAAAATACCTAAGAATAAACCTAACCAAGGAAGTGAAAGACCTATACCCCCAAAACTACAAGACATTCTTAAGAGAAATTAAAGAGGACACTAACAAATGGAAACTCATCCCATGCTCTTGGCTAGAAAGAATTAGTATTGTCAAAATGCCCATCCTGCCTAAAGCAATCAACAGATTCAATGCAATCCCTATAAAATTACCAACAGCATTCTTCAACAAACTGGAACAAATAGTTCAAAAATTCATATGGAACCACCAAAGACCCCAAATAGTTAAAGCGATCCTGAGAAGCAAGAATAAAGTGGGGGGATCTCACTCCCCAACTTAATGCTCTATTACAAAGCCACAGTAATCAGGACAATTTGGTACTGGCACAAGTATAGACCCACAGACCAGTGGAACAGAATAGAGTCTCCAGACATTAACCCCAACATGCATGGTCAATTAATATACAATAAAGGAGCCATGGACATACAACGGAGAAATGACAACCTCTTCAACAGCTGTTGTTGGCCAAACTGGACAGCTACATGTAAGTGAATGAAACTGGATCATTGTTTAACCCCATACACAAAAGTAAATTCATAATGGATCAAAGACCTGAATGTAAGCCAGGAAATCATAAAACTCTTAGAAAAAAACATAGGCAAAAATCTCCTGGACATAAACATGAGTTACTTTTTTATGAACATATCTCACAGGCAAGGGAAACCAAAGCAAAAATTAACATGTGGGACTATATCAAGCTGAAAATCTTCTGTACAGCAAAGGACACTATTGGCAGAACAAAAAGGCATCCTACAGTATGGAAAAATATATTCATAAATGAAAGATCTGATAAAGGGTTGATATTCAAAATATATAAAGAGCTCATGCACCTCAACAAACAAAAAGCAAATAATCCAATTAATAAATGGGCAGAGGAACTGAACAGACAGTTCTCCAAAAAAGAAATACAGATGGCCAACAGACACATGAAAAGATGCTCCACATCGCTAATTATGAGAGAAATGCAAATTAAAACTACAATGAGGTATCACCTCACACCAGTAAGGATGGCTGCCATCCAAAAGACAAACAACAACAAATGTTGGTGAGGCTGTGGAGAAAGGGGAACCCTCCTACACTGCTGGTGGGAATGTAAGTTAGTTCAACCATTGTGGAAAGCATTATGGAGGTACATCAAAATGCTCAAAACAGACCTACCATTTGACCCAGGAATTTCACTCCTAGGAATTTACCCTAAGAATGCAGCAATCAAGTATGAGAAAGATCAGTGCACCCCTATGTTTATCACAGCACTATTTACAATAGCCAAGAATTGGAAGCAACCTAAGTGTCCATCAGTAGATGAATGGATAAAGAAGATGTGGTACATATACACAGTGGAATACTAGTCAGCCATAAGAAGAAAACAAACCCTAACATTTGCAACAACATGGATGGAGGTAGAGGGCATTATGCTCAGTGAAATAAGCCATTAGGGAAAGACAAGTACCAAATGATTTCACTCATATGTGGAATGTAAGAACAAAGGAAAAACTGAAGGAACAAAACAGCAGCAGAATCACAGAACCCAAGAATGGACTAACAGTTATCAAAGGGAAAGGGACTGGGGAGGATGCATGGGAAGGGAGGGAGAAGGGGAGAAGAATAAAGGGGGCGTTATGATTACCATGCATAATGTGGGGGGGAGCACGGGGAGGGCTGTGCAACACGGAGAAGACAAGTAGTGATTTTACAGCATCTTACTACGGTGATAGACAGTGACTAATGTGGTGGGGACTTGGTGAAGGGGGCAGTCTAGTAAACATAATGTTCCTCTTGTAATTGTAGATTAATGATACCAAAAAAAATGCAAAACCATAATACTTTTAGAATATAATATAGGAGAAAATATAGATGACCTTGTGTTTGGACATGACTTTTTAGATAGAATCCAAAAGCAAAATCTACAAAAGAAAAAATGTGGTAAATTGGATTTTATTTAAATTAAAAACGTCCGTTCTGCAAAAGGCACTATTAACAGAATGAAAAGACAAGCCACAGCCTGGGAAAAAAATCCTTGCAAAACACAAATTGGGTAAAGGATATTTATTCAAAATACACAATAGACTCTTAAAACTCAACAATTAGAACACAAAGAACTCAATTAAAAATGGGAAAATGATCTGGACAGACATCCCACCACAGAAGATGTACAAATAGCAAATAAACATCAAAAGGTGCTCAACAACATATGTCATCAGGGAATTGCAAATTAAAATAACAATGAGATACCACTACACACCTATTAGACTGGCTAAAATAAAAAATACTGGCAATACCAAATTATGGTTACAATGTGGAGCAATAGAAACTCTCACACATCGCTGGTGAACATGCAAAATGGCACAGTCACTTTGTAAGATAGTTTGGCAGTTTCTTACTAAACTAAAAATACTTTTACCATATGACTAAGCAATCACTCCTCTCAGTATTTACCTAAAGTAAATGAAAACATCCAGGAAAAAATCTGCACACAAACATTTATAACAGTATTTTCATAACTGTCAAAACTTGGAAGCAGCCAAAATGTTCTTCACTCAGTAAATGGATAAATAAGCTGTAGAGCATCCATACAATGGAACATTATTCAGTGACAAAAAGAAGTGAGTTGTGGAGCCATGAAAAGACATGGAGGAAACTTAAATGCATATTGCTAAGTTAAAGAAGCCAACTGAAAAGGCTACATATTGCATGATTCATACTACGTGACTTTCTGAAGAAGGAAAACTATGGACAGAGTAAAAAGATCTGTGGTTGTCAGAGATTTCAGTGGACATAAGTGAAAAACAGGTAATTTTTAGGTCATTGAAACTATTCTGTGTGATATTGTAATGATGGATACAAGTTATTATACATTTGTAAAAAATCCGTATTATGTATAATGCAAAGAGTGCAGTAAACTATGGATTTTAGTTAATACTAGTATCACCACATCAATTGTATCTAATGTACCACACTAATGCAAGAAATAATAATAGGATAAATTGCTGGGAAGGTTGTTGTGTGGTCATTGGAATTCTTCCTTTCACTCAGTTTTTATGTTAACTTAAAGCTGCTCAAAAATAGTCTATTAATTTGAAAAAATGCAACCTGTTATGTCAATGATTTCTGATGAACTGGCAAATTGTGGACTTACTTCTTTACAACTGTGAAATGGTGTATGTATATAATATCAGTTTCATTATAAACAAAGAAAAATCTATCTGTATCTGACATAACTAATCACTTATTAATAAAGACAGAAGACAAGCCCCATATATTTTGAGGTTGTCTGTAAACTTATATAAAATTTTGTTCTCAGTGTTTTGAGGAACATGAAACATAGTATACTTGAAAATGATTCAACATTTTCATCTTTTCCCCATTTTGTGGATTAAGCTTGTGTTTGTTTAAAGATTATTGAACTCTGTTAGGTACTCCAATGATTTATTTGGGCATTTTTATATTCTAGACAATGTTTCCCAAAATAGTTCATTCCTCACAGGTAGACCATGAGAGTCAATGAAATAATTCAGGATTTGATCTGAAAAGTTCAAGTCCTTTTTCATGTATTGACAAGAAAGTGATGTACAATTTCACAGATTTTATATTTTTCATATGAATAAAGACTACTTTCCTATGACTGAGTTATTAACTTGCAATATTCAAAACTAAATTGTGCATTTCAACAAAATCTGTTACCTACCATTTGATTTCTATATTTAGTGAGAAGTCCAGTTGCCACAAAGAACTTGACAATATTTTAAAGCCCAATTTAACATGTTGTCCATAGATGGTTAATGTCCCCACTCTTTAGATGGTGCCACTATATATGTAATAAAGGTCTTTTTTAATTGGTCATATTTTTCAATGTCTAGTATTTTAACACTCTTATTGAATTCTGTAATGCATTACTCTTATTAATATTATTGTGTTGATGTTATTTTGATTAACATTTTAATTTTTTTCCTCAAATTTTTTAAGTTTCTTCCTACGTAAAGTGATATGAATGGCATTTCACATCTTTTTTGTTGAGAAATTGAATAACTTTTTTACAATTGACATATCATTGATATACAATCTTATATTGGTTTCAAATATACAACACAGTAGTTCAGCAGTTACCCATATTATTAAATCTGCACCCCCATCTACTGAGGATAATATCTGTCAACATAGAAAGATATTACAATCATTGACTATTTTCTCCATGCTGTACTAATATCCCCATTACCAACATTTTTTATGACTGAGAAATTTTGTGCCCCTTTATCCCACTCACTCTCCCCACCCATCCACCCCAACCCATTCCGCATGGTAACCACTAGGCACTCTCAAAATCTATGAGTCTACTGCTATTTTGTTCATTTTGTTTTCCTTTGTTCTTATATTCCATAAATGAATGAAATCATATGGTATTTGTCTTCCTCTGCCCAGTTTATTTCATTGAGCATAATACCCTCTAGATCCATCCATATTATTGCAAATGGCAAAATTTCCTTTTTTTTTTTTTTTGGTGAGGGCATCTCTCATATTTATTGATCAAATGGTTGTTAACAACAACAAAATTCTGTATAGGATAGTCAATGCTCAATGCACAATCATTAATCCACCCCAAGCCTAATTTTCGTCAGTCTCCAAACTTCTGAAGCATAACAAGCAAGTTCTTACATGGAGAACAACTTCTTACATAGTGAATAAGTTACATGGTGAACAGTACAAGGGCAGTCATCACAGAAACTTTCGGTTTTGCTCATGCATTATGAACTATAAACAGTCAGTTCAAATATGAATACTCATTTGATTTTTATACTTTATTTATATGTGGATACCACATTTCTCTCTTATTATTATTATTTTTAATAAAATGCTGAAGTGGTAGGTAGATACAAGATAAAGGTAGAAAACATAGTTTAGTGTTGTAAGAGAGAAAATGTAGATGATCAGGTGTGTGCCTGTAGACTATGCGTTAATCCAAGCTAGACAAGGGCAATAAAACTTCCACGTATGCAGAAGATTTCTCTCAGAACACGGGGGGTGAGGTTCTAAGCCTCACCTCTGTAGATCCCCAATTTCTCACCTGATGGCCCCCCTCCGACTGTGCCTGTCTTAGGTTGTTCCTCCCTTGAGGAATCTTACCCGTCTCGGGCTAACCAGTCATCTTCCAGAGCCATACAGGGAAATGTAAAGTTGGTAAGTGAGAGAGAAGCTTTATTGTTTGAAAAGGTTAGCTTTTTACTTCTTTGCAGATTTTTGCCCTGTGGCTTCTATGCCCAGCATTTGTCTTGAGGTATCTTTACCACTTGGAAGAATTATGAAACTCGGTAAATTTGATATGAGGCATGAATTCTATTTAAGGGTTGTAATTAGGAAGGAAGAAGAAAAGCTATAGGAGTAGCAGACGGAAGAAAACATGGGAAAATTGATTATTTCTTTGACATATCTTCTTGTAGAGTAACTTCAGCATGTATAGGTTTTAAACTACTAATTAAATTGTGCACACACATTAACATAATAGGAGTATAGTTACATAACCAAAGCATACCTGTAATTACCATCCACCTCCAGTGAAACCAAGAAAACCAGTTAGGCACCTTAGGCATTTGTGAAAACTTATCTCTGATATGGTGGATATTGTCCAACTGAACTTGAACTGTCTGAGAGAATTCAGATAAATTAAAACAACCCATTCCTGGGGACTGTTCACATGCCATATGTTCTTTTAACAGTAAATAGTCTGCAGTTGTAAGATTTTGGAGAGCTACAATTTGCACTTCTCTTAATTCTTGGTTGAGTTCCAACAGTTTAGATCGAGTCAAATTTGTTCTTTTACTGTATGCACAGGCCAGCTTAGACATCTCCTTCTTCATTCCCATGGCAAGTCCAGGAACTGGTGGGATGAGTGCATCTACACCTATAGTAGTGCATGGATCTTTGTTGGGGTTTTTTGATGATCATCTTCTGGCATGAGTCTTCCAGAGAGTGCTGATGTTGGAAGTTCTTTTTCATATCGTATCTTAGTTGATTTTCAGGGTAGCCAAATTAGGCTTTGATCCTCTGTATAAACACAAACAGACCCTTTGCCTACGCTTTTATATGCCCTTTATACAATTGTGTAGTACTCATTGGAAGTCACCACACAGGAACTGCTTTTTTTTTTTTTTTTTGTTATCATGAATCTACACTTGCATGACAAATATTATGTTTACTAGGCTCTCCCCTATACCAGGTCCCCCCTATAAACCCCTTTACAGTCACTGTCCAACAGCATAGCAAAATGTTGTAGAATCACTACTTGTCTTCTCTGTGTTGTACAGCCCTCCCATTTCTCCCACCCCCCCATGCATGCTAATCTTAATACACCCCTTCTTCTTCCCCCCCCTTATCCCTCCCTACCCACCCATCCTCCCCAGTCCCTTTCCCTTTGGTACCTGTTAGTCCATTCTTGAGTTCTGTGATTCTGCTGCTGCTTTGTTCCTTCAGTTTTTCCTTTGTAGTTATATTCCACAGATGAGTGAAATCTTTGGTATTTCTCTTTCTCCGCTTGGCTTGTTTCACTGAGCATAATACCCTCCAGCTCCATCCATGTTGCTGCAAATGGTAGGACTTGCCCTTTTCTTATGGCTGAGTAGTATTCCATTGTGTATATGTACCACCTCTTCTTTATCCATTCATCTATTGATGGACATTTAGGTTGCTTCCAATTCTTGGCTATTGTATATAGTGCTGCGATAAACATAGGGGTGCATTGGTCTTTCTCAAACTTGATTGCTGCATTCTTAGGGTAAATTCCTAGGAGTGCAGTTCCTGGGTCAAATGGTATGTCTGTTTTGAGCATTTTGATGAACCTCCATACTGCTTTCCACAATGGTTGAACTAATTTACATTCCCACCAGCAGTGAAGGAGGGTTCCCCTTTCTCCACAGCCTCACCAACATTTGTTGTTGTTTGTCTTTTGGATGGCAGCCATCCTTACTGGTATGAGGTGATACCTCATTGTAGTTTTAATTTGCATTTCTCTCATAGTTAGCGATGTGGAGCATCTTTTCATGTGTCTGTTGGCAATCTGTATTTCTTTTTTGGAGAACTGTCTGTCCAGTTCCTCTGCCCATTTTTTAATTGGGTTATTTGGTTTTCTTTTTTGAGGCATGTGAGCTCTTTATATATTCTGGATGTCTAGCCTTTATCGGATCTGTCATTTTCAAATATATTCTCCCATACTGTAGGGTTCCTTTTTGTTCTATTGATGGTGTCCTTTGCTGTACGGAAGCTTTTCAGCTTAATATAGTCCCACTTGTTCATTTTTGCTGTTGTTTTCCTTGCCCGGAGAGATGTGTTCAAGAAGAGGTCACTTATGTTTATGTCTAAGAGGTTTTTGCCTATGTTTTCTTCCAAGAGTTTAATGATTTCATGACTTACATTCAGGTCTTTGATCCATTTTAAGTTTACTTTTGTTTATGGAGTTAAACAATGGTCCAGTTTCATTCTCCTACATGTAGCTGTCCAGTTTTGCCGGCTCCATCTGTTGAAGAGACTGTCATTTCGCCGTTGTATGTCCATGGCTCCTTTATCAAATATTAATTGACCATATATATCTGGATTAATGTCTGGATTCTCTAGTCTGTTCCATTGGTCTGTGGCTCTGTTCTTGTGCCAGTACCAAATTGTCTTGATTACTATGGCTTTATAGTAGAGCGTGAAGATGGGGAGTGAGATCCCCCCTTCTTTATTCTTCTTTCTCAGGATTGCTTTATCTATTTGGGGTCTTTGGTGTTTCCATATGAATTTTTGAATTATTTATTCCAGTTCATTGAAGAATGTTGCTGGTAGTTTCATAGGGATTGCATCAAATCTGTATATTGCTTTGAGCAGGATGGCCATTTTGACGATATTAATTCTTCCTAGCCACGAGCATTTGATGAGTTTCCATCTGTTAGTGTCCCCTTTAATTTCTCTTAAGAGTGACTTGTAGTTTTCAGAGTATAAGTCTTTCACTTCTTTGGTTAGGTTTATTCCTAGGTATTTTATTTTTTTTGTTGCAATTGTGAATGGAGTTGTTTTCCTGATTTCTCTTTCTGTTGGTTCATTGTGAGTGTATAGGAAAGCCACAGATTTCTGTGTGTTGATTTTGTTTCCTGCAACTTTGCTGTATTCCGATATCAGTTCTAGTAGTTTTGGGGTGGAGTCTTTATGGCTTTTTATGTACAGTATCATGTCAACTGCAAATAGTGACAGTTTAACTTCTTTACCAATCTAGATTCCTTGTATTTTTTTGTTTTGTCTGGTTGCCGTGGCTAGGACCTCCAGTACTATGTTAAATAACAGTGGAGAGAGTGGGCATCCCTGTCTAGTTCTCGATCTCAGAGGAAATGCTTTCAGCTTCTCGCTGTTCAATATAATGTTGGCTGTGGGTTTATCAAAGATGGCCTTTATTATGTTGAGGTACTTGCCCCTCTATTCCCATTTTGCTGAGAGTTTTTATCATGAATGGATGTTGAACTTTGTCAAATGCTTTTTCAGCCATCTATGGAGATAATCATGTGGTTTTTGTCTTTCTTTTTGTTGATGTGGTGGATGATGTTGATGGACTTTCGAATGTTGTGCCATCCTTGCATCCCTGGGATGAATCCCACTTGGTCATGGTATATGATCCTTTTAATGTATTTTTGAATTTGGTTTGCTAATATTTTGTTGGGTATTTTTGCATCTACGTTCATCAGGGATATTGGTCTGTAGTTTTCTTTTTTGGTGGGGCCTTTGCCTGGTTTTGGTATTAGGGTGATGTTAGCTTCATAGAATGAGTTTGGGAGTATCCCCTCCTCCTCTGTTTTTTGGAAAGCTCTAAGAAGAATGGGTATTATGTCTTCCCTGTATGTCTGATAAAATTTTGAGGTAAATCCATCTGGCCAGGGGGGTTTGTTCTTTGGTAGTTTTTTTATTACCGCTTCAATTTCGTTACTGGTAATTGTTCTGTTTAGATCTTCTGTTTCTTTCTGGGTCAGTCTTGGAAGGTTTTATTTTTCTAGGAAGTTGTCCATTTCTCCTAGGTTTCCCAGCTTGTTAGCATATAGGTTTTCATAGTATTCTCTAATAATTCTTTGTATTTCTGTTGGGTCCGTCGTGATTTTTCCTTTCTCGTTTCTGATACTGTTGATTTGTGTTGACTCTCTTTTCCTCTTGATAAGTCTGGCTAGAGGCTTATCTATTTTGTTTATTTTCTCGAAGAAGCAGCTCTTGGTTTCATTGATTTTTGCTATTGTTTTATTCTTCTCAATTTTATTTATTTCTTCTCTGATCTTTATTATTATTTCCCTCCTTCTGCTGACCTTAGGTCTCATTTGTTCTTCTTTTTCCAATTTCGATAATTGTGACATTAGACCATTCATTTGGGATTGTTCTTCCTTTTTTAAATATGCTTGGATTGCTATATACTTTCCTCTTAAGACTGCTTTTGCTGTGACCCACAGAAGTTGGGGCTTAGTGTTGTTGTTGTCATTTGTTTCCATATATTGCTGTATCTCCATTTTGATTTGGTCATTGATCCATTGATTATTTAGGAGCATGTTGTTAAGCCTCCATGTGTTTGTGAGCCTTTTTGCTTTCTTTGTACAGTTTATTTCTAGTTTTATGCCTTTGTGGTCTGACAAGTTGTTTGGTAGGATTTCAATCTTTTGGAATTTACTGAGGCTCTTTTTGTGGCCTAGTATGTGGTCTGTTCTGGGAAAATTTCCTTTTTTTATAGCTGAATAATATATTGTATATGTATACCAACTCTTCTTTATACATTCATCTCTTGATTGACACAGTTTGCTTCCATATCTTGGCTACTTTAAGTACTGCAGTATAAACATAGTGGTGCATATATTTTTTGAAGCAAGGATTTTTTTTTTCTTTGGGTAAATTTCTAGAAGTAGAATTATTCGATTGAATGTTATTTCTTTTTTTAGTTTGTGATGAAACTCCATACTGCTTTCCACAGCTGTTGTACAAATTTGCATTCCAATTTCTCCACATCCTTTTCAATACTTGCTTATTTCTTGTCTTTTGGATAGTGAACATTTTAACTGGTGTGAGGTAATACTCATTTTGTTTTCATTTGCATTTCCCTGATGGTTAGTGATGTTGAGCATCTTTTCATGTGTCTGTTGGCCACCTGTTTTTCTTCATGGGGAAATGTCTGTTCAGGTCCTCTACCCGTTTTTAATTTTTTTATTTGTTTTTTGGTGTTGATACATGTGAGTTCTTTGTATATTTTGGATGTTTACCCCTTATCAGATAAATCATTTACAAATATATTCTCCCATACCATAGGTTGCGTTTTTGTTCTGCTGATGGTGTCCTTTGCTGTACAGAACCTTTTTAGTTTGATGTAGTCTCATTTGTTCATTCTTGATTTTATTTCCATTGCCCAAGGAGATGTGTTCAGGAAAAAATTGCTCATGCTTATGTTCAAGATATTTTTGCCTAGATTTTCTTCTAAAAGTTTTATGGTTTCATGTCATACATTGAGGTCTTTGATCCATTTTGAGTTTACTTTTATGTATGGAGTTAGACACTAATCCAGTTTCATTTCTTGCATGTAGCTGTACAGTTTTCCCAAAAACACTTATTTAAGAGACTCTCCTTTCCCCACTGTATATTTATGTATCCTTTATTTTATATTAATTGATTATATATGTGTGGGTTTATATCTGGGCCTTCTATTCTTTTCCATTCATCTACGGGTCTGCTCTTGTGCCAGTACCATATTGTTTTTATTGCTTTAGTTTTGCAGTATAGCTTGAATCCCACAAACATAATACTCCCAGCTTTCTGCTTCCTTCTCAGGATTGCTTTGCTTTTGGAGGCCTTTGTGGTTCATATGAACTTTAAAACTATTTGCCTAGTTCACTGAAAAATGCTCTTTGTATTTTGATACAGATTGCATTGAATCCATAAATTGCTTTGGGCAGGATGGCCACTTTGACAATATTAATTCTTCCTAGCCATTAGCATGGGATAGATTTCAATTTATTTGTGTCTTCTTTTTAATTTCTTTTATGAGTGTATTTTAGTTTTCAGAATACTGATCTTTTGCCTCCTTGGTAAGGTTTATTCCTCAGCATTTAATTCTTTTTGATGCAATTGTAAATGGAATTGTTTTCCTGATTTCTCTTTCTGCTAGTTTGCTGTCAGTATGTAAGAATGCAATCGATTTCTGTGTATTAATTTTTATCCTGTTAATTTTATGAATGCAGTTATTATTTCTAATAGTTTTTTGGTAATATCTTTCAGTCTTCTATGTACAATCCATGTCATCTGCAACTAGTGAGAGATTTACTTCTTCCTTACCAATATGGATGCCTTTTATGTCATTACCTTTTTTGATTGTAGTGGCTAGGACCTCCAGTACTATATTGAATAAAAGTGGTGAGACTGGGCATCCTTGTCCTTTTTCTGATCGTAGAGGAAAAGCTTTCAGGCATTCACAATGGAGTATGATATTGGCTGTGGGATTGTTGTATATGGCCTTTATTAGTTGAGGTACATACCCTCTATACCCATTTTGTTGAGAGTTTTCATCATGAATGAATGTTGAATTTTGTAAAATGCCTTTTCAGCATCAATTGAGATGGTTATTTGGTTTTTATCATTCTTTTTTGTTAATGTGATATACAATATTGATTGACTTAAAAATATTATGCCATCCTTGCATCCCTGGAATAAATCTCACTTGGTAGTGATGGATGACCCTTTTGATGCCTTTTTGATTTCAGTTTGCCAATATTTTGTCAAGGATATTTGTATTTATGTTCATCAGGGATTTTTATTGGTCTATAACTTTCTTTTTTGTAGTGTCTTTGCCTGGTTTTGGTATTAGAGTGATGCTGGCCTCATAGAATGAGTTTAGAAGTCTTCCCTCTTCTACATTTTGGAATACTTTAAGAAGGATGGGTATTACTTCTTTAAATGTTTGGTAGGATTAATCTGTGAAATCATCTGGTCCTTGATTATTGTTTGTTGGGAATTTTTTGATGACTGATTCTATTTCATTGATGGTAATTGGTCTCTTCAGATTTTCTGTTTTTTCTGAGGTCAATCTTGAAAGGTTGTATTTTCCTAGGAATTTGTCCTTTTCTTCTAGATTGTCCAATTTTTTGGCATATTCTTTTTCACAGTATTTTCTAATAATTATTTGTATTTCTGTAGTAACTTGTGAATATTCCTTCTTTGTTTCTGATTTTGTTTTTTCATGTACTTTATTTTTCTCTTGATAAGTCTAGCTAGGGGTTTATCTACTTTGTTTATCTTCTCAAAGAAGCAGCTCTTGATTTCATTGATTTTTTTTGTATTGTTTTATTCATCTCTATTTTTATTCTTCTCTGATCTTTATTATGTCCCTCCATCTACTAACTTTGGATTTCGTTTATTCTTTTTTTTATAGTTTCCTTAATTGTGAGTTTAGATCATTTATTTGAGATAGTTCTTGTTTCTTGAGGTAGGCCTGTATTGCTATGTGCTTCTGTCTTTGCAACACTTTTGTAGCATTGCACAAATATTGAACTCTCGGGTTTTTGTTTCATTTATTTCCATGTATTGCTTCATTTGTGTTTTAATTTGTTCATTGATCCATTTTTTATTTAGAAGCATGTTGTTTAGCCTCCATGTGTTTGTAGACTTTTTTGGTTTCTTTGCGTAATTTATTTCTAGTTTCATACCATTTTGGTCTGAAAAGCTGATTGATACAATTTAAATCTGTTTAATTTATTGAGGGTCTTTTTGGTGGCTTAGTATGTGATCTACTCTGGATAACATTCCATGTGCACTTAAGAAAAATGTGAACCCTGCTGCTTTTGGGTGGAATGCTAGATATATTTTAAATTCCCCTGATCTAATGTATTGTTCGGTGCCTCTGTTTCCTTGTTTATTTTCTGTCTGGTTGATCTATCTATTGATGTGAGTGGAGTGTTAATGTCTCTTAAAATGAAGGTGTTGCAATTTATTTCACCTGCTTATTTTGTTGGTATTTATTTTAGACATCTAGGGGCACATCTGTTGAATTCATAGATATTTATAGCAGTTATATACTCTAGTTGGACTAATTCCTTTATCATTGTGGAATGTCTTTCTTTGGCTCTTGTTACTTTCTTTGTTTTGAAATCTATTTTGTCTTATATAAGTACTGCTATTCCTTTTTTCTCCCTATTACTTGCATGAAATATCTTTTCCCATCCTTTAACTTTTAGTCTGTCTATATCTTTGGGTCTGAAATGAATCTTGTGTAGGAAGCATATAGATGGATCTTGTTCTTTTCCCACTCTGCCACTCTGTGCATTCTGATTGGTGTTTTCAGTCTATTTACATTTAAGGTAATTATTGATAGGTATGTACTTATTGTCATTTTATAAATTGTATTCTGATTTTTGTATAGCTCCTTTCTGAACCTTTCTTCCTCTCTTATCTCTTGTTATTTGAAGGTTTTCTTTAACATTGTGATTGTATTTCTCTTTTTAAAGTTTTTGTGTATCTGTTATAGGCTTTACATTTGTGGTTACCATAAGATTCAAGGATAGCTTTCTGCCTATATTACAGTCTGTATTAAGTTGATGGTCACTCTATTTAGAACATAATTTAAAAATATGTCTTTTTTAGTCTTCTTCCTCCTCCACACTTTAAGTATTAGATATCATAATCTACCCCTTTTGTGTATCCCTTCACTGATTTTGTGTGTAGTTGGTTTTACTACTCTTGCTTTTCTTTAATTTCAGAATTTCCTGGTAGGTTATTGATCTCTACTTTACTGTGGGGTTATTTTCACTAGTGAAAACTATTTAGGCTTAGGAACATTTCCACCCACAGTTGTCCTTTTAACATATTCTGTAATGCTAGTTTAGTGGTTATAAATTCCTTGAGCCTTCATTTATCTTGGAATTGTTTAATCTCTGCTTCAAATTTGAATGATAATCTTGCTGGGTAGAGGATTCCTGGTTGAAGGTCCTTTTTCAGTACAATAAATATTTAATGCCACTCCCTTCTGACCAGTAAAGTTTCAGGTAAGAAGTATACTGATTGACTGATGGGGTTTACCTTATAAGTAATTTTTTTTCTCTCTCTGGCTGTTTTCAGTTCTTTGTCCTTATCCTTAATCACTGTCATTACAATTATTATATGTCTTGGACTTTCTTCTTGGAGTTCCTTTTGTTAGGGGCTCTCTGTACATCCATGACCTGAGTCTCTATTTCTTTCCCCTGACTAGGGAAGTTTTCAACAATCATTTTCTCAAACAGTCTTTGTATCCCTTTGTCTCTTCTCTTTCTGGCATCTTTATTATGTAAATATTGTTTCATTTGGATTTGTCACATAGCTCTTTTAAATTCTCTCTTCCTAGAATTTTTTTTCTCTGTTCCTCAGCTTTGTTGTGTCTCTGTGCTCTAATTTCCACCTCATTGATTGGCTCCTCTACTTGCAACAATCTATTATTCATTCCCTCCTTTGTATATTTCATTCCAGTTAATGTATTCTTCATCTGAGTGGCACTTTTTCAGCTCTTGTATCTCTTTGCTAAAATCCTCCCTGAGATATTCAATACTTTTCTGCAGATTAGTGAGCATATTTATGACTGTTACTTTGAAAACTTTATCAATAAGACTGGTGATATCCATTTCATTTAGTTCCCTCTCTGGTATCTTATCCTGTATTTTTGTTTCAAATATATTCCTCTACCTCTTCATTGTGTCAGGATTTATGTGTTTCTTCCTTTGTTTTAGAAGCATCTGCTGTGCTTCCTGGTCTACAGAGTAATGACTGTGGTACCCACTAATTTCTGTGTTACCCAGAAGCTCAAGACTCTTTCCTGTCCAGTGCCTGGTTCTCTTTTGTGGGCAATGGGTGTGGCCACCTATGTGTCTGTCTGCCATCTGTGGTCTCAGTCTACTGTGGCTGGCATTTTGCCTCACCTGGCCCTTTGTGTTCAGTGTGGTGACTCTGCTGGGATCACTGTGGGTGGGGCCTCCCTCTCTTTGCCATGCAGTGATGGCAAGGCTGTAGGGTTACCAGTGTTGATGGGACAGGTGTGTGGCTCTGGGTCAGGGTAGAGCACTAGTGTCCCCTAATCATGGTAAAGTTTGCAGTAAGGTGCTTGGCCGCCCACAGTGAAAATGAAGCTTTTGGAGTTGGCTCCTGCAGGTGTGTCCTCAGTTGGGCTGAGACAAGGCTGAGAAAGATAGGAGAGACACCCTCTGCCTGTCAGGCATCAAAGGCTGATGCTCCTGGGCCAAGTGGGCTGATGCAACTGTGTGAAGATTTTTGGGGCTGAGGCACCAGCAAGGAGGATGAAGTGTCTGAGCCTCCCAAGAGTGCTTGACTTGTTGAGATTATTGAGAGCTGGGGAGGTATGTCCTTTTGCCCTTTCTTCCTGCAGAGAAAGTTCTGTCCAACCCTTCACCCATTGGCACCCCTACCACTACTGGCATATCTTTCAAACTACTGCTTCTGCTTTGGGTCTCAGTGGACCAGTGGAGTCTGGTTGTACTCCACAAAAGGCTGGAATCTCAGCCTCCCAGAGTGTTCCAACTCTCCCTGGTATACAGCCCTGCTAATCAGCAGAACCCAGTGCAGTGTGGACTTGTGCTCCCAGAGCAGATATCCCGGGCAAGGTGTGCAGATTTCCTGAGCACCTATCCCCTCCCTGTTCCGTTCTTCTTTCTCCTACCTGTGGTCTTGATTGAGTGAAAGGCTTGGGTCCCACTTGATCACAGCTCGGCCACTTTACCATTCTCTGTGTATTATTCTCTTCTTCACCAGGTATAGGTGGTGGTTTGCTTTCCATTCTTTAGATTGTTTTCAGATTTAGTTGTATTTGCTCTAGTTGCTTCTTTGGTGTGTTTGTGAGTGGAGGTTTCTGCCTTGCCTTACTACTCCACCATCTTTTTACCACAATATTTGCATTTCACTTTTGTTGACATCTGATTATTTTCAATTCATTTGTCCTAACTCAAATTTAATCTAAGCTTTGAAATTTTCTAATTGAAAGAATGTTAATCATCTTTTTCTCTCCTTAATAATGCAGTCTAATCTAATTTGATCTTAATTTTTTTCAGACTATACTACCTTCGGTGTTTTCATCAAAGATACCATAAATCTCTTAGGAAACTTTATTTCTATTAAATATTAGATAATTCTAATCTTCTCTCAAATTGTTTATGTTGTTAATCTCTCCATGATGTTTTCAAACACAATTCTGTTACTGACTTGCTCCTTTACTCACTCTGTTACCCCCAGGCAATGGGGTGATTTAACGAATTGATAAAATTAAGAAGAATAACTAAGCTTCACATTATTTTCGGTCTGGAATTTCTCACTCTTCCAAAGTAGTCCCTTTCTTAACACATAGCAGGAGGGCCCTGGTCCAATACTGCTAGAGTAAATCTAATTCTGAGATTCAGTAGGTCACCCTTCTGGATTTTATGCTAAACTGCATCTACCACTTTGTGATTTATCAGCTTAAAAGGTAATATTTTGGTTATCGAACATCAGTGCCTGTTTTTCTCAATTTTTTCAGAAGCTGGGCAGGGGAATATAGGTGCACTCCTTAGAAACATCTCCCTAATGTAGCAACACTATTTCTTTCTAAGGAAAATATTCCTCCACTTGAAGAAAAAGTGACAATTCTTCCCTCTTCAGCATTTATTAGAATAAGTGGAGGCATGCAATAAATTCAATATTTTCCATGGTAGAACTGTTAAATGTTTCATATATGTTAGTAAATCATGTTCACAGCCAAGAGCTATTGAAGATGCTATTAACCTTGGCTGAAGGACTCCTTATAACTTGAATTAAGACACTTGATGACTTTTATCATGACACCAGATTTTATTCTACCATGCTCATTTTATTCATAATCTTGTTTAAAATACTCTCCATAACTATTAAAGTGTTTTCTTACTGTTTTTGCTTTTCTATTCCACATAGTTTAATACAGCATTTTTTCTATTACAAAGAAAGCCAGAATAATTTTGCTAGCATTTAACAATTACCAGAATGCTTTCAAATAATAATATGCTTTAAATACAACTAAAAAGAATCAGTGGATGCCAGTGAATTCTTTATTTTTAGGAACCAAAAGGAACTATCAAGTTATATGTCAAAAGAAAAAAAATTCACTGGTATTTCATGATACAAGAAAAATTAAATATTTAACTACACAATGTGTGTTCTTTTTTTATAGTAAATCTTGATGAAAGTAATTTACCTCTGATGTACATTAGCAGTCATCTAATTTTCTTTTGTGTGTTTTTTGTTTATCTGGATAGATGAGAATCACCTTTTAGAATGAAGAGAACATATGTGATGAAATAATGCTCTTAATTAGATTTAAGATGTAGCAAACTATTGTTCAGACAACTCTCCCATTAACTTCTTAACATATTGAGAAAAAAACCAATGTTTTCTATGCAGGAACCATTAAAAAAATAAGACTTTCCAAAATAAGTTCTTGAATTCTAACAATTATTATTAAATTATGTTTCTTAGCTATCATATATCAGGTTCTCAGTATGTGCCTGTAATACCAGTGAAGGAAGGTATGCTTATGTGCATAAGGTTTTTGATCTTCCAAGAAGGCCATAGATCACAGACCACTACTTTTAAAATTCAGGGTGCACTTTATCTATCTTTTTACTCTTCCTCACCAATTTTTTTTAACAACTTCAGATATACCAGCTTTGCCAACCTGTTTGCATTTTCCCTGGAATGTTTTCAGTTTCATTGCTTCTATTTAAGTGCTAGTAACCCAATGGAACATCACCTGATACATATCACATAATGTGGTAATTATGTTTTCTTTGCTATTTCTGTTCAAGTCTCCTTATTGAAAAATTCCCTGACTAAAAGTTGACTAGCATTTTCTCATACCAGTACATGGAGGTACTTCAGTTAGTATATATACTATTACAGATTGCCTTCTTTTGCAGAATATGTATGCACCTTGAAAACTTTGTGTAGTTTGAGCAATGTTATATATCTCTCAAATGCACCCAAAGAGCTTAGGACACTCATTAGTGAATGCTTTTGTACAGATAACACTTCTTCTATAAAGGGGAAAAAATCCCCAATTTTCTAAAGTCTCTAGATACTTGAATATGAGATTTTCTAAGGAACATATACTTGTGCTATGTCCTTGTATTCACAATAACAAATACTAGAATTCTAAGCAACTTAAGGAAAATTTTGTATATAGATCTCTATTTCACTTGCTGGGAGCACTGATATGTGTATTCTGGTTCTAAATAGCTCCTAGGATGAGTTTAAAAAATATTTGCCCTAAACTCAATGCAGATGATAGTAGAATACAGCAATACCCTCAAAAAGCTTTTATTTCCTTAGCACTTACAACTTGTGGGTGAGTATACTGCTAGTTAACTTAGTTACTGCTCCATCCCTAACTTCATCTAGCAACAACACATACACATTTCTGTAAAACTCTGGGCTCTGTTATAGTAAATCTGGCACAAGAAATGATTCTCAGGAGCCAAGATGGTGTCATGAGTAGGGCAATGGAAATCTCCCAAAAATGATATGTATTTTTGAAAATACAACAAATACAACTATTCCTAAAAGAGAGACCAGAGGATACAGTACAACAACCAGGTTACATCTACATCTGTGAGAACTCAGCATCTCACAAAGTGGGAAAGATACAAACCACGACCTAGTGGGACGCGAGCGCTCCCCCCACCCCAGTTCACCAGTGGGAGGAAAGGAGTTGGAGTGGGGAGAAAGTGGAAGCACAGGACTGCTAAATAACCAACCATAGAAATCCATACCAGGAGCACAGACACACTTTGCATGGTGTGATGGATATTAGGGAAACGGAAAAGTAAAATCTGCAAGCAGGTCCCCACAGCCGGCTCCCCTGAGAAAAAAAAAAACGAGTGCTTTTTGAAAGTCTTAAGGGGACAGGGGCCTCACAGCTGGATGGAATCATCCCAGCACACTCAACCCAGAAGGCTGGGAATATGGAGGATCTTCAGGCGGCTCAGGGGATTAACCAGAACACTGCTCCTGGTGTGCGGGTAACTGGCTCAGACAGCGGAGAAGGGCAAGGAGACAAGCAAGCAAGAAGGGACTTTGTTCTCCCAGCTGATACTCATGCCAACTGCCTGTGACTACCTCTATCTCCATGAAAAGGCAGAAGAATTTGGTCTAGTCCAGAATTGCCCAGACAATTTCTGAGAGAGGGCCTGGGGGGATAGATTTAACAATCTTCTTGAAAAAGAATTTAAAATAAAGGTTGTAACCATGCTGATGGACCTGCAGGGAAATAAGCAAGAGCTAAGGGATCAAGTCAGGAGGGAGAATACAGAAATAAAACAGTCTCTGAAAGGAATTAAGAGCAGACTGGAAGAGGTGCAAGAGGCCATTAATGGAATAGAAATCAGAGAACAGGAATACAGAGAAGTTGAGGCAGAGAGAGATAAAAGGATTTCCAGGAATGCAAGAATATTAAGAGAACTGTGTGACCAATTGAAGTGAAAGAATATTTGCATTATATGGATATGAGAAGAAATAGAGAGAGAAAAAGGGATATAAAGTGTCTTTGAAGAAATAACTGCTGAAAACGTCCCCAAACTGGGGAAGGAAATAGTCTCTCAGACCATAGAAGCCCACAGATATCCCAACACAAGGGACCCGAAGAGGACAACACCAAGACATATAGTAATTGAAATGGCAAATATCAAAGATAGGGACAGAGTATAAAAGGGAGACAGAGAGAAAAAAAGTCACCTATAAATAAAAACCCATCAAGTTATCATCAGACTTCTTAACAGAAACCTCACAGGCCAGAAGAGAATGGCATAATATATTTAATGCAATGAAAGAGAAGAGCCTTGAAACAAGAATAATGTATCCAAAACAAATATCATTTAAATATGGAGGGATTAAACAATTCCCAGAAAAGCAAAAGTTGAGGGAATTTGCCTCCCACAAAACACCTCTACAGCATATTTTAAAGGGACTGCTCTAGATGGAAGCATGCCTAAGGCTAAATAGATGCCAACAGAGAATAAATCACAACAAAGAAAGCAAACCAACCAAATACTAACTAAAGGCAAAAAATAAAATCAACTATTCACAAAAGCAGTCAAAGGAAATACAAAAGAGTGCAGAATAAAATACCTAACATGTAAAGAATGGAGGAAAAGGAATAAGAAGGGAGAGAAATAATCATCAGACTGTGTTTATAATAGCTTAATAAGTCAGTTAAGTTAGATGGTTAGATAGTAAAGAAGATACCCTTGAACCTTTGGTAACCACAAATCTAAAGGCTGCAATGGAAATAAGTACATATATTTCAATAATCACCTTAAATGTAAATGGACTGAATGCACCAATCGAAAGACACAGAATAATAGAGTGGATAAAAAAGCAAGACCCATCTATATGCTGCTTACAAGAAACTCACCTCAAAACCAAAGACATACACAGACTAAAAGTAAAAGGATGGAAAAATACATTTCATGCAAAAAATAGGGAGTGAAAAAGCAGGTGTTGCAGTACTTGTATCAGACAAAATGTACTTCAAAACAAATAAATTAACTAGAGATAAATAAGGGCATTACAAAATGGTAAAGGGGTCAGTCCAACAAGAGGATATAACCATTATAAATATATATGCAACCAATACAGGAGCAACAACATATGGGAAACAAATACTAACAGAAATAAAGGAGTAGATAGAATGCAATGCATTCATTCTAGGAGACTTCAACACACCACTCACTCCAAAGGAAAGATCCACCAGACAAAAAATAAGTAAGGACACAGAGGCACCGAACAACACACTAGAACAGATGGACCTAACAGACATCTACAGAACTCTACACACAAAAGCAGCAGGATGCACATTCTTCTCAAGCGCATATGGAACATTTTCCAGAATGGACCACATGCTAGGCCACAAAAAGAGCCTCAATAAATTCAAAGATTGAAATCCTACCAACCAACTTCTCAGACCACAAACATATAAAACTATAAATAAATTGCACAGAAAAAACAAAAAGGCTCACAAACACATGGAGGCTTAACAACATGTACCTAAATAATCAATGGATCAATGACCAAATTACAACAGAGATCAAGCAATATATGGAGACAAATGACAACAACAGCACACAGCCCCACCTTCTGTGGGATGCAGTGAAGGCAGTTTTAAGAGGAAAGTATATACCAATCCAGGCCTATTTAAAGAAGGAAGAACAATCCCAGATGAATAGTCTAAAGTCACAAATATTGAAAGTGAAAAGAGAAGAACATTTGAGACCTAAAGTCAGCAGAAGTAGGGTCATAATAAAGATCAGAGAAGTAATAAATAAAATTGAGAAGAATGAAGAAACAGAAAAAATCAATGAAATCAAGAGCTGGTTCTTCAAGAAAATAAACAAAATAGCAAGCCCCTAGCCAGACTTATTAAGAGATAAAGAGAATCTACACACATAAACAGAATCAGAAATGAGAATGGAAATATCACAATGGATCCCACAGAAATACAAAGAATTATGAGAGAATACTATGAGAATCTATACGCTAACAAGATGGAAATCCTAGAAGAAAAGGACAACTTCCTAGAAAAATGCAACCTTCCAAGACTGACCAAGGATGAAACAGAAAATCTAAACAGACCAATTACCAGCAACAAAATTAAATTGGTAATCAAAAAACTACCCAAGAACAAAATCAGTGGACCAGATGGATTCACTGCTGAATTTTATCAGACACATAAAGAAGACATAATATCCATTCTCCTTAAAGTTTTCCAAAAATTAGAAGAGGAGGGCATACTTCCAAACTCATTCTATGACGCCAGCATCACTCTAATACCAAAACCTGGCCAGACCCCACCAAAAAACAAAATTACAGACCAATATCCCTGATGAACATAGATGCAAAAATACTCAGCAAAATATTAGCAAACCATATTCAAAAATAAATCAAGAGGATCATACACTATGATCAAGTGGGATTCATCTCAGTGATGCAAGTATGATACAACATTCGAAAATCCATCAACATCATCCACCACATCAACAAAAACAAGTACAAAAACCACATGATAATCTCCATAGACACTGAAAAAGCATTCGACAAAGTTCAGCATCCATTCATGATAAAAATTCTCAACAAAATGGGTATAGAGGGCAAGTACCTCAACATAATAAAGGCCATATATGACAAACCCACAGCCAACATCATAGTTAAAAGTGAGAAGCTAAAAGCTTTTCCTCTAAGATCGGGAACAAGACAGGGATGCCCACTCTCCCCACTGTCATTCAACATAGTACTGGAGATCCTAGCCATGGCAATCAGACAAAACAAAGAAATACAAGACATCCAGAATGGTAAAGAAGTCAAACTGTCACTATTTGCAGATGACATGATATTGTACATTTAAAAAACCCTAAAGACTCCACTGCAAAACTACTAGAACTAATATCCGAATTCAGCAAAGTTGCAGGACACAAAATTAACACACAGAAATCTGTTGCTTTCCTGTACACTAACAATGAACTAGCAGAAAGAGAAATCAGGAAAACAATTTCATTCACAATTGCATCAAAAATAAAATAAAATACCTTAACCAAGGAAGTTAAAGACCTATACCTTGAAAACTACAAGACACTCTTAAGAGAAATTAAAGAGGGCACTAACAACTCAAAACTCATCCCAAGCTCTTGGCTAGGAAGAATTCATATTGTCAAAATGACCATCCTGCCTAAAGCAATCTATGGATTCAATGCAATCCCTATCAAAATACCAACCGCATTCTTCAATGAACTGAAACAAATAGTGCTAAAATTCATATGGAACCACAAAAGACCCTGAATAGCCAAAGCAATCCTGAAAGGAAGTATAAAGCAGGAGGGGTCTCGCTTCCCAAGTTCAAGGTCTACTACAAAGCCATAGTAATCAAGACAATTTGATACTGCCACAAGTACAGACCCACAGACCAGTGGAACAGAATAGAGATTCCAGATATTAACCCAAACATATATGGTAAAGTAATATATGATAAAGGAGCCATGGACATACAATGGGGAAATGACAGCTTCTTCAGCAGCTGGTGTTGGCAAAACTGGACAGCTACATGTATGAGAATGAAACTGAATCATTTTCGAATCCCACACACAAAAGTAAATTCGAAATGGATCCAAGACCTCAATGTAAGTCATGAAAACATAAAACTCTTAGAAAAAAACATAGGCAAAAATCTCTTGGACATAATCATGAGCAATTTCTTCATGAACATATCTCCCTGGACAAGGGAAACAAAAGCAAAAATGAACAAGTGGGAATATATCAAGCTGAAAAGCTTCTGTACAGCAAAGTATACCACCAACAGAACAAAAGGCATCCTACAGTGTGGGAGAATATATTCATAAGTGACAGATACGATAAAGGGTTGACATCCAAAATATATGAAGAGCTCATGCCCCTCAGCAAACGAAAAGCAAATAATGCAATTAAAAATGGGCAGAGTAACTGAACAGACACTTCTCCAAAGAAGAAATTCAGATGGCCAACTGACACATGAAAAGATGCTCCACATCGCTAGTCATCAGAGAAATGCAAATTAAAAGCACAATGAGATATCACCTCACCCCAGTAAGGATTGTGACCATCCAAAAGACAAACAAAACACATGTTGGCGATGTTGTGGAGAAGGGATTACCCTCCTACACTGCTGGTGGGAATGTAAATTAGTTCAACCATTGTGGAAAGCAGTATGGAGGTGCCTCAAAAAACTCAAAATAGAAATACCAATCGAACCCAGGAATTCCATTCCTAGGAATTTACCCTAAGAATGCAGTAGCCCATTTTGAAAAAGACTATGCACGCCTATGTTTATCGCAGCACTGTTTACAAGAGTGAAGAAATGGAAGCAACCTAAGTGTCTATCAATAGATGAATGGATAAAGAAGATGTGGTACATATACACAATGGAGTATTATTCAGCCTCAAGAAGAAAACAAATCCTACCATTTGCAATACCATGGATGGAGCTAGAGGGTATTATGCTCAGTGAAATAAGCCAGGAGGAGAAAGATATGTATCAAATGATTTCACTCATCTGTGGAGTATAAAAACAAAGAAAAAAACTGAAGGAACAAAACAGCAGCAGACTGACAGAACCCAAAAATGGACTAACAATTACCAAAGAGAAAGGAACTGGGGAGGATTGGTGGGAAGGGAGGGACATGTGGGAGGGAAAGAAAAGGGGCCTTATGATTACCATGTATAATGTGGGGGGGACACGAAGGTTGTATAACACAGAGAAAAGTAGTGATTCTACAGCATCTTACTATGCTGATGGACAGTGAGCATAATGGGGTATTTGGGGGGGACTTGGTGATGGGGAGCATCTAGTAAACATAAAGTTACTCATGTACTTGTAGATTAATGATACCAAAAATAAATAAATAAATATATATATAAATGGGCATTTTGCTATTAAAAAAAAAGAAATGACTCTCAGTAAGGATACCTTCAACTACAAAGTAGAAGACCATATTTTGCTACAAATAAGGTCTGTTAAAATTGCATTTGAGGCTATGCAAATTCAGTGTGCAAGGTAAGTCAAATTATATTTTTAGACCTTTGTTGCTGTTTTCCAGCTCACATTTTCTTTGCTTTATTTGTAACCCAGTACTTAGCAATACTTTTCTCTTGGTGCACATAGTAGGGGCTTTATAAATGCCATAGATTAAAGTCAGTCTGTAGTCATTATCTGGGGCTATGATGAAGTCAGCAATAATCTATCATTTCTGTCTCTTGACTTTGATAAAGTATTAATGTCATATGTTTCTTATTTTCTAGAAGTTTAATATTCTCCAATCCAGCTTTCTCTGTTCTAATAGTGCCACTCTTTTCCAGCCCTAGTTACTCTTCCTAACGCTTAGCAGAATTGCCTTCTCATTTTGTGACTCTTTCAGTCCATGAACTTTACCTAGGCCTTAAACAGGAAAACTTTTTGTTCTCCTGGGAAAGATTTATAGGCTATTTTAGATGTCTCTACATATTCTCTCAGTCCAATCACAATTATGCTCTACAATGAAACTACACTATGCATTTCAAGAGCATCACAGTGAACATTGGGTGTATGATAGTGTCAGTCAAAAGACTTCATTAAATTACTCATTCATTCATTCACTCCTTTTGCTTTCACAGATTTATAAGCATCTACTAACTGTCAATCTTGCTAATGATTGCTTCAGGGAATATATAAATGACTAGAACATCATCCTTTCTCTTTAAGAGCTCAATCTTGAAAAGACAGACATGTCCACAAATAACTACAGTGTGCAAAGTTATATAATAGAGTTCTGAGAAAGCTCAGTGGCAAGATAAATTTCACCCTTTGAAGAAATGTGAGAAAACATCTCAAAAGCAGTGGTATTTGATTTGGCTGAAGGATGAGAATGAGATTGTAGTGCATTAACAGTTGGGTAAGGGCTTCCCAAGCAGAGAAATAGCATGTGCAAGGAGTGGAGCATTAAAGAATATGACTTTCTCTGGAACCAGAAAATAATTATTGGTAGTGGGAACATGAGGTGCAAAGGAGGCGATATTTGGAGATAAGGCAAACAAGGCAAGTTTGACATTATCGTAGGAGGGTCTTATATGGCACAGAAGAAATTTGGACTTTATGCTATAGATTATAGATAAGCAACAGAAGTTATATTCTTGTTTGTTTTTGAAAAATGAAAGACTGAAGTTTATTACAGAGGATGACTTAAACAAAGAAGAGGTATTTTTCTAGAAAAAAATGATAAAATAATTTTGATCTTTCTCAAGCGGGATGGCTATTAGCAAATGCCAAGTTCGAAAATTGTCCTCATAATACTTTTATCATGCAAAGAAAAATAGTGATGATTAAGCAGTTGTAGGGAATTTGGGGTAGAAACTTTCATCATGGAGAAACTGTGAGCAGAAGCTCAAGAGGAAAGCAGCAACCACGGATAATGTATGCAATGATACAGGAAAAGGAAGGAAGATAAAAATGATCAAAGTTGATGAGACTATTGCTATTGTTTTAACTTGTTTTTCTATCTTTGAGTCTGGAGTGTTTGTCAGGAAGACTTGACTATTTCATATTGTCAGGGCAACAGAATATCCTTACATCTCATCTTTACCTAATGTCATACTACTGACAAGTATAATTATTATATTCATTTTAATAGTAAGTACTTGTAGTAATTGTTATTATTACAGGTATTTATTGAAGTACTACTACATGACAGGTAATGTGCCTTGGTACTTTTCATACATTACTTCAGTAAATTCTTGTAGTAACAAATTAGTTTTCATGCTGTTCACACTTTTATCTAATTTTTTCCCAAGTGCTTTGGTAAAATCTTAGACATACCCATTGACTCACTGTTCTTTTCATTCACAATGTCATTTCTTTGCACCTTCACACTTTTTTCTTGTAAACTACTATAACAGATTTATTAATTGTGTTTTTTCTACCAGTTCTTGTTTGCTCCAGTCTACCTTCCATACAGCTATAGATATTATTCTTGTAACAAAAATTGAGCACTCCTTTAGTAGACTCATGCCAACAAGCATGTTATTAAGCCATTCTAATGTGCCTATAAAAGACTGTATCATTAAAGAGGAAATATTATCCTTCATAAGCATAATTCCTCTGATTGTGGAATTCTAAAAAGTTGGTGCAAGACTTTTCAATCCTGGAAAGTACCTCTCAATCATTATTTTTTAGGAATTCTCTAAGAAAAGCTCACATGACTGCTCACAAATATCTTTATTGTTTTGTCAATTCATGCTGCTGTAGAAAACATGACAAACTCTTCTCTTAATTTTTCCTGTAGGGTCAGTTTCTGTACAGAAGGCATCTCCACACTTCTTGGCTACTCTAATAGTTTCCTAGATATGTCAAGGCATACATGAACACCAGCACAAGAACTCCCAACATATGAGTTGCTTCCCCACCATGTAACAATTGCTAATAGTATTAATGAATGACACATGATGGCTGAATGCACTGAGGATAGATAAAATTTATAAGAACATTGTCTAATAAAAATACACATTTGAAGTATATAGCTCATATCCTAGAGTAACATCAGTGTCATGGTGGCATATGATATTCCTCCTTTTGGTCCCCCCCTTTTCAACAAATAACTAGATATCCATCCATGAACAAAAATATCTTTGTGGGAGCTGTAGGATCCAGCACCATACTCTAAGAGACCCAGTAGGAGTCTTGTCTACTTGTGTATCCGGTAATAGGCAGATAGGCCTTGCTATGTGCTGTGGAATAAGTGAAGCAGTGAACTTGCCCCAAATCCCCTTGCCATGGTCATGAAAAACTGGAGAGTGTTGCTTTGGCAATACCCATGGATTTGAAGGAAATTGCAGAAGTCCAACTTTCCTGGGGGAAAATTCCAGCAGGCCATTGGAACAAAAATTTAGTTTGAATGTATTGGACATAGTAAGAACTTTACCAGTGCCACACCTGTTCCCCAAGAAAACTCTGCACCAGGCTGAACTATCTGATGGCAGTGACCTCTTCCACAGGGGAAAATGGGAGCAGTAAGTGGCCACAACTTGTTTCTATCAGCACTGAGTAATGAGGCAGGTGAAGACTGGGAGGAGGGAGAAAATAAAAAAGAGGCAAATATCAAGGGCATTAAAAGGACTGTGGTCCCTGCTGACTGCACTCAACCAGAAGTCCACTCACAGGCTTCAGGGTGTACCACAACTGGGGGTCTCCCTATGGTGTTTGCATAAACCCCCTATGCCTGATGTGCTGAAACCACACATACACACACCGATGGCTGAGTCCTTATGAGTACTTTTGAGTGCAGCAAGAGAGTAAGCCCAGGTAGAGGGGGTACACAGGAAACAGGCTAGGGTCTGTAGGCAAGGAAGAAAATGTAAATTGTAGCTATAAAGCCACCTTCTAGAAAACAAACAAGAATTCCAGTATTTAATCTGATGAGCTTTATGAACGAGAGATAATATGAAAGTTTAAGCATTCTGCCCAAAAGGGAAGCAAGAAGAGTGGAACAGGTGGACCCACATAAAACCAGTGAGAACCTCAGACAGAAATAGCATTAACAAAGAAGAGTATCCTATCCAAAGGCAAGTAACACAGATCTCAGGAGGTGTCTGCTACTTCAGATGAGAAAGCAACACAAAACTATAAAGAACAGTAAAACTCAAGGAAACATGTCACCAATGATAATAATAATTACTCAATAACTGAGCTCAAAAACACAAAGTTTTGCAATCTACTTGATAAAAAATTCAAAATAGCTGTTTTGAAGAAATTCAGTGAGCTACAAGAAAACTTAGAAAGATAATTCAACAAAATCGTGAAAAAATACAGTTTCAAATAGATATTTATTAAAGAGATAGAAATCATAACAAAAGGACCAAGCAGAAAGTCTGGAGTTGAAGAGCAGTTGAATAAAAGCAAAAATGCAATAGAGAGCATCTTCAGTAAATCAAATGAAAATATAATAAATGAGTTGGAGGATAGAAAATTTGAAATAATCCAGTGAGATAAACAAAGAAAAAAGAATGAAAAGGTACAAGGAAAGCCTGTGTGACCTATGGGAATCCACCAAAAGAACAAATATTAGAATAATTGATATTCCAGGCAAAGAGTGAAAAGAATGCAGAAAGTTTATTTAAAGAAATAATAGCTGAGAAATTCCCAAACCTGGAGACCCAGACATCCAAGTTCATGAAGCTAATGGATGATCTTGTTACCTCAGTGCTAAAATGTCTTCAAGATATATTATAATGCTGTAAAAATAAAGTTTAAAAAAAGCATTATAAAAAAATAATTCAGGGGAAAAGACTGTAGGTATAACAGAATCCCCATTAAGCTATCAACAGATTTCTCAGTAGAAACCCTACAGTGCAAGAGAGAGAGGAATGATATATTTAAAGTGTTGGAAGAAAAAAAAAGTACCACAATAATACTCTATCCAGCAAAGTTATCCTTCAAATTGAAAGAAAATAAAAATTTTCCTAAGTAAACAAAAGCTGTAGGAGTTCATCCCCACTAAACCTGTTTTGCAATAAATGCTGAAGACTCCTTCTTACAAGATAAAGATAAAAGATGTTAACAGTAACATGAAAACTTATTATTAAAGTCCACAACCTACTGATAAAGGTAAATATAAAGTCAGACTTAGAAAACTCTAATTCCGTAATAGGATAGTGTGTTAATCACTTTACTATAGTATAAAAAGCCAAAGGAAAATAATATTTTAAATAATTATAACAAGTATAATTCAACAATCACACAACACATAAAAAGTAAATAATGGCATCAAAAAATATAAAAGGGAGGAGTAAAAAGGTGAATATTTCACAGATGATCAAGGTTAAGTTTCTAACATCTTAATATGGACTGCTTTGTCTATGAGATGCCTTTATGTAAGGTTCATGGTAACCACAAATAAAAAATCCACAGTAGATGCACAAAGGATAAAGACAGAACATTCCAACATGAAAATCACTAATTTCCAAAAGTAGGCAGAAACAGAAAAAAATAATAGAAATTCAAAACAACCAGACACAATTAAGAAGATGTCATTAGAAAGTTCTCATATATCAATAATAACTCTTAATGAAAATGGATTAAATTCAGTAATCAAAAGGAGTAAAGTGGCTGGATGGATAAAAAGTCATCTATATGCTGTCTATAAGAGACACCAATTCTAAGAACATGCATACTCTCAGAGTGAAGGAAGAGAAAAAGATATCCCATATAAGTGGAAACCAAAAGAAACCAGGGATAGCTATACTTATATCAGACAAAATGGACTTTAAGCCAAACAAACTAGTAAAAGACAAGATCAATATATAATGATAAAGGATTCAATTCATCAAAAAGATATAAGAATTATAATCATATATGCATACAACCTAGAAGCACTTAATATATTAAGCAAATGCTAATAGATCTGAAGGGGAAAATATAAAATATATTACTAGAAGGGGAGTTAGATACCCCACTTTCCATAATAGATGGATCATCCAGTCAGAAAAACAATAAGGAAATATTGGACTTGAAACATACATCAAGCCAAATGGATTTAACAGACTTAGAACATTCCAATTGCCAGAAACAGAATACACATTCTTCTTAAGAATAGAACATATGATAGGACACAATAAGTTTTAGCAAATTTAAGAAGACTGAAATCATACCAAGTACTTTTCCAGTCCAATGGTATGAAACTAGAAATTGACAAGAGGAAAGCTGGAAAATCTACAAATATGTAGAAAATGAAAATATAACCAATGAATAATCTAACTTTATACTTCAAGGAACTAGATAAAGAAAAAAAATAAGCCCAGAGTTAGAAGAAAGAAATAACAAAGATCACAGCAGAAATAAATGAAGTAGAGGCCAGAAAAAAAAATTTTAAATCAATCTAATGAGAGAGGAAAAGATGGTGGCATGAAAAGTGTGGTGGAACTCTTTTCCCAAAACCAAATATATTTTGGAAATACAGGAAATACAACTAACCTAAAAGAGTGACCAGAAGTAACAGTGCACCAGCCAGTCTAAATCTGGGAGAAGTGAACATCTCACCAAAAAGGTAAAGTAAAAAAGCCATGACCCAGCGGGACCTGAGCACTACCCCCATCCCCAGCTCACTGGTGGGAGGAAGAGAATCAGAATGGGGAGGGAGTGGAAGGCCAGGAATGCTAAATATCCAGCCCTAGAAATCTACCCTGGGAGCACAGAACCACATTGCATGGTGCTGTGGAGATTGGAGGGGCTGAAAACCAAAGTCAGAGACTAAGACTGCGAACAGTCTTCCACAACCGGCTGCCTTCAGACAAAAGAAAAGGGTCACTTTGAAAGACTTCTCAAGAGAGGGCTGCTAAAGGGACAGGGGTATAGGAAAAGGAACAAGTGGACAAAATTGTACCTGCCCACACAATACAGCAGGTTGGGAACTTTCAGGAGCTTCAGGCACCCTATTCCCCTGGTTGGCAACACAGCCCCGAAGAACCTCACTAAAATAAGCAGTCTGCCACTTCTTTCTAGCCACTGGCACATGCATGCAAATATGCTGTCCCCGCCATTGCTGCAGAACAGCCGGAGGGGAGCCCTGCCTACAGCAACAATACAGCTTAATGCAGAGGCTTCTCCTTTTGCACGGCTAACTGGCCCTGACAGCAGATAAAGGCACTGCAACCAGGAAGCAGGAAGGGACTTTGTCCTCCCAGCAGACCCCTGTGTGACTTGCCAGTGACTACTCACATCACTCCAGGACTATGAAAAGGCAGAAGAACCTTTTTCAATCCAAAATTCCTCAAATGCCAGAAAGAGGGCTTGGTGAGACTGAAATCACCAATCTTCCTGAAAAAGAATTCAAAATAAAAGTCATAATCATGCTAATGGAACTATAGAAAAATATTCAAGAGCTAAGAGATGAATTCAGGAGGGAGATAGACACCTTAAAAAAACAGTAACTAAAACTAAACAAACATTGGATGGATTTAAAAACAGATTACATGAGGTAGAGGAGATGGTAAATGGAATAGAAATTAGAGAGCATGAATATAAAACAGCTGAGGCAGAGAGAGAGAAAAAAAATCTCCATGAAGTGAAAGAATATTGAGAGAACTGTGTGACCAATCCAAACAGAACAATATTCACATTATAGGAGTACCAGAAGAAGAACAAGAGAGAAAAAGGGATAGAAAGTGCCATTGAAGAAATAATTGCAGCAAACTTGCCCAACCTGGGGAAGGAAATAGTCTCTCAGGCCATGGAAGTGCACACATCTCCCAACATAAATAGAGTGGAAGAGAAAGAACAAGAAGGGAGAAAAAAAGAATCTTCAGATTGTGTTTTTAAGAGTGTAATAAGTGAGTTATGTTAGACTGCTAGATAGTAACGAAGCTGCCCTTGAACCTTTGCTAGCCATGAAGCCAAAGCCTGCAATGGCAATAAGTACATATCTACTGATAATCACCCAAAATGTAAATGTAATGAATTCACCAATCAAACTACATAGAGTTACAGAATGGGTAAAAAAGCAAGACCCATCTATATGCTGCCAACATAAGACTCACTTTGAACCCAAAGACAGATACATGCTAAAAGTGAAAGAATGGAAAAAGATATTTCATGCAAATAGTAGGGAGGAAAAAGCAGGTGTTGCATGCAGTACTTGTATCAGATAATACAGACTTCAAAACAAAGAGAGTCACAAGAGACAAAGAGGACATTAAATAATGATAAAGGGGTCAGTTCAACAAGAGCATATAACCATTATAAATGTCTATGCATCCAAAAAGGGAGCACCTACATATATGAAACAAATACTAACAGAATTAAAGGGGGGAATAGAATGCAGTACTTTCATTTTAGGAGACTTGAACACACCACTCACTCCAAAGGACATATCAACCAGATAGAAAATACATAAGGACACAGAGGCACTGAACAGCACATTAGAACAGATGGACCTAAGAGATATCAATAGAACACTCCACCCAAAAGCAGCAGGATACAAATTCTTCTCAAGTGCAAATGGAACATTTTCAAGAATAGATCATGTACTAGGCCATTAAAAGAGCCTCAGTAAATTCAAAAGGATTGAAATTGCACCAACCAGCTTCTCAGACCACAAAGGTATGAAACTAGAAATAAGTTATGCATAGAAAATGAAAAAGCCCACAAAAACATGGAGGCTTAACAACATACTCCTAAATAATCAATGGATCAATGACAAAATTAAAACAGAGATCAAGCAATATATGGAGACAAATTAAAACAACAGCTTAATGCCCCAATTTATGTGGGATGCAGTGAAGGCAATTGTAAGAGGATAGTACATACCAATCCAGGCCTATTTAAAGAAGGAAGAACAATCCCAAATGAACACCCTAAATTCACAATTATTGAAACTGGAAATAGAAGAACAAATGAGGCCTCAAGTCAGTAGAAGGTGATATGTAATAAAGATCAGAGGAGAAATAAATAAAACTGAGAAGAACAAAGCAGTAAAAAAAACTTAATGAAACCAAGGGACAGTTCTTTGAGAAAATAAACAAATTAAACAACCTCTTAGACAGACTTATCCAGACAAAAAGAGAATCTACACCCATAAACAGAAACAGAAATGAGTAAGGAAAAATCACTATGGACAACACAGAAACACAAAGAATTATAAGAGAATGCTATGAAAAATTATATGCTAACAAACTGGATAACCTAGAAGAAATGGACAACTTTCTAGAAAAATACAATCTTCCAAGACAAACACAGGAAGAAAGAGAAAATCAGAACAGACTAATTAGCAACAATGAAATTGAATCAGTAATCAAAAGCTACCAAAAAACACAACCCCCTTACAAGATTGCTTCACTGTTGAATTTTATCAGAAATTTAGAGAGGACATAATACCCATTCTCCTTAATGTTTTCCAAAAAGATAGAAGAGGAGGGAATACTCCCAAACTCATTCTCTGAGCCAGCATCACTCTAATAAAAAAACCATGAAAAGACACCACAAAAAAGAAAATTTATAGACTAATATCCCTGATGAACATAGCTTCAAAAATACTCAACAAAATATTAGCAAACCAAATTAAAAATACATCAACAGGACCATACACCATGATCAACTGGGATTCGACCCAGAGATGCAAGGTTGGTACAACATTCGAAAATCCATCAACATCATCCACCACATCAACAAAAGAAGGACAAAAACCACATGATCATCTCCATAGATGCTGAAAAAACATTCCACAAAACTAAACACCTATTCATGATGAAAACTCTCAACAAAATGGGTATAGAGGGCAAGTACCTCAATATAATAAAGGCCATATATGACAAACCCACAGCCAACATCATACTTAATAGTGAGAAGCTGAAAGTTTTTCCTCTAATTTTGAGAATAATACAAGGATGTCCTCTCTCCCCACTTTAATTCAATATAGTACTGGAGGAACTAGCCATGGCAATCAGACAAAACAAAGAAATAAAAGACATCCAGATTGGTAAGGAAGAAGTTAAAATGTCACTGTTTGCTAATGACATGGTATTGTACATAAAAAACCCTAAAGAACCCACTCCAAAACTACTATAACTAACATCTGAATTCAGCAAAGTTTCAGGATAAAAAATTAATACATAGAAATTTGTTGCACTCTTATACACTAATGATGAACTAGCAGAAAGAGAAATCAGGAAAACAACTTCTTTCACAGTTGTATCAAAAAGAATAAAATACCTAGGAATAAACCTACCCAAGGAAGTGAAAGACCTATACCCTGAAAACTACAAGACACTCTTGACAGAAATAAAGAGGACACTAGTAAATGGAAATACATCCCATGCTAATGGATAGGAAGAATTAATATTGTCAAAATGGCCATCCTGCCTAAAGGAATCTACAGATTCAATGCAATCCCCATCAAAATACCAGCAGCATTCTGCAACAAACTAGAACAAACTGTTCTAAAATTCATATGGAACCACAAAAGACCCCAAATAGCCAAAGCAATCCTGAGAAAAAAGAATGAAGTGGGGGGGGATTACACTCCCTAACTTCAAGCTTTACTGCAAAGCCATAGTAATCAAGACAACTTGGTACTGGCACAAGAATAGACCCATAGATCAATGGAAGAGAATGGAGATTCCCCATATAAACCTACACATGTATGGTCAATTAATATATGATAAAGGAGCCATGGACATACAATGAATAAATGACAGCCTCTTCAACAACTGGTGTTGGCAAAACTGGACAGCTACATGTAAGAGAATGAAACTAGATTACTGTCTAACTCCATACACAAAAGTAAACTCAAAATGGTCAAAGACTTGAATGTAAGCTGTGAAACAATAAAACTCTTAGATAAAAACTTACACAAAACTCTCTTGCATATAAACATGAGCAACTTTTTCATGTACATATCTCCTTGGGTAAGGGAAACAAAAGCAAAAATTGACAAATCTTTAGTTTACTAAGACAAATGAGTGAATACAACACACATAAAATCAGAACTAAAAAGAGATATTACTACTGATACTACAGAAATACAAAGGATCACAAAAGATTACTATGAACAATTATATGACAAAAGATTGAATAACCTAAAAGAAATGGTTAGGTTCCTAGTAATATACACCTAACAAGTGTGATTCAGGAAGAAATAGAAAATCTGAATAGACCAATAAGTAAGGAGATTGAATCCTTTATCAAAAAACTCTAAACACAGGAAAGCTCTGGATGGGTTCATTGAAAGTTAGATTTACTGAAATGGGTTAATTGAAAAATTATGTCAAGCATATAAAGAATGATCAGTGCCAATCTTTATCAAACTTCCAAACAACTGAAGATCAAACGTATCCAATCTCTTTTTACAAGTTTAGTGTTACCCTGATACCAAAGTTAGATAAGGACCCTACAAGAAAACTATAAACCAATATCCCTGATTAACACAATTGCAAATATTCTCAACAAAATATTAACAAAATGAATTCAACAGCACATTAAAGGGATTACATGACATGACCAAGTGAGATTTATCTATGGGATGCAAGAATGATTCAAAATAAGCAAATCAATAGAAGTGATACACGTCATTAATAGAATGGCTGATTTAAAAAATGATCATTTAAATAGATGCAAAACAAGTACTTGACAAAATATATCGCTTCATGATAAACCACCCCCCAAAAATTGGGTATATAAGGATTATACCTCATGATAAAACCCCCTAAAAATTGGGTATATAAGGATTATACCTCAACATAACAAAGTACATGGGTGACAAACCCACAGTTGACTGTTGAAATCTTTTCCTCTAAGATCAGGAAAAATATAAATGTTTCCACTCTCACCACTCTTTCTCAACATAGTATTGGAAATCCTAGCTAGAAAAATTAGTCAAGACAAATAAAAGGCATCCAAATCAGAAAGGAAGAAGTAAAATTGTCATTATCTTCAGGTGACATGATATTTATATGAAAACTTGAAGACTTGTTAAAAATGAAAGCCATAGGCCCAAGAGTGAGTACTGGCTATGTCACCAAACTATTTCAATGACCCCCTCCCCCAGAAATATAGTCTTAGTCATGAGTTTTCTGGCCTGCACCAGTGAGGTAATATGTCACACAAGCCCTCTCCATTCTCTAAAAAAAAGATTAGGTAGTCTGCATAAGACTGTCTGCTCTTCCTCCTAAGGGAGGGTAACCTTGACTAAAACAATCCCTTTTCTTCTTTTGCTAATAACTTTAGCCCGACATTCCTGTCTCTAAAAAACCTTCCACAGTGTTCTTAAAATTTACTCTGTAGAATTTTGGTTTCTAACAGACTCCATCTAAAACCAGTTGTAGCCAATCAAATTCAGTGAAATTGTGAGATATAAAAGCAACACATAGAAATTAGTTGCATTTCTACATACTAATAATTGAACATCTGAAAAGACAAAATATCTCATTCACAACAGTATCAAAACCAATGAAATAGTTAAGAATAAATTTAACCAAGGAAGTAAATTTCTATACTTTGTAAACTACAAGACTTTGATGAAAGAAATAGAAGACACAAAGAAATGGAACAATATGCTTTGTTCCTAAAACATTAAAAAAAGTACTTAAAATATCCATGCTACCTAAAGCCATCTATAGATTCAATGCAATCTCTAAATTTCAATGGTCTTTTTCACAGAAATAGAAAACAATATCCTAAAATTTGATGAAACCACAGAAGACTTTAAGTTGTTAGAGCAATCATGAAAAAGAAGGACAAAGCTGGACACATCACAGTTCCTGACTTCTAGCTATACTACAAAGCTGTAATAATTAAAACAGTATGGTACCATCCTGAAAATAGACATAGACCAATGGAACAGAACAGAGAGACCAGAAATAAGCACATGAATTTATGATTAACTAATATTTGATAAGGAAGCCAAGTACACTCAAATGAGGAAAGAATAGACTGTTCATCAAATGGTGCTGGGGAAACTGGGTAATTATATGCACAAAAATGAAATTAGATCCCTATCTTACATTACTCATAGACATTAACTCAAAATGGATTAAGGCTTAAACATAAGATCTAACATTCTACAACTCCTGGAAGGAACCAGGAAAATTTCTCCTTGACAATGATCTTAGCTATGATTTTATTTTAGATATAAGACCAAAGGATAAGTAGCAAAAGCAAAAATCAACAAATGAGACTACACCAAACAAAAAAGTTTCTGTACAGTAAAAGTAACAATCAAATAAAGAAAATATAACTTATAGAACAGGAGGAAATATTTTCAAACCATATACTGGATAAAAGGTTAATATACAAAATACATAAACTCATGAAATTCAGTAACAACAACAATCCAATTAAAATATGGGCAGAGGAATTAAATAGATATTTTTTTCAAAAAAAACATCCTAATGGTCAACAGAGACATGATAGAATGCATAACATCTCTAATCATCAGGGAAATGTAAGTAAAAAACACAGTGAAATTAAAAATCACATCATGCCTATTAGATACCAAGAGGACAAGAGAAAACAACTGTTGGTGGGGATATAGAGAAAAGTGAATGCTTGTACAATGTTGGTAGGAAGCAAATTGGTTCAGCAATTAGGGAAAACAGTGTGGAGGTTCATCATAAAATTAAAAGTAGAAATGTCATATAACCCAGCAATTCTTCTTCTGAGTACATATCCAAAAGAAAATAAAACAGGAAATCAAAGTGATAATATGCATTCTCATGTTTACTGGTGAATTTTTCATAATAAGCAATTTATGGAAACAACTGAGATTACACATATAATGGAATATTGTTCAGCCAGGAGAAAGAAAGAAATCTTGCCATTTGCAACAATGTGGATAGACCTTGAGAACATTTTCTTAAGTGAGATATTTCAGATAGAAAAAGACAAATATTGTAAGATATCACTTAAATGTGGAACCAAAAAGAGCTGGATTCATAAAAAAAAAGGAATGAAATGGTTGTTCCCAAGTGCTGGGAGTTGGAGGACTTGGGAAGATATTGCTTAACAGTATAAACTTGCAATCAGTTGATAAACAAGTCCTGAAGATTGAATGCACAGCTATAATTGTGCATTATAATCTAAGAATTATAGACAATAAACTGTATTACAAACTTCAAAGGTTCCAAGAGACTAGACCTTAAGTGTTCCCACATAAAAAATAAATGCTGATTATGTGTAATTAGCATTTATGTGAAAATTATGTGAAATATAATAGAGATATTAGTTCATGCTACAGTGATAATTCTTATTGTAATATAAATGCATCAAATCAGCATGTTTTACACCTTAAACTTACACAATGTTGTATGTTAATTATATCTCAGTAATCTTTTAACAACCAAGATACTCCACATCCCAATACAATTGCAAAAACAAGTAAACTAGAAGTATATATATATTTATATGCTTATATTGTATTTATATATTTATACTATATATATATATATGTATATATATATATATATATATATAGTATTTGGATAACAAGAGATGAAGGCTTAAAGTGAGAAGATATGCGGTCATTCAGATTGTTCTAAAGGAAATTAGTACTCATCGTCTTATTAAGGTGTTTAATAGATTAAAACTTGAATTTCAGAATGACAGAAGTAAAATGGCAGGCTTCTTAGTCATGGTTTTCTAAGGAAAAGTTAAAAAATACATGACAGAAATTTCCAAGCTGGAATGGGATAAACAAATCTAGGTAGAATTTTTTAATGTAGGAAACAGTTTTCACTGCAGGGAATTTTAGTCAGGTATGAGTCTTGTCCTTAAATTGTACTTACTTTTTTAATTATAACTTTAGGGGAGCATAGTTTTTTCAATTAATGATGGAATAAACTACTATACTAATTTTATTCATTTTCACTGCAGTCATCAAATTGTAAAAATATAAATATTTTAGTCAAATTCTTGTTGGATTCTAGCCAGACTTATTAAGAGAAAAGGAGAAACAACACACATCAACAGAATCAGAAATGAGAAAGAGAACATCACAACAGACCCAACAGAAATACAAAGAATTATTAGAGACTACTATGAAAACCTATATGCTAAGAAGACGGAAAACCTAGAATAAATGGACAACTTCCTAGAAAAATACAACCTTCCAAGACTGACCAAGGAAGAAACACAAAATCTAAATATACCAATTACCAGCAAAGAAATTGAAGCGGTAATCAAAAAAGTACCCAAGGAAAAGAACAGCTGGGCCAGATGGATTTACCTCGGAATTTTATCAGACATACAGAGAAGATATAATACGCATTCTCCTTAAAGTTTTCCAAAAAATAGAAGAGGAGGGAATACTCCCAAACCCATTCTATAAAGCCAACATCACCCTAATACCAAAACCAAGCAAAGACCCCACCAAAAAAGAAAACTACAGACCAATATCCCTGATGAACGTAGATGCAAAAATACTCAATAAAATCTAAGCAATCCAAATTCAAAAATATATCAAAAGGATCATACACCATGACCAAGTTGGATTCACCCCAGGGATGCAAGGATGGTACAGCATTCGAAAATCCATCAACATCATCCACCACATCAACAAAAAGAAAGACAAAAACCACATGATCATCTCCATAGATGCTGAAAAAGCATTCAACAAAATTAAACATTAATTCAAGATAAAAAACTCTCAACAAAATGGGTATAGAGGGCAAGTACCTCAACATAATAAAGGCCATATACGATAAACTCACAGCCAACATCATACTGAACAGCGAGAAGCTGAAAGCTTTTCCTCTGAGATTGGGAACAAGAAAGGGATGCCCACTCTCCCCACTGTTATTTAACATAGTACTGGAGGTCCTAGCCATGGCAATTAGACAAAACAAAGAAATACAAGGAATCCAGATTGGTAAAGAAGAAGTTAAACTGTCACTATTTGCAGAGGACATGATATTGTACATAAAAAACCCTAAAGACTCCACTCCAAAACTACTAGAACTGATATTGGAATACAGCAAAGTTGCAGGTTACAAAATTAACACACAGAAATCTGTGGGGGCCGAGCCAACATGGCGGCATGAGTAGGAGAGTGGGAATCTCCTCCCAAAAACATAAATATGTTTGAAAATACAACAAATACAACTAATCCTAAAAGAGAGACCAGAAGACACAGGACAACAGACAGAATACAACTACACCAGCGAGAACCCAGCGGCTGGTGAAAGGGGTAAGATACAAGCCCCGGGCCGGCGGGACCCGAGCACACCTCCCCCCAGCTCCCAGTGGGAGAAGAGAAGGCAGAGCTGGAGGGAGACGGAGCCCAGGACTGCTAAACACCCAGCCCCAGCCACCTGCACCAGAGCGCAGGCACAGTGCATGCGTGGAGGGCTGGTAACTAATGAAATAGGGCAGCAAGACCTCTGAGCAGGTGCCGAAGCTGATGCCCCTGTGACAAAGAAAAGCGGAGGCTTTTTGAAAGTCTTAAAGGGACAGGGATTTAACAGCTGGACGGAAACAGCATAGGTCACAGCCCAGTGGCAGGAAATTACAGGGAAAACCGGGTGCACTACCCCCCTGGACAACAGAACTGAGACCTCTCACGGAGGTAAACAGCCAAACAGTCCCCCCACCAGGCCATTACCCCTCTGGGCGCTGCGAAAGCAGAGAAACAATCTAAGGCAAACCCCGCCCACAGAATGGGAGATTCATCCAGATTGGACGGGCAAGACACAAAGACACAGGCTACTCGCAATTACCCAACACAAGCCACTAGAGGTCGCAGTTGTACCAGTAAAGAAAGGCCAGTAGCAAGTGAAAAGTTTGGCACTCCCAGCCGACAGTCAATAGCACCTGTCAACATGAAAAGGCAAAAAATATGATCCAGACAAGACTAACCCAGACAGCTTCAGCATCTGCTGCATCTTCCCCTGAGAAGGAACCTGGGGAGATAGATTTAACCAGTCTTCCTGAAAAAGAATTCAAAACAAAAGTCATAACCATGATGATGGACTTGAAGAGAAATATGCAAGAACTAAGGAAGGAGAATGCAGAAATAAAACAAGCTCTGGAAGGACTTCAAAACAGAATGGATGAGATGAAAGAGACCATTAATGGACTAGAAAACAGAGAACAGGAACGCAGAGAAGCTGATGCAGAGAGAAATAAAAGAATCTCCAGGAATGAAAGAATTTTAAGAGAGCTGAGTGACTAATCAAAAAGGAATAATATATGCATAATCGGAATACAAGAAGGAGAAGAAACAGAAAAAGGGATAGAAAGTGTCTTTGAAGAAGTAATTGCCGAAATCTTCCCCAAACTAGGGGAAGAAATGTCCTCTCAGACCACAGAGGTACACAGAACTCCCATGACAAGGGATGAAAGGAGGGCAACACCAAGACACATAATAATTTAAATGGCAAAGATCAAAGACAAGGAAAAAAATATTAAAGGCAGCCAGAGAGAACAAAAAGGTCACCTACAAAGGAAAACCTATCAGGCTATCATCAGACTTCTTAACAGAAACCCTACAGGCCAGAAGAGAATGGCATGATATACTTAATGCAATGAAACAGAAGGGCCTCGAACCAAGACTACTGTATCCAGCATGATTATCATTTAAATATGAAGGAGTGATTAAACAATTGCCAGACAAACAAAAATTGACGGAATTTGCCTCCCACAAACCACTTCTTCAGGGCATCCTACAGGGACTGCTCTAGATGGGAGCACTCCTAAAAAGAGCACAGAAAAAATCACCCAACATATGAAGAAGGGAGGTGGAGGAATAAGAAGGGAGAGAAATAAAGAATCATCAGACAATGTTTATAATAGCTCAACAAGTGAGTTAAGCTAGACAGTAAGATAGTAGAGAAGCTAACCCTGAACCTTTGGTAACCACAAACTTAAAGCCTGCAATGGCAATAAATTCATACTTTCAATAATCACCCTAAATGTAAATGCACTGAATGCACCAATCAAAAGACACAGAATAGTAGAATGGATAAAAAACAAGATCCAACCATATGCTGCTTACAAGAGACTCACCTCAAACCCAAAGACATGCACAAACTTAAAGTCAAGGGATAGAAAAAGATATTTCATGCAAATAACAAAGAGAAGAAAGCAGGTGTTGGAATTCTGGTATCAGACAAAACAGACATCAAAATAAAGAAAGTAACAAAAGACAAAGAAGGACATTAAATAAAGGTAAAGGGCTCAGTCCATCAAGAGGATATAACCATTATAAATATATATGCAGCCAATACAGGAGCACAAACATATGTGAAACAAATATTAACAGAACTAAAGGAGGAAATAGAATGCAATGCATTCATTCTAGGAGACTTCAACACACCACTCACTCCAAAGGACAGATCCACCAGACAGGAAATAAGTAAGGACACAGAGGTACTGCACAACACATTAGAACAGATGGACCTAATAGACATCTACAGAACTCTACATTCAAAAGCAACAGGATACACATTCTTCTCAAGTGCACATGGAACATTCTCCAGAATAGACCACATACTAGGCCACAAAATCAGCCACAGTAAATTCCAAAAGACTGAAATCCTACCAACCAAATTTTCAGACCACAAAGGCATAAAACTAGAAACAAACTGTACAAAGAAAGCAAAAAGGCTCACAAACACATGGAGGCTAAACAACACGCTCCTAAATAATCAATGGATCAAGGACCAAATCAAATTGGAGATACAGCAATATATGGAAACAAACGATAACAACAACACTAAGCCCCAACTTCTGTGGGACACAGCAAAAGCAGTCTTAAGAGGAAAGTATATAGCAATCCAATCATATTTATAAAAGGAAAAACAAGCCCAAATCAATGGTCTAATGTCACAATTATCGAAATTGGAAAAAGAAGAACAAATGAGGCCTAAGGTCAGCAGAAGGAGGGACATAATAAAGATCAGAGAAGAAATAAATAAAATTGAGAAGAATAAAACAATAGCAAAAATCAATGAAACCAAGAGCTGATTCTTTGAGAAAATAAACAAAATACAGAAGCCTCTAGACAGACTTATTAAGAGGAAAAGAGAGTTAACACACATCAACAGAATCAGAAACGAGAAAGGAAAAATCACAACGGACCCCACAGAAATACAAAGAATTTTTAGAGAGTACTATGAAAACCTATATGCTAACAAGCTCTGAAACCTAGGAGAAATGGACAACTTCCTAGAAAAATACAACCTTCCAAGACTGACAAAGAAAGAAACAGAAAATCTAAACAGACCAATTACAGGCAATGAAATTGAAGTGGTAATCAAAAAATTATCAAAGAACCAAACCCACGGACCAGACGGATTTACCTCGGAATTTTATCAGACATACAGGGAAGACATAATACCCATTCTCCTTAAAGTTTTCCAAAGAATAGAAGAGGAGGGGATACACCCAAACTCATTCTATGAAGCTAACATCACCCTAATACCAAAACCAGGCAAAGACCCCACCAAAAATAAAAATTACAGACCAATATCCCTGATGAACATAGATGCAAAAATACTCAACAAAATATTAGCAAACCGAATACAAAAATACATCAAAAGGATCATACACCATGACCAAGTGGGATTCATCCCAGGGATGCAAGGATGGCACAACATTCGAAAGTCCATCAATATCATCCACCACGTCAACAAAAAGAAAGACAAAAACCACATGGTCATCTCCATAGATGCTGAAAAAGCATTTGACAAAGTTCAACATCCATTCATGATAAAAACTCTCAGCAAAATGGGAATAGAGGGCAAGTACCTCAACATAATAAAGGCCATCTATGAAAAACCCACAGCCAACATTATATTGAATAGCGAGAAGCTGAAAGCATTTCCGCTGAGATCGGGAACTAGACAGGGATGCCCACTCTCCCCACTGTTATTTAACATAGTACTGGACGTCCTAGCCACGGCAATCAGGCAAAACAAAAAAATACAAGGAATCCAGATTGGCAAAGAAGAAGTCAAACTGTCACTATTTGCAGATGACATGATACTGTACATAAAAAACCCTAAAGACTCCACCCCAGAACTACTAGAACTGATATCGGAATACAGCAAAGTTGCAGGATACAAAATCAACACACAGAAATCTGTGGCTTTCCTATATACCAACAATGAACCAACAGAAAGAGAAATCAGGAAAACAACTCCATTCACAATTGCATCAAAAAAAATAAAATACCTAGGAATAAACCTAACCAAAGAAGTGAAAGACTTATATTCTGAAAACTACAAGTCACTCTTAAAAGAAATTAAAGGGGACACTAACAGATGGAAACGCATTCCATGCTCATGGCTAGGAAGAATTAATATCGTCAAAATGGCCATCCTGCCCAAAGCAATATACAGATTTGATGCAATCCCTATGAAACTACCAGCAACATTCTTCAATGAACTGGAACAAATAATTCAAAAATTCATATGGAAACACCAAAGACCCCGAATAGCCAAAGCAATCCTGAGAAAGAAGAATAAAGTAGGGGGGATCTCACTCCCCAACTTCAAGCTCTACTATAAAGCCATAGTAATCAAGACAATTTGGTACTGGCACAAGAGCAGAGCCACAGACCAAAGGAACAGACTAGAGAATCCAGACATTAACCCAGACATATATGGTCAATTAATATTTGATCAAGGAGCCATGGACATACAATGGCGAAATGACAGTCTCTTCAACAGGTGGTGCTGGCAAAACTGGACAGCTACATGTAGGAGAATGAAACTGGACCATTGTCTAACCCCATATACAAAAGTAAACTCCAAATGGATCAAAGACCTGAATGTAAGCCATGAAATCATTAAACTCTTGGAAGAAAACATAGGCAAAAACCTCTTAGACATAAACATGAGTGACCTCTTCTTGAACATATCTCCCCGGGCAAGGAAAATAACAGCAAAAATGAGTAAGTGGGACTATATTAAGCTGAAAAGCTTCTGTACAGCAAAAGACACCATCAATAGAACAAAAAGGATCCCTACAGTATGGGAGAATATATTTGAAAATGACACATCTGATAAAGGCTTGACGTCCAGAATATATAAAGAGCTCACACGCCTCAACAAACAAAAAACAAATAACCCAATTAAAAAATGGGCAGAGGAACTGAACAGACAGTTCTCCAAAAAAGAAATACAGATGGCCAACAGACACATGAAAAGATGCTCCACATCGCTAATTATCAGAGAAATGCAAATTAAAACTACAATGAGGTATCACCTCACACCAGTAAGGATGGCTGCCATCCAAATGACAAACAACAACAAATGTTGGCGAGGCTGTAGAGAAAGGGGAACCCTTCTACACTGCTGGTGGGAATGTAAACTTGTTCAACCATTGTGGAAAGCATTATGTAGGTACATTAAAATGCTCAAAACAAACATACCATTTGACCCAGGAATTGCACTCCTAGGAATTTACCCTAAGAATGCAGCAATCAAGTATTAGAAAGACCAATGCACCCCTATGTTTATCACAGCACTATTTACAATAGCCAAGAATTGGAAGCAACCTAAATGTCCATCGATAGATGAATGGATAAAGAAGAGGTGGTACATATACACAATGGAATACTACTCAGACATAAGAAAAGGGCAAATCCTACCATTTGCAGCAACATGGATGGAGCTGGAGGGTAGTATGCTCAGTGAAACAAGCCAAGCAGAGAAAGAGGAATACTAAATGATCTCACTCATCTGTGGAGTATAAGAACAAAGGTAAAACTGAAGGAACAAAACAGCAGCAGAATCACAGAACTCAAGAATGGACTAACAGGTACCAAAACGAAAGGGACTGGGGAGAATGGGTGGGTAGGGAGGGATAAGGGGGAGGAGAAAAATGGGGGTATTAAGATTAGCATCCATAGTGGGGTGGGAGAAAGGGGAGGGCTGTACAACACAGAGAAGACAAGTAGTGTTTCTACAACATTTTGCTACGGTGATGGACAGTGACTGTAAAGGGTATATAGGGGGGACCTGGTATAGGGGTGAGCCTAGTAAACAAAGTATTCATCATGTAAGTGTAGATTAATGTTAAAAAAAAAAAGAAAAAATAAAGCAGTTCCTGTGTGGTGACCTCCAATGAGCTCTACACAATGATATAAATGGCATATAAAAGTGTACACAAAGCGTCTGTTTGTGTTTATACAGAGGATCAAAGCCTAATTTGGCTTCCCCGAAAATGAACTAAGGTACGATATGAAAAAGAACTTCCAACATCAGCACTCTCGGGATGACTCATGCCAGAAGATGATCATCAAAAAAACCCCAACAAAGATCCACGCACTGCTACAGGTGTAGATGCACTCATTCCACCAATTCCTGGACTTGCCATGGGAATGAAGAAGGAGATATCTAAGCTGGCCTGTGCATACAGTAAAACAACAAATTTGACTGGATCCGTACGGTTGGAACTCAACCAAGAATTAGGAGAAGTGCAAATTGTAGCACTCCAAAATCTTACAACTACAGACTATTTACTGTTTAAAGAACATATGGGGTGTGAACAGTCCCCAGGAATGGGTTGTTTTAATTTATCTGAATTCTCTCAGACTGTTCAAGTTCAGTTGGACATTATCCACCATATCATAGATAAGTTTTCACAAATGCCTAAGGTGCCTAACTGGTTTTCTTGGTTTCACTGGAGGTGGATGGTAATTACAGGTATGCTTTGGTTACGTAACTGTACTCCTATTATTATTAATGTGTGTGCACAATTTACTTCGTAGTTTAAAAACTACACATGCTGAAGTTACTCTACAAGAAGATATGTCAAAGAAATAATCAATCCTCCCATGTTTTCTTCCACCTGCTACTTCTATAGCTTTTCTTCTTCCTTCCTAATTACAACCCTTATATAGAATTCGTGCCATATATCGAATTTACCGAGTATCATAATTCTTCCTTGTGGTAATGACACCTCAAGTCAAATACTGGGCATAGAAGCCACAGGGCATAAATATGCAAAGAAGTAAAAAGCGAACCTTTTCAAACAATAAGGCTTCTCTCTCACTTACCAACTTTGCATTTCCCTGTATGGTCCTTTAAGATGACTGGTTAGCCCGAGACGGGTAAGATTCCTCAAGGGAGGAACAACCTAAGACAGGCACAGTCGCAAGGGGGCTATCAGGTGAGAAATTGGGGATCAACAGAGGTGAGACTTAGAACCTTACTCCCCCGTTCTGAGAGAAATCTTCCGCATACGTGTATGTTTTATTGCCCGTGTCTAGTGTGGATTAACACATAGGCTACAGGCACACACCTGATCATCTACATTTGCTCTCTTACAACACTAAACTATGTTTTCTACCTTTATCTTCTATCTACCTACCACTTCAGCATTTCATTAAAAATAATAATAATAAGAGAGAAATGTGGTATCCACATATAAATCAAGTATAAAAATCATATGAATATTCGTATTTGACTGTTTATAGTTCATAATGCATGAGCAAAACCGAAAGCTTCTTTGATGACTGCCCCTGTAATGTTCACCATGTAACTTATTCACTATGTAAGAATTTGTACTCCATGTAATAACTTGTTCGTTAAGCTTCAAAAGATTGGAGACTGATGAAAATTAGGCTTGGTGTGGATTAATGATTGTGCATTGAGCATTGACCCCCCTACACAGAATTTTATTGTTGTCAACAACCATTTGATCAATAAATATTAGAGATGCCCTCACAAAATAAAAAAAGTACACACTTGCAATTGTAAAATGAATAAGTAACCAGGATGTAATGTATAGCATAAGGAATATAGTCAAAATATTGTAACAACTTGGTATGGTGATAGCTGGTACCTAGAATTATCATGTATATAAATGTTGAATCACTGTGTTGTATACCTGAAACTACTGTAATACTGTGTGTCAACGACCCTTCAATTAAAAATAAAAGAAATCTGTGGCATTCCTTTACACTAACGATGAGCTAACAGAAAGAGAAATCAGGAAAACAATTCCATTCACAATTGCATCAAAAAGAATAAAATAGCTAAGAATAAAGCTAACCAAAGAAGTGAAAGACCTATACCCTGAAAACTATAAGACACTCTTAAGAGAAGTTAAAGAGGACACTAACAAATGGAAACTCATCCCATGCTCTTGGCTATGTAGAATTAATTTCGTCAAAATGTCCATCCTGCCCAAAGCAATATACAGATTTGATGCAATCCCTATCAAATTACCAACAACATTCTTCAATGAACTGGAACAAATAATTCAAAAATTCATATGGAAACACCAAAGACCCCAAATAGCTAAAGCAATCCTGAGAAGGAAGAATAAAGTAGGGGGTATCTCACTCCCCAGCTTCAAGCTCTACTACAAAGCCATAGTAATCAAGACAATTTAGTACTGGCACAAGAACAGAGCCACAGACCAATGGAACAGATTAGAGACTCCAGACATTAACCCAAACATATATGGTCAATTAATATTCGATAAAGGAGCCATGGACATACAATGGGGAAATGACAGTCTCTTCAACAGATAGTGCTGGCCGAACTGGACAGCTACATGTAAGAGAATGAAACTGGATCACTGTCTAACCCCATACACAAAAGTAAATTCAAAATGGATCAAAGACCTGAATGTAAGTCATGAAACCATAAAACTCTTAGAAAAAAACATAGCCAAAAATCTCTTGGATGTGAACATTAGCGACTTTTTCATGAATATATCTCCCCGGGCAAAGAAAACAAAAGCAAAAATGAATAAGTGGGAATATATCAAGCTGAAAAGCTTCTGTAGAGCAAAGGACACCATCAATAGAATAAGAAGGTACCCTACAGTATGGGAGAATATTTTCATAAATGACAGATCCGATAAAGGCTGACATCCAAAATATATAAAGAGCTCATGCTCCTCAACAAACAAAAAGCAAATAATCCAATTAATAAATGGGCATAGGAACTGAACAGACAGTTCTCCAGAGAAGAAATTCAGATGGCCAACAGAAACATGAAAAGATGTTCCACATCGCTAGTTATCAGAGAAATGCAAATTAAAACCACAATGAGATATCACCTCACACCAGTAAGGATGGCCACCATCCAAAAGACAAACAACAACAAATGTTGGCGAGGTTGCGGAGAAAGGGGAACCCTCCTTCACTGCTGGTGGGAATGTAAATTAGTTCAACCATCGTGGAAAGCAATATAGAGGTGCCTCAAAATGCTCAAAATAGAAATACCATTTGACCCAGGAATTCCACTTCTAGGAATTTACCCTAAGGATGCAGCACTCCAGTTTTAAAAAGACAGATGCACCCCGATGTTTATTGCAGCACTATTTACAATAGCCAAGATATGGAAACAACCTAAGTGTCCATCAGTAGATGAATGGATAAAGAAGATGTGGTACATATACACAATGGAACATTATTCAGCCATAAGAAGAAAACAAATCCTACCATTTGCAACAACATGGGTGGAGCAAGAGGGTATTTTGCTCAGTGATATAAGCCAAGCAGAGAAAGACAAATATCAAAGTATTTCACTCATCTGTGGAGTATAAGAACAAAAGAAAAACTGAAGGAACAAAACAGCAGCAGAATCACAGAACCCAAGAATGGACTTACAGTTACCAAAGCCAAAGAGACTGGGGAGAATGGGAGGGTAGGGAGGGATAAGGGTGGGAAGAAGAAAGGGGGTATTATGATTAGCATGTATAATGTGGGGAGTGGGGAAAGGGGAGGGCTTTGCAACACAGAGAAGACAAGTAGTGATTCTACAACATCTTACTATGCTGATGGACAGTGACTGTAATGGGGTTTGTGGGAGGGACTTGGGGTAGGGGAGAGCCTAGTAAGCATAAAGTAAAAAAAAAATTCTTGTTGGCTTGCTGTGATTGATCAGGTGTTGCTTAATGTATTATGGGTATGTATGTTGGGAAGGAAAGGACTCATCTCGGTGTTGCTGGGAAGTCAGATATAGTGAGACGAGAGACCAAAGTCAAGGCAGCAAAGTAAGTTTTAATACTCTCTGCATAGAGTAGCAGAGTGGGCCTGCCTAAGATAAGACAGGCAAGCTTGGATGCTTATTCTGAGGCTCCTTTTATGTGGTTTTGGCAGGGCAGAGAGGTCCTTAATTGACAGCAGTCAGCTGTCTAGGTTAGTTCTGATTGGTGAAATGGGGACAGGGGCTGTGCTGTGCCTGTGCCTCTGATGTTTCTTATCTGGGGGACCCTGGACATTTCCTGAGTCACTTTTGGGCCCTGTGGCTTCATCTGATTAACTCTTTGAGTCATTTCTGGCTTTCTGGCTCTATTTGATCAATTCCCTGAGTCATCTTTGGGGGGCCCTTTCTCTTTTCCATCCCGTTCACTTCTGTTTTTCTGCCTAACATATATATCTATATGTTTTTATTATATATACTCATTAAGAATATACAAAATACAAAACATTTAAATGAATGATGAGACTATTACACACATTATGTATAGGCAGTAATAAGAGCATCATCCACCTACTTCCAAATGGATTTGATGATAATATATAACTCTGCCTGAATGAGATGTGTAAATTAGATCACTTAAACTTCAAGGGTCCTCAAGCAATTTAGTTTAAGATTTTCACACTGTGTCAACTGAATTTTAGCAAAATTAGTTAAAACACTAGAAGCAAGTTTTCTATCAATTCAAGTTAAATTTACCAACACTAATATATTTTGAGGCTTAGTGAAACTGAAGAAAATTCTCATCTTCTAAAAAACTCTTCCTACTGTATATAAAGGATATGACCAGGCATGTATTTACATTTTTATTTTCTGAGTACATATCTTTAAGATTTTTTGCATATATCTTACTTTATTTAGGCTTCTATAACAGAATACCATAGACTAGTGGCTTATGAGCAACAGAAATTGATTTCTCACAGTTCTGGAGGCTGGGAAGTCCAAGATCAAGGTGTTGGCACATTTGATGTCTAATGAGAAGCTCCTTCCCAGTTTGTAGATAGCCATCTTCTTGCTGCATTGTCACATGGCAAAATGAGTGAGGGAGCAATCTCAGGTCTCTTTTATAATAGCATAAATCCCATTTATAAGAGCTCTTCCTTCAGGACTAATCACCTCCAAGACACCGCACCTCTTAATACTGTCACATTGGGGATTTGGATGTCAATATATGAATATTTGGATAAAACAAACATTGAATCTATAGCAGCAAGACAACATTATCTTACTTTGGAATATCAAGAAGTGATCTTCTCTTAACACTGGTGTTTCAGCAAATAAAAGATTTGCAAATGACAAGGAAAAATGCAGGATTTATTAAAGGCAATTTCTGTCAATAGGTATATGTTGTCCAAAGATAAAACACCTTTCAAGTTTATAAAGAACTAAATCCCCACTATTTTAAAAGCCATATGATGTGGCAAGTTAAGTAGTTAACCTAGAAGCAATACAAATGGTTAGCAGAAACAAAACCAGATAAAACAATAACTAACATTTAAAAAACAAAAGTGTCATCAAAGTGACCAGTATGCATTTCAAGTGGAAAACATTTCAATAATGGCTTCTAACTGTGCCACCAATACATTATCCAATCAAGTACTACTTGCACAGCTACTACTCATGTTTCTTACTGTCTGAATATAACTAAACAGAAATAGTGTGGCTATGTTAAGGAAATTGGAGTCTCTAACCTGAGAGCATCTTGTATATAGTGCTTGTTCTATAAAAGTTTGTTTTGACAGTTTTCCAGAATATACACTGATTTTAGTGCAAAGTAGCCATACCTTGAGAAATATATTAGTTTTCTCTTACTTTGTAGCATACTGCCACAAATTTAGCAGCTTAAAACAACACCCATTTATTAGCTCATAGTTCTCTAGCTCAAAAGTCTACAGTGTGTCCAGCTTCTGTGCTTGAGGTATTATGTATTTGAAACCAAGGTACCAGCCAGGTTGGGTTCTTATATGGAGGCACTGGAGGGAAATATACTTCCAAACTCATTACGATTGTTAGAATTCAGTTCCTTGTGGTTTTAGGATGGATGTTCCTTTTTCTTGCTGGCTACCAGACAGGAACCTCACTTAGATCCTCAATGCTGCTCACCTTTCCTGTTACATGGCCCCTCATCTTCAAATCAAAAATTATGTACTGAATCTCACTAATATGTTAAATCTTTCTTGCTTCTTTTCCTTTTACCACCAGCCTGAGAAAGCTCTTTTCTTTTAAGGGCTCATGTGAATATACTGGGCCCACCCAGATGTTACAGGATTATCTCCCTGCTTTAAAGGCAATTATGGCATATAATATAACATAATCATGGGAATAATATCTCATCATATTCACAGGTTCAGAGAATTGGGGCAGGATATCCTTGCCTTGGAAATTATGCTTAACATGAAGGTGCATAGAAATTTTTATAGGGACCTTTTATAAAAACTCTGTAAACTAGGAAAACTTTGACCTATATCTCAAAGAAGGAAACATTTGCAAAAAGATGGAAGGAAACATAATACCCTTCTGAAGTACAACTTCAAAGGGTGCATCATGGAGTTCCTCTGTTGGGACACCACATTGCAACAGGATTCAATTTCTCAAGCTAAAGCTAACATGGTGCTTTCAATAAACCTCCACTACAGTAGGGAGGTTTGAGCTTTTTCTAGAAGAGATATTCTTTAGTTAGTGAGGAAAAGTGGCAGAGCCATAAACAGAAACTGAATTATGTTTAAGAGTAATTCTGTAAACTAAGACAAAGTTCATGATATACGGTGTGAAAAGGAGAGAAAGTTCGACTAGAATAAGCAGCATTCTTTTCAAATAAGGGCAAGAACACACACACACACACACACACACACACATATTACAACACTACACACATATTTATCTGATCTCAACTCTGTGAAAGAATGGGAGTGGATCAGATTATCTGGTCCCTTTCAACTTTCACAATCTGTAATCATAGGAGAAATAAAAACATTTTAATGGAAATGAAATATTTAAATACAATTTATTATTTTTAAAATATTCTTTCAGCCATGAAAAAGAACACATAACAAATTAAGTGTACAAACAACATTGTAGAGGCAGTTTTTAAACCTCTTAAAGGAATAAAATATTTTATATCATCTGTATGCACATATACCATGATTTGCAAAACAGAATAATATAACTTGTACATGCCAACACTATGGCATCTTGATTGATTGTTTTATTTTCTATATCACTCCCTCACTTTACTCAGGTCTCTATACAAATATTACCTCCCCATAGAGGCCTTCCATTGTCTTCTGATCTATAATATGACCAGTCTTATTCTTCATTTTCTCACCTTATATTTGTTGTATACCACTTGTCACTACCAGACACAATGTTACATATTTGTTTGGTTATTGTCTGACTCCTCTAAAGTGTAACCTCCATGAGGTGGGGAATTTGTCTTTTGATCCCAATATATTCTCTGCATCAATACAGCACCTGGCATACACTTACTAATACTGTCATTTCTTGTTGAATGAATAATTCAAATAAAAATAATTCTATGTATATTTAATATTTTATACACCCATATATACATATATAGATATCTTGCTCTACAAAAATTCAGATTATCCTATATCCCTTCTAATTAGTATAAATTTGTGAAAATTCAACATTTAAATTTGCTGTAGATTACCAGGTGTTAATTTCATGTCATCTTATAAAAGTTTCAATAAACTCAAAAATAAGCACCAATCTAAAATGTTTTTTCTAAATCTTCTTTACATTGGCAAGGTCTATACACTTCCTATCAATGTAAATATTTTTGTCAGAATCATGTAGCCTGTAGTCTTATTATTTAATTATGTATATTGTAAAGGTTTTCAGAACTAGAGATGAAACAATTTTCTTTGTAAAATTATGGCATGTCAGTCTCCTCAAGAAATTGGACATACTCTATGTCCAATGCAATTGTTTTTTTAAAAACCCTGTACCTTCTACAGCATTGTCTAAATATCAAACCAGAAAAAGGTAACTAACAAAACAATATGCCACCCATGACAGCATGATTTTAATGAAAAGGTTGGTTTACCATTTCATGTGTCTTTCAAAAGATAGCCAAATGGAATTGCTGCTGAAAGAGTGTTTTACTCTTCATTTGGGTGACATGATATGATACACTTGAATTCTCTAGACACCTGAGCTATGACATTAATGACTGTGTTAGCTGCCCATTAACATTAATGTATATATTAATGAATCTCTTTTTCGGTCTTCAGAACTGCAAGAGAGGATGTAGGATAGGTGGAGTATATGATAAGGAGACCTTTCCAAAGACCTAAGTTGCAGATAGCAACTTTAATACATTTCTTCTTACAAAAACCGTATGTTTCACTGTAATTAGTAATAATGCCCTAACATTGCTAGGTTATATTCTTGATGTACTCTTTCCTGTAAGTTTGTTTTAAATTTAACCTTGGTTTATAATATTGAGAGAAATGTACAAATTAGTAATTTATAGTGAAATATAAATTACAAAGCTGTGATGTCTAATGAGTTGCAGCACTTATGCACCACTTGACAAAACTCCCTCCTTTTTTCTCACACTCTTCTCAGACTGTCACTTAGGATTAAAGGTGAAAATACAGTAATGTAGAAGCAAAAATAAGTCTAAACTCATCTTGACAGGCTGTATTGTTCCAGTGAGACACTAGAGACAGAAAAGTCTTACATACATTTTTAGGTTCTGCATGTAAACCAAATTCATCATCTTAGCCTAAACAGATATATGCACATTAGGAACTAAAGACTAATTTTGTTGCAACCACAGTGTAATATTCTCTAAACCATGAAGGCCGAGCTGCATATTTCTAGCCTACAAGCATTTTCCAGTTCAGTATAGAATCCATTAAAATAGCTCTTCTGTCACTGATGGTCAAAACTATGAAATCATTCAGAATTAATCAGCAGCAGAATGAAACATTTCAGTGTATGCTTCTGAGGGATAATTTCAAGTGGTTTTCAAGATGTTCAATTGCAAGAATCTTCAGTTTTCAGTTTATATAGCTTTTTAGAACATAATTAATGCATTTTTTAAGTATTCATGTGTTAATAACATGAATCTTATAATTTTGGTTTTGCTTTATGAGAGCTCAATTAAGTCTTATGTATTACAATATATTTGTGAACCTCAGGCTTTTAAAGCATCTTATTCTTCAGTGCTTCACAAAGTAATATTTACGGTAAATAATAAAGCATTTGCAGATTATTAAAGAAATTGCAGAAAAACATTTTTAAATAAAGATAATTTCATGGAGAAATGTATTTCAAATCTATTTAGCATAAGAGAGGGAAAATTAGATCTGTCTATAAAACTAATAGAAAAATATGGTTTAAATATCTCTCCTTATGCTAGTTATTACATGACTTCAGTAATTTGCTTATCTTGCAATACACTGCTCCCATGATGGTAGCAAATGTGTATGAAGATATGATAGCTTTTTAAGTATATGCTGTCATCTCTGACTGCTCTTCTACATGTTTTTTGCTTCATTTAGAAATATAATGAATTTTTCAATCATAAAAAGTATCTAACTATTAATAAGAGTTTATGAGAAAAGCAAAGTTGGTAAATCTTCTTAAATCTTAATTTAGATGAGGAATAGATGCACAGATTTGTTTAATAGCCTTTTAAATATCTATCAATAAAATGGCATATTTCTCTTATATGATTCTGTCAGAGAACATTGTTATGGTTGTACTTGGGAACAAAATGAGTAGTCACAGTAGGTGTTTTACTATGCATTAAACTAGCTGTCATTTATGAGAGCTGGGAATTTATCTCCTAGAACAAATGTCATCCTCTCAGCACAAGTCTGCACACAGAAAAACGTTTGGCATCACTGAGAATCCTTTTAGGAAAGGAATAGACTTTGTTCAAATCTGAATGAAAGAGGTCTTTTATAGTCTGGTTAGTATGATGCCTTTAATTTCATGTTGGGAAAAATTTTACATCTCAGTTGTAGAGAAGAGAAACAAGATGCTTTAAGCTTTAATGATATTTTCAAACAAATAATTAAAGAAATAAATATGACATTTGTTCATAACTTTTATAAAACACAATCAGTTAATAAAAGCAAATCGAGTCAAATAACCATTGTTGCTCTTATGACACTAAAAAGATGGTTTGAAAAGCTTTCCTTAACAATAAGTATTGCTCAAAAAGTCTATTTGAGAACCGTGAAGAATCAATGTTCCTGAATTAATAGGATGTTAATGTTTTAAGCTGGAGAGAGTATATGAGACAAACATAAATTAATTAAAAGCTTGGCTTGAATTCTGTAAGTATGATCATATTCTTATGTTGAGTTTTTGGCTTATAGGGATCAAGTCTCACTGAAGATTGACTCAGTTTACACATATTTATTTAATTATCAATTTCTACTTCTTATTCCACAAAACAACATATTTGAGGTTGGCATTTCAAGGCACTATATTTTCAGTGATTCAAAGGTTTAAAGAAAAAATTTATTCAATGAAATATAACATGATTCCTCTAAGATTCAAGGATCTGACTTTTTTTTTTTTTTTTTTTTTAATAATTATTTTTTATTGAAGGGTAGTTGACACACAGTATTACATTACATGAGTTTCAAGTGTACAACACAGTGGTAGAACATTTATATACATAATTCTAGGTTCCAGCTATCACCCTACCAGGCTGTTACAATATCTTGACTATATTCCTTATGCTATACCTTACATCCCGGTTACTAATTTATTTTACCATTGGAAGTCTGTCCTTTTTTTTTTTTTTTTTTTTTTTTTTGTGAGGGGATCTCTCATATTTATTGATCAAATGGTTGTTAACGACAATAAAATTCTGTATAGGGGAGTCAATGCTCAATGCACAATCATTATTCCACCCCAAGCCTAATTTTTGTAAGTCTCCAATCTTCTGAGGCATAACAAACAAGTTTTTACATGTAGAACAAATTCTTACATAATGAATAAGTTACATAGTGAACAGTACAAGGGCAGTCATCACAGAAACTTTCGGTTTTGCTCATGCATTATGAACTATAAACAGTCAGTTCAAATATGAATACTCATTTGGTTTTTATACTTGATTTATATGTGGATACCACATTTCTCTCTTTATTATTATTATTTTTAATAAAATGCTGAAGTGGTAGGTAGATACAAGATAAAGGTAGAAAACATAGTTTAGTGTTGTAAGAGAGCACATGTAGATGATCAGGTGTGTGCCTGTAGACTATGTGTTAATCCAAGCTAGACCAGGGCAATAAAACATCCACGTATGCAGAAGATTTCTCTCAGAACGGGGGGGTGAGGTTCTAAGCCTCACCTCTGTTGATCCCCAATTTCTCACCTGATGGCCCCCCTGCGACTGTGCCTGTCTTAGGTTGTTCCTCCCTTGAGGAATCTTACCCGTCTCTGGCTAACCAGTCATCTTCCGGGGCCATACAGGGAAATGTGAAGTTGGTAAGTGAGAGAGAAGCCTTATTGTTTGAAAAAGTTAGCTTTTTACTTCTTTGCATATTTATGCCCTGTGGCTTCTATGCCCAGCATTTGTCTTGAGGTATCTTTACCACTTGGAAGAATTATGATACTCGGTAAATTTGATATGAGGCACGAATTCTATTTAAGGGTTGTAATTAGGAAGGAAGAAGAAAAGCTATAGAAGTAGCAGGCGGAAGAAAACATGGGAAGATTGATTATTTCTTTGATATATCTTCTTATAGAGTAACTTCAGCATGTATAGGTTTTAAGCTACTACTTAAATTGCACACACACATTAACATAATAGGAGTATAGTTACATAACCAAAGCATATCTGTAATTACCAGCCATCTGCAGTGAAACCAAGAAAACCAGTTAGGCACCTTAGGCATTTGTGAAAACTTATCTATGATATGGTGGATATTGTCCAAATGAACTTGAACAGTCTGAGAGAAATCAGACAAATTAAAACAACCCATTCCTGGGGACTGTTCACATGCCATATGTTCTTTTAACAATAAATAGTTTGTAGTTGTAAGACTTTGGAGCGCTACAATTTGCACTTCTCCAAATTCTTGGTTGAGTTCCAACAGTATAGATCCAGTCCAATTTTGTTGTTTTACTGTATGCACAGGCCAGCTTAGATATCTCCTTCCTCATTCCCATGGCAGGTCCAGGAACTGGTGGGATGAGTGCATCTACAGCTGTAGCAGTGCGTGGATCTTTGTTGGGGTTATTTGATGATCATCTTCTGGCATGAGTCTTCCAGAGGGTGCAGATGTTGGAAGTTCTTTTTCATATCGTATCTTAGTTCATTTTCGGGGAAGCCCAATTAGGCTTTGATCCTCTGTATAAACACAAACAGACCCTTTGCCTACACTTTTATATGCCCTTTATACCCTTGTGTAGAACTCGTTGGAGGTTACCACACAGGAACTGCCCTTTTTTTTTTTTTTTTTTTTGCTATCACTAATCTACACTTACATTAACCCATAATTTTTAGCTACTTTTTGATTAGTACTATCACTGTTTCTAGTTCAGTGCAAATTATTTTTATCTAGGTTTTTCTGCTTTATACAACAATTAACATGGCTAAGCTCTCCACATAAGTTGTAGTCATTTTTGGCCTAAAAATGGCATGATGATTTCCCAATTGCCTATAAGCATATCTTCCTCAGAATGTGTGTCAAAATATTTTGCCCCAAATTTTAAAAAATTTCCAATTCATGTATATAGAAGCACCACTATTGCTTATCACAGAACTGGTTTTACCCTAAACCTCAGCTCCTAATTTGTCAGCTCTTCTGTTTTTTGTTGCATTGCTTTGAAGGTGAAGCATGGCTTGCCTGCTAAGTTTCTGTGAGACCAGATGTAAAATATTTTTTTACATGGATGACAGAAGAACATAAAGAGAGTAAGAACAGTATATAGACATTATTTTCCATAAGTTTATGGTCCCTATAATATCACTGATAATTAAGTTCAGTATGTAGGCTTTAAATTTAGCATCATCACATCTGGTTTTGAGATGGTCTTGGCTGAAGTTTCCTTTTCCATCAAAAATTGTAATATGTCAAATTTAAAATAAAAGAGGGAAACCCAAATTCAGGCAGTGGGATTTTTTTCACTATATACAGAAGAAAAAAACTAAGACATACTGGATTTTCTACTGTTCTTGTAACAGATAACCACAAATTTAGTGGCTCATAACAACATCTACATTTATGTAGGTCGGAAGGCTTGTAGGCTCATCCAGGTCAACTGCTCTGGGTTTTATAAGGGTCTTACTGGGCTTGCCTAGTAACAATCTGCTTCCAAGCTCATTCAGATAAATGACAGAACATAGTTCCTTTAAGGAAGGGGTAGGACTGACATATCCTTTCTTTGCTTGGCTGTCAGCTGGGAGCCATCCGTAGTTCCTAGAGGCCTCTTTTCATCCTTGAATGTGGGCCTGTACATATCACAGTCAGCAATAACATTAAATTCATTCCCCACTTGGAATCCCTAAGTTTGCCTTCTGCCACATCTCTCTTATTCTAGCTGATTTAAGAGATCCTTCAAGTATCTGGATTAACCAGTGGATTGGGTTTCTCAAATAATTTGGATAATCTCCCTAGACTAAGGTTTGTAAATTTAACTACCTCTGTAAAGTCTCTTTTGCCATGTAACCTATCCAAACCTTATATTCTAAGGATTAAGGCATGGACATCTTATGGGGAACCATACTACTTACCACACCTACCAATCACACAAATAAAATAAAACATCTATAGATTAAGCATATAAATATAAAACAAATACTAAAAGTAGTAGAAAAAATAGAATCGATTTTATTTTCATAATATTAGACCAGGAAAGATCACTATCAGCATGAAAGAACAACTTAGAAATTCTTTTTAAAAAGATTGATATATTGGATGACTATTAAAGTTTTAATTAATGGGCAGTAGATTAAAAAAATATAAAATCAAAAGACAGATAATATTATGTGAATAACAGAAGCAGGGTTAACAACCTTAGTTACACAAAGCTTAGAATTAATGATAAAAAGCAAAAGTTTGGAAACAGGGAAAAATATATGAATAGGCAATTCACATAAGAAATACAAAGATCAATCAACATAAATTACCCATAATATTTCTAGTGCTCAAAAACACACAAAATAAAAAATGAGATATCAAATTTCACCTGTAAATTGAGAGATTTTAAATAAGGTATTAATAGTTTACATTTCCAAAAGACTGGGAGTAATGTCCTTCACATGCACAGTTCATGGGGCAGCAACTTGGCAATATCTATCAAAAATGTAGTATGTTTATACGTTTTGTAATTTTTGTACAGAAGTGCACACACATGTAAAGTAAATTTACATATGTATGCACTAGACATTATTTTAAGCAAGACAAAACTGAGAATAACTACTTTTTGAAAAGTAATTTTATGCCACAATTAAAAGGAATAAATTGATATTGAAATAGGTCAAATAAATGTTACTGAATTGATAGCTAATTACAAAATAGTATAAATGGAATGATGTTTTCATAAAACATATGAATTTTATGTCAAAAAATTCCATAATGTTACACACCCAAAAACTATTAGCAATGGTTTTCTTTAGGAAGTTGAATTTAAAATATGGCAAATAGATATTTATACTTTACTTTGTATCCCTCATTTTAGTTTGAATGTTTATAATGAACATAAGGTTAAAAATAGCATTCTAAAATATGTTATTTTTACATTTTTTTCATGTATATTAGCTTATACTTGAGGAAAAACTGCTGACATGCTAACTTAATAACACTTTAAAGCATAGACTTTACAGTTTTATTATATGGACATTTTTTACTAATATCGATTTTGACATGGAAAACAGAAAATATTGAGCTACTGCATTCTTTATTATGTGTAGACAGAATTCCTTATTAACAAATAACATAAGCAGACATATTTGTGTATCTAAACCTTTGCTTATTCTAAAAATAGTTTTTAATTTTGTCACTTAAAATATCACGTTGTATTTTAAAGGCATTTGGCACATGATGTTTAGCAAAGGGCATTATATCATCACCATATAGTTTCTACCATTAAACAAACATCTCATATTGGTTTAGATCAATGCACCAAGAATTAACCCATCTGCTCAATCTCATTTTAAGACCCAGTAACTACCACTCCAAGTGTACACCACTCTATTACTATATTTCAACACACTATAAAGTCCATGAGTGGGGCAGATTTTTATAAGCATTGTAAGGGATCAGCACTTAAATGTTTGATGAAAATTAATTATAATAAATCACAAATCTTGGGGAACTGTGGGGTTTTAAATATCTTTTTAGTTCATTTACAAATATAAGGATTAGGTTCAGATTATAGGGTGTCTAGTCAGATCATATTGTTGATATTTAAAGTTCTATACAATTCTTTCTACATTTTTGCTTAGCTTCTAATTGAATACTACGATCACAATGTCTGCCCATAATACAAACAAATATACTTAACAAATATTTTTGATGAATGGATGTAGGTAAACTCAGCACCTTCTCAGACAGCTTATGTTGTATTTGGAGAGTATGAAATTTTATAGAAGTTTAAAATATACTGAATTGAAATCTGTCTCCTCACAGCTCTCACTGTACTAATGAAGAGATTGATGAATGCCATAAGGTCATGAAGAACCACATCAAGATGACATTTAGGAGAAGAAGGTCATAATCAATAAGAGAGACATCTACAACATTCTTTAGTGTTATGTTAAAATATATAAATTTTAAAGAACAGGCTATTTAACTTCAGATAAGAGTTCATTAGGATCTCATGAGATTGATTCTCCTACAACTATAAACTCTGGACATAAAAAAGAATTACCTAAAGGCACTGGAAAGTGAACAGAAGTAGGCAAAATCTGGTTGGGTGGCTCTGCTTTGTAAAGGAGAGTTATATGAGGTGATGTAAATCCAGAGGGAAAGGGTCTTCCCAGCCCACAGCAAATTAACTTTTGAAGCCAAAATCAGTCAGGGGGGAAAAAACCTTTATCTGGAGGCCACTCTCACTCACTAGTTTCTCTCCTGTTCTGGCTGGGGAGGCCTAAAACCTTTCCTGTCTTAGCACACACTGGCCTCTCCACCTGCCACTTGAAAATGCCTATTGATATGGAGATGGACTAAGGCTAGGTGAAAGATACTGGAAATATTGCAGTTTTATACACATGTGAATTCCCTTCCACTTTTTAGCTTTTATCCTGGGGCCAGACAAAGTTGTCATGAGGAAGAAAGCTGCAAGGGGCACCAATGGAAAACCCACAATCTTTTGGATCTGAAGACCCAAAAGACTGAATAGGAAGAAACTTCAGCTGCTAGAAAGAGATGGAATTCTGCAACAGAAAGAGGCAGAAAGGAGATTCACAACTCTGTTATGAATATCTATAGCTAATCCATGAACTATGAATGTGTGTGTGCAGACTCAACTCAGCTAATTAAAAAATATGTATGTATACATATGTATGAACTGAGATTTGAAGGTCCACCCAACAAACAGATTGTAATTTAAGTTCAACCAAGATAATTCCCTGCCAAACAAAATAACCAATATTAATTGGAAGAAAATAACCTAACCCTACTGTCTACATATTCATAATGCCCAGAATTGAAAAGTGTCCAATAATGAACCAAGAAAACAGAAAACATTCTTAAAAGTTGGGGTGGGAGGGGAACTGAGACTAAATCTGAGATGAAACAGATGCTGGAAATAGCAAAATTTTTAACCCACTGTTTTAATTATCCTTATTAGAGTAGAAGAAAATATACTTAAAATGAACTGTTAAGAAATATCAGCACAGTAAAAGATATAACTTTCAAAAATGAAATGGAAATTCTAGAACTGAAATATATCTGGAATAAAAATTTAAAGAACACTAGAAAAGCTGAAGAAGAGGATAGAAATAATAAAGAAACGGGGAAGGGAACTTGAAGGTAGATAATTAGAAGTTATTCAATGTAGAGAACAGAAAGAAGAAAATTAAAAAAGAAATGAACATAGTTACGGAGACCTTTTAGATGATATCAGTCTAAAATATGTAATTTGAGTTTCAAAAATAGAGGAGAGAGAAAATAAGGCAAAGTATAAACACTGAAATATATAAGGGTAGAGTTTGTTTTTTTTTCCAATTTGATAAAAAAAACATAAATACTAATTCAAGGAACTTAGACACCAGGCTGAATGAAGCAAATAAGTCCATAACAAGGAATGGAAAAGTAAAACCATTTAAAACCAATGATAAAAAGCAAATCTAAAACAGAAAAAAAAGCAAGAAAGAAATTGAGAAACTACACAATATACATAAAGGAACAAATTCTGATCTGATTAATGGCTGCTTTCTCACAAGAATCCATGGAGGACAGAGAAAGTAGCATAAATCTTTTAAAAAACAAAAAGAAAATTCAAGAATGAAAATGAAATGACATTTTCAGATAAAATAAAACAAGAGTCTGTTGTCAGCAAACCTGTACAAGAATTTATAAGTGAAGTTCTCTGGCTTAGAAAAAGTATTAAAATAGACACACGGATCTTTAGCAATCAGAGAAATTGGAAATGGTAAATATTGTAGTAAATGCAAGAGACTAATTTTGGACCTTTTTCCTAATTTGTTTCTAATACATATGCCTATTGAATGCAAGAATTCTAACACTGACTTGCAGACCTATAACAACAGGAGATGTGAAACATAAAACATGTATGCACTCATGGATAATGAAGGGAAAGTAGATAGACCTATATGGTTATAAATTTTCTACTTTTCATATGAAGTAGGACAATATTAAGTAGAACAACACTATAAAATGTTATGGATTTATATTATAATCTCTAGAGTAATAACTAAAACACTAATGCAGATAAATATAAATAAAAAGCCAATAAAATTTAAAATGAAATTTATTAAATTGTATAGCATATTCAAATAATCCGTTGAGGGCATTAAAGAAGGAAAATCAAAATAAAGAAACACAGGGGGCAATTAGAAAACAATTTTAAATGGTTTACAAAAATCTAAGTATATCAGTAATGGACTAAAAACCCCAATCGAATGGCCAAAATGTGTGGAATGAATAAATAAGCAAGGTTCAACTACAACTCATCTACAAAAAAGGAAACAATATAAATACAGTTATATTGGAAATAAAGAGGTGGAAGATGCCAATCCCTGCAAAAAAATAGCATAAGAATGTTGGAATGGAGGGGGATTCAAGATGGTGGCATGAGAGGTGAGACAGAGAACTCCTCCCAAAACCACATATATTATGAAAATATAGTTAATATACCTAATCCTAAAAGAGCAACAGGAAAGAAGGCTACACCAGACTTCATACACGTGGAGAACAGAGTAGACCTCATGAAACAGGGTAACATATCAAAGCCTTGATCTGATGGGACCCAACCCCTTCCCCCACCCCAGCTCCTGGGCAGGAGGAAGAGAAATGGAGTAGGGATGGCAGGAAGCCTAGGACTGCTGAACACCGAGCCCTGGAGATCTGTTATGGGAGCACAAACCTACATTGCATGGTGCTCTAGAAATTAGTGGGGTTGGAAAGCTAAGACAGGTGGAATACTTGGAGAAACTGAGTTTCCAGCCATTTGCAGAGGACAGGGATCCACATCCAGCTGCTCTGGGACAAAGGAAAGGCAGGCAGTCTGAGAGGCTTCCTGGCAGTGAGACGGTTAGTGAAGGGGCAGGGTTTGCACAGAGCTTGCTGTGAGGGAGAAGGAATAGGTGGACAAGGTTGTCTGGGCATGCTCTGCCCAGCAGGTTGGGAACTTTCAGGAGCTTCACGTGCTCCATCCCCCTGGCTGGCTACTCAGCTCCAAGGCACCCCAATGTGATAACGTAACCTGCTGCACCTCCCTCCTGGCCTGAAGACAACAGCTGACAAATCATGAGTCCCTGCCCTGGTGTCAGGCCAGCCAGAGGGAGGCCCTGCCTATGGCAGCTACAGATGCAAACTACAGAGGCTTACACCTATGTGCTGGCCCACTGGTTTTCACAGTTGAGACAGGCACTGTGCCAGGGAAGCAGGAAACAGCTCTTTCCTCTGCCAAGGCACCAGTGCTGCTCCCCTGCAACCCCTGAGATCACTCCAGGGGCTGAGCAGCTCCAGAAACTAGAGCTTCTGGACTAGAGGGTGACACATACAAATATGAAACATCAAAGGAAACTGGTTCAAACAAAAATCTCACAAACACCAGAAAAAGGACCAAATGAAAGTGAAATCACCAATCTTCCTGAAAGAGAGTTCAAAATAAAAATCATAAACATGCTCATGGAGGTACAGAAATGTATTCAAGAACTCAGGGATGAAATAAGGAGGGAGATTCAATCATTAAGAAATTCCATATCTGAAATGAAACATGCAATGGAGGGATGTAAAAGTAGATTAGATGTAATAGAAGAGATGGTAAATGGAATAGAAATTAGAGAAGAGGAATACAAACAAGCTGAGGCACAGAGAGAAAAAAAGGATCTCTAAGAATGGAAGAATATTGAGATAACTGTGTGACCAATCCAAACGGAACAATATTTGCATTATAGGGATACCAGAAGAAGAAGTGAGAGAAATAGAGATAGAAAGTGTCATTGAGGAGGTAATTGCTGAAAACTTCACAAATCTGGGGAAGGAGACAGTCTCTCAGGCCATGGCAGTGCACAGATATCCCAACCCAAGGAAGACCAAACCCAGACATATAATAATTAAAATGGCAAAGAACCAGGATAAGGACAGACTTTTAAAAGCAGCTAGGGAGAGAAAAAAGATCACATACAAAGGAAAACCCATTAGGTCATCATCAGACTTCTAAACAGAAACCTTACAGGTAAGAAGGGAGTGGCATGATATATTTGATGAAATGAAGCAAAAGGAGCTTGAACCAAGAATACTCTACCTGGCAAGGTTTTCATTTAAATTTGAAGGAGGGATTAAAGAATTCCCAGATAAGCAAAAGCTGAGAGAATTTGCCATCCACAAATCACCTTTACAGTGCATTTTGGAGGGACTGCTATAGAAGGAAGTATTCCTAAGGTTAAATAGCTGTCACCAGGGGAAATAAAACCACAGCAAATAAAACAATTAATTGCTAAGCAGATGCAAAATCAAATCATCTACCCGCAAAGTCACTCAAGGGATAGACAAAGAGTTCAGAATATGATACCTAACATATAAAGAATGGAGGAGAAAGAAAAAGGAGGAAAAATAAAAAGAACCTCTAGGTTGTGTTTGTAATAGCATATGAAGTGAGATAAGTGGTACTGTTAGATAGAAAGGGAATTACCATTGAACCTTTGGTAACCACGAATCTAAAGCCTGCAATGGCAATATTTACATACCTATCGATAATCACCCTGAATGTAAGTGGTCTGAATGCACCAGTCAAAAGACATAGAGTCACTGAATGGATGAAAAAACAAGACACATCTATATGCTGCCTAGAAGAGACTCATTTCAAACCCAAAGACATACACAGACTGAAAGTAAAGGGATGGAAGAGATATTTCATGCAACTAATAGGGAGAAAAAAGCAGGAGTTGCAGTACTTGTATAAGACAAAACAGACTTCAAAACAAAGAAAGTACAAGAGACAAAGAAGGACATTACATAATGATAACAGGGCCAGTTCAACAAGAGGATATAACTATTATAAATATCTATGCACCCAACACAGGATCACCTACATATGTGAAACAAACACTAACTGAATTACAGAGGGAAATAGAATGCAATGCATTCATTTTAGGAGACTTCAACACACCATTCACTCCAAAGGAAAGATCAACCAGACAGATAATAAGGAGAAAGGCACACTGAACAAAACATTAGAACAGATGGACTTAATGGACATCTACAGAACATTCCATCCAAAAGCAACAGTATACACATTCTTCTCAAGTGCACATGGAACATTTTCAAGAATAGACCATATAGTAGGCCACAAAAAGAGCCTCAGTAAACTGAAAAAGACAGAAATTGTACCAACCAGATTCTTATACCAGAAAGGTATAAAGCTAGAAATAAATTGTACAAAGAAAAGAAAAAGGCTCATAAAAACATGGAGGCTTGACAACATGCTACTAAATAATCAATGGATCAATGACCAAATAAAAACAGAGAGCAAACAATATATGGTGATAAGTGACAACAACGATAAAACACCGCAAAATCTGGGGGATGCAGCAAAGGTTGGGCCAAGAGGGAAGTATACTGCAATACAGGCCTACCTCAGGAAAGAAGAATAATCCTAAATGAAAAGTCTAAATGCACAATAAAAATACTAGAAAAAGAAGAAAAAATGAGGCCCAAAGTCAGTAGAGGGAGGGACATAATAAAAATTAGAGCAGAAATAAATAAAACTGAGAAGAATAAAAGGGAGAATCCATGAAAGCAGAAGCTGGTTCTTTGAGAAAAGAAACAAAATAGATAAACCCCTAGCCAGACTTATAAAGAAAAAAAATAGAGTCTACACACATAAACAGAATTAGAAATGAGAAAGGAAAAATCACTACGGACACCACAGAAATACAAAGAATTATTAGAGAATACTTTGAAATATTATATGCTAACAAACTGGATAACCTAGAAGAAATGGAAACCTTTCTAGAAAAATACAACCTTCCAAGGCTGACGCAGGAAGAAACAAAATCTGAATAGACCAATTACCATTGAGGAAATTGAATTGGTAATCAAAAAGCTACCTAAGAACAAAATGCCTAAACCAGATGGTTTCACTGCTGAATTCTATCAAACATTTAGTGGAGACCTAATATCCATCCTCCATAAAGTTTTCCAAAAATTAGAAGAGGAAGGAATACTCCCAAACTCATTCTATGAGGCCAGCATCACTCTAATACCAAAACCAGGCAAAGACACCACAAAAAAAGAAAATTATAGACCAATATCCCTGATGAACATAGAAGCAGAAATACTCAACAAAATAATAGCAAACTGAATTCAAAAATACATCAAAAAGATCATCCATCATGTACAGGTAGGATTTATTCCTGGGATGCAAAGACATTACAACATTCAAAAATCCATTAACATCATCCACCACGTCAACAAAAAGAAGGATAAAAAATACATGATCATCTCCATAGATGCTGAAAAAGCATTTGACAAAATTCAACATCCATTCATGATAAAAATGCTCAACAAAATGGGTATAGAGGGCAAGTACCTCAACATAATCAGGGCCATATATGACAAGCCTACAGCCAACATTATACTTAACAGCGAGAACCTGAAAGCTTTTCCTTTAAGATCGTGAACAAGACAAGGATGCCCCCTCACCCCACTTTTATTCAACATAGTTCTGCAGGTCCTAGCCATGACAATCAGACAACACAAAGAAAGAAATGGCATCCAGATTGGCAAGAAAGAAGTTAAACTGTCCCTGTTGACAGATGACATCATATTGTACATAAAAAGCCCTAAAGAATCCACTCTAAATCTACTAGATCTAATATCAGAACTCAGCAAAGTTGCAGGATAGAAAATTAATACACAGAAATCTGTTGCATTCCTATACAGTAATGATGAACTAGCAGAAAGAGAATCAGGAAAACAATTCCATTCACAATTGCATCAAAAAGAATAAAATACTTAAGAATAAACCTAACCAAGGAAGTGAAAGACCTGTGCCCTGAAAACTACGAGACACTCATGAGATAAATTAAAGAAGATACCAAAAAATGGAAACACATCCCGTGCTCATGGATAGGAAGAATTAATATTGTGAAAATGGCCATTCTGCCTAAAGCAATCTACAGATTTAATGCAATCCCTATCAAAATATGAACAGCAATCTTCAGTGAACTAGAGCAAATAGTTCTAAAATTCATACGAAGCACAAAAGACCATGAATAGCCAAAGAAATCCTGAGAAAGAAGATTAAAGTGGGGGGGATTATGCTCCCCAACTTCAAGCTCTAGTACAAAGCCATAGTAATATAGACAATTTGGTACTGGCACAAGAACAGACCCATAGACCAATGAAACCGACTAGAGAGCCCAGATATAAACCCAAGCATATATGGTCAATTAATATACAATAGAGGAGCAATGGATATACAATAGGAAAATGACAGCATTTTCAACAATTGATGTTGGCAAAACTGGACAGCTACATGCAAGATAATGAAACTGGATTACTGTCTAACCCCATACACAATAGTAAACTCAAAATGGATCAAAGACCTGAATGTAAGTCATGTAACCATAAAACTCTTAGAAGAAAACATAAGCAAAAATCTCTTAAATATAAACATGAGCAACTTTTTCCAGAACGCATCTCCACAGGCAAAGGAAACAAAATAAAAATGAAAAAATGGGACTACATGATGCTAAAAAGCTTCTATACAGGAAAGGACACCATCAGCAGAACAAAAAGGCATCCTACAGTATGGGAGAATATATTTTTAAATGATATATCCAACAAGGCTTTAACATCCAAAATATATAAATAACTCACACATCTCAACACCCAAAAAGCAAATAATCCTATTAAAAATTGGGCAGCGCATCTGAACAGGCACTTCTCCAGAAAAGAAATTCAGATGGCCATCAGGCACATGAAGAGATGCTCCACATCGCTAATCATCAGAGAAATGCAAATTAAAACCACAATTAGCTATCACCTCACACCAGTTAAGATGGCTGCCATCCAAAAGACAAACAACAACAAATGCTGGTGAAGATGTGGAGAAAAGGGAACCCTCCTACACTGCTGGTGGGAACATAAATTAGTTCAACCATTGTGGAAAGCAGTATGGAGGTTCCTCAAGAAACTCAAAATAGAAATACCATTTGGTCCAGTAATTCCACTCCTAGGAATTTACCCTAAGAATGCAGGAACCCAGTTTGAAAAGACATATGCACCCCTATGTTTGCATAGCACTATTTACAATGGCCAAGAAATGGAAGCAACCTAAGTGTCTATCAATAGATGAATGGATAAAGAAGATGTGGCACATACACAGCGTAATATTATTCAGCCATAAGAAGAAAACAAATCCTACCATTTGCAGCAACTTGGATGGAGCTAGAGGGAATTATGCTCAGTGAAATAAACCAGGTGGTAAAAGACAAGTACCAAATGATTTCACTCATCTATGGAGTATAAGAACCAAGAAAAAACTGAAGGAACAAAACAGCAGCAGACTCACAGAACCCAAGAATGAACTAACAGTTACCAAAGACAAAGTGACTGATTAAGAGGGGTAATGTAGGGGGGGTCACAGGGAAGGCAGTATAGCAGAGAAAAACCAAGTGGTGACTCTGTAGCATCTTATTATGCTGATGGACATTGACTGTAATTGGGTATGTGGTGGGGATTTGATTATGGGGTGAACCTAGTAAGCACAATGTTGCTCATGCGATTGTATATTAATAATACCAAAAAAAAATTTTGGAATGTCAGCATTAATGTCAAAAAATAGATTTCAAGAAATTGACAAAGAATTGTGAGATTGATAAACAGTATATTTCATAATGATAAATGTTAATTTTCTGGGAAGACAGGCAATCATAAATGTGTGTGTAATTAACAGAGCATCGAAATACATGAAACAAAAATTGGCAGAAATATAGGGAGAAATAGAAATTCTGTGATCATAGCTTGCAAATATAATACCCTTCTCTCATCAGTGGGTAGAATAACCAGACAAAAATAGCAAAGACAAAGATCTGAAAAACACTATTAATTATCTTCACTTGGTTGATATGTAGAGAATACTGTAGTCACTGAGGAAGAATACATGTTCCTTGTAAGTAAACATATTATGTTCATCAACACAGATTAAACAATGACTATAAAAATGTCTTAATAAATTAAAAGAGATAGAAATCAGTCATTATATTTTATCTTGCTGATGATAAAAATACAGCTTATCAAAACTTTGGAGTTTTTTAAGAGAAATTCAGGATTACATGCTTATATCAGCAAAAATAAAAGATTTACAATGATCAGTATTTCTTCCTCAAAAAGTAAGAAATACATCAAATTAAACCCAAGTAAATAGAGAATGTAAATTCATAAAGTAGAAAAGAAACATTTTTTTAAAAAATCAATGGAATAAAAGTGTTTTCTTTAAAAATCAGTAATTTTGGTAAGCTGTGGCTAGATTAAGAAAATAATGCATATACACAATTTCTGATATTAAGAATTAAAGAAGAGAAATCATTAAAGATACACAAACATTAAAAATATAATATAGAGGTTTTATGAACGAATTCCATTTTGAAGGTAAAAGGATATGTCAATATGAAGATAAGAAATATATTAGTGACATGTTATCAAATATGTAGTGCTAAGCAGATTATTTTTGAGAGAGGCCTTTGTAAAAGGAAATCTTTATCTTCAACTGAAATGTACTCAAATATGGGGATGTAGGAAAAACAACATTTGGAAAAAAAAAATGAAACAGCCTCTTCAGATTACTAAAGGAAGGGTCATCAGGGACTGTAATGAGATATATAAGAACCCATGTTTTTGGAATCCACTGCCAGAGAACTGTCAAGGAAATTGAAAGGAAATGGGTTGTTCTGTAGAACTCAAATCCAAGGTAAATCCTCTCTCCAATTCAGTCAAATTTCTCAATCTCTTTTTTGAACACAAAAAGAAATTCCTGTTTTCTGTGAACTCAGTGCACTTGGTCTAAGGTGATCTTTGTCTCTGACAAAGCACTTAAATTTCCAAGTGATCCATACTAAATTTCTTGGATACCAGAACCATGCATTTGAGTCTTAATTAGTTACAAAGAAAACACCAAAACTATTTTCTGACCACAGCCTATGTATATTATACGAACTGTGCCCACTTGATCCTTGTGGACCTAGAAGTTCATACATTTAATGCACTCTATTTGGTGAGAGAAATCTGGCCTGTTGATTCCCAGGATGCTAAGAAACCTGTACAAGTGTCCTTCACCCCACCCTATACTCACTCCCCTAATGCAACCAATGTTTGCAATGACCTAGAGCCTAGAACACCTGGGATGTGCAACAATTGTCCTTGCTATCTCTTGAAGATATAAAACTTTATCAATATGACCCAAAAGTTTCCCTATTTAGTCACTTACATGAACAATACAATCTATTGCCGAGCTTTATGTTTCTTCTAACTTCCGACAGGTCACCATGAGGAGGCTCCATCCTCACAGTAATCCCAATTATATAAAAGGGAGAAAATAAAAATAGGGTAAAATCAGGGATTGCACTTCTGGAGAATTTTTCAGTTTAATAGTCAAAAAATAAAATGAGGAGACAGCAAGGCTAGATTTGCTCTTATCAAAAGTTAATAAACATTCTGGAATAGAACTGTGAAACTTGACATTTTAACTCAGAGAGTGCTGGTTGAATTGAGTCTGCCAACTAACAATGTTAGATGGTCCTTTAAGTGAGTTCGTCAGTACTCCTTGGATGATAAGGAAATATGACACAGATAATACAAATTGCATTTGGTACAAAACTCAAATTCAGAATGAGCCAGCAAGTGTTCATCTTTTTTCTTTACCTCCACAAATTTGCCTACTTCTCATGTCATAATGTAGAAAAACAATTTCTCAAGACAGTGTGTACTACCCTTTTAGAAAGAATAGTTCTTTAAATTCTGTTTTATCTTTAAGTATTATATCCTAGGTTGATCACATTTAGCCTGGGAACAGATGAAAGCAATTACATGTTCTGATCCTTAAACATTTTGTGCTTGTAAAATTTAAGAATGTGTGGACTGAGAATAATGAGGGATAATATAACTTTCCTTTTTGCAGTATCTTCTGGGATGTGGCCCACATGTAGAAAAACAAACAAACAGAATAAGCAGTGGAGCTGATAATATCTCTAAGAAGATAAAGCAAGATTTGTTAAAGAAGAGCTATAATGCAGAAAATCTGCTAGCAGAAAATTGAAAGTTGAGTGTAGATACAAACCTGGTGTTTACTGTACCATGTAAAGAGAACACTGGAAAACTGAATGTTGCATGAAGTAGCTGATGCAAAAAAAGAAGAAAATTAAAATAAGCCTTAAGAACTTATGAATACTTTTATAAACAAAGTTGTAAGCAATGAGAGAACTGCTTGTTAAGACCTGTGGCTTGGTTCCATTTTAACAAGCACTCTGGCAGTCTTTGAATGTTCACAGCACTTTATCAGTACTAGTATTGAGTAAAATGGGATTTTTGAGGACTGTATTTACTATTTTCATATATGCAAAGAAATTTCTTTGCTACATGTGTGTCTTTCCTGAAGGTTTCAGCCCTAGGAAAGTTCACTATGGATTCAGTGAGATAGAGAAATGACTGTGGAATGTTCTTGGGGTAGAAGGGTTTATATCTAGCTTTATTCCCCAAGCAATAGGTCGAACATTAGAATCGCATCTCTATTCAACAGTCTGCAGGGCTGTACTCCACCTCTGACTCTGCCTCCACCCAGAGCACTGGGCAGAAATCCTTATATAGTGACTCAGTCAATAATAGCTTACTGCCTATGGGTGTGGAAGCAGTTAGCCTAGCAGCAGGCCAATTACATCATAAAGTGATTTAGGGTCAGGTGAGGAACCTGGTCATAGGAACCTCCATTTTCCCCACACTCCACCCCTCCAGGATTCTTGCCTCACAATCCACATGCTCCTGATCTTCTGCAATGGTCTCAGTGTGAGAAAAGTAGAACATTATAACCAGATTTCAGAAGAGCAACAGAGGATAACAACAACATGCAGGTAATAACAAAAATTAGGATACAACAAAAATTATGATACAGGTAACAAAAATTTTAATATTCCTCAAGCCTGAGGAGTTTATTTCAGCTGTATTCAAACCAGTTCTACTCAGATGAGTTCATGACTCACACTTTCTACAGGAAATATCAACCTTCTGTAATGGTCCCTGTGTGAGAAAGCTGGTACCTTGTAACAACAAAAATTATAATAATAGTCATCCTCAAGCACAAGGAGATTAATTGTCACCAAGCAGTGATCCCAGCTGTATTCAAATCAGTCCCAGTTCATGATTCACACTTTCCACTAGAGGCCAGCAGCAGTACTGATAGGGAGCTCCATGCATCCCAGTGAGTAGCAGTTTTATGCTAAGGTGTGTGCCCAATCCACAAAGACATTAGAGGAGATTAACATTAATGGTGATAAGACACATGTTTTAATGACACCAACATAGGAAAATCTTGTTTATCAGGTAGGATGCTTGCAAGACAGTGGTCCTGTGATAAGACCATGGTAGGAAGGGGGTCCTGTCCAGATCTAGTATACCATACAATACCCCTCTTCCTGTGGGGGTCACTGAGGGGTCTATGCTACTGAAGGCACATGCACTGGCCATAATGACAAAACAAAACTCCCCAGTGAGATTTTCCTACATTCTGACCATTTAGGATATACTACCATGATATTTTGGGGCTACTCTGGTGTTACTCCAGAAATACACAGGAGGCCAGCTTCCAGGCCTTGTCCTCAAGGTGCCAGGAGGGCCAGCCATCACTGGTCCTTGTGTCATAATATCCAAGGCCACATCCACTGAACAGAATCCTGAGGTTATTACAATTGATGCTGGCAGCAAGATATTATTCTGATGGCCAAAGCACAGTTTCAACAATTCCTCTTTAGTTTGTACTTGCAGTTGTATAGGGGAGGCAGCAATATGTATTAGCATGTCTATGGGGCTACTAGAGAGGGATCTATGCTACTGTAGTTATGTGCTCCACTTGGCCAGTATAGGCATTTGTGCCATGCCACTCTGTGGGTCCAGTGTCATACCCACCCTGTGATAGGATAGCTGGTGATTTGCTTTATTGGGGCTGTTCTGTGATGGGTTCTTTAGCCAGAAAAGCATGGTACGTGGCAACCAATTGTTTCTCTATTAAGGTGTACTGTACCTCTGCTCCTTTCCAGAGTTGTGACCAGAATCCAATTACGTGGCAGTTCATTCAGGCTACTTCCAGAGACCCCAGCCATAACTGTCTTCAGTCACATGGGCATCCACCTCACAGGGCCTTGATTAATCTATCACACTTAAGGCTTGCATGGCCTTGATTGCCCATTTTATGTCAGTAAAAGCAGACACACGTGTTTCATCCAAGTCCCACCTGACACCCTTTCATACCAAACCATATTCAGTATTTGTGCCAAATGCAGAATGAACATTCTTTACTAGCCTGAAAGACCCCAAAACTACCATAACAGTGCCACAGTTGTAGGGAAAGGGAAGGCCTGGACTTTATCTATGACTGCTTCTGGTATAACTTTAGTCTTACCCAACCAGATGACTCCTAATAATTTGACTGATAAACCAGGTCCCTGAACCTTGGTGCTGTTCACATTGCATCCTTTCTCCTACAGACATTGCAGCAGTTTAGGTGCTGCACCTTCTAGGTCTGAAATAGAATCATACGTGAGCATATCATCAATATAATAGTACAGCCACACCGCTGGCAGTTTCTCCCATGTAAACAAGTCCTGGGCTACAAGTCCATGCAGATGGTAGGGCTGTGGAGGTATCCCTGTGGAAGGACAGTGAAAGTCCATTGCCATCCTTCTAACATGAAGACAAACTGTTCCTGTCTTTCCTGTGCTATGTCAATGGTAAAGAAGGCATTAGGAAGATCCACAACATAATAATATGTTCTTAGTTCATGCCTAAAAGTATCTGAAGTCTGCAATAGAGGTATTGGAAGCACGCAAAGGGGAAATGACTTTATTCAATTCTCTGTAATCCACAGTCATATGCCAAGAGAAGTTCAGCTTTTTTACTGGCCACACCAGGGAATTGAAAGGACTGTGGCTGGGCTTTATAATGTCTACCTTTTCCTGGAGGGTTTCTCTAATTTCTTTATGTCCTCCAGGAAATTTGTATTGTTTGGTATCAGTCACTCACTGAGGCACAGGCAAAGCTACAGGCAGGTGCTTAGCACATCCCCTCAGAACTGTGTTCACCATATGTATCCCCAGTATGAACTCACGTGCAATAGTCTGAACCATAGGCCCCGCAGGATATCTATGGGAGAGATACACACAGTATACTCCTTTGGGGGTAGATGCCCTATTCCCAATGGGATTTGGGCTTGTTTCACTCTAATAACTCTACCCCCATATCCACCTACAACAGTCGGGATCCTGGAAAACAGCTCAGAGTTGCCATAAATTAGTGAATATTCAGCCCCTGTGTCTACCAGAGCCAGGACATGGTATACATTCCCTGGGGACCAATGAATTGATATTTCAACATTTGGCCTCTAGTCCCCACCCAGTCCCTCAAGATGGGTACCTGAAACATCCTCTTGGTCAAACCATATCTCCTAATCATCTTCCTGTGTGGATTCAGGGGAGGTGGGCTCACTCTCCAGCAAGAAGTTTTGCAAATACACAGAATGAAGTTATTGCTTTGTCTCCAGCCTCTGCTTCTTTGTCCTCAGCAGCCAGAACCACTGCCCCAGTTTCAGTTATTGCCACAGCTCCAGTAAGATTCTATTTGACTTCCTATTCAATTTCTCTTTGCTCCTGCCCATATTAAATCAATGCTTATCTGGGTACTCATGACCTTCATGGGGCTCTTTCAATTTTTCCTCTGAGTAGTAGACCATATCCCTTCAGTGCTTTCATTGCTTCAGCCACTCTCAAGTGAGCTATCATACAGGTAAACTCACTATGGACTTCCCTAAGTGAGGGACAAGAATGGCTGTGAGGGTCCCAAAGGGAGTTGTGGGAGCCATTTGAAGCACCACATTTCTCATCCCTGCAACAAAAGGATCCTCATGTGGCCCATAATTCTCTGGACTATAAATGGCATTTTTCATGCCTAACTCCCATAACAACTGTTGGAGCTCAGTATACATCTGGCATCTAGAGGGAGAGGATGGTAAATTATCCTAATTAGGTCATACTGTGTGAAGTGTGGCCATAAGACAATCAAGGAGGAAGTGATTTTCTGGCGTCTAAAGTGAATTTTGTTAATTGCTGCCTCAAGACAGAATGAACTGTCAGGGAAGCCAGCTTTCCTATCTCTGATCCAGACATAACAATTCTATCCCCCACTGTATACCAAAGGTGCAGAAGCCAAGCTGATTATAGACTCTGAGGGCTTCTGCCAAAAATGGGAGCCGAATTCCACCAGCTCAGGATGAGTATAAGGGTGGAGCATAGTATGCTCCATGACCTGGGGAGGGGTATGAACTTCTTCCAGAGGAACCTTTAGTTGCTGCATCTTTATTTTCTTTACTACAATCAGGCAGGCTTTCAACAGAGGAGTGATCAGTGCCTCTGGTACCACTCCTTCATCCCTCCCTACATCGTCCTCCATTTCTGGGGATGATACACCTTTCTCAGAACTCCCCCAGGTGCCTCCTCTTCTATACCCTCTACATTTTTTACAGTGCCTTGCAGCAATGCTAGCTCAGTCTTCAACTGCTCTCTTAGCTTCATCTCAATACCTTGCACCTGGCATTCTCATGCTGCCTCTTCTTGTGCTTCTTGCAGGAATACATCCTTTTCCTTCATGGCCTTTGCCTCCTCCACAGCACCTTGTAGCACCACTGTCTCATTCTACAAAGAATTTTTACCTCCTCCACAGCACCTTGCAGCTTGCCTTCTCATGCTGCCTCTTCTTGTGCTTTTCACAGGGGTATGTCCTTCTTCATTTTCTTTACCTGTTCCACAGTGCCTTGTGGCAATGCCATTTCATTTTTTTAACAAGTCTTTTACTCCTTCCACAGCACCTCACAACTCATGTTCTCATGCTGCCTCCTCATGCTTTTGTCCATGGGCAGGACTCCTCCTAAATGTATGCCTGCAGCCAGGAGAATTCCCACTCTGTGGAGAAAGTATGCACGTCATCACTCTCATGCAAAACACAGCAGCCAGCTCCAGCCCTGCTTGTTTCATAATGACATTTTTAAAGCAAACTTATTTTCATTTTCAGACTTTTAGAACAAAGTATAATTCTTTCTTCTGATAAATAGTGGATTGCATTTATGGGACAATCACTGTTTTCTCCCCAGTATCTCACTTAATCCTCTCAATATGATAGCACAGGTACTATTGTTAGCCCCATCTTACAGGTGGGAAGACCGAGGTTACCTTGCCCAAGGTCACGGAGTCAAAGAGTGACAGAGCTAGAAGAGCCCCAGGCCACGTGGCCCTGACCTACTCTGCACCCTGCAAAAGAGCCCAAGTGTGGCAGAGCTGGGCGCTGGGCACAGCACACGCTCCTGGGCATTGCTTGCCTGGGGAAGATGTACACATGGGGTTACAGGATGGTGCATTTACTCAACTAAAGAGGTCAGCATGCAAAACTCGGCTTGAACATATAAACTGACTTGAAAGCCGGTGCAGACTGCCATTTCCCCAGGAAAACCGAGACCCCATGAAGGTTGTGTTTTCAACAGAATTGGCAAGTTTTGTGGGAAATTAGGCACATGATGCCGAAAGATATCCTGGTCTGAGTTTCCACTTGACAAGTCAGCTGCTGATGCAAAAACACGGCCCAGAGAAGTTCTTGCTTGAGAATCCTTGCATTTTTGCCTACAAAGAACTAGTTCCCACTGCGGCTTGCATGGCCATTATCTCGACTGTGCACAGAGCCACATCCTGCAGCTAAGAAGATGGCAGTCCAAAGGTACCAGAAAACGCTGGGGGCAGCTCTGACCTCCCCAAAATTGACAACTCTCTCTGATTGCTCCATTAGCACCACAGCTAAGACAAGCACTGCCAAGAGACAGAGAACAACGGTGTGACAAAGAGCTTTTATAAATTGCCGGGGCAAAAACATCCCAACCACCAAATGAGCAAAGGACTGAGACAAGTGATCCCAAAAGAAGAGAGGCAGTGAAGTCGGGGGGAAACGTTCAATGTTTGGGTCGCAAAATGGAATGAAATGCCAGCTATCGGGTTGCTATGAGGTTAGCAAAGTCAAAGACAGGCCCTGCGAAGGGTTGGCAAAGGTGGAAATACATGTCTTGGGCCCTGACGGTGGGAAGACAAACCGACCGGCTTTTCTGGAGGGCAATGCAACAATTGGTAAATGCACACACCTCTGACTCACAGATTGAGACTCAATTCTCACCAAGCAGTGAAGTGAAAAGGTTAGTTTTGCATTTTATAAAAGTTATTCTGGTAACAAACACAAGGTGAGGAGATATGGGGAGAGGAGGAATGAAGTAGAATGGGTAACCTGGAAAAAACTGAAGAGAAAAACACCAGTTCACAGTCTATAGCAATATCCAGGTGAGATGGAATCACAGCCCAAATATGAGAATGACAGTAGGAAGGGAAAGAAGGGGACACATTTAAGAGATTATTAGCAGCTAAAATGGAAGGGATTAAACTGTAGTATCACTAGTATTATCAATTGTGGAATATTTATTTAGAATTACTCTGCAATCTAAGTACAAAGCAGCATAGGCAGATGGTTGAATTGATCCAGGGCTAGGGTTTTGTAAGGTAGTAGATTTAACCAATAAGGTAGTAAGCAATACAAGGGCACTGGTAAGAAGGTAAATGACTTACTTGAAAGTAAATCTTAAATTTGCATATATGGTCACTCACCTATTTAAGGATATCTGTGCTGTTTCTACTTTTGAAGAGGGAAGGTTTTTGGGTGATAGAACTAGTCTACATTCTAATCATGACAGTGGTTACAAATAACTGTGTGTCTATTAAAACTCATACATGTGTATGCCAAAAACAGTGAATTGTATTATCTGTAAGCTTAATTTATTTATTTATAATTCAGCAAGAAGGTGTTGAGCAGATAATTCAAATACAAAATAAAAACTTGGAGGTAAACTTATAATTTATATATTAGCAAATATTCAATAATAAATTTAAAATTTCCATCATTCAAGTGACCATTTTTTCAGCTTTTATTCATTTGTATATCATGGCAAATAGATGCAACTTTTTCATGTATGTGACCTTGTACCTGTAACTGCAGCTGATCCAGATCTTTAGTTCATTCACATAATTTTCTCATGCTATGTCTTAGATTATGGATCTGCAAACCCTCCAGCAGCATGTATAGTTGAGGACTCTCCTCCTAGAAATATGGGGTTTTGAAGCAGCAGAAGTAGCCATCCTGAATTTGCAATGGTAAATCATAGTTGATCTAAATGTAAAGGGTTTAATGAGATTTGAGAAATATGCATAGTTCCCAAATAAATTTAATGTATCTAGTCTAATTTTTTTAGCTAGTTATATTGTAAAACTGGAGATGGATCTGTAGAGTACTTACTATGCCATTAGTGATCTGAAAGTACATTTGACCCTTTGGTATGTTGGGTCATTCAGTGTCAGTGTTGCAGTCTCTTCACTACTCTACTGAATAGTATCTGAAACATTGAACTGTGTAGTATTATATATTGCTCTAGCCTGCAAGAGAATTTCAGTGCCTCTATGTCAAATACTTTTAACCAACTTTATGTTGAACTTGCCCAAGTAAGCATTGATAAGATAGAACTGACATAAAAAGGGTTGTTTTGTGGGAGAATGTGACTAACATCAATTTAGAACCTCTTCCTTAGAATTATCCAAGCTGCAATGGCATACTGTAACTTGATTTTTAACACATGTTAAACAAATGATGTTCTATACAGATTAAATTAAATGTTCAAATTAAATAAGGTATATTTGTTTATCTGTATGCTTACATCTCTGTGTTTTGAAATAAATTATTTCTGTTTCCTGTAGAGTGCACAGTTCCATCTTCTCCTGGGTCTCTCATTTTCCAATCAACATCACTAGGGAAATAGCAGAAAGAAAGAAAAGAGAGATTCAGCGTGCTTACAAATTTTAAATTGTAATGTCATGTAGATAATTGGCTTTATCCTGAGCCACAGCCCCCAACTCAACCTTGGTCAGAGGAGTAGAAGGACCAGTGCAGATTTATTATAAAGCATGTCAGGCAATTTATTCTCCAACTACCTTTCTTAGTAATTCTGTATAAGAATTCTTTCATTTAATTTTTATCAGTATTGGAAAAATAAGAATCAGGCAATTTGAAATGACTATTGTTGATATACAGAGATTTCTGTAGGTTTTATTTTGTTTATTCTAATAAAATAATATTAATACATTAAGAAAGTGAGTATAGTTTTTATATATTTAAACCCATGTCAATATTTCTTAAATGTAATCTATTACATGCTAAACTTTCACTACATTTTAAAAGTAATTAAAGCTTAATTTCAACATTTACATTTAAAATGAATAAAGAGAGATCATAATGGGAAGGGAAGTTGCCTATTTTTCTAGATAAGCAAGAAAACAAAAACAAAATAAACCACTGAAACAAATTTGAAATAAAATTCTGTAAGGAACTGAAAATCTTGCAAAATGTTATGACTTAATGGAAAGCTGAGGTTAAGAAATTCCTGTGGTTGAGTCCAACTACTAGGAAGCGAGGTAACTGTAGTTATGAAATATGTCTAATTTGAAGATTGGTCAGAACATTCAGATAAACAGATTTCTATTTGTTACAGCCAGAAAATTTTGTGCCAACTAAAAGCAGCCTACAACTGGAATATTGGATTAATTTTCCCTTGGTGTGTTCTAGCTAAGGAAAACCTTAAAAGTCAAAGGATTGTGAGAAATACTTTGCAGAATCAAAGAGAGTTAGACATTAATATACTCCTCAGTCTCACTACTACTTGGAAAATGCAAGTAATCTGCTTAAACAAAGCAAATCCCAAAGGATGTTAATAAGAAAGAATAGAATGCATTCCAAAATACTGGAGCTTCAGCCAAATACTATACCTAGGGTCCCATTAAAAAACAAACAAACAAACCTGGATTTATAAGCCTGGATAAGTCTGTGTTTTCATGGATTATTTTTTACTAAGTTTTTCTTCTGGCCTTAAATCAATGTAACAGGATTCTCCAAGTCACTAAGCCAAAACATCCTAGACACACATTACATACTGAGAAAATGACACTGCCAAATTTAAAAATCAGGTTAAAAGCAGATTTCTGATATCCTTCACTGCAGCTACAAAGAAGCCAGTACAGTTATTGCAAAGCAAGCAGCTTAAACTATGCACTAAATGAATTTAAAATGATTTAACTTGAGAGCCAAATGCTTCAGCAATATCCATAAATAAATGTTACCATTTGTGGAAAAATATTTGTGAAATTAAGATTTTTCCAATTCTGATAGCAATTGATTTGAAGATGAGGATTAATGTATAAAATAATTCAGAAAAGAGTTGATTTAAGGGACAGGAGAAGGACTGATGATGAGCTATATTGACTAACATATCTAGTGACAATAAGCAGCATTTTCCCAGGGCAGCATGAGGAGTACAGGCCCTAGTCTCCAAGTCTATGTTTAACAGAATTAGAAAATCTTAATTTAGTACACTGGGAAAATTCCATTATATCAGCTCCCAAAGGTTTTATGACCAAAACACCTTGGATGATTTGGCTTAAAATTAAGAATTTGCCTCCAAGCAGCTCCTGCTCCAACGCGACTCCACCATTTTGGAGCAGAGGCCCGAGCCAGGCAACGCCCACAGCAACAGCGGAGATTAACTCCATAGCAGCCGGGCAGGAAGCAGAAACCCTGTCTGCACGCAGCTGCGCAGCACAAGCCACTAGAGGCCGCTGTTCTCCCAGGAGAGGAGGGCCACAAACCAACAAGAAAGGAAGTCCTTCCAGCCGTCACTCGTCCCAGTTCTGCAGACTATTCCTATCACCATGAAAAGGCAAAGCTACAGGCAGACAAAGATCACAGAGGCAACACCAGAGAAGGAGACAGACCTAACCAGTCTTCCTGACAAAGAATTCAAAATAAGAATCATAAACATGCTGACAGAGATGCAGAGAAATACGCAAGAGAAATGGGATGAAGTCCGGAAGGAGATCACAGATGCCAGAAAGGAGATCACAGAAATGAAACAAACTCTGGAAGGGTTTATAAGCAGAATGGATAGAATGCAAGAGGCCATTGATGGAATTGAAATCAGAGAACAGGAACACATAGAAGCTGACATAGAGAGAGACAAAAGGATCTCCAGGAAAGAAACAATATTAAGAGAACTGTGTGACCAATCCAAAAGGAACAATATCCGTATTATAGGGGTCCCAGAAGAAGAAGAGAGAGGAAAAGAGATGGAAAGTATCTTAGAAGAAATAATTGCTGAAAACTTCCCCACACTGGGGGAGGAAGTAATCGAACAGACCACGGAAATACACAGAACCCCCAACAGAAAGGATCCAAGAAGGGCAAAACCAAGACACATAATAATTAAAATGGCAAAGATCAAGGACAAGGAAAGAGTGTTAAAGGCAGCTAGAGAGAAAAAGGTCACCTATAAAGGGAAACCCATCAGGCTAACGTCAGATTTCTCAACAGAAACCCTACAGGCCAGAAGAGAATGGCATGATATATTTAATACAATGAAACAGAAGGGCCTTGAACCAAGGATACTGTATCCAGCATGACTATCATTCAAATATGACGGTGGGATTAAACAATTCCCAGACAAACAAAAGCTGAGGGAATTTGCTTCCCACAAACAACCTCTACAGGACATCTTACAGGGACTGCCCTAGATGGGAGCACTCCTAGAAAGAGCACAGAACAAAACACCCAACATATGAAGAATGGAGGAGGAGGAACAAGAAGGGAGAGACGAAAAGAATCTCCAGACAGTGTATAAAACAGCTCAATAAGCGAGCTAAGTTAGGCAGTTAGATACTAAAGAGGCTAACCTTGAACCTTTGGTAACCAAGAATTTAAAGCCTGCAATGGCAATAAGTACCTATCTTTCAATAGTCACCCTAAATGTTAATGTACTTAATGCACTAATCAAAAGACAGAGAGTAATAGAATGGATAAAAAAGCAAGACCCATCTATATGCTGCTTACAAGAAACTCACCTCAAACCCAAAGACATGTACAGACTAAAAGTCAAGGGATGGAAAAACATATTTCAGGCAAATAACAGAGAGAAGAAAGCAGGGGTTGCAGTACTAATATCAGACAAAATAGACTTCAAAACAAAGAAAGTAACAAGAGATAAAGAAGGACACTACATAATGATAAAGGGCTCAGTCCAACAAGAGGATATAACCATTCTAAATATATATGCACCCAACACAGGAGCACCAGCATATGTGAAACAAATACTAACAGAACTAAAGGGGGATATAGAATGCAATGCATTCATTCAAGGAGACTTCAACAGACCACACACCCCAAAGGATAGATCCACCGGGCAGAAAGTAAGTAATGACACGGAAGCACTGAACAACACAGTAGAGCAGATATACCTAATAGACATCTACAGAACTCTACATCCAAAAGCAGCGGGATATACATTCTTCTCAAGTGCACATGGAATATTCTCCAGAATAGACCACATACTAGGCCACAAAAAGAGCCTCAGAAAATTCCAAAAGATTGAAATCCTACCAACCAACTTTTCAGACCACAAAGGCATAAAACTAGAAATAAACTGTACAAAGAAAGCAAAGAGGTTCACAAACACATGGAGGCTTAACAACACGCTCCTAAATAATCAATGGATCAATGACCAAATCAAAATGGAGATCCAGCAATATATGGAAACAAATGACAACAACAACACTAAGCCACAACTTCTGTGGGACACAGCAAAAGCAGTCTTAAGAGGAAAGTATATAGCAATCCAAGCATATTTAAAAAAGGAAGAGCAATCCCAAATGAATGGTCTAATGTCACAATTATCGAATTTGGAAAAAGAAGAACAGATGAGGCCTAAGGTCAGCAGAAGGAGGGACATAATAAAGATCAGAGAAGAAATAAATAAAATTGAGAAGAATAAAACAATAGCAAAAATCAATGAAACCAAGAGGTGGTTCTTCGAGAAAATAAACAAAATAGATAAGCCTCTAGCCAGACTTATAAAGAAGAAAAGAGAGTCAAAACAAATCAACAGTATCAGAAACGAGAAAGGAAAAATCACGACGGACCCCACGGAAATGCAAAGAATTATTGGAGAATACTATGAAAACCTATATGCTAACAAGCTGGGAAAACTAGGAGAAATGGACAACTTCCTAGAAAAATATAACCTTCCAAGATTGACCCAGGAAGAAACAGAAAATCTAAACAGACCAATTACCAGCAACGAAATTGAAGCGGTAATAAAAAAACTACCAAAGAACAAAACCCCTGGGCCAGATGGATTTACCTCGGAATTTTATCAGACATACAGGGAAGACATAATACCCATTCTCCTTAAAGTTTTCCAAAAAATAGAGGAGGAGGGGATACTCCCAAACTCATTCTATGAAGCTAACATCACCCTAATACCAAAACCAGGCAAAGACCCCACCAAAAAAGAAAACTACAGACCAATATCCCTGATGAACGTAGATGCAAAAATACTCAACAAAATATTAGCAAACCGAATTCAAAAATACATCAAAAGGATCATACACCATGACCAAGTGGGATTCATCCCAGGGATGCAAGGATGGTACAACATTCGAAAGTCCATCAACATCATCCACCACATCAACAAAAAGAAAGACAAAAACCACATGATGATCTCCATAGATGCTGAAAAAGCATTTGACAAAGTTCAACATCCATTCATGTTAAAAACTCTCAGCAAAATGGGAATAGAGGGCAAGTACCTCAACATAATAAAGGCCATCTATGAAAAACCCACAGCCAATATTATATTGAACAGCGAGAAACTGAAAGCATTTCCTCTGAGATCGGGAACTAGACAAGGATGCCCACTCTCTCCACTGTTATTTAACATAGTACTGGAGGTCCTAGCCACGGCAATCAGACAAAATAAAGAAATACAAGGAATCCAGATTGGTAAAAAAGAAGTTAAACTGTCACTATTTGCAGATGACATGATACTGTACATAAAAAACCCTAAGGACTTCACCCCAAAACTACTAGAACTGATATCGGAATACAGCAAAGTTACAGGATACAAAATCAACACACAGAAATCTGTGGCTTTCCTATATACTAACAATGAACCAACAGAAAGAGAAATCAGGGAAACAACTCCATTCACAATTGCATCAAAAAAAATAAAATACCTAGGAATAAACCTAACCAAAGAAGTGAAAGACCTATACTCTGAAAATTACAATTCACTCTTAAAAGAAATTAAGGGGACACTAACAGATGGAAACTCATCCCATGCTCATGGCTAGGAAGAATTAATATCGTCAAAATGGCCATCCTGCCCAAAGCAATATACAGATTTGATGCAATCCCTATGAAACTACCAGCAACATTCTTCAATGAACTGGAACAAATAATTCAAAAATTCATATGGAAACACCAAAGACCCCGAATAGCCAAAGCAATCCTGACAAAGAAGAATAAAGTAGGGAGGATCTCACTCCCCAACTTCAAGCTCTACTATAAAGCCATAGTAATCAAGACAATTTGGTACTGGCACAAGAACAGAGCCACAGACCAATGGAACAGACTAGAGAATCCAGACATTAACCCAGACATATATGGTCAATTAATATTTGATCAAGGAGCCATGGACATACAATGGCGAAATGACAGTCTCTTCAACAGGTGGTGTTGGCAAAACTGGACAGCTACATGTAGGAGAATGAAACTGGACCATTGTCTAAACCCATATACAAAAGTAAACTCAAAATGGATCAAAGACCTGAATGTAACCCATGAAACCATTAAACTCTTGGAAGAAAACATAGGCAAAAACCTCTTAGACATAAACATGTGTGACCTCTTCTTGAACATATCTCCTCAGGCAAGGAAAACAACAGCAAAAATGAGTAAGTGGGACTATATTAAGCTGAAAAGCTTCTGTACAGCAAAAGACACCATCAGTAGAACAAGAAGGATCCCTACAGTATGGGAGAATATATTTGAAAATGACACATCAGATAAAGGCTTGATGTCCAGAATATATAAGGGGCTCACACACCTCAACAAACAAAAAACTAATAACCCAGTTAAAAAATGGGCAGAGGAACTGAACGACAGTTCTCCAAAAAAGAAATACAGATGGTCAACAGACACATGAAAAGATGCTCCACATCGCTAATTATCAGAGAAATGCAAATTAAAACTACAATGAGGTATCACCTCACACCAGTAAGGATGGCTGCCGTCCAAAAGACAAACAACAACAAATGTTGGCGAGGCTGTGGAGAAAGGGGAACCCTCCTACACTGCTGGTGGGAATGTAAGTTAGTTCAACCATTGTGGAAAGCAGTATGGAGGTACATCAAAATGCTCAAAACAGACTTACCATTTGACCCAGGAATTCCACTCCTTGGAATTTACCCTAAGAACGCAGCAATCAAGTTTGAGAAAGACAGATGCACCCCTATGTTTATTGCAGCACTATTTACAATAGCCAAGAATTGGAAGCAACCTAAATGTCCATCAATAGATGAATGGATAAAGAAGAGGTGCTACATATACACAATGGAATACTACTCAGCCATAAGAAAAGGGCAAATCCAACCATTTGCAGCAACATGGATGGAGCTGGAGGGTATTATGCTCAGTGAAACAAGCCAAGTGGAGAAAGAGAAATACCAAATGATTTCACTTATCTGTGGAATATAAGAACAAAGGAAAAACTTAAGGAACAAAACAGCAGCAGAATCACAGAACTCAGGAATGGACTAACTGGTACCAAAGGGAAAGGGACTGGGGAGGATGGGTGGGTAGGGAGGGATAAGGGGGGGAGAAGTAGGGGGGTATTAAGATTAACATGCATGGGGGGGTAGGAGAAAAGGGAGGGCTGTACAACACAGAGAATTCAAGTAGTGATTCTACAACATTTTGCTATGCTGATGGACAGTGACTGTAAAGGGGTTTATAGGGGAGACCTGGTATAGGGGAGAGCCTAGTAAACATAATATTCGTCATGTAAGTGTAGATTAGTGATACCAAAAACAAAGAAAAAAAAAAAAGGGCGGTTCCTGTGTGGTAACCTCCAACGAGTTCTACACAAGGGTATAAAGGGCATATAAAAGTGTAGGCAAAGGGTCTGTTTGTGTTTATACATAGGATAAAGCCTAATTGGGCTACCCCGAAAATGAACTAAGATACGATATGAAAAAGAACTTCCAACATCTGCACTCTCTGGAAGACTCATGCCAGAAGATGATCATCAAAAAACCCCAACAAAGATCCACACACTGCTACAGCTGTAGATGCACTCATCCCACCAGTTCCTGGACTTGCCGTGGGAATGAAGGAGATATGTAAGCTGGCCTGTGCATACAGTAAAACAACAAATTTGACTGGATCTATACTGTTGGAACTCAACCAAGAATTTGGAGAAGTGCAAATTGTAGCGCTCCAAAGTCTTACAACTACAGACTATTTACTGTTAAAAGAACATATGGCATGTGAACAGTCCCCAGGAATGGGTTGTTTTAATTTGTCTGATTTCTCTCAGACTGTTCAAGTTCAGTTGGACAATATCCACCATATCATAGATAAGTTTTCACAAATGCCTAAGGTGCCTAACTGGTTTTCTTGGTTTCACTGGAGATGGCTGATAATTACAGATATGCTTTGGTTATGTAACTATACTCCTATTATGTTAATGTGTGTGCGCAATTTAAGTAGTAGCTTAAAACCTTTACATGCTGAAGTACTCTACAAGAAGTTATGTCAAGGAAATAATCAATCTTCCCATGTTTTCTTCTGCCTGCTACTTCTATAGCTTTTCTTCTTCCTTCCTAATTACAACCCTTAAATAGAATTCGTGCCTCATATCAAATTTACCGAGTATCATAATTCTTCCAAGTGGTAAAGATACCTCAAGACAAATGCTGGGCATAGAAGCCACAGGGCATAAATATGCAAAGAAGTAAAAAGCTAACCTTTTCAAACAATAAGGCTTCCCTCTCACTTACCAACTTCACATTTCCCTGTTTGGCCCCGGAAGATGACTGGTTAGCCAGAGACGGGTAAGATTCCTCAAGGGAGGAACAACCTAAGACAGGCACAGTCGCAGGGGGGCCATCAGGTGAGAAATTGGGGGTCAACAGAGGTGAGGCTTAGAACCTCATCCCCCCTGTTCTGAGAGAAATCTTCTGCATCCGTGGATGTTTTATTGCCCTTGTCTAGCTTGGATTAACACATAGTCTACAGGCACACACCTGATCATCTACATTTGCTCTCTTACAACACTAAACTATGTTTTCTACCTTTATCTTGTATCTACCTACCACTTCAGCATTTTATTAAAAATAATAATAATAAAGAGAGAAATGTGGTATCCACATATAAATCAAGTATAAAAACCAAATGAGTATTCATATTTGAACTGACTGTTTATAGTTCATAATGCATGAGCAAAATCGAAAGTTTCTGTGATGACTGCCCTTGTACTGTTCACTATGTAACTTATTCACTATGTAAGAATTTGTTCTCCATGGAAGAACTTGTTTGTTATGCCTCAGAAGATTGGAGACTGACGAAAATTAGGCTTGGGGTGGATTAATGATTGTGCATTGAGCATTGACTCCCCTATATAGAATTTTATTGTCGTTAACAACCATTTGATCAATAAATATGAGAGATGCCCTCACAAAAAAAAAAAAAAAAAAAAAAGGACAGACTTCCAATGGTAAAATAAATAAGTAACCGGGATGTAATGTATAGCATAAGGAATATAGTCAAGATATTGTAACAGCTTGGTAGGGTGATAGCTGGAACCTAGAATTATGTATATAAATGTTCTACCACCGTGTTGTACACTTGAAACTAATGTAATGTAATACTGTGCGTCAACTACCCTTCAATAAAAAATAATTATTAAAAAAAAAAGAAAAAATTAAGAATTTGATATTCAAAGCATCCTAGGTATATTAATATAAACTTGAATGTTAGAGTGTAGATAGCTCATACAACCTGATTAACCTTTTTATTTTAGAAACATACAGAAATGACTTCTAATTATCATTCCTTTAGAAAAATAAGTAATCCCCAAACTCTTGAAAAGTTGACTTGGGGAGTAAAAATATCAAGGTCATTTCTTGTCTCTCCCAAGTATCTTAAAAATAAATGTGCACTTCCCCTTTAGTTTTAAGGCATCTTCCTCTAAATTGGTAATATATAACAACTGTTTCAAATGTAAGAGAAGTACAGTGCATATAATTTATAATCTGTCACTTTAAAATAAATAATCCTCATTAAAAAAGTCATTGTTTTAGTCAATTCAGGCTCCCATAATAAAATGCCATCAACTAGGTATTTTAAACAGAAGAAATTTATTTCTCCCAGTTCTAGGGGCTGGAGGGCCCAAGATCAAAGTGCTTGCTGACTTAGTTCCTAATGAGAGCTTTCTGCCTTACAGATAGCCACCTTCTCATTATGCCTTCAGAATGGCCTTTTTTCAATGCATACAGGCAGGAAGAAAGGCAGAGATCTCTCTCCCTCTTACAAGGCCATTAATTTATATTGAGAAGCCTGGCCTTGATGCTGCCGTTCTTGTTCACGAAGCGGAGGAATGAGCTTCACAAACACTCAAGTAAGGAGAGCAAGGTACAGACTTTTATTTAGAGATAAAGTGAGAAGGCAGAGCTCCTGGCTCATACCAGGAGGGGACAAAAGAGTCCGTGCTTGGCTCATTGTCTAGGGGTTTTATGTGTGGTTGAGGATTTTCAGGAATGAGGGTAAAGGGTTAGGGTTGCAGACTTGTAAGATCACCTGCCCTGCCCCCAAGGTGGGCTGGGTTGTTGTCTGTTTGCTTGGGTTGTTTATAGTTGAGATTGCTTACCAAAGTAGTCTTTTGCCTAGGTTGCAGATTACTTGATTACGATTAGAGAAGGGAAAATAGCACATAGTTACAATTAAAATAAACTGGGCCTTTTAGCAGGATAAGGTAAATTTTACATTGTCATTATGTAATTGATACAATAAAGTGATGGTTTGTGCTGAGATACTTTTCTTTATCTGCAGAACACTCAAACATTCCAGGCCAAGTTGCTCCTGGCCTTTTGAGCTTTAAGCAATTTCACTGAAGAATGTCTATATTCCTAGTCATGTATACAAATCTTTACCCTAGAGAATTAGTGTGACTCTGACTTTGCATAATGCTTAACACACAGAGTTTTGATAGGGACTTCTTTGCCTATTGTTACACTGTTCAGACTGTAATTATCTTGCTCTGCTTTTTCTCTGGAGGCACTCACCCTACTCTGCCTAATCCCATGGTCCCTCTCTCAGCCTGATGATCTAATCTAACCTTAATTGGGTTCCTAAAGCCCCATCTTCGAATAGGATCACATTGTGGGTTAGGGTTTCAACTTATGAATTTGGGGGGGAAACAAAAACTTCAGCCCATAACAGTCATATTTAAGATAGTCTATTTCATCTCACTCTCTCTGAAATGTAACTATTTCTAAAAATTCAGTGATAGACAAGTACATTTATACTGACTTTCCTTGTACCAATGAACGATGCATATTTGATTGTAAGTAAAATATTACACTTTTCTTCATTTATAACTTAGTTTTAATTTTTTTTGGTGTTGCATCCCCTTAAATATATAGCTCTTTGGTTTTATAATGTTCCCTATATCACTTAATATGGTCTCCATACTATAGACAGATCAAGAAACTTTAGTAAAGACCTTTGTGGTAGCACACCAAAATGATAGGCTACTATTTTTTTAAGAAACATCCCTATGAAAAGAAAAATGCCTGGGGTTATACACCACCCCTGTCCTTGTGTATCCAGAAGTGGTATAGCAATTTCTCTGTATGCTGTGAAGTCAGGCTGGCCTATATTTGAATCTCAAATCCTCCTCTTATAAGCTGTGTGGTATCAGACAACTTACTTAAATTTTAAATTTGGTTCCTTTATCTGTAAAACTGAAATGATAACAACATTGCTTACACTGTGTGTGTATGTGTGTGTCGTGTGTGTATTAACTCAAAGGGCATATACTGCACTTAACAAAATGCTCAGAAATAGAAAAATGACTTCTCTCTCTTTCTTTATGTATATACAGTATAAGGGGATATTCATTGCTCTGTGCTTTTAAGTGGGTTATGAAAATAGACATCTGTAACTTTTACAGTAAGAATACTTGAATAGATAACAGGTGTGTGTGTGTGTGTATGTGTGACATTCTTCATATATTTTCTTTGGGTACTTCAAATAATGAAACTAACCTCTGGTTTCTCTCTAAATTATTTGAGAAATCATTGATGAAATTGTGACACTAATTATGACAATTCACTTTTACTAGAGCATAGAACAAAGAATTGTATCTGAAAAGATTTTGAGTCTAACACTTTTCTCATATTGTACTGGTGACCTAATGATCTTAGTAAATACTTTAAAAGTATATTAAATAATCCATAAGAAACAGGGACTCACCAGTCCCTTTTAGAATGTATGGAGGAGCTTCAATAGCAATTCAAAAGAAAAAAATCACTTTGCTGAAATTAAAACAGAAATATAAAATAAATGACTTTCATTCTGAATCAACTTTAATAAAATAAAGCAACCAACTTGAATAAAATCTAATAATCTGTTCCGTAAACATTCCCAAGTGGTATTTTTTCATTTTATGTATAACAGGACGGATTGTAGAGATATTGATAGTAGTTAGTGACCTAAAGAACTTTTGAAGCTAATATATTAAAACAGAGATGGCCATCTGTTACTGATCAAAAATTAATTATGACAAACAAATGCCCTTTTGGAGTTCAAGGTGAGTAAAAGATATAGGAAACAATAGTACTATATTTTGTGGAGAATGCAATGCGATAAGTTATGTATTGTTTTAATATAGAACCACAAAACCATGAGTAGTTTAACATCATCATTGAGAAGTCTTTTGAAAAATTATTCTACTTCATTTTTGGACTATTATATTTTTAAACCAATTGTCTTCAAGACTGTTGGCATTGTGAGGTCACAGTTGATTTTTGTTTGATTTTTAGCTAAATATGTAAATGGCCGAATTTACCATATGCCTCAGTTCATGACACATTACTGCTAGAAGTCAATGCAAGAACCTTTGTGGGGAAAATGGAACTTTCTGACCAGGATTCCCATCTGGCCTTAATAGCCCCAATTGTGTATATAATAAAAGCATGTTTGTACATTTATGGAATGTTTACCAGTGGCAGAGCCACTGGTCAAAGGATTGCTCGTCCAGGGTTGAGGTGGAAAGGAAGCACCCATTCTCTCCTCCCCTCTGTTCCTGGTACAGTAACTGGGACTCACCCCCAGAGTAACTCCCAGTGCAGTAGTAGTGTGGCCCAGCACAAGCAGGGAGAAAGAACCAAGCAGCCTGGGTTCAGAGTGAAGAGAAACTGAGCTGTGAGATTAAACCCTTTTATTCTCTCAAACTCTTGCCCTTGTCTTCAGTCTGATCAAATTCAGAGAGAACTTACCCTAGATGGTGAATCTCCTCCTTCCAGAGCTTCACCCTTCTACTTTTTCATGCATTAGTTTATTCATTCATTCACTTGTATCCTTATTCTCTACTTCCATGGCCTTTTTCTCATATGGCTTCCTATGTGTTTGATGGAACTTTCTGTTTGCATGTATTCTGATGAGATATATATTTTCATTATATATTGTTCCACCCTCTTTGATCTAAATTTTCCTTTCAAATCACCATAGCTCAGCAGGATCATTATGGTATTTTTCAAAATAAAATAAAATGAAAGAAAATAAAATAAATAATATTTAATTTCAGGAACAACTTCACTGCCTTCCTTCACATATGCTTATCTTCCATCATGATATCATAGCCCCAAATCTCCCAAGTCATTTGATCCTTCCTTTTTTCCATTAGGTCTTACTTTATTCAGTCTTTTCACTGCCTTTGTGCTGCCCTGAGTTCCTGATCCCTTCAGTGGCTGTGACTAATGAGTTTTGCATAATAGAGGACAGAATCCTAGAATTTCTCATTCTCTCTGTGTGCCATATAATGATATTTAAATAGAAAAATTTTGTATTTAGTAATTCAAATGTCAGGTCAACCACAAAAAAAAATTATTTCACTTAAGCTGCATCTGCATGATTGTTCTTTTTCCACATATTTCATTTAAATTTAACATGATGCAGCTTTTCCTTGATTAAATATGACTTTTGGGTTGTTCTCAGGACTTACTTACAAGGTAAAAAACCATTTCTGTGACAAAATGCCTTGTAAATTTTAAGCAAACAAATGAAGTTTGGAATGCAATTATTGACAAGCAAGGGTTTACAGTTATTCAGTGCAATTCATACCACTGCAAACTATTTTCCAAGTCCACTGGTGAACTTCATTCTATTGTAAATGTTTCATCAGATGTGTCAGTGAGATAAGAGACTTGTCTGGCTTAGGAATTCAACTATAACAAAAAGGGCAGGAACTAATTTCCTAAATTACATTCTCCTTAGTTTTGGTATGTTGGCATATATGTCAGTATTCAATGTAATTCAGATTACTCATACACTTAGGAGCCCAGTGTTTGATGGACACTTTTCATGCAACCACCAGGAATGTAATTTTGAACAACAATATTAACTCTTCTGTTATTTTTGGTGGCTTGGGAATCAGTGATTTACAATGTTCCTGTGGGAGCCTCCATTTCAAAGCACATTTCAGACAATGATTAATTAAGCCTCATAGCACATTGAGATCCCTTCTTTAAATTACATGCAAGAGAAAGTAAAAGCATGAAAATTTAACTAGATTTTTTTTTTTTGGAGAGGGCATCTCTCATATTTATTAATCAAATGGTTGTTAACAGCAATAAAATTCTGTATAGGGGACTCAATGCACAATCATTAATCAACCCCAAGCCTAATTCTCAACAGTCTCCAATCTTCTGAAGTATAACGAACAAGTTCTTACATGGTGAACAAGTTCTTACATAGTGAATAAGTTCTTACATGGTGAACAGTGCAAGGGCAGTCATCACAGAAACTTTCGGTTTTGATCACGCACCCTTAAGTAGAATTCGTGCCTCATATTGAAATTTCCGAGTATCATAATTCTTCCAAGTGGTAAAGATACCTCAAGACAAATGCTGGGCATAGAAGCCACAGGGCATAAATCTGCAAAGAAGTAAAAAGCGAACCTTTTCGAACAATATGGCTTCTCTCTCACTTACCAACTTTACATTTCCCTGTATGGCCCCAGAAGATGACTGGTTAGCCAGAGACGGGTAAGATTCCTCAAGGGAGGAACAACCTAAGACAGGCACAGTCTCAGCGGGGCCATCAGGTGAGAAATTGGGGATCAACAGAGGTGAGGCTTAGAACCTCACCCCCCCTGTTTTGAGAGAAATCTTCTGCATCCGTGGATGTTTTGTTGCCCTTGTCTAGCTTGGATTAATACTTAGTCTATAGGCACACACCTGATCATCTACATTTGCCCTCTTACAGCACTAAACTATGTTTTCTACCTTTACCTTGCATCTACCTACCACTTCAGCATTTTATTAAAAATAATAATAATAATAATAATAAGGGAGAAATGTGGAATTCACATATAAATCATGTATAAAAATCAAATGAATAATCATATTTGACCTGATTGTTTAACTAGATTTTTTAAGGTCAAAACAAAAGACAAGATTATTACAATTATCCAAACAAACCTAACTAAATCCTACTTCAAATGTTAGACTGGCATCATTGCACAAACTGTCTAAAGTTATTGTAGTGCCAAATACATATGTTACAAGGCATTGGAAGCCTGGAGACAGTGAGACAAATTGTGCCAGATTCTTTCTGGCATCAAGAACCAAAAAGTTGGGAATTGTAGTCCTGCCTCTACTATTGTTCTCAGGTGATCACCCCCTTCCTTTGTTTTGTTTCTATGGTTAAGGAGCTTCTAATTAGAAAATGAGATGTTAAATCATATGGGTAACACATGAAAAGTTGACAGGTTGAGTATTCAGGAGGCACCTGGTTAATGTCCTGACCTATTGAGACATGCAGCTGAGGCATGAGCAGATGCTATCCACTTGTTAAAGTAAAAGCTGTGGGTGTTCTGCTTCTGGCCAAACACGCTCTTCAGTGTGGAAAATTGCCACATACTGAGTTAGCAGAGGGACCTTAGAATGCTGTATCTTCATGAAGAAAATGTTCAAGTTATGCTTCTGTGTGAGAACTACAAAATTAGTTCCTTAATTGTGTGAACATCAGAAACTAGAGATGTTTTCCCTAAGCAAGGAAATTTATTATATTTGTTTTAAACAAACTAGTGAATAAGAACAACAAAAAGTTGAAAAGTATACTTTCTTGATGTGTGTAAATAACTCAATGATTTTATGTTCTTTTAGATCACTGTGTTTATCATAGTCTTTACAAGAAACAAATGACACACTCAAAAGGGGTGATTGAAAAGAATGTAATGAAAGGACAGATATGGGCAGGATTAGTAAAAGAAGGGAGGCATAAAAGTTTAAATTAATAAATCAATAACAGGATGTTTGTACCATCCTTAGGACTGAAGGGTCAAAGATAAGCTGTGGTTATAGAAGCCCTAGGATAAGTGTAGAGAAAATGAAAGTTTCTTTGGCCAGGATTCTCACCAGACCCCGGTCCACTTGCTCACTACACACTTCTGGGCAATATGTTATTACTGACTCTGTATAAGCAGTTCCACCCAGTGCTCTGGGCTGCATGGCTGCAGGAGAGCAGAGGCTGGAGTGGTGGTAGTGCCTAGGATAGAGGCTGTGGGGGCAGAGAGGCCCAAAAGCAGAGACCGGCTTGCTGTATGAAGACTTACTCTAAGGTGGACAGGGTTCCAGTGCTTGACCTGCCACTGTGGGAATAAATTTGGGTATAGACCCTTTCATCCCAAGAATGTTCCACTGTCATTTTTTGGTTTTACTGAATCAAGAATGAATTTGCCCAGGACTGAAACACATTGGCAAGACAATAGGTGAAGTTATAGTTATGAGAGAGTGCTGCTCTGCAGGATCTGTGGTCTTGGGTAGAAGAATGCAGCGACTGCCAGCCCATGGCTGGCAAAGAGTGAACTGGGGAATAAATAATTTCTCTCTTTCATCATTTTGTATTCTCTGTGTTTCCCATTAGCAACCAAAGGCCAGAGGGAAAGGTAGCCAGGTCACTGTAGTCAATAAAGATAAGGATTTCAGGGCACAGACAGGGAGGAGAAGAATGAAGAGTATATCTGGAAGAAGTAACTAAAAACAGCACAATATATCCCCTTTTGCCCCTCAGATTCCTCTCTTGTTTTTTGGATGAAAAATTGTATCCCAAATACAGGGGCCAAAAAGCCCAGTCACCCACCCTGCCATTGCAAGATAAAATCATTTCAGCAATATTCCCACCTAACATCTAAACAACATAGCCCTTTAGAAGGGAATAGGGATGACGATAATTAATAAAGCACAAGGATTTTACTATCCCTGCTTCTGTACCTTGTTACAAGTTCTAAACTGATCATCATAGCTCACTTTTTCTATGACCCATTCTATTCTGCCAGCATCTTAGCTAAATAGTCTCTTTGCCTGGTAGAGTAACCACAGTGTTTATATCCACTATATCTGAGTCATTTGTGGTTCCTGCTTTTATTGATTGCCACAGTTTTCTGTTAACAAGGATTTTTATAGCAAAATAATGCTAAGTGTTGGCCACTGAATTTCCTGGGGTCCAGGTAGAGTCGTCCTTGCTCTCCCTATGCAATATCAACCTGGTTTCCCTAGGTAGTTAAAATTAATTACTCTGGCCAGTAAATGACCTTTTTTTCTACTTGTAGTTTCAGAATCATGAACATGACCAAGTGGAAGTCTCAGCTTTCAAGTCAACAGAACACTGACTGCATTCCTACTTTTAGTATTCTACACTTATGCACCAGGATCTTTTAACATATCAAATCCAAGGTTGTGGGGCTGACATAAAAACATCATTCTAGAGAGTTCTTAGGTGAAAGCAGCACTCCTACTCCATCTCTTGCTTCTCAGACCCATGCATTTAAGCTATGGGAAAGAAGCATCATATTTTGGCTACTGTTTAAAGAATATAACAGTCTTTATGACAATATCCTGTATCAAAAGGTGTTGTCTACCAGCTGGAATTATCATGGAAACATTAGCAGAATATTCTAGTATTCTATTAACACAAATATTCCTGGATAGTCATCTAATAGGGCATGAAACCTTGAAATTGTGTGTGCCTGTGCTTATTTCCTTATTAACTTCTCTGTGAAACAAGCCTTATGTTCATAGATGAAGTTGTATAAGATACCATAGCAATAGATAATGCACTCTGTGCATTTAAACATAGTGGTAATGGCCAGGGAAAGCAAATTCATATCCAGATTATATATGTATTCTTGTGAGGACAAATTGCTTCCCCCTCCATAGTGGAAAAGGTCCACTGTAAGTAATCCGCCATTAGGTAGCTGACAGGTTCCCTCAGGATGATGCTGTACCAAAATTAAGGCTCAGTTTTGGCATCTATGACTAGAAGGTAGAACCCTTAGCAGTGATGGTAGCCAGATCAGCCTTGGTCAAGGGAAATCCATGTTGATCCAAACATGTGTATTCTCTGTACTTGTCATGGTCACTTTAACTGTGAGCCCATTGAGTAATCATACTACAGAATGAGGCTGGCAGACATCTATGGAATTTGTCATTAGTCCATCAGACAGCCTTCTCCATAGTGAATGTCCTCTGGTGGGCAAAATTTATGTGCTAAGTGAATATCCTCATCCTCAGTGCCCATTTTGAAAGGTTTGTACACAAGTCTTTTAGACAATTCTATCACCAATTTTCCAACTTAAGTTTTTCCAGGTCCCAGTTCAACCAGTTACCTCATTAGTCTCAACCCACAAATTAGCATAAATACAGGTTATCTCTCTTTCAATCTTAATGGAGAGCTAGCTGTACCACTTGAAATCTTGCCTACCAACAGAATTTCCATTCATCTCTGCTTTCTGGGACACCTCCAACTGGGGCTCTGATGTAGTAGCCATCTACCTCTGGCTAGTACTAGCACACTATGAAGACCCAAATATAAACCAGACTCACCTTTTTGCTTCCTTCAGTAACTAGTCATAGTGACTACTCCTTGAAACCACAAATGTAGGTTAAAGAGGGAGGAAATAAAAAAGAATAGATATTGAGGAAGTCTGAACCACCCACTCAGCACTACACCATGTCCTTCAGGCCTGATGAGACCTATTTTGAGTATAATAATTTGGCTAAAAGTGGAATGCTGCTGCACACATCCAGTTTTATGGATCAGATAATATCTAGTTCATAAATACCAGTTTGGGGTTGCAGGTATGCTTGGGAATCCCACAATCAAGTGTTCAGTCCTTTTCAGGCACTATCAAGGCAGAAGATGATTTTCAAATGGGGAATAACTATTAATAATAAAGACACATTCTTACTTCGAGGCCCTAAAGGTTGTAAGCTTTTCTTTTCTCCTTTGGTACTTGTCAGAGATTTTATACATCATCTCTATCTACCATAAAAACTCACATTCATAGATTAAGCTGCTGTAAGCAGATGCTCATTCTTTTGATCTCTGTACCTTTTAAGTCTCTGGGGCATCCATTCTTTCCCAATTGAATTGGCTACTTCAGGAGAAATGGGTAACGTTTGCAGATGAATAGCTTTAAGATCTACTATACTGTAGTTAGAAGCCATGGATTAGACATATACATTGCAATACAAATGTCCTTTAAAGGTATAGTGTGAATTGAAAAAAAAAAAAGCAAGGACCAGAATGAACTCTGTAAGATAGTGCAGTTTTTATAAATTAAAAATTTGGTCACACAAAATATCACTTCTGCAAACACACACCAAAGTTATAAAATTAACACATTAAAATGGTTACTATGGGAGAAAGAATGAACATGGAAAAATATTGAAATGAAGTGAACAAATGAATGAATAAAACAGAGAGACCTTACTTACACCAGTGAAAAAATGAATCTTAAACTGAAGTGTATGATGAATCAATTCAAGCCAGTGGGCCTAGGGGGAATTTTTAATTTTTATTTATCTAAAAAAATTTTATTAACACTAATGCAGATTGAAATGAATGAAAATGATAAGGAATTATTTTAAGGTTATTCAGTCACAGGATCAATGCTGTAAACTTCTAGTGAACACAAAGTATACATAAATAACTCCAAAAAATGGTAAGATTTTTCAAAGAATATATCTCTAATCAGTGATAATCATTTTAGCCATATATAATCAGTAGTCTTCTAAGATCAGGAGAAAGTAACTGTGGTTTTGTTCATTTCTATGTACTTACACATAGTCCAGCATTTATAAAATCTGTTTCCCAGACTAAACCAAGTGTCTTGCATTAATGGGTGATACAGTGTCATCTTTATTCAAACAAAATTTTCATTCAGCAATATTCTAAAGCCAACCCTGACTTATTTCTCTCTGAGAATCCTCCTTACAAAATGAGAATGAAACTTTAAGAATTATTTTGGAGATTATTGTTTAAATGTTAAAGCATAACTAATGAGAAGAAATAGCCCAATGTTTAAAAGTCCAGTGACTCTTTTTATCACTTGAATGAATTTGATGGAGAAACTAATTGTTACTTCTGATTTATCCATATTGATTAAAGATAGTTTTTTCATAAAATGAGCTTTTACAATGAATTTTCCAACAAATCAATGTCCTCACACTATACATTTGAGAGATTGATAGAATTGCTTACAAAGTCAGAGTTTACAAACAAAATCATTCCGTATACTAATTGTTTGAACTTGATAGAATTATGATTCTTATGTGGAGAGTGGAATTTAAGTTCTGTTTCATGAATGGACAACTATGACAGTTTGATTGCTAAGTGGTTTTTTTGTTCGCAATAAAATATCTCAATTCGTTTTATGTAGTCATAGGTTACTAGTTAAGAGAAGTACTTTAGAGCACTGTGTTTCCCTAGAGATAATATAGAACCCTAATAAATTATGTAGTTTGATGTTTCCACTTTAGTGATACATTCCTGTACTATGTAGGGGCATTCAGAGATCATCAGGAATTTTGTCTTCTTTTCATACATGACCAACTGTCAAAAGATAGTTTAAATAATTTCATCCAGAGTGCATAACATGTATTTTGATAATTGAAATTCTTTAGAGAATTTAACACTTTAATGACAGAATTCATAAAGTATGAATGTTTAGCACTCAATAAAATAATCTTTTTAAAAGGTGTACACAATAGCAAGGCAAAATATTTCTATAAGAGGAGGAGCCAAGATGGCAGCATGAGTAGAGTAGCAGAAATCTCCTCCCAAAACCATATATACTTTTTAAAATACAACAAATACAACTAATCCTAAAAGAGACACCAGAAGATTCAGTACAACAGCCAGACTACATCTACATCTTCAAGAACTCAGCAACTCATGAAGGGGGAAAGATACAAGCCACGGCCCAGCGGGACCCAAGAGTGCCCCCTACACCAGCCAACCGGAGGGAAGAGAGGAGTTGGAATGGGAGGGAGTGGGAGACCAGGACTGCTAAATACCCAGCAGTCCTAGTTACCCACACAGGAAGCACAGAAAGACATTGCGTGGTGTGCTGGATATTAGGGAAATGGAACAGTAAAATCTGTGAGAGGGTCCCTGCAGCTGGCGTCCCTGGGACAAAAAAAAAAGTCTTAAAGGGACAGGAGCTTCACAACTGGAGAGCAGCAGCCCGGCACACTCATCCCAGCAGCTAGGAATCCTGGGGAACACCGGGCGCCCTAAACCCCTGGGTGACAGCACGGCTCTGAAGCCCCTTGTGGTGACAAACAACCTCCCATTGATTCCCCCTCCAGCACAGCCCCATCATAGCAGGGGAGCAGCATAGGAGAGGCCACGCCCACAGCAGCCACCCAGAGCCTCCTCTGCAGCCACTTGGACAAGACTCAGAGGCCCTCCCAGTGCATGGCAGCTCAGCACAGACAGAAGAAGCCGGGACAGGGTGCAAAAGGTCACCATTCTAGCAGGAGACCACACCTGGCACGCCTGCCTCTCCCCACAGGGCTCTGGGCTCCCCCGCCCACTGCACATCAGGAAATAAAACCGGAAGTGGCTCCCTGTGTGCAGGACCTCATTCATCCAGCTGATACACCTGCCAACTGCCTATGAGTACCTCTATCACCATGAAAAGGCAGAAGAATTTGATTCAGTCCAGACTTACCCAGACAATACATGAGAGGGAGCATAAGGAGATACATTTAATCAATGTTTATGAAAAAGAATTCAAAATAAAGGTCATAAACATGTTGATGTACCTGTAGAGAAACATGCAAGAGCTAAAGGATCAAGTTAGGAGGGACAATAAAGAAATAAAACAATCTCTGGAAGGACATAAGAGTAGACTGGATGAGGTGCAAGAGGCCATTAATGGAAATGAAATCAGAGAACAGGAACACAGAGAAGCTGAGGCAGTGAGAGATAAAAGAATCTCCAGGAATGAAAGAATATTGAGAGAACTGTGTGAACAATCCAAACAGAACAATATTTGCATTATAGTGGTACCAGAAGAAGAGAGAGAAAAAGGGATAGAAAGGGTCTTTTGAAGAAATAATTGCTGAAAACTTCCCCAAACTGGGGGAAGAAAGAGTCTCTCAGACCATGAAAGCCCACAGAACTCCCAAAACAAGGACCCAAGGAAAAAAACACCAAGACACATAATAATTAAAATGGCAAAGATAAAGGAAAGGGACAGAGAATTAAAGGCCACCAGAGAGAGAAAAAAGGTCACCTACAAAGGAAAACCCATCAGCCTATCATCAGACTTCTCAACAGAAACCTTACAGGCCAGAAGAGAATGGCATTATAAATTTAATGAAATTAAACAGAAGGGTCTTGAACCAAGGATACTGTATCCAGCATGATTATCATTTAAATATGAAGGAGGGATTAAACAATTCCCAGATAAGCAAAAGTTGAGGGAATTTGCCTCCCACAAACCACCTGTACAGGGTATTTTAAAGGGAAAGCTCTAGATGGAAGCACTCCTAAGGCTAAATAGATGTCAACAGAGAAAATAAAATTACAGCAAAGAAATCAGACCAACCAAATACTAACAAAATGCAAAAAATAAAATCAACTACTCACAAAGCAGTCAAAGGAAACACAAAAGAGCACAGAATAAAACACCTAACATACAAAGAATGGAGGAAAAAGAATAAGAAGGGAGATAAATGAAGAATATTCAGACTGTGTTTATGATAGCATAATAAACAAGTTAAGTTAGACAGTTAGATAGTAAAGAAGCTACCCTTGAATATTTGGTAACCGCAAATTGAAAACCTGCAATGTCAATAAGTACATACCTTTCAATAATCACCCTAAATGTAAATGGACTGAATGCACCAATCAAAAGACACAGAGTAATAGAATGGATAAAAAAACAAGACCCATCTATATGCTGCTTACAAGAGACTCATCTCAAACCCAAAGACATACACAGACTAAAAGTCAAGGGATGGAAAAAGATATTCCATGCAAACAATAGGGAAAAAAAAGTAGGTGTTGCAGTACTAGTATCAGAGAGAAAAGAATTCAAAATAAAGAAAGTAACAAGAGATAAAGAAGGGCATTACATAATGATAAAGGGGTCAGTCCAACAAGAGTATATAACCATCATAAATATACATGCACCCAATACAAGAGCACCAGCATATGTGAAACAAATACTAACAGAATTAGAGGAGGAAATAGAATGCAATCCACTCATTTTAGGAGACTTCAACACACCACTCACTCAAAAGGGCAGATCCACCAGACAGAAAATATAAGTAAGGACACAGAGGCACTGAACAACACACTAGAACAGATGGAACTAATAGATGTCTACAGAACTCTACATCCAAAAGCAGCAGGATACACATTCTACACAAGTGCACATGGAACATTTTCCAGAAGAGACCACATACTAGGCCACAAAAAGAGCCTTAGTAAATTAAAAAAGATTGAAAATGAACATGGCGGCGTGAGTAGGACAGTGGGAATCTCCTCCCAAAAACATATATATTTTTGAAAATACAACAAATACAACTAACCCTAAAAGAGAGACCAGAAGACACAGGACAACAGCCAGACTACATCCACACGTGCGAGAGCCCAGCGCCTGGTGAAAGGCGTAAGATACAAGCCCCGGCCCAGCGGGACCCGAGCGCCCCTCACCCCAGCTCCTGGTGGGAGGAGAGGACTTGGAGCAAGGAGAGAGAGGGAGCCCAGGACTGCAAAACACCAAGCCCCAGCCATCCGCACCAGAGCACAGACACAGTGCATGCGTGGAGGGATGGAAACTAGGGAAACAGGGCAGCAAGACCTCTGAACGGGTTCCAAAACTGATGCCCCTGTGACAAAGAAAAGCGAGTGCTTTTTGAAACCCTTAAAGGGACAGGGATGCAACAGCTGGACGGAAACAACACAGGTCACAGTACAGCAGCTGGAAATTCCAGGGAAAACCGGGCACACTAACCCCCTGGGCATCAGCTCTGAGACACCCCACGGAGGTAAACAGCCAAACAGCCCCCCGTCCATTACCCCTCCGGGACGCGGCGATAGCAGAGAAGCAGTCTAAGGCGGGCCACCAATCAGCAAGACACAAAGACACAGTCTACAAGCAAGTACCCAACAGAAGCCACTAGGGGTCGCAGTTGTCCCAGTAAAGAAAGGCCAGTAGCAAGTGGAAAGTTTGGCCCTCCCAGCTGACAGTCAATAGCAACAATCAACATGAAAAGGCAAAAAAAATTTGATCCAGACAAGAGTAACCCAGACAGCTTCAGCATCTGCTACATCTTACCCTGAGAAGGAACCTGGGGAGAGAGATTTAACCAATCTTCCTGAAAAATAATTCAAAACAAAATTCATAACCATGCTGATGAACTTGCAGAGAAATATGCAAGAACTAAGGAAGGAGAATACAGAAATAAAACAAGCTCTGGAAGGACTTCAAAACAGAATGGACAAGATGCAAGAGACTATTAATGGACTAGAAAACAGAGAACAGGAAGGCAGAGAAGCTGATACAGAGAGAGATAAAAGGATCTCCAGGAATGAAAGAATTATAAGAGAGCTGAGTGACCAATGGAAACGGAACAATATCCATATTATAGGGGTACCAGAAGAAGAAGAGAGAGAAAAAGGAATAGAAAGTGTCTTTGAAGAAATAATTGCTGAAAACTTCCCCAAACTAGGGGAAGAAATGGCCTCTCAGACCACAGAGGTACACAGAATTACCATGACAAGGGATCCAAGGAGGGCAACACCAAGACACATAAAAATTAAAATGGCAAAATTCAAAGACAAGGACAAAGTATTACAGGCAGCCAGAGAGAAAAAAAAGGTTACCTACAAAGGAAAACCCATCAGGCTATCATCAGACTTCTCAACAGAAACCCTACAGGCCAGAAGAGAATGGCATGATATACTTAATGCAATGAAACTGAAGGGCCTCGAACCAAGACTACTGTATCCAGCACGAATATCATTTAAATATGAAGGAGGGATTAAACAATTCCCAGACAAGCAAAAGTTGAGGGAATTTGCCTCCCACAAACCACCTCTACAGGGCATCCTACAGGGACTGCTCTAGATGGGAGCACTCCTAAAAAGAGCACAGAACAAAGGACCCAACATATGAAGAAGGGAGGAGGAGGAATAAGAAGGGAGAGAAATAAAGAATCATCAGACCACGTTTATAATAGCTCAACAAGCGAGTTAAGTTAGACAGTAAGATAGTAAAGAAGCTAACCCTGAACCTTTGGTAACCACAAACTTAAAGCCTGCAATGGCAATAAGTACATACCCTTCAATAATCACTCTAAATGTAAATGGACTGAATGCACCAATCAAAAACACAGAGTAATAGAATGGATAAAAAGCAAGATCCATCCATATGCTGCCTACAAGAGACTAACCTCAAACCCAAAGACATGCACAGACTTAAAGTCAAGGGATGAAAAAAGATATAAGATATTTCATGCAAACAACAGAGAGTAAAAAGCAGGTGTTACAATACTAGTATCAGACAAAACAGACCTCAAAATAAAGAAAGTAACAAAAGATAAAAAAAAAATATTACATAATGATAAAGGGGTCAGTCGAACAAGAGGATATAACCATTGTAAATATATATGCACCCAATACAGGAACATGAACATATCTGAAACAAATACTAACAGAACTAAAGGAGGAAATAGAATGCAATGCATTCATTCGGGGAGACTTCAACACACCACTCACTCCAAAGGACAGATCCACCAGATAGAAAATAAGTAAGGACACAGAGGCACTGAACAACACACTAGAACAGATGGACTTAATAGACATCTATAGAACTCTACATCCAAAAGCGACAGGATACACATTCTTCTCAAGTGCACATGGAACATTCTCCAGAATAGACCACATACAAGGGCACAAAAAGAGCCTCAGTAAATTCCAAAAGATTGGAATCCTACCAAACAACTTTTCAGACCACAAAGGAATAAAACTAGAAATAAACTGTACAAAGAAAGCAAAAAGGCTCACAAACACATGGAGGCTTAACAACATGCTCCTAAAAAATCAATGGATCAATGACCAAATCAAAATGGAGATCCAGCAATCTAAGGAAACAAATGACAACAACAACACAAAACCCCAACTACTCTGGGATACAGCAAAAGCAATCTTAAGAGGAAAGTATATAGCAATCTAGGCATACTTAAAGAAGGAAGAAGAATCCCAAATAAATGGTCTAATGTCACAATTATCGAAATCGGAAAAAGACGAACAAATGAGGCCTAAGGTCAGCAGAAGGAGGTACATAAAAAAGATCAGAGAAGAAATAAATAAAATTGAGAAGAATAAAACAATAGCAAAAATCAATGAAACCAAGAGCAGGTTCTTCGAGAAAATAAACAAAATAGATACGCCTGTAGACAGACTTATTAAGAGGAAAAGAGAGTCAACACAAATCAACAGAATCAGAAACGAGAGAGGAAAAATCACGACAGACCCCACAGAAATACGAAGAATTATTAGAGATTACTATGAAAATCTATATGCTATCAAGCTGGGAAACCTAGGAGAAATGGACAACTTCCTAGAAAAATACAACCTTCCAAGACTGACACAGAAAGAAACAGAAAATCTAAACAGACCAATTACCAGCAACAAAATTGAAGCGGTAATCAAAAAACTACCAAAGAACAAAACCCCCAGGCCAGATGGATTCACCTCGGAATTTTATCAGACATACAGGGAAGATATAATACCCATTATCCTTAAAGTTTTCAAAAAAATAGAAGAGGAGGGAAAACTCCCAAACTCATTCTATGAAGACAACATCACCCTAATACCAAAACCAGGCAAAGACTCCACCAAAAAAGAAAACGACAGACCAAGATCCCTGATGAACATAGATGTAAAAATACTCAACAAAATATTAGCAAACTGAACTCAAAAATGCATCAAAAGGACCGTACACCATGACCAAGTGGGATTCATCCCAGGGATGCAAGGATGGTACAGCATTCGAAAATCCATCAACATCATCCACCACATCAACAAAAAGAAAGACAAAAACCACGTGATCATCTCCATAGATGCTGAAAAAGCATTTGACAAATTTCAACATCCATTCATGGTAAAAACTCTCAGCAAAATGGGAATAGAGGGCAAGTACCTCAACATAATAAAGGCCATTTATGACAAACCCAAAGACAACATTATACTGAACAGCGAGAAGCTGAAAGCTTTTCCTCTGATCAGGAACTAGACAGGGATGCCCACTCTCCCCACTGTTATTTAACATAGTACTGGAAGTCCTAGCCACGGCAATCAGACAAAACAAAGAAATACAAGGAATCTAGATTGGTAAAGAAGAAGTTAAACTGTCACTATTTGCAGATGACATGGTATTGTACATAAAAAACCCAAAGACTCCACCCCAAAACTACTAGAACTGATATCGGAATACAGCAAAGTTGCAGGATACAAAATTAACAACAGAAATCTTTGGCTTTCCTATACACTAACAATGAACCAACAGAAAGAGAAATCAGGAAAGCAACTCCATTCACAATTGCATCAAAAAGAATAAAATGCCTAGGAATAAACCTAACCAAAGAAGTGAAAGACCTATACTCTGAAAACTGTAAGTCACTCTTAAGAGGAATTAAAGGGGACACTAACAAATTGAAACTCGTCCCATACTCGTGTCTAGGAAGAATTAATATCATCAAAATGGCCATCCTGCCCAAAGCAATATACACTTTGATGCAATCCCTATAAACTACCAGCAACATTCTTCAATGAAGTGGAACAAATAATTCTAAAATTCATATGGAAACACCAAAGACCCCGAATAGCCAAAGCAATCCTGAGAAAGAAGAATAAAGTAGGGGGGATCTCACTCTCCAACTTCAAGCTCTACTATAAAGCCATAGTAATCAAGACAATTTGGCACTTTCACAAGAACAGAGCCACAGACAAGTGGAGCAGATTAGAGACTCCAGACATTAACCCAAACATATATGGTCAATTAATATTTTATAAAGGAGCCATGGACATACAATGGCGAAGTGACAGTCTCTTCAACAGATGGAGCTGGCAAAACTGGACAGCTATAAGTAAGAGAATGAAACTGGACCATTATCTAACCCCATATACAAAAGTAAATTCAAAATGGATCAAAAACATGAATGCAAGTCATGAGAACATTAATCTTTTGGAAAAAAACATAGGCAAAAACCTCTTAGACATAAACATGAGTGACCTCGTCTTGAACATATCTCCCGGGCAAGCAAAACAACAGCGAAAATGAACAAGTCAGACTATATTAAGCTGAAAAGCTTCTGTATAGCAAAAGACACCATCAATAGAACAAAAAGGAACCCTAAAGTATGGGAGAATATATTTGTAAAAGACAGATCCAATAAAGGCTTAACACCAAAATATATAAAGAGCTCACACGCCTCAACAACCAAAAAACAAATAACCCAATTAAAAAATGGGCAGAGGAACTGAACAGACAGTTCTCCAAAAAAGAAATACAGATAGCCAACAGACACATGAAAAGATGCTCCAAATCGCTAATTATCAGAGAAATGCAAATTAAAACTATAATGAGGTATTACCTCACACCAGTAAGGATGGCTGCCATCCAAAAGACAAACAACAACAAATGTTGGCGAGGCTGTGGAGAAAGGGGAACCCTCCTACACTGCTGTTGGGAATGTAAATTAGTTCAACCATTGTGGAAAGCAGTATGGAGGTTCATCAAAATGCTCAAAACAGACATACCATTTGACCTAGGAATTGCACTCCTAGGAATTTACCCTAAGAATGCAGCAATCAAGTTTGAGAAAGACCAATGCACCCCTATGTTTATTGCAGCACTATTTACAATAGCCAAGAATTGGAAGCAACCTAAATGTCCATCGGTAGATGAATGTATAAAGAAGTGGTGGTACATATACACGATGGAATACTACTCAGCCATAAGAAGAGGGCAAATCCTACCATTTGCAGCAACATGGATGGAGCTGGAGGGTGTTATGCTCAGTGAAATAAGCCAAGCAGAGAAAGAGAAATACCAAATGATTTCACTCATCTGTGGAGTATAAGAACAAAGGAAAAACTGAAGGAAAAAAACAGCAGCGGTATCACAGAACCCAAGAATGGACTAACAGGTACCAAAGGGAAAGGGACTGGGGAGGATGGGTGGATTGGGAGGGATAGGAGGGGGAAGAAGAAGGGGATTATTAAGATTAGCATGCATAATGGGTGTGTGGGATAAAGGGGAGGGCTGTACAACACAGAGAAGACAAGTAGTGATTCTACAACATTTTGCTATGCTGATTTACAGTGACTGTAAAGGGGTTTATAGGGGGGACCTGGTAGAGAGGAGAGCCTAGTAAACATAATATTCTTCATGTAAGTGTAGATTAATAATAATGAAAAAAAAAGAAAGAAAGAAAAGGGGGATTACTCCCTGATAGGATAAAACCAACTGTAAATTAATGACTAATGCATGCTTTAAAAATCCTTAATTTTGATAACTTAAAGGGTGTGAGATGATCGGCTGTGGAGGTACATTTTTCCGATTATATCCCTATCTCTTAAAAAAAAAAAGCAGTTCCTGTGTGGTGACCTCCAATGAGTTCTGCACAATGGTATAAAGGGCATATCAAAGTGTGGACCAAGGGTCTGTTTGTGTTTATGCAGAGGATCAAAGCCTAATTTAGCTCCCCAGAAAATGAACTAAGATATGATATGAAGAAGAACTTCCAACATCAGCACTCTCTGGAAGACTCATGCCAGAAGATGATCTTCAAGAAACCCCAACAAAGATCCACGCACTGCTACAGCTGTAGCTGCACTCACCCCACCAGTTCCTGGACTTGCCATGGGAATGAGGAAGGAGATATCTAAGCTGGCCTGTGCATACAGTAAAACAACAAATTTGACTGGATCTATACTGTTGGAACTCAACCAAGAATTAGGAGAAGTGCAAGTTGTAATGCTCCAAAATCTTACAACTACAGACTATCTACTGTTAAAAGGAGATATGGGATGTGAACAGTTCCCAGGAATGGGTTTTTTTAATTTGTCCGATTTCTCTCAGACTGTTCAAGTATAGTTGGACAATATCCATCATATCATAGATCAATTTCCACAAATGCCTAGGGTGCCTAACTGGTTTTCTTGGTTTCACTGGAGATGGCTGGTAATTATAGATCTGCTTTGGTTACGTAACTGTATTCCTATTATGTTAATGTTTGTGCGCAATTTAATTAGTAGTTTAAAACCTATACATGCTTAAGTTACTCTACAAGAAGATATGTCAAAGAAATAATCAATCTTCCCATGTTTTCTTCTGCCTGCTACTTCTATAGCTTTTCTTCTTTCTTCCTAATTATAACCCTTAAATAGAATTCGTGCCTTATATCAAATTTACTGAGTATCATAATTTCTCCAAGTGGTAAAGATACCTCAAGACAAATGCTCGGCATAGAATCCACGGGGCATAAATATGGAAAGAAGTAAAAAGCTAACCTTTTCATACAATATGGCTTCTCTCTCACCGTTTCCCTGTATGGCCCCGGAAGATGACTGTTTAGCCATAGACGTGTAAGATTCCTCAAGGAAAGAGCAACCTAAGAGAGGCACAGTCGCAGGGGGGCCATCAGGTGAGAAATTGGGGATCAACGGAGGTTAGGCTTAGAACCTCATGCCCCCTGTATTGACAGAAATTCTTCTGCATCCGTGGATGTTTTATTGCCCTTGTCTAGCTTGGATTAACACATAGTCTACAGGCACACACCTGATCATCTACATTTGCTCTCTTACAACACTAAACTATGTTTTGTACCTTTATCTTGCATCTTACTACCACTTCAGATTTTATTTAAAAAAAAAATACTAATAATAATAAAGGGAGAAATGTGGGATCCACATATAAATCAAGTATAAAAATCAAATATTCATATTTGACCTGATTGTTTATAGTTCATAATGCGTGATCAAATCCGAAAATTTCTGTGATGACTGCCCTTGTACTGTTCACCATGTAAGAACTTGTTCTTTATGCTTCAGAAGATTGGAGACTGATGAGAATTAGGCTTGTGGTGGATTAATGATTGTGCATTGAGCATTGAGTCCCCTATACAGAATTTTATTGTTGTTAACAACCATTTGAACAATAAATATGAGAGATGCCATCTCAAAAAAAAAAAAGAAGAATCATGTTTCCTGACACATGAAAAACTATTGCATTCGCAGTTTAGTATTCATAAATAAAGTTTTATTGTAACAGAAAAAAAAGATTGAAATTCTACCATCCAACTTCTCAGACCACAAACATATAAAACTAGAAATAAATTTTACAAAGAAACCAAAAAGGCTCACAAACACATTGAAGCTTAACAACATGCTCCTAAATAATCAATGGATCAACAACCAAATTAAAATAGAGAACAAGCAATATATGGAAACAAATGACAACAACAGCACAAAGCACCATCTTCTGTGGGATGCAACCAAGGCAGTTCTAAGAGGAAAGTATATACCAATCAATGAAACCAAGAAATGGTTCTTTGAGAAAATAAACAAAATAGATCATCCCCTAGCTAGACTTATTAAGAGAGAAAGAGAATCTACACACATCAACAGAATCAGAAATGAGAAGGAAAAATCACAACGGACCCCACAGAAATACAAAGAATTATGAGAGAATACTATAAGAATCTATATGCCAACACACTGGAAAACCTAGAAGAAATGGACAACTTCCTAGAAAAATACAACCTTCCAAGACTGATCAAGGAAGAAACAGAAAATCTAAACAGAACAACTACCAGCAACAAAATTGAATTGGTAATCAAAAAACTACCCAAGAGCAAAACTCCTGGACCAGATGGATTTACTGTAGAATTTTATCAGACATATAGAGAAGACATAATACCAATTCTCGTTAAAGGTTTCCAAAAAATAGAAGAGGAGGGAATACTTCCAAACTCATTCTATGAAGCCAGCATCACTCTAATACCAAAACCAGGCAAAGATGCCACGAAAAATGAAAATTACAGACCAATAATTCTGATAAACATAGATGCAAAAATACTCAACAAAATATTAGCAAACTGAATTCAAAAATACATCAAAAGGATCATACACCATGACCAAGTGGGATTTATCCCAGGGATGCAAGGATGGTACAACATTCAGAAATCCATCAACATCATCCACCACATCAACAAAAAGAAAGACAGAAACCACATGATCATCTCCATAGATGCTGAAAAAGCATTCAACAAAATTCAATATCAGTTCATGATAAAAACTCTCAACAAAATGGGTATAGGGGGCAATTAACTCTATGTAATAAAGGCCATCTATGATAAACCCACAGCCAACATCATACTTAACAGCGAGAAGCTTTTAGCTTTTCCGCTAAGATCAGGAACAAGACAGGGATGCCCAGTCTTCCCACTGTTAGTCAACATAGTACTGGAAGTCCTAGCCATGGCAATCAGACAGAACAAAGAAATACAAGGAATCCAGATTGGTAAAGAAGTCAAACTGTCACTATTTGCAGATGACATGATATTGCACATAAAAAATCCTAAAGACTCCACTCCAAAACTACTAGACCTAATATCTGAATTCAGCAAAATTGTAGGATACAAAATTAATACACAGAAATCTGTTGCTTTCTTATACACTAACAATGAACTAGCAGAAAGAGAAATCAGGAAAACAATTCCATTCACAATAGCATCAAAAAGAATAAAATACCTAGGAACAAACCTAACCAAGGAAGTGAAAGACCTATACGCCAAAAACTACAAGACATTCTTAAGAGAAATTAAAGAGGGCACTAACAACTCGAAACTCATCCCATGTTCTTGGCTAGGAAGAATTCATATTGTCAAAATGGCCATCCTGCCTAAAGCAATCTACATATTGAATGCAATCCCTATCAAAATCCCAACAGCATTCTTCAACGAACTGGAGCAAATAGTTCTAAAATTCATATGGAACCACCAAAGACTCCAAATAGCCAAAGCAATCCTGAGAGAGGAAAAATAAAGTAGGGGGTATCTCGCTTCCCAACTTCAAGCTCTACCAGAAAGCCACAGTAATCAAGACAATTTGATACTGGCATAAGAACAGAGCCACAGACCAGTGGAACAGAATAGAGTCTCCAAACAGTAACCCAAACATATATGGTCAATTAGTATATGATAAAGTAGCCATGGACATACAGTGGGGAAATGACAGCTTCTTCAATAGCTGGTGCTGGCAAAACTGGACATCTACATGTAAGAGAATGAAACTGGATGATTGTCTAACCCCATACACAGAAGTAAATTCAAAATGGATCAAAGACCTGAATGTAAGCCATGAAACCATGAAACTCTTAGAAAAAAACATAGGTAAAAATCCCTTGGACATAAACATGAGTGACTTCTTCATGAACATATCTCCCCAGGCAAGGGAAAAAAAGCAAAAATGAACAAGTGGGACAATATCAAGCTGAAAATCTTCTGTACAGCAAAGGATACCATCAATAGAACAAAAAGGCATCCTACAGTATGGGAGAATATATTCATAAATGACTGATCCGATAAAGGGTTGACACCCAAAATATATAAAGAGCTCATGCACCTCAACAAACAAAAAGCAAATAATCCAATTAAAAAATGGGCAGATAAGCTCAACAGACAGTTCTCCAAAGAAGAAATTCAGATGGCCAACAGACACATGAAAAGATGCTCCACATCTCTAGTCATCAGAGAAATGCCGATTAAAACCACAATGAGATATAACCTCACACCAGTAAGGATCACCACCACCCAAAAGACAAACAACAACAAATGTTGGTGAGGTTGTGGAGAAAGAGGACCCCTCCTACACTGCTGGTAGGAATGTAAATTGGTTCAACCATTGTGGAAAGCAGTATGGAGGTTCCTCAAAAAGCTCAAAATAGAAGTGCCATTTGACCCAGTAATTCCACTCCTAGGAATTTACCCTTAGAATGAAGCAGCCCATTTTGAAAAAAACATATGCACACCTATGTTTATTGCACTATTTACAATAGCCAAGAAATGGAAGCAACCTAAGTGTCCATCAGTAGATGAATGGATAAAGAAGATGTGGTACATATACACAATGGAATATTATTCAGCCATAAGAACAAAACAAATCCTACCATTTGCAACAACATAGATGGAGCTAGAGGGAATTATGCTCAGTGAAATAATCCAGGTGGAGAAAGACAAGTACCAAATGGTTTCACTCATATGTGGAGTATAAGAACAAAGGAAAACTGAAGGAACAAAACAGCAACAGAATCACAGAACCCAAGAATGGACTAACAGTTACCAAAGGGAAAGGTACTGGGGAGGATGGGTGGGTAGGGAGGGATAAGGGGAGGGAAGAAAGGGGGCATTATGATTAGCATGTATAATGGAAGGAGGGCATGGGGAGGGCTGTACAACACAGAGAAGACAAGTAGAGATTCTACAGCATCTTACTATGCTAATGGACAGTGACTGTAATGGGATTTGTTGGGGAAGTCTAGTAAACATAATGTTCCTCATGTAATTGTAGATTAATGGTACAAAAATTTAAAAAATATTTCTATAATAGTTATTACTGATGAGAAACTGCACTTACAACTTTAGCTAGTACCAAGCTTTGTTTATTGTTTAAAGCAATAAATAACTAGAACAACTGGAGAAGATACTTGCTTGTAAAAATGCTATTTATTTAATCAAAACACATATTATCTACATGGGACTTGATCATACTCTTGAATATAGCTGAATTATTAAAAGTTATTAACAAAAGTAATTACTAAAAGTAATTAACAGAGTTTTACCTTTAACAAAATGTTAGTTAAGATAGACACAGGTAAACAATGTATATTACTCAGTGAGGTAAAGAGTAATATACCATAATTCTTAAACACATAGGCTTTGGAGTTAGATGGTTGTGGCAAAATATCCTAGCGCTGTTACTTACTAGCTAAGAGTATTTGGAAAAATTCTTTAATCACTCTGACTCTTCATTTTTTCATCAGTATAACACAGATAACTCATTCTCTTCATATGGCTTTTGTTAGGACTAAGCACATTAAAAATAACTCAGGTATTTTCTATCATTTGGGACAAATTCAATAAAAAGTACTAAATTTTACTATGGCAACTGTCATAATATAACTGTAGGAACCACCAGAGGGAAAGATCACTTCCTAACTTCAAGTAGGAAGAACAAAAGAGAAGGTGTGGTAAGCAGTTTGAACTGACTAACCTATATGCTTCCAATAACTCCTGTTATCTTTGACTTACTCTATTACAGCGTGTAGAAAGCCAAACACTTAACTTCTATGGCTCACCTGCAACTAAGGTCATTTATAACATCCATCTTGGTTCATAAAACATTAGGAGAAATGATCAGTTTGGGTTTCAGGAAAGTTTTCAAAAAAGGCTTCATTTCTTGGCTTCTTTCCCATTACCCTTCTGCCCTCTTCCTATCTAGAAAGCAGAAATGATGGCTGGAGCTAAAACAGTCATATTACAACCTTGAAAATGAAGCACACATGCTAAGAATGGCAAAGTAGAAATATAGAAAAACCCTGCATCCTTAAGTCTCTTAATAAGCTGTAATACCTACTTGTGTTAAGTAACTTTATATGTATTGCAAGAGAAATTAAAACCCCTTGTTTGTTTAATCTAGTATTTGCCAAGTATATTGTGTGTTATAGCTAACTGAAATCCTGTCAATACATAGGCTTTGTAGAAACAAGGAATCTGGTCTAGTCATTGAAGGATAGTCAGGACGTACTATTTTCATAAATCAGTGGAAACTTAAGGCCTTGAGAGAGAATCAAATAAAAAATTAGTGAAAGTAGTAAAAAGTTATTAACAGTCATACAAATATGAAAACACTACCAAAAAAATAGGAGAAGCAAACTATACAAACTGATTAATCTAGATCCAAAGGAACAATTTGTATTAATTCAAGTACATTTTTAATTAAATCACTTTAAATAAATTTTGTTGGTTTAATTTACCTACAGCTAATGTATGAAATAAAACTGAAGTAAGGTGTCAAAACCCTTGCTAAAATTTTAATTTTATCTTTAAGATTGAAGGAAACTGTCAATTTCTCTGAAAGTATCATTTATTTCCATGGTAATGTATTTATGTGCTAGAGAAAAAAAAACATTATTGAAGTTTGAAAAATATAAGAAAAGAAACAGAATTAATTGTATGAATTCCTCTTTCTTACATAAAAATGGGGCACAGAAAATTTGACAGGTTTTTCTTTTTCAAGTAAGCACTTAAACAAAAATACATGATCTGTTCCAGAAAATTAGGAGTACTACACCTTATTTTAATAAATAAATGCTCTTCTTTATGAGTTATCTTGATATACTAGACCTTTGAGTCATAAACTCAAAATATTTTAATGACAGAGTTTAGAATTGGATTTTTGTGATTAGCAGCGTATATAACAAATTTTCCTATAAAGTATACACTTTATAGGAAATCTATAAAAATAACCATATACTGTGATCATATATTTAACCTACACAATGTTTAAGTTATTTTCAAAATTATTGCCATTTCCTAATTGTTTTAAACATACATTTAACTTATAAAAATTTTAGAATGAATCTTACTATTGTGACAACATGGATGGACCTTGAGGGTATTTTGCTAAGTGAAAGAAGTCTGAGATAGGCAAGCACCATATAATTTCACTTACATGTGGAATCTAAAAACAAAACAAAATAAAACCCAGATTCATAGATACAGAGAATAGATTGGTGGTTTCTAGAGGGGAGGGAGGTTGGGTGGAACAAAATATGTGAAGGGGATTAGGAAGTACAAATTCCCAGTTATAAAATAAATAAGTCATGGGAATGTAATGTACAGCTAGAGAATATAGTCATTTAGCCAATTCAAACATCTTACAACATGCAGCCCAGGGCTTTGATGGAAGAATTGTGTGATATATGTATATATATATAAATGTTTTCATACTAGCTTTATATAGACACTACAATCTAAACATAGAAGAAGAATCAATCTGCTTTTGGCAGCAGAGAAAATATTCACAAAGGATATATTTAATCTAGGATTTAAGGAACAAGGGTCAATGACATATGGTTATTATATAAATTGTAATGTCCATTTTGCAATCTATACAAATGTCAAATCACTATGTTGCACACCTGAAACTAATATAATGTTGTGTGTCAACTATACCTCAATAAACTTAAAAACAGTGAATGATGCAAAACAGAGACCAATGTAAATCCATTCCCAGCAAAGTAACAAGAGCACTTGTATTGCTGAAACCAATTTTTTTTTTATAAAGAGTGTTTGCAAAGGTAATTCATTTCATATGTAGTGGACTTTGCTTTTCAGAAATAACATTTTAATCTATAAACTCTATTTAAATAAAATGTACACAAAAGAAGACTATATCAGTCAGATAGTTACTAGGAAGCCCCAGACTCTTCTTCCTCCAAACGTGATTCCTATTCAACAACAGTACTTGGACCAATTCCCTTCTTAAGTAATCCAGAAACCAGATGACAGACTTCTGCACTGTAGGCAAGCATTAAACATATGCATATAAACTGGCGGGAAAATTTGTGGCATTCACTTGCTATTGTCCTTTCACTAGCTCAGAGCCACATGATCAGAAGGAATCACACAGCTCCTATCCTCTCTCTCTGGGGAAGGAAAGAGAAGTTTGTCTAATGTACAAAAGAGTACTCCCAGGCTTGGCTAACAAAAATCCTAGAAACAATTCAGTGTTCTGCTCCCTTGAGTTTTCTTTTTTTCTATTTACCCTTTTTTTTTTTTATATTATCCGGTCCCATAGTTTCAAATATGATTTGTTTGCTAGCCACTTACTATACTCTGGATTTTGTATGCAACTATTTACCTAAGATCGCCACTTGTTTGTATATTAAGCATCTTAAACTCAATAGTGCCAAAACATAACTATAATTTCACTCTCAAATCTGTCCATCAAAATATTTTCTATCTCAGTGAATGAAAGTGTTTCCCTCCATCCACACTTGTATACCTGTAAGAAACTTCCACAAAGTAGTCAAAATTATCTTTAGAAAAGTTAAACATAGTCTCTCCCTCCTTAACGCTGTACAATGGATTCTCGCTGCATTCAGAATAAGAGTCAAAATCCATACCATGGTCTCCACATCACTACATGATCTGCAAATATCTTCTCATCTACTTCCTTTCTCTCCTTGCTTCCCTAAATTCCAGATTCACAGGGCTTTTCTAGTTACTTATTACAGGGCTTTATAATTGTCTAATCCTGTTGCTTGACATGGTCTCCCACTCAAACTTCACATGGTTGATTCCTTCTCATTAATCAAGTGTAAACTCAAAGGTCAACTCTTCAAAAATATTTTCCCTAAAATGACCCCACTAATGGCCTTCTTTGCCATGTGTCTAGCCAATTTCTGCCATATTATGTTATTTTATTTTCCTCATAACACTTAGTTATTGAAATTATTTTACTGATTTCTTTGCATGTTTATTTTTCTCCACTAGAATATTCATTGTCCAAAAGCAGGGATTTTCTTTGACTTGTTCTCAGTGAAGTCTTAGTACTAGAAACATAGTAAGGATTCAAAAAATAATTTCTGAATGACAATGTTGGGGTAGAAGAAATTTCCTCTACCCCTCAAAATTCTAGCTGGTTTAGAAATCAAATTGATATGACACAGATTAACAGGAGAAAAAAAACAAAGTTTAATTGTTTATGTACAGGGAAGCCATAGACATGGTTTCCAAAGACAGTCAGAGACAATGAGGTATATACGTCATCCTGAACCAAGGAGAAGGAGTAAGTGTCTGAGACTTAAAAGGAAAAGGGAAACAATTCACAGGAATATGAAAAGAGTAAGTGTTTGGTAAACAAAATATTTGATGGCCTACACAGAAACAACAGGGCACAGAGAGAAATTTTAACAGACTTAGCCACATCCCCCCATTTATCACACATAGTTTACATGACAGTATAGCATTTATGGTGATAGCTCTCCTCCTGGAGTAACTCTTCCTCTAAATTCTTTCTATGCCATTGTGGGAGGGAGGAGGTCAAAGTATCCTCCTTGGTCTTTTTAGCCTTGATGGTTTTTCAGCTCAAAATAATCTACATGTCACAATGGCACATCTTGGGGTGGCCTGCCCTTGATCCCTACAACAACATGAAGTGATACATACAGATAAATGTGGATTAACATCCTACCTCTGTCACAAAATGACCTTGAAGAAGTTATTAAGTTTCTCAGTCTTAATTTCTTTATTTATAAAACATAACTAATAATTATGCTCACCTTTTAGAGTTTTTGTGCATGTTAAATGATATAACGTATGCAAAAGTTCTTGTAAGAATTCTTAGCACATATTCAGAGTTCAGTTATAATTTAATTTATAATGAAAAACCTGACTTTTAAATAAATTACAGAATTCATGCATATCACTAATTAGGACTAACTACCTCAAATAATCTGTATTAATTTTCACTTATTCATATTAGAAAGACTATCTAATCACTTCCTCAAATATCAAAGAATACAACATGTAAAAAATTATGTATTGAATTGAGATATATTAAATGTAAAAAAGTTCATGAAATAGAATAGAAGAATTTTTTTAGCCCAAATCTACCGCAATTTCAATTATTTTCCATGATATTATCTTCACTCATCTTATGGCTTTGCATTGATTTATGTAAATATATAAAAATTGTGTATTGTCAATAAGCAAATGAGGGTTAAAGAGTTTAGTAATTAGCCAAATTATGCATAATTTATATAACAAATCATGGTCTGTAATTTGCAACATGACTAAAATTAAAACCGGAATGCTGTATCTTCCCTATAAATATTATTGCTGTGTTTTAGTACATTTACAAAGACAAGCAGTAGAGGATTCAACATTGAGCTATGTGACATTTTTTTCAAGATTAAAATGGAAAATAAAATGCCACAAAAATACTACACTACTGGAGCTACATAATTTGGACACTGTCCTAATGCAAGCTGCCATTAGAAACTATATTAGTATAGTTATTATTGCTAGCTGGCACTATAAAAAGACTCTTAAGAATGAATGACCACATAGGCTAAGAATCAATTCAATAAATGTGAAAATTCATTTTATGTTATTCTCCACTGACAAAAATTGATATTTTCTCAATGGCACACAACAGATTTAATAGATAAAAGGGAAAGAGACTTAGTGTGCAATAAAGTGTAAGGTAAAACACTAAGTTGAAATAAGTTACCAATTGTCTCTTTAACTGCAACACTTTGGGGCTTTATAGAGTCAGATGGTATTAAATTTATGACATTCTAATACTTAATAGGTATGAGCACTGCTGTAATGAAGCAATCTTACTAGAGTTTGGAGTAATCTGTGCTTCATTTGTAAATTTTATGTTCACAAATATTTATATTGTATATTAAAATGAAGCAAAATCTCAACTGAATTCTATAATTAGGTGCATGAATCTGGATTGAAAGAGTAATATGTATCATTTCCAAAGGTCATACAAAATAAATGTAGACGAAGCTTTATAGGACAAAACATTGAATCTTCTGTTTAGTATCTGGGAAGTTGATCTTTAGTCCATTCCATTAGCTTTTAAAATGTATCTTACAAAAAAATGATGATTATACATTTTGAATTTGGAGGGCTTTAAATCAAACATAATGCTAGTTTCAGAATTTTTTTTTCTGGTGAATATGGATGAAATAATCTAAAGCGGCCAAATTATAGGCAGTTCTCATTAAGATTTAATGTTATTTATTCAAATGGACATCATTCATTGCCACAAATATATTAAATAATTAAGCAGCTTTGCAGACTGCAGCATTAAGTTAAACCCAGAAAACACTACCAAAAACATTTGAACTCTGTGAAGTCTGTAAAGAAATGTCCACCTTCAGAAAAAAAAAAATCACACTTTAGTAGGTTTTTATCAGAGCTGAATACATTACTTCTTTTCCTTGTTTCTTATTGGAATTTTTTGCTTATAGGCAATTAAAAACTATTTAACATCAACACTGTAGGGAAAGGGAAATAATATTCTGGTCCTCAAAGGGAATAGGCAATTTAGAAGGGGATAAAATAGGCTTTGTTGATCCAAAATAACTTGGGATATTTTTCTCAAAATATTGTTGGATGGAATCATAATCATTTTGAGCTGATTATCTTTTAAGAACCAGAAGAACTAGCTTGGTATAAGCTTTCACCACAAGATGCCATCCCTCTCCTAAGTAAGTAGGATTTTCAGAGCTAAACATTATTGCTTGGAAATTCCAAGTTTAGATGTATTCCTTGCTGCTTAGAGATTCCCTAAGACATGTTCAGATGTATCTTCTAAACCCACCCCATTATTTTTAATAACAAATGTATATTGCAAATATTTAATGCATGATGCCTGAAAGAAAAAATTGGAAACCAGCAAGAAAATTGAGAATATCCCACTGACTTGATCAGTCAACCAACCAGAAAAGAAATACAAAGGAAAAATAAGCATATGAAACCATATTCTCTTTTAAATGTAAAAGTCTTTTTATAATAATATGCCATAATATCATTAACCAGTTACTAAAAATTATATTAATTTAAAAATTACTATGTTGTCAAGGGCTCAGAGACATGCAAGTTGTCATAAATTGGATTTGGAATATAAATTATTAAATGGAAAATTATGTTATATATGTATATGTGTGTGTATATATATATCTATATATATGTATATCCATATATATGGGTTAATGGACTGATGGAAAGAGAGAAAGTAGTTAAACATGTAGGTGTAAAAATAGAGTCAGTCCATTTTCAATCATATTAAGGAGTATAAATATTCAGGAATAAATTTAGTCAAATTAATTCAAAACTTATACAAAACAACTTTGAAATAAAAACCCAAATAAATTGAAATAAATCCGAAGTTCATGGATGAGACAGTGTTTTAAATAAAGGTGGCAATCTCCCCAAATTGACCTGCAAATTCAATACAATCCCTTTTAAAATCCCAGCTGACCTCATTGTAGAAAACTACAAGCTGATCTTAAAATTCGTATGGAAATGCAAGGAACCTAGAATATACAAAAGAAATTCAAAACAAAAGAAAGTTGGAAGACTCATATTTCCCCATTTCAAAACTTACTACCAAGCTACATTAATTGGTACTGTGTTACCAATGTAAGGATAGACAGAAAAATAAGTAAAATTGAAAATCCAGAATTAAACCTTACATTTCATTTAGTGTAAAATGTTTTAAAATGTATCTTGAGACTTCTTTGACCCATTTATTACTTAGAAGTATGTTTGTTCTTCAAATACTTTTGGATTTGCAGCTGTTTTGTGAATGATTTAATTCACAGTTTAATTCCATAGAGATCTTGAAAGCCTAGTTTGAATGACTATCCTTTTAAATTTGTTAAGATGTATTTCTTGGTCCAGAATGTGGTCTGCCACGGTGAATCTTCCATGTGACCTTGAGGAGAATGCATATTCTATTATTCCTGGATGAACTATTCTATAAATGTACATTAGATCCACGAGATTGATGGTGCTGTTCAATGCAAATATATCCTTACTGATATTCTACCTCCTGGACCTGTCAATTGCTTATAAGAGGATTGTTAGTCTCCCACTGTAATACTGGATTTTTCCATTTCCTTTTGCAATTTATCAATTTTTGCTTCATGCATTTGGTGTTCTGATGTTGGGAACATACACTTTCAGGATTGTTATCTCTTCTTGTAGAATTAATCACTTTATCATTACATAATGCACCTCTTTATTCCTGATAGTTGGCCTTTCTCTAAAATCTACTTTGTAATTAATATAGTTACCCCAGTTTTCTTTTGATTAGAGATAGCATGGTTTATCTTTCTCTGTACCTTTACTTTTACACTTTAAAGTGGACTTTTTTGTAGACAACATATAATTTTTCTTAAAAAATCTAATCTGATAGTTTCTGTTCTTTAATTGATGTATTTATATCATTCATATTTAAAATTATTATTGATATAGTTGTGCTAATATGTACCATACTTATTACTGTTTTCTAATTTTTGCCCTCATTCATTTCTCCTATTTTTGTATTCCACTCCCTTTTCTGCTTTTTGTGATTGTAAACTGAGCATTTTATGACTCCCTTTTCCTTTTTTAGCATATTGGTTAAATTTTCATTTACCCATGAGCTATAGTCATCCATTATATTGCTGCTATTATTTTGAACAAGCTGTTATCTGTTACATGTTGAGTAAGAAACATAAAATATATTTCCCTCCATTTATTTCTTCTTAAATTCCATTCTTTTCTTTATATAGATCCAAGTTTCAGACCTACATCTTTTTTCTTCTCTTGAAAGAATTTATTTTAGCATTCGTTGCAAGGCAGATCTACTGACAACAAAGTCCCTTAGTCTTTGTCTTTGAAATTCTATTTTTCCATCAATTTTGAAGGGTAATTTCACTGGCTAATTCTAGGCTAGTTTTATTTTTCTTTTTAAATATCAACAATTTAATATTTCAATCTACTCTCTTCTTGTTTACATTGTTTCTGAAGAGAAGTCAAATGCAATTCTTATCCTTGTTCCTCTATGGATAAGGAATTTCCTCCTACTCTTGCTTCTTTCAAGATTTTCTTTTTGTCTTTGATTTTCTGCAGATTGAATATAATGTGCCTAGGCATAGAATATTTGATGTTTATCCTGTTTTGTGTTCTCTGAGCTAAGAGTCTGTGCTTTTCTGTCTGTCTTTAATTTTGGAAATTTCTCAGGCATTATTGCTTCACATATTCCTTTCTCTCTCTCGTCTCCTTCTGGAATTCCCATTATGCATATGCTATACCATTTGCAATTGTCCCACAGCTCTCAGATACTCTGTTCCTTTGGTTTCATTTTTTTATTCTTATTTTTATGGTTTGGAAGTTTCTTTTGAGCTTTCTTCAAGCTCATTGATTATTTATTTGACCATGTCCAGTCTACTGATGCACCCATCAATGGCCTTCTTTATTTCTGTTGAAGTGTTTTTGATTTATAGAATTTCCTTTGATTCTTTACTAAAATTCCTACCTCTCTTCTTACATTGTCTATGTTTTCTTGAATGTTGCCTACATTTTTCATTAGAGCCTTTCATATATTGTTGGTTATATTCATGGTTATTTAAAATTCTTGCACTGTTAATTCCAATAACTCTACCATATCTAGATCTAGGTGTAATGCTTATTTTACCTCTTCACACTGTTATTTTTGCTTCTCATATCTTGCAATTTTTTGTTGAAAGCTGGCATGATGTATTGGTTAATAAGAACTGTGGTAAATGGTTCATTAATATGAAGTTTTTATGTTTAACTAGTTCATGGGTTGTGTTGACTGTTTGCTGTAGCTACAGTTTTTCAGAAGCTCAAATTTCCCTTGGTTTCCTTGTTTTTGTCTCTCTTGTGTTAGGTTTCTCTAGAGCTTCCTTCTCAAATAAGGTCTTAGCCCTGCAGTTCTTTCATTTGTGATTGTTGGTAATCAGGTGCCTTATTGATGTGGTGGTAAACTGTAGGGGGAGCAGAAGCATTCTATTTTTCTAAACTAAATCTCAGTGTTTTAGTGAGCCTATGACCTGGACTGTGACCTTCACAAATGTTATCTCATATTTTTGTCTTTTTCCCTTAGATGAGACAGGAAGGCTTAAGGGAGCTGGAATTGGTCAAGATCTAGAGGGGGTTTTTTCAACTTGATCTGGACCTTCCCCAAATTGTTGATGTACACACAGTAAGAGGTGTTGGTTACAGCACAGAATCCAACCTGTTCTTCCAGCACATAGACAACCAAGGGCAATCTGGTTATCCATCACCAGCTTGGCTAGTAAGGTCAGAGACTCCTGTTGCTCTTGAATTGCCTGAGCAGTAGCATTAATTGCTGCCATGGCCAAAGAGATGTTGTGTATCATCTTTTCTGGGTCCTGTAAACTTATGCTCAGTATTAAAACACAGACAGACTAATGAAATAGTTGCTCCTCCAGATGTGTCAAGTGCCACTCTGCAATGGACCAGAAGAATGGGGTGCCTCCAGCCCTTTGTGTACTTGGCCACATAAGCAGTGGGTTCTAGAATCCTGAGGCAGCAAAACACTTATCCTGGGGGATGGCATTCCACTGCCCATTTAGAACCATAAAGAAACACTCTCTTGGCAGATAGTTAGCAAAAGTTACTCCCCACCAAGATGAGGTTGTTATATCATAAGCTACTTCAGTTGTATGTCATCTCTGGTAATTGTTGCCAGCTTGTAGCTTGAAGAGTAAAATTATACACCTGCTCTCATCCAAAGTGCTAATACAATACAATGCCTGACTCAGTGCAGGGATTCCTTCCATCATATCATAGATGACATTAAAACAGTAGACACTGGAATGATCCTGCATTCAAACTTCTATCAGTTGGGTCACTTGGCAGCCTGATCCACTGATGGTCTGAACAAGTCCTGTATCATTATGTATTGACCAGGCTGCCATGATAAGACCATGAGACAAAAAAGATTTCAGCCTTGGGTGAGAGTGACAGTATTTTTTCAGGTCACCACCTTTTACTACAGTGGTGCTGATTTTGATGACAGTGCTCTCAATCTCGGCCTCCCCAGGGGTCCTTAGGTGGCTAGAGAGAGAAAAATCAATGCCTCACCATCCCCATTCATGCTCCTGTCCTATTACTTGAGATGTGATGTGTCTGGGGATAGTCATCCAAGTCATCTGTCCTAACCCAGGGGCTACTACCTCAGTAGGAACCTATTGCCCTTACTGTTTTTCATCCAAAACTTTCTGGCTCATCATTCAGTTCAGGCAATGAGGTTATGCCTTGGACTTTATGTGCCCTATAACATTTCCCAACTGAATAGGGAAGTCAGGAATTCCTGAAGCTATCAGGGGAATTCTGGTATCATGACATTCTGTGACACCCTCTCCTTTCCCCATAGGGTCTCAATGAAGGTAAACATCCTGGGGCAACATGACTTTCAAGTTGGAATAAGGAGGAGGCTGTGTCAGGGTCTTCTCCTGCAAGGACCAGAAACCAACACTGGGAAGAAGAACCCAGAGGGAAAAAATTAATTGAGTGGTTGAGTATACTGAGATTGGGATTCCTTAGGCATAGGCTAATTAGGCAACTGCCTGGTCCTCTACTCTTTCCAAGCTCAGTATTCCCCAACATGTATTGTAGTGCTGTGTTTCCCTTTTGCGCAAGTATCGTATTGAGTGTCCAAATGGCCCTAATGAGGCAAGATATCATCCTGCCAATAATCCTTTCTTCAATTCCCACTTTAGTCTTCTGTTCCATCATTCTTTGGTTCCATTCACTTGTAGGTGGTATGGAGCATGGAAGTCCAACATATGCAATGGAATTGTGCCTACTGTATGACTTTTGCATTAAAAGATGTGCCCTAAATTGGTTGGAGTCTTGTTAAGTTACCAAACATGTGACAGAGATTTTTCTCCACAGAAACCACAGTGGCACTTGCATTCTATATGTTGGACAGGGATGGCAATTACATATCAAAAGTAAGAGTCAACTGCCAGAAGTTATCAACAGACCCTATGGCCAAGTACTGAAGGCCTAGTATAATCATTTTGCCAAACTGGAGTTAGGTCAATGCCTATGACCATATGTCCTAATTCTCTGAGTTGTATTACTTAGGTTCTTTGGCTAGAATCACAAGACTGCACCACATTTTTGGCTTTTGTATATTTGAGAGTTATGCCCCTAACCAGGGTGACTGGCTCATTCTTACTTTTGAGGTGGACTTCAATGACTAGTTTGGTGATGCACCCAGCAAGTAGCCATTGCAACATGTGCATAGGCTCTGTCAGCTCAGAAATTCCATTTATGTTATGGCTGAAAAGTCACTTGCCATGAGCATTCACATAAGTAAGAAATATTTTCCCATTCCATGGTCAAGCTGTTGCCATAGTCCTTGTTCTCACAGAGGGAATCCTTTGCTAGTCCAATTATTTAGTTGTCAGTCTCGTGACCAAATGGCTAGACTATTTTCAATAACTCAATAATCAATAAAGTTATAGAAAAGCAAGTTGGGTGTGATGGCTTACATAGCCATCACCACAACATACAGTTTAGCCCATTAGGTGGAACATTTTCATCCAGTTTCAGTTAGGAGATGGTCATCTGTGGAGTAGATGGCCAAGGTGGTCCAGTGAACTCCAACAGCTCTTAACTTTACAGAAACATAGGTAAACCAGGCCATGTATTTACTTGAACCTATTCATATTATGGCCTCCAGTGGCTAGGAGAGGACCCAGGGCATCCCCTACTGGATGCTCTGTTCTCTGTCAGGGTGACCACCTGCTTATGTAATTGACAGTCATTTTCAGATTAAGCTTGGCTCAATCTTGGATATACCATGTCCATTTTGTTATCAAATTCTATTGGACTTATCTGATTTTATTTGAGGTACTGATTAAAACAGCTAAGGATGGGTACCTCTGGACTCAGAGTCACCTAAGATGCTTGGGCAATGTAACTCTGGAGGAAAATCCCAGGGCAAAATATCTCTGACCCTGAAATCAGTTAAAGGGAGAAACAAAGTTTAAGAAACCCATTTATTTCTTACAAGCAGTTGTCCCATCTCTCTCTTGACTTTGCTGCAACAGCAAAGCTCCACCCAACCTCTCTGGTCCAGATAAATTTCACATGCCTTTGTAATTATAAATTGATATGTAGATGGATGGACTGCTTCTCTCCACCCCTTGAAATACCTATTGATGAGGAGATGGACTACTTCTTTACACTCCTTGGAAACACCTACTGCTGTGAGATGCACGAAAGCCAGGCAAGAGATTCTGGAAATATTACAATTTTACCCACAGGCATTGAGATATTCTGTGTCCATCAGAGACTAACCATAAGTGAGAACCTGCCATTCAAAGGGTGTTTATTGAACAGCAACTCCAGGAAAATTGATACTCCAGAATCCAAGAGGCCTATTCACCTCAGTATTTGCTACAGACTCCAATCAGTCTGTGTGGGAGATGCAGATACCTGCAGTTCCAGGATCACTTGTTCCTCAATGGGACCCAAAATCAAGATATCACCTATGTAACTGGTGATCAAGACCTGTAGCAAGACTTGGGCTGGCTGTAAACCCAGTCCCACCCATTAATGATAGATGGCTGAGGTGTTAATGTAGCCCTGGGGGAGGACAATAAAAGTGTATTGCAAGACATTTTACATGAATGCAAATTGATTTTGATCTCTCTCACAGGGAGATTGAGAAAAAGACATTGGCCAAGTCCATAACATCATATTGATCTCAAGTATATGCTGCTACCTTCTCCTTAATGGTGATATGTGGCAGAGCATGGGCCAGGGGTGGAACCTTTTCATTCACCTGGGATGGTCTACAGTCAGGTTTGATGCCCCAGAGGCCTTTTTGGTGAGCCAAACTGAGCTATTAAACTGCAAAAAAGCGGTACAAAGCACTCTTGCTGCACCAGGTCTTGGATTAAAAAGATAATGTTTTCTCTCCAGCCAGGGATCTGGTACTGCTTTTACTGGATCATAGGGTAGAGCAATTCTGGCAGGGATGAGGGCCAGATGGGACATAGGGGTAGAAGTTACTAGGCCTTCAATGATGGCTCAAATATTGCCCTAAGGAAGCAAGATCATGAAGAGTAAAGCTTTGTTCAGTGACACAAGAGGCCAGAATATCAGTACCTATAATGCACTCTTGCTGGGAGCCATGCTACTCAAGCTGTGTAGCAAAGCTCAGTATTGAGGAAGACCCCCACAAAGCAGGGGCCTTCGCAGCTGGCTCCCCCTATTACCCACCTTGATTTGGTTTTTCTCCATTATACTATTGGCGTTGCTTTTTGCTTGCATTTTTGCAAAAGACTAAGCTAACCTTTGATAAGAAGCACGGAAAGGAGAAGAACATAAACTTCCCAGAAGCTTTTCAGGACAGTGCTTCTGAAGAATAGAACACGCAGGACAGTTAGTCAAACATTGACTACCCCATCTCCACCTGAGTGGGAATGCCCCCCTTTGTTTGCAATGCTAGAGAAATTAGTGATGAAGGGTTTTATAGGAAAATGAGAGAAATAGAGTTATGAGGGAATATTGAATAGAATAACCCTGTCTGACACTTAATCCATCTTCTCATGTTTTCTTCCCTCTGCTACTTCTACAGTTTTTCTTCTTCCTCCCTAATTACAGTCCTTTACTAGAATTTGTGCCTCATACGTGAAATTACCAAGTACCATAATTTTCCAAGAAGTAAAGATACCTCAAGACAAGTGCTGGGCCTGGAAGCCACAGGGCATAAATCTGCAAAGAAGTAAAAAGCTAACATTTTCAAAGAACGTTACTTCTCTCTCACTTACTAGCTTTACATCTCCCTGAATGGTCCCTGAAGATGGCTGTTAGCCAGAGACGGGTAAGATTCCTCAAGGGAGGAACAATCTAAGACAGGCACAGTCACAGGGGGCCATCAGGTGAGAAAATGGGGGCCAACAGAGGTGAGACTTAGAACCTCACCCCCCCAGTTTTGAGAGAAATTGTCTACACCTGTGGATGTTTTGTTGCCCTTGTCTGTCTTGGATTAATACCTAGTCTATAGTCACAAACCTGATCATCTACACTTGCCTTCTTACAGTTCTAAATCATGCTTTCTATCTTTATCTTGCATCTACCTATGATAGAATAAGTATTATGAGGAGATAAAATGTACCCATTGCAATAGAAATATAGATGATGATACCTGCCTAACTAACTGTAGTAGTGAGTGACCTGTATTTCACCCTGAGCTGATAAGACTCCATAGTCACTGCTACATGCTGCACATTTCTGTGGTCACATGCATTACTTAGAAACTGCTTTGCATAGAAACAAGAAACACAATACAGTACATGTTGCTAGGAAAAGTTTCGGTCAAGGAACAGAAAAAAGATCACCTGTCTAACACTTGGCTAACCATGTGTAGATTAGAAGGAAACAGAAAGAAAAAAGCTTGCCTATGCTTGTTAATCAAAAGAACAAATAAAAAATAATCATATCTTTTTGCAAAATGGTATAAATAAAGCTGTCATCGGCACTTTGTTGAGAGACCACCTCCATCTGACTCTGTGTCCTGTCTCTCCGTGCACCAACTCCGTCTAATCCTTTCGGGCTTCACACACCCTGCTGGAGCTGGACTCCCGCAGACTCTGATAAGAATCATGACCAGTGCTGCCCAAAATGGCCCAAAAGGCCCCACTCATAAATGCATGCTGTGTTTCTTCCATTAACTACTCTATGTTCCCTAAAACAACTAAGTCTACCATTCAATCCCTACCCTTGCAGGGACCTGGAATAATAGTCACCTGAGCATCTGTGTCTAATAACCTCAGGAATGTGTCCCCCTATGTTACCCTCCACTCTCACATCGAAGAGGACCTCCAGTCCCCAGTGGAAGCTCAGAGACTTTAGCTCCATTCTTAATCATTTTTCTTAAAAGGATTAAAGTGGATGGGGGTAGTGGGGGGGAAATGGTTCATCTTCCTTATCTGAGTCTGACTTCTAATAATAATCAGAACTACCATCTTCCTCACTATCTGAGCTGGGGGGTGGGGGTGGTCATGACTCCAGCAACTGCATGTTTTTCATTTTGTTCCTTAATAGTGCCTCCAAGGGCTTCCACTTCTAACTTAGAAGATCACTCTTCCACTTTACACCACTGAGGAAAGTCTTTGGTGGAGATTCCGTTTAGTTCAGTCTTATCATTTGTTGCTTAACAAGCCATAATCACAATTGTGTGGTTCCATACCTTTGGTTGTCATCCCTTCCAATACTTAGATATGGAGGGTAACTTTCTCCTTCTGGGTTTTGCCCCTCAGGTCTCTTACTCACAGCTATTGGAGTTACCATCTTACAGACCCCTCCCCACCACATACACACAGGCAGGATGTCATGGTGTAATTTCTCTACCACCTCACCCATCTTCATCCCACTGAACGGTAGAAAAGACAGAGGACTTTTTCATTGTGGGAGACTGTCTCAGGAAGACCTGTAGGGATGTAGAGACAAGATGGTTTCATCTATGACCTGTCAGAGGCAAGGTCATAAAGCCAGATGTCAATACCTTTTATCTCAGACCATTTTCCAGGAGCCTTGCTTCTGGAAAAATCTCCTGCATTGGGGTACATTGCTCTCATACTCCCATCCACCCAAACTAATAGTGGAATCAGTTTATAACAGTCCTGGTCCTGTTGGTTTTCTTGTTTGATTTGATCCCAGTAAAAATATGCTGTACTAGGAGATTAGTAGTCAACTTCTCCAAAATTCAACATTCTACTTGGAACATTTGGGTCTGTAAGGCCCCCTCATCAAACAGGTGCACCAACCAGATAGTATGAGATTCCTGGATTCTACCCTATATCTATCCTTTAATTCCATTATCTCACTCTTAGCAAGGAGGGCTCATCCATAGTTTTGTATTTTAGCCACATGAGCAGTAGTATGGCCCTGTGTGAAAACAGATCTCACCTGCGGCAACCTAACTGGTTGGAACTCCTTCCTAAGGGCATTTGAGCCCTCCCTGACTTCAAGGTACTTGAGATACTAAGAGTTTAGATGATTTATCTATAAGCAGTAAGGTAGCCAGCAGCCAGGGGATGGTTTTCCTGCTCTTTTTGAGTCCTACTTCACATATCTCTGCCTTGACCCATTAATGCATTTCATCCCCTGTTTATAAAGATTTATTAAATTTCATTTGTCCCCTGTGGCCAGAGGAAGGCCAGCATTTCCATCATCTAATCATCCCAGGTAAGCAGGTACCACCCTGGGGATAATAGAACCAATTAATCCTTGCATTTCCATCAGGCCATAGTAAGTCTTGTTGGAGACCCTGCTCACTGTGCAAACCATCAAGCAGAAAGATCCAGCTTCCAGTCCCTAGTGAAGATTTCCACCATCCATGGAGGACACAGAGATCATAATGATTCCAACTGCCAGAAGTGGGAATGTAAAAAAAAGAATATAGTTATTGATTCACTATATCTTCTACAGATTTGAAGTCACCATGGAGGACTCAACACACAAGGCACTGGTTAAACAATGTTTTACTCACAGAAAGGAGAAAAGGTGTGGCAAGATCAGAGTGTGTATACTATGCTATTCTCTTCTGGCCAGCAGGTCCCTCCCAACATTTATTGCAGGGTAATGGACTACATGTACCTCTCTCAATGCTGCAGGTGGAAAGCCATTACTGGGGTAGGGGAGGGGTGAAGAGATATACTTGTGGGGCTAACCAGGTACCACAGATTCACAGGCATAATCAATACAAGGGAGTTCACTGTGTATCCAAAAGAGGGAACTATTTTTCTTAATAAGAAAAATCTGAATCCAAGCAATAGCTCAGCATCCAGCTCCTATATAGGATACTGTTCCAGTCAGGCTTGTTTCACAAATTGGGTGATCCCAGAGAGGGGTTGTAGGTCCTCATTGGCTGCTTCCCCAACACTTAACAATCCAGGCATAAAATAAAACTCTAGTCTATAAAAGATATCTGACACAACGTAATTTGGAAAAATAGAAAATAAAATGATGGGGAATTATTTTCCAGGAAAGAATATAAAGAAAAACATGGCAGTGTTACATTATTATATCAAAGTTGAATAAAAATAACATGATAAAAAGAAGTAAAAAGCTAACCTTTTCAAATAATATTGCTTCTCTCTCACTTACCAACTTTACATTTCCCTGTATGGCCCCAGAAGATGACTGGTTAGCCAGAGACGGGTAAGATTCCTCAAGGGAGGAACAACCTAAGACAGGCACAGTCGCAGCGGGGCCATGAGGAGAGAAATTGGGGACCCACAGAGGGGAGGCTTAGAACTTCACCCCCCCCCCTGTTTTGAGAGAAATCTTCTGCATCCGTGGATGTTTTGTTGCCCTTGTCTAGCTTGGATTAATACTTAGTCTATAGGCACACACCTGATCATCTACATTTGCCCTCTTACAGCACTAAATTATGTTTTCTACCTTTATCTTGCATCTACCTACCACTTCAGCATTTTATTTAAAAATAATAATAATAATAATAATAATAAGGGAGAAATGTGGGATTCACATATAAATCAAGTATAAAAATCAAACGAATAAATCATATCTGACTTGATTGTTTATAGTTCATGATGCGTGATCAAAACTGAAAGTTTCTGTGATATGACTGCCCTTGCACTGTTCACTATGTAAGAGCTTATTCACTATGTAAGAACTTGTTCACCATGTAAGAACTTGTTTGTTATGCTTCAGAAGATTGGAGACTGTTGAGAAATAGGCTTGGGGTTGATTAATGACTGTGCATTGAGTCCCCTATACAGAATTTTATTGTTGTTAACAACCATTTGATCAATAAATATGAGAGATGCCCTCTCAAAAAAAATAAATAAATAAAATAAAATAAAATAACATGATAAAGATTGTTCTGCTTTCAGGACAAAAGACAGAACTTATCATAGAAATGTAAGTAATCCAAATCATTATGTGCTCATGAATATAAAAGCAAAAAATATAAAATATCAAAATAAAAGAGAGAGAGAGTTTTTTATGGAAATGTTAGGCCTTAACAGGTTAAATTGACCAAATAAGGTCTAGGATATAAATTACTTAACAAAAACAATTTAATTTCTTGTTGCGCATTTAAGGAACTTTTATTCATTTAATAGGCTTAAAACTCCATTTTTATTTTTTCATATTAATTAATATGTAAGCTGTATTCTATGGCCAGAATGCATTTATAGCAGAAAAAGAAACTGGAGGAAGAAAAAAAAAAACTTTTAAATGAAATTTCCGAATCACTTGAAGTTTTAAAAATCAAAGAATTGATATCTCCCCCAAGTCCATCTTTCATTTATAGGGTCAAAAATTAAACCAAAATCACAGTTTTAGAATCTCTAAAACAGAATTTATAACAATCCTATAATCACCTTATCAAAATGTATGAGGGGCTTTCAAATCTGAATCCAAATAAAAACTCAAATTCATAAGTTCAAAATAACTTTATTACTAAATGACAAATAATGAAGATAATGAACTAAGCTTTCTCCTCAAAACATTATGCAAATAACATATAAAACTATGGGAAACAGAAGGAAGGAATTAGCAAAACAAGCAGAATGTAAAAAAAAATAGTGCATGGAAAAATGTCTGAAGTGATAAATCTAAGGGCAATTTCTTTAAGTAAATTAGTAAATTAACTAAATAGCTGTTTATCTGTTGTGGCTGAAGTGAAACAAAAGTTCAATGTTGTGATTAACATCTCAACAGATACTAAAAAAGCAGTCAATAAAATGAAAGAGGTCAAATTTAATCCTTGGAAAATCCAAAACAGTTAACTGAAGTTACAAATACAAGTAAATTATAAGTTCAATAAGGTTGCAAATCACAAAATAAATACATGAAAATGAAATAATCTTTATTAATTCAAACAAAAATCATTTTAAAAAGAGAATGCAAAAATATTCCTTTGCAATATCAAAAACAAACTTTGGTTATTGAAATTAATTTTAACAAGAATAAAATAAAGAATATTGTGAATCTCCACTGAAGGTCATAAAACTAAATTTGCCTGAATGGAGATACATATCCTTTTGAGAAATAAGAAAGTGTCATATTGTGAAGATCACCATTATTCTTAGGTTATTTGTTCAATTAGTCAAAAGCCCTTAATTTTTTTTTAATTTGAGAAGGATTCTAAAATTGATTCTGTCAGAAAGAAAACATACAAACACATGCACTCATACAAATAGCCTGGTAAGTGTGAAGGAGGGTAAAATTCTATTTATTTAAAGCACTGTTTTAGTATAGGAGTAGATGGATTGAGTAATGGAACAGAATAGAATATTAAGAAAGTGGCATGAGGAAATTCAATGGTTTGGTAGTAACTGAATAGCCCTGTGAAAAAAATGAAATAAAATAAAAATCTTATTCCATTCCTAGCACCAAAATCATTCTAGATATACGCAATATTGAACTATTAAAAATAAAATAATAGAAATATTAGCTCTTACAATATTAGGGTGGGCCTTTTTCTCAATATGACATTAAAGCCAGAACACATTAAGGAAAATACTGTGGATTTGAATACATTTTGCTAAGCCAAGAAATAACGCCAAGTAGATGGGAAAGGAAACTGCAAACTGAAGAAAAGTGCTTAGAACATTTGACAAGTATCTCAAACTACAACTAATAATTATAAAACACTAAGAATGGATAAGAATTCCAATATAAACAAGAGCAAAAAGTACAAATAAATAATACATAAAAGAAGAAACATAAATAAACACAGGTGTAGAGCAGAACACCATATACTGGTTACCAATCCCAGGGACAGTCTCTGACTACATGAAGGAGAGCAAAGATCATTACTATGCCAACCACCAGGAATAAAAGCCTAAACACTTCTGCCCACTGAGTCTAGGTACTGGAGTTACCAAGGGAAACAAAGGCATTCAAGCACTGGATGGACCGCCACTTTACTTACATAGAGAAGAAACAGAATAAGATCAGCTTCAATCGTGGGCATTCACCCATAGCCAGTGTGTTTTTCCTGGCAGACAACAAAGAGGAATTGCCCTACTTGCACCCTTCTCATGCCTCAGCAAAAGGACCCCATTAACTCCCCAGTGACAGACATCTCACTGGAATTAGCCAGGTACCATATGAGGCAATTCTTAAGCAGAATGAAGGGACATATATTAAGACTGAAACAGGGAAAGATATTCCGATACAAATAAGCCTAACATAGGTTGTGTGGGCTCTTTATTTCAAGGGAAGGAAGTTTTCTAAAACAGGGGTCAAAAGACCTCATGAACCAGACTCCCTTTCCCAGATGTAGGCATGTGAAGAGATGAACCTCATTAGTTTAAAAAAGTTAAATATCAATTTTAAAAAAGTGAGATACCTCTTTTTACTATTCTGATTGGGGAAAGTGTGACAAAACAGGGATCCTCTTGCAGTCTTGGTACACATAAGAAGGAGAGAGTCTGCAATAAATTAAAAATTATATGTGTTTTTATCCTTTATTTCAGCAATTTCATTCTGAAGAATTCTGTAAGATGTCATCAAGTGGGAAAACTGATTTCAGTAAAGCAAATTCCTTTTAATTTTTAAGTAAATTGAAATGAAAAATTAAAGCAAATATTAAAACATTATTTCTAATATATGACAGTTTTTAAAAATTCCTATATATTTAAAAAATCAAAACCAAGTCTTATTATAAGAATGGGCTAAAAAATATTTTTCTCATAGTGCTTTAGATATTTTAGGGGTGGGAAAAATAGAAGTGGTTTGTTCTACTTCTGAGAATGATGGGTTTGATGATATTCATGACCTCATTCATTAGTACAGCTATGAAATATCTTTTAAAAATTCAGTAAGTCATGGTCAAATAGTATTAGACAAGAGAAGCAAGAACACCCAGTAGAGATATGGTAGTTTCTTCAACAAATGATTTTGGGATAACTGGATAACCACCTGCAGAAAAATGAAAATTGACCCCTATCTTATACCACTCACAAAAGTTAACTTGAAATGGATTAAATACTTACACATAAGGCCTGATACCTTAAAACTTCTAGAAGAAAATAAAGAACTTCCTTGACATTGGTCTTCACAATGATTTTTTACATATGACACCAAAAACCAAAATCCACAATTGTCAAACTAAAAGGTTTATGCACAGAAAAAGCAAAATCACAAAATGAAAAACCTATAAAATGGAAGAAATGTTTATAAACCATATATCGGATAAGGGGTTAATATCCAAAATTATAATATAAAGAACTCATATGATTCAATAACAAAAAAACCCAAATCATCTGATTAAAACATGGGCAGAAAAACTAAATAGACATTTTTCCAAAGAAGATACCCAAATGATCAACAGGTGCTTGAAAAGATACACATCACTAATTATCAGGGAAATGCAAATCAAAATGACAATGAGAAATCACCGCACACTTGTTAGAATGGCCATCATAAAGAAGATGAAAGTTATCAAGTGTTGGTCAATATGTGGAGAAAAAGGAATTCTTGTACACTGTTAAAGGGAAACACAAATTGGTTTAGCCACTATGGAAAACAGTATGGAAGTTTATCAAAAAATTAAAAATAGAACTATCATATGATCCAGCAATTCCACTCCAGGATATATATCCAAATGAAATGAAAATGGGATATTGAAGAAATATGCAATCCCATGTGTACTGCAACATTTTTCACAATAGTGCAGATAGTGTCTGTCCATCAACAGATTAATGAATATAAAATATGTAATATATATATATAAAGTGAGCCTCAAAATAACTCCCTGCAGAAATCCTCAACACTCCAAAAAAAACAAAAGTTCAGCACTCAGCAGCATAAAATTCACAATATCTTGCATACAACCAAAAAAATACTGAATGTGTAAAGAAGCAAAGTAATGTGATATAGAACCAGGAGACAACTATACAATTGGAAAAAAAAAAGAAATAGCAGAGAATGATGTTATTAGTATATGTTAATATAGTCATTATAAAAATGCTTTACAGACTTAAGGATATAAAGAAAAACATGAACATGATAAGCAAAGAAAAAGCATGCTGAAAGAAACAAATAGAACTCTTATGACTCTACAATAATAAAATAAACAACACATGAAAGGAATGACCACATGAAAAGATGTTCTGCATAACTAGTCATTATGGTAATGCACATTAAAAAATGAGATAACACTACATACCTTTTAAAATAACTAAGATTATTTTCTTAAAAGTGACAATAACAAGTTCTGACAAGGATGCAGAGCAACAGGCAACATAATATAATGCTCTTGAGAATGCAATATGGTACAGCCACTTCATAAAATAGTTCAACAGTTCTAAACATGCCTATAACCCAGAAGTCACACTCTTGGTTATATACAGGTTGTAGTGAAAGTGTATCCTCTGGACCCTCTTGGGTGGGGTGAGCAGCTCTTACATTATAAATCCATTCTAGCATTCCAAGCTGTTTAAGTTTCTGGATACCTTCCTGACTAAAACATGTCCAGACCCACATATACTGGGGCCCAAAATTTGTTAAAGATGACTGTGCAAAGAAATGTGGTAATGGCTGTTTTCTCAATAAGTGGGGCTAAATCAATTAGAAATCCACATAAAAAATGGCTTTACCACTACCTGTTTCATGCACAAAAATCAGTTTCAAGTGGAATATACATGTGAAAATGAAAAGTAAAACAATATTGCCTCTGAAAGATACTATAAAATATTATCTTAATGACTTTGTGAAGGGCAAATATTTCTTCAATTACACAAAAGATCTAAACATAAAGGAAAAAAATAGATGGATTGGATTTAATTAATATTAAGAACTTTTCTTCAGAAGACACCACCATTAAGAGAATAGAAAGGTACACTACAGAGTGCAAGAAGATATTTGCAACACATTTAACTGACAGGGGACTCATAACTAAAACACATAAAGGACTCCTATAAATAAATAAGAAAAGAAATGGAAAATACAAAAGATGTGCAAGAGATTTTAACATTCAATTTACAAGGAAGGACACTGGACACTTCAATATACAGTAAAACATGTGAAAATCTGATCAAGAACATTAGTGACAAGAAAAATGAAAATGAAACCACAATGAAATAAAACTACAAATCTACCTGAATTCCTTAAATTAACAGGGCCAATTCAAATGATTAGTGATAGCAAGGATTTGGGACTATTAGAAATCTCCTATGATGGTGGGGGTGTATATATTTGCAGACAATTTGAAAAATTTTTTGGTATTACCCACTAAAATTATTTTGTGCATATTTTATACCTAGTAGTTTTGCTCCTAAATACACACTCCATGGAAATGTGTGTGCATGTGCTCTAAAGCCATGCACAAGAATATTTATATGAGCAAACTAAAAACAGTCCAAATGTTTATATAATAGCCCAAATGTAATAAATTTATAAATGAAAGGCTGCTGCATGCAACATGAATTAATTTCATAATATAATGTTAAATGAAATAGGTCAGGCAGAAAAGCATACATGCTGTGTGGCTCTATATAATTATAAAACAGACAAAATAAATTCATGATTTATAATTATTTTATGGTTATATTTAGAAAGGAGGAGTAGGAGGCTGATTGGAAAGATATATGAGGCAGTTTCTGGAATATTGGTAATGTGGTATGTATTTCAGTCACTGGTAGCTATACAGGTGTTTTTACTTTATAAACATTCATCGAGCTTCACTCTGGTGATTGATAAATTCTTCAGTATCATTGTAGTTTTCATTAAGAATGTTACAAAATAATGAATGGCATGCCATTTTTTTTCATTCATTATTTTTAGTATTTCTGGCACAAAATTAGAAAAGGGACAAGTAGTCATGCTGTTGCATTTTTTTATCTTCTATATAATTGAAAGTCTAGTTTAAATTCCCCAATTATTTCTTAGATCTAACTACAATGATTCAGAAAGATCTGAAACTTACTGCATACATTTTTCATGTTATATAGGGCCTATAAATCCAGCATTAATTTACAATCTACAATTACTGATGCAGCACACACAGTAGTCCTGACATAGGAAGGAAGAGGTTGAGGTACAGATGTGCATTTAACTTCAAAATTTAAAGGTTCAAGTTTGCTGGTATGCTTAATATTTCACTTCAGATTTATGTACTTAGCATAATACACTCTTCCTTTTATCTTTGTATCACTAATGTTCTAGTGTCCTGGGATCTGAGACAACATTGCTGTCCCTGTATTAAAAAAAAATCCTTTCTGGAGAAACAGCACTGAACTACAACAATACAAGTCAATCAGACCTAGTCTTGAGTCATCAAATCCTATTATAGAGAGGCTTGCAAAGCCAAGCAGGAACTCACCCATTTTCACTGCTCTCCTTGCACTGCTGGAGTCAGTATTTGAATAGCTAAACAATGCTTTAAGATAAGCATCTGAACCCCTTTTACAGAAAGAAGCCAAAACCATAAAATAAAAACTGAGATAAGCCCTGACAATTTCCTGAGTAGATAAAACCAGTTTAGTCTTACAAGCAAAACTTAATATAGTTTCTTTTTAAAACTAACTTGACCAGGGTCATTTCGTGCTTTTGCCTCTGAAAATCATAAGCAAAAATTAAACTGTTTTGAAAATTGGTATGGGGTAACCATTAACCAATTTCCTATCATTTCAGAAAATTCTAGTACTATGACCAATCACTGTGAAGAATAGTCACTGCTTTTTTATTATATAAACTGCTTTATAACAATAAACCCCTTAGATTTATTCCATGATCTGGTTTGAGTACGCCCAGTTTGCGAACTGTCTTTTCAATGTGTGCCCAGTAAACTTCTACTAATTACTACTCTGGTGATTCATTATTTTTACTTTTATTATTTGTGAACTTTTGACATGTTCCAGTATCTATTCTATGTTTTTATACTGTTTTTATAGGCATGAGAATGACTAAATTTAGCTGATTTGATAAGCCATGAATGTTTAAGCCAAACAAGGTAACTGTATATTTAGATCAGATTACACAGTGATTAATTCCGAGATGATCTAAATTGATGAAGTCAAAGATCATCAGCTCTCTGTGGGGGTGTCTTTGTTGAGGAAACATACAGTCACTATTGTTGAAATGAGGAAAGTTGGTCTCATGACAAGGCTGACAAATGAAAAAAGGCATAGTAAAGAGAAATGTAGAGAAATAATCAAAGGCCCTGGTCATATTATACTAGAAACCTATATACCCTCGGACTTTACTGTTATTTGAGCTAATAGAGTCCCTTTATATTTTATTTGTCTTTGAGTTGAGTTTCTTTTTAGATGAAATGAAATGCTTCCTGATAAACACTGCAAAATAACAAAATATAATTAGTTAGAATAAAACAAAATTAAGGAATTATTCTTAGTTTTTATCATAACAATACTTATTTGTTTATGTTCCATTAGACTACAGAGGTTAACAAATTTTTTCTATAAAGGCCCAGAAAGTAAACAGTTTAGGCTTTGCAGCAACACATGATCTCTGCCTCTTTTTCTTTTAAATTTTCAGCCATTTAAAAATGTAAAAATCATCCTTTGCCCAGGGGACATACCCGTACATAAACAAACAGCACATCAAATTTGACCCACTGGTCATCTTTGCCGATCCCTACATTAGCGTAAAACTAGCTACTGTGACAAACACCAAAAATATCAGTTGTTTAATGAAACAAAAATTTGTCTGTAGTTCACCTAATAATCCAATAAAACTACTCCTTATCAATGAGTGTTTCTTTTTTCCAAGTAGAGTTGCCAGATAAAATACAAAATGCTAAATTAAATTTCAGTTTCAAATAAACAGATACATTTCACAATTTTGGAGACTTGCCTATGCTAAAAATATTTGTTATTTCTCTGAAATTCAAACTTAACAAGACTTCCTATATTTTTATTTAATAAATATTCCAATTTTATCTCAATGTAGTGATTTAGGAACTCAGGTTCCTTTCATATTTTCATTTTTCTAATCTTTACAGCCTCAGACTCCTCCACATTCAACTGGTAGATGAAAGTAAGAGGGTAGAGAAGGCACATTTACTTTTTAAACACCTTAAACCGGAAGTAGTACCACATATCACTTCTGGTAGCATAGCATTGGTAAGAGCTTGTCATAAGGCCCCATCTTGTGTGGGGCTGAGTAATGTAGGGTGACTGAGTAATGTCATCCATGGCTGAGCAGGTGCTTCTCAACAACAACCCTAATGCTAAGACAGGACTTGTTTGTTGGTAGAGAAGCTATCTTTCTCACAGCATATTTGTGCTTTCATGGTTGGATTACTACAAAAATTTTCCAAATACTGTATCTCTACTGTCAGATAATTTCTACCTATATCTATAAATTTGTTTTATAGTCATTAGCATTCTTATCCATTATATCTACTATTTATTTACCTATATGATAAATTGAGATTTTTCTTACAAACTTTATTACAATTTTAAAATAGATATTAATAACACAAGTTAATGAATCAATTTAAATAAATAAAATGTACTTTTAATAAATTCTGTTAAAACCCTGAGACAGTTTTACTGGATTTATCCTTTTATAATTTGCAGAAATATCAGAATTCCAGTTATCACTTATATTCTTTGTCTTTGAGAGCAGAAAAAAATGACAAATATATTAAAACCAGAATTTTGATATCATTTAACATGGATTAACAAATGTAGGATTTATGAAATATTTGATGACAGCTCATTTTATTTTATTTTTATATACTTTCTATTGAACTATAGTTTATATACAATGTTATATCAGTTTCAGGTATACAACATAGTGATTCAACAATTATCTGCATTATTAAGTGTTTACCCCAACTAGTATAGTTGCTCTATGTCCACATGGAAAGATGTTAACAGAACTATTGACTGTATTCTCTATGCTGTACTTTCATTCCCATGACTAATTTGTATTATGACTGAGATTTTGTGCCTCTTTATTCCATTTACCTCTTTCACCCATTCCCCAACCCCTCTTCCATGGAAACCACCAATCACTTCTCAATATTTATGAGTCTATTGTTGTTTTGTTCATTTTGTTTTTAGAATCCACATATACATGAAATCATCTGCTATGTGACTTTTACTGTCTGACTTATTTCACTTAGCATAATGCCATCTTAAGTGCATCCACGTTGTTGCAAGTGGTGGGATTTATTTATTTTTATGACTGAATAATATTCCATTGTATATATGTGCCACTTCTTTATCCATTTATCTGTTGATGGACACTGCAGTTGATTCTGTATTTTGACTTTTGTAAATAATGCATTAATAAACATAGGGGTGCCTGTATCTTTTGAATCAGAGATTTTGTTTTCTTCAGGTAAATTCCTGGGTTGTATGGTATTTCTATTTTTAGTTTTTTGAGGAACCTCCACACTGCTTTCCACAGTGGCTGTACCAATTTACATTCCCACCAACAGTGTAGGAGTGTTTCCTTTTCTCCACATCCTCATCAACACTTGTTATTTGTTATCTTTTGGGTAGTGGCCATTCTGACAGGTGTAAGGTGATATCTCATTGTGGTTTTTATTTTAATTTCCTTGATGATTAACACCTTGGAACATCTTTTCAAGTGCCTGTTGGCCATCTGTGTGTCTTCTTTGGACAAATGGATGATCAATAATTTTAGATGTTTCCTCCATCACAGAGAGAAGGCAGTGGTGGTGGTTACATTCAAGATTAGTGGGACAAACAGAAGTAAAAGAACATGTATCTTCTTTCTGTTAATAATTTTTCTTTATATTATAAGGCTTCATTTTTTTTGTACAGGATAATATTTTGAAGAAGTAATTTTAAGCTCCAAACCTGGGTTTACATATCATTTGAACACTCTATGTTTCTGGGTAGGTTAAGTAAATATTCAGATCCTTGGTTCCTTGATCTATATAGTAGAGGTAACAGTTATCCTTCAGCTTTATTAGAATAGTTGAATAAATATCTAAAGCACTGAGAAGTTTGTGGCACTGATTATAGTCTTAATAAATGTTAGCTGTTGGTGCCATTATACTTTTTATATAGTAGATAATAAAATTTTATTCATTCTCCCATTCAACAAGCATTGTCATGAGCCATCAAAACTTTTATTCTTTTTTAATATATGGTGAACTCTTTGTTAATCCAACTTTTCCTTAGGACAAGTGAGAAATTATCCTTCCCAGTAACAAACTGAAGGATTTTGCTAGCTGAGGCAGAGACTGAAACTAAAGATATATCATTCAAAGTAGCAAAATCAGATATGTACATTTTTGCAAAGAAGTTTATAGAACTAGTCTCAATAATAATAATATTTTTTGTACCTGTTAATAATATGAATTAACCCAATTACATATTTAATCTCAGAATAATATCAGTGGCATATAATATAAAAGATTAATTATTGCTTAAGCATATATTCAGTACATATATGAGATTTCAGTTATAATTCATCACTAAAAACTATGGCATTGACAAAGAGGCTAGTTATCTAATGATTTCTTTTTTGAGACTGTAAAAGGTGCTTTGGATTCAGCACCGTTTGTAACAATATATCAAAAAGAACACAACTATATATTTAAGGGAGGTACCTGAATGCCAGTCTACAGACTGCTCTGTTCATAGAAAATAGTTGGTCCATAGTGTGTCACCTGATCTTAGCTCAGCAGTAGAGAAAATTGTGAACATTATTAATGTTATCAAATTGAGGACACTACATTATTTCAGTGTGCTGTGTGAAGTAAGCAACAGGAAAAAATTGTGGTTTTTATTTAGGTTGAAGGTTGGTTATGACTGGGAAAGGTACCCACATAAACTCTGAAACAAGGCTTAAGATATATAGAAAAAATTACATGACACTGAAATAAATGCCATTGTAGACTATTACTATAATTTTAATAGACTTACTGCATTGTATACTTTATCTTGACGAGACTGGGCCTAAATGCAAAGGTCAAATATCAAGATTTTTAACATTGAACATAAGATATTTTATGCTTAGTTTTATTAAGAAATTTTTCTTGGAACAAAGTGTTGTATATGACTTCATTCACTCAGAATCTGACTGTCCACATATGAACAATTTTTGTTTATACATCAAAACAATGACATATTGTTGGAAATATTCAAAGTGCTAGGCAGAATAATGACCCCACAAAGATGCACGTGCCCCAGTTTCCTGAATCTGTGAATGTTACCTTACGTAGAAAAAGAATTTTGCAGGTGTGATTAAGATTATAGACCTTGAGATAGGGATTATACAGATGGACCTGAAGTAACCATATGATTCCTTAAAAAAGGACTTGGGTGTTTTCAGAGAGAGATGTGGTGGAAGAAACAGGAGAGAGTCAAAATATGAGAGGACTTGGCCAATTGCAGCTTGCGTTGAATATGGAGAAAGGGAACAATTACCTAAGAAATTTAAGTGACCTCTGTAAAGTGAGAATAGCCCTTAGCTCATAATAAAGAAGGGGTATCTCAGTACTAACAACCTCAAGGAACTGAATTCTGCCAATAACCAAATGAGAAAAGAAACGGTATCACCCTCAGAGCCTCCAGAAATGAAAGTAGTTTATATCTGATACCTTGATTTTAGCCCAGCAAGAACCATGTAGGACTTCTGTTACCTATAGAACTATATGATAGAATACTAAACATTTAATAATAAAAACCAAATACCATACTATAAAATAAATACTTTCAAGAGCCAAATCTAACCAGGAGTGATAAGAAAGTCATTCACCTCTCTCCAAGCAGTATGTTCAACTCCCTTATTTTCATAAAATTTCAAATTAGACTGTGGAATATTCAAAATGTCTTCAGTAAGAAATCTTACCATAAATTGTGGATCCATGTTTTAACTGTATTTACTGCATATACAGGACAAACTAACATAATCATGAAACACTTGATTCTGCCATTCCTGATGGCCTCTCATCGGATTATTTTTTTGTACTAGAAAATGAGTTAAAAAAGAAAATGCCTGGCTTATGGAACAGGCTTAAATTTCAAGATGTCTCACACTGTGATAGACTCAATTAATATGGCAAAGAGTAGGAACAATAAAATTCCTTACCTTAAGTGACCATGGAAGCAAAATGTTGAAGTTGGTAAGGTTGTCACCCTGAATTCCTGAGTAGAGCAGTGTCTCTTTTCTGTGCACCCCATTTCCCCCTTGGAGTATCCACTCTGGAGTTTTGAGTGAAAAATAAGCTTCTCTTATACTTGTGTCATATACTTGATATGTTGGATTTGTATGTCAATTTTTCAGGTTATCTTAATTAACCCAGGGGTAATATCTCCTTTATGACCCATTGAATGCTCAGAACCATCTCTCAAGTAAAATACACATATACATATAAACATATTTTTCATAAAGTTTCAAAAAAGAAAGACATTAACATTTATTTTCAGTGTTCTTGTGGTATATAATGTTGAAGATGATATGAGACCTCCTATTTTTTCTTATCTGTCATGTCTAATCTGTCCTCCTTGCAGCTACCTGTGTGAATTTTCTATCATGCAAATTCACATTAAAAATCTTTAATGGTTCCTTATTGTCTATAGATGTTCAAATCAGTATGGTACACAAGGAACTTTATGCCAGAAATCAGTAATGTTTCAACTCTTTTGGACCTCAGAAACCACTACAAAGCATGAATACTTTCATACAAAAATGAACATATACATAAAGTTGGTGTGTATTTAGGAAAATTCATGAACCTTAAGACCATCTTTCATTATAAATTAAGAGTCCCCATTGTAGAGAACGGGGTTTCTTGTTAAGTGTAAAATATTTAAATATTTTAAATATTTAAAATAGTTATGATAGAAATTTAGCTCTATAAAAGAATGGAGGGTAAACTAAACTAAGTGAACTCAACTGAAGGAGAGAATTCAATTAGGCTGAAAGTTGACAATGGAGTCCTATATATCATAGGAATGCCATAACATATGTAACCACTCACCCACTGATGGATATTATTTTCAGTTTCAGTTCTTAGAAAATCACATGTAGAATTTTGAAAGTTTTATCTATATGTATGTTATGTATATATACATATAACTGTACATGTAAATATATATACATATATAAAATTATATATTAAATATATTATAATAAGTGTTTGGCTCTATTTATGATATTTGACTACTTACAGCTTTTAAGCCTCATCCTTACTTCTTTCCCTTCTATCCCTTTCTGGGAAAGCTGGTAACAAAGGCTGGACACTCCCTTTTTTGGTGTTGGTAGAAGGTTCAAGGCACACATTACATGACCCAATCATGGGAACCCTCATCCTCAACCCCATCCCCTACCATCCTGGAAACCTCATGTCAGTTTCTTTATCCTGTTCTCTCTCAAGCTATTTCAAACCTGCTTGGGAACTGACCTGCTCTCCCAGTAAAATGTTATTATGCAATGAATACATCTTTTTATGTCTCTTTGCAGTGTGTTTGTGTGTGTGCATGCCCATGTATGTGATACCCTCAGTATCAATATCCAAACCAAATTTTGGAGGGGGTTCCTGCTCTTCAGAATGGCCAAATATTTAGACACATAATTGTTTTTCTTTATGTAGTTGCACACTGCTTCTTAGTTCTTATTTTGTGTTTTAAACTTTTAACCACTAGCTATAGCTAATGTAATGAATAGTTTGGCTGTTTTTAATTTGTGTAGATAATGCCTCAATAAACAATTTTTCAAAAATTTTTGTATAGCTGCAAGTTATCTATCAAATGAACTCAGAGAGGTAGAATTATTTGAAAACAGAGATATCTTTTTATAGCCTATTGCCTTCATATAATAATGAAATCAGTCTTGGTCTAAAACTCTTGGAATAGAATATTTTCCTTTCCCTGGAGAACTCCTCTATAGGTCATATTCTACTCTAAGCTATTGAATGCTGCTGATTTTTCCTGCTTAGAAGTGATATATATACACACACTATATATATATATACAGGCAGTCCCCAACTTACAATGTTTTAACTTAGAACTTTTTGACTTTATGACAGTTCGAAGTGATACACATTCAGTAACAATTATATTTTGAATTTTGAATTTTGAATTTTGATCTCTTCCTGGGCTAGTGACGTTCAGTAAGATACTCTCCTGTAGTTCAGGGCAGTGGCAGTAATCTACAGCTCCCAGTCAGCCACACGATCATGAGGTAAACAATCAATCCACTTATAACCATTCTGTACCCAAACAACCACTGTATTTTTTCACTTTCAGAATAGTATTCAATAAATTACATGAGATATTCTACACTTTAGTGTAAAATAGGCTTTGTGTTAGATCATTTTTCCCAACTATAGGCTAAAGTAAGTATTTTAAGCTCACTTGAGGTTGGGTAGCCTAAGTGATGATGTTCGGTAGGTTAAGTGTATTAAGTGCATTTTAAACTTATGATATTTTCAACTTATAATGAGTTTATCAGGATGTAACCCCATTGTAAGTCAAGGAATATCAGTATATATTTAATTTGGATACTCATGGAGTCTTTTTCATCCTTTAATCACAGTAAATGCACCAGGAAAAATCTTGGTGTTCATCATTCTTTGTTGATTATTCCTGCAACTTGTTATACTCTTTTGCTTAACAAATTCATTTTTCAAATATTTCATAAAGTGTTACTTTATCCTGCTTCCTTAGAAAACAGAGCCTAAGACAAAGCTTAAGTCCTAACATATTATTGGTAGAGAAAGTCTAAAATCTTACTGAAGTGAGGGAGACAAGTGTGACAGAAAAACCCAAGGTGATGTATCACTAAATTGGCCATAGCTTTACAAGACAACACAGATGTCAGTTCAGACACACAGCACATATCAGGTCAAGCTTAATCAGACTCAGAAAGAGGAGGAATGAACCAAACTCAATAGGACTGATGATGTTAAGCCAGGGTACCAAAGCTCTTACAGTCCTCACTTTGGCAGGCATGATTATGATTGTGCTGAAACCAAGCCATCACTACAGGGTAAGCTGAGAAAACCAAAGGTGTTAGGAAATGACATAATGACCATGGTGGATAGGTTCATGCTAAGGAGGCAAGTGGGTCTGGGAGAATTTAGGGAAGTTCATGAATTGTGTCTCATACATGACTGTTTTCTTCACCCTATAAATCTTTTAATATCATTTTTTTCTATTCTTAACAAATTAGATATATTGAAAATTTTCCATAGCCAGCAGTATCTATTTAGTTGCTAATATTTCTTTGTTTATTTCTTCTATAGTTTGATTTTTCTCAAGAATTTCTTCGACACCACTGACACAGTTTTATAGTACTGTTCTGTTCAATCACTATTCCTAATTTGAATTGTTCTTTTATAGTATTGTTTGTCTTCAAACTTTTTCATAAGTATGCAATATAACTTTTCATTTCCTCCTGTAATCATATCATCACATTTTGAATTCCTGTTTCATTAAGTTAATATATCCTTTAATTCTCCTGTTATTATAAATATTTATTCAGATATTTCTGTTCCATTGCCTTAGATGCATTCTCTAATATAGAACATAATTAAACTTTCTTAGGCATTTTCCATTTCTCTCTTCCTCTCTCCTTCCCTTACTCTTCTCATCTCCGTATCCCTCTCTTTTCTACCCCTCTACTTTAACTTTTATTCACCTATCCGTTTGTATTTTTTTTATTAAGACATGTATAAGATATACAGAATGGTCCATTGAATGTATATGTATACTTTAGGGGATAAGGATCATGAACATATGCATGCCACAACCTAACTTTAGTAGAATATTACCACTACCTTAGAAATGTCTTTTTCATCCTTCTACAGGTGCATTCCTCTTTCTGCCATCAAGAGTAACAACTGTCTTCAATTTCCTAGTAAACTTTTTCTTCTTTCCTTTATAGTGTTTTCAAATTTCCATATTTTCCTACAAAATATCATTTAGTTTTATTTTTCTGTAATCACCTTCAAATGGAAGGAATCATATTGATATATACTATGAATTTAGACTGTCAGTATTTTTTTAGTTATACATATTGATGCATACTGCTATAGTTGAATCATTTTTATTGCTGTACATTTCAATATGTGACTTGAACACAATTTCTTGATCTTCTATTATGAAAGTTATTTGGGTAGTTTCCTGCTTTTACTTTTGCCTTTTGTCATACATTACTTATAGAGCACTTGTACAAGTGCTAACTGACATAAATAAATAGGAATGAGACTGTGGAGTTATAGAGCTTGGACATCACATTACTAAGTAATACAAAAATGTTTCACAAAATGTTGGTATCAACTTAAAATCTCAGCCAGTGAATCTGTTGTAATTTAAGGGCAGAAAGAGACTGCTATGTTTCTTAGACATGACACAAAATGCATAATAAATAATTGAAATAATTGAAATAAAGTAAAAAGGCATTACACAATAGGTAAAAGATATTTGTAACACATATAATTGAAAAAAATTTACTTTTCAGAATATATTTTAAAATAATATAAAACACCACTGATCAATACAGGAAATACAAACCTAATAGAGCAACAGACACATGTGACCAAAAGGCTTTCCACATGAGTGGAAACATAGATGACCAGTAAATTTTTTTAAAAGATGCTCAGTTTTGTTAGTATGAAGGCAAATGCAAATTAAAACTTAAATAAGAAACCATTTCATACCCATTATATTAGCAAAAATTAAAAATACAGGCAATGAGGTTGGAGCCAAGAAGGCAGCATGAGTAGAGCACTGGAAATCTCCTCCCAAAACCGCATATATTTTTTAAAATACAACAAATACAACTCTTCTTAAAAAAGAGACCAGAAGACACAGGACCACAGCGAGACCAAATCCACACCTGAGAGAACACAGCGCCTCGCAAAGGGGTAAGATACAAGCCCTGGCCTAGCGGGACCCAAGCACCCCTCACCCCAGTGGGAGAAGAGGAGTTGGAGCGGGGAAGGAGAGGGAGCCCAGGACTGCTAAACACCCAGCCCTAGCCATCCACACCAGAGCGCAGACACAGTGTGTGTGTGGGGTGCTGGAAACTAGGGAAACATGACAGTAAGACCTGTGAGCAGGTGCCCACAGCCATCACACCTGGGACAAAGAAAAGTGAGTGCTTTTTGAAAGTCTTAAAGGGACAGGGATCCAACAGATGGAATGAAGAGCCCCGGGACACTTACCCAGCAGCCGGGAATCCTGGGAAACTCCGGGCACCCTAACTCCCTGAGTAGCAGAGCAGCACAGAGGGGACGCTCATGGAGATAAACAGACTCCGAGCCATTTCACCTCTGACACGGCTCTGCCATATCGGAGCAGCAGCCCAAGGCAAGCCATGCCCACAGCAACCATGGAGCAAAACTCCATTGCGGACGGACAAGAATCAAAAGCCCTGTCTGCACACAGCTGCCCAGCACAAGCCACAAGAGGTCACTGTTCTCCCAGGTGAGGAAGGCCACAAACCAACAAGAAGGGACATTCTGCCAGCTATCACTTGTGCCAGCTCCACAAACTATCTCTATAGGCATATAAAGGCAGAAGAATTTGATACAGACCAAAATCAAAACCCCTGAGAAGGAGATAGACCTAACCAGTCTTCCTGAAAAAGAATTCAAAATAAAAATCATAAACATGCTGACGGAGCTGCAGAGAAATATACAAGAGTTAAGGGATGATGTCCAGAGGGAGATTACAGAAGTGAAACAATCTCTGGAAGGATTTAGAAGCAGAATGGATAAGATGCAAGATGCCATTGATTGAATAGAAACCATAGAACAGGAATGCATAGAAGCTGATGCAGAGAGAGATAAAAGGATCTCCAGAAATGAAACAATATTAAGAGAACTGTGTGACCAATCCAAAAGGAACAATACATGCATTAAAGGGGTACCAGAAGAAGAAGAGAGAGAAAAAGGGATAGAAAGAGTCTTTGAAGAAATAATTGCTGAGAAAATCCCCAAACTGCGGGAGGAAATAGTTGCTCAGACTATGGAAGCACACAGAACTCCCAACAGAAGGGACGCAAGGAGGACAACACCAAGACACAAAATAATTAAAATGGCAAAGATCAAGGACAAGGACAGAGTATTAAAGGCAGCCAGAGAGAGAAAAAAGGTCACCTACACAGGAAAACACATCAGGATATCATCAGCCTTCTCAACAGAAACCTTACAGGCCAGAAGAGAATGGCATGATATATTTAATGTAATGAAACAGAAGGGCCTGGAACCAAGGATACTGTATCCAGCACGATTATCATTTAAATATAAAGGAGGGATTAAACAATTCCGAGACAAGCACAAGTTGAGGGAATTTGCCTACCACAAACCAACTCTACAGGGTATTTTAGAGGGAATGCTCTAGATGGGAGCACTCCTAAAAAGAGCACAGAACAAAACACCCAACATATGAAGAATGGAGGAAGAGGAATAAGAAGGAAGAGAAATAATCATTAGACGGTGTTTATAACAGCTCAATAAGCGATTTAAGTTAGACAGTAAGGTAGTAAGCAGATAACCTTGAACCTTTGGTAACCATGAATCTAAAGCCTGAAATAGCAATAAGTAATCACCCTTTCATTAATCACTCCAAATGTAAATGAACTGAATGCACCAATCAAAAGACACAGAGGAATAGAACGGACAAAAAAGCAAGATGTGTCTATATGCTCCTTCCAAGAGACTCACCTCAAACACAAAGATATGCACAGATTAAAAGTCAAGGCATGGAAAAAGATATTTCATGCAAACAACAGGAAGAAAAAAGCAATGGTTGAAATACTAGTATCAGACAAAATAGACTTCAAAACAAGGAAAGTAAAAAGAAATAAACAAGGACACTACATAATGAAAAAGGGCTCAGTCCAACAAGAGAATATAACCATTATAAACATATATGAACCCAATACAGGACCACTAATATATGTAAAACAAATACTAACAGAATTAAAGGAGGAAATAGAATACAATGCATTCATTCAGGGAGACTTCAACACACCACTCACTCCAAAGGACAGATCCACCAGATAGAAAATAAGTAAGGACACAGAGGCACTAAACAACACACTAGAACAGATGGACCTAATAGACATCTACAGAACTCTACATCCAAAAGTAACAGGATACACATTCTTCTCAAGTGCACATGGAATATTCTCCAGAATAGACCACATACTAGGCCACAAAAAGAGCCTCAGTATATTCCAAAAGATTAAAATCCTACCAACCAACTTTTCAGACCACTAAGGCATAAAATTAGATATAAACTGCACAAAGAAAGCAGAAAGACTCACAAACACATGGAGGCTTAACAACATGCTCCTAAATAATCAATGGATCAATGACCAAATCAAAATGGAGATCCAGCAATCTATGGAAACAAATGACAACAACCACACAAAGCCCCAACTACTGTGGGATACAGCAAAAGCAGTCTTAAGAGGAAAGTATACAGCAATCCAGGCATATTTAAAGAAGAAACACCAATCCCAAATGAATGGTCCAATGTCACAATTATCAAAATTGTAAAAAAGAATAACAAATGAGGCCTAAGGTCAGCAGAAGGAGGTACATAAAAAAGATCAGAGAAGAAATAAAGAAAATTGAGAGGAATAAAACAATAGCAAAAATCAATGAAACCAAGAGCAGTTTCTTCAAGAAAATAAACAAAATAGATACACCTGTAGACAGACTTATTAAGAGGAAAAGAGAGTCAACACAAATCAACAGAATCAGAAACGAGAAAGGAAAAATCACAACAGACCCCACAGAAATACAAAGAATTATTAGAGATTACTATGAAAATCTATATGCTATCAAGCTGGGAAACCTAGGAGAAATGGACAACTTCCTAGAAAAATACAACATTCCAAGACTGACCCAGAAAGAAACAGAAAATCTAAACAGACCAATTACCAGCAATGAAATTGAAGTGGTAATCAAAAAAATACAAAAGAACAAAACCCCCGGGCCAGATGGATTTACCTCGGAATTTGTCAGACATACAAGGAAGACATAATACCAATTCTCCTTAAAGTTTTCCAAAAAATAAAAGACGAGGGAATACTCCCAAACTCATTCTATGAGGCCAACATCTCCCTAATAGCAAAACTAGGCAAAGACCCTACCAAAAAAGAAAACTACAGACCAATATCCCTGATGAACGTAGATGCAAAAATACTCAACAAAATATTAACAAACCAAATTCAAAAATAAATCAAAAGGATCATACACCATGACCAAGTGGGATGCAGCCTAGTGATGCAAGGATGGTACCACATTCGAAAATCCATCAACATCTTCCACCACATAAACAAAAAAAGACAAAAACCACAAGATCATCTTCATAGATGCTGAAAAAGCTTTTGACAAAATTCAACATCCATTCATGATAAAAACTCTCAACAAAATGGGTTTAGAGGGCAAGTACCTCAAAATAATAAGGGACATATATGATAAACCCACAGCCAACATCATACTGAACAGCGAGAAGCTGAAAGCTTTTCCTCTGATAGGGAACTAGACAGGGATGCCCACTCTCCCCACTGTTATTTAACAAAGTACTGGAGGTCCTAGCCACGGCAGTCAGACAAAACAAAGAAATACAAGGAATCCAGATTGGTAAAGAAGAAGTTAAACTGTAAATATTTGCAGATGACATGATATTGTACATAAAAAACCCTAAAGACACCACCCCAAAACTACTAGAACTGATATCGGAATACAGCAAAGTTGCAGGATACAAAATCAACACACAGAAATCTGTGGCTTTCCTATACACTAACAATGAACCAACAGAAAGAGAAATCAGGAAAACAACTCCATTTACAATTGCGTCAAAAAAAATAAAATACCTAGGAATAAACCTAACCAAAGAAGTGAAAGACCTATACTCTGAAAATTACAATTCACTCTTAAGAGAAATTAAGGGGACACTAACAAATGGAAACTCATCCAATGCTCGTGGCTAGGAAGACATAATATCGTCAAAATGGCCATCCTGCCCAAAGCAATATACAGATTTCATGCAGTCCCTATAAACTACCAGCAATATTCTTCAATGAACTGGAACAAATAATTCAAAAATTCATATGGAAACAACAAATTTCCCGAATAGCCAAAGCAATCCTGACAAAGAAAAATAAAGTAGGGGGGATCTCACTCTCCAACTTCAAGCTCTACTATAAATCCAAAGTAAACAAGACAATTTGGTACTGGCACAAGAACAGAGCCACAGACCAGTGGAGCAGATTAGAGACTCCAGACATTAACCCAAACATATAAGGCCAACTAATATTTTATAAAGGAACCATGGACATACAATGGCGAAATGACAGTCTCTTCAACAGGGGGTGCTGGCAAAACTGGACAGCTACATGTAGGAGAATGAAACTGGACCATTGTCTAACCCCATATACAAAAGGAAATTCAAATGGATCAAAGACCTGAATGTAAGTCATGAAACCATTAAACTCTTGGAAAAAAACGTAGGCAAAAACCTCTTAGACATAAACATGAGTGACCTCTTCTTGAACATATCTCCCCGGGCAAGGAAAACAACAGCAAAAATGAACAAGTGGGACTATATTAAGCTGAAAAGCTTCTGTACAGCAAAAGACACCATCAATAGAACAAAAAGGAACCCTACTGTGTGGGAGAATATATTTGTAAATGACAGATCCGATAAAGGCTTGATGTCCAAAACATATAAAGAGCTCACACTCCTCAACAAACAAAAAACAAATAACCCAATTAAAAAATGGGCAGAGGAACTGAACAGACAGTTCTCCAAAAAAGAAATACAGATGGCCAACGGACACATGGAAAGATGCTCCACATCGCTAATTATCAGAGAAATGCAAATTAAAACTACAATGAGGTATCACCTCACACCAGTAAGGATGGCTGCAGTCCAAAAGACAAACAACAACAAATGTTGGCGAGGCTGTGGAGAAAGAGGAACACTCCTATACTGCTGCTGGGAATGTAAATTAGTTCAACCATTGTGGAAAGCAGTATGGAGGCACATCAAAATACTCAAAACAGACTTACCATTTGACCCAGGAATTGCACACCTAGGAATTTACTCTGAGAATGCAGCAATCAAGTATTAGAAAGACCAATGCACCCCTATGTTTATCGCAGCACTATTTACAATAGCCAATAATTGGAAGCAACCTAAATGTCCATCGATAGATGAATGGATAAAGAAGAGGTGGTACGTATATACAATTGAATACTACTCAGACATAAGAAAAGGGCAAATCCTACCATTTGCAGCAACATGGATGGAGCTGGAGGGTATTATGCTCAGTGAAACAAGCCAAGCGGAGAAAGAGGAATATCAAATGATCTCACTCATCTGTGGAGTATAAGAACAAAGGAAAAACTGAAGGAACAAAACAGCAGCAGAATCACAGAACTCAAGAATGGACTAACAGGTACCAAAGGGAAAGGGACTGGGGTGGATGGGTGGGTAGGGAAGGATAAGGGGGGGAGAAGTAGGAGGGTATTAAGATTAGCAAGCATGGGGGGGTGGGGGAAAAGGGAGGGCTGTACAACACAGAGAAGGCAAGTAATGATTCAACATCATTTTGCTATGCTGATGGACAGTGACTGTAGAGGGGTTTATAGGGGGGACCTGGTATAGGGGAGAGCCTAGTAAACATAATATTCGTCATGTAAATGTAGATTATTGATACACAAAAAAAAAGGCAGTTCCTGTGTGGTAACCTCCAATGAGTTCTACACAAGGATACAAAGGGCATATAAACGTGTAGGCAAAGGGTCTGTTTGTGTTTATACAGAGGATCAAAGCCTAATTAGACTACCCCGAAAATGAACTAAGAAACGATATGAAAAAGAACTTCCAATATCAGCACTCTTGGGAAGACTCATGACAGAAGATGATCAGCAAAAAACCCCAACAAAGATCCACGCACTGCTACAGCTGTAGATGCACTCATCCCACCAGTTCCTGGACTTGCCATGGGAATGAAGAAGGAGATCTCTAAGCTGGCCTGTGCATACAGTAAAACAACAAATTTGACTGAATCTATACTGTTGGATCTCAATCAAGAATTAGGAGAAGTGCAAATTGTAGCGCTCCAAAAGTTACAACTACATACTATTTACTGTTAAAAGAACATATGGGATGTGAACATTCCCCAGTTTTGGGCTGTTTTAATTTGTCTGACTTCTCTCAGACTGTTCAAGTTCAGTTGGACAATATCCACCATATCATAGATAAATTTTCACAAATGCCTAAGGTGCCTAACTGGTTTTCTTGGTTTCACTGGAGATGGCTGGTAATTACAGGTATGCTTTGGTTATGTAACTATACTCCTATTATGTTAATGTGTGTGCACAATTTAAGTAGTAGCTTAAAACCTATCCATGCTGAAGTTACTCTACAAGAAGTTATGTCAAAGAAATAATCAATCTTAACATGTTTTCTTCCACCTGTTACTTCTATAGCTTTTCTTCTTCTTTCCTAATTACAACCCTTAAATAGAATTCGTGCCTCATATCAAGTTTACTGAGTATCATAATTCTTCCAAGTGCTAAAGATACCACAAGACAAATGCTGGACATAGAAGCTACAGGGCATAAATATGCAAAGAAATAAAAAGCTAACCATTTCAATCAATAAGGCTTCTCTCTCTTACCAACTTTACATTTCCCTGTATGGCCCCGGAACATGACTGGTTAGCCAGAGACGGGTAAGATTCCTCAAGGGAGGAACAACCTATGACAGGCACATTTGCCGAGGGGTCATCAGGTTAGAAATTGGGAACAACAGAGGTGAGGCTTAGAACCTCACCCTGCGTGTTCTGAGAGAAATCTTCTGCATACCTGGATGTTTTATTGCCCTTGTCTAGCTTCGATTAACACATAGTCTACAGGCACACACCTGATCATCTACATTTGCTCTCTTACAACACTATACTATGTTTTCTACCTTTATCTTGTATCTACCTACCACTTCAACATTTTATTAAAAATAATAATAATAAAGAGAGAAATGTGGTATTCACATATAAATCAATTATAAAAATCAAATGAATATTCATATTTGAACTGACTGTTTACAGTTCATAATGCATGAGCAAAACCAAAAGTTTCTGTGATGACTGCCCTTGTACTGTTCACCATGTAACTTATTCACTATGTAAGAGTTTGTTCTCCATGTAAGAACTTGTTTGTTATGCCTCAGCAGATTGGAGACTGATGAAAATTAGGCTTTGGGTGGATTAATGATTGTGCATTGAGCATTGACTATCCTATACAGAAGTTTATTGTTGTTAACAACCATTTGATGAATAAATATGAGAGATGCCCTCACAAACAAACAAACAAACAAAAAGTACACACTTCCAATTGTAAAATAAATAAGTAACTGGGATGTAATGTATAGCATAAGGAATATAGTCAAAATATTGTAACAACTTGGTATGGTGAAAGCTGGTACCTAGAATTATCATGTATATAAATGTTGAATCACTATGTTGTACACCTGAAACTAATGTAATGTAATACTGAGTGTTAACTACCCTTCAATAAAATTAATTATCTACAAAAAAAAAAATGGGCAAAGGAGCTGAACAGTTCTCCAAAGAAGAAATTCAGATGGCAAACAGACACATGAAAAGATGCTCCACATCGCTATTTAAAAGAGAAATGCAAATTAAAACCACAATGAGATATCACCTCACACCAGTAAGGATGACTACCATCCAAAAGACAAACAGCAACAAATGTTGGCGAGGTTGTGGAGAAAGGGGAATCCTCCTACACTGCTAGTGGGAACGTAAATTAGTTCAACTATTCTGGAAAGCAGTATGGAGGTTCCTCAAAATGCTCAAAATAGACTTACCATTTGACCCAAGAATTCCACTCCTAGGAATTTACCCTAAAAATGCAGCACTCAAGTTTGAAAAAAACAGATGCATCCCTATGTTTATCATAGCACTATTTACAATAGCCAAGAATTGGAAGTAACATAAGTGTCCATCAGTAGATAAATAGATAAAGAAGATGTGGTACATATACACACTGGAATATTATTCAGCCATAAGAAGAAAACAAATCCTACCATTTGCAACAACATTGATGGAGCTAGTGGATATTATGCTCAGTGAAATAAGCCAAGCAGAGAAGGAGAAACACCAAATGATTTCACTCATCTGTGGAGTATAAGAACCAAGGAAAAACTAAAGGAACAAAAAAGCAGCAGACTCACAGAACCCAAGAATGGACTAACAGGTACCAAAGGGAAAGGGACTGGGGAGGATGGGTGGGTAGGGAGGGATAAGGTGGGGGAAGAAGAAAGGGGATATTATGATTAGCATGCATAACGTGGGGAGTGGGAGAAAGGGGAGGGCTGTACAACACAGAGAAGACAAGTAGTGATTCTACAACATTTTTCTATGCTGATGGACAGTGACTGTAATGGGGTTTGTCGGGTGACTTGGTATAGGGGGGAGCCTAGTAATCATAATATTCTTCATGTAATTGTAGATTAATGATAACAAAAAAAAAGAGAAGAAAAGGTGGATTACTCCCTGATAGGATTAAACTAACTGCAAATCAATGAGTAATGCATGTTTTACATATCCATAATTTTGATTTTTTAAAGGGTGTCAGATGATCAGCTTTGGAAGAACATGTTTCTGAAAATATTACTTTCTCTGAGAAAAAAGAAAAAAGCAGTTCCTGTGTGGTGATCTCCAATAGGTTCTTAACAATTCTATAAAGGTCATATCAAAGTGTGGGCAAAGGCTTTCTTTGTGTTTATACAGAGGATCAAGCCTAATTTGTCTACACAGAAAAAGAATTAAGATACGATATGAAGAACAACTTCCAACATCAACATCCTCTGGAAGAGTCATTCCAGAAGATGATCGTCAAAAACTTCAACAAAGAACCTGGCACTACTGCGGTTGTAGCTGCATTCATCCCACCGGTTCCTGGACTTGCCATTGGAATGAAGAAGGATATATCTAAGCTGGCCTGTGCATACAGTAAAACAGCAAATTTGACTGGATCTATACTGTCAGAACTCAACCAAGAATTAGGAGAAGTGCAAGTTGCAGTGCTCCAAAATCGTGCGACTATAGACTATCTACTGTTAAAAGAACATACAGGATGTAAACAGTTCCGAGGAATGTGTTGTTTTAATTTGTCTGATTTTTCTCAAGCTATTCAAATTCAGTTAGACAATATCCATCATATCACTGATAAGTTTTCACAAATGCCTAGGGTACCTAACTGGTTTTCTTGGTTTCACTGGATATGGCTGGTAATTGTGGGTCTGCTTTTGTTATGTAGCTGTATTCCTATTATGTTAATGTGTATGTGCAATTTAATTAGTAGTTTAAAACCTGTACATGCTTAAATTACTCTACAAGAAGATATGTCAAAGAAATAATCAATCTTCCCATTTTTTCTTCCATGTGCTACTTCTAAAGCTTTTCTTCTTCCTTCCTAATTACAAACCTTAAGTAGAATTCATGCCTCATATCGAAAATTACCGAGTATCATAATTCTTCCAAGTGTTAAAAATACCTCAAGACAAATGCTGGGCATAGAAACCACAGGGCATAAATCTGCAAAGAAGTAAAAAGCTAACCTTTTCAAACAATAAGGCTTCTCTCTCACTTACCAACATTACATTTCCCTGTATGGCCCCGGAACATGACTGGTTAGCCAGGCACGGGTAAGATTCCTCAAGGGAGGAACAACCTAAGACAGGCACGGTCTCAGGGGGGCCATCAGGTAAGAAATTGGGGATCAACAGAGGTGAGGCTTAGAACCTCACCCCCCCTGTTTTGAGAGAAATCTTCTGCATCCGTGGATGTTTTGTTGCCCTTGTCTAGCTTGGATTAATACTTAGTCTATAGGCACACACCTGATCGTCTACATTTGCCCTCTTACAGCACTAAATTATGTTTTCTACCTTTATCTTGTATCTACCTACCACTTCAGCATTTTATCAATAAAATTATAATAATAATAGTAATAAGGGAGAAATGTGGGATTCACATATAAATCAAGTATAAAAATCAAACGAGTAATCATATCTGACTTGATTGTTTATAGTTCATGATGTGTGATCCAAACCAAAAGTTTCTGTGATATGACTGCCCTTGTACTGTTCACCATGTAAGAACTTATTCACTATGTAAGAACTTGTTCACCATATAAGAACTTGTTCGGTATGTTCCAGAAGATTGGAGACTGTTGAGAAATAGGCTTGGGGTTGATTAATGACTGTGCATTGAGTCCCCTATACAGAATTTTATTGTTGTTAACAACCATTTGATCAATAAATATGAGAGATGCCCTCTAAAAAAAAAATCTATGAAACCAAGACCTGGTTCTTTGAGAAAATAAACAAAATAGATAAGCCTCTAGCCAGACTTATTAAGAGAAAAAGAGAATCAATACACAGCAACAGAATAAGAAATGAGAAATGAAAAATCATGATGGAACCCACAGAATTACAAAGAATTATTAGAGTGTACTATGAAAACCTATATGCTAGCAAGCTGTAAAACCTAGGAGAAATGGACAACTTCCTAGTAAAATACAACCTTCCAAGACTGACCCAGAAAGAAACAGAAAATCTTAACAGACCAATTACCGGCAATGAAATTGAAGTGGTAATCAAAAAACTAACCAAGAACAAAACCCCTGGGCCAGATGGATTTACCTCAGAATTTTATAAGACATGCAGAGAAGATGTAACACCCATTCTCCTTAAAGTTTTCCAAAAAATAGACAAGGAGGGGATAGTCACAAACGCATTCTATGAAGCCAACATCACCCTAATAACAAAACCAGGCAAAGACCCCCAACAAAAAAGAAAATTACAGACCAATATACCTGATGAACATAGATGCAAAAATACTCCACAAAATAGTAGCAAACCGAATTCAAAAATAGATCAAAAGGATCATACACCATGACCAAGTGGGATTCATCCCAGGGATGCAAGGATGGTACTACATTCGAAAATCCATCAACATCATCTACCACATCAACAAAAAGAAAGACAAATCCACATGATCATCTCCATAGATGCTGAAAAAGCATTTGACAAGATTCAAGAGTCATTCATGATAAAAACTCTCAACAAAATGGGTATAGAGGGCAGCTACCTCAACATAATAAAGGCCATATATGATAAACCCACAGCCAATATCATACTGAACAGTGAGAGGCTGAAAGTTTTTCCTCTGAGATTGGGAACAAGACAGGGATGCCCGCTCTCCCCACCATTATTCAACATACTACTGGAGGTCCTAGCCACGGCAATTAGACAAAATAAAGAAATACAAGGAATCCAGATTGGTAAAGAAGAAGTTAAACTGTCACTATTAGCAGAGGACATGATATTGTACATAAAAACCCTAAAATCTCCTCTCCAAAACTACTAGTACTAATATCGGAGTTCAGCAAAGTTGCAGGATACAAAATTAACACACAGAAATCTGTGGCTTTCCTATACACCAACAACGAACTAATAGAAAGAGAAATCAGGAAAACAATTCCATTCACAATAGCATCAAAAATAATAAAATACCTAGTAATAAATCTAACCAAGTAAGTGAAAGACCTATACCCTGGAAGCTATAAGACACTCTTAAGAGAAATTAAAGAGGTTACTAACAAATGGAAACTCACCCCATGCTCCTGGCTAGGAAGAATTAATATTGTCAAAATGGCCATCCTGCCCAGAACAATATACAGATTCGATGCAATCCCTATCAAATTACCAACAGCATTCTTCAATGAACTGGAACAAATAGTTCAAAAATTCATATGGAAACACCAAAGACCCCAAATAGCTAAAGCAATCCTGAGAAGGAAGAATAAAGTAGGGGGTATCTCACTCCCCAGCTTCAAGCTCTTCTTCAAAGCCACAGTAATCAACACAATTTGGTACTGGCCAAGAACAGAGCCACAGACCAATGGAACAGAATAGAGACTCCAAACATTAACCCAAACATATATGGTCAACTAATATTCGATAAAGAAGCCATGGACATACAAAGGGGAAATGACAGTCTCTTCAACAGATGGTGCTGGCAAAACTGGACAGCTACATGTAGGAGAATGAAACTGGATCACTGTCCAACCCCATACACAAAAATAAATTTGGAATGGATCAAAGACTTGAATGTAAGTCATGAAACCATTAAACTCTCAGAAGAAAACATAGGCAAAAATCTCTTTGACATAAACATGAGTGACCTCTTCTTGAACATATCTCCCCATGCAAAGGAACAAAAGCAAAAATGAACAAGTGGGACAATATCAAGCCGCAAAGCTTCTGTAGAGCAAAGGACACCATCAATAGAACAAAAAGACATCCTACAGTATGGGAGAATATATTCCTAAATGACAGATCCGATAAAGGGTTGACATCTAAAATGTATAAATAGCTCACACACCTCAACAAACAAAAAGCAAATAATCCAATTAAAAAATGGGCAGAGGAGCTGAATAGACACTTCTCTATAGAAGAAATTCAGATGGCCAACAGACACATGAAAAGATGCTCCACATCGCTTGTCATCAGAGAAATGTAAATTAAAACCACAATGAGATATCACCGCACGCCAGTAAGGATGGCTACCATCCAAAAGACAAACAACAACAAATGTTGGCGAGGTTGTGGAGAAAGGGGAATCCTCCTACACTGTTGGTGGGAATGTAAATTAGTTCAAATATTGTGGGAAGCAGTATGGAGGTTCCTCAAAATTCTCAAAATAGAAGTAGCATTTGACCCAGGAATTCCACTTCTAGGAATTTACCCTAAGAATGCAGCACTCCAGTTTGAAAAAGACAGATGCACCCCTATGTTTATCACTGCACTATTTACAATAGCCAAAATATGGAAGCAACCTATATGTCCATCGTTAGATGAATGTATAAAGAAGATGTGGTACATATACACAATGGAATATTACTCAGCTATAAGAAAAAAAACAGATCCTACCATTTGCAACAACATGGATGGAGCTAGAGTGTATTATGCTCAGTGAAATAAGCTAGGTGTAGAAAGACAAGTACCAAATGATTTCACTCATATGTTGAGTATAAGAACAAAAGAAAACTGAAGGAACAAAACAGCAGCAGAATCAGAGAACCCAAGAATTGGCTAACAGTTACCAAAGGGAAAGGGACTGGATAGGATGGGTGGGAAGGTAGGGATAAGGGCGAGGAAAAAGAAAGGGGGCATTACGATTAGCATGCATATTGTGGGGGGTTACGGGGAGGGCTGTGCAACCCAGAGAAGACAGTAGTGATTTATAGCATCTTACTACACTGATTGAGAGTGACTGTGAATGGGTATGTGGGGGGGACTTTGTGAAGGGGGAGCCTAGCAAACATAATGTTTTTCATGTAATTGTAGATTAATGATACCAAAATTTAAAAAATAAATAAAATAAAATAAATAAAATGTATGTGTGATTGTGGGTAAAATTTCAATATTTCCAGAATCTCTCACCTGGCCTTAGTGCATCTCTATATCAATAGGTGTTTCCAAGGGGTGGAGAGATGTAGTCCATTTTCATATCAATTTTCAAGGGCAATCAAGGGCATATCTGGACCGGAGAGTTTGGGTGGGGTCTCTTCTTCTGTAGCTGGTTGTGAGAGACGTAGGAGAGCAGATGACTGCTTGCAAGAAATAAACGGGTTTCTCTCACTTTATTTCTCTCTTTGACTGATTTTAGTATCAAAGGTATTTGGCCCCAGAATTTTCCCCTGGAGTTGCAGGCCCTAAGGTGTTTGTCTACTTCAGGGCCTCTGTGTGGGAAAAAGGAGTCTCAGGCCTGTGGCCTGTGCAACCTACTTGTCGTGATAGAATATGTCTTACTAGTGTCAGCTTGCCACTTCAGTATTTTGTGCAGAGAGAGGAGTGTTAAGGGCATCATGTCCAAGTGGCTGGAAGGGCCAGGCCACTTGTGGTAGGTCCCTAACACTGTTATTTTTACTGTCCTCAGATACCAAACCATTATTCCTTCTTACCGCACTTTAGAATCCTTTTCTTACATTATTTCTGTAGTTTATAGCTGTACTTATGGAAAGAAGCACAGAGAAATTAATCAATACTATATTGTATGGACCAAAATTATACTCTGTATCAGTATTACTCAACAATTTTAACTTTTCTTAACATATACAGAATTCTGCTACCTGTATGAAAAACAGGTAAAACACAACCAAAAATTAAGCTCAGTCCCGGCATAAGGAGTATATATTGTAAATAATAACTAGCATTACCAGAATTGAATGGAAAATGATTGAGCAGAAATTTTCCTCTTTTTTGCTGAAGGTGGAGTTATGTTTTACTACCCCACTGCCTCCCAACAAGTGAGTACCAAATGTCTTGACTTTAGAAACTAGAAGCCTAGAAATAGAAAAATACTAATGAACACTCAACTTTATGAACTATTCACTAGGTTACCACTTGAAAATTGTTGTGTAAAATTGTATTCACAATTTGCCTTAATTTCAATGACAATCTGCTACTTAAGTAACTAAGAAACCAAACAGATTTGAAAATGTAAAGTAGTTAATGTGGATGATTTGTACTGGCCTTTCCCTGCTTATTGTTATCAGGCTGCAATCACAACCACTTGAGCTATGATCATACCACCTAGTATCAATTATTCTAGGCATATTTAGTAATCATAAGGGATATCTTCAAAGACAGTCCTTTCAAAATCCTTCCTACATTTTCACTGACTTATGGAGCAGAATTTCTAACTGATTTTACCCATGCCTTGAGAATGTCTAGGAATATAGTCAATATGGTGCCAACATTTCACATTTCAGCACTGTAGGGCTCAAAAGCACTTTCTTCTCAGCATCCTATATGAAAAATATTTCCATTCATGACTGTTATGGAAATGGATTAATTCCCTTACCTTCTCATTAGTTGAATGAGAATTTCACTATTCAAAGACAAGAGACTGAAATGACATTTCCCAAACTTTCTTCCATGGAACACAGGTTTGTGAAATATTAATAGGCACAATAGATATAAACACAAGTGTAAAGCTGGAGGTACCAGAGGAAGAAGGGCAAGGACAATGCAGGCTGAGCAGAGACAGCACCAAGTAGCTGTGTGCCATATGGGGAAGGAACGAACAGCTCTTCCTAGATTCCAGTCCCATGACATACCAACAAACCCCTGATGCAGACCCCCTCCATCTGGAAGGAGGAGACTTCTGGCTGTCCATCACCCGAACCTGAGCCAATAAAAATTCCCCACATACCCCTAGCATGGCCCACTTACCCCTCCCTTCCCTGTTCTCTTAAAAACTCCCCACCTCCCTTCCTGGGTGTGACTTCCCCAGCCTGCATCCCTGCAGACTGCTGAACCTCACCCAAGAATTGCACTCAAATAAACTGCCTGGCCCTTTGTTGCCTCTCGTCACCTGCTTATTTCGGCTAGAATTTATCTTACATTTGGTGCTGAAACACCCAGGAAGGAGCGTGAGCATGGGCCCCGACCAGCCACTGGCGGCCCTGCCCCCTCCTTCCTGAACCTGGGACCTCAGCCTGCTCTCCGCTGCATGGACTATTTTCTGGTGAGTCCCTCAGTTTCCCCCAGTCTGTTTCCCTTCCAAACCCGTTTTCACCTGGTCCATTCAAAATCATAGCTACGTCCAGGTTGGGGCATCCGGCCCTTTGGGCATCCGGCCTACCCTCTGCAGGCATCCAGCCTGCACCTGGCCCTGCAGTGTGGGAGACATCCCTCACCCATGCTCCCAGGATGTCTCCCCTGACTTGATGCACTTGGGACACTGGATGCTCCTCTCAGCAGGATTAGTTGGGGAGGTGATGCAGACATGGGGAACCAGCCCTCAAAAGCGGAGGCTCAGACCCCATTGTGGTGTCTCATTTCTAATTTGGCTACTCTATATTTGTCCCGGGAAGTTCGCAAACGGAAGCTGGTCTTCCTTTGCTCTCAGGCCTGGCCTCCGTATCCCTCTGACAACCAATCTTGCTGGCCCCCTGAGGGAAGTTTCGATTTTAGCCTCCTCACCGACTTGACAAATTATTGCCACTGGAGCGGAAAGTGGAGTGAAATCCCATATGTGTAGGCTTTTTGGACTTTGCATGCCCATCCAGATCTATGTGTTAAGTGTACTTCTTCCCAAGTTTTGTTAGCCCAGGCCTTCGCCAAGGATCGCTGATCTCTACCACTCCTATTACTGGGAGGCTTTCCTCTGACGGACTCGGCAGAGGATCTCAGCTACCCGACTTCCCGCTCCTCCAGGCCCACTGCAGGGGCCAGCTCCCTTCCTCAATGTTCATGTCCTCACCCCTCCTTCTCTCTCTCTCTCTCTCCACCATCTTGTTGCCCTTCTCTTCCGCTCTCTCCACAATCTTGTTCCCCTTCTCTTCCAGTGAGGCTGCCATCTTGCTCGACAGGTGCCCACTCCACTTTGGAAAAAATGGATAAAACTCCCCCATATCCTGGTCCCATGCCTTCAAGTTCTGCATTGATTCCCAGGTTGTGTCCCCCATTGCCAGTGATGCCTCCTCTGTCCCCTCCTTCAAACCCACCACTGTCCTACTCACCATGGCTGGTGCCCAAATGGTCTAGCCCTCCCATAACCTGCTCTAAGTCACAGTGGTCTCGGGCTCAAGTGATGGCTCCTCTGAGGGAGGTGGCAGGGGCTGAAGGGGTAGTGCAGGTTCATGTTCCCTTTTCACTGGCAGACTCGTCCCAAGTGAAACAGTGATTGGGGTCCTTTTCCTCAAACCCTGTAATGTTCCCTAAACAGTTTGAATATCTCACATGAGCTTACAAGCTCACCTGGCATGATGTACATGTAGTCCTCCAATCCACTCTAACCCCAGAAGAATATGACCTTGTCACGGCGGTGGCACAGCACTGTGCAAATGAGGCCCATGCCACAGATGAACGGGAACCTATGGGCAGGGTGGATGTTCCTCTACAGGAACCCCTGTGGGATTATAACTCTCCCAAGGGTGAGGCATGCCAGGATCGCATGGTTCGCTACTTGTTAGCAGGTATGAACTCAACCACCCAAAAGGCCATCAATTATGATAAGCTTTGAGAAATTACCCAGAGGCCTGATGAAAACCCATCAGAATTCCTCAAGCACCTCAAAGAAACCTTAGGGGTTTTTACTAAGATTGACCCGGCCTCAGAGGTGGGTTTCTTCTCTCCTGGCCATGCATTTTATAACTCAGTTGGCTCCTGCCATCAGGCACAAGGTTAAAAAGTCTGAAGATGGTCCCCAGACCCCTCTAGGAGACCTGGTAGATATGGCATTTAAGGTTTTTCATGCCCGAGAGGATGAGAGCGAGAGGTCAGCTGCCCGAATGGCGGAACAGACTCGCACCATAACAGCTGCTCTGCGACTGGCTCATGGGGATCGTCGGGGTGTCCCTGAAGATCGTCTCGAACCTCCGGGCCCTTGCTTTCAGTGTGGTGAGGAAGGGCACTGGGCATGGACGTTCCCTAACCAACCACGCAGATTGACCAGACCATGCCCCAGCTGCAGTAAGTGAGGTCATTGGAAAGTAGACTGTCCACTAGGGGGTGGTCTTCCTCCAGTGGCAGAGCCCCATGGGGGGCAGACGCCCTCAAAAGACTATCCTTCAGACCTGCTGGGCATCCTCGAAGATTGAAGACACCTGGACTCGGACACCCCAATAACCCTTGCCGATCCCAGGGCCAAGCTGTGGGTAGAGGGTAAGCCCATCTCCTTCTTAGTGGACACGGGGGCTACCTACTCTGTTCTCACCTCCTTTAAAGGGTTTTTATACCCTGCCAGAGTCTCCATAGTTGGGGTCATGGGAACCCTCTCCAAGCCTTTAGAGACGGGCTCGGTGGCCTGCACTTTTCAAGCTATCCCATTTACCCATTCCTTTCTGGTCATGCCTTCCTGTCCTACCCCTCTGTTAGGACGGGATCTGCTCTATAAGTTAGGAGCCTCTATTTCCCACCCACCTTTTGAATGCTTAGGTTTCCTCATTGCTTTAGTCAGTGAAGGAGGGTTGGATGACAGAGACGTGAGTCTCCCAACTCCCTGGACTGCTGTCAATCTGGTCATGTGAGACATCTCCACCCCTGTGGTGGCAACCCATGACATCCCGGTTATCATACACCTTAAAGACCCATCCTGCTTCCTTTCTCAACCTCAATTTCCTATTTCAGAGGCTCACCAAACGAGACTACAGCCTATTGTTAATCATCCGCTCTTGCAGGGGCTTTTAGTGCTGGCTAACTCTCCATGCAATAATCCCATCTTGCTGATAAAAAAGCCTTCTGGAGCGTATCACCTCATTCAGGACCTCTGAATAATTAATGAGGCTGTTATTCCCTTACACCCAGTAGTGCCTAACCCATATACTCTTCTGTCTCAAGTCCCTTCCAGTACCTCTCATTTTATTGTACTGGACCTTAAAGATGCCTTTTTCACTATACCTCTCCACTCAGACTCACAGCCGCTATTTGCCTTTACGTGGGAGGACGCTGACACCTGTCAATCTAGACAATTGACCTGGACAGTTCTACCTCAAGGTTTTAGAAATAGCACCCATCTTTTTGGACAGGCCCTGGCAGAGGACCTATTGTGATATTGTGTATGCTCCTCCAATATGTGAAGGATCTTTTACTTTTCAGCCCCTCAAAGGAGGCCTCAGTTCTAGACACCACATCCCTTCTTAATTTCCTGGCAGATATGGGATACAGGGTATCCCCTGTCAAAGCACAGCTGTCTCTACCCCAGGTTATATACCTTGGGGTAGCTCTAACTCCCACCACTAAAGCCCTAATGGCAGACTGAGCAGCTGTGATTAAAACTCTCTTGCCACCTACTTCAGGAGCTGAGATACTATCCTTTCTAGGATTGGTAGGGTTTTTCAGACACTGGGTGCCTAATTTTGCCATTCTGGCCAGACAGCTCTATGCAACTGCCACAGAGACTCCTACAGGGCCGCTAACGTCACCCACTGAGGTGGCTTCTGATTTCAATCAGTTACAAGATGCATTGCTCTCACCCCCCATTAATGCTCCCAGACTTAACTAAGCTCTTTTCCCTATATACAGCAGAGAGGGCAGGGGTGGCCACCGGAGTGCTGGTACAGCCAGTGGGGCCAGGGTGCCATTCCATTGCCTTTCTCTCCAAACAGTTGGATACCACTGCCAGGGGGTGGAAGCCTTGCCTCCTAGCCCTGGCAGCTGTGGGAAGTCTGGCCCATAAAGCCCTGAAATTAACTCTCCAGATTAACTCTCCAACAGCCCATTACTTTGTATTCCCCACACCGGTTACAAGATCTTTTGAGTCATAAATCCCTGGCCTCCTTGAGTCCTTCAAGGGTACAGGAATTCCATCTTCTGTTCATTGAACATCCACAGGTAACCCTACAAGTCTCTCCACCCCTTATCCTAGCCTCCTTGCTTCCTGTCAGTGATCAGGCAGATCAGCCAACTCATTCCTGTGTAGAGATTGTAGAGTCTCTTGGAAAACCTAGAGAGGGCTTACAGAAAGTGCCCCTCGAAGACCATGACTTGACTTTTTTCGTGAACGGAAGCTCAGTGAAGGGGAGTGACGGGGTGTGAAGGGCAGCCTATGCAGTGGTGACTCTGTTGCAGGTGATAGAAGCAAACCTACTCCCATCTGGGACCACCTCCCAGAAAGCCGAATTAGTGGCTCTTACCCGAGCGTTACAGCTGGCAGCCAGGAAGAGGGCCACAATTTATACTGACTCTAAATATGCCTTCCTAATTACACACACTCATGCTGCAATTTGGAAGGATAGGGGCTTCCTTACCACTAAGGGAACCCAGATCATCAACGGCAGGGCTATCAGCCACCTGCTACAGGCCCTACAAGACCCCAAGGAGGTGGCCATCATGCATTGTAAGGGACAGCAGACTGGAAATGATCCAGTAACCAGGGGTAATGCATTGGCATACACCATGGCCTGACAGTTAACATCCGAGTCTAGCTAAGCCTCTGTGCTGTTTCTTTTCCCCTCTGTATTGCCCCAAATACCCCGATGACAAACAGCGACTACTTCTACATCAAGGGGGGGCATTGGGAAATCAGGGACGGATATACCTCGGGGGACGAATTGCCCTCCCCCAAGCCCAAGGCAGATATATCATATCCAAAATTCATCAGTTTCTACACATTGGGCCGGTGGACATGCACTGGTTTCTCTCCCCTATATTTGCCCCTTATGGTCTCCACAAGGCAATAGATCAGGTGCACCAGACCTGCACTACTTTTCATTGCGTCTCGTCTCAAGGTGCTCTGAAGACCCAGATGGCCCTCCACCAGAAGAGGGGAACTATCCCTGGACAGGACTGGCAGGTCGATTTCACCCATATGCCTAGGCATAAAAAGCTCCGATATTTACTAGTTCTTGTTGATACATTTTCAGGGTGCATCGAAGCCTTCCCCACCTACTGAGAGACTGCATCAGTGGTGGCACAGGTGCTGGTGGAACACATCGTTCTTCATTTCAGGCTCCCCACTTCACTCCAATCCAATAACGGACCTGCCTTAATCTCCCAGGTCACTCAGCTAACAACTGAGGCTCTCAATATCACCTGGAACCTCCACATACCCTATCACCCCCAGTCACTGGGTAAGGTCAAAAGGGCTAATGGTTTCCTAAAGGACCAACTAACTAAGCTGTCTCTGAGGTAAAGCTCTCATGGCCCGATCTTCTCCCTATCACTCTCACTCAGCTCTGTGCTGCCCCCCGGGGACCGGATGGTCTAAGCACATTTGACCTAATGTATGGCAGGCCCTTCTTACTGAACACAGGCCTGCCCACTACCTATCCTCCTTTAGCCTCCTACCTTCCTTACTTTTCACTGTTGAGACATCTCAGGGAACACGCAGACCAGCTCCTACACCAACCTACGTCATCAACAACCCAGGAGAAGCAGCGATCCTTCAGCCAGGGGACTAGGTACTTCTAAGAGAACCCCAGCCAAAATCCCTTCAACCCCGCTGGACAGGGCCTTATACAGTAATCCTCACTATGCCCTCAGCAGTCAAACTACATGGGAATTCTTCCTGGTATCACCTTTCTAGACTCAAACGGGCACCCAGACACGATGATTGGGTGTCTTGTGAGGTGGGTCCTCTTAAGCTGCGGGTTAGTCCTGTCAAGTGCAACCAGCCAGATGAATAGCCCAGTGGTCTCCAGGCAGAGCTATTCCACATGGAAGTTTAAGCTCCAACTAGCTCTTACTCATGGAACTGAAGCCCAAGAAGTAGGCACCCAAAGTTGCCCTCGGTGTGGGTTGTCAGACACTGGTTCAAATACCAGTACACACAGACATCTTAAACACCTTCTCAAACCCAATGCTGTGCTTTCTGTATGACCAAACCTCTCATACATGTACTTTCCAGTCCAACATGTATGGAGGATGTCATCCTGAATTAGACACATGTAGGGTTCATTCAGTAGGAGATACAACAAGAGAAGTCTCTGACAACATGTTCGCCAGAATACAGGATAGGTTATACATTACCATTAGTGACCCATGGAATGAAACGGGCAGGCCTGTGTTCAGTAAGAAGGGCCTGCCATACATTAGCTCAAATGCGTTTGGTCCATCTGGTCCCCGGGGGCAGCACGCAGCCGAGCAAGAGTGATAGGGAGATCAGGCCACTAGAGCTTTACCTCCAGAGACAGCTTAGTTAGTTGGTCCTTTAGGAGACCATCCTTTAGGAAACCAAAGTACAGGGTAAGCTATATGATAGTTACCAAGCCCAGCCACGGGGCACAGTATACATCAAGAGGGAATGGACCACTGTGAATCCCACTCTCACAGAGGTTCTAAACACCCAGGTATAGGTATCAAGAAATATTCTACAGACAGAACAGGCACTAAAACAGAAGATTCAGTCGGACCCCTATGACCAGCAGGAGCACCACTTTCCTGGGCCAGAGTCATTAGAGAAACAGTGCAGTTTCTTAATGCTTCACATATCTTCAGCAATGTGTCCGATTGTTTCCTCTGCACCTCCCTCCAACTCCCCCTGGTGGTGGTGGTTCCCATTAGTTTCTTCCAGGCTCAACCAGTAAACTCCTCTGAAAAAGACTGTGGCCTCCTTTTGAGTGAGATACCAATGTGGAAGACAAGCCTTGTGCCTGGGGCTCGACATAAGTCCAGGGCCACCAAAAAAAAGGTGTGAAGAATCATCATCCCCGCTGACCTGCTACCTGACCCAGCGTTCCACCATCTCGGGACTGTCAATGAGAAGCCAATGCCGATGATGGGTGTCCATAGACATTCTAATTTCCCTTCAAGGGGGTGGGTTTTTCTGGTGCAACAACACACTTACCCAGTGTATCAGCAGCACCACTGTAGGACCCTGCTTTTCAGTGATGCTAGTTTCCCAATTGACGTTATACAACAAACCTGAGGTAAAACAGGTACTAGGTGGATGGTCTATGTATCCGAGAGCTAGGCAAAAGAGGGCTGTCTTCCTATCCATACTAGTAGGAGTAAGTCTGTTCACCGCAGTGGCCGCAGCCACCACAGGAGCAGGGGCGTTAGGCTATAGCCTAGTCAGCTCTCAAGGTCTCGTAAGTCAACTGGCAGCATTAGATGGTAGAGTGAGCCTCACCCTGGGAGAAACCTCAACCTCTCTTATTTCCCTCTAGTGGCAGCTTACTTCCCTTGCCCAATTCACCCTTCAAAATAGGCGGGCTTTAGATCTGCTTACTGCAGAAAAGAGTGGAACCTGTATTTTCCTACAAGAAGAATGCTATTACTATATCAATGAATCTGGGACCGTAGAACAAAGCGTTAAAAATTACAAGAACTACAAAAAGACCTCCACGAAACATGAGTACCTGAAGGCAGCCCTTATGAGTGGCTGCAGTCCCTCATGAAGCCTGGCTAATGCCTCTACTGGGCCCCTTAATAATGGTTTGTGGTTTACTCTTAATTGCCTCTTGTGTCTTCAAGTTCCTCCAACAGAAGCTAACTGAGATGACCCAGGTCGCCACTAATCAGATGTTGCTCCATCGTTATGCACCTCTCCCCACTAAACCCTCTCCTTGAGCCTAATACCAGCTTCAACCCCCCACCACACACAATGCCCCTTGTCAGCCAGTAGTAGCCAAATCAAGTCGTAGCCCATTATGACCAAAAGGCTGGAATGTAAGGCTGGAGGTACCAGAGGGAGAAGGGCAAGGACAATGCAGGCGGAGCAGAGACAGCACCAAGTCGCTCTGTGCCATATAGGGATGGAATGAACAGCTCTTCCTGGATACCAGTCCCATGACATGCTGACAAACTCCGGATGCAGACCCCCTCCATCTGGAAGGATGAGACCTCTGGCTGTCCATCACCCAAACCTGAGCCAATAAAAATTCCCTACATACCCTTAGCATGGCCCACTCCCCCCTCCCTTCCCTGTTCTCTTAAAAACTCCCCACCTCCCCTCCTGGGCACGACTTCCCCAGTCTGCATCCCTGCAGACTGGTGAACCTCACCCAGGAATTGCACTCAAATAAACTGCCTGGTCCTTTGTTGCCTCTCTTCGCCTGCTTATTTCATCTCAAATTTATTTTACATCAAGATTATGTGCTCACATAAGTTTGGTTAGTAATAGGCAGAATAAAGCTATATATTTTGTTTTGCTGCAGAGGCTTTACTATGGTTCTCAAAGAAGTGGGGACTGGGGGACAGGAAACAGGCTAAAAAGTTGCTGTTTCCAAAAGGATTCAGTTTTCAAATAAGCTTTAGAAAACTTGCTTCTAACATTTTAATTTAACATAGCATTTCCAAGGCTTAATTGAGTATAGAATTCTCTTCACCACAGTAACTCCTAACTCCAGGGGAATATATTTTCCCAGCCAGGGGCAAAATAGCTTTCACCCAAAATCAGTCAAAGGGAGAAATAAAGTGGGAAGAACCCATTTATTGCTTACAATAGTCATCCACTTCCTCTCACCGGTGTCTTTCGCAACCTGGCTGCAAAGAAGGGAACCCCAACCAATCTCTCTGATCTAGATATGCCCTCACTTGCCCTTGTAATTACCTATTGATATGGAGATGGACTACTTCTCTCCACCTTTTGTAAACACCTATGATATGGAGATGCACTAAAGCCAGGTGAGAGATTCCGGAAATATTGCAATTTTACCCACAGGGCCTTACCTGGTATAACAAGCACCCAACCAAATAATTACTCTCTGTTCACTTCAAGCAAGTAGGTGATGGGTTTCAGGGCATGCTACCCCAAAATATGGCACCTCGGCATATTGAACATTTTAAGTTGATAAGATAACAGATAAAGGAAGGTTACTAAGGCTGCCCTCCCCTGAAACAGCTCATAGAACCCTCATGTGAGAAGAGCCCTCCTTATGCTAAGAGGAAGGAAGCATCCTCATTTCTCGAGAGGAAAGGACAAGAATCTGAACAAATTGGTCTTGCTAAGTTTCCACATTTAGTACACTGACTTCATATTCCTCACCTAGCTGTATTTCCCTATGACTGTCTACTCTTTATCAAATCTCATATAAAAATACTCAGGTTTAACCATTTCCTTAGGTCTTCATTTCCTTATGGTGGCACCCATGTCATGCAAAATTATATTAAATAAATTCATATGCTTTTCTCCTGTTAGTCTGTATTTATCAGTTTCATTTTCTAACCCAGTCAGGGATCCTAAGAGAGTTAAGAAAAATATTTTTATTCCTGTCCACCACCACATAGACCTGACCAGATGAACTTCTTTTTTCTGATGTACTACAGCCTCCCATTACATGCCAAGAGACAATGAAGCAGCCCAAGCAAGGGAAACCCATTTAGGTCTTTCAGGCAGCACCAGCACAGACCCTGGGAGGGCAGAGTGGCATCAGATAAACTAAAGAGACCAAAATAACACTGCGAATCTCTGAAAATTATGCTGTCACTGGAACAACAGCCCACAAATATAAATTAGAGTTTTCATGATAAATGGAAACAAGACAACTATTTGCTAAAATTGAAGCTTAAATAAGAACCAGAGGATTTTCACATAATAGGCAAAGTGTCCAGTATACAATTTTAAAAACTTGTCATAAGAAGAACAGAGAAAATCCCTTCAATGGGAAAAGCCAATCAAGTGACACAAATGCCGAGACATATGTGATGTTAGAATTATCTGACAAGGATTTTAAAACCACCGTCATAAAAATGCTTCAACAATCAATAACAAATTCTCTTTAAATAAATCAAAAAGGTAGATAATATCTGCAAATAATTATAAAATACATAACTTATATGAAAATAAATAACTAAAAACACACAAAAATGTGTTTCTATACACTAACAATCAACATTCTGAAAAGTAATTGAAGAAAACAATGCCATTCATGGTAATATCTAAAACAATAAAGTTATTAGGAATAAGATTAATCAAGTAAGCAAAACACTTGTACACTAAAAACTATAAAACTTTGTTGAAATAAATTTTAAAAGACAAATAGGTGGAAAGAAATCCTGTGTTCATGGACTCGAAGACTTAATATTGTCGATAATACCCAAAGCAATCTTTAGATCAAATGCAATCCCTATGAAATTTCCAATGATATTTTTTACATGAATAGAAAAATTGGTCCTATCATGCACATGGATCCTCAAGGGACCTAGTAGGATAGGCAAAGCAATTTTGAAGAATAATAACAAAGTTTGAAGCTTCATGCTTCCTAATTTTAAAACTTATCAAAGCTGCAGTAGTAAAAACAATGTGACACAGGCATATAGACCATTGGGGTAAAACAGAGAGACCCAAAGAAATCCTGCATGTATGGTCAAATTCTTTTGACAAGATTTCCAAGCCCATTCAATGGAGGAAAGGACAAAATTTATTAATAAATGGTGTTGAGAAAACTGGATAGCTGTATGCAAAAGAATGAAATTGGATCCCTAGGCATCACACAATATAGAAAAATTAGGTCAAAATGGATAAAATATCTAAATGTAGGAACTAATGCTTTTAGAAGAAATTATAGAGGAAAAGGTTTATAATATTGGATTTGACAGTGATTTCTTGGATATGACACCCAAAGCACAGGAAACAATGGAAAATAAGTAAATTGGATTTCATCAAAATTAAAAATTACTGTAATAAGGAGACATTATCAAAAGAGGGAAATGCAATCAAAATCATAATGAGATACCCCCTCATGTACATTAGAATGGCTATTATTGAAAGAAAGAAAAAGAAAGAAGAAATAAATAAGGAGAAAAATAGAGAAAGAGAGGAAAGGAGGAAGGGAGGAAGGGAGGTGGGAAGGAAGAAAAGGAAATAATAAGTATTGGTGAGGATGTGGTAAAATTGCACCCTTGTGCATTGCTGATAGGAATGTAAAATGGTGCAATCACTGTGGAAAATAATATAGTGATTTCTCATTAAAATGTAACAAAATAATCACATGATCCAGCACTCCACCTCTGAGTATATACTCAAAATAATTAAAGCACAGACTCAAATACTTGTATATTTTGTTATTCACAACAACCTAAAGGTGGAAACAATCCAAGTATACACCAAAAGATGATTAAATAAATAAAATGCAGTAAAAATATATAATGGAATATTACTCAACCATAAAAATGAATGAAGTTCTGACACATGCTGTAATGTGGATAAACCTTAAAAATATTATACTAAGTGAAATAAGTCAGATATAAAAAGACAAATATTCTATGTTTTCACCTAAATGGAATATTTAAAAAAAAGAATTTATAGAGTCTAAAATAAAATAGTCATTGCCAGGATCTGGGAGGAGGCAACAGAATTATTGCCTAATGGGAATAAAGATTCTGTTTGAGGTCATGAAAATGGTTTCAATATAGATAGTAATTATGGGTGCATGTGCAATTAATGTCATGCAACTGTACATTAAAAATTGTTAAAATACCAAATTTTGTCATATATGTATAGTCATAGATATATATATATGTGTGTGTATATTGTTTAAGGTTCTTTTATGTATTTTTTTTTATTATATCATTTTTAATCTAATCTACAATCACTAATTTTAACTAACATATAGACCATTCAGACTTAAAGTAAATATAAATATATAGAGATGAAAATGTACTAATTTACTGTTTTCTATTCATTGCATTTACTCATTGTTTCTAATTAATTTTCATTTTTCTGCCTTCTCTGCCATTAACTAAGCATTTATTATGATTCCATTTTATATTCTATATGGACTTATCATTTGTATTTCCTTTTTATTTCTTTTAGTGGTTGCCTGAGGGTTTATAACACAGTTTTTAATAATTTAAGTTTCTCTTCAAATAATACCATTTCATATGAGTTGTAGTTCACATACATTATAGACTATTTTCCATTCCCTTCTCCTCCCTCCTGTGACATTGTTGACATTCTCTTTACTTATAAAAATACTATGACACTCAATACCCTGTTGCTATTAGTGCTTTAAAATGTCAGTTATCTTTTAGGACTATTGAGAATAAGTAAAATGAAAGATCATATTTTTACCTTCATTTATTTTTTTTGTGGCATTCTTTCTTTGTGTACATTTAATTTTCTATATAATTTTCTTTTGCATGAAGAACTTCCTTTAACATTTGTTAGAAGGTAGTTTTACTACCATTGAATTCCCTCAAATATGTTTTTTCTGAGAAAGACTTTATTTCTACTTCAATCTTAAAGATTGCTGGACATCAAAGTCTATGTTGGCAGGATTTTATATGCCTAAAAGATCCAAATGGAAAATAATTTTTGTTTATTTTTAAATAAAATCAAAATGATAAATAATTTAGAAAAAAATTAGTGAAAGATATTAAAGACTTGTGTTGGGAGAAATTAAATATTATCTAAATAGAGAGATATTCATGATTGGAAGAGAGCTATTCATGGATTAGAAGATCAAAATTATTAAGAAAGAAATTTTCCATGTGTTGATCTATAGATGTAATGCAATTCCAATCATAAACCCAGAAGTATTTTATCTGTTTCACTTTGTTTCATTTTGGTAGAATTTAACAAGGCGATTTAAAAATGTATATGGAGATTCAAAGGACATAGAATATCTAAAATAGACTTTAAAATGGATAAACTATTTCAAGATTGGGCGCTACCAAATTGCAAGACTTATTCTAAAGTCACAGAAATCAAATGGTGTGGTAATGCCAGTAGGACAAACAAGTCATTCAATGGAAGAGATTTGAGAATGCATAAGCAGAGTCATATGTTTACATCACTTGATTTTTAATGAATGTGCTGAAACAACCCTATGACGATTCTTTTAACAAATTGGGCTAGAATAACAATACCCATAGAAGGAAAAACAAATAATAAATCCTTCATAATTAAACCCCAAAATTAATTTGAGTTTGGTTATAAACCTAAAAATAAAAGCCAAAGCCAAAGGAAAAAAGCACCAGAAAATACCTTCATAACTCAGACAAAAGTTTCTTAGACAGGAAATAAAAAGGGATGATACATTAAAAAAAAATAGACAAACTTCAAAAAAATGTAACATCTCATCAAAGAAAACATTGAGAAAATCAATAGCCAAGCCATGGGCTGAGAGAAAGTATTTTTTAAGGAAAAAAACTAAATCTAAAAATCTACTAAGAATATATACTTCTGAGCAGTTGACATAGATGGCAACATAGGAGACTTCTGAGCTTCTCTCTTCCCATGGAAGCACTGAATGTACAGTTACAGTTGGAGCAATTTCCCCTGAAGGTGATCCATAAAGTAGCTAGGCAGTTCCAAGACATCAATAAAATAAGAAAATAACATTGATTAAGAAAGGATGGGACATATTATCACCATAAACTTCATTCCTAGGACAGCACCATGCAATCAGGAGAGGACTTCCAACTCCCAATTACTGTATGAGAAGTACAGAGATTGGATTCCACATTTAGTGACCCAATTTTTAAGATTCCTACCCAAGGGATGGCCCCCAAAACACTGAGTTCTGAAAGCCAATAGGGATTGTGCCCTTGAGACCCACAAGACTATTGCAAAGAAGCAGTTCTCAATGGGTGCATGAACACCCATAGTTGCTATACCTTTAAGTCTCAGCATAGAAAGAACAGGCAAAAATGCTCATTTTCCAGACTTTCCCTGACAGGGATTCATCTGCATACGTTACAAGCTGCTGCTTGGGAGTCAGATTTCTAACATTAGCACATTGATGGACTGTCTGTTATCCTTCCCAGAGACCAGAGAGGTTGGAGGGCACTTCCCCTACCTTCTACCTCCAGCCCACTCCAACAATAAAAACAAGTCTCCAGTATCTCCACAGAAGGAGCTTGTACACATGTCTGACATCTCAGCTTCTGTGGCTGCCACATGAAGGGCAGGTTCCAGTATCAGCTGTCTCTAACAGCCAGTGGGGCTTACATTCACAAATCCCACAGGACTGTAAAAAAAAAAAAACAGTTCTTAACAGACATAGCAGCATGCTCCCACAGTTATAGATCCACACCCAGCACAGAAAGAGCAGGCAAAAATATCCATTTTCCAATTTCTCCCTGGAAGGGGCTTAACCACATATTTTCCCAGCTACTACTGGAGGGTCTAGCTTCTAACCAAACTGCACCTAGGTGCTTATTGATCTACCCCTCTGGGACACTCACTGGTCTTGGTACACCCTTAACTTCTGTGAGCCATTGAGGAAAAGGAAAACAATTTGGACAATTACAGTGGTTTGAGAAGCAACCAAGAGCTCAGGACAGGCTGATGAAATTCATCTCCTTCACAAGATTATTCATTAAGACTAGCAGAGGTTACTGTATTATCTAATGAGCAGAAATCAACAAAGTCAAGGAAAATGAAGAAACAGAGGAATATATTCCAAACAAAAGAATGGTCAATATGTAAAGACTGAAAACAGTAAATATTAGTAAAGGTATGGAAAAACCATAACTTTCGCACACAGCTGAAGGATATGTATAGTGGTACAACCACATTGGAAAAAGTGGTCTTTAAATAACAAATCACTATAAAACTTACAGAGTCAAAATAAGAACAAACATTTATTAACTCACTTTGTTTCTGTTGGTCATTTGGGAACAGGTTACCTGACTTGAATTTACAGTTTTACTCCTAAGGATATAGCCAACATGTATGTATATGTTCATCAACCAATATGATTAAGTGTGTTTAAGACAGCGATATTGGCAACAGACCAAAACTGGACACTACACAAATATATAAATGCCATAAAATGCATAAATGATTTGGGGTATATTCACACAGTGGATTTACCAGAACAAACTATAACTATATCCAATAATATGGATGAATCTCAAGACATATGGTTAGTAAAATACACCAGACAAAAAAGTGTTTTTATTAGTATGATTCTTTTTATATATAACTAAAAAATTTTAATCTGTGATATTAGGAATCAAGGTGATTGAGGGGAATACAAGGCAACTAAAAGTGGACCAAAAAGAGACCTCCAAAGTTTGGGTGATATTCTGTTATTTGTTATGGTTGCTGGTTACAGGGTTGATCATTAAGCTCTACGTTAATGATCCATGTGCTATTCTGTTTATAATTTATATCAGAATGAAAGTTTTTTAAACTGTGTGAAAAGTCAAGAGCAGTTATCCTGTGGGGATATTGCCTGAAAGATGGCAAGAGAGTGGATTCTACACACTTTTCAGTCCTCAAGTGAAATACTTTTTTTTTTTTTTTTATTGAAGGGTAGTTGACAACAGTATTGCATTACATTAGATTCAGGTGTACAACACAGTGATTCAACATTTATATACATGATAATTCTAGGTACCAGGTATCACCATACCAAGTTGTTACAATATTTTGACTATATTCTTTATGCTATACATTACATCCCGGTTACTTATTTATTTTACAATTGGAAGTGTGTTTATATATATATATATATATATATATATATATATATATATATATTTTGTGAGGGCATCTCCCATATTTATTGATCAAATAGTTGTTAATCACAATAAGTTTCTGTATAGGGGGGTCAATACTCAATGCACAATCATTAATCCACCCCAAGCCTAATTTTCGTCAGTCTCCAATCTTCTGATGCATAACGAACAAATTCTTACATGGAGTACAAATTCTTACATAGTGAATAAGTTACATGGTGAAGAGTGCAAGGGCAGTCATCACAGAAGCTTTCGGTTTTGTTCATGCATTATGAACTATACACTGTCAGTTCAAAAATGAATATTCATTTGATTTGTAAACTTGATTTATATGTGGATGCCACATTTCTCTTTTATTATTATTTTTAATAAAATGTTGAAGTGGTAGGGAGATACGAGATACAGGTAGAAAAAAGAGTTTAGTGTTGTAAGAGAGCAAATGTAGATGATCAGGTGTGTGCCTGTAGACTATGTGTTAATCCGAGCTAGACGAGGGCAATAAACATCCATGTATGCAGAAGATTTCTCCCAGAACATGAAGGGGGAGGTTCTAAGCCTCACTTCTGCTGCTCCCCATTTTCTCACCAGATGGCCCCCTGCGACTGTGCCTGTCTTAGGTTGTTCCTCCCTTGAGGAATCTTACCAGTCTCTGGCTAACCAGTCATCTTCCGGGGCCATACAGGGAAATGTTAAGTTGGTAAGTGAGAGAGAAGCCTTATTGTTTGAAAAGGATAGCTTTTTACTTCTTTGCATATTTATGCCCTGTGGCTTCTATGCCCAGCTTTTGTCTTGAGGTGTCTTTACCACTTGGAAGAATTATGATACTCGGTAAATTCGACATGTGGCACGAGTTTTATTTAAAGGTTGTGATTAGGTAGGAAGAAGAAAAGCTATAGAAGTAGCAGGCAGAAAAAAACCTGGGAAGATTGATTATTTCTTTGACATATCTTCTTGTAGAGTAACTTCAGCATGGATAGGTTTTAAACTACTAATTAAATTGTGCACACACATTAGCATAATAGGAATATAGTTACCTAACCAAAGCATACCTGTAATTACCAGCCATCTCCAGTGAAACCAAGAAAACCAGTTAGGCACCTTAGGCATTTGTGAAAACTTATCTATGATATGGTGGATATTGTCCGACTGAACTTAAACAGTCTGAGAGAATTCAGATAAACTAGAACAACCCATTCCTGGGGACTGTTCATATCCCATATGTTCTTTTAACGATAAATAATCTGTGGTTGTAAGATTTTGGAGTGCTACAATTTGCACTTCTCCTAATTCTTGGTTGAGTTCCAACAGTATAGATCCAGTCCAATTTTTGTTTAACTGTATTCACAGGCCAGCTTAGATATCTCCTTCATCATTCCCATGGCAAGGCCAGGAACTGGTGGGATGAGTGCATCTACACCTGTGACAGTGCGTGGATCTTTGTTGGAGTTTTTTTTTTTTTTTGCTGATCATCTTCTCTCATGAGTCTTCCCAAGAGTGCTAATGTTGGAAGTTCTTTTTCATATCGTATCTTAGTTCATTTTCGGGGTAGCCAAATTAGGCTTTTATCCTCTGTATAAACACAAACAGACCCTTTGCCTACACTTTTACATGCCCTTTATATCATTGTGTAGAACTCATTAGAGGTCACCACATAGGAACTGCTTTTTTTTTTTTTAATCATTAATCTACACTTACATGATGAATACTTTGTTTACTAGGCTCACCCCTATACCAGGTCCACCCAATATAATCCTTTACAGTCACTGTCCATCAGCGTAGCAAACTGTTGAAGAATCACTACTTGTCTTCTCTGTGTTATACAGCCCTCCCCTTTCTCCCACCCCGCTATGGATGCTAATATTAATACCCCTCTTTTTCTGCCCCAACTTATCCCTCCCTATCCACCCATCCTCCCCAGTCCCTTTCCCTTTGGTACCTGTTAGTCCATTCTTGAGTTCTGTGATTCTGTTGCTGTTTTGTTCCTTCAGTTTTTCCTTTTTTCTTATATTCCACAGATGAGTGAAATCATTTGGTATTTCTCTTTCTCGGCTTGGCTTGTTTCACTGAGCATAATACCCTCCAGCTCCATCCATGTTGCTGCCAATGGTTGGATTTGCCCTTTTCTTATGGCTGAGTAGTATTCCATTGTGTATATGTACCACATCTTCTTTATCCATTCATCTATCGATGGACATTTAGGTTGCTTCCAATTATTGGCTATTGTAAATAGTGCTGCGATAAACATAGGGGTACATTGGACTTTCTCATACTTGATTGCTGCATTCTTAGGGTAAATTCCTAGGAGTGCAATTCCTGGGTCAAATGGTATGTCTGTTTTGAGCATTTTGATGTACCTCCATACTGCTTTCCACAATGGTTGAACAAGTTTACATTCACACCAGCAGTGTAGGAGGGTTCCTCTTTCTCCGCAGCCTCGCCAACTTTTGCTGTTGTTTGTCTTTTGGATGGCAGCCATCCTTACTGGTGTGAGGTGATACCTCATTGTAGTTTTAATTTGCATTTCTCTGATAATTAGCGATGTGGAGCATCGTTTCATGTGTCTGTTGACCATCTGTATTTCTTTTTTGGAGAACCGTCTGTTCAGTTCCTTTGCCCATTTTTTAATTGGGTTATTTGTTTTTTGTTTGTTGAGGCGTGTGAGCTCTTTATATATTCTGGACGTCAAGCCTTTATCTGATGTGTCATTTTCAAATATATTCTCCCATACTGTAGGGTTCCTTTTTGTTCTATTGATGGTGTCTTTTGCTGTACAGAAGCTTTTCAGCTTAATATAGCCCCACTTGTTCATTTTTGCTATTGTTTTCCTTGCCCGGGGCGATATGTTCAAGAAGAGGTCACTCATGTTTATGTCTAAGAGGCTTGTGCCTATGTTTTCTTCCAAGAGTTTAATGGTTTCGTGACTTACATTCAGGTCTTTGATCCATTTGGAGTTTACTTTTGTATATGGGGTTAGACAATGGTCCAGTTTCATTCTCCTACACGTAGCTGTCCAGTTTTGCCAGCACCATCTGTTGAAGAGACTGTCATTTCGCCATTGTATGTCCATGGCTCTTTATCAAATATTAATTGACCATATATGTCTGGGTTAATGTCTGGATTGGCTAGTCTGTTCCATTGGTCTGTGGCTCTGTTCTTGTGCCAATATCAAATTGTCTTGATTACTATGGCTTTATAATAGAGCTTGAAGTTGGGGAGTGAGATCCCCCCTACTTTATTCTTCTTTCTCAGGATTGCTTTGGCTATTCGGGGTCTTTGGTGGTTCCATAAGAATTTTTTTTTTTTAATTTTTCTTTTTATTGAAGGGTAGTTGACAACAGTATTGCATTACATTAGTTTCAGGTGTACAACACAGTGATTCAACATTTATATACATGATAATTCTATGTACCAGGTATCACCATACTAAGTTGTTACAATATTTTGACTATATTCCTTATGCTATACATTACATCCCGGTTACTTATTTATTTTACAATTGGAAGTGTGTTTATATATATATATTTTGTGAGGGCATCTCTCATATTTATTGATCAAATAGTTGTTAACCACAGTAAATTTCTGTATAGGGGGGTCAATACTCAATGCACAATCATTAATCCACCCCAAGCCTAATTTTCGTCAGTCTCCAATCTTCTGATGCATAACGAACAAATTCTTACATGGAGAACAAATTCTTACATAGTGAATAAGTTACATGGTGAACAGTGCAAGGGCAGTCATCACAGAAGCTTTCGGTTTTGTTCATGCATTATGAACTATACACTGTCAGTTCAAATATGAATATTCATTTGATTTGTAAACTTGATTTATATGTGGATACCACATTTCTCTATTATTATTATTTTTAATAAAATGCTGAAGTGGTAGGTAGATATGAGATAAAGGTAGAAAACAGAGTTTAGTGTTGTAAGAGAACAAATGTAGATGATCAGGTGTGTGCCTGTAGACTATGTGTTAATCCGAGCTAGACGAGGGCAATAAACATCCATGTATGCAGAAGATTTCTCTCAGAATATGAGGGGGGAGGTTCTAAGCCTCACCTCTGCTGCTCCCCATTTTCTCACCAGATGGCCCCCTGCGACTGTGCCTGTCTTAGGTTGTTCCTCCCTTGAGGAATCTTACCCTTCTCTGGCTAACCAGTCATCTTCCGGGGCCATACAGGGAAATGTTAAGTTGGTAAGTGAGAGAGAAGCCTTATTGTTTGAAAAGGTTAGCTGTTTACTTCTTTGCATATTTATGCCCTGTGGCTTCTATGCCCAGCATTTGTCTTGAGGTGTCATTACCACTTGGAAGAATTATGATACTCGGTAAATTCGACATGTGGCACGAGTTCTATTTAAAGGTTGTGATTAGGTAGGAAGAAGAAAAGCTATAGAAGTAGCAGGCAGAAGAAAACCTGGGAAGATTGATTATTTCTTTGACATATCTTCTTGTAGAGTAACTTCAGCATGGATAGGTTTTAAACTACTAATTAAATTGTGCACACACATTAGCATAATAGGAATATAGTTACCTAACCAAAGCATACCTGTAATTACCAGCCATCTCCAGTGAAACCAAGAAAACCAGTTAGGCACCTTAGGCATTTGTGAAAACTTATCTATGATATGGTGGATATTGTCCGACTGAACTTAAACAGTCTGAGAGAATTCAGATAAACTAGAACAACCCATTCCTGGGGACTGTTCATATCCCATATGTTCTTTTAACGATAATCTGTGGTTGTAAGATTTTGGAGTGCTACAATTTGCACTTCTCCTAATTCTTGGTTGAGTTCCAACAGTATGGATCCAGTCCAATTTTTGTTTTACTGTATGCACAGGCCAGCTTAGATATCTCCTTCTTCATTCCCATGGCAAGTCCAGGAACTGGTGGGATGAGTGCATCATCTACACCTGTGACAGTGCGTGGATCTTTGTTGGAGTTTTTTTTTTTTTTTTGCTGATCATCTTCTGTCATGAATTTTCCCGAGATTGCTGATGTTAGAAGTTCTTTTTCATATCGTATCTTAGTTCATTTTCGGGGTAGCCAAATTAGGCTTTGATCCTCTGTATAAACACAAACAGACCCTTTGCCTACACTTTTATATGCCCTATATATCATTGTGTAGAACTCATTAGAGGTCACCCCATAGGAACTGCTTTTTTTTTTTTAATCATTAATCAACACTTACATGACGAATACTTTGTTTACTAGGCTCTCCCCTATACCAGGTCCCCCCTTTATACTCCTTTACAGTCACTGTCCATCAGCGTAGCAAACTGTTGTAGAATCACTACTTGTCTTCTCTGTGTTGTACAGCCCTACCCTTTCTCCCACCCCGCTATGGATGCTAATCTCAATACCCCTCTTTTTCTGCCCCAACTTATCCCTCCCTAAACACCCATCCTCCCCAGTCCCTTTCCCTTTGGTACCTGTTAGTCCATTCTTGAGTTCTGTGATTCTGTTGCTATTTTGCTCCTTCAGTTCTTCCTTTGTTTTTATATTCCACAGATGAGTGAAATCATTTGGTATTTCTCTTTCTCGGCTTGGCTTGTTTCACTGAGCATAATACCCTCCAGCTCCATCCATGTTGCTGCAAATGGTTGGATTTGCCCTTTTCTTATGGCTGAGTAGTATTCCATTGTGTATATGTACCACATCTTCTTTATCCATTCATCTATCGATGGACATTTAGGTTGCTTCCAATTATTGGCTATTGTAAATAGTGCTGCGATAAACATAGGGGTACATTGGACTTTCTCATACTTGATTGCTGCATTCTTAGGGTAAATTCCTAGGAGTGCAATTCCTGGGTCAAATGGTATGTCTGTTTTGAGCATTTTGATGTACCTCCATACTGCTTTCCACAATGGTTGAACAAGTTTACATTCACACCAGCAGTGTAGGAGGGTTCCTCTTTCTCCGCAGCCTCGCCAACTTTTGCTGTTGTTTGTCTTTTGGATGGCAGCCATCCTTACTGGTGTGAGGTGATACCTCATTGTAGTTTTAATTTGCATTTCTCTGATAATTAGCGATGTGGAGCATCTTTTCATGTGTCTGTTGACCATCTGTATTTCTTTTTTGGAGAACCGTCTGTTCAGTTCCTTTGCCCATTTTTTAATTGGGTTATTTGTTTTTTGTTTGTTGAGGCGTGTGAGCTCTTTATATATTCTGGACGTCAAGCCTTTATCTGATGTGTCATTTTCAAATATATTCTCCCATACTGTAGGGTTCCTTTTTGTTCTATTGATGGTGTCTTTTGCTGTACAGAAGCTTTTCAGCTTAATATAGCCCCACTTGTTAATTTTTGCTATTGTTTTCCTTGCCCGGGGAGATATGTTCAAGAAGAGGTCACTCATGTTTATGTCTAAGAGGCTTGTGCCTATGTTTTCTTCCAAGAGTTTAATGGTTTCGTGACTTACATTCAGGTCTTTGATCCATTTGGAGTTTACTTTTGTATATGGGGTTAGACAATGGTCCAGTTTCATTCTCCTACATGTAGCTGTCCAGTTTTGCCAGCACCATCTGTTGAAGAGACTGTCATTTCGCCATTGTATGTCCATGGCTCCTTTATCAAATATTAATTGATCATATATGTCTGGGTTAATGTCTGGATTGGCTAGTCTGTTCCATTGGTCTGTGGCTCTGTTCTTGTGCCAATATCAAATTGTCTTGATTACTATGGCTTTATAATAGAGCTTGAAGTTGGGGAGTGAGATCCCCCCTACTTTATTCTTCTTTCTCAGGATTGCTTTGGCTATTCGGGGTCGTTGGTGGTTCCATATGAATTTTTTTTTTTAATTTTTCTTTTTATTGAAGGGTAGTTGACAACAGTATTGCATTACATTAGTTTCAGGTGTACAACACAGTGATTCAACATTTATATACATGATAATTCTATGTACCAGGTATCACCATAGTAAGTTGTTACAATATTTTGACTATATTCCTTATGCTATACATTACATCCCGGTTACGTATTTATTTTTCAATTGGAAGTGTGTTTACATATATATATATATATATATATATATATATATATATATATTTTGTGAGGGCATCTCTCATATTTATTGATCAAATAGTTGTTAACCACAGTAAATTTCTGTATACGGGGGTCAATACTCAATGCACAATCATTAATCCACCCCAAGCCTAATTTTCGTCAGTCTCCAATCTTCTGATGCATAACGACCAAATTCTTACATGGAGAACAAAATCTTACATAGTGAATAAGTTATATGGTGAACAGTGCAAGGGCAGTCATCACAGAATCTTTCGGTTTTGTTCATGCATTATGAACTATACACTGTCAGTTCAAATATGAATATTCATTTGATTTGTAAACTTGATTTATATGTGGATACCACATTTCTCTATTATTATTATTTTTAATAAAATGCTGAAGTGGTAGGTAGATATGAGGTAAAGGTAGAATACAGAGTTTAGTGTTGTAAGAGAACAAATGTAGATGATCAGGTGTGTGCCTGTAGACTATGTGTTAATCCGAGCTAGACGAGGGCAATAAACATCCATGTATGCAGAAGATTTCTCTCAGAATATGAGGGGGGAGGTTCTAAGCCTCACCTCTGCTGCTCCCCATTTTCTCACCAGATAGCCCCCTGCGACTGTGCCTGTCTTTGGTTGTTCCTCCCTTGAGGAATCTTACCCGTCTCTGGCTAACCAGTCATCTTCCGGGGCCATACAGGGAAATGTTAAGTTGGTAAGTGAGAGAGAAGCCTTATTGTTTGAAAAGGTTAGCTGTTTACTTCTTTGCATATTTATGCCCTGTGGCTTCTATGCCCAGCATTTGTCTTGAGGTGTCATTACCACTTGGAAGAATTATGATACTCGGTAAATTCGACATGTGGCACGAGTTCTATTTAAAGGTTGTGATTAGATAGGAAGAAGAAAAGCTATAGAAGTAGCAGGCAGAAGAAAACCTGGGAAGATTGATTATTTCTTTGTCATATCTTCTTGTAGAGTAACTTCAGCATGGATAGGTTTTAAACTACTAATTAAATTGTGCACACACATTAGCATAATAGGAATATAGTTACCTAACCAAAGCATACCTGTAATTACCAGCCATCTCCAGTGAAACCAAGAAAACCAGTTAGGCACCTTAGGCATTTGTGAAAACTTATCTATGATATGGTGGATATTGTCCGACTGAACTTAAACAGTCTGAGAGAATTCAGATAAACTAGAACAACCCATTCCTGGGGACTGTTCATATCCCATATGTTCTTTTAACGATAAATAGTCTGTGGTTGTAAGATTTTGGAGTGCTACAATTTGCACTTCTCCTAATTCTTGGTTGAGTTCCAACAGTATAGATCCAGTCCAATTTTTGTTTAACTGTATGCACAGGCCAGCTTAGATATCTCCTTCATCATTCCCATGGCAAGTCCAGGAACTGGTGGGATGAGTGCATCTACACCTGTGACAGTGCGTGGATCTTTGTTGGAGTTTTTTTTTTTTTTTTGCTGATCATCTTCTCTCATGAATCTTCCCGAGAGTGCTGATGTTAGAAGTTCTTTTTCATATCGTATCTTAGTTCATTTTCGGGGTAGCCAAATTAGGCTTTGATCCTCTGTATAAACACAAACAGACCCTTTGCCTACACTTTTATATGCCCTTTATATCATTGTGTAGAACTCATTAGAGGTCACCCCATAGGAACTGCTTTTTTTTTTTTTAATCATTAATCTACACTTACATGACGAATACTTTGTTTACTAGGCTCTCCCCTATACCAGGTCCCCCCTTTATACTCCTTTACAGTCACTGTCCATCAGCGTAGCAAACTGTTGTAGAATCACTACTTGTCTTCTCTGTGTTGTACAGCCCTACCCTTTCTCCCACCCCGCTATGGATGCTAATCTCAATACCCCTCTTTTTCTGCCCCAACTTATCCCTCCCTAAACACCCATCCTCCCCAGTCCCTTTCCCTTTGGTACCTGTTAGTCCATTCTTGAGTTCTGTGATTCTGTTGCTGTTTTGTTCCTTCAGTTTTTCCTTTGTTCTTATATTCCACAGATGAGTGAAATCATTTGGTATTTCTCTTTCTCGGCTTGGCTTGTTTCACTGAGCATAATACCCTCCAGCTCCATCCATGTTGCTGCAAATGGTTGGATTTGCCCTTTTCTTATGGCTGAGTAGTATTCCATTGTGTATATGTACCACATCTTCTTTATCCATTCATCTATCGATGGACATTTACGTTTCTTCCAATTCTTGGCTATTGTAAATAGTGCTGCAATAAACATAGGGGTACATTGGTCTTTCTCATACTTGATTGCTGCATTCTTAGGGTAAATTCCTAGGAGTGCAATTCCTGGGTCAAATGGTATGTCTGTTTTGAACATTTTGATGTACCTCCATACTGCTTTCCACAATGGTTGAACAAGTTTACTTTCCCACCAGCAGTGAAGGAGGATTCCCCTTTCTCCACAGCCTCGCCAACATTTGTTTTTGTTTGTCTTTTGGATGGCAGCCATCCTTACTGGTGTGAGGTGATACCTCATTGTAGTTTTAATTTGCATTTCTCTGATAATTAGCGAGGTGGAGCATCTTTTCATGTGTCTGTTGACCATCTGTATTTCTTTTTTGGAGAACCGTCTGTTCAGTTCCTTTGCCCATTTTTTAATTGGGTTATTTGTTTTTTGTTTGTTGAGGCGTGTGAGCTCTTTATATATTCTGGACGTCAAGCCTTTATCGGATGTGTCATTTTCAAATATATTCTCCCATACTGTAGGGTTCCTTTTTGTTCTATTGATGGTGTCTTTTGCTGTACAGAAGCTTTTCAGCTTAATATACTCCCACTTGTTCATTTTTGCTGTTGTTTTCCTTGCCCGGGGAGATATGTTCAAGAAGAGGTCACTCATGTTTATGTCTAAGAGGTTTGTGCCTATGTTTTCTTCCAAGAGTTTAATGGTTTCGTGACTTACATTCAGGTCTTTGATCCATTTTGAGTTTACTTTTGTATATGGGGTTAGACAATGGTCCAGTTTCATTCTCCTACACGTAGCTGTCCAGTTTTGCCAGCACCATCTGTTGAAGAGACTGTCATTTCACCATTGTATGTCCATGGCTCCTTTATCAAATATTAATTGACCATATATCTCTGGGTTAATGTCTGGATTGTCTAGTCTGTTCCATTGGTCTGTGGCTCTGTTCTTGTGCCAATATCAAATTGTCTTGATTACTATGGCTTTATAATAGAGCTTGAAGTTGGGGAGTGAGATTCCCCCTACTTTATTCTTCTTTCTCAGGATTGCTTTGGCTATTCGGTGTCTTTGGTGGTTCCATAAGAATTTTTTTTTTTTAATTTTTTTTTTTATTGAAGTGTAGTTGACAACAGTATTGCATTACATTAGTTTCAGGTGTACAACACAGTGATTCAACATTTATATACATGATAATTCTATGTACCAGGTATCACCATACTAAGTTGTTACAATATTTTGACTATATTCCTTATGCTATACATTACATCCCGGTTACTTATTTATTTTACAATTGGAAGTGTGTTTATATATATATATTTTGTGAGAGCATCTCTCATATTTATTGATCAAATAGTTGTTAACCACAGTAAATTTCTTTATACGGGGGTCAATACTCAATGCACAATCATTAATCCACCCCAAGCCTAATTTTCGTCAGTCTCCAATCTTCTGATGCATAACGAACAAATTCTTACATGGAGAACAAATTCTTACATAGTGAATAAGTTACATGGTGAACAGTGCAAGGGCAGTCATCACAGAAGCTTTCGGTTTTGTTCATGCATTATGAACTATACACTGTCAGTTCAAATATGAATATTCATTTGATTTGTAAACTTGATTTATATGTGGATGCCACATTTCTCTATTATTATTATTTTTAATAAAATGCTGAAGTGGTAGGTAGATATGAGATAAAGGTAGAAAACAGAGTTTAGTGTTGTAAGAGAACAAATGTAGATGATCAGGTGTGTGCCTGTAGACTATGTGTTAATCCGAGCTAGACGAGGGCAATAAACATCCATGTATGCAGAAGATTTCTCTCAGAATATGAGGGTGGAGGTTCTAAGCCTCACCTCTGCTGCTCCCCATTTTCTCACCAGATGGCCCCCTGCGACTGTGCCTGTCTTAGGTTGTTCCTCCCTTGAGGAATCTTACCCTTCTCTGGCTAACCAGTCATCTTCCGGGGCCATACAGGGAAATGTTAAGTTGGTAAGTGAGAGAGAAGCCTTATTGTTTGAAAAGGTTAGCTGTTTACTACTTTGCATATTTATGCCCTGTGGCTTCTATGCCCAGCATTTGTCTTGAGGTGTCATTACCACTTGGAAGAATTATGATACTCGGTAAATTCGACATGTGGCACGAGTTCTATTTAAAGGTTGTGATTAGGTAGGAAGAAGAAAAGCTATAGAAGTAGCAGGCAGAAGAAAACCTGGGAAGATTGATTATTTCTTTGACATATCTTCTTGTAGAGTAACTTCAGCATGGATAGGTTTTAAACTACTAATTAAATTGTGCACACACATTAACATAATAGGAATATAGTTACCTAACCAAAGCATACCTGTAATTACCAGCCATCTCCAGTGAAACCAAGAAAACCAGTTAGGCACCTTAGGCATTTGTGAAAACTTATCTATGATATGGTGGATATTGTCCGACTGAACTTAAACAGTCTGAGTGAATTCAGATAAACTAGAACAACCCATTCCAGGGGACTGTTCATATCCCATATGTTCTTTTAACGATAAATAATCTGTGGTTGTAAGATTTTGGAGTGCTACAATTTGCACTTCTCCTAATTCTTGGTTGAGTTCCAACAGTATGGATCCAGTCCAATTTTTGTTTTACTGTATGCACAGGCCAGCTTAGATATCTCCTTCTTCATTCCCATGGCAAGTCCAGGAACTGGTGGGATGAGTGCATCTACACCTGTGACAGTGCGTGGATCTTTGTTGGAGTTTTTTTTTTTTTTTGCTGATCATCTTCTGTCATGAATCTTCCCGAGAGTGCTGATGTTGGAAGTTCTTTTTCAAATCGTATCTTAGTTCATTTTCGGGGTAGCCAAATTAGGCTTTGATCCTCTGTATAAACACAAACAGACCCTTTGCCTACACTTTTATATGCCCTTTATATCATTGTGTAGAACTCATTAGAGGTCACCCCATAGGAACTGCTTTTTTTTTTTTTAATCATTAAACTACACTTACATGACGAATACTTTGTTTACTAGGCTCTCCCCTATACCAGGTCCCCCCTATATACTCCTTTACAGTCACTGTCCATCAGCGTAGCAAACTGTTGTAGAATCACTACTTGTCTTCTCTGTGTTGTACAGCCCTCCCCTTTCTCCCACCCCGCTATGGATGCTAATCTTAATACCCCTCTTTTTCTGCCCCAACTTATCCCTCCCTATCCACCCATCCTCCCCAGTCCCTTTCCCTTTGGTACCTGTTAGTCCATTCTTGAGTTCTGTGATTCTGTTGCTGTTTTGTTCCTTCAGTTTTTCCTTTTTTCTTATATTCCACAGATGAGTGAAATCATTTGGTATTTCTCTTTCTCGGCTTGGCTTGTTTCACTGAGCATAATACCCTCCAGCTCCATCCATGTTGCTGCAAATGGTTGGATTTGCCCTTTTCTTATGGCTGAGTAGTATTCCATTGTGTATATGTACCACATCTTCTTTATCCATTCATCTATCGATGGACATTTAGGTTGCTTCCAATTATTGGCTATTGTAAATAGTGCTGCGATAAACATAGGGGTACATTGGACTTTCTCATACTTGATTGCTGCATTCTTAGGGTAAATTCCTAGGAGTGCAATTCCTGGGTCAAATGGTATGTCTGTTTTGAGCATTTTGATGTACCTCCATACTGCTTTCCACAATGGTTGAACAAGTTTACATTCACACCAGCAGTGTAGGAGGGTTCCTCTTTCTCCGCAGCCTCGCCAACTTTTGCTGTTGTTTGTCTTTTGGATGGCAGCCATCCTTACTGGTGTGAGGTGATACCTCATTGTAGTTTTAATTTGCATTTCTCTGATAATTAGCGATGTGGAGCATCTTTTCATGTGTCTGTTGACCATCTGTATTTCTTTTTTGGAGAACCGTCTGTTCAGTTCCTTTGCCCATTTTTTAATTGGGTTATTTGTTTTTTGTTTGTTGAGGCGTGTGAGCTCTTTATATATTCTGGACGTCAAGCCTTTATCGGATGTGTCATTTTCAATTATATTCTCCCATACTGTAGGGCTCCTTTTTGTTCTATTGATGGTGTCTTTTGCTGTACAGAAGCTTTTCAGCTTAATATAGTCCCACTTGTTCATTTTTGCTGTTGTTTTCCTTGCCCGGGGAGATATGTTCAAGAAGAGGTCATTCATGTTTATGTCTAAGAGGCTTGTGCCTATGTTTTCTTCCAAGAGTTTAATGGTTTCGTGACTTACATTCAGGTCTTTGATCCATTTTGAGTTTCTTTTGTATATGGGGTTAGACAATGGTCCAGTTTCATTCTCCTACACGTAGCTGTCCAGTTTTGCCAGCACCATCTGTTGAAGAGACTGTCATTTCGCCATTGTATGTCCATGGCTCCTTTATCAAATATTAATTGACCATATATGTCTGGGTTAATGTCTGGATTGTCTAGTCTGTTCCATTGGTCTGTGGCTCTGTTCTTTTGCCAGTACCAAATTGTCTTGATAACTATGGCTTTATAATAGAGCTTGAAGTTGGGGAGTGAGATCCCCCCTACTTTATTCTCCTTTCTCAGGATTGCTTTGGCTATTCGGTGTCTTTGGTGGTTCCATATGAATTTTTGAATTATTTGTTCCAGTTCATTGAAGAATGTTGCTGGTAGTTTCATAGGGATTGCATCAAATCTGTATATTCCTTTGGGCAGGATGGCCATTTTGACGATATTAATTCTTCCTAGCCATGAGCATGGGATGAGTTTCCATCTGTTAGTGTCCCCTTTAATTTCTTTTAAGAGTGACTTGTAGTTTTCAGAATATAAGTCTTTCACTTCTATGGTTAGGTTTGTTCCTAGGTATTTTATTATTTTTGATGCAATTGTGAATGGAGTTGTTTTCCTGATTTCTCTTTCTGTTGGTTCATTTTTGGTATATAGGAAAGCCACAGATTTCTGTGTGTTGATTTTGTATCCTGCAACTTTGCTGTATTCCGTTATAAGTTCTAGTAGTTCTGGGGTGGAGTCTTTAGGGTTTTTTATGTACAGTATCATGTCATCTGCAAATAGTGACAGTTTGACTTCTTCTTTGCCAATCTGGATTCCTTGTATTTTTTTGTTTTCTCTGATTGCCGTGGCTACGACCTCCAGTACTATGTTAAATAACAGTGGGGAGAGTGGGCATCCCTGTCTAGTTCCTGATCACAGTGGAAATGCTTTCAGCTTCTCACTGTTCAATATAATGTCGGCTGTGGGTTTTTCATAGATGGCCTTTATTATGTTGAGGTACTTGGCCTCTATTCCCATTTTGCTGAGAGTTTTTATCATGAATGGATGTTGAACTTTGTCAAATGCTTTTTCAGCATCTATGGAGATGACCATGTGGTTTTTGTCTTTCTTTTTGTTGTTGTGGTGGATGATATTGATGGACTTTCGAATGTTGTGCCATCCTTGCATCCCTGGGATGAATCCCACTTGGTCATGGTGTACGATGGTTTTGATGTATTTTTGAATTCGGTTTGCTAAAATTTTGTTGAGTATTTTTGCGTCTACGTTCATCAGGGATATTGGTCTGTAGTTTTCTTTTTTGGTTTGGTCTTTGCCTGGTTTTGGTATTAGGGTGATGTTAGCTTCATAGAATGAGTTTGGGAGTATCCCCTCCTCTTCTATTTCTTGGAAAACTTTAAGGAGAATGGGTATTATGTCTTCCCTGTATGTCTGATAAAATTCCGAGGTAAATCCATCTGGCCCGGGGGTTTTGTTCTTTGATAGTTTTTTGATTACCGCTTCAATTTCGTTGCTGGTAATTGGTCTGTTTAGATTCTCTGTTTCTTTTTGTGTCAGTCTTGGAAGGTTGTATTTTTCTGGAAGTTGTCCATTTTTCCTAGGTTTCCCAGCTTGTTAGCATATAGGTTTTCATAGTAGTCTCTAATAATTCTTTGTATTTCTGCGGTGTCTGTCGTGATTTTTCCTTTCTCATTTCTGGTACTGTTGATTTGTGTTGACTCTCTTTTCCTCTTAATAAGTCTGGCTAGAGGCTTATCTATTTTGTTTATTTTCTCGAAGAACCAGCTCTTGGTTTCATTGATTTTTGCTATTGTTTTATTCTTCTCAATTTTATTTATTTCTTCTCTGATCTTTATTGTGTCCCTCCTTCTGCTGAACTTAGGCCTCATTTGTTCTTCTTTTTCCAATTTCGATAGTTGTGACATTAGACCGCTCATTTGGGATTGCTTTTCCTTTTTTAAATATGCTTGGATTGCTATATACTTTCCTCTTAAGACTCCTTTTGCTGTGTCCCACAGAAGTTGGGGCTTAGTGTTGTTGTTGTCATTTGTTTCCATATATTGCTGGATCTCCATTTTGATTTGGTCATTGATCCATTGATTATTTAGGAGCGTGTTGTTTAGCCTCCATGTGTTTGTGAGCCTTTTTGCTTTCTTTGAACAGTTTATTTCTAGTTTAATGCCTTTGTGGTCTGAAAAGTTGGTTGGTAGGATTTCAATCTTTTGGAATTTACTGAGGCTCTTTTTGTGTCCTAGTATGTGGTCTATTCTGGAGAATGTTCCATGTGCACTTGAGAAGAATGTGTATCCTGTTGCTTTTGGATGTAGAGTTCTGTAGATGTCTATTAGGTCCATCTGTTCTAATGTGTTGTTCAGTGCCTCTGTGTCCTTACTTATTTTCTGTCTGGTTGTTCTGTCCTTTGGAGTGAGTGGTGTTTTGAAGTCTCCTAGAATGAATGCATTGCATTCTATTTCCTCCTTTAGTTCTATTAATATTTGTTTCAGGTATGTTGGTGCTCCTGTATTGGGTGCATATATATTTATAATGGTTATATCCTGTTGCTGGACATAGCCCTTTATCATTATGTAATGTCCTTCCTTGTCTTTTGTTACTTCCTTTATTTTGAAGTCTGTTTTGTCTGATACCAGAATTGCAACACCTGCTTTCTTCTCTCTGTTGTTTGCTTGAAATATCTTTTTCCATCCCTTGACTTTAAGTCTGTGCGCGTCTTTGGGTTTGAGGTGAGTCTCTTGTAAGCAGCATATGGATGGATCTTGCTTGCTTTTTTATCCATTCTATTACTCTGTGTCTTTTGATTGGTGCATTCAGTCTATTTACATTTAGAATGATTATTGAAAGGTATGAATTTATTGCCATTGCAGGCTTTAAGTTTGTGGTTACCAAAGGTTTAGGGTTAGCTTCTTTACTATCTTACTGTCTAACTTAACTAGCTTGTTGAGCTATTATAAACAGAGTCTGATGATTCTTTATTTCTCTCCCTTCTTATTCCTCCTCCTCCCTTCTTCATATGTTGGGTGTTTTGTTGTGTGCTCTTTTTAGGAGTGCTCCCATCTAGAGCAGTCCCTGTAGGATGCCCTGTAGAGGTGGTTTGTGGGAGGCAAATTCCCTCAACTTTTGCTTGTCTGGGAATTGTTGAATCCCTCCTTCATATTTAAATGATATTCGTGCTGGATACAGTAGTCTTGGTTCGAGGCCCTTCTGTTTCATTGCATTAAGTATATCATGCCATTCTCTTCTGGCCTGTAGGGTTTCTGTTGAGAAGTCTGATGATAGCCTGATGGGTTTTCCTTTGTAGGTAACCTTTTTTTTCTCTCTGGCTGCCTGTAATACTTTGTCCTTGTCTTTGATCTTTGCCATTTTAATTATTATGTGTCTTGGTGTTGCCCTCCTTTGATCCCTTGTCATGGGAGTTCTGTGTACCTCTGTGGTCTGAGAGGCCATTTCTTCCCCTATTTTGGGGAAATTTTCAGCAATATTTCTTGAAAGACATTTTCTATCCCCTTTTCTCTCTCTACTTCTTCTGGAATACCTATGATTCTTATATTGTTCCTTTTCGATTGGCCACTCAGCTCTCTTAAAATTCTTTCATTCCTGGAGATCCTTTTATCTCTCTCTGCATCAGCTTCTCTGCATTCCTGTTCTCTGTTTTCTAGTCCATTAATGGTCTCTTGCATCTCATCCATTCTGTTTTGAAGTCCTTCCAGAGCTTGTTTTATTTCTGAATTCTCCTTCCTTAGTTCTTGCATATTTCTCTGCAAGTCCATCAGCATGGTTATGACTTTTGTTTTGAATTCTTTTTCAGGAAGACTGTCTAAATCTATCTCCCCAGATTCCTTCTCAGGGGAAGATGTAGCAGATGCCGAAGCTGTCTGGGTTAGTCTTGTCTGGATCATATTTTTTTGTCTTTTCATGTTGACAGGTGCTATTGACTGTCAGCTGGGAGTTCCAAAATTTTCACTTGCTACTGGCCTTTCTTTACTGGGACAACTGCGACCCCTAGTGGTTTGTGTTGGGTAATTGCGTGTAGAGTGGGTCTTTGTGTCTTGCCTGGCCGGAAGGGAGAAATTTCCCTTTCTGTGGGCAGAATTTGTCTCAGGCTGCTTCTCTGCTTTTGCAGCGCCCGGTTGGGTAATGGATGTGGGGGGCTGCTTGACTGTTTGCCTCCGTGTGGGGTCTCAGAGCTGTTGCCCAGGTGGTTAGTGCTCCGAATTTTCCCTGTAATTTCCAGCTGCTGTTCTGTGACCTGGGTTGTATCCGTCAAGCTGTTAAGTCCCTGTCCCTTTAAGACTTTCAAAAAGCCCCCGCTTTTCTTTGTCACAGGGGCATCAGCTTCGGCACCGGCTCAAAGGTCTTACTCCCTGTTCCCCCAGTATCCAGGGTCCCCTGGGCACGTACTGTGTCTGCGCTCTGGCCCGGATGGCTGGGGCTTGATGTTTAGCATTCCTGGGCTCCGTCTCCCTCCCGCTCTGCCTATTCTTCTCCCGCCGGGAGCTGGGGGGATGGGCGCTCTGTTCCCGCAGGTCCGGTTCTTGTATCTTACCCCTTTCACTAGTCGCTGGGTTCTCGCTGGTATAGCTGCAGTCTGGCCACTGTCCTGCGTCTTCTGGTCTTTCTTTTAGGGCTAGTTGTGTTTGTTGTATTTTCAAAAGTATATATGTTTTTGGGAGGAGATTCCCACTGTCCTACTCACGCCGCCATGTTGGCTCCGCCTCCTTGAAATGCTTTTTTACAGGGAAAATTGCTCTGACATCCATGATTACATCAAATCATCCAGGGACATCCTCTCCTAAAAAACATGCATATAACATCTTTTGTTTAGCTTTTGTCACATAGAACTTTTTATCTATGTGTAAATCTATTGACATACAGCCCTCTCACTAAACTGAACTTCCAGGAAGTTAGAGACCAATTCTGTGTTTGTTGTCTATTATAATGCTATGACTTAACCTGAAATGCAGTATTTAATAGATGGTTATTGAGTTAATGGCAAGACTTAGGTTTACAACTTAAAGTTAATCTAGGAAAAGGAACAGGTAGTCTGAGAGATGTTTATAATATATTATGCAAATACAGTTATACAAAAAGATTTTTTGACAATTCTGACCTATTAGCAGTATTTTACACAGTTGATCTCACTCTACTCTTGAAATTACCTCATATATTTGGCTTTTAGAATATGTGTCATATTAAATCTCAAAACTCACAACCCACTTGTTTTCAATGTACTTTATTACTTCATCTACTTCTCAATCTCAAAATATCAAAGTGTTCTATGCCATAGACCTTGTTTCTCTTTACCTGCAATTAAACTCTTGGAGGGAAGAAAGAGAGTAGAGATGAAAAATATTCAAAAATATAATGACTAAAAACATTTATAATTTACAAAATGATTGAAGAACCTAAGCAAACCAGAAATAGTATAAACTTAAAGAAATCCATGTCATAGCACATCATAATGGAACTTTCAAAAACTAAAGGCAAGAGAAGTATATTGAAAGTTACTAGGAGGAAATATTCCATTACATACAGGAGAAAAATTTGAATGACAGTGGATTTATCATTTGAATCCATGGACACTAGAGGGCAATAGCACAGTATTTTTCAAGTAATAAAAGAAAATAACTGTCAGGCCAGAATTCTAGATCCAGCAAAACTATCTCAAGACATTCTCAGATGAAGAAATCCTAGAACATTTTGGTACCAGCAGACCTACCCAAAAGGAATAACAAAAAGAATCTCTGTAAACAGAAAGGAAATGAAAAAAGAAGGAAATTTGGAATATCAGTAAAGAAGGAAAAACTTGATATCTAAAATATGTGTCCTCACGTGGCAGAGAGAGAGAGAATGAGGGAGCCATCTAGTATTTCCTCTTATAGGGTTACAGGGCCTCTAATCTCATCAGACCAGGCCCTGCCCTCATGATCTCATCTAATCCTAATTACCTTCCAAGGTTCCATCTCCAAATACCATCACTTTGGGGAATAAGGCTTCAACATACAAATTTGGGAGAAATACAAGATTTTAGTCCAAAATACCATGCTATGTAGCAATAACATTCCTGGGTTATTTGTCCCAGAGAAATGAAGGTTCATGCTCACAAATAACTTAAGTATGTAAATGAAGTAAGCAAATGCTTCTTATTCTTCCCATAGTTGCTGAGGTCTAGGAAAACCCTAAAATGATAAAATTTATTTGGCTATGGTTCTTTCAGAAAAGGGTCACTTTGAAATTGCTACATTTATTTAAAATGTTTACATACAAAAATTTATGAGTGTAGTAAAATAGTCTAATGACTCCTTTTAATGTTATTTTATGTTTCAAAGAATATTTTGTGTAATCACTTGTACACATTTAGCCCTTGAAAACAAGATTTGGACCCATTATCTAACTTATTAACTTAGAGGCCACTATGAATGTGTAACCAACTTCTTAAAATTACTAAATTAAGAAAAATTACAGGTATATATGTGGCCAAACTGTCAAGCTAATTTGGGGGCAAATATCAGGCAAAATTGCCTTATGCTCAAGTCAAGCTTTCTACTTAAGAGGAATATAAATGTAAAATGCTTAAACTATTTATTTTTCATCTCCAATCATAATTTATATGTTAGTTTGTAGTGTTAGTTGATCAAAATTATCCTACATATGAAATATATTGTATGCAGGAGAGCTCCTGCATTAAATAAATTTTATCAAATGTAAAGCTCCCTGAAACCACAGATATAACACCTGTGGGGGTGAAATAACCCTTCATTTCTCTTAGGTCTATGATAAATATTGTGCAATTTACTGTGTTAAGGCCTTTTAGATAGTAATTTGGAGTAACTTCTGAAAAGTCAGAAAAGATAATTTAAAAATATTAGACGTCTTCTAGTAAATTGAATATTAAAACTGGAACTTAGACCTGGAAAATCAAAGAAAAATTAAGTTAAGTAGGGTATAACTCTGAAGTTTTATTTAGCTAAAATTAACAAAAATGATTTTGCTTTATATCCATTAGTGTAACTCTGGGGGAAAAATCTGTCTCCCAGCCCAGGGAAAATTAATTTTGAAACTGAAATCAGTATCCACTTCTGCTCACCTGCATTTCTCATGACCCAGTTGCCAAAAGAGACCTCGACTAACCTCTCCAGACCAGATATACCCTCGCTCCACCTTGTAATCACGTATTGATATGGAGATGCACTAAGGCCAGGCAAGAGATTCTGGAAATCAAGCAATTTTATCCACAATTAGGTATTAGCAATCAGACCTAAAATATTTCATGGTAAGCCATAAAAACCTTTCATGTTATTAGATGAACACATCTTAAAAAATGTTAGTGAAAATGTTTGCCCAGATTTTTTAGAAAGAGAAAGAATACTTACAAAATACTGAGATGTTATTTATAAGTATTAGGCTATAATTCTTGGTAAATGTGCAGTTAGTAAAATTCCATTAATTTTTTTTTGTAAAATTCCATTTAATTCAAAGGGTCATTTAGTATAATAAACTTGAAGCTGACAAAGCAATAAAAAATATTATTTGTGTTTTTTATTAATATTATTAATCAGGTACAATGTGGTGAAATTATATCTCAAGAAACATAGTAAACAGTATATTTAGATATTGATCCTAAAGAATGTTTTGTTCTGGAGTTTTCCCCTTTTGGGAATGGAAGTTCCCTTCTCAGCCAAAACTTGGGAACTTAATTCAGTCTTTAAAAAAATGCTTATCTATAGACAAATACTCACATATCACTTTGAAACAGTTGCTTATATTACTTAAAATTATCAGAAGTAAAATGCAAATTAAAACCACAATGAGACATCAACTCACACCAGTTAGGATGGCCAACATAGAAAAGAATAGGAACAAGAAATGCTGACGAGAATGCTGAGAAAGGGGAACCCTCCCATACACTTCTGGTGGGAATGTAAACTAGTTCAACCATTGTGGAAAGCAATATAGAGGTTCCTCAAAAAACTAAATATAGAAATACCATTTGACTCAGGAATTCCACACCTAGGAATTTACCATAATAATGCAATTTCCCAGTCTCAAAAAGACATATGCACCCCTATGTTTATCACAGCACTATTTACAATAACCAAGAAATGGAAGCAACCTAAGTGTCCATCAGTAGATGAATGGATAAAGACAAGGTGCTACACATATGCAATGGTATATTATTCAGTCATAAGAAGAAAACAAATCCTACCATTTGCAACAACATGGATGGAGCTAGAAGGTATTATGCATGTGAAATAAGCCAGATGGAGAAAGACAAGTACCAAATGGTTTCACTCATCTGTGGAGCACAAAAACAAAGCAAAAACTGAAGGAACAAAACAGCAACAGACTTACAGAACCCAAAAATGGACTAACAGTTGTCAAAGGGAAAGGGACTGTGGGACAAGGAGGGAGGGAGAAGGGGAATAAGGGGCATTACAATTAACAATTATAATGTAGTGGGGGGGCACGGGGAAGGCAGTATAGCAGAGAAGACAAGTAATGATTGTATAGCATCTTACTATGCTGATGAACAGTGACTGTAATGGGGTATATGGGGGACTTGATAACGGGGAGAACCTAGCGAGCACAATGTTGCTCATGTAATTGTATATTAATGATACCAAAAAAATTATCAGAAGTAATTAATTTCAAATTTCATGCCTCTGTAGAATTCAGAAATGCATTTAAAAATTGGAATTAGACCATACTTTATTAAAAGAACTACAATTCTTCCCTCAACCACACCATTTTATTTGTTAGACAATTTATGTAGATCATATCAGATATTCTCATAAATACTTTTTTTGAGATTAAATGAAAAATCCTACAGGTTAAAGGCTAAATATTGCCAGAATTTTTTACATAAAATGATATAAAACAAATTTTATTTTAGAAATATAAGCACATTACATTGCTAAATCTTCCATTTTCTTCATTTTTAACTGATCAAAAGTTAACTCTAAAAACAGTTGCAGTCTGATGACACTCTATAGTCTTATAAATTCACTTAAAATATAATTCTAACATCTTATGAAAGTGTATGGAATACTACTTCAGGAAATATGCTTTCCTGGCTTAACTTTACCACTATTTCTTTATCATATGATTATGGGGGTATCTTATAACTCTTCTGGTCTCTCTTTCTTCATCTCCTTTATGTCTATGAACTGAACAGAACTAATTCTAAAGTTTGTTCCTGTTCAAAATGTCTATGATATGAAAAAATTTTCACTTTGTTTTAAGCTAACCATTGTACAGCCATTTTAGCTTTCTTAGGTTTAGGTGAGACCAGTCCTGTCTTGTAACTTCAGTGAACACATTCCAAAGCTCCCTATATAGACATTTAAAAGCTCTCCTCTCCAGGCTCGAAGGTTGAGATTCACCATATGGCTACAGCTCTCTCCAAAGAAATTACTTTTCCAATTTTGTCAATACTCTTACACTAGTTAAGGAGCCATTTTCTGAGTTGGAGGCAGTAACCTCAATTTAATACTCATGTTGTAGCCTATTATATGTCATACTGGTGCTTCTGAAAGAGTCACAATTTAATGTTTATAAAGGAAATGTAGTCATTATTCCTCATTGCTAAGCTATAATGGTTTTTACTCTAAATCTTAGTGATATTGAGTTTACTACTGTAGATAGGCAGTTTTACATTGTTTAAGTGAAATTTATGCAAATTTTGTAATTACTGCATTGACCACTATTATGTCATGGAACGTATACAGAAAAATGTAGTTTATCAAATGCACAGATTATATCAACACGCATAGAAATATAACTGATTTAGTGCATGCCAGCCAAGACAATGGGGAGGTAATCAAAACAGAAAGGCATAAAATAATTAATTTTGCTCTCTGCAGCATGTGTCTTATTAGTGTCTATGTTAGTGTGGCACAAAAGAAATACTTTGCTAATTGGCTATTGTATAATTTCCTATTGTTGCTGTTATAAATTACAGTAAATTCAGTGGCTTACAACAACAAAAATTATCTTACACTTCTTGATGATAGGATTCTGATCGTTTTTTTCACTAAAATCATGGTATTTGTAGTGTTGCATTTCTTCTGGAGGATTTAGGGGAGATTTTGTTCCCTTGGCTTTCCAGCTTTTAGAGACTACCTGTGATCTTTGGCTCATGATCCTTTCTCCACTTTCAAAGCATTAGAATGTAGCATTTTCAAATCTACTTCTCTTCCCCTCTCTCTTCTCTGCCTTCATTGTCACATCTACTTTGACTCTCTAAGGACACTTGTGATTACATCCTCCCATTTCAGGATCCTTAACTTCTTCATATCTGCAAACTCCTTTTTGACAATGTAAGTTAACATATTTATGTGTTCCAGGGACAAGGGCATGGATCTTGTTGGGGGACCTTTAGTCTTCCTAATAAAGTTATGTTGAAATGATTGGAAATAGGCTGAGAGTCACACTAAATGTGAAAGAATGCTGACTTTTGCATAGCGTGAGAAATTACTGGGATAGAGAAAACAAAAGAAGGCACAGAAAGAAATTTTGGGAAAAAAAACTGATACGTATACCAGTCCTGTATTTTAAATTCAGACATTTCTAGACATCCAATTAACTTGACAAGCTAAATATGATCACTGGTTTTCATTTGAATTTTTGAATTTTTATTTTTTTCAAGGACTATTCTAACATCTAGGAAAGTAGTTCACTAAGCAGATACCATGTCTATTCTGGGTATCCTTTCTCCCTTCTATCCTTCCTTCCTTCCTTCCTTTTTTTTCTTCTGTTAATTCAGTACATTATAAATAGCAATATTGTTACTGCTTATGATGAAAATTATAGTGCCTTCTTACATCTTAATATTGCTTTGTTTTATTTTAAATAATCACAGCACAAGAAATATGGTCAAATGACATGTGAAACAAAAATCCTAATTTAAAAAAACAAGGATTGATGGAAACTATTTAACCATCCATATTGATTCTGAGATACTTCTATAATGCCTTGATAGTTAACTAATATTCTCTATAGTGTCTTACTAAAACTGTAGGACAATAGCATTAAATAGTTTAATAAGCTAATTTACTTTCAGAATATAGCAATAATTACTTTGTTTTAAGAATTAAACCATTTTTTTCATATAGCTGAAGCATTTAATTGAAGTTCACAGAATGAATTATGGAAATTCTGAATATTTATAGATCCAAAGGATTTTTGTGAGCATTAGTGATTAGCAGAAACATGGAGGCAACATCACTTTTTCTCATAAGCAGATCTTGGATTTCATATCTTCATTATTATTTCTTTCTTTTGCTACTTTCACCAAGCCTCAAACATGTGTCTTAAAAGGTCCCTGGAGGCGGAGCCAACATGGCGGCGTGAGTAGGACAGTGGGAATCTCCTCCCAAAAACATATATACTTTTGAAAATACAACAAACACAACTAGCCCTAAAAGAGAGACCAGAAGACGCAGGACAGTGGCCAGACTGCAGCTACACCAGCGAGAACCCAGCGACTGGTGAAAGGGGTAAGATACAAGCCGCGGCCTGGCGGGACCCGAGCGCCCCTCCCCCCAGCTCCCAGCGGGAGAAGAATAGGCAGAGCAGGAGGGAGACGGAGCCCAGGACTGCTGAACACCCAGCCCCCGCCATCCGGGCCAGAGTGCAGACACAGTACGTGCCCAGGGGGCCCTGGATAATGGGGGAACAGGGAGTAAGACCTCTGAGTGGGTGCCGAAGCTGATGCCCCTGTGACAAAGAAAAGCGGGGGCTTTTTGAAAGTCTTAAAGGGACAGGGACTTAACAGCTTGATGGAAACAACCCAGGTCACAGTACAGCAGCTGGAAATTACAGGGAAAACCGGGTGCACTAACCCCCTGGGCAACAGCTCTGAGACCCCTCACGGAGGCAAACAGTCAAGCAGTCCCCCCATCCATTACCCCACTGGGCGCTGCTAAAGCAGAGAAGCAGCCTGAGACAAATTCCGCCCACAGAAAGGGAAATTTCTCCCTTCCGGCCAGGCAAGACACAAAGACCCACTCTACACGCAATTACCCAACACAAGCCACTAGGGGTCGCAGTTGTCCCAGTAAAGAAAGGCCAGTAGCAAGTGAAAATTTTGGAACTCCCAGCTGACAGACAATAGCACCTGTCAACATGAAAAGGCAAAAGAATATGATCCAGACAAGACTAACCCAGACAGCTTCGGCATCTGCTACATCTTCCCCTGAGAAGGAATCTGGGGAGATAGATTTAGCCAGTCTTCCTGAAAAAGAATTCAAAACAAAAGTCATAACCATGCTGATGGACTTGCAGAGAAATATGCAAGAACTAAGGAAGGAGAATTCAGAAACAAAAGAAGCTCTGGAAGGACTTCAAAACAGAATGGATGAGATGCAAGAGACCATTAATGGACTAGAAAACAGAGAACAGGAATGCAGAGAAGCTGATGCAGAGAGAGATAAAAGGATCTCCAGGAATGAAAGAATTTTAAGAGAGCTGAGTGACCAATATAAAAGGAATAATATAAGAATCATAGGTATTCCAGAAGAAGTAGAGAGAGAAAAGGGGATAGAAAATGTCTTTCAAGAAATATTGCTGAAAATTTCCCCAAAATAGGGGAAGAAATGGCCTCTCAGACCACAGAGGTACACAGAACTCCCATGACAAGGGATCAAAGGAGGGCAACACCAAGACACATAATAATTAAAATGGCAAAGATCAAAGACAAGGACAAAGTATTACAAGCAGCCAGAGAGAAAAAAAAGGTTACCCTCAAAGGAAAACCCATCAGGCTATCATCAGACTTCTCAACAGAAACCCTACAGGCCAGAAGAGAATGGCATGATATACTTAATGCAATGAAACAGAAGGGCCTCGAACCAAGACTACTGTATCCAGCACGAATATCATTTAAATATGAAGGAGGGATTAAACAAATCCCAGACAAGCAAAAGTTGAGGGAATTTGCCTCCCACAAACCACCTATACAGGGCATCCTACAGGGACTGCTCTAGATGGGAGCACTCCTAAAAAGAGCACACAACAAAACACCCAACATATGAAGAAGGGAGGAGGAGGAATAAGAAGGTAGAGAAATAAAGAATCATCAGATTGTGTTTATAATAGCGCAACAAGAGAGTTAAGTTAGACAGTAAGACAGTAAAGAAGCTAACCCTAAACCTTTGGTAACCACAAACTTAAAGCCTGCAATGGCAATAAATTCATACCTTTCAATAATCACCCTAAATGTAAATGGACTGAATGCACCAATCAAAAGACACAGAGTAATAGAATGGATAAAAAAGCAAGATCCATTCGTATGCTGCTTAAAAGAGACTCACCTCAAACCCAAAGATGCGCACAGACTTAAAGTCAAGGGATGGAAAAAGATATTTCAAGCAAACAACAGAGAGAAGAAAGCAGGTGTTGCAATTCTGGTATCAGACAAAACAGACTTCAAAATAAAGAAAGTAACAAAAGACAAAGAAGGACATTACATAATGATAAAGGTCTCAGTCCATCAAGAGGATATAACCATTATAAATATATATGCACCCAATACAGGAGCACCAACATACCTGAAACAAATATTAACAGAACTAAAGGAGGAAATAGAAAGCAATGCATTCCTTCTAGGAGACTTCAACACACCACTCACTCCAAAGGACAGATCCACCAGACAGAAAATAAGTAAGGACACAGAGGCACTGAACAACACACTAGAACAGATGGACCTAATAGACATCTACAGAACTCTACATCCAAAAGCAACAGGATACACGTTCTTCTCAAGTGCACATGGAACATTCTCCAGAATAGACCACATACTAGGACACAAAAAGAGCCTCAGTAAATTCCAAAAGATTGAAATCCTACCAACCAACTTTTCAGACCACAAAGGCATTAAACTAGAAATAAACTGTTCAAAGAAAGCAAAAAGGCTCACAAACACATGGAGGCTAAACAACACGCTCCTAAATAATCAATGGATCAATGACCAAATCAAAATGGAGATCCAGCAATATATGGAAACAAATGACAACAACAACACTAAGCTCCAACTTCTGTGGGACACAGCAAAAGCAGTCTTAAGAGGAAAGTATATAGCACTCCAAGCATATTTAAAAAAGGAAGAGCAATCCCAAATGAACGGTCTAATGTCACAACTATCAAAATTGGAAAAAGAAGAACAAATGAGGCCTAAGGTCAGCAGAAGGAGGGACATAATAAATATCAGAGAAGAAATAAATAAAATTGAGAAGAATAAAGCAATAGAAAAATCAATGAAACCAAGAGCTGGTTCTTCGAGAAAATAAACAAAATAGATAAGCCTCTAGCCAGACTTATTAAGAGGAAAAGAGAGTCAACACAAATCAACAGTACCAGAAATGAGAAAGGAAAAATCACGACGGACCCCGCAGAAATACAAAGAATTATTAGAGACTACTATGAAAACCTATATGCTAACAAGCTGGGAAACCTAGGAGAAATGGACAACTTCCTAGAAAAATACAACCTTCCAAGACTGACCCAAAAAGAAACAGAAAATCTAAACAGACCAATTACCAGCAACGAAATTGAAACGGTAATAAAAAACTACCAAAGAACAAAACCCCCGGGCCAGATGGATTTACCTCGGAATTTTATCAGACATACAGGGAAGACATAATACCCATTCTCCTTAAAGTTTTCCAAGATATAGAAGAGGAGGGGATACTCCCAAACTCATTCTATGAAGCTAACATCACCCTAATACCAAAACCAGGCAAAGACCCCACCAAAAAAGAAAACTACAGACCAATATCCCTGATGAACGTAGACGCAAAAATACTCAACAAAATTTTAGCAAACCGAATTCAAAAATACATCAAAACCATCGTACACCATGACCAAGTGGGTTTCATCCCAGGGATGCAAGGATGGCACAACATTCGAAAGTCCATCAATATCATCCACCACATCAACAAAAAGAAAAACAAAAACCACATGATCATCTCCACAGATGCTGAAAAAGCATTTGACAAAGTTCAACATCCATTCATGATAAAAACTCTCAGCAAAATGGGAATAGAGGGCAAGTACCTCAACATAATAAAGGCCATCTATGAAAAACCCACAGCCAACATTATATTGAATAGCGAGAAGCTGAAAGCATTTCTGCTGAGATCAGGAACTAGACAGGGATGCCCACTCTCCCCACTGTTATTTAACATTGTACTAGAGGTCCTAGCCACGGCAATCAGAAAAAACAAAAAAATACAAGGAACCCAGATTGACAAAGAAGAAGTCAAACTGTCACTATTTGCAGATGACATGATACTGTACATAAAAATCCCTAAAGACTCTACCCCAGAACTACTAGAACTGATATCGGAATACAGCAAAGTTGCAGGATACAAAATCAACACACAGAAATCTGTGGCTTTCCTATATACCAACAATGAACCAACAGAAAGAGAAATCAGGAAAACAACTCCATTCACAATTGCATCAAAAAAAATAAAATACCTAGGAATAAACCTAACCAAAGAAGTGAAAGACTTATATTCTGAAAACTACAAGTCACTCTTAAAAGAAATTAAAGGGGACACTAACAGATGGAAACGCATCCCATGCTCATGGCTAGGAAGAATTAATATCGTCAAAATGGCCATCCTGCCCAAAGCAATATACAGATTTGATGCAATCCCTATGAAACTACCAGCAACATTCTTCAATGAACTGGAACAAATAATTCAAAAATTCATATGGAACCACCAAAGACCCCGAATAGCCAAAGCAATCCTGAGAAAGAAGAATAAAGCAGGGGGGATCTCACTCCCCAACTTCAAGCTCTATTATAAAGCCATAGTAATCAAGACAATTTGGTACTGGCACAAGAACAGAGCCACAGACCAATGGAACAGACTAGAAAATCCAGACATTAACTCAGACATATATGGTCAATTAATATTTGATAAAGGAGCCATGGAAATACAATGGTGAAATGACAGTCTCTTCAACAGATGGTGCTGGTAAAACTGGACAGCTACATGTAGGAGAATGAAACTGGACCATCGTCTAACCCCATATACAAAAGTAAACTCAAAATGGATCAAAGACCTGAATGTAAGTCATGAAACCATTAAACTCTTAGAAGAAAACATAGGCACAAACCTCTTAGACATAAACATGAGTGACCTCTTCTTGAACATATCTCCCCGGGCAAGGAAAACAATAGCAAAAATGAACAAGTGGGACTATATTAAGCTGAAAAGCTTCTGTACAGCAAAAGACACCATCAATAGAACAAAAAGGAACCCTACAGTATGGGAGAATATATTTGAAAATGACACATCCGATAAAGGCTTGACATCCAGAATATATAAAGAGCTCACACGCCTCAACAAACAAAAAACAAATAACCCAATTAAAAAATGGGCAAAGGAACTGAACAGACGGTTCTCCAAAAAAGAAATACAGATGGCCAACAGACACATGAAAAGATGCTCCACATCGCTAATTATCAGAGAAATGCAAATTAAAACTACAATGAGGTATCACCTCACACCAGTAAGGATGGCTGCCATCCAAAAGACAAACAACAACAAATGTTGGCGAGGCTGTGGAGAAAGGGGAACCCTCCTACACTGCTGGTGGGAATGTAAACTTGTTCAACCATTGTGGAAAGCAGTATGGAGGTACATCAAAATGCTCAAAACAGACATACCATTTGACCCAGGAATTGCACTCCTAGGAATTTACCCTAAGAATGCAGCAATCAAGTATGAGAAAGACCAATGTACCCCTATGCTTATCGCAGCACTATTTACAATAGCCAAGAATTGGAAGCAACCTAAATGTCCATCGATAGATGAATGGATAAAGAAGATGTGGTACATATACACAATGGAATACTACACAGCCATAAGAAAAGGGCAAATCCAACCATTTGCAGCAACATGGATGGAGCTGGAGGGTATTTTGCTCAGTGAAACAAGCCAAGCAGACAAAGAGAAATACCAAATGATTTCACTCATCTGTGGAATATAAGAACAAAGGAAAAACTGAAGGAACAAAACAGCAGCAGAATCACAGAACTCAAGAATGGACTAACAGGTACCAAAGGGAAAGGGACTGGGGAGGATGGGTGGGTAGGGAGGGATAAGGGGGGGAGAAGTAGGGGGGTATTAAGATTAGCATCCATAGCGGGGTGGGAGAAAGGGGAGGGCTGTACAACACAGAGATGACAAGTAGTGATTCTACAACAGGTTGCTACGCTGATGGACAGTGACTGTAAAGGAGTATATAGGGGGGACCTGGTATAGGGGAGAGCCTAGTAAACAAAGTATTCGTCATGTAAGTGTAGATTAATGATTAAAAAAAAATGCAGTTCCTATGTGGTGACCTCTAATGAGTTCTACACAATGATATAAAGGACATATAAAGTTGTAGGCAAAGGGTCTTTTTGTGTTTATACAGAGGATCAAAGCCTAATTTGGCTACCCCGAAAATGAACTAAGATACGATATGAAAAAGAACTTCCAACATCAGCACTCTTGGGAAGACTCATGACAGAAGATGATCAGAAAAAAAAAAAAAACTCCAACAAAGATCCACGCACTGTCACAGGTGTAGATGCACTCATCCCACCAGTTCCTGGACTTGCCATGGGAATGATGAAGGAGATATCTAAGCTGGCCTGTGCATGCAGTAAAACAAAAATTGGACTGGATCTATACTGTTGGAACTCAACCAAGAATTAGGAGAAGTGCAAATTGTAGCACTCCAAAATCTTACAACCACAGACTATTTATCGTTAAAAGAACATATGGGATATGAACAGTCCCCAGGAATGGGGTGTTCTAGTTTATCTGAATTCTCTCAGACTGTTTAAGTTCAGTCGGACAATATCCACCATATCATAGATAAGTTTTCACAAATGCCAAAGGTGCCTAACTGGTTTTCTTGGTTTCACTTTAGATGGCTGGTAATTACACGTATGCTTTGGTTAGGTAACTATATTCCTATTATGTTAATGTGTGTGCACAATTTAATTAGTAGTTTAAAACCTATCCATGCTGAAGTTACTCTACAAGAAGATATGTCAAAGAAATAATCAATCTTCCCAGGTTTTCTTCTGCCTGCTACTTCTGTAGCTTTTCTTCTTCCTACCCAATTACAACCTTTAAATAGAACTCGTGCCACATGTCGAATTTACCGAGTATCATAATTCATCCAAGTGTTAAAGACACCTCAAGACAAATGCTGGGCATAGAAGCTACAGTGCATAAATATGCAAAGAAGTAAAAAGCTAACCTTTTCAAACGATAAGGCTTCTCTCTCACTTACCAACTTAACATTTCCCTGTATGGCCCCGGAAGATGACTGGTTAGCCAGAGACGGGTAAGATTCCTCAAGGGAGGAACAACCTAAGACAGGCACAGTCGCAGGGGGCCATCTGGTGAGAAAATGGGGAGCAGCAGAGGTGTGGCTTAGAACCTCCCCCCTCATGTTCTGAGAGAAATCTTCTGCATACATAAATGTTTATTGCCCTCGTCTAGCACAGATTAACACATAGTCTACAGGCACACACCTGATCATCTACATTTGCTCTCTTACAACACTAAACTCTGTTTTCTACCTTTATCTCGTATCTCCCTACCTCTTCAGCATTTTATTAAAAATAATAATAATAGAGAAATGTGGTTTCCACATATAAATCAGGTTTAAAAATCAAATGAATATTCATATTTGAACTGACTGTGTATAGTTCATAATGCATTAACAAAACCGAAAGCTTCTGTGATGACTGCCCTTGTACTGTTCACCATGTAACTTATTCACTATGTAAGAATTTGTACTCCATGTAAGAATTTGTTCGTTATGCATCAGAAGATTGGAGACTGACGAAAATTGGGCTTGGGGTGGATTAATGATTGTGCATTGAGTATTGACCCCCCTATACAGAGATTTGTTGTGGTTAACAACTATTTGATCAATAAATATGAGAGATGCCCTCACTATATATATATATATATATATATATATATATATATATATATATATATATATATATAAACACACTTCCAATTGTAAAATAAATAAGTAACCGGGATGTAATGTATAGCATAAGGAATATAGTCAAAATATTGTAACAACTTGGTATGGTGATACCTGGTACCTAGAAATATCATGTATATAAATGTTGAGTCGCTGTGTTGTACACCTGAAACTAATGTAATGCAATGCTGTTGTCAACTACCCTTCAATAAAAAAAATTAAAAAAAAATAAAAAAAAAAAGGTCCCTGTTTCACACAAATCAAAAAGAAGCATAATTTATTAACATATATAATTTCCTACTTTGAAGGCACAGTACTTCATTTTTTACCAGGATTCATTCAATAAAGCCTATAAAGAAGAAGTTTTGACAATATTGGATAGCAAACCATGTTAATACTGGAAGAAAGCTTTCATAAATTTTAAATATTACAATATATGTGTAATGATTAAGTGTCCTCAAGACAGTTGAGAAATGTCAAAACATCTTATTTCCAGTTGGTGTGCTCATAGTATCACAACATCATAAACTCAAACACCGGTGTTTATGTAATTGTGATGTATTCTGAATATTTTCTGTATTTAATTGCCCTCAAATACATGCTTCCATCTGTTAGGTAATTTGGATCAAATCACTTGGCTATGTAACAAGAAAACATAGGACAAAATTAGGTGGTTTCAAATCACCTATAAATGTTATTGGTTTAGGGCTCTTTCTGGGTTCACTTTCCTATTGTCTATCTGACTCTTTATAATTTATGTGTCAACAAAGTCCAGTGGGTTTTACCAAAATAATGTATTCTAAAACATTCTGAATGTATTAATAAAATGTGAAGTCTTAACTAACAACCCAAAATGTTTCTACATTACAGTAAAATAATTCGTGGAAATAGTGAAAGTTATCTATCACTTATATGTATTTATTTTATGTGAGGCTCATCCTGAAAAATTCTGTTTGATTATTTAACTATGCCTATTGCATTTCTCAGATTATTACCCAATCTTCTGTCTAAAGAAATTATGCAATTACTGGAAATTGAATACATCTGGGGTGAAAGAGACAGGATTACAACTAATAAACAAGGAGATCAAGTAATTTCATAAACAAATTTGTGTTGTTACTTATCGTGATATTAATATGTCATTGTTATTATATCTTAGTGGAACTCCTGAGTTTTCTGACTCTGCATCAGGAATACAGATACTATCTTAGCACAGAAATTTGGTGCCCTCACCCCTCTTGCATTTTCTATTTTTCCTCCCTTACTATCTGGAGAAGTTTCTGAGTTAAAGTAATGAAGAATAGGGAAAAAATGGACTAGGTTTTACCAGGATTCTGACTTTATTTTTTAATCATCCTGTTTACTAATTTATAGAACAAAAATGAAAGCATTTGATGTCAAACCTTCCCTACAGAGGAAAAATGAACTTATCATGTCTATAATCCCTTGTGTCCTTTTCCTGTTTGGTTGCATCTGAATCCCCTTAAAATGTAGAATTGGCATATTAGATTAAGGAGTAATTACACTGGGAGAGGCAGAGTTTGGAGTTCTATCAAACAGAGAGGTTAATAGTGATATTGGGATAGAGAAAGGAAGATGTTGGATGTTTACTTTGAGAGATGAAAGAATATTGTTTAGAGAACCAAAGAAGGAAATCTATGCTCAGTATACACCAGCTAGAGCTGGTTTATTCACTAGATTTGGCACTGACTTCTTTTTACAGGTGATTCCCTTTATGATGCCTTTCAGGAAGAAATTAAAGAAGTACAATACAATATAAACATAATTCTAAAGTACTCGGTAATTATTAAAACCAAGGTCACTGTGAGAGTTTGGTACCCGTCATACGTGGTAACATCTGTTGAATGTGATGTTTATGATATAGATATTTTTCTTGCTTTCATATATTTGAACTGATTATATAAAAAGATGTTACAAAAATATGAATTATATTTGGAAAAGTGAGGAGGTTAAAAAGTCATCTCAAATAAAGATTTTTCATTTTCTAGTTAAGACACTAAAGTATTTGGTTACATTTTTTCTGTTTTAAAATTGAAATATGCCTTGCAAATTTTATGGTGCACTCTTTTTATTTATTTGTCATATATTTGCAATATTCGGCTTATTTATACAGTATCTGATATTTCAGAAGAGGATGTCTATGACTCATATTCCTTTCCTACAAGCTTTTATTTTAAAATGTTATCTTTTTTCTCACTTTTAATTAACAAGGATAAATCAAAGCTAGTTATTAACAAATAACCAAAAACTTAAGAATAATTAAAATTTTGATATTAATCTTGGCTGCTCTATTTTCATTTTTGTTAAGGATAGTACTCCATACAAATGCACTTAAAAATTCCATTATAATGTCACCTCTATTCAAAGAAAGACTTTGTCTTATGTTCTATTACATCCCTAAGTACCTACCTTAGTACCTTCAATGTTATAAGCAGTCAAAATATAACAGTGGAATGAGCACATACATGTTACCAAAGAATTGTTTTTAATTGAAGATAAAGGATTAAATATATATTTTATAGTACATATAGATATACAAATGCAAAAGAATCAAGTTGGAACCCTATCTCACATCATACACAAAAATTAATTTAGTGTGGATCAGATACCTAAATGTAAGAACTAAAACTAGAAAACTCTTAGAAGGAAATTTAGGAGTAAATCTCTGTGACCTTGGATTAGCCAATAGTTTCTTAGATGTAACACCAAAAGACTAAGCAACTGACTAATAAATAAATAAATCTACATCAAAATTTAAAACCTTTTGCTTCAGTGAACTCCATTAAAAAAGAAAAAGGCAACCTATACAATAGGAGAAAATGTTGCAAATTATACATCTGGTAAGAGATTTTTATCGATAATAATTAAAGAATACTTACAAAGCAGCCAAAAAAGGACAAACAAACCATTTTTCTAAATGGCCAAAGGAACTGGAAAGACTTTTCTCCAAAGAAGATATACAAATGGTCAGAAAGTGCATGAAGAGATGCTGCGTATGATTAGCCATTAGGGATATGCAAATCAAAATCACAATGAGATATTTTACACCTATTAGTTTGGTTATAATGAAAAAGAAAATAATAACAAGTGTTGTCTAGTTCTTGTTGCTAAAGTGGAGAAACTAATAGTTTCATTTGTCTCCTCTGGAATGGAAAATGATGCCATTACTTTGGAAAAAAGTTTGGCTCTTTCTCAAGAAGATCCATAATAGGCAAATATAGACAGACAAAAAGCAAAACAATGGCTGGTTTTCAGGGGCTTGGGAGAGGGGAAATGGAGAGTGATGGATAATATACCTATTATTCATCCAGTACGGGGTTTTAGAGGTCATGAAAATATTCTAAAATCAGATAGTAGTAATGGTTGCACAATTCTGTGAATTGACCAAAAACCACTGAGCTGTACACTTTAAAAGGGTGAATCTGTGTTGTGAAAAATGTCTCAATAATGCTATTATAAAAAAATCTGTCATTTGTTTCAAATTTTTCAAAACAATTAAGAAAAATGTGAAAATGTCTTTATCACTAATACTTTCACTCCCCTTTAGGTATAGGAACATTTTTTAGCATATGTGCTCAGTAAATATTTGATGAATAAATGAAAGCATACTTCAAACATGTCTTTATGAAAAGTAATATTGTGTTGCATTTATACAAGGCATTCACAAGAAAATATAAGAAAAGAAAACTAGAGATGTTATAGCTTCTTATTGCTTAGATACTGTGATGGTTAATTTTATGTGTTGATTTGACTGGGTCACACTAGCCAGATATTTGGTCTAATACCAGTCCAGATATCACTGTGATATTTTTAAAATTAGAGTAATTAAATCATCAGATTTTGAGTAAAGCAGTTTACCCTCCATAATGTGGGTTAGCTTCATCCAGTCAGTTGAAGGCCTTAGGAGAAAAAGATTGAAGTACTCGAGGAAGAGGAAATTTTGCTTCCAGACTGCCTTTGGACAAATGCAATATCAGCTCCTCCCTGGATCTCTAGTATGTTGGCCTGCGCTGCAGATTTTGGACTTGCTGGCCTCCACAATGTGTGAACCAATTCCTGAAAATCAGTCAATCAGCAATCTCTCTATATATACATAAACACATCCTGTTGGTTCTGGTTCTCTGAGGAACTCTAATACCAACCCTAAAGAACATCATTTTATATTTCAGGAATTAAAAAAAATAAAGCCTAATTTTCTCAGCAATAAAGGAATCATATTTCTAAGGCCTTTGAATTTTTTTTTTTTTGAGAGGGCATCTCTCATATTTATTGATCAAATGGTTGTTAACAACAATAAAATTCTGTATAGGGGACTCAATGCTCAATGCACAATCATTAATCCACCCCAAGCCTAATTCTAATCAGTCGCCAATCTTCTGAAGCATAACAAACAAGTTCTTACATGGTGAACAAATTCTTACATAGTGAATAAGTTCTTACATGGTGAACAGTACAAAGGCAGTCATCACAAAAACTTTCGGTTTTGATCACGCATCATGAACTATAAACAATCAGGTCAAATATGAATATTCGTTTGATTTTAATACTTGATTTATATGTGAATCCCACATTTCTCCCTTATTATTATTATTGTTATTATTATTTTTAATAAAATGCTGAAGTGGTATGTAGATGCAAGATAAAGGTGGAAAACACAGTTCAGCGTTGTAACAGAGCACATGTAGATGATCAGGTGTGTGCCTGTAGACTAAGTGTTAATCCAAGCTAGACAAGGGCAATAAAACATCCACGGATGCAGAAGATTTCTCTCAAAACAGTGGGGGTGAGGTTCTAAGCCTCACCTCTGTTGATCCCCAATTTCTCACCTGATGGCCCCCCTGTGACTATGCCTGTCTTAGATTGTTCCTCCCTTGAGGAATCTTACCCGTCTCTGGGTAACCAGTCATCTTCCAGGGCCATACAGGGAAATGTAAAGTTGGTAAGTGAGAGAGAAGCAATATTGTTTGAAAAGGTTAGCTTTTTACTTCTTTGCAGATTTATGCCCTGTGGCTTCTATTAAGGCCTTTTAAATTTGATTCATTTATCAAGTTAAAGTTTGTTTCAATTGCCTTTAAATTTTAAGTGCTTCTTGTAGACTTTTTAATCACTTCATACAACAATGATAACCTTTTGCTTCTTATCTCATGAAATTATCTCTGCTTGACTTTCTAGGCTCTTTATAAACTAACTCATCATACCTAGATACACTAATTTCTCATCATTCCCCAATACATTTCATTTATTCCAGTAAGTCCTATGCCTCCTAGTCTTTTATTACTGTCATATCCATTCTTATTTTCAGAAGGCTTATATAGCCCCTCTTGCTTGGTATCCATCTTCCATTTCCTTTATACAGCCAGAATCATTCACCAAAATTTACTTTGAGTTACAACTTCTCTGCAAATCTTTGTAGAGTGCTCTAAAATGCACTTATGAACTTCTAACTTCCATTTTCATTTATTGCTAACCTTTGAAATTAACTCCAGAGAGCTATCTTAGTTGTCTAGCACTGCTGTAACAGTTTCATACACTGGGTACCTTAAATAATAGAACTCTATTGTTTCACATTTCTAGAGGCTAGAAGTCCAAGATCTAAGTGTTGGCAGAGTTGGTTCCTTCTTATGGCTGTGAGAGAGAGTCTTTTCCATGCCTTTAACCTCAATTCTGGTGGTTTGCTGGGAATAATTGGCATTCATTGGCTTATGGAAACATCATCCAGATCTCTGCCTTTATCTTTCCATGACATTCTCCCTGTGTGTCTTCTGTGTCCAAACTTCCCCTTTTTGTAAAGATACCAGTCATACTGGAGTAGGGCCCCACCTTACTCCAGTATCATCTCATCATAACTAATTGCATCTGTTACAATCTTGTTCCCAAATAAGGTCACATTCTGAGGTACTAGGCCCTAGGGCTTCAACATACGAATTTTGAAACATAATTCAACTTATAACAAATGTTATTTAATTCTTTTATGAGAATGAATGATAATCATAGATACAACCAAGAATGAAATCGTAATCTTTACTATTTATGAAAGAAAAATAATGTTTTTCTATTAATCTGGGAAAAACTCACCTTTATCTCTTTCATCTTTATTTCATAGTGTCACAAAGAAAGAAGTTATCTCCTTAGCTTGAGATTAGTAGATGTGCATATTTTATTTCACAAAGAAAGAATGACAGGAGTCAGATAATTTGTCTAATTAAATAGCTATATTTCTCAGAAATTAGACTTGGTAAAACAATATAATCATTTACAAGAGGAAGTTTTGCATTATGTTACATTTTAAAGATTTGGAAATGGGCAAAGGATATATACTTTCAGTGGATTGCTGGAGTTTTCTAGCAAATCTTCCATGGATAATCTGAAAAGGTAGAATTTTAGTTATAGAAGACAGATAGTAATGCAAATGAATTTTATTTGCTAGTGATAAATTGATTTCAACCCAGTAGAAAAAATAACCCCAAAACATTATATTTTGTTATATATATATATGTGTGTATATATATAAAACAAAATCTTTACACATGTTCATTTTTTGTTTTTTGGTGTTCTTACCTTTTGAAAACCATACTTTGAATTAACATGACCATCAAATTAATATTTAAAATTGCCAAACATTTTAATCAAAGAGTTGTTTTTATTAAATATAATGATATTTGCCTTTAGAGAAGACAAGTTTAGTTTCAGAGTAATTAAAGATCTTCTCATTTTATTTAGGTAAACAGATCTATTCCAGAACTTGTTATTTATTGTTATTAATAGAAACATTAACAGAACATATTCCTTTAATTAATATACATGTATGCATATTTACTAATTTTTGAAAAAATATATTATGTAAGTGGCTAACTCAGAAACAGGATAGAATTTTGGAAAGATGTAAATAATAATATCTTCTCTAATACAGAGGAGATGGTCCTTCAGTTTAACATCCCTTTACCCAGTTTCTTCAGTACACTGATTTACCAAATTAATGAATTTATTTACTCTATAATTGATGTTATAGTTATAAAATAAATGGATAAGATCTATTTAATTTGCCATATGATCCTAGCATGATACCATGAGCAAGTAAGTACTAATTTACAATGTTAATGAAGATTCATGAATACATTTTTTCATCTCATTCTATAAGTACTAGATTTCTTGGACATCATAACTTTAAGCAAATTTTTTTACCTTTTCCTCTTTTCTCATTGATATAGTAGGGTCAATCATCTTGATACTTACTCTCTTTTAAGTGTACAGATTACAAAAAAGGTCTTCTAGGGTCATGGAGTGGAGGCTACTTTTTCAATTATCTGAGATTATTAGCCCAAACTGGGTGTATTGCCAATTACTCGTTTTCTTAGAACTTTTCTCCAGGAATGTTGATTCAAATGAAGTTACTATCCTTTGAACTGAAAAAAGTAAATGCATTAAGCCTTTGCCTTATCCCCTAAAAAGATGTATTAGTTATAAATATGCTTAGAATTGGGAAGAGCCTCTACTGAATATATGAATATTATTTTTTCAGTGTGGCTCTTTGCCAACAAAAGTGTTGTGGTTTTTTTTTTTGGCATGCTAAAATATTCCTATAAATTGTGGTCACTATTATCTCAGGCCAAAGATCACCATCTGCATGTTAAGAATAAAACTGAGTTTTATTCCATCATAAGCTAGGAGAAGAAATTTTCTCCTAATTCCATGTAGAGGGAGCATCCCTCTAAGAAAAGGAAGAGAACATTCCTCATTTCAATGCATCCCTCTCATTTTTACAGCTATACTGCCTACAGAAAGGAGTCATTTTTCAGTCATCCATGCCTGTTTTAAAGAGGTAGATCCTGCAAAAGGAAGGCCTTTGGTTGTCCAGTTGTACTTGTGACTGAGTGGAAAATAATCCAGTAGTGGAAATGCTAAAAAGCCTGCTTGCTTACATATAGATGACATATGAGCAAACTCACTTGGCCACAGAGCTAAGCTTCTTCTCTAAGTCCAATTATGTCAGTAATACTTCCATCTCTTAATTATTGTCAGACACAGGTGGTGAAGAGGAATGGTCTTTACTAACACTCAAATCATAACAATTATACAGAAAACAATATGGTACCAGTTTCAAATTTATCTGATCTTTAAAATTTGGCCGTTGTTGATCACTTCAACCTCCAAACTCTCTCCCCTTGTCAGAGGTCAGAGGGGTAAGACTAAGAGTTCCAACCCTCTAATCATATGACTGGATCTCCTGGCAGCCAACCCCCACCCTTAGATGCAGTTCTGAACTCACCTTACTATCATAACGAAAGGACCTTTATGGTTTTCATCACAGGAATTTCCAAGGGTTTGGGAGCTCTGTGCCAGAAATGCAGAAAAAGACCAAATAGTATTTCTAACTATAAATCACAAAATCACAACTGCTAACAGCAAATAATCCAAGAATGAAGTTGTTTGTACAATAAAATCAGTTTGAGTTAATCTACTGCCAAGATATTATAGCAATTACTGATTCATAGCCACTATTATTATTAGGAATAATCTACTAGAGCTACATTTCTATCAGTCTCAACCACTTCTAAATATTTTGTTACATTTATACACGTGTATTCAGGAGACTCTAAGGAATACCATCCTTCCCTTTTAAGTTTCAAAACAAAGCTTTGATGTAGTTGTTGTTTTACACTGAATTCTAGCTTTAAATATTTGCCTGCTAGACTTACTTGTATAGATGTTTCATCCAATAATCTGTCACTCCTTGATCTCCAGTATTGGCCTATTGGTTATTTGATGATCCACATTCACTTTTTTCTCTGGTACTTATATGTAGCTCACATATCTCAGCAGAGAAGCAGTGAAACATTAAAACTCCATAGAAGCTATAAGCAGGCAGTAAATATTTTTTAACATTGTGCTAAGTAGGAAATATCATAGTGACCATGTTTTTACCCACTGGGCAATCTTTCATTAGCTTTGTTCTTACTCTGTAATCATCATTTTTGTTATTTTAGCCAAAAGAGGTGAGATTTTTTAAGATCCCTCCATTGCTGTAGCATGGGGAGAAGGCAAAACAGATGTGAGAGGCATAATATGGTTTAGGAAGAGTCACAAAGCTGAATATTTTAACAAAAAGAGAAAAAAATGTGAAGATAAGAATTTTTGTAAAAAAATTTGAATGATTCAGCACTTATATATGCAATAGGTAAAGATACTGAGAGTGAAGTGAATTTTAATAAGCCTATAAAAAAACACAGTATTTTTTAACAGTAATATGGGATCTAAGACATAGAAAGTATTGTTGGGTAGCTGCATCTGGGGATGTCTCTCCCTGTGCACTAGGTGAAACCTCAACTTGAAAGGGGAATGGTTTTTGACTATGAATGGGAAAGAATTCTCATACAAGTCAGATGAGCCTAGGTAAGGAAATAATTCATCAAAGCAAGAGTGGAAGCAAACAGAAGCAGCTGTGCAGACAGGAGAGAGCAAGGAAGAACACAAGGAGGAAGGGAAGTTCATTGAACTCCTGCCTGGCATAGGGCAGATCCCTTGCCAACTCCTAAAGCCAAGGTCACCTGGTACCCAGCGTCAACTTGAATCTGCACAGCATGGGAACTAGGTCCCTACAATCCCAGGATTTGGGGGAGCTGCAGAGCACTGGCTGGAGTTCGGATTACTTTCTGAGAACTTCCCAAAAACAAAGAAATAAGATTTTTCAGGTATGCTACTAAAGAACATGATTATACAGCTGCATTCCTATCCAGGTCACTCCAGTGATGGGAACTTGCAAGCCCAAATCAGAGATCTTAGTATCTCTTCCCTACTTGTCTAAAGTAGAACAGAGAGAGTGAAGACTTGTGCTTAAGTCTTTAAACTTGACTGAAATAGTGAAATAACAAAGAGACTTACCACTGGAAGAACACAGAGACAAAAACACAATAAGCTGAGTAGTGAGAAGCCTTTATTTAAGGCAAAAAGTACACACTCAAAAAAAGTGAAGTGCAGGAAATCTCAGAGAGGAGGTGCACTTAAGGGATTAGGATTCTGTCTTTTAAGATTTTCAAGAATGAGGCAAAGGGTTGGGGAATGAGCATAGGCTTGACATGTGGTCTCATGTCTCTCTTCAGTAAGAGACATTATCTCACCATCCAAAATTTGTCCTCTAGATATTCTGTAAGATAAACTTATCACAAGGAATTTCTTGATCCTGTTCTTCTCCAAGATAGTGGTTACCCTCATGCACTGGGAACATGTCATTTAAGACTGCTTGCCCTGCCTTAAGATAGGGTGGGTTATTGTATGATTACCAAAGAATATGTTAGTAATCTTATCTCCTAACTCTCTGGTTTTTAAACTGGAGTCTTAACCTGAAGATGGAGTCCCTCCTATTCTTACTATGCAATTTATGCAGTACTTTTAGGAAAATTAATCATGATAATTGTCCCATGTCCCTCGCCTACCTCAAAGGGATTGTATAGAATAAAATTGAGTGAGCTAAATAATATTGGAAGAGTAATCCATAATATGCTAGAACAAGGAGAGTTCTCTTAACTACACTGTGCTAAATGTTTTACCAATTTTCCTTTTAGAGAGGAATAATGGGAAGTTATTATCAGAAACACATCTCCTATACTAAGAGTTTGTTAAAATTATCCTTAAGAAAATTATATAATAAATTATTTAATGCTTTTATTCCACAGTGTGATTTAATTTTTCTCCATTAGTCCTTGATGGATTGAGATATCTGTACTCAAAAGCCCTTGCCTAATAACTACAGGTAAGGTTTTGAAACCTGGAGCAGCTGGAATGGACTCCCATATATAGAACAAAGTCAAGGTAGGGTTCTTTTACGTCTTATGATATTATGTTTACCTATCCCATACTCCCAATAATATCAAACCTAAACTGGACTCTGAGTAGAAAACTTGTTTAATGGTCAAAATTTTGCTTGATCATCTCAATATTTCTTTTACTATTATTTTAGAGCAGAAGTGCTCAACTTTTAAGATATATCATCAGAACACATAGAGGGAGTTTCTTAACCTGTGTATTTTTAGGATCCACCCTATGTACTCAAATTCAGGCTTTGTGAGATGGCACTGTTAAAAACAAGACAATGGGTCCAAAATGGAGTGACATGCTGAGGCCCACATAACCAAACGGAGACTTAATACTTACCTATAGTTTTGATTCTCCTAGAAATGTAATCTTAAGCTAGTCAAAGAGGAATTACCCGGCCAGCACCAGTGAGGCAACCTGCCTGATAGACACCTGCCAATCCCAAAAGGAAAGTGACATTGCTCGAACCAAACCACTTTTTACTGCTATAACTTTCTTACCTGATCCCATTTGTCTATAGAAGTCTTTTATTTTTTTATAGCTCCTCATAGCTCCTTACTATCTGTTAGATGAAATGCTGCCCAATCCATTAATTGTTGAATAAAACCAGTAATATCTTTAAAACTTAGTTGAGTTTTGTATTTTTTTAACACTTTTGATAGCACTGGCAGAGTCCAAAGGAACACTCTGATGGCTATAGTGACAGAGAAGAACACAGGTATGGTTTTCCTGTCTGTCCTACCATTTCTGAGGGCCATGAATAAGTTATTCTCAGTTCTGAGTTCTTTGTATTGAGCTCCTTATCTAATTTGCCTTTGAGTCCAGAGTAGGTCAGCTTGAGATAGCAGATAGTTCCACCCAGAACCCAAGCCCCTAAAACTTGGTACAGTTTGATTGGAGTCCCTAGCCCTTGGCTCAGTCCCCAGATTCTACACTGGTAGCTGCTGGTGATTCAGTATGTAGTTTCCCATTTGATTAGAATCCCAGTCCATAGTTCCCCTTTGTTGGGATCTTCTGGTTCAACCTTTTCCCCAGTCCCCAGTACCACACTGAAAACTTAGTAATGTGTACAAGGCCTTCTTTTGGTCAGGTTGCCATTTATTTCTGATCATGTGCACATGAAGTTAAGATTATTGCAAATGGGAAACTTGGAAGCCAAAGCCTCAAAATTAGTGGGCATGGGCAAGCACTTAAAAGCTGCCACAGTGCTCAACACCTAACTCAAAGTTTCCTATGTTATGATAAATTAGTCATAGAATGGATTAGATTGACACTAGGACACCTGCCCACCTCAAGAAAATTTCTATGCAATGAGGTACACAGCTAAACCCCACACAGTCCCCAACCCAGTGGCAATTTTGCTGCAAAAAACCCAAGGCTTAGCTGAAAAGAAATGAATTCCTTAAGTTCCAGAATCAAGCTGGCCACCTTCTGGCATACCTGCTTATTTAATATCTAAATTTTTGAAGCTGGAGATATCTACAAAAATGGCAAAATCTTACTAAAGACAACCTAGAATTATAATAACTATCAAGAATATTACCAATTGTACTTGAAAGCAAACAAACAGAAAAACAGAATGTGATACCTATTTTGATTGGTATTCAAAAGTTTCCAAATGGCTTCCAGATTCCAAAATAGATTCATAAAGTAATCCATTGCAAAAAGCTAATGAAAAATTAATGACAAAAAGGTACTTAAAAAACAAATGACAATAATACTGACATAAAACCTGCTTCCCCTATCCTCTACCTGAATACACAAGTTCTACTTATTTTCTGTCTCAATTGCCTTTCCACTCTGAAGAGACTGTTAAATGGCTACCTTTAAAAATAAGATCATCTGAGGCTGCAGGCAGTCCTCTTCAGGTATTTTTCACTGTTTAGTCAAAGACTAAATTAAGGGGCATAGTTAATTTCCTAAACCCAGGAAGGATCCCCAAAAGTTTTCTGAAAAGTTTAGGCCTATGAATTGAGCTGCCATACTTTTATCAACTTATTCACATGCTGGTAGGATCTGGTGATGCCCCCAAATGGATGAAAGAAACAAAATGGCATAAAACAAAACATGATATTCAAGATCCTCAATCTTCCACATAGTCTGCTTATGGACCAGGAAAAGTTCACAAAATAGCAACTGATCTTTTAAAAGTCATTCTAGAGTCTTCCCTGCTGTGGGTAAAATTGCAGTATTTCTAGAATTTCTCACCTGGCCTTAGTGCATCTCCATATCAATAGGTGTTTCCAAGGGATGGAGAGAAGTAGCTCATCTCCATATCAATAGGTGATTACAAGGGTGAGCTAGGGCTTAACTGGACAAGAGAGGTTGGGTGGGAGCTACAGTGGCTACTTCTTAGGGATGGTGGGGAAATACCCAGAACACCCTCTGTGGATGTTGCAGAGGCCCTTGTCTCTGCAGCAGTAGAGTGTGCACCTTCACTTGGGAGCCCCCTATCAGAAGGAATTCCAATTGGGGAGTCCCTAATGTGGAATTAATCAGGGTAAAGCACCTCCTAGAGGGGTGGTGCCTTCCCCAGAATTGAGTAAGGGTAGAGACACTGGAATCTGTGGAATTAGTGCTATGTGAGATAGAAGACTGCTTAGAGGCCCTGAGTGGCCTTGAAATAGTGGAATGTGTTATTGAGGAGAGAGAGAGAGACTTCGGCAGGAGAGAGAGACACACTTCAGCATGGCATCGAGGAGCTGGAAATGACTTATGGGATGTCCTTAAGAAAGAGAGATAGTTATACTTACCTGGCAGGGGAAATACCATGATCACAAAGGTGGTTTTCCCAGGGTGAGGCTTATCCATTGCACTCCGGATGTGCTGACCCCTGCAATCTCCCCAAATGTGGGAAACTCGGCTGCATCATTTCTGGTAGTGGGGGACTGCGTTCGCGCTTCCCCGAAAAAAAAAAAAAAGAAAAAGAAAGAGAGATAGTTATTGAGAGGATAGGTCAAGCTCCCAGAGGATATGTTAGCAGCGAGGGAGAAGGCAGCCAGAAAAATCAGTGTTGCAGGAGGCTGTGGGGGAGGGGGAGGAAAAAGCAATGCCTTCAGACCTGGAGATGGTAGAGGAGATGTTGGGAAAGGATGAGGGGTTGGGGCCAAGGGCCAATCTTTTGTTGAGGCAAATGTCTGAGGCACCAGCCTCCCCTGTATTAAAATCCCACCTAGTTGTAATTAAGAAAATAAAAATTCAACAACCATGAGCTCCTAAGGAGGGGAGACACTGTCTCCCCAGGTCATTGCTCCACCCCTATACCCAGGATGAGCTGGTGGACATGAGCATCCGGTTTTGGCAGAAGGTGTCAGAACCTCTGCCTACATGGAATTTGCATTTCTGAGATATGGGCTGGGAAACATTGTTATGTCAGGTTCTGAAATGTACTGACTGGCTTCTCTGACAATTTACCCTTCCCTCCTGCAGTGGTTGCAAAGTGCCTGTCACACCTCAGGGAATCAGGAATTTAAGAATTGGATGACAGCAGACATCAGGGTAGTTTGGCCTAATCAGGGTGATTTACCATACTTACCCACTAGATGGAAATGTATGCAGAGCTCCAGCAGGTGTTACAAGAGCTGGGTATGAAAATTATCATCTATATGATGGATCCCCAGGGCTCTGAGGAGGAGTTGTTCACTGTAGGAATGAGAAATCTGGTGCTCCATACACATCACCCATCTCTTTTTGGGTCACTAGTAACTGTTCTTGCCCCACACATAGGGCATCCCATAAGTGAGTCTACTTGTCCATTAGCAGATCTGTAGGAGGTTGAAACAATAAGAGCATGGAAGGAGAAGGGGCTACAACTGAAAGGAGAGGTACAAAGGGCCCTGTGAAGGTTTAAGGATGCAAATGTGAGTTGATTTGAGAAAGGCTGGGTAGTGAAAGAAAAACTTGATGGGCAGTCTAATAGGAACTTGTTAGAACTGTGGCACCAGTTAAAGCCAGATCAGCAGTTCCAGCCACTGAGGTCCAGGACATGGAAGTCAGAGGCAAAGCCCCATGTCCAGCCTATGTCCCCTGCAAGACTTCCTGGGGGACAGTACTCAGGTTCCACCTGGGCCTTCACCCTCACAAGAGGACAATTGGGTATCACTATTTGACTATGAGGGTCCAAGGCCCCCACCTTGGGGGACATCATGGGGACCTGAGGCCACATGTAGAATGAGCAATTCATTTATCCCCTGAGAATGTAGAATATGTCCTGGTACTGGTGGACACAGAAGCTGAATGTTCTCTGATTTATGGCAACCCTGAGAGTTTTCCTGGGACCCCTGCTGTGATAGATGGTTATGGGGGTAAGGAATTATAGTGAAGAAAGCCCAAATCCCACTGGGGATACAGCATTTATCCCAAAGGAGTATACCATGTACATTTCTCCCATCTCTAAATATATTTGGGGTGGATATCCTGCAGGGCCTGTGGTAACAGACCACTGCAGGTTAGTTCAGACTGAGGGTACATGTGGTAAAGGCAGTACTTAGGGGACATGCTAAGCACCCACCTGTAGCTCTGCCTGTACCACATGAGTGACAAATGCTAAGCAGTATAAATTTTCTGGGGGGCACAAGGAAATTGGAGAAACTCTACAGAAGCTGGCGAAGGTGGGCATCATAAAGCCCACTCATAGTCCTTTTAATTCCCTGTTGTGGCCAGTGAAAATGCCAGACAGTTCTTGGCATATGGTTGGGAATTATAGGGAATTGAATAAAGTCACACCCCTGTTGATGGCAGCTTTCCTCCCTATAGCGATCCTTATGGACAACCTCAGTCATGAACTACAGATGTATCATTATGTTGTGGACCTTGTTAATGTTTTGTTCTCTATTAATGTAATACAGGAAAGTGAGGAACAGTTTGCCTTCATGTGAGAAGGTCGGTAGTGGTCATTCACTGTCCGTCCACAGGGATACCTTCACAGTCCCACCATTTGTCACAGATTTGTAGGCCAGAACATGGCCACATGGAAGAAGCCACACACAGTGTGGTTGTATCACTACACTGATGATATCATGCTTATTTCTGATTCTCTTACAGATTTAGGAGGGGCAGTTCCTAGACCACTACAACATCTACAGGAGAAAGGATGGGCTGTGAACAGCACCAAGGTTCAGGGACCTTGTTTGTCTGTAAAATTCTTGGGGGTTGTCTGGTCAGGTAAAACTAAAGTCATCCCAGAAGTAGTCATAGACAAGGTCCAGGCCTTCCCTACCCCTGTGACTGCATCAGTAGTACAAGTGTTTTTGGGTCTTTTTTGCTAGAGTGTTTATCCCACACTTGGCACAAATTCTGAATCCCTTATACTGGTTGGTATGAAATAGAATCAAGTGGGACTGGAATGAAACATGTACAGATGCTTTACCTGCTGCTAAGTGAGTGGTCAAAGCTATACAGTCCTTGAGTGTAATGAGCTCATGTAGGTCCTGTTAGCTAGATGTTCATGTAACTGAAGATGGTTATGGATGGGGCTTTTGGGAGCAGCTTGAATGGACATGCCAACTTATTGGATTCTGGTCACAATGATGGAAAACAGCAGAGGTCCAGTATACCCTGATAGAGAAACAACTAGCTGCTCTGTACCATGCCTTTCTGGCTATGGAGCCCATCACCAGAACAGCTCTGATCAAGGAAATAACAACCCATCCCATTGCAGGGTGGGTGCAAGACTGGACCCAAAAGCCATGGAGTGGCAAGGAACAGATGCCTACACTGGCCAAATGGGGCATACTTACAGAAGTGTACTGCCCTCTCCAATAGCCCCTTAAGTGGAGAACACCAACATTTATTGGAACCAGTGACATATACCACTGGAAAGCAGGAAGAACTTGCTTTTGAGCTATGGGTAGCTGAGAGTCCTTATCAGGAGGAAAAAACTCCTATGTCTGAAGATATTTGGTATACAAGCAACTCCAGTCATGGACAGCTCCTGAAGTGGAGGGCTGTGGCTTTCCATCCTAGAAATGAGACAATATGGGTGGACAATGGAGAGAGGAAGAATGGACAATGGGCTGAGTTGTGGGCAGTATGGCTCATGATCACCCAGGAGCCCTCCCCAATAGTTGTCTGCACTGACAGCTGGGCCATCTATTGGGGCTTGACCCTGTGGCTACCAACATGGTATCATGACAACTGGATGGTTGGTTACTGGCCCTTTAGGGGGAAAGAGTTGTGACAAGATCTATGGGCTTCTGGTCAGACTAAGACAGCTACCATATAACATGTAACTGACTGACTACTTGCCATTGGCATGCCCAGGGAATGATGAAGCAGACACATTGGCCCTGGTGTGTTGGCTAGAAGGAAAGCCTGCCTCTGATGTAGCCCAATGGTTACCACAGCACTTGTATGTGGGGTAAAAGACAATGTGGGCTGTATTGGGTCAGTGGGGCTTGCTGTTGACCTTTGAAGAAGTCAGCAGAGTCTGGAAGGAATGACTTGTGTTCTCTGAGAAGGACTTATCCCAAGTCCTGCAGCAACCTGGGATAATAGTAAAGGGGCTGATACCCCTTCTCAGGTGGCAGATAGACTATATTGGGCCCCTCCCCATATCAGAAGGATATTGGTATGCTATGAGTTGTGTGGACACAGCTATAGACTGCTGGTTACTCTTTCTGCATGTTGTGAAGATCAGCAAATGACCAAAAGGGGCCTAGAGTGTTTCTTTGCAGCCTATGGCTGGCTGCAGGTGATAGAAAGCGATCAAGACACCCATGTTACTAGACACACGTTCCAAGAATGGGTGCTGCAATTAGGAATAAAGTGGAAGTTTCATGTACCATATAACCCTACCAGGGCAGGCATGATAGAGAGGTACAATGGTTTATTGAAATCTAGCCTGAAGTTAGACACTAATAGCCTTGAGGTCTGGTCAGTTTACTTATGGACAGTGCCACAGTATTTGAATGAAAAGTCCTGAAAAGGAGCCTTGAGCCCTATGGACATGCTAATGCACATTGCTGCCTCTCCTATACAACTGAGGGTATAAACCAAAGAGGAGTTATTGAAGCCAAGTTGTGACCAGCAGAGCAACAACCTGCTACCAGCCCCAACTACATTAAACACTGGAGACTCTGTTGAATGGATATGGCCCTGGACATTTTGACACATGGACCAGCAATGGCTGGCCTTTCTGGCAGATTGGGAAAAAGGCCTGGAAGTTGGCCTTCTGTGTGTTCCTGGAGTAACAGCCAAGTCATCCCCAAAGATCATGGTAGTGTACCCATAATGTCTGGGAGGCAAGATCATCTTATTGGGGAAGTTTCGTTTTATCTTTATGGCCAGTGCATGTACCTCCTCTAGCTGTATATATTGACCCATCTGTAACTCCCACAGGGAGGGGGTTGAAATTCTGGTATACTAGACAAAGACAAGATCCCATTCCTGCCATTGTCTTATCATAGGACCACTCTCTTGCATGCATCCTACCTGATGAACAAACAATATTGCCTATGCTGGTATCATTAAAACATGTGTTTTATTGTCTTTGAGGTTATTTTCTTCTACAGTCCCTCTGGACTGGACCCACCCTCTGGCTGCATCTGTTGCATTATTAGTGCTCTGTACTCCCTACCCTTTCTTCTACTGGACCCTGTGGAAGGGTGAGCTCTGGATTTAATCTGCATAGGACTTTGAATCTAGCTGAATCCTCTGGCTTGAGGATTATCATGATTTTATTACTGTTGCTGTTATATATTATTGTTCTAGTTACAGTTCTCAAATTTTCTCACACAGGGGCCATTGCAGAAGATGGGAAGTGAGTAGATTCTGAGCTGAGATTTCTGGAGGGGTGGACTTTGGGTAAATTACAATATTTCTAGAATCTCTCACTTGGCCTTAGTGCATCTCCATGTCAATAGGTGTTTCCATGGATTGGAGATAAGTAGTCTATGGCCACATTAATACTTGATTCCAGCAGGGGTTCACACCTGGACCAGAGAGGTTTTGTGGGTTCTTTTGTAATGTGAGCCAGGGGTGAGCAGAAATAGGTGACTGCTTGTAAGCAACAAATGGGTTTCTCCCACTTTATTTCTCCATTTGACTGATTTTGGCTTCAAAGGTTATTTGCCCCAGGCTGGGGACATATTGTGTCCCTTGAGCTATAGCAAGGCAGAGAGATTTTTCTTGTATTTCCTTCTTCTCAATTGCTTTCAGTTCAAAATATGCAAAAGAGGTATATTTTGGGGTTGCATATTCTGGTACCCTTCAGAAGGAAAGAAGGAAGGTAGGAAGGAAAGAGGGTAAGGAAGAGGGAGGAATCAAAAAGAGACAAAAATGTCAACAGGGTCAGGGTTTTTTATCTTGTTTCAAGATTTATAGGAATTTGATGATTCACATGACAGCTTCACTTTTTTAATGTTAATAAAAGAAAAAAATCTTTAACTGAGTCCTCTTCCCATCTTATTCTTAACTATCCTTTCTTGGCAGCAAATAATGGAAAAACAAATTCTAGATTCTTTGGATCTAAAGTTGCCTTGTGGCTGGTGATCAGAGCAGGTATGATTAGAAATTCCCAGTCTTTCTCAATATACATTTTTTCACATCTTCAATATAATATCCAAGGTCAAATCAAAGACAAGTCTGTGTTTTTTTGGAAGACAAATTGGAATGCAGTTAGGAATATACAAGTGAGTGCAGAAGCAAATTACTCCTCTTGGTAAACATTTGCTTGAAAGATACTTTCTTAAGTCTAACTAATTAGAGTGGTATGGCACTGATTTGCAGCATGTCTGAAAGACTCTGGAATTCTTATTAAGTTTCATTTGGTAGCTGGTCACAATGAAGGAGAGATTTCACAAACCCACACACACACATGCACACACAATTGTTGGCAAGATTGACAGAACCAACAAGGAATGTTAAAGCGCCAAAGGTCATAACAGTGGGAAGGCACTATCTCCTCTAAACCTGAAGGGAGAAAAGGAGAAAATAGTAATATCAAATCCCAACAGGAGTCAGATTGACATAGATCATGGGAAAGGAAGTACAGATTTAAAAAATAACATCTCCTGCCAAAAATGTAATGTGGTAGCAGGGATGGAGCAGGTAAGAAATATTGTGGTATTTGTCCATGGTTTCTGGTACAGAACTTCTAAAATGCTTGGAAATTCCTGAGTGATAAGACTGTTTTTGTATGCTAATCAGTTGACACAACATAGGGGGCTCCTAGATAGCTTTAGGGTGAGGATTCATTGTCAGAAAAACCAACCAAATGACTATAGAGTTAGAACATTCATCCCCACTATCCTGACCTCCTGGAAGAGACTGAGTTCATTCATTAATGATAAATGATTTAATCAATCATGCCTATGTAGTGAAACTGCCATAAAAAATTTAAACAACAAAGTTTAGAGAGATTTCAGGTTAGTGAACGCATTGATGTGCTGGGTGGATGGTGTATCTGGAGAGGTCATGGAAGCTCTGCACCCCTGCCAACCCTCCTTGTTTCAACCATAACTTGCTCTGTGCCTCTCTTCCCTTTGGCTGTTTGAGTTGTATCCTTTATCATAATAAACTGGTAATCACAAAAAAGGCATTTTTCTGAGCTTTGTGAAAAAATTTCAGTGAATTATTGAACCTGAAGAGGAAGTTATAGAAATTTCCAAGTTTGCAGTTGGTCAGGTAGCAATGTGAGTACCCTGGAAATTCTATTTGCTTCTGCATCTGAAGTGGAGCAATTTTTGTGAGACTAAGCTCTTACCTTAAAAGGTCTGTGATAACTAAGGGAGTTGGTGGCAGAATTTAATTTGATTGCTGATATAAGGGAATAAATTTCTTTTTTTTCTCCTCAACACTCTTAGGTTCTTTGGCTTGGGCCCTAGACAGCCAAAAAGACAAATTAAGAAGAGAAAACAAGCAGGTTTATTGATGCATACATTATACATACACATGGAAATACTTAGCTGTGAGTAACTCAAAGGTGTAGTTAGAACTTTGGCCTGTATAGAATCTTAATAAAGAATAGTGAATTGTAGAGAAATGACAAGACAAAGGAAATGGTTTTTCTGCTTCTAAGGGTAGCAGACTATGGGAAGGTAAATACATGGGGAAACTATTAGAGTAAAGTTTGTGCAAATCCATCTCAGTGCTGACTTTCTATCTTTCTCATGGCCATAGAATTTCCCCAGGACGATTTGTGGCAGCCCTCATTTATCAGAATTGTCTGTTTTTAATCAGATAAGGGAAGCTGTAGGACAGTTTATATTTGCATTTGTTGGTTTTCATTTACCTCCAAATCAAGATAATTATTGTGTTAAAATGGCATATTTTTGGGTGTGGCATGTTCTGGTCATCTACACTGGACACCCAGTTATGTTAGAAAATTGCAGAATTTGTATACAAAAGTGACATGTATTTAATGCCAGAAAATATCATACATTTGGTTTCAAAACACATCCCACAAATATTGACTTTTTTTTCCTATCTCCTGCTTCTGCCTTCTGGTGGCCAAACACAATGAGGATCCAGTCAACCAAGGTAGTATATTCTGTAGTGGAAGTCAGTATCCTAGTTTGAGGTCAGGGCAGAGAAGAGTGGAGAATGGATATTAGAGTAGAGGCAAGGGTGGAGGCAAATGCATATAACCAACACAAAAAGAATCATATCAATTTGTTGCAATTTTAAACTAACAACACCCATCCTGCTTCATTCACTGACACTCACAGTTTGGGTTCCTCAGAAACTGGACACTGAGATAGAGGCTAAACAGTAAAATGGTTGCTAGAGAGTGCTCTTGGAATAAATTCCTGTGGAAGAGAAATGAAAGAAATTGAATAAGGCAAAAGGGAGAGGTCAGGTTGCAATGCATTCTGGTAGTAATGTCTGAATTTACTTTGCGAAGAGTTCTATGGATGGGATAACGCTTTAGAGCTGTCCTGAACTAGGGCAAGATCCAAGCCCTTATGCAACCATAAAGATCAGTCTTTGGATGCTGAAAAGCCTGGGAAGAGGGCATGGCCTTTAGCAAAACAGCCTTCTTTAACTGAGGAAATACTTGAAGAGGACAACTACTAAAGAATATACTGGAAATACTTTCAGTAGCTGCAGAGAAAGTCCTTTATTCATAAAAGAAAATCTGGGTCATGTGACACAACACCAATTTTCTGGGAAGTGAGAACTTTCAAGTGGACTAGACAGACCTGTAGACATGACTTGATATCATTCCTTTATTTATTAATTAATTCATTGAACAAATTACTCATTGAGTACCCACTAGATCTAAGCCCCTGTTCTATGTTTTGAGGACATAGCCATAAAGTAGACATGCTCCCTGCTTTCTTGAAATTTAGTGAATGAGAAAGACATGTAAACAGCCAAGTTGATCAAGTATGATAATAGTTATTATGCAGGAAATTCCAGGTGTATGGGAACACAGAAGGGGGGTGTTAACACAGATTTGGAGTATGCCGATGTTATCCCAAAATAAATGACATGGGTGGGGGTTTATTTTAAGAGTAAGTAGGAGTTATCTAGATGAAGCCAAAGGGATGAATATTGCAGAAAGAAAAATCAGCCTGTATGAAGTTCTAGGGACAATATAGAAAATTCCATGTTTGGAAAACTGAGAGATGTTAAATGTGAAGAATGTAAAACACAGAAGGTGATTGATGGGGAGAGCAACAAGTGAACAACAGTTTGAAGATAAAAGTGATGCAAATATTATTAAGAAAACTAGAGGACATTATAGAATTCAGATTTACTTCTAAAAACAATGAAAAGTCACTCAAGAGTTTTTTAGTAGGTATACTACATAATCATATTTGTATTTTAACAAATCAAGTTTTCATTCTTTCATTAATGTACTTGTTATTTTTATGTATTTATTATTTGAGCAATTTATTAATAGCTTACTGTCAGACACTAGATGCCCAAGATACAGTGTTAAATGAAGGTTTAAAGGATGGATTGTAGGGAGGACACAAATAAAGGACGACTTAGAAAGTTATGACAATAGCCTGGTTGAGGATTATTAGTGACTTAGATTATATTTCTAGAAATATAGGGAAGTAAAATATTCTGAAAGGTATTCAAAAGGTGCAGTTGACCCTTAAATACAAGTTTGATCTGCATAGGTCCACCTAAATGCAGATTTTTTTCAATAAATATATTGGAAATAATGTTTGGAGATTTCTGATAATTTGAAAAAAATATTTTCTTTTTTGTAAGCTTACTTTATTGTAAGAATATGATACATATATATTATATACTTACATATTTTAGCCATTATTATTTAAATTCAGGATTATTTTTTACCCTGCCCAACACACCAAAGAATATTGTAAGTATATAATACATATACAAAATATGTGTTAATTTATTATTATTGGTAAGGCTTCTAGCCAACAGTAAGCTATTAGTAGTTAAGTATCTAGGGAATCAAAAGTTATATGTGAATTTTTTACTATGCAGGGGGTTGGCATCCCTACCTGCCTAACTCCCGTTTTGTTCAGAGGTCAACTGTATATTTAAAAGAAATTGGTGATTGGTTAGTTTAAGGAGATAATAGAGAAGTAGGATTCAGGAATGACATCCAGGTTTCTGCTTCTAGCACTTAGGTATAGAGTGGTATATTTCCTTGATATGGAGTTTTGGGGTGGAGCGAAGTAAAATTCAGTTTTCATCATTGAGAATTTAAATTGCATGTGGGTCTTCTAAGATAAGTCCAGGTGGCTCAATATATACATAATCATACTGAAAACTTAGAAGGGAGCTCTTTTCCTAGCCAGTGATTTCCAATATTTTCCCAGTTTATTTTTTTAATCTTTTAAAAATGTGCCTTTAGCCATTATTATTTAAATTCAGGATTATTTTCTACTCTGCCCAACAGACCAAACAAATGATATTTATGTGTATTATCAGAGCAATAGCTTTTTTTCTTGATCAAAGTCTCTGACACCTCTAGAGATGAGTGGAATGGAGAATTTAATTTACATTGACATTGCCTGATACAAGATAATGATGCCTCCTTCAAACCTAGTATTCTCACAACATAGTAAGATGTTGTTCCATAAAAGAACGTGTCCTTAACTTCCCAGGAATTTCCAGAACACTGTCACTGTTCTTACATAGTATACACTCTAAGAAACCCTGAGAAACATTATTACAGTCTTTAAAATTTCATATTGTCACATAAAATAAAACACTAAATAAAATTTAAATCCACTGATTTGTCCTCATTATATTTAATAAACATTCACAAAGAATAGTTTTACCATATCTGCTTTCAAGCTACAAAATGTGATTTTTCTGAAAATTCTTGAATCACATCATTGACATAACTATACCACTATCATTCATTATTTAAATTTCAAATATAAAATTCTCTCAACAGAAATTTTAATAGTTACATGATAATGAAACAGAATGATTGTTAACATTATAATTTGAAAGAGTTGGAAATCTAATCTTGTGTCAGCAACTTCTGGCATACCATTTCATTAAATTCTCACCACAACTCTGCAGAAGTATGTAGTAAATTTCCCATTTAAAGGTGAGGAAATTATTCCAGGTTACCTTCCAGGTGATTCCCACTTGGCAGGTCTACCAACAATACAGTAGTTCTTCCAGTTTTTAAAGTCTCTTGTAGCAGGAGCTGTGAGGGTTCTATCTGTATCCCCAGCTTACCTCCAATGGACAGTGCCTGCATTTTGTCAGAAAGCCATTTCCTGCTACTGGAACCCAGTGGATCCCATATGCATGGTTAGCCAGAAGTACTTGGGAATTATTGTCTATTAGACCTTTGTTAAATAAAACCATATTTTTTATGAGATGGAAGCATATAATAGACATCATGGAACTAATTCATAGAGTAGTTCCACTAATCTAATGGATCTGCATTTTTTTCCTTATCTGTTCTCCCTGACAAATGATTTCAGAGATGATATAAGAAAACAAACAAAATAAGAAAACAAGATGTCAGAGTAAAAAAAAGGGAAATGAATAAAATGAGAGATTATGATCATTAATGAATAATTTTAACACACATTTTTGGGGGAGAGGTAAGTGCTGAAGCTAAAAATAAAGATTTTTAGAAATCTGACTAATAAAAAAGTAAAAAGTGAAAAGAAATGGTTTGGTAAGAATTACCACATGGATGTTTATGGTGCTAACTTTTTAAAAAAATGACTCTCAGACTAAACATCTTGCAGGTAAAATTCAATGCATGCTTTGCTTCAACTTTTGAAGAGGCCAAAAAGTTACCTGATTCTAATTGTCAGCTAAATGTTACAGAAAAATACACAGAGCACCACAACAGGAAAAGAAAAAATAGTGTCTGAAAATGCAATGAATGAAAATAAAGCAGTTCTATAACAATAATTTTTAAATCCATTGGATTTCAGCACAGGTGCAAAGAAAACATCACTCTTACTCATTTTAATCAGTTTTCTATGCTTAAAATTTACTATATTAAATTACATGGAGGGAAATGGAGGGAAGCCTTCCATTATTATTATTATTATTATTATTATTATTATAATTATTATATTGTTGTTATTGAGCTGGTTGAAAAGATTTTGTTTTTCTGGAATGCTTCCATGCTTTTACAGCAACTACTGTGAGTGAATTCCTACAGAAGAAGAGACATGCAAGTTTTCATGTTATCTCCTGATCTCTCTCAAAAGAGTCCCACATGATTTTAGCCCTCAACAAAACTTTTGTATAAATTCTCATAACAATATTTACTTCTGAGAAATATCAAATTGTGAGGCATGTGGGGACAAGGAAGAGATTTAGTACTAATTAGTAATAACTTTAGAAATAACAAAAGCACTGTAAAATCTCTGCTGTTTTATATGGCATTGAATAAAAATTAATTAGCACAGAAGCTGAAATTTGTTAATTTTCATATCAAGGTTTTTGGTTGCTAATATCATCATGTAGAGCAATGTTTGCTGGTAGAATGTCTTTTATGACATATGTGTGTTTGTTTATACATAGCACTTACACAAATGTCTTAAAATCAGTTTACATAAAAAGATGTTCAGAATGACAAAGTTAGTATTCTATTAGTAATCATTTTTCACTTAAGGAGATTATAATGGTACTACTTTTTCATATTGCATTTACATTTGTGATACTTATATTGCCTCAGAAACTTTCTACTTCAATCACTAAAAATGTCCCCATTAAGAAACTTCTTAATTGACTCCAAATGCAATTAGAAAACTAAAAAACAATTACATTCCTAATTAGATTAAAAACTTTCATTGTATTTATGCTGTTCAATAGAAACTTTGGGGAGGTAGAAATTTCCTCTACCCCTCAACATTCTTCTAACTGGTTTAAGAATCAAATTGACATGAGACAGATTTACAGGAGAAAAAAAAAGTTTAATTACATACATAGAGGGAATCCATAGACATAGGTTCCAAAGACAGTCAGGGACAATGAGGTATATATGTCATCATGAACCAAGGAATGGGTGTAGGGGTCTGAGACCTCAAAGGAATAGTGAACAAATTCACAGGAATATGAAATATGGTAAACAAATGTTTTGTTATACCACACAGAATAGGCCACAGAAAGTTATTTTAACAGACTTTGCCACATTCTTCCCTGTCAAGCAAACCTAGTTGATATTGTAATATAGTTATCTATGTTGATAGCACTCTTTCTGGAGCAGTTCCTCTATATAAATTCTTTTTATGTATGTGGGGTGTGGAAGAACTCAAAGTTTCTTTCTGAGTCTTTTCAGCCTTGATTGTTTTCAACTCTGAAATTACCTGTATGTTACAATGGCACATCTTTGAGTGGCCTGCCCTTGGCCCCTATAAAACAAAAGTCTACATAGAACATGAGACCATCTAACTTATAAGACTTTCTGCTATTTCTTGTGTTTATTTTTTAAATTATTTTTCATTTATTAAATGAACACAATTCATTGTGTTATTCTATTTATACAAAATATCTAGAATAGGCAAACCTATAGAAACAGAAAATGGACTAGCTGCCTTGGGGAAATGGGGAATGACTGCTCAGTATATGGAGTTTTCATTTGGGATGATGAAAGTGTTCTACAACTACATAGTGGTGATGACTGAAAGCACTGTACATGTATTTAATGCCACTGAATGATAGACATCAAATTGGTTAAAACGGTAAATATTATGTTATGTGTACTTTACTACACACAATAAAACTGGTGCATCTATCTTTGAAGACCTTGTTTGTCCCATACAACAGGATGCGTTTCTGCCCTGTTCCTAATTCTCAGTCCCAATTTGTAAGTGGATCTCTCTGTGGAGAAATTTTTCAGTCTCACAATCTGCTGCAGGGGTCCTTGTCTTTTTAATACATAATTTTTCCGTCTATATTGAGATATACTTGACATGTAATATTGTATAAGTTTAAGGTATATAAGATGATAGTTTGATACACCTATAAATGGTGAGAAGACTATCACAGTAAAGTTAGTTAACACATCTGTCACCTCACATAATAATGTGTGTGTATGTGTGTGTGTGTGGTGAAAATATTTAAGACTTACTCTCTTAGCATCTTTCAAGTATATAAAACTGTACTGTTAACTATAGTCACCATACTGAATATGAGATCCCCAGAACTTGTTCATCTTATAACTAGAAGTTTTTGCCCTTTGAACACCATCTCCCCATTACCTCCTCCCCCAGACCATGGGAACCATGACTCTGCACTCTTTTTACATGACTCTAGCTTCTTTTAGATTATACATATAAGTGAGAACATAGAGTATTTATTTTTTTCTGACCGAGTTATTTTACTTTCCTTAGTACCCTCAAGGTCTACCCATGTTTTCACAGTTTTCAGGAACACCTACTTTTTTATGGTTGCATGTTATTCCACAGTGCATATACAACACATCTTCATTATTCTGTGTGCCAGTATCTTTGACTCCCATTTTTCAGGCTACGTCTACCACAAAGGACATCGTTTGGAAAGAAATTTCTAAGAACTGCTTCCTGCTGAGACTTCAAATCATGTGGTATATGTCTCTGAGCAGATTGGTCATTGTGTAACTATGATCAAGTGCTCAGAAAGGTCTTTGATTATAATGACAAAATATGATGACAGAATGCTCAGTATGCCACAGTGTGCTACGCACAGATCCACACCACCCTTGTTTTTGTGGGTGGAAAGCTGTTAAACATAATGGGGAGGGCAGAATGAGTGGGCTTAAGCTGATAAGCTTAAGGCAGTGAGCATCACATGGTAGATCTGAGTTCCCCTGGGGAGTGGCCCCACCCTTAGAAAAAAAAGACTGTGGCATACTTAAAATAATTTCAACTAGGTGTGACTACCACTCATCTAACCAATAATATGGAGGACCCAATATTTTGGGGTGCAAAACATGTATCCGAATTGCACCTACCATTAGTACACAATGGCAACAAAATACATGTTGAATTAAACAACATTGGCCCATAAGACAGAAAAGAGCTGTGTAGAGGAGATAAGAGCTGGCCTGTGTATCCTAAGACAAGCTGAATTTGCTTTTAATGAGGAGCAGAATTCAGATGGAAACATTTATTAACTAGAATAGGCAGATTAGCAGGAGTTCTCTTGCTGGAGAATGGCAAAGGCTGGGATTCAACCTGGAGAGACAGTGAGGTTTGCAAAGGGAATCAGGCAGACTACACAAACAATGCTTGATAATGCTAGAAACCAGTGTTGGGAAAGGGTCTGCACCCTGACCCAAAAGAGCCTCTTGATTTTTTATACAAATGAAGGCTGAAATCTCCATGGGGCAGTGATCTTAATCCCAGCCACAAAGGGCCAAGGGGCACACCTGTGTGAATGTTACAGCCATACAAGCTTACAGAAATTCTCTGGGACCACTTGTAACCTATACAGATATGCCATGACAGCTCTCACCCCAAGAATGGCTAGAAATAAAACATATCCTTTGGTAGAATTAGTAAGGATAGAAACTATTCTAAGTACCACCCATGTCCTTCCCATAGGACAGAGGTATACCCTGCTATATGACAACGCATAATGGAAACCAGTCTAAACTACAACCCTATGCATTGAGGAAAGGTGATTGGCTTTGTCTTCAGTTAACTTGTAATCCAGAAATAATGGAACCATAGCCAATTGTAATGTCTCTTGTCCTAATAATATTTGTGTACAGTATCATGTCATCTGCAAATAGTGACAGTTTGACTTCTTCTTTGCCAATCTGGATTCCTTGTATTTTTTTGTTTTGTCTGATTGCCGTGGCTGGGAACTCCAGTACTATGTTAAATAACAGTGGGGAGAGTGGGCATCCCTGTCTAGTTCCCGATCTCAGCGGAAATGCTTTCAGCTTCTCGCTATTCAATGTAATGTTGGCTGTGGTTTTTCATAGATGGCCTTTATTATGTTGAGGTACTTGCCCTCTATTCCCATTTTGCTGAGAGTTTTTATCATGAATGGATGTTGAACTTTGTCAAATGCTTTTTCAGCATCTATGGAGATGACCATGTGGTTTTTGTCTTTCTTTTTGTTGATGTGGTGGATGATATTGATGGACTTTCGAATGTTGTGCCATCCTTGCATCCCTGGGATGAATCCCACTTGGTCATGGTGTACGATGGTTTTGATGTATTTTTGAATTCGGTTTGCTAAAATTTTGTTGAGTATTTTTGCGTCTACGTTCATCAGGGATATTGGTCTGTAGTTTTCTTTTTTGGTGGGGTCTTTGCCTGGTTTTGGTATTAGGGTGATGTTAGCTTCATAGAATGAGTTTGGGAGTATCCCCTCCTCTTCTATTTCTTGGAAAACTTTAAGGAGAATGGGTATTATGTCTTCCCTGTATGTCTGATAAAATTCCGAGGTAAATCCATCTGGCCCGGGGGTTTTGTTCTTTGGTAGTTTTTTGATTACCGCTTCAATTTCGTTGCTGGTAATTGGTCTGTTTAGATTTTCTGTTTCTTTTTGGGTCAGTCTTGGAAGGTTGTATTTTTCTAGGAAGTTGTCCATTTCTCCTAGGTTTCCCAGCTTGTTAGCATATAGGTTTTCATAGTAGTCTCTAATAATTCTTTGTATTTCTGCGGGGTCCGTCGTGATTTTTCCTTTCTCATTTCTGGTACTGTTGATTTGTGTTGACTCTCTTTTCCTCTTATTAAGTCTGGCTAGAGGCTTATCTATTTTGTTTATTTTCTCGAAGAACCAGCTCTTGGTTTCATTGATTTTTGCTATTGTTTTATTCTTCTCAATTTTATTTATTTCTTCTCTGATCTTTATTATGTCCCTCCTTCTGCTGACCTTATGCCTCATTTGTTCTTCTTTTTCCAATTTCGATAGTTGTGACATTAGACCGTTCATTTGGGATTGCTTTTCCTTTTTTAAATATGCTTGGATTGCTATATACTTTACTCTTAAGACTGCTTTTGCTGTGTCCCACAGAAGTTGGGGCTTAGTGTTGTTGTTGTCATTTGTTTCCATATATTGCTGGATCTCCATTTTGATTTGGTCATTGATCCATTGATTATTTAGGAGCGTGTTGTTTAGCCTCCATGTGTTTGTGAGCCTTTTTGCTTTCTTTGAACAGTTTATTTCTAGTTTAATGCCTTTGTGGTCTGAAAAGTTGGTTGGTAGGGTTTCAGTCTTTTGGAATTTACTGAGGCTCTTTTTGTGTCCTAGTATGTGGTCTATTCTGGAGAATGTTCCATGTGCACTTGAGAAGAATGTGTATCCTGTTGCTTTTGGATGTAGAGTTCTGTAGATGTCTACTAGGTCCATCTGTTCTAGTGTGTTGTTCAGTGCCTCTGTGTCCTTACTTATTTTCTGTCTGGTGGATCTGTCCTTTGTAATGAATGGTGTGTTGAAGTCTCCTAGAATGAATGCATTGCATTCTATTTCCTCCTTTAGTTCTATTAATATTTGTTTCAGGTATGTTGGTGCTCCTGTATTGGGTGCATATATATTTATAATGGTTATATCCTCTTGCTGGACTGAGCCCTTTATCATTATGTAATGTCCTTCCTTGTCTTTTGTTATTTCCTTTATTTTGAAGTCTGTTTTGTCTGATACCAGAATTGCAACACCTGCTTTATTCTCTCTGTTGTTTGCTTGAAATATCTTTTTCCATCCCTTGACTTTAAGTCTGTGCGCGTCTTTGGGTTTGAGGTGAGTCTCTTGTAAGCAGCATATGGATGTGCGCGTCTTTGGGTTTGAGGTGAGTCTCTTGTAAGCAGCATATGGATGGATCTTGCTTGCTTTTTTATCCATTCTATTACTCTGTGTCTTTTGATTGGTGCATTCAGTCCATTTACATTTAGGGTGATTATTGAAAGGTATGAATTTATTGCCATTGCAGGCTTTAAGTTTGTGGTTACCAAAGGTTCAGGGTTAGCTTCTTTACTATCTTACTGTCTAACTTAACTAGCTTGTTGAGCTATTATAAACAGAGTCTGATGATTCTTTATTTCTCTCCCTTCTTATTCCTCCTCCTCCCTTCTTCATATGTTGGGTGTTTTGTTGTGTGCTCTTTTTAGGAGTGCTCCCATCTAGGGCAGTCCCTGTAGGATGCCCTGTAGAGGTGGTTTGTGGGAGGCAAATTCCCTCAACTTTTGCTTGTCTGGGAATTGTTGAATCCCTCCTTCATATTTAAATGATATTCGTGCTGGATACAGTAGTCTTGGTTCGAGGCCCTTCAGTTTCATTGCATTAAGTATATCATGCCATTCTCTTCTGGCCTGTAGGGTTTCTGTTGAGAAGTCTGATGATAGCCTGATGGGTTTTCCTTTTTAGGTGACCTTTTTTTTCTCTCTGGCTGCCTGTAATACTTTGTCCTTGTCTTTGATCTTTGCCATTTTAATTATTATGTGTCTTGGTGTTGCCCTCCTTGGATCCCTTGTCATGGGAGTTCTGTGTACCTCTGTGGTCTGAGAGGCCATTTCTTCCCCTAGTTTGGGGAAATTTTCAGCAATATTTCTTGAAAGACATTTTCTATCCCCTTTTCTCTCTCTACTTCTTCTGGAATACCTATGATTCTTATATTGTTCCTTTTAGATTGGTCACTCAGCTCTCTTAAAATTCTTTCATTCCTGGAGATCCTTTTATCTCTCTCTGCATCAGCTTCTCTGCGTTCTTGTTCTCTGTTTTCTAGTCCATTAATGGTCTCTTGCATCTCGTCCATTCTGTTTTGAAGTCCTTCCAGAGCTTGTTTTATTTCTGAATTCTCCTTCCTTAGTTCTTGCATATTTCTCTGCAAGTCCATCAGCATGGTTATGACTTTTGTTTTGAATTCTTTTTCAGGAAGACTGGCTAAATCTATCTCCCCAGATTCCTTCTCAGGGGAAGATGTATCAGATGCCGAAGCTGTCTGGGTTAGTCTTGTCTGGATCATATTTTTTTGCCTTTTCATGTTGACAGGTGCTATTGTCTGTCAGCTGGGAGGGCCAAAATTTTCACTTGCTACTGGCCTTTCTTTACTGGGACAACTGCGACCCCTAGTGGCTTGTGTTGGGTAATTGCGTGTAGAGTGGGTCTTTGAGTCTTGCCTGGCCGGAAGGGAGAAATTTCCCTTTCTGTGGGCGGAATTTGTCTCAGGCTGCTTCTCTGCTTTTGCAGCGCCCGGTGGGGTAATGGATGGGGGGGCTGCTTGACTGTTTCCCTCCGTTAGGGGTCTCATAGCTGTTGCCCAGGGGGTTAGTGCACCCGGTTTTCCCTGTAATTTCCAGCTGCTGTACTGTGACCTGGGTTGTTTCCGTCAAGCTGTTAAGTCCCTGTCCCTTTAAGACTTTCAAAAAGCCCCCGCTTTTCTTTGTCACAGGGGCATCAGCTTCGGCACCCGCTCAGAGGTTTTACTCCCTGTTCCCCCAGTATCCAGGGTCCCCTGGGCATATACTGTTTCTGCGCTCTGGCCCGGATGGCTGGGGCTGGGTGTTCAGCAGTCCTGGGCTCCGTCTCCCTCCCGCTCTGCCTATTTTTCTCCCGCTGGGAGCTGGGGGGAGGGGCGATCGTGTCCCGCCGGGCTGGGGCTTGTATCTTACCCCTTTCACCAGTCGCTGGTTTCTCGCTGGTGTAGCTGCAGTCTGGCCACTGTCCTGCGTCTTCTGGTCTCTCTTTTAGGGCTAGTTGTGTTTGTTGTATTTTCAAAAGTATATATGTTTTTGGGAGGAGATTCCCACCGTCCTACTCACGCCGCCATGTTGGCTCCGCCTCTCCCTAATAATATTTGTTACATGGGAAAGTGCAGATTCTGTTGGGAAGGCAAAGCAAACACCTCTGTAATTCTTACCGATTTGTTCTGTAATTAAACCAAATTGTCCCGTGACCATACTGTGATATTGTATAATACTGGTGGTGTTGTTAAAAGTCAGCAACCTCATGTAAATAAGTCTTATTTTAATACTGCTATTGGTGATCAAATGTATCAGGTGATTGAGTTAAAGCCTCTTCAGAACGCAGTACCTATGGAAAATAACTGACCTGAGGAGGAACTGGATCTAGCTGTTTACCAGCTGAATTCTGGGCTAAATAGTTCTGCATATATTTATCACAAGGTACAAGTAACAGTGTTTGAAAGAGAAAAAGAACACTCAAACTAGTAGAATAATATCAAAATATTTGTAATAACTTTACAGGACAAATGAGTTTCTTTAAATTTATCTCTACACAGCCCTGGCTTCTCCAAATATTAGGTATGTGTTGGTACTATTATTATATCTGTTCTATAACTGTTACATCAAATATAAGTTCTGTGACAGAGATAATGATTTTGGTGTAAAGGATTGATGTTTGAAGACCTGGAATAAGATTGTAGCATTTTGATTTATAACAAATATATATATTTAGACATTCAGATGACCAAAATAAATTTCTTTTATAAATTTGTTCTTCAGCCACAGTTTCTTGCCCACAGGTCTCCAACCCTTGGAATTTCCTAAGCAGTAAGAGCAATGGGGGTATCTTCCATTACAATATTTAGTCGTTTGTACTCAGTTACTGAAAATACTTGAGCCATAAAATTGAAATGGATGTCTTGTATTCATAACAAGCCCCTTTCCACCACAACTGGGTTTATGTTAGTGGAGGTTACTTTTGGAAAACACCCAAGGAGGAGGACTAGTTGCCAGGAGAAACAACCATGAATGAAGGGATGGAAATTTCAGTCCTACCCTCTGATTTCTGGGGAGGGGAGAGGGGCTGGAGGTTAAATCAATCACCAGTTACTCAACTGTGTTTATGTAAGGAAGCCTCCATAAAAAAACCCAAAGGAAGAGATTTGGAGAGCTTCCAGGTTGGGGAATCAGAACACTTTCAGGTGTCATTGTGCTAGGTCCCAAACTCCTTGAAGACAGAAGTTCGTTTGCTTGGGTTCACTCCCTGTGTACTTCCTCATCTGACTAATGATCTTATTCTTTAATATCCTTTGTAATAAACTAGCAATCTAGTGAGTAAATGGGTTTCCTGAGTTCTGTGAGCTGTTCTGGCAAATTAATCAAACCCAAGAAGGGGTTCATGGAACTTCCAATTTGTAGCCAGTCAGTAAGCACAGGTAACAAACTGGGCTTGTGACTGCTGTCTGAAGAGGAGTGTGGTCCAGTGGAACTGTACCCTTTATCTGTGGAATATGAAACTATTTCCTCATAGTGTCAGAATTGAGTTAAATTGTAGGACACCTACTAGGTGTTACAGGCATTTACTTTTGTCCCCTACTTTTATTGTGTTGTCTACTCCTCCCTTCAGTTCTATTAATATTTGCTTTAAATATTTAGGTGTTCTGATAATTGGGTGCATATATATAGTTACAATCCTAATAATATATTGACCTCTTTATCATTATATGGTGACCTTCATCACTTGTAACTGATTTTCACTGAAAGTCTATTTTAAATGATGTAAATATAGAAGCTACTGTTGTCTTTTTGTTACCATCTGATTGGAATATATTGTTTTATCCCTTTTTTTTTCATCCTATGTGTGTCCTCAAAGCCAAAGCTCATAATACCATTCTTTATAATAGTCCCAAACTGGAAACTACGTAAATATGTATAGACAATAGTTTAGATAAATAAAGTATTTTCACGCAAAGGATTACACTCACAAAATAATGAGAATGAATGATATGCAAATATACGTAACTGCAAAGATGAATCTGAAAAATATAATATTAATCAAAAGAAACCAGAAAGGTAGAACATACAAAACATGCATCCATTTACATAAAGTTCAAAAATAGTTAAAAACAAACTGGTTCAGAATTCATGATAACAATCACTAGCAGGATAGGAATAGTAACTGTAAAAGGGGAAAAGCAAGGCTATTGGGGTATTGTCAAGGTTCTGTTTCTTGATCACTGTGCTCTTTTCACTGTTGTGTTGCCGGAGTCCAACTCTCGCGGGGGGGCGGGTGTTGCCCAAAAGGATGAGACGGAGTCGGTGCACGGAGAGACAGGACACAGAGTCAGATGGAGGTGGTCTCTCAACAAAGTGCCAATGACAGCTTTATTTATACCATTTTGCACAAGGATATGATTATTTTTTATTTGTTCTTTTGATTAACAAGAATAGGCAAGCTTTTTTCTTTCTGTTTCTTTCTAATCTATACATGGTTAGTAAAGTATTAGACAGGTGATCTTTTCCTGTTCCTTAACCGAAACTTTTCCTAGCAACATGTACTCTATTGTGTCTCCCGTTCCTATGCAAAGCAGTTTCTAAGTAATGTATTGGCGGGAGCCATGCTACTCAAGCTTTGTAGCAAAGCTCAGGCTGGAGGAAGACCCCCACAAAGCAGGGGCCTTCACAGCTGGCTCCCCCTATTACCCACCTTGATTTCGTTATTCTCCATTACACTATTGGCTTTCCTTTTGCTTGCATTTGTGCCAAAGACTAAGCTAAACTTTGATAAGCAGCACAGAAAGGAGGAGAACATAAACTTCGCAGAAGCTTTTCAGGACAGTGCTCCTGAAGAATGGAACATGTAGGGGCCAGATGGCGATCTTGGCATGGAATACCGAAACCTGCAGGTAGCTAGTCAAACGTTGACTACCCCATCTGCACCTAAGTGGGAATGCCCCCCTTTTTTGCAATGCTAGTGAAACTAGTGATGGAGAGTTTTATAGAAACAGAGTTATGAGAGAATATTGAATAGAATAACTCTGTCTGACACTTAATCAATCTTCTCATGTTTTCTTCCCTCTGCTACTTCTATAGCTTTTCTTCTTCCTTCCTAATTACAGCCCTTTACTAGAATTTGTGCCTCATATGTGAAATTACCAAGTACCATAATTCTTCCAAGTGGTAAAGATACCTCAAGACAAATGCTGGGCATAGAAGCCATGGAGCATAAATCTGCAAAGAAGTGAAAAACTAACCTTTTCAAAGAATATTACTTCTCTCTCACTTACCAGCTTTACATCTCCCTGTATGGCCCCAGAAGATGGCTGGTTAGCCAGAGACGGGTAAGATTCCTCAAGGGAGGAACAATCTAAGACAGGCACAGTCACAGGGGGGCCATCAGGTGAGAAAGTGGGGGCCAACAGAGGTGAGGCTTAGAACCTCATCCCCCCAGTTTTGAGAGAAATTGTCTACACCCGTGGATGTTTTGTTGCCCTTGTCTGGCTTGGATTATTACCTAGTCTATAGGCACAGACCTGATCATCTACACTTGCCTTCTTACAGCACTAAATCATGCTTTCTATCTTTATCTTGCATGTACCTATGATAGAATAAATATTATGAGGAAATAAAATGTACCCATTGCATTAGAAATGTAGATGATGATACCTGCCTAGCTAACTGTGGTAGTGAGTGACCTGTATTTCACCCTGAGCTGATAGACTCCATAGTCACTGCTACGTGCTGCACATTTCTGTGGTCACATGCATTACTTAGAAACTGCTTTGCATAGAAACAAGAAACACAGTTGAGTACATGTTGCTAGGAAAAGTTTCAGTCAAGGAACAGAAAAAGTTCACCTGTCTAACACTTGACCAACCAATAATAGATTAGAAAGAAGAAGAAAGAGAAAAAGGCTTGCTTATAACTATTAATCAATTGTCTATACCAATTAATACATAAAAAATCATCATATCCTTGTGCAAAATGGTATAACTAAAGCTGTCATCAGCACTTTGTCGAGAGACCACCTCCATCTGACTCTGTGTCATATCTCTCCATTCACCAACTCCGTCTCATCCTTTTGGGCTTCACCCCCACCCCTCTGGAGCTGGACTCAGGAAATGCATGTGACCACAGAAACTTGCAGCATGTAATAATGACTATGGAGTCTATCAGCTCAGCATGAAATACAGATCACTCACTGTTACAGTTAGCTAGGCAGGTATCATCATCTATATTTCTAATGCAATGGGTACATTTTATCCCCTCATAATATTTATCATAGGTAGATGCAAGATAAAGATAGAAAGCATGATTTAGAAATGTAAGAAGGCAAGTGCAGATGATCAGGTCTGTGCCCTATTGATTAGGTATTAATCCAAGCCAGACAAGGGCAACAAAACATCCACGGTGTAGAAGATTTCTCTTAAAACTGGGGGAGTGAGGTTCTAAGCCTCACCTCTGTTGGCCCCCATTTTCTCACCTGATGGCCCCCCTGTGACTGTACCTGTCTTAGGTTGTGCCTCCCTTGAGGAATCTTACCCATCTCTGGCTAACCAGCCATCTTCCAGGACCATACAGGGAGATGTAAAGCTGGTAAGTGAGAGGGAAGCAATGTTCTTCGAAAAGCTTCTTTTTTGTTGTTTTACTTCTTTGCAGATTTATGCCCCGTGGCTTCTATGCCCAGCACTTGTCTTGAGGTAGCTTTACCACTTGGAAGAATTATGATACTTGGTAATTTCACATATGATGCACAAATTCTAGTAAAGGGCTGAAATTAGGAAGGAAGAAAAGCTATAGAAGTAGCAGATGGAAGAATAAATGAGAAGAGGGATTAAGTGTCAGACAGGGTTATTCCATTCAGTATTCCACTATAACTCAATTTCTCTAATTTACCTATAAAACTCTTCATCACTAATTTCACTAGCATTACAAAAAAGGGGGACATTCCCACTTAGGTGGAGATGGGGTAGTCAATGGTTGACTAACTGTCTGCAGGTTTCGGTATTCTATGCCACGATTGCCATCTGGCCTCTGCGTGTTGTATTCTTCAGGAGCACTCTCCTGAAAAGCTTCTGGGAAGTTTATGTTCTTCTCCTTTCCATGCTTCTTATCAAAGGTTAGCTTAGTCTTTGGCACAAATGCAAGCAAAAGCAAAGCCAATAGTATAATGGAGAAAAACCAAATCAAGGTGGGAAATAAGGGGAGCCAGCTGTGAAGGCCCCTGCTTTGCAGGGGCCTTCCTCCAGCCTGAGCTTTGCTACACAGTTTGAGTAGTATGGCTCCTGCCAGTGTGTTCATTTGTTAAAAGAAAAAAAACAAAAAGAGCTATAAACTCCTCATATGTGCACTCCTCTGTACGTATATCATTCCCCAAATTAAATAAAAAGGTTTTTTTAATGAAAAAGGGTGACTTTCAATTTCAACTCTGATATCTAAAGCACTCCCTCTTTACAATAAGACAAAAGCCGAACAAACTGAAAATCAATGACTTTTTTTTTCAGACTCATCAGAGAATTGAAATCACAGAGGAAACTGCTACCCCAGAATAAGGAGACAGAGGTGAATGCAAAGGATTACAGTGAAAATCATCCTACTTGGAGTGGAAACCACTGAAGCCACAACCTGATAAGAACATTTAAAAAGTAATTTTCATGACTTGGTGTAATCTGTATAGACTAGGAGGGATCCCCACACCTTTGTAAGTTTTATTTCCAGGAACCCAACCATGTTCTCATAGTGAAGATCCCAGAGAAATTCTAGCATTTTAGATTGGGAAAGGAGAAAAGGAATAGTTTGGAGTGTTTTCCATAATAAAAATCTACTCTTAGAATGTAACAATTTTACCAGAGCCTTCTCTGACCTCAGAGAAAGGAAACTAGTCAGCTGCAACCCCATCTAGCCTTCCTGTCTTACTTGAGGGCAGGAAAAATAATTTAAAACAATACCTTCTATAGGTCATATTCCAAAGACTCAGGCCCACTAAAAGACTTAGATTTAATTATAACATTATGGAGTGTTTCCCCTCCCCTACACCATACCTCCAAATCAACGAGAACTACCAAACTCTTTTCCACAGCACCGGGACCACTTTCTATCCCCATCAGTGGTATATGAAAGATTCTGATATCTCTACAGACTCACAACTTTGGGATCTTTTCTTTTATTATAGTTACCTAAAGGGTATGAAGTGATTTTGTGATTTTGATTGGCATTTCCCTGTTAACTAATGATTTTAAGCATCTTTCCTATGTTTGTTGGCCATTTGTATATCTTCTTTGGAGGAATATCTAGTCAAGCTATTTGACCATTTTTTTGACTGGATTATCTTTCTATTAATTTTCTTTTATTCCTGTGAATAAGCCATAATTATTTGTTCCCTTGAATTCTTTTTAATTTTTTTTGAAAACTGGACATTTCAAATATTATAACACAGCGACTTCATAAATAACATTCTATCTCTTCTCCAGGTTTTGTTGTGTGCCTTCTTGTTTGTTTAGTGCCTTTCTAAACTAATTTTATATTGTCTCTATTCTTTGTTATGTGTGACCAATGAAGTCTCTTCTGTTAGTTTAGTGGGCAACTAATGATTTGATAGAAATTTCCTTACATGTTTAGAGCAAAAATCCAAGACAACAAAAATAAAAAACCCATTTGCATTTTTGCAGATGGATTGTGTGTGCATTTTGGAGCACATATTTAACATTCAGCCACCTCCTGCTTGCCCAGAGCCTGAAGTGATATTTTAGGGCTTTATCAGTTATTTCTTAAAATGTGCCCAGGCTTGGGCATGTGGGTGGCCTTCTAGTTTCCCAGGATTATGTGGGAACTTTTCAAAGACTCCATTCTCCAAAGCATCTCATTCTTAGCCTTTCCTCCCAAGCTTTACAGTTTGTCTATTATTTTTCCCAACTGTTATCCTTTGCTCCAAGTTACTGGTTCATATATTTGCCTTCAACTGTTTCTGGACTAATGTCCATACAGGAAACTGACCCAGTCCTGAGAAAGTTCCAAGTTAGGTGAAATAAAGGTAAGTCCTTTGAGCCAGTCCTCCAGGGAGCTATCAGACAGGGCTAAATAAACAGCAATTCTTTGAGAATAAGGTCCATACTGCTCTTTACAGTACTAGAAACTTCTACCAGGAATACAGGCTATTGTCTTTGAAGTCAACACAATGCTGGGTAGTGGAAGATGGTAACAAGGTAAGTTAAAATGCCATAAAGATCTTTTACTGAAACTCAGCTCTTTTTTTTATTTAGTAAGTATTCCCACATTTGTTGTAAAACTTTGATTATATTTAAGATTTCTGAAAAAGTTGATTATTTTTTGGAGAGATGGACTTTTGGAGTTCACTATTCAGTCATTTTCACTAATGTAAATTCACCTTAACAAATGTAAAAGACAAGAAACCTTACAAAATATGTTTTTAGATGACAATGGAATTAATCTCTAAATGAGTAGGAAAAAGACAGCTAGAAAATGAAAAAAATATTTGGTAAGTGAACAATAAACTTCTAAATAACACATGGATCAAAGAAAGTCTCAAGGAGAATTTTAAAAATATTTTAAATTAAATGAAAATTTAAATATCAAAATTTGTGCATTGCAGCAAAAGTAGTAGAGGGAAATTTATGGCATGTGATGCATATAATAGAAAATAATAAAGTTCTGAAATCAGTAGTCTAAGAGTCTACTTTATAAAACCAGAAGGAAAAGTGCAATTTTAGTCTAAGGCAAATGAAAGAGAACAAATGACAAAATTTAGTATGTAAATCAATGAAATAGAAAACAGGAAAAAATAGAGAAAAACATGAAGCCAAAAGCTGATTCTTTGAAAAGATCAATACAATTGTTTTGATTTCCAGACAGGCTAACCAGAAAAGGAAAGAAGAGACATGTTATCAATAACATGAAACAGCAGTACTGATCAGATCAAAACTGACAAAAATTCCTAGAACTACAGAACCCTGGTGAAAGAAATCACAGATCTAAATAAGTGGAGCTATATTTAATTTTCATGAATTGGAAGACTCGATATTGTCAGTTGTTCCCAAATTGATCTACAGATTCAAGACCATACCAAACAAAATCTCAGCAAGATATTTTATGGATATTAAGAAACTGCTACAAAAATTTATGTGGGAAGGCAAAAGACCCAGAACATCTAACAAAATAGTGAAAGAAAAGAAGCAAGTTGGAGATGTGATATATATGACTTGGGTCTTACTATAAAAGCTACCATAATCAAGATAACATAGTATTTATGAAAAAATGGAGACATAGATCAATGGAATACAATAGAGAATTCAGAAACAACCCCACAGAAATGTAGTCAACTGGTCTTTGTCAAACAAACAAAGGTAATTCAATGGAGAAAGGACCATCTTTTCAACAAATAGTCCTGGAATAATTGGATGTACATGTTTAAAAAAATGAATCTAGATACAGATCTTATGCCTTTTACAAAAACTAACTAAAAGTTTATTATAGACATCAATGTAAATTGAAAGCTGTAAAACTTATACAGAAGATAACGGGAAAATCTAGGTGACCTATGAGATGACTTTCCAGACACAACACCAAAAGCATGATATATTGATGAAAAATCTGTTTGACTCTTAAAATTAATTCTGAGCAATTTTACACTGTTAACACATTAAAAAGAGAAGGCATGTATTAGGAAAAATATATGTGTAAAACATATCTGATAAAAGATATATATCTAAAAAAGACAAAGAACTCATAACTCAACATAAGAAATAACACAATTTTAAAAAATGGGCAAAAGATAGTAACAGATATCTTGTGAAGAAATGGTAAATATACATATTAAAAGATGTTCAAATGACATGTAATTAGATAATTGCAAATTGAAATAATAAGAAAATGTTATATACCACATTAGCTATATGAATAGCTAAAATCATAAAATTGACAATACCGAATGCTTGGAAAGGATGTGGAGCAGCTATTTCTCAGTCATTGCTGGTCGGGAGTGCAAAATAGTACAGCTAGCTGGAAGACAATTTGGCAGTTTCTCACAAGCAAAAAATAGTATGACCATATATGATCCAGCAGTTCTACTGTTAGGCATATACACAATTAAGTTGAAAACTTACACCCATAAAAAATCCTGCAAACAAATGCTCACAAGTTTCATTTATAATTGCCAAAACCAGAAGCAACCAAAAAAACGTCCTGCTCGACAGACTGCAGTACATATATACAATGCACTATTATTTGATGATAAAAAAGAAATGAGTTGTAAAGCAACAAAAGACATAGAGAAATTATAAATGCATAGTGTCAGGTGAGAGAAGCTAATATGAAAAGACTACATACTTCATGATTCCAATTATACAACACTTTGTAAAAAGTGAAACTATAAAGACAAGAGGGGTAAAATTATGTGTAAATGAAATACAGGGCAGTGAAAATAATTTTTATGATATTGTAATGGTGAATACATAACATTATGCCTCTGTCAGATCCATAGAACTTTAAAGCATATAGAGTGAGCCTTAAGTATAGCTAAATTTAAAAATCATTTAGGAGCTCAGGGATCCCATGAAAAAAATGTAGACTGTAACAAGAAAACCTCAGTATTACAGAGGTTTGAAACAGCTCCATTGAAGTGGATAGGAGAATAAGTTACCTTAGTAGCTTAAGAAATGGAATCTATAAGCTAAAAGCAAAAGGAACTGTCCCATAAACACTGCTTACCACGGAGGGGGGCCTTGGAGCTGCATAGCCAGTCAGGGGGCCGAAGCACCTGAAGATCATGAAAGTTCCTAACCTGCTGTGCAGAGTGCACCCGGAAAATGTTTTCTACAAATCCTTTCTCCTGATCAGTAAGCGCTGTGCAATCCTTGCCCTCTTAGCAGCCCTCTCGCTGTTAGGAAGTCTCTCAGACTGCCCGCCTTTCTTTTTTGTCCCAGAGGCAGCTGTATATGGATCCCTGTTTTCCACAAGAGGCTGGAATCTCAATCTCTCCAGGTATTCTGCCTGTCTTAGCTTTCCAATGCCCCCTGTTCCATGAGGTTTATTCTTTTCTCTAGGTGTATGCAGCCTGGCACAGCCCTCTTTCCTGTTGATCTTTCAGGATTAGTTGTATTAATTATATTTTTGTATTATGTACGGTTTTAGGAAGAAGCCTCTGTCTCACCTCTCACTTTAATCCTTGAATCCCTGAACTCTCTTATCTGCCTAACAGTAGAATCTCCCAGAAAAACACTCAAAATAACTAGATTGTCACAAATCCCTTCCCTGGGAGCAACTAGGCAAGATTAACCTCACATCACAAGAGATGAGAAATCTCCATATCACACTTTAACAGACATTGCAGCAAACTATCATATCTCCCATCTAATCTCTTAGGGGCCCATTTATCATTTCCTTTTAAAGATCGTTTGTTTTCCCATAAGTGACCTTTTCCTCCCTCCTTTCCACTATTAAGCCATCATCATTCATGTTCCCTTAAGTGCCCTCTTCCTCTTCCCCTTCCCCTATTAAGATGGTATATAAGTCCCAAATTCTAAATGCTTCTTTGAGTAACATTATTCTGTGAACTCCCACACAGATGTGATTAAATTTGTTTTTTTCTCTTGCTAAGATCTTTTGTCAGTTTAATTTGCAGGCCCCTGAGAGCTGATATTAAGAAGGTAAAGGAAAAGTTTTTCTTCCCTGGCACAGGCTTGCCTAACTTGGGGATGACATGATCTGATCTGTGATTTTTATCTTTCTTTAAATTTCTTTCAAGAAACCATGTAAGAGGTATATGACAGAAATGATACTGGACTAGCTTAGTCTAGAGTGATACTGGATATGGAGGGAAGTAACTAGAATTTTAGTATATATTTTGGATACAGAATTAACAGGATTCATTGGCTAATTTGATATAGGGAGTAAGAGAAGAAAGGAATTAAGGTTGATTCATTGTTTTTTGGCTTAAGCAATACACTAAAAGCTAATTGCATTTATTGAGATGGAGAAAAAAGGAAGGGAAACTGTTTGATGGAAATAAAGGGACTGCTGCTTTGTTATTCAGATTGTCCCTGCATACCCCTAGGGGAGCAACATTTTCAATATAGGCTATTGATAACATTTTGATATTTGTTAAGGCAGCTTTTTACAGAATACAGACAATTGTCCCATTTTAATAATATCTATATATTCTAATTTTCTGACAACTGGAAGCGCCTTTTGAAGAACTGGATTCTTTTTTTTTTTTTTAGTTCACATAAAGGTACAGTATAAAAGGGTAAAAATCAATAGTTTTTTTCTAGCAATATTAAATATAAGATATCTAGTAAGTACTCAAATGGAAATGTCAAATAAAAAGATGGATATTAGACTCTAGAGTTATAGGAATAGATAAGGGCTAGACTTACAGACCTGGGAATCATTAACATATATAAAGCATTTAATGCCTGGGGAACACATGAGATTACAAAAGGAAAAAATATAGATGGAGGTGACATAGTCATCATTTTTTGTATTTCTTAACCTTCTCTATTTATAGAAAACACAATCCTTGATTTGGAATGAAACCTAGAGGACATCTCTATAGAATCATTTACACATCCCAAAGGTGTAATTATATTATTTTTGCATATTTCCACATGTAAGGTTTTTGCAACTGTGTATGGCAGCCCATTCCATTATTGAACTACTGAAAATTTTTATCAGCCCCTCCTTACTTTCAGATTTTGCGTGGGCAGCAGCAGATATTTCCTGGAATATTGGATGAAATCAAGTGAAGACTTTTTATCAGGTTCGTGGAATTACAGTCCCCAATCTCTGCCTCAACAGCCTGAATTGATGTCTCCATAAATCTACTACCAGCAAATAATTTAGACTTTGGAAAGACTGGTTCACTGTGTCTTCTTATCAAATTCCAAATATACATAATAATATTTACACATTTTTCTTATTAAAATTGTATTCCCCAAAATTATTATTTTATTCACCCAATATATTTCAGTTATGCCTTATAACAAATCATTATATCCAGTCAGGTACAAAGCACACTGTGGAAATACAGCAATGCTCATTTTATTGTATAATTGCTTTTTTGGTACAAAGAGAATAAGCCTGCAGTAGAAATATCTAGGGAATTTTCTCCCTAGGTGTTCAGGTTACAGAAGGAATAAATGTTATATAATGAAAATTACTGAGGATAGCTTTTTGGAGCCTTGCTCAGCAACTGCTGCTGCCCTAAAGCCAAATACATGGCTAAGCAATGACCCCTGCTTATGATTGCTCAGAGTGTTCCTGAACATCTCCAAGGGGGCCTTTTCCATAAAGTATGATATGATTGATGACCTTGGAGTTTTGCAATACAGTGGCCCTGGTCCCAAAAAGTATCCAGTATTCTTAAGGCCAAAAATTAGGAAATATAGAGAAGGGGATAATAATAACAATAATAATAATAATCATCATCATCATCATCATCACCAAATTTTATTGAGCTCTTCCTAAGTTCTAAAACCTAAGTGTTTTGCCTTGACATTTTTTTTTACTTAATCCTCATAGCTATCTTATGTGGTAGATAATATTTTCTCAGGTTCACAGAGTAGCAAAGAACCATGTACAAGATAACACATCCCTGCTGACAAGGTGTTCACATTCAGTGGAGAAAAAAGACTTTCACAAATCATAGCTCTACCATATATTTCTACTCAGGGAAAAATCCTAAGTCACTTTTGACTCTTGCATCATTTTCTGTTTAGTAAATTCTCTGATCTTTTCAATTACAGTTGCCAAATATCTGTTATTCAGTCTCTTGTCCTCTCTGTGTTCACTGTCATTCTCATAGCTCTGCCTTTTCTTATACCTAGTCTGAATATTTTTAAAAAACATTCTAACTGGTCTCCCTGCCATCAGTTTCCTCACCTCAAATTTATTATCTCATTTCTGTCAGAGTGATCGTTTTAAAACAAATATCTGAATCCCAGCTAAGTATGGTAGATTTGAATACAGAGTCAGTCAGCTGTTCTCCAAGTGTGATCACTACTGCCAGGTGTCCTTGAAATAAATTCAGGGAATCTGGGAGGTCAAACTATTTTCTCTTAACATTATTGTGTTCAGTCATTGACTAGGAGCATCCCAGGAGATCCACGGCCTCAGTACAATGTACGTGGTGAATCCAGAGGGATGGCAACAGGGCATGGTAGTCAGTTCTGTTCCCTGGAGCTGGTCACCTGAGCCATAGACTTCCACAGCAAGCACAACAAAGGATGGAGAGCACGCTGTGCTAGAGAACAGTTGGGTGATTTCAGTGCAGTGGTGATGGTGGTAGTGAGTGAGCAATAGCCTCATCATTCATAATAAATAAGTAGTCAGTAAATCATGTGCAGGACTGAAAAATCAAGGAATAGTAGTATAAGCGTCCTGTTGTGAAATTTAGTAGTAAATACCTTGAAATAGCTAAAAGAGCTAAATGAAATTTTAAAACGTGTATGTATATGCTGGACATAGAATAAATAAGACACATACTGGAACATACTGCAAAATTCTTCAGTGACTCCCCACTACCTGGTGAATAAAATCTGAATTTACTGAAGACAGTGTATGGTCATCTATCGTCTGCCTCCCTTTTGAACCATTGCACATCTTGCTCTTCCTGTTAACTAAACTCCAGCCACTCTGAAATTATCAAATCCTCAAAATACAGTTTTATTTAGAAACTGTGCCATTTTGTACTTAGGAAATTTGAGTCCTGAACTGAACATTAAACAAAGAGGAGCTTCTCTGGTTGACAGAGGCGAATGTTCACCAGTCCCAAACCCTATTCACCAAACATCCATTACAATCCCCTCTCCATAGGAACATAAAGCTCTACCATACATTATTTGAAAATTCCTGTTCTTAGGCATATAGCACAGGATTTGGCAGTTCAATAAAGATGCACTGACTAGACTTCCCAGAAAAATCCTGAAGCACATTGTAGCACAGCTTATAGAAACTCAGTGACAATGATGCTTCTACCTGTCTACTGAATAACTGCGCTGTTAGTATAAACTATTTTCTTTTTCTGTTCTTCTGTTTTTCAATCATCAATAAAATAAAGGTAAGGGCTTTGGTGCTCTCTTCAAATTCTAAAATTCATTTTTCTATGAGTGTCCAAATTATAGAAAACACCTCAAGTTGATATGGAAATTCCTTTTCCTTTTCCCAAGACCTTGGTGAGGTTCAGGACATGCTACCCCAAAATATGGAACTGTGGCATATTGAATACTTTATGCTGCAAAAATTTGAGAAAATTGCATAGCAAGAAGGTTATTCTGATTGTCCCCCCAATCCTTCTCCCATGAAACAAGTCATAAAACCCTCAGGTGAGAGGTGTTCTCCCTATAACTGAAGGAAAGTATCATCCAGTGTCATGTAAAATTGACATTAAATAAATTTCTATGCTTTTTTATGTTAATTTGTCTTTGTCAGTTTAATTTTTCAGAGTCAGCCAGGGACCCTTAAAAGGTCAAGGAAAATGTCTTACTATCCTACAATCTGAATCATTCAGTTTACACACATTTATTGATATTTTACTATGTGAAGTGAACTTTATTGGTATGTAAGAGAAGGGGTATGTGGAGAAGTTCCAAGAAATGCCATGGAATGGATAGAGTTGTTGGGAGGCAAAGAGAGAAGTTAATTGAAGGAGAGTTTTGGATGCTGGGATGAGCAAATGAAGGTTGAGCTTTTTATTAAAAGGAAATCTCTAATATGATCACATCAGAGAAATCAAATTGTTTGTTTTTTTCAACAGTATCAGACTAGCTTGAGTAGAAATGGAATAGAAATGGAGAGCAAGATTATAAAACAGGCCATACTTCAAAGAAGGAATTACTATACTTTGTAACTGATTTAATGGGGTAAAAGAGAAAATCAACAAATATTAAAGGTGCTATTCTTTGGAATCAAGAGGAGAATAATGTCATTGACTGTATTAGGGGACTTAGAAAAGGGGCCAGAGTGGAAGGAAGGATAAAAAGATATGGTTCAGAATGTTAATTTTGATATGCTGATTTGATGATGTCAACAAGGCCACTAAGCTCCTTTCCATGCAAAAGACATCTAGTTGAACATGAAAATGTGAGAAAATATATACACACTCCATTGTCCTTAAGAAGTAATTTATTTTAAAAGATACAATATATTCTTATTAAACCTAACAGAATCAAACTTAAAATATTTTTGTATTTAATTTTCAACCATCTTCAAACTGCTTGATAAACTGCAAATATGGCACATGCTGCCTAGGTGCCATACTTGCATTTCTATATAAGGATTTGTAGTTGTACAAATCCTGTTATACAACATCAAGTTCCTATTGTAAGGAGAGAAGATGTCTTATTAGTGAGACAGGGAATGTGGGATTAGGCAGAGTAGGGTGAGGGCCTCCGGAGAAACAGCAGAGCAAGATAATTACAGTCAGAACAATGTAGCAATGTGCAAAGAAGTCCCTATTGAAACTCTGTGATAAACATTATGCAAAGTCAGAGTCACACTAATTCTCTAGGGTAGAGATACCAGACTGGGAATATATACATCTTCAGTGAGAACAGTTAAAACTCAAAAGGTGAGCAGCAACTTAGCCTGGAATGTTTCAGTGTTCAGCAGATAAAGAAAAGTATCTCAGGATAACCTGTGACTTCACTGTAAAATTTACCTTAGCCTGCTAAAAGGCCCAGCTTATTTTAACCATACCTATGTGCTATATTTCCTTCTCTGATCCTAACCAAGTGATCTGCAACCTAGGAAAAAGACTAATTTAGTAAGCAAGTCCAACTATAAACAGCTCAAGAAGTTAAGAAGTAAGATTCTTAACTTACTTCAGCAAACAGGCAACAACCCAGCCCACCTTGAGGGCAGGGTAGGCAGTCTTAATTGACATGTTCCTAGAGGAAAACTGCTATCTTGAGAAAGAATCTAGAGCTGAAAATCTCCTCTGTTACTCATCAAGAATGAGCATTCTGGGACCACTCAACAAGTCTGTACCCCTAACCCTTTACCCTCATTCAAGAAAATCCTCAACCACGCATAAAACCCCTAGACAATGAGCCAACAACGGACTCTCTTTTCCCCTTCTGGCATGAGCTGGGAGCTCTGTCTTTTCACTTTATCTCTAAATAAAAGCCTGTACCTTGCTCTCCTACCTTGAGTGTGAAGCTCATTCTTCGACTTCGTGAATAAGAACCCTGGCATCATCTTTGGGGGCTCATCTGGGATTACTTCGGAGTTGAATATCGGCATCCAAGCCTGCCTTTTCTTTCACTGTCCTTATAGAAGGAAGCCATCTATGGCACACAACATCAGGCGCTCATCAGCCACTTAAATGGGACTATCCTGGCTGCCTATCTCAAAGTCTCAAGTGACAGGTTCCCATGCATCTCCCTCAGTGGATACCCTGTCTCCTTTGGGAGCCAGGAATGTCACCTGTGTAGAATCCTTCACTAAGAATCAACCTTATTAAAGATAGAAAGTTAGCATAAGTATAGCCATCTTAAAAGCTTAGACACCATTTTCTAACCTAGAAGGAAGAAAATAGGAAAATATTAGAACCTTGAAAAACAAGTTAGTCAGCCAGTGTTGATTGCAGTGACCTTTAGTTAGCTAACCTCAATCAGTTAATCATACATACCAAGCTTATCTTACTAAGAACCACCCTAACATTCCGAGGGTGATCTTATCTCACCAGACCCCCAGGATGTGGCGTCAGCCGAAATGTATGTGTTTTTTTGGAAAAACAATGTGATGTGCTTGTGGAAAATACTGCCCTTTTTGAAAATGCCATAAAAACCTCTGACTTTAAGTGCTCGGGGTCCTTGTTGAGACCTGCTGCATCGGGCTGACACTTGGACCCCAGCTAGCTGGTCTCTGAATAAATTCCTCTTGCTTGTTGCATCAAAGGACGCCTTCTGAGAGTGATATGGGGCGGCGCTCTCCTCTGGGAGAATCCAACACCTGAGCAGAGGCCAGTATTGCCTTTCAGAGGCATCTCTTGGGATGTGAGAGACTGAGGAAAGCCGTGGGCAACTGCAAGAGTCTAGGCTGAGGATACACTTCTGTGGCTTCTCAAAGGCCCGTGTGTCTGCAATCAGACCCTGACAGCCCGACTGGGTGCCCGTGAGGAGTGTCTCTCTTTCTCTGTCTCTGACTTCCAGCCTGCTTTTTCAGGCTGCCCTGGCCTCTGAATGAGGCAGGGGGCATCCCTAACTCTCCTAACTTCATCAATTTCACAGAACCTCATGTTCACCGCCACAAGGTAGGAGATCAATGCTTCGTTCTTATTCCTTACTAAATGCTGTACTTTTTATCTCATAAAAATGTGTCTGGGCACCCGTTAGCCACTTAAAAAGATGATTAGCATCAGCTACCAGTCTTAAGTCTCAGGTGAAAGGTTTCCCTGTGTCGGCCGCTTATTTATCTGAACGGGAATGTCGGGGAGTGGCTGAGCAGATTTTCTACTTTCCTATCCTAATCTGCAGACTCAGAGGACAGACCGGACTAGTAGACAGTGGTCCTTGGATCTTGGCTCCGGCCGATTGATCCAACGGTGCTGAGTGAACCTCCAGCAAGGGTGATAACTATGCAAGAGTTGCAGATGACACCTGACCTCTTGTCTCATAGATCAGATTTCTTACAGTGAGTGACTAGCACGATAATTCCCCGATAGTGGCAGAAACTAGTGTTTGAGAGTATAGACCCTTCCATAAATGTCCGTGGCAGCCCCTGAATTTTATTTCTGGCCTTAGTAAAAAGTTCCCTTGCTCCCCATTCAAAGCAGTCTTCTTAGGCCTGTGCCACTTTCTCCTCTGTAATGTAAATGAAGTCTGTAAAGTAATCAAGATGAAACCTGAAACCAACATGTAAATGGCTCTATTCTGTTGATCTCCTTTCCTTAGAGGCAGTCGTCCTGAGGCTAGGCATTTCCTTTTTTGCAGCTCCAGGAAAGCAAAACAGGCTTGCGACTTAGATCAGGGCTCCAGCAGCAAGAAGTCACACAGTCCCTGCACTTATTGGACAGGCAACGGCCTCTCAAGGAAAGCTAGTGCAGAGAAAACTAGGGAAACTCCCAAAAGGCATAAAGTAGGAGCACACTGGTAAGGTCCCCACTAAATCCAGAGCTCTGAGGCAACTCTTGCTTAGTGGGAAGGCAAGAGGGGAATCAAGGCAAGGTGCAGGCCATGCTGGTAAGGAGTGGTTAAATCCAGTAGGCCTGGCAGAGGAGGTGATTGACCATTGTCACCGAGGCTTCAAGGCGAGGGGACGCCCTCATGGAAAGAGAGGTTGATCAGGTGCTGGATGTTGGATTTTTCCCAGAGGAGAGCGCTACCCTAAATCACTCACAGAAGGCGTCTCTTGATGCAATAAGCAAGAGGAATTTATTCAGGAACCAGCTAGCTGGGGTCCAAGTGTCAGCCCGACGCAGCGGGTCTCAACAAGGACCTCGAGCACTCAAAACCAAGGGTTTATATAGCATTTTCAAAACACTTAACTCTTAGTAATTTTCCACAGCTGCACATTATCTTTGCAAGACATACATCCTGGGGTTAAGCGAGAGCAAGATAAGACTACTCCTTAATTGTTAGAGAGGTTCTGCACGACAAGCTTGGTATGTAGGATTAACTGACCAAGGTTAGCTGACTGAAGGCCACAGCTGCCCCCATCCCGGTGTTCATGATTAACTTGTTTTCCAAGGCCTTACCCAGTTCCAGTTTTTTTTTCTTTTAAGTCACAACTTCAGAAAACTGCTTCTAGGCCCTTAAGATGGCTACTCTTATGCTAACTTATTCTCATTCTTACATTCCCCTCTTCTTCTTGTAACTATTTCAATCATGAAATTAGAGGTCATCTGTTTGGTAGTGCAATAGGGGAAAGGCACAATATGAACGGCGCAGTCTTAGCTTTTGAAGGTTGTCTTTGTCTAGCTGACGTGGTTATCTTGGAATAGTTTTTGAGAACGGTGTGTGGGTCAGCTAAACGGCGTTGGTGTCTCTGGACATGCACCTGGTCACTTTAGGGGTCTTCTGGTGATTTTTAAGCTGGAGAGGATTCTCAGTAGGTTGGGCTCTCTACGTGAGATGGTCGTCAGCTGTCTCGGCTGAGACAACGGGTTTCACATGAGATGCGTGGATCTAGGTGTCAATCTTGTCAACTTTGCTGTTGGGGTGGTCAGTAACACTAAGTAGGGTCTTTTCTACCATGGCTCAAGAGTCTGCGCTCGGTGTCACTTTACAAACACAAAGTCTTTAACTTGGAACAGGTGGGCTGCTTCTGAAGTGCCGGGCTCATAGACTGCTTTTAGTTGGGTCTACACTTCTCTTTGGACTGCCTGAAGAGCTTTTAACTTATTATATAAATCGCGGTTGTCAGTCTGGGTAACGGGGAAGGGGTCTTTGAATATTAAAGATAATTTCTTTCCTTGATTTCTCTCTGGGACACTGGCGCCCTGGTTCGGGTGCACATCAAAAGATTGCATGCCTAGCCTCTAAGGTGGGCTGAGATATTGTCTATTTGCTAAAGAATCTTGCTTTTTACTATGTCGTCTACAGCTGGGTCTGTATGCTAAGTCAATTGCTCAGCTTGCAAAATTACTTAGTCAGATCTGAAGGAGGAAAGACAGCACACAGGCTCAGGCTCTCCAGTATGCTAAAGCGAATCTTATACACGATTACAAATGACTAGCATAACAAAACATGTGCTACTCTTCTCTATCTGGGGAACATTAACTGATCTCACTGAAGAATGATTCTAGAGTTTCATGTTTAACATAGTTCTAGTAGGGGGGGAGCTCTAGCATGTAGTTACATTGCTCTGATTGCAAATATCTCGCCCCGCCTCTTCTAGAGGCTCTTACTTTATTCTGTCTAAGCCTATGGTCTCTGTCTCATTCTCTCTTTTACAGGTAGAGACTCTAGCTGCAGCTAGGGAAAAGGGGCGATGACCGCTCTGGCTGCTTCGTGCTGAGAAGGGGGCGCAGTAAAGGGTGCAGCTAGGTCTCTATCACTGGTCAGTTGAGAGGGCTTCAGAAGGCTGGCGCTTCTATCTTGGGTTTCGTTTCTATTACTATTTGCTGTTTTGTGGCTTCTAGGCAAGATAAAACAAATTGTGTTATTAGGTTATGTAGCAACATCTGGAGTTGGATTTTCTATTCTGGAAGGAGGCTGCATTATTGAAACAATACTTTAAAATCACTTTCATTTTTATTAGAAGTAACCAGGTTAAGAAAATAATTAACAGCTGGCTTGATTATTTGCACAAGTGCAGCAAGAAGAGCAATTGATTACACAGGGTCTTTTAAATATGCTTTGCTGGAACTTTTTGCAAGGAACCTCAGATTGAACTTTTAAAGGCCTCTTGAGGCCAGACAGCCAAGCCAGACCTGCCATCAGGCTTTGCCTGCAGTACCTGTAGATTTGGATGAATTCCTCTCTTCTCGAGGTCTCTGCACCTGCCAGGAAGCGACTTTCTTTACTCACCTGGGAAGGCTGCTGGGAACTCTGCAAGCAAGGTACTAGGCTAGTTCTTCCAAGGGGCTTTGTTGGCCCTATAAAGTCAATCTTAGTTCCTTAAAGTTGTTCACATCTGAGTCCATGCACATGTCTCTCAGGTATGACATTCCAGCCAAAGCCCTGGCAGTATAACCAGTGTTCTTAATTAGTCTTCTCACAAGGAAAGCAGATTCTTACTAAACTCGTGCAAATAAACATACTGCCATGGAATACAAAAACAGTCACTAAAAGTTTTTAAACTCTGTAGGGATCAGGTAGAGAGAAGGATGTCTCAATTCTGCTTATAAAGACAGCCATCTACTAAACTGTTGTCAGCTTAAGAGAACAAGCTCAAAACACTATCAGCAACATTCGAAACAAAAAGACACAAAACCATCTTCTTTAGTTTATGTAATCTTATGCAACTAATACCTGTTCTGCTGAAATCCAGTTCTTTACCAGTCCAGGAACAACAAAACAGTGACTATAAATGACAAAAAACTTACAAATGACAATGGTCAAAGATCTGACGAGAGCTCACTGTAAGACAGTTGATATAAGGAAATTCTGATATTTCTGTAATACAAAACATTCAGTAACAAAGTTTAGCATTATTCTCTTTGACAGTGCTTTCTTGGTAAATATATATATATATATATCAGATAAATAAGCCAAATTAGTCAAATACTTTCTCTAATGAGAAAAAATTCTTCTGACATGTTCCAGGGGCCCTCTGGAAAATATCAGAGTTAACTAGAGGTAAAAGCACTTTTTTGCATTTAATTCTTTTAGAACTGTCTATCATTACACATTTATTGTCTATATACCCAGCACAGTAAACGAGATATCTTAAAAAGGTGGGGCAGCAGGGGAGACTGCTGCTGTCAGTTTTTAAAGACAATATATACAAAGTCAAAATAATCTATGTTACCAAGCATTCTTGAGAGAATGGTAGCAGATGGTAGATTTTTCTGCTTTCATCTTCAGGAGGGGAAAAAAGCTACAATAAGAATTCACATTTAGCTGAAAGAACTGTCCAAACTCAAGGCAGATTATAATATCACCAGGCATACAAAAGACCTGTTAGAGATACATACAAAGAATGAATATGGCTATAGTCAAATTCAACTTAAAAGTTTAAGCAGAATCTCAAATTTAAATGTCTCTTTCCTTCACACAGATATTCAGATTTGACCAGAAATATGCTTTGAGATGAAAGAGATCAGGCATCTTACTTCTTCATTTAGGGATTGAGAAATGATGACCTTTGGCTTTCTAACCAGCTATTTCATTCATGGCATCAATAGTGGGTTGTGGTGACATGGAAATGTATGCTGGATATTTGGATGGTTTAAAGATTATATACAATTAATAGCTTACAAACAGTGAAAATAATAAGAACATAACTCAGCATAAGTGTCCAAGACCAGATACAAAAAAGCAGAGAAAGTGCTTAAGTCTACAGGTCTTCTCTGAAAGCTTCAAGAATGTTTTACTCTTTAATAGTAGATAGAGCTTTTAATAGAATTTGCATAGCAACTTATAAGATCATTTGCATTAAAAAATATGGAGAGTCCTCCATGTTTTTTTAAAACATACAAACATATCTACAGCATATAAATTAAACAAGAAGACCTGGTGGTTCTCAAAAAAATCTATTACAACTTTCCTCAAAAGTGGTCACACGTTTGCCTATCTAAACTTTTACAGTGAAACCTGTTTTTCTGGGAGAAACATAATCTTGTCCAGATTCTACACAATTTAATTTTTAAGAATAAATTTTGGTTTGTTAACTTAAATAATTCAATTTCTCATGCCATGCAGTCGTTTTCAATAACAAAATATTTCAAAGGCAAATAAAGGTTACACAGTTGTTAACAAACTTTAGCTTTTAGTCTTTTTAATATTAAGATTTCATTTAAAAAAAAATATTCTGGCAACTCACTGAGACTTTAAGCATGAGAAACTGCTTTGATAAAACAATTAGAGAACTCTTTGCAATCTTTCAACATTAAGAGCAGACTAACAGTTAAAAAAACAAAACAAAAAACAGTTTTCTTTAACTGGAAACAAAATTCTAATTTTGCTGTGCACTTGATATCAAGACTCACTTGCTTTAATTTCACATAGCATGACTATATCTGTAAGAATATAGTAATTTATTCTTCATTTGCCCCATGGTCTCAAGCACATAAACGGGTGAGAATTATGCCTGGGCTTGCCGGGGTTTGTCCCGCCTTATCTCTAAACATCTTGACTTTCCTCCAAAGCAACAGGCTGAGCGGATCCGCTACAACAAAAGGCACCCCGCTGCTGCACCACACTGCTCTCTCTTTGTCTCTGTTCTCCGTCCCTCTTTAACAAACAGCTGCACTTTAGAACAAAGCCACTTTCTTTTATCAAAAAACACATTCTTTAGCATGCAGACGAGTTTCCATTCTTTATACCTTCTCTTATTAAAACATACATCTTTTAGCATAGAGAAATGTTTTCCTTATTTAAGTAGTTTTCATTAGAACTTAAAATCATTTGATACTTTAACTTTCAGTGAACACTGAAAAACAGGCCACCGTAAACTGTTACACTAGCATTCTTCATCTATGAACATATATTATCATTTTTGGAAATGTGCTTTACAACACAATTTCTCATTAGGCACAAAATATGTCTATATAACTTAGCAAACTTTAAAAATTTTGGTTACCACAAAAATTCTCAAGCTGTTTGCATACATACACACTGTTATACATTAATACAGTATTATTATTAAGATGTTTATTTGCTACACTTGTTTACTTATTTTTAGCAACTATGCCAGATTACTTAGAAAACTTTTACTAAACATTAGACAAAGTCAAGTTTTCCTTCGAGCATTTTCTTGAAATGTTTAACTGGTAACATCAACTTAAATGACTTTAAGTAAACTTTGGCAGCTGATAACCACAATGACATGCCCGCCTCAGGCAAACTCAAATTAGCATTAATGCTTAACATTTTCCATCAGATTTTCTGGAAGTTTTAGAATGCCTAATTTTCACAAGCGCTTGTCTTTAAATCAATTTCATTAATACCATCCGGAGGTAGAAAGATATTTTCATTTACACACTTAGACACACAAACTTACAGACTGAGACATAATGATAAGGTTCCCTCCGGCAGCCAGCCAACATTAAAGGATGGCCACTTGAGGTGCAGAAAACACGAAATTTTCTCTTCCTGATGTCCGTGCTCAAATTGTGAGCTCTCTCCCTAACGTCTGAGAAAAATGGTCTGTCATGAGAGACAAGGGGGTCGTCTGCGTCTGTCCCATTGTCAGTATAACAATAATTAGACACGTAAAAGACACAAAAAACAAAGACACACACAAATTAGACACACAGCGGCCGCGTTTAGTTCTCCTCAGAGTCTCAAACAGAAACCGAAAGGAATCAGAGGGTTGATACTCTCGGCGCCCAAAAACCAACCCTATCTCATCAGGTTCACTTTGCCGGAAAAACAGACGGGAGGCTACCAGGCGTCCCTGGCCTCCCAACCTCCCCGAGGCGTCCCCCAGGGCTGCAGCCTGCGGTTCTCCTAGTACGTCTACCGACCGCAGTCGCGACCCCTCACGGGACCGGGACGGCTGCCAGACAACGGGTACCCTTTCAGAATTCTGACCGGTCTCACCGAAAAACAGAAAACAGAATACAGACAACCCAAGGCGCCACTAATCTTACCTCTTCCTCCAAGAGCGACTTCGGGAGTGAAGCGGGGTGAGCGCAGATCCCGGACGAGCCCCCAAATGTTGGATTTTTCCCAGAGGAGAGCGCTACCCTAAATCACTCACAGAAGGCGTCTCTTGATGCAATAAGCAAGAGGAATTTATTCAGGAACCAGCTAGCTGGGGTCCAAGTGTCAGCCCGACGCAGCGGGTCTCAACAAGGACCTCGAGCACTCAAAACCAAGGGTTTATATAGCATTTTCAAAACACTTAACTCTTAGTAATTTTCCACAGCTGCACATTATCTTTGCAAGACATACATCCTGGGGTTAAGCGAGAGCAAGATAAGACTACTCCTTAATTGTTAGAGAGGTTCTGCACGACAAGCTTGGTATGTAGGATTAACTGACCAAGGTTAGCTGACTGAAGGCCACAGCTGCCCCCATCCCGGTGTTCATGATTAACTTGTTTTCCAAGGCCTTACCCAGTTCCAGTTTTTTTTTCTTTTAAGTCACAACTTCAGAAAACTGCTTCTAGGCCCTTAAGATGGCTACTCTTATGCTAACTTATTCTCATTCTTACACTGGACACCTGTCTTTCTCTCTCTCTCTCTTCCAGATGGGAGCATCCTCTTCAAGGTTAAAGCCAGATATGCCTCTGGCATGCATTCTGAGGAACTGGGAGTAATTTGATCCCCAGACCCTGAAAAAGAAGTGCCTTATCTTCTTTTGCACACAAGTTTGACCTCAATACAAACTCTCTGATGGAGGAGCTTGGCCCTCTGAGAGAGGTATACTATGTAATACAGTTATGCAGCTAGATTAATTTTACCGCAAAGATGGAAAATGGTCAGAACCCCCATATGTACAAGCTTTCTTTGCCCTTAGAGAAAGTAAAAGACTATGCCAAAAAGGTGGATAAATTCCAGACCATACTCCAAACCCTAATTTCTCCCCATTGACTCTGCCATGCCCACTTTATCCAGATGTAAGTCCACTTGCTGAGAACCATAAAAGTCAGACTACAAGAGAACTACTATCCCAAGCATCATTGGCCCAATCACCCCACCAGGCTTCCCAGGGGATGAAGGAAAGATAGTTATACCCATCCTTATTGCCCTTACAGAAAGTAGCCAGTGGAGAGCGGGGACCAACTTGGATCCATGTCCCCTTCTCCCTCCAAGATCTGAGGCAAATTAAACAAGACATGGGTAAATTTTCAGATGACCCAGAAAAATACATAGAAGCCTTCCAAGGGCTTACTTTATCTTTTGAGCTGGCCTGGAAGGATGTTATGTTTCTATTAAACCAAACCCTTACCGGAGGGGAAAAAGAAAAAGTGATAAGTGTGATGCCGGGGTTTTTGTTTGTGGAGCCAAAGAATGAGCTGCACAAACACTCAAGGTAGGAGAGTAAGGTCCAGGCTTTTATTTAAAGATAAAATGAAAGGACAGAGCTCCTGGCTCATGCCAGGAGGGGACAGGAGAGTCCGTCATTGGTGCGTTGTCTAGGGGGTTTTATAGGCAGTTGAGGATTTTTCGAGAACATGAAAAAACTTAGGGGTGGGGACTTGTTAAGTGGTTCCTGAATATTAAAAATTAACCTAACTGTGAAGAATTTCCTGTCTTTATTTCTCTCTGGGACACTGGCGCCTTGGTCTGGGAGCATATCAAAAGGCTGCCTGCCCAGCCCCCAAGGTGGGCCGACGTATTGTCTACTTGCTAAAGAATCTTGCCTCTTGAACTTCATAGGTGTGTTAAAATGCAATCTTATCTTCAAGATGTTATTCTTCCTGCCCTTTACTATGCCATATACAATTGGGTCTGCATGCCAAGTTAGTTGTTCAGTTTGCAGAATCACCTTGTCGGATCTGAAGGAGGAACGACAGCACATAGGCCTGGGCTTTTAGTATGCTAAAGTGAATCTTACACATGGTTACAAATGATTAGCATAATAAAACATGTGCTACACTTCTTTATCTGGGGAACATTAACTGATCACACTGAAGAATGATTCTAGAGCTCAATGTTTAACATAGAGTTTTAGCATGGTGGGTTTCCTTGCATATAGTTACATTGCTCTGACTGCAGATATCCTGTGCTTCCCCCTCCAGAGGCCCTCACCTTACTCTGACTACATCTATGGTCCCTGTCTCAAGGGGAGCCCTAGAGTTTGGAGATGAATGGTATACTATAAATGCGGGTGGCAAATCTCCCGAGGAACTAATCCAAGTCCCCACTGGCTGTCAGGCAGTGCCATTCACTAACCCAGACTGGGGCCAACATACAGATGATGCTTATAACTAGTACAGGAACCACTTTATAACTTGTATTTTAGAAGGACTGAAAAGAGCATGAGTAAAACCTATAAATTACTCTAAATTATCAGCTGTGATGCAGGAAGAAAACGAAGCCCCTCAGCCTTTCTGGAATGGCTCAGAGAGGCACTGGTGAAGCACACGTATATGTCCCCAGAATCCTCGGAGGGCCAAGTCATTCTCAAAAATAAAATTATAACCCAATTGGCCCCAGATATCAGGAAGAAGTTACAAAAATTGGCATATGGCCCAGAACAAAATCTGGAAATCCTCCTGAAGGTCACCACATCAGTTTTCTATAATAGAGACAAAGAGGAAAAGAGGGACCCGCACAGGAGAGATAACCGAAAGGCAGAGGCATTAGCGATAGCCTTACAGAGAGTGAACTTTGGGCCTCCAAAGTTGGAGAAAAGGAGACCAGCCCCAGGGACCGGGCCTCCGGCGACTTGTGTAAAGGAATGCAAGAAACACCCTAGAGCGAGAACCACCCAGTTTCCATACCCTAAGGGGGACGAAACTCGTGACAAGACGTTAAGGAATGCTCGTGCAAAGGTCAGGCAAGCGGTGGGTCCCCGTTTCAATTTTATTAGTTAAAGTATGAGATGTGTTTCAAATTCATTGGTTGTGGTAATTTGTGGGCTTTGGTGCAATGGCTGTGGAAATCCTATATAATCCATACCTAAAGTTGCTTGGGGGGTCGGCAGCTCGGACTCGGCCTGCGTGTCAGGGGAAGTGCTGTTGGCCCCAGCTAGCTGGCTGAATAAAGGCTTTGCTTAGATTTACATCTCCGTGTCCGTGTGGTTTGTTCTCTGGGGAAACCCCGGAGTCCTGCACCCTAACACTTGTTTCTTCTGTGGCAGAGAGGAACATTTTAAGAGAGAATACCCTATGGGTAGGGACTCCAAACTGCCAACGCCCTGCCCACTCTGTCAAGGAGACCACTGGAAGCAGGACTGCCCTCAGAGGTGTAGGCAACCGGGGTCAGACTTGCAACAATATAGTCAAGACTGAAGGGGCCTAGGGGTTCCCATGCTGGCTCCTGTCACCATCGTTACTCCACAGGAGCCCCAGGTGATTCTCTCTGTGGGAGGCCACACCATCGATTTCCTGCTCAATATAGGAGCCACCTATTCGGTCCTCCTCCATAATCCTGTCCCTCCTTCCTTCTGGTCAGTTACTATTAGAGGCATATCTGGCGGGCCAATAACCAAATATTTTACTCAGTCTTTAAGTTGTAATGGGACTCAATGCTATTTTCACATGCCTTCCTAGTAATCCCAGAAAGTCCAACACCACTTCTAGGCCATGATATACTTTCTAAAGTACAAGCCTCTGTACATATGAATGTAGAAAAAGATAAGCGAAATCTTCCCCTTGTGGAAGTAGATATTAATCCTGAAATCTGGGCAACTTATGGAATCATTGGAAAAGCAAAATCAGCCCAACCAGTACAAGTTCATCTTAAAAACCCTAATTACTTCCCTCATAAAACGCAGTATCCCTTAAAACCAGAAGCTCGTGAAGATTTAAAGCCATAACTTAAAGAATAACTTAAAGGCTCAAGGCCTCTTAATAGCCTGTAACAGCCCTTGCAATACTCTCATATTAGGAGTACAAAAGCCAGATAGCAGCTGGTGCCTTGTACAAGACCTGTGAACCATTAATGAAGCAGTTGTGCCCCTACATCCAGTAGTACCTAATCCCTATATCCTATTATCCAGGATTCCTGAGGGAACAACATGGTTTACTGTTCTAGACATAAAAGATGCTTTCTTTTGTATCCCTCTTTCACCTGAGTCCCAATTTCTCTTTGCTTTTGAGGATCCTATAAATCCCTCAGCTCAAGTAACCTGGACAGTCTTGCCCCAAGGATTTAGAGATAGCCCACATCTTTTGGGCAAGTCTTAACTAAAGGCCTAGCTTCCTTTAATTCAGGGGAAGAGGAAATCATCCAATATATGGATGATATACTGCTCTGTGCCACCACTGAGGCAGAGTGTCAAAAAGGTACTCAGAAATTACTAAACTTTCTAGCTGACTGTGGCTACAAAGTCTCCCTACAGAAAGCACAAATCAGTCAGCAGTAAGTAAAATATTTAGACCTTAACCTTTCTCAGGGAACCAGAGCCCTGGGAGAAGAGTGAATACAGCCTATTCTCTGCCACCCATTATCCTCTACTATCAGGCAACTGAGGGAATTTTGGGGCATCACTAGATATTGCAGAATTTGGGTCCCCAGATATGGAGAGTTAGCCAAACCCCTCTACCAACTCATTAAAGAAGCCCAAAAAGAAGGCACCATAAAACTCCAGTGTTAACCTGATGCCATTAAAGCTCATGAGGCTTTGAAGAAAGCCCTACTCCCGGCTCCTGCCTTAAGCCTGCCCACTGGAAACCGGTTTAACCTATTTGTGACTGAGAGATCGGGAGTGGCACTGGGAGTACTAACTCAACCTCGAGGAGAAATGTAGCAGCTTGTAGCCTATCTAAGCAAAGATCTGGACCCAGTAGCTAAGGGCTGGCCACACTGTCTAAAATCTGTGGCAGCTGTATCCCTGTTAGTACCTGAAGCCACAAAGCTGACCCTGGGAAAAGATTTAATAGTGCATGCACCCCATAACATCACCAGCTTATTAAACATCTGGGGAAACCTGTGGCTGTCAGACAGCAGGCTACTAAAATATCAGTCACTCCTCGTTGATGGCCCTGTCACCCAGCTGCAGACATGCTCCACCCTAAACGCAGCCACTTTTCTACCTGAATTCATGAGTGTAGGACCTGAACATAACTGCCACCAGGTCCTTGCCCTAAACTATTCTGCCAGAGAAGACCTAAAAGACACCCCCACTAAAGAACCCAGAGCTTGTCCTCTTCACAGATGGCAGCTCCTTTATTGAGCAAGGCCAGCAGAAAGCTGGCTATGCAGTTGTCACTCTGTGGGATACTATCAAGTGCCAACCACTTCCACCAGGCACGAGTGCCCAGCTGGCAGAATTAATAGCCCCTCACTTGGGCCCCTGAAATAGGAAAAGGAAAAAGAGTCAATATATATACTGACTCTAAGTATACCTCCCTAGTGCTGCATTCCCATGCAGCCATATGGAAAGAAAGAGACTTTTTAAATTCTGAAGGTTCTCCTATCAAATACCATAGTGAAATTAACCAGCTATTTCAAGCTGTGCATAAGCCTAAAGAAGTAGCAGTTATTCACTGCAGAGGCCACCAGAAAGGAATAGATGAAATAACAGAAGGAAACAGGTGAGCTGATACAAAAGCCAAAGAGGCAGCTCGAGAAACTTATAAGGCACCTATCCAAGCCCCTCTCTTACAGACAGGTGTGCCAGCTAATATTATCCCCTGCTATAGTAAAAAAGAGCTGCAAGATGGCCTCTCCAAAGGCGGTTCTCTCCTTCCCTCTGGTTGGTTTCAGACAGAAGATGACAAAATTTATTTACCTCAGGGTACAGATTGGAAAGTTCTTAAAACTTTACACCACACTTTCCATTTAGGTATAGAAAATACCTATCAGATGGCCAAAAGTATTTTTGCAGGCAGTAGTCTATTAAAGACAATAGCGCAAATCACTAAAGCCTGTGAGATTTGTCAAAGAAATAGCCCATTAAATAAAAAAGCCGCTCCTCCTGGCTTACAGCGAGCAGGCAGATACCCAGAAGAAGACTGGCAAATAGATTTCACACATATGCCAAAGGCAAAAGGTCTCCAGTATCTCCTTGTGTGGATAGCTACATTCACAGGATGAGTCGAGGCCTTCCCCTGTAGAACTGAACAAGCAAAAGAAGTAGTAAAAGTACTCTTACATGAAATTATTGCCTGATTTGGGATGCCCCAAGGATTACAAAGTGACAGTGGCCCAGCATTTATAGCAGGCATTGTTGGGACCTTTCACCTCTTTTAGGCTCATGACCAGGAAAAGGCCGCAGTCTGGAAATTTCCACCCTCCCTCATTACTTCCGCATTTGGGGCTCAACTGAGTTCCTGCGCGCGGGCTCCTAGCCCTTACTCCGCCTCCCCACCTAACCTAAAATCTGCCTAGTGACAGATGAGATAGATAATCAGTTACCATTGGCTTCTACTACTCCCACCTTTTCCTCTATATAATCAAGCTTCTGATGCAATACAGCTGAGTTTTGCTGCGCCCTTGAGGCTGACACATCTCCCGGCTTGGTGTGGTTTTGTTTTTCCCCGGATCTCAGGGGAGGGTGTCCAAGCCGCCGACACTTGCCCTCTCGCTCAGCCCCGGGGATAACAGGCTGGTCCTGCTCATCCCCCCCCCCCCCGCCTTCTTGTTGCTGAAAAGCAACAGCCATCACTCAAAGAGTGTCCTGGGCCCTTGGTTTTCAGTATAATTTACACTATGCCTGGAGGCTGCAATCCTCAGGCAAAGTAGAAAAGACTAATGACATCATAAAATGACATTTAAGGAAACTGTCACAAGAAACTCACTTGCCCTGGCCTGATCTACTGCCATTAGCCATAATAAGAATAAGAAACACTCCCAAAATTTTGGGTTAAGACCTTTGAAATGCTCTATGGAAGACCTTTCTTAAAGAATAATTTAATCATGGTCAGAGAAGTCACAGAAATAACTCAGTATGTGACACACCTTGCTAAATTCCAGGCATTCCTTCAAAATCTCACTGAAAGACAAAATAGAACCCCTGGGGTACCAATCTTTGAACCAGGAGATCAAGTCCTAATTAAGATAATTCCTTCTAATTCTCCAACACTTAATCCAGTCTGGGAAGGGCCCCACACTGTTATACTCTCTTCTCCTACTGCTGTCAAAGTCACAGGTATCGAAGCCTGGATTCACCACTCCAGAGAAAAGGCCTGGAAAAACTCTTCCCAAGACCAATCAGACAACACAGGTAAAGAAGAACCCATTGCACAGAGCACCAAAGCTCAAGACCCTGAATATGCCTGCAAAACTTTAAGACTTGAAACTACTATTCAGAAAGAATAAAAACCAACTAAAGATGCTTAAGATAAGTGCCACATGACTTCTGAATACTACATAGTATTTTATACTCATAAATATAGCATGTTCATCTCTTTATGTTATTAGAAATCTCCTGCTATAAAATCAATATGAAGTCTATATTATTCTTCTATTTGTTACTAATAGCCCTTTCATAATAAATGAATCTAACTCCTTTTTAACTTGAGCCGAAGATTTAGCTAAACTATATTAAAGTTCATCCTGTTAGGTATGCAGATTACTTCCTGTTTCTAGTAACTCAGGAATCCCTTAGTGGGTGACTCCTTTTCATGGACATAATTAGTTATGTTGGATTCTCCGAGAGGAGGACGCCGCCCCAAATCACTCACGGAAGGCGTCTCTTGATGCAACAAACAAGAGGAATTTATTCAGAGGCCAGCTAGATGGGGTCCATGCGTTAGCCCGACGCAGCGGGTCTCAACAAGGACCCCAAACACACAAAGCCAGAAGTTTTTATAGCATTTTCAAAGGGGCAGTATTTTCTACAGTCACAATACAGTGTTTTTCCATAGACACATAAATTTTCGGCTGACGCCACATCCTGGGGGTCTGGTTAGATAAAATTACTTTTGGAATGTTTAGGGTGGTTCTAGCAAGAGAAGCTTAACTGATTGAGGTTGGCTAACTAAAGGTCACTACAATTAACAGTGGCTGACTAACTTGGTTTTCAAAGTTCTAGTAATTTTTCTCCTTCTAGGTTAGAAAATGGTGTTTGAGCCTTTAAGATGGCTGTGCTTATGCTAACTTTTGATTCTTCAGGTTCTACATTTCCCCACTTCTTTTTAAGGGCATTCCAATCATGGAATGTCTGTATCTTCCTGTTGGGTGAGTGAATGATATTGTTGCTGCAACATTAGTACATGAACGGCACACACTCTTTCTCTAACAAAAGTTATCAGTCGATTTAATATGCAGGGTCCCAAAGTGAGGAGCAACACAAAGATGAGTAAGGGCCCAGCCAGAGTGGATATCAAGGTCGTAAACCACGGGGACCTAGTGAACCAAGATTCAAATAGCCCTTGGCTGGCTTCTCGTTCTCTCTTTCTCTGGTCTAGCCTCTCCCTAAGCTTTGACATTGAATCTCTTACTATTCCGGAATGGTCTGCATAAAAGCAGCATTCTTCCTTTAAAGCTGCACACAATCCTCCTTCTTTTAGAAACAGCAGATCCAGCCCTCGTCTGTTCTGCAAGACTACTTCAGAGAGGGAAGTCAGAGATTCTTCAAGTTTAGTAATGGATTGCTCTATGGTTTTTAGGTCTTCATCAATAGCTGTCCTTAGTCCCTCATAATGTTGGTTCCCTTGGATAATAGTGGCTGTCCCTGTTCCTACTCCGGCTGCGACTCCTATCCCTGACAACACAGCTAAGGTCAGCGAGACCGGCTCCCTCCTATATCTATGCCTAGGTTCAAATTCAGCTACGAATGAGAGGTCATTATGATACATCAACCTGGGCACCAGCTGAACCATGATACAGAAATCGCGAGAGGAGTTGAAGGCAGAAGTAGAGACACATGGGGTCACTCCAGTGTTACAAGCCCACCACCCTTCGGGAGGAGAGACTAGATACTCATTTTCACCTGAGGAGGTCACAGCTATGGTTTCATTACACAAAGCTTTATGGGTGGGGGGGACTGAACCTAAACATTTTCCTCTTCCAGTTACTTCAGTCAGAGTTAGCTTCTTGTGGCTTCCCCAGCTACAGATCTCGTGACGGGTTGTCCTGTTAAAACTGCCTAACAATCCCAATCCTTCATAATAAGGCGGCCCAGAAGAGAAACACAACCAACAGGATTCAGTAGTGTTAGGGTTGGTGGTATTTAAGACCTGAAAAGCCCCTTCAAGGAGGTTGAGAAGGCGTTGTCCGGTGCCAGGAAAGGAGGTGACTCGGCCAAGAGTGGAGGAGGAGGGAGTGGTGGCAGAGTCCATAGGTGGGGCTAGGGCCTGTTTTGGGGCTGTGGCTGGGAGACGCGGTTGATCCCGCAAGACAGCGTTGGGTCCTACTGGGACAGCCGGAAGAGTCTCTACCTTAAGCCTGAGCATAAACAAGGCTCCATTATCATAGCCACTCTGGTAGAGTCTTAGTCCCCACATAAGCCCTTTTTCCCAGTTTGTTGCCCTTTTTCCTGCATCTGTGAAAGAGATGTCAATAGGGTTGCAGGTGGGATTAATCATGCATTGGGCACGAGCAGTATTCCACTGGATTTTTATGAGGCCTAGAGGAGATCTCCCTGCACTTCCTGTCAGCCAATGGCATGACCCTGTTTGTTCCCAACCCCAATTTTTGCAGAAAAAATCTGTCTTCCCACCACACTGTGAGGCCTTGGCACTATCGGCTGAGGGGTCTGGGCATACATAGAAGCAGGTATTCTGGAGCTCTTTCATGGTCCCAGAGACCCAATGCACTGTATAATCCCGAGTACCACATCCGGGTACCCCAACTTTATCTTCGTACCATGGGTCTTGTTTGAAGAGAGTGCACAAATCTACAGTGAGGGTAGGCCACCAAGTTCCCCTAGGGTGTTGTCCTGTTAACTGGACTACTACTTGTTGGGAAGCCGGGGTAATCATTTGCCATGTGAGTAACCTGGGTTCATGGGGGTTAGGGTTCTGGAAGGTGGGAGGTAACTGGGTCATTAGAATTAGAATTGTTAGTGACACAATCATTTTTACACAAGCGAAATTTAAGAGGGTTATCAGTTCGAATTACTCGCCAGTCTGGGTCTGGTTGAGGTGCTTTCTTCAGATGTGAAGCATGTATCCAGGAAGAGATGCCATCTACTTTCACAGCTGTAGGTGTGGTCAAAAGGACGATGAAGGGTCCTTTCCACCGAGGCTCAAGATTTTCCGTTCGATGTTGCCTTACGTAGACAGAGTCTCCCACTTGGAATGGGTGAGGTATTGAAATGTCCTCTGGCCGATAGGCTTCTTGGATAGAGGCCCACACTTCTTTCTGCACAACTTCCAGAGCCCGTAACCTTTCAAGCAGAAACTTATTAGTCACAGGTTCAGGGGATACGTGGAGGTGAGCTGCATTTAGTGGAACCGGGGCTCCAAACATTATTTCAAAGGGTGTTAGTCTAAAACGGCTGGGGGTGTTTCTAACTCGGAATAAGGCGAAGGGAAGGATCACCAACCAATCATATAAACCAGTCTCTATGGATAATTTAGTCAGGGTCTCTTTTAGAGTTCTATTCATCCTTTCTACCTGTCCTGAGCTCTGGGGCATGTATGCACAATGCAATTTCCAATCCGTCCCCAAAATCTTGGCCAATCCCTGACTTACCTGGGCAACAAAGGCAGGGCCGTTGTCAGAGCAGATTACCTTTGGGATTCCAAACCTGGGAAATATTTCTTCAAGGTTCTTTTTAGACACCGTCTGAGCTGTCTCAGTTTTGGTGGGGAACGCCTCTGTCCATCCTGAAAATGTGTCTAGGAAAACTAGAAGGTTCTTATATCCATACTTAGCAGGCTTGATCTCAGTGAAGTCAACTTCCCAGTAAGCTTCTGGGCGATCCCCTCGAAGTCTTTTCCCGGATGTTACTGGATTTTTACTCACATTTACTAATTGGCAGGGAACACAATTTCTTACAACCTCGTCAGCCACTTTTCCTAATCCAATAACATGATAAGGGGAGTCTTGAAACAAGGTCTTTAGGTTTTTTGCTCCCAAATGTGTGAGTTGATGCAATTGCCTTAAGTATTCTTCTGCCTCTCTCTGGGGCAGGACAACTCTCCCTTTTTCAGACTTGTATATCTCGTGGGGTGAGGAATTTTTAAACCCTAATTTGTTTATACAAGCGAGGTCTTCGGGTGTATACTGGAAGCTCTTAATTCAAGTGGCCTCCGGGTACACTTGGAGGGGTAAGATATTCATTCCCTTGTTTGGCAGCTTGGTACGCCCTTCTGTTTCCTTGAGCTATTAGAGAGTCGCTTTTTTGATGCCCAGGGCAATGTATTATTGCCACTTCTCTAGGTCTATGGATGGCTTCTAAGAAATTTAAAATTTCTTGTTTGTTTTTAACATCTCTCCCGGCAGAAGTCAATAACCCTCTCTGTCTATAAATAGTGTATGTGAGCGGTAGCAAAAGCGTATCGGCTGTCGGTATAGACGTTAAGTCTCTTACCTTCTGCCATCTTTAGAGCCTGAGTCAGAGCGATGAGCTCTGCTCGCTGTGCAGAAGTGCCTGTTGGAAGTCCACTGGCCCACACGATTCGGTTATCATCCACTACTGCAGCTCCCGCCATTCTCTTACCATCCATAATGTAACTGCTCCCGTCTGTATACCAAGTCAGGAGTCCTGGTCCTTCTAAAGGCTGATCTTGTAAGTCCTGGCGGGTCCCCGTCTCCTCAGCCAGGATTTCCTGGCAGGTATGAAGTACTTCTTTTCCCAAATCTGGGCGCGGAGTAGCTGGGTTTAGGATGGCGGGTGGGGCAAATTCCACACGATCACGATTCAGGTGTAAGGTCTGGTAGTGAGTCATTCTGGCATTTGACATCCATCTTTCGGGTGGTTGCCGGATTATGCTCTCCAATTCATGTGAAGCAACCACATTGAGTTTTTGTCCCAGTGTTAGTTTGTCAGAATATTTAACTAGGAGGGCCACAGCTGCTACTACTCTCAGGCAGGCAGGCCACCCACTACTCACGGGGTCTAATTTTTTTTGCCAGATAGGCGACAGGTCTCTTCCAAGGTCCCCATTGTTGGGTCAACATTCCTCGAGCTACTCCTCTCCGTTCGTCCACGAAAAGGAGAAATGGATTAGTTACGTCTGGCAATGCTAGAGCAGGTGCTGAGAGGAGGGCTTTCTTGATATCATCAAAGGCCTGTTGTTGCTCAGATCCCCAAACAAACGGGGCTGTCCCCTTGGTAAGGGGGTACAGAGGGGCAGCCAAGGAAGCATATCCGGGTGTCCACAATCTACAAAACCCCGCTGTCCCCAGAAACTCGCACACCTGGCGTGCTGTAGTGGGAACCGGAATCTGCGACACAGCCTGCTTCTGGGCTTCAGTAAGCCACCATTTCCCTTTTCTCAGGGAATATCCCAAATAAATAACTTGTTGTTGGCAGATCTGTGCCTTCTTAGCAGATGCTCTATACCCTAATTTGGCAAGTTCAGTCAAAAGGGCTTCAGTGGCCTCTTGGCAGGTCTCCCGAGTGGGAGCGGCTAACAATAAGTCATCAACATATTGCAACAAAGTTACCTGTGGGTTTGAAGCTCGGCAGAAAGCCAAGTCCTGATGTAAAGCCTCATCGAAGAGGGTGGGCGAGTTCTTGAATCCTTGTGGCAAACGAGTCCAGGTCAATTGCCCAGTAGTTCCTGTGGTGGGATCTTTCCACTCAAAGGCAAATAGCGGTTGGCTGTTCTGGTGCAAGCGCAGACAAAAGAAAGCATCCTTTAGATCTAAAACTGAATACCAGATGTTTTTTTGGGTCTAGGGAGCTTAGTAGGTTATAGGGATTTGGCACGGTGGGGTGAATGTCCTGTGTCCTTTTGTTAACTTCTCTTAAATCTTGTAGTGGTCGGTAATCTCCTTTTTCCTGCCTTTTTTACAGGCAGCAAGGGGGTGTTCCATGGGGATTGACATTTTACTAATATTCCCTGTTCCATAAGCTTCTGGATATGTGGCCTAATTCCATCCCTGGCTTCTTTACTTATTGGATATTGCCTCACAGTCACTGGCAAGGCTGAAGCTTTTAGTTCTATGATTACAGGGGGCTGGTTCTTGGCGAGCCCCATGCCCGCCGTCTCCGCCCAGGCTCCTGGGAATCGGTCGAGCCATTCCTGACTAATTCAGGAGGGCTCTGGTTCCATAAAAAGAGAGTATTCGTCTTCCAATCTTATGGTCAGAATACTCAAGTTTAAAGGCTTATTTTCCTGATTAGTCACCAGAGGTTTCTCAGCTTGAAAAGATATTTGGGCTACTACTTTGGTCAAGATGTCCCTTCCTAACAGGGGCGTAGGGCATTCCGGTATAATGAGGAATGAGTGACTTACTCGTCCTACTCCTAAGTCTACTGCTCTTCGGGTGGTCCATGCTTATTGTTTCTGGCCTGTAGCTCCAATCACCCAAGACTTTTTGTCAGAGAGAGGGCCCTTGTCTTTAGTTAATACAGAATGTTGAGCACCAGTGTCTACTAGGAACTCAACGGGTTGCCCCTCCACTCTCAGAGTTATCCTGGGCTCGGGGAGGGGTTCCGAGCCCCGTCCTCCCTAATCTTCATCTTCCAGCAGAGACAACACCTTTTCTGGAGGCTTCTGCAGTGGCTTTTTAGGGCATTCTTTCACCCAATGTCCTTTCTCTTTGCAGTATGCACATTGATCTTTATCCAAAGGAGGCCGGTTGCCCAGGTGCCCTGCCTTACTAGTTCTACCACTAGAGGGCGGGCGTCCCTTACCTTCTACTACTGTGGCCAATATTTTTGTTAAATTTCTCTCATGCTTCCTATCATTCTTTTCCTCTTTACTTTCTTTTTCCTTTTCCTTCTTTAATTCCTTCTCTTCCTCAGTCTCTCTCTTATGATAAACTTTCTCAGCTTCTTTCACCAAATCTCTCAACAACAAATCCTGTAAGCCTTCTAGTCTCTGAAGCTTCTTTCTAATATCAGGCGCTGATTGCCCAATAAAGGCAAGAGCCACTGAAGCACTGTGTTCCTCAGAAGTGGGGTCAAAAGGAGTATACCGCCTGAAGGCTTCCATCAGGCATTCTAAGAACACTGCGGGTGCCTCAGCGGCTCCCTGACTAACCTCTCTTACCTTGGCCAAATTGGTGGGGCGCCTTGCAGCCCTGTGAAGACCTGCCACCAGAGCCTGGTGATAGATGGTTAGTCGCTCCCCACCTTCTGGAGAATTAAAGTCCCAGTTGGGTCTGGTCAGTGGGAACCCCCTTTCTATATCATGAGGGAGTTGAGACGGTCGTCCATCAGCTCCAGGCATGTTCTTTCGCACTTCCAGGAGGATCCTTTCTCTTTCTTCCATGGTGAAGAGTACCTGTAAGAACTGCTGACAATCATCCCAAGTGGGCTGGTGAGAGAACATCAGGGACTCTATCAGTCCCATTAGTCTCTGCGGTTCCTCTGAAAAAGGAGGGTGGTTAGCTTTCCAATTATATAAATCGGCAGAGGAGAATGGCCAGTATTGCAGAGGTTGGAAAGGCGGGTCTCCTTCCTCTCCGAGAATGGGGGCCCCATAAGACCTGAGGGGAAAAATACCTGATGGGTCCAATGCGGCCCCTCAGTGCCGCCGAGTTCCCTGGGCCGGTCCCAGAGCTGGCCCCGATGCCTCAATACCAGAGGCTAGAGGCATCGGAGGTGCCGGGGCCAGAGGCACTGGGGCCTCGGCTGCCAGGGCCTCGGGCGCCGGGGCAGAGGCAGGAGGGTAAGGAGGGGGATCATCAACCATGAGCAAGTCTTGAGTGTCAGGGTGTATTTTGGTGGTCTCTTTCCCTTTTCCCCGAGGTTGAGCCTGAGCCAATAAGACTCGAGAGTTTGCTTTCTTTCGCACCCAGGGCTTTACCCAGGGCGGTGGATTTTCCACCAATTCTTGCCAGACCACAATGTAGGGCTGCTGATCTGGATGTCCCCGAGTTGAATTCTTGAAAACAACAGCTTTTACTACAAGCAGAGTGGAGAGGTCAAAAGTCTCCTCCGGGGGCCATCCAACATTAAAAGTGGGCCACTCGGAGGTACAGAAAGTCTGCCACAGCCCTTTTTTAACTTCTACCGACAAGTCATGCGCCCTTGCTCTCACTTCTGTCCAATGACCTAATGTCAGGCTAAGGGGGGTCGTCACGGTCTGTCCCATTCCCAGTATAACAATTATTAGACACGTAAAGGACACATAAAACAGAGACACACAGAGATTAGACACACAGCGGCCGCTTTTTGTCTTCCTCAGATTTCTGACCAAGAACCGGAAGGAATCAGTGGGCTGACACTCTCGGCGCCCAAAAACCAACCCTATCTCATCCGGTTCACTTTTGCGGAAAAACAGGTGGGAGGCCACTAGGCGTCCCTTGCCCTCCAAACTCCCCGGGGCGTCCCCCAGTGTTGCAGCCTGCAGTGCTCCAAGTACGTCTAACGACCGCAGTCGCGACCCCTTACGGGACCAGGACGGCTGCCAGACAGTGGGTACCCTTTTCAGAACTCCGACCGGTCTCACTGAAAAGCAGAACACAGAACACAGACAACTCAAGGCGCCACTAATCTTACCTCTTCCTCCAAGAATGGTTTCGGGAGTGAAGCGGAGTGAGCGCACGATCCCGGACGAGACCCCAAATGTTGGATTCTCCCAGAGGAGGACGCCGCCCCAAATCACTCACAGAAGTCGTCTCTTGATGCAACAAGCACGAGGAATTTATTCAGAGGCCAGCTAGCTGGGGTCCATGCATTAGCCTGACACAGCGGGTCTCAACGAGGACCCCGAATTCACAAAGCCAGAAGTTTTTATAGCATTTTCAAAGGGGCAGTATTTTCTACAGTCACAATACAGTGTTTTTTTTTTCATAGACACATAAATTTTCGGCTGACGCCTCATCCTGGGGGTCTGGTTAGATAAAATCACTTTCGGAATGTTTAGGGTGGTTCTAGCAAGAGAAGCTTAACTGATTGAGGTTGGCTAACTAAAGGTCACTACAATTAACACTGGCTGACTAACTTGTTTTTCAAAGTTCTAGTAATTTTTCTCCTTCTAGGTTAGAAAATGGTGTTTGAGCCTTTAAGATGGCTGTGCTTATGCTAACTTTTGATTCTTCAGGTTCTACAAGATTCCATAGTGATGGGTTGTCTAGGGGGCTTTATAGGCAGTTGAGGATTTTTTGAGAACAAAAAAAACTTAGGGGTGTGGACTTGCATCACCTGCCCTGCCCTCAAGATGGGCTGGGTCATAGCCTGATTGGTAGTGGTGACAGCAGGGTCACGGGTTATGCTGATACCCTTGCAGAACACTCACACATTCCATTCCAAGTTGCTCCTGGCCTTTTAACTCTTAACTGATCTCACTGAAGATGTCTATATTCTTAGGTATCTTTCTCTAGAGAATTAGAGTGACCTTGACTTTGCATAATGCTTAACAGTTTCAATGAGGACTTCTTTGCCCATTGTTACACTGCTCTGACTGTAAATATTCTGCCCTGCTTTTCCTGGAGGCCCTCACCCTACTCTGACTACACCCATGGTCTCTGTCTTATTCCCCCCTCTACAGATAGAAACCCTAGCTGCTGCTAGGGAAAGGGGGTGATGACTGCTCTGGCTGCTTCATGCTGAGAGGGGGCACAGTAAGGGATGCAGCTATGTCTCCATCAGTGGTGAGTTGAGAGGGCCTCGGAAGATGGGCACTTTGCAGTTTTGTGGCTTCTAGGCAAGATAGAACAAATTGTGTTATTAGGTTAGGTAGTAATATCTGGAGTTGGACTTTCTATTCTGGAAGGACATACTTGATGAGATTAAGAATGCATGGTTGAATATGAGAAATCATAGCCAGATATTTTGAAGAAGCTAGAATTTTGGATCTAGTTTATGTCTCAATGACTAGTATTAGGATTGAGTATGGATAAGGCTGCATTATTGAAACACTACTTTTCTCTAAAATCACCTTCATTTTTATTAAAGTAACCAGATTAAGAAAATACTTAACACTTGGCTCTATTATTTGCCTAAGTGCAGCAAGAAGAGCAATAGATTACATAAGCTTTTTTAAATGTGCTTTGCTGGAACTTTTCGTAAGGAATTTCAGACTGAACTTTTAAAGGCCTCTTGAGGCCAGACAGCCAAGCCAGACTTGCCATCAGGTTTTGCCTGCAGTACGTGTAGATTTGGATGAATTCTTCTCTTCTCAAGGTCTCTAAGACATCTTGAGGTTCTTGCACCTGCCAGGAAGTAACCTTCCTTACTCACTTGGTAAGGCTGCTGGGAACCTTGTAAGCAAGGTACCAGGCCAGTTCTTCCAAGGGGCTCTGTTGGCTTTATAATGTCAATTTTAGTTCCTTAAATCTGTTCATATCTGAGTTTATGCACGTGTCTCTTAGGTATGAAATTCCAGTCAAAGCTTTAGTAGAATAACTTGTGTTTTTAATTGGTCCTCTTACAAGGAAAGCAGGTTTTTATTAAACTTATGCAAATTAATATACTGCCATGAAATATAAAAATAGTCATGGAAAGTTTTTAAATTCTGGAGAGATCAGGTAGAGAGAAAGATAAATGTTTCTACTCTGTTTATAAAGATAGTCATTTACTAAACTGTTGTCAGTTTAAGAGAAAAAGCTTCAAACACTATCAGCAACATTTGAAACAAAAAGCCACAAAATCATCTTCTTTAGTTAACTTAATCCTATGCAACCAATACCTGTTTTGCTTAAATCTAGTTCTTTACTAGTTTAGGAGTAATAAAACAGTGACTATAAATGACAAAAGACTTAAAAATGACAATGGTTAAAGATCTGATGAGAGCTTACTGTAAGACAGTTGACATAAGGAAATTTGGATATTTCTGTAACACAAAACATTCAGTAACAAAGTTTAGCATCATTCCCTTTGACAGTGCTTTCTATTTAATTAAGCAGGTAATTATATATCAGATAAATAAGCCACATTAGGCAAATACTTTCTCTAATGAGAAAAATTTCTTCTGGTATGTTCCAGGGGCCTTCTGGAAAATATCAGAGTTAACTAGAGGTAAAAATACTTTTCTGAATTTGATTTTTTTTTTTTTGGCGCTTTCTTAAATAGGATTATAGGTTGCCATGAAGCAATACTTATCTATTTAACCAGAATGACAACAAAATACCTCAAAGGCAAATAAAGAAGGTTACAGTTGTTAGCAAAGTTCAGCTTTTAGTCCTTTCAATATTAAGATCTCATTTTCTTAAATATTCCGAAAATTCACTGAGACTTTAAGCATGAGAAACTGCTTTGATAAACAATTAGAGAACCCTTTGCAATCTTTCAATATTAAGAGCAGACTAGCAATTAAGAAAACTTTGTCTTTTTAACTGAAAACAAAATTTTAATTTTGCTGTGTACTTGATACTGAGACTCATTTGCTTTAATTTTATATAGCATGACCATATCAATTCTTCTACAAACTTCCTGCAACCTTCTTTTTACATTCAGTGTTCTCCCTCTTTAAATAAATTGCTGTAGTTCAGAACAATTACTTTCTTTTGGCAAAAGACACATTCTTCAGCACTCAGAAATGTTTTCCTTATTACTTTAAGTAGTTTTAATTAGAACTTAAAACCATTAGGTACCTTAAGTTTTAGTGAACACTGAGAAGCAGGCTATTATAAACTTACACTAGCATGCTTTGGATTGACAAATTTATGAACATTTTATAATTTCTGTAACTATGAGCTTTACAACACAATTTCTTACTAAACACAAAGTATATCTTCTTAACTTAGCAAAACTTTAAGGTTTTAGGTTACCACAAAGATTCTCAGGCTGTAGGTAGGTATATACACTGTAACACACAATTATTATTAAGAAGTTCACTTGCTACATTTAGTTTACTCATTCTTAACAACTATGCCAGACTAATTACAAAACCTTTACTGAATATTAGACAAAGTCAAGCTTCTAAGCATTTTATTCTTGAAAGATTTAGCAGGTAATATCAACTTAAATGACTTTAGGTAAATTTAGGCCGCTGATAACCTTAAGGACATGTCCATTTCAGTTCAACTTAAATTAGCATTAATGCTTAATATTTTCATTATAATTCTCTGGAAGTTTAAGAATGCCCAATTTTTACAAGCGCTTGTCTTTAAATTAATTTCATTAATACTATCTGGAGGTAGAAAAATCTTTCATCTACACGCTTAGACACATAAACATACAGACTGAGACATAATGACTACAGTTAGCAACACTCTTCATAAAAAGAAGATATACACAGACAGATAAACTGACACAGAGACGTTAGTTACTCGATATCTAATTGCCTTTCCTTTTAGCTTATTTGACTAAAAGTATCTCAGTTTTCAAGAATACACTCTACAGGCAAGCAGTTTATATAACTGGGTTAAGGTTTAAAATGGCCCCAGACTAACAGGGCCGATGAAGGCTCTGAACTGATAGGGACTGTGTGTCTCCAGGTGGCTGGAAATGAAATGCAAGTCTTCTGTTTCAGGGAGTCTAGTTTAAAAACCTCTCAATTTTTGAAGGTAATGAACCCAATAAGTAGAATAGATTTCTACCAAAATAATTTACAAAACTTGTTCCATATTGTAGTAGTTCACAGGACTTTTGACTATTTTCTTTCCTTGCATTAAAATAAATTTAGCTGCATAACTTTATTATATTGTATACTTCTCTCAGGGGCCAAGCCTCTCCATTAAAGAGTTTGTATTGAGGCCAGGCTTGTGTGCAGAAGATAAGACACTTCTTTTTCAGGGTCTGGGGATCAAAATCGCTCCCAGTTCTTCAGAATGCATGCCAGAGGCATGTCTGGCTTTAACCTTGAAGAGGAATCTCCCATCTGAGAGAGAGAGAAAGATGGGTGTCTAGCACCTGGTCAGCCTCCCTCTCTGTGAGGGCGTACCTTCACCTTGGAGCTTAGTGATAGTGGTCAATCACCTCCTCTGCCAGGCCTACTGGATTTAAACACTCCTTACCAGCATGGCCTGCACTTTGCCTTAATTCTCCTCTTGCCTTCCCACTAAGCAAGAGTTGCCTTGGAGCTCTGGATTTAGTGGGACCTTACCAGTGTGCTCTTACTTTACGCCTTCCAGGGGTCTTGATCTAGACCCCAGTTTCTCTGCACAGGCTTTAGCATAGTCCACTCGGGCTGCAGATAAGGAAATGCCATAGCCTCAGGAAGACTGCCTCCAAGGAAGAGAGATCAATAGAATAGAGCCATTTCTAGAATTTAAACGGGGCTATTTACATAGTTATGGAGGGGGATGTCTATACTCAAACACTAGTTTCTGTCACTGCCTGAGAATTATTTAGCCAGTCACTCACTATAACAAATCAGATCACTGAGACAAGAGGTCGGGGTTCATCTGCGACTCTCTCATAGGCAGCAGCTTAGCCGGAGGTTCACTCAGCGGCATGGAATCAGTCGGCTGGTGCCGAGATCTCAGGACCACTGTCTACTAGTTCAGTCTGCACTCAGAGTCTGCAGATTAGGATAGGAAAGTAGGAAATCAACTCAGCCACTCTCCGACATTCTCATCTATCTGGAGGCGGGGGATCAAGGAGCAGCTAACACTGGGAAACTTTTCACTCGAGACTTAAGACTGGTAGCTGATGCTAATCATCTTTTAAGTGGCTAATGGGTGCTCAAACACATTTTTATGAGATAAAAAATGCAGCATTTAGTTAGGAATAAGAGCGAAGCATGGATCTCCTACCTTGCAGTGGTGAGCATTGGGTTCTGTGAAATTGATGAAGTTAGGAGATGTAGGGGCCGGCCTACGGCCGAGGCTGAGTCCCACTATGGCTGAACACCGCCCTTCCACTCTAGTTGACCAATGCCCTAAGATGGCGCACGCTTCCTGGGCGCCACCCTGCCTGGTTTGGTGGCATTAGCATAAGGAAGTTGCTCCTATAGGCTTGATCACCATAGGCCAGCTTCCTTTATATAAGGCGTAAGCAGGAAAGAGAAGCTCTCTCTCTCTCCCTCTCTCTCTCACTCACTCTCTCACTCTCCCACTCTCTCAATCTCTGTCTCCGTCTCTCCCCTCATTCTTCTTCTCATTCGCTCCCCCCGGCTGTTGCTTCTTCTCACTCACCTTCTCCCGGCCTTCCGAGCAACAATAAAGAACTGAAGTGAACCAGGTCTGTGTACGTATCGCTGTCGTCACCGCAACAAGGGGCGAACGCGGTATCTGGTGCCGAAACCCGGGAGTTTTTCTCCAACCACCCAGAGGAGAAACTAGTGGACGCAGACGCCATAGAGCTTCTTACCCTGAAGCAGTACCTGTGGACCCCGTTCGGAAGGATTGCTCGGGAAGGCGCCTCAGATGAGAAGGGTGAGTGGACCAACGAGCAAAGCAAATGTAGGAGTAGGAAGGGAGATAGCAAGCGGCTGTGGTGGGGATTTCTGTTTTGTCTGTCCGTCATAGTGTTCTTTGTTGTACTGTTTTGTTTTGTCAAAAATGTTATGAAAAGTTAGGGCGCCAGTGAAAGTTCGCGGGATAGCGACGAAGCCAGGAAAGTTCGCGGGATAGCGACGAAGCCAGGAAAGTTCGCGGGAAAGCGACGAAGCCAGGAAAGTTCGCAGGAAAGCGACGAAGCAAGGAAAGTTCGCGGTATAGCGACGAATGCAGGTTAGCGATAAGAGTACCCTTTACCCATAATCTTAGAAGTAGCCTTTTATCCTTTAATCACTAACATAGGATCTGAAGAGTCTAGAATTAGAGTAGAAGAGCCTTTGAGAGCACTCCTGAGGGCCAACGGAACCTTATTAAAAACAAAAACCGCAAGGGCTTTCCTCCACACGGTGGAGAAGCATGCTCCGTGGTTCCTAGATGCAGGAAGAATCACTACCCCCGTGTGGGAAAAGTTAGGCGAGGATCTGCGCAGCGCAGATCGCAGGGAGCCTCTCCCGGCTGGGACGCTCCCCATATGGGGGCTGGTTAAGAGCTGCCTAAAGGAGAATAAACCTAGTTGTAGAGAAGCCATAAGGGAGGGAGAAGAGATTCTTGAGGAGGTTCTTGAAAGAAGAAAGAGCCTCTGACACAGGGGGGGTCCTCTGATGAGGAAGAGGACCAAGAATTATCAGGAGAAGAGTTAGAGGCTAAGGCTGCTCAGAGAGGACATCGGCCCACATTGTGCTCCTCACTGAGCCGACTGAGAATAAGCAGAGAGGAAGGAGAGACTAGCTCAGCCCCTCTCCCCAATAAGAGCAGTAAGGTAGAGGAGATTGTGGCAACCGCCCCAAATTACCATTTTGCTCTCCAACCTATAGAGCAGAGCCACCCCTTTACCAGAGTTACTCATATTGTGGTGGCCAGGGGTGCCAAGAACAATTGGGCAAGAATAGATGGAGGGAATGGCTAACCATGGAGGGGAATGCAGTCTTCCCAGTAATAGAAGATCCAAACACCCAGCAAAGATACCATCAAGCCCTAGATTTTAAGCTTGTTAAAAGCCTAAAGGAAGCTGCCATCACCTATGGAGTGCAAGCAGCGTTCACTGTGGCCATAGTGGAGTCATTAGCCACTCAGAATCTAACACCAGATGATTGGGCTAATGTAGCCAGAGCATGCCTTACTGGAGGTCAGTACCTGCTATTCAAAACTGCGTGGGCAGAGCTTTCTCAAGACACTGCCCGGCGCAACGCTGCCGCAGGGAACAATCAGTGGAACCTGGAGATGCTAATGGGCACAGGACCTTACCTAGGACAGCATAATCAGATAAATTACCCTCCTGCTGTGTATATGCAAATAGCTACAGCAGCTGTCAAGGCCTGGAAAACACTCCAGGGCATTGGTGATTTACAGGGTCAATTATCTAAAGTACTCCAAGGACCAAATGAGCCTTATGCAGACTTCTTGGCAAGGTTGATGCAAACTGCAGGCCGTATATTTGGAGATGTTGACACAGCAATGCCCCTAGTAAAACAGTTGGCCTATGAGCAAGCAAATAAATGGTGTAAGGAGGCTATCAGACCTTGGAAAAATAAAGATTTAAATGTGTACCTCAAAGTTTGCAGGGACATCAATGACACTGTAGTGCAAGGACAGGTAATGGCTGTAGCCATAACTCAGGGACTGCAAAATGCGCGCAGCAGGGCTACCCCTTCCGGGGCATGCTTCTATTGCAAGCAGATGGGTCATTTAAAGCGAGATTGCCTGAAATTATGGTGATCAGAGGAGCCCGTGTGGGTTCCTCAGTGGCCCCTTACCAGAGAGAAAAAAGAAGCAGCCCACACATTAGTGCAAGAGCAAATTGCCGCAGGGCATCTTCAAAGTTCTACTTCCCCATGGAATACACCCATATTTGTCATAAGAAAGAAGTCAGGAAAATGGAGATTGCTGCATGATTTAAGAGCTGTAAATAATCAGATGATTCTCATGGGATCAGTGCAATTAGGTTTACCATTGCCTATGGCCCTGCCAAAAGGTTGGAAATCAATTGTAACAGATATCAAAGATTGTTTCTTTTCCATCCCTCTTCATTCTGAGGACTGTAAAAAGTTTGCCTTCACTGTACCAGCCATCAACCACGATTGCCCAGATGAGCGGTATGAGTGGAAAGTGTTGCCACAAGGCATGGCAAATAGCCCTACTATGTGCCAGTTGTATGTGCATGAGGCCCTGGCAGAAGTTAGAAAAAAGTTCCCTGATGTAATTATCTATCATTATATGGATGATATTCTCTTATGTCATGAAAAGAATAGTAAAGTAGAAGAAGCCCTCTGCTTCTTGCAAGCACACTTTAAGATATGGGGCCTGGAACCAGCACCAGAGAAAATACAGGCAACTTGCACCAAACAGTATTTAGGAATTAAATTGGAAGATACTATTGCTAGGCCATTAAAAATAACCATAAGAACAGATCAATTAAAAACCCTTAATGATTTTCAAAAACTACTTGGAGATATAAATTGGGTAAGGCCATTCCTAAAGCTTACAGATGAAGAGCTCAGTCCATTATATGAGACACTGAAGGGCGATTCTGATTTATCATCTCCGCGCTCTCTCAGTGAGCAAGCCAAGGAAGCCTTGAGCCTAGTCCAATCCCGCTTGCAGCTTGCCCAGGTGGATAGAATAGACTATGGCAAATTGCTATTCCTTATAGTGATACCCAGTAATAATAGCCCAACAGGGGTACTTTGGCAGGAAGGGCCAATTCTCTGGGTATATCTGGCCCACTCTCCAGGAAAAACATTAAGATGGTATCCTCAGAGTATAGCTGATTTGATCATCAAGGAAATCAGAACAGCTATAAAAACATTTGGGATTCCCCCAAACATGATAATAACGCCTTATACTGCTGAGCAGATTGAATGTCTTACTGCATGCTGTGATGCATGGGCTGTTGCTTACACCATCACCAATGCTTCCTTTGACAACCACTACCCAAAACATCCTTGGCTACAGTTCTGCCTCTCTAATCCCGTCATCTTTCCTAAAAACACAAGATGTAATCCCATACCCAAAGCCAAGGTGGTGTTCACTGATGGGTCAAAGAATGGCATTGGGACTGTGGTCACTGGTGACCAATCTTGGACATTCAGTTTTCCAACCACTTCAGTTCTGACAAACAGAGCTGTTGGCTGTAGCACAAGCCTTTACGCTTTTCTCACAGGAACCTTTTAACCTTTTAGCAGATAGTCAGTATGTAGTGAATGCTGTGTACATCTTAGAGAATCTCTTTTTGACAATGTAGAACAAGCTGCTCAATTTCACAAACAATTCCATGTCAATGCACACACCCTTCGCCTAAAATATAATATTACTAGAGACCAAGCAAGAGCCATAGTAGTCAGTTGCAAATGGTGTGTCACACTCCTACCCTCCATCTCAGGAGTTAATCCAAAGGGGCTACTCCCCAATCACATTTGGCAAATGGATGTTACCCATATTCCAGAATTCGGTAAGATGAAATATGTCCATGTGTCTGTAGACACCTGCTCAGGCATCATTTTCACCTCTTGCCATACAGGAGAAAAATCTAGAGATGTCATATCTCACTGCCTCCAGGCATTTTCGGCCTGGGGAAAGCCCAAACATTTAAAAACTGACAATGGGCCAGCATATACATCCCAATCGCTCCTCAGCTTTTTAAAAACAATGGATATCACCCACACCACGGGCATTCCCTATAACCCTCAAGGGCAAGGCGTGGTAGAGCGCGCCAACCTGACCCTTAAAAATGTTCTCTATAAACAAAAAGGGGGAATAGGGGCAGACTTCAGATCCCCCAGAGATAAACTTAACATTATATTGTTCATTTTAAATTTTTTGACATTGGACAAAGATGGCCACAGTGCAGCAGAGCGGCATAATCGCCGTTCCAGGCCTAAAGACATGCCCGCAGTTATGTGGAAGGATGTATTGGAAGGATCATGGAAAGGCCCAGATCCAGTGTTAATCTGGAGCCGAGGCTCTGTTTGTGTTTTCCCACAGGACCGAAACAATCCCATCTGGGTGCCTGAACGCCTGACACGGAGAGTGGCAAGACCAGAACCGGAAGTGCGAGATGCCGATGCCACTGATGCTCATCCTGCTACTGATTCTTCAGCAGGCGATAGCGGAACACAGAGAACTATGGGGTCTGGTGAAGGCTTGGCCTATTCCACTCCCGGTGACTGAAACTGCACATACCTTTCCTGCCTTTTTCTCTACCTATAGTACACTTAATCTCCCATATCTGCCTTTTGACAGCTCTATGTGTTACTGGCATTCCTTTCATAACCTCTCTAAAGCTGCCAATCTGTCGAGGAAATTAGGCAAGATGTTATCCACCAATTGGTCCAGTGAGTTTGATGTGCTCACCACTCAGCTATGGCTAGAAATATTGAATGTTAGTCCCCAAAAGTTAGAGGCGCTGTCTGTAGCTCAGTTTGCTGAAGCCGTGCTAAATGCCACCAAAGCCTGGTCAGGCATGGGTGTTCTGTTCCATGCAATGGCAACATCGGAAAGTGCGGGCGATGGCTCTGGTGCAGGCCATGGCAGCTATAGAAGAAGGCATCTCCCCTAGGGTGTAGCACAATATGTTGGACCAGTAGTCAAAGACGGGTAAGATCAGGAGGTACGCATACCAACCTAAGACAGGGCGCAGACCTTAGCTGTCTGTTGCCCTATGACGGGTAAGGATGCTGCACCTCCCTGACAACCTAAGACAGGCATGGTCCCCGAGCCTCATTGTGCTAAAAAACAAAAAAGGGGGAGATGTAGGGGCCGGCCTACGGCCGAGGCTGAGTCCCACTATGGCTGAACACCGCCCTTCCACTCTAGTTGACCAATGCCCTAAGATGGCGCACGCTTCCTGGGCGCCACCCTGCCTGGTTTGGTGGCATTAGCATAAGGAAGTTGCTCCTATAGGCTTGATCACCATAGGCCAGCTTCCTTTATATAAGGCGTAAGCAGGAAAGAGAAGCTCTCTCTCTCTCCCTCTCTCTCTCACTCACTCTCTCACTCTCCCACTCTCTCAATCTCTGTCTCCGTCTCTCCCCTCATTCTTCTTCTCATTCGCTCCCCCCGGCTGTTGCTTCTTCTCACTCACCTTCTCCCGGCCTTCCGAGCAACAATAAAGAACTGAAGTGAACCAGGTCTGTGTACGTATCGCTGTCGTCACCGCAACAAGGGGCGAACGCGGTAAGGAGAGAGTTAGGGATGCCCCCTGCCTCACTGAGGCCAGGGTAACCTGAAGAAGCAGGCTGGAAGTCAGAGACAGAAAAACAGAGATGCTCTTCACAGATACCCAGTTGGGCTGTTGGGGTCTTATTCTAGACATGTGGGCCTTTGAGAAGCCACTGAAGTGTAGCCTCAGCCTAGACTCTCGCAGAAGCCCATGGCTTTCCTCAGTCCTTCGCATCTGAGAAGATGCCTCTGAAAGGGAATTCTGGCCTCCACTCAGCTGACATTCCCGGCTCCCAAGGGAGATGGGGGATCCACTGAGGGAGACGCAGGGGAACTTGTCGCTTGAGACTTTGAGATCGGCAGCTAGGCTAGTCTCATTTAAGTGGCTGACAAACACCTGATTTTGTGTGCCACAAATGGCTTTTTTCTATAAGGACAGCAAAAGAAAAGGCAGGCTTAGATGCTGATACTCACCTCCAAAATTATCCCTAACAAGCCCCCAAAGAAGATGCCAGGGTTCTTGTTCACGAAGCCGAAGAATGAGCTTCACAAACAGTCAAGGTAGTAGAACAAGGTACAGGCTTTTATTTAGAGATAAAGTGAGAGAATAGAGCTCTTGGCTCATGCGTGGAGGGGACAAGAGAGTCCATAGTGGTGTGTTGTCTAGGGGTTTTTATAGGCAGTTGAGGATTTTTTTGAGAACAAAAAAAACTTAAGGGTGTGGACTTGCATCACCTACCCTGTTCACAAGGTGGGCTGGGTCATAGCCTGATTGCTAGGGGTGACAGCGGGGTCACGGGTTATGCTAATACCCTTGCAGAACACTCAAACATTCCAGGTCAAGTTGCTCCTGGCCTTTTGACTTTTAACTGATCTCACTGAAGATGTCTATATTCTTAGGTGTCTTTCTCAAGATTTACTGTGACCTTGATTTTGCATAATGCTTAACAGTTTCAATGAGGACTTCCTTGCCCATTGTTACACTGCTCTGACTGTAAATATTCTGCCCTGCTTTCCCCCCAAGGCCCTCACCCTACTCTGACTACACCCATAGTCTCTGTCTCACTATCTGTATCCTGACTGCAATGATTACACATACCTATGCATGTGTTGAAATTCAAAGACGTCTGCCAGTTAAAGGCCAACTTTAATGTGTGATAACTTAGGATAAACTTCTTTTAAAAAAACCTGTTTCTAGACCCATTTTTATTTTATAAGGAATATATATTCAAATAACTTTATTCCAATTTGTAGGGAATCATTCAGATTAATTTAATAATTTAATATTTGAGTATAAGTATAATTAGCTAGAAAATACATGTTACATTTTCTTTTTCTTTTAAGTGGCTTAAGACAAGATACATTTGTTATAACAAAGCTTCCGTGGGTCAGGGGTCCAGCATGGCTTAGCAGGGGCCACACTCAGGGTCTCACAAGGATGCAGTCAAGGTGTTGGTAGGTCTGTGTTCCTTTCTAGAGCTCAGGGTATTTTTCTCAAGTAATGTGAATGTTGGCAGTATTCAGTTCCATGGAGATGCAGCACTGAAACTCTGCTTTCATGGCTGTCCTACAGGCTGTCCACAGGCCTTGTCACAATATGGCTATTTAATCCTTTAAAGCTGCAGGAAAATCTGAGTTTTTTTTTTTAATTTTAACACCCCTGAATTGTATCACTTTTTAAAAATTTATCTTTGTTATTGAAGTAAGGTTGATAATATTATATTGGTTTCAAGTATACAACACAGTGATTCAATAGTTAAACACATTATTAAGTCCTCTCCCCAACTAGTGCAGTTACTATCTGTTAATACAGAAATATTGACTATATTCTCCATGCTGCCCTACCATCACTGTGACCAGCTTATGTTATGACTAAAATTTTGTGCCTCTTTACTCACCTCACCCACCCTACCTATCAACCCCAACCCCTCCACCATGGCAATCACCAGTCACTTCTCAGTCTCTATGAGTCTACTGCTGTTTTGTTCCTTCTGTTTGGCTTTGATTTTATATTCCAAAAATAAGTGAAATCATATAGAATTTATTTTTCACTGCCTGGCTTATTTTACTTAGTATAGTAGATTCTAGGTCCATCCATGTTGTTGCAAAGAGCAGTATTTCTTTGTTTTTTTATGACTGAATAATAATCCATTGTGTATATGTACCAAGCCTTCTTTATCCATTAATCCGTTGATGGACACTGAGGTTGCTTCCAACTATTGGCTATTACAAATAATACAACAGTAAACACATGGGTGCATATATGTTTTCAAGTCAGAGATTTTATTTTCTTTAGTTATAGTCCTAGAAGTGAAGTTACTGGGTCATATGGTATTTATATTTTTAGTTTTTTGAGGAACCTCCACACTGCTTTCCACAGTGGCTGTACTAATTGATATTCCCATCATCAGTGTAGGAGGTTTGCTTCTTCTCCGCTTTCTCACCAACACTTGTTATTTCTTATCTTTTGAACAGTAGTCATCTAACTGGTGTGACATGATATCTCATTGTGGTTTTGATTTGCATTTACCTGATGATTTGTGATGTGGAGCATCTTTTCATGTGCCTGTTTTCCATCTGAATTTCTTCTCTGGAGAAGTGTTTGTTCATACTATCCACCCATTTTTTTAATAGGGTTATTTGCTTTTGGGACTTTGAGGCATGTGAGTTCTTTATTTATTTTGGATGTTAATCCATCATTGGATAAATTAGGAATATATTCTCTGTTATTGTAGGTTGCTTTTTTTGTTTTGTTGTTCACTGTACAGAAACTTTTTAGTTTGATGTAGCCCCATTTATTTTGGATGTTAATCCATCATTGGATAAATTAGGAATATATTCTCTGTTATTGTAGGTTGCTTTTTTTGTTTTGTTGTTCACTGTACAGAAACTTTTTAGTTTGATGTAGCCCCATTTATTTATTTTCACTTTTTTTCCCTCTCAGAAAGAAGGGATCAGAAAAATTTGCTCATGCTTAAGATCAAGAGATTTTTGCTTACATTTCTTCTAATAGTTTTATGGTTTTATATCTTATATTTAGTTATTTAATCTATTTCAAATTTATGGACTTAGACTGTAAACCAGTTTCACTCTTTTTCATGTATGTGTCCAGTTTTTCTAACACCAGTAATTATAGAGACAGTCTATTCCACATTGTATATGCATGGCTCCTTTAGCATATATTAAGTGACCATATATGTATGAGTTTACATATGGGCTCTCTATACTGCTTCGTTAATCTATAGATCTGTTCTTATGCCAATAAAAACAACTGTTTTGATTACTGTATGTTTCAGTTGGGGACAGCAAAAATGACAGACTAAGTCAGAATGAGGTTTAATGCGGAGGGCTTAGAATTCCTTGGAGACCAAGCAATGAGTCAGAGTGCCCCTGCATCTTTATTAGGATACAGCAAGCAGTGAAACAATCATTGATTAATAATTATTGAATGTATTTTCTCACCAAATCAACCGACTGTGAACTAGATATGTTTTTAATGTTCCTATTGTGTTAAGTCAAGTCATCCGGTTAGTGAGTTTCACAGCATGTTCCTTGTCTGGTTTTGCTGCAGAAGAGTAACAGGAACCGTTTGCAGCTCCCATTCCACACTGTTCATACCTTACACCAGATTCCATGAGTTAACACATTTTTCTTTCTATTAGACTGGTTTTGGCTATTAATCAAACTTAAGCAGTAAACATATTACACTTTTCTCTTAGATTAGTCTTGTTATAAATCAAGCTTTAAGCAGAAACTAAACTACAGCCAGCAAAGTTAATTGCTGGGGTGTCTACAACTGTAGCTTTGTAGTATAGTTTGAAGTTACAAAGTATGATACTCCCTGCTTTGTTCTTTCTCAAGATTGTCTTGGCTATTTGGGGTCTTTGGGATTCCATATGAATTTTAGGATTATTTGCTCTCCACTGAAAAATGTCATTTGCATTTTCATAGGGGATTGCACTGAATCTGCAAATTACTTTGGGCAGGATGGCCAGCTAGACAATATTAATTCTTCCTATGCATGAACAGGGATAAATTTCCATTTAGATGTGTCTTCTTCAATTTCTTTCATCAGTGTCTTATAGTTTTCTGAGTACAGGTCTTTCATCTCCTTGGTTAGGTTCATTCCTAGATATTTCATTCTTTTGGATGCAATTATAAATGGAATTGTCTTCCTGAATTTTCTTTCTGCAGGTTTATTGTTAGTATATAAGAATGTAACAGATTTCTTTATTGATTCTGTATCTTGCAAATTTGCTGAATCCAGTTATTAGTTATTATAGCATTTTGGTGGAGTCTTTAGGGTTTTCAATGTATAATCTCATGTCATATGCATGACATGACATAACAGTTTAACTTCTTCCTTACCAATTTGGATGCCTTTTATCTCTGTGTTGTCTGATTGCCATGGCTTGGACTTCAGTAGTATGTTGAATAAAAGTGGTGAGATTGGCATCTTTGTCGTGTTCCTGATCTTAGAGAAAAAGCTTTCAGCTTTTCACCATTGAGTATGATGTTAGTTGTCGGTTTGTCATATATAACCTTTATTAGATTAAGATATGATCCCTCTATACTCATTCTGTTGAGTTTTCATTATGAATGGATGTTAATTTTGTCAAATGCTTTTACAGCGTCTATTGAGATGATCATATAGTTTTTAGCTTTCCTTTTGTTTATGCTTTTATCACATTGATTTATGAATATTGCACCATCCTTGCATCCCTGGGATAAATAACACTTTGTCATGATGGATGATACTTTTGATACATTTTAAAATTCAGTTTGCTAATATTTTGTTGGGGATTTTTGTGTCCTTCTTCATCAGGGATATTTGTCTATAATTTCCTTTTTTGTATTGCCTTGGTCTGGTTTTGGTTTTAGAGTGATCGTGGCCTCATAGAATGAATTTGGAAGTATTTCCTACCCTTTTATTTTTTGGAATGAGTTAAGACATAGGGTATTAGCTCTTCTTTAAATGTTTTATGAAATTCACCTGTGAAGCCATCTGGTCCTGGACATTTGTTTGGAGTTTTTGAATTACCAATTCAATTTTGTGTTTGGTAATCAATCTGTTCAGATTTTCTGTTTCTTCCCTGGTCAGCCTTCAAAGGTTGTACTTTTCTAGGAATTTATGTATTTCTTTTAGACTGTCCAAATTATTGGCATTTTTTTATAGAAATCCCTAAGAATTCTTTGTATTTCTCTGGTGTCAGTTGTATCTATTCCTTTTATGTTTCTAATTTTGTTTATTTGTGTAATCTCTCTTTTTTTCTTGATAAATATGGCTAGGGTTTCATCTATTTTATCTTCTCAAAGAACCAGCTCTTGGATTCATTGATTTATGTTTATTTAGTTCTGTTCTGATCTTTATTATGTCCCTCTTTTTATTAAACTTAGGTTTCATCTTGGATTGTTCTTGTTTCATGAAGTAGGCCTCTATTGCTGTGTACTTACCTCTTAGAACCATTTTTGCAGCATCCCACATATGTTGAACTGTTGCATTTTTGTTTGCATTTGTCTCCATGTATTGCTAGATTTCCTCTTTGATTTGTTCATTGATCTATTGATTATCTAAAAACATGTTGTTTAGCCTCCAGGGGTTTTTGTTTTTTCCTAATGTAATTGATTTCTAGATTCAAACCATTGTAATGTGAAAAGATGCTTGAAGCAATTTCTATATATTTGAATTCATTAAGGTTTTGTCCTAATATGTGATCTATTCTGGAGAACATTCCATTTCCACTTGAGAAATATGTGTATATGCTGTTTTGCAGTGGCATGTACTATATATATCTGTTACATTCATCTAGTCTAATGTCATTTAACATGTCTGTTTCCATTGTTTATTTTTCATCTGGATGATCTATCCACTAATGTAAGATGGGGGAAGGGTATTAAAATCTCTTAGTATAATTGTGTTGCTATTTCACCTTTAGGTCTATTAGTATTCATTTTATGAATTCAGGTACTCCTATGTTGGTTGCATAGATATTTATAATTGTCCCTTTATCATTAAAGAATGTCTTTCTATGTCTGTTGTTGCTTTCTTTGTTTTCACATCTATTTTGTCTGATATAAATATTGCAACCCCTGCTTTTCTCTCCTTTATATTTACAATAAATATCATGTTTCATCTCTTCACTTTTGGCCTATGAATGTTTTTAGGTCTGAAATGAGTCTCTTGTGGGCAGCATATAGATGGGTCTTGTTTCTTATTCATTCTGCTACCACACGTATTTTGATTGGAGCATTTAGTCCATTTACATACAAGGTAATTATTGAATTCATGTACTTATTGTCATTTTCTTAATTGTTATCTGGTTGTTCCTGTAGTTTCTGTTTGTTCCTTTCTTCCTCTCTTATACTCAACTCTTGTTATTTGATGGTTTTCTCTTGTGTTATGCTTCTATTTCTTTAATTTTTTTATTATTTACTTAAAAATTTTTATTTTGGTATCCTTAATCAACAATTACATGAAGAACATTATGTTTACTAGGCTCCCCCCTTCACCAAGTCCCCCCCACAAACCCTATTACAGTCACTGTCCATCAACATAGTAAGATGCTATAGAATCACTACTTTTCTTCTCTGTGTTGCACAGCCATCCCCCAACATTATATGTGCTAATCATAATGCACCCTTTCTCATTCCCCACCCTTATCCCTCCCTTCCCATCCATCCTCCACAGTCCCTTTCCCTTTGGTAACTGTTAGTCCATTCTTGGGTTCAGTGATTCTGCTGCTGTTTTGTTCCTTCAGTTTTTTACTTTGTTCATTTATTCCACATATGAGTGAAAACATTTGGTACTTGTCTTTCTCCTCCTGGCTCATTTCACTGAGCATAATTCCCACTAGCTTCATCCATGTTGTTGCAAATGTTAGGATTTGTTTTCTTCTTATGGCTGAATAATATTCCATTGTGTATATGTACCACTTCTTTATCCATTCATCTACTGATGGACACTTAGGTTGCTTCCATTTCTTGGCTACTGTAAATAGTGCTGCGATAAACATAGGGGTGCATATGTCTTTTTCAAACTGGGATGCTGTATTCTTAGGGTAAATTATTAGAAGTGGAATTGTTGGGTCAAATGGTATTTCTATTTTGAGCTTTTTGAGGAAACTCCATACTGCTTTCCACAATGGTTGAACTAATTTACATTCCCAGAAGCAGAGTAGGAGGGTTCCCCTTTCTCCACAACTTTGCCAACATTTGCTGTTCTTTGTCTTTTGGACAGTAGTGATCCTTACTGGTGTGAGGTGATATCTCATTGTGGTTTTAATTTGAATTTCTCTGGTGACAAGTGATGTGGAGCATCTTTTCATGTGTCTGTTAGCCATCTGAATTTCTTCTTTGGAGAACTGTCTGTTCAGCTCCTCTGCCCATTTTTAATTGGATTTTTTTTCTTTTTTTTGTTGTGGTGCATGAGCTTTTTATGTATTTTTGATGTCAACCCTTTATCAATCTGTAATTTATGAATATATTCTCCCATACTGTAGGAAGCCTTTTTGTTCCATTGATGGTGTCCTTTGCTGTACAGGAGCTTTTCGTTTTGATATAGTCCCACTTTTACAGTTTGATGTAGTACCACTTGTTAATTTTTGCTTTTTTTTCTCTTGCCTGGGGAGATATGTTCATGAAGAAGTTGCTCATGTTTATGTCCAAGAGATTTTTGCCTATGTTTTTTTCTAAGAGTTTTATGATTTTATGACTGACATTTAGGTATTTGATTCATTTCGAGTTTACTTTTGTATATGGGGTTAGACAATGATCCAGTTTCATTCTCTTACATGTAGCTGTCCAGTTTTGCCAGCACCAACTGTTGAAGAGGCTGTCATTTCCCCATTGTATGTCTATGGCTCCTTTATCATATATTAATTGACCATGTATTTTTGGGTTAATGTCTGGAGTTTCTATTCTGTTCCACTGGTCTGTGGGTCTGTACTTGTGCCAGTACCAAATTGTCTTGATTACTGTTGCTTTGTAGTAGAGCTTGAAGTTGGGGAGTGAGAGCCCCCCCACTTTATTCTTCCTTCTAAGGATTGCTTTGGCTACTCGGTGTCTTTGGTGTTTCCATATGAATTTTTGAACTATTTGTTCCAGTTCATTGAAGAATACTATTGGTAATTTGATAGAGACTGCATCGAATCTGTATACTGCTTTGGGCAGGATGGCCATTTTGACGATATTATTTCTTCCTAGCCAGGAGCATGGGATGAGTTTCCATTTGTTAGTGTCCTCTTTAATTTCTCTTAAGAGTGTCTTGTAGCTTTCAGGGTACAGTTCTTTCACTTCCTTGGTTAGGTTTTTTCCTAGGTATTTTATTCTTTTTGTTGCCATTGTAAATGGAATTGTTTTCCTTATTTCACTTTCTATTAGTTCATTGTTAGTGTTCAGAAAAGCCACAGATTTCTTTGTATTAATTTTGTACACTGCAAATTAGCTGAATTTCCATACTAGTTCTAGTAGCTTTGGAGTGGAGTCTTTAGGATTTTTTATGTACAATATCATGTCATCTGCAAATAGTAACAGTTTGACTTCTTCTTTACCAATCTGGATTCCTTGTATTTCTTTGTTTTGTCTAATTGCCAGGGCTAGGAACTACAGTACTGTTTTGAATAACAGTGGGGAGAGTGGGCATCCCTCTCTTGTTCCTGATCTCAGAGGAAAAGCTTTCAGCTCTTCCATGTTAAGTATGATGTTGGATGTGGGTTTATCATATATGGCTCTTATTACATTGAGGTACTTGCACTCTATATGCATTTTGTTGAGTTTTTATCATGAATGGATGTTGAATTTTGTCGAATGCTTTTTCAGCATCGAATGAGATGATCATGTGGTTTTTGGCCTTCTTTTTGTTTATGTGGTGGATGATGTTGAGGGATTTTTGAATGTTGAACCATCCTTGCATCCCTGGGATGAATCCCACTTTGTCATGGTGTATGATTCTTTTGATGTATTTTGAATTCGTTTTGCTAATATTTTGTTAAGTATATTTGCATCTGCGTTCATCAGTAACATTGGTGTGTAATTTTCATTTTGTGTGGCGTCTTTGCCTGGTTTTGTTATTAGGGTGATGTTGGCTTCATAAAGTGTGTTTGGGAGTATTCCCTCCTTTTCTATTTTTTGGAAAACTTTAATAAAAATGGGTATTATGTCTTCTCTGTATGTCTGATAAAATTCCGAGGTGAAACTATCTGGCCTGGGGGTTTTGTTTTGGGTAGGTTTTTGATAACTGCTTCAATTTTGTTGCTGGTAATTCGTCTGTTTAGATTTGCTGTTTCTTCCTTTGTCTGTATTTGAAGTTTGTATTTTTCTAGGAAGTTGTCAATTTCTTCTAAGTTGTCAATTTCTTCTTTGTTTTCCAGCTTGTTAGCATATAGGTTTTCATAGTATTCTCTAATAATTCTTTGTATTTCTGTTGGGTACATCGTGACTTTTCCTTTCTCATTTCTGATTCTGTTGATGTGTGTTGATTCCCTTTTTCTCTTAATAAGTCTGGCTAGAGGCTTATCTATTTTGTTTATTTTCTCAAAGAATCAGCTCTTGGTTTCATTGGTTTTTTCTATTGTTTTATTCTTCTCAATTTTGTATATTTCTTCTCTGATCTTTATTATGTCCCTCCTTCTGCTGACTTTAGGCCTCATTTGTTTTTAGGAGAGCTCCCATCTAGAGCATTCCCTCTAAAATACCCTGTAGAGGTGGTTTGTGGGAGGTAAATTCCCTCAACTTTTGCTTGTCTGGTCATTGTTTAACCCCTCCTTCATATTTAAATGATAATCATGCTGGATACAGTATCCTTGGTTCAAGGCCCTTCTGTTTCATTGCATTAAATATATCATGCCATTCTCTCTGGCCTGTAAGGTTTCTGTTGAGAAGTCTGATGATAACCTGATGGGTTTTCCTTTATAGGTGACCTTTTTCTCTCTAGCTGCATTTAAAACTCTTTCCTTGTCCTTGATCTTTGCCATTTTAATTATTATGTGTCTTGGTGTTGTCCTCTTTGGGTACTTTCTGTTGGGAGTTCTGTGTGTTTCTGTGGTCTGTTTGATTATTTCCTCCCCCAGTTTGGGGAAGTTTTCAGCAATTATTTCTTCAAAGACACATTCTATCCCTTTTTCTCTCTCTTCTTCTTCTGGTACCCCTATAATGAGGATATTGTTCCTTTTGGATTGGTCACACTGTTCTCTTAATATTGTTTCATTTCTGGAGATCCTTTTATCTCTCCCTGCATCAGCTTCTCTGTGTTCCTGTTTTCTGGTTTCTATTCCATTAATGCCTTCTTGCTTCTCGTACATTCTGCTTTTAATCCTTCCAGTGATTGTTTTGGCGTGGGCCATGCTGCTCATGCTGTTTGACAATGTGCAGGCATGAGGAGGAATCCTTAAAACATGAAACCTCATATCTTGCCCCTGCTAATTCCCGCACTTATTTTTGCAGTTATAATGTTGGTGATTGGGCTCATATATGAGAAATCTCATGTATTTAAGACTGACTAATCTTTAGTAAATAACATAACCCAAAATATTGATCAAAGCAGCAATTCCAGAAATGAAAACAGTGTTATGGAACCAACTGTTCCAGGCATATTGCCACAAGTAAGTGAGACAGAACAACCCAGGCCTCTCTTAAAACTAGACGCAGTTTGTCCTCCCCTTTGTAACAATTCGAACATGACTAACCAAGATTTCTTTAGAATATTGGCAGAGATGGAGTTATGGGATCCTGAGCCATGGAAAAACCCATTTTCTCAAGAAACTTATATGAAACAGCAAAGAAATAAATATTAATAATCCCCACTGCCCACAGCCCCCTTTTATGTTGCTTATAACATTAGAAGGTACCTCTACTATCCCCCTCAAAGAAAAAGTTTATGAGCAAAATAGGAAGATTTGCATTTATAAATATCCATTACATAAAAGTTTATAATAAATTCATGACAAGAATTTGTCATTCTTGATAATAGCAGATTTAGAGTTATTATATAAAGAATAAAGAGGACTGCAAGGCCCTAGTGTCTGTAGATGCAGGAGGAAAGGTGTAAATACCTAAAATTGTGGAATGAATATTATGAAAAAATAAGGTATTTTTATTGTATTTGTAGGAATGTTAAGGAATGGGTAATAGGAGTACCATCCCTAAATTTTAAATGTAAGCCTCAACCCACATGTGTAGGATAGGATTTCATTAATAATATAGCTACACTTAATAACCAAAAGACATATAGCTTGCATTTTATATAACCTGCTTAAACTTTATATAGCCTTAGACACATACCTTAGACACATATCTTAAACTTTATATCTTTCACACTTAAAGTAAAAATCATAGCCCACATGCTTAGCCCACATGCTGTCTTACGCCATTTCCTGTCTAGCAATTAGCATCTCTGGCCAAAAAGGTTAAGGGAAAGTTAAACATTAAATGTTACAAGAAAGCTGTTAAAAAAAATGATCACATCTCTAATGAGCTGGAATTATACAAAAACTGAAAGGAAAAAACATTGTACCATCCACAATCAAAGAAAATGTATAACATTATGCAAACCTTAAAAAGATATAAAAATCAAGACCCTGCTGCTTCATGTCAGGAGATGTTACAACCTTAACTGGGTGTTTCATCTCCTCAGTCATCTCCTCACTCGCCGACGCTGTCCTTTCCTTCGTGACCCACACCTCAGCTAGAGCTGGACTCTGGCAATTGTTTATTTCTGTAGTCTCCCTCCCTACTTTGTCAGTTAGCTCTTGCATTTTTCTCTGCAGTTCCATCAGCGTGGTTATGACCTTTATTTTGAATTCTTTTTCAGGAAGATTGGTTAGGTCTAGCTCCCCAAACTCCTTCTCAGGGATTGTCTCTGTTAGTCTCAACTGGATTAAATTCTTCTGCCTTTTCATGGAGAATTCATGCTTTCTGTTATATTGTATTTGTGGGGAGTTGGCATGTATGTCAGCTGGGAGAACGTCCCTTCTTGCTAGTTTGTGGCCTTCTTCTACTGTGAGATAGGTGACACCTATCTCACATGTGCTGGGCAGCTGCATGCAGTTGGGGTCTCTGATTCTTGCCCGGGATGCTGTGGAGGGAGCTCCGCACAGCTGCTGTGGGTATGGCCAGTCTCAAGCAGCTGCTCCGCTATTGTGGGGCAGCGCCAGAGGGGGAACGGGCAGGAGGCTGTTTATCGCTGTGGGGGCCTCCAAGCTGTACTGCCACCTAGGGGGTTAGGGAGCCTGTAGTTCCCTGGGATTCCCGGCTGCTGGGCTGAGTGCACCAGAATGCTTCTACCCAGCTGTGAGGCCCCTGACCCTTTAAGACTTTCTAAAAGCACTCGCTTTTCTTTTGTCCCTGGGGCACCGGCTGCAGGGACCCGCTTGCATATTTTACTGTCCCATTTCCCTAGTATCCAGCACTCCACACACTGTGTGTCTGTGCTCATGGTGCGGATGTCTAGGGCTGGGTGTTTAGCCTTCCTGGGCTCCCTCTCCCTCCCCACTCCGACTCTTCTCCTCCCGCCTAGAAGCTGGAGTGAGGGGTGCGCTTGGGTCCTGCCGGGCTGCAGCTTGTATCTTACCCACTTCATGAGGTTCTGGGTTTTTGCAGGTGTAGATGTAATCTGGCTGTTGTACTGTATCTTCAGGTGTCTCTTTTAGGAATAGTTGTGTTTTTTGTATTTTCAAATATATATATGGTTTTGGGAGGAGATTTCTGCTGCTCTACTCACACTGCCATCTTGGCTCCTCTTCTATTTCTTTAAAAGAATTTTTGTGTATCTTTTACAGGTTTATGTTTGTAGTTACCATAGGCTCATAGATAGTTCCTAAAATATATAACAGTCTGCATTAAGTGGATGGTCACTCTATATCAAACACAATCTAAAAGTGCTACTTTTTTATCCATCTTCCTCCACACTTTATCTATAAAATGTCATAGTTTACATCTTTTGTTAATCTCTTGACTGATTATGTGTATAGTCGATTTTACTACTTTTTATTTAGCTTTGTACTTGCTTAGTACTATGTCTAATACTTTTACTGTGGGTTTATTTCCATTGAATGAAAATATTTGGGTTTAAGAACATTTCTTTTTACAAAGGTCTCTTTAACATATCCTGTAAGGTTGATTTAGTGATGATGAATTCTTTTAACTTTTCTTTATCTGGGAAATTTTTAATCTTTCTTTCAATTTTGTTGTTAACCTTGCTGGGTAGAGGATTCTTAGTTGTAGGTTCTTCCCTTTCAATACATTAAATATTTTATTCCACTCCATTCTGGCCTGTAAACTTTCTACTGAGAAATTACTGATAGCCTCATGGAGTTTCTCTTAGGTAACTGTCTGCCTCACCCTTGTTGCTTTTAAGATTCTCCATATATTTAATCTTTCCTATTTTAATTGCTATATGTCTTGGTGTCTTCCTGGGATCCTTTTGTTATGGGCTCTCTGTCTTTCCATGTTCTAGACATCTATTTCCTTACCCAGATTGGGGAAGTTTTTGGCTATTATTATGTCTTCTAACAGACTTTCTACTCCTTTATGTCACTCTACTCCTTCTAGGATCCTTATTCTGTGAATACTGTTTTCTTTGGAGTTGTCATACATCTTAGAATCTTTGTAGAAATTATTTTTCTCTCTGTTCCTCAGCTTTGTTGTTTTTCTCTTCTCTGTTTTCTGTGTCATTGATTCTTTCCCCTACTTCCAGCATTCTACTATTCATTCTCTCCTTTGTATTTTTCACTTCAGTTATTTTATTCTTCAGCTTTGAGTGGCTCTTTTCAGATCTTCTATCTCTTTGTTGAAGTTCTTACTGTAATAATTATTTTCCCCAGGTCAGTGAGCATCTTTATGACTACTATTTTGAAATCTTTATGAAGAAGATTGGTGATCTCCGTTTCATTTAACTATTTTTCGGATGTCTTGGTCTTTTGCTTGGAACATATTCCTCTGTCTCCTCAGTTTGTCAGAGTTTTTGTGTTTCTTCCTTTGTATTAGATCATCAGCTCTGCTTTCTGGTCTAGGAAGCAATGGCTTTATGAGGAAGGTGTTCTGTAGTGCCCAGAAAATCAAGACTCTTTGCTCACCAGTGCCTGGATCTCCATTGTGTTGCAGTTGCTTGCTGTTGGTGAGCTGTTGGTAGGGCCACATTTCTGTATTTCTTCTGGCAGTTGCTGATCCCTATAATCAGAGGCTTCCAGTTCACCTCTGTGTACCATTTGTGTGCTGGGAGGTGACTCTGCTAGGATATATTTTGGGTGGGTACACTCTCTGCCTGCTGGTCAGTAACATTAGTGGATGCTGGGCTTGGCAGGTAGTGTGGGATAGGTGCACAGGGAAGTACACTGCAAGGCTGAGCAATCAGTGAGGAAGAATATTTGGAGCTGGCTCTTTTCAGTGCCTAACCAGTTGGCCTGAGGAGGGTGTAGGGAAGCATCATCCTTCTGTCCTTTCTTTTCTGGAGAGAGCTCCCTCCAACCCTCACCCTTCTGGTACCTTCCTTGCTGCTGATAAACCTTTCAAATTGCTACCTCAGTATTGGGTCTCAGTGGGACTGATGGAACACGCCTTCCTCAACAAAAGACAGGAGTCTCAGCCTCGCAGAGTGCTCCAACTCTCCCTGGTATCTAGCCACATCATCACCAGAGCACAGTGCAATGTGGATTTGTGTTCCCAGAGCAGATCTCCAGGACCAGCTGTATGTGATTCCTGAATACTTATCACCTCACTGTTCTGTTATCCCTCCCACTTCTAGGCTTGGTTGGGGAAGGATTTGGGCCCTGACTGATTGTGGCTCTCCCCTTTAACCTTTCTCAATGCAGTCTTCTCTTTTTACAAGGTGTAGATGTTCTGTTGTGTAGTCTTCAGGTCATTTTCACCAATACTTGTATTTTCTATAAGTTCCATGGGGTGTATATGGGAAGTGGTTTCTGCCTTGCTTTCTACTTTGCCATCTTTTTTTGATCCTCTATCCCAACTTTACTTTTCTAATGGTATTGGCATGTTCCAAAAGATTTTGGCTTAATTTTGTATTTTGGCAAAATATTTTATTAGGTGATTTCACTTCATTATACTTTTTATTATTACTGGTATTATTTATATACAATCATATGAGTAACATTGTGGTAATTAGATTCCCCCCATTATCAAGTCCCTACCACATATCCCATTGCAATCACTGTCCGTCGGCATAGTAAGATGTTATAGAGACACTAGTTGTCTTCACTGTGTTATACTGCCTTCCCCGTGACCCCCCCACATTATGTGTGCTAATCATACTGCACATTAATCCCCTTATCCCTCCCTTCACCCAACCCTCCCCAGTCTCTTTCCCTTTGGTAACTGTTAGTACATTCTTGAGTTCTGTGAGTCTGCTCCTGTTTTGTCCCATCAGAATTGCTTTGATGCTGTACTCTACAGATGAGTGGAACCATTTGGTATTTGTATTTCTCCACCTGGCTTATGTCACTGAGCAATACCCTCTAACTTCATCCATGTTGTTGCAAATGGTAGGATTTGTTTTCTTCTTATGGCTGAATAGTATTCGATTGTAAATATGTACCATATCTTTTTTTTTTTTGGAGATAATTATTTTTTTTGAAGGATAGGAGACACACAGTATTACATAAGTTTCAGGTGTACAGCACAGTGATTCAACATTTATATACATGATAATTCTAGGTACCAGTTATCACCATACCAAGTTGTTACAATATTTTGACTATATTGCTTATGCTATACATTACATCCCGGTTACTTATTTATTTTACAATTGGAAGTGTGTACTTATTTTTTTTGTGTGTGAGGGTATCTCTCATATTTATTCATCAAATAGTAGTTAACAACAATAAAATTATGTATAGGGGAGTCAATGCTCAATGCACAATCATTAATCCACCCCAAGCCTAATTATCATCAGTCTCCAATCTTCTGAGGCATAACAAACAAGTTCTTACATGGAGAACAAATTCTTACATACTGAATAAGTTACATGGTGAACAGTAAAAGGGCAGTTATCACAGACACTTTCGGTTTTGCTAATGCATTATGAACTATAAACAGTCAGTTCAAATATGAATACTCATTTGATTTTTATAATTGATTTATATGTGGATACCACATTTCTCTCTTTATTATTATTATTTTTAATAAAATGCTGAAGTGGTAGGTAGATACAAGACAAAGGTAGAAAACAAAGTTCAGTGTTGTAAGAGAGCAAATGTAGATGATCAAGTGTGTGCCTGTAGACTATGTGATAATCCAAGCTAGACAAGGGCAATAAAGCATCCACGTATGCAGAAGATTTCTCTCAGAACAGGGGGGTGAGGTTCTAAGCCTCACCTCTGTTGATCCCCAATTTCTCACCTGATGACCCCCCTGCGACTGTGCCTGTCTTAGGTTGCCCCTCCCTGGAGGATTCTTACCCGTCTCTGGCTAACCAGTCATCATCCGGGGCCATACAGGGAAATGTAAAGTTGGTGAGAGAGAAGCCTTAATGTTTGAAATGGTTAGCTTTTTATTTCTTTGCATATTTATGCCCTGTAGCTTCTATGCCCAGCATTTGTCTTGAGGTATCTTTACCACTTGGTAGAATTATGATACTCGGTAAATTTGATATGAGGCACGAACTCTATTTAAGGGTTGTAATTAGGAAGGAAGAAGAAAAGCTATAGAAGTAGCAGGCGGAAGAAAACATGGGAAGATTGATTATTTCTTTGACATATCTTCTTGTAGAGTAACTTCAGCATGTATAGGTTTTAAGCTACTACTTAAATTGCACACACACATTAACATAATAGGAGTATAGTTACATAACCCAAGCATACCTGTAATTACCAGCCATCTCCAGTGAAACCAAGAAAACCAGTTAGGCACCTTAGGCATTTGTGAAGACTTATCTATGATATGGTGGATATTGTCCAACTGAACTTGAACAGTCTGAGAGAAATCAGACAAATTAAAACAACCCATTCTTGGGGAATGTTCACATCCCTTATGTACTTTTAACAGTAAATAGTCTGTAGTTGTAAGATTTTGGAGCGCTACAATTTGCACTTCTCCTAATTCTTGCTTGAGTTCCAAGAGTATAGATCCAGTCAAATTTGTTGTTTTACTGTATGCACAGGCCAACTTAGTTATCTCCTTCATTCCCATGGCAAGTCCAGGAGCTGGTGGGATGAGTGCATCTACAGCTGTAGCAGTGCGTGGATCTTTGTTGGGGTTTTTTGATGCTCATCTTCTGGCATGAGTCTTCCAGAGAGTGCTGATGTTGGAACTTGTCTTTCATATCGTATCTTAGTTCATTTTCAGGGTAGCCCAATTAGGCTTTGATCTTCTGAATAAATGCAAACAGAGCATTTACCTACACTTTCATATGCCTTTATACCCTTGTGTAGAACTCATTGGAGGTTACCACACTGGAACTGCCCTTTTTTTGTTTTGTTTTGTTTTGTTTTGTTTTTGGTATCACTAATCTACACTTACATAATGAATATTATGTTTACTAAGCTCTCACCTATACCAGGTGTCCCCTATAAACCCCTTTACAGTCACAGTCCATCAGCATAGCAAAATGTTGTAGAATCACTACTTGCCTTCTCTGTGTTGTACAGTCCTCCCTTTTCACCTACGCCCCCATGCATGCTAATCTTAATACGCCCCTACTTCTCTCCCCGCTTATCCCTCCCTACCCACCCATCCTCCCCAGTCCCTTTCCCTTTGGTACCTGTTAGTCCATTCTTGAGTTCTGTGATTCTGGTGCTGATTTGTTCCTACAGTTTTTCCTTTGTTCTTATTTTCCACAGATAAGTGAAATCATTTGGTATTTCTCTTTCTCCGCTTGGCTTGTTTCACTGAGCATAAAACCCTCCAGCTCCATCCATGTTGCTGCAAATGGTTGGATTTGCCCTTTTCTTATGGCTCAGCAGTATTCCATTGTGTATATGTACCACTTCTTCTTTATCCATTCATCTATCGATGGACATTTACGTTGCTTCCAATTCTTGGCTATTGTAAATAGTGCTGCAATAAACATAGGGGTGCATTGCTCTTTCTCATACTTCATTGCGGCATTCTTAGGGTAAATTCCTAGGAGTGCAATTCCTGGGTCAAATGGTATGTCTGTTTTGAGCATTTTGATATACCTCCATACTGCTTTCCACAATGGTTGAACTAATTTACATTCCCAACAGCAGTGTAGGAGGGTTCCCCTTTCTCCACAGCCTCGCCAACATTTGTTGTTGTTTGTCTTTTGGATGGCAGCCATCCTTACTGGTGTGAGGTGATACCTCATTGTAGATTTAATTTGCATTTCTCTGATAATTAACGATGTGGAGCATCTTTTCATGTGTCTGTTGGCCATCTGTATTACTTTTTGGAGAACTGTCTGTTCACTTCCTCTGCCCATTTTTTAATTGGGTTATTTGTTTTTTGTTTGTTGAGTTGTGTGAGCTCTTTATATATACTGGACGTCAAGCCTTTATCGGATCTGTCATTTACAAATATATTCTCCCATACTGTAGGGTTCCTTTTTGTTCTATTGATGATGTCTTTTGCTGTACAGTTGCTTTTCAGCATAATATAGTCCCACTTGTTCATTCTTGCTGTTGTATTCCTTGTCCGGGGAGATATGTTCAAGAAGAGGTCACTCATGTTTCTGTCTAAGAGGTTCTTGCCTATGTGCTCTTCCAAGAGTTTAATGGTTTCATGACTTACATTCAGGTCTTTGATCCATTTTGAGTTTACTTTTTTTTTTTAGATAATTATTTTTTATTGAAGGGTAGTTGACGCACAGTATTACATTACATTAGTTTCAAGTATACAACACAGTGATAAAACTTTTATATACATAATTCTAGGTTCCAGCAATCACCATACCAAGCTGTTACAATATCTTGATTATATTCCTCATGCTATACATTATATCCCGGTTACTTATTTATTTTAACATTGGAAGTCTGTCCTTTTTTTTTTTTTTGTGAAGGCATCTCTCATATTTATTCATCAAATGGTTGTTAACAACAATAAAATTCTGTATAGGGGAGTCAATGCTCAATGCTCAATCATTAATCCACCCCAAGCCGAATTTTCATCAGTCTCCGAATTTCTGAGGCATGACAAACAAGTTCTTACATGGAGAACAAATTCTTACATAATGAGTAAGTTACATAGTGAACAGTACAAGGGCAGTCATCACAGAAACTTTCGGTTTTGCTCATGATTATGAACTATAAACAGTCAGTTAAAATATGAATACTCATTTGGTTTTTAAACTTGATTTATATGTGGATACCACATTTCTCTCTTTATTATTATTATTTTTAATAAAATGCTGAAGTGGTAGGTAGATACAAGATAAAGTTAGAAAACATAGTTTAGTGTGGTAAGAGAGCTAATGTAGATGATCAGGTGTGTGCCTGTAGACTATGTGTTAATCCAAGCTAGACAAGGGCAATAAAACATCCACATATGCAGAAGATTTCTCTCAGAACAGGGGGGTGAGAATCTAAGCCTCACCTCTGCTGATCCCCAATTTCTCACCTGATGACCCCCCTGCGACTGTGCCTGTCTTAGGTTGCCCCTCCCTTGAGGAATCTTACCCATCTCTGGCTAACCAGTCATCATCCGGGGCCATACAGGGAAATGTAAAGTTGGTGAGAGAGAAGCCTTATTGTTTGAAATGGTTAGCTTTTTATTTCTTTGCATATTTATGCCCTGTAGCTTCTATGCCCAGCATTTGTCTTGAGGTATCTTTACCACTTGGTAGAATTATGATACTCGGTAAATTTGATATGAGGCACGAACTCTATTTAAGGGTTGTAATTAGGAAGGAAGAAGAAAAGCTATAGAAGTAGCAGGCGGAAGAAAACATGGGAAGATTGATTATTTCTTTGACATATCTTCTTGTAGAGTAACTTCAGCATGTATAGGTTTTAAGCTACTACTTAAATTGCACACACACATTAACATAATAGGAGTATAGTTACATAACCCAAGCATACCTGTAATTACCAGCCATCTCCAGTGAAACCAAGAAAACCAGTTAGGCACCTTAGGCATTTGTGAAGACTTATCTATGATATGGTGGATATTGTCCAACTGAACTTGAACAGTCTGAGAGAAATCAGACAAATTAAAACAACCCATTCTTGGGGAATGTTCACATCCCTTATGTACTTTTAACAGTAAATAGTCTGTAGTTGTAAGATTTTGGAGCGCTACAATTTGCACTTCTCCTAATTCTTGCTTGAGTTCCAAGAGTATAGATCCAGTCAAATTTGTTGTTTTACTGTATGCACAGGCCAACTTAGTTATCTCCTTCATTCCCATGGCAAGTCCAGGAGCTGGTGGGATGAGTGCATCTACAGCTGTAGCAGTGCGTGGATCTTTGTTGGGGTTTTTTGATGCTCATCTTCTGGCATGAGTCTTCCAGAGAGTGCTGATGTTGGAACTTGTCTTTCATATCGTATCTTAGTTCATTTTCAGGGTAGCCCAATTAGGCTTTGATCTTCTGAATAAATGCAAACAGAGCATTTACCTACACTTTTATATGCCTTTATACCCTTGTGTAGAACTCATTGGAGGTTACCACACTGGAACTGCCCTTTTTTTGTTTTGTTTTGTTTTGTTTTGTTTTTGGTATCACTAATCTACACTTACATAATGAATATTATGTTTACTAAGCTCTCACCTATACCAGGTGTCCCCTATAAACCCCTTTACAGTCACAGTCCATCAGCATAGCAAAATGTTGTAGAATCACTACTTGCCTTCTCTGTGTTGTACAGTCCTCCCTTTTCACCTACGCCCCCATGCATGCTAATCTTAATACGCCCCTACTTCTCTCCCCGCTTATCCCTCCCTACCCACCCATCCTCCCCAGTCCCTTTCCCTTTGGTACCTGTTAGTCCATTCTTGAGTTCTGTGATTCTGGTGCTGATTTGTTCCTACAGTTTTTCCTTTGTTCTTATTTTCCACAGATAAGTGAAATCATTTGGTATTTCTCTTTCTCCGCTTGGCTTGTTTCACTGAGCATAAAACCCTCCAGCTCCATCCATGTTGCTGCAAATGGTTGGATTTGCCCTTTTCTTATGGCTCAGCAGTATTCCATTGTGTATATGTACCACTTCTTCTTTATCCATTCATCTATCGATGGACATTTACGTTGCTTCCAATTCTTGGCTATTGTAAATAGTGCTGCAATAAACATAGGGGTGCATTGCTCTTTCTCATACTTCATTGCGGCATTCTTAGGGTAAATTCCTAGGAGTGCAATTCCTGGGTCAAATGGTATGTCTGTTTTGAGCATTTTGATATACCTCCATACTGCTTTCCACAATGGTTGAACTAATTTACATTCCCAACAGCAGTGTAGGAGGGTTCCCCTTTCTCCACAGCCTCGCCAACATTTGTTGTTGTTTGTCTTTTGGATGGCAGCCATCCTTACTGGTGTGAGGTGATACCTCATTGTAGATTTAATTTGCATTTCTCTGATAATTAACGATGTGGAGCATCTTTTCATGTGTCTGTTGGCCATCTGTATTACTTTTTGGAGAACTGTCTGTTCACTTCCTCTGCCCATTTTTTAATTGGGTTATTTGTTTTTTGTTTGTTGAGTTGTGTGAGCTCTTTATATATACTGGACGTCAAGCCTTTATCGGATCTGTCATTTACAAATATATTCTCCCATACTGTAGGGTTCCTTTTTGTTCTATTGATGATGTCTTTTGCTGTACAGTTGCTTTTCAGCATAATATAGTCCCACTTGTTCATTCTTGCTGTTGTATTCCTTGTCCGGGGAGATATGTTCAAGAAGAGGTCACTCATGTTTCTGTCTAAGAGGTTCTTGCCTATGTGCTCTTCCAAGAGTTTAATGGTTTCATGACTTACATTCAGGTCTTTGATCCATTTTGAGTTTACTTTTTTTTTTTAGATAATTATTTTTTATTGAAGGGTAGTTGACGCACAGTATTACATTACATTAGTTTCAAGTATACAACACAGTGATAAAACTTTTATATACATAATTCTAGGTTCCAGCAATCACCATACCAAGCTGTTACAATATCTTGATTATATTCCTCATGCTATACATTATATCCCGGTTACTTATTTATTTTAACATTGGAAGTCTGTCCTTTTTTTTTTTTTTGTGAAGGCATCTCTCATATTTATTCATCAAATGGTTGTTAACAACAATAAAATTCTGTATAGGGGAGTCAATGCTCAATGCTCAATCATTAATCCACCCCAAGCCGAATTTTCATCAGTCTCCGAATTTCTGAGGCATGACAAACAAGTTCTTACATGGAGAACAAATTCTTACATAATGAGTAAGTTACATAGTGAACAGTACAAGGGCAGTCATCACAGAAACTTTCGGTTTTGCTCATGATTATGAACTATAAACAGTCAGTTAAAATATGAATACTCATTTGGTTTTTAAACTTGATTTATATGTGGATACCACATTTCTCTCTTTATTATTATTATTTTTAATAAAATGCTGAAGTGGTAGGTAGATACAAGATAAAGTTAGAAAACATAGTTTAGTGTGGTAAGAGAGCTAATGTAGATGATCAGGTGTGTGCCTGTAGACTATGTGTTAATCCAAGCTAGACAAGGGCAATAAAACATCCACATATGCAGAAGATTTCTCTCAGAACAGGGGGGTGAGAATCTAAGCCTCACCTCTGCTGATCCCCAATTTCTCACCTGATGACCCCCCTGCGACTGTGCCTGTCTTAGGTTGCCCCTCCCTTGAGGAATCTTACCCATCTCTGGCTAACCAGTCATCATCCGGGGCCATACAGGGAAATGTAAAGTTGGTGAGAGAGAAGCCTTATTGTTTGAAATGGTTAGCTTTTTATTTCTTTGCATATTTATGCCCTGTAGCTTCTATGCCCAGCATTTGTCTTGAGGTATCTTTACCACTTGGTAGAATTATGATACTCGGTAAATTTGATATGAGGCACGAACTCTATTTAAGGGTTGTAATTAGGAAGGAAGAAGAAAAGCTATAGAAGTAGCAGGCGGAAGAAAACATGGGAAGATTGATTATTTCTTTGACATATCTTCTTGTAGAGTAACTTCAGCATGTATAGGTTTTAAGTTACTACTTAAATTGCACACACACATTAACATAATAGGAGTATAGTTACATAACCCAAGCATACCTGTAATTACCAGCCATCTCCAGTGAAACCAAGAAAACCAGTTAGGCACCTTAGGCATTTGTGAAGACTTATCTATGATATGGTGGATATTGTCCAACTGAACTTGAACAGTCTGAGAGAAATCAGACAAATTAAAACAACCCATTCTTGGGGAATGTTCACATCCCTTATGTACTTTTAACAGTAAATAGTCTGTAGTTGTAAGATTTTGGAGCGCTACAATTTGCACTTCTCCTAATTCTTGCTTGAGTTCCAAGAGTATAGATCCAGTCAAATTTGTTGTTTTACTGTATGCACAGGCCAACTTAGTTATCTCCTTCATTCCCATGGCAAGTCCAGGAGCTGGTGGGATGAGTGCATCTACAGCTGTAGCAGTGCGTGGATCTTTGTTGGGGTTTTTTGATGCTCATCTTCTGGCATGAGTCTTCCAGAGAGTGCTGATGTTGGAACTTGTCTTTCATATCGTATCTTAGTTCATTTTCAGGGTAGCCCAATTAGGCTTTGATCTTCTGAATAAATGCAAACAGAGCATTTACCTACACTTTTATATGCCTTTATACCCTTGTGTAGAACTCATTGGAGGTTACCACACTGGAACTGCCCTTTTTTTGTTTTGTTTTGTTTTGTTTTGTTTTTGGTATCACTAATCTACACTTACATAATGAATATTATGTTTACTAAGCTCTCACCTATACCAGGTGTCCCCTATAAACCCCTTTACAGTCACAGTCCATCAGCATAGCAAAATGTTGTAGAATCACTACTTGCCTTCTCTGTGTTGTACAGTCCTCCCTTTTCACCTACGCCCCCATGCATGCTAATCTTAATACGCCCCTACTTCTCTCCCCGCTTATCCCTCCCTACCCACCCATCCTCCCCAGTCCCTTTCCCTTTGGTACCTGTTAGTCCATTCTTGAGTTCTGTGATTCTGGTGCTGATTTGTTCCTACAGTTTTTCCTTTGTTCTTATTTTCCACAGATAAGTGAAATCATTTGGTATTTCTCTTTCTCCGCTTGGCTTGTTTCACTGAGCATAAAACCCTCCAGCTCCATCCATGTTGCTGCAAATGGTTGGATTTGCCCTTTTCTTATGGCTCAGCAGTATTCCATTGTGTATATGTACCACTTCTTCTTTATCCATTCATCTATCGATGGACATTTAGGTTGCTTCCAATTCTTGGCTATTGTAAATAGTGCTGCAATAAATATAGGGGTGCACTGATCTTTCTCATACTTCATTGCGGCATTCTTAGGGTAAATTCCTAGGAGTGCAATTCCTGGGTCAAATGGTAGGTCTGTTTTGACCATTTTGATGTACCTCCATACTGCTTTCCACAATGGTTGAACTAACTTACATTCCCACCAGCAGTGTAGGAGGGTTCCCCTTTCTCCACAGCCTCGCCAACATTTGTTGTTGTTTGTCTTTTGGATGGCAGCCATCCTTACTGGAGTGAGGTGATACCTCATTGTGGTTTTAATTTGCATTTCTCAGATAATTACCGATGTGGAGCATCTTTTCATGTGTCTGTTGGCCATCTGTATTTCTTTTTTGGAGAACTGTCTGTTCAGTTCCTCTGCCCATTTTTAATTGGGTTATTTGTTTTTTGTTTGTTGAGGCATGTGAGCTCTTTATATATTCTGGACATCAAGCCTTTATCGGATGTGTCATTTTCAAATATATTCTCCCATACTGTAGGTTTCCTTTATGTTCTATTGATGGTGTCTTTTGCTGTACAGAAGCTTTTCAGCGTAATATAGTCCCACTTGTTCATTTTTGCTGTTGTTTTCCTTGCCTGGGGACATATGTTCAGGAAGAGGTCACTCATGTTTATGTCTAAGAGTTTTTGCCTATGTTTTTTTTTAATGGTTTCTTGACTTACATTCAGGTCTTTGATCCATTTTGAGTTTACTTTCGTATATGGGGTTAGACAATGGTCCAGTTTCATTCTCCTACATGTAGCTCTCCAGTTTTGCCAGCACCATCTGTTAAAGAGACTGTCATTTCACCATTATATGATCATGGCTCCTTTATCAAATATTAATTGACCATATATGTCTGGGTTAATGTCTGGATTCTCTAGTCTGTTCCGTTGATCTGTGGCTCTGTTCTTGTGCCAGTACAAAATTGTCTTGATTACTACGGCTTTAAGGGTGAGCTTGAAGTTGGGGAGTGAGATCCCCCCTACTTTATTCTTCTTTCTAAGGATTGCTTTGGCTATTCGGGATCTTTGGTGTTTCCATATGAATTTTTGAATTATTTGATCCAGTTCATTGAAGAATGTTGCTGGTAGTTTCATAGGGATTGCATCAAATCTGTATATTGCTTTGGGCAGGATGGCCATTTTGACGATATTAATTCTTCCTAGCCAAGAGCATGGGATGAGTTTCCATCTATTAGTGTCCCCTTTAATTTCTCTTAAGAGTGACTTGTAGTTTTCAGAGTATAAGTCTTTCACTTCTTTGGTTAGGATTATTCCTAGGTATTTTATTCTTTTTGATGTAATTGTGAATGGAGTTGTTTTCCTGATTTCTCTTTCTGTTGATTCATTGTTAATGTAAAGGAAAACCACAGCTTTCTATGTGTTAATTTTGTATCCTGCAACTTTGCTGTAATCCGATAACAGTTCTAGTAGTTTTGGGGTGGAGTCTTTAGGGTTTTTTATGTACAGTGTCATGTCATCTGCAAATAGTGCCAGTTTAAATTCTTCTTTACCAGACTGAATTCCTTCTATTTTTTTTTTTGTATGATTGCTGTGGATAGGACCTCCATTACTATGTTAAATAACAGTGGGGAGAGTGGGCATCCCTGTCTAGTTCCCAATATCAGAGGAAATGCTTTCAGCTTCTCGCTGTTCAATATAATGTTGGCTGTGGGTTTATCATAGATGGCCTTATTATGTTGAGGTTCTTGCCCTCTATTCCCATTTTGCTGAGAGTTTTTATCATGAATTTACATTGAATTATTTGAATGCCTTTTCAGCATCTATGGAGATGATCATGTGGTTTTTGTCTTTCTTTTTGTTGATGTGGTGGATGATGTTGATGGACTTTCGAATGCTGTACCATCCTTGTATCCCTGGGATGAATCCCACTTGGTCATGGTGTACGATCCTTTTGATGTATTTTTGATTTCAGTTTGCTAATATTTTGTTGAGTATTTTTGCATCTACGTTCATCAGGGATATTTCTCTGTAGTTTTCTTTTTCGTCGTGTCTTTGCCTGGTTTGGTATTAGGGTGATGTTAGATTCATAGAATGAGATGGGGGTATCCACTCCTTCTGTATATTTTCGAAAACTTTAAGGAGAATAGGTATTATGTCTTCCCTGTATGTCTGACAAAATTCTGAGGTAAATCCATCTGGCTCGGGGGTTTTGTTCTTTGGTAGTTTTTTGATTACCGCTGCAATTTTGTTGCTGGTAAATGGTCTGTTTAGATTTTCTGTTTCTTTCTGGGTCAGTCTTGGAAGGTTGTATTTTTCTAGGAAGTTGTCCATTTCTCCTAGGTTTCCCAGCTTGTTAGCATATAGGTTTTCATAGTATTCTCTAATAATTCTTTGTATTTCTGTGGGGTCCGTCGTGATTTTTCCTTTCTCATTTCTGATTCTGTTTATTTGTGTAGATTCTCTTTTTCTCTTAATAAGTCTGGCTAGGGGTTTTTCTATTTTGTTTATTTTCTCGAAGAACCAGTTCTTGGTTTCATGGATATTTGCTATTGTTTTATTCTTCTCAATTTTATTTATTTTTTCTCTGATCTTTATTATGTCCCTCCTTCTGGTGACCTTAGGCCTCATTTGTTCTTCTTTTTCCAATTTTGATAATTGTGACATGAGACCATTCATTTGGGATTGTTCTTCCTTTTTTAAATATGCTTGGATTGCTATATACTTTCCTCTTAAGACTGCTTTTGCTGTGTCCCACAGAAGTTGGGGCTTAGTTTTGTTGTTGTCATTTGTTTCCATGTATTGTTGGATCTCCATTTTTATTTGGCCATTGATCCACTGATTATTTAGGAGCGTGTTGTTAAGCCTCTATGTGTTTGTGTGCCTTTTTGCTTTCTTTGTACAGTTTATTTCTAGTTTTATGCCTGTGTGGTCTGAAAAGTTGTTTGGTAGGATTTCAATCTTTTGGAATTTACTGAGGCTCTTTTTGTGGCCTAGTATGTGGTCTATTCTGGAGAATGTTCCATGTGCACTTGAGAAGAATGTGTATCCTGTTGCTTTTGGATGTAGAGTTCTGTAGATGTCTATTAGGTCCATCTGCTCTACTGTGTTGTTAAGTGTTTCCGTGTCCTTACTTGTTTTCTGCCTGGTGGATCTATTGTTTGGTGTGTGTGGTTTGTTGAAGTCTCATAGAATGAATGCATTGCAGTCTATTTCCCCCTTTAGTTCTGTTAGTATTTGTTTCACATATGCTTCGGCTCCTGTGTTGGGTTCATTTATATTTAGAATGGTTATATCCTCTTGTTGGACTGAGCCCTTTATCATTATGTAGTGTCCTTCTTTATCTCTTGTTACTTTCTTTGTTTTGAAGTCTATTTTGTCTGATATTAGTACTTCAACCCCTGCTTTCTTCTCTCTGTTATTTGCCTGAAATATGTTTTTCCATCCCTTGACTTTTAGTCTGTACATGTCTTTGGGTTTGAGGTGAGTTTCTTGTAAGCAGCATATAGATGGGTCTTGCTTTTTTATCCATTCTATTACTCTGTGTCTTTTGATTAGTGCATTAATTACATTAACATTTAGGGTGACTATTGAAAGATATGTACTTATTGCCATTGCAGGCTTTAAATTCTTGGTTACCAAAGGTTCAAGGTTAGCCTCTTTAGTATCTAACTGCCTAACTTAGCTCGCTTATTGAGCTGTTTTATACACTGTCTGGAGATTCTTTTCTTCTCTCCCTTCTTGTTCCTCCTCCTCCATTCTTCATATGTTGGGTGTTTTGTTCTGTGCTCTTTCTAGGAGTGCTCCCATCTAGGGCAGTCCCTGTAAGATGTCCTGTAGAGGTTGTTTGTGGGAAGCAAATTCCCTCAGCTTTTGTTTGTCTGGGAATTGTTTAATCCCACCATCATATTTAAATGATAGTCGTGCTGGATACAGTATCCTTGGTTTAAGGCCCTTTTGTTTCTTTGCATTAAATATATCATGCCATTCTCTTCTGGCCTGTAGGGTTTCTGTTGAGAAGTCTGTCGTTAGCCTAATGGGTTTTCCTTTATAGGTGACCTTTTTCTCTCTATCTGCCTTTAAAACTCTTTCCTTGTCCTTGATCTTTGCCATTTTAATTATTATGTGTCTTGGTGTTGTCCTCCTTGGATCCTTTCTGTTTGGGGTTCTGTGTATTTCTGTGGTCTGTTCGATTATTTCCTCCCCCAGTTTGGGGAAGTTTTAAGCAATTATTTCTTCCAAGATACTTTCCATCCCTTTTCCTCTCTCTTCTTCTACTGGTACCCCTATAATACTGATATTGTTCCTTTTGTATTGGTAACTCATTTCTCTTAATATTGTTTCATTCCTGGAGATCCTTTTATGTCTCTCTATGTCAACTTCTATGTGTTCTTCTTCTCTGGTTTCTATTCCATCAGTGGCCTCTTGCATCCTATCCATTCTGCTTATAAATCCTTCCAGAGTTTGTTTCATTTCTGTAATCTCCTTTCTGGCATCTGTGATCTCCCTCCAGACTTCATACTATATCTCTTGCATATTCCTCTGCATCTCTGTCAGCATGTTTATGATTTTTATTTTGAATTATTTGTCAGGAAGACTGGTTAGGTCTGTCTCCTTCTCTGGTGTTGTCTCTGTGATCTTTGTCTGCCTGTAGCTTTGCCTTTTCATGGTGATAGGAATAGTTTGCAGAGCTGGGATGAGGGACGGCTGGAAGAACTTCCCTTGTTGTTGGTTTGTGACCCTCCTGGGAGAACAGCGAGCTCTAGTGGCTTGTGCTCGGTAGCTGCATGCAGACAGGGCTTCTGCTTCCTGCCCGGCTGCTATGGAGTTTATCTCCACTGCTGCTGTGGTCGTGGCCTTGCTCGGGCCGCTGCTCCAAAGTTGTGGAGTCGCGTTGGAGGGGGAGCGGCCAGGAGGCTATTTATCTCAATAAGCGGCGTCCGTGCACCCTGCAGCCCAGGGGATTAGGGTAACCAGAGATCCCCGGATTCCCTGCCTCTGGATTAAGTGTCCCACCCTGCCCCTTTAAGACTTCCATAAAGCACCCACCAAAACAAAACAATGTCCACAAAAAAAAAATTTTTTTTTAAATTAAAATTATATAAATAAAAAATGGCCGCTCGTTTTTCTTTATTCTCCGGCGCCAGCCTCAGGCATCTGTTCACCGGTCTTGCTGCCCTGTTTCCCTGGTATTGTGGTCCCTATCCCTTGAAGACTTCCAAAAAGCTCTCACCAAAACAAAACAGAAAAAAAAAAAATGGCTGCTCGTTTTTCTTATGTCCTCCGGCTCCAGGCCTCCGGTACCTGCTCATCGTTCTTGCTGCCCTATTTCCCTAATATCCAGGGCCCCGCGCATGCACTGTGTCTGCGCTCTGGTCCGGATAGCGGGGGCTGACTTTTCAACAGCCTATTCTTCTCCCATGGGAGGTGGGGGGTGGGGCACTCGGGTCCCGCCGGGCCGGGTCTTGTATCTTACCCCCTTTACGAGGCACTGGTTTCTCGCAGGTGTCAATGAGGTCTGGATGTTGTCCTGTGTCCACTGGTCTTTATTCTCGGAAGAGTTGTCTTTGTTATATTTTCATAGATATATGTGGTTTTCTGAGGAGATTTCCGCTGCTTTACTCACGCCTCCAAATGGTATTTTTATTTTGAGGTTTTTGAGGAACCTCCGTACTGCTTTCCACAATGGTTGAACTGATTCACATTCCCATCAGCATTATAGGGAGGTTCCCCTTTCTCCACATTCTCACCAGCATTTATTGTTGTTGGCCTTTTGGATGTTGACCATCCTAACAGGGGTGAGGTGATATCTCACTGTGGTTTTAATTTTCATTTCTCTGATGATTAGTGTTGTGGAGCATCTTTTCATTTGCCTGTTTTCATCTGAATTTCTTCTTTGGAGAAGTGTCTGTTCAGATCTGAGCCCATATTTTAATTGGGTTATTTGCTTTTTGTTGTTGAGGCACGTGTGCTCTTTTGTATTTTGGATGTCAACCCCTTATCAGATATGTCATTTTTGAATATATTCTCCCATTCTGTTGGATGCCTTTTTGTTCTACTGATGGTGTCCTCTGTTTTACAGAAGCTTTAAAGTTTGATATAGTCCCACTTGTTCATTTTTGCTTTTGTTTCCCTTGCCTGGGTAGATATGTTTATGAACAAGTTGCTCATGTTTATATTCAAGAGAGTTTTGCCTATGTTTTCTTCTAAGAGTTTTATGGTTTCATGACTAGCATTCAGTTCTTTGATCCATTTCAAGTTTACATTTGTGTATGGAGTTAGACAGTAATCCAGTTTAATTCTCTTACATATAGCTGTCCAGTTTTGCCAACACCAGCTGTTGAAGAGGCTGTCATTTACCCATTGTATGTTCTTGGCTCCCTTATAATATATTAACTGACTATATATGCTTGGGTTAATATCTGTACTCTCTATTCTGTTCCATTGGTCTATGGGTCTGTTCTTGTGCCTGTACTAAATTGTCTTGGTTATTGTTGCTTTGCAGTAGAAATTGAAGTTGAGAAGTATAGCCCCCACTGCTTTATTCTTCAGCTTTGGCTACTCAGGGTCTTTTGTAGTTCCCTGTGAATTTTAGAACTATTTGTTCCAGTTCATGGAAGAATGCTGTCAGTATTTTGATAGGGATTGCACTGAATCTGTAGATTGCTTTAGGCAGGATGGCCATTTTGACTATATTAATTCTTCCAACCCAAGAGCATTGGATGATTTTCCATTTACTAGTGTCCTCTTTAATTTCTCTCAACAGTGTCTTGTAGTTTTCAGGGTATAGGTCTTTCACTTCCTTGGTTTGTTTTATTCCTAGGTATTTTATTCTTTTTGGTGTAATTGTGAGTGGAATTGTTTTCCTGATTTCTCTTTTTGCTAGTTCATCATTACTGTATAAGAATGCAACAGATTTCTGTGTTTTAATTTTGTATCCTGCAACTTTGCTGATTCAGATATTAGATCTGCTAGTTTTGGAATGGAGTCTTTAGTTTTTTTTTTAATGTACAATATCATGTCATCTGCAAACAGGGACAGTTTGACTTCTTCCTTACCAATCTGGATGTGTTTTATTTCTTAGTTTTGTCTGATTGCCATGGCTAGGACCTTCAGTACTATGTTGATTAAAAGTGAAGAGAATGGGCATCCTTGTTTTGTTCCTGATCTTAGAGGAAAACATTTAAGCCTTTCATTGTTAAGTATGATTTTGGCTGTGAGTTTGTCACATATAGCCTTTATTATGTTGACATACTTTCCCTCTATACCCATTTTCTTGAGAGTTTTTTATCATGAATGAGTGTTGAGTTTTGTCAAATGTTTTTGTCATATGTTTCTATGAAGACGATCATGTGAATTTTTTCCTTCTTTTTACTGATATAGTGGATGATGTTGGTGGATTTTCTAATGTACTACCATCCTTATATCCCTGGGATGAATCCCACTTAATCATGATGTCTGATCCTCTTGATGTATTTTTGAATTTATTTTGCTAATATTTTGTTGAGTATTTTTACATCTAAGATCATCAGGGATATTGGTCTATTTTCTTTTTTTTTGTGGTGTCTTTGCCTGGTTTTAGTATGAGAGTGATGCTGGCTTCATAGAATGAATTTGAAAGTATTTCCTCATCTTCTATGTTTTGTACAACTTTAAGGAGAATGGGTATTATGCCCTTTCAAAATGTCTGATGAAATTCAGCTGTGAAGCCATCTTTTTCGGGAGTTTTGTTCTTGGGTAATTTTTTGATTACCAGTTCAGTTTCATTTATCGTAATTGGTCTTTTCAGGTTATCTGTTTCTTCCTGAGTCAGTCTTAGAAGGTTGTATTTTTCTAGAAAGTTGTCCTTCTCTTCTAGGTTATGCAGTTTGTTAGCATATAATTGTTCATAGTATTCTCTAATAATTCTTTGTATTTCTGTGTTGATTTTTCATTTCTCATTTCTGATTCTGTTTTTGTCTTTAGATTCTCTTCTTTTCTTGATATTCTCCCTAGGAGTTTTTCCATTTTGTTCATTTTCCAGCTCTTGCTTTCATTATCTTTTTGTAGTGTTTAATCTTCGCTATTTTATTTATTTCTTCTCTGTTCTTTATTATGTCCCTCCTTCTACTGATTTTGGGCCTCATTTTTCTTCTTTTTCCAGTTTCAATGATTATAAATTTAGACTGTTCTTTTGGAATGGTTCTTCCTTCTATAAATAGGCCTGGGTTGCTATACACTTTCCTCTTATAACTGCTTTTGCTGCGTTCCACAGAAATTAGGGCATTGTGCTCTTGTTTTCATTGGTCTCCATATATTGCCTGATCTCTTAATTTGATCATTAATCCATTGATTATTGAGGAGCATGTTGTCAAGCTTCCATGTGTTTGTGAGCCTTTTTGTTTTCTTTGTACAATTTATTTCTAGTTTTATATCTTTGTTATCAGAGTAGTTTGTTGGTACAATTTCAAACTTTTTCAATACATTGAGGCTCTTTTTCTGACTCAGTATGTGGTGTATTCTGAAATATGTTCCATGTGAACTTGACAACAATGTTTATCATGCTGCTTTTGTGTGGTGTGTTCTATAGATGTCTCTTAGGTCCATTTGTTCAAATGTGTTGTTAGGTTCCTCTGGGTCCTTACTTATTTTCTGTCTGCTGGAGCTCTACTTTGGAGTGAGTGGTGTGTTGAAGTCTCCTAATATGAATGCATTGCATTCTATATTCTATTTCCTCCTTTAATTCTGTTAGTATTTGTTTCCCATATGTTGGTGCTCCTTTATTGGGTGCATATATATTTATAATGGTTATATCTTCTTGTTGTACTGACCCCTTTATCATTATGTAATGTCCTTCTTTATCTCTTGTTACTTTCTTTGTTTTGAAGTCTATTTTGTCTGATACTAGTACTGCAACACCTGCTTTTTTCTCCCTGTTGTTTGCATGAAATATCTTTTTCTATCCCTTGGCTTTTAGTATGTGTATGTCTTTGGTTTTGAGGTGAGTCTCTTGTAGGCAGCATATAGATGGGTCTTGCTATTTTATCCATTCTATTCCTCTGTGTCTTTTGATTGGTGAATTCAGTCCATTTACATTTAGGGTGATTATTGAAAGATATGTACTTATTGCCATTGCAGGCTTTAGATTTGTGGTTACCAAAGGTTCAGTGGTAGCTTCTTTACTATCTAGCAGACTAACTTAACTCACCTATTATGCTATTATAAACACAGTCTGATGATTCCTTTTTCTCTCCCTTTGTTTTCTCCCCCTCCACCCTATATGTTAAGTGTCATATTCGGTAATCTTTGTGTCTCCCTTGACTGACTTTGTGGGTAGCTGATTTAATTTTTTGTTTGGTTAGTATTTAGTTGGTCTACTTCCTTTGCTGTGGTTTTACTTTCTCTGGTGACTGCTATTTAGTCTCAGGAGCACCTACATCTAGAGTACTCATTTTAAAATACACTGTACAGATGGTTTGTTGGAGGTAAATTCCCTCAACTTTTGCTTGTCTGGGATTTGCTTAATCCCTCCTTCAAATTTAAATGATAATCTAGCTGGATAGAGTATTCTTGGTTCTAGGCCCTTCTGTTTCATTACATTGAATATAACATGTCACTCCTTTCTGGCCTGTAAGATTTCTGCTGAGAAATGTGTTGATAGCCTGAAGGGTTTTCCTTTGTAGGTCATCTTTTTTCTCTCTCTGGCTGCTTTTAATTCTCTGCCCTTGTCTCTGATATTTTCCATTTTAATTATTATATGCCTTTGTGTTGTCCTCCTTAGGTCCCTTCTGTTGGGAGATCTGTGGGCTTACATGGTCTGAGAGACTATTTCATTCCCCAGCTTGGGGGATTTTTCAGCCATTATTTCTTCAGATACTCTTTCCCTTTCTCTCTGTCGTCTTCTTCTGGAACCCCTATAATGCGAATATTGTTCCATTTGGATTTGTCACACAGTTCTCTTAATATTCTTTCATTCTTAGAGATCATTTTTTCTCTCTGTACCTCAGATTCTCTGTATTACTGTTCTGTGATTTCTATTCCATTGATGGTCTCCTCCACCTCATCTAATCTCCTTTTAAATCCCTCAATTGTTTGTTTCCTTTCTGTTATTTCCCCCTCTGAATTCATCCTTCAGGTCTTGAATATTTTTCTGTAGCTCCATCAGCATGCTTATGACTTTTATTTTGAATTCTTTTACAGGAGATTGGTGATTTCAGTCTCACTGAGCCCTCTTTCTGGTGATTGAGGGATTTTGGATTGAACACAGTTCTTCTGCCTTTTCATGATCCTGGAGAAATGGTAGTGGTTGCCGGTGAGTGTCACGTGTGTCAGCTGGGAGGACAAAGTCCCTTCCTACTTGCCAGTCACCTTGCCTTTCACCACTGTCTGTGCCAGTTAACGGTGCATAGGGAGTGTATGCTGGGTTAATCCCCTGAGCAGCCATGGGCAGGGCAGCCCTTGGGATCCTTAGGGTGATGTAGGGGGTTGCAGGCAACCTGTGTGTGTTTCACCAGCATGGACAAAGCCCTTTCATGGCTCCTGGTCTTGGCACCCATCTCCTCTGTCTGTTCCAGTCAACCACGTGCAAGGTGATGCCTGTGGGTTAATTCCCTAGGCCTCTGTGGGATGGGTGGCCCTCCAGATGGCCTAGGATGCTGGCAGGGGTCACAGGTGGGTGGCGCATGTTTTGCATTGAGAATAAAGCTGCCCTTCATGCCTCCCAGTCTCAGCACCCATCTCCGCTGTCTGTGGCAGTTAACCACACACAGGCAGTAGCCTCTGGGTCTGTGCTGGTTAGCTGCCACAGGGAGAAGCTTCTGCATTAAGCTGTGTGGTTGCTGTAAGTGGAGCTGCCCTCTATCCAGTCTGCAGCAATGGCTCAGACAGCCGGTTTGTGCACAGGTGCTGGTACAGAGCAAGGAATGGCAGGCTGCTTATTACAGTGATGGGCATCGGGGCTGCATTGTCAACCAGCTGGATATGGTGCCTGAAGTTCCTGAAAGTTCCCAGCCTGCTGGGCTGTGTGTGCTGGGATGATTTTGTCCACCTGTTAAACACTTTTCCCTTTAAGACTTTTAAAGCATCTGCTTTTTTTTTTTTGTCAAAGGGAAGCTGGTTGTGGGATCCTGTTCACACTCTTAGTTTCAATCTTTGTCCTTCAGTTCCTCCAATCTCCAGAGCACCATGCAGTGTTGGTCTGTGTTCCTGGGGCAGTTTTCTAGGCCTGGTTATTTAGTAGTCCTGTGCTTCCACTCCCTCCCTTCTCTGATTCTTTTCCACCCACTGTTCAGCTGGGGTGGTGTGTGTGCTCATGTCCTACTGGGTCACAGTTCTCCATGTTACCCTTTTCCATGAGACGTTGACTTCTCCGAGATATAAACTGGCTTGTGTACTGTTACTTCTGGTCACTCTTTTAGGAATAGTTTTATATGCTATATTTTCAAAATATATGTGATTTGTGGAGGAGATTTCCACCACACTTCTCACTCTACCATCTTTTCCTCCTCCTCTGTGTTAGTTATTCTTTTGTTAAAAAGTCAAACAAATAGGCAGGTTAAGTGGTAGTTTTTAAAGTTTGACCCCTTTTATCTCAACTATTATATATGTATATATAAAACACATACACACACACACACACACACTCATAGACAGAGTCTTACTTTAACCAAACTTTACTCAGATTCTTCTGAAGTCCTCAACTAGTTCCTGACTTTTAAAATTCTGTGTTCATCTATACATTTCCTAATTTTAGTAAGAATCTTGCTAAATCAGTTTAGCCATAATTCCCTGACAGAGTCAAGCCTTGAAAGACAGCCCATCTGTCAGTGCAAATGACTATTGGGAAGGGCTTGTGGCTGATTAAAAGCCACACTATTCACAACTCTGCCCACTGGCTGTTCTTTCCCTCACCATCTTCCATCTCTATTGTCTCAGTCTTAGGTTGCAAAGCTATAGCCTTCCATTTCTGGGGATTCCCACAGCTGAAGCCATGTTTACCATGCATCTTCAGGTATAGGGTCTATTCCTTCCTAGTAAGGGCTGCTACTAATCACTCTAAAGCAAAATCTTCCTGCCTTTCACTAGTATGTCACTGGCCCCAATAAGTATTGGAAATCTTCACTTAAGGGGTCAGTAGAGAGAGTGCCATAGTGCTGTAGTTATGCATCTCACTTGGCCAGCATAAATATCTGTGTCCACCACTCCACAGCTTTGAGGTCCAGTCTTGTACCCACTCCATGATAGGATAAGTGTTTACTACCTTTAATGGGGTCATGCCAGTGATGGGATCTGTAGCCAGCAAATTGTGGTACACAGCAGTCAATTGTTTCTCTATTAAGGTGTACCACATCTCTGCTCCTTTCTAGAGTAGCAACCAGAATCTGGTAGGTTGATTAGTTCATTCAAGCCACTGCAAGGGATCCCTGTCATCACCATTTTCAGTCACATGAATATCCACCTCACAGGGCCTTAGTGGGTCTATCACACTCAAGGCCTGCATGGATTTGACTGCCCATTTTGCAGTGGTAAAATCAGACACACATGTTTCATCCTAGTTCTATCTGAAGTTCTTTCATTCCAAACAGTATAAGGGCTTCAGAATCTGAGCCAAGTGTGGGATGAACTCTTTTTAGTAGCCTAAAAGACTCCAAAACTCTTGTAATAATGCCATAGTTGTAGGGATAAGAAAGGCCTGGACTTTATTTATGACTCTTTTGGGATAACTTTAGTCTTACTTGACCAGACAACCCCTAAGAATTTGACTGAGAAACCAGGTCCCTGAACCTTGGTACTGTTCACAGCCCATCCTTTCTCCTGTAGATGTTGCAACAATCTAGGTGCTGCAATTTCTAGATCTGAAATAGAATCAGACACGAGCATGATATCATCAATATAATGGTACAGCTGCAACACTGGAAGTTTTTCCGATGCTGCCAAGTCCTGAACTACAAGTCCGTCATAAATGGTGGGACTCTGGAGATTTCCCATGGAAGGACAGTGAAAGTCCATTGTCATCCTTCCCACATGAAGGCAAACTGCTCCTGACTTTCCTTTTCTATGTCAATGAAAAAGAAGGCATTAGGAAGATTTACAACTTGATATGTCACCAGTTCATGTCTGAGGGTGTCCATAAGGCCTGCAATAGAGGGGATGGCAACAAGCAGAGGGGTGTGATTTTGTTCAGTTCTCTGTAATATGTGGTCATACACTGAGTTTTCCAGATTTTTTACTGGCCACACCAGAGAATTAAAAGGGCTATGGGTGGGCTTTATAATACCCACCTTCTCCAGTTCCTGGAGGGTTTAAACAATTTCTTTATACCTTCCAGACAAATTGTATTGCTTGGTATGGGTCACCGCCCCATGGCACAGGCAAAGCTAAAGGCAGGTGCTTAGCATGTCCCCTCAGAACTACCTTCATCACAAGTATTCTCAGCCAAAACTCATCTGTAATGCTCTGCAACCATAGGCCCCATAGGATATCTATCCCTCAAATATATTTAGATATGGGAGAGAGAAACACAGTATATACCTTTGGAGGTAGACACCCTATTTACAATGGGATTCAGGCTTGTTCCACTCTGATAACCTTACCCCCATAACCATCTTTAACAGTGGGTGATGGGGATGGTCGTCTTCTCACATGTCTGAATGTGGAGTGGGAAAGCACCTTCCCCCACGTCTGAATACAGCATGGGAAAGCACCAGCTTGAGAACAACTTGTGCAGTCCTTGGAAGTTATCTGCCCACTGAAGCATATCTTGTCTTTGAAAACGAGCCAAGGAGCCTCACTCTGAAAACAGGGAGATCTTGAGGACGTGTGAAAACACTGCTCCTGCTTACTGGGCAGGCTTTAAGAAAATCAACAAGGTACTCTGGCTTGTCCCCGCTGAGAAGGGAAAGATGAATATAGCACTTGGCTGAGGTCCGAGAAAGGCAGTATAAAAATAAAGGTGCTGTGCCACATCGGGGCTGCATCCATTGTCTGTCTGTCTGTGTTGTCTGTGTTTTTTGTTCTCTCATTTCACCCAAAGAAAATGTGTGACACACTGCAGTGGGGGTATCAGGGAACCACTCAGGGGTGCCATAAATCAGTGAGCACTCAGCTCCTGAATCTACCAGGGCCAGGGCACATTGCACATTCACTGGAGACCAATGAATTGATATTTCAAAATGTGGCCTCTAGTCCCCACCTGTTTCCCCAAGGCAGGTGTACCAACCTTCCACTCAGTCAAACTGTGTCACCTGATCATCTTCCTGTGTGGGCTCAGGTAAGGTCAACTCACTTGCCAGCAAGAAGTCTTACAGACACAAGCCATACTTTGTCTCTGTTTCTGGCCTCTGCTTCTTGGTCCTCATCAGCCAAAACTGCTGCCTCAGCTTCAATTATTGCCACATCTTCCGTAAGATACTGTTTGACTTCCATCCAATTTCTCTCTCTCTGCTCTTTCCCTATTAAATAAACCAACACCTGGGTCCTTGTGACCTTCACAAGGACCTTTAGACCCTTCCTTTCAGTAGCAGGCTGTATTCCCTTCCATGCCCACATAGCTTTCACCTCCCCCAAATACGTCACAGTATGGGTAACCACATTTATGGTCTGTCCTTAGTGAGGGGCAAGAATGGCCACTAAGAGCCTAAGGAAGGACAAGGGAGCCATTTACAGCACCATTTCCCTCATCCCTGCCATAAACAACTCTTTGTATGGACCATAGTTTACTGGGTTATAAATGGCATTTTTCATTCTTAATTCCCATAACACCTGTTGGAGCTTGGTATACATCTGTCATCTAGTGGGGGTGGATAGTAAATAATGCTGATTAGGCCAGACAGTGTGAAACATGGCCATTACCCACTTGAGAAGTGAATGATTCACTGGGGTCTGGTATGCATTGTGTAGTCAGTCACCACCACAAGGCAGGATGAGTTGTCAGGAAAGCCAGCTTTCCCATCTCTTATCCAGAAAGAATAATCCCATACACCCCTACATCTGAAAGTCACAGGAGCAAGGATGATATGCACTTCAAAGGTTTCTGCTGAAACTGGGAGTGCAAATCCACCAGGTCTGCCTGTATATAGGGGTGGAGCACAAAGTGCTCCACAACCTTGGGAGGGAGCTGCACCCCTACTGGAGGAACCAGAAGTTGTTGTGTCTTTATTTTTTTAAGTACAACTTGGTGGGATTTCATTAGAGGAGGGGTTGCTGCCTCCAGCAGCACCTCTACCTCCTTTTTCTCCCCACCATTTCTGGGGCTAACAGAAGCTCTTTCTTTCTGAAGAATGCCTCCTCTACTACTTCCTTTACCTTTACCACAGTTCCTCACAGTGATGCTATCTCAGTCTTCAACAGATTTCTTACCTTTTCCTCAATACCTCACAACTGACATTCTCATATTACCTCTTCTTGTGCTTCTTGCAAGAGTACATCTTTCTCCTTCATGGCCTTTGCCTCTTCCACAGCACCTTGCCACACTGCTGTCTCATTCCACAAAGAATCTTTTACCTCCTCAACAGTACCTCACAGCCTGCATTCTTGTGCTGTCTTTTCTTGTGTTACCATTACATCCTTTACCATCTCCATAGCACCTCACAGTGATGGCATTTCAATCATCAATGAAATTTTTCTTCCTTCATGACTTTTACCTCTTCTTGTGTTTCTCACAGGAGCACATTCTTCTCCTTTATATCTCTTCTTAACACTGTGAGGAATAGCCAACCCACAGTTCCTTCCACCTCATGGGCATTCTGTTTCTTTAAGGAATTCTCTATTTTGCAGATGACCTCCTCTAATGTCTTAGGCATCACCTCAACCTCCCCTCAGTCATGGGGAGGGGCCCAATCCTCTAGGAGGCAAGCCACCTCAGATCACATGCCCATTGAGGGATACCTGAGTGTCTTCCCATCCATAGGGGAAACCCACTAAAGTACCCCTCCCATGAGGGCAGCTTATTCCACCTTTTTTGGTCTGCAGTGAATCCTGTCAACTATATTAATTGTCTTTCCTGAGGGGGATTGCCCCTGGGCAAGTTCACTCTGGATTCATTGATACTGAATAACAACAACAGAACATTAGGTGTAAAAAGGTTTATATCAAGCTTTATTCTCATCATGGCACATAGAGTACTGGAAATACATCTGCCTCTTGGACAGTCTGCATGCAGCAAGCCTGTCTCTGTCTCTGCCTCGAGGCAGAGCACTATGAAGAACTCTTTACATAGTAACACCAACAATAATGGCTCACTGTTAATGGGTGTATAAGCATTACCCTACACAGTAGGCCAATTATATGTTCAAGTAGTTAGGGTCAGGAAAAGATCTTGGCCATAGGAACTTTCATTTTCCCTACAGATAGCATACATGATTTTCCATGTAGAAATAAATAAAAATGAAAACCCATCCTAAAGAGGAAATAAAAAAACCTTTGATGTATTAAAGATTCTAATTTAAATTTTTAAAAATCTTACAAGAAAATATAATAGACTACATGTAAATTCCAAGGGTTGGGGAGACTTTCCTAACAAAGGTATGGGTCTAGGAGCTATAAAATTAAAGGGATACATGCTTGATTGTGTTGGCATTATCTAAAAGACACTATAGTCTTTTATTTTGAGACAGTATCACTCAGCCATTTTTCATGGCCCTGTGAGCTCTTATTATCATCTGGGGGTACTGGCTTCTTAGATTGCATGAATTTTTCTGAGTCAAAAGACAAACTTAAAGAGAGAAATTGAATAAGTGTTAGTGTGAAAAACCCAGGCTCCAAAGAACTATAGAATCACTCACCTCTTCAGGTCTGGGTTTCAATTTCAGATCCTCAGAAGATTATAACACAGCATGCTAGGAATGTGGAACAAGAAGGAGTGGATGTTGATAAGTACATACTGGTTTCCAGCAACCATTCATCTCACCAGAATTTTTTTTCCTATTGTTCTGTTAGCACCCACATTAGCAGTGTGGAAATAAATGTAGACCAAACAAATGAGAACAAACTGGGGTAATTCATTCAGAGGTTGCTATAGTAAAGACATCAACCACCATCGCTTGATTTTTGCAGACTTAACATTACACAGAGGAGTGGAAAACCTTTATATAGAAACAAGGGAAATCATCAAATATACTGATTGAAATTTTTGACATGGAAAAGCAATAGTTATGCTAACCGGAAGTGGGTCTTCTTGTGCTATTTTTTGGGAAAATACTTTGGCTTTCTGCTGTTAGTCCTGAATTGGATGCTGAGGACAATAATTTAGGGAACCTGGCAGTTACTGACCAAGTCCTGTTTTCTCTGTGCTGATTGTGTAGATGTTGTGGTTTAGTTTCCTAAGTTGTCAGGAAAGTCAGCTTTCCCATCTCTTATCCAAACAGAATGATCCCATACTCCCCTACATCTGAATGTCGCAGGAGCGAGGATGATATGCAGAAGCTGTGGTTCCTACAGAAGCTGTGGGTCAGAGTTCTATTTTCATATAAAGTCTGGTATTGTCTGTCTTTCCAGTCTCTCAGAAGTATGGATTATTGCCTCAGGATTTCTGCAGTGAGAGATCAAGTACTGATTGTCCCAAGAAAATGGATGGAAAAAGAGAAGAACTAAATTTAACAGGATTTTCTATAATTAAATGATTTTTAAACTTCAGCATGAATCAGAATTGTCTGGTGGGCTTAAACAGTTTGCTGGGTACCATCAACAAGCTTTTGATCCAGTAATTATGTGGTGGGGCCTCCAAATTGGCATTTCCAACAATTTTGCACATGTTACTGATGATGCTTGGTGTTAACTACACTTTAGAAGGGGATAATATGATCTTGTTATCACTTTAATTTGTAGTTATTTGACTATAAGTAAATTGACCACTGTTCAATTTTATCCTTTCAGACTCACACCTGTGGCCTTTTGCCCTAGGCTGTAGACAACTATTCTTTTGATAGTTTGTAAACTTGATTTTATTAGAGGAAGGGAAACAGGAGCCCATGCTAAGCCATTATTTTGTCAGAGATCAACACTGCACTAGAGAGAGAAAAACTGAATTCTATAATTAAAAAATAGTCTTTTAAATTGGGAAGAAAAAAAATAAGAGACTAACAGAAAACCAAGTGAAATATATGAATTGACCCTTCACAGATGATCAAATTAAAATGGTAAACAGCCATATGAAAAGATACTAAAAGTTACTTATAGTCAAATAACTACAAATTAAAGTGATAGCAAGATCATATTACCCCCTTCCAATATAAAATAACAGAATTTATCATTCACAAAGATGTAGGGATTTTTGCATTTCAATATCTTGAGGAAAAGTTTGAAGGGTTAGATATCAATTTGTAAGAGCATATATGCAAAAATTTTTATTATAGCACTTTTTAAGGGCCAAGAATTCAAAATAACGTGATTGTCATTCTAAGATAACAGAGTATAAAAATGAAATAAATGGAATAAAAGTTTAGATGAATAGTGACTTGCATTGTTTTGGATTGCATTATATTTTTTCAATTAATAAAAAATTCATTGAATCCTTAAATTTATCTGGGATTTATTGTATTTATGTTATTAATTGATACTTTTTCTCCAAAACTGATTTATAAAACCAGATTGATTGCATATATTAAATTCTTAACTCTAACATCTGATTGTAGATGTTTTTAGGCCTTTTACTAATGTAAACTTTCTAAACAAAAATAGGGAATAAATAATGAAGGAAATTTTGAAAAATTTTCATAATTAAAAATCTGTAAGTTCTTATATTGCAATTTTAAACAGAGTGGTCAGTAAAGGTCATACTGAATATGTGACATTTTGATAAGGTTTCTGAAGGAAGAGAACTATTTATGTCCTATGTTCTTGTTCTGGGAGGAGGGGGTTCCCTATTTTGCACAAGTTCACTATGTATTTTGTGAGAGCAAAAAAATACAAGAGCAAGTTGCGGGATCTAAAAGGGGTTCATACCAAGTTTATTCTCACAGTTGTCACCCAGCTATGTACAAGTGGCTGGCTCCAGCACTGCTCTCTCCTCACCAACATTTGGCTTAATACTGTCCTTTCCTAGTACTTGGGCTTTGCAGCTTCTTTCTCCTGGCTCTCTGCCTAGGCTTTCCTTCTCTGCTTACACAACCATTTATGCACCAGAAACTGAGGGAAGGAAAGAATTGATGTTTCCTCTTCACCCCTCCCCTGTGCCAGTACTACCATAACTGACCAATAGCTCTGTCACAGGTAAACATACTGCTGCTCTCATAAGTATGCAAAGGAAGAACTCTGTGGAATGGTCCCTATGGTGACTGGTGGATGCCTAACCAATTATATACCAGGTACTGAAGAGAGGAAAGATGGGTGTTTCCTCTACACCCAACCCCTGCTATGGGATTAATATATAAAACAAGTATAGAAATCAAAAGTATAATCATATATGACTTGATTATTTTTCCTGTAATTCCTGATAAGTGATCAGTAACAGAACAAACAAGAACAAAATTTCTGTGACCTATTTGCCCTTGCTATAGTTTCAATGCCTTGTGAGACGTCACACCCCAGAAAACTGGAGACTCTGAGGATTAAGCTTAGAGTTAGTTAATGGTTGTCTATTAAGTCCCCCCCACAGAATTCTATTGTTGTTATCTTGCATTTGCTCAATAAATACAAAGGGTCCCCTCTCAGCACCACTCTTGCACTGTTACACCATGAATCCCATGGTTGGTCCTTTCAGGTCTTTGATATCTCATCATATCTCCTCCCTTATCTTCAGGTCAGAGGCAGGGACGGACTGACACCCTGCACTGGTACTCCTGAGACTGACCAGCCACTCTGTTACAGGTAAACAACCTGCATAAGTATGCAAAGCAGTCTCTTTAATATATACAATGAGTGCTATTAAAGCCAGGCATGAATCCTGGTCAGAAATTTTCATTTTATATCCATGTGTCTATTTTCTTATGATATAATCCCAACTTATCAAAACTTTGTATACATAAAAGGTATATTAAGAATATTAGCCATTATTCTGCACATAATTATATTGATATATAAATATTTACAATTAAAATATAATTTGGTTACTAAATATTTTATTGAATATTTTATCACATGAGAAAATGCTCAAGATATAATAAGCTCTTAAGAAAAATTATCCCAAATTTGGAAATAAGTAAATAAGTGTGGGTGGCATGTCCTTTCAATATCAATCAGTGATACAGGCCCACTCAAAGATTTGGAGAATAAACTTTGTTCACCTCTTTACTGTAAGATAAATTCTAGCCAGAATAAGCAGGCAAAGAGAGGCAACAAAGGGCCAGGTAATTTATTTAAATACCCCTGGGTGAGGTTCTGTGGCCTACTTGTCAGAGGCCAGAGAAGTCAAGCCTGGTTAGGGAGGTGGGGCGCTTATAAGGGATTAGGAGGGAGAGGAGTGGGCAAGCTATCCTAGAGGGTGTGGAGAGGTATGATTGGCTAAAGGTGACATAATAGACAACTAGAAACTTTTTTCTTTCCAAGAGGGAGGAGGCTGACATCTGGGTCTTAGTTGGCACATCAGGATGGAATTCAGGGAGAGCTGTCCCCTTTCCATATACAGCACGGACTTTGGGGTCTGGTCTGTTCTCCCCCTATGGCATCTCTCTGTTCTGTTTGCATGTCCTTGTTTTTCCTATCTCCAGCCTAACATTTACTATTTATTAAAGGTCCCAGACTTAGTAAAGTTTTAGTCTTGTAGTGATACAAATAAATTCTGCCTGAGAGGGAAAGTGAACTCCATATGATAGGGTTTATTTCCCTGTAGAACATATGCAGTTTTATATCATATCTTAACATTCTTAATGTAATAAATTCCTGCATAAAATTGCCTGAAAGTAGCTGGCTCCTCATACACTCTTTCAACCAGTTTTAATATCTTACAAGTTCCTTCATTAATTAATGAACAAATTTTAAAAAATCCTCCACATATTTCCAGTTTATATTTTCATGAGGCCCATGACTTTTGCATTTTCCAAGTAACCATTAACAATGTAAACAAAAAAATAGAAGATGCCATAAAACTATTTTTTAAGTTTCATTTCTCAATCACATAACAGATTACTGAGTGATCTTTTGCAGTCTTTATGTACTTTAATCTCACCCAATATAGATTGTTTTGTCCACTACAATTGTTCAGGAATTCATGCCAAGAGAAATCAGTAGTTCTGTATTTGAGTCTTTCAGATCTAAAATAATTCAAAGTAATTTTACTTCCATTTAATTCTAAAAATAGTTTAAGAATATATGCACAGATGAATTTCATTAATAGATGAAAAGTTGCTATGTATACAAAGCACATTCATATATTTAAATTTACCTGTTATCAAAAAGCAATGTTATGAAACACATTGTATAAATAATATTAGCTTTATTTTATAAATTTTATGAATTAAAAAAGTTGAATGATGAAGAGATTAAAGACTTGACCAATGTCATTGTAAGAAAATAGTAATTTATCCTCCATTTGCCTCATGGTCCCAAGCACATAAACCAGTGAGAATTATGCCTGGGCTTGCCTGGGGTTTGCCTGGGTTTACCCCGCCTTATCTCTAAACATCCCGAACCTCCCCCAAAGCAACAGGACAAGCGGATCTGCCACAATAAAAGGCACCACGCTGCTGCCCTCTCTCTCTCTCTCTCTCTATCTCTCTGCTGCCCTCTCTCTTTGTCTCTGTCTCTGTCCCCCTGCTTTCCCTGCTCTCTCTCTCTCTCTCTCTATGTCCCACTGCTCTCTCTGCTGCTCTCTCTCTCTCTCTGTGTGTGCCACTGCTCTCTCTGCTGCTCCCTCTCTCTCTCTCTCTTCCCACCCCCATCTGGGGCAGCCACTCTCTCCTTCAGATAATAAAGTCTCTTGCGTGGACCCACGTCTCCTGAGTCATTCTGGGTAAGGAGGGTCGTGGAGAGATATCCTTTCAGTCATTATAAGAAAATAGTAATTTATCCTACATTTGCCCCATGGTCCCAAGCACATAAGCCAGTGAGAATTATGCCTGAACTTGCCTGGGGCTTCCCTGAGTTACCCCGCCTTATCTCTAAACATCCCGACCCTCCCCCAAGGCAACAGGCCAAGCGGCCAAGCATATCTGCCACAATAAAAGGCACAATGCTCTACACCACGTTGCTGCCCTCTCTCTCTGTCTCTGTCTCTCTGTCCCCCTGCTCCCTCTCTCTCTGTCTCTCCTCTCTGCTCTCACTGCTTCCTCTCTCTCTCTCTCTCTATCCCCACTCCCTCTGGAGCAGCCACTCTCTCTTTCAGATAATAAGGTTTCTTGCATGTGCCGGTGTCTCCTGAGTCGTTCTGGGTAAGGAGGGTCAGGGCAAGATACCCTTTCAGTCATAACCAAGAAAGTCACATTTGCATGCCCAGAAACAGGAATTACCCTAAATCCTAAATTGAATGTTATTTCCTATAATACAAGAAAATTTGATTATATTATTTATCTAAATGAAAAAATTGTACTAGTTAAATAACTTTCAAAACATTTATTAAATTTCTATAAGACAAATAAAATTGTCAGAGTATCCAGAGAAGTTTTTTTCACTTTTGCATAGTCTGACAAATAAAGAGATTTATTTTGGTCCCTTCAGCCTTTCAACAGAGAAAGGACATTTGCCTAGAAGACAACTTGCCTGAGAAGGCAGTCTTCTAAAACTTTGATGAAAACTCTGAAGGAATAAGATCTCAGTGTAAAAAATTTAATTATAGATAAAATGTTACTAGCCTTCTGCACCTTTAAAAAAACTCTAAGGTGATAAAGCACATCTAAATTTACCAATGGTTTGTGTTCTTCAGACAAGAACATCATGTCATGGTAATGACATTATTATAGGTAAAGTCATTTAAGCTGGGTAATAAATTTATTATAATTATTATTGTGTCACATTTCACTTCTTATGTAGAGATAAAATGATCTGAATTAAAAAACATTAATAATTATTCCTACTACAGGAAAAAGCTTCACTTATTTTTATGTCCATTAAAAGATTATAAATATAGATGAAACTTCTGAAATTATAGAAGAGTTTACAAAATTTAATTGACATTTTCTTAATGATTCTTAAAGCTTATAAGTCATCTTAAATATCTGTAAGCCCAGCAGAATAGCTAATTAAATTTTTTAAAGGTAAAATGCAACTACAATGCGTTTTACCAGATTGGTAAAGGAGAGCAAATTCTAATGTTTTGATGCCATATCCTCATAATATATAATATAAAATATCATAAATAAATCTACTAAACAACAGAAAATAACCACAAATTATAATTTACTTCTTTGTGTTAATTTAAAATATTTGACCATTACCAGATGGTATCAAACTCGTTAACCAAGTTATGTTTTTGATAGACAAGAAAGACAGTGAATCCCAAACCCTGACAGATAAAATTCATTAGTCAAGTCACTCAACTGATCTTGGAGAAAGAAAGCTCTGTATTAAATCTTATTTTAAGACAAAGTGATTGTTATCCCCCAAATCTACATCTCTTGTCAGCAAGTGAATTGGTCACTGATAATAATGACTTTTTAATATGACAACTTGCAAAAGTTGACCATTTACAACCAACCTCAAAATTTGTTCCCAAATGTCTGACCAACAGAGATACTGAGAACATTTAGGCATCCTCTTTGGGTATAAAGTATGTTAAGTCTGGCTTGTGAGTTAATGGCTTGAAATCAATTACAAAAAATGGTACTTACATTGCTCCTTGAAGTACAGTCAACATTTTAGTCATTAGGGAAATATAAATCAAAACCACAATGCAATGCCACTTCACAGCCACATAGATGGGTATAATAAAGAAGACAAAGTAACAAGTGTTGGCAAGGATATAGAGCAATTTGAATGCTCATATATTGATGATCGGATTGTCAAATTTTGCAGCTGCTTTGGAAAACAGTTTGGTAGTTACTTAAAATGTTAAACATAGAGTTACCACGTGGTACCAGAAAGTACGAAGTTAAACATAGGGCACCACTTAGGTACCCATAAGTATGTATACAAGAGAGTTAGAACATATTTCTACACAAAAACTTAGATATGAATGTTCACAGAATCATTATTCATAATAGCCAGAAAGCAGAAATAACTCAAATGCCCAACTAAAGAATGGATAAATTATTAATGGATACAGAGTTTCCTTTTGGAATGACAAAGTTGTTCTGTATAGATAGTGGCAATGGCTGCACAGCTTTGTGAATATACTAAAATCCATTTAATTGTAAACTTTAAAAGAGTAAATTATGTGGTATGAGAATTATATATAAATTTATAAAAAAGTTTAGTGGTTTTCAAAGTTTCTTTTAACAGCAGAAGCCTCCCTATTTTTAATAACATTTTATGCAAGCATTTGGGATATTCATGAACAAACAAAAGGTAAGCTACACCTTTTGAAGTGGGAGATGGAGAATTCAAAGTATCTAATTTGGATTTCCTCCTATCCTCTAGAAAAATATTTAAAACAATTATATAAAATCCCAGAATCCACAGTTTGAAAATTGTTATGGTGAATGTCTTTTGAGGCTTCTTTCACCTGTCAAAACCTGTTCATGTGAATGTAATCTAGTTGGACAAGTTCAAAGTAGCTAACTGATTATTTCAAATCCAAAGTTTAATTCACTTCATCAGCAACTAGCTAGTATATTAAATATCTCTGATCAGTTTGTACTAAAAAATAACATTAAAGCACAGGGTGATCTAACATTATTAGTTTGAGCAATCCACTCTGGTTCACACCAACCTTCTTCCCACATCATGAAATATTTAGCAGAAATATCTATTTTTTTATTTGTCTTTAAATTCTACAAAATATTGGAAAATATATGTGGAAGACTAAGTGAAAATATTTCTGAAATACAATTATGTGATAATGGAGTGGTAACTAGAATATATTTGAAACTCATTCATTAATTGAGAAGACAATACAATTAAAAAATACATGGGCAAAGATTTGAGGAAGCTTTTCATGATAGAAGTTATACAAAGAACAAAACACTATATAAGACTACACATTCAACAGAATGGCTAAAATCTAAAAGTCAGATGATCGCAAGAGCTGATGGGGATGTGGAACAACTGGAACACTCATATGTTGTTGGTAGGAGTATAAAAGGGTGCAGTCATTTTGGAAAACAGCTTTATGGTTTCTTCAAAGTCAATTTAACTCTATCATACCACCAGAATACCTACTCAAAAAGAAAAGAAAATGTTAGTCCACTCAAAGACTTGTAAACAGATTAGTAATATCTAGAAACTAAAAACACTGAAATGCCCATCAACCGGTAAATATATAATGGAATACTTCTCAGTAATAAAAAAGAATGAACTACTAGTTATTGCAACAGCATGGATGAATCTCAGAAGAAGACTAAGGAAGTTAAAGAAACCAGATATAGAGGCTACATAGTGACAGACTCTGTCCTTTACAAAACTTGGGTTCTTCTGAGCTTTCCAATCAACTAGGCTTCAACCTCAACCTTGTTCTATAAAGACTGCAGACTCCTACCACAAATGTTTTTGTCCACACCTAATACTAAGAGACCTGAATAAACTCTAGTATGGCTTTTTATAGCATAAAACTACTTCCTGGGACAGCTCAGATTCCTTTGAGTTTCTGTCTGGAAAAGCTCAAGGCTGCCAAAAGAATTCATTATTTGTTATAACCAACACCTGATAATACACCTTCATCCTCCCTTTCTTAGAGCATTTACTAAAAAAGCTTAAAATTATGAATATTTCCTTTGTTTCTTTGAGATGTATATGTGTCTCCTGCAACACAGGAGTTTTTTTTTTTTAAGGACTTGAAAAGTATTCCTTTGAAATATAATCATTAAGAAGGATGGAACTTCTGTATCCCAGCCTTTGTGGGATAGATTCCTAACTTTGAGAAATGCCATTTAGCAGACACATGCATCTTAATCACAAAGACATTGACCAACCATCTTGCTTGTATTTTGTAATATTTTACTTTCTGATTGCTGGAGTCCCTGGTTGCTCCCTTTCTTTACTCTCCCATTCTCTCTTTAAAACACAGTCTTCTGCAAATGAAAGTTGAGATCAATTTACATGAACTCTCTCCACTACCAGTTTCTGATAAAAATTTGCCTTAAACTTGTGTTTAGCTTTGTATCCCTTTGACTATAAAAAATAATTATATATATATAATAAATAATTATCTTTAAATAGCATTCAAAGAAAGAAAAAAATTAGGCACAAAAAAACCAGATCAGTGGTTGCTAGAGATTGGAAGATGGCATGTCAATTCATTGAAACAAGCATTAAGAATTGTTTGAAGTGATGAACATGTTCTGTATCTTGATTGTGGTAGTGGTTAGTGGTAGTGGTTAGACAAGTGAATACATTTGTCAAAACTCATCCAATTGTAAAGTCTTTTATAAAGGATAAATTTTATTATAATAAATTACAATTCAATAAAATTATTTTGTCATATATATTACACACACACACATATGAAATAGGGCAATTCATGATTGTTTGTGGTATTTACCATCTATAACTATGCTGCTGTATTAATAATCTTGGTACTCTAAGCCAACTTTGTTCGAAAATCTAAGCAATAGTTCCCCCAAATTTCCCTTCTGAATGATGCAGTGATGAAGCAGAAATTAAACCACTGAATCAAGAAAAAAACACACTGTTTCAAACACTGAGATTTTATAATGATTTAGAATATAATTATATTTATATTCTACCCTGATTCTACAATATAAAATTATGTTGAAGCTAAATGAAAAATTAAGATAAACTAAGCAAAGAGAAAGGTAGGTCATGAACAAAGTCAGCAGATAAAAGAAATGCTAGAAAGCAGTGTTCTAATACTAGAAGTTAAGTATAATGCAGAGTTGAGCTTTCTAGCAACACGAAGAAAAACGTGGATCAAATGTACATAAGATTATTTTTAAAAAGCTTGGTGCTTAGGGAAGCACAACTATTCCTGAAACTAACCGTGTAATTATTCTCTATGTACCTTACAAAAACATACACTTTGAAATTCAGTTAAGGATTAAAGATGACAGCATGAGAGGTGAGTCAAAGGCTTCCTCCTAAAACCGCATATAATATGAAAATATAATTAATACAACTAATCTTGAAAGAGAAACAGGAAAGAGGTCTGTGTCAGACTGCATATAGCTGGAGGAAAGAATAAATGTCATGGAACAGGGTAACATAGCAAAGCTGTGGCCTAGCAGGACCCAAGCCCTTCCCCCACCACAGCTCACCAGTGGGAGGAAGAGAAATGGAGCGGGGAGGGAATGGAGGACTGGGACTTCTGAAAATCTAACTCCAGATATCTGCTCTGGGAGCACAAGCCTACATTTCATGGTGCTTTCATGGAACTCTTGTGATTAGGGGGTTGAAAACCTAAGACAGGCAGAGTACTTGGAGAGACTGAGATTCCAGTCACTTGTGGAAAGCAGGGATCCATATCCAGCTGGTCTGGGACAAAAGTAAGGCCGGCAGTCTGATAGACTACCTAACAGCAAGAGGGCTGCTAAAGAGGTAAGGACTGCACAGAGCTTACTGCTCACAAGAAAGGACAGGTAGATAAAAATGTCCAGGTGCATTCCACCCAGCAGGTAGGGAACTTTCATGATCTTCAGGTGCTTCAGCTCCCTGGATGGCTACACAGCTCCAAGGACACCCTTCATGATATGCAGCCGACGGCACTTTTGTCCCGGCCAGCCTCACTTGGCTTGCAAAACAGCAAACTGTACCCTGACATTAGGCCAGCCAGAGGGAAGCTCCATCTATAGCAGCTAGAAACACAAAGCATAGAGGCTTATACCTGTGTGCTCAGAACACTGGTTCTAGCAGTGGAAACAGACATAGCAGCCAGAGAGCAGGAAACAGCTTTTTCCTCCCCCAAGGCACAAATACTATTCACTTGCGACCCCCGACATTGCTTCAGGGGCTCAGCAGCTCCAGAGAGTAGAGCTTCTGGGCACTAGAAGGCACCATACACAAATATGAAATGCCAAAGGAACCTGGTTCAAAGTAAAATTATGAATGCAACACTTGAGAAAGATTCAAATGAAATCAAACTCATGAATCTTTCTGAAAGGGATTTCAAAATAAAAATCCTTAAAATGCTCATGAAGCTACAGAAAAATATTCAAGAACTCAGTAATGAATTCCAGTCAGAGATCCAATCATTACGGAACAGAGTATCAAAAATTAAACATACAATGGTAAGTATTTAAAGCAGATTAGATATGGTAGAGGAGACAGTAAATGAAATAGAAATTAGAGAAGAGGAATACAAAGAAGAAGCTGAGGCACAGAGAGAAAAAAGGATCTCTAAGAATGAAAGAATATTGAGCAAACTGTGTGACCAATCCAAATGGAACAATATTCACATTATAGGGGTAACAGAAGAAGAAAAGTGAGGAAAAAGGGATAGAAAGTGTTTTGTGGAGGTAAATGCTGAAAACTTCCCCAATCTGGGGAAAGAGATAGTCTTACAGGCCATGGAGGTGCACAGATCTCCCAACACAAGGGAACCAAGTAAGACAATGCAAAGACAAACAGCAATTAAAATGGAAAAGATCAAGGATAAGGACAGACTATTAAAAGAAGCCAGAGAGAGAAATAAGATCACTTACAAAGGAAAGCCCAACAGGCTCTCATCAGACTTCTCAGCAGAATCCTTACAGGACAGAAGGGAGTGGCTTGATGTATTTAATTCAATGAAGCAGAAGGGCATTGAACCAAAATATTTTATCCAGCAAGATTATGATTTAAATTTGAAGGAGGGATTAAACATTCTCTAGATAAGCAAAAGCAGAGAGAATTTACCTCCCACAAACCATCTCTACAGACTATTTTGGAGGGATGGCTACAGAGGAAAGTGTACCTAAGGTTGAATAGTTGTCACCAGAGGGAATAAAACCACAGTAAAGAAAGTAGAACAGTCAACTACTAAGCAAATGCAAAATTAAATCAAGTATCCCCAAAGTGAATCAAGGGATAGACAAAGAGTACAGAATATGATAGCTAATATATAAAGAATGGAGAAGGAAGAAAAATTAAGAGATAAAAAGAACCATTAGAGTATGTTTGTAAGAGCACATTAAGTGAGTTAAGGTAGACTCTTAGATATGAAGGAGGTAACATGAACTTTGGTAACCACATATCTGAAGCCTGCAATGGCAATAAGTACATACCTATTAATAATCACCCTAAATGTAAATTGTCTGAATGCAGCAATCAAAAGACATAGAATCATTGAATGGATAAAAAACAAGACCCATTTATATGCTGCCTACAAGATACTCACTTTAAACCCAAAGACATACACAGATTAAAAGTGAAGGGATGGAAAAAGATATTTTGTGCAACTAATAGGGAGAAAAAAGCAGGTGTTGCAGTACTTCTACCAGACAAAATAGACTTCAAAACAAAGAAAGTCACAAGAGACAAAGAAGGATATTGCACAATGATAAAGGGGACAATCCAACAAGAAGATAAAACAAATATAAATATCTATGCCCAACACAAGATCACCTTCATATGTGAAACAAATACTAACAAAATTAAAAGGGGAAATAGAATACAATGCATTCATTCTATGAAACTTCAACATTCCACTCACTCCAAAGGCCACATCAACCAGACAGAAAATAAGTAAGGAGGCAGAAGCACTGAACAACACATTAGAAGAGATGGACCTAATAGACATCTACAGATGGGCCTTGAACCAAGAATACTTTATCCAGTACTTTATCCAGTATCCAATACTCTACACCCCAAAGCAGCACAATACACATTCTTATCAAGTGCACATGGAACATTTTAAAGAATAAATCATATACTAGTCCTCAAAAAGAGCCTTGGTAAATTCAAAAAGATTGAAATAGTACCAACCAGTTTCTCGGACCACAAATGTATGAAATTAGAAATAAATTATGCAAAGAAAAAGTAAAATCCCACAAACACATGGAGGCTTCACAACATGCTCCTAAATAACCAAAGGATGAATGACCAAATAAAACAGATTACAAGCAATATATGGAGGCAAATGGCAACAATAATTCAACACTGCAAAATCTGTGGAAAGCAGCAAAGGCCGTGCTAAGAGGAAACTATATGGAAATACAGGCCTACCTCAGGAAAGAAGAACAATCCCACATGAAGAGTAAAGGTCACAATTAATGAAACTAGAAAATGAAGAACAAATGAGTCCAAAAGTCAGTAGAAGGAGAGACATAATAAAGATTAAAGCAGAAATAAGTAGAATATAAAAGAAAAAAACAATATAAAGAATCAATGAAAGCAAGAGCTGGTTCTTTGAGAAAACAAACAAAATAGATAAACCCCTAGCCAGACTTAACAAGAAAAAAGGAGAGTATACTCATAAACAGAATCAGAAATGAGAAAGGAAAAATCACTATGGACACCACAGAAATACAAAGAATTATTAGAGAATACTATGAAAAATTATATGCTAACAAACTGGATAACCTAGAAGAAATGGAACACTTTCTAGAAAAATACAACCCTCTAAGTCTGACCCTTAAAGAAACAGAAAATCTGAACAGACCAATTATCAGCAATGAAATTGAACTGGTAATTTAAAAACTGCCTAAGAATAAAACCCCTGGACCAGATGGCTTCACTGCTGAATTTCATCAAGCATGTAGTGAAGACCTAATACCCATTCTCCTTTACAGTTTCCAAAGAGTAGAAGAAGAGAGAATACTTCCAAACTAACTCTATGAGGCCAGCATCACTCTAATACCAAAACCAGGCAAAGATGCCACAAAAAAGAAAATTACAGACCAATATCCCTGATGAACATAGATGCAAAAATACTCAACAAAATATTAGCAAACCAAATTCAAAACTACATCAAAAAGATCATCCATCATGATCAAGTAGGATTTATTCCAGGGATGCAAGGATGGTACAACATTCGAAAATTCATCAACATCATCCACCACATCAACAAATAGAAGAACAAAAATCACATGATCATCTCCATAGATGCTGAAAAGGCATTTGACAAAATTCAACATCCATTGATAGTAAAAAAACTCTCATCAAAATGGGTATAGAGGACAAGTGCCTCAACATAATAAAGGCCATATACGACAAAACCAAAGCCAACATTATTCTTAACAGCACAAAGCTGAAAGCTTTTCCTTTAAGATTGGGAACAACACAAGGATTCCCTCTCTCTGCACTTCTGTTCAACATAGTACTGGAGGTCCTAGCCTCAGCAATCAGACAACACAAAGAAAAAAAACGCATCCAGATTGGCAATGAAGAACTCAAACTGTCCCTGTTTGTAGATAACATGATATTGTACATAAAAAGCCCTGAAGACTCCACTCCAAAACTACTAGATCTAATATCTGAATTCAACAAAGTTGCAGGATACAAAATTAATATGCATAAATCTGTGGCATTCCTATATACTAACAATGAACTAGCAGAAACAGAAATCAGGAAAACAATTCCATTCACAGTTGCATCAAAAAGAATAAAATACCTAGGAATAAACCTAACCAAGGAAGTGAAAGACCTATACCCTGAAAACTACAAGACACTCATGAAAGAAATTAAAGAAGATACCAATAAATGGAAACATATCCCATGCTCATGTATAGGAAGAATTAATATAGTCAAAATGGGCATGCAATCTAAAGCAATCTACACATTCAATTCAATTCCTATCAAAATACCAACAGAATTCATCAATGAACCAGAGCAAATTTTTCTAAAATTCATATGGAAGCACAAAAGACCTCGTGTAGCCAAAGCAATTCTGAGAAGGAAGAATACAGCTGGGGAGATTTTGCTTCCCAACTTTAAGCTCTATTACAAAGGTACAATAATCAAGACAATTTGGTACTGGCACAAGAACAGACCCACAGACCAATGGAACAGACTAGAGAACCTTGATATAAACTAGTGCAAATTGATAAAATTACAGACCAATATCCCTGATGAACATAAATGCAAAAATACTCAACAAAATATTAGCAAACCAAATTCAAAAATACATCAAAAAGATCATCCATCATGATCAAGTCGGATTTATTTCAGGGATGCAAGGATGGTTCAACATTCGAAAATTGATCAACAACATCCACCACATCAACAAAAAGAAGGACAAAAAGCGCATGATCATCTCCATAGATACTGAAAAAGCATTTGACAAAATTCAACATCCATTCATGATAAGAACTCTCAACAAATGGGTATAGAGGACAAATGCCTCAACATAATAAAGGCCATATCAAGACAATAATATATGGTCAATTAATATATGATAAAGAAGACATGGACATACAATGGGGAAATGATAACTTCTTCAAAAACTGGTGTTGGCAAAACTGGACAGCTACATGCAAGAGAATGAAACTGGATTATTGCCTAACCCCATACACAAAAATAAACTCAAAATGGATGAAAGAGTTGAATGTAAGTCATGAAACCATAAAACTCTTAGAAGACAACATAGGCCAAAATCTCCTCAATTAAGCATGAGCAACTTCTTGAATGCATCTCCTAGAGCAAGGGAAGCACAAGTAAAAATGAACACATGGGACTACATCAAACTAAAAAGTTTATGTATATCAAAGGACACCATCAACAGAACAAAAAGGTATCCTACAGTATGGGAGAACATATTTGTAAATGACATATCCGACAAGGGGTTAACATCCAAAATATATAAGGAACTCACACGCCTCAACACCCAAAAAGCAGATAACCAGAATAAAAAATGGGCAGAGAATATGGAAAGACAATTCTCCAAGAAGAAATTCAGAAAGCCAACAGACACATGAAAAGATGCTCCACATCATTAATCATCAGGGAAATGCAAATTAAAACCACAGTGAGATATCACCCTACACCAGTATCACCAGCATTAAAAAGACTAAGAACAACAAATGCTGGCGAGGATGTGGTGAAAGGGGAACCTCCCTACAGTGCTGGTGGGAATGAAAGCTAGTTCAACCATTGTGGAAACAATATGGGAGCTCGTCAAAAAGCTAAAAATAGAAATACCATTTGACCCGGGAATCCCACTCCTTGGAATTTGCCCAAAGAATACAACTTCTCAGATTGAAAAAGACATATGCACCCCTATGTTCATCACAGCACTATTTACAATAGCCAAGATATGGAAGCAACCTAAGTGTCCATCAGTAGATGAATGGATAAAGAAGATGTGTTACATATGCACAATGGAATACTATTCAGCCTTAAAAAAGAAACAAATCCTACCATTTGCAACAACATGGATGGAGCTGGAGGATATTATGCTCAGTGAAATAAGCCAGGTGGAGAAAGACAAGTGCCAAATGATTTCCCTCCTTTGTGGAGTATAACAATGAAGTAAAGCTGAAGGAACAAAATAGCAGCTGACTCACAGATTCCAAGAAGGGACTAGTGGTTACCAAAGGGGAGTTGTGGGAGAGGGCAGGTGGGAAGGGAGGGAAAATGTGATCGAGGTGTATTATCTTTAGTACACATAGTGTGGGGGGGTCACGGGGAAAACAGTGTAGCACAGAGAAGGCAAACAGTGAATCTGTGGCATCTTACTACACTGATGGACAGTGACTGCATTGGGGTATGGGTGTGGACTTGATAATATGGGTACATGTAGTAAACACATTGTTCTTTCATGTGAAACCTTCATTAAGAGTGTATATCAATAATACCTTAATAAAAACATTTAAAAAGAAATTCAGTTAAAAACATTTTGCCAGTAAGTACAATGATAAATTTGTTAAGGCTGCTTCTTATAACATTCTTCACTATAAACTAATGGCAAAATACCCAGGCCATAAGAAAAATTCTATCGGGAATTGTTTTGCTTAATCTGGAAGAAAAAACATTAAGCTATCAAGAAGAATGAATGAACTATATATCCTTCAGTCAATCCTCCCAAAATACTGTTTCTTTCTGTTGAGCTTTTAAGTAATATGAAGATAGAGTGGGTTTAGTTTATACATCTCTCAAGGGTCTGTTGTATCTGTAGTGCAGCTAGCTATTGGTAACACTTATACTGAGAGCTATCTGCTCTCTTAGTATCTCAAGTGAAAGAAAAGATCAACTTTTTCTCATGGAAGTTGAGGATTGTGACAGGACTTGAAGCTAAATAAGAAGGCCATCCTATCTAAATGAGAACAGACAAGGACTACTATGGGCAGGGTCACAATTCTTCTCTGTAAATAAATGAATGATGCAGACTCTGGAATATATACCATAAGCAAAATAATTGGTCAGTTTAACATGAAGTTTTCTTCTGTGTTCTCATACTATGTATATCTTCAAGCATTTATTCAATCAGCATGTTTATTGAGCACATACTACAGGCCAGGTAGTACCACAGGCAATGAGATTTTCTATTATTTTATGATTGATAGTCTAGTGGTAAAGATATAAACATATCTGTATTGTGCCTGGAACATACTGAGCATTATATAAATAACAGTTATGTAAAAGTAAAAGTTAAACTTATAAAAACATTCAATAAGATAAAATGTTGAGCAATGAGGCAAATACTAAATTTTTGTATAATTGATTAGATACTTAAACACAAGTAGATAAAGTTAACATTAAAAATTAAACAGATTATTAAAAATAAATAAATGAGATTTAAAATTAAAAATAGAAAATAAAATGCTAAAAGTATATCATATATACATATAAAGAGCTTTGTGTGCATATATACATGTGCATATACATATTGCTATTAAAAACAATTGTATTAAATTAGATTATTAGAAGAATGCTTTTAAGATACAAACCAGAAACTAACAACAAATTCAATGAAATACTTAGGTATACATCTAACAAAATATGCATAGTAACTATAAGCAGAAAACTATACAACTCTGATGAAAGAAATCACAGAAGACTTAAATAAGTGGAGCTATATTTCATATTCATGGACTGGAAGACTCAATATTTTCAACTGTTCCCAAATAGATCTATAGATTCAATACCATGTCAAACAAAATCCCAGCAAGATATTTTGTGAATATTTTGAAACTGGTACTAACATTTACATGGAAAGGCAAAAGATCCAGAATATTCAACAAAATAGTTTAAAAAAAAGTTGGAGGTGTGACATACCTGAAATAAACCTACAGTAATATAGTCAACTGATCTTTAGCAAAAGAAAAAAGACAGTTAAATGAAGGGCTGTCTTTTCAAGAAATGGTGCTAGAGAAATTGTATGGTCATATGGAAAGAAAGAAAGAAAAAAAGAAAGAAAGAAAGAAAGAAAGAAAGAAAGAAAGAAAGAAAGAAAGAAGAGAGAGAGAGAGAGAGAGAGAGAGAGAGAGAGAGAGAGAGAGAAAGAAAGAGAGAAAGAAAGACAGAAAGAAAGAAAGAAAGAGAGAAAGAGAGAAAGAGAGAGAGAGAGAGAGAGAGAGAGAGAGAGAGAGAGAGAGAGAGAGAAAGAAAGAAGAAAGAAAGGAAGGAAGGAAAAGGAAAAGAAGGAAGGAAGGAAGAAGGAAGGAAGAAAGAGAGAAAGAGAGAGAGAGAAAGAAGAAAGAAAGGAAGGAAGGAAAAGGAAAAGAAGGAAGGAAGGAAGAAGGAAGGAAGAAAGAGAGAGAGAGAGAGAGAGATGAAGGAAGGAAGGAAGGAAGGAAGGAAGGAAAAGGAAAAGAAGGAAGGAAGGAAGGAAGGAAGGAAGGAAGAAGGAAGGAAGGAAGGAAGGAAGGAAGCAAAGAAAAGAAACAGACACAGACCTTACTCCTTTCACAAAAATTAATTAAAAATGAATTGTAAACCTAAATGCCAAACATAAATTTATAAAGGTTCTAGAAGGTAACATAAGAGACAGTTCAGGTGACCTTTGGTTTGGTAAAAAATGTTTTTAGATATAACAACTAAAGCATGATTCATGAAATAAAAAATTATAATGCTGGAGTTTATTACAATTAAAAATATTTGCCTTGTGAAAGACAAACAACACACTGGGAGAGAGTATTTGTAAGACACATGTCTGATAAAATACTATTTTCCAAAATTTACAAAGAACTCTTAAACTCAAGAAGGAAACAAGTGACCCAATTTTTAAAATGGGCTAAAGATCTGAATACAAGTCTCAACAAAAAAAATATACAGATGGAAAATAAGCATATATACATATACTCAATATAATTACTTCTTAGAAAATTTTAAATTAAAACAATAATGAGATACCACTATAAACCTATTTGAATGACTAAATTTTAAAAAAAAGCAAATTGACAGTACCAACTGCTGAAGATGATGTAGAAAAACGGGTGCTATCAAACATTTCTGGTAAGAATGCAAAACTGCAAAGCCATTTTGGAAGGCAGTTTGGCAGTTTCTTACAAAACTAACTATAGTCTTACCACATGATTTGACATTTGTGCTTCTGCATGTTTACCCAACTGATTTGAAAACATACGTCCACACCAAAACCTGCGTGTGAATGTTTATAGCACCTTTATTTGTAATTGCAAAAACAAAACAAAAAAAAACTAGAAAAATTCAATATTCCCTTCAATAGATGATGGATAAACTATGCTACACTCATATAATGGAACGGTACTCTGACAAAAACAAATTAGCTATCAAGCCATGAGAAGACAGGGATGAATTTTTTTCTTATTAAAGTATTATTGATATACAAATTTATATTGGTTTCAAATGTACAAAACAGTGTTTCAACAGTTACCCATATTATTAAATCCTCAACCCCTCTAGTGTGGTTGCTATTTATCAAGGTAGAAAGATGTTACAGAATCATTGACTGTATTTTCCATGCTGTACTATCATCCCTGTGAACAATTTATATTGTGATTATGAATTATTGTGCTCCTTTATCTCACTCCCCCTCCCCCTCTACCTGCTCCAACCCCTCCCCTTGGTAACCCCTAGTCACTTCTCAGTGTCTGTGAGTCTACTGCTGTTTTGTTCCTTCTGTTTTGCTTTGTTTTTATATTCCACAAATAAGAGTAATCATGGTACTTGTCTTCCTCTGCCTGGCTTATTTCACTGAGCATAATAACCTCTAGATACATCCACATTGTTGTAACTGGCAGGATTTCTTTTCTTTTTTATGGCTAATATTCTATTATATATCTGTACTACCTCTTCTTTATCCACTCAACACTTAGGTTACTTCTGTATCTTGGCTATTGCAAATAGTGTGGCGATAAACATAGGGGTCCATATATCTTTCTGAATCAGGGATTTTGGTTTTTTTGAGCATATTCCTAAGAGTGGAATTACTGGGTCTAACGGTATTTCTATTTTTAGTTCTTTGAGGAACCTCCATACAGCTTTTGACAGCAGTCCCACCAATTTACATTCCCACCAACAGTGTAGGAAGTTTCCCATTTCTCTACATCCTTGCCAACATTTGTTATTTCTTGCTTTTTGGATAGTGGCCATTCTAACTCGTGTGAGGTGATATCTCATTGTGGTTTTAATTTGCATTTCCCTGATAATTAGTGATGTGGAGCATCTTTTCATGTGCCTGTTGGTCATTTGTATTTCTTGTTTTGAGAAGTGTCTGTTTAGGTACTTCAACCACTTTTTAATCAGGGTATTTGTTTTTTAGGTGTTGAGGTATATGAGTCCTTTATATATTTTGGATGTTAACACCTTATCAGATCAGTCATTTATGAATATATTCTCCCATATTCTAGGATGTTTTTTGTTCTGCTGTTGGTGTCCCTTGCTGTACAGAAGCTTTTTAGTTTGATCTATTCCCATTTGCTCATTTTTTATTTTATTTCCCTTGTCCAAGGAGATGTGTCCAGGCAAAAGTTGCTCATATTTATACTCAATAGATTTTTGCCCAGGTTTTCTTCTAAGAGTTTTGTTTCATGACTTACATTCACCTTTGATCCATTTCAAGTTGTTTTATGTATGGAGTTAGACAGTAATCCAGTTTCATTCTCTTACATGTAGGTCTCCAGTTTTACCAATACCAGTTTTTGAAGAGACTTTCATTTCTGCATTGTATATTCATGGCTCCATTATCATATATGAATTGATCATATATGTATGGTTTTACATCTGGGCTCTCTAGTCTGTTCCATTGATCTATGGGCCTGTCTTGTGCCAATACCAGACTCTTTTGATTACTGTAGCTTTGTAGTAGAGCTTGAAGTCAGGAAGCATAATTCCATCAGCTTTCTTTTTCAGGATTGCATTGGCTATTTGGGGCCTTTGTGTTTCCATATGAATTTTAGAAATATTCTGGTTCATTGTAAAATGCTGTTGGTATTTTGATAGAGATTACACTGAATCTGTAATTGCTTTGGACAAGATGGCCATTTGGGCAATACTAATCATTTGTATCCATGAGCACAGGATATATTTCCATTTATCGGTGTCTTCTTTAATTTCTCCCATGAGTGTCTCCATGGATGAATTTTAAATATGTATTGCCAATGAAAAACGCAAGTCTGTAAACCTACATGATTCTAATTTTAATTAGAATCTAGAAAAGATAAACCTGAGACAGGAAACTGATTAGTGTTTTCTAGGTCATTGTGAGAGGAGGGTTATGGATGAATAGTCAAAGCATAAGAGATATTTCAGGACAGTGAAATTCTTCAGATACTTGTGGTATGCTGAATAAAGGCCCTCAGAGGATATCAATGTCCAAATTCCCATAACCTAAAATGTTATCTTATTCATTAACAGGATTTGATTAAGGGTCTTGTTATACAGATATTATTATGGACTACATAGGTGGGCCCAATGAAATCACAAGATCCTTCATAAAAGAGAAGGCAATGTGAAAACAGAGGCAAAGAGATATTCTGGCATTAAAAATAGAGATGGGGGCACAGACCACGGAATAAATGTAAGTCTAAAGAGTGGAAAAAACAGGGGAAAAAAATTCTTCCCTAGAGCCTCTGGGCAGAGTGGGGCTGTGCTGATATTTTGATTTCAAATCTGTGAAATACATTTTGGACTTCTAACCTCCAGAACTATATGATATAAATGTATTGAGCATTTATTGTTTTTAATTTATTCTGCTAATCTCTTTTTTTCTGTGAACAGATTTTAAATTTTAAACATTTTAATTTTATAGAAAAACTGAGAAGACAGTGCATAGAATTGCAACATATTCTATACCTAGTTTCTCCTATTATTAATATCATACATTATCATACACATTTGTTAAAATTAATAAGCCAATATTGATTCTTTATTATTCAATAAAGTTTGTAGTTTACTTATATTTACTTAGTTTTTACCTAATATCCTTTTTTAAAAATTTGTTATCATTAATGTACAATTACATGGAGAACATTATGTTTACTAGGGTCGCCACTTCACCAAGTACCCCCAACAAACCCCATTACAGTCACCGTCCATCAATGGAGTAAGATGTTGTATAATCACTAGTTGTCTTCTCTGTGTTGCACAGCCCTCCCCATTCCCCCCCACCACATTATACATGCTAATCATAATACCCCCTTTTTTCTTGCCTGCCCTTATTCCTCCCTCCCCTCCCATTCTCCCCAGTCCCTTTCCCTTAAGTAACTGTTAGTCCATTTTTTGGTTCTGTGATTCTGCTGCTGTTTTGTTCCTTCAGTTTTCCTTTGTTCGTCTACTCCACATATGAGTGAAATCATTTGGTACTTCTCTTTATTCGCCTGGCTTATTTCACTGAGCATAATACCCTCTAGCTCCATCCATGTTGCTGCAAATGGTAGGATCTGTTTTTTCTTATGGCTGAGTAATATTCCATTGTGTATATGTACCACGTCTTTATCCATTTATCTACATATGGACACTTAGGTTGCTTCCACTTCTTGGCTATTGTAAATAGTGCAGCGATAAACATAAGGGTGCATCTGTTTTTCTCAAACTGGGATGCTGCCTTCTTAGGGTAAATTCCTAGGAGTGGAATTCCTGGGTCAAATGGTATGTCTATTTTGAGCATTTTGAGGAACCTCCCTACTGCTTCCACAATGGTTGAACTAATTTTCATTCCTAACAGCAGTATAGGAGGGTTCTCCTTTCTGCACAACCATGTCAACATTTGCTGTTGTTTGTCTTTTGGATGGTAGCCATCCTTACTGGTGTGAGGTGATATCTCATTGTGGTTTTAATTTGCATTTCTCTGATAACTATTGATGTGGAGCATCTTTTCATGTGTCTGTTGGACATCTGAGTTTCTTCTTTGGAGAATTGCCTGTTCAGCTCTTCTGCCCATTTTTTAATTGGATTATTTGCTTTTTGCTTGTTGAGGTGTGTGAGCTCTTTATATATTTTGGATGTCAGCCCTTTATCAGATCTGTCATTTACAAATATATTCTCCCATACTGAAAGGTACCTTTTTGTTCTATAGATGGTGCCCTTTGCTGTACAGAAGCGTTTCAGCTTGATGTAGTCCCACTTGTTTATTTTTGCTTTTGTTTTCCTTACCTGGGGAGATAATGTTCAGGAAGTAGTCACACATGTTTATGTCCAAGAGATTTTTGCCTATATTTTTTTCTAAGAGTTTTATGGTTTCATGACTTACATTCAGGTCTTTAATCCATTTCAAATTTACTTTTGTGTATGGGGTTAGACAGTGATCCAGTTTCATTCTCTTACAATTAGCTGTCCAGTTTTGCCAGCACCATTTGTTAAGAGACTGTCATTTCCCCATTGTATGTCCATGGCTCCTTTATCAAATATTAATTGACCATATGTTTGGATTAATGTCTAGATTCTCTATTCTGTTCCACTGGTCTGTGGCTCTGTTCTTGTGCCAGTATCAAATTGTCTTGATTACTATGGCTTTATACTAGAGCTCGAAGTTGGGGAGCAAGATCCCCCCCACTTTATTCTTCCCTCTCTGGATTGCTTTGGCTATTCAGGGTCTTTGGTGTTTCCATATGAATTTTTTAACTATTTGTTACATTTCATTGAAGAATGTTATTGGTAATTAGATAGCGATTGCATCAAATCAGTGTATTGCTTTGGGCAGGATGGCCATTTTGACGATATTAATTATTCCTAGCCAAGAGCATGGGATGAGTTTCCATTTGTTAGTGTCCTCTTTAATTTCTCTTAAGAGTCTCTTATAATTTTCAGGGTATAGTTCTTTCACTTTGGTTAGGTTTATTCCTGGGTGTTTTATTATTTTTGATGCATTGTGAATGTAATTGTTTTCCTGATTTCTCTTTCTATTGGTTCATTGTTAGTGTATAGGAAATATTACTACACATGGTAGAGTACCAACGAATCTCACAATTTTATAGAGAAAAAATAATTCTCAGAAAAAAAATAAGTGTGTCATTATTTGAATTAATATGTTATTTTTAAAGATTCTTATATTTTTAATGTTCCTCTTTCTACTAATTTTGGGAGAGTAAATAGAGTTTCTTAATGATATTTTTATAAATAATATTTGTATGAAAGATAAAGCTTACCTACCAAGTTACTCGGGTAGAAAACTGAGAATGTCAGGGTATTAGCAATCTACAAATTCTGAAGAAAAAATTTAATAGTGATCAAACCGAGCAAAAATAAAAAATGATAGCAGCTTTAAAAAATAGTTTAATCATGAAAAAGCTTTCTTCTAGCCTTCATTCTCAAACTTTTCCAGTCATAGACATACTCATTCTATCTTCCATTTCTTCTCAGTCCAAAACAATAAAACAAAACTTGCTTTTAAAATAAAACAAAACATCTTCTCTTTGCTTCCACACTGAAACATGCATCCCTAATTTTACTTGTCCTTCATTATATACTCTTTTTGTCTCCTTCACGAACTCTTTCTCCTCATTCTTTTGAGTCTGGTTCTGGGTCTTTTAAAATTTATGTCATTTCTAATGTTCTAAGTAACATCTATAAATTGACATTTCTGAGCCCTCCTAATTCATTTCTACAGGCCTGATATGTCTTTATCCCCTCATATACCCAGTTACATAAATCCAATCATTCATTTGATGTATTCTTTTGACTACCTCATAGACATTTTAAATTTAACAAGTCCAAAACTAAAGTCAATGTCACCACACTAGTCTAATCAAAGTAGGGCTGTCACCTCAAGGGAAAAAAATCTAAGAATTCTGTATGAAATGATAAAATTTCAAATTTTAACTAAGAAGTTTGGAAAATTTATATCTATCATCCTAAATTGGACTGCCCAATACTTCAAGGTCTTCCTGAGTAGTCTGTTGATATTACCAAATGAGATTTTTTAAAATGATATTGAGTTGTAAAGTATGTCAACTTTGGAAAGATCTTTATAACTCAGTGAACCAATGTCTCTAAAAAAGTAGTGTGTGATATGAGAAAATCATGCATGTCAGAAGATACATTCAAAGGGCTAAATAGACCAATAGGTTTTTATGTAACAGAGCATAAAAATACATTTACTTAAGTTCCATATTCCAACTACATATCTGTGTGTTGGGTTTTCTCATATACTTCCAAAAAAAAATCACAACATACTACATGCAGAAGCAGCTTATGAGAATTCAAGTCTATTTTATTAAGCCAGACTATTAAACAAATAAATCTCTACTACAGTGATTGCAAAAATGGAAATAATGGCACTCTTCCTTTTTTTTGGTTTTAAAATATATAATTAGGGATTTAAGATGGTGGCATTAGAGGTGAGACGGAGAATTCCTACCAAAATCACAGATAGTATGAAAATGTAGTTAATTGATACAACTAACCCTAAAACAACAACAAGAAAGAAGGCTGAACCAGACTGCATACAGACCTCATGAACCGAGCAGACCTCACAAAATGGGGTAAAATACAAAAGCCTTAATCCAGCAGGACCCAAGTCCTTCCCCCACCCCAGCTCACTGGTGGGATGAAGAGAAATGGAGCAGGGGAGGGGGTGGGAGCCTAGAACTGCTGAACACCCAGCCTTAGAGGTCTGCTTTGGGAGCAGAAACATACACTATGTGGTGCTCTGGATGTTGGGGAGCTCAGACAGGTAGAGTGCTTGAGAGACAGATTCTGGCCATTTTTAGAGGAGGGGATTCACACCCAGCCACTCTGGAAGAAAGGAAAAGCAGGTGGTCTGAGAGGCTTCCTAGCAGTGAGAGGGCTGTGGAATGAGCAGGGTTGCTGCCTGGTGGAGGGGAGAGCTGGACAAGGTTGTCTGGGAACACTTTGTCCAGCTGGTTGGTACTTTGAGGAGCTTCAGGCGCCACATACTGCTGTCTGCCTGCTCAGTTCTGAGACCCCTCCACTGTGACACGCAGCCTAGTGTGACTTCCTTCTAGCCTGACAACACTGGTTCACAAACTTGCAGTCACTGTACTGGCATCAGACCAGCCAGAGTGAGAACCCGCCTACAACAGCTAGAGATGCAAAGCACAGAGGTTTACACCTGTGTGCTTGGCCCACTGGCTCTGACACTGGACAGGCACCACAGATAGGAATCAAGAAACAGATATTTCCTCCCCCCAGGCACCAGATCTGCTCCCCTATAATCCCCAACCTCACTCTAGAGGCTGAGCAGCTCCAGAGACTGGAGCTTCTGGGCACTAGTGGGCACCACACAGAAATATGAAATGTCAAAAGAACATGATTTAGACCAAAATCTCACAAAACCCAGAAAAAGGGTCAAATGAAACTGAACTCACCAACCTGCCTGAGAGTTCCAAATAAAAATCATAAACATGCTTACAGAGATACAGAAAAATATTCAAGAACACAGGAATAAATTTAAGTCGGAGATTCAATCATTTTGAAATTCCATATCTGAAATGAAACATAAAATGGAGGGATTTAAAAGCAGATTAGATGTAGTAGAAGAGATGGTAAATGAAATAGAAATTAGAGAAGAGGAATACAAAGAAGGTGAGGCACAAAGAGAAAAAAGAATCTCCAAGAATGAAAGAATACTGAAAGAACTGTGTGATGAATCCAAAAGGAACAATATTCATATTATAGGGGTACCAGAACATGAAGAGAGAGAAAAAGGGATAGAAAGTGTCATTGAGGAGGTAATTGCTGAAAACTTCCCCAATCTGGGGAAGGAGATAATCTCTCAATCCATGGAGGTACACAGATCTCCCAACACAAGGAACCCAAGGAAGACAATATCAAGACATATAATATTTAAAATGACAAAGATTGAGGATAAAGACAGACTCTTAAAAGCAGCTAGACAGAGAAAAAGATCACATACAAAGGAAAACCCATCAGGTTATCATCAGACTACTCAATAGAAACCTTAGAGGCCAGAAGGGAGTGGCAAGATATATTTAAAACAATGAAGCAGAAGGGACTTGAACCAAGAATACTATACCAGGCAAGGTTATCATTTGAATTTGAAGGAGGGATTAAACAATTTTCAGGTAACAAAAAGTTGAGAGAATTTACCTCCCACAAACCACCTCTACAGTGAAATTTGGAAGGACTCCTATAGATGGAAGTATTCCTAAGGGATAGAAGATGTCACCCAAGGAATAGACAAAGAGTATGGAATATGATTCATAACATACGAAGAACGGAGGAGGAAGAAAAAGGAGGAATAAAAAAAGAGAACCTTCAGGTTGTATTTGTAATAGCACACAAAGTGAGTTAAATTAGACTGTTAGATAGTAAGGGAATTACCCTTGAACCTTTGGTAACCACGGCTCTCAAGCCTGCAATGGCAATAACTACATAACTATCAATAATCACCCTAAATGTAAATGGTCTGGATGCACCAATAAAAAGACATAGAGTCACTGAATGGATTAAAAAACAAGAACCGTCTACATGCTGCTCACAAAAGACTCATTTTAAACCCAAAGTCATACACAGACTGAAAGTAAAGGGATGGAAAAAGTTATTTCATGCAACTAACAGGGAGAAAAAAGCAGAAGTTGCAGTACTTGTATTTGACCAAATAGACTTCAAAACAAAGAAAGTAACGAGACAAAGAAGGACATTACATAATGATAAAGGGGTCAGTCCAACAAGAGGATATAACTTAAAAATATCTATGCACCCAACACAGGATCACCTACATATGTGAAACAACTACTAACAGAATTAAAGGGGGAAATAAATGCAATGCATTCATTTTAGGAGACTTCAACACACCACTCACTCCAAAGGACAAATCAACCAGACAGAAAATAAGTAAAGAGACAGAGGCATTGAACAATGTATTAGAACAGATGGACCTAACAGGCATCTACAGAGCACTCCATCCAAAAACAAAAGGATACACATTCTTCTCAAGTGCACATGGAACATTTTCAAGAATAGATTATATACTATGCCACAAAAAGAACCTGAGTAAGTTTAAAAAGATTGAAATTGTACCAACCAGCTTCTCAGAACACAAAGGTATGAAACTAGAAATAAATTACACAAAGAAAATGAAAAAGCCCACAAACACATGGAGGTTTAATAACATGCTCTTAAATTATCAATAGATCAATGACCAAATAAAAACAGAGATCAAGCAATATATGGAGACAAATGACAACAATGAGTCAACAACAGAAAATCTGTGGGATACAGCAAAGACTGTGCTAAGAGGGAAATATATTGCAATACAGGTCTACCTCAGGAAGGAAGAACAATACCGAAGCAAGAGTCTAAACTTACAATTAATGAAACAAGAAATGGAAGAACAAATAAGACCCAAAGTCAGTAGAAGGAGGGACATAATAAAGATTAAAGCAGAATAAATAAAATTGAGAAGAATAAAACCATAGAAAGAAATAATGAAAGCAGGAGCTCGTTCCTCAAAAAATAAACAAAACAGATAGACCCCTAGCCAGATTTATCAAGTAAAAAAGAGAGTCTACACACATAAACAGAATCAGAAATGAGAAAGGAAAAATCACTAAGGACACCACAGAAATACAAATTATTAGAGAATAATATGAAAAATTATATGGTAACAAATAGGATAACCTAGAAGAAATGGACAACTTTCTAGAAAAATACAACCTTCCAAGGCTGACCCAGAAAGAAACAGAGAATCTGAATAGAACAATTCCCAGCAAAGAAATTGAATTGACAATCCAAAAACTACCTAAGAACAAAACTCCTGGACCAGACGGTTTCACTGCTGAATTTTTTTTTTTGAGAGAGCATCTCTCATATTTATTGATCAAATGGTTGTTAACAACAATAAAATTTTGTATAGGGGACTCAATGCACAAACATTAATCAACACCAAGCCTAATTCTCAACAGTCTCCAATCTTCTGAAGCATAATGAACAAGTTCTTACATAGTGAATAAGTTCTTACATGGTGAACAGTGCAAGGGCAGTCATCACAGAAACTTTCAGTTTTGATCACGCATTATGAACTATAAACAATCAGGTCAAATATGAATATTCGTTTGATTTTTATACTTGATTTATATGTGAATCCCACATTTCTCCCTTATTATTATTATTATTATTTTTTTTTTTTAATAAAATGCTGAAGTGGTAGATAGATACAAGATAAAGGTAGAAAACATAGTTTAGTGCTGTAAGAGGGCAAATGTAGATGATCAGGTGTGTGCCTATAGACTAAGTATTAATCCAAGCTAGACAAGGGCAATAAAACATCCACAGATGCAGAAGATTTCTCTCAAAACAGGGGGGGTGAGGTTCTAAGCCTCACCTCTGTTGATCCCCAATTTCTCACCTGATGGCCCCCCTGCGACTGTGCCTGTCTTAGGTTGTTCCTCTCTTGAGGAATCTTACCCATCCCTGGCTAACCAGTCATCTTCTGGGGCAATACAGGGAAATGTAAAGTTGGTAAGTGAGAGAGAAGCAATATTGTTCAAAAAGGTTAGCATTTTACTTTTTTGCAGATTTGTGCCCTGTGGCTTCTATGCCCAGCATTTGTCTTAAGGTATCTTTACCACTTGGAAGAATTATGATACTCGGTAAATTCGATATTAGGCACGAATTCTATTTAAGGGTTGTAATTAGGAAGGAAGAAGAAAAGCTATAAAACATGGGAAGATTGATTATTTCTTTGACATATCTTCTTGTAGAGTAACATAAGAATGTGTAGGTTTTAAACTACTAATTAAATTGCGTATACACATTAACATAATAGGAATACAGCTACGTAATCAAAGCAGACCTATAATTACCAGCCATCTCCAGTGAAACCAAAAAACCAGTTAGGCACCCTAGGCATTTGTAAACACTTATCAGTAATATGATGGATATTGTCTAACTGAATTTGAATAGTTTGAGAAAAATCGGACAAATTAAAACAACACATTCCTGGGAACTGTTCACATCCCATATGTTCTTTTAACAGTAGATAGTCTATAGTCGCAAGATTTTGGAGCGCTGCAACTTGCACTTCTCCTAATTCTTGGTTGAGTTCCGACAGTATAGATCCAGTCAAATTTGTTGTTTTACTGTATGCACAGGCCAGCTTAGATATTTCCTACTTCATTCCAATGGCAAGTCCAGGAACCGGTGGGATGAATACAGCTACAACTGCAACAGCGCTAGGATCTTTGTTGCAGTTTTTTGATGTTCATCTTCTGGAATGACTCTTCCAGAGGATGTTGATGTTGGAAGTTCTTCTTCATATCATATCTTAATTCATTTTCTGTGTAGCCAAATTAGGCTTTGATCCTCTGTATAAACACAAACAGACCCTTTGCCCATACTTTGATATGCCCTTTATACCATTGTGAAGAACTTATTGGAGATCACCACACAGGAACTGCTTTTTTTTTAAAGAGAAAGTATTATTATCAGAAACATGTATTTCAATAGCTGATCATCTGACACCCTTTAAATGATCAAAATTAAGGTTATTTAAAGCATGCATTAATCGTTGATTTACAGTTAGTTTTACCCTATCAGGGAGTAATCCCCCTTTTCTTTCTTTCTTTTTTTTTTGTTATCATTAATCTGCAATTACATGAAGAACATTATGTCCACTAGGCTCTCCCCAATACCAGGTCCCCCCACAAACCCCTTTACAATCACTGTCCATCAGCAGAGCAGAATGTTGTAGAATCACTATTTGTCCTCTCTGTGCTGCACAGCCCTCCCCTTTCTCCCACTCCCCCATTATGCATGCTAATCATAATACCCCCTTTCTTCTCCCCCCCCCTTATCCCTCCCTAACCACCCATCCTCCCCAGTCCCTTTCCCCCCGGTACCTGTCAGTCAATTGGTGGGTTCTGTGATTCTGCTGCTGCTCTGCTCCTTCACCTTTTCACTTGATTTTATACTCCACAGATGAGCAAAATCACCCGGTACTTCTCTTTCTCTGCCTGGCTTATTCCACCGAGCACAACACCTTCTAGCTCCATCCATGCCATCGCAAATGGCAGGACCTGCCCTCTTCTTATGGCTGAGTAACATTCCATTGTGTACATGCACCACATCTTCAATATCCATTCATCTACTGATGGACACCTAGGCTGCTTCCAGTTCTTGGCCATTGTAAATAGTGCTGCGATAAACATAGGGGTGCATCTGTCTTTTTCAAACTTGAGTGCTGCGTTCTTAGGGTAAATTCCTAGGAGTGGAATTCCTGGGTCAAATGGTATGTCTATTTTGAGCATTTTGAGGAACCTCCATATTGCTTTCCACAATGGTTGAACTAATTTACATTCCCACCAGCAGTGTAGGAGGGTTCCCCTTTCTCCACAACTTCGCCAACATTTGTTGTTGTTTGTTTATTGGATGTTAGCCATCCTTACTGGTGTGAGGTGATATCTCATTGTGGTTTTAATTTGCATTTCTCTGATAACTATTGATGTGGAGCATCTTTTCTTGTGTCTGTTGGACATCTGAGTTTCTTCTTTGGAGAACTGCCTGTTCAGCTCTTCTGCCCTTTTTTTAATTGTATTATTTGTTTTTTGTTTTTTGAGGTGGGTGAGCTCTTTATATATTTTTGACGTCAAGCCTTTATTGGATCTCTCATTTACAAATATATTCTCCCATACTGTAGGGTTACTTTTTGTTCAATTGATGGTGTCTTTTGCTGTATAGAAGCTTTTCAGCCTAATATAGTCCCACTTGTTCATTTTAGCTGTTGTTTTCCTTGCCCAGGGAGATATTTTCAAGAAGAGGTAACTCATGTTTATGTCTAAGAGGTTTTTGCCTATGTTTTTTCCTAAGAGTTTTATTGTTTCATGACTTACATTCAGGTCTTTTACCCATTTTGAATTTGCTTTTGTGTATGGGGTTAGACAATGGACCAGTTTCATTCTCCTACATGTAGGTGTTCAGTTTTGCCAGTACCATCTGTTGAAGAGACTGTCATTTTGCCATTGTATGTCCATGGCTCCTTTATCAAATATTAATTCACCATATATGTTTGGTTTAATGTCTGGAGTCTCTAATCTATTCCATTGGTCTATGGCTCTGTTCTTGTGCCAGTACCAAATTGTCTTGATTACTATGGCTTTGTAGTAGAGCTTGAAGTTGGGGAGTGAGATCCCCCTACTTTATTCTTCTTTCCCAGTATTGCTTTGGCTATTCGGGGTCTTTGGTGTTTCCATATGAATTTTTGAACTATTTGTTCCAGTTTGTTAAAGAATGTTGCTGGTAATTTGATAGCGATTGCATCAAATCTGCATATTGCTTTGGGCAGGATGGCCATTTTGACAATATTAATTCTTCCTAGCCATGAGCATGGGATGAGATTCCATTTGTTAGTATCCCCTTTAATTTCTCTTAAGAGTGACTTGTAGTTTTCAGATTATAGGCCTTTCACTTCTTTGGTTAGGTTTATTCCTAGGTATTTTATTCTTTTTCATGCAATTGTGAATGGAGTTGTTTTCCTCATTACTCTTTCTATTGGTTCATTGTTAGTATGTGGGAAAGCCACAGATTTCTGTGTGTTAATTTTGTATCCTTCAACTTTGCTGTATTCTGATATCAGTTCTAGTAGTTTTGGAGTGGAGTCTTTGGGGTTTTTTATGTACAATATCATGTCATCTGCAAATAGGGACAGTTTAACTTCTTCTTTACCAATCTGGATTCCTTGTATTTCTTTGTTTTGTCTGATTGCCGTGGCTATTACCTCCAGTATTATGTTAAGTAACATTGGGGAGAGTGGGCATCCCTGTCTTGTTCCTGATCTCAGAGGAAAAGCTTTCAGCTTCTCGCTGTTCAGTATAATGTTGGCTGTGGGTTTATCATATGTGGTCTTTATTATTTTGAGGTACTTGCCCTCTATGCCTATTTGGCTGAGAGTTTTTATCATGAATGGATGTTGAATTTTGTCAAATGCTTTTTCAGCATCTATGGAGATGATCATGTGGTTTTTGTCTTTTTTTGTTGATGTGGTGGATGATGTTGATGGATTTTCGAATGTTGTACCATTCTTGCATCCCTGGGATGAATCTCACTTGATCATGGTGTATGATCCTTTTGATATATTTTTGAATTCGGTTTGCTAATATTTTATTGAGTATTTTTGCTTCTACATTCATCAGTGTTATTGGTCTCTAATTTTCTTTTTTAGTGGGGTCTTTGTCTGGCTTTGGTATTAGGGTGATGTTGGCTTCATAGAATGCATTTGGAAATATTCCCTCCTCTTCTATTTTTTTGGAAAACTTAATGGAGAAAGGGTATTATGTCTCCTCTGTATGTCTGATAAAATTCTGATGTAAATCCGTCCGGCCTGGGGGTTTTGTTCTTGGGTAGTTTTTTGATTACCTTTTCAATTTCTTTGCTTGTAATTGGTTTGTTTTATCTTTTGTGTTTCTTCCTTGGTCAGTCTTGGAAAGTTGTATTTTTCTAGGAAGTTGTCCATTTCTTCTAGGTTTTCCAGCTTGTTGGCATATAGGTTTTCATAGTAGCCTTTAATAATTCTTTGTATTTCTGTGGAGTCTGTTATGATTTTTCCATTCTCGTTTCTGATTCTGTTCATTTGTGTTGATTCTCCTTTTCTCTTAATAAGTTTGGCTAAAGGCTTATCTATTTTGTTTATTTTCTCAAAGAACCAGCTCTTGGTTTCATTGATTTTTGCTGTTGTTTTATTCTTCTCAATTTTGTTTATTTCTTCTCTGATCTTTATTATGTCTCTCCTTCTGCTGACTTTAGGCCTCATTTGTTCTTCTTTTTCCAATTTCGATAATTGTGATGTTAGACTATTCATTTGGGATTGTTCTTCCTTCTTCAAGTTTGCCTGGATCGCTATATGCTTTCCTCTTATGACTGCTTTCGTTGTGTCCCACAGAAGTTGGGGCTTTGTGTTGTTCTTGTAATTTGTTTCCATATATTCCTTGATCTCTATTTTAATTTGTTCGTTGATCCATTGATTCTTTAGGAGCACGTTGTTAATTCTCCATGTGTTTGTGAGCCTTTTTGTTTTCTTTGTAGAATTTATTTCTAATTTTGTGCCTTCGTGTCCTGAAAAGTTGGTTGGTAGAATTTCAATCTTTTGGAATTTACTGAGGCTCTTTTTGTGAGCTAGTATGTGGTCTAGTCTGGAGAATGTTCCATGTGCACTTGAGAAGAATGTGTATCCTGTTGCTTTTGGATGTAGAGTTCTATAGATGTCTATTGGGTCCATCTGTTTTACTGTGTTGTTCAGTGCCTCCATGTCCTTACTTATTTTCTGCCTGGTGGATCTATCCTTTGGGGTGAGTGGCGTGTTGAAGTCTCCTAAAATGAATGCATTGCATTCTATTTCCTCTTTTAGTTCTGTTAGAATTTGTTTCACATATGCTTGTGATCCTGTGTTGAGTGCATATATATTTATAATGGTTATATTCTCTTGTTGGACTGAGCCCTTTATCATTATGTAGTGTCCTTCTTTATCTGTTGTTGCTTTCTTTGTTTTGAAGTCTATTTTGTCTGATATTAGTACTGCAACCCCTGCTTTCTTCTCTCAGTTGTTTGCCTGAAATATGTTTTTCCATCCCTTAACTTTTAGTCTGTGCATGTCTTTTTGTTTGAGGTGAGTTTCTTGTAAGCAGCATATAGATGGGTCTTGCTTTTTCATCCATTCTATTTCTCTGTCTTTTGATTGGTGCATTAAGTCCATTTACATTTAGGGTGACTATTGAGAGATATGTACTTATTGCCATTGCAGGCTTTAAATTCGTGGTTTCCAAAGGTTCAAGGTTAGCCTCTTTAGTATCTTACTGCCTAACTTAGCTCGCTTATTGAACTGTTATATACACTGTCTGGAGATTCTTTTCTTCTCTCCCTTCTTATTCCTCCTCCTCCATTCTTCAAATGTTGGGTGTTTTGTTCTGTGCTCTTTTTAGGAGTGCTCCTATCTAGAGCAGTCCCTGTAAGATGCCCTGTAGAGGTGGTTTGTGGGAAACAAATTCTCTCAACTTATGCTTGTCTGGGAATTGTTTAATTCTTCCATCATATTTAAATGGGAATCTTGCTGGGTACATTATCCCTGGTTCAAGGCCCTTCTGTTTCATTGCATTAAATATATCATGCCATTCTCTTCTGGCCTGTAAGGTTTCTGTCGAGATGTCTGATGATAGCCTGATGGGTTTTCCTTTATACGTGACCTTTTTCTCTCTAGCTGCCTTTAAATCTCTTTCCTTGTCCTTGATGTATGCCATTTTATTTATTATGTGTCTTGGTGTTGTCCTCCTTGGGCCCTTTCTGTTGGGAGTTCTGTGTATTTCTTTGGTCTGTTCGATTATTTCCTCCCCCAGTTTGGGGAAGTTTTCAGCAATTATTTCTTCAGAGACGCTTTCTATCCCTTTTTCTCTCTTCTTCTTCTTCTGGTACCCCTATAATATGGATATTGTTCCTTTTGGATTGGTCACACAGTTCTCTTAATATTGTTTCATTCCTGGAGATCCTTTTATCTCTCTCTGTGTCAGTTTCTATGCGTTACTGTTCTCTGGTTTCTATTCCATCAATGGCCTCTTGCATCTTATCCATTCTGCTTATAAATCCTTCCAGAGTTTGTTTCAATTCTGTAATCTCCTTCCTGGCATCTGTGATCTCCCTCCGGACTTCATCCCTTAGCTCTTGCATATTTCTCTGCATCTCCGTCAGCATGTTTATGATTTTTATTTTGAATTCTTTGTCAGGAAGACTGGTTAGGTCTGTCTCCTTCTCTGGTGTTGTCTCTGTGATCTTGACTTGCCTGTTATTTTGCCTTTTAATGGTGATTGAAATAGTAGTTGCAGAGCTGGGACGAGTGACGGCTGGAAGAACTTCGCTTCTTGTTGGTTTGTGGCCTTCCTTTCCTGGGAGAACAGCGACCTCTTGTGGTTTGTGCTGGGCAGCTGCACACAGACAGGGCTTCTGATTCCTGCCCAGTTTCTATGGAGTTTATCTCCTCTGTTGCTGTGGGCGTGGCCTGGCTTGGGCCGCTCCTCCAAAATGGTAGAGCCACATTAGAGGAGGAGTTGCCAGGAAGCTATTTATCTCTGTGAAGGGCCTCCGTGCTCTCTGCTGCCTAGGGGTTAGAGTGCCCAGAGATCCCTAGATTGCCTGCCTCTGGACTAAGTGTCCCGGGATGCTTCCATCCAGTTTTGGTGTCCCTCTCCCTTTAAGACTTCCAAAAAGCACTCGCCAAATAATAAATAAATAAATAATTAATTAAATAATTAAAAAAAAAAACAAAGCCACTCGCTTTTCTTTGTCCTATGGTGCCGGCCTCAAGTACCCTCTCACTGGCCTTGTTGCCCTGTTTCCCTAGTATCCAGGACCCCATGCATGCACTGTGTCTGCGCTCTGGTCCGGATGGCTGGGGCTGGGTGTTCGGCAGTCCTGGGCTCCCTCTCCCTCCCTGCTCCGACTCTTCTCCTCCCACCAGGAGCTGCGGGAGGGGTGCTCGGGTCCCGCCAGGCTGGGGCTTCTATTTTACCCCCTTTATGAGGCACTGGGTTCTCGCAGGTGTGTATGTGGTCTGGATATTGTCCTGTGTCCTCTGGTCTCTATCCTAGGAAGAGTTGTCTTTGTTATATTTTTATATATATATAAGGTTTTGGGAGGAGATTTCCACTGCTCTACTCACACTGCCATCTTGGCTCCACCCCTACCACATCTTCTTCATCCATTCATCCACCAATGGACACCCAGGCTGCCTCCATCTCCTGGCCACTGCAAACAGTGCTGCCACAAACACAGGGGTGCACCCGTCCCCCTCAAAATGGGCTGATGCATTCTCAGGGCAAAGTCCCAGAATTAGACTTCCTGGGTCCTCACTGCTGAATTTTATCTAACATTTAGTGTAGTCCCAATACCCAGCCTCCTTAAAGTTTTCCAAAAAGTACAAGAGGAGGGAATACTTCCAAACTCATTATACGAGGCCAACATCACTCTAATACCAGAACCAGGCAAAGATCCCACAAAAAAAAGAAAATTAGAGACCAATATCCCTGATGAACATAGATGCAAAAATACTCAACAAAATATTAGCAAACAGAATTCAAAAATACATCAAACAGATCTCCATTATGATTAAGTGGAATTCATCCCAGGGATGCAAGGATGGTACAACTTTCAAAAATCCATCAACATCATCCACTACATCAACAAAAAGGACAAAAAACCACATGATCATCTCCATAGAGGCTGAAAAAGCATTTGACAAAATTCAATATCCATTCATGATAAAAGCTCTCAACAAAATGGGTATAGAGGGCAAGTACCTCAACATAATAAAGGCCATATATGACAAACCCACAGCCAACATTATGCTTAACAGTGAGAAGCTGAAAACTTTTTCTTTAAGATCGGGAACAAGACAAGGATGCCCACTCTCCCCACTTTTATTTCAACATAGTTCTGGAGGTCCTAGCCACAGCAAGCAGACAACACAAAGAAATAAAAGGCATCCAGATAGGCAAGGAAGAAGTCAAACTGTCCCTGTTTGCAGATGACATGATATTGTATGTAAAAAACCCTAAAGAATCCACTCCAAAACTATTAGATCTAATATCTGAATTCAGCAAAGTTGAAGGGTATAAAATTAATACACAGGAATCTCTTGCATTAAAATATATAATTAGTTTTCATAAGAATATGTAATTTATGCGTCCACAGAATGGGATTATTATTGTTATTTTTAAGTGAATTAATATGCAAACATATATATTTTGAATTTCTCACTTTTATTTCTAATAAGGCAAAGAATATAGATATAATTCACATAAACAAAAGTTTGCAAGATTTTACGAGTGTCATGAAGTGAGCCCCAAAATTTGGACCTGATGTTACTTTCCAAATTAAAATACTGTTTTTCACTCTAATAGCAATGTTTTTCCCTAGAAAGTGTTGCTTAACAAACTATTTTTCAGGTCCTAGCTGAAATCTGATTCCCTCAGCTCCATTCTCATCCTCAAGATAACTGTGTATATCTGAATTTTCTGTCATAGCATTTTGTATTTTCCTTCAGAATATTTAACACAATTTTTAATTGTATACGCATATGTGTTTACTTGTTTAATGGTTCCTCCTACCAAAGAATCTCTAAGCTCCACAAGGACAGTAATTATGTCAATTTTCTTAGAGTCCTTAGTATATGGTAAACTTTCAATTAACATTTAGTGAATGACAAAAAGACATAGTGGTCTACATGTTGGGAGCAAGGATTTAATTCCACTTTAGATTTTGTACTTTTGCTAGTGCCATGTGGTAAAAAATCATAGATGGCAAGCATCATTTTCTCTTTAGAAACAAAAAGGTATTTCAAATTAGTTTAAGCCAAGAAGGAAGTTTATTTGGAATTATATAGTGGCTTCTCACAAAACTCGAAGACTGTAACTGCAGTTTCTTTCAAAGAACTATAAGCAGGAGGTTGAAAATCTATTAAGTTTAAAGGCAGCTGTTGTTTTTCCATGTATTTCCCTCTCTCATACTCCTTACACTGGGGCTGCCTTATTTTCTGATTTCTACTTCTCTACCTATGTGTTTCATCCATCAGTCTATCTTCTGTTATATTATTTCATTCTTTGGCTTCCTACCCCAACTTATACTTCCTTAACACACACACTATAAACACTACAGTTAGTCATTTATTGTAATTACTGTGTCCCAGTTTCATCCTCCCAGGAGAAATATTTTGATTGACTCAGTTTGATTTAGGTACCTTCTTTTTGGCAAATCAACTATGTTCAGCATTATACAATTGTTCATGAGAAGCCATCTTTGTCAAGGAGCAGTTCTCAAAATAGTATGGGTTGTGTGTTAACTAAATATTCCTAAAATTATTGGCCATTATGGAATTACTACGTACTGTATTTTCTGTTCTTTGGATACATGCTTCCTCCCTGAGTCACTCCCCAGCTTCCAAAAAAGGAAGCTACCCCAAAGCAGAGAGATGGAATTAACCAATTCTTTGAGAAGACCTGGAGGAGTCTTTAAAAGGCAATCTGATGTCAAAGTATAATCTTCAGTAAATTAAGAGGACCCTCTTGCATCATAAAATGAATATGTGTCAACAATTTTTAAACTTATTTTTTGATAAGGAAACTAACAAAATGAAGTGATTGGTTCAAAGATAATGGGAGATGCTGAACAATTCATAGTGGCTAAAAGAATAAACATTAATTATTAATGGTTAATGTCCTCAGGCTCAATAAAACTATAACCTTTTGGATTTTTATTTCTATCATTTCTGGTACTACCTTGCAAAATTCATTTACACTGATCTCAGGAAAGAATAATTTGTATATATACCAGCTTTATGTAAGTTAACATTTACCAATATGAAGTAACAAGAATATCCTCAACAGTAAATATCAAATAAAAGGTAACCACTCAAAAAGTATTGGCCAGTCTGTATGTTACTAGGTGGTGGATTGTGGAATTCCTCAGTTCTTGTTTTCCTGAAGGAAAGAATTCAGTTAGAGAGACCCAATAGGGAATTAAAGCCACAAAGTGTTTTTCATTGAGCAAAGTGAAAGGAAAGTAAGCTCCAGAGATAGAGAAGCAGGCTGACCCTGAGGGTAGGTAACCCCTCACTTGGTTTTACGTTGTGTCTTTTAAGGTGGTTTATTTAGTTTCTCTCCCATTTTGTTATTCTCACACTGTCTTTTGGATCTGTCTTGTTTCCTCCCCTTCAGGTTCTTTATACAAGTTTTATTTATCATTTTTCCCATGACCATCTAAGAGAAACTCATAGTGGGTCCAAAACCACAATGTAGATAATATAATAATGGCATCACAGCCTCAGGGCTATTACTGACTAGGTATTCCTTAAGTGCCTGTGCTTTAAAACTGGGAAGGTCCCAGTGACCTGTACCTTTTGCTTATCAGTTTATGGTGAACTGCATCAAAGGCTTCTTCTAAGGGACACAGAGTCATCTCTGGGCAGAGACTGGGTGGCCTGCCATTCTCCTTTCTCTGCTCCTGCTCCTGTCTATCTAACTGCCTAATCTAACACATAGGTGGGCATGCTAGAAGACACAAGTAGAAACTAATTAGATATGCACTTTTTATTTATTTCTAAATTTTTGGTACTACTTCTTCACACTGGATTTAAGTCAAAACTTTATAACTAGAAGCATAACACAGCAGAATTGATTCATTTTAATGTGTTGATTGTGATGTTAATCATTAATGAAATAGGATTTATTAACTACATGACAAGGAAGAATTTCCAGATAAAGTCCAATAATTGATGTTTTTAATCTCCCTTAAATAACCAAAGAAGAAAACTTTTCTAAATAGCATACATTGAGTTTCTATTATGGGATTATGTAAGGAAAAATACTTCTACCTCTCCATGTGTGGTATATGCTCAAAGTTCTTGTAATGAGATAAAGGGTCTGGACACAATCAGAAAAATGTATTCCTCATATTCATGGCCACATTGATGAAGCCTCTCTAAACTGGAAAGAAATAAGTTGGTAAAACATTTAGTATAGAGATAGAATATAATTTCTTTATAAGACTGCTTAATAGATGGATTTTTCCTTTATTAAGATACTTCTATCATCTCAACCTCTTGAAGGGATATATTTATATTCTATATTTTAGCTGCCATTATAACTATGGTAGGGATTATGAACTTATATAGTTCATAATATGCTGAATTGTTTTCATTAGAAACAGGTTATACCAATATTGTGAATTGAAATGTCTAATGAAGATTTGCTAAAAGATGGCTTACAAACAGAATGACAGTTAAAGTAGATAAATACAGCAGTAGTGATGGGTCCATTCCTACCCTTCCTTGAGAATTAATGTACTTTTTGTTTTTCTTTTTGACTTGCATCCTGAAGGTTGTTTTCCTCCCCATCCCATGTTAATAAAGAAAGAAAGATTCAAAGAAACCATTACTCAGATAATAGAGATTGCTTTTGAGCACACCTCTACAGAACTGGTTTTTCATGACAGAGAAACCAGAAAAGACAGGCACTAATGGAAAAGGAGTGGGATGAGAGTGGTAATAGCCTGTGGGGTTGAGTAGTACTGAAATAGAAGATAAAAAGAGAGCCTCTTGATCTAAGAGCCAGGAAGTATAGGAGAAAAGACTTTGAAGATGAATTGTTCCTGCGCATTGATTCCCCATTCCTTATGCTGAGCTCACCTCTGGACAACCACCAATTCAACAATTCTACACATTTGTAAACTTCTTTTGGAACCAAGGCAAGAGAATCAGATACCCTGTGAAGGGTTGAGACCATAAGGGAATTCATTACCAATGTAAAATTTAATGAACCTCTGTTTAATTTTCAAGGAAGGGTAGGAATGGATCCATCACTACTGCTGTATTTATCTACTTTAACTGTCACTACTGTTTGTGAGCCAACTTTTAGCAAACCTGCATTAGACATTTCAATTCACAGTATTTGTATAACATGTTTATAATGAAAACAATTCAGCATTATATTAACTTTTCTGTATTGTGAAAAGATATGTATTTTAAATAATCAACACTGTAAACCTAAATGACACACTACAATAAGGATTTCCATTAAAAAAGAATATTCATAGTATCATCAGATTCAATGTACTTCCAAACAATTTATGCCCCATTGGTTACAATTCTGTGTAAAAAATAAAACTAATTTTGTTATTACTGAAACACAGTGTATGTTACACATATAATTGTAAGTACACTGGGAAGAATGCAGTATTGTGGAACAGCACTGAATTAGCAGAAATGTTTTGTTTTCAAGGACATTTTAGACAAAAATTTTTGTCCGATTTAACATCTATTTTTTGAACAACATATTCGTCCTCGTCATTGCAAAACCTAGTGTATAGATATTTCTTCGACTTTTTGTTCCTATGCAGGATTCCTTTAAAGAAGAGCATTATTCCTTTTATTCATATTCAAAATCCATTGCCACTTAAACTGTTTCCTGTTTTACAAGTAAATAAATGCTGGATTCAATGGAAAGATTAATAAAGACACTATGTAGTGAACAGGAACATTTTGTTAAAAACTAATAAAAATTATGTACAAAGATCAAATATATATATATAGCATATAATGATATATACAAAAGAAGGATACTTACATTAAACAAAGAAAATTGCATTTTAATACCTACAATATGCTATTTGTATTGCAATGTGGAAGTATTCTTAACAAAAATTTTTCAAGTGTAAGAATCATAGACATTCAAGAGACCTTTTAAATATTATGGGAGAATTTCTAGATTAAATAATAATAATTGTTATTAGAGCTGTGACTAGTTATCCTTCTGTTTTCAATTTAACAGGCTTCCATTCTCTATAGAAATTATAAATAAGTAAAATTACTTTGTGTCAAATGAAATGCTGTAGATATATCCAATTTAAATGGTACCTGACTAGATTATCTATAAATTCTACTTGGAAGCTTTGTCACTTACCCAAGGCTACACTTAACCATCTTCTGACCAATCTAGCCTTGTGACACTGGTATAGCCATGACTGGGTAATATGTTCCCAATTAGAGTACTCCACATATAAATCAAGACAGCTCAATATATAATCTCTATATGAAGACTTTTTATAGAAAAATAGAACACATAAACTTCTAAAATAGGATCCCATAAACTCAAGAAGTGACCCCCACATGTTTGGAGCCAGCTATCTCCAGATGCCTTAGCTTAATGACAAATTCCATTGCAAGCAAATCAACGACACTCAGAAACTTCTCCCCTAATATAGAAAAGGTAAAGTTTCTAGTTTTAGTTTTTTGATAAAAATAATCTTAAATTAATAGAAAAGTTACAATTGCAATACTATATAATGTTAATATAATGCTTCATTATTCATGAATGTATTAGTGTGAAATTTGTACAAACAGGAACCTTTTCCTACATAACCACAATACAACCATTGAAATCAGGAAATTAACACTGATACTTTACTACCATCTAATTTTCACATCCCATTCAAATTTCATCATTTGTCTCAATAATGCCCTTTATAGTAGAGAGATCCAGTTTGGATTCATATATAACATTTAGTCAGTATGTCTCTTTAAGTCTCCTTTAAACTGGAATAGTTCCTAAATCTTTCCTTGACTTTCATGACTTGGATATATTTGAAGTTTTGTATGAAGTCCCTATGATGATGAATTCCAAATTCACATCCACTTGGAATCTCAGAATGTGACCTTATTTCGAAATAGGTCAAATAATAATTAGGAAGAATTAAGATGAAATCATACAGGATTCAGCTGGGTCTTACATCCAATGACTGGTGTCTTTACAGCAAAACAAAAGGATACACAGAGAAGCATCCTATAGGATGATGGAGGCAGAGATAGGGGTGATGTGTCTACAGTTCCAGGAGCACCAAGGATTGCTTTGGGCCACTGAAACCTGAAGAGGCGTGGAAAAATTCTTCCCTAGAGGCTTCAGAGGGAACATAGCCATGATGATGCTTTGATTTCAGACTTACTACCTCCAGAACTGTGAGAGATATATTTCTGTTATTTTAAGCAACCATGTTGTGATAATTTGTGATGGCAGCCCTGGAAACTAATACAGTCCGTCAGTTTGGGTTTGTGTGATTCAGGTTATGCATTTTTGGCTGCTAAATTACTGAAGTCATATTTTCCTCATTCTCATCTGTTCATCCTTAGCTCACAGGATTTTAATTTGTCCCTTTCCTGATTGATGTTCACTTACTTATCTAACTGAAATGATGACTGCCAGGTTTCTGCATTGTCAAGTTACTTTTTCCCCATTGCAATATATATTTTGTGGGGAGATGCATTGAAATTCTGAAAATGCTTCATTACTTATTGTTGCTCTTCAGCAACAAGAAGGCGGGGGGATAAGCAGGACCAGCCTGTTATCCCTGGGGCTGAGCGAGAGGGCAAGTGTCAGCCGCTTGGACACCGTCCCCTGAGATAGTGGGAAAAACAAAACCACACCAAGCCGGGAGATGTGTCAGCCTCAAGGGCGCAGCAAAACTCAGCTTTATTCCATCAGAGGCTTAGTTATATAGGGGAAGATAAGGAAGTAACAGAAACCAATGGGAATTGATTATCTCATCTGTCACTAGGGTCTTTAGGCAGGTTTCGGGTTAGGTGGGGAGGGGGAGTTAGGGCCAAGAGCGTGCGCGCAGGAAGCTAGTTAGGCCACGAACGCGGAAGTAACGAGGGAGGATGGATACCTCCAGTCTGTGGCCGTCACAGGCCTAAAAGAGGCAAAAGGTCCCAACAATTCCCCCTTTTTGTTTTATAAATGCTCTGGGATGTCCCTGCAGGCAAGGCTCCTGTCTTAGGTTGTCCCCCTCTGGGGATCTTACCCGTCACTGGGTACCTTGCAGCTCTTCAGTTGTCCCAAGCTTACTCATCCTCCGTGGCCTGTCTTAGGTTGTCTCCACCTTGGAGATCTTACCCATCATGGGTGCATGGGGAGATAGTTAGGGGTAATTAATGGACACGGCCTCATCATAAGGTTCACAGCCATCGTAGGGGTCACTGGCTTCTGTGGCAACTCTCTGGTAATGTACCTGCATGTACATCAACTGAATTGATTCAATTCTTTTTTGGACAAACTGGATAATCTTGTTAATAATGCAGGGCCCAAAAGTGAAAAGTAGGAGCAAAAGAAGGATAGGACCAAGGAAGGGCAGAATATAGGGCAAACACCCATGTAACTCAGTCCAAAGAAAATGGACTTGTAATTTTTTTCGGTGTCTCTCGAGGTCTTCTTGAAGTTGCTTGACCTTATTTTGGACTATGCTGGAGCAGTTCGCATAAAAGCAGCACTCTTCCTGTTAAAAGAGACATAAGCCTCCCTTTTCAGCTGTGAGGAGATCAAGCCCCCTATGGTTCTGTAGGACTACTGTCGCGAGGGAATCCAATTGTGCTTGGAGGTCAAGAATTGTGCTGGCTACAGCTTGTATATCATTGATTATCTGTTGAGAAAGGGCTTTATAAAAATGCAGAGAGGTCCCCAATCCTGCTGCCCCAGTGGCAGCTCCGGTGGCCACCTCAAGGCCTATAAGCAAGGGGATAACTTGGATGGCCCTTTTTTATCTATCTCCAATGTGGTCTAAAGCAGGAATAGGGAGGCTCTGATTATTAGGGACCACTCCAATGTCAGGGAAAATTACAGCTGGAGCACAAAGCCCCATCCAGTCTGTTGGGAGAAAGCCAAATGCGTCTTCCCCACAAATGAAGACTGTTCCATTAGGGTGACAGAGAAAGGTATTGTTCACAGTAATATTTTGTTGGCAAAAAGAATAGTGGATTCAACCTACATCTATCCTACTAGTATTATCAGTACGGGGGTCAGCTTTGAATCATGGGCCTTTAGGGGAAAGAGGGTCTAGATAGACTCTAGAACTTGGGGGTAACAGCTGGCACTGGGGTTCAGTCTGTGACAAGTTAACAAGAAGAGCATTGGCTTGTAATGGTCCTGGCCTCAAGCACAGCCAGCAATCCTTAGCTAAATTGGGATTGGTTCTATTGAGTAAGGTAAAAGCAGCCTGTATGATTGATTGTGTCTCAGGATCAAGAAGCAATTCTCCCCTGATCTCCGGGAGGCTAAGAGGGTGGTAAATCGGGGGATTTTGGTCTTCAATCAGCCTGTCTACCAGTTTTTTAATTTTGGTACTGTCGAGCCTGATCTTGGACTCCACCCCCATCAGAGGCAACTATAGGGGCAAATTTATTCCAACAGACGTTCTCTCCCCTATTCTTTCGACAGTCAGCATATTCACCTTGACTTTCATCAGAGATGCATACCAGTATGTTTTGTTCTGGTGAGTGCAGGGGAGAACCTCCTGATAGCATTGAGCATGAACGGAGGCAAGAAAAGTGGTGCAAGGACACTCAGAGGGGGATTTCCCTTGGGCAGGTGAAGATATTTTGGGGCCTGGCTAACAATGGTGAGAGAGAACTCTCCCAGGGCATCCATTTTCTGTCCCTTGCATAAGTGTAACTGCCTGTTGCCCATTAGGGCAGGTTTTGGTAGAAGTATAACAGTGTGCGGGGGGAGGGGTCTTGGAGTGAGCGCAGGCTGTGCAGGGGTCTCTGATGGTTTTTTGTAGTATGGCTCTTGCTTGACCGGGATTTCCAAATCCTGTCCTAGCTAATGGGAGATTTATTGCCATTAACAGGAAGACCAGCATCATTGGGTTCATTACAGACCCTGAAAGAGAGAAAGAAGAGAAAAATTCTCAGGAGGCGGGGGGCCTCCTGGGTCATCATTGACATCAGTGAACTCCCCCTCCTTAGGGAGGTAATACTTGAGATCCCTTGCGGGGACCCAGATCAGCCTTTTTTCATTGGTCAGAAAGATACAGCTGAATCCCCTTCCAGCTGTAATGAGGGGGTCTGGGCCCCTCCATTCTCCAGTAAGGGGGTCCTTCCATCGGGCTCTAATCGTCCGATAAGTAACGGTTGTTGTCCATTGCTTTTGGAAGGGCGAGAAGTGCTCGCCTTTGGCAAAATTTAAAATATTTAGAGTAAATAATGCCATCTTTAGTTGATCATGGGGGGGGAGTGTTCCCCCTTTTTGTTTTATTATTTGACATTTGAGGGTATGATTGTGTTTTTCCACAATTGCTTGTCCTTTAGGGTTATGAGGAATTCCAGTGTTATGGGGAATTTGCCATTTACTCAAGAATTCAGTGAAAGATTTACTATTAAAGCAGGGACCATTATCGGTTTTGATTTGATCTGGCAGGCCAAGAACAGCGAAGCACTGGAGAAAATGGCTTATGGCATGTTTAGATTTTTCTCCCATATGGGCTGTAGCCCAACAAGCATGGGAGAAGGTATCAACTGTTAGAAATATGTACTTAAGCTTCCCGAAAGGGGCAAAATGTGTGACATCAGTCTGCCAAATGTTATTGGGCCTCAGGCCTTGAGGGTTCACTCCGCCCTTTTGAAGCAGAGGAACTTGTAGAAAAGGCTGGCATGACTTACATGTCCTAATGATCTTTTTTAAGTCTCTGACAGGGACCTGAGGGAACCGATGGTGTAGTCCCCTCCAATCAGCATGTGTAAGTTGATGAAAAGAGGTGGCCCCCTGTACTGTGTAGGCTGAAGCTAGTCGGTCGGCAAGAGCATTGCCTCTTGACAAAAAGCTTGGCAAATCTTGATGTCCCCTTAGATGTTGTACAAAAAGGGGAACTAGTCTCTGTTTTAACAAATTGCAGGCTTGAATCATCAAAGGAGTGATGGGATTATCATCAAGTCTGGTGTGTGCGCCCACAAGGTTGGGCAGTAGATTGACAATGTAAAGACTATCTGAAAATAGATTAAGAGGGCCTTGGATCTCAGATAGAGCTAAAACAACAGCATAAAGCTCTTTAAACTGGGCTGAGCCCTGTACCTCATGAAAGAGGGTTATGGCCGGAGGGCACTCACTTGTGCCTAGGGGAAACATTACCATAGAGGCTCCCTATTTACCCCCGTCGATAAAAACAGAGGGGAAAGAGGGGTTTGCCTGAGTGAGGAACATTTTAGGCGGCTGCCACGCCAATTGGCTAAAGGAACTCATCCACTTATAGGGACCATAGTGACAGTCTACTATCCCCAGAAAGCTTTCCATGGACATTACCAATCTGGAATTATTTCTCTGTAGCCACGAGAAATCATTGACCCAAAAAGGGACAATCAAAGAGTGGGGTTCACACCCAAAAAGACGGACAGAAAGATCTCGTCCCTTGACAATGCAGTCGGCCATTTGATCCACTATAAAGTACACTCAAGGTGCCCCTCCCACAGATAGACGTATCCAATGTACGGGATCCCCCTTCTGAGCCAAAAGGGCAGTGAGGAGGGTCTCTCCCGCCATAATATAGAGGACCAGTGGCAAGTTTGGATCATATCTTTTTAAGGCAGCATTATCAATGGCATGTTGAACTTTTGTTAATGTATCTCTATGTATAGGGTTTAAAGTCACTGCTGAAGCTAGATCAAGGCCTTTTAATAGGTTGAAAAGAGGGATAAGATCAGCTGTGGTTATAGGAAGCCAGGGCCTCATCCAATTGATTTCTCCCAGCAATTTCTGGAGCTGTGATAGCGTATATGCATCCTGAATACATAACTGGAGCTTAACAGGGGAGACAACATCTAATGTTAAAGTAGTCCCCAAAATTTTAAAAGGAGCTACCTGTTGAACTTTATCTGTGGCAATTTGAAAATTGTAGTTTTCGATCAGGGAAAGGCACCTTTTAAAGAGGTCATCTAATTTGCGGGAACAAGTGGCCCCCAAGATAATATCATCTATATGTATGTAAAAGAGTATGTCAGATTCCTCTCAGCTTGTTGCTGGCATTCCTCTTTATAAAAAGCACACTACTTAATATAAAGGGGGCCAGGGAGAACCACCCGGGCAAGAGCCCTCCAATCTGTGGCGGTGCACGGATGGTGAGCGAATCCCTGGAGGATGGTCTCAGTCCAAGGAACATTGGGGCCATCCTCAAGAACAGCCTTCTTTAATTCCTTAAGGTCACCTGGCTCCCAAAGGTACCAGGGGGCAGGGCGGTTACCTCTGGGATTAACATTGACTGGAAAAAGCTGACATGGCCCTGGTTTAGGTTGGGTGGAACAGTGGATTCTCTTGGGGTTGGCAGCCAATGGGAGAGCATGAGTCCTTATATGGGAAAGGAGCTGGAACCTCTGCCCATTGGCAGCCAATAGGAGAGCATGAGTCCTTATATGGGAGAGGAGCTGAAACCCCTGCTCAGTTGGTATGGAGGAGGGGGGGCTGATGATGATTTGAAAGGGTTAGAAGAGGAACTAGTACCAGGAAGTGGTGGGTACAAAGGAGCCATGGATTTGGGGGGCCAGGGGCAGCATCAAAAGGGTCGAGGGCGCCATTGCCAAGATTCTCATCTGGTTCTTTATGGCTTTCTTGTCCTGCCAGCGTGGACTCAGCTTGAGGAAGGGGATCAGAATCTCCCCGGGAAGGGATCCCAACCTGGTGGTTTCCCTGTCTATTAAGTTCTTGACAGCTGGCTTCTATGGCCAAGGAGGGAACCAACTCTTAAGGGCTGCTAAAGTGGGGAAGGTCCCCAGAGGTGGGATATAACCCCGATTAACTTGGGCTTTGGGTACGAGTTGCTCCACCCTTTCCCAAGTTTCCCAAACAAATTACTTGCAGGCAGCCATGGGGTGACCTTAACTAAGGTCTCCCAGGTTTTGATAGCTTGGCTGTCAGAGAGCTCTAGGCCTCTACTTCGGAGGAGGACCCTAAGGGATTCAAGAGAGGGATCAGGCTTGGAAGAAGAATGTCCCATATTTTATGGGATTACACTTACCTGTAGTCTGATTAGTTCGTCAGCAAAGTTCCTCGTTCCTCACACGGGGCACCAGTTGTTGCTCTTCAGCAATAAGAAGGCGGGGAGACAAGCAGGACCAGCCTGTTATCCCTGGCGCTGAGCGAGAGGGCAAGTGTCCGCGGCTTGGACACTGTCCCCTGAGATAGTGGGAAAAACAAAACCACACCAAGCCGGGAGATGTGTCAGCCTCAAGGGCGCAGCAAAACTCAGCTTTATTCCATCAGAGGCTTAGTTATATAGGGGAAGATAAGGAAGTAACAGAAACCAATGGGAATTGATTATCTCATCTGTCACTAGGGTCTTTAGGCAGGTTTCGGGTTAGGTGGGGAGGCGGAGCTAGGACCAAGAGCGAGCACGCTGGAAGCTAGTTAGGCCACGAATGCGGAAGTAACGAGGGAGGTTGGAAACCTCCAGTCTGTGGCCGTCACAGGCCTAAAAGAGGCAAAAGGTCCCAACAGCTTATCAAAATTTTCCCCATTAATTTTAGGAGTTTTTGGCTGAAATACTTATTAGTATGATGGCTCTAGAATGGTAATTTTCATTTCTAATATTCCTTTTACATTTTTACCAGTTGGCCTGCTACTATAAGGACAAGATTTTTCTTCTCTGATTAATTAATTAATTATTATCAGTATGGGTTCATGAAGTCACATTTTATTCAATAGATTATAATTCATATTATAATTAATTATCTTGATGGTCAAATTGCCCCTAATTTGGCCAATGGAACCCTGTCAAAATGGCTCCTCTTGTCATGTTCCTGTAATTCTTTGAAAATCTCCTTGCTTTTTAGCACATACAAATTTCCAGGATCTTCTTTTTACCCTGTCCCACTGTTTGAATCAGCCATTTTTGTAAGGGACTCTAGGTTCTTTCAATAGACAACGGTGCTTAGAAACCAAGATCTGAGCAGTTATGCTCATTGATATTAGGTAAAACTGTTCCCATACAGAAGTAAAAAGTACTTGTATGCACATGTGAACACATACAAATACACATCTAAATTTACATCTACCTTTAATTTTTCACTGTATATGTTGAAAACCATGAAATTCACACCAATAATTTTAAATCCAACACAAAATCACAGTGTACATCCTTTTGTTCTGCCTTTCAATATCTGTAAATCCATTTTCTAACACTGAGAAATATGGCCCTTGTTATCCTAAATATCATTTTTTACTTGATCCACCCTCTATGCAAGCAATCTCCAATAACTGCTTCCAGTGTTCTCTCCTCTGTCCCCCATCCCTACTCCCCAGCATGTGTATATACACCTCCTTGTCTATGTGGGTACTGATACCCCATGCTGGGAAATTCTAATGCCTTAATATCATGCATGGATCACAACACTCTATGTCAGGTCACCATAACTCCCCTTACACTCTCAAAATTGCACAGATGCCAATCTTCCTTGTCCTCACCTAATTCCTCTTAAACTGATTTATTCAGGAAAAAAGGGGGTGGTGTTTTTCCTTTTAAAGACCTGTCCCATTCAGCCTCCCTGAATTTTATCTAGTAGGCTTAGGGCCTATCTAGACTGTGCTGGATTGGATCCCCTGCTTGAGAGTAAAACTTTTTTATTCAGTGTTCAATCTTTTTCTGTAGTAGTTGTTATTATTCCTTAACACTGTATCTGCAAAGTATAACAATTATTATTTTTAGTAAATGCAATATTAATCTGTTTTGAAAAACCATTATATACTCACAAATCAATTTGTACACAACCTACTAAATTTGAACAGATAATAATTCAGTAGCCCAATTAAAATTAAGTTGGTATGCCTGATGCCATAGACTAACTTCCGGTTTATGTGGAAAGCTCCTTAAAACTGTGACCAAATTACCAACATAAGAATACTTTTGGACAGAGTATTTACTCCTTTCATATACCTGAATCTTTGAGAGGTGCTGAGCCACAGGTGCTGTGTAAAAACTATGTTTAGCTAGTAAGAAAATAAAAAAATAGAGATCACAAAATGGATCATAGAACTGAATGTAAGTCATGAGACCATAAAACTCTTAGAAAAAAACATAGGCAAAAATCTCTTGGATATAAACATGAGTGACCTCTTCATGAATATATCTCCCCAGGCAAGGGAAACAAAAGTAAATGAACAAGTGGGACTATATCAAGTTGAAAAGCTTCTGTATAGCAAAGGACACCATCAACAGAACAAAAGGCATCCTACAGTATGGGAGAATATATTCATAAATGACAGATACGATAAAGGGTTGACATCCAAAATATATAAAGAGTTCATGCACCTCAACAAACAAAAAGCAAATAATCCAATTAAAGAATGGGCAGAGGAGCTGAACAGACAGTTCTCCAAAGAAGAAATTCAGATGGCCAACAGACACATGAAAAGATGCTCCACATCACTAATCATCAGACAAATGCAAATTAAAACCACAATGAGATATCACCTCACACCAGTGAAGATTGCCACCATCCAAAAGACAAATAACAACAAATGTTGGTGAGGTTGTGGAGAAATGGGAACCCTCCTACACTGTTGGTGGGAATGTAAATTAGTTCAACCATTGTGGAAAGCAGTATGGAGGTTCCTCAAAAAGCTCAAAATAGAAATACCATTTGACCCAGGAATTCCACTCCTAGGAATTTACCCTAAGAATACAGCAGCCCATTTTGAAAAAGACATATACACCCCTATGTTTATCGCAGCACTATTTACAATAGCCAAGAAATGGAAGCAACCTAAGTGTCCATCAGTAGATGAATGGATAAAGAAGATGTGGTACATATACACAATGGAATATTATTCAGCCATAAGAAGAAAACAAATCCTACCATTTGCAACAACATGGATGGAGCTAGAGGGAATTATGCTCAGTGAAATAAGCAAGGTGGAGAAAGACAAGTACCAAATGGTTTCACTCATATGTGGAGTGTAAGAACAACAAAAAAAACTGAAGGAAAAATGCAGCAGGATCACAGAACCCAAGAATGGACTAACAGTTTTCAAAGGATAACAGACTGGGGAGAATGGGTGGGAAGGGAAGGATAAGGGGGGGGAGGAAAGGGGGCATTATGATTAGCATGTATAATGGGGGGGAGCATGGGAGGTCTGTGCAACACAGAGAAAACAAGTAGTGATTCTATAGCATCTTACTATGTTGATGGACAGTGACTGTAATGGGGCATGGGGGGGAGACTTGGTGAAGGGGGGAACCTAGTAAGCATAATGTTCTTCATGTAATTGTAGATTAATGATACCAAAATAAAAAAATAAAAAATAAAAAAATATAAAGATCAGTACCCATAAAAAGGAAAAATGTTTGCAGTTACAGAATCCCAGGCATAAAAGAGATTATGAAATCAAAAGTCTAGGCCGCAGAAAGAGTTAACAGAGTCAACATATTCCTTAGCAACACTGAGAGACCATTAGGTATGGGTGCTCTTTGTTTTCAAGAGGTAAGTGTTACATAATTGCACAATTAATAACAACAGGTAATATATGCTTGCTCTGTCCAGATCATTTGTATATGTTTTCCTTCTTTGCTTTCTGTCCTTGGGTTTAGCTCTCTTGGTACATCCCAAAAGAATTGAATACAACTTCCTTTTCTTTCCCCTTAAACAACAGCAGCAGCTTGAAATAAATATTAGTATAATTAGTAATACTGAATAGACTGAGGAGGATGGGTATTAAAAAAACTTGTCCAATTTATATTTTCTGTATCTAAATTTTTATAACCTATAAGGCTGGATGTTGTAAGAAAAAAAACACATCAGTTTTGGATCCAAAAAAATGTCACTAAGACCAATGTCAAAGAGTTTCCTGCCTACATTTTCTTTTAAGGTTTTACAGTTTCAAGTCTTGCATTTACCTCTTTAATCCATTTTGAGTTTATTGTTGTGCATGATGTAACAGAGTGGCTTATTTCATTCTTTTGCATATTGCAGTCCAGTTTTCCCAATGCCATTTATTGAGGAGACTGTCTTTTCCCCATTGTATGTCCTTGCTTCCTTTGTAATTGGCCACCTAAGTATGGGTTTATTTCTGGGCTCTATTCTGCTCTATTGATCTATTTGTCCGTTTTAGTGCCAGTACCAAGATTGTTTTGATTAGTATAACTTTGTTGTATAATTTCAAATCAGGGATCATGCTATCTACCTCTTTGATCTTCTTTCTCTAGTTTGCTTTAGGTATTTGGATTCCTTTGCAGTTCTATACAAATTTTAAGATTATTAGTTCTGTTCGGTTCTGTGAAAAGTGTCATTGGCATTTTGATAGAGATTGCACTGATTCTGTAGATTGCTTTGGGTTGTACGGATATTTTGATAATACTAACTCTTCTAATCCATTAGCATGTATGTCTTCCTGTTTATTGTGTCTTCTTCAATTTATTTCATCAAGGTCTTATGGTTTTTAGAGTATAAGCCTTTCAACTCCTTGGTTAAATTTGTTCCTAAATATTTGTTCTTTTTGATGCAGCAACTATGAATGGAATTATTTTTCTTAATGTCTCTTTCTGATAATTCCTTATTATTGTACAGAAATGTAACAGATTTTTGCATATTGATTTTGTAGCCTGAAAGTTTACTAGATTCATTTATCAGTTCTAATAGATTTTTCATGTAGTCTGGAGGGTTTTCTATATATAGTATTATACCATCTGCAAATAGTGACAGTTTTACTTCTTCCTTTCCAATTTTTCTGCCTTTTATTTCTTTTTCTTGCGTAATTTCTTTGGCTAGAATTTCTATGTTGAATAAAAATGGTGAGAGCAGTTATCCTTGTCTTGTTCATGATCTTAGAGGAAAAGCTTTCAGCTTTTCATCTTTGAGTGTTATATTATCTGTGGGTTTGTCATGTATGGCCTTTATTATGTTGGGATACTATCCCTCTATACCCACTTTGTTAAGAGTTTTTATCACAAATGTGTAATGAATTTGTGAAATGCTTTTTCTGCATCTGTTGAGTAGATCATATGGTTTTTATCTTTCGTTTTGTTAATGTGGTATATTATGTGACTGATTTGTGGATTTTGAACCATCCTTGCATACCTAGAATAATTTCCAATTGATCATGGTATATTATCCTTTTCATATACTGTTTAAATTGGTTTGGTAATATTTTGCTGATTTTTATATCTATGTTATCAGAGATATTGATATATAATTTTGATTTTTTTGGTAGTGTGTTTGGTTTTAGTATCAGGGTAATGCTGGCTTCATAGAATGAATTTGGAAGCATTCCTCCTCTTAAGTTTTATGGAATAGTTTGAGAAGGACAGGTATTAACTCTTCTTTAAATGTTTTTAGAATTTACTCATGAAGCCATCTAGTTCTCGACTTTTGTGAGTTGGGAGTCTTTTGATTAATGATTCAATTTCACCAGTAGCAATCAGTGTGTTCAGTATTTCTATTTCTTCATGATTCAGTGTTATAATATTATATACTTCTAAGAATTTGTCCCTTGTTTGTAGGTTGTCCAATTTATTTTTGCATAATTGTATGTAGTAGTCAAGTCTTATGATCCTTCGTATTTCTGTGGTACCAATTCTATCTTCTTTTTATTTCTAATTCTTTATTTTCTCTTTATTCTGGCTAAAGGTTTGTCATTTTTATCATTTCAAAAACCAACTCTTAGTTTCATTGATCTTTTCTGTGGTTTTTGTTTTTATTTCTTTGTTGAACCTTTTATTGTTCAGTACCATGTTGTTTAGTCTCCATATGTTTTTTTTTCATTTTCTTCTTGTAAGTATATTTAGTTTCATACTGTTTTGCTTGGAAAAGACACTTTCAATGATTTCAATCTTCTTACATTTATGGAGACTTGTTTTGTGGCCTAACATGTGATCTGTTCTGGTCAACGTTCCACAGGTACCTGGGAAGAATGTGTATTCTGCTGTTTTTGCATGGAATGCTCTGCATATATCTCTAAATCTATCTGGTTTAATGATTTGATTTAGGCCAGTGTTTCTTTATTACATTTTGTCTGGTGATCTATCCACTGATGGAAGTTGTTCTATCCAGTTTAACGTCAATATACAAAGTTTTCAAGAAAAGTGTGTGGGAGGGAAATAACTGATGTGATGATAACAAAGGATTGAAGTATATAACAGAAACATTAGAAATTTGAGTTGTCTTGGTTTTTCAGTGTCAGGTATATAAAAATGTCATACTTATTTCCAGGAATATCTGTCACAGATGATAAAGGAAAAAGATGCCAGATACAGGGTAAATAGATCAATGCACATTTGGAGGCAACTAGCAAAATTTCAAGCTGAGAAGCAGAAATTGAGACAGAAGCTCAGTCAGTTAAACTTGATTCACCCAGTAGAGATTAGGGAGGATGCTATCCACAGACAGATGCACAAGTTATATCTTCAGATGCTCTGTTATTGAGACCATGATCTCATTCAAATTTCTTACATAATAATGAGGAAAGAACTGTTAATACACTACTAAGTATTGTTCTCATTAACTCAGAAATTTTTCAGAGATAAACCTAAAGATGATAAATATTTTTTGTACCTTGTGGGGTATGGCTAGGGAAGAAACACATATATTACTTATAAATAGCCTATGAAACTCTAACATGCTCTAGTAGAATGATATAGTTCTGTGGGATCCATTTTTAAAAACTTCTTTTAATATAGTCACAAAATAGTTACTGCAGCTTTGGAGGTGTCTTGTTTAAAACTTAATTTACATTCAGGGAATAGTTCAAATACAGGAAGATTTTTGGTCATAATGCACTGAAGTAAATTTACTTTCTACAGTCACATATGCCAATAACATTTAAAACAGATTTTCAATCAGTTAATATTTTTTAAGTTATTGACCATTTATTTCAATAGTATGGGAGACTGCATATTAAAAAAGAAGTATTTTTCTGGGATATATAGGAAAATTTAAGTGAATATGAATAAACACTTATGAATACCTAATTATTTATGAGTATATGTTTTATTACTCTAAATTGGACAGTGGCAATTCTTTTTCATATATGTATCACATTTTGAAGTTAAACTACAAACACTGATTTTGCTTACTCTAAAAAACACATCTTTTTGATCATAGCTCAGTCACGTTGATATAAATAACAGGAGGATTCTCAGGACTTAAATCAACTCAGGAACTCTTTCAGGAACAAAACATAGCTTTATCAACAGTCAAAATGCTTTCACAATTGAAACCCATGCCTGAAATACATTGAACATATTTGGAAATACCATTGCAATGATAGACACATTTTAAAGTTATATTACATGATTTTCAGAAGCTTTTATCACACTCACACATCAGAGGTTAATGCCAAGGATATGGAGTCATGAAGTGGAAAGGAAATTAACTATTGAATTGAAAAGTTGGTAAAGGACAGAAAACAAAGGAAAGCAATAGGTGGAAACTGAACTGAAAACTGCTTTTCATTTGATGTTGGCTCATAAAGAAGAGACTGATCTCAGAAAGGTTTTCTGAGATTTTTAAAAATATAATTCTAAACAAATACATTAAATTAAATAGGAAGAAGGGGTAAAACATTCATTTTTACAGAGTTCTATTTATCAACTATTTTTGACATATTCTATGATTTCAGGTTTGAATTTCTAAGAACTTATTTTGTTCTCTATTAATTCAGCTTCCGTGATATGTTTTGAAAGAGAACTCTTTTTCTGTATTTGAATGCAAATGCATAAAAGTTTACTAAAATTATCCCCAGTCACTGTAGAGACCAGTGGATTTCTATTTGCTCTTCACCTTGCTATGGTTCCCTGATTACTTTTAATCCTCACATTATTAATTTATTTAAATACATACAAGGATATCTATGCCCAAATTTGATTCTTCATCTATAAAATGGGAAGTTAGACTAGATGATCTTTATATTGAAAGTAATCAGAACATGCCATTCTAAAATATGCCAGTTTAGCATATTCATTATTTTAAGCTGAAGGCACTTGAGAAACAGCAGCTGCAAGAAGAGTTATTTGACCTTCCCCTTTCTACCTAAAAATAAGACATACATTTTGCCATAGCAAAAGTGCCTTCCTTGTATCAGGAAAATGAGAACCTTTTTCTCATCAGAGATGAGGGGTTGACACTAAGGCAAAGCTGTTCAAACAAACCTGGTGAGACACCCTTATCTTTCATTAGAATCTCCCTTACATTTCATAGTCATTTTCCCATGATTTACCACCCCCAGCCCTTTTTACTTTGTCTTGTCATGTCTCCACAATTTCTCATCATTTGTTGAAATGGTATAATGCTGCCATACATCTGCTTCTTAGGGTCTTCATTTCTTGTATGAAGGCTCCCATGCCAGGTCAAAATACTAAAATCAAATAAAATATATATGCTTTTCTCCTGTTAATTTGTCTTTTGTCAGTTTAATTCTCAGACCTAGTCTCAGAACTTAAGAGGATAGAGAGAAGGCCTTTCTTTTTCTACAGTTCCTCCTCAGTCTTAAGAAAGCTAACAGTTTTTAGCTATAGTGAGAATTTATAAAAAAACACAAAATTGAAATATGTTTAACCAAATTGCAAAGGGAAGACTAAGAAATTTATAGCAAGTATGAGTGTCAAAAGCAAAATGAAAAATGCATGCTGTACATTTTAAAAGCTTATTGTCTTCACAACTGAAATCCTTTTAACCAATTATGTGAGAAGTACTACACATTTCTTGAGGAGACTGAATAAAATGATTTCTCCAAATAACAACAGATGTATTTGGATAGCTAATGCAATCTCATGAACTATGGGTTATCTCAAAAAACTTGTCATCAACATAGCATTTATTTTTCACATAATAATCACATAATAAGTATAATATTCAGTTGTAGTTTTGATGTTCTGAGCAAAATTGTTTGAGAGCCTAGTGCTTTCCTTATGAGGAAAATCTGCTAGATTCCAATTAGGGCTCTGCAGAATCAAGATTTATTTTTCCTATAAGTGAATCAATAAGCTTATTATTTTACCTATACTCCATACAGCAAAATTGTCTTCAATGAAATATATACACATATAGATTGTATAAAGCAACAGATAAAAGGTAGCATACCTTCTAGAGAGGAAGGATAAAGAGTAACATTTTATGAATATTAAATATTTCTGAATATTAAAATTGTAAGTAAGATCCCACATCTATAAGGAGCCTTATACTAATTATCCTGTATGCTATAATTTAGACAGTGGTTCTCAGACTTTAGCAAGTATCAGAATTGTTTGGGACCCAAGTTCAGAGTTTTCAAGTTTGTAAGATTGGGGCAGGGCCCCAGCTATTGCCTTTCCAATAATTTCCTAGGTGATGTTGATGTCATTGGTCTGGAGACAATACTTTGACAACCACTCACTCAAGACACTGATTTCTGACTGAAAACTAAAACTATTTAGTTCAGAATCATTCAACAGCTTGCATAAAATAGATTCCAGGTCCCAAAACCTAGGAGAGACTGATTCAGTAGGTCTGTGGTAGATGCCAAAATTCCATATTTAGAGAACATTCCTTTCCTGATTCTGATTAGCAGTTAGATTGGTGTGATTTCCTGTTATTCCCTTCTGTCACCTGATCTTGAAATTTTCTAGAGATGGCTCATAAAATCATGTTTCTTCTCACATCTTTTTATTCATTTATAGGAAGCCATAAAGTGCATTGAAAATCAAGCACAACAGAAACTTGATCCATCTAAAGCCTGTAGGGATACTTTAGTATAAAAATAACATCTGAAAGCACACGAAAGAAAAAGAAGCAGTGGGTAGATTTGTATGTAGGTTGAAAAAAAATGTAGTGCTTTACATCATCAATCAGATTAATTAAAAAATAATTGGTTGTTTATTTGATTTTTAAGTGAATGGAAGACAACAAAAGGTACTGTTATGGTAAATTAAGAAATAACACATCGAGGAGAAAAGGCACACTTTAGGATGATTACAGTGTTTTGATGATAATAGAAAACCAGTGCAGTGAAATCCTATTATAAATAGTTTTCTTATATTCTGTGAATTCAGTAGATTAAGGTATGTCCCATGTGTACAGAGGTATAATTCATCTTTCGCACACCTATATGAAGAGCCCTTTACAAAGAATTAAGTAAGTCAACATAAGCATTTATGATAGAAAAATAACTCTTTAAATCATTTTTAATAACCTTCTTAGGTTTTCTATTTAAGCTTATTTTAAAGCAGTGTTCTTTGAAAATGAAAGTGGATAACATCTAAGAAGGCAGTTTGCAAAAGACTAGCTAGATCCAGGGGTAATTTTGATAGATAAGAAGTGTACTATTATATTTAAATTACTAAAAACATTTGGGAAAGTTAACAACTAATAATATCAGTGGGAAATCTAGTGTAACTCTGGTGGGAAAATCCCAGAGTAAAGTACCTTTGAATCGGAATTCAAAGAGAGAAATAAAGTGAGAGAAACCTTTTTATTTCTTACAAGCAGTCCTCCCTCATCTCTTGCAATACGGTTGCAGTAGAGGCCCTACCCAAACTCTCTTGTCCAGATGTACCCTTACTCACCTATGCAGATTAACTCCATGCATCACACCATTCCACAGGCAGTCAGTAGGTGAACAGGGAATTCAGAGCAATCATCATGCCACAGCTGCAGCTGGGGGGCATGTCTAGGCTATAGAGATGGCAGAATAAAATAAACTTAAGGGTGATAAGATGTTTTAATGACACCAGCATAGGCAAATCTGTTCCATCAGGTAGGATGCATGCAAAAGAGTGGTCCTGTCATAGGACAGTGGCAGGAATGGGATCTCATTCTGTCTAGTATACCAGACTTTCAACCCCTCCCTGTGGTAGTTACAGATGGGTCAATATACAAGGCTACGGGAGATATGTGCACTGGCCATGAAGATAAAACATAACTTCCCCCTAAGATGCTCTTACCTCCCAGACATTTTGGGTACACTACTGTGATCTTTGGGGGCCACTCTGCTGTTACTACAGGAATACATAGGAGGCCAGCTTCCAGGCCTTTTCCCCAAGGTGCTAGAAGGACCAGCCATCACAGGCCCATGTGTTGAAATGTCCAGGGCCATGTCCACTCAACAATGTCTTCAGAGTTTAATGCAGTTGGGGCTGGCAGCAGGATGTTGCTTGCTGGCCATATCTTAGCTTGAATAACTCCTCTTTGGTTTTCACATACAGTTGTATAGCAGAGGCAGCAATGTGTGTTAGCATATCCCCAGGGCTCACGGCTTCTTTTTGGGGCATTTCATTCAAACACAGTAGCACTTTCCATAAGCAAACTGACCAGCCACATTGGCTACTAGTGTCTGAATTCAGGCAAGATTTCAACAAAACATTGTATCTCTCTATTACGCCTGCCCCAGTAGGATTATATGGTACATGAAACTTCCATTTTATTCCTAATTGCTACACCCTTCTTGCAACACATGTCCAGTAATGTGGGTGCCTTGATTGCTTTCAATCACTTGTGGCCAGGCATAGGCTACAAACAGAAGCTCTAGACCCCTTTTGGTGGTTTGCTGATCTGAATGACATGTAGGAAAAGTGATGAATGGTCCAAAAGCTGTGTCCACACAAGTCATGGCTTTCCAATATCTTTCTGATATGTGCATAGGCCCAATATACTCTATCTGCCACCTGACAAGGGATATCAGCCCCTTTACTATTGTCCCATGTTGCTGTAGGACTTGGTGTAAGTTCCTTTTACAGCACACAAGGCAATACTTCCAGGCTCTGCTGACTTCTTCAAAGGTCAACAGCAAGCCCCACCAATGGCCTATAGTCCACGTTGTCTTTTGCCCCACATACAACAAACGTTGATGTAACCATTGGGCTACATCAGAGGCAGGCTTTCTTTCTAGTCAGTGCAATTGGGGCAACATGTTTGCTTTGTCATTCCCTGGGGATGCCAAATGTAAATGGCCAGTCACATGATATACAGTAACTCTTTAGGTCTGACCAAAGCCCCATAGGTCTTGCCTCAACTATTGCCCTAAAAGGGGCTGGTGACCAACCATCCAGTTGGCATGGTACCATGTTGGTAGTCACAGGGAAAAGCCCTGATAGACAGCCCAGCTGTCAGTGTACACAACTATAAGAGAGGGTTCCTGGGTAATTATGAGACATACTTCATACTTTCTACAACTCAGCCCATTGGTGGCTCTTCTCCTCTGCATCCTCCATCCATATTGTCTCAGCCTAAGGAAGGAAAGCCACAGCCCTCCATTTCTGGACTGCCCATGACTGGAGCCATGTGCATACCAAGCATTTTCAGGTATAGGGGCTTTTCCATCCTGATAAGGACTTTTGGCTACCAATGGATCAAAAGCAAGTTCTTCCTGCTTTCCACTGGTATATGTCACTGGCCTCAGTAAATGGAGTTCTCCACTTAAGGGGCTAGTCTGTGAGGGCACTACACTGCTATAAATATGCACCTATTTGGCCAGTGTAGGTGTCTATGCCTTGCCACTCCATAGCCTTTGGGTCCAGGCTTGCACAGACCCAAAGATTGCATAGGTATTTATTACCTTCATCAGAGCTGTTCTGGTGATGGGCTCCAAGGCAGCAAGGCATGGTACACAGCAGCCAGTTGTTCTCTATCAACGTGTAGCAGACCTCTGCACCTTTCCATAGTAGTGAACAGAATCCACCAGGTTGGCACATCCATTCAATCTGCTGCCAAAGGCCCATCCACAACCATCTTTGGTTACATGAGCATCTAGCTCACAGGGCCTTTATGAGTCCATTACACTCAAGGCATATAGGACCTTGAATGCCCGCTTAACAGCAGTGAAAGCGGCTACACATTTTTCATCCCAGTCCCACCTGATGCCTTTTCATACCAACCGGAATAAGAACTTCAGTATTTGTTGGAATAAATTCAGAGAGTGTGGAATAAACACTCTCCAGTAGCCCAAATTCCCAAACACTGTTGCAATACTGCCACAGTGGTAGCGGAAGGGAAATCCTGGAACTTGTCTATGACTGTTTCTGGGATAACTCTAGTTTTACCTGACCAGATTACACCCAAGAACTTTACAGACAAACCTGGTCCCTGAACCTTGGTGCTGTTCATAGCCCATCCTTTCTCATGTAGATGTAGCAGCAGTCTAAGAAATGCCCCTCTGAAATCTGCAAGAGAATCAAACATGAGCATGATATCTTCAATGTAGTGATACATCTGCACCTTTTGTGGTTTCCTCCATGTGGCCAAGTCCTGGGCTGCAAGTCCATGACAAATGGTGTGACTGTGGATGTATCCCTGTGGAAGTACAGTGAATGTCCACTGTCAGTCTTCCCACATAAAGGCAAACTGTTCCTGACTTTGTTTTGCTATGGCAGTAGAGAATAAAACATTTGCAAGATACACAGCATAATGATACATCCTTAGTTCTTGACTGGAGGTGTCCATAAAGGCTGTTATAGAGGGGACAGCACCATGCAAAGTAGGTGTGACTTTATTCAATTCCATTGTCACACACCAGGAGCCATCTGACTTTTTCACTGGTCATACTGGGGAATTAAAAAGATTATGAGTGGGCTTTATGATGCTCACTTTCTACAGCTCCTGTAGAGTTTTTCCAATTTCCTTGTGTCCCTCAGGCAATTTACATTGCTTAGTATTTGTCACTCACTGTGGTACAGACAGAGCTACTGGTGGGTACGTAACATGTCCCCTCAGAACTGCCTTTACCACACATAACGTCCTTCTGAACTCACCTGCAATGGTCTGTAAACACAGGCCCTGGAGGGTATCTGCCCCAAAAATATATTCAGGGATGGAAGAAATGTACACTGCATACTCCTCTGCAGGTAAATGCCCTATCCCCAATGGGATTTGGTCTTTCTTCACTCTAATTGTCTTACCCCCATAGCCACCTATCACAGCAGGGGTCCCAGGAAAGCACTCAGGTTGCCATAAATCAGAGAACATTCAGCTCATGTGTCCACCAGTGTCAAGATATGTTGTACATTTCCAAGGAACCAATGAATTGATAATTCTACATGTGGTCTCCAGTCCTTACCACATCCTCCAAGCTGGGGATCTTGACCCCCCCAGTTGAACCGTAATGCTCAATTATCATCCTGTGGGGTTGAAGGCCAAGGCAGAGGCTAAATACTCTCCCCAAGGATGTCTTGCAGGGACACAGACTGTACATGGGGCTCTGCCTATGGTTTCTGTGTCCTGGATCTTAGCAACTAGAACTGTTTGTCTGCCTTTAATTGGTGCCACAGTTCTAACAAGAACCTCTTTGGCTGCCCATCAAGTTTTTCTTTCACTACCCCAGTCTTTATCAAATCAACCCACCTCTGGGTCCTGGAGACTCATGGGGCCCTTGGTGCCTCTCTTTTCAGTCATAGCCTGTACTTCCTTCTGGGCTCTTATTGTTTCAACCTTCCCCAGATCTGCTAAAGTATGAATAGCCTCACTTATGGGTTACCTATATGGGGGCAAGAATAGTTATAAGGGACTCAAAGAGAGATGGAGGAGCTGTATGCAGCACCAGATTTCTCCTTCCTATGGTGAACAACTCCTCATCGGGGCCCTGGGCACTCATATTATAGATGATATTTTTCATGCCCAGCTCCTATAACACCTGCTGGACCTCTGTTTACATTTTCCAGCTAGTGGGTAAGATGATAAATCACCCTGATTAGGCCAAACTGCCCTGATGACTGCTGTCAGTCAATCCAGAAGTGCCTGATTCCCTGAAGTGTGAAGGGCACTTTGCAACAGCTGTCAGAAGGAAGGGTGAGTTTGAGGGAAGCCAGTTTACCCATTTCAGAAACTGACATAACAATGTTTTCCACCACCATATCCCAGAGACTTAAAAGCCATGTAGGCAGAGGTTCTGATGGCTTCTGTCAATACTGGACGTTTATGTCCACCAGCATATAGGGGTGGAGGATTGAGTGCTCCACAACCTGGGGAGGAAGTGGCTCTTCCCCCTGAGGAGCTCATGGTCATTGTGTTTTTATTTTCTTAATTACAACCAGGTGGGCCTTTAAAACGGAAGAGGCTGGTTTCTTGGATAGTGGCCTGGGCAACAGATTGGCCCTCGATCCCAAACCCTCATCTTTTCCCAACATGTCCTCTACCATCTCTGGGCCTGAAGTCAGGAAACTTTCCTCCCCCTCCCCCACAGCTTCCTGCAACATGTTTCTCTGGCTGCCTTCTCCAATGCTGCTAATGCATCTTCCAGAAGCTTGACCCGTCTTCTCATTAACTGTCTCTCATACTTAACAGCATCCCATGGGTCATCGCCCAGCTCCTTCCAGTGATGCTGAAGTGCGTTTCCCTCCTGCTGAATTCTCTCTCTTTCCTCAATAACCCTCTATCTCTCTTCGATAACATTTTCCACTATCTTCAGGAAAAAGAGATCCTACAATCCCATCTGCTACACAGCCAATCAGGACCTCTAAGCAGCCTTCCATCTCATAGAGGGTAAATTCAGCAGCTTCTGGCATCTCCACCCTTCCCCAATTCTGCAGAAGGCCCCACCACCCCTCTAGGAGGTGTTTTACCCTAGACCAATTCCCCACTAGGGGCTCCCCAAGTGGAAGACCCATGATAGGGGGTTCCCAAGTGAAGCTGCACCCTCTACTGCTGCAGCCACTGGGTCCTCCCTACTATCCACAGTGGGGTTTCTAGCCATCTCCCCACTATCTCAAAGGGCAGCCTGTCCAAGAGTTACACCCATGCAGACAGATTTTGGATTCAGAGGTCCTGCTGACCACCACCAGATGTAACTCTGGGGGAAAAATCCAGGAGTAAATTACCTTTGAAACTGAAATCAGTTAAAGGGAGAAATTAAGTGGGAGAAACCCATTTATTTCTTTCAAGTAGTTGTCTCATGTATCTCGCAACCCAGCTTCAGAAGAGGACCCACCCAACCTCTCCAGTCCAGATAAACCCTCACTTGGTCTTGTAATTACCTACTGATATGGAGATGGAGTACTTCTCTCCACCCATTGGAAATGCCTATTGATATGGAGTTCCACTAAGGCCAGGTGAAAGATTCTGAAAATATTGCAACTTTACCCACACCTAATATTTAGCCTTTAAGAAGAATGGGAAATTTTTGCTCTCATATTAGGGACACAGTCATGAATTATTTGAGTTTGATACATGACAATATAGTAAATATTTCTGATTGATTTTTGTTTTCTTCTTTTCTATCATTCCTTCTCTTTCTCTTTCTGAAGCACTCTGTGTACCTACCAACACATGTAGAAGTGATTTAGTTACAGTGCTAGAAGGGTAAACTAAGATCATCCATTGAATCACCACAAATAGTTTACACTGGTGTAATAATTTAAGAATTCTAATAGTCAAGTGTGGCTATAAGATCAGTATTATAATAAATTGGAGTTCATGATAATGATAGATGTAAGCACTATTTAACTAGTGAGGTAGAGCAAGGACATGGGACAAGCATCATGATTAATTTTCCTGCCAGTGATGAAAAATACCAAAACATAGATAGTACAGTAAGAACAGGAGTGCTTCATCTTAAGGCTAACATTCCGTTTAAATACGAGAAAGCCAGGAGGCAAGATTCCTAACATATTTTATGGTAATCAGCCAATAACCTACCCTATCTTAGGCAAATAGTCCTGAATGACATGTTCCCAATTATTGAGAGTTACCACTATCTTGGAGAAGAAGAGAATCAAGAGATTCTTTGTGTTATGTTTATCTTACAGACTATGTAGAGGACTGACTATGGATGTCAGATATGACATAATCTGTCTCACTTGAGATAGACATCATGATAATACATATTAAGCCTAAGCCCCCAACCTTGGTCCTTTGTCCCATTCTTGAAAGCCTGAAAAGACAGATATGTAAACTTTTAAGTGCACCTCCTTTTGAGGTTGCCCACAATCCCCTTTCTTCAAGAGTGTACTTTTCTTTAAATAAAGACTTCTTGGGAGGCGGAGCCAACATGGCGGCATGACTAGGAGAGTGGGAATCTCCTCCCAAAAACATATATACTTTTGAAAATACAACAAACACAACTAGCCCTAAAAGAGAGACCAGAAGACGCAGGACAGTGGCCAGACTGCAGATACACCAGTGAGAACCCAGCGCCTGGTGAAAGGGGTAAGATACAAGCCCCGGCCAGGCGGGACCCGAGCGCCCCACCCCCCAGCTCTCAGTGGGAGAAGAATAGGCAGAGAAGGAGGGAGATGGAGACCCAGTACTGCTGAACACCCAGCCCCAGCCACCCCCACCAGAGAACAGACACAGTGCGTGGGCAGGGGGCCCTGGATACTGGTGAAACAGGGCAACAAGACCTCTGAGCGAGAGCCGAAGCTGATGACCCTGTGACAAAGAAAAGCGGGGGCTTTTTGAAAGTCTTAAAGGGATAGGGACTCAACAGCTTGACGGAAACAACACAGGTCATAGTCCAGCAGCTGGAAATTACAGGGAAAACTGGGTGCACTAACCCCCTGGGCAACAGCTCTGAGACCCCTCACGGAGGTAAACAGCCAAACAGCCTCCCCATTCATTACCCCTCCGGGCGCTGCGAAAGCAGACAAGCAGCCTGAGACAAACTACGCCCACAGAAAGGGAAATTCCTCCCTTCATGCCAGGCAAGACACAAAGACCCAGTGTACACGCAATTACCCAACACAAGCCACTAGGGGTCGCAGTTGTCCCAGTAAAGAAAGGCCAGTAGCAAGTGAAAATTTTTGAACCACCAGCTGACAGTCAATAGCACCGGTCAAAATGAAAAGGCAAAAAAATATGATCCAGACAAGACTAACCCAGACAGCTTCGGCATCTGCTACATCTTCCCCTGAGAAGGAAACTGGGGAGATAGATTTAGCCAGTCTTCCTGAAAAAGAATTCAAAACAAAAGTCATAACCATGCTGATGAACCTGCAGAGAAATATGCAAGAACTAAGGAAGGAGAATACAGAAATAAAACAAGCTCTGGAAGGACTTCAAAACAGAATGGACGGGATGCAGAGACCATTAATGGACTAGAAAACAGAGAACAGGAATGCAGAGAAGCTGATGCAGAGAGAGATAAAAGGATCTCCAGGAATGAAAGAATTTTAAGAGAGCTGAGTGACCAATTGAAAAGGAACAATATATGAATTATAGGTATACCAGAAGAAGTAGAGAGAGAAAAAGGGATAGAAAATGTCTTTGAAGAAATAATTGCCGAAAACTTCCCAAAACTAGGGGAAGAAATGGCCTCTCAGATGACCGAGGTACACAGAAATCCCATGACAAGGGATCCAAAGAGGGCAACACCAAGACACATAATAATTAAAATGGCAAAGATCAAAGACAAGGACAAAGTATTAAAGGCAGCCAGAGAGAAAAAAATAGTTACCTACAAAGGAAAACCCATCAGGCTATCATCAGACTTCTCAACAGAAACCCTACAGGCCAGAAGAGAATGGCATGATATACTTAATGCAATGAAACAGAAGGGCCTCGAACCAAGACTACTGTATCCAGCACGAATATCATTTAAATATGAAGGAGGGATTAAACAATTCCCAGACAAGCAAAAGTTGAGGGAATTTGCCTCCCACAAACCACCTCTTCAGGGCATCCTACAGGGACTGCTCTAGATGGTAGCACTCCTAAAAAGAGCACATAACAAAACACCCAACATATGAAGAAGGGAGGAGGAGGAATAAGAAGGGAGAGAAATAAACAATCATCAGACTGCATTTATAATAGCTCAAAAGCGAGTTAAGTTAGACAGAAAGATAGTAAAGAAGCTAACCCTTAACCTTTGGTAACCACAAACTTAAAGCCTACAATGACAATAAATTCATACCTTTCAATAATCACCCTAAATGTAAATGGACTGAATGCACCAATCAAAAGACACAGAGTAATGGAATGGATAAAAAAGCAAGATCCATCCATATGCTGCTTACAAGAGACTCACCTCAAAATCAAAGACGCGCACAGACTTAAAGTCAAGGGATGGGAAAAGATATTTCAAGCAAACAACAGAGAGGAGAAAGCAGGTGTTGCGAATCTGGTATCAGACAAAACAGACGTCAGAAAAAAAAGTAACAAAAGAAAAAGAAGGACATTACATAATGATAAAGTGCTCAGTCAATCAAGGGGATATAACCATTATAAATATATATGCACCCAATACAGGAGCACCAACATACCTGAAACAAATATTAACAGAACTAAAGGACGAAATAGAATGCAATGCATTCATTCTAGGAGACTTCAACACACCACTCATTCCAAAGGACAGATCCACCAGACAGAAAATAAGTAAGGACACAGAGGCAATGAACAACACACTAGAACAGATGGACCTAATAGACATCTACAGAACTCTACATCCAAAAGCAATAGGATACACATTCTTCTCAAGTGCACATGGAACATTCTCCAGAATAGACCACATACTAGGACACAAAAAGAGCCTCAGTAAATTCCAAAAGATTGAAAACCTACCAACCAACTTTTCAGACCACAAAGGCATTAAATTAGAAATAAACTGTTCAAAGAAAGCAAAAAGGCTCACAAACACATGGAGGTTAAACAACACGCTCCTAAAAAATCAATGGATCAATGACCAAATCAAAATGGAGATCCAGCAATATATGGAAAAAAAAGACAACAACAACACTTAGCCCCAACTTCTGTGGGACACAGCAAAAGCAGTCTTAAGAGGAAAGTATATAGCAATCCAAGCATATTTAAAAAAGGAAGAACAAGCCCAAATGAAAGGACTAATGTCACAATTATTGAAATTGGAAAAAGAAGAACAAATGAGGCCAAAGGTCACCAGAAGGAGGGACATAATAAAGATCAGAGAAGAAATAAATAAAATTGAGAAGAATAAAACAATAGCAAAAATCAATGAAACCAAGAGCTGGTTCTTCGAGAAAATAAACAAAATAGATAAGCCTCTAGCCAGACTTATTAAGAGGAAAAGAGAGTCAACACAAAACAACAGTATCAGAATCGAGTAAGGAAAAATCATGACGGACCCCACAGAAATACAAAGAATTATTAGAGAATAATATGAAAACCTATATCCTAACAAGCTGGGAAACCTAGGAGAAATGGACAACTTCCTAGAAAAATACAACCTTCCAAGACTGACCCAAAAAGAAACAGAAAATCTAAACAGACTAATTACCAGCAACGAAATTGAAGCAGTATTCAAAAAACTACCAAAGAACAAAACCCCCGGGCCAGATGGATTAACCTCAGAATTTTATCAGACATACAGGGAAGACATAATACCCACTCTCCTTAAAGTTTTACAAAAAATAGAATGGGAGGGGATACTCCCAAACTCATTCTATGAAGCTAACATCACCCTAATACCAAAACCAGGCAAAGACCCCACCAAAAAAGAAAACAGCAGACCTGATGAACGTAGAAGCAAAAATACTCAACAAAATATTATCAAACCGAATTCAAAAATACATCAAAAGGATCGTACACCATGACCAAGTGGGATTCATCCCAGGGATGCAAGGAAGGCACAACATTCGAAAGTCCATCAACATCATCCACCACATCAACTAAAAGAAAGAGAAAAACCACATGATCGTCTCCATACATGCTGAGAAAGCATTTGACAAAGTTCAAAATCCATTCATGATAAAAACTTTCAGCAAAATGGGAATAGAGGGTAAGTACCTCAACTTAATAAAGGCCATCTATGAAAAACCCACAGCCGACATTATATTGAACAGTGAGAAGCTGAAAGCATTTCCACTGAGATCGGGAACTAGAGAGGGATGCCCACTCTCCCCACTGTTATTTAACATAGTACTGGAGGTCCTAGCCACGGCAATCAGACAAAAACAAAAAAATACAAGGAATCCAGATTGGTGAAGAAGAAGTTAAACTGTAACTATTTGCAGATGACATGATACCGTACATAAAAACCCTAAAGACTCCACCCCAAAACTACTAGAACTGATATTGGAACACAGCAAATTTGCAGGATACAAAATCAACACAGAGAAATCTATGGCTTTCCTATACACCAACAATGAACCAACAGAAAGAGAAATCAGGAAAACAACTCCATTCACAATTGCATAAAAAAAAAAATACCCAGGAATAAACCTAACCAAAGAAGTGAAAGACTTATACTCTGAAAACTACAAGTCACTCTTAAAAGAAATTAAAGTGGACACAAACAGATGGAAACGCATCCCATGCTCATGGCTAGGAAGAATTAATATCATCAAAATGGCCACCCTGCCCAAAGCAATATACAGATTTGATGCAATCCCTATGAAACTACCAGCAACATTCTTCAATGAACTGGAACAAATAATTCAAAAATTCATATGGAACCACCAAAGACCCCGAAGAGCCAAAGCCATCCTGAGAAAGAAGAATAAAGTAGGGGGGATCTCACTCCCCAACTTCAAGCTCTATTATAAAGCCATAGTAATCAAGACAATTTGGCACTCTCACAAGAACAGAGCCACAGATCAATGGAACAGACTAGACAGTCCAGACATTAACCCAGACATATATGATGTATTAATATTTGATAAAGGAGCCATCGACATACAATGTCCAAAGGACAGTCTCTTCAACAGATGGTGCTGGCAAAACTGGACAGCTACATGTAGGAGAATGAAGCTGGACCATTGTCTAACCCCATATACAAAAGTAAACTCAAAATGGATCAAAGACCTGAATGTAAGCCATGAAACCATTAAACTCTTGGAAGAAAACATAGGCAAAAACCTCTTAGACATAAACATGAGTGACCTCTTCTTGAACATATCTCCCCAGGCAAGGAAAACAACAACAAAAATGAACAAGTTTGACTATATTAAGCTGAAAAGCTTCTGTACAGCAAAAGACACCATCAATAGAACAAAAAGGAACCCTACAGTATGGGAGAATATATTTGAAAATGACACATCCGATAAAGGCTTGACGTCCAGAATATATAAAGAGCTCACACACCTCAACAAACGAAAAACAAATAACCCAATTAAAAAATGGGCAGAGGAACTGAACAGACAGTTCTCCAAAAAAGAAATACAGATGGCCAACAGACACATGAAAAGATGCTCCACATCGCTAATTATCAGAGAAATGTAAATTAAAACTACAATGAGGTATCACCTCACACCAGTAAGGATGGCTGCCATCCAAAAGACAAACAACAGCAAATGTTGGCGAGGCTGTGGTGAAAGGGGATCCCTCCTACACTGCTGGTGGGAATGTAAGTTAGTTCAACCGTTGTGGAAAGCAGTATGGAGCTACATCAAAATGCTCAAAACAGACATACCATTTGACCCAGGAATTGCACTCCTAGGAATTTACCCTAAGAATGCAGCAATCAAGTATGAGAAAGACCAATGTACCCCTATGTTTATCGCAGCACTATTTACAGTAGCCAAGAATTGGAAACAACCTAAATGTCCATTGATAGATGAATGGATAAAGAAGATTTGGTACATATACACAATGGAATACTATTCAGCAATAAGAAAAGGGCAAATTCTACCATTTGCAGCAACATGGATGGAGCTGGAGGGTATTATGCGCAGTGAAACAAGCCAAGCAGAGAAAGAGAAATACCAAATGATTTCACTCATCTGTGGAGTATAAGAACAAAGGAAAAACTGAAGGAGCAAAACAGCGGCAGAATCACAGAACTCAAGAATGGACTAACAGGTACCAAAGGGAAAGGGACTGGGGAGGATGGGTGGGTAGGGAGGGATAAGGGGGGGAGAAAAAAAGAGGGGTATTAAGATTAGCATCCATCGGGGGGTGGGAGAAAGGGGAGGGCTGTACAGCACAGAGAAGACAAGTAGTGTTCCTACAATATTTTGCTACGCTGATGGACAGTGACTGTAAAGGAGTATATAGGGGGGACCTGGTATAGGGGACAGCCTAGTAAACAAAGTATTCGTCATGTAAGTGTAGATTAATGATAAAAAAAAAAGTAGTTCCTGTGTGGTGACCTCCAATGAGTTCTACACAATGATATAAAAGGGATATACAAGTGTAGGCAAAGGGTCTCTTTGTGTCTATACAGAGGATAAAAGCCTAATTTGGCTACCCCAAAAATGAACTAAGATACGATATGAAAAAGAACTTCCAACATCAGCACTCTCGGAAAGACTCATGAAAGAAGATGATCAGCCAAAAAAAAAACCCCAACATAGATCCACACACTGCCACAGGTGTAGATGCACTCATCCCACCAGTTCCTGGACTTGCCATGCGAATGAGGAAGGAGATATCTAAGCTGGCTTGTGCATACAGTAAAACAACAAATTTGACTGGATCTATACTGTTGGAACTCAACCAAGAATTAGGAGAAGTGCAAATTTGTAGCACTCCAAAATCTTACAACTACAGACTATTTACTGTTAAAAGAACATATGGGATGTGAACAGTCCCCAGGAATGGGTTGTTTTAATTTATCTGAATTCTCTCAGACTGTTCAAGTTCAGTTGGACAATATCCACCATATCATAGATAAGTTTTCACAAATGCCTAAGGTGCCTAACTGGTTTTCTTGGTTTCACTGGAAATGGCTGGTAATTACAGGTATGCTTTGTTTATGCAACTATACTCCTATTTTGTTAATATGTGCGCACAATTTAATTAGTTGTTTAAAACTTATCCATGCTGAAGTTACTCTATAAGAAGATATGTCAAAGAAATAATCAATCTTCCCAGGTTTTCTCCTGCCTGCTACTTCTATAGCTTTTCTTCTTCCTACCTAATTACTACCTTTAAATAGAACTCGTGCCACATGGCAAATTTACCGAGTATCATAATTCTTCCAAGTGGTAAAGACACCTCAAGACAAATGCTGGGCATAGAAGCCACAGGGCATAAATATGCAAAGAAGTAAAAAGCTAACCTTTTCAAACAATAAGGCTTCTCTCTCACTTACCAACTTAACATTTCCCTGTACGGCCCCAGATGATGACTGGTTAGCCAGAGACGGGTAAGATTCCTCAAGGGAGGAACAACCTAAGACAGGCACAGTCGCAGGGGGCCATCTGGTGAGAAAATGGGGAGCAGCAGAGGTGAGGCTTAGAACCTCCCCCCTCATGTTTTGAGAGAAATCTTCTGCATACGTGGATGTTTTATTGCCCTGGTCTAGCTTGGATTAACACATAGTCTACAGGCACACACCTGATCATCTACATTTGCTCTCTTACAACACTAAACTCTGTTTTCTACCTTTATCTCGTATCTACCTACCACTTCAGCATTTTATTAAAAATAATAACAATAAAGAGAGAAATGTGGTATCCACATATAAATCAAGTTTAAAAATCAAATGAATATTCATATTTGAACTGACTGTTTATAGTTCATAATGCATGAACTGCCTGTGATGACTGCCCTTGTAATATTCACCATGTAACTTATTCACTATGTAAGAATTTGTACTTCATGTAAGAACTTGCTGGTTAATGCATCAGTAGATTGGAGACTGTGATAATTAGGCTTGGGGTGGATTAATGATTGTGCATTGAGTATTGACCCCCCTATACAGAATTTTATTGTTGTTAACTATTTGATCAATAAATATGAGAGATGCCCTTACAAAAAAAATTATATATATATATATATATATATATATGTACATATATATATACACGCACTTCCAATTGTAAAATAAATAAGTAACCGGGATGTAATGTATAGCATAAGGAATATAGTCAAAATATTGTAACAACTTGGTATGGTGATAGCTGGTACCTAGAATTATCATGTATATAAATGTTGAATCACTGTGTTGTACACCTGAAGCTAATGTAATACTGTGTGTCAACTACCCTTCAATAAAAAATAATTATCGAGGAAAAAAAAAATAAAAAAAAAATAAAGACTTCTTGGTGTTCAACTTACTATGTTTTGTCTCTGCACTCTTCCAAGCCTCTTGGAAGTTTAATAAGAGACCTCTTTTCCTAGTGGTAAGTGTTTTTGTTACTTCACTATTTCATTCAATTTTGAGACTTAAGCACAAGTCTTCATTTTCTCTTTTCTACTTCAGACATGCAGAGAAGGGCTACTGAGGTCTCTGATTTGGGCTTGCAAGTTTCCATCATCTGAGTGACCCAGACAGGACTGCAGCTGTATGATCATGCTCTGTTGTAGCTTGCGTGAAAATCTCCTTTCTTTGCCGTTGGGAAGTTCTCAGGACATAATCTCACTCCATCCAATGCACTGTGGCTCCTCCAAATCCTAGGGTTACAGAGGCTTAGTTCTCATGATGTGCAGATTCAAGTGGACACTGGATGCCAGATGACTCTTGCTTCAGGAGTTTGCAAGGAATTTACCCTATGCTGATCAGGATTTGTATGAGTTTCTCTTTCCTCCTTCTGTTCTTCCTTGTTCTCTACAGCTGAGTGGTATCTGCGATTCACTACACTTTTGCTTTAATGAATTCATTCCATACCTACATTTGTCTGACCTATTCATAATTACTTCTCAATCAAAGTCAAGAACCCTCCTCCATCCAGGTTGTGTTAGGGTCCGGAGTTGACCACCTCTCAAATAGACAGAAGACACTCACGATAATGCAAGTCACACAGCAAGGTTTATTTCCAGCTAGTTGGGGTCCAAGTGTCTGCCCGACGCAGCGGGTTTTAACAAGGACCCAGAGGACTCAAAGCCAAGTGTTTATATAGCATTTTCAAAGCACTTAACTCACAGTAATTTTCCACAGTTACATATTATTTTGGCTTGCGCCACATCCTGGGGGTTAAGTGGGAGCAAGATAAGACCACTCCTCAATTAGACAGAGTGGTTTTGCAAGATAAGCTGACCAGTGTCGCAACCACCCACAACCCGGTGTCCATGATTAACTTGTTCTTCAAAACCTGTTTATCAAGCCTTACCCAGTTCCTCCTCCCCCAAGTCACATACACAGGAAATGACTTCTCGGCCCTTAAGATGGCCGTTCTCATGCTAACCCATTCTTACATTCCCCCCTTTTTGTTGTACAGTGAGGATTCCTGCTCATTTGTAGGGCAGTCATAGAGGCCCTCAGTAGAGGGCAAATTTTCGTACTGTTTTATTAAGACCAGGAGTTGGACGGTATTAACAAGGTCTTTTACAAAATTAATAAGTTCGTTTAGAATGCAGGGGCCAAAGTTAAAATGAATACAAGTAAAATAAATGGGCCAACTAGGGTAGAAACTAGGGTGGTGAGCCAGGGAGACTTATTAAACCAAGCTTCAAACCAGTTCTCTTGTGCTTCTCTTTCTCTCTTTCTCTTGGCTAATCCTTCTCTTACTTTAGCCATGGATTTCTTTACTACTCCTGAATGATCAGCATAAAAACAGCACTCTTCTCTTAGCACAGCACACATTCCCCCTTGTTGGAGGAACAATAAATCAAGCCCTCTTCTATTTTGGAGTACGACTTTGGATAGGGAGGTGAGAGATTTTTCTAAATGACTAATGGAGGCTCTATTCTTTCTATATCTTCATCTATGGCCACTCTCAGGGATGTCATACCTGCTTGTTGTGTGGCCAGGGAGGCTATGCCAGTTCTTGCCCCAGATACTCCTAAAGTGAATAGGGTGGCAAAGGTTAGAGCAGTGATGAGCTCTCTCTTATTTCTTTGGCTTGTGCCTTTACTCCAGTGAGAATACATGCTTTCCTCGGGGTGGTAGAGGATGTGGGGTATCACAGTTACTAGGATACAGAACTCCTTAGAGGTGTTAAAAGATTTAGGTTGAGAGGCACAGGGTGAGGCCAGTCCTGGAACATCTCCACCACCCATCACTTCCTGGGGTTAGCCATTTTATGTCATCCCAACTAGGGGTGGCATTTATGGAAGTGCATAAACTTTGTTTATCCTGTGGCACTTTCCCTAGGCAGGTCCCTTTACCGCTTACATGTTGTACTGTTAAGCCTATTTTATGGTCCCCCCATGAACACTGAGAGGGATTTTCACTAGTTGATACATTATAAGTAGCATTCAGGCCTATGGCTTCATAAAATGGAGGCTTTATATCATAACATAGCCAGCATGAGGCCATGAGGTCAGGGCTGGTAGCGTTAAGGGTCTCATACATAGCATGCATCAGTTTCCATAGGGGTTCCTTGGAGGCCTGTGCAGCAGGTGCCGGGGGGGTTACAGAGGTATTAATCTGGGGTTCTGTTATTTCTTTCAAGGTGCTTTTGTTATATGGGCTCTTAGTAGGGGAGGGAGGAGCCAATACTTAATTTGGACTCATTGGACCCATTACTAATACCTGATTTGGGGGGGGCAGGAGGTGCCAATGCCTGATTTGGACCCACAGGAGTTGTTTTTGTCTGAGACTTATGGATAAATAGTTTAAAGGTTAAAAGTCCACTTGGGTAAGGGCCAACCCAGGCGAACCAGCCCATGTCAACCTGAAAACCCTGTTATTCCAGATATCCAGGACTTTTCATTTTTAGCCCGTTCTTGGTTAAATTGTATACGCACTTGGGGTACCCTGTTGTCGGGGTTTCTGAGGGTGAATTTAACTAAATCTCGATTCCCGACTGCCCACTTCTGTGGCCCATCACTAGAGGTTACACAACTCCAGCTTTTGCAGTAGACACTTTCTAGGCCACCACAGGTCTTCCAGTTATTTCTTAGATTGCCAGGGCAGACCCAGAACCCTTGTGCTCGTCCTTGAGCTGTGTCAATAAGTGCCTATTTTTGTAGGACATGATAATTGTGTTCTCTCCCCTGCATGAGTCCAAAAAGCTCCCTGAGGTCGAAATATAAATCTGGCCACTATGTGTTTAGTGGGGCCGTGCGTGAGGTTTCGTTGAGGGTTTTACCAGTTTGTCCATCCGTCAGGATCCAGGTCTGCTTATAAGGTTGATGAGGGTTGGTCTCTGCATGGTTTTCACCCCAGTTGTAGAGCAGGTTCAGGACCAGTAGCCATTTCATCATCAGGCCGGGTGGGAGGTTCGGGGTGTTCTTGAGGTCTCAAGATCTGTAGTTTCAGGGGGTTATCAGGGAGCTGCTACACGGTCCACTCTCTGGCTTGTTTTTGCTCTGGCAGGGTGGCTCGGTGCACGTGGGAGTGGTGGACCCAAGGTCCAATGCCATCAACCTTTAAGGCAGTTGGTGTAATGATAACAACTATGTAAGGACCTTTCCATCTTTTTTTCTAAGGTTCAGATCCTGTGCCTCTTTACCCATACCCAATCCCCTGGGGCGATGCCATGTTCCAGGTTCAGTGTGTCTCTTATCTCATACAAAGAGCGCACCAAGGGCCAAATCTCATGTTGGACTTCCTGCAGGGCCTTCAAACTGGCTAGATAATTTGGGGTCACATTAGGGTCTTGGTCCAGCAAGGCACGAATAATGGGGGGTGGTCTCCCATATAGAATTTCGAAGGGAGTCAATCCGTGCACATAAGGGGAGTTCCAAACCTGGAAGATAGCATAGGGTAGGAGGGTCACCCAGTCCCCGCCAGTCTCGATGGAAAATTTAGATAAGGTCTCTTTCAGGGTCTGATTCATTCTTTCTACCTGCCCTGAGCTCTGGGGATTATATTCACAATGTAACTTCCAATTGGTCCTCACCGCTTGGGCCAGTACCTGTAGGACTTTACTGATGAGAGCAGGACTGTTATCAGACCCTAAAACCTCGGGGACTCCATATAGGGGTATGATTTCTTCTAGTAATGCCTTAGCAACAACCTGAGCAGTCTCGTTTCATGGGGAAGGCCTCTACCCAGCCTGAAAAGGTATCAACATATACCAGCAAGTACTTATATCCATACCTCCCAGGTTTTACTTCAGTAAAATCCACCTCCCAGCTTCGTCCCGGCACCCTCCCCCATACCCTTGTACCTGTGTGTAGGGTACCCTTCCTATTGGGTCTCATAGCCTGACACCTGACACATTGGTACATGATTTCCTGGATCTGGACGGCTTGCTGGGGGAACTTAAGGCGGGTGGACTCGAGAACTTTCAGCAACTTCCTCTTTCCTAAATGGGTGTCTTGGTGCAGGTTGGAAAGAAGGAACAGTCCTAGTTTTGCTGGCAGTATTAATCTTCCATCTGGGTCTCGATGCCACCCATGTTGATCAGGCTCTGGGCAGTGGTGGTTTTGGATTCACTGGAGATCTTCTGAGGTGTAATTAGGTCGCAGGAGCAGGCGCAGAAGCTCGGGTGTGGACAGGGCGAGTGCCAAAGCTGGTGAAGCCATTGCCGTCTTTTTGGCAGCCTCATCCACTCACCGGTTTCCTTCATCTTCGGAGGTTTGGGCAGACTGGTGTCCAGGGATGTGAACCATTGCAACTGCCCGGGGCTTTTGCATGGCCGCCAGCAACCTCTGTACCTCTGGGAGATTGTGTAGTTCTTTTCCTTCTGCTGTAACAAAGCCCCTCTCCTGGTAGATGGCACCATGCACATGGACAGTGCTGAAAGCATAGCGGCTATCGGTGTAGACAGTCACCCGTCTCCCTTCAGCTCATTCTAGCACCTCCGCCAGTGCAATTAGTTAGGCCTTTTGGGCTAAGGTCCCTGGGGGAAGCGAGGCACCCCAAATGACATTCCCATCTTGGTCTACCACCGCCGCACCTGCCCTTCACTTCCTGTCCATGATGAAACTGCTTCCGTCAGTGTACCATACCAACTCACTGTTGGAGAGGGTGGTATTCTGGAGGTCGGGGCACACCTGAGTGATTTCTGCCAGGATTTCTTGGCAGTCATGCAGGGGTTCCTCTAGATCCGGGGTCAGCAGAAGGGTGGCTGGATTCAGAGCAGCAGGTTAGGCAAAGATGATCCAGGGTGCATCTAACAGGAGTCGTTGGTAATGGGTCAGGCAGGTATTGGTGATCCACTTACCAGGGGGTTGTTTCAGGACTCCCTCGATTGCATGAGGAGTTACCACCTTTAGACGCTGCCCGAAAGTGAGTTTGCATCTTTTACCATTAGGGCTACTGCCGTGATGATCCTTAGACATGGGGGCCATCCTGCTGCAACTGAGTCGAATCTTTTGGATAAATAGTCAACCGGACGCTTCCATGGCCCTAGATGCTGCATTAGCACCCCTTTCGCTATCTGCTTCCTCTCATCGACAAAGAGGGTGAAGGGTTTTAGGAGGTCTGGCAATGCCAGGGCTGGCGCCTTTAAGAGGGCGGTCTTCAGTTTGTCAAAGGCCTTTTGTTGTTTTGGTCCCCAGGCCCAGGGGACCTTATCTTTGATTGCTTCATACAGGGGCCTCGCTATCTCAGCATACCCCAAAATCCATAGTCGGCAGTAGCCTGCTGTCCCTAGAGACTCTCGGACCTCTCAGGCTGAGGTCGGGACTGGAAGCCTAAGAATAGTCCCTTTAATGGCCTTTGTTAGCCATCTGGTTCCTTTGTTTAATTCATATCCTAGGTAAGTGACTGTCTGCCTGCATATTTGAGCCTTCTTTGCACTTGCTCGATAGCCCAATTTCCCTAGTTCTTGGAGGAGGTCTCCAGTGGCCTGTCGGCATTTGGCCTCGGTGGGGGGCTGCCAGAAGCAAGTCATCTACGTATTGCAGGGGTGTAACAGAATCATGGCTCTGGTGAAACGAGTCCAGGTCCTGATTTAAGGCTTCATTAAACAGGGTTGGAGAGTTTTTGAAGCCTTGTGGTAGTCTAGTCCAGGTCAACAGTCAGGGGGTTCCCGTGTTGTCATCATGCCATTCAAAGGCAAAAATGTTTTGGCTGCTGTAACAAAGCCCCTTTCCTGGTAGATGACACCATGCACATGGACAGTGTTTTGGCTGCTGGGTGCCAGGGCTATGCTAAAAAAAGCATCCTTTAGGTCTAGGGTGTTGTACCAAACATGTGAATGGGGGCAAGTGTCTTAGTAAGGTGTAAGGGTTGGGGACCATGGGTGGATGTCCTCGATCCTCTTATTTACTTACCTCAAGTCCTGGACTGACCTGTAATCTTTTCCCCCTGGTTTCTTAATGGGAAGAGGCAGGGTGTTCCAGGCAGAGTGGCAGGATTTAAGTATCCCAGCTTCTAAGAGGCGGTTAATGTGTGGCGCAATTCCTTTTCATGCCTCAGTGGATATGGGATACTGGCGGACCTGGATAGGCTGGGCCGAGGCTTTGACTTCGACCACTACTGTGCTCGGTGGGCCACCAGACCCATACCTGCTGTTTCTGCCCATGCCTGAGGGTATGCTCTAAGCCAGTAATCCATCTCATAGGGACACTCTGTAGGGGGAGAGGTGCATTTCAGGGAAAACAGGCAATGCTCATCTGTGAGGGACAGGGTCAGGACATGAAGGGGCTGACCTTTGCCGTCCATCACTTTGATGCAGTCCGGCTCAAAGTTCATACAGGCCTGGACTTTGGTTAAGAGATCATGCCCCAACAAGGGGGCCAGGCATTCAGGGATAACCAGGAAGGAGTGGGTCACTTGACTGCAGCCCAAGTTCACCTGGCACTTACTGGTCCATCGATAAGCCTTGGACCAGTTGCCTCCTGCACCAGGCTGGTTTTCTGAGACAGGGGCTCCGTAGGCTTGTTAAAACTGAGTACTGGGATCCTGTGTCTACCATGAATCCCATTGGTTTCCCCTCTACATACACAGTTACCCAAGACTCGTGGAGGGGACCCGAGTCCCGTCTCCCCTAGTCACTGTCCATTCCCACCAGCAAAACCTGAACGTCCTGCCCGGTCTGGCCCTGGTGTTTGGGTCATTCCCTCTTCCAATGTGCATATTCTTTGCAGATCATGCATTGTCCCTATCTAGCCTGGGCCGCAGTTTCTGAGGTCGGGCCGGTCCAGTTGGACCCAGTCCTGCCTGGGCTGTGCCTTGCACCCCTGCCAGCAGGATTTTGGCCATCTCCTTCTGCTGCCTTCTGTTTTCCCTACTCAGATGCTCTATATCTTCTTTCCTAATTCTTTCCTGTAACTCCTGATTTTCTTTTCTGATCTGATCTTCTCTTTCTTCTGGGGTCTCTCGAGTGTTGAAAACCCTCTGTGCCACTTTCATCAGATCCCGAATGGTTATTTCCCCCAATCCTTCCTGCTTATATAATTTCTTCCTAATATCTGGGGAAGCTTGGTTTATAAAGGACGTAATTATAACTGACAGATTCTCCTATACCAGGGGGTCTAGAGGGGTGTACTGTCTATAAGCATCATAGAGGCATTCTAAAAACACGACTGGGCTTTCACTTTCCCCTTGCATTACAGCTTTTACCTTAGCGAAATTGGTGGGGTGGCGTGCCGCCGCTCGGAGACCTGCCATAAGAGTCTGGCGGTAGACTCGGAGACGCTCCCTACCTTCCGTGTTCCCAAAGTCCCAATCTGGTCTATTCAGGGGGAAGCGCTCATCAATCAGGTTCAGCAAGGTTGTCGGCCATCCGTTGTCACTGGGGACATTTTTTCTGGCCTCGGTGAGAATTCGCTCGTGCTCTTCAGTAGTGAACAAGGTCTTAAGGAGCTGCTGACAATAATCCCAGGTGGGGTTATGTGTATGCATGACAGACTCAAATAGGTCAGTTAGACCCATTGGGTCTTCAGAAAAAGGGGGTTTCTGAGCCTTCCAGTTATACAGATCACTACTTGAAAAGGGCCAATACTGGTAAGATCGCTCCCCATCTGGGCTAGTACCTCCCAGGGCCCGTACGGGGAGAATGGGTGCCCTGGCTGAGGTGAAGGAGGACCGTTCCTCTTCTGGGGTCTCTTCCCGGTGCCTGTGGGGCCTTAATCCCCTTCCTGGTCCCTGGGTTGGGGCTGGGGGTTCTGATGGGGAGGTGGAAGAGTGAAGGGGCTCAGGAGGGATGGCTGCCTCAGGTTGAAGTGGTGCCACAGGTGCATATGGAGGGGGGTTTCTTCAAGATCTACATCTATCAGGGAGGGGTACAGGTCTGACCCTTCCTGTAAGATGGGTTTCTTGGACGGGTCCCCCAGGAGTTCCGAGTGGGCCATAAGAGTGGGCGCAGTCAGGTCATGGGGGGCCCAAGAGATGGCCAGTACCTGGGGGGGATACTCTAGCTTCTCAGGGACAAATGGTTTTAGCCAGGAGGTAGGACTTTCCACCAAAGCCTGCCACATTAAACTATAGGGATATTGGTCCAGGTGACCCTGTAATCCGGGCCGGTTGATCACATCTCGGACTTTCTTAATAACGTCCAGGGAAAAGGTCCCCTGGGGTGGCCAGCCCACCTTAAAAGTGGGCCGTTCTGCAGAGCAGAGGGTATCAAACTTACCTTTTTTGACTTCCACGCCATAACTGTCAGCCTTGGCATGGATCTCAGGGAAGTGATTCAGGAGCAGGGTCTTAGGTGTTACTTGAGCCTGTCCCATTATTATTACAAAAAGAAGCCAGAAAAAGACAAGGGACACAAAGCCAGCAAACATATAAATTTGAACCAAATTTTCTAACACCCACGGGCTGGTCAGCCACACCACATCCACAGGCGCTGTCTCAATCACACATCACTCAGGATCCTTACCTAGCCATCCAAACGGCGTCCACTGCGGACGGCGTTCTGGCACCCTTTCGTCGGGGATGTCTCCCACGACTTTCAGTAATGGAACCTCCAGGGTCATAACCCGCTCCTTCCTTTCTGCGAGAATTGTCAATTGGGACAGGGCAGAGACCTGTTTCAGTCTCTCCAGTCAAGGACCTGTTTCAGTCCTCCCCTCTCAGAGGTGGCCAACCTCCTTCTGCAGCTTCTGAGCAAAATCTCCATATCGGGGGGGTCATCTGTCTCCCTGAGGAGGGGTCTTCAGATCCCAGACAAGCCCCCAAAATGTTAGGGTCCATAGTCGACCACCTCTCAAACAGACAGAAGACACGCATGATAATGCAAGTCACACAGCGAGGTTTATTTCCAGCTAGCTGGGGTCCAAGTGTCTGCCCGACGCAGCGGGTTTTAACAAGGACCCAGAGTACTCAAAGCCAAGGGTTTATATAGCATTTTCAAAGCACTTAACTCACAGCAATTTTCCACAGTTACATATTATTTTGGCTTGTGCCACATCCTGGGGGTTAAGCGAGAGCAAGATAAGACCACTCTTCAATTAGAGTGGTTTTGCAAGGTAAGCTGACCAGTGTCACAACCGCCCACAACCCGGTGTCCATGATTAACTTGTTCTTCAAAACCTGTTTATCAAGCCTTACACAGTTCCTCCTCCCCCAAGTCACTTACTCAGGAAATGGCTTCTTGGCCCTTAAGATGGCCATTCTCATGCTAACCCATTCTTACAGTTGCAGTTTCACCTAGTTCACAGGGAGAGACCTCCCAGATGCAGCTGCCCAAACAGCTGTAGTAGTCTTTAAAAGAGTGCTCTGCAACCTTTTTGTTTTAATATTAAGTGCATCTATTTTAATAAGCCTTTCTAAAGGAGGGAATAATTCTTTTTCCTCTACTCTTTATAGGTTCTCCAGCTGGGCCATGTAAATTATACTAGCAATAGACAGATAAACAGGAGAAAAACAAAGAGAAGTATATTAACATGTGCATCACTCATACACATAGGAGTACCCAAACATAAGTAATTCAAAACGGTAGTTAGAACATGGATTTATTTACCATTTTAGGCTAAACAAAGGAAAAAGGAATTTAGGCTTTTGGGCAAGGGAGGAAACTTATGAGAAGGTGACCAGGAAAAAGTACAGTAAACAAGAGTATTTAGTAAGGTTTGTCATACAGATTTAAGTCCTATGACTTTTATATTGTTAAGAGCTAAGGTTCCTCCTTTTCCTGTATGTGAAAGCAATATACCTTTAAAAATGGAAATTTCCTTTATAATGTAAATTTATTTTAGGAAAATTTGTCCCCTAAAGCTTTTCCTAAGTATGCTGAATCTCAATGGTCTTAAGCTCAAAATAAACCATATCCCAAATAATTTTATTTTGATATATCATATTCTGGTACTTTTCACCTTACATTTGTATTAAGATCAATTATATTCCTTAAAAATTGTCTAGATAAACCACACACAAGATAAAAGTAGAATTACAGTATATGCAATGGTTTTTCTGGTAAATGTTTGAAAACCAGTTTCTGGAAAATATGTGCATATATTTGTGATAAATTTTATTAACACAAAGGATGCATAGCACACAATTCAAAGTAATAAATATATAATGCTCTTGATTGTAATTTTCATATATTTCATTGATTATCAGACAATTGCATGGGTGAACATAACAGTTTTGAATGCTGAATTTTCCAACTTAAACTTTTAAATTGATTAAAGTACAACCTTAATGGAAATAATATAAATGTTGAAAACTGCATATTCCCCCATTTAAACTGTTATACCTGTCTCTCAGCTACTCATTTGCATCAGAGTAACCAAATATGAGCTACAAAATCACAACCTAAAGTAACAAAGAGGATTGAATCAAGACAAGTTATGGTACTGATGTAAAGTAACAAAAAACAATACAACTCCTTACCATACTGAATTAGTATGATGAAATATATCTCTTAGTGTCTAAGTTAATGAGTTAAATGTATCTCAGATTCAGAAGAAAATAAAACAGGCAGTTTTAAAGCTTTTGTTCTGTAACTCAGTACAAGCATATTTTTTTAACTAATCAACATAGTATTAGATGATTATTAAGGATGAATGAATACTAGCAGAAAATAAATAAATTATGGAAAAATAGTAATCATTAAGGGATTTATGTAGCCTCCCCACTTTATTCTGGATTATATTTATTCATTGAGCAAACATTTATTAAGCCTATTACACTCTAGTCCCTGTGTTAGTGGCTGTTATTTGTAACTCCCTTTTCCTGTGTAGGGAAAATGGAATGTCCATGGCTAGGATTCTCAACTGATCCTAATATCTCCTATTGTTTACATGCAATGATTTAATATTTGGCCTATAGCACAGGTGCATACTTGTATACCCATTGACAGTAAGCCATTACTGCTGGTATTGCTATAAAAAGAGGTTTCCCAGTGCTAAGAGCAGAACCTAAAGACAGCATGAGAGAGGGGAGCAGAGGCTGGAGGCAGAGGAAGAGCCTGGGGCAGAGGCTGAGTCTGAGGCAGAGATGGAGGCAGATGGGATTCTAGTACTCAAACTATCGCTGTGAGAATAAAGCTTGGTATGAGCTTTTTTAACTTCCAAGATTCCATTGTTGTAATTCGGTCTTACCAAATCCAGAGTGAACTTGACCAGGCCTGAAACTCGGAGATACACTGTATTTGAGTTATAAAGAGAAATATGAGTAACAGAAATGCTGATTTTGTATTTTTACCTAGTATTTTTATGAGTTGACTTTATTTTCCTCAGTGCTTGTTCCCACCACACAAAGAACTGAAAGACAGATACAATAACAAATAAGAGTGAAAATTTCATTTGACTACACTTCAAGGGAGGAGTGGGCCACACATAAGGTAGACAAAGGCCCCAAACTTTAAGTGGAGGGTCTATTTATCATGACCTAGCTGGGAGGCACATATCTGATTGACAGGGAGAGGTCATTTGATTGACAGCTCTATTTACATGCCCATTCCTCCTGGTGCACATGTCTTTTCCCAAAACATACACAGAAAATGCACCATGGGGTGGGGAGCAAACCATAATTTTATTTTAATGAGATTATGAGAAAGTGTCATTTTTGGCAGTTCTTAGTTTTGTTTGATTGCACCCATGTTGGGACCTGATTGGTACCAATGATGCCAGGGTTCTTGTTTGCGGAGCCAAAGTATGAGCTTCACAAACAGTCAACGTAGGAGAGCAAGGTACAGGCTTTTATTTAGAAATAAAGTGAGAGAACAGAGCTCCTGGCTCACGCCAGGACGGGACAAGAGAGCCCTTAGTGGTGCATTGTCTAGGGGGTTTTATAGGCAGTTGAGGATTTTTTGAGAACATGAAAAAACTTAGGGGTGTGGACTTGCATCACTTGCCCTGTCCTCAAGGTGGGCTGGGTCATAGTCTGATTGCTAGGGCTGAGAGTGGAGTCACGGGGTTATGCTGATACCCTTGCAGAACTCTTAAACATTCCAGGCCAAGTTGCTCCTGGCTTTTTGACCTTCAACTGATCTCACTGAAGATGTCTATATTCTTAGGTGTGTTTCCCTAGAGAATTAGTGTGACCTTAACTTTGCATAATGCTTAACAGAGTTTCAATGGGGACTTCTTTGCCCATTGTCACATTGCTCTGACTGTAAATATTCTGCCCTGCTTTTCCCCCCTGGAGGCCCTCACCCTACTCTGACTACACCCATGGTCCCTGTCTCACCAGTTTGTCCTGATCTTGATAAGCAAGAAGTTATCTCCCTGTAAAGGCTTTGTTGTCTTCATGTGGGCCCCCCTATGTGGGTAGTTTGGGCAGTTTTTTTTCTTGAACCCTGTCTTCCCCTTCCCCACTGCTCATCTGTATCTTTCTACCTAACAGTAATGAGAAAGGGACCCTGGATGTGTTGGATTCTCCCAGAGGAGGATGCCGTCCCAAATCACTCACGGAAGGCGTCTCTTGATGCAACAAGCAAGAGGAATTTATTCAGAGGCCAGCTAGCTGGGGTCCATGCATTAGCCCGACGCAGCGGGTCTCAGCGAGGACCCCGAACACACAAAGCCAGAAGTTTTTATAGCATTTTCAAAGGGGCAGTATTTTCTACAGTCACAATACAGTGTTTTTTATTTTTTTTTCATAGACACATAAATTTTCGGCTGACGCCTCATCCTGGGGGTCTGATTAGATAAAATCACTTTCGGAATGTTTAGGGTGGTTCTAGCAAGATAAGCTTAACTGATTGAGGTTGGCTAACTAAAGGTCACTACAATTAACACTGGCTGGCTAACTTGTTTTTCAAAGTTCTAGTAATTTTTCTCCTTCTAGGTTAGAAAATGGTGTTTGAGCCTTTAAGATGGCTGTGTTTATGCTAACTTTTGATTCTTCAGGTTCTACATTTCACCACTTCTCTTTAAGGGCATTCCAATCATGGAATGTCTGTATCTTCCTGTTGGGTGAGTGAATGATATTGTTGCTGCAACATTAGTACATGAACGGCACACACTCTTTCTCTAACAAAAGTTATCAGTCGATTTAATATGCAGGGTCCCAAAGTGAGGAGCAACACAAAGATGAGTAAGGGCCCAGCCAGAGTGGATATCAAGGTCGTAAACCACGGGGACCTAGTGAACCAAGATTCAAATAGCCCTTGGCTGGCTTCTCGTTCTCTCTTTCTCTGGTCTAGCCTCTCCTTAAGCTTTGACATTGAATCTCTTACTATTCCGGAATGGTCTGCATAAAAGCAGCATTCTTCCTTTAAAGCTGCACACAATCCTCCTTCTTTTAGAAACAGCAGATCCAGCCCTCGTCTGTTCTGCAAGACTACTTCAGAGAGGGAAGTCAGAGATTCTTCAAGTTTAGTAATGGATTGCTCTATGGTTTTTAGGTCTTCATCAATAGCTGTCCTTAGTCCCTCATAATGTTGGTTCCCTTGGATAATAGTGGCTGTCCCTGTTCCTACTCCGGCTGCGACTCCTATCCCTGACAACACAGCTAAGGTCAGTGAGACTGGCTCCCTCCTATATCTATGCCTAGGTTCAAATTCAGCTACGAATGAGAGGTCATCATGATACATCAACCTGGGCACCAGCTGAACCATGATACAGAAATCGCGGGAGGAGTTGAAGGCAGAAGTAGAGACGCATGGGGTCACTCCAGTGTTACAAGCCCACCACCCTTCGGGAGGAGAGACTAGATACTCATTTTCACCTGAGGAGGTCACAGCTCTGGTTTCATTACACAAAGCTTTATGGGTGGGGGGACTGAACCTAAACATTTTCCTCTTCCAGTTACTTCAGTCAGAGTTAGCTTCTTGTGGCTTCCCCAGCTACAGATCTCGTGACGGGTTGTCCTGTTGAAATTGCCTAACAATCCCAATCCTTCATAATAAGGCGGCCCAGAAGAGAAACACAACCAACAGGATTCAGTAGTGTTAGGATTGGTGGTATTTAAGACCTGAAAAGCCCCTTCAAGGAGGTTGAGAAGGCATTGTCCGGTGCCAGAAAGGGAGGTGGCTCGGCCAAGAGTGGAGGCGGAAGGAGTGGTGGCAGAGTCCATAGGTGGGGCTAGGGCCTGTTTTGGGGCAGGGGGTGGGAGAAGCGGTTGATCCCGCAGGACAGCGTTGGGTCCTACTGGGGCAGCTGGAAGGGTCTCAACTTTGAGCCTGATAGTAAATATGAGGCCTTTATCATATCCAGATTTATAGTATCTGAGCCCCCACTGTCGTCCAGTGACCCATCCATCATACTGGCGCCCCTTATCACTGAACCTGATATTTAAGGGGTTGCATAGCCCTGTCTGCTCACAGTTGGGGGATGTGTGGTTCAGGACTACTTTAAGGAGGTCCCAACTGGACACGGGGTTCCAATAAACATTACCCGTAGTTTCACAGCCCCAAGAGCTACAATAAAAGGATTCTAAGCCCCCACACTGTCGGGTTTGTTTTTGGGTTCGTCCGTCAGGGGGGCAGACATAGAAGGTAGTGGTTTTTATCCTGTTGCGTGCTCAGGGATAACTACACCCGCTGTCTCCATAGGAAACCTGGCTCTGGGCTGCAGAATAATCACGGTCTGGTGGTCGAATTAGGTGGGCCTTTCTCCAAGGTATATTAGGTATGTCCCAGGTATCTAATCCAGCAACTAGGGCGCAAACATCAGGGTGCAGGGACGGCCACCAGGTCTTAAGGGGGGCAGTCTTAGAAACAGACCACACTGCCTCTCCTGTCTGAGAGAAAACCTGCCATGTCAGCAACCTGGGTTCATGGGGGTTAGGGTTCTGGAAGGTGGGAAGTAACTGGGTCATTAGAATTAGAATTGTTAGTGACACAATCATTTTTACACAAGCGAAATTTAAGAGGGTTATCAGTTCGAATTACTCGCCAGTCCGGATCTGGTTGAGGCGCTTTCTTCAGATGTGAAGCATGTATCCAGGAAGAGATGCCATCTACTTTCACAGCTGTAGGTGTGGTCAAAAGGACGATGAAGGGTCCTTTCCACCGAGGCTCAAGATTTTCCGTTCAATGTCGCCTTACGTAGACAGAGTCTCCCACTTGGAACGGGTGAGGTACTGAAATGTCCTTCGGCCGATAGGCTTCTCGGATAGAGGCCCACACTTCTTTCTGCACAACTTCCAGAGCCCGTAACCTTTCAAGCAGAAACTTATTAGTCACAGATTCAGGGGATACGTGGAGGTGAGCTGCATTTAGTGGAACCGGGGCTCCAAACATAATTTCAAAGGGTGTTAGTCTAAACCGGCTGGGGGTGTTTCTAACTCGGAATAAGGCGAAGGGAAGGAGGACCAACCAATTATATAAACCAGTCTCTATGGATAATTTAGTCAGGGTCTCTTTTAGAGTTCTATTCATCCTTTCTACCTGTCCTGAGCTCTGGGGCCTGTATGCACAATGCAATTTCCAATTCGTCCCCAAAATCTTGGCCAATCCCTGACTTACCTGGGCAACAAAGGCAGGGCTGTTGTCAGAGCTGATTACCTTTGGGATTCAAAACCTGGGAAATATTTCTTCAAGGATCTTTTTAGACACCGTCTGAGCTGTCTCAGTTTTGGTGGGGAACGCCTCTGTCCATCCTGAAAATGTGTCTAAGAAAACTAGAAGGTACTTATATCCATACTTAGCAGGCTTGATCTCAGTGAAGTCAACCTCCCAGTAAGCTCCTGGGCGATCCCCTCGAAGTCTTTTCCCAGATGTTACTGGATTTTTACTCACATTTACTAATTGGCAGGGAACACAATTTCTTACAACCTCGTCAGCCAGTTTTCCTAATCCAATAACATGATAAGGGGAGTCTTGAACCAAGGTCTTTAGGTTTTTTGCTCCCAAATGTGTCAATTGATGCAATTGCCTTAAGTATTCCTCTGCCTCTCTCTTAGGCAGGACAACTCTCCCTTTTTCAGACTTGTATATCTCGTGGGGTGAGGAATTTTTAAACCCTAATTTGTTTATACAAGCGAGGTCTTTGGGTGTATACTGGAAGCTCTTAATACAAATGGCCTCCGGGTACACTTGGAGGGGTAAGATATTCATTCCCTGGGCTGCTTGCTTTGCAGCTTGGTCCGCCCTTCTGTGTCCTTGAGCTATTAGAGAGTCACTTTTTTTATGCCCAGGGCAATGTATTATTGCCACTTCTCTAGGTCTATGGATGGCTTCTAACAAATTTAAAATTTCTTGTTTGTTTTTAACATCTCTCCCGGCAGAAGTCAATAACCCTCTCTGTCTATAAATAGCCCCGTGTATGTGAGCGGTGGCAAAAGCGTATTGGCTGTCGGTATAGACGTTAAGTCTCTTACCTTCTGCCATCTTTAGAGCCTGAGTCAGAGCGACGAGCTCTGCTCGCTGTGCAGAAGTGACCGTTGGAAGTCCACTGGCCCACACGATTCGGTTATCATCCACTACTGCAGCTCCCGCCATTCTCTTACCATCCATAATGTAACTGCTCCCGTCTGTATACCAAGTCAGGAGTCCTGGTCCTTCTAAAGGCTGATCTTGTAAGTCCTGGCGGGTCCCCGTCTCCTCAGCCAGGATTTCCTGGCAGGTATGAAGTACTTCTTTTCCCAAATCGGGGAGCAGAGTAGCTGGGTTTAGGATGGCGGGTGGGGCAAATTCCACACGATCACGATTCAGGAGTAAGGTCTGGTAGTGAGTCATTCTGGCATTTGACATCCATCTTTCGGGTGGTTGCCAGATTATGCTCTCCAACGCATGTGAAGCAACCACAGTGAGTTTTTGTCCCAGTGTTAGTTTGTCAGAATATTTAACTAGGAGGGCCACAGCTGCTACTACTCTCATTCAGGCAGGCCACCCACTACTCACGGGGTCTAATTTTTTTGACAGATAGGCGACAGGTCGCTTCCAAGGTCCCCATTGTTGGGTCAACACTCCTCGAGCTACTCCACTCCGTTCGTCCACGAAAAGGACAAATAGCTTAGTTACGTCTGGCAATGCTAGAGCGGGTGCTGAGAGGAGGGCTTTCTTGATATCATCAAAGGCCTGTTGTTGCTCAGATCCCCAAACAAATGGGGCTGTCCCCTTGGTAAGGGGGTACAGAAGGGCGGCTAAGGAATCATATCCGGGTATCCACAATCTACAAAACCCCGCTGTCCCCAGAAACTCGCGAACCTGGCGTGCTGTAGTGGGGACCGGAATCTGCATCACAGTCTGCTTCCGGGCTTCAGTAAGCCACCTTTTCTGTTTTCTCAGGGAATATCCAAATAAATCACTTGTTGTTGGCAGATCTGTGCCTTCTTAGCAGATGCTCTATACCCTAATTTGGCAAGTTCAGTCAAAAGGGCTTCAGTGGCCTCTTGGCAGGTCTCCCAGGTGGGAGCGGCTATCAATAAGTCATCAACATATTGCAGCAAAGTTACCTGTGGGTTTGAAGCTCGGTAGAAAGCCAAGTCCTGATGTAAAGCCTCATCGAAGAGGGTGGGCGAGTTCTTGAATCCTTGTGGCAAACCAGTCCAGGTCAATTGCCCAGTAGTTCCTGTGGTGGGATCTTTCCACTCAAAGGCAAACAGCGGTTGGCTGTTCTGGTGCAAGCGCAGACAAAAGAAAGCATCCTTTAGATCTAAAACTGAATACCAGATGTTTTTTGGGGCCAGGGAGCTTAGTAGTTTATTGGGATTTGGCACGGTGGGGTGAATGTCCTGTGTCCTTTTGTTAACTTCTCTTAAATCTTGTACTGGTTGGTAATCTCCTGTTCCTGCCTTTTTAAAAGGCAGCAAGGGGGTGTTCCATGGGGATTGATATTTTACTAATATTCCCTGTTCCATAAGTTTCTGGATATGTGGCCTAATTCCATCCCTGTCTTCTTTACTTATTGGATATTGCCTCACAGTCACTGGCAAGGCTGAAGCTTTTAGTTCTATGATTACAGGGGGCTGGTTCTTGGCGCGCCCCATGACCGCCGTCTCCACCGTGGCTCCTGGGAATCGGTCGAGCCACTCCTGACTAATTCGGGAGGGCTCTGGTTCCATAAAAAGACAGTATTCGTCTTCCAATCTTATGGTCAGAATACTCAAGTTCAAATGCTTATTTTCCTGATTAGTCACCAGAGGTTTCTCAGCTTGAAAAGATATTTGGGCTCCTACTTTGGTCAAGATGTCCCTTCCTAACAGGGGAGTAGGGCATTCTGGTATAATGTGGAACGAGAGACTTACTCGTCCTACTCCTAAGTCTACTGCCCTTCGGGTGGTCCATGCATATTGTTTCTGGCCTGTAGCTCCAATCACCCAAGACTTTTTGCTAGAGAGAGGGCCCTTGTCGTTAGTTAATACAGAATGTTGAGCACCGGTGTCTACTGGGAACTCAACGGGTTGCCCCTCCACTCTCAGAGTTATCCTGGGCTCGGGGAGGGGTTCCGAGCCCCGTGCTCCCTAATCTTCGTCTTCCAGCAGAGACAACACCTTTTCTGGAGGCTTCTGCAGTGGCTTTTTAGGGCATTCTTTCACCCAATGTCCTTTCTCTTTGCAGTATGCACATTGATCTTTATCCAAAGGAGGCCGGTTACCCAGGTGCCCTGCCTTACTAGTTCTACCACTAGAGGGCGGGCGTCCCTTACCTTCTACTACTGCGGCCAAGATTTTTGTTAAATTTCTCTCATGCTTCCTATCCCTCTTTTACTCTTTACTTTCTTTTTCCTTTTCCTTCCTTAATTCCTTCTCTTCCTCAGTCTCTCTCTTATGATAAACTTTCTCAGCTTCTTTCACCAATTCTCTCAACGACAAATCCTGTAAGCCTTCTAGTCTCTGAAGCTTCTTTCTAATATCAGGCGCTGATTGCCCAATAAAGGCAAGAGCCACTGAAGCACTGTGTTCCTCAGAAGTGAGGTCAAAAGGAGTATACCGCCTGAAGGCTTCCATCAGGCATTCTAAGAACACTGCGGGTGCCTCAGCGGCTCCCTGACTAACCTCTCTTACCTTGGCCAAATTGGTGGGGCGCCTTGCAGCCCCGCGAAGACCTGCCACCAGAGCCTGGCGATAGATGGTTAGTCGCTCCCTACCTTCTGGAGAATTAAAGTCCCAGTTGGGTCTGGTCAGTGGGAACCCCCTTTCTATATCATGAGGGAGTTGCGACGGTCGTCCGTCAGCTCCAGGCATGTTCTTTCGCGCTTCCAGGAGGATCCTTTCTCTTTCTTCCGTGGTGAAGAGTACCTGTAAGAGCTGCTGACAATCATCCCAAGTGGGCTGGTGAGAGAACAACAGGGACTCTATCAGTCCCATTAGTCTCTGCGGTTCCTCTGAAAAAGGAGGGTGGTTAGATTTCCAATTATATAAATCGGCAGAGGAGAATGGCCAGTATTGCAGAGTTTGGAAAGGCGGGTCTCCTTCCACCCCGAGAATGGGGGCCCCATAAGACCTAAGGGGATAAATACCTGATGGGTCCAATGTAGCCCCTTGGCACCGCCGAGTTCCCTGGGCCGGTCCCGGAGCTGGCCCCGATGCCTCGGTACCAGAGGCTAGAGGCATTGGAGGTGCCGGGGCCGGAGGCACTGGGGCCTCGGGCACCGGGGCCTTGGGCGCCGGGACAGAGGCAGGAGGGTAAGGAGGGGGATCATCAACCATGAGCAAGTCTTGAGTGTCAGGGTGTATTTTGGTGGTCTCTTTCCCTTTTCCCCGAGGTTGAGCCTGAGCCAATAAGACTCGAGAGTTCGCTTTCTTTCGCACCCAGGGCTTTACCCAGGGCCTTGGATTTTTCACCAATTCTTGCCAGACCACAATGTAAGGCTGCTGATCCGGATGTCCCCGAGTTGAATTCTGGAAAACAACAGCTTTTACTGCAAGCAGAGTGGAGAGGTCAAAAGTCCCCTCCGGGGGCCATCCAACGTTAAAAGTGGGCCACTCGGAGGTACAGAAAGTCTGCCACAGCCCTTTTTTAACTTCTACCGACAAGTCATGCGCCCTTGCTCTCACTTCTGTCCAATGACCTAATGTCAGGCTAAGGGGGGTCGTCACGGTCTGTCCCATTGCCAGTATAACAATTATTAGACACGTAAAGGACACATAAAACAGAGACACACAGAAATTAAACACACAGCGGCCGCTTTTTGTCTTCCTCAGATTTCTGACCAAGAACCGGAAGGAATCAGTGGGCTGATACTCTCGGTGCCCAAAAACCAACCCTATCTCATCCGGTTCACTTTTGCGGAAAAACAGGTGGGAAGCCACCAGGCGTCCCTGGCCCTCCAAACTCCCCGGGGCGTCCCCCAGGGTTGCAGCCTGCGGTGCTCCAAGTACGTCTACCGACCGCAGTCGCAACCCCTTACGGGACCGGGACAGCTGACAGACAGAGGGTACCCTTTTCAGAACTCCGACCGGTCTCACTGAAAAGCAGAACACAGAACACAGACAACTCAAGGCGCCACTAATCTTACCTCTTCCTCCAAGAACGGCTTCGGGAGTGAAGCGGGGTGAGCACACGATCCCGGACGAGCCCCGAAATGTTGGATTCTCCCAGAGGAGGACGCCGCCCCAAATCACTCACGGAAGGCGTCTCTTGATGCAACAAGCAAGAGGAATTTATTCAGAGGCCAGCTAGCTGGGGTCCATGCATTAGCCCGACGCAGCGGGTCTCAGCGAGGACCCCGAACACACAAAGCCAGAAGTTTTTATAGCATTTTCAAAGGGGCAGTATTTTCTACAGTCACAATACAGTGTTTTTTGTTTTTTTTCATAGACACATAAATTTTCGGCTGACGCCTCATCCTGGGGGTCTGATTAGATAAAATCACTTTCGGAATGTTTAGGGTGGTTCTAGCAAGATAAGCTTAACTGATTGAGGTTGGCTAACTAAAGGTCACTACAATTAACACTGGCTGACTAACTTGTCTTTCAAAGTTCTAGTATTTTTTCTCCTTCTAGGTTAGAAAATGGTGTTTGAGCCTTTAAGATGGCTGTGCTTATGCTAACTTTTGATTCTTCAGGTTCTACAGATGTAGTCAGAGTAGGTTGAGGGCCTCTGGAGGGGGCAGGGCGGGATACTTGCAGTCAGAGCAATGTAACTACATGCAAGGAAACCCCCCTACTAAAACTCTATGTTAAACATTGAGCTCTAGAATCATTCTTCAATGAGATCAGTTAATGTTCCCCAGATAAAGAAGAGTAGCACATGTTTTATTATGCTAATCATTTGTAACCATGTGTAAGATTCACTTAAGCATGCTAAAAGGCCCAGTCCTATGTGATGTCTTTCCTCCTTCAGATCTGACAAAGTGATTTTGCAAACTGAGCAAGTAACTTAGCCTGCAGACCCAACTTTAGATGGCATGGTAAAAGGCACGAAGAATTCCATCTTAAAGATAAGATTGCATTTTAACACCCAGGAAGTTCAAGAGGCAAGATTCTTTAGCAAGTAGACAATACCTTGGCCCACCTTGGGAGCTGGGCAAGCAGCCTTTTGATATGCTCCCTGACCCAGGCACCAGTGTCCCAGAGAGAAATCAGGGCAGGAAATTCCTTATGTTAAGTTAATTTTTAATATTCAGAGACCACTTAACAAGTCCACACCCCTAAGTTTTTTTCATGTTCTCGAAAAATCCTCAACTGCCTATAAAACCCCCTAGACAACGCACCACTATGGGCTCTCTTGTCCCCTTGAGACAGCGACCATGGATGTAGTCAGAGTAGGGTGAGGGCCTCCGGAGGGGGCAGGGCAAGATATTTGCAGTCAGAGCAATATAACTACATGCAAGGAAACACACCTGCTAAAGCTCTATGTTAAACATTGAACTCTAGAATCATTCTTCAGTGAGATCAGTTAATGTTTCCCAGATAAAGAAGAGTAGCACATGTTTTATTATGCTAATCATTTGTAACCATGTGTAAGATTCACTTTAGCATGCTAAAAGTCCTAGGCCTATGTGTTGTATTTCCTCCTTCAGATCTGACGAGGTAATTTTGCAAACTGAGCAACTTACTTAGCATGCAGACCCAGCTGTAGATGGCAAGGTAAAAGGCAGGAAGAATTCCATCTTAAATATAAGATTGCATTTTAACACCCAGTAAATTCAAGAGGCAAGATTCTTTAGCAAGTAGACAATACCTCTGCCCACCTTGGGGGCTGGGCAGGCTGCCTTTTGATATGCTCTCAGACCAAGGCCCCGGTGTCCCAGAGAAAAATCAAACCAGGAAATTCCTTACACTTAAGTTAATTTTTAATATTCAGGGACTACTTAACAGGTCCCCACCCCTAAGTTTTTTCGTGTTCTCGAGAAATCCTCAACAGCCTATAAAACTTAGGGAAAATAAAATATGGAAGAGGTATTTTTTTTTTAAGACAATGGCCCAGAAGGGACAGATGTTAATTCTTCTCACATTCCATTAGAAATAATAAAGTCACATGCCATAACAAACTACAAGGGAAGCTGAGAAGTGCAATATCTAAGTAGGCAGCCATGTACCTAATTAAACTCCTCCAGTTTATGGGAGAAATGGATTTTGGTGGACAGCTAGTAGTCTCTGATTCATGAAGGAAAAAAAGAGGGCTGGAATTGTAGAGGTCATGGGCAAACCACACCATAATGTGCCACTTTTGCATACAGAATATGTCAGAGCTAAAAACAGTTTTTGCTGGGCAGCACTGTCTGGTGAGGTCTCTCCTGCACATAAGGTGAAACATTAACCTGGATGGGGGAGGGTTCTTGACTCTGAATGACAATTCTCAAGCAGGTCATATGAGAGTAGATAAGGAAGGAATTTGTTAAAGCAAGAGCCAGCATGGAAGGGCAGCTGCCTTGCAGGCAGCCAGGAACAGGAAAATGCAGAGGGAAAGAGGGAAAGTGCTTGGCTTAGGGCAGAGTCCCTTGCCAACTCTTAAAGTCAGGGTCACCGGGCATAATGTGTCCACTTGGATTCACAGAGCATGTGGACTAGACCCTACCGCTGCAGGATCTGAGGGAGTCACTGAGCACAGTATGGAATGAGATTGTGTTCTGAGAATTTCCCAAAGAAAGGATATTTTCAGGCAGGCTCTTGCAGCTGCACTTCCATCTGGGATACCCAGACAATGGGAACTTGCAGGCCCAAATCTAAGCTTTCAGCAGTCACCCCTTTATTCTTATCAGGATTAAGGTGGAGACAGAGTGAATACTTAGAAATAGAATGAAATAGCAAAGAGACAAAATGCAATAATTTAAGCAGTGAGAAAGCTTTATTTAAAGATATGCACTTAAAGAAAGGAAAGGGCAGGTGTCCTTAGAGAGGAGGAATGCTGAAAGACTAGGGATTCTGTCTTTTTAAGGCTTTCACGAAGGGGCAAAGAACAGAGGGGTTGTTGTTGGACATAGGCTTGACTTGTGGTCTCATGATGTCTCTCCAGTGAAGGACTCTATGTCCTCATTCACAGTAAGTCCTCTAGATAATTCTGTAAGATAAACATAACACAAGGGATTTATTGATCCTGTTCTTCTCCAAGATAATGGTTGCCCTCAAGCAGTGGGAACATATCAGCTAAGACTGCTGCCTCTGACTCTGTAACAATTCTGATTACCAAAGAATATGTTAGGAATCTTACTTCTCAACTCTCTGCTTTTTAAAATAGAATCTTAGCCTTAATATGGGGTTCCTCCTCTTATTAAAATACTGTTTATATCTCAGTATTTTTCATCATAGGCAGGAAAAGTTAATCTTGATGCTTGTCCCATGTCCCTGGCCTACCTCACAATCAAGGCCCAAAAGACTCAGAAATAAGTTTTGACCTTTCTTCCCCAACTGCATAAAAAGTATTTAGATGGAAGAAATGCTCCATGGAGAAAGTTATCATCATAGATAACTACATTAAATGTGAACTAGGTGTGGTAGATAAGGAGGGATGTGAGAAAACATTTTGAAATTCCCCTCTGTGATCTATTCTTTCTGTGTGGCTCACAAAGCATTTGTTTTCCAAACATTTACTCTTTTGTAATCATATGTGTTGTCTTCCTCCTTTAACCCCTCTCATTAGTTCAGGATGAATATATATACCTTAGTATTCCTGTCTGTTTTTGGAATCTCATGTCTATGACTTCCCCATATGTACATGATTAAACTTTTTATCCTCCTGTTAACATGTCTCATGTTAATATGAGTTTTAGATTAGCTAGAACCTTGAAGGGTAGAGGAAAATCCTTCCTCCTATGAAACATCCCTGGAAGTTCCACAAATTAAAAATTGAGTCTTATTAAATCAACCTCTTCATCCTGACAGTGGATGATTTCAATTGAAATCACTTCAGGAGATGGTGTAACTCCAGAGAGAAAATCCTGTGGCCAAATACCTCTAAAACTGAAATCAGTCAAAGGGGAAATAAAGTTAAGAAACCCATTTATTTCTTATAAGCAGTCTTCCCTTCTATCACTTGACCAGGCTGCAACAGAAGAGAGCTCCACCAACCTCCCCAATCCAGATAAACCCTTGCAGGCCTGTGTAATTACCTATTGATATGTAGATGAACCACTTCTCTCCACCCCTTGAAACATCTATTGATATGCAGATGCACTAAAGCCAGGCAAGAGATTATGAAAATATTGTAATTTTACCCACAGCCCACCCTTCCAGAAATTTCACCTCACAATCTACACATTCCCTATCTTCTGCAATGGCCCCTGTGTGAGAAAACTGGAGCATTGTAACCAGGTGAATAACATAAAATAGCAACAGCAATAAAATCATGATAATCCTCAAGTTGTAGGATTCAGCTGGGTTCAAAGTCCTATGCAGATTAAGTCCACAGTTTGCCCATTCCACAGGCAGCCAGTAGCTGAACAGGTAGGGAGTTCAGAGCAATCATCATGCAGCAGCTGTTACCAGGGGGCATATTCAGGTCACAAGGATTGTAGAAGAAAATAACCTTAAGTGTGATAAGATACATGTTTTAATGACACCAGCATAGGCAAATATTGTCCATCAGATAAGATACATGAAAGAGTGGTTCTGTGATATGGCAGGGGCGAGAATGGGATATCATCCTGTCTAGTATACCAGACTTTTACCCTACTCCCTGAGGGAGTTACAGATGGATCAATATATGTGGCTATGGGAGGTACATGCACTGCCCATAAAGATAAAACAAAACTTCACCATAAGATGCTCTTACTTCCCAGATGTTTTGGGTACATTACCATGATCTTTGGGGGCCACTCTGCTGTTACTCCAGGAATACACAGGAGACCAGCTTCCAGGCTTTTCCCCAAGGTGCCAGAAGGGCCAGTCATCACAGGTCCATGTGTCAAAATGTCCAGGGTCATGTCTATTCAACAGTGTCTCCAGGGTTTAATACATTTGGGGCTGACAGAAGGATGTTACTCTGCTGGCCATACCCTGGCTTCTATAACTCCTCTTTAGTTTTCACATACAGTTGTATAGGAGAGGCTGCATTGTGTGTTAGCATAACCAAAGGGCTCAAGGCTCCTTCTGGGGCTTCTCATTCAAATGCTGTAACACTGTCCATAAATGAACTAACCAGCCCCATAGACTAGTAGTATCTGATTCAGTCCAGTTTTAAACAAGCCATTTTACATTTCTATCATTCCTGCCACAGTAGGGTTATATGGTACATGAAACTGACACTTTATTCCTAACTACTGCACCCATTCTTTTAACACATATCCAGTAAAGTGGGTGCTTGATCACTCTCAACCACCTGTGGCTGGTCATACTCTTCAAAGAGAGGTTCTGGGCCCTTCTTGATGGCTTGCTGAACTGCATAATGGGCAGGAAAACCAACCAACAGGCCAGTAGCCATGTGCACATAAGTCATGGCATACTGATATCCTTCTGATATGGGCAGAAGCCCAATATAGTCTACTGCCACCTGGCAGGGGGCATTGGCCCCTTTACTATTGTCACATGTTGCTGCAGGACTTGGTGTAAGTCCATCTTAGAGAACACAAGGCACTCCCTCTGGGCTCTGTCAACTTCTTCAAAGATCAACAGCAAGGCCAACCAATGGGCTACAGCCCACATTGTCTTTTGCCCAGCATGCAACAAATGTTGATTTAACCATTGGGCTACATCAGAGGCAGGCTTTCCTTCTAGTCAATGCACCTGGGCCAATGTGTCTGTTTCATCATTCCCTGGGGATGCCAAAGGCAAATGGCCAGTCACATGCTATATGGTAACAGTCTTAGTCTGATGAGAGGCCCATAGGTCTTGCCACAAATCTTGCCCTCAAAGGGTCCAGTGACCAACCATCCATGTGGCATGGTACCATGTTGGTAGCCACAGGGTCAAGCCCCAATAGGTGGCCCAGCTGTCAGTGAAAACAACTAGAGGGGAGGGCTCCTGGGTGATCATGAGCTGTACTGCCCACAACTCAGCCCACTGGCTGCTCTTGACCTCTTAATCCTCCATCCAAACTGTCTCACTGTTAGTGTGGAAAGCCACAGCCCTCCACTTTGAGGACTGCCAAAGACTGGAGCTATCTATATACCAAACATGTTCAGTTATAGATGCTTTTCCCTCCTGATAAAGACTCTTGGCCACCAATGGCTCAAAAGCAAGGTCTTCCTGCTTTCCACTGGTATATGTCACTGGTTCTAATAAGCGTTGGAGTTCTCTACTTAAGGGGTTAGTAGAGACAGTGCTACACTGCTGCAAATATGCATCTCATTTGGTCAGTGTATGTGTCTATGCCACACCACTCTGTGGCCTTTGGGTTCAGGCTCACACTCACCCTGCGATGGGATAGGTGGTTATTACCTTGGTGGAACTGTTCCAGTGATGGGCTCTTTAGCTAGCAAGGTGTGGTACACAGCAGCCACTTGCTTCTTTATCAAGGTGTACTGGACCTCTTCTCTTTTCCATTGTTGTCACCAGAATCCAATGGGTTGCGATGTCCATTCAAGCCGCTGCCAAAGACTACATCCATAACCATCTTTGGTTACATGAACATCTAGCTCACAGGGCTTTGATGAGTCCATTACACTCAAAACCTGCATGGCCTTGACTGCTTGCTTAGCAGCAGTAAAAGCAGCTGTACGTGTCTCATCCCAGTCCCAACTGATGCCCTTTCATACCAACCAGTTAAAGGGCTTCACAGTTTGTACCAAGTGAGGGATAAACACTCTCCAGTAGCCAAAAATATGCAAAAACTCTTGTAAGACTGCCATGGTAGGGGTAGGGAAAGGCTGGACCTGGTCTATGACTGTTACAAGAATAACTTCAGTTATACCTGACCAGCAATCACCAAGAATTTTATAGACAAACCAGGTCCCTGAACCTTGGTGCTATTCACAGCCCATCATTTCTCCTGTAGATGTAGCAGAAATCTAGGAACTGCCCCTTCTAAATTTGCAAGAGAATCAGATGTGACCATAATATCAACAATATAGTTATAACAGCCTCACCATTTGCAGTTTCTTCCATGTGGCCAAATCCTGGGCTACAAGTCTGTGAATAATGGTGGGACTGTGGAGGTATCCCTGTGGAAGGACAGTGGATGTCCACTACTAGCCATCCCACCTGAAGGCAAACTCTTCCTGACTTTCCTGTGCTATGTCAATAGAGAAGGAAGGATTAGCAAGGTCCACAACATAATGATACATCCCCAATTTATGGCTTAGCATGTCCATAAGGGCTGCTATTGAAGGGAGAGCAACATGCAAAGTGGGTGTGACTATATTTTCCTGTGTTCCACAATCATATACCAGGAGCCGTCTGGCTTTTTCACTGGTCACACTGGGGAATTAAAAGGACTGTGAGTGGGCTTTATGATGCCCACCTTCTCCAACTCCTGTAGACTTTCTCCAATTTCGTTGTGCCCCCCAGGCAATTAATATTTCTTAGTATTTGTCACCACCTAGGTACAGGCAGAGCTACAGGTGGGTGCCTAGCATTTCCCTCAATACTGCCTTTACCATACATACCCTCAGTCTGAACTGACCTGCAAGTGGTCTGTAACCACAGGCCCTTCAGTATATCCACCCCAAAAATATATTCAGAGATGGGAGAAATGTACATACTACACTCCTTTGTGGATAAATGCTATATCCCCTGTGGGATTTAGGCTTCACTCTAATTGCCTTACTCCCATAGCCATCTGTCACAGCTCAGGGTTGCCATACATCAAAGAACATTCAGCTTCTGTGTTCACCATCACCAGGACACATTGTACATTCACAGGGGACCAATGAATTGTTAATTCTACATGTGGCCTTTGGTCCCCACCATGTCCTCCAAGGTGGGGGCCATGACTCACCCCTCAGTCTAACCACTAAGCCCAGGTGTTGTCCTATGGGGGTGAGGGCCCAGGTGGAGCCTGTGCACTGTCCTCAGGTAGTCAGAGACACAGGTAAACATGTTGCTTTGCCTCAAGCTTAAGTGTTCTGGACCTCAGCAGCTGGAACTGCTGCTCTGGCTTTAATTGGTGCCACAGTTCTAAAAGATCCTATTGGGCTGTTCATTACGTTTTTCTTTCACAACCCTGCTTTTATTAAATCAACCCACAACCTGGTCCTCAAGACCTTCACAGGTCCTTTTGCACCTCTCCCTTCAGTCGTATCCCATACTTCTTTCGGTGCTTTGTTTCAACCTTCCCCAGATCTGCTAAAGTACGAGTAGCCTCATTTATGGGTTGCCCTATGTAGGGGGCAATAATAGTCATAAGGTACCCAAAGAGACATGGGGGAGCTGTATGGAGCACCAGATTTCTCATTCCTGTAGTGAACAACTCCTCATCAGGGCCCTGGGTGTCCATATTATAGATGATATTTTTCATGCCCAATTCCCACAACACCTGTTGAAGTTCTTCATACATTTCCATCTAGTGGGTAAGTGGGGTAAATCATCCTGGTTAGTCCAAACTGCCCTGATGGCTGCTGTCAGCCACTCCAAATGCACCCAATTCCCTCAGGTATGATGGGCACTTTGCCACCACTGCTGGCGAGAAGAGTGAGTCATTAGGGAAGCCAGTCTACTCATTTCAGAACCTGACATAACAATGTTATCCACCCTCATATCCCAGAGATACAAAAGCCATTTAGGCAGATGATGCAATGGCTTCTGCCAATATCAGGAGCTCATATCCACCAGCTTATCCTGGGTATAGGGGCAGAGCATAGAGTGCTCCACAACCTGAGGAGGGGTGTTTCCTCCCCCTTAGGAGCCCACAGTTGTTGTGTTTTTATTTTCTTAATTACAACTGGGTGGGCCTTTAAGATGGAAGAGGCTGGTGCCTTGGGCAGTGGCCTCAGCAACAGATTGGCCCTTGGCCCCACCCCCTCATCCTCTCCCAACACCTCCTCCACCATCTCCGGAGCTGAAGACACTGCTCTTTCCTCCTCCTCCCCATGACCTTCTGCAAAGTGGACTCTTCTGCTGCCTCACCCCCTTGCTGCTGCTGAGGAATTTTCCAGGAGCATGACCCATGCTTTCTATAATGTTTCTCTTTCTTAAGGGCATCTCATTGATCATCACCCAGCTCCACCAAGTGATGATGAGGTGTGTCTCTCTCCTGCTAAAGTCTCTCTCTCTCTTCAATAGCCCTGTCTCTCTCCTCAATAACCCTCTCTCATTCCTCGAATACACTTTCCACTAACTTCATGAAAAGAGATCCTGCAATGCCAGCTGCTACATGGTCACTCAAGGCCTCTGATCAATCTTCTATCTGATGTAGGACTAATTCTGCACCTTCTGGTGTCTCCACTCTTTCCCAATTCTGGGGAAGGCCCACCCCTCTAGGAGGTGCTTTACCCTAGACCAATTACCCAATGAGGGCTCCCCAGTTGGAAGCTCACAGATAGGGGGCTCCCAGGTAAAGCTGTACCCTCTACTGCTGCAGCCACTGGGCCATCCTCATCATTCCTAGAGGCCATTCACCCAAGGGTTACACACATTTAGTTCGATTTTGGGTTCAGAGATCCTGCCAACTCTGCCAGATGTAACCCATAGCAAAGTTCATCTAAACATATGCTAGTCTTATGAGAACCATGAACTCACCAGTCTGCAAGGCTGGCTGTGAGACAGGGACCATGGGTGTAGACAGAGTAGGGTGAGGGCCTCCTGGAAAAGCAGGGCTGAATATTTACAGTCAGAGCAATGTAACAATGGGCAAAGAAGTCCCTATTGAAACTCAGTGCTAAACATTATGCAAAGTCAAGGTCACACTAATTCTCTAGGGTAAAGATAAAGACATCTTCATTGAGATCAGTTAAAGGTCAAAAGACCAGGAGCAATTTGGCCTGGAATATTTGAGTGTTCTGCAAGGGTATCAGCATAACCCATGACTCCACTGTCAGCCCTAGCCATCAGACTATGATCCAGCCCACCTTGAAGACAGGGCAGATGATGCACGTCCACAACCCTAAGGTTTTTCATGTTCTCTAAAATCCTCAACTGCCTATAAAACTCCCTAGACAATGCACCACTACGGGCTCTCTTGTCCCCTCCTGGCGTGAGCTAGGAGCTCTTCCCTGTCACTTTATTTCTAAATAAAAGACTGTACCTTGCTCTCCTACCTTGAGTGTCTGTGAAGCTCATTCTTCGGCTTCATGAGCAAAAACCCCGGCATCATCTTTGGGGACTCATCCGGGATAACTTTGGAGGTGAGTATCAGCATCCAAGCCTGCCTTTTATTTCACTGTCCTTATAGAAGGAAGCCATCCATGGCGCACAACATCGGGTGCTTGACAGATACTAAATGGGAATAGTCCGGCTGCTGATCTCAAAGTCTCAAGTTACACTTTCCCCTGCATCTCCTTCAGTGGACCCCCATCTCCCTTGGGAGCCGGGAAAGTCACCTGAGTGGAGGCTAGGATTCCCTTTCAGAGGCATCTCCTTGGATGTGAGGGACTGACAAAAGCCGTGAGCAACTGTGAGTCCAGGCTAAGGCTACACTTCAGTGGCTTCTCAAAGGCCCACATGTCTGGAATCAGATCCTGACAGCCCAACTGGGTATCCATGAGGAGTGTCTCTCTCTGTCTCTCTGACTTCCAACCTGCTTTTTCAGGCCTCCCTGGCCTCAGTGAGGCAGGGAGCATCCCTAACTCTCTCCTAACTTCATCTGTTTCATAGAACCTGATGCTCACCACCGCAAGGTAGGAGATCCATGCGCCGCTCTTATTCCAAACTAAATGCTGTACTTTTTATCTCATAAAAATGTGTCTGGGCACCCGTTAGCCACTTAAAAGATGATTAGCGTTGGCTACCAGTCTTAAGTCTCAGGTGAAAGTTTTCCCAGTGTCTGCCGCTCCTTGATCCCCCACCTCCGGATGGACAGGAATGTTGGGGAGTGGCTGAGCTGATTTCCTACTTTCCTATCCTAATCTGTGGACTTGGAGGGAAGACTGGACTAGTAGACAGTGGTCCTGGATCTCAGCTCCAGCCAATTGATCCATGGCACTGAGTGAACCTCCTGCTAGGCTACTGCCTGTTAGGCTGGAGAAAGGAAAAACAAGGACATGCAAACAGAACAGAGAGATGCCATAGGGGGAGAACAGACCAGACACCAAAGTCTGTGCCGTATATGGAAAGGGGACAGCTCTCCCTGAATTCCATCCTGATGTGCCAAGACCTGGATGTCAGCCTCCTCCCTCTTGGAAGGAAAAAAGTTTCTAGTTGACTATTATGTCACCTTTAGCCAATCATACCTCTCAACACCCCTTAGGATAGCTTGCCCACTCCTCCCCCTCCTAATCCCTTATAAGCGCCCCACCTCCCTAACTGGGCATGACTTCTCCGGCTTTAGTACCCAGGCCCGAGAACATCACCCGGGGGTGTTATTTAAATAAATTACCTGGCCCTTTGTTGCCTCTCTTTGCCTGCTTATTTTGGCTAGTATTCATTTTACATATGGTGCTGAAACGCGGGAGGAGTGTGAGCATGAGGCCCCGACCGGCCACCGGGGACCCCGCCCCCTCCTTCCCAACCCGGGACCTCAGCCTGCTCTCCACTACGTGGACCATTTTCCAGTGAGTCCCTCAGTTTCCCCAGTCTGCTTCCCTTCCTAACTCCGTTTCACCTGGTCCGTCCAAAATCGTAGCTACGTCCAGGTCTGGGCATTCAGCCCATCCGTTGCGATTATACGGGATACTCACCCCTGGCCCTGCGGTGGGGGAGACGTTCCTCACCCAGGCTCCCAGGCCGTCTCCCCTGACTTGGTGCACTTGGTACACTGGGTGCTCCTCTCAGAGGGATATTTTTTTGGGAAGTGAATGCAGACATGGGAAACCAGCCCATGAAAGCAGAGGCTCAGACCCCACTGCAGTGTCTCATTTCTAATCTGGCTACTCTGTCCCGGGAAATTCGCAAATGGAAGTTAGTCTTCCTTTGCTCTGAGGCTGGGCCTCAGTATCCCTTGGACAACCAATCTCGCTGGCCCACTGAGGGAACTTTTGATTTTAGCCTCCTCACCAACTTAACTAATTATTGCCACCGGAGCAGAGAGTAGAATGAAATCCCACATGTGCAGACATTTTGGACTTTGCACTCCCGTCAAAACCTTTATGTTAAGTGTTCTATAACTCAAGTTCTCCTAACCCGATCTCCAGTTAAAGACTGTCAGCCTCTTTCTCTGCTCAGTCCTTTTCAAATCTGCCAGAAAATCTCAGTCGCCTGCCTCCCTCAGCTCGCAATCCCCTCCCCCTCTCTCCACCACCATCTCTAAGTCCTTTGTCTTCCCACGTGTCACCTCCATCTTAAAGTCCTGCATTCTCAACCATGCCGTTGTCCTGCTCTCCTCTTCCGGTGGCTGCACCACCCCCACCCCCTCTCCTTCCACCTTCACCTCCCTCTTCCCCCACCGGAACACACCCCTCCCGCCCTCTAGTTCCAGAAGCCACAGACAAGAAGCTGAGAAGAGACACGGTAATTTGATATCAGTGACTCAAATCTTTGTATCAGTTTGTCTATCTGTGTATATGTTTTTATGAAAAAAGTGTTGCTGACTGTAGTCGTTGAATCACAGTTTGTACGTTTGTGTGTCTAAGTGTATAAATGAAAAATATTTTATTTAAAAACAAGCGATTGTGAAGATTGAGCATTCTGGAACTTCCAGAGAATCTAGTAAAAATGTTAAGCATGAAAGCTAATCTGAGTTTGGCTGAAGCGGGCATGTCCTTGTTGTTATCAGCTGCCTAAGTTTACCTAAAGTCATTTAAGTCAATGTTATCTACTAAATCTTTTAAGACTTTGATAAGAGCTGTGCAACCTTTATTTGCCTTTGAAGTACTTTGTTGTCATTCTAGTTAATTGGATAAGTATTGCTTCATAGCAACCTATAATCCTATTTAAGCAAGTGCCTTAAAACTTTTAACAACTTCCCAAAATCAAATTCAAAAAGTGCGTTTAACTCTAGTTAACTCTAATATTTTCCAGAGGGCCCCTGGAACATGTCAGAGGAATTTTTTCTCATTGGAGAAAGTATTTGACTAATTTAGCTTATTTATCTCATATATAATTACCTGCTTAATTGCCTGGAAGGCACTGTCAAAAAGAATAATGCTAAACTTTGTTACTGAACTTTTTGTTACAGAAATATCAGAATTTCCTTATGTCAACTGTCTTACAGTAAGCTCTCATCAGATTAACCACGGTCATTTGTAAGTCTTTTGCCATTTTGAGTCACTGTTTTATTACTCTTAAGCTAGTAAAGAACTAGATTTCAGCAGAACAGGTATTAGTTACATAAGATTAAGTAAACTAAAGATGATTTTAGTGACTTTTTGTTTCAAATGTTGTTGATAAAGTGTTTTAAGCTTTTTCTCTTACGCTGACAACAGTTTAGTAAATGATTGCCTTTATAAGCAGAATTGAAACTTTATCTTTCTCTCTACCTGATCCCTCCAGAATTTAAAACTCTCAGTAACTATTTTTATATTTCATGGCAGTATGTTTATTTTCATAAGTTCAATAAGAACCCGCTTTCCTTGTAAGAGGACCAATTAAAAACACTGGTTATACTACCAAGGCTTTGAATGGAATGTCATACCTGAGAGAAACGTGCATAAAGCTCAGATACAGACAGCTTTAAGGAACTAAGGTTGACTTTATAAAGCCAACAAAGCCCCTTGGAAAAACTGGCCCTGGTACCTTGCTTACAGAGTTCCCAGCAGCCTTACCAGGTGAGTAAAGAAGGTCACTTCCTGGCAGGTGCAGGAACCTCAAGAAGAGAGGAATTCCCCAAATCTATAGGTACTGCAGGCACAACCTGATGGCAAGTCTGGCTTGGCATTCTGGCCTCAAGAGGCCCTTAAAAGTCCAATCTGAAATTCCTTACAAAAAGTTCCAGCAAAGCATATTTAAAAGAGCCTATGTAATCAATCGCTCTTCTTGCTGCACTTATGCAAATAATCAAGCCAACTGTTAATTATTTTCTTAATCTGTCTACTAATAAAAATAAGGGTGATTTTAGAGAAAAGTATTGTTTAAATAATGTAGTCTTATCTATACTAAATCCTAATACTAGTCATTGAAACATAAACTCGATCCAGAATTCCAGTCCCCCATAACAGCCTGGCTAAATGCCCTTACTGAGCACCTTAATAACAGTTTGTCGTTTACTCTTAGTTGCCCCTTGTGTCCTCAGGTTCCTCCAACAGCGGCTAACCCAGATGACCTGAGTCACCACCAACCAGATGTTACTTCACCGTTACGCACCTCCTCCCATTGAACCCCCTCCTTCAGCCTAACACCAGCCTCAAATCCCCACGACGCCCCTTGTCAGCTGGAAGTAGCCAGATTGAGTCGTCGCCCATTATGACCAAAAGGCTGGATTGTTAGGCTGGAGAAAGGAAAAACAAGGACATGCAAACAGAACAGAGAGATGCCATAGGGGGAGAACAGACCAGACCCCAAAGTCCGTGCCGTATATGGAAAGGGGACAGCTCTCACTGAATTTCATCCTGATATGCCAAGACCAGGATGTCAGCCTCCTCCCTCTTGGAAGGAAAAAAGTTTCTAGTTGACTATTATGTCACCTTTTGCCAATCATACCTCTCAACACCCCCCTAAGATAGTTTGCCCACTCCTCCACCTCCTAATCCCTTATAAGCGCCCCACTTCCCTAACTGGGCGTGACTTCTCCGGCCTGTAGTACCCAGGCCGGGAGAACATCACCCAGGGGTATTTAAATAAAGTACCTGGCTCTTTGTTACCTCTCTTTGCCTGCTTATTACTGCTTGAATTTATCTTACAGTATCTTAGTTCCTTATGGAAATAAGTGCAGTAATTGAGAACTTACAAGCTGTAATACACATTCACCAAATGTTTAATCCTTTGAATCCCCAAAGCACCAACAACAGCAGTCTGATTTTTATGTGCCCCATCTGGTACCAACCCCTGAGTGTGTAGTAACTGAAGCTAATATTATTTGGTGTTTCCATATGGTGCAATTACATCAAAAGTTTGCTAATTGTTTTATAAATATCAGTTATTATATTATTATTTACTTATTCAATTCAGACCAAAACACACTGATGAGGTTTTGTTAATATTTACATAGTAATAAATATACATGATTTAAATGTTGCCAAGTAAATAATAAAGCACCTGTCTCAGAGAAAATGCTAAAAGAAAGTTTCTTTTAGAGTAAAAAAATTCTAGCTCCCCAAAATCACGTAGTGAGTCTACATCATTGAGATAATGATATTTCAGAGATATGAAAAAATGAACAAGAATCACCATAATCTGTGTACGATTTCAGCGTACCAGCCATGGATACAGAAGATAGTGAATGTCCTACATGCTAAGTGAAACAAAATTTGGAAGATCTACCTAAAAAAGGCAACTCCTCAAAAAACAAACTTTGGTTTACACCATTTACCATTTAACAAATATTTCTGGAGTGCTTACTGTATCAAGGTCCTATGGGAGTTCCATAGATTCACACAAATTCAACCATGGATATCAGATAGGGCTGAGGACACGTAAACAAAGACTTTACTCTCCTCAAGACATTCACAATTTATCTGTACAAAGGGCAGGGTAAGGACAATGGCTAAACATTATTGAGGTTAAAGAAGTCAACTTTACATATCCTTAAGTGGGGAATGAATGGGAACTGTAAGCACTGTGTTATTAAAAATATTTTAAAATGTAAGCACTCTATTAAGCATAATTTAGTGATTTAATGAATACACACATACACATCATTCTTGATGGTGACTTCTGGCTTCTCCAATGCTTTAATTCACTCAGCATACCTTAACCAATTCACCTCACCCTCCTTTCTTCCTTTTATATTAACTAAATCCTGCTGGATTTTGTGTTTATCAAATCCCATAAAAAGTAATCTGTTTATTATGGAAACAAGAAATCACAATAAAAATTTTATACAGGGTAAAGCACACATTATTTTAATGGCCTTCTCAGGGCATTCTCACTTTCTTATCTGTATTTGAATATTTTGTGTATGTGTGTGTACACACATATGTGTTTGTGTTCATATTTCTATCCCTTATCTTTAGGGCATAAAAGTCACACTGAGTTTTTTAATCATTGAATTCAAGAATGAAAGAAGCCATAACAACTCGTATCCACATATTTTGAGTTATGAGAAAGTCGCAATTCAGAGAGTTCAAATGGATTTGCCAGAGATCACATGATAAGGGCACGGCCAACATGGGACTAAGACTCTTATGACCTATTTGACATTCCAACACTATTTTCTTTACTTTGGCACATGTGAGTTAAATTTTACTTTCAAACTTGAAGTTTTATCATTTATTATACTAAGGGTTGTTAAATATCTGAATATATTACTGAGGGAAATGGCAAAACCCTGTGGGCTTTTTGCAACATAATGTATTTTTGTATACTTACTTAAGAATAACTACTGTCTCCCACAGGTAGCTAGGGCCAGATCACTTTTCAAAGACATTGTGACTTTCTGCATTTAGCATTTCACCTTTGTTATCACCAAAGAGATATGAATAATTTATTTATATGTTTTTAAACACAATTCTCCTAATTTTTACTTTCCTTCAGATGATAACTTGTTTCCTTAACATCACTCATAATATATTTAAGCTTAAAATTTCATTAATTATAAAATTCACTTTTAAAATTTAATTAACAAATAACTTTTGTTTCAATTCACCTTTTCAAAATTTAAGCCAAGCATTGCTCTTAAAAAAAAACCCAATGCTTTTAATGTTAATATGACCTAAATTATTTTTCCTCAAAAAAGAACACCACATGAAAATACAGAAATGTTTAGTAATTAGTCCACACATGGAAGAAAGAAAGCTAAAGCTACCCAAGTCATCGACTTCAGTTATAAAAACAGGGCCAAAGCATTTCTCAAATTTCAAATGAGAATCTGTTCTAAAATATTAAAACACACACACACATACAATCTGGGACCTGTTCATTTAGAGTTATACTTCAAATTTGCAATTTGACTGAAGGAAGTATGTAACACTCTTATTTGTTAACCATACTGGTTTGTTATTTATAGCACAGAAACTTGTCCTGTCTGCTTAAGAAGTTTTTTCATGCTTTCCTGTGTGTCTATCTATATAGCCAAAATACAATTTTGTTTACTATTAAATATCAGTGAATTCAGCTTTTGAAAATAAGACCTATATTTGACTTTGATTTTCTAGAAAAAAATGACTAAAATAAATTTAAGTTCGAATTTGGCTTAAAGATATATCCAAAGGACTATGGTGAGTGAAGTTCAGATTCCTACATACTTTAGATATATCAAGGTTGCTTTAAAATGTGTGACATAGTCATATAAATTTTGAGTTTTACATCACAAATTTTCTAAAACTATAAATAATGTCAGTTTGAAGAATTTGTTTTCCTTAATAGCCACTTAAATGCGAACTGACTTTGTGAAGAATTCCCTTTTAAAAGTATTAACTGGCAAGTACACTGAAAAAAAATATAGAGAGTATTTATTACCTTATTAAGTGACTATATGGAAAGTGAAAAAGCAAGACAGGTTTATTGGATCTGGATATAAATGAAAAATGTAAGGATTATGCTTATACATTTGAGAGCCTCTATGTCTAAGTAAATGTATTTTAATTACAAAAGGTTGGCAAAAACATATTTTAGCAATTAGGGATATTATATAGTAAGAAGTAAATTGTTTTTTATTAATAACAACACATTTGAAATCATGGCTAACATTTTTCAATTAAAGATCTTTTTTAAAAAATCTGTTTTCCATGTTTGTGTATTTGGTTTTGTGAAAAGAAATAATATATAGGGAATTTAAAAAATGGTATCGTATAATTCCCAAAATATCAAGGCACAAAACCATTCTCATTGAAGAGAAATCTGTTACAGTGGCTTAAACACAGAAAATTTCAGCAAAAGTAATTTGAAAAAGACAACCTGCTTTGCCACAACACAGAGGTCAGCAGAGCCATCATTTGTTAAATTAAGTATTCTCATTAACTTTCTAAGCACAGTGTAATAAATGATTAGAGAAGTCTGACAGATTGTAGTTCCTCAACTATTTTTCTTCAACCATATGATAACAGAAGTAGAAAAGAAATAAAGGAAAAATTCAGTCTTGAAAACCACAAAATATCCTATGCAGATTAAATAGTATTTAATTATAACTGTATAAAGTGACCAGTTGGTACTCTATTCATTGAAATATATGTTAAAACCAATGAATTGCCTGTATCGTATCTTTTATCATATAGGGAGAAAAGGCTTTTCTTCTACCTGCTTAGTTTCTGTAGTGGGCCTGAGAATTAAACTGACAAAAGATTATCAAGAGAGAAGCAGTGCAAATTTCATTTGATGTTATATAAATAACCTATATGGTTCAATCTTGGTTTGTGTGCTCTTTGTAATTCTTGAAAAAGAAAGGAACGTTATGGTTGGTAGCTAGTTGCTTAGGGGATTTTCTGGGGAAGTTGGAGGAATTTCAGGTATTAAAGGAATTTGTTGAGGAGGTAAGACTGGATTTTGGGGACTGGGATTTGAGGTAGGGGTCAAGAGGTCCTAAAGATCTGGAGGCTCAGGGACAGAGATTTGCAGGTATAATGGGTTATAAGAGAAGGTGATTTATGGTGAATGTGGATTTTATCTTTTGTTCTAAGTCTGATTTCTGTTCTTTAGTTTTGTTAAGCGAGTCCCTAATGCTGGCCATAATGTTCTTTTGTGTCCTTTCAATTTGACTTCCCTATAGGTGCAAATAGGATATGTGTTTAGGATGAGAGTTCTCTAAAAGTCCTTTCAAATATTAAAGTCTTTCCAAATCAAAGGATCCATCATCTGGCCTTTGAAAAGTAGAATATCCAAGAGTATACCCATTCCAACAGCCCCTAAATCCAATAAACCTTCCATAGCGAGACCCAGAGGTAATTTTCCAGTCTTAGGATATATTTTCACCACAAGCACAAGGGGCATCCCCAAAATGGATACAAAAGATTCAGCCCTCATGATCCCAAGTCACTCCAAAGATAGCCTGAGAAAGCAAAGACCCTTGTTGCCCTAGGCAGTAAGAATAGTGTTTAAAAACTCATGTCTCTGGTTTTCCACAAAAGTGAGATGCCTCCAATTACAGGCCCACTAATCTGAGATACCTGGCATGAGATACTGGGATGGAAGTTTCCTAACTGACAAGGCAAGGAAGGGAGAGGCAATAAAGGCCCTTTAGGGCTTGTGGCTGTAAGCCACCATCCATCACTTTTGTTTATTAAGAGAAACTCCCCAGAGGGTTGGCATGGTGGGAAAAAGAATGTCGCTTGTACACTTTGTGCCTTGGTTTCCTATCCTGATGGCTAGGCACCAGACACACTTGACAATCTGCACTCTCCTAGCAGACAAAAACATAGAGAAAATATCTCACTGGTTATAAGCCAAACTCTCAGGACATAAAATGTGATGAAACAGAATCTCATCTGGTTTTTTACTGGTGCCACACAGTAAAGCTTGTTCAGACACCTGTCCAGTGAGAACTCTGAGCTCACTGGCCTGTCAGGCCAGCTCCAGCAACTGAGACATATGCCTCTGTTCTGCCATATCATTCTCCTTTTTATGACAAATAACACAAAAGACACAGACAAAGGAAGACTATGACTATCTCTGAAAGAGAAAGGATCAATGAAAACCAAAAGTACTCAAAACAAAAACCTCAAGAGTCACTAATACCCAAAAAATGAGATTGTATGAAGGGTTTCTTCTACTAATCTAAATGTGGAAAGGAAAAGGCAAGGTTAGGTCTTACCACCTTCAGTTGGCTGGACCCTACAGGGAGACATATACAGGCTAACTCCACAAGAATTCTTACTTTTGTGAGCTTTGTGAGATATTTCAAGATGTCAGCTGCAGCTTCTGGAGCAAGTGGGATGTGCCAGTCAATGGTATCCCATCCTCATTTCTAGAACTGTAGGGGAGGAAAGACTTTTCCTCTATCCTCTTAGGTTCTGTGGCTGAAACTGACAAAAGACAAATTTATAGGAGAAAAGCATACAAATTTTATTAGATGTTAATATTCTTTTGTGGCATGAGAGATTTTTAAAGAAAAGAGATGGAGACCCAAAGAAGTACATAGGCCTAACAGGTTATATATACCATTCAACAAACATAAGAAATTGCAGAGCTGTGACAAGAGAAAGTAAAAAGGGGTTTGGGTTGGGGTGGTAAATTGTGGGAAAGTGACTAGGAAATGGATAGAGGATTCCAACAGAAGATAAGGGTTATTTTAGTAGATTTGTTTGTACACATTCAGTTTGGAATCAACTCTCCATTTATAGTGATCAGAATGTTCTCCTCTTCCTGGTGAAGAAGAAGACCTTTATCCTGGGAAATGTTATATCCTGTTTCTAGGTAGAAGGGAGAGATTGGAGAGCCCTTCCTGCACCTGCAGTGGCTCAAATGTCTTCAGACCAAAATAATAATTATTTCAGAGTGACATATTTTGGGGAGGCATGCTCTGATCCTCCTTAATCAGTGATCTTTGTTATTAATTTACAATATAAGTAAGATAAATCAGCTAAATAATAAAATCTGAATTACTAAAATATGACATTTAATTGTTTTAATATTAAAGTTGAATGCATATTAGCAATTTTGTAGGCTTTTTATTTTAAGAGTAAGGATAGCAACTATTTATGTTGCCTTGAAAAATCTTGGGTTGAGAAATGAGGTGGAAAAGGTTATTTTTGAGGTCAACTGTACCTACATTTATCAACTCAATTATTCACTAAGATTAGAGAATATCAGCAACACTAGCAATTTAACATTCATAGAAATAATCTACAACACTAAACAGTTCTGGAATGGAAAAAGTAATACCTGTTATGACCTGAACACTACTTGTTTTTCCCAGAAGGTTCTTTTTAGGAACTATAATCATGGTCATGACTATTATATTTTGAATATTCACTTTATCTGTTCATCTACTAAAAATAACAATTTCCAGTATTAAATTGATGAGTTGTCAAGAGTCTGTTTCACTATAGCTGAGGACATTATTCTCCCTCCAAAATACAAATAAGAGGATAGGCAGGTTTAGTAATATTTTATCTCACAAACATAAGCTTTATAAACTTTTTAAATTATCATACAGTAAAATTGATTTTTTGTTTTTCAGCTTTTTGAATTTTAATGCATGTATAGATTTGTGTAACCACCATCACAATCAAGGCACAGAAAAATACCATCATCATCTCTCATAACTCTGTGCTATTTTTTATAGTCAAGCCCTTCCCCATGCTTAACACCTGGCAACAATTGATCTGATTTCCATAACTACAGTTTTGTCTTTTCAATAAGATCATTTACATAGATATATGAGACTTTTGAAACTGGCTTCCTTTATTCAGCATAATTCATTTGAGTTTTTTCCAAGCTGTGCTTAGTTGTAGTTCATTCCTTTTTATTGTCAAGTAATTTTCAATTGTGTGGATCTACCATGATTTATTTATCCACTCACCCATTGAGGGACATGGATAATTTTTAGTTTTTGGATATGATGAATAAAGTTGCTATGAACATTCACATATAAGTCTTTGTGTGGAAATATGTTTTCCTTTTATAGGATAGAGGCATAGGAGTGGATTCCAGGTTTGTTTGGCAGTATATGTTTAACCTTTTAAGAAGCTGTGATGTTATTTATCAGAGTAGCTGTATTATTTTAAATTCCTACCTGTAATATATGATTGATCCAGTTTTTTTGCATTCTCCCCAGCAGTTGGTTGTCATGATTTTGTTTTTTATTTCAGCCATTCAAGTAAGTGTGTAGTTGTTTTAATTTGCCCTTCCTTAAAGGATACATTATATTGAATGTCTCTTCATATGGCTATTTGCAGCTCATATATTTTCTTTAGTTAAGTTTCTATTCATGTATTTTACCCATTTTTTTATTGGGTTGTTTGTTTTCTTCCTGTTGAGTTTTAGGAATTATTTCTGTTTTCTGGATACAAGCCATTTTCAGAAAGATATTTTGTAAGTACTTTTTCACAATTTGTGGCTTTTCTTTTCATTTTCAAGAGTGTTTTTCATAGGGGAAAATATTATTTCAATCTTTGTGAAATCCAAGTTACCTACTTTTACTTTCAGGTATTTTGTTTGTGAGGGCATGCATAAGAAAGATTTGCTTTACTCGAGGTCACAAAGATTTTTTCATGTTAGAAGAAAAGTTTTGAAGAAAACTGTTACATTTTGATAGTTGTCTTTTATATTTATATTAAATTTTAAGTTAAATTTTGTAAGGTAAGTTTAGATCAGGATTCATTTTCTTGCAAATGGATGTCTAATTGTATGAAAACCATTTTTTGAAAATATTATTTCTCCATTGAATTGTTTTTATATCCTTATGAAAAGCCAATTGCCCATGCTTGGGGGAATCTTTTTCACACAAGATTCTTCATTCTGTTTCACTGGTGCATGCATCTCTCTGCAAATAGCCCATTGTTTTGATTACTGTAGCTTTATAAAACATCTTAAAATAGAGTAACATGATTCCTTCTATTATATTCTCCTCTTTTGAAATAATTGTAGCTGTTGCAGTTTCTTAGCCTACTATAATATCAAAATTAGCTTGTCAATATCTAAAATAAATCCTCTTGTTATTTTGATTGGATTTATATTAAATGTATAGATCAATTAGGGGATAATTGACATTATTAATATTTTAAATCTTCAAACATGTGAACATGGTATATCTTATATCTTTTATTGAGACTTACTTTGATATCTTTCATCAGTCTTTTGTTGTTTTCAGTATATAGATGATGTACAAGTTTTAACAGATTTAGGCCTAAGTATCTCATTTTGGGGCAGCCATTGTAAATAGTATTACATTTTAACTTTGGATTCTAATTATAAAATTCTAATATATAAAAATGGTTGATATAGTGCTTCCAACCTCTATCTTGTAACTTTGCTCAACTCACTAATTCTAGGTTTTTGATTTTTGGTTAATTATTTGAGATTTTTATGTAATATTATGTCATCTAAAACATGCTTTTTTTTCCAATCTATGATTTATATTTTTACTTGTCTGTTGGACTGGCTAGGATTTCTAGCATAATATTGAATTAGAGTGGCAAGAGTAAACCTCCCTGCCTTGCTCCTGATGTTAGAGGGAAATAATTAAGTTTTGCACTATTAAATATGATGGTACCTGTAAGCTTTTTGTAAGTGCTATCATATTAATGAAATTTTCTTCTCTTTTCTCTAGAGATGTAAATGTAAAATGCATTTTATGCATCAATCAATATGATGAAATATTTTTTTCTTCTCATATTAGTAGCATGTTGGATTTCATTGATTTTCAAATATTGAACTAGGTTTAAACACATTGGTTGTGATATAAAAGTCATTTTACATATTGCTGAATTCAAATTGCTAAGATTTTTTGATGAATTTTTATTTATGTTCATGATAGATTTTGGTCTACAGTTTTTTTTATTTGTACTTTATTTTCATGGTTTTGGTGTAAAGTCAATGCTACCTCATAAAATGAGTTGGGAAGTGTCCACTCTTCTTTATTTCTCTGGAGGAGCTTGCTTAGATTCAGTGATATTTCTTCATTAAACATTTGGAGTAACTTACCAGTGAAGTAACTATCACAGCTGCCACTGTTGCTGCTGCCTCCACAGCCCCCTGCTGACAATGCACAACTCTTGTGGCTCACAGCTTTTATGAAGTCTGATCCACCCACCTTCAGCTGCACAGATTAATTGACCTCTCAGGTGTCTCAGTGTGCTGTACAGAGGAATCTTTGCTGGATTATGTATGTTTGTCTTGTGTAAATCAAAAGGGAGAGACAAAGGGAATGATTCAGACTTCTATGCTGTTCACGAAAATATTCTTATAGGTTTTAATAGGAAATCAAACCTTGAAGATACTGTGCAGTGTTTTCACTTTAAAAGGAAATCATAAAATAAAGTGTGTGAAAAATGTAGCTATTCCAATAATCTTTTTTTCATTTGTAAACTTTAGGCCATAGATTTAAGTCTTACTCATCTTGAATGCATATTATTACAGAAATCAAAGCATAGGGAAAATATCATCAGAGTAATTTAGTTATGGCAATTGTAAAACTACTTTACGTTTTACCATCCCAATCTTCTTATTCACATTCCATTTCAGAATGATGAAAACTTATTTTTATATGATATTCTACTTGTCATCAAGAGCTTTGTTAATGCAGCATTTCTTAGAAGAATCCATAAAATAACTTCAAACATTAGTGCTGGGATCTTATGCTAGATTTAAAATTATATAAAGCTACATCACTTTGATTCCCAAGTTGGGAATGCTGCTAAGTAATCTGGTACATCACCTCTACCATTCTCTCCCCACTGCCATTTGTCCTAGAGGTTAAAACACTCCACTTTGAGGTAAACACACTCCACCATGGTCTCCAAGCATTTGACATCACATTCCACATGTGTTGGTGATGCTGACACTTCTGATGTAAACACAAATTCAAGCAATGACTATTACATTACAACTGCCACCTGGACAACACTGATTGTAAAATGACTTTGATTATGGGCTACATTTCAATTTTTAATATGCACAATTATTTAAAAAATGCATCTTAAAATTCATGAAAATTCAGAAAGGTCTAACAAAGTATCAAGATATCCCTGGTAACAATGAATAGATTCATAGGAATAATTACATAGTCAGTTATTTTTCATGGCAAATCTGCCTAGTACACCATAGTTTCCTCATATCTCTAGTGAAATTCTTGAATGTATCTGTAGTTACCTCCTCTTTCTTTCTCCTCTCTGAAGTCACTTCAACACCTCTCTTGAAATGAACACAAAATATTTAGAAATTTATCCTGTAGATTCTGGAGAAATTCCATCTTTGTTTTCATAAGCCATCTCATCCTGAACAAGTCAAAAAGATATTTCTACTTTGTTTATCTTTTGTTCTGCTCTGCAACGGGGATTGCTATACGACTCGGCACCTTCTATAAGCTTTACTATAAAATAAGGCACAGGTATTTTCTACTTTAGAATCTCACAGACCTAGTAGTGGTTTCTATGCTCCGTAACAAGTCTTCATCTGGAGAGTGGGAGGACATTACAACTTTTATCAAGGACACATACTAACAACAGAACAAATTTATTCTCCTTTTACTCCTCATCTTTCCCCTATCTAGAGAAATTTTATCTCTACACAAAACTCACATTACCATGATTTATTCAAAATCTGTTGTATAAAACAAAATTTTATGTGAAGTCCTCCAGGGCTTTACCTTTTGATACTCAAAGTCACAGATTTTAATATTCTGAAATATTTTTTCAGAAACTATTATCCATGCACCAAATCTAAACTTTTTTTTTGTATTTCTAATGTAAAACATACAATGATATGTGACAGCTGGTTACCTATGCTATTACCCAAATAAATTATCCAGAAACATCTTTATTGCATATAACAATATTATTCATCCTGCTAGTCTTGTCTAATATTCATTTCAATCATGTGAAATTGTTATTTTTGTGGACCAAAAGTGGAAAAACCCAGTAATTTCATAGGGTTCAATTTAATACTGTCATGTAACCATTAGTACCACAGTTAAGACAATGGCCCAATTTTTAACATGTCTTCCCTAGAAATTCTACCTTGTTATATTCATAATGGGAACTTAAGTCCCAGAAAAAGGATGAGAGAAGGCTTCTTAGGTGCAATTGTGGTTTATTAGCATCTCTCCAATTCCAAAATACTGTGTGTTCCTTTTCTGTCTTTTTTCATCTTCCCTATGTCTATGCATGCTTACTGATTAAAAAAAATATATGAGTATCATTCCTGAAAACTGTGTCTCAGTTGAACTGGCTTCCATCTTTGCTTTAATCAGAACTCCACTTTTAAAAAATCTATTCAACACTAAATTTTCAGGCAAGTTTTACTTAGAAGAAACATCAACACTTCTAAAAATATTTTTTGAAAGGAAAATAAACTGGTATGGAGAAAGCGTATATGAACTAGGTGGTCATATAAGTCTAGAATGAGTAAGTAACTTGCTAGAAGTAATAAGGCTACTCAATGAGTCATTTATAAAATGGGAACTAATATTCAGTTTACTTGATTCTTACTTAAAAGCTCATTATAGTATCTAAGAATAAGAATATATATTTGATGTATAGGAGGGTTATTGAACACACACAGAAAAAATTTAAATTAAATGTAGTATGAGCCCTGCCTGAAATCCATTGGCTAATATAAGTTCCATTGCTTATGATAGTCCTAAGAACCCTAACCTAGAATGGTTTTATTAGTCAGCTATTCAGATATAATGCTATGTAACAAATCATTCTAAAACTCAGTAGCTTGCCACAATAAACATTTATTCTCACAATCATAGGTTTATTGTTGGACTTATCCAGGCTGGGCTCACCTGTGTGGCTTTTCTTTAGATTAGACAGTCCTGTTTAAGGCTGTGGTACAACTGGGTTTGGATTCAGGTTGTGGATTGAATTCAGGTCTGATTGATATGTTTCTTAGCTTCCTTGGGCCAGCAGTTATGGAAGACATGCTCTTGTCATTGAGGGAAATAATTCAAGACGTCAAGCCAAACTGTGTAAGCATATTTAAGGATTTTGCTCATATCCCATATGTTATCATCCCATTGGCCAATGCAAGTCACTTAGCTAAGCCCAGTATTAATAGGCTGGGGAAGCACTCTCTACCCACAGTAGAACATTGTAAATTATGTAAAATGGTGTAAATATATAATCCTGTTACAAAAAAATGAAAACTTGGGATCAATAATCCACCTCACCTCAGAAATCTTTCTTCTTTAGATATACCTTTCTTTGTTTAAGCCCTATACTGCCTAGCACTCTCATTCACCTTTAACAAAATAATAATAAGTACTCAAGTTCATACCACAACCAATGTGTGGTAGAAATGAGAATAAGCCAATGTTGCTGATTGCAAAGTTGGAGATCATAACTACTAGGATATAGTATCATTTTTGTCAAGAAATCAAAAACTCATTGAAAGTTTTTGTTTTTTTAAATTTTTTATTAAGGTATTATTGATATACACTCTTATGAAGGTTTCACATGAAAAAACAATGTGGTTACTACATTTACCCATATTATCAAGTCCCCACCCATACCCCAATGCAGTCACAGACCATCAGTGTAGTAAGATGCCACAGATTCACTGTTTGCCTTCTCTGTGCTACACTGTCTTCCCTGAGATCCCCCACACCATATGTATAAACATAGTACCTCTCAGTCCCCTTCTCCCACCCTCCCACACCCGTCCCCTTTGGTAACCACTAGTTCCTTCTTGGAGTCTCTGAGTCTGCTGCTATTTTGTTCCTTCAGTTTTGCTTTGTTGTTATACTCCACAAATGGGGGAAATCATTTGGCACTTGTCTTTCTCTGCCTAGCTTATTTCACTGAGAATAATGTCCTCCAGCTCCACCCATGTTGTTGCAAATGGTAGTATTTGTTTCTTTCTTATGACTGAATAGTATGCCATTGTGTATATGTACCACCTCTTCTTTATCCATTCATCTACTGATGGACACTTAGGTTGCTTCCATATCTTGGCTATTGTAAATAGTGCTGCGATAAACATAGGGGTGCATATGTCTTTTTGAGTCTGAGAAGTTGTATTCTTTGGTTAAATTCCAAGGAGTGGGATTCCTGGGTCAAATATTATTTCTATTTTTAATTTTTTGAGGAAACTCCATATTGCTTTCCAATATGGTTGAACTAGCTTACATTCCCACCAGCAGTGTAGGAGGGTTCCCCTCATTGAAAGTTTTAACTTCTCTTTTAAATAGCATATTATCTTGCAAAGAGAATTAATTCAACTAGTACTTGTTGATAGCTTTAAATTATATTTGTATTACTGAAAGGGACTGGATGCTGGAACACAGGCTCTGTTTGTTGATTAGTATCCAATTAGTAGGCACATACTATATCAATTATTTAAAGAAAAACAATATAAAGATTTGCTAGCAGGTATTAGAAAACTGAAAAGGTAGGAGGAATAAATAGTCTCCCTAATCATCAGAACTCTGATGTTTCACAAAGATAGTAACTGCATGGAGCAGCTACCAACCCCATGGCTCAGGGAACAGAATGAAGAGTTTGAAATTATTATGACCAAAGGCTTAGAGGAGTATCCCCATTAAGCTGGATTAGACTGCCAAGTATGAGTTGATGCTTACCTGGTGTTGGTAACTCAGAAGGAGCTCAATAAACCTGGTTATGGAAATGTGTAACAGTACCTTAGAAGCAATTTCATGTCCCTAGAATCAGTGACACTTAAAGAATGGAAAACATGACTGTAGTATTTAGAAGCAAAGTAAGTGTCACCCTTCTTCCTTTTCCTTCTCTCTCCTTTCAAAAGTCTCTCTCTCTGTTTTACCCTCTGTTGGCAATGAATATAAAGGAATCAGTACAGCAATGAAGAAATGTAATTTGCAAAGTACCAGCCACAGCAATAGAATACACATAATAGAAGGGTGGGATTGAGACTGAGAAATGGTATTTTAATAATCTTTCCTTCTGACACAAAAACACTGTGTTTTTTTTATAATGCACAAATTATCAGATTTTGATTTTTAAAAGTCTCCTACAATGACTAATATAAATGTAAAATAATTCCTTTGAAGAAATACTAGTTCCTGTGATTAAAAAAAGGCTTCTTATTAAAATTAAATTTGGAAATTCAGTGAAAACTGTTATAAATACTATTCCATAACCATTGTTTTTCTTTTTTAAGTGGAATACAGGTTACTACTTCTCTCTGCAGGAGGAATTATCAGAGCACAGTGAATAAAGGGGATTAGGAAACCCTTGAATTTTGGGGTATCATAAATGCTAAATGCTGAAATACTGTGCTGTAGTTATAATAAACATGAAAATATTTCAGTTTCATATAAAGATCCTATATTCTGGCCTTTGGAATGACCTTGGTCAAATATTTTATGAGGAAAGCTTCCCTGTTCATTACATGGAATGTAAAATTATGACTCTGAATTGAATGAAACAAATGTATTCTCTTTATTGTAAATAAAAGCTTTTAGTTTTAAAACAACAACAAATGTGAATCCTTCATTTTCCCTTGGTTATTGTCATGAAAATGACTGTCCATATAGTCTATGACAAATAGTTTCAAAAGGCTAGATGGAACAGGTATGTTTTATCAATAATTAAGAGCTATTATGTGATTATTTATAACTATATTCCAGTAGCCATAAAACATGTTGATCAGTGAATTCAATAAAATCAACCAAATTTTCTGGGAGAAGAGGTAATACCTAAATTACATTCAACAGCTGTATGATTCAAGAAATTTAGCTATCTAGAACTGTCATATTGTGGAGTAGAAGTAAAACAGAACTGTACCCATACTATAATTTCCTGACAGGCTTTAGAGATAATAGAAGTAAACTATTCTGTCATTTTGTAAAAGCTGTATGACTCTTCAAGTAAACTGAAAATTTAAATGGTGTTTGGAAGGTTGTTGTTTTAAATTAATGCATCATTGATATACACTCTTTTATTTTTTGCTATCAGTAATGTACAATTACATGAACAACATTATGGTTACTAGATTCCCCCTGTTATCAAGTCCCCACCACATACCCCATTACAGTCACTGTCCATCAGTGAAATAAGATGCTAGAGAATCACTACTTATCTTCTCTGTGTTATACTGCCTTTCCCATGACCCCCACAAATTATACATGCTAATTGTAATGCCCTTTTCCCCCCCTAATCCCTCCCTTCCCTCCCATCCTCCCCAATCCCTTTCCCTTTGGTAACTGTTAGTCCATTCTTGGGTTCTGTGAGTCAGCTGCTGTTTTGTTCCTTCAGTTTTTGTTTTGTGCTTATAATCCAAAGATGAGTAAAATCATTTGATACTTGTCTTTCTCTGCCTGGCTTATTTCACTGAGCATATTACCCTCTAGTTTCATCCATGTTGTTACAAATGGTGGATTTGTTTTTTTTTTTCTTATGGCTGAATAGTATTCCATTGTGTATATGTACCACTTACATTCATTTACTGATTGACACATAAGTTGTTTCCATTTCTTGGCTATTATAAATAGTGCTGCGATAAGCACAGGGGTGCACATGTATTTTTGAAACTGGGATGCTGCATTCTTAGGGTAAATTCCCAGGAGTGAAATTCCTGGGTCAAATGGCATTTCTATTTTGAGATTTTTGAGGAACCTTCATAGTGCTTTCCACAATGGTTGAACTAATTTACATTCCCACCAGCAGTGTAGGAGGGTTCCCCTTTTGCCACATCCTCACCAACATTTGTTGTTGTTTGTCATTTGGATGTGGGCCATCCTTACTGGTGTGAGGTGATATCTTATTGTGGTTTTAATTTGCATTTCTCTGATGATTAGCGATGTGGAGCATCTTTTCATGTGCCTGTTGGCCATCTGAATTTCTTCTTTGGAGACGTGTCTGTTCAGATACTCTGCCCATTTTTAATAGGCTTATTTGCTTTTTGTTTGTTCAGGTATGTGAGCTCTTTACATAATTTGGATGTCAACCCCTTATCGTATATGTTATTTATGAATATATTCTCCCATACTGTAGGATGTCCTTTTATTCTGCTGTTGGTGTCCTTTGCTGTACAGAGAAGCTTTTTAGTTTGATATAGTCCCACTTGCTCATTTTTGCTTTTGTTTCCCTTGCCTGGTGAGATATGTTCATGAAAAAGTTGCTCATGTTTATGTCCAAGAGATTTTTGCCTATGTTTTTTTTCTAAGAGTTTTATGGTTTCATGACTTACATTCAGGTCTTTGATCCATTTTTAGTTTACTTTTCTGTATGGGGTTAGACAATTATCCAGTTTCATTCTCTTACAGGTAGCTGTCCAGTTTTGTTAACACCAGATGTTGAAGAGGCTGTCATTTCCCCATTGTATATCCATGGCTCCTTTATTGTGTATTAATTGACCATGTATGCGAGGGTTTATATCAGGGCTCTCAAGTCTGTTCCATTGGTCTATTGGTCTGTTCTTGTGCTAGTACCAAATTGTCTTGATTACTGTGGCTTTGTAGTAGTCCTTGAAGTCAGGGAGCTTATTCCCCCCACTTTATTCTTCCTTTTCAGGACTGCTTTGGCTATTTGGTGTGTTCTGTAGTTCCATATGAATTTTAGAACTATTTCCTCTAGTTCATTGAAGAATGCTGTTGGTATTTTGGTAGGGTTTGCATTGAACCTGTAGATTGCTTTAAGCAGGATGGCCAATTTGACAATATTATTTCTTCCTATCCATGAGCACAGGATGTGTTTCCATTTATTGGTATCTTCTTTAATTTCTTGCCTGAGTGTCTTGTAGTTTTCAGGGTATAGGTCTTTCACTTCCTTGGTTGGGTATATTCCTAGGTATTCTATTCTTTTGATGCAAATGTGAATGGAATTGTTTTTCTGATTTCTCTTTCTGTTAGTTCATCACTAGTGCATAGGAATGCAACAGATTTCTGTGTATTAATTTTGTATCCCTCAACTTTGCTGAATTCAGATATGAGATCTTGTAGTTTTGGAGTGGATTCTTTAGGGTTTTTCATATACAATATCATGTCATCTGCAAACAGGGACAGTTTGACTTCTTCTTTACCAATCTGGATGCCTTTTCTTTCTTTGTGTTGCCTAATTGCCGTTGGTAGGACCTCCAGAACTATGTAACATAAAAGTGGGGAGAGTGGGCATTCTTGTCTTGTTCCTGATCTTAAAGGAAAAGCTTTCAGCTTCTCGCTGTTAAGTGCAATGTTGGCTGTGGGTTTGTCATATTATGGCCTTTATTATGTTGAGGTATTTGCCCTCTATACCCATTTTGTTGATAGTTTTTGTCACGAATGTATGCTGAATTCTGTTGAATGCTTTTTCAGCATCTATGGAGATGGTCATGTGTTTTTTGTTCTTTTTGTTGATTTAGTGGATGACGTTGACTGATTTTTGAACATTGTAATATCCTTGCATCTCTGGGATGAATCCCACTTGATCATGATGGATGATCTTTTTGATGTATTTTTGAATTTCATTTGCAAATATTCTGTTGAGTATTTTTGCATCTATGTTCATCAGGGATATTGGTCTGTAATTTCCTATTTTGTGGGGTTTTGCCTGGTTTTGGTATTAGAGTGATGTTGGCATTGCAGAATGGGTTTGGGAGTATTCCTTCCTCTTCTACTCTATGGAAAACTTTAAGGAGGATGGGTATTAGGTCTCCACTAAATGTTTGATAAAATTTAGTAGTAAAACCATCTGGTAAAGTCATTTTGTTCTTAAGTAGTTTATTGATTACCAATTCAATTTCCTTGCTGGTAATTGGTCTATTCAGATTTTGTGTTTCTTCCTGGGTCAGTCTTGGAAGCTTGTATTTTTCTAGAAAGTTGTCCATTTCTTCTATTTTACCAAGTTTGTTACCATATAATTTTTCATAGTATTCTCTCATAATTCTTTGTATTTCTGTGTTGCCCGTAATGAATTTTCCTTTCTCATTTCTGATTCTGTTTATGTGTCTAGACTCTCTTTATTTCTTGATAAGTCTGGCTAGGGGTTTAACTATTTTGTTTATTTTCTTAAAGAACAAGCTCTTGCTTTCATTGATTCATTCTATTGTTTTATTCTTCTCAATTTTATTTCTTTATGCTCTAATCTTTATTATGTCCCTCCTTCTACTGACTTTGGGCCTCATTTGTTTTTCATATTCTAGTTTCATTAATTGTGAGTTTAGACTGCTCATATGGGATTGTTCTTCTTTCATGAAGGTAGGCCTGTATTGCAATATACTTCCCTCTTGAATGGTCTTTGCTGCGTCCCACAGTTATTGTGGTGTTGAATTATTATTTTCAGTTGTCTCCATATATTGTTTGATCTTTGTTTTTATTTGGTCATTGATCCATTGATTATTTAGGAGAATGTTATTAAGCCTCCATGTGTTTGTGTACTTTTATGTTTTCTTTGTGTAATTTGTTTTTAGTTTCATACCTTTGTGATCTGAGAAGCTGGTTGGTGCAGTTTCAATCTTTTTTATTTACTGAAGCTCTTTTTGTTGCCTTGTATATGATCTATTCTTGAAAATATTCCATGTGCACTTAAGAAGAATGTGTATCCTGTTTGCTTTGGATGTAGTGTTCTGTAGATGTCTGTTAGGTCCATCTGTTCTAATACTTTGTTCAGTGCCTCTGTCTCTTTACTTATTTTCTGTCTGGTTGATCTGTCCTTTGGAGTGAGTGGTGTGTTTAAGTCTCCTAAAATGAATGCATTGCATTCTGTTTACCCCTTTATTTCTGTTAGTAGTTGTTTCACATATGTAGGTGATCTTGTGTTGGGTGCATAGATATTTTTAACAGTTATATCCTCTTGTTGTACTGACCCCTTTATCATTATGTAATGTCCTTCTTTGTTTCTTGTTCCTTTCTTTGTTTTGAAGTCTATTTTGTCAGATAGAAGTACTGCAACTCCTGCTTTTTTCTCCCTATTAGTTGCATGAAATATCTTTTTCCGCCCCTTTACTTTTAGTCTGTGTATGTCTTTGGGTTTGAAGTGAGTCTCTTGTTAGCAGCAGATAGATGGGTTTTTTTTTATGCATTCAGTGACTCTATGTCTTTTGATTGTAAATGTTTTCAGACCATTTACATTTAGGGTGATTATAGATAGGTATGCACTTATTACCATTGCAGGCTTTAGATTTGTGGTTATCAAAGTTTCAAGGGTAATTCCCTTACGATCTAACAGTCTAATTTAACTCACTTCATATGCTATTACAAACACAACCTAAAGGTTCTTTTTTTTCCTCCTTTTTCTTCTTCCTCCATTCTTTATATTTTAGGTATTGCATTCTGTACTCTTTGTCTTTCCCTTGATTGACTTTGTGGGTAGCTGATTTTATTTTGTATCTACTTAGTAATTAATTGTTCTATTTTGCTGTGGTTTTATTTCCCCTGGGGACTTCTATTTAGCCTTAGGAATAGTTTCATGTACAGGAATCCTTCCAAAATGCACTGTAAAGGTGGTTTGTTGGAGGTAAATTCTCTCAGCTTTTGCTTATCTGTAAACTGCTTAATCCCTCCTTCAAATATATGTGATAATCTTGCTGGGTAGAGCATTCTTGATTTGAGGCCCTTCTGCTTCATTGCATTAAATATATCTTGCCACTCCCTTCTGGCCTGTAAGGTTTCTGTTGAGATATCTGATGATAGCCTGATGGATTTTCCTTTATATGTGATCTTTTTTCTCTCTCTAGCTGCTTTTAAAAGTCTGTCTTTATCCTTGATCTTTGCCATTTTAATTATTATATGTCTCGATGTTGTCTTCCTTGGGTCCCTTGTGTTGGGAGATCTGTGTACCACCATGGCTTGAGAGACTATCTCCTTCCCCAGATTGTAGAAGTTTTCTGCAATTACCTCCTCAATAACACTTTCTATCCCTTTTTCTCTCTTCTTCTTCTTCTGGTACCCATATAATGTAGATATTGTTCCATTTGGTTTGGTCACACAGTTCTCTCAATTTTCTTTCATTCTTAGAGATCCTTTTTTTCTCTGTGCCTCAGCTTCTTTGCATTCCTCTTCTCTAATTTCTATCCCATTTACCATCTCTTCTACTACATCTAAACTGCTTTTAAAGCCCTCCATTGTATGTTTCATTTCAGATATGGAATTTCTTAATCATTAAATCTCTGTCTTAAATTCATCCCTGCATTCTTGAATATTTTTCTGTACCTCCATAAGCATGTTTAAGATTTTTATTTTTAACTCTCTTTTTGGAAGATTGGTTAGTTCAGTTTCATTTGGTCCTTTTTCTGGTGTTTGTGAGATTTTGGTCTGAACCAGGTTCCTTTGACTTTTCATATTTCTATGTGGTGCCCTCTAGTGCCCAGAAGCTCTAGTCTCTGAAGCTGCTCAGCCTGTAAAGTGAGGCTGTGGGTCATAGGGGAGTGGTGCTGGTACCTGGGGGAAGAAAGAGCTGTTTCCTGATTCCCAGCTGCCATGCCTGTCTACAGTTTCAGAGTCAGTGGGCTGAGTACAGAGGTGTATGCCTCTGTGCTTGGCATCTCTATCTGTTGTAGGCATGGCCTCCCTCTGGCTGTCCTCACATCAGTGAATTGACTGCCTATTTGTGAGCAGGTGCCGGCAGGCCAGGAGGAAGGCACTATAGGCTGTGTGTCACAGTTGGGGGTCTCGGAGCTGAGTAGTCAGGCAGGGTATGGGGCACCTGAAGCTCTTCAAAGTACCCAATCTGCTGGGCAGAGTGCACTCAGACAATCCTCTGGATTCAAGTACTCTGTGCTATGTACCCTTTTTTTTACCCTAATTATAGTAAATATAGTTTTCTGGAATAAAAAAAATAATAAAAATTAACTGAAAGTAAGTTGGCAAGATTTTGTGAATACAACTCTTCTGAGAAATGTAAATGAAAAACTTCAATGTTCTGAAGGTTAAAATGTCATATAGACCCAAACTTACAAAGAATCTAAAGAAGTAATTCTGCCTGAGTCAGGCTTCCTGTTTATAGTCTCCTTATCCAGATCAGTCATGTATAATCAGTGACTCAAACTGTCGTCCCTAATTAGGCTTAGTTGTATTTCCACAAATTTCTCATAGTTTTATCAAAATGAGTGAAAAAAAATACTCAGAGTAATTCTGCCACATATATTTCATATGATGATGAATTGACTAATTAGGAATTAACCATTAACATATTCACCATTTGTCTGAATATTTAAATATCACATTATTCTTCTTTAATAATTGGCTGACTGCTTTTTCAAAACTTCTCTGAAAAAGTTCAGTTATTCACTGCTTCAATCAGATGACTATGCTACAATCCTGAGGTTATAGTCATATTAATTACATTAAACACAAACTTCTCACAATAGTTAAAATTATTTTGCAGTGCTTCTCAATTTTAATGTACATACAAATCACCTGACGATCTTGACAAACTATGGATTCTGATTCAAGAATTTTGGATAAAACTTGAACTTATTTATTTTAATAAGCTCCTATATTAAATTAATGTTTCTGGCTAGAGAACCACACTTTGTCTAACAAGGGATTTGAGAAATTGTTTACAGATGCTTTTTCTTTTTTAATGTTTTGGCCCTAGCATACATGCATTCCTAAAATTAAGGACTCTTGTGCTTGCATATACTCATTCTTTTTGTCTCATAGATGTATTCACACACACATAATTGTGATAATTAAATTGTTTTCTATTCCTGTGCAATCAAATCTTATCTGGACCTCATCAACCTGTACATACATATAAGGACCAGAGTAAGAGTAACAAGCCAAAATAACCTGAATTTTGATTCCACCAGTTCAAACAGGATATTATTAACCTCTGAATTGCCCCATAAATATTTCTGGAATGTACAGAATTATCTAATACGCATTTCAGAATGTCTATTTCTACAGGATATTATTGCTACTGCTCAATTCATTCTTGATGAATATTGTCTGCTAGTCATTATTACCTCCTGCAGCCCTGAAGCTGAGATCTCAAAATGGAGAGCCTTCAGTGTCCCATATTGTATTAAGGAAGTGTACCTCTTTTCCTCATTTTTGAATGAAAAGTATTAGCATGGTACAAAAGTGTTTAATAGAACTTACAGTGTTAGATGACTACCAGTTTTGGATTAGAGTCTTCTGACACTTTAGGGGATTGGTTCTTTATTTTTTTCCACATAATTATTATTTATTGAAGGGTAGTTGACACACAGTATTACATTAGTTTCAGATGTACAACACAGTGATTCAACATTTATATACATGATAATTCTAGGTACCAGCTATCACCATACCAAGTTGTTACAATATTTTGACTATATTCCTTATGCTATACATTACATCCCGGTTACTTATTTATTTTACAATTGGAAGTGTGTATTTTTTTTCATTTGTGAGGGCATCTCTCATATTTATTGATCAAATGGTTGTTAACAACAATAAAATTCTGTATAGGGGAGTCAATGATCAATGCACAATCATCAATCCACCCCAAGCCTAATTTTCGTCAGAATCCAATCTTCAGAAGCATAAGGAACAAGTATTTACATGGAGAACAAATTCTTACATAGTGAATAAGTTACATGTTGAATGGTACAAGGACAGTCATCAAAGAAACTTTTGGTTTTGCTCATGCATTATGAACTATAAACAGTTCAAATATGAATACTCATTTGATTTTTATACTTGATTTATATGTGGATACCACATTTCTCTCTTTATTATTATTATTTTTAATAAAATGCTGAAGTGCTAGGTAGATACAAGATAAAGGTAGAAAACATAGTTTAGTGTTCTAAGAGAGCAAATGTAGATGATCAGGTGTGTGCCTGTATACTATGTGTTAATCCAAGCTAGACAAGGGCAATAAAACATCCACGTATACAGAAGATTTCTCTCAGAACAGGGGGGGTGAGTTTCTAAGCTTCACGCCTGTTGATCCCCAATTTCTCACCTGATGACCCCCCTGCGACTGTGCCTGTCTTAGGTTGTTCCTCCCTTGAGGAATCTTACCCATCTCTGGCTAACCAGTCATCTTCCGGGGCCATACAGGGAAATGTAAAGTTGGTAAGTGAGAGAGAAGCCTTATTGTTTGAAATGGTTAGCTTTTTATTTCTTTGCATATTTATGCCCTGTAGCTTCTATGCCCAGCATTTGTCTTGAGGTATCTTTACCACTTGGAAGAATTATGATACTCGGTAAATTTGATATGAGGCATGAATTCTATTTAAGGGTTGTAATTAGGAAGGAAGAAGAAAAGCTATAGAAGTAGCAGGCGGCAGAAAACCTGGGAAGATTGATTATTTCTTTGACATATCTTCTTGTAGAGTAACTTCAGCATGTATAGGTTTTAAACTACTAAGTAAATTGCGCACACACATTAACATAATAGGAGTATAGTTACATAACCAAAGCATAACTGTAATTACCAGCCATCTCCAGTGAAACCCAGAAAACCAGTTAGGCACTTTAGGCATTTGGGAAAACTTATCTATGATATGGTGGATATTGTCCAACTGAACTTGAACAGTCTGAGAGAAATCAGACAAAATAAAACAACCCATTCCTGGGGACTGTTCACATCCCATATGTTCTTTTAACAGTAAATAGTCTGTAGTTGTAAGATTTTGGAGCGCTACAACTTGCACTTCTCCTAATTCTTGGTTGAGTTCCAACAGTATAGATCCAGCCAAATTTGTTGTTTTACTGTATGTACAGGCCAGCTTAGCTATCTCCTTCTTCATTCCCATGGCAAGTCCAGGAGCTGGCAGGATGAGTGCATCTACACCTGTAGCAGTGCGTGGATCTTCGTTGGGGTTTTTTGATGATCATCTTCTGGCATAAATCTTCCCGAGAGTGCTGATGTTGGAAGTTCTTTTTCATATTGTATCTTAGTTGATTTTCGGGGTAGGCAAATTAGGCTTTGATCCTCTGTATAAACACAAACAGGCCCTTTGCCTACATTTTTATATGCCTTTATACCCTTGTGTAGAACTCATTGGAGGTTACCACACAGGAACTGCCTTTTTTTTTTTGGTATCATTAATCTACACTTACATGACGAATATTATGTTTACTAGACTCTCCCCTGTACCAGGTCACCTCTATAAACCCCTTTACAGTCACTGTCCATCAGCATAGCAGTATGTTGTAGAATCACTACTTGCCTTGTCTGTGTTGTACAGCCCTCCCCTTTCTCCCACACCCCATGCATGCTAATCTTAATACCCCCCTTCTTCTTCCCCCCTCTCATCCCTCCCTACCCACCCATCCTCCCGAGTCCCTTTCCCTTTGGTACCTGTTAGTCCATTCTTGAGTTCTGTAATTCTGCTGCTGTTTTGTTCCTTCAGTTTTGCCTTTGTAGTTATATTCCACAGATGAGTGAAGTCATTTGGTATTTCTCTTTCTCCGCTTGGCTTATTTCACTGAGCATAATACCCTCCAGCTTCATCCATGTTGCTGCAAATGATAGGATTTGCCCTTTTCTTATGGCTGAGTAGTATTCCATTGTGTATATGTACCACCTCTTCTTTATCTATTCATTTATCGATGGACATTTATGCTGCTTCCAATTCTTGGCTATTGAAAATAGTGCTGCGATAAATGTAGGGGTGCATTGGTCTTTCTCAAACTTGATTGCTGCATTCTTAGGGTAAATTCCTAGGAGTGCAATTCCTGGGTCAAATGGTAAGTCTGTTTTGAGCATTTTGATGTACCTCCATACTGCTTTCCACAATGGTTGAACTAATTTACATTCCCACCAGCAGTGTAGGAGAGTTCCCCTTTCTCCACAGCCTTGCCAACATTTGTTGTTGTTTGACTTTTGGATGGCAGCCATCCTTACTGGTGTGAGGTGATACCTCATTGTGGTTTTAATTTGTATTTCTCTTATAATTAGCGATGTGGAGCATCTTTTCATGTGTCTCTTGGCCATCTGTATTTCTTTTTTGGAGAAGTGTCTGTTCAGTTCCTCTGCCCATTTTTTAATTGGGATATTTGTTTTTTGTTTGTTGAGGCATGTGAGCTCTTCATATATTCTGGACGTCAAGCCTTTATCGGATGTGTCATTTTCAAATATATTCTCCCATACTGTACGGTTCCTTTCTATTCTATTGATGGTGTCTTTTGTTGTACAGAAGCTTTTCAGCGTAATATAGTCCCACTTGTTCATTTTTGGTATTGTTTTCCTTGTCCGGGGAGATATTTTCAAGAAGAGGTCACTCATGTTTATGTCTAAGAGGTTTTTGCCTATGTTTTCTTACAAGAGTTTAATGGTTTCATGACTTACATTCATGTCTTTGATCCATTTTGACTTTACTTTTGTATATGGGGTTAGACAATGGTCCAGTTTCATTCTCCTACATGTAGCTGTCCAGTTTTGCCAACACCATCTGTTGAAGAGACTGTAATTTCACCATTTTATGTCCATGGCTCCTTTATCAAATATTACTTGACCATATACGTCTGGGTTAATGTCTGGATTCTCTAGTCTGTGGCTCTGTTCTTGTGCCAGTACCAAATTGTCTTGATTACTATGGCTTTATGGAAGAGCTTGAAGTTGGGGAGTGAGATCCCCCCTACTTTATTCTTCTTTCTCAGGATTGCTTTGGGTATTCGGGGTCTTTGGTGTTTCCATATGAATTTTTGAATTATTTGTTCCAGTTCATTGAAGAATGTTGCTGGTAGTTTCATAAGGATTGCATCAAATCTGTATATTGCTTTGGGCAGGGTGGCCATTTTGATGATATTAATTCTTCCTAGCAACGAGCATGGGATGAGTTTCCATCTGTTAGTGTCCCCTTTAATTTCTCTTAAGAGTTACTTGTAGTTTTCTGAGTATAAGTCTTTCACTTTGGTTAGGTTTATTCCTAGGTATTTTATTTTTTTTGATGCAATTGTGAATGGAGTTGTTTTCCTGATTTGTCTTTCTGGTGGTTCGTTGTTACTGTATAGGAAAGCCACAGATTTCTGTGTGTTCATTTTGTATCCTGCAACTTTGCTGTATTCCGATATCAGTTGTAGTAGTTTTGGGGTGGATTCTTTAAGGTTTTTATGTACAGTATCATGTCATCTGCAAATAGTGACAGTTTAACTTCTTCTTTACCAATCTGGATTCCTTGTATTTTTTTGTTTTGTCTGATTGCTGTGGTTAGGACCTCCAGTACTATGTTAAATAACAGTGGAGAGAGTGGGCATCCCTGTCTAGTTCCCGATATCAGAGGAAATGCTTTCAGCTTCTCATTGTTCAATATAATGTTGGCTGTGGTTTTATCATAGATGGCCTTTATTATGTTGAGGTACTTACCCTCTATTCCCATTTTGCTGAGAGTTTTTATCATGAATGGATGTTGAACTTTGTCAAATGCTTTTTCCGCATCTATGGAGATGATCATGTGGTTTTTGTCTTTCTTTTTGATGATGTGGTGGATGATGTTGATGGACTTTCGAATGTTGTACCATCCTTGCATCCCTAGGATGAATGCCACTTGTTCATGGTGTATGATCCTTTTGATGTGATTTTGAATTCAGTTTGCTAATATCTTTTAGAGTATTTTTGCATCTACATTCATCAGGTATATTGTTCTGTGGTATTCTTTTTTTGTGGGGTCTTTGCCTTGTTTTGGTATTAGGTTGACATTAGCTTCATATAATGAGTTTGGGAATATCCCCTCTTCTTCTATTTTTTGGAAAACTTTAAGGAGAATGGGTACTATATCTTCCCTGTATGTCTGATAAAATTCCGAGGTAAATCCATCTGGCCCGGGAGTTTTGTTCTTTGGTAGTTTTTTGATTACCGCTTCAATTTCATTGCTGGTAATTGGTCTGTTGAGATTTCCTGTTTCTTTTTGGGTCAGTCTTGGAAGGTTGTATTTTTCTAGGAAGTTGTCCATTTCTTCTAGGTTTCCCAGCTTGTTAGCATATAGGTTTTCATAGTCTTCTCTAATAATTCTTTGTATTTCTGTGGAGTCTGTCGTGATTTTTCCATTCTCATTTCTGATTCTGTTGATGTGTGTTGATTCTCTTTTTCTCTTAATAAGTTTGGCTAGAGGAGTATCTATTTTGTTTATTTTCTCGAACAACGAGCTCTTGGTTTCATTGATTTTTGCTATTGTTTTATTCTTCTCAATTTTATTTATTTCTTCTCTAATCTTTATTATGTCCTTTCTTCTGCTGACCTTAGACCTCATTTGTTCTTCTTTTGCCAATTTTGATAACTGTGACATTTGACTATTCATTTGGGATTGTTCTTCCTTCTTCAAGTGTGCCTGGATCGCTACATTCTCTCCTCTTAAGACTACTTTTGCTGTGTCCCACAGAAGTTGGGGCTTAGTGTTGTTCTCATTTGTTTCCATATATATGCTGGATCTCCATTTTAATTTGGTCATTGATCCATTGATTATTTAGGAGCGTGTTGTTAAGCCTCCATGTGTTTGTGAGCCTTTTTGCTTTCTTTGTACAGTTTATTTCTAGTTTTATGCCTTTGTGGTCTGAAAAGTTGGTTGGTAGGATTTCAATCTTTAGGAATTTACTGAGGCTCTTTTTGTGGCCTAGTATGTGGTCTATTCTTGAGAATGTTCCATATGCACTTGAGAAGAATGTGTATCCTGTGGCTTTTTGATGTAGAGTTCTGTAGATGTCTATTAAGTCCATCTGCTCTACTGTGTTGTTCAGTTCTTCCGTGTCCTTACTTATTTTCTGCCCAGTGGGTCTATCCTTTGGGGTGAGTGGTGTGTTGAAGTCTCCTAGAATGAATGCATTGCAGTCTATTTCCCCCTTTAGTTCTGTTAGTATTTGTTTCACATATGCTGGGGCTCCTGTGTTGGGTGCATATATATTTAGAAAGGTTATATCCTCTTGTTGGACTCAGCCCTTTATCATTATGTAGTGTCCTTCTTTATCTCTTGTTACTTTCTTTCTTTTGAAGTCTATTTTTTCTGATACTTGTACTGCAACCCCTGCTTTCTTCTCGCTGTTGTTTGCCTGAAATATGTTTTTCCATCCCTTGACTTTTAGTCTGTACATGTCTTTGGGTTTGAGGTGAGTTTCTTGTAAGCAGCATATAGATGGGTCTTGCATTTTTATCCATTCTATTACTCTGTGTCTTTTGATTGGTGCATTCAGTCCATTAACATTTAGGGTGACTATTGAAAGATATGTACTTATTGCCATTGCAGGCTTTAAATTCGTGGTTACCAAAGGTTCAAGGTTAGCCTCTTTAGTATCTTACTGCCTAACTTAGCTCACTTATTGAGCTGTTATATACACTGTCTGGAGATTCTTTTCTTCTCTCCCTTCTTATTCCTCCTCGTCCATTCTTCATATGTTGGGTGTTTTGTTCTGTGCTCTTTCTAGGAGTGCTCCCATCTAGAGCAGTCCCTGTAAGATGTCCTGTAGAGGTGGATTTTGGGAAGCAAGTTCCCTCAGCTTTTGTTTGTCTGGGAATTGTTTAATCCCACCATAATATTTAAATGATAGTCATGCTGGATACAGTATCCTTGGTTCAAGGCCCTTCTGTTTCATTGCATTAAATACATCATGCCATTCTCTTCTGGCCTGTAGAGTTTCTGTTGAGAAATCTCATGTTAGCCTGATGGGTTTTCCTTTATAGGTAACCTTTTTCTCTCTAGCTGCCTTTAAAACTCTTTCCTTGTCCTTGATCTTTGCCATTTTAATTATTATGTGTCTTGGTTTTGTCCTCCTTTGATCCTTTCTGTTGGGGGTTCTGTGTATTTCCGTGGTCTGTTCGATTATTTCCTTCCCCAGTTTGGGGAAGTTCTCAGCAATTATTTCTTCCAAGATACTTTCCATCCCTTTTTCTCTCTCTTCTTCTTGTACCCTTATAATATGGATATTGTTCCTTTTGGATTGGTCACACAGTTCTCTTAATATTGTTTCATTCCTGTAGATCCTTTTATCTCTCTCTATGTCAGCTTCTATGCGTTCCTGTTCTCTCGGTTCAATTCCATCAATGGCCTCTTGCATCCTATCCATTCTGCTTATAAACCCTTCCAGAGTTTGTTTCTTTTCTGTAATCTCCTGTCTGGCATCTGTGATCTCCCTCCAGACTACATCGCATATCTCTTGCATATTTCTCTGCATCTCTGTCCGTATGTTTATGATTTTTGTTTTGAATTCTTTGTCAGGAAGACTGGTTAGGTCTGTCTCCTTCTCTGGTGTTGTCTCTGTGATCTTTGCCTGTAGTTTTGCCTTTTCATGGTGATAGGAATATTTTGCAGAGCTGGAACGAGTGACGGCTGGAAGAACTTCCCTTCTTGTTGGTTTGTGGCCTTCCTTAGGGGATTTGTTCTTAAGTCTATTGGTGAACTGGCCAAAATCTTTGCTAGTAGCAGATGATATGATGTATTCATTATGTCCCCCAATGATGATAATAAATGCTTATTATTTGATTAAGTTAATCATATTTAGCTGCACTTTCATAAAATATATATCCCAAGATAGTCCTTAGCACCCCTACTCAAGTGGATAGATTCATGCTGTTTTTTAAAAACAAGGGAAAATTTGTAGTTTAATGCTCACTCTTTCAATTTTAAAGAAAAATTAAAACTCCAAGTGGTCATGTGGAAACCCATACAACAGTGAATATCAGATCATGAGCCATCTGGCATTTCAAGTCAAAATTAAAATTGTCACCACCTGTTCTTTAGATATAAATTTATTATCTTTCAAATAGTAGACTTACTGTGGCATCCTTCAAAACATCTCTGATGAACTTACTCTTAACTTACTCTTCATTCCTTCAGCATGCTTACTAGCCCTCTCATTATCTGGGCATCACTTTCAGGATAATTAAACTAATTTTCAAATGTGGATGATTTCTCTTCTTTGTCGTTTCCTTCTTTTTTTTTAAATGGTGCATATCACTCATAACCATCTTTATTATATGGGGGTTTTATTTTTTATTGAAATATAATTAACATATAACATAATTTAAGATTAAAGTATAAAATATGTTGATTTGATGCATTTATATATTGCAATATGATTATCACTATAGCATTATCTAACAGCTCTATCACGTCACATAATTATCATTTGTTTTTGTGGTGACAGCAAATAAGATCTAGACTCTTAGCAACTTTGAAGCTTATAATATAGTATCTGGACTATAATTACTATACTTTCAATTATATTTCCAGGATTTATTTACCTACTAGTTGGAAGTTTGTACCCTTATACATCTACCCAATTCCAATACCCTATTCCCTAATAACCGCCATCCTACTCTGATATTATAAGTTTGAGTTTCTTAAATTCCACACATAAAAATCCGAAAAGTATTGGGTTTGGAGAGCTTCCAGGTCAGTGAACACATCCACATGCTGGGAAGGTGATGTAAGCCTATTTCATAGGGACAGAAGCTCCTGAGCCCAGGACTGTCCTGGACCTTGCCCTATTTATCTCTTCATCTACCTGTTTGTTTGTGTCCTTCAAAATATCCCTTAATAACTGGTAAATGTGCTTTCCTTGGTTCTATGATCTGTGAACCACTCTAGTAAATAGTCAAATCCAATGAGGAGGAGGTCATGGGAACTTCCAATTCGTAGCTGAGTTGGACAGAAATTGTGTGTAACTCGAGGGCCTATTACTTGTGATTGGTATCTGAAGTGAGGGGCAGTACTGATCCCTTAATTGTGTAATCTGTTGTTGTCTCCAAGCAAATAGTGCCTGAATTGAGTTAAATTGTAGGACAGCCTGCTAGTGTCACAGAATTTCTTGGTGTGGGGAAATAAAACTACAAATTTAATGTCAAAAGTGTTTTAAATGTGATAGTAGTGTGACAGTAAAGGAGAAACAAAGGAAGAAGATTGAAATGAACTTTTCTAACTGAAATATGAAGAAGCTTTTATACATTTTCTTCTAGTAGTTTTGTGGTATTAGGCTTTTTGTTTAAGAATTTCATCCATTTCAAGTTAATCTTTGTGAGTAGCTTTAGATAGGGTCCAATTTCATTTTTGTGTAAGTGGTTTCCCAGTTTTCCCAGCACCATTTATGGAAGGCACTATCCTTTCCCCATTGAGTATTCTTGGCTTGTCAAGTATTAGTTTACTGTATAGGTACAGGTTTACTTCTTAGCTCTCCATTCTGTTCCACTGGTCTATGTGTCAATTTTACACTAGTACCATACTGTTTTAATTACTGTAGTTTTGTAGTACAGTTTGAAATCAGAAAGTGTGATGCATCTGGCTTTGTTCTCCTTTCCAGGATTGCCTGGTTATTCAGAATATATTTTGGTTCCATAAGACTTTTAAGAATGCTTTTCTATTTCTGTAAAAAAAGGCATTTAAATTGATAAGAATTGCAGTGAATGTCTACACAGGTATGGGTAGTATGGGCATTTAAAAAATTATTTAGTGCTTCTACTCCATGAACACAGGATATATTTAGATTTGTTTGTGTTTCTTATCTTTCTTTCATCAAAATTATCTGGCTTCATTGTACAGATCTGTCACTTCCTTGGTTAAATTTATTGCTAAATATTGTATTTTTCTGGATGGTATTGTAAAAGGGATACTTCATTTTTATTCAGATGTTACACTGTTAGTCTATATATATACAACTAATTTTTGTTTTTAATTTCATATCCTGCAATTTACTAAATTTGTTGATTAGCTCCAAGAGTTTTTTGGTTGATTCTTTAGGATTAAATATATATATCATCTGCAAACAGTGATAATTTTACTTCTTATTTTACAGTGCAGATGACTTCTATTTCTTTGTCTTGTTTAACTGTCCTATATAGGAATTCCAGTACCATACTGAATAAGTGTGTTGATGGTGATTGCACAATTAAGGAAACCATCAACAAAATGAAAAGGGAACCTGCTGAAGAGAAGAAGATATTTGCAAATCATACATTTGATAAAGGGCTAATATCCAAGATATATAAATAATTTATACAGTTTAACATTAAAAAGATTTAAAAATGGGAAAAATATTTGAAGAGACATTTTTGCAAAGAAAACACAAATGGCCAATAGGCATATGAAAAGATGCTCAACATCATTAATCACAGGGAAATGCAAACCAAAACCACAATAAAATATCACCTCACACCTGTCAAACTGGCTATAAACAAAAAGACAAAAATAAGTGTTTGAAAGGATGTGGAGAAAATGGAACCACTGTACATTGTTGGTGGGAATGTTCATCAGTACAGTCAGTATGGAAAACAGTATGAATGTTCCTCAAAAAATTATAAATACAACTACCTTATGGTGCAAAAATTCCACTTCTGGGTATTTATCTGATAAAAATGCAAACAGCAATGGTAGATATATATATATATATATATCTCCTTATGATCACTGCATTATTGTTTACAATAGCCAAAATATGGAAGGAACCTAAATATCCATCAATAGATGTGGTATACTCACACACACACACACACACAGAATATTACTCAGCCATAGAAAAGAACAAAATATTACAAGTTGGAACAACATGGATGAACCTAGAGGGCATTATGTTAAGTAAAATAAGTCAAAGACAAATACCATATGATTTTATTTATATGTGGAGTGTAAAAAATAAAACAAATAAGAAAAACAAAACCAACTGTTGGTTACCTGAACTGGGGAGTGTTGGGGGGTGGACAAAATAGATGAAATGGGGTATAAACTTTCAGTAGCAAAAGAAATAAATCATGGGAAAGTGATGTGCAGCTTAGGAAGAATAGTTAATACTATTTTAATACCTTTGTATGGTGACAGATGGTAACTGTACTTACTAGGGGATTCATTTTGTAATGTATACAAATTTCAAATCACTATGATATATACCTGAAATTAATAGAATATTGTATGCAATTATATTGCAATTATAAAACAGTGGTGAGAGTGAACATCCTTGTCTTTTCCTGATCTTAGAGGAAAAACTTTCAATCTTTCACCACTGAGTAAGATGTTAGCTGTGGGTATGTCATACATGACCTTTATATTACTGATGTATGTTCCTTCTATACCCAGTTTGTTGAGTGTTTTATTATGAAAGATATATTTTTTCAAATACTTTTTCTGCACCTATTGAGATGATCATATAATTTTACTTTTCATCCTAATAATGTAGCAAATATTTTTCAATTTATATATGTTGAACTATAATTACATCTCAAGATAAATCTCATTGTGTCCTGGTGTCTAATCCTTTTAATGAGTTGTTGAATTTGTTTTGCTAATATTTTGTTGAGAATTTTTGCATCATATTCATCAAGGATATTGGTAGATAATTCTCTTTTATTGTAGTGTCATCTGGCTTTAATATCAGTAATTCTAGCCTAAAATGAGTTTGGAAATGTTCTCTCTGTTTCAATATTTAGAAGAATTTAGGATTGGTATTAATTCCTTTTTAAATGTTTGGTGGAATTCACCAGTGAAGTCATCTGGTTCTGGAATTTTCTGTGTTGGGAGGTCTTTTATTACTTATCTAAATTGCTTACTCATTATTGGTCTGTTCAGATTTTCTATTTCTTCCTGATTCAATCTGGGTAAGTTGTGTGTTTCTAGGAATTTATTAATTTCTTCTAGGTTATCCATTTATTGGCATGTGATTGTTCATAATGATCTTCCATGATCCTATGAATTTTTATAGTATCAGTTGTCATGTCTCCTTTTTCATTTCTGATTTTACTTATTTGAGTTTTCTGTTTTTTATAAATTTTGTTTATCTTTCTGAAAAGCCAGTTCTTAGTTTTTGTTGATATTTTCTTGTTCTTCTAGTCTCTACTTAATTTATTTCTGATCTGCTTTTGTTATTTCCTTTCCCTTGCTAATTTTGGGCTTAGTTTTTTCTTTTTCTAGTTCTTTAAGGTGTAAAGCTCTTTTGTTATTACATAAAAGTTTATATTACTGAAAACAAACTATAAACATGCAACAGGCACACACAAATAATTGCTATTTCCTGGAAAGGTTTTAAAAATGCTTTTTGACTGAACAGTAGTAAAATGATGTGACATAAATAGGTGGTGAAATTTTATTGGGCTAGGAAGTTTTTATAGAATTTCAGAAGTCCAAAGTCTGATCATTGAGATAAATAGGTAAAGCTCTGTAATATTATAGAAATAATAGACTGTTTTGGCTTAAAGTGGCAACTATAACAAAGCTATATGTAAGATGCTGATGTTTATTATATATCTAAGAAAAAAATGGTGAACACTTGTTTTCCACTGAAGTTTATTATCTTTAACATATGCAATAGTTCTATTCTTTGTAGTAATCAACTCAGAGTTACAAACATTTCACTCCCTTCAGTGCTTTGTGAGACTAACTTTTCCTTTCCTTGCAATTTATGAAAGAACATTAGTATTTCAGAACATTAATAATTCATCTTTTCCTTCTCCTTATCACCTGATTCCCCCATGCAGCTTATATTCCTAAACTCATGACTCACCTTTTTTTTATATTATAAAAATACCATCACTGTGTTTCAGTTGAAAGTGACTTTATTTCAGCTTGAAGAAAGCTGAAATAAATTCATATTAATTAAGAATGATGGTGCTATTTAAAACTATAGATGCAAAAATGATAGGGAAAAGCTCTGGTGTCTGAACCAATAGGAGATGTCAGTTTTCAGGAAACATTAAATCTTGGTATCTATTTTAGAACTAAAGTTTTGTTTTTACCACTTAAACATATATTTCCCTGATATAAAATATTAACATACAGTTCCTGATATTATTCATACAAGAAGATTTTGAAAATATGTCTCTTTATTTTATATAATCTCTTTTCAATTTTAAATTGCACAGGTACAGTTCTTTGTATATGGTATCAATTTTGACCAATTGGTAATTATCATACCCTTGGATAATGACAAACCCTTATATAAGATGGTATTCTACATAAGAAAAATGTAACTTTGATGTTGCTGAGGAAACATTTACAAAATTTTTTTAAATGTGGCCTTCGGAAATCATAATTCTTTATACATTTCTGCCATAGAATTCTGTTCTGTTTTACTTCAGGTATTTCTTTCTAAACAGCAACTTCATATTCAAAATAGAGATGGGAATTCTAATAGACCTTTGATATCTGTGTTCAATCAGTCTAGACACATTTGTGAGGCTCCAACTCATTAACATTACAGTATATAGGGTCTCTCATAAAACGAAATAAAACAAATTTTTGAAAAATATGTCAACAGGTACATGAAAACATGCTCCACGTTGCTAATTATCAGTGAAATGCAAATCAAAACCACAATGAAATATCACCTCACTCCAGTCAGAAGATTTCCTATCCAAAAGACAAGAAATAAGAAGTGCTGGTGAGGATGTGGAGAAAAAGACAATCCTCATTTTCTGCTGTTTGGAATGTAAATTCGGGTAGCCACTATGGAAAGCACTATGGAGATTCCTCAAAAAACCAAAAAATAGAAATACCACATGACCCAGTAATTCAACTGCTAAAAATTTATCCAAAGCAAACAAAATCAGTGATTCAAAAAGATACATGCAGGAGATTCTAAAGATGGCAGTGTGAGTAGAGTGGAGGAAATCTCCTCCCCAAACCATATATAGTTGGAAAATATAGCAAATACAACTATTCCTAAAAGAGAGACCAGAAGATACATTATAACAGTCAGGCTACATCTACATCTGGGAGAACTCAGCATCTCATAAAAAGGGTAAGATATAAAGCTGTGATCCAGCAGGACTCAAGTACACCCCCACACCACCTCACTGGCAGGAAGAAAAGAATCAGAGTGGGGAGGGAGTGGAGGCACATGACTGCTAAATAACCAGCCCTAGTAATCTGTACTGGGAGCACAGATACATACTGCATGGTGTACTGGATATTAGAGAAATGGAAAAGTAAAATCTGAGACTAAGACTGCAAAATCGTCCCCACAGCTGGCTGCCCTGGTACAAAAGAAAAGCAAGTGCTTTAAAAAAGAGATAAGGGTTTAACAGGTGGACAAAATTGTCTTGGCACATTCAGCCCAGCAGGCTGGGAATCTTAAGGAACTTCAGGCGCCCTAACACTCTGCATGGCAACTCAGCTCTGAAGCCCCTCATGGTGATAAGCAGCCTGCCATTCATTACCCCACGCTGGCACTGCCAGCAAACCAGCTGACCTGCATTGCTGCAGAGCAGCCAGGGAGCAGCTCCACCCATGGCAACCACACAGAGTCTTCTACCAGTGCACAGCTAACTGGGCCACACCCAAAGGTGGCTCCCTGTGTGCAGCTGCCTGGCACAGGCAGTGGAGAGATGACACAGAGCATGGAAGGCACAAAGGGGCTTTATTCTCATGGCAAACATGTGTTGCTCACTGGCAACTCCCCCAATCACCCTATGACCTCCTGAGGGTCACGCTGCCCACAGCAGCTCAGGGGATTAACCCAGAAGCTGCCCTCTGCAACTGGTTGACCGGCACAGGTAGAGGAAGCTGGTACAAAGTCCAGAAGGCACAAAAGGGCACTGTTCTCACAGGAGAATACACACTGCTCACCTGTGACCCCTGCCAGTGCCCTAGGCCACCCTGAGGGCTGCCCCATCCATGGCAGCTCAGGGGATGACCCAGAGATTGCTTATTGTTTGCAATTAACCAGGACAGGCACCAGAGATGGGCAAGGTGACCAGCAGGCAGGAAGGGACTTTGTTCTCCCAGCTGACACAGGCACCACTGGGCAGCAATCACTTCTATCACCATGAAAAGGCAAAAGAACCTAGTTCAGTCCAAAATCACTCAAATGCCAGAGAGAAGGCCAGGTAAGAATGAAATAACCAATCTTCCAGAAAAAGAATTCAAAATAAAAGTCATAACCATGCAGATGGAGTTGCAGAGAAATATGCAAGAGCTAAGGGATGAATTCTGGAGGGAGATAACAGAAATGAAATAAACAATGGAAGGATTAAGAGTAGACTGAATGAAGTGGAAGAGACTGTTAATGGAGTAGAAATCAGAGAACAGGAATACAGAGAAGCTGAGGAAGAGAAAGGTAAAAGGATCTCTAGGAAGGAAAGAATATTAAGAGAACTGTGTGACCGTTGAAAGACAACGACATTCACATTAGAGGCGTACCAGTTAAGAAGAAGAGAAAAAAAGACACAGAAAATGTCTTTGAAGAAATAATTGCTGAAAACTTACCCAAGCAGGGGAAGGAAATGGTCTCTCAGAGCATGGAAGCCCACAGATCTCCCAACACAAGGGACCCAAGGAGGACAACACCAAGACATACAATAATTAAAACAGCAAAGATCAAAGACAAGGACAGGGTATTAAAGGTACTCAGAGAGAGAGAAAAGATAACCTACAAAAGAAAACCCATCATGCTATGATTAAACTTCTCAACAGAAACCTTTCAGGCCAGAAGAGAATGGCATGATATGTTTAATGCAATGAAAGAAAAGGGCCTTGAACCAAGAGTACTGCATCTTGCAAGAATATCATTTAAATTTGAAAGATGGATGAAACAATTCCCATAAAGGCAAAATTTCAGTGAATTTACCTCCCACAAACCATCTCTCCAGTGTATTTTAAAGGGACTTCTCTAGATGCAAGTGCTCCTATGGCTAAATAGATGTCACCAGAGAAACAAATCTGAAAGGTCTGAAAACTTCCCCAAGCAGGGGAAGGAAATAGTCTCTCAGAGCATGGAAGCCCACAGATCTCCCAACACAATGGACCAAAGGAGGACAACCCCAAGACATACAATAATTAAAATGGCAAAGATCAAAGACAAGGACAGGGTATTAAAGGCAGTCAGAGAGAGAAAAAAGATCACCTACAAAAGAACCCATCAGGCCATGATCACACTTCTCAACAGAAACCTTACAGGCCAGAAGAGAATGGCATGATATGTTTAATGCAATGAAAGAGAAGGGCCTTCATCCCCCACTCTTTATATGCTAGGTGTTTTATTCTGTACTCTTTTGTGATTTCCTTGACTTATTTTGTGAATAGCTGATTTTATTTTGCCTTTAGTTAGTATTTGCATGGACTATTTTCTTTGCTGTGATTTTATTTTCTCTCGTGACATCTATTTAGCTATAGGAGCACTTGCATCTTGAGATGTGCCTTTAAAATACACTTGAGAGATCGTTGGTGGAAGGTCAAAAAACTTGGTTTGTGGGAGGTCAAAGAAAAAGAAAATTATAGACCAATATCCCTGATCAACGCAGATGCAAAAGTACTCAACAAAATGCTAACAAACTGAATTAAAAAATACATCAAGAGTATCATAAACCATTATCAAGTGGGATTCATCCCAGGGATGCAAGGACGGTATAACATTAAAAAATCCATCAACGTCAACCACCACATCAACAAAAAGAAGGACAAAAACCACATGATCATCTCAGAAGGAGATGCAGAAGGAAGGACATACTAAAGATCAGAGAAGAAACAAAATTGAGAAGAAAAAAACAATGAAACCAACAGCTGGTTCTTTGAGAAAATAAACAAAATCGATAAACCCCTGGCTAGACTTATTAAGAGAAAAAGAGTATCTACACACATAAACAGAGTCAGAAACAAGAAAGGAAAAATCACGACAGACACCACAGAAATATAAAGAATTATTAGAGAATACTATGATAATCTATATGTTAACAAACTAGATAACTTAGAAGAAAGGGACACCTTTCTACAAAAATACAACCTTCCAAGACTGACCAAGGAAGAAACAGAAAATCTAAACAGATCCATTAGCAGCAATGAAATTGAATCGGTAATCAAAAACTACCCAAGAACAAAACTCCCAGGCCAGATGGATTCACCACTGAATTTTATCAGACATTTAGAAAAGACATAATACCCATTCTCCTTAAAGTTTTCCAAATTTAGAAGAGGAGGGATTACTTCCAAACTGATCGTATGAAGCCAGCATCAGTCTAATAACAAAACCAAGCAAAGACCCCACAAAAAAAGAAAATTACAGGCCAATATCCTCGATGAGCACAGATGCAAAAATACTCAACAAAATATTAGCAAACCAAATTCAAAAATACATCAAGAGTATCATACAACATTATCAAGTGGGATTCATCCCAAGGAAGCAATAACAGTATAACATTAAAAAATCCATGAACATCAACCACTACATCAACAAAAAGGACAAAAACCACATGATCATCTCCATAGATGCTGAAAAAGCATTTGACAAAATTCAATATCCATTCATGATAAAAACTGTCAACAAAATCGGTATAGACGGCAAGTACCTCAACATAATAAAGGCCATATATGACAAACCAACAGTCAACCTTATACTTAACAGCAAGAAGCTGAAAGCTTTTGCTTTAAGATTGGGAACAAGACAAGGATGCCCACTCTCCCCACTGTTATTCAACATAATACTGGAGGTCCTAGCCACAGCAATCACACAAAACAAAGAAATAAAAGGCATCCGGACTGCTAATGAAGAAATCAAACTGTCACTATTTGCAGATGACATGATATTGTACATATAAAACCCTAAAAAATCCATTCCAAAACTATGAGAACTCATATCTGAACTCAGCAAAGTAGCATGATACAAAATTAATACAGAGAAATCTGCTGCATTTCCATACACTAATGATGAACTAGCAGAAAGAGAAATCAGGAAAACAATTCCATTTACAGTTGCATCAAAAATAATAAAATACCTAAGAATAAACCTAAACAAGGAAGTGAAAGACCTATATCCTGTAAACTACAAGACACTCTTAAGAGCAATTAAAGAGGATACAAACAAATGGAAATTCATCCCATGCTCTTGGGTAGGAAGAATTAAGATTGTCAAAATGGCCATCCTGCCTAAGGTAATCTACAGATTCCATGCAATCCCTATCAAAATACTGACAGCATTCTACAATGAACTGGAACAAATAGTTCTAAAACTCATATGGAACCACAAAAGACACAGAATATCCAAAGAAATCCTGAGAAGAAAGAACATAGCAGGGGGGATCTTGCTTCCCAACTTCAAGCTATACTACAAAGCCACAGTAATGGAGACAATTTGGTACTGGCACAAGAACAGACCCACAGACCAGTGGAACAGAATAGAGAGTACAGATATTAACCCAAACATATATGGTCAATCAATATACGATAAAGGAGCCATGGATATACAATGGGGAAATGACATCCTCTTCAACAGTTGGTGTTGGCAAAACTGGACAGCTACATGTAAGAGAATGAACCTGGATCATTGTCTAACCCTATACACAAAAGTAAACCCCAAATGGAACAAAGACCTGAATGTAAGTCATGAAACCATAAAACTCTTAGATAGAAACATAGGCAAAAATTTATTGGACATAAACATGAGCAACATCTTCATGAAAATATCTCCCCGGGCAAGAGTAACTAAAGCAAAATGAACGAGTGGGACTATATCAAGCTGAAAAGCTTCTGTACAGCAAAGGACACCATCAATAGAACAAAAAGACATCCTATAGTATGGGAGAATATATTCATAAATGACAGATTCGATAAAGGGTTGAAATCCAGAATATATAAAGAGCTCATGCACCTCAGCAAACAAAAAGCAAATAATGCAATTAAAAAATGGGCAGAGGATCTGAACAGACATTTCTCCAAAGAAGAAATTCAGATAGCCAACAGGCACATGAAAAGATGTTCCACCTAGCTAATCATCAGAGAAATGCAAATTAAAACCACAGTGAGGTATCACCTCACACCAGTTAAGATGGCCACCATCCAAAAGACAAACGACAACTAATATTGGCGAGGATATGGAGAAAGGGGAACCCTCCTACACTGTTGGTGGGAATGTAAATTAGTTCAACCATTGTGGAAAGCAGTATGGAGGTTCCTCAAAAAACTAAAAATAGTCATACCATTTGACCCAGGAATTCTACACCTAGGAATTTACCCTGAGAATGCAGGAGTCCAGTTTGAAAAAGACATATGCACCCCTATGTTTATCACAGCTGTATTTACAATAGCCAAGGAATGGAAGCAACCTCAGTGTCCATCAGTAGATGAGTGGATAAAGAAGATATGGTACATATACACAATGAAATATTATTCATCCATAAGAAGAAAACAAATCCTACCGTTTACAACAACATGGATGGAGCTAGAGGGTATTATGCTCAGTGAAATAAAGCAGGGAGAGAAAGACAAGTATCAAATGATTTCACTCATCTGTGGAGTATAAGAACAAAGCAAAAACTGAAGGAACGAAACAGCAGCTGACTCACAGAACCCAAGAATGGACTAACCGTTACCAAAGAGAAAGGGATTGGGGAGGATGGGTGGGAAGGGAGGGATAAGGGGGGAAAAGGGGCATTATGATTAGCTCACACAATATGATGGGGGGCACGGGTAAGGCAGTATAGCATGGAGAAGACAAGTAGTAACTCTATAGCCTCTTACTATGCTGATGGACAGTGACTGTAATGAGGTATGTGGTGGGGACTTTATAATGGGGGGAGTCTAGTAACCATGATGTTGCTCATGTAATTGTACATTAATGATACAAAAAAAATAGTATAAATGCACTCCTATGCTTATGGCTGCTTTACTCACAATAGCCAATTATGGAAGCAACCAAAGTGTCCTTTGGCAGATGAGTGGATAAAGAAGTGATATATATATATATATATATATACAATGGAATATATTATTCAGCCATAAAAAGAAAGAAATCCTTCCATTGTGAGAACATGGATGGACCTCGAAGGTACTAAGTGAAATAAGCCAGGTGGAGAAAGACAACTACCATATGATTTCACTTAATATGTGGAATCTAAACAATACAAAATAAATGAACAAAACAGAAAAAGGCTTATAGCCACTGATTAGTGACTGTTGGTTATCATGGGGGAGGGGTTTATGTAGATGAGGAGGATAAAGAGGCACAAAATATCAATCATATATCAGTTGGTCGTGGGGATGAAAATAGAGCATGGAAAATATAGTCAATAGCTCTGTAATATAATATCACTGTGTTGACAGATGGTAACGACACTTGGGGTGAGCATTTAATCATGTAGATTACTTTCAAATCACTATGTTATATTCTTGAAACAATAGAGTATTATATATCAACTGTACTTCAATAAAAATTTTAATTGTGCAATACTTTCAGATCATTCTTTGCTAAGGTCTGTGATGAACAGAAACAAAACTGCTTCTCTGAGTTCTCCACTGTAGACAAGTTTTCATTCTGTGCATAATTTCATTTTAGACATATGATCTCCAAGAAATGACTATTTTTTATACTGCAATAATTTGCCTGTTTCAATCATGAGTACTAGTATTTAGCTTTCATTTTAGGATAATTTCTCTAAGCAACAAAATTTTCAACATATCTAGAAAGATTCCACAAACTTTGAGCAAAATAAATCCAAATATTATCAAAATGGAAATGGTGGGCAAGCATTTATATTTGCTCATTAACAAAGATACTTCAGTATACCTACTTGATAGTACTTAAAATGAAACCTGTGATTCAGTAAATATTTAAGAAATAATATGTATTTGTGGTATTGTACATTCCTTCAAAGATGTTCAAAGAAAACATTCTGCAGACCTGTGCTGGACTTTTCTCTGCCAAGTTGGCTAAAACTATGTTCTATGGTTCCTAGATTAACTTTCCCAAAATACTGCAGCAACAGTATTGGCCCAAAGGAAATCTTGTGTGAAATTTGGAAAGTAGAAATGTAGAAGCAGCCAATGTTTTTGAAAATAGTGAATGTAAGACAAGATGATAAACAGAAACAGTGGCATCTAATAGCTTATGTCTTCCATCCTGTCTTCTCAAATTTTGGACCCTCCATCCAGGAGTTGTCTTAAGCCAACAGCCCAGGACTTGACTAAATTCCCTCATAAGCAGTATCTTAGACATCTCCACAGAACTTCACCTTCATGGTTCCAATTCAGTAGCCAAGCACACATAGCTTCTAGGCTTTCCTACAAACTCTAGTCTTCCTAGTCAGGACACTACTTTAAATTATTATGGTCAGTGATTTTATCCTTCTGTAACTTCACTTTTCTAGCAATTCTCATGTAAATGATTCATTCTAATATTTTGTCTGCATAATACTTTTACTGGCTTTGTAATCATGATCAAATCCTGATTAATATATCCTCTTAATAGATCAACTAGGTGATGTTGGAGGGAAGTGGCCTGGGTTAATAAAAAATAGGAAAGTAAAGGAAATATTAGGTTCAGATATGGTTGGTCTTTGACAACATAGTTGATTTCCATAACCTTCAATTTACTCATCAGTAAAATGACAGTAATAATAGTGCCTTACTAATATGATTATCAGGAGGATCAAATATATTACATGACAAGTGTTTAGTGTAGCAGTAAATCTTAAGTAACCTGGTTATATGATGTTAAGTAGTTTTATTTACTGTAGGGCTCATCACAGTTTTTGTATGCTAAATAATAAGAAAGAATGAAATAATGAAAGGAAAAAAGAAAGAAAAGAAAGGAGAAAGAAAGAAAGAAAGAAAGAAACAGAGAGAAAGAAAGAAAGTAGAAGGGAAGGGAAAGGAAGGATAAAGGAAAGGGAAGGAAAAGAAAAAGAAAAAAAGACAATTTTTTATGTACTCTTTAAAAGCTGCCAGAAAAATTTGAACAAAATAATGGCACACCAATAGTGGTGAGAAAGTCTGAACTGGGATTCAGGCATATTGGAAGGTGGTCTCACTTATGTAATATTGCATATTCTGTGTGTGAATGGTGGATTTTAATTTTTTAATTAATTTTTTCATGGACATCTATGCTTATGGCTATAATTTTATATTGGACCAATAATGCGTACATTTTTCTGCTATCATATGTGTTCATTTTTTTTCTTTCCTCATCACATTTTTTTCATTTTTGTAGTGACTTTTTTTCAGAGCATTTTTAAGTTGACAGCAAAATTGAGAGAAAGATATAGGGATGTTACATTTACTCCCTTGTCCCCACATATGCATAATATCCTCCATTACCAACATCTCTCAATAGAGGGTACATTTGTTAAACTTTATTAGCCTACTTTAAAAGAGCACAATCATCCAAAATCTATAGTTTCACTTAGGGTTAATTTTTTGGTGTTGTACTTTCTAATGGTTTGGAAAAATATATAATAACATGTAATCATTATTATAGTATCACAAAGAGTATTTTCACTGATGTAAAATATATATGTGCTCTACCTGTGCAGCCTCCTCTCCTTCCCTCCAACTGCTGGCAAACACTGATCTTTTTCCTGTCTCCATAATTTTGCTTTTTCCAGAATGTCATATAGCTGAAATCACCAAGTTTGTAAACATGTAAACTTTTCAGATTGTGTTCTTTCACTTATTAATGTACATGCATTTCCTCTTTTTTCATAGCCTGATAGCTCATTTCTTTTTAGCACTGTATAATATTCCATTGTTTGGACTTACCAGTTCTTATTTATCATTCACCTACTGAAGGACTCTTTGGTTACTTCCACATTTTTGCAATTATGTATAAAGTTTCTGTAGACATTGTGTACAGCATTTCGTACGGACGTAAGTTTGCAACTTCTTTGAGTAAATACTAAGGAGTGTGATTGCTGAATTGTATGTGAAAAGTATATTTAGCTTTGTAAGAAAGCACCAAATTCTTCCAAAGTGACTGTACCATTTTGTGTTCACACCACCAGTGAATGAAAGTTGTTGTTACTCCACATCCTCACCAGCATTTGGTGGTGCCAGTGTTTTGGAATTTGATCATTCTAGCATGGGTATAGTGGTATCTCACTGTTTTAATTTGAAATTTCTTGGTGCCATGATATGGTACATCTTTTCATATGCTTACTTGCCACCTATATATATTCTTGGTGAGATGTCTTCTAACGTCCATAACCCATTTTTTGCATCAGGTTGTTTGTTTTCTTATTGTTGAATTTTTAGAGTTTTTTTCTTTTTTTTTTTGACTCACAATCCTTTATCAGATGTGTATTTTGCAAATATTTTCTCCAAGTTTGTGGCTTGACTTCTCATTCTCTTGGAATTCCCTTTCATAGAACATAAGATTTTGATGAAGTCCAATTTAACAATTTTCTTTACATGGATTGTGCCTTTGGTGTTTCATCTAAAAAGCCATCACCATAGCCAATGTCATTTAGGTTTTCTTCTGTTATCCTCTAGGACTTTTATAGTGTTGCATTTTACATTTGTAGTTGTGATCCATTTTGAGTTAATTTTTGTGAGGAATGTAATTTCTAGATTCTTTTATATAATGTGCCTAGATTTGTTTTTTTTTTGAATTTGGATATGTCCAATTTTACCAACACCATTTTGTTGAAAAGACTATCTTTGCTCCATGTTACTGCATTGGCATTTTTGTCAAAAATCAGTTGACTGTATGTAAGGTTATTTCTGGGATCCCTATTCTGTTTCATTGATCTATTTGTCTATTCTTTCACAAATACCATACTGTTTTGATTACTGTAGCCTTATAGTAAGTCTCAAAGTGAAGTAGTGTCAATCCTCCAGGTTTGTTCTTCTCCTTTAATATTGTGTTGGCTATTTTGGGTCTTTTGCCTTTCCATATAAAATTTAGAATCAGTTTGTTAATATACATAAAATAATCTGCTAAGATTTTGACTGGGATTGCATTGATTCTATATACCAATTTGGGAAGAACTAACCACTTGACAATATTGAGTCTTCCTGCCAAGAACACAGAATATCTCTCATTTATTTAGTTCCTTTTTATTTCTCTCATTAGGGATCTTTACTGTCTTTCATGTAGATCTTATTTATATTTTGCTATACTTAACTAAATAGTTTCTTTTGGGCAGTGCTTGTGTAAATGACATTGTGTTTTTAATTTTTAATTCCTCTTGTTCATTGCTGATATATAAGAAAGTGATTGGATTTTGTATACTAACTTGTATCATTCAACCTTGATATAATTGCTTATTAGTTCTAAGAGGGTTTTTTTTGTTGATTCTTTCAGATTTTATACATAGACAATTATGCCATCTGCAAAGACAGTTTTATTTCTTCATTGCTAATCTATATACCTTTTATTTCCCTTTCTTGCATTATTGCATTAGCAAGGACTTTTGGTAAAATGTTTAAGGTAGTAGTGAAATGGCACATACTTTCTTTGCACCTTGTCTTAGTGGGGATGCTTCAAGTTTCTCACCATTATGTATGATGTTAGCTGTAGGGTTTTATTTCGATATTCTCTACCAAGTTTAGAAAGTTTCTCTCTATTTTCAGTTTATTGGAGGTTTTTATCATGAATGAGTGTTGGAATAATAATAATAATAATTTTTTATTTTTTTTAGCAAAATTAAGACTTTTTTTTTGGTATCATTAATCTACAATTACATGAGAAGCATTATGTTTACTAGACCCCCCCATCACCAAGTCCCAGAATAATTATTTTTAAATATGTTTTTTTCATATGGTGTAATTTAATATATCTATTACTTCATGGCATTCTAGAAAGATCACCATGGAAGCCAGATGGTGTACTATCTGAACCAGTTAAAGAAACTCCTTTAAGTGATGAGAAGCCATTAAAGGGTTGAGTAGAGGAGTGACATGAACGTATTTACAATTTCAAAATGTCACTAATGTCACTCTGGCTCTACCTCTTGGAAAAAAACTGGAGCAGAGGGCAATTAAAGCAATTCAGATTTGAGAGTCAGGATCTTGTTTAAGTAGTTCAGGCAAGAAGTGATAGGGTAAGTTACATGACAGTGTAACGGCATGGAAGGATGAGTTTGTGTTTAAAAGCGTTACCTAGTAAGGGCTCTGTATGCCATGCTAAGAATTCTGTAGTTTCAATCTGTAGGGAATAAAAAGACTTTGAAGTTGTGTTTCTTAATAGGTGATACCTGAAACAGTTGCTTTAGAATCACTGGTAGTATATCTTACAGATTATACACCTAGATCCCCTGTTAGATCTGCTGAATTAGAATCTCTGTATAGCAGAATAAATATTGGTCTAAAACAAGTTCCCCAGGGGCTGGCTCTAAGGAACATCAAAGCCTGGGAACTACTGTGTGAATTGCTGTTGAGCAGTGGTACTACACAGTGAGATCTATGTTTACAGAGATCACTTGAGTCACCACATAAAGAACTGATTGAATGAGAGCAAACCTAGACAGGACGACCAGTTAGAAGGCTACTGAAACAGTCTTAGACTGGTTTTATACACTGCACAATAGCCAGAACTCAAGAGAAGACTGTTTACAGTCTAAATCGTGGTGTACTAGTTATCCTTATACCCTAATTTTTACACACATATTTAGATAAATAACAAAATTTTGCATTTCCTTAAAGGATTTTTGTTTTCCAAAATTAGTCTTTAGTGGTCTTTGCAGAGTCAAAGAGTTAATATATGATAGCTAATCATGTAAAGTGCAGTTTACATCTGAATATATAGGAGAATACACTAGGCATTGTGGGAAGCATAAAGAAGTATAAGGTATGATTTCTTTTCTCAAGGAGTTTACACCCTCCTTGTGAAGGTCATATACATATTTATTGTTTATTATATTACACTGTATATTATATTAAACATGTAATATATATATTATATTCCCAGTTAGATTGTAAGTTCCTTGAGAATAGAAGTCATACTTTGTATTTATATACATACATATATATATGTGTATATGTATATAATAGGATTTCTTTATATGTATATATATAGAGAAAGAGTGAGAGAGTATAGTATATATTCAGTGTATATATATATATGGTAAAAGTCAAACAGTAAATGCTAAATATACCATAAGGCAATATGCAATGTACAGGATATGCAATAATTACCAATGTTTTATTTGTTAACCTGCTGGTATTTACACGGGTATTTGATTTACTAATATTTATTTTTCTCTGTCCTTATCATTTCAGAAATAGTCTGTATTTTTTGTTATATTTTACAAGAAAGAAAATGTTACAAAATACAATGAATTCTCTGTGGGTGTGACATTATTAATCAACAGCCCATATAAATGGGACAGAATCTAAAGAAGCAAGGTGTCTACAGTCACATTGTAGTTCTCCATAAGGACTATGAGAGGACTTAAATAAGAAGTTATGGAGAGGGAAAAAGATGGTTATGTCACCTTGGTCAGATACTGGCTTGATCATCAGCACTGTCAGCCATTGATTAAGATGAAGTTCCCTTTTTAAAAAAAAAATTGCATTTTTGTACTGATTTATCTTTGTACCAATATATATGTGAACAAATATGTGTGTGCATGCACAAATGCACACATACACACACCATCTCATTCCAAAACATATTTTATGGATCACTGAACTAGAAATATAACAGGATCAAAAGAGAATTTGAATATGCTATTTCCAGTGAGCTAATATATTTGCTCTGTTTAAGCTTTAAATATGATACCTAGCTTCCTGGAAACCATAAAAAAAGGAGAAATGCTAGCTGGCACAGTTTTGTGTATTTCCTACACACAGAGGCCACTAAGTGATTAGTCCAAGATATTGAGCACCCACTGCATGTCAAGTCTTAGATGCTGGAAATCAAATGTGAGCAAAAAAAGACTTGATTCTTATCATAATGGAGCTGACAGTATAGTGTATAAGGCAGACAGCAATCAAATAATCACATATAAATGCAAAAATAAAAATATAAGAGCAATTAAGAAGATATATTTAGGGTGCCCTCATGGTCAATAATGGGGGAGGGGTGTCAATTTGACTAATTCTAGCATGTTAATATAGGAGACTTCATGGAGGAAGCAATGTTTAAATTCAGATATGAAGATTACATTAGGAGTCAGCAGGGTAAAGGGAGGATGCGTGTGGGAAGAGCACTCCAGGCAAAGGGAGATCTTGTATAAAGGCTCTGTTCAAGAAACAGAAAGAAAGCTGGTATGTCTGGAGTACAGAGGAACTCTAGTGGTAAGAAAGGATACTGCATATATGTGCATAGAGCAAGGTCATGCAGGAACGTAGGCCATTTCAAATAATCTGCTTTTTATCTTAAGATCAATGACAAAACACTGAAGGTTTTAAGACACTGATGTGAAATTATCATGTTCATATTTTGAAAGTTCCTTGGCTTTAACATGGAGTGTATTGAAGAGAAGAAAGTGTAGAGGCCAGAATCCAAGTTAGGAGGTTATTTCAATTGCACAGCTGAGAGATCTTGAAAGCATGTACTAGAGTGTTAGAAGTGGATATGGAGAGAAAAGAACTTAACTTAGAGATGCTTAGAAGATAAAGAAAACCAAGACTTGGTGATGTGAGAGAAGTGGAACACAGATATTCCAAGGCTGATTTTTAAGTTTCTGTCTTAGATGGCTGTGCATTTTGTTGAGATGGGGGAACACTGGAGAACCTCTGGTTTGGAGCAAGAGAAGAAAGTCTATAGATCCACTTTGGGTTAGGCTGAGTTTGAGATGCTTTTGAAACATTGAAAGGGGATATGTCAAGTAGGTAATTGGATCTCAGAGGAGACACCATGGCTAGAGATATAAATACAGAAATCACTGGTGTATAGATGATATTGAAACTCATGGGAATGGATGAAATTACCCAGCAAAAGGACAGGGAATAGAACTAACACTTAATCCCTGGAAAAGACTAACATTTAGAGATAAAAAAATGGGAAGAAAGGAAATGAAAGGGAAGCCAGAGAGGTTTGAGGAAAACCATAATTGTGTGTCACTGAAGTTCAAGGACAAAAGAATTTCAAGAAGATTATGGTCAACAGAACTGAATATTGCCAAGACATTAGGAAAATAAGAGAAAACTATCCATTGAATTTAGGGTTAATAGCAGTTGTTAAGCTCAACAAGAGCTGTTTCAGTAGAGTGGTGGTGGAAAGAAAATGGCTTTAGTGTGTTGAAGAATAATTGAGAAATGAATAAATTGATTCAGCAGTATAGTCAATTATTTGAAATTTATAAGGAAAACAGAGATGGTTTGGTAGTTGGAGAAGGATGCAGAGGTCAGGATTTCTTTATAGGTGACAGAGAAAACTTGATAATGTTTAAATGTAGTTGAAAGGGATCCCAATGAAAGGCAGTGATTGAATATACACAGCACTGTGCTGATAAATGTTTAAGTATAACTGAAGGAAAGAAAGAAAGAAACAACCCTGATATGCAGGACTTGTTGATTTCCATGGTGTAAATGCTCTTACTATGACTGATTTTGGTCTATCAGTATGACACCTCAAGCCCTGAAAATTGGTCCCAGAATACCTGACAGGAGAAAGATCAAAATGTTCAGTTACAGACAACTATATTTTTCCCATAAATGGTCTTTTCCCACTTCTGTGTTGAAATACAATTATCTTGTTAATTCATGTGACTACTTTATATAGTAGTGTAAGTATTAGTCCTTTGTCACTAGTTTTATTTTTTATGGAGTTTTGTATAAAGAAGTTTAAATATTTATACTGTCAAATCTATCAATATTTTTCCCTTTATGACTTTTGCCCTTGGTGTTTACATAGTAGATTTTAAATATCAATGTTGAATTCTGTCATTCCACATGACCACTTGAAGTTTTAATTTTTTTTAAAAATTGAAAGAGTGAGCATTGCACTACAAATTTTCCCTTGTTTTTAAAAAACAACATGAATCTAATATAAGAATACTAATGAATTACTTGTGCCACTTTTTGGAACCATAATGTTTCATTTGTTTTATGTTTTGACTGTCATTTTGTTGATTGTCATGATTGTTAATTGAAACAACTATATTAGTGGAAAGAGCTACTGACACATGATCTACTCTAGTTATAAGATATCCAAACCAACAGAAAGGGAAAAGTGTATGTGTAAATACATTTATCAATTCAATATATTGTAAGAAAGGAGAAAAATTAAAGCAGAGAGAAGGTAAGAGGACGGTAAGAAAAAATAAGTCCTAATATATGAATAATAAAAATCTTACAAGATGAAATGATCATATATGATCAAATGCAATCATACACTTTTAGAAAACTTAAATGATGAGAATAAAATCACAAAAAGTCTCTAATTAAGAGATGGAAAAAAGGAATATCAAGCAAATAATAATCCAAATCTATTGTGACAAATCAATATCAGACAAAATTGAATTTAAGGCAAAGAGCATATTAATTCTGTTTTTTTAAAAAACAGCATATTAATCCCTATTAAGGGATGAAAGAGACAATTGACAAATAAAAGGACAAACTCACTGAAAATATACAGTGATTTTTTATGCATTTGATAGCAAAACTATAGCCTTCAATTCATTTCTTAAGCAAGAAATGGAGAGTGAAGTCAGTAAGATGGTAGGCAAAGAATCTCCCAGTCTTCCCTTCTCCAGAGACTATTAAGTAAACAACAATAGACAGGAACAGCTTTGCAAGTATTCTAGACACCAGTTATATGAATAGAGAACAGGCAAATGTCCAAGCAAAATAAAGCACTCTCAAAACAGTAGAAAATTGCACTTAGCATCTCCCTTGCCCAATGTGATGTGGTTGAGAGGAAGTTACGTAATCGCCAGTTCTTCCCTTGAGATAGAAGGAAAGAAGTGAATCCAATTTGCAAATGTTCTGACTTCCCTGGGGGTTACCAGATTAACTGGTTGTTGTCTCAGCTGGTTTATAGCTTAAACAGGAATGGAGGCATAGTTTGGATATTAGGTTGAAGACCACCAAAAGCTGTGGTAAACAACCCAGAATGAGAGAACACAGTGGGACTGCAGACCTATGGGTACCTGGTGTTAAGAGCTTATGGCCAAAGGAATGCAAATGAATATTTAAGCATCAGAAAAAAAGCAGAAATGATATTTTTAGATAATTAAGGCATGTCAAAGCAGTTTGTAAATACAGGGGAATTGGGAAAATAGCACATGAACAGGTCCAATGAAGACACATAGGGAGATGAGGCCTGAGAATAAATACCATGACCCTAGATGCCAGAATCTTACCTATTCTACCATTCTTATTTTTTTTCCTAGGGAGACCTTCAAATTTGCTAGTAATTTTCTATGTCTTTTTTTGTTGTGTTTTTGTTTTCATTGTTTTCTCTTAAAAACTTTTTTTTTATCAAGGTGCATACAATAAAATGCATAAATCTTAGTGTACAGCTCGATACATTTTGACATGTGTATATGCTCATGTAACTATCACCTAGATCAAGATATCAAACACTCTAATTTTTTTCATCCTCCGCTTCTTATTTTTAGTAATAGAATCTTTCACATTTTAGTTGGGCACAATTTTGCCAAGGTATAGACTACATTTCATAGATTCAAAGTTAATGGTTGCCAAGAGCTAAATTTTGGCCATTAGAATATAAACTCAAGTAATACATTTGAGTTTGTAGCTGTATCCTTGAAAAAGAAGCAGTGTATCTCCATTGTATTTTTTACCTTTTTCTGACTCATAGTGATAATGAGCCAGCTTCGACCATGGTGATGAGGCCTATCCCATAGAGAAGGATGGAGCAATCGGAGCCTGAAACTGTGCGTCACTGTGAGGCAGAGAAGCTCTATCCCCTAAACCTTCTACTAGCTTGTATTTTACTTGAGAAAAAATAAATCAGGCTGTGCAAACACTTGCTGGCCCAAGGACCAGAAGTAGCACACGCATTACATAGAAGTTCGTAAGAAATGTAGAATCTGATGACCCCTCACACAACTACTGAATTAGAATCTGCAATTTAATGCAGATCACCATGTGATCCATATGCACATTAAAGTTTGAGAAGCACAGGGTTGAGACATTGTTATTTGGACTCTGCTAAGGCAAAGGAACCAATATTCAAATATCTGTATACACACACATACATGCATACACTAATGAAAAGAATGAAGGATATATGAAAAAAAGAAAATGACTCTCTCACTGACTAAAGGGGGACCTAGAAATACTTGCATGAACAATAAAACATGGGAGTTGTAAATATTTATGGTCACTTGAAAAAAGAACTAACAATTCTCCTTTCAAACTTGAACTTCATAAAATTTGATGAGTTGTTTCAAACATGTTGCCGATTTATGTTTAACTGTTAAGCCCAGGATATGTTAAAAAAGATTTGCCATTTTTGTTTCTTTGAATGACATGATAGAAAAAATGGTGATCAAATATGTTATTTACTAGGTCAGGAATAGGCATAAATTCAGTTCTGTGGGTGATTTATGAGCAGGAGCAATAATTATCTTAAACAAGTAGTGGATTAGGGGAGATAACTTTTTCGAACAACCAACCAACATATAGCCCCTTCCCATTCAGATACATTAAAGCATTTGGGTAATGCCATCTGATGTGGCTTAAAAAATAAATTTTACCAGCCACCATGGTCTATAAGGTTCTACATAATCTGGCCTGAGTAGTCTACTTACATTGCCTGTTCCTTGTGTTAGTCTACTCTTTCCACACTGCCTTTGGTTCTATTTGTTTCTGTTGGAGAACTTTTGCACATGCTTTTCTTTCTGCCTAGAAGTTAAGGCCATAGTAAAGATACACAGAAAATAAACTTGAATGTTTAGCATTCCTTGTGAAAGGAAGAAATGAATATGAAATGAACATGAAAAATAAATCTGTTGTTGATAACTACATAAAGTGGTTATATAAACAAACTACAGAAAATTATTTTTTGAAATGTCCCCAAACTGATTGCTTTCCCCCTTGCAGCCAACCAAACACTGTCAATTTTATCTAGAGACCATTCAGAAAGTCTTCCCTACTTAAAAAATTCCACCTTAATAGAATGCTTGCAAATCAGAGACTGTCTCAGTATTTTACTTTTATTCTCTACAACTTACCCTCCTTCTAATATCTTTGAACTTCTGCTGCAACAGAAAGTAAAGAGAGATAGGCATCCTTGCCACAACTTATAAATAAACAAGCATTGTTAATTTTGTCTCAGATTTAGTTTTGTCTTTGACATGGAGTATTAATAAATTAATAAATGAACTATGTATACAGTTTGGCTAAAGCTAGTATTAGAATTCTGTTAACTTTTTTTAGCAGGATGTCATTGTTTAACAAATTATAAAATACTTCTCCACAGATTATTTTGATGTCATGCAGATAGGCATGTAAAAATTGTTTATATACACAAACAAATGTGTGTATACGTGTGTGAATGCATGTGCATATGTGCACTTTGTATTTGAGTGTACAGTAGAGAATATTATGGACAAATAGTTCAAATCAAACAATTGAAAATTATACCTAATTATCTGGCTAAAATTAACTTTAAATTCAAAAGAGGCAAATATCCAGGTATCTGAAATACTCCTACCTTTATCAGTGCATCACTACAAAATAGAATTACATCTTTTTGTATAAAGGAAATGACAGGACTCACTACTACCATCTTCCACCTGTCTGCCATTTATTTCTGAAAGGTTTTCAGATTATGGATTCATGATTCTCCTCCAATCTCACCTTTGTTGCCACTCTGCTTCTTCACTCTCAGTGACTCTCAGAGGATGGGTTCTTGGCTGAGTGCAGACGTCTTCAGCTATCTGTATTCTATAAACTCAATCTGCTTTCAAGTATACTGTATTACACTTCACTTGGCTATTTCTCCCAAAACATAGGGTAAATCTACCTGTTTACATTTTTTTGAAGTCAATTACATTTAGTTATGAGCACATATCAAGGTTTATTTTAAACTTGCTACAAAAGTCCAACCCCAAGCCTATAAAAAGATTGCTATTTTGGCAGAGACATTTATGAAAAAAAAAGAGTAATTAAAGTGACTAATAGAAGACTGTTAGACTCTTCATTGTGAATAAGATGACCATTAGTCAGGTGAATGGAGAACTAACATTTCCGAAGTTCTTAATGTAATTTAGGCCCAATGCTACACTGGTAACTTTTAGCAAACATCTTTGGGAGACAAGTGGTATGAGTGCTAAGAAGCCCTGATTTATGGAGTTTGCTGATTTCAGTGATGTAAATATTCTGCCATATACAATTTCAAACTACCAACATAAAATCACTAAACACAGAATTGAGAAGAGGTGCTAACAGTCATCTCTTTGGTATCAGCTAGCTGTAGCACAATAGACTATCAATAAATTATTTAAGCATTTTATTAGGAAGGATAATTTTTTGCCCTGAGAGAGGTTATAAGTTACACAAAAAAGTTCTATTCCATATCAGATTCAGGACTCTATTTGCTTAACACTCTAATTTTCTGTAATACTGTTGAGAAGATGCTATAGCTATAAAATTAGAAAGACTGGATGATGGAACTGTTGAGAAGAAAAAGTTTTCCTCCAACAACTTTGGTCCAAAATGTTTGGAGATCTGTGAATTAACTGACAATAGGGAGATTAATAGAAGAAAAGATGTTTTATTTATATGTGCACATGAGTAAACACAGGAGTGCTCAGTGACAAGTAACTCCCTAAACAGACAGAGATAAAGGCTTATATACCAAATTTAACAAAATGGAATGGGAGAGGAAGTCCTTGGGAAAGCATGGAAGGTTATATTGGGCTATTTGATGCTAATAGGAATAGGAAGTCTGTCTTCATGGCAGTTGAATTCACAGGACACTTCCTCAAAGCTGTGCTATTAGCAACTCTGTTTTTGAGAAGCTTGACATAATCAGATAAGGGAAGTTTAAATAAGATTGCTTTCTGAATTTTCTTTTGCTCAAATGTATTCACTTTAAAATAATCTTTATACCAGCGCTGGGGATATAAGTGGGTCCCAACCTTTCCCCCATCTGAAACTTCCCTAGAAGTTTACAGAAAAGAAGCAAGGTTGAGAGAATATTTGGGTTAGAAATTGTGAGTTAAGAAATACAGGGGAAAGGGAGCATAGATTAGAATGATAAAACATAAAAATAAAGATCAATGGTTGGATAAACTATAAACACAGTTTTTGAGTGCAATGAACAACCAGTCAAAAAAATTTCAACATGTCAGGTTTTAAGCATCTTTAGTGAGGATGATAGTAGTGTCACAATCATGATTACATCCTGCACAGTGCAGGGAGAATGCAGATGTTCCAATGATCTTTCTAAGTGGCCCAAAGTATTGTGATGACAAAACCTTTGACATATGTATCAAGTCATCCAGTTTCAGCTTTACAGAGCTCCAAGAAAAGAATAGTTTTAGTTCTGTTACCAAGTAAGGAGATGGGGAGAAAAACTGAAGACGTTAATTACTGACAAAATGTTCAAGATGTATGGATCCAGTTTACAAAGAGGTAATGAGGCAGGAATTAGTAGAATGTAGGCAGCCTTAGAATGTGTAGCCCTAGTAAGGGGAGGTCAGGAGGAGACTAGGGTCAAGACTTTGCAGTAAACAAGGAGATTCATCCTGGGCATCTAAATAATTCAACATGAGAAGTAAGGGGCTACATCTTGGGCATCTAGATAATTCAGCTTGAGAAACAAGGGGCCACATCCTGAACATCTGGAGAATTCAGCTTGAAAAACAAAGGGGTCTTCCCAGCAACAAGCCCCTGTCAGTCCTGTAAACTTTCTCCTTTTTTGGCTTATAAACCCTAGACACTGAAGTCCCAGTGGCCTCCACTCTTAGAGCCCCTCCCATTTAGAGGGAGTCATTTTTCTTTCCTTTTCACTCCTTATTAAAAACTTTGCTCCATACTCTCATCTGCTGGCTTCATTCTTTGTCACCTTCAGGACAAGATCCTGGGAAAAACAGCATCTCAGCTGGTGACAGTAAAAATACCTCAGAGTCAATGAAGAGGACTAGAACTTGATAACCTCTAAGAGTGGGTTATAGTTTTCCATTGAAATATAAAATTTTACAGTTACCCTTATTTTTTATCAAAGATAAACAAAGAAAATTTATTTTTGTTTGTAAAATAAGTCTGGTTTTGTTAGATTTGGCTTGATCATTTATTTATGTGCAGCAAGAATGATAATTGACCACATAGGTCCTTTTGGAACTTTTCATAAGGAATCTGACATTGGAGTTGTAAAAGCTCTCTCAATGCCAGAAAGTTAAACCAAGAACTCACCACCAGACTTCACATGCAGTACCTATGGATTTGGATGATTTCCTCTCTTTCAAAGTCCCCAAAATATCCTATTTCCAGAGCTTGCCAGGAATTGACCTTCTTTTCTTAATCATGATGCTGGGAACCCTGTAAGTCAGATACTAGCATGGTTTTACCAAAACGGCTTTGGAGTAAGAATCGACTCAATGTCAGTAATAATTCTTTAAAATTTTCTGCTTATGTATGATTATACATACATCATTCTCAATTATAACATGCCAGTGCAAATCTTGGTAATATAACCAATTTTCCCAGTTATGTCCTGTTACAATGAGAAAATATTCTCACTGTACTTATGCAAATAGCTACATTGTCATGAAAATGATAATATTCTATAAGTTTCTGAATTCTGGAAGACTCAGACAGGAAGAAAAATTGCTTCATTTATGTTTGCAAAATATACTAAATTGTTATACACTTTAGATATCTTAAAAGAAAAGAGAAAATGATTTCTAATATACAGAATATAAAACATTAAAGAACCATCAATGTTCCAAACAAAGTCCACAAAAATCATATTCATCCTCTCTCAATCTACTCTGTTCCAAGTAATCAATTCCAGTCTTGCTGATCTTGTGTTAGGCAGTTTCATGAACTTCATGAACATCTCATGAACATGAGTTAAACATCTCAACTAGAGTACTGGAAATCTTTACTTAGTCCAGCCATATGATCTTAAACTTAACCAATGTCATCAGGAGTTGATACCTCAGAATACCTATCATAATCCTTTCCATGGGACTCAGAGACAGTCCTAAATTGAAGAAGTAGCATTCTGGCTAACAGCTGATTGCAAGAGCTCACAGTATAGTCTGAGATACTTTCTCAGATAAGTATCAGAGTAAAACAGTAATTATCCACAAATTAAAACAGGTTTGAAATGGCCATAATTAAAGATCTAATCAGAATTCATTATACAATGACAATGAAATTTAATGGTTTCTCTGGCATAAAACATTTAAACTAATAACTTGAATTATGACTGGTAAAATTATACCAGGTCATACATAGCAACGACATTGACAGATTTCTAGGAACTTCATACAATTTTTGAAACAATGACATTTTATGCATACAAAATAACCTAAGAAAAGTTAAGTATCTCTTCTTATTTGACAATGCTTTCAATACAATATGATATATTAAATAAACATAATTAGCTTAATATCTTGTTACAAGGTGAGAGAACAAATCCTTTGAGATTTTCCTGGATCCCTCTGGAAAATCTCAGACATTTCAAGGTTAACATTTCATTTAGAACTTTATTTGGGAAATTGTAAAAAATTTCAAAAGATTTGAACACTTGACTAAATAAGATGATAGGTCACTGGTAAATAATAGTTATCTATTTAACAAAGGGACAATAAAATATTGGAAAAGTAAGTATAGGAGGTTACATTAAATATATATCTTAGTTTTTTTGTTGCTGCTGTTCTTAAGCGGGAAGACTTGGTTCTTTTAAAAACTCAAAGAAATGATACTACAGGAGATTATTCTGGTAAGATAGAATCTTTTTTTGAAGGTGATTACTTAAAAGGTAAAGAAAACCTTTTATAATTTCTTAAAAAAGCAAACCAATAATTTAATAAAAGTTTATTATTATAACAAGAAAAAACAACAAGCTCTGGTTTTGCATTACTACACTACTGAGCTCAATTTTTTTAAATGAAGCTGTTCAGTCTTAGCCTTCTTCAACACACAACATAACATTACTTTCTGAGAAACATTCTATGATTTTCTATATGCATTTAGGCTTTCTTTGTCCTCTACTTCTAACAATCAGCCATTTTACTTTAAGTAATATTACTCTCCTTCTTCCCTTGACAAAAACATATGCTTCATACTTCCTAACTTCTATACATTTCTTTATCAAAAATGCATCCTACTTTCCTTGAATATTTTGCATGCAGAATTGTTTCCTTTCATTCTTAATATTTCTGATAGTTTCATTTACTATTATATATGTATATATTATACAACTGTTTATCAGTTTTACACTTCAATGTTCAGTAGTCTTAATTTTCTAAAAACAATTAAGAAGTAGACAATTGTGAACTCCTTGTTGTATTCCAGCATTCTGTAAAAGATTAACAAATTTACAATCATAGCATTTCACAATTTCTAGAGGCATATGCTTCTTCAGAGTAAAATTTTGCAATATTGCAAAAGGAGCATGTTTATTAGCAGACGCAGATATCTTTATTCTCTATAAAATTAAGAAGCCAAAACTATATAAACAAACTTATTTTTAGTAATTAGTATTTCAGTATTTTATCTTATTTATAAATAATCATCTACATATTCAGTGAATATCATTTATTTAACTTAATTTCCTATAACTAAGGATTCAAGCTACCAAAAGGATTTTTAAACTAATCAGCAGACATATACCAAACATAATTATTGTTGATTAAAGTTTGTCACGATAATGACTCAATGTGATTAAAATAAAATCTGTAAGTTTGTACTTTAAAAATTTAGTAGATACAGTTTATTTGACTATAGGCCCAGCAGAATAAAAATGTATATCTATTTTTATTATATATAATGGTGATTATTTTATATCTAATAATCTAATTTTTATCTAATTTTATTATACATAATAATATTTAATGGTGACAACTCTAAGGTATACCTGCTTATTAAACCAACACTGTTGAATTAGACTTAGTTACCAAAGTTTTATTCACATCATATGAATTTGAAAGGCATTTGGGTCAGTTCCTATATTTCTGGACATTTCAGAGAAATTTAATTTATGTGTCCAGTTTTTCCTAAGCCAACTTAGAAGAGAGGACCTTTAAAGGATTTTATAAATTCACCTGTCAGTATCACCCAGAAGTAAGAAAATATCACATATATATAATACATACACATGCATAAACATACAGGACATGCAAACAGAGATCTAAAGGTTTTTGCTATGATTTTAGCCATGAGTCAGGTATAAATACAAAATAAAAAATCCTTGAGAAAACAGTGTTGTGTGGTAGATAGAAGATTTATCTTAAAATGAGAGAGAAAGGGTGCAGGTTTTCTGAAGTAACTGTTGTTAAATGGTGTGTAGGGATATATCTTCCTATTTGATTTTGACTGGGACAAACATTAGATTCTTCTGGCAGTACTGAGCTTTGTTAAGCAGCCATTTCAAGGGGCATTTTAACAAAAACATTATTTGCATTGGGAGTCTGCAGTTTTTATAGGTCCAGGTTGAGAACTAATTGAGAAGAGTGCTGAGAAACCTGACTGAGAAGGCTGAAGCCAAGGGCATTTATTTCAGTTTTTTATTTTGTTAAGTGCAGGACACTCCCTTTTCCAATGTCCTGACTTGTCACACTATCTGCAAGCATCTTGAAATGAATAGAGGAGGCTCTGGGATTGGTAAGAAAGACGGATGGACTTCGGTTTACTCCTAGAGCCATATTCCTGTTTTTGTAAAGACTTGATTTTTAACATAAGAATCATTTTTAATCCTTCAAAGAATTGGTGGCAGCCTCAATAATAACATTGAGAGACTGACCCACAAAACTAAGTACATGTTACTGAATTTGTTTCTTTATATAGGACAGATTACCAACCAAGGTGGAAATTCAAGCTGTGTGCCTTTGGAATGTTTGCATAAATTGTTCAACAAAGTATTTAGATTTTATTCCTTCCCTCTGAGCGCACAGTTCCACTTTAGCCCACTTAACCTTCAGAGGTATGGCTTCTGTATTAGCTCTTATCAGGCCTTTAATATTGGACTCCAAATGGGTCATTTTATGATCATTTGTAGGAGGGCCTAGAAGAGGGTCTGGCCAGTTGTTGTTTTTGTAAGAAGGATTTCCTCTAAGGGGCCACCTGTCTTGTTGCATAGCTGATGCCAGGGTTCTTGTTCACGGAGCCAAAGAATGAACTTCTCAAAACACTCAAGGTAGGAGAGCAAGGGAGAGACTTTTATTGAGAGATACAGTGAGAGAACAGAACTCCTTGCTCATGCCAGGAGGGGACAAGAGAGTCTGTCGTTGGCTCATTGTCTAGGGGATTTATAGTCAGTTTGGTTGAGGATTTTTTAGGAATGTGGGTAAGAGCTAGGAATGCAGACTTGTACCACCTGCTCTGCCCCCGAAGGTGGGCTGGGTTGGTCTGTTTGCTAGGGCTGTTTATAGGTCAGATACAGTGAAGTCACAGTTTGTGCTGAGATACCCTTCTTTATTTGCAAAGCACTCAAGCATTCCAGGCCAAGTTGCTCTTGGCCTTTTGAGCTTAAACTGATCTCACTGAAGATGTCTATATTCTTAGTCTGGTATCTTTACCCTAGAGAATTAGTGTGATCTTGACTTTGCATAATGCTTAACACAGAGTTTTGATAGGGACCTCTTTGCACATTGTTACATTGCTCTGACTGTAAATATACTGCCTTGTTTTTTTCCAGAGACCCTCACCCTACTCTGACTACACCCACAGTCGCTGTCTCATAGCTACAGTATAATCATGGGTGGAAGGGTTTATGGTGGGTGTGGATTTTAGTTTTAATTCTAAATCTTAAGCCTGCTATTTATTTTGTTAAGTGAGTCATTTAGGCTAGCCATGTTATTTTTTGTTGTCCTTCTTTCAATTTGATCCTCCTATAGGTCTATTAGGACACTTGTTTTAGATGAGAACTCTCTCAAAATCATTTCAAATATAAATGCTTCTCCAAATTAAAAGATATATCATCTGGCCATTGGTAATTTAGGGTATCCAAAGATACCATTTCTAAAATTTGATTCTGAAATCAAAAAGCCTTTTAATCACTTAACCATGGGTGCAAAAGCCATCTCCAAATAAGGTACAGAAGGTGCACCCTCCATAATCCAAAGTAGCTCCCAAAGATATCAAACAAGAAGAGATCAAAAACCCTTTGTTGCCATAAGTTGTGAGAATGGTATTTGAAAATTTGTGTCTCTTCTCCCACAAAAATAAGGTACCACAATCACAACCCACCAATCAGTGACACCAAGCAGCTGATACTGAGATGGGACTTTTCAGCACTAGCAAGACAAGGAGAAAAGAGATGACAATGGCCTTATGGGCTGTAACCATTTATTTAGGCATATATGAACCCTCTGAGAGTTGGCAAAAGTTGGTAGGATGTCAGCTGAAAATGAGGTGCTCAGTCTACCCACATTTCTGCCTAACTAACTATAAATTCTTAGGCCCACAACTTGATAGTTGGACACCTCTGAGTGCAGACCCAACAGTCTGCGCCCCCTAGAATGTGGAAAACCAGGGACAGAACACTCTCTCTGGATCCAAGCCAAGCTCTCAGGAATGAAAATGTAATAGACAGGATAAAATAGCTATCTCTGGGAGAGAAAGATCTATAATAAGAATACACAAAGCAAGAGTCACACTACCCAAAGAACTAGTTCTGTTAGGCAGAAAGACATACACGAGTGTGGTAGAGAGAGAATAGAGCCAGTAAAGTCCACTGAAAGGGACTCAAAGAGTTAACCAGATAAAACTAGAGATCCAGAAAGGATTCACAGAGTTAATTAGTTAATTAGTTGAAGTTTCAAAGGCCAGCAGTGACGTGGAATGTCTGATATTCCCCAGATGAAAAACAATTCCCCACATAAAGAAAAGTATCAGAGCACAGCCTGTATCTTCATTGTAAAAATTAGATCAGGCCTCCAAGGCCAAAGATTGTCAATCAAGGACTTCTCTGCCCTGCCTTATGAAGTAGGGCATGGAAATGGGACAAGGGTCATGCCATTGTAAAATCAATTTATCCTGTGACAAAGGCCCATTTTATTTTTTAACTTAATCTATAGGTTGTTTTCCTCTTCTTCAAGCCCCTTAACCAATTAAGTAACTTTGGAACCAAGACAGGAGATAGACCATTGAAATACAAATAAAATTATGTGGATAAATAATTCTGAGATCCAAACCAACACAGTCACCTAAATAATCGTTTTCTTAAAATAAAACCTCAAGTGAATTATGAATCACCTGTATACACCATGCCTTACACTGACCCTTAACCATGAGGCCCTGTAAAACCCCAAGCAATAAAACCTTAAGGATGTTTCCTCTCTGAGGATTCCCACACTCCCACTTCTTTTGAGTGTGTGCCGTTAGCCTTAAATAAAGACTTCTTATTGCTCAACTTATTATGTTTTGTCTCTGTGCTCTTCCAGTGGTAAACTTCTTTGTCACTTTTCTATTTCATTCCATTCTCCAGATTTAAGCACTAGTCTTCACTCTGTCTCTGTTCTACTCCAGATAAGTAGGGAAGGGCTACTGAGAGCTCTAATTTGGGCTTGCAAGTTCCCATCACCTGGGTGCCCTGGACAAGACTGCAGCTGTATGATCGTGCATTTTAGTAGCCTGCCTGAAAATATCCTTTCTTTGCCTTTGGGAATTTCTCAGAACATAATCTCACTCCATCCAGTGTGCTGCAGCTCCCCTCAGATACTGTGATGGTAGGGACTTAGTTCCCATACCATGCAGATTTCAAGTGAACAGTGGATTCCAGGTGACGTTGGCTTTAAAAATTGGCAAGGGATTTGCCTTATGTAAAGAAGGACTTCAGTGAGCTTTCCTTTCTTTCCTCTGTTCTTCCTTGCTCTCTGATCCCTGCAAGGCATCTGCCATTCTCTGCTATTCTCACTTTAATGAATTCCTTCCTCACCTTTCACTCCGACTTCCCTGAATCTCTGAACCAAATTTCTTCCCAACAGTTCCTATATATGTTTTCTCTTCTAATCTAAATATTGGAAAGAAAATACAAGGAGAGGATCTTATTACCCTCACTTGACTGGACCCTAAATAGAGATCTAGAAGTCTTATAGGTAGGGAAATTTACTTTTGCCACCTTGGTCAGAAGTACCAAGATCTGTTTCAGTCTCTGGAATGAGAATGGAGTCCCCGCCAACATATCCTGGCCACAATTGTTAGGAAAAGGTTTTCCTCTACCAAGTTAGTCTGAATGGTTGAGGGACTGTGAATAACTGACAACAGACAGATTAACAGGAGTACAGACAACATTTATCTATACATGCATGTGATCACATGTGGGAATATTTGGTGATGAGTAACTCACTAAATAGTCAGATATGAAGGCTTATGAACTAAATTTAATAAAATAGGGGTAGAGTGGGGTTAGGATTTCAATGGGATAATATGAATGTTTGTAACTCTGGGGGCAAGGGGGTTCCTGGCCCGGGGCAAGTTCCCACTATGAAACTGGTGAAACTGAAATAAGTCAAAGGAAAGGGTAGGTTGGGATAAAGGTTTTTATTCATTGCAGTCACTAGCCAAACTCAGCACCATCTGTCTCCTTTAGCCATGGCTCATGCTCTACCACCACAGCACACTCTCTGCTTCCCCTGCCCTCCCCTTCTAGCAGGAACTCCATGGGCATGTCCTTGGTGACTGGCAGACACCAGAAAAATTAAGTAGTAGGAAGAGAGAGGAGGAGAGAATGGCCATTTTTTCTCCATCCTTTGCTGCAGGGGTAAACACCTATTGATATATGGATGGTTAAGGCCAAGCAGGAGATTCTGAAAATGCTGTCATTTACCCCACAAGGTTCTAGTGGGATTTTTTTGATGATAATGGTAATGCGCAGTTCCTCCGGCAGCTGACCTCATGAAAAGCTCCTTTGATTGGGGAAGATTAATGGAAGTTATATTTGAGAGACTGTTTTAGTCAGGTAAGAGAAGTTCATACAAGATTTCATTCTGCATCTTCTTTAGCTCAAATGTTTACACTATAATAATCTTTATATCAAATCTGGGGATCAAAATTGCTCCCCACAAATGTAAACTGAAAGACTATACCTATAAATACTACAAGATATAACTATTTTGAAGGCTACAAACACAAGCTCAAACTCTGATTTCTTTACTGACACAGAAGGAAGAAATAAGGATCCTCTCCCACAACTGAAAATGTTCCTAGAATCTTCTTGTTTATGAAGCAAATGTTTCTGTATTCATACAGAGGGAGAAGATGCCTTCCTGGTCTATTTCAGGGTCTTCCTTCTTTTCTTATATAGTATTAACCTCTTAAATTAGCTCGTTGAAAATCAATTTCTTTCCAAGATATTCCAGCTTCAGTAAACTATACCTGGCTCCACTGTTCTGACAAAAAATTGCAATAGTACACAGTACTTGTAGCAATCAATCCAATGCAAGTTGCACTGTAGTGAGCTCTATCCAGTGCTCTTGCAACTCCAGATGAAAACAAAACATGTGCATGCTTATCATTGTTCAATCTAGGTTGATTTCTAATCTCATAGTTTGGTGAATACATCTTCCAAAAGTAAAACAAAATATGAGGCATAGTGTGTTCTAAATAGCATATCTAAATAAGGTACCCTTACTGAGGGAGGGAAGATTAAGATAAATCAGTGGATAATTTTTTTTCTAACAGTTCTCTCAATTTATACACAAAACACAACATGTAGCATCTAATTAAATTATGATTCATCTATATTTAGACTACTTTTTAGAAGTTTTTCAAGAAGTATTACTTAACAAAATAATTAAAAGACCAATTTAAATACTTTTTTCCAAACTAAAGGTAGCAGTGTAATCCTAAAGATAATTTTCACAGTCTTCACCCTAAGGGGGAGAGGGGGAAATACACAAAAATTGCAATTTTCAAAATGTTTTTATTGTTGTTCTAGATGAAGGACAGAAACAACATAAGCTCTACTTGGGCACTCTATAAATAACCTAAACTTAAAAAATTCATTATTGCCTCAGTTTTATTGGTATTTATAGTGAAGGAATATGGGTTGCAAATACAGATGTAGTGTGAGCTAGCCATAATTGACTTGTCCAAGACCTTTGAAAAATGTTTAAAATGCCAATCAACTAATGGTGAAGTTAACATCAAAGATCACTTTGTGTAGGAGTAAACTATCTTCTATATATTTTTTCCAATTTGTTCTCCAAGATTAAGATATGTAATTTATAAATCTTTGCTGTGCTTCCACCCCCACCTCCCATAACGCTAAGTAATAGTAATGCATACCCTTACTGCTCTTTGTGGAATATCATTTGATCTCTTATTTTTCCTAATACTATTCCCTTAGAACTTCTTAGATTGCCCATACATTAGGAATTAGAAATCAGCTGAACAAAAATCTGGTTTCTTCATTTTATAGACATCACATCTATCCTATTATTGTTTCTCTTGACTAAAAAAATACAAATTGGCAAAAAGAACAATTTTTGTGTTATGTAAGTACTTTTGTAATACATGTTAATGTGGTACTTGAAAGTCAATGTGTAAAATGGGATAGAGCAGAAGTAATAGAAATGTGCAGTGAGACATCACAAAGTTCAGTTAGGCCAATTTTATTTATTTATTTATTTTTGCTCTCATTAATCTACAATTACATGAAGAACGCTATGTTTACCAGGCTCCCCCCCTCACCATAGTTAGGCCAATTTTTCTTAAATATTTTTATTTACAATCTATGTGGTGGAATGGAAAACATTTAAAAATAAATTTGCATAAGATCCTAAGATTGGAGGCATCCTAAGGATAAACTAATGAAAGAAGGGAAAGAATTCTAATGACCTGTGGGTTGCAAAGTAAGAATGATAATAGTAAAAAATGAATCTCATCTTGAAAGGTAAATCTAATTTATGAGAAAATTAAAAACTTAGATGTTATATTTCAGAGACTTAAGTACTTTTATTTTGGGAATAACAAAAACTAAGCAGGTGGTGCAGAGTTCCAGCAGACATTATTCAAACTTTAATAGGTTGAATGTAAAAACATTTTAGTCTTGCTCTTTACCACCATCACACAATCTTGGAAAAGAGGTCAGACATGGTGGAATGGGAGAAGAAGAGGTCCTATATTAACCTCTCCTACACTTAATCCAGACAGTGATTATCATTTAGAAACTCATAATTTATTTATTTGCCTACTTTGTAAAAGACAAAATGTAACCCTTAGAGTATGGGTAAGAGAAGGTGTGTTAATGTAGAGAATAATATTTAAAGGAATCAAACATGGTTCTTGACTTTATGATATACAGGGAAGAAAATATTCAATAAATTAGTAAAAGCTTCTTTTTTACCTTTAATGATTTAATCTCTTAGCAACTTTCAGATGCATCATACAGAATTAACTACAGTCACCATGCTATACATTACATTCTCATGATTATTTATTTTATAACTGGAAATTTGGAACTTTTGACCCTTTTGCCTATTTTGCCCACCTCTTACCCCAAACCTATAGCAACCATCAATCTGTTCTCTGCATCTGTGAGTTTGGGTTTTACTATGTTTTCTTTTTTATAAGATTCTACATGAAAGTGAGATGTTATGGAAATTACCTTTTTCTGTCTGACTTATTCACTTAACATAATGTCTTCACCTTCCATGCTGTCGCAAATGGTAAGATTTCATTCTCTGTTTTGCCTGAATAGTATTCCATGGTGTGTATATATATATCACATTTTTATCCATTCATCCATTGATAGACATTTAGGTTGTTTCCATATATTGACTATTGTAAACAATACTACAGTGAACATAGGAATGCATATATCTTTTCAAATTAGTGTTTTGTTTTCTTTGGATAGATACCCATTAGTGGAATTCCTGGACCATATGGTAGCTCTATTTTAAACTTTTTGAGGAATTTCCATACTGTTTTCCATAGTGACTTAACCAATTTGCATTACAACCAATAGTGCACAGGGGTTCTTTCTCCATATCCTTGCCAACAGTTGTTACTTCTCATCTTTTTAATAAAAACAATTCTAATAGGTGTGAGGTGATATCTCATTGTGGTTTTAATCTTCATTTTCTTGATGATTAGTGATGGTGAGAAATTTTTCATGTACTTGATTACTATCTTTGGAAAAATATCTGTTCAGATTTTCTGCATATTTTTTAATTGAAATGTTTGTTTTTTTGCCATTGAGTTGTATGAGTTCTTTATATATATTGGATATTAACCCCTTATCAGACATAAGATTTACAAACATTTTCTCCCATTCAGTAGGTTGCATTTTCATTTTGTTGTGAAGATTTTTAGATTTCAGTGTATAGGTGTTTTACCTCCTTGGTTAAATTTATGCTGAGGTATTTTATTCTTTTTATTGCAATTGTAAATAACAGTTTTTCTTATTTTTCTGATAATGTTAGTGTGTAGAAACATAACAAATTTTACATATTGATTTTATACCTGCTATAGTCGATAAATTAGTAAAAGCCTTAATTTAAAATAAATTCCATAAAATTTGAACTCACCATTTTAAAAGGAATGCAGGAAAATGGACTGAATTAAGCCACAGATTTTTAACTTCTATTTTTATATTTCTGTGATTGCTTCTACATTGTGCTGATATGTTTTAAAAATATGGTTAATTCAATAAAAAATTAATCAATCTACTGTTTATTGCTAAATGACAGCTTTTTTATCAAGTTTCTTGGAATTAGAGTGCACAATCATAATTTGTTCATAATTTTCTTTGAAATTCCACATCATTTCTCTCTCCCTCACACACACACACACATACACACAAATGGGTTTCATGCTCACATTATTTTAAAATAGAGACCATCCATCTTTATGTTACAGTAAACAGAAAGAAATTTAGAGAAATTTGTCAAGCTCCTGAGGGTAATTAATAGTGAATCTATAGTAGTTTTTTAATCTTTGCTAGATAGGACTGTTTGGATGACATGTGTTATGGACTGCATTATGCTACCCCCTAAGTTCATATGTTGAAGCCATAACCCTCAATGTGACTATCTTGGTAGATGGGGCTTTTAGAAGTTAATTAAGGTTAAATGAGGTCAGAGAGTGTGGTCCATAATCTGATATAATTAGTGGCCTTATAAGAAGAGGAAGGAGAGAGATATCTGCAGGCCAGGAAGATAACTCTCACCAGAACTCAACTATATTGGCACCCAGATCTCAGCCTTCTAGATATAGAAGCTATATGACCATGAGAAAATAAATTGCTACTGTTTAATCCACCCAGTGTATGGTATTTTGTTATGGCAACTGGAACTGACTAATACAGAATTATTCTTTTCTAAATTTTAGGTATTATGGCATTCAGTAAATGTAAAATTTTAAATACCTTTACATTTTCTGACAAATACATTTCTCCCTCACTGTTTCCACTAAGTGAATTATAGCTGTTTACTACCTATTTTGAAAGTGGAATTCAAAAGCAGATTTATTCTGTTTTTCTTGGTAACTTTCTACTGGTCATCTGGCTTCCTCTTGTGGTCTACAGCTGTGACATGTCATTAGTATACTTGGAGAACCTATTTTAGTGCCATATATGATTAGAAACTCAACTTTGTCCTGGTAAACTACTGTTGGGGGTTGAGTTTCTTCTCAGTTCTTGTCTCTGCCACAGCAAAGAATTGAAGGGCAGAAACACAGTAGTGAAGCAGAATGCAAGTTTTATTTAAATACTCTCTAAAGGAGGAGTGGGCTAGAGTCAAAGTAGATAAAGGCAGATTTACTTGAATAAAGCAGAAAGGAAGTTAAAACAAAGAGAGGAAAGGGAAACTCACTGACCTGCTTCTCATCATAGGACAAATCTCTTGCTAACCCCAAAGCCAGTGTCACTTGGCATCCAGTGTCTATTTGAATCTGTGTGGCTTTGGAACTAAGTCCCTGCCACCCCAGGAGCTGGGGCAGCCACAAAGCACTTGGTGCAGTGATATTATGTTCTGAGAACTTCCAGAGGCAAAGAAAGAAAATTTTCAGGCAGGTTACTAAGGAACATGGTCATATAGCTGCATTTCCATCCAGGTTACCCAGGCAGTGGGAACTTGAAGGGCCAAATCAGAGCTGTCAGTAGCCCCTCCCACTTATATGGAGTAGAACAGAGAGAGTGACACACTCAAACGAAGGTGAATGTGGGCAACCTCAGAGAAGTGGCACATTTAAGGGCTTAGGATTCTGTCTTTTAAGGCTCTCAAGAATTGGATAAAGGTAAAGGGTTGGGGGGCATAGGCTTGTCAGGTAGTCTCATAATGTCTATTTCCAGTGAGAGTTTCAAGAGTAGGATAAAGGAAAAGGGTCAGGGGTGCAGGCATGTCTGGCAATCTCATGATGTCTATCTCTGGTGAGATACCACATATCATTGTCTACAGCCAGTCCTCTAGGTAATTCTGTAGAATAACCTTTTTGTTCTCTCCAAGACAGTGGCTACCCCCAAGCACTGGGAATGTATTAGTTAAGACTGCTTGCCTTGCCTTAAGATAGGTTGTTGGCTGATTACCAAAGAATATGTTAGGAATCTTACCTCCTAACTCCCTGGTTTTTAAAAAGGAATTTTTATTTATATCTTGGCATTGTTAATCATAGGTAGGACAAGTTAATTGTGATGCTTATCCCATGTCTCTGCCCTATCTCACCTGCATTAGGTAGAGAAAGTCTCAAGATCAGCCCAGATTCAGAACATGTGAAATGAACTCACATTGCAAAGGGCATTATTAACTCTGTGAGTCCTTTCTGGCTCTCTGGTTTTATCTGATTAACATCATTAGTTCTTGGTGGGCCCCACCCTCTTTTCATCCCACTCATATCTGTCTTTCTGCCTAACACTAACATTAGATATCTTCAGAGCTAAGGCAGGAGAAAGATATTAAGAGGTTTCTAAAAGTTTGATTAAAAAAAGAACTCTGTACTCTATGAGTTGAAAGAGAAAGGTGTAATTCATAGCTATTTTTCACAAAAGAATGTTGGTTATGAGATATTATATCACCATTCTTCAATTTCATGAAGAAACTTTTTAAGCATTGATATACTTAGCCTAATTAACACAGAAAACAGATCATTTCTGATACTCCTACAGTTTCTTTATACAACCAAAATATTTGATAATGATTAAATTAACTGAATAATAATGACCACAAAAGAGTGAAAATTTTCTTTCACTGAATTTTCAGTACCTGACATTAGTAAACATGAATAAAAAGTAAAATAATTTTACAGCATGAAAAAGAAAATGACAAGGATTAATGCTTTTTAACTGTATTATTTACAAATTTTAAAATAAAATGTATACCAATGTATTGGTCTGTTGAAATAATGAATAAAATTATCATTTGTTTTCCATTCTTAAACAAATTTGTCAATTACTTTGTCAAAATTGATCTTCTATAGACATTCATGCTCAATAGATACTTTTTAGCCATATATTCAAACGATTTGCTCATAATTGATCAAAAAATACTTTCTATTAATTTTAACCACAAAGTATTTATTTTACATGGAGGTACAGACATACAAACAATGAAAATCTTAAACATATGAATAAATTTGGCAGATTCACCTGTTTCCAATTTCATAATTGTCCCTTTAGGTGAAAATGTCTTAAAGAAATTAAAACTCCAAGTGGTTAAATAGAATGACAGAATCAGAGTGGCATTACCACTGTTTCTTCACCTTTATGGTCTCTACACTGGCACTGTTTATTTCAAAATACTTCTTAAACACAGGAATACAGTATAATGTAGGGTTGAAATCAAAATCTTGATCAGACATAAGCCTGAATAATTACAGACAGTTACAAACTTACTCTCAAAATGAATACATATAGTGGAGTCTATGTGTGCCAGGAGCTAATTAAATAACTCAGAGACCTCTAGTTAACTTACATGTAAAATGCCAGGTTTTCTAAAGAATAATAATAAAAATACATTAACTCGGGGGCAGAGCCAAGATGGCGGCATGAGTAGAGCAGCGGAAATCTCCTCCCAAAACCACATATATTTTTGAAAATACAACAAAGAAAACTCTTCCTAAAAGAGAGACCAGAAGACACAGGACAACAGCCATACTAAATCCACACCTGTGAGAACCCAGCGCCTTGCGAAGGGGGTAAGATACAAGCCCCGGCCCGGCAGGACCTGAGTGCCCCACACCCCAGATCCCAGCGGGAGGAGAGGAGTCGGAGCAGGGAGGGAGAGGGAGCCAAGGACTGCTAAATACCCAGCCCCAGCCATCCGCACCAGAGCGCAGACACAGTGCATGCGTTAGGTGCTGGAAACTAGGGAAACAGGACAGTAAGACCTGTGAGCAGGTCCCTGCAGACGTTGCACCCAGGACAAAGAAAAGCGAGTGCTTTTTGTAAGTCTTAAAGGGACAGGGACCCCAAAACCGGACGGAAGCATCCTGGGACACTTAGTTCAGCAGCAGGGAATCTGGGGATCTCTGGGCACTCTAAACACCTGGGCAGCAGGGAGAACAGAGGCCCCTCACAGAGATAAATAGCCTCCCAGCTGTTCCCCCTCCAATGCGGCTCCACCATTTTGGAGCAGCAGCCCGAGGCAGGCCACGCCCACAGAAACAGCAGAGATAAACTCCATAGCAGCCAGGCAAGAATCAGAAGCCCTTTCTGCGTGCAGCTGCCCAGCACAAGCCACAAGAGGTCACTGTTCTCCCAGGAGAGGAAGGCCACAAACCAACAAGAAGGGAAGATCTTCCAGCCATCACTCGTGCCAGCTATGCAAACTATCTCTATCACCATGAAAAGGCAAAATTACAGGCAGACCAAGATCACAGAGACAACACCAGAGAAGGAGACAGACATAACCAGTCTTCCTGACAAAGAATACAAAATAAAAATCATAAACATGCTGACAGAGATGCAGAGAAATATACAAGAGCTAAGGGATGAAGTCTGGACGGATATTACAGATGCCAGGAAGGAGATTACAGAAGTGAAACAGGCTGTGGAAGGATTTATAAGCAGAATGGATAAGATGCAAGAGGCCATTGATGGAATAGAAACCAGAGAACAAGAACGCATAGAAGCTGACACAGAGAGAGATAAAAGGATCTCCAGGAATGAAACAATATTAAGAGAACTGTGAGACCAATCCAAAAGGAACAATATCTGTATTATAGGGGTACCAGAAGAAGAAGAAGAGAGAAAAAGGGATAGAAAGTGTCTTTGAAGAAATAATTGCTGAAAAGTTCCCCAAACTGGGGGAGGAAATAATCGAACAGACCACAGAAATACACAGAACTCCCAACAGAAAGGGCCAAGGAGGGCAACACCAAGACACATAATAATTAAAATGGCAAAGATCAAGGATAAGGACAGAGTTTTTTTTGTTTTTTGTTTTGATAATTATTTTTTATTGAAGGGTAGTTGACACACAGTATTACATTAGTTTCAAGTGTACAACACAGAGATTCAGCATTTACATATATGATAATTCTAGGTACCAGCTATCACCATACCAAGTTGTTACAATATTTTGACTATATTCCTTATGCTATACATTACATCCCGGTTACTTATTTATTTTACAATTGGAAGTGCATATATATATATATATATATATATATATTTTTTTTTTATGAGGGCATCTCTCATATTTATTGATCAAATGGTTGTTAACAAAAATAAAATTCTGTATAGGGGGGTCAATGCTCAATGTACAATCATTAATCCAATCCAAGCCTAATTTTCATCAGTCTCCAATCTTTTGAAGCTTAACGAAGAAATTCTTACATGGAGTACAAATTCTTGCATAGTGAATAAGTTACATGGTGAACATTAAAGGGGCAGTCATCACAGAAGCTTTCGGTTTTGTTCATGCACTATGAACTATAAACAGTCAGTTCAAATATGAATATTAATTTGATTTTTATACTTGATTTATATGTGAATACCACATTTCTCTCTTTACTATTATTATTTTTAATAAAATGCTGAAGTGGTAGGTAGATATAAGATAAAGGTAGAAAACATAGTTTAGTGTTGTCAGAGAGCAAACGTAGATGATCAGGTGTGTGCCTGTAGCCTATGTGTTAATCCAAGCTAGACATGGGCAATAAAACATCCACGTATGCAGAAGATTTCTCTCAGAACAGGGGGGGGGAGGTTCTAGGCCTCACCTCTGTTGATCCCCATTTTCTCACCTGATGGCCTCCCTGTGACTGTGCCTGTCTTAAGTTGTTCCTCCCTTGAGGAATCTTACCTATCTCTGGCTAACCACTCATTTTCCGGGGCCATACAGGGAAATGTAAAGTTGGTAAGTGAGAGAGAAGACTTATTGTTTGAAAAGGTTAGCTTTTTACTTCTTTGCATATTTATGCCCCGTGGCTTCTATGCCCAGTATTTGTCTTGAGGTGTCTTTACCACTTGGAAGAATTATGATACTGGGTAAATTCGATATGTGGCACGAATTCTATTTAAGGGTTGTAATTAGGAAGGAAGAGGAAAAGCTATAGAAATGGCAGGCGGAAGAAAACCTGGGGAGATTGATTATTTCTTTGACATATCTTCTTGTAGAGTAACTTCAGCATGTATAGTTTTTAAACTACTAATTAAATTGTGTACACACATTAACATAATACGAGTACAGTTATGTAACCCAAGCATACCTGTAATTACCAGCCATCTCCAGTGAAACCAAGAAAACCAGTTAGGCACCTTAGGCATTTGTGAAAACTTATCAATGATATGGTGGATATTGTCCAACTGAACTTGAACAGTCTGAGAGAATTCAGATAAATTAAAACAACCCATTCCTGGGGACTGTTCACATCCCATATGTTCTTTTAACAGTAAATAGTCTGCAGTTGTAAGATTTTGGAGCGCTACAATCAGCACTTCTCCTAATTCTTGGTTGAGTTCCAACCGTATAGATCCAGTCAAATTTGTTGTTTTACTGTATGCACAGGCCAGCTTAGATATCTCCTTCTTCATTCCCATGGCAAGTCCAGGAATTGGTGGGATGAGTGCATCTACAACTGTAGCAGTGTGTGGATCTTTGTTGGGGTTTTTTTGATGATCATCTTCTGGCATGAGTCTTCCAGAGAGTGCTGATGTTGAAAATTCTTTTTCACATTGTATCTTAGTTCATTTTCGGGGTAGCCAAATTAGGCTTTGATCCTCTGTATAAACACAAACAGAACCTTTGCCTACACTTTTATATGCCCTTTATACCCTTGTGTAGAACTCACTGGAGGTTACCACACAGGAACTGCCTTTTTTTTTTTTTTTGGTATCACTAACCTACACTTACATGACGAATATTATGTTTACTAGGCTCGCCCCTATACCATGTGCCCCCTATACACCCCTTTTCAGTCACTGTCCATCAGCATAGCAAAATGTTGTAGAATCACTACTTGCCTTCTCTGTGTTGTACAGCCCTCCCTTTTCTCCCACCCCCCCATGTATGCTAATCTTAATACCCCCCTACATCTCCCCCCTTATCCCTCCCAACCCACACATCCTCCCCAGTCCCTTTCCCTTTGATACCTGTTAGCCCATTCTTGAGTTCTGTGATTCTGTTGCTGTTTTATTCCTTCAGTTTTCCTTTGTTCTTATATTCCACAGATAAGCGAAATCATTTGGTATTTCTCTTTCTCCACTTGGCTTGTTTCACTGAGCATAATACCCTCCAGTTCCATCCATATTGCTGCAAATGGTTGGATTTGCCCTTTTCTTATGGCTGAGTAGTATTCCATTGTGTATATGTACCACTTCTTCTTTATCCATTCATCTATCAATGGACATTTAGGTTGCTTCCAATTCTTGGCGACTGTAAATAGTGCTGCGATAAACATAGGGGTGTACTGATCTTTCTCATACTTGATTGCTGCATTCTTAGGGTAAATTCCTAGGAGTGCAATTCCTGGGTCAAATGGTAAGTCTGTTTTGAGCATTTTGATGTACCTCCATACTGCTTTCCACAATGGTTGAACTAATTTACATTCCCACCAGCAGTGTAGTAGGGTTCCCCTTTCTCCACAGCCTCACAAACATTTGTTGTTGTTTGTCTTTTGGATGGCGGCCATCCTTACTGGTGTGAGGTGATACCTCATTGTAGTTTTAATTTGCATTTCTCTGATAATTAGGGATGTGGAGCATCTTTTCATGTGTCCGTTGGCCATCTGTATTTCTTTTTTGGAGAACCATCTGTTCAGTTCCTCTGTCCATTTTTTAATTGGGTTATTTGCTTTTTGTTTGTTGAGGTGTGTGAGCTCTTTATATATTCTGGACGTCTAGCCTTTATCAGATGTGTCATTTTCAAATATATTCTCCCATACTGTAGGGTTCATTTTTTTTCTATTGATGGCGTCTTTTGATGTACAGAAGCTTTTCAGCTTAATATAGCCCCACTTGTTCATTTTTGCTGTTGTTTTCCTTGCCCGGGGAGATATGTTCAAGAAGAGGTCACTCATGTTTATGTCTAAGAGGATTTTGCCTAAGTTTCTTCCAAGAGTTTAATGGTTTCGTGACTTACATTCAGGTCATTGATCCATTTTGTGTTTACCTTTGTATATGGGGTTAGACAATGGTCCAGTTTCATTCTCCTACATGTAGCTGTCCAGTTTTGCCAGCACCATCTGTTGAAGAGACTGTCATTTCGCCATTGTATGTCCATGGCTCCTTTGTCAAATATTAATTTACCATATATGTCTGCGTTAATGTCTGGATTGTCTACTCTGTTCCATTGGTCTGTGGCTCTGTTCTTGTGCCAGAACCAAATTGTCTTGATTACTATGGCTTTATAATAGAAATTGAAGTTGGGAAGTGAGATCCCCCCTTCTTTATTCTTCTTTCTCAGGATTGCTTTGGCTATTCGGGGTCTTTGGTGGTTCCATATGAATTTTTGAATTATTTGTTCCAGTTCATTGAAGAATGTTGCTGGTAGTTTCATAGGGATTGCATCAAATCTGTATATTGCTTTGGGCAGGATGGCCATTTTGACGATATTAATTCTTCCTAGCCATGAGCATGGGATGCGTTTCCATCTGTTAGTGTCCCCTTTAATTTCTCTTAAGAGTGACCTGTAGTTTTCAGAGTATAAGTCTTTCACTTCTTTGGTTAGGTTTATTCCTAGGTATTTTATTTTATTTTTGATGCAATTGTGAATGGAGTTGTTTTCCTGATTTCTCTTTCTGTTGGTTCATTGCTAGTGTATAGGAAAGCCACAGATTTCTGTTTGTTGATTTTGTATCCTGCAACTTTGCTGTACTCCGATATCAGTTCTAGTAGTTTTGGCATGGAGTCTTTAGGGTTTTTTATGTACAGTATCATGTCATACGCAAATAGTGACAGTTTAACTTCTCCTTTACCGATCTGGATTCCTTGTATTTTTTTGTTTTGTTTGATTGTTGTGGCTAGGACCTCCAGTACTATGTTAAATAACAGTGGGGAGAGTGGGCATCCCTGTCTAGTTCCCGATCTCAGAGGAAAAGCTTTCAGCTTATCGCTGTTCAATATAATGTTGGCTGTGGGTTTTTCATAGATGGCCTTTATTATGTAGAGGTACTTGCCCTCTAGTCCCACTTTGCTGAGAGTTTTTATCATGAATGGATGTTGAACATGGTCAAATGCTTTTTCAGCATCTATGGAGATGATCATGTGGTTTTTGTCTTTCTTTTTGTTGATGTGGTGGATGATGTTGATGGACTTTCGAATGTTGTGCCATCCTTGCATCCCTGGGATGAATCCCACTTGGTCATGGTGTGCGATCCTTCTGATGTATTTTTGAATTCGGTTTGCTAAAATGTTGTTGAGTATTTTTGCATCTACGTTCATCAGGGAAATGGGTCTGTAGTTTTTTTTTTGGTGGGGTCTTTGCCTGGTTTTGGTATTAGGTTGAATTTAGCTTCATAGAATGAGTTTGGGAGTATCCCCTCCTCTACTATTTGTTGGAAAACTTTAAGGAGAATGGGTATTATGTCTTCCCTGTGTGTCTGATATAATCCCGAGGTAAATCCTTCTGGCCCGGGGTTTTTGTTCTTTGTTAGTTTTTTGATTACCGCTTCAATTTCGTTGCTGGTAATTGGTCTGTTTAGATTTTCTGTTTCATTCTGGGTCAGTCTTGGAAAGTTGTATTTTTCTAGGAAGTTGTCCATTTCTCCTAGGTTTCCCAGCTTGTTAGCATATAGGTTTTCATAGTACTCTCTAATAATTCTTTGTATTTCTGTGGGGTCCATCGTGATTTTTCCTTTCTCGTTTATGATACTGTTGATTTGTGTTGACTGTCTTTACCTCTTAATAAGTCTGGCTAGAGGCTTATCTATTTTGTGTATTTTCTCGAAGAACCAGCTCTTGGTTTCATTGATTTTTGCTATTGTTTTATTCTTCTCAATTTTGTTTATTTCTTCTCTGATCTTTATTATGTCCCTCCTTCTGCTAACCTGAGTCCTCATTTGTTCTTCTTTTTCCAATTTAGATAATTGTGACATTAGACCATTCATTTGGGCTTGTTCTTCCTTTTTTAAATATGCTTGGATTGCTATATACTTTCCTGTTAAGACTGCTTTTGCTGTGTCCCACAGAAGTTGGGGCTTAGTGTTGTTGTTGTCTTTTGTTTCCATATATTGCTGGATCTCCATTTTTATTTGGTCATTGATCCATTGATTATTTAGGAGCTTGTTGTTTAGCCTTCATGTGTTTGTGAGCCTTTTTGCTTTCTTTGTAGAGTTTATTTCTAGTTTTATGCCTTTGTGTTCTGAAAAGTTGGTTGGTAGGATTTCAATCTTTTGGAATTTACTGAGGCTCTTTTGTGGCCTAGTATGTGGTCTATTCTGGAGAAAGTTTCATGTGCACTTGTGAAGAATGTGTATCCTGTTGCTTTTTGATGTAGACTTTTCTGGATGTCTATTAGATCCATCTGTTCTAATGTGTTGTTCAGTGCCTCTGTGTCCTTACTTATTTTCTGTCTGGTGGATCTGTCCTTTGGAGTGAGTGGTGTGTTGAAGTCTCCTAGAAGGAATGCACTGCATTCTATTTCCTCCTTTAGTTCTGTTAATATTTGTTTCACAAATGTTGGTGCTCCTGTATTGGTTGCATATATATTTATAATGGTTATATCCTCTTGATGGACTGAGCCCTTTATCATTATGTAATGTCCTTCTTTGTCTTTTGTTACTTTCTTTATTTTGAAGTCTGTTTTGTCTGATACCAGAATCGCAACACCTGCTTTCTTCTCTCTGTTCTTTGCATGAAATATCTTTTTCCTTCCCTTGACTTTAAGTCTGTGCATGTCTTTGGGTTTGAGGTGAGTCTCTTGTAAGCAGCATATGGATGGATCCTGCTTTTTTATCCATTCTATTACTCTGTGTCTTTTGATTGGTGCATTCAGTCCATTTACATTTAGGGTGATTATTGAAAGGTCTGAATTTATTGCCATTGCAGGCTTTAAGTTTGTGGTTACCAAAGGTTTAGCGTTAGCTTCTTTACTATCTTACTGTCTTACTTAACTCGCTTGTTGAGCTATTATAAACACGGTCTGATGATTCTTCTTTTCTCTCCCTTCTTATTCCTCCTCCTCCCTTCTTCATATGTTGGGTGTTTTGTTCTGCGCTCTTTTTAGGAGTGCTCCCATCTAGAGCACTCCCTTTAGGATGCCCTGAAGAGGTGGTTTGTGGGAGGCAAATTCCCTCAAGTTTTGCTTGTCTGGGAATTGTTTAATCCCTCCTTCATATTTAAATGATATTCGTGCTGGATACAGTAGTCTTGGTTCAAGGCCCTTCTGTTTCATTGCATTAAGTATATCATGCCATTCTCTTCTGGCCTGTAGGGTTTCTGTTGAGAAGTTTGATGATAGCCTGATGGGTTTTCCTTTGTGGGTCACCTTTTTTTTCTCTCTGGCTGCCTTTTATACTTTGTCCTTGTGTTTGATCTTTGCCATTTTAATTATTATGTGTCTTGGTGTTGCCCTGCTTGGATCCCTTGTCATGGGAGTTCTGTGTACCTCTGTGGTCTGAGAGTCCATTTCTTCCCCTTGTTTGGGGAAGTTTTCAGCAATTATTTCTTCAAAGACAGTTTCTATCCCTTGTTCTATCTCTTCTCCTTCTGGTATCCCTATGATGCGTATGTTATTCCTTTTTGATTGGTCACTCAGCTCTCTTAAAATTTTTTCATTCCTGGAGATCCTTTTTTCTCTCTCTGCATCAGCTTCTCTGCATTCCTGTTCTCTGTTTTCTAGTCCATTAATGGTCTCTTGCATCTCATCCATTCTTTTTTGAAGTCCTTCCAGAGCTTGTTTTATTTCTGTATTCTCCTTCCTTAATTTTTGCATATTTCTCTGCAAGTCCATCAGCATGGTTATGACTTTTGTTTTGAATTCTTTTTCAGGAAGACTGGTTAAATCTATCTCCCCAGGTTCCTTCTCAGGGGAAGATGTAGCAGATGCCGAGGCTGTCTGTGTTAGTCTTGTCTGGATCATATTTTTTTGCCTTTTCATGTTGACTGGTGCTATTGACTGTCGGCTCGGAGGGACAAACTTTTCACTTTCTACTGGCCTTTCTTTACTGGGACAACTGCGACTTCTAGTGGCTTGTGTTGGGTAATTGCGAGTAGGCTGGGTCTTTGTGTCTTGCCCGTCCGATCTGGATGGATCTCCCTTTCTGTGGGCGGGGTTTGCCTTAGGCTGTTTCTCTGCTTTCGCAGCGCCCGTTTGGGTAATTGATGGGGAGCTGTTTGATTGTTTATCTCCATGAGCGGTCTCAGAGCTGTTGCCCAGGGGGTAAGTGCGCCCTGTTTTCTCTGTAATTTCCTGCTACTGGGCTGTGACCTATGCTGTTTCCATCCAGCTGTTAAATCCCTGTCCCTTTAAGACTTTCAAAAAGCCTCCGCTTTTCTTTGTCGCAGGGGCATCAGCTTCGGCACACGCTCAGTGGTCTTGCTGCCCTATTTGATTAGTTACCAGCCCTCCATGCATGCACTGTGCCTGCGCTCTGTTGCAGGTGGCTGGGGCTGGGTGTTTAGCAGTCCTGGGCTCCCTCTCCCTCCCGCTGGGAGCTGGGGGGAGATGTGCTCGTGTCCCGCTGGACCCGGGCTTGTATCTTACCCCTTTCACCAGGTGCTGGGCTCTTGCAGGTGTGGATATAGTCTGGCTGTTGTCCTGTGTCTTATGGTCTCTCTTTTAGGATTAGTTGTATTTGTTGTATTTTCAAAAATATATATGTTTTTGGGAGGAGATTCCCACTGTCTTACTCACGCCGCCATGTTGGCTCCGCCCTGAGGGACAGAGTTTTAAAGGCAGCTAGAGAGAAAAAGGTCACCTATACAGGAAAACCCATCAGGCTATCATCAGACTTCTCAACAGAAACCTTACAGGCCAGAAGAGAATGGCAGGATGTATTTAATGCAATGAAACAGAAGGGACTTGAAGCAAGGATACTGTATCCAGCACGATTATCATTTAAATATGAAGGAGGGATTAAACAATTCCCAGACAAGCAAAGGCTGAGGGAACTTTCTTCCCACAAACCACCTCTACAGGGTATTTTAGAGGGATGGTTCTAGACAGGAGTACTCCTAAGACTAAACAGATGTTATCAGAGAAAATAAAATCACAGCAAAGAAAGCAGACCAACCAAATACTAACTAAAAGCAAAAAATAAAATCAACTTCCCACTAAAAGCAGTTAAAGGAAACAGGAAAGAGCACAGAATAAAACAACCAACATATAAAGAATGGAGGAGGAGGTATAAGAAGGGAGAGAAGAAAAGAATCTCCAGTGTATTTAACAGCTCAGTAAGTGAGCTAAGTTAGGCAGTAAGATACTAAAGAGGCTAACCTGGAACCTTTGGTAACCACAGATCTAAAGCCAGCAATGGCAATAAGTACATATCTTTCAATAGTCAGCCTAAATGTAGATGGACTGAATGCACCAATCAAAAGACACAGAGTAACAGAATGGATAAAAAAGCAAGACCCATCTATATGCTGCTTACAAGAAACTCACCTCAAACCCAAAGACATGTACAGACTAAAAGTCAAGGGATGGAAAAACATATTTCAGGCAAACAACAGCGAGAAGAAAGCAGGGGTTGCAGTACAAGTATCAGAAAAAATAGACTTCAAAACAAAGAAAGTAACAAGAGATAAAGAAGGACATTACATAATGATAAAGGGCTCAGTCCAACAAGAGGATATAACCATTATAAATATATATACACCCAACACAGGAGCAAAAGCATATGTGAAACAAATACTAACAGAACTAAAAGAGGAAATAGAATGCAATGCATTCATTTTAGGAGACTTCAACATGACACTCACCCCAAAGGATAGATCCCCTGGGCCAAAAATAAGTAAGGACACGGAGGCACTGAACAACACAGTAGAACAGCTGGACCTAATAGACATCTATAGAACTCTACATCCAAAAGCAACAGGATATACATTCTTCTCAAGTGCACATGGAACATTCTCCAGAATAGACCACATACTAGCTCACAAAAAGAGCCTCAGTAAATTCTAAAAGATTGAAATCCTACCAACCAACTTTTCAGACCACAAAGGTATAATACTAGAAATAAATTCTACAAAGAAAACGAAAAGGCTCACAAGCACATGGAGGCTTAACATCATGCTCCTAAATAATCAATGGATCAACGAACAAATTAAAATAGGGATCAAGGAATATATAGAAACAAATGACAACAACAACACAAAGCCCGAACTTCTGTGGGATGCAGCGAAAGCAGTCTTAAGAGGAAAGTATAGAGCAACCCAGGCACACTGAAAGAAGGAAGAACAATCTCAAATGAATAGTCTAACATCACAACTATCGAAATTGGAAAAAGAAGAACAAATGAGGCCTAAAGTCAGCAGAAAGAGGGACATAATAAAGATTAGAGAAGAAATAAACAAAATTGAGAAGAATAAAACAACAGCAAAAATCAATGAAACCAAGAGCTGGTTCTTCGAGAAAAAAAAAATAGATACTCCTCTAGCCAAACATATTAAGAGAAAAAGAGAATCAACACACATCAACAGAATCAGAAATGAGAATGGAAAAATCACGACAGACTCCACAGAAATACAAAGAATTATTAAAGACTACTATGAAAACGTATATGCCAACAAGCTGGAAAACGTAGAAGAAATAGGCAACTTCATACACAACCTTCCAAGACTCCAAGACTGACCAAGGAAGAAACACAAAAGTTAAACAAACCAATTATGAGCAAAGAAATTGAAACGGTAATCAAAAAACTACCCAAGAACAAAACCCCCGGGCCAGATGGATTTACCTCGGAAATTTATCAGACATACAGAGAAGACATAATACCTATTCTCCTTAACGTTTTCCAAAAAACAGAAGAGGAGGGTATACTCCCAAACTCATTCTATGAAGCCAACATCACCCTAATACCAAAACCAGGCAAAGACCCCACCAAAAAAAGAAAATTACAGACCAATATCCCTGAAGAATGAAGATGCAAAAGTACTCAATAAAATATTAGCAAACCGAATTCAAAAATATATCTAAAGGATCGTACACCATGACCAAGTGGGATTGATGCCAGGGTGCAAGGATGGTACAACATTCAAAAATCCATCAACATCATTGACCACATCAACAAAAAGAAAGAGAAAAACCACATGATCATCTCCATAGATGCTGAAAAAGCATTTGACAAAATTAAACATCCATTCATGATAAAAACTCTCAGCAAAATGGGTATAGAGGGCAAGTAGCTCAACAAAATAAAGGCCATATATGATAAACCCACATCTAACATCATACTGAACAGCGAGAACCTGAAAGCTTTTCCTCTGAGATCGGGAACAAGACAGGGATGCCCACAATCCCCACTGTTATTTAACATAGTACTGGAGGTCCTAGCCATGGCAATTAGACAAAACAAAGAAATACAGGGAATCCAGATTCGTGAAGAAGAAGTTAAACTGCCACTATATGCAGATGACATGATATTGTACATAAAAAACCCTAAGGATTCCACTCCAAAACTACTAGAACTGATATCGGAATACAGTAAAGTTGTAGGATACAAAATTAACAAACAGAAATCTGTGGCTTTCCTATACACTAACAATGTACCAATAGAAAGAGAAATCAGGAAAATAACTCCATTCACAATTGCATCAAAAAGAATAAAATACATAGGAATAAACCTAACCAAAGAAGTGAAAGACCTATACCCTGAAAACTACAAGACACTCTTAAGAGAAATTAAAGGGAACACTAACAAATGGAAACTCATTGCATGCTCTTGGCTAGGAAGAATTAATATCATCAAAATGGCCATCCTGCCCAAAGCAATATACAGATTTGATGCAATCACTATCAAATTACCCGCAACATTCTTCAGCGAACTGGAACAAGTAGTTCAAACATTCGTATGGAAACACCAAAGACCCCGAATAGCCAAGGCAATCCTGAGAAAGAAGAATAAAGTGGGGGGAATGTCACTCCCCAACTTCAAGCTCTACTATAAAGACATATTAATCAAGACAATTTGTTACTGGCACAAGAACAGAGCCACAGACCAATGGAACACACTAGAGAATCCAGACATTAACCCAGACATATATGGTCAATTAATATTTGATAAAGGAGCCATGGACATACAATGGCGAAATTACAGTGTCTTCAACAGATGGTGCTGGCAAAACTGGACAGCTTCATGTAGGAGAATGAAACTGGACCATTATCTAACCCCGTATACAAAAGTAAACTCAAAATGGATCAAAGACCTGAATGTAAGTCATGAAACCATTAAACTTGGAAAAAACATAGGCAAAAACCTCTTAGACATAAACATGAGTGACTTCTTCTTGAACATATCTCCGCAGGCAAGGAAAACAACAGCAAAAATGAACAAGTGGGACTATATTAAGCTGAAAAGCTTCTGTACAGCAAAAGACACCATCAATAGAACAAAAAGGAACCCTACAGTATGGGAGAATATATTTGAAAATGACAAATCCAATAAAGGCTTAACATCCAGAATATATAAAGAGCTCACATGCCTCAACAGACAAAAAACAAATAACCCAATTAAAAAATGGGCAGAGGAACTGAACAGACGGTTCTCCAAAAAAGAAATACAGATGGCCAACAGACACATGAAAAGATGCTCCACATCACTAATTATCAGAGAAATGCAAATTAAAACTACAATGAGGTATCACCTCACACCAGTAAGGATGGCTGCCATCCAAAAGAAAAACAACAACAAATGTTGGCGATGCTGTGGAGAAAGGGGAACCCTCCTGCACTGCTGGTGGGAATGTAAATTAGTTCAACCATTGTGGAAAGCAGTGTGGAGGTTCCTCAAAATGCTCAAAACAGACTTACCATTTGACCCAGGAATTCCACTCCTAGGAATTTACCCTGAGAATGCACCACTCAAGTTTGAAAAAGACAGATGCACCCCTATGTTTATCGCAGCACTATTTACAATAGCCAAGAATTGAAACAACCTAAGTGTCCATCAGTAGATGAATGGATAAAGAAGATGTGGTACATATACACAATGGAATATTATTCAGCCATAAGAAGAAAACAAATCCTACCTTTTGCAACAACATGGATGGAGCTAGAGGGTATTATGCTCAGTGAAATAAGCCAAGCAGAGAAAGAGAAATACCAAATGATTTCACTCATCTGTGAAGTATAAGAACAAAGGAAAAACTGAAGGAACAAAACAGCAGCAGAATCACAGAACCCAAGAATGGACTTACAGCAGTTCCTGTGTGGTGATCTCCATAGGTTCTTCACAATGGTATAAAGGTCATATCAAAGCATGGGCAAAGGGTTTGTTTGTGTTTATGCAGAGGATCAAAGCCTAATTTGGCTACACAGAAAATGAATTAAGATATGATATGAAGAAGAACTTTCAACATCAACATCCTCTGGAAGAGTCATTCCAGAAGATGAACATCAAAAAACTTCAACAAAGATCCTGGCACTGCTGCAGTTGTAGCTGCATTCATCCCACTGGTTCCTGGACTTGCCATTGGAATGAAGGAGATATCTAAGCTGACCTGTGCATACAGTAAAACAACAAATTTGACTGGATCTATACTGTTGGAACTCAACCAAGACTTAGGAGAAGTACAAGTTGCAGTGCTCCAAAATCGTGCGACTATAGACTATCTACTATTAAAAGAACACATGGGATGTGAACAGTGTCCAGGAATGTGTTGTTTTAATTTGTCTGATTTTTCTCAAACTATTCAAACTCAGTTAGACAATATTCATCATATCATTGATAAGTTTTCACAAATGTCTAGGGTGCCTAACTGGTTTTCTTGGTTTCACTGGATATGGCTGGTAATTGTAGGTCTGCTTTTGTTATGATGCTGTATTCCTATTATGTTAATGTATGTGTGCAATTTAATTAGTAGTTTAAAACCTATACACGCTTACGTTACTCTACAAGAAGATATGTCAAATAAATAATCAACTTCCCATGTTTTCTTCCTTCTGCTACTTCTATAGCTTTTCTTCTTCCTTCCTAATTACAACCCTTTAGTAGAATTAGTGCCTCATATCGAAAATTACCGAGTATCATAATTCTTCCAAGTGGTAAAGATACCTCAAGACAAATGCTGGGCATAGAAGCCACAGGGCATAAATATGCAAAGAAGTAAAAAGCTAACCTTTTCAAAGAATATTGCTTCTCTCTCACTTACCAACTTTATATTTCCCTGTATGGCCCCAGAAGATGACTGGTTAGCCAGAGACGGGTAAGATTCCTCAAGGGAGGAACAACCTAAGACAGGCACAGTTGCAGTTGGACCATCAGGAGAGAAATTGGGGACCAACAGAGGGGAGGCTTAGAACCTCACACCCCCCTGTTTTGAGAGAAATCTTCTGCATCCGTGGATGTTTTGTTGCCCTTGTCTAGCTTGGATTAATACTTAGTGTATAGGCACACACCTGATCATCTACATTTGCCCTCTTACAGCACTAAATTATGTTTTCTATCTTTATCTTGCATCTACCTACCACTTCAGCATTTTATTTAAAAAAGTAATAATAATAAGGGAGAAATGTCAGGTTCACATATAAATCAAGTATAAAAATCAAACAAATAATCATATCTGACTTGATTGTTTATAGTTCATAATGCGTGATCAAAACTGAAAGTTTCTGTGATATGACTTCCCTTGCACTGTTCACCATGTAAGAACTTATTCACTATGTAAGACCTTTTTCACCATGTAAGAACTTGTTTGTTATGCTTCAGAAGATTAGAGACTGTTGAGATATAGGCTTGGGGTTGATTAATGACTGTGCATTGATTCCCGTATAGAGAATTTTATTGTTGTTAACAACCATTTGATCAATAAATATGAGAGATGCCCTCTCCAAAAAAAAGTACATTAACTTGATGCTTACATATATATCATTAAAACTCAACAGTAGCTGTAGCAATAGGTAAGAACTTAGAACAGCAAAATACTTTCTCTGGGAGGATTCTTTTGTAACTAAAATTGTTTAGTATCATTATTTCATTCACTGACAATACTCAGGATGGTAATAAAAAGTAGACTTAATTTTAGTTTAGTACTTATTTACATTATCCACTCACTGACAATCCCTATTGTCTGTGCCTGGGATATATCACTCCCACTGGCTCAACTTGGCTACAGTTAAAATCATATTGTATTTTGACCCATGAGATCTTGCTGTAAGTCTCCTGAGAAATTCTATGAGGTCACACTCTAGATATGAAAATTATGATTCAATGTCCCCATACATGGCACTGCAGGTGGATATTTACTTCCACCAAAACCATTTACCTCCTCTATGACCTGATATAGTTTCCCCTCACCCTCAGGTTGGTATCTCTGCCAATCTTGTTAGGGTGACCCACAAACCCTATCCCTTCTTCCTCAGTCTCTATACCCATCTTAAGCTGGAGCTTCTGCATTTGTCCACTTACCACTGAAATTGTTCAGCAAATATGTTGGGGAAACATAATTCAAATAGAATGTTCTTATATCACCCAAATGCTTTCCACAGATGTAGTAGAGAAAAAAATTATTATTGCATAAGCATTAACCCACATTATACTGTGTATCACAGTCTGCTAAGAGATTGCAAAGACAGAAAACCATCTCACACATACAGCCAAACAGTTACAACCCATTACATATATATTTTCAAGATAAACAATAATTGTCCTCAAGTATGAGTACTTGACACTACCTATTGTCATGTATAGTTCACCCTAATTTTATCATGCTTATTGAGGTGACCCCTTGTGTTAGTTAGGTGGATTTATCAGGAGGAGAAATAAACTTCTCATATCTTTATGAGAGAAGGAAGTTTTACAAATTGGAGCCAAGCCCCACTGAAGTTAGCCTCTTACACTCCCATAGGAACTGGGAAATAGGGGAGCTTAGTGTTTCAATTTTAAAAAGATGGCTCTCAAGTTGTTTGCATTTCAAGAAGGTGGGTCCCAGGTTCTTAAGAATGACATTTCTGGGTCATAAAGCTAAGAAAAGAAAGCCAGCTGACAAAAGGCCTATTTAATTCTCAAAGGGATACATTTCCAAGAGATGAGAAAGTAATCACATTTACAAGTTTTCTAAGGCAAATGCTCTGACAAGAAAGGAGAGGAGGAAAATTTATTCTCTTATTTTCAACAGAGAGAACTAAACCTATTATTTTTAATTTGTATTGTTTTTATGAATTAAAACAAGCAGCAGTAATGTTACTAACAAAATAATTTTTATACATTACATACCAAGAAACACCCCAGTGTATCAGCTGGGTGCCAAATGCGTTCTTCCCTGGCCCTGTTGTGTAGAAGCAGCCTAAGTCCTCTTCATAATCAGGGTAAATTACCTCTTCCAGGATGGTGGATTCTTTCCTCTTCTGCTGGTCTTTTGGAACTAGGAGCCTCAAAGTAAACAAGAGGCAACAATAACTTAATGATATGGACCCTCTCTGAGAGCTCAAGTGGAACCAAACTTTTTGGAAGCCAAAACATTTGACCCAAAAAACAATTGTAGAGATTGTTATCAGCTGAGATGCTCTTTTTCTCGGGATTGTGTCTTGAAGATGATGGTACAATGAAGCCAACAGACTAGAGCATGGAGCAACCAGCAGAGCTTTCAATGAAGATTGAAAAGAGAGATCCTACTAATTAGGAGGGGATCCAAAGGAGGAAAACTGCTTGGGCTGCAGGATCCAGGGATTATAAGCATTACAAAGGATGAAGTCCACCTGGTTGCCCAGGACTTGTTGCTAAGGCTGGGGGGGGATAAGAAAATCCCGTTTCTCACGCGGGCTGTTTCAGGGAGTAGTTTATTAGCCTTAAAATAAGTCTCTCCTGTTCTTATTATGCTAATCCCAGCATTTTGGGGAAAATTAATCATGATGCTTGTCTCCTGTCTCTGTACTATCTCACCTGCATTAGTTAGAGCAAGTCTCAAGGTCAACCCAGATTAAGAGCATGTGGAATGAGCTCACATTGCAGACGGCATTAACTCTGTGAGTCCTTTCCGGCTTTCTGGTTTTATCTGATTAACTCCCTGAGTGCTTATTTTTTTAAAATTTTTATTAAGATATTATTGATATACACTCTTATGAAGGTTGGTTTCACATGAAAAAACAATGTGGTTTCTACATTTACCCATATTATCAAGTCCCCACCCATACCCCAATGCAGTCACTGTCCATCAGTGCAGTAAGATGCCACAGATTCAGTTTGCCTTCTCTGTGCTATACTGTTTTCCCCGTGATCCCCCACACCATGTGTACTAAACAATATCTCTCAATCCCCTTCTCCCACCCTCCCAACCCGCCCTCCCACATCCCTCCCATTTGGTGACCACTAGCTACTTCTTGGAGTCTGTGAGTCTGCAGCTATTTTGTTCCTTCAGTTTTGCTATGTTGTTATACTCCACAGATGAGGGAAATCATTTGGCAATTGTCTTTGTCTACCTGGCTTATTTAACTGAGCATAATATCATCCAGCTCCATCCATGTTGTTGCAAATGGTAGAATTTATTTCTTATGGCTGAATAGTATTCCATTGTGCATATGTACCACATCTTCTTTATCCATTCATCCACTGATGGACACGTAGGTTGCTTCCATATCTTGGCTATTGTAAATAGTGCTATGATAAACATAGGGGTGCATATGCCTTTTTGAGTCTGAGAAGTTGTATTCTTTGGTTAAATTCCAAGGAGTGGGATTCCTGGGTCAAATAGTATTTCTATTTTTAGTTTTTTGAGGAACCTCCATATTGTTTTCCACAATGGTTGAACTAGCTTGCATTCCCACCAGCAGTGTAGGAGGGGTCCCCTTTCTCCGCATCCTCGCCAGCATTTGTTGTTCTTAGTCTTTTCGATGCTAGCCATCCTTATCTCTGTGAGGTGATGTCTCATTGTGGTTTTAATTTGCATTTCCCTGATGATTAGTGATGTGGAGCATCTTTTCATGTGTCTGTTGGCCATCTGAATTTTTTCTTTGGAGAATTGTCTCTTCATATCTTCTGCCCATTTTATAATAGGGTTAATTGCTTTTTGGGTGTTGAGGCATGTGAGTTCTTTATATATTTTGGATGTTAACCCCTTGTCAGATATGTCATTTAAAAATATATTCTCCCATACTGTAGGATGCCTTTTTGTTCTGTTGATGGTGTCCTTTGCTGTACAGAAACTTTTTAGTTTGATATAGTCCCATGAGTTCATTTTTGCTTTTGTTTCCCTTGCTCGAGGAGATGCATTCAGGAAGAAGTTGCTCATGCTTAATTGAGGAGATTTTGGCCTATGTTGTCTTCTAAGAGTTTTATGGTTTCATGACTTACATTCAGGTCTTTGATCCATTTTGAGTTTACTTTTGTGTATGGGGTTAAACAATAATCCAGTTTCATTCTCTTGCATGCAGCTGTCCAGTTTTGTCAACACCACTTGTTGAAGAGGCTATCATTTTCCCATTGTATGTCCATGGCTCCTTTATCATATATTAATTGACCATATATGGTTGGGTTTACATCAGGGCATTCTAGTCTGTTCCACTGATGTATGGTTCTGTTCTTGTGCCACTACCAAATTGTCTTGATTACTGTGGCTTTGTAGTAGAACTTGAAGGTGGGGAGCATAATCCCCCTGCTTTATTCTTCCATCTCATGATTGCTTTGGCTATTCGTGGTCTTTTGTGGTTCCATATGAATTTTAGAATAATACGCTCTGGTTCATTGAAAAATACTGTTGGTATTTTGATAGGCATTGCATTGAATCTGTAGATTGCTTAGGCTGGATGACCATTTTGACAATATTAATTCTTCCTCTTCATAAGCGTGAGATGTGTTTCCATTTACTGGTATCTTCTTTAATTTCTCTCATGAGTGTATTGTAGTTTTCAGAATATAGGTCTTTCACTTCCTTGGTTAGATTTATTCCTAGGTATTTTATTCTTTTTGATGCAATTGTGAATGGAATTGCTTTCCTGATTTCTCTTTATGCTAGTTCATCATTAGTGTAGAGGAATGCAACAGATTTCTGTATCCCGCAACTTTGCTGAATTCAGATATTAGATCTAGTAGTTTTGGAGTGGAATCTTAAGGTTTTTTTATGTACAATATCATGTCATCTCCAAACAGGGACAGTTTAACTTCTTTATTGCCAATCTGGATGCCATTTATTTCTTTGTGTTTTCTGATTGCCATGCCTAGGACCTCCAGTACTATGTTGAATAAATGTGGGTAGAGTGGGCATTCTTGTCTTTTTCCTGATCTTAAAGAAAAGCTTTCAGCTTCTCACTGTTAAGTATGATGTTGGCTGTGGGTTTGTCATATATGGCCTTGATTATGTTGAAGTACTTGCCCTCTATAGCCATTTTGTTGAGAGTTTTTCTCATAAATGGATGCTGAGTTTTGTCAAAATTTCTTTGTGGTCTGAAAAGTTGGTTGGTAGGACTTCAATCTTTTGCAGTTTACTCAGGCTCTTTTTGTGGCCTAGTATGTTGTCTATTCTGGAGAATATTCCATGTGCACTTGAGAAGAATGTGTATCCTGTTGCTTTTGGGTGTAGAGTTCTATAGATGTCTATTAGGTCCATCTGTTCTAGTGTGTTGTTCAGTGCCTCTGTGTCCTTACTTATTTTCTGTCTTGTGGATCTGTCCTTTGGAGTGAATGGTGTGTTGAAGTCTCCTAAAATGAATGCATTGCAGCCTATTTCCTCCTTTAGTTCCGTTAGTATTTGTTTCACATATGCTGTTGCTTCTGTGTTGGGTGCATATATATTTAGAATGGTTATATCCTCTTGTTGGACTGAGCCCTTTATCATTATGTAATGTCCTTCTTTATCTCTTGTTTCTTTATTTTGAAGTCTATTTTGTCTGATACTAGTATTGCAACACCTGCTTTTTTCTCTCTGTTGTTTGCATGAAATGTCTTTTCCATCCCTTCACTTTTAGTCTGTGTATGACTTTGGATTTGAAGTGAGTCTCTTGTAAGCAGCATATAGACAGGTCTTGTTTTTTTAGCCATTGAGTGACTCTATGTCTTTTGATTTGTGCATTCAGTCTATTTACATTTAGGGTGATTATTGATAGTTTTGTACTTATTGCCATTGCAGGCTTTAGATTCATGGTTATCAATAGTTCAAGGGTCATTCCCTTATTATCTAACAGTCGAACTTTAACTCACTTATTACAGTATTATAAACACAGTCTGATGATTCTATTCTTTTTTTTTTCTCTCCCTTCTTTTTCTCCCTCCTTCATTCTTTATATGTTTCATGTCATATTCTGTTCTCTTTCTGTATCCCTTGAGTGACTTTGTGGGTAACTGATTTAATTTTGCATTTGGTTAGTATTTAATTGGTCTACTTCTTTTGCTGTGGTTTTATATTTTCTGATGACATCTATTTAGTCTTAGGCACACTTCCAACTACAGCAATCCTTTTAAAATACACTGTCAAGATGGTTTGTGGAAGGTAAATTCCCTCAACTTTTGCTTTCTGGAAATTGTTTAATCCACCCTTCAAATTGAAATAATAATCTTGGTGGGTAGATTATTCTTGATTCAAGGCCCTTCTGTTTTATTGCATTGAATATATCATGACACCCCCTTCTAGCCTGTAAGTTTTCTGATAAATCTGATGATAGCCTGATGGTTTTCCTTGGCCGGTGATCTTTTTTCTCTCTCTGGCTGTTTTTAATACTGTGTTCTTGTCCTTGACCCTTGATCTTTCCCATTTTAATTATTATATGTCTTGGTGTTGCCCTCCTTTGGTCCCTTGTGTTGGGAGATGTGTGCATTTCCATGGTCTGAGAGACTCTGTCCTTTCCCAGATTGGAGAAGTTTTCAGCAATTACTTCTTCAAAGACACTTTCTACCCATTTTTCTCTCTCTTCTTGTTCTGGTACTTCTTTAATGTCAATATTGTTCTGTTTGGATTGGTCACACAGTTCTCTTAATATTCTTTCATTCCTAGATATCCTTTTTTGTCTCTCTGCCTCAGCTCTACTGTGTTCCTCTTCTCTCATTTCTATTCCATTCTGTGCCTCCTCTACCTCACCTAATCTTTTAAATCCCTCCATTGTTTGTTTCATTTCAGTTATCTCCCTCCTGAATGCATCCCTTAGCTCTTGAATATTTTTCTGTAGCTCCATTAGCATGCTTATGACTTTTGTTTAGAGTTCTTTTCCAGGAAGATTGATGATTTCAGTCTCACTGATCCCTCTTTCTTGTGTTTGAGGGATTTTGGATTAAACAAGGTTTTTCTGCCTTTTCATCATTCTGGAGTGATGGGAGTGGTCACCAGTGAGTGGCACATGTGTCAGCTGGGAGGACAAGGTTACTTCCTGCTTTCCAGTCTCTGTGCCTGTCTCCACTGTCTGTGCTGGTTAACCATGCGCAGGGAGAATCCTCTGGGTTAACCCCCTAAACTGACATGTGTGGCGTGGCCCTAAGGATGGCCTAGGGTGATGGTGGGTTTGCAGGTGAACAGTGCAGGTTCTGTTGCAATTACAAAGCCCCTTCATTGCTCCTGATCTCAGCACCTGTCTCCACTGTCTGTGCTTGTCATCTGCATGCAGGAAGAAGCCTCTGTATTAAGCTGTGTAGTTTCTGTATGCGGGGCTGCCCTCCAGCTGGTTTGCAGCAGTGGCAGTGACAGCTGGTTTGATCATAGGTACCTGTGGGGAGGAATCAGCAGCAGGCTGCTTATCACAGTGAGGGGCCTTGGGGCTGCATTACCAAGCAGGGGGCCAGGGCTCCTGAAGTTCCTTAAAGTTCCCAGTCTGCTGGGCTGGGTGTGCCAGGATGACTTTGTCCACCTGTAAAGGCTTGTCCCTTTAAGACTTTTAAAGTGACTGCTTTTCTTTTGTCCCAGGGCAGCTGGCTATGGGAACCTGTTCACAGTCTTAGTCTTGGATTTTGCTTTTCCACTCCTCTAATACCCAGAGTACCATGTAATTTGTGTCAGTGCTCCTGGGGCAAATTACTAGGGCTGGTTATTTAGCAGTCCCGTGATTCCACTCCCTCCCCACGCTGATTCTTTTCCTCTTGCTGGTGAGCTGTGGTGTGGAGAGTGCTTGAGTCCTGCTGGGTGATGGCTTTTTACCTTACTCTTTTCTGTGAGATGTTAATGTCTCCCAGATGTAGACTGGCTGGTGTACTGTTACTACTGGTCACTCTTTTAGGAATAGTTGTATTTGCTGTATTTTCAAAATATATGTGGTTTCTGGAGGAGATTTATGACATACTACTCACGCCACCATATTTTTCTCTCTTGCAGGGTGTTACTTTTTAATCTCATACCCCAGCTGAGGCTTCTAAACACCATTCTTTTGTTCTATTATCCCAGCATATTCTGAATAGTGCAATATGTGATACGACCAGTGGACCCCATGGGTATATGCCCTTTTTCTCACATCCTTTGCTTGCATAATGTATCTCTGATTCAGTTACAATGCTATGTGAGATCCCATGACAGTGGATGAAATGCTCTTTAGGCCCTCAAATAATGGTGCTGCTTGAAGCCCTGTGGGAAGGAAAAACAACCCATACTTGAAATATGTACTGATATTAGTCAAGATTAGTTGCTGTCCTTTGCAGTGTAGAAAGAGTTCAGTGTAAGCAATTTGCCATAAAGAGGCTGCTTAGACTCCTTGACACAGAATACTGTATGGAGTTTCATTAGTCTATATTGCAGACAAGTCAGACTTTTGGTAATGGCAATATCTATTAGTCTGCTCATGTCTATCACCTTTCCTGACACCATGGCTACTCTGTTCATATGCCCACTGTACTAGCACTAGGATGGAAATATGACAGGAGCTAGCTATCATCACTTAGCTGAATCATTCCACTACTTTGTTGCTTAGTGCTTTTCAATTGAGAATGTTCTCTGGCAAGTATTAATGTATAGTGCAAAAATTATTATTAGTTGTGCCAATTCCCATAGAAACTTCCACATGTCCCTTTCCCAGAATTATTTGTTCTTCAACTTGTAGTATCTCCCTTTCCAGGCCATTGATCAATGGTATACACTCCTTGAGCCATATATGTGGGCCATTTTCTCTCCACACATAGTGGTCTACTGTCAATTTATCTTCACCAATGTCTTTCAGGGTTATCCTTGACTGGGATTATAGTGAATTGGCAATTTATTTCCCACTTGTGTCCACAAATCAATCTGACCCATTTGTGAAAGAAGCATGGCCTTTTCCTCTTTGGTTAGATGGTCATAAGGGAAACCCTCTTATGGTCATGGATACATATTGAGAGGAAGATGCAACTGCAGCAGATGACATGTGAACCTATACCATCTGTTTTTATAGGTTACTTGTTATCTTGACTCTATTCACACCGGATTCATGATGTGCCATTTCTATTTTGGGATGGTTTATTGCTGGACCTGCCTTACCATCTAAGGGGTGTGATTGGGCCCACAGATGATGGGAAGTTCTGGTTGCATGGTCAGTTAGTGTCCCAGGGTTAAGGACCTGTCTGGAAACACAGCACACCAAGATTTGTTTCCTTTAATATTACTTTTTTGTGATAAAACTTACAAAAAGAAAACTGTACATATTATTAGTGTTAACAATTTGATGAGTTTTGACAAAGGCATACATTCATTAATTGTCAAGAAAATGAAGCAGTAAACATTTCTAGTACCTTAAAAATGTATTTGTAGCCACTCTCAGTCAGTATCCACCTCCACTTCTAGATTAGGCAATCACTGATCTGCTTTCTATAGTTTAGATTTATCTTTTGTTGAGTTTTATATAAATACCTTTTGGTTTTGGATTCATTTGTTCAGTGTTATATTTTTTATATGGATACAAAATGTTGCATGTATCAGTGGTTCTTTCCTTTTTATTGTTAGGTAATATTCTATTATATGGCTATACCCTCTGTGTAGTAAAGAATTAATATTACCCAAAGTGAGGTCTGATCTTTGATTTCATCTCCTGGGAGGTGATTTCTAAATTTGTGGGATGGCATCTCTTGTAGAAAAGTCTTTGCTTGATGGCTGTGGCCACTGAAATTTAACAATGTCATTTATGATGGGAGTTTTGGACCATAAAGTATTGATTCTTCCTCTGTAGGGACTGGAAACTAAAGTCAGTCTCATGGGTAGTATGTTACCTATCCTCAATGAAAACTGTGGGCACCAAGGTACAGTTAGTCTTCCCTAGTTAGCAGTACTCCATGTACATCTTCATACATTAATTCTGGGAGTATACTGCTGTCCATGGTCCCATAGGGAAATGACAAGAGTCACCATGTTTAGAACTCTCCTGAACTCTCTATTAGCTTCTTCCCCTAGCATATTTTAATCTGTATCCTTTCCCTGTAATAAAGCATAACTGAACACAACACCTTTCAATAAGTTCTGCCTGTCCTTCTAGTGAATTATCAAACCTGAAGGTGAAGTTAGGAATTTCTCCTTGCCCTTGAAATTTGCCTAATTACTGATGGAAGTCTTGAGTAGACTGTATTCCTTTTAACTTCACAGTTAGCTAACTTTTGCACCATCATTTTTACCCATTATATTGTGTGTTGGTGAACATTTGGATTGTTTCTACTTTAAAGTAATTATGAATGTAATTAGTATAAATACTAATGTAAGATTTGTGTTGACATATATCCATTTCTCCTTGGAAAATTTCTAGGAATGGAATTACTGAGTCATAATGTAAGTGTATGTTTAACCTCAGAAGAAAACATTTCCTAAATTATAACTTACATTCCCATCAGCAATGCATTCAAGTTCCAGTTGTACATCTTTACCAACACTTTGTATTATTAATCTTGTCAAACTATTTTAATAATGCATAGTAATATCATTATTAATTTGTATTTTATTAATGACTAATTTTGTTAAGCACATTTTCATGTCCTTCTTGGCCACTTATATATATATTTTTGGAAAAGTCTGTTCAGATTCTTTGCCCATTAAAAAAAAATTCATTGAGATATAATTTATATACAATCCATTTAATCATTTTAGTACACAGTTTGGTGAGTTTTGCAAATGTATATGGTTGTGTGATTACCACCAAGTGTAAAATATTACTATAACATCAAAATATTTCCTCATGCCTCTTTGAAATGAATCTCTTCTTACTACTCCTGGTCCAAATTACCTAATGATCTACTTTCTGTCACTATATAATTTAGCATTTTGTGTGATTTTCATATCATGAAAGTCACACATTAATGATATACAGGTGAGAACTTTTGTGTCTGGTTTCTTGCACTTAACATGATGTTTTTGAGATTCATTTTTGTTGTTGCATATGTCAAAAGATGCATTGTTATTTTTTATTGTTGAAGAATATTGAATTCTATGGATATAACATAGTTGTTTTAAAATCCATTCTTCAGTTGATAGAATCATTTAAACAATATACTTAGTGTATTAGTTTCCTAGGGCTGTCATTAAAAATTACCACAAATTGGATGGTTTAAAATAACAGAAATTTATTGTCTCACAGTTCTGGAAGCTAAAGTCTAAAATCACTTTTTGGGAAAATTCAAGGGTTTAGCTGAGTTGGAGAGAACTTAGCTCCCAGATGCTGGAACATCCAGTTAAAACAGGCCAAAATGAAAGTAACAGTCAAGAATTTAGTCACTTACATGACAGTATAAGCAAAATGCTGAACTGAACAAAACATCAACATCCCCCAATCCATTTTCTCCCATAGAACGGTGCCAGTTGAGGATCAGGGGCATTAACGTAGACGTGGTTGTCCTACCATTGAGAGAACTTTGAACACAAGGCTTCTATAGTTTTGTGGACCCAGCAGCCAGACAGAGAGAGAAAAGGAAGGATTAGGCATGGAAAAGTACTGAATACTGAGTCAGAGTGAAGAAACCTGTCTTTCAATTTCTCCTTTCCTCCCTCCAATATGGAAGTCTCTGCAGAGGCATTGGAAGAATTAGCTGAAGGTCCCAAATAAGGAGGACTCCGAATGAAGGCATTTGGTCTAGGAATGAGGATATGTATAAGAGAATGGCTGAAAAGAGGGGCCTGCATCCTTGACTGCATTCCCCTTTAGAGGCTGCAATATACTGGCTGTATGACAAGTCTGGTGTGGGAAGGGCAGCTTTTCCCTGTGAGGCAGTCTTGCCTGAAGGTTTCATCCCCCGGAAAGTTCACTATGGATTCAGTGAGACCGTGAAATGACAATAAAACATTCTTGGGGTGAAAGGGTTTATACTCAACTTTATTCTCCTGGAGACAGGTCAAGCCCTAGAATCACACCTGCATCCAACAGTCTGCAAGTCTGTAATCCTCCTCTATCTCTGCCTGTGCCCAGAGCACTGGGAAGAGCTCTTTATATAGTGACTCAGTCAATAATAGCTTATTGCCTAGGGGTGTGGAGCAGTAGACTAGCAGTAGGTGAATTACATTATCAAGTATTTTAGGTGCAGGTGAGGATCCTGGCCATAGGAACTTCCACTTTCCCCACATCTTCCTTGCCTGTGTTCACTTCTGGTGGTTGCTGGTATTCTTTTGCATGCCATGGTGTGTAGATATATCACTCCAATCTTGGCTTCCATATTCACATTGTTTTCTTACATTGTGTGTCTTTCTTTCCAAATTCCCCTCTTCTTGTAAGGACACCAATCATTGGATTAGAGTCCACTATAATCCAATATGTCCTCATCTTAATTTGATTACTTCTGCAGAGACCCTATTTTGAAATTAGGTCACATTCCTAGGTTGTGGGTAGACATGAATTTTTAGGGGACACTACTGAACCCAGTATGCTTACTAGCACCAGTCCAAGGATAGTAGATTCATGTGGCTCAGACTCAGGACAGGACTCTGGCTTCTATATGCCTTCATTCTAATAGGGGAACTATGTTAATACTTCAGGTATTAATATCAATTCAGACTCTGGGTCTAGATATTTCATCCTTGAAATATCTGAATATCATCCTTTCCTCAGCATTTGGATATTTGAATAAATGATCACTAAGACCCTTGAGGATGCACTGGGGGAATCAGTAGTACATATAGTTGCTATGATGTTTCTGGGTCCTTTCTCCTGGAAATTCAGCCTTTCCTTTAGACAGGAGTTCTAGGTTAGAAAACCAGCTCTCATATCTGGAATATGAGGAAGGGATTGTGACTTTTTATCAGGGGTTGGGGAGGCTTCCTGATCATTCAACTTTGATTACTTTTGTTCATATAATTGAATATTACACTTGCCCAAGCTGTCTTTCCCCTAGGGACACTGTGTTCTATAACACATCTCCATGGTTTTCTATGGATGACAACCTTATGGGTGTCAAAGAAAAAAAATTATGGTAGAGCTGTACTGGATTTGGGGAAAAGGGCAGAGCCTTTGTACCAATCTTTAGAAGCCAGCTTCCCCAAGATGGGCACATAACTTGGGGTGAATCAGCAGCTATCCTCCACTAAAGAACAATGTCTATAGTGGGGCTTGATTTTGTGAGCAATAAGCATACAACACAACTGGCATAGATTAAGGGTAAAAGTGCTTTAAGTGCTTTATTTCTCAGTGGGAGGTCTGCATGACACACAAAAGTATCTACAATACTGAGCTATTAGAACAGGCCCTCAGGACATGATTAACCTAAGTAGGTTCTAAGAAACTAAAGAGAAGCACTAATAAGAACTGACATGTTCCAGAACACTGGACTTGATACTTCTAAATAAATGCAGAAGAAAACTGTTCCACTTATCTGAGGACAGTCCCTGAACTGGAACTCAACCTGAGTAGGAGACAGTTCAGATTTCTGGTTGATTGGTTTATGTGTGGCAAGGAATAGTGCTGTTTAGTGTGACAGTGAGTGATATCAAGTAGCTAGCATTCTGGAGCCAGAGATTTTGGTATCTATTCATGCCTGGGTTGTAGCAAAGAAATTAACGAGCCAGGAAGGCTAGGAGCTATTTATTTGGGATAATATATTCAGATAATTTAAAATGTTTAGATCTTCTTACTACTCCTGGTGGCCAAGAAGGCTGGTGTTCTGGAGCTCCATGGGACCAAGAAGGCTGGTGTTCTGGAGCTCCATGGGACTGTAACAATTTTGTGTACTGCATCTTGGACTGGTTGCCTTTTTCCAGATAAATGTAAATATTCTAAAATAACATACCTGTCTAAAATAAAAGACTAAGAAACCAAGCAAACACCAGGGAAAGAGTTGTTATTGTTACTGTTATAGCAGTTACTATAGGATACTCTTCTAAATGCTATACTTAGGGCAACAGCCATCTATAATAAATGAGCACTGGAAAAATAGGATAGTTTCTATCTTAGAGTAGCTCAAATAGCCATGTTAAAACAGTGTGAACCAAATTTTCCTAGAATCTGAAAATTAACATGCCAGGACAAAACAATGTAATATGTTAATTCATAAGAACTGGAAGAAAAATATAAAGCATGCTGTGAGTTTTATACTTTTGAGGGCACTTCTTTTCTAGAAATAGATAAAACATTGTGATCTCTGGTGAGCCTGAAGATGGGCAGAAATATGATGACTGGCAAAAAATACAGATAGACACAGAGATTTATTTAAACTTTCTATGGCTATACCAGAAAAAAAAACTTTTCAAATTTCCAACTTTCTTATTATTCATATTCATATCTAAAAGAATTATAATTAGAAAACTAACATCACAGAAAGCCAAGACAGACATTTTTTCCCATTCTCCATTTCAGTTAGTTTCAGGGTTCCTTTGAACTGTCCAAATACTGGAGAACCTTTAGTTTCTATAAGTTATAATGGACTATTATTTTAGCCTCCAAGACATTTTCTATACCTTAAGGAGGATAATATGGAGGAGCACTAGAAGAACACTCATTTGCTAAAATAGACAGTGAAGGAAATCAGTTAAACATACGATTTACATAAATCCACAGAGAGAAAAATAAAATATATTTCCTTCACTCCATCATTCATTCATCTTTCTTTTTTCAATACAAAGTATTTTGTTATATGCATAGAGTAAGCACATATAAAGTCAAACACACACATATCACTCTTATCTAAAAATTTTTGAATCATTCAGCAGTAATTACATGAGACAAAAGACATGAAAGCCGTTAGCTTTATGAATCTAATTAGACATATCACAGAATTGTAAAGTAAGATTCACTGGTTGTAACTCTAGGGGGAAAATCCTGGGGCAAAATACCTTTGAAACCAAAATCAGTTAAAGGGAGAAATAAAGTGGGAAAAACCTGTTTATTTCTTACAAACAGTCGTCTTCTGCTCTTCCATGTCTCTTATAACTTAGCTGCAGAAGATGACCTCATCCAACCTCTCTGGTCCAGATAAGTCCTCACTCACCTGTGTAATCACCTACTGATATGGAGATGGACTACTTCTTTCCACCCCTTGGAAACACCTATAATATGGAGACACACTAAAGCCAGGCATGAGAATCTGGAAATACTATAATTTTACTCACACTGGTAAATAGCACTATAAAGTAATGAGTCTACACAAATATAAAAGTATTTTAAAATTTCTTTATACACATGCCTACACTGTACAATTAACTTTTAATGTTTAGTATATAAATCAAAATATGTTCTTAATAAATCTGACATAGCACACTACTTTCTAAGAAGCTAAATGTCAACTAAAGATATAATTTTGAAATGGGAACAACTGTAAAATCTTAGAAAACTTGATGAATTATATTGAACATAGGGCTTTTGAAAGATAAGCTAAGGGCATACCAGGAAAGAAAAATTTATTACAAAATTGCATGAAACTTAAAAGTTAGCAGTTACAAATACATATTAGAATGTATTTTAGTTTAAATTAGAAATAAAAGTAACATTCAAATGCTTGAATACTGAAGAATAATAGCCCATTTTCTACTGTCACAATTTAATATCTTGTAGGGGGGATTTTCAAAATGGTGGAATAGGGAACTCTGAAAATCCAGTCCTTCATAACTGACAAACATTGTAAAAATCAACTTTTACAGAACTCTAAATTAGCCAACATTTTAAAAAATCTGAGAAGCATTTATTTGAGAATAATGGCTGAATCTTTTAAGGAACAATAAGCTTTGCTGCAGTGTAACTTTTCCTAGTCTTATGTGCTTTTCCCCAGTTTTACAGCACCCTTGAAAATCAGCAGTCTTGCTAGCATAGTTGCTGTGAAAACAGTAGAGAAGCAACAAGTGGAGGGGGCAGAATTGGTTTAGAACTCATAAGAGTCACATCCTCAAAGAATTGTTGTTATTTGATCTGTTTGGAAGCTCCCTGGCAAAGTCTTATTCATAGACATCATTGTATTTAACCTAACTCAGAGCTCACTCAGTAGAAAGAGCTCTATCTCTAGGGCATTTTACAGTGAAAAAAAATCAGTGGCACTTGTTTAATATTTCAGTTGCCTAAGATGGTGATTCCATTTGAAACAAACAAGAGTTTAGCCAAAAATAAAAAGCGATATCTGAGGAATTATATATACATAGGGAGCTTTTAAAAGCTCTGATGTGTTCATCTGAATGCCTGTGCACATGCTCACTAAAGAGCTGAGAAAGCTCTGATCTTTTAATTGTGGATGACCTTGAGGCTTATTGCCTCCAGAAGTGAATGTTAAGGTAGGGTTGAAAACTATCTGAGCATTAAAGTCATACCCCAACACATATACATGTCCTCTTGGCAAAAGATATGAAATGTATCACTTCATGACTTTTCAGCAAATCTCTGTCCAATCATTAGCAGACCACAAAGTTGACTGAACAGAGCCTCCAATGGGAGCACATAATAGAGAATATGAACTTTACTGAAATAGTCCAGGAAAGTCACTGTATAAACAAATGGGAACAAAAGCAAACCCTAGAGAAGAAAAAAATCTGCTCCATAGTTGCCACATTTTATTACATAAAATGCCCAGTTTTCAAAAAGAAAAGCAAAATATAAGAGTCACAGGGAAACAGGGAACTATGGCTAATACACTGGCCACAAAAATTGAACAAACAAGGAAACCAGTCAATAGGAACTCTCCTTTAGGAAGTCATTATGTTGGACTGACTGGGCAAAGTCTTTAAGGTTGTGTTATAAACATTTTCAAAATACTAAAGAAAACCATATATAAAGAATTACAAGAATATATATAGAGAAGGTCCAAAATGTTGATATAGGAAGATACTGAGCTCACTTTCTCCCATGGACACACCAAATCTATAGCTACATATGGATCATTTCCCTCCATAAACTATCTGAAAAGCAGGTGAACTGCACTCCCCAACAATGGATAAAAGGACCACATCAAGATGGGTAGGAGAAAAAGAGACATGGTTTCACAAAAACCTTCATACCTATCATGGCAACACTCAAAATGGAAGAATCTCACCAGACAGGTACTTCCCCAGAGGAGTGAGGAGTTGTTACTCCACATTAGGCACTCTGTGGGTAAATTGCAATATTTCCAGAATCTCTCACCTGGCCTTAGTGCATTTCCATATCAATAGGTATTTCCAAGGGGTGGAGAGAAGTAATCCATCTCCATATAAATAAATGATTGCAAGGGTAGGGGGAGCAAGGGTATATCCAGACTGGAGAGGTTTGGTGCAATTCCTTTTTTGCAGCTGGGTTGTGAGACACATGGGTGAGCAGAAGTGGACAATTGCTTGTAGGCAATAAATGGGTTTCTCCCACTTTATTCCTCCTTTTGATTTTGGCTTCAAGGTTATTTGACCCAGACTGGGATCTTATTTTCCTCCCTGGAGTTATACACCACCACCCCAAGGATCTTAACCGGAAAGATAAGCATCCAAAATACCTGGCTTGGAAAACTAATGGAGCTGATGTCTGGGGATCTTAACATGCTATAGGAAACTGAGATTCCCTTTTGGAGTTGTCATGTGCAGTCTTGCTTCCCTAAGACCCAGGAAAAAGACAAGAGCATGAAAAACACTTAGAATATATGTGAAGGAAATTTATTTGCTGGGGAGCATTGGCTAGAGGGGTGGGGTACAGATAAGATGCTCTCCAGAGACTGAGGCACTGGTGGACACCATTGTTCCACTTTACATATATCCTGCCCACACATACATGCAAACTCAGGTTGTGTATACCCCCACAGCTTTGGTGGGATGGGTGGGGGCAGGTGGTAACAGAACTTGCTGAGACTGGAGAGTGTAGACAATTGCACTGCTTTCCTACTGCTTGGCTGGATGGATAAGCACAAGTGGTCACAGCATTCTCTCACTCCCAGTCTAAAACCAGCATGCATATATAGACAAGGCATATTCTTGCTGCAGTGCTGAAGCTTGCAAACATGTGTGGTCATGACATTTTCCCACTGTCTTTCAAAAGGTGGTAAGCATGCCTGTCCCCTACACTCTTTATGTGCCTTGCTAAAGCTAGAGGGCATGCACAATCCATACAGGAGACACCCTTTGATTTCTTGGCCCTGGTGGCCAAGAAGGCTGGTGTTGTGGAGCTCCATGGGACTGTAACAATCAAAAAGACATCTCAGCAGACCACCACTCCCAGGGTACTGCACAGAAAACAAACTGAAACACAGTAACTCTGTTCCTATTTTTTTTTTAAGGCTTTTTATTTAACCTGGAGTTTCATCCTGAGAGACAGGCTTCAGGTTTCCCACACATCCAGAGGCTAAAGTGGTGCTTTAATGGATTATCAGCAGGGAGACACCATCCTTGTACCCTAACTTGGCCTTGTTAGAGTTCAATGAGACTTCTCAGAAAGGAGCTTAAACACTTGTCTGGAGCCCTGATTTTTGCAACTGTTACCCTGGTAAGACCTCCAGATCTCCTGATCTGGTGGCCAACAGGGATTATGATTTGGAATCCATAGGACTGTATCTGTATATATTTGCATACTTTCAAAGCTTTGACCTGAGAGTCTGACTTCTAATAAGCCTGAAACTAAGTGCTAAATGAGATTTCTCCACTTGCATCACTGACAGGTCTTGACACATCCTCAGCAATGTAAAGATATCAAGAATATATCAGTCAGTTTAGGCAATCAGACAGGTTTGAGAGACAACTAAGAGCTAGGGCAAGGTTGAATGAGAAAGATTATCACATTACACAAGGCTAGTTCTTTAAGACTGAGAGACGTAGCTGTTTTGCATAATGCACACACAAAAAATGGAGGGTCAAACAAAAGGAAGAAACAGAAATATGTTCCAAGCAAAAAACAAGACACAACCTCTCAAAAAAGACCTTCATGATACAGAGATAAGTAATTTACCTGATAGAGAATTCAAAGTAAGGGGAAATAAAGATACTCATAGAACTCAGGAGAAGAATGGATGAACACATTGAGATCTTCAGCAAAGAGACTGAAATCATAAGAAAGTACCAAGTTGAAGTCGCAAAGCTGAAGAATATAAAACTAAACAGAAAAATACAGCAGAAAGATTGATTCAACAGAAGACTGGAAGAAGTAGAATACAGATTACTGACCTGGAAGATACAGCAATGCTATTCACCCAGGCAAAGTGGCAAAATAAGAAAATAATTTTAAAAGTGAAGATAACTTAAGGGACCTCTAGAACAACACAAACAGAATAACATTCATGTTATGTTCATTATGTTCACATTATGTTCATTATGTTCTAGAATGAGAAGAGAGAAAGTATCAGAAATGTTATTTGAAGTAATAAAAGGTAAAAGCTTCCCTAACCTAGAGAAGTAAACAGACATCTAGGTACAGGGAGCCAAATAAAATTTACCCAAAGAGAATCACACCAAGACATTACAGTTGAAGTGTGAAAAGTTAAAAATAAAATCTTAAAAGCAGTTAGAGACAAACTGTTATTTACAACGGAGACTCTACAAAGCAACTACCAGATTTCTCTGCAGAAACTTTGCAAGCCAGAAGGAAGTACATGACATATTCAAAGTCCTGAAAGTAAAAATTCTCGAAAAAAGAATGCACTACATGGCAAGGTTATCATTCAGATTTGAGGGAGAGATAGAGTTTCCCAGACAAGCAAAAACTAAAATAGTTCACCGCTTTTAAACCAACTATACAAGAAATATTGCAGGGACTTCTTCAAGCTGAAATGAAATGGCACTAATTAACAACAGGAAAACATATGAAAGTAAAAATCTCACTGGAAAAGGCAAATATATACTAAAAGTAGTGAATTAATAACTTATAAAGTTACTAAGAAGTATAGATATATCTATCTCTCTCTCTATATGGATCTATAGATAGATAGATAGATAGATAAATATAACCCTCAGTAACCACAAAGCAAAAACATTTATGAGAAATACACAAAAGAAAATGAGAAAGTAATCTAAATGGTAAGAAAATGACAACAAGTACATACATATCAATAATTACTTTGAATGTAAATGAACTAACTTCTCCAATAAATAGACATAGAATGGCTGAATGTATAAAAAAACACATCACTGCCTACAAGACAATCATTTCAGAAGTAAAGACACACACAGACTAAAAGTGAAGAGAAACAAAAAGATATGCCCTGCAAATGGAAACAAACAAACAAAAAAACTCTGGTATAGCTATGCTCATAGCAGATAAAATAGATTTTAAACAAAGACTGTAATAAAAGACAGAGGACACTAGATAATGATAAAGGTTCAATCCAACAAGAAGATGTAAAAGTTATAAATATATATGCAGTTAACATAGAAGCACCAAAATATATAAAGCAAAAATCAACAGACCTAAAAAGGAGAAATTGATAGCGATATAATAGTGGTAGGGGATTTTAACATCCTACTTACATCAATGGTTATATCACTGAGACAGAAAATCAGTAAGAAAACATTAGCCTTAAATAGCACATTAGACCAGATGGGCTTAATAGATATACACAGAACATTCTACCCCAAAGCATCAAATACACAGTTTTTTCCAAGTGCACATGGATAATTCTCCAGGATATGTCACATATTAGACTACAAAACAAGTCTTAATAAATTCAAGAGAATTTAAATAATATCCAATATTTTTCTGATGACAATGGTATGAAACTGGAAATCACTTACAATAGGAAAACTGGAAAAACTATAAATATGTACAGCATAAACACATTACCGAATAACTACTAAGTCATAGAGGAAATCAAAACATGCATAGAGAAAAATGAAAACCAAAATGACATACCAAAATTTACAGAGTACATCAAAAGCAGGCCTAAAAGGGCAGTTCATAGCAATATAGTCCTAACTCAGGAAACAAGAGAAATGTCAAATAATTTGACTTTATACCTAAAAGAACTAGAAAAAGAAGAACAAATGAAGCCCAAAGTTAGAAGGAGGAAATAATAAAGATCAGAAAGGAAATAAAATACAAACTAAAAAGATGACAGAAATTAAGCAATGAAACTACAAGCTGGTTCTTTGGAAAGATAAAATTAACAATTTTAGCAAGACTCACCAAGAAAAAGAGAACTCAAAGTCAGAAATGAAAGGGGAAAAGTTATAACTGATACTACAGAAATACAAAGGATCATAAGAGACTACTGTGAAGAATTGTAGCCAACTAATTGGACAACTTAGAAAAAATGGGTAAATTCTTAGAAACTTACAATCTTCCAAAACTTAATCATAAAGAAATAGAAAATCTGAATAGGGTCACATTACTTGTAAGAAGACTAAATCAGTAATCAAAAACCTCCCAGAGAATAAAAGTCCAGACCAGATGGCTTGGCTGGTTAATTCTAAAATGTCCAAGAAGATTTAATACTTATCCTTCTCAAACCCTTCCAGAAAATTGAAGAGGGGAGTAAGCTTCCAAACTCATTGTACAAGACTGGAGTTACCCTGATAACAAAAACCAGAGGACACTACAAAAACTGTATATTTATATTAAAAATAAATATATACATAATATTCTTGATGAACGATAGGTACAAAAGTGCTTAACAAAATATTAACAAACCAAATTCAACAATAATACATTAAGAGGATTATACAACATGAACAATTGAGACTTATTCCAGGGATGCAAGGATGGTTCAACATCTACAAATGCATCAATGTGATACACCACATTAACAAACTGAAAGATAATCATATAATCTCAATAGATGCAGAAAATCATTTGACAAAATTCAACACACATTTATGATAAAAACTCTCCACAAAATGAGTGTAGAGGAAACATACTTCAACATAATAATGGCCGTATATGTCAAACTCTAGGTAATACCATATTCAATGGAGAAAAGCTGAAAGCAGCTTTTCCTCTAGGACCAAGAACAATAGAAATGTGCACACTCTTACCTCTTTTATTCAACACAGTATTGGAAGTCCTAGTCAGAGAAATTAGGTAGGAAAAAGAAAGAAGAGACATCCAAATTGGAAAGGAAGAAGAAAACCATCACTTTATTGTACTTTTCAGATAGTGCATTTTCTTATGCATTGAAGGTTTGTGGTAACTCTGCATTAAGAAATTATGTTGGAACAGTTGTTCAACAACATTTGCTCACTTTGTGTCTCTCTGTCACATTTTGGTAATTCTCCCAATATGTCAACCTTTTTCATTATTGTTATATTTGTTATGGTGATCTATAGCTGGTGATTACAACTTGCTGAAAGCTCAGATGATGGTTAGCATTTTTTAGCAACATTTTTAATTGTATGTACAGGTTTTAGACATAATGCTTTTGCACAGTTAATGCACTGCAGTGTAGTCCATACCGCCCAAAGCAATCTACACATTCAATGCAATCCTTAATAAATTCCAATGACATTTTTCGAAGAACTAGAACAAATAATTCTAAAATTTGTGCAGAACCACTAAGGACCCAGAAAAGCTAAAACAATCTTGAGAGAGAACAAAGCCAGAGGTATCAGGCTTCCTGATTTCAAACTATATTACAAAGCTGTAGTAATAAAATCAGTATGGTATTGGCATTAAGACAGACAAATAGATCAATGCAACAGAATAGAGAGCCTAGAAATAAACCTACAGATATATGGTCAATTAATCTAAAACAAAAGAGGGAGGAATATACAATGGGGGAAAGATAGTCTCTTCAGTAAATGGTGGTGGGAAAACAGGACAGCTACATACAAAACAATGAAGCTATACCACTCTTACACATACATAAAAATTTACTCAAAATGTATCAAAGACTTGAATGTAAGACCTGAAACCATAAAACTCCTAGAAGAAAACATATGTAGTAAGCTCCTTCACATCAGTCTTAGTGATTTTTTTTTATCTGACTCCAAAGGCAAAGGACATAAAAACAAAAACAAACAAATGGGACTAACCTAAAGAACTTGTGCATAGAAAAGGAAACCATTAACAAAATGAAAAGGCAACTTTCTGAATGGGAGAAAACATTTGAAAATCATGTATCTGATAAGAAGTTAATATCCAAAATTCATAAAGTACTCATACAACTCAACAACTAAAAACAATCTGATTTTAAAAAGGGGGAAAAATCTGAATAGATGTTTTTTCCAAAGAAGACATACAGATGGCCACCCAGCATGTGGAAAAATATTCAATGTCTCTAATCATGAGGGAAATGCAAATTAGAACCACAATGAGTTATCACCTTAACCTGTCAGAATGGCTATTATCTAAAAGATGAGAAATAACAAGTGTTGGCAAGCATGTGGAGAAAAGGGTACCATTGTGCACTGTTTCTGGGAATGTAAACTGGGCAGCCACTATGGGAAACAATATGGAGGTTCCTCAAAAAATTAAAAATAGAGCTATCACATGATTCAGGAATTTGAATACTGGGTATATATCTGAAGAAAGTAAAACACTAATTTGAGAAGATATATGCACACTCTGTTTTCATTGCAACATTATTTACAATAACCAAGATATGGAAACAACTTAAGTATCCATCAGTGGATGGATAGATAAATATGTATTTATATCCAGAATAGGCGAATCTATCAAACAAAAGTTCATTAGTAGTTTCCATGGTCTGGGGTGAGGGGGGAATGGGAAGTGACTTCTAATGAGTATGAGATTTCTTTTGGGATGATGAAAATATTTGGAAATTAATGGTGATGGTTGCCCACCTTTGTGAATACAGTAAAAAATATAAGTGACTTGTACATACAAACACACACACATTTACACACAATGGACTACTACTCAGCCATAAAAAATGAAATTTTGCTATTTGCAAAAACATGGATGGACCTAGATGATATTATGCTAAATAAAATATGTCAAAGACAATTATTTCACTTATATGTGGACTCTAAAAACCAAAACAAATAAAACAAAGAAAAACCCAGAGTCATAGATACAGAGAACAGATTGATGGTTACCAGAGGGAAAAGCTTTGGTATGGCAAAATGTGTGAAACAGGTTAAAAAGTAGAAACTTCCAGTTATAAAATTAAGTCATGAAGATGTAATGTACAGCATGGGGAACACAGTTAACATTGTGTTAACTTTGTAAGGTGACAGATGGTAGATGGACTTACTGCAGTGACCATTTTGCAATGTATACAAAACGTCAAATCACTACATTATACACCTGAAACTAATATAATATTCACTTATACCTCAAAAAAAACTTAAAGGAATAAACACATGACAATGAATTTTGCACAACATTAAGAGTCATTAGAGAATTGTAAATCAAAACCAAAATGAGATATCACATCACAACCAGTATAATAAAGACTGTAATAAAAAGACAGACAATAGGATATGTTGGTGAGGATATGGAGAAATATGAACCCTTGTACATTGCTTATGGGAATGTAAGATTTTTCAGCCACTTTAGAAAACAGTTTGGTGTTATCTAAAAATGTTAAACAGAATTTTCATATGACCTAGCAATTCTACTTCTAGTCATTTACTCAAAATAAATAAAACTTGTACACAAATGTTCATAGTAGCATTATTTCTAATAGCCAAAAAGTAGAAATAACCTAAATATACATCAACTAGTGAGTAGATAATCAAAAATATGTTATATTATTCAGCCATAAAAAGGAATGGAATACTAATACATGCTGTGACATTAACGAATCTTGAAGACATTATGCTAAATGAAAGAAGTCAGTTACAAAAGGCCATATGTTGTATGTTTCCATTTATATTTAATGATCAGAATAGGTAAATTCATAGAGACCGAAAGTTGATCAGTAGTTTCCAGGAGCTGATGTGAGGAGGGAATGGAGAATGACTTCTAATGAGTATGATATTTTTTTGGAGGTGATGAAAATGTTGGGGAGTTAGTGGTGATGGTTGCCCACCTCTGTGAATATACTAAAATTTATAAGAAACTCATACACATTAAAAGGGTGAATTTTATAATGTGAATTATAATTCAAAAAAGCTGTTAACAATAATAATAACATTACTTGCTTAAAAGGGTTTGCAATGTTAATGTAAACTTGATGGGTCCTACTTCCTGATATATTTTACTTGGATCATCTAGTACCATTTTGTGAATGAGTAGAAAAGTGATCATGGAAGGAATTGGTGAGAATAGTTGGTGGGGTAAAAAGCCAAGCAAATGACACCATAAATTTTAACAAATAACTAGGGAGTAATGCTAAAAAATATTAGACATTTTAATGCATGTAAGCTATTTAAAATATGATTTTTCCATAGACATTTTGTAAGTAGAGCATGAGCAATTTTATTATGTTAGGCCTTTAGAATGAAACATATTCATTCAAGTGTTTGATGATGTTCTTGATTTCAAAATTTTATTTAATGGAAAAGCAGAATAAAAGTACTTATAAAACCTTTTCAGGGAAAAATTAGGGTCCCCAATGATATTCATCCATTTTCAAATTATTTTTAAATGTGCCTCAATTTTATTGCCACTTCCAACTATGAAGACAATCAATACAGAAAAAAATACGCTACTAAAAAATATATACCATTTCACTGAGGACCTAGTGCTAATTGCTCTATACAACTATCTTTCAGTATATTGCAATTGTTTTTATTGACAAACACATGAGTAATTAAAATATAAGATCATTGGGAAAATTTAAATAATATGCTTTGTTTTCCTTTATTCTCTGTGTGAAATTTTTATTAAAAAAAATAAGGTGAAGAGACACTGTGATATTGTGGGAAAGAACTGCCTTTGGTATCAGAAAGTCCTGGGTTCAAATCATATATCTGTCATTCATAAACTGTATCACATTGGGAAAACCTATTAATCTTTCTGAGACTTAGTTTCCTCATCTGTAAAATTTAGGGATTAATACATCAAAATATTGTGATATTAACCAAGATTTAAGTACCCACTATGTTCCTGGTTCTACTTTGGGTCTTTACATATATATCCAGTTTGACATCAAAAAATATTTACCAGTGTGGGATGGGCAAAATTAATCAAGACTGGGGCTGGCTACAGTGCTACTACAGAGTCTTGGAAGCTTTCTGCCCTGAGAGACATTACTTCATTTGATACTGAATTCTGGAGGGTAGGGGGAAGAAAGGCAATGGTACATTTCTGGAAGAATGAAGGCGTCTAAAAGGAACTTTTCACCAACTGTTCAGGTTTTGTTTGTTTGTTTTTTTAGTGTAAACAAATTGAATATTAGTCCTGGATGTACTATATTATTTAATCCTAGCAAAAATGGTAGAAGGGAGCTATAGAAATTTTATATATAGGGAAATAAATTCCTGAGGGAGAATTTGTTAACACAGCCAGTAAATGTAAAAGCAAGGATTTGAATCTAACTGAGATGTATTAGTCCTAAATAAAGTTTTTGTTTTTCAAAATAGTACAAATTTCTAAGATTCAGCTTACTGTCTCAACCACCATTCCATGATTTTCTAATTATAGCTGCCTAGTGAGTTATGTCTAACACTGTTATTACTAGATATTCAATGCCATTCTTGGTATCTTGTCTTTACTGTACAAACAGGCCTTTAAAACTTAGTTTGAAATTGACCTCTATGTAATGGATGATTGAATGGGACTGTGTACACTACATATATGATCTAAGCTCCCTGAGGTCAAGGACACTGTCTAATTTATTTTTGAATCTAAAAACATAGCACAAGACAGAGCATTTCAGATAATAAAAAAAAAGTGATTGAATGAAACAACAAAATAATCAAATCCAGTTGTTTGATGGTACCACTTGCCAGCAGATAGCTTTGAAGGCTTGAGAAAGTTCTTGGAAAAAAGGAAAAGAAAACTTTAAAACTCTGAGCAGCTCTCAAGCACTGCCAAAAATCACCCAAAACAAATCAAAACAAACAAAAAACAAAGAGCTAGTCACAGGAGCTTAAAAGCAATTATCTCCTTTGCTGTGATCACTGTAGCTTACTGTCTGCTTACAGTTATTTTAAAAAGAACATTTACTTTTGAGACTAAAACTCAGGCAGTATAAATGTTATCAAATCAAATGCAAATGTATATTTGAAAATACATAGCTTATATTTTCTGTATTCTTACTCATAAACAGCTTCTAGGGAAAGAATACTCTATAAGGCAGTATAATGTGTCTCCTTTAAGGAAAAACATGACAAAACACTCTATAGTAACCTAAGAAAAAAAATCAGATTCTCCTCTGTGTAGAAACTATTTTATATTTATAACAGATGAAGTCTGGTTTTGAGGAGAAAATATATATATATATATATATATATATATATATGTAAAATATATTTATAAAGAAGGAGCCTTTGCCAATCTTAATATAATGATAAAGACTAAAAGAGTATTAAAAGCAATTGATAAAGTACTTCATAGTTTAAATATATTTTATTTTTATTCATCTCTGCTTTTTATTATTTTCTATTTTTTTCTTCTATGATGTCATTAAAATGCTTTTTAAAATTGCTCTCCAAACCTGATGTTTGCCAGAGGTCACTACTTTTCTTCATATTTTCTAAATTGAAAAAGTGATTTTTAACTTGGATTGCTTGAACTTGTGTTATTTAATTTTCATGGCTTTATTGATGATAATTGATCTTATTTTTTGAAGAGGAAATAAATAATCCTGGTTTGTTTATATTTATTAACATTAACATAGGCTAGCTTCACATGACGTTTTCTAAACCTCAAAATGAATTCTAAGCACCTCTATATGTTGGCTCAATCAAAATAACAGAAAGGAACATTAAAAATACAACTCTCTTTATAGTTATAGCTACAAAAAAAGAAAGATACATTCTTTTAATTTCTAAACAGAAAACTTCAAACTGTATTCTTTAGAAATATACAAATAGGTGGTAAAACTATAAAGAAGAACAACAATAAAAATCCCCCAACTCAGGGTAATGGTTGTAGGCAGATGGGGTTGTGATTGGTGAGAACTAAAAGGAAGGGTTGTAAGATGTTGAAATTATTCTATTTCTTCATCTGTGTGGTAGCTACATAGGTGTTCATTTTGAAATTATTTATAAAACTATATATATAAAAGTATTTAATAATCAAATTAATAAAAGTTTTTATATGAGTTCTGTGTTTCATAATTCATAAATGCAATGGGATCATCCTAACAGTGAGTCATCTAAATCATTCTTGTGACTTCAGTAACTTTATGTAAGTGCACATTTAATAAAATAATTCTGCCTTATTTTAAAACTTTTTTGGGAATTAGGAGAATGTGGGAAATGGACAGAAATGTTCCCCCTGCAGTAAGTTTTATATACTTTAACAGAAAAATTTAAACATACACCTAAGTAGACAGAATAGTCTAATGGAACTCTACATACCCGCCACCTGGCTGAAAATTGTCAATTCATGACTAATCTTCCTTCATTCATACACTACTCATTTTACTCTTTCCCATATTATTTTGAAGCAAATCCCAAATATTGTAAATATTTCAGATTGTACCTTTATTTAAAGATGAGCACTATTTTTTTAATATAATATAGCCATAGTATTATTTTCACACCCTAAAAATAGAATTTCCAATTCCTCCATACTATCAAATATACAGTCGGAAGAAAAATTCCTTCACAAATATCATAATTTTTTAAACTAATTATTAGTTGGCTGAATCTGTTTCCAAAAACGTTCCATACACCACAGGTGGTTGTTATGTCTTTAATCTCTTTAAGCTTTAAGTTTCACTCTTTGCAGTTTATTTATGAAGATTGAATTATTTGTCCAAGGGCACATTTTTGAAAGTTAGTTTTATTGAGGTACAACTGACACACAAGAAAACAATGTAATTAAAAGTTGACGAAAGTGTCATGTAATCACAACCACAGTAATGATATATAGAACATTTCCATCAACCCCAAAAGATCTCCTGTGCTCTTTGGCCATCAATCCTTTCTTCCTAATGCTGGCCCTTGGCATCTTATGTGCTTTCCATCACTATTGTTCTGCTATCTCCAGGATTTCATACAGGTGGAATTTTACAGTATGCAGCCTTTTGTGTTTTCCTTCTTCAACTTAGCATAATGCTCTTGAGGTTCAACCAAGTTACTACATGTTTCAGTAGTCATGCTTTTTTATTGTTGAGAAGGATTCCACTGTATATATATATATACTAAAAAAGATATTTTTAACAATAAAAGTTAGCTAAGCAAAAATAATATTTTGCCAATACTTTCCTCTTTTTCATGTTTACAGATCATGGTGACCACTGAGTTAAAGGAAATAAATGTGTTATCATAGAATTACATCAATATTCCTATTTAGTTTTCAAGAAGAGTCGTTGGCAATTCTTCTTAATATGTTTTTTTAATTACAGCTATAGCTAAGGTGCACAGAAGTAATGTTTCAAAGAAACTCTGAAGTGTAACTTTAGAATATTCTTTATGATTGTGGAAATGTGGGAATAAAAGTACTGTAATCAATTGGATAATTCCTCCTAAGCAAAAATATTGGAGCAAATGAATTGTGGGAAGAGATTCACAAACAAGGCCAAGTTCTGCTCAAAATGGCTTAACGCGCAGTTAAGCCGGTTATCATTACACATTAAAAGTATGGGAAAATACAACCTTTTGAGCATAAGAAGCTGAATTTTCAAACACTTACTGATGCCTTTTTATGAAATGTAGATTAAAAGATTGTGATAGAATGGATTAACCAAAAACTTGTTGGGACATTAAAGTTTTAAAAAAATCATATAGGAATATCAAAGATTTGTGTTTCAGGTTAACTCATATTTAAAATACTTATTCAAACAGATCTTTTGCTTGATATTCAATGTAAAATTAAGTAGCACATTTCTAATAGATGTATATATTTTATATATAAATATTTTATGTTCTTTCAATATACATTTATTTTCATGCATTACTTTTACAAATTAAGACCCTTGTTTTCAGATTATAAAATATTTCAGGTTTAAGCTACTTAATGGAGCATTAAAGGAGGAGTCACTTATGATAAATCAAATATAATCTGAACATATCTTAACTTCATATAATTCTCATAGAAATTATTCAATGGGTGATCAAAGGGAGATTAATAAAAAACAGGAAATAGCTCACCTATTTTCTGTTTCCTGTGTTTAGATTTCTAAACACAAAATTTATAAGATTAAAAAAGTCCAAATTTTTAAGGTTAGAAAAGCCCAACAGTGATTTAAAAGAAAGCATGGGAGAGGATAGGGTGAAGCTCTAATGAATGAAATGCAATATTAAGGATGTTTTCTTACTATTTTATGAGCTGGTGCTGAATGTCTTTCGTTGGGGAAAGAAAAATAGAAAGAGAAAGTATGGAATTTTCCCTCCACTACCGATAAAAATAAGTAACCTGACTTAATACTTTTATCTCTCTGTTTACTTCTCTGAGTGAATATAAGAATGGTTTGTTAAGGAAGGGGTGTAATAGTGAGAAACTGAAGCCACACAGATGATTTTATTATAGGAGGCAGTGTAAATGACAGATTCAGATGTTTTATTTATGTTGTTTTCCTTCAGATATTCAGTGGGTCAGGAATTTGTGTGCAGCTTAGCCGGTTTGGGATCTCTCGTGAATTTGCAGGATGTTGGCTGGGGTTGCGGTCATCTGAAGCCTGGAATGGGGCATGAGGATCTATTTCCAAGGTCGTTGACTCCCATGGCTGGTGAGTTGGTGCTGGTTGTTGGTTCAAGGCCTTAGCTCCTTTCCACAGTTTCAGTGTCCTCAAGACATGGTGGCTGCTTTCTCCCACAACAAACAATCCCACAAAATAACTACCTTTGGTTTTTTTAAAAAACCACTTAGATTTACAGTTGTGACTACACAGCAATTAAATGCTGACTATTATGAATGCAGTTTTCTTTTTTCTTTTCTTTCATATATCCTGAATGAGGGTTTCCATTTTCAGCAATATATTTGCAGCTGGAATGGCATACTGCCCCTCTTTTTAAATTTCCCAATATTTAACGAGAACAAAGATGATCATACACTTAATCCTACTTGTGAATTCCCAAACTACTCATTTAGAGAACATCTGCTTTCTTTATATGTCAATACAAACCTGGTAATACTAACATAGTGTGTAACTGATATTTCCTGATTACTATTTTTTGCTTTGGTCCTCCGTTGTCTTTGCATAGTCTTTTTCTAAGCTTGTGCATTTTTTTAAAGCTACTACTCTCCCAACACTTAAATCCTTTCTTTCAGCAAGAATGCTTCCTGTTTCATAGAGAAAATACACGCAATGAAAAATACTGGAAATCTACTCAGAATGTTGTCCTCCCACATAAAGATGTCTGTATCCAATTCCATGTTTACATTTCCCCATAATATTTCAGAAAACTAAATACCCTTCCTCTAGACTAAGGCTAATCTTTCCATTTTCTCAGAATCTGATCTTTTTCCTCATTTCAATGGACCTGGCTCCATCAAGTCTCCATTTTATATTTAAAATTTCTCCCTCTCTACTGCAGTATTCAGCATCTTCCATCTAGAAAAAATTCCAAACAGAAAACAAACAAACAGAAAAGAAAAAAAATAGCTTGTAGTATATCTGACATCTGTTCTATTACCTTAGGCATCTGCATTTATAGTAAGGTTTTCAGACAAAAATAGGCTACTTTTACAGTTTCTATATCTATACCTCCTATTCTCTATTGAATTTATTACAATCTTTATTCCACACACATTACTCTAATTCATTATTTGAACCAATATTTTTTGAGTACCTTCTATGTGCCAGGGAATATTCTTTGTGCTGGTGATACATCAGGAAATAAAACAAGCAGTACCCCGGACATTGTAGAGTTTGCATTCTAGTTAGGGGTTGGGGAAGACAGACAAATAACTATGGCTAAGTAAAGTAAATAAATAACATAGCCCATTAGAAGGTGATACGTATTATGAAAATAAAAATAAAGCAGGAAAACAGAGCTTGAGAGGGCCAGGGCAAGGGGCAGTTTGTAGTATGAAATGGGATAATCAGGGCGGGCCTCACTGAGAAGATGACATTTAAGCAAAGACTGAAGATTCTATAGTGAGGCAAATGGGTGACTGAAGAAAAGAACTCTAGGTATAGAATGTAAAATAAAGAAAATTAGGGACCACCAAAAGATTTCTAAGGCCTAACTATTGAAGGTTTCATTAACTCTGGGAGTCTCAAAATGACCACCTGTGAAAACTTAAACTTTCTAACTCAGTAATACTTCTGTTCAGTTAAAATCTCAACAACTGGCATCCACATTCATGCAAAAAATAAGCACAAATGATTGCCATTCCTTTTAATTTCCTTCAGCACCAGGATGCATACTGCCCCCTTCCCCACTCTCTTCTTAGCTTAGTGTATCTTAGCCAAGATATGAAATGAAATGTACATAAATGAAATGAACCCCTTTGAAGGTCTGTCTTTCTTGCTTGTCTCCTCAAGGATATAAAACCTTTGTATAACTTGGCCTCTTTGGAACCTATTTCCTTGCCAATGCATAGGCATTATATCTTCCCAGGCCTGAGTCCTAAAAGTCTGGCTAAAAGAAAACTCTTTATTTTCAAGGTGATGTTAATTAATTTTTCATTTACGTGAGAAAAATTACATATCTAAGGGAAGCATGTGCTGATATGTCAGAACAGCAGTGATGCTGCTGTAGCTGGAGTAAAGATAATGAAGGGTGAATAATCTAAAAGAATGCCAAAAAGATGCTGGGGAACAGGGCTATAGAGACTTACAGGCTTTAATAGAGAATTTATTTCTTGCTCTGGGAAAATGGAGGGCAATTGGGAAGTTTTGAGCAGAGGATTAACATGATCTGACTTACTATTTATACAAGGTACACTCTGGCTGCTCTATTGGGACTAGTTATTTTCAAAACAGGGAAGAAACAAGAAGTCTATTAGGAGACTATTGCATTAACCCAGGTAAGAGATGAAGTGGTGATAGGTGATTAGATTATGGATATATATATTTTAAAGTAGAGTCAAAAGAATCTCCTGACAAAATGGATATGGGTTCTGAGGGGGAAAAAAATTCAAAGATGGTCCCAAGGGTTTTAGCTTGAGTAAACTGAAGGACAGAATTGATGTCAATTGAAATGTTAAAAGCTTCCTGGGGATTAGGTTTTGGGGGAAGATCAGAAATTCAGTTTTAGATATGTTGAGTATATCAGTCAGGATTTCCTAGAAACACAGAACCACCTAAAATTTGACCCCTAGAATTTACAATGAAAAGATCATTTGTGATCTTGATTGAAACAGTTTTGATGGAGTGCTAAGGGCAAAGGCCTGATTGGATTGGATTTAAGGAAGAATGGAAGAAGACGAATAAGGACAGCAATTGATTTTCTCTATTTTGATTATTTTTTGCTAGGCCATTTTGTATTTATTTATTTTTCTTTTCAAACAACTGGCTTTTGGTTTTGTTGTCATTAAAATCTGTCATTATCTTTTTAAAATTCGTTATCTCTTCTGTTTTATTCCTTTGGCTCCACTCTTATTTTCTAATTCTTTCATTTAAGTACTTATACTGAGGATTTACTTACATTAAACAATAGATACACTTGAAACTACAAATGAATCTCTAAGTACCACTTTAGCTACATCAACAAGTTTGATATATAGCTCTTTCATTGCCATCCATTTCTAGATATTTTTTAATTTTCTGTGTGATTTCTGATTGAATGAACACTTTATTTTGGAATGTATTTTTAGTCCCCAAAAACATGATATATATGAGTGTGTGGTGTGTGTGCATGTTGGAATTTTCAAATTTGCATTGTGGTCAGAACATGTAATACATATTGCATTGAATTTTTCAAATTTGCTTAGCGTTTTTTTAAATGAAACCAGATGTAAATTGATTTCGACTTTGACAGTTATCTACCTTCCGAACTTCTAAGATATTTCTTCCCTGCCTCTGGGATCTATTTTTGTTGATTTAAAGTCTGCTTTCTGTATTGTCATTTGCAGGTAGAATGTCTCTTTGTGTAGCTGTAAAATTGTTTTATCTCTATTATTGAAGTTGCAGTTTCACTATGATGTTTCTAGGTGTGGAAATTATTTGTTTGTTTATTATTTTTATTCCTCTTGTGCCACATTCAGAGTTTTCTTCAAATTTGAGAATCCATGAAGTGTCTTCTGTTATAAAATCTCTCAATTATTATCTTTTCATGCACTGCTTCTCCAATATCCCTTCTATTGTCTTCTTTTGGAAATACTAGTTGTGTGTTAGAACCCCTCAATCACTCTTTGTCAACTGCTTTTTTAGTTTCATCTTTTAGTGCAACATTCTTATTAAACCCATAAAATATAAATTCTTAGTTGGTAATTGTATCCATAACTTTTCAGTCTCTAGTTTATTTCCATTTAGAATATGTGTGTATGTGCATACATGTATCTTTTTTTTGGTGTAATTAATCTACAATTACATGAGGAACATTATGTTAACTAGACTCCCACCATCAACAAGTTTCCACCACATACCCCATTGCAGTCACTGACATCAGCATAGTAAGATGCGGTAGAATCACTACCTGTCCTCTCCATGCCGTACAGCCTTCCACGTGCCACCCCCCCACATTATGCATGTTAATTTTAACACCCCCTTTCTTCCCCCCCCCACTTATCCCTCCCCGGTCCCATTTCCTTTGGTAACTGTTAATCCATTCTTGGGTTATGTGAGTCTGCTGCTATTTTGCTCCTTCAGTTTTATCTTTGTTCTTATACTCCACAGATGAGTGAAATAATTTGATACTTGTCTTTCTCCACCTGGCTTATTTCACTGAGCATAATAACCATAGCTGCATCCATGTAGTTGCAACTGGTAGGATTTGTTTTCTTTTTATGGCTGAATAATATTCCATTGTGTATATGTACCACATCTTCTTTATACATTCATCTACTGATGGACACTTAGGTTGCTCCCATTTCTTGGTGATTGTAAATAGTGCTGTGATAAACATAGGGGTGCATATGTCTTTTTCAAACTGGGATGCTGCATTCTTAGGGTACATTCCTAGGAGTGGAATTCCTGGGTCAAATGGTATTTCTATTCTTAGTTTTTTAAGGAATCTCCATACTGCTTTCCACAAGGTTGAACTAATTTACATTCCCACCAGCAGTGTAGGAGGGTTCCTCTTTCTCCACATCCTCGCCAACATTTGTTGTTGTTTGTCTTTTGGATGGTGGTGATCCTTACTGGTGTGAGGTGAAATCTCATTGTGGTTTTAATTTGCATTTCTCTGATGACTAGTGATGTGGAGCATATTTTCATGTGTCTGTTGGCCATCTGAATTTCTTCTTTGGAGAACTGTCTGTTCAGTTCCTCTGACCATTTTTTGATTGGGTAATTTGCTTTTTGTTTGTTGAGGTGTGTGAGCTCTTTATATATTTTGGATGTCAAGCCTTTATCAGATCTGTCATTTATGAATATATTCTCCCAAACTGCAGGATGCCTTTTTGTTCTATAGGTGGTGTCCTTTGCTGTACAGAAGTTTTCAGTTTGATATAATCCCACTTGTTCATTTTTGCTTTTGTTTCCCTTGCCTGGGGAGATATGGTCATGAAGAGGTCACTTGCTCATGTTTATGTCCACGGGATTTTTGCCTATGTGTTTTTCTATGAGTTTTATGGTTTCATGGCTTTCATTCAGGTCTTTGATCCATTTCAAATTTACTTTTGTGAATGGGGTTAGACAATGATCCAGTTTCATTCTCTTACATGTATCTGTCCAGTTTTGCGAACACCAGCTGCTGAAGAGGCTGTCATTTCCCCATTGTATGTCCATGGCTCCTTTATCATACGTTAATTGACCATATATGTTTGGGTTAATATCTGCAGTCTCTATTCTGTTCCACTAGTCTGTGGGTATGTTCTTGTGCCAGTACCAAATTGCCTTGATTACTGTGGCTTTGTAGTAGAGCTTGAAGTTGGGAAGTGAAATCCCCCCACTTTATTCTTCCTTCTCAGGATTGCTTTGGCTGTTCAGGGTCTTTGGTGTTTCCATATGAATTTTAGAACTATTTGTTCCAGTTCGTTGAAGAATGCTGTTGGTATTTTGATAGGGATTGCATTGAATTTGTGGATTGCTTTAGGCAGGTTGGCCATTTTGACAATATTATTTCTTCCTAGCCAAGAGCATGGGATAAGTTTCCATTTGTTGTGTCCTCTTTAATTTCCCTTAAGACTGTCTTGTAGTTTTCAGGGTATAGGTCTTTCACTTCCTTGATTAGGTTTATTCCTAGGCATTTTATTCTTTCTGATGCACTTGTGAATGTAATTGTTTTTCTGATTTCTCTTTCTGCTATTTCATCAATAGTATACAGGAAAGCAACAGATTTTTGTGTATTAATTTTGTATCCTGAAACTTTACTGAATTCACATATTAGTACTAGTAGTTTTGGAGTGGAGTCTTTAGGGTTTTTTATGTACAATGTCATGTCATATGCAAATAGTGACAGTTTAACTTCTTCTTTACCAGTCTGGATGCCTTGTATTTCTTTGTTTTGTCTGATTGCTATGGCTAGAACCTCTAGTACTATGTTGAATAACAGAGGTGAGAGTGGGCATCCCCGTCCTGTTCCCTATCTTAGAGGAAAAGCTTTCAGCTTCTTCTTGTTCAGTATGATGTTGGCTGTGGGTTTGTCATATATGGCCTATATTATGTTGAAGTACTTGCCCTCTCTACACATTTTGTTGAGAGTTTTTATCATGAATGGATGTTGAATTTTGTCAAATGCTTTTTCAGCATCTATGGAGATGATTATGTGTTTTTTGTCCTTCTTTTTGTTGATGTGGTGTATGATGTTGATGGATTTTTGAATGTTGTACCATCCTTGCATCCCTGAGATGGATCCCACTTTGTTATGGTGTATAATCTTCTTGATGTATTTCTGAATTCGATTTGCTAATATTTTGTTGAGTATTTTTGCATCTATGTTAATCAGGGTTATTGGTCTGTAATTTTCTTTTTTGTGGGGTCTTTGCCTGATTTTTGTGTTAGAGTGATGCTGGCTTCATAGCATGAGTTTGGAAGTATTCCCTCCTCTTCTATTTTTTGGAAAACTTTAAGGAGAATGGGTATTATGTCTTTTCTGTATGTCTGATAAAATTCCACAGTAAATCCATCTGGCCCAGGGTTTTTGCTCTTGGGTAGTTTTCTGATTACCAATCCAATTTTGTTGCTGGTAATTGGTCTGTTTAGATTTTCTGTTTCTTCCTTGATCAGTCTTAGAAGGTTGTATTTTTCTCGGAAGTTGTCCATTTCTTCTAGGTTTCCCAGCTTGTTAGCATATGGATTCTCATAGTATTCTCTAATAATTCTTTTTATTTCTGTGGGGTCCATCGTGATTTTTCCTTTCCATTTCTGATTCTGTTGATGTGTGTAGATTTTCTTTGTCTTTTAATAAGTCTGGCTCAGGGCTTATCTATTTTGTTTATTTTCTCAAAGAACCAGCTCGTGGTTTCATTGATTTTTTTTCTATTGTTTTATTCTTCTCAATTTTATTTATTTCTTCTCTGATCTTTATTATGTCCCTCCTTATGCTGACTTTGGGCCCCATTTGTTCTTTTTTTTCCAATTTCAACAACTGTGACTTTAGACTATTCATTTGGGATTTTTCTTCCTTCTTTAAATATGCCTGGATTGCTATATACTTTCCTCTAAGTACTACCTTCGCTGTATCCCACAGAAGTTGCGGTTTATGCTGTTGACATTTGTCTCCATATATTGCTTGATATCTGTTTTAGTTTGGTCATTGATCCAATGATAATTTAGGAGCATGTTGTTAAGCCTCCATGTGTTTGTGAGCCTTTTTGTTTTCTTTGTACAATTTATTTCTAGTTTTATGCCTTTGTTGTCTGTGAAGTTGGTTGGTAGAATTTCAATTTTTGAATTTACTTGAGGCTGTTTTTGTGGCCTAGTATGTGGTCTATTCTAGAAAATGTTCCATGTGCACTTGAGAAAAATGTGTATCCTGCTGTTTATGGGTATAGAGTTCTGTAGATGTCTGTTAGGTCCATCTGTTCTAGTGCACTATTCATTGCCTCTGTGTCCTTACTTATTTTCTTTCTAGTGGACCTGTCCTTTGGAGTGAGTGGTGTGTTGAAGTCTCCTAAAATGAATGCATTGCATTCTATTTCGTCCTTTAATTCTGTTAGTATTTGTTTCACATATGTTAGTGCTCCTGTATTGGGTGCATATATATTTATAATGGTTATATCCTCTTGTTGGACTGACCCTTTATCATTATGTAATGTCCTTCTTAACTCTTGTTATTTTTTTTGTTTTGAAGTCTATTTTGTCTGATACTAGTACTGCAACACCTGCTTTTTTCTCCCTATTGTTTGCATGAAACATGTTTTTCCATCGTTTGACTTTTAGGGCGTGTATATCTTTGGGTTTGAGCTGGTTGTCTTGCAAACAGTACATATATGGGTCTTGCTTTTTTTTTCCATTCTATTACTCTGTGTCTTTTGATTGGTACATTCAGTCAATTTACATTTAGGGTGATTATTAAAAGATATGTGCTTATTGCCATTGCAGGTTTAGATTCATTTGTGTTTACCAGTTTCAAGGGTAGCTTCTGTACTATCTAAGTGTCTAACTTAACTCACTTATTAAGCTATTATAAACATAGTCTGATGATTCCTTATTTTTCTCCCTTCTTATTCCTCCTCTTCCATTCTTTATATGTTATGTGTGTTATTCTGTACTCTTTTGTGTTTCCTTTGACTGCTTTTGAGATTAGTTGATTTTATTTTTTGCCTTTAGTTAGTATTTGGTTGGTCTGCTTTCTTTGGTATGATTTTAGTTTCTCTGGTGACATCTATTTATCCTTAGGAGTGCTTCCATCTAGAGCAGTCCCTTTAAAATATCCTGTAGAGATGGTTTGTGGAAGGCAAATTCCCTCAAATTTTCCTTGTCTGGGAATTGTTTAATCACTCTTTCATATTTAAATGTCAATCGTGTTGGATATAGTGTTCTTGGTTCAAGGTCCTTCTGTTTCATTGCATTAAATATATCATGCCATTCTCTTCTGGCCTCTAAGGTTTGTGTTGAGAAGTCTAATGATAGCCTGATGGGTTTTCCTTTGCAGGTGACCTTTTTTCTCTCTCTAGCTGCCTTTAATACTCTGCCTTGGCCTTGTTCTTTGCCATTTTAATTATTATGTGTCTTGGTGTTGTCCTCCTTGAGTCCCTTGTGTTGGGAGATCTGTGGGCTTCCATGGTCTGAGAGACTATTTCCTCCCCCAGTTTGGGGAAGTTTTCAACAATTATTTCTTCAAAGACACTTTCTATTCCTTTTTCTCTCTCTTCTTCTTCTGGTACACCTATAATGCAAATATTGTTCCGTTTCGATTGGTCACACAGTTCTCTTAATATTCTTTCATTCCTAGAGATCATTTTCTCTCTCTCTGCCTCAGCTTCTCTGTGTTCCTTTTCTCTGATTTGTATTCCATTAATGGCCTCTTTCACCTCATCCAGTCTGCTCTTAAGTCCTTCCAGAGATTGTTTTATTTCTGTGTTCTCCCTCCTAACTTGATCTTTTAGCTCTTGCATATTTCTCTGCAGGTTCATCAGCATGGTTATGACTTTTATTTTGAATTCTTTTTCAGGAAGATTGGTTAAATCTATCTTCCCAGGCTCCCCCTCAAGTGTTGTCTGGGTAATTCTGGACTGGATCAAATTCTTCTGCCTTTTCATGGTGATAGAGGTAGTAGTAAGCAGTTGGTGCCTGTGTCAGCTGGGAGAACAACGTCCCTTCCTGTGCCTTGCCCTTCTCTGCTGCCTGTTCCAGTTACCCACACACAGGGAGCAGCTTCTAGTTTTGTTTCCTGAGCCGCCACGGGTGGGGCAGCCCTCGGTGCAGCCCAGTGCTCTGCTGGGAAAGGCAGGCACACTGGGTGTGCTCTTCTGTGAGAATGGCAACCCTTCACGCCCTGTCCCAGCATTCTCTGTGCTGGGCTGCTGCATGCCGGTGGGGCCTCTGAGTCTGGCCCATTTGGCTGTGGAGGAGGCTCTGGGTAGCTGCTGTTGTCATGGCTGCTCTCAGGCTGGTCCCCTGCTGTGGCGGGGCTGTGCCAGAGGGATAATGGATGATTGGCTGTTTATTGCTGTGAGGGGCTTCAGAGCTGCGCGACTTCCAGGCAGGGGGTTAGGCCGCCCAAAGTTCCCCAGGATTCCCAGCTGCTGGGCTGAGTGTTCTGGCATGATTCTGTCCATCTGTGAGGCCCCTGTCCCTTTAAGACTTTCAAAACACACTCGCTTTTCTTTTGTCCCAGGGGCACCGGCTGCCCAGATCTGCTTGAAGGTTTTACTGTTCCGTTTCCCTAATGTCCAGCACACCATGCAATGTTTGTCTGCGCTCCCAGTGTGGATGGCTAGGGCTGGCTATTTAGCATTCCTGGGCTCCCACTCCCTCCCCACTCTGACTCTTCTCCTCAGTGGGCTGGGAAGGAGGGAGCGGTCGGGTCCTGCTGGACTGTGGCTTGTATCTTACCCCCTTCGTGAGGTGCTGAGTTCTTGCAGATGTAGATGTAGCCTAACTGTTGTACTGTATCTTCTGGCCTCTCTTTTAGGAATAGTTTGCATTTGTTGAATTTTCAAAAATAGATATGGTTTTGGGAGGAGATTTCCGCTGCCCTACTCATGCCACCATCTTGGCTCCTATGTGTGTGTGTTTGTGGTGAGAATGCTTAAAGCCTACTCTCAGCACCTCTCAAGTATACAATAATGTACTATTAGCTACAGTCACCATGGTGTAAATTAGATCTTCAAAACTTATTCTTATAACTGAATATTTGGGGTCCTTGACTTATGTAACCCCATATCTCACTTTCCCCCATGATAATTTTCTATAAGATATTTTTTGAGGTTGACAACATTATTAATTCTCCAATGACACAAAATGGCTATTGAACTTGAAAGATCATTTGTTTGACTACTATTTCACTGCTTACACAAACACACACACACGTACATAGCAACTATCTTTACTCACTGTATTTGTCAGCTTGTGGGGTTGCTGTAACAAAGTGCCACAGACTGGGTTACTTAAGCAACATAAATGTATTGTTTCCACTTCTGGAGGGTAGAGGTCCAAAATCAAGTTGTTTACAGGGTTGATTCTTTCTGAGAACTGTGAGTGAAAAATCTATTTCAGTCCCCTCTCTTTGTCTTATTAATGGTCATATATCTCTGTCTCTTCATCTCACCTTCTCTTTAGTGCATGTCTCAGTGTCCAAATTTCTCCTTTTTATAAGGACACCAATCATATTGGAATAAGTCCCACCCTAATGACCTTATTTAATCTTGACTAACTCTTTAAATACATTATCTTCAAATAAAGTCAAATTCTGAAGATTTGAAGTTAAAACTTCAATATAAAGCATTTTTGGGCTACAAAATTCAATCCATAGCTTGCACCAATAAAGTAACTGTCATAAATTCAATAATTCTTTTGAGTAATTTCCTATTAAAATAAGAAAGCTGGATTTTATTACCTTTGAAAATTATAAGAATTGAAACAATGACAGTGTTGTTTCTCATTTTTTATCACCTTATTATTTTTTAAAGTAGCACTTTGGTGTGTATGTGTCTATAAGGGGTGCAGAGAATAGAATTACTTTACTGTACTGCACTCATAGGTGGTTTCAATGTTTATTATTGTTGCTAATAATAAGGCCACCCCTGGATACTACTATATAACTTCTCAAATAAGAATCCTCCTATTTTCAGAATCAATAATATTGCTTTGAAATTTTCTATGCTCCTTTGCTGATGTTTTATCTTGATGTCATTTTGGACTTTGAATATATTCAAGATGTTTTATCTTGATGTTGTCATTTTGGACTTTGAATATATTTGCCTTTAATTGCTGTGTTTATATGTTGTGTGAATTTATAATTATAGAACAAATGGTACTGCAGAAGACTCACTGTAAAATGAATAATGGAATACAGAGCACCTTTCAATAGTACTTAGTTTTATTCCAAATAATATCTGGATTATATTTTGAAGAGATGAATTTTATCTCCAAAAGCCCTATTCTTTTGAAGAGGTATTAGCACAGCAGACATTTCATTCTTCAAACAGTTTTATTTAATATATCAGGTGGCATTGTTACTGGAAATACAAGTGCAAAAATAGTATGGAACATCATGGACACAGATTCATTTCCAACAATTGACTTGAAGAAATAAATTAAAATTAAATTTACTTGATTATACTATATATCTGTCAATTCAGCCTTCTGTTCAGAGAATGGAGTAAATGCTGCTATTAATGGTTAAAATTAATTGGAGTTTTGCTAGAAACTGGCTTTCCAAAATTTGGGGTTGTCATATGTACATACACAGAGATTATTCCAAGCCTGAAAAAAACATTACCACTTTAATAATATAAGTGCAATTTCTATAAATTCTATCCATGTTGAGGTCAGGCCTGATACTCCATTTTTGTTTCCAAGCTAAGAAAAAAAGGTCTACTACTACACAGGTAATGGAAGCCACTTATTTCCATTGTGTATTAAGAGTTCTGACATTGATAATGTCTCTATGCCCTTTGGGTCAGAAAATTGGCCCCTCACTGATAGGTTGATATACAGAGTTTATTGCTAAATTGAAAATTGAATTGTAATTCATTTGTGTCATTTGAAATTAAAAGTAATGGTTGTTTGACCTAATACTCTCCAATATGTGGATTATGACTCGTGTGTGTGTTTGTGTGTGTGTGTGTGTGTGTGTGTGTGTGTGTGTGTGTGTGTGTGTGTAGATCTGTGGGCCTTAGGAAGGACCAGGGTAATTTTGGCTAATATCCAGGTGACTTGTCAGAACTACAAGGGTGGGGCAGAAAGTAAAAGGTGGTTTCAGCCACAGGCAAAACTGAGAGGAACAAAGCAGTGGAAAATTAAACAGGACTAAGCTAACATAGTTAAAATTGTTATAAATAGGACTCTGGGACTTTGGAGAAGATGTGTCTAGGTGAGTCTATAAACCTGGATTATTTATTTACTTGGGAATAGCTGCAAAATTGAATAGTAAATCTGTGTTTTAAGCTGAGTGCCTAGTCATGGATAAACAAGAAGAGGACAATGAAATATTTGTTCACTCTTGTGCCAGATATTGAGTTAGGCACCTTATATAGATTATCTCTTTCATTCCTTTAAACATTCCTATGACAAAATATTATCACTTCCATTTTACAGAAGATAACTCCAGTTTTCAGGAAGATTAAGTAATAGGTCTAAGGTTTCATAATTGATAAATGATGGTGAAAAGATTCAAATCTAGATGTGACTGCATATTAATTACAATCCAATTCAGATGCTATAACAAATACTAAAGTAATCACAACTCTAAGAAGGATGGAAATTTATATAATGATCTGAAGGTAAATAGTACAGAGGTAGCTACAACTGCCCCACTTTGTCAAGGACACTTCTACTTCAATGTTCTGCCATCCTCAAATTCACCTTAAATTCATTTCATGGTTTAAAACCTTTAGCTCCATTCTTTCTCTCTGTATTCTAGCCAGTTTTTAGGAGAAAAGGGGAAAATTGAGAGCAATCCCCCTTTCCTTACAAATACTACTCAGAAGTTGCATGCATCACTTCCTTTTACTTGATCACATCTATACACCGAAGAAGTTCAAAAATGAAGCTTTAGCTGGTGGCCATAACTCTGGTTAAAATTTAAGGATTATATTACAAAAGGAAAACAAGAATGGATACTGAAGGATTGCTAGCACAGCCCAAAGACTGTAGTCTTTTTAAAAATGAAATATGGTCTTTCTATTACTAAATACAGCATCTTTCCTTCTAGCAGTCAACATTATTGCTCTCTCTCTTTATTCAGTAGTATTTGTAGCATAACTGAAGAAGTTAATCTCAGGCCCAAGTACAGTTTTTTCTACTTGATTACTATGAGACTTCGTGGGTACTTCTGAAAGAAATTTGACGTAACAGAGGAAGGTTCCCTGAAACTTTTTGAGTAAAACCTTAGAACTCTCTATTTTAGTTGTGAAGGCTGGTCCCCAATTGGTTGGGAGCAGAATAATAATTTACTCCAGAGTACCATGGAATAGTACCATGTACAAAGCTTTTCAGTAGGGGAGAAAGTAGTCACATCTTATTTTGTACTTTTAATTTAGATGCTGGTTTCCCAACAATATACTTCATTATTTTGGAAGGTGGAATACCTGCAAATGGCCATAAATCATTTTTGTTAGCCTTTTTTTTTCCATTATAGCTCCTTAAGGAGACTTTTTAGACATTGTTTTTCCATAATTACCCATCTAACCCACAAAATTTTAATGCTGTAGATTTATTGTATATATCATTAAGTACTGTAGCCCTTCAGAGGACCACAAACCATTTTTATGTATAAAATTTTTCATTTCCCAAGAACTATTGTTCACCTCCTTGGGATTAAAATTGCCTCCTTTGGGAATGCATGTGAAAGGGCAAACTGAAGGTCTTATCCAAAACTGTTTTAAGTATTTTCTATCTCTCCTCAATTTCTTTAGGAATTATTAATGCATTGACTCTGTTGGAAGGACCATGCTGAACTGGACATGCTAACTCATTAATACCCTAGTTTGTGATGGATTTTTTTCTTCATATATCCCCTAGCTTTGTCAGCCATTATGTGAAGGAACACTTCAAAGGAAAATTAAGGCAACACTTGGGACACTCAGGAACCAATAATGAATTTGCCAGGGAGAAGAATGGCCTTTCAGAAGTCAAAATATGGAATCACAGAGTAATAGGACAAATTGCCTCCTCAATAGCTAACACAGTTTCATTATGTATTACTAGACAGTAAATGAGCTACCTATTTCTCCTCTAAGTCACAGGGGAAATTAAGGGAATACATTGTCCAACTTCCTCACTTTGCTGTAGATTGGACAGCTGATCTTGAAAGCTTTTGTTGAATTTCTCTGGACTCTAACCTTTTGTTTTTTCCTTATTTTCCTCTCTGTAGGGCAAGCTTTCAGGTTGCACAACTCCAGGAGATGCTATTCACATTGTAGTCTATCAAAATGCTCCCTAGATTTGCTCAGTGTCTGCTATGTAGCTATACACAGCAGCTATAGCAAGCGGATTGAGTTTTGTGCCAAATTTACTGCAAAATTAATGAAGACATATAGGTAACATTCCAGGAGCCTGGGGAACTACTTGTGGCTGCAGCAGTCATCTTTGTGTGCTTAGAAAAGGTAAGCATAGGCTTGAGTAGATTGAAAAACATAGTGATCTGAATTTTAATGTTTTCCAAAAACATATATACATCCAATTTTGAAGGCTTAGCAAGATCAGTGGTCACCAAACCACTGCAGTACTCTTTAAAGGAATTTTTTAAAACTAGTATCCCTCACGTATTTATAAATTGACACTTGAAACTTTGAATCATTAAATAGTTGAAAAAGCTGTAATTACTACATAGTGTGTTACATTAAAAAATAAATGTAACACTACTCTTTTAAAAGTATCAAATGGAATATAAAGGCTACATTGATATGATACACACCATTATTCATCTGAAAAATATGAGAACAAATTCATCTTTGACAGATGGATATTTTACATTTTCGTCTTTCTCCCTGAACTTGTATTTCCATATCATTTCCCCCACAACATTTTATCTAATATAATATATTTCATGCCTGTGAGTCTTTTACAGATGACCCCATTCTACTTTCTGGAACTAAAATATGTGTTAAATTGGATTCTTAAAACATTTCCTGTAACAGTCATTTCCTAAGGATTAAAATATTTTACTCTGGATTTCATTATCATTACCACTATTGGTAGTAAATAGTTTATTAAACCAATATAAATATATTGCATTTTGACATGTAATTTTAAATATCTAAGTAAATCTTTATTGGAAACACATTTATTAATGAGATGAATGAATTTATTTTTAGTTCATGTGTCTATCAGAGGATATTATTGCTAGAGTGAGTCTGAATTAAATATCATATCTATCCCTAATTTCCATTTTTATAGATAGAAGCAATGAGAAAACTCATTAATAGAAAAAAAGGAAGATTTTTTATACAGTATTGTTACTCTTTGATCACCTTTTGACCTATATGTGAAAAATCTTACAATGATTTGTCATCAAAATTCATTTATAAATATCTATAACAGCTTTTTTAAAAATAAGGAACTGAAAGAAAAAAACAACCTACAAAAATGCGTTAACCCATCATTAGAATCATTTATATTCTTACCACAGAGTAATGTTTTGATTCATCTCTTATTTGGTTTCCTAGAGCTTTCTCCACTGAGGGAGCTTTGCACCACAGTAAGATATGAGAATGGTTAGATACGGAGGTGATGTCTGTCTTTTGCAAAATGGAAGAAGGGCAAAGTAGGAAGGAGAAATTTCCTCTTCATTTATAGTTGGATTCTCAGTGACATCAACATTAGGAGTGAATACATTTTGAAGATGTGATTCAGGAAACTGATGCATTTAAAGCTATCTGTCCATTTATACTTCTTGGAAAGCCTTCTTGTACTCCTGGGATTCTATATATGACAGTTCATAGATCACAAGACTAGGTCATTGAACTTGACTAAGTTAAGGTTTAATTTTCCCACAGCAGTGTCCTCTTGATTTTGGTGGTTCTCAAAAGCTTATTTAAGTCTTACAGACAAACTTTCAGGAAGAATGGAGGACATGGCCAATAGAATACTCTCTTTTTTCAAGCATACCAAGAAATGGTCTTGGTCTGATTCTACTGAGGATTGCCAAGAAGAGTTGAAATTAATTAATCCACAATTGTGAATCTTGTCAAAGCCCTTTGTTTAAGAGACTATTCGAATACTTGCTCCACATAGGAAAACAGAGCCAGCATTCTTCATAGTTAATTGTATGTCATAAGACTATGTTGCGGTGGGAATAAATAGCAGTCTCTGTATTACAAGAATTTAACCTAGTTGACAGTAATATGGGCCAAAGCAATGAATGGTCAGTATTTAGGCACTGGAGCCCTGCATCAGATGTAAAGTGAAGGAAGACAGAAATCTGGTGGCTGAAAAGAAGTGGACTAAAGCACTAATGAAATAATACCAGTGAATAGAATTGGGATACAAAGTCAGAGAAGTGACTGGCCTGATTTAGTCCTTGAGGTCATTAGTGTTTCCTGGTTTAGGGACACTATTAAAATCCAAATTTATGTTTGTGGACTAAATTGCTCAAACTGTAAATGTTAGACTGGGCATGGGAACAGGTTGCCAAGCAGGAATTTGCTTCTCTTAACCGTCTTATAAATACTCACAAACATGATTTTAAATAAAAGGTTAGGTTTTGAATGAGAACTCTTGTGCATTGTTGGTGAGTCTCTTTAAAACAGTGTAGCTGCTATGGAAAATGGTATGCTGGTTCCTCAAAAAATTACAAATAGCATTACCATGTCATTCAGCAATTTCACTTCTTAGTATATACCCAAAAGTATTGAAAGCAGGGACTTAAATGGATATTTATCTGCCCATGTTCACAGCATTATTTAAAATAGCCAAAAGGTAGAAGCAACCCAAGTGTTCATGGATGGGTGAATGGAGAAATAAAATTTGGCATGCACATACAATGGAATAGCATTCAGCCTTAAAAAGAAAGGAAATTCTGATGCATCTTAGAATATGGATTACCCTTGGAAATATCAAGTTAAGTGAATATATGAGTCACAAAAGAACAAATATTGTATGATCCTACATATTATGAGGTACATAGAGCAGTCAAATTCATAGAGACAGACAGTAGAATTCTCATATCTTACTATGATACATGGCTCCCTGGTGGTTGCCAGGGACTGGGTGCAGGGGGAATGACAAATTACTGCTTAATGTACAAAATTTCAGTGTGGGAAGGTGAAAAATATTCTGGAGCTGGATGGCGGTGATAGTTGCACAACAATGTAAACATATGTAATGCCTCTGAACTGTACACTTAAAAATGGTTAAATATGTGAGTTTTATATTATGAATATTTTGCCACCATAGAAACTTAAATAGCCATGTTTCAAAAAGTATTTTAATATGGGATAGCTACTTTAAATCATTCATTAGAACTACATGAGATGTATTGGATTTAAATATTGACTCTTAAAAATGATATTCTCCTATTAATACCAAATAATGTTCATTTGTTTAAAGACAAGAGAGGATGGGATAACTCTCATGTGATATTAATAATACAGGAAAAAGTGTGACTGACAACAGAATCCCCATCTGCTGTATCAATCTGCCAACCCTGATACACATATTGACAGTTATTTACAGAGACCAAGAAGCCTAGTGATTGAGTGAATGCATAATATATTCTGTTGGCCCATTTCCTTAACAGAAAAACTAGAGATCTGGCAGACTTAGATAACACTGGAAGCGCAAGATTGAGCACCGTATGTGTATGAAGCAACGTCACATGGTCACATTCCTAATTTGTTCACTTTTTGAGCTAAAACACAAATCACCTATGTGTAAATTAACACTGAGAATAAAAGTGTGAGGTATGGTAAATTGACTTGGTAACCAGTTAAAGGAGGCTGGGAAAATTTAGGAAAATGTATGCATATAAAAATGCCATCAATTTGAAGCCAATATATACCTTCAAGACTTCTATTGGTCCCTAATACAAGAATCTCAGGAATATTTGAAAAACAGCTCCAGATATATTTATATAATCTTTTGATATTGAAGTAATGATATTTCTTTTATTCGCACTGTAGTTATAGTTTTCATGGATTCAAATTTCTATATATTAAAATGAAAGGCTCTTCTAGAAGTGGGCAATTATCACTTGAGTAAATAATGCTTAGAACACTGTATTCCAGCATCTTTTTCAGGGTTTTCTTACATTTTATCTTGAGTATTCTTTTGTCTCCTTTGGTCTCATTGTTCCCTGATTTTCACATTTTCCATGTATCTGAATTTTTTATTCTTATTTTTTTTCTTTTATTGGTTTTCTTTCCCTGGTGTTGATTTGTAAGAAATACTTAGAGTACTCTGTGTAGGTTTAGTGGGCCTCAAGCTCCTGACATTACCAAGATCCTGACATGCTTAGGATACTTAGACACCATGAATTGTTGACTTAGGCAATCATTCCTAAAAACCCCAAATCCCTGAAAAGCTGTATCATTACTTTCAATTGAATATATTAGTTTCAAAGAAAAAAATCATAAAAATGGAAACATTAGCAAAATACAGATTTTTAAAAAATTGTAAGTACATAATGACCATTAGTCATTAAATTTTAACAAATTTTGTCTTTGATTTCTCTTGGGATAATGGACACAAATATAAAATCAACAGGTTATTTATTCTAATAAACATGCCATGCATTTTGTGTGCTTAGATCTTTTTTAAATTCCCTACACTGAAATATAATTGAGATTGTTGTGTAGGAAGATTTAAAAACCTTGTCAAGTGTAGAGGAATAAACTAAATACTCTGAAGGATAACACTCGTGGGCTTAATAATGTATAAACTAGGTCTTTAATGACCATGCTTTCTATATTATGAGCTTGTGAAAAGTGAACACAATTTAATTATTGGTTCTCTTGATGACATGGTGATAACAAATGAGAAAGCAGTTATTCAAATATAGAAACATTACCTGAAGAAGGTTTCACATATCCCTAGGATATTTTATCTTTGTGTTTTTTTTGTGTTACAGGTTTGTATTTAAATGTTAAAATATACAAGGTTACAACATATGTGCAGAGTATGCATTGTAAAAATAAGAATAGATACATTTAATATAGTCAATAAGCCTAAATGTATTATACAATGTTAAGCATGATTGATTTTTATACCTCAGATGATAATATGGCCTTGGATTTGCATAGTATCTTTCTTGCAGAAGTCACAAAGCATTTTCACATCAGCCACAGCCAGATGAGGTACAGAGGTACAGCAGTTAACTTCACTTTACAGAAGAAGAAATAAGGAATTTAGAAAGGTTAAATGACTTGTTTGAAGTGACAAAACAAAGCAGAGCTGGAACCCAGGATGTAAATCCTGATGAGACTGATTTTTTTTCCCTCTTCCTCATCTAATACTCATAACATAAAATTTACCACCATAACCACTTTGAAGTGTACAGTCAATGATAAAGGGATTGATTTTGCATATATATGACTAAAAGACTACTTTAGAGTGTGAATGATTTCTCACTTTAGCCTATCATGAAAACTGGATATTATTTGCATCCTTCATGCTGTAATTCTGCTATTTGGTTTTTGTTTTGTGTTTCTTACAGTGGTACATCTTAAGTCAATGGATTGCATACAGTTTAGAGCTACACAAGATTGTCATTTACCCCCACCTGTTTCATGATTATAACTTTCTAGCAATCGCTAGAACACAGTAGTTATTTTGTTTTTCCTATTTCCTTGGTTTAACTTGAAAGAGGTCATCCTTTTCTGATAGGTTATTGAGTTATCCCCACTTCTTTCCATTATTTACATTTGCTCATTTTCTAACCCTTGCCTTATATGTTGTCTCTTCCATGAAGTGTCACTTCACAATCTGCCCATCAGTCTGAGTCACATGTATGGTCTTCTCTGTGTTTCCATAGAAAAGGTACAGTGTGTTGTATCACAATAGTTCCTTTACTTGCCTATGCCACTCTAGAGCAGAATATGAACTCGTTCACAGAAACAACTACATTTTATTAATATCTGTACTCCAAGCACCATATATACTGCATTTACACATGGTCAGTAATGCTTATTGAATGGATGCCCAAGTGAGTGTATGACGAATTTTCCTTCACAGCATCAACCACATTTCTACTTGTTCAGTATCTTTCTTTAATAAGCTGTAAGCTCAGAAAGGCAGGATTATATCTATTTTGTTCATCACCTTTATCTCAGCACCTTGTTACATCATAAACTATCAATAAATGTGGAATAAGTGGCTGAACAAATGCATGTTAATCCCTCACACTTGTGCAGCTCAGCAAATTGAAATGCAGTGACAGAAGTTATAAAAGCTGGTGTTACCAGATATCATTATGGGTGAGCTTATCCCCCAAAAGAAAGTATGGCATATCACTGATTTACTGGTACAGAGTCATTTAGGTAGCGCCACAGTAATTATATCCTTTTCTGTAGATGCACTTATCTGGTTTTAAACATCAAGGATTTGAAAATATTGCCTGTTAGCTTACAGAAAACTCTGACTCATAGTTACGGACATGAAAGAAATTTAAAATATTTTACAGTAATGAGAGCCTTCAAAGTAGGACCACCTAGAAGCAACACTTCTATCATAACCTCTATCATGGATCTAAGTGTATATTGCTATGTTCTTTATCTAAAGTTTTGCTTTCAATTAAATAGCTTAGTAATTCATACTACTGTGTAGGGCAGTAAAGATAAAATATATTTTGACTCCCAAGAACATTTATTTTAATAAAGAACAGTACCTACTACTCAAAAGCATTCATTTTCCAAATTTGGAATATCTGGTGGTTGTGTTATGTGATGATTACTTGAAGTTGACCTTATTTATTAGTTAGCAGTGATTTGTTTATTGTTTGTAGAGTTTGTGGTGGATTTCAATGTACACAAATATCGCTTAGTCTTAGCGGTTTTTTTTTTGTAGATAATTATTTTTTTATTGAAGGGTAGTTGACACACAGTATTACACTAGTTTCAGGTGTACAACACAGTGATTCAACATTTATATACATAATAATTCTAGGTACTAGCTATCACCATACCAAGTTGTTACAATATTTTGACTATATTCCTTATGCTATACATTACATCCCGGTTACTTATTTATTTTACAATTGGAAGTGTGTACTTTATTGTTGTTGTTGTTGTTGTTGTTGTGAGGGCATCTCTCTTATTTATTGATCAAATGGTTGTTAACAACAATAAAATTCTGTATAGGCAAGTCAAAGCTCAATGCACAATCAATAATTCACCCCAAGCCTAATTTTCGTCAGTCCTCAATCTTCTGAAGCATAATGAACAAGTTCTTACATGGAGAACAAATTCTTACATAGTGAATAAGTTACGTGGTGAACAGTACAAGGGCAGTCATCACAGAAACTTTTGGTTTTGCTCATGCATTATGAACTATAAACAGTTCAAATATGAATATTCATTTGATTTTTATACTTGATTTATATGTGGATACCACATTTCTCTCTTTATTATTATTATTTTTAATAAAATGCTGAAGTGGTAGGTAGATACAAGATAAAGGTAGAAAACATACTTTAGTGTTGTAAGAGAGCAAATGTAGATGATCAGGTGTGTGCCTGTAGACTATGTGTTAATCCAAGCTAGACAAGGGCAATAAAACATCCACGTATGCAGAAGATTTCTCTCAGAACAGGGGGGGTGAAGTTCTAAGCCTCACCTCTGTTGATCCCCAATTTCTCACCTGATGGCCCCCCTGCGACTGTGCCTGTCTTAGGTTGTTCCTCCCATGAGGAATCTTACCCGTCTCTGGCTAACCAGTCATCTTCTGGGGCCATACAGGGAAATGTAAAGTTGGTAAGTGAGAGAGAAGCTTTATTGTTTGAAAAGGTTAGCTTTTTACTTCTTTGCATATTTATGCCCTGTGGCTTCTATGCCCAGCATTTGTCTTGAGGTATCTTTACCACTTGGAAGAATTATGATACTCAGTAAATTTGATATGAGGCATGAATAATAATTAAGGGTTGTAATTAGGAAGGAAGAAGAAAAGCAATAGAAGTAGCAGACAGAAGAAAACATGGGAAGATTGATTATTTCTTTGACATATCTTCTTGTAGGGTAACTTCAGCATGTATAGGTTTTAAACTACTAATTTAATTGCACACACACATTAACATAATAGGAGTACAGTTACATAATCAAAGCATACCTGTAATTACCAGCCATTTCCAGTGAGACCAAGGAAACCAGTTAGGCACCTTAGGTATTTGTGAAAACTTATCTATGATATGGTGGATATTGTCCAACTGAACTTGAACAGTCTGAGAGAAATCAGACAAATTAAAACAACCCATTCCTGGGGACAGTTCACATCCCATATGTTCTTTTAACAGTAAATAGTCTGTAGTTGTAAGATTTTGGAGCGCTACAATTTGTACTTCTCCTAATTCTTGATTGAGTTCCAACAGTATAGATCCAGTCAAATTTGTTGTTTTACTGTATGCACAGGCCAGCTTAGATATCTCCTTCCTCATTCCCATGGCAAGTCCAGGAACTGGTGGGATGAGTGCATCTACAACTGTAGCAGTGTGTGGATCTTTGTTGGCGTTTTCTGATGACCATCTTCTGGCATGAGTCTTCCAGAGAGTGCTGACGTTGGAAGTTCTTTTTCATATCGTAACTTTGTTCATTTTCGGGGTAGCCAAATTAGGCTATGGTCCTCTGTATAAACACAAACAGACCCGTTGCCTACACTTTTTTATGCCCTTTATACCATTGTGGGGAACTCATTGGAGGTCACCACACAGGAAATGCTTTTATTTGTTTTTATCATTAATCTATACTTACATGATGAATATTATGTTTACTAGGCTCTCCCCTATACCAGGTCCCCCCTATAAACCCCTTTACAGTCACTGTCCATCAGCATAGAAAAATGTTTTAGAATCCCTACTTGTCTTCTCTGTGTTGTACAGCCCTCCCATTTCTTCCACTCCCCCATGCATGCTAATCTTAATACCCCCTTCATCTTCACCCACCTTATCCCTCCCTAACCACCCATCCTCCGCAGTCCCTTTCCCTTTGGTACCTATTAGTACATTCTTGAGTTCTGTGATTCTGCTGCAGTTTTGTTCCTTCAGTTTTTCCTTTGTTCTTATACTCCACAGATGAGTGAAATCATTTGGTATTTCTCTTTCTCTGCTTGGCTTGTTTCACTGAGCATAATACCCTTCAGCTCCATCCATGTTGTTGCAAATGGTAGGATCTGCCCTTTTCTTAAGGCTGAGTAGTATTCCGTTGTGTATATGTACCACCACTTCTTTATCCATTCATCTATCGATGGACATTTAGGTTGCTTCCAATTCTTGGCTATTGTAAATAGTGCTGCGATAAACATAAGGGTGCATTGGTCTTTCTCAAACTTGATTGCTGCATTCTTAGGGTAAATTCCTAGGAGTGCAATTCCTGGGTCAAATGGTAAGCCTGTTTTGAGCATTTTGATGTGCCTCCATACTGCTTTCCACAATGGTTGAACTAATTTACATTCGCACCAGCAGTGTAGGAGGGTTCCCCTTTCTCCACAGCCTCGCCAACATTTGTTGTTGTTTGTCTTTTGGATGGCAGCCATCCTTACTGGTGTGAGGTGATACCTCATTGTAGTTTTAATTTGCATTTCTCTGATAATTAGCGATGTGGAACATCTTTTCATGTGTCTGTTGGCCATCTGTATTTCTTTTTTTGGGAACTGTCTGTTCAGTTCCTCTGCCCATTTTTTAATTGGGTTATTTGTTTCTTGTTTGTTGAGGCGTGTGAGCTCTTTATATATTCTGGACGTCTAGCCTTTATCAGATCTGTCATTTTCAAACATATTCTCCCATACTGTAGGGTTCCTTTTTGTTCTAATGATGGTGTCTTTTGCTGTACAGAAGCTTTCCAGCTTAATATAGTCCCACTTACTCATTTTTGCTGTTGTTTTCCTTGCCTGGGGAGATGTGTTCAAGAAGAGGTCACTCATGTTTATGTCTAAGAGGATTTTGCCTATGTTTTCTTCAAAGAGTTTAATGGTTTCATGACTTACATTCAGGTCTTTGAACCATTTTGAGTTACTTTTGTATATGGGGTTAGACAATGGTCCAGTTTCATTCTCCTACTTGTAGCTGTCCAGTTTTGCCAGCACCATCTGCTGAAGAGACTGTCATTTCGCCATTGTATGTCCATGGCTACTTTATCAAATATTAATTGACCATATATGTCTGGATTAATGTCTGGATTCTCTAGTCTGTTCCATTGGTCCGTGGCTCTGTTCTTGTGCCAGTACCAAATTGTCTTGATTACTATGGCTTTATAGTAGAGCTTGAAGTTGGGGAGTGAGATCCCCCATACTTTATTCTTCTTTCTCAGGATTTCTTTGGCTATTCGGGGTCGCTGGTGGTTCCATATGAAATTTTGATTTATTTGTTCCAGTTCATTGAAGAATGTTGCTGGTTATTTCATAGGGATTGCATCAAATCTGTATATTGCTTTGGGCAGGATGGCCATTTTGACGATATTAATTCTTCCTAGCCACGAGCATGGGATGCGTTTCCATCTGTTAGTGTCCCCTTTAATTTCTCTTAAGAGTGACTTATAGTTTTCAGAGTATAAGTCTTTCACTTCGTTGGTTAGGTTTATCCCTATGTGTTTTATTTTTTTTGATGCAATTGTGAATGGAGTTGTTTTCCTGATTTCTCTTTCTGTTGGTTCATTGTTAGTGTATAGAAAAGCCACATTTTTCTGCGTGTTGATTTTGTATCCTGCAACTTTGCTGTATTCCGATATCAGTTCTTGTAGTTTTGGGGTGGAGTCCTTAGGGTTTTTTATGTACATTATCATGTCATATACAAATAGTGACAGTTTAACTTCTCCTTTACCAATCTGGATTCCTTGTATTTTTTTGTTTTGTCTGATTGCCGTGGCTAGGACCTCCAGTACTATGTTAAATAACAGTGGGGAGAGTGGGCATCCCTGTCTAGTTCCCGATCTCAGAGGAAAAGCTGTCAGCTTCTCGCTGTTCAATATAATGTTGGCTGTGGGTTTATCATAGATGGCCTTTATTATTTTGAGTTACTTGACCTCTATTCCCATTTTGCTGAGAGTTTTTATCATGAATGGATTTTGAACTTGGTCAAATGCTTTTTCAGCTTCTATTGAGATGATCATGTGTTTTTTCTTTCTTTTTGTTGATGTTGTTGATGATGTTGATGGACTTTCGAATGTTGTACCACCCTTGCATCCCTGGGATGAATCCCACTTGGTCATGGTGTACGATCCTTTTGATGTATTGTTGAATTCGGTTTGCTAATATTTTGTTGAGTATTTTTGCATCTACATTCATCAGGGATATTGGTCTGTAGTTTTCTTTTTGGTGGGGTCTTTGCCTGGTTTTGATATTAGGGTGATGTTAGCTTCATAGAATGAGATTGGGAGTATCCCCTCCTCTTCTATTTTTTGGAAAACTTTAAGGAGAATGGGTATTATGTCTTCACTGTATGTCTCAAAAAATTCTGAGGTAAATCCATCTGGCCCGGGGGTTTTTTTCTTTGGTAGTTTTTTGATTACTGCTTCAATTTCGTTCCTGGTAATTGGTGTGTTTAGATTTTCTGTTTCTTTCTGGGTCAGTCTTGGAAGGTTGTATTTTTCTAGGAAGTTGTCCATTTCACCTAGGTTTTCCAGCTTGTTAGCATATAAGTTTTCATAGTATTTTCTAATAATTCTTTGTATTTCTGTGGTGTCTGTCATGATTTTTCCTTTCTCGTTTCTGATACTGTTGATTTGTGTTGACTCTCTTTTCCTCTTAATAAGTCTGGATAGAAGCTTATCTGTTTTATTTATTTTCTCGAAGAACCAGCTCTTGGTTTCATTGATTTTTGCTATTGTTTTATTCCTCTCAATTTTCTTTATTTCTTCTCTGATCTTTGTTATGTCCCTCCTTCTGCTGACTTTAGGCCTCACTTGTTCTTCTTTTTCCAGTTTTGATAATTGTGACATTAGACCATTCATTTGGGATTGTTCTTCCTTTTTTAAATATGCTTGGATTGCTATAAACTTTCCTCTTAAGACTGCTTTTGCTGTGTCCCACAGAAGTTGGGGCTTAGTGTTGTTGTTTTCGTTTGTTTCCATATATTGCTGGATCTCCATTTTGATTTGGTCATTGATCCATTGATTATTTAGGAGCGTGTTGTTAAGCCTACATGTGTTTGTGACCCTTTTTGCTTTCTTTGTACAGTTTATTTCTAGTTTTATGCCTTTGTGTTCTGAAAAGTTGGTTGGTAGGATTTCAATCTTTTGGAATTTCCTGAGGCTCCTTTTGTGGCCTAGTATGTGTTCTATTCTGGAGAATGTTCCATATGCATTTGAGAAGAATGTGTATTCTGTTGCTTTTGGATGTAGAATTCTGTAGATGTCTATTAGTTCCATCTGTTCTAGTGTGTTGTTCAGTTCCTCTGTGTCCTTACTTATTTTCTGTCTGGTGGATCTCTCGTTTGAAGTGAGTGGTGTGTTGAAGTCTCCCAGAATGAACGCATTGCATTCTATTTCCTCCTTTAGTTCTGTTAGTATTTGTTTCAGGTATGTTGTTGCTCCTGTATTGGGTTCATATATATTGATAATGGTTATATCCTCTTTTTGGACTCAGCCCTTTATCATTATGTAATGTCCTTCTTTGTCTTTTTTTACTTTCTTTATTTTGAAGTCTGTTTTGTCTGATACCAGAATTGCAACACCTGCTTTCTTCTCTCTGTTGTTTGCATGAAATATCTTTTTCCATCCCTTGACTTTAAGTCTGTGCATGTCTTTGGGTTTGAGGTGTATCTCTTGTAAGCAGCATATGGATGGATCTTGCTTTTTTATCCATTCTATTACTCTGTGTCTTTTGATTGGTGCATTCAGTCCATTTACATTTAGGGTGATTATTGAAAGGTATGAACTTATTGCCATTGCAGGCTTTAAGTTTGTGGTTACCAAAGGTTCAGGGTTAGCTTCTTTACTATCTTACAGTCTAACTTAACTCGCTTTTTGTTCTATTATTAACGCTGTCTGATGATTGTTTATTTCTCTCCCTTCTTATTCCTCCTCCTCCCTTCTTCATATGTTGGGTGTTTTGTTCTGCACTCTTTTTAGGAGTGCTCCCATCTAGAGCAGTCCGTGTAGGATGCACTGTAGAGTTTGTTTGTGGGAGGCAAATTCCCTCAACTTTTGCTTGTCTGGGAATTGTTTAATCCCTTCTTCATATTCAAATGATATTCATGCTGGATACAGTAGTCTTGGTTCGAGGTCCTTCTGTTTCATTGCAGTAAGTATATCATGCCATTCTCTTCTGGCCTGTAGGGTTTCTGTTGAGAAGTCTGATGATAGCCTGATGAGTTTTCCTTTGTAGGTGACCTTTTTTTCTCTCTGGGTTCCTTTAATACTTTGTCCTTGTCTTTGATCTTTGCCATTTTAATTATTATGTGTCTTGGTGTTGCCCTCCTTGGATCCCTTGTCATGGGAGTTCTGTGTACCTCTGTGATCTGAGAGGCCATTTCTTCCCCTATTTTGGGGTAGTTTTCAGCAATTATTTCTTCAAAGACACTTTCTATCCCTTTTTCTCTCTTTTCTTCTTCTGGTACCCCTATAATGTGTATATTGTTCCGTTTCGATTGTTTCCTCAGCTCTCTTAAAATTTTTTCATTCCTGGAGATCCTTTTATCTCTTTCTGCATCAGCTTCTCTGCGTTCCTGTTCTCTGTTTTCTAGTCCATTAATTTTCTCTTGGATCTCGTCCATTCTGTTTTGAAGTCCTTCCAGTGCTTGTTTTATTTCTGTATTCTCCTTCCTCAGTTCTTGCATATTTCTCTGCAAGTCCATCAGCATGGTTATTATTTTCGTTTTGAATTCCTTTTCAGGAAGGCTGGTTAAATCTATCTCCCCAGGTTCCTTCTCAGGGGAAGATGTAGCAGATGCCAAAGCTGTCTGGTTCAGTCTTGTCTGGATCATATTTTTTTGCCTTTTCATGTTGACAGGTGCTATTGACTGTCAGCTGGGAGGGCCAAACTTTTCACTTGCTACTGGTCTTTCTTCACTGGGACAATTGCAACCCCTAGTGGCTTGTGTTGGGTAATTGCGTGTAGGCTGGGTCTTTGTGTCTTTCCCGGCAAATATGGAGTGATCTCCCTTTCTGTGGGTATGGTTTGCCTTAGGCTGTTTTTCTGCTTTCGCAGTGTTCGGAGAGGTAATGGACGGGGGGGTGCTGTTTGGCTGTTTATCTCCATGAGGGGTCTCAGAGCTGTTTCTGAGGGGATTATTGTGCCCGGTTTTCCCTGTAATTTTCAGCCACTGCTCTGTGCCCTGTGTTGTTTCTGTCTAGCTGTTAAGTCCCTGTCCCTTTAAGACTTTCAAAAAGCACTCGCTTTTCTTTGTCACAGGGGCATCAGCTTTGGAACCTCCTCAGAGGTCTTCCTGCCCTATTTCCCTAGTTTCCAGCCCTCCACGCATGCATTGTGTCTGCGCTCTGGTGTGGGTGGCTGGGGCTGGGTGTTTAGCAGTCCTGGGCTCCCTCTCCCTCCCACCGGGAGCTGTGGTGAGGGGCGCTTGGGTCCCACCGGCCCGGGGCTTGTATCTTACCCCTTTCACCAGGCACTGGGCTCTCGCACATGTGGATGTAGTCTGGCTGTTGTCCTGTGTCTTCTGGTCTCTCTTTTAGGATTAGTTGTATTTGTTGTATTTTCAAAAATATATATGTATTTTGGAGGAGATTCCCACTGTCCTACTCACGCCGCCATGTTGGCTCCGCCCCCTTAGTGTTTTTTGTTTGTTTTTTATCACTAACATGCTTTCAGTTACTATCATGGGATGCAGTTTGTCCTTCTGGGGCCCCAAGTTGAAATGCAAACATCTAAAAAATTATAACAGTAAAATCAATCAAAGGAAAACAAAGTACGAGAGGAATCCCAGGACAGGAGAAATAAAATGGTTAGACAGCAGTGAAACCAAAATTGTAGTGAAAATGCAACTTGAAAGGGTAATCCTATATTAGCCAACATTTCTGAGGTTTAGTTCACAGATTACTTGCTTTAGATTTGACATAGAATTCCTCTATGCATTTAGTAAGAACAAAGGAATGACCTACACTTGTAACCACCTTAATAGCTAGAAATACTACTGACAATGCTATTGATAATACTTCAAAGCATTATCTGGTTCTTTAATAAGCTGGATCTGAGACTAGCAACATCCCAAAGGATGCCTTGGTGCATACAAGTAGCTGATTATCACTCTTCTCTGATATTTTATCACAAGGGTTCTTAATGGAATAAGGAAGAAATTGTTTTTTCAAATTTAAATTATGTAGGAAAGAGATGCTCTCCTGAAAATTATTATTGGCCAATCATAAAGACTGTCCAAGAACACAGTTTTCTCAAATTGTAAAATTTTCACAAAACAAAGTTCATAGAAATCTGAGCACCTATCAGTTTCATGCCATGACATTGTAATTGAAGAGATTCTGGTTCAGAGAAAACATGAAATTTGGGTGATACAGAAATCACAGTGAGTCTTAGTCAAAACTCTAGTTTCCTGACTTCCTTTTCAGTATCATTTTCACAGTGCTACATTCAACAATTACATATGAGTGGGTAAAGGATTGAACTTAGGCAACCTATTAAGGATACATAACAGCATCATTGAAGAAAATCCCCCCTCTTTTTTTCCACCACATCAGCATGAGGTGTTCTTTAGAATATTTATATTGTGCAATGCCAAACATGAGCTGTTAGTACCTAGTCAAAATGATTTTTGTTTAGGGATAGAAACTGACCACTGTGTTATATGTATATATGTGTATATTGATATATAAAACCTAATTATTGTTATATGTCTTTCAGAAGCTATTTCTATGAGACTATTTAATAAATTAGTACATACTTCCTTAAAAATCCAATCTCTTATGAAAGAGGTAATACCTAATGGTCTCGTGTCTAGAGCAAGATAATAGTCTCATCTACTTATATCATGCTAAAGAGCCCCTTTTATAACATCGAACACAGAGACTACTCATAAAAGTCAAGTTTCTATCAACCTGAAGTTCCAGCCAGGCAAGGGAAAGATGTGTTCACTGATTATTTCTGCTTTTGTGTAAAAGTACTCCAAATTTTCACCTATAGCTTATCATCATGCCTCACATTTAGAATTAATACCTTGTTCTGGTTACTTGTTGGTACATATACCCAGAAAATATTTCAAATTGTAATAGAAAATCTAGAACCAATGAAAGTAACATTAATTTAACTACAAGAAAGTTAAGAGAGTGCTTGCTTTGGAAGCACATATACTAAAATTGTGACAATACAGAGAAGATTAGCATGGCCCCTGCACAGGGATGACATGCAAATTCAGGAAGCATTCCATATTAAAAAAAAGAAGAAAGTTAAGGGAAAGTTAATATAAATAGTCAATGAAGAATCTTCTGATGGTTTCACATGAGCAACATGGTGGTTACAACATTCACTCATGTTATCAAGTCCCCACCCCCACAGCCCATTGTAGTCACTGTCCATCAGCATAATAAGATGCTATAGAGTCACTACTTGCCTTCTCTGTGTTGTACAGCCCTCCCCGTAACCCAACTACATTATGTGTGCTAATCATAATGCCCCTTAATCCCTTAATCCCACCCACCCTCACCCACCCCTCCCATTTGGTAAACACTAGTCCTTTCTTGTAGTCTGTGACTCTGCTGCTGTTTTGTTCCTTCAGTTTTGCTTTGTTGATATACTCCACAAGTGACTGACATCATTTGGTACTTGTTTTTCTCCTCCTGGCTTATTTCACCGAGAGTAATATCCTCTAGCTCCATCCAAGTTGTTGCAAATTGTAGGATTTGTTTTCTTCTTATGGCTGAATAATATTCCATTGTGTATGTGTACCACCTCTTCCTAATCCATTCATCTACTGATGGACACATGTTGCTTCCGTATCTGCCTATTGTAAATAGTGCTGTTATAAACATACAGGCCATATGTCTTCTTGAATCTGTGATTTGTTTTCTTTGACTAAATCCTAGGGGTGGAATTATTGGGTCAAATGGTATTTCTATTTTTAGGTTTTTGAATGATCTCTACACTGCTTTCCACACTGGTTGAACTAATTTACATTCCCACCAACAGTATAGGAAGTTCCTCTTTCTCCACACCCACAGCATCATTTGTGGTTCCTTGTTTTTTGGATGTTGGCCATCCTAACTGATGTGTGGTGATATCTCATTGTGGTTTTAATTTGCATTTATCTGAGAATTAGTGATGTGGAACATCTTTTCATGTGCCTTTCAGCCATCTGAATTTCTTCTTTGGAGATGTGTCTGTTCAGATTCGCCATCCATTTTCTAATTGGGTTATTTGCCTTTTGGGTGTTGAGGTGTGTGAGCTCTTTATATATTTTGGAAGATAACCCCTTATTGGATATGTCATTTATGAATATGTTCTCCTATACTGTAGGTTGCCTTTTCCTTCTGCTGATGGTGTCCTTTGCTGTACAGAAGCTTTTTAGTTTGATGTTGTCCCATTTGTTCATTTTTGCTTTTGGTTCCCTTACCCAAGGATATGTGTTCAGAAAAAAGTTGCTCATGTTTATATTCAAGAGATTTTTGCCTATGTTTTCATCTAAGAGTTTTCAGGTTTCATGACTTACATTCAGGTCTTTGATCCATTTTGAGAATACTTCTGTGTAAGGAGTTAGACAATAATCCAGTTTCATTCTCTTAAATGTGGCTGTCCAGTTTTCCCAACACCAGTTGTTGAAGAGGCTGTCATTTCCCCATTGTATATCTATGTTTCCTTTATAATATATTAATTAGCCATATATATGTGGGTTTATATCTGGGCTCTCTGTTCCATTGGTCTATAGGTCTGTTCTTGTGCCAGTACCAAATTGTCTTGATTACTGTGGCTTTGTAGTAGAGCTTGAAGTTGGGAAGCACAATCGCTCCTGCTTTATTCTTCCTTCTCAGGATTGTTTTGGCTATTCGGGGTCTTTTGTAATTCCATATGAATTTTAGAACTATTTGTTTCAGTTCATTGAAGAATGCTGTGGGCATTTTGATAAGGATTGCGTTGACTCTGTAGACAGCTTTAGGCAGGATGACCATTTTGACAATATTAATTCTTCCTATCCATTGGCATGGGATGTATTTCCACTTATTAGTGTCTTCTTTAATTTCTCTCAAGAGTGTCTTGTAGTTTTCAGGGTACAGGTCTTTCACTTCCTTGGTTAAGTTTATTCCTAAGTATTTTATTCTTTTTAATGCAATTGTGAATGAAATTGTTTTCTTGATTTCTCCTTATGCTAGTTCATCTTTAGTATGTAGGATTGCAACAGATTTCTGTGATTAATTTTGTATCCTGCAATTTGCTGCATTCAGTTATTAGTTCTCATAGTTTTGGGGTGGATTCTTTAGGGTTTTTTTATGTACAATATCATGTCATCTGCAAACAGTGACAGTTTACTTTCTTCCTTACCAATCTGGATGCTCATTATTTCTTTTTGTTGTCTGATTGCCATGGCTAGGACCTCTAGTACAATTTGAATAACAGTGGGCAGAGTGGGCATCCTTATCTTGTTCCTGATCTTAGAGAAAAAACTTTCAGCTTTTCACTGTTAAGTATGATGTTGGCTGTTGCTTTGTTGCATATTTCCTTTATTATGTTGAGGTACTTGCTCTCTATACCCATTTTGTTGAGAATTTTTATCGTGAATGGATGTTGAATTTTGTTTAATGATTTTTCAGTGTCTGTTGAAACGATCATGTGATAGTTTTCTTTCCCTCTGTTGTTATGGTGTATGATGTCGATTGATTTTCAAATATTATACCATTCTTGAATCCCTGGAATAAATCCTACTTGATCATGATGGATGATCTTTTTGATGTATTTTTGAATTCTGATTGCTAATATTTTGTTTAGTATTTTTGTATCTGTGTTCATCATGGATAATTTTCTGTAATTTCTTTTTTGTTTTGGTATTAGAGTGATGCTGGCCTCATAGAAAGAGTTTGGAAGTATTCCCTCCTCTTCTACTTTCTGGAAAAGTTTAGGTAGGATGGTCTTTAGGTCTTTTCTAACTGTCTGATAAAAATTCAGTGGTGAAGCCTTCTGGTCCAAGGATTTTGTTCTTAGGTAGTTTTTGATTATCAATTCAATTTCTTTGCTGGTAATTGGCCTGTTAAGATGTTTTTTCCTGGGTCAGCCTTGGAAGGTTGTGTTTTTCTAGAAATTTGTGCATTTCTTCTACATTCTCCAATTTGTTAGTATATAATTTTTCATAGTATTCTCTAATAATTCTTTGTATTTAAGTATTGCCATACTGATTTTTCCTTTCTCATTTCTGATTCTGTTGATGTGTGTACCCTCTCTTTTTCTTGATCATTCAGGCTTGGGGCTTATCTATTTTGTTTATTTTCTTGAAGAAGCATCTCCTGGTTTAATTGATTCTATTGTTTTATTCTTCTCAATTTTATTTATTTGTTCTCTTATCTTTATTATGTCTCTCCTTCTACTGACTTTGGGCCTCATTACTTCTTCCTTTTACAGTTTCATTAATTTTGAGTTCAGACTGCTCATTTGGGATTGCTCTTTTTTCTTGAGGTAAGTCTGTATTGCAATATACTTCCTCTTAGAACTGCTCTCAATGCATCCCACAGGTTTTAGACTGTTGAGTTGTTGTTTTCATTTATCCCCATATATTGCTCAATCTCTTTTTTAATTTGGTCATTGATCCATTGATTATTTAGGAGCATGTTGTTAAGCCTCCATGTGTTTGCGGGCTTTTTTGTTTTCTTTGCATAATTTGTTTCTAGATTCATACCTTCGTGTTCTGAGAAGCTGGTTGGTACAATTTTAATCTTCTGAATTTACAGGCTCTTTCTGTAGCTTAGTGTGTGATCTATTCTGGAAAATATTCCATGTGCACTTGAGAAGAATGTGTATCCTGATGCATTTGGGTAGAGTGTTCTGTAGATGTCTGTTAGGTCCTTCTGTTCTAATGTGTTTTCATTGCCTCTGTCTCCTTACTTACTTTCTGTCTGGTTGATCTTCCTTTTAGAGTGAGTGGAGTGTTGAAGTTTCCTAAAATGAATGCACTGCATTCTGTTTCCTCTTTAATTCTGTTAGGATGTATTTCACATAGTTAAGTGGTCCTATATTGTGTGCATAGACATTTGTAATGATTATATCCTCTTGTTGGACTGAGCTTTTTATTATTATGTAATGTCCTTCTTTGTCTCTTGTTACTTTCTCTGTTTTGAATACTATTTTGTCTGACACAAGTACTGCAACTCCTGCTTTTTTCTCCCTATTATTTGTTGAAATATCTTTTTCCATCCCTTCATTTTTAGTCACTGTATGTCTTTTGAAGTGCATCTCTTGTAGGCAGCATATAGATGGGTCTTGCTTTTTTATCTATTCTATAACTCTATATCTTTTGACTGGTGCATTCAGTCCATTTATATTTGGGTAATTATCATTAGCTATGTACTTATTGCCATTGCAGGCTTTAGATTCATGGTTACCAACAGTTCAAGACAACTTCTTTACTATCTAACAGTTGAACTTAACTCACTTATTACACTATTTCAAACAGAATCTAAAGTGGTTTTTTTCCTCCTTTCTTTTTCTTCCTCCTCCACTCTTTATATGTTAGGTGTCATATACTGTACTCTTTGTATATTCCTTGACTGACTTTGTGGGTAGCTGATTTAATTTTGCATTTGCTTACTAATTCATTGGTCTACTTCCTTTACTATGGTTTTATTTTCTCTGTTGATAGCTATTTAGCTTTAGGAGCCCTTCCATCTATAGCAGTCCCTTTAGAATACACTGTAGAGACTGTTTGTGGCAGGTAAATTCCCTCAACTTTTGTTTCTCTGGAAACTGTTTAATCCTTTCTCAAATTTAAATGATACTACTGCTGGATAGAGTATTCTTTGTTGGAGGCCCTTCTGTTTCATTGCATTAAATATACTATGGTGCTCTCTTCTGGCCTGTAAGGTTTCTGCTGAGAAGTCTGATGATAGCCTGATGGGGTTTACTTTGTATGTGATCTTTTTTCTTTCTCTGGCTTCTTTTAATACTTTCTCCTTGTCCTTTATCTTTTCCATTTTAATTATTATATGTCTTGATGTTGTCTTCCTGGGGTTCCTTTTGTTTAGGGATCTCTCAATTTCCATGACCTGAGAGACTATTTACTTCCCCAGATTTAGGAATTTTTCAGCAATTATTTCCTCAAAAAGAATTTTTATCATTTTTTCTCCTTGTTCTTTTCCTGGTAGCACTATAATGTGAATATTGTTCCTTTTGTATTGGTTACACAGTTTTCTTATTATTCTTTCATTCCTAGAGATCCTTTTTTCTCTCTGTGCCTCAGCTTCTTTGTATTCCTCTTCTCTAATATCTATTTCATTTACTGTCTCCTCTACCTCATCTAATCTGCTTTTAAATCTCTCCATTGCATGTTTTATTTCTGATAGTGTATTTTCAAAGTTTCTATCTCTTTCTTGATGTCCTCCCTGAGGTCTTGAATGTTTTTCTGTAGATCTGTGAGCATGTTTATGATTTTTATTTTGAAATCCTTATCAAGAAGATTGGTGATTTCAGTTTCACCGAGCCCTCTTTATGTCATTTTTTCTGGTAGTTTTGTTTGGACTAAATTCCTTTGCCATTTCATATTTCTAATGATTACTGTGGAATACTAACTTTATGTTGGTGTTGCCCCAGAAGCTGTACTCTCTGAAGCTGTCCAGCACCTGGAGCAATGGGAGGGTTCATAGGTGCACAATGCCAGTGCGTGCTGGGAGAAAAGAGCTATTTCCTGCTTCCTGGCTGCAGTGCCTGCATTTACTGCCCATTCCAGTGGACTAACTGTGCAGGGAGGAACCTCTGCATTACACCCCTGTAGGTGTTATAAGCAGGGTCACCATCCCACTGGCTTGGCATAATGGCCAGGGCAGTAAGTGTGCAGACTGGTGCCTGCCAGGAGGAAGGAGCAGCAGGATGTGTATTGCAGTGGGGGCCCTTGGCGCTGGATTGCCAGCCAGGGGGATGGAGCATCTGGAGCCCCTGATAGTTCCCAGCCTGCTGAGCTGAGTGTGGCAGAACTATTTTGTCACCTGTACTTTCTCCTGAGCAGCAAGCTTTGTGTAATCCTTGCTTGATTGGTCTATTTTATGCCTTCCCATAAACTTTCTTGCCCCAGGAATCTTTGAGTTTGTTGAACCTTTGTAAAAGTGAGATTGCCCACCCTTTTTCTGCCTGCATTGTAAGTTTTACCAGAGACAACTGGGTGAGTGTGTTCTTGAGGTATCTCACAAATGAGTTAGAAGAGACTCATACAATAATTTGCAAAAAATATCTGCTTTGTCCTTTCTAGTCCAAGGGGATGACCTAAGAATCTGACTCTAGCTGCTTAAGACCAAAACTAACAACACACTGTGGAAGGGGTAAGGAAAGGTCAAATAAAAATGCCTTGATACTTTCCTGTTATTTTGAAGATGTTTTTGCCTTATGTGGGTGTTTCCTTGGTGGCTGTGAACCTTTGACCATCTTCCAGAGATTTTACAAAATTGATTGTTTTGTAAAACAGAGGCAGCTCTGATTGTTTTCTCAAAGTTTCTGTGGAAGAATGAGAGCCTTGAGTTTCCTAGTCTGCCATTTGATGAAACTTACTTTTTGAGGTAAAAACCATAAGATCATAACTGTGTGAGGTACACTGGACTTTAAATATTGATTACATTGCCAGTTTCTTCATTTTATAGGAGACGTGGTGCCTGAACTGAAACTAATGTTTTAAGTAGTATTTGACTTTACAGAGGCATACTGCATACATGCCCACACATCAACATGCATATGCACACACACACACACACCTCTCTAAACATAAAATATTCTAATCCATTTTGTTCATGCTGCAATTATTTTAAAATATACTTCTGGGAATTAGAAAAAGAATGGAAATATTTTTGACAGAAAGAGAATGGATTATGATTTGGGAGTAAAGATTAAAAATCTCATGCTAGGAATGACAAAATGTCTTCCAAATTAATAGGGGCTAGCATCCCAAAGGGCTTCAGTATTGTAAAGAATCAAAACACTTATAGCTCCAGGCAGGGATTAGTGCTCATCTAGCCACAGGTGTACAGAGTCACATCAAAGAAACTGACTTTGTGCGGTAGTTCTCCAACAACAAGGAAACCCAAGAGACTTGTCTCCCATCAGCCTCTGCAACTTTGTCCTTCAAAAACACACAAAAAGTATTCTAATAAATGGTTTGAGATAAAAATGTTCTTTGTGATTAAACTTGATTCAATATGTATTTCTTTTGGTGACCTAGAAACAAACAATTCTTACATTTTTCATGATCTCAATATGTATTCTAATTCAATTACCCCTCATAAAGGATTTCATAAAGGAGGTAGAACCTGAATTACATAGAAAAGAAAGGTATTGTTTGAAACAGGGTACAGGGTATAAGCAAAAACAGAGGTCAGTATCTATAATAGCCTTTCTTGACTCACCTAGGTAGCATTTATCTCCATCCTTAATGTCCAGCTGAACCCTATATATATCCTTTTACCATAGTACCTGTAACACTTACTTATACTCACTTATATACTTGCCAATATTCCCCAAGTACAGATATGACTGGTTTTTGTAATGCTTGAGTATTATACCTAAGTCATAGGTGGTATATTTAAAAAGTTCAAATGTGAAGCCAGAGACAAATTTACTCAAATAGAAAAGGTAAATTTGTGTAAGAAAAATTCATGTTTGAGTACCATAATATTTTTCAACTCTTTTTTTGCAATATAGTTCTTTTTCATTTTAAACTCAATCAGAAAAATCCCTTTTCGAATCTTTGTCAGCTGTGTCCATTAAGCTATTTAAACCATCTACTAAAATACTTAACTATTATGTGCTGTTTTCAAGATCTGCAGGAAATTAATTTCTTTTTAATTTTTGTTGAAGTAAAACATGTGCAGTATAGTGTGAAAAGGAACACAACTGCACAGCTTATTGAACACACATATATATGAACATATATACACATATACACAACATACACACATGTACACACATATATAATCATACATATATATATATAAACCACAACCTAGATCAAGGTGTATAGCATTTCCAGTAACCCAGAATTTTCCCTGATGCCCTTTCCTAATCAATACCCATCTCCCCAAAGTATATACCACTATAAATTCTACCAGGACTCACCTATCTCTAAGAATATTAATAGCATTCATTATTAGTTTGATTGTATTTCCTTTATTGATTGAGTCTCTTGACTCTGTATGTTATAGTTAGTTTTTCTTAAACTTTTGACTTTTTTTCCTGAAGGAATCCAGAAAGTTGCGTATTTGTGCTTGAACTTATAATAACACAGTGGTGCTCATGAGTAAAATGGGGTTTTTTTGTTTCTTAAGATTGATATTCATGAACAAAGTGATTTTCTAAAGTTTAATATTGGAAGGAATTATAGAAAACCTCAGATGAAAATTTTCACTTTAAGTTCAATACAGAGAGAAAAAAACTGAACATTAGTTCATTTTTCAAATTTATGCTGTATGATTTTCATTAGCCTTAAAACCTATGGTAGAACCTTAGAAAAGTTGATAGCCACTGGGGTAGGTTGGGCATGGGAAGGAGAAGAAAACTTTTAGAGGATATCTAACACATTTTCTTAACTTAAAACTGCATGTAAAACATTATGTTGGGCAATGGGGAACAGACTCAGCTTGCATCCTTGAAATCTAATAAGGTTGTTGAAAATGTGCATATGAGAAAGAATGATATAATAGTGGCAACAAATACTAGAGAAAGTTAAAGGAAGAGAAAGCACATTGTTCTGAGGCACAGGCACCTATGTTTGAGTAGATCGTAAAATTATATTGAGTATAATGTAGATTATTAGAGGACTAGGGAGAATGTTCTAGGTAGGAGAGACAAGAGGACACTTTTTTGGGGGTTTAAATAATTATTGTTTCAGAAAATTGATATTACTTTAGTAGTTTCTGGGATAGATTATGTTAAGTATAAAAGACCCCTTATATATATATAAAGCTAAACGAATTGAGGTAGGCTGCAGCAAGATAGTGGAGGGTCTTGAATACCAAACCAGGGCATTTTAGCTATATTCTCCAGCAGCAATGAGGAGCTCTGAGCAGAGACATAAAATGGTAAAAGAAGTGCTAAGAAAAAATCTGGCCATAGTTTTCAGAAGTGATTGGATGAAGGTAAAATGAAACATAGAGAAACTAGTTAGGCTACTGTAATAAACTAGGAATGAAGCCAATATTATGTAAACTAAACTAGTAGTAGTAGCAGTAGGAATTAAAGAAAGGAACACATACAAAGAAAGGACAAGATTCATTGATATAAAATTTATGTTTCGCTATTTTCTGTACCCCTTAGAGGCTCTGTGCCAGCTGGAGGTTCTACTAATTATTATGTTCAACATATGACAGAAAGTAGAAAACATTTTTAAGGTCTCTGAATCCATAGTATTAAGAACATGGAGGTCCTTAGGTGAAATTTTTTTTTTATGTGTAAGTGAATTTTGACTGCTACTCAGTCCCTCAAAGCACTGGCACTTCTGCCCTTTCAGAAACCCTATCGTTTATAGAGGTAAAATAAAAGAGACCTAATCTGCAGTCTTACAATCTATGTTCATTGCCTTTTTTCCTAAGTTCTGTGCAGAATACATACTACAGAGAACGTTATACCACCAGATTTTGAAAAAAAATCCAGATCTGTCAAAATATGAGCAATGACTTTTCACTTCAGTTCATTATGTATTCATAAATTAAATGATTTGGATGTTTAAAATTAATCTTTCCTGTTAGTAAATTTCTACAACTGCATCAAACAATTTTCATTGGCTTTAGCAGGCTGCACTAAAGCATCCTTGGTGTGTACTAAGGAAAGAACCATTTCTAAATCCTTCCAAATTTCCAGTTGAAACTTTTGGCAAGATATTGAAAAAGGCTTTTGCAGAGGTTTTAACTTGGCTTGTGAACACTTGGATTCAATTCTGTTTTTTACTATAATTTTCAAGTACATTACAAAGGATGATTTGTGATAATTTTTCCTTTTCTTGTGCAGCCACTGAATATCATCAAAGCTAATTCTGACAATTGAAATTATAATCAAACTACAGGAGCCTCATCTAAGTCTGGAGCATCATTATCATTTACCAAAAAGTTTAAGATTACAGTACACCCTGTCATTTACCTTGTTTCTTGTCTTTCTTTGTGTCTGCTGAAATAAAATGTTGGAGTCCTTCCTTCCATAAATAATGTGTTGTTTAATTTCACGTTTAGTTATCTATTTTGATATAGCAAAATATACCAAAACTTAGTGGCTAAAACAATAACCAGTTTGTGATTTTGCATGATTTTATGGATTGAAATAGCAGTTCTGCTTCTTCATGGGACATATCAACTAGAGTGGTGAGTGGGGTGCAGGGATATCTGAAGTGTCCACAATCACAAAGCTTCCAGATAGGTCTGTAAGCTAGAAACCTTTATTCTTCTCCTAGTGTGCTTTTTCATATAGTTACTAGGGCTTACTAATAGCATGACGTGATTTTCAAGGAGTGGTAAGGTAGAAGAAGTAAGGTAGAAGCTGCAGAACTCTCAAGGTACATTTCTGAAGTTAAACAGTCAATTCAGAGGCATTTCTATTGCTCTAAATTGCTGAAAGGATAATCCCAGATTCAAGGACAGGAAAAATAGACCTCACTCTTTGATGGGGAAGTAGCAAGGTTACATTACAGAAGATCACCTAAATGGGAGATATGGTAAACATCTTTAGAAAAAAGTCTAAAACCTGCTTAAGGTTAACAGAATTCAACTGAAAAACAATTAGGAAGTGACAAGTTTTGAGTATTTATTAACTTTCTTTCAAATAAATTTATATAATTATTAGCATGTGGCTTATAAGATTCCCCAAAATTTAATAACTGACTTTCATGAACTGTTATGAGCAAAGTCTAACATACAACTATTTCTAATGTGTTTGCCACTTCTTGCTCATTTAGATTTGTGTGATCTTGCCAGTATATAGGATCATTGTTTTCTTCTGCTGAATATCCATAACATTAAGATCTTTTGGACTATATTATTACAAAGACATTCAGATGGTCCAGATCTTCAGACTACATTATGACAAGGGCAAGAGTTGACATAGCCCCAGGGCAAGATTATAAATATATACAGTACTCTTATCTGTTCCAAGTGACTTCAGACTATTTTTCGTCCTAGTTTATGACAGGAATGAAAAATAACACATTCCCAAGATTAATGACTAGGTACCATACACCCAAGTACAAGCTCCCTTACTCTAACAAAAGTATCACATGTGGCATCATAGCTACAATTAGAACTACTACCTTGTGAAGTGTGTAAATAGCATATGATCACTTTCTAGAAACTGGATTTGTAGTGCATGAGTAGTTAAATTAAGTTGACATATGATAGGGACTACCACCCTTGTCCCTACATCCTGTAGATATCAAAGAGTAACACTAATTTTTGTTAGCCTCACTAGGATGGAATATTATTTTTGATTTAATATCTTGGCCTAGAGGGGAGGTATGTAGGTTCAGAGGCTTCCACTTGGCTTCCCCGTCTTGTTAGTTCCAATTCTATAGGCCAAGGAATGAAGGAAAAATGGGCCAATTAAAAAATTCTCAAGAGTTCAAGGTTATGTGAAAAGTCAAGTTTTTCAAGTGCATTGAGTCAGATGTCCCTTCTCATGTATTAACATCCCATTCTCCTCCAGTTAGTGTCCTGGTCTTTGCTGAGTGACTTCCTTATGTTGAGACTTCAGTCTTCTGTTAAGATGTCCTAATTTTGTAACTACATTCTGGACCTGCTTCTCAGAGGTTTCTGCCCTCCAGCTGCAATAGATGTTGCTTTCATCTTTATAGGCTGCCAAATATGTATTCTGGTGTTCACTCCTAGCTTTCAATTGTTTACAAAGTACTATTAATATTTCAGCATTTGACATTAACCATTTTTAAATGTACAATTCACTGACACTGTTACATTCACATTGTTCTGTAATCAGTATCATTATCCATTTCCAAAACATTTTCATCAATCCAAACTGAAACTCTATACTTCTTAAACAGTAAATCTCTGTGGGTAAAATTGCAGTATTTTCAGCATCTCTTGCCTTGCCTTAATGTATGTCCATATAAATAGGTATTTCCAAGGGGTAAAAAGAAGTAGTCCATCTCCACACCAATAGGTGATTCCATGGGGAGAAAAGGCATATCTGGATGGGAGAGGTGGGATGGGGTCACTTTTTTGCAGCTGGATTATGAGAGATGTGGGCAAGTAGAAGTGAATGATTGCTTGTAAACAATAAATGTTTCTCCCACTTTGTTTTTCCCTTTGACCAATTTTGATTTCAAAGGTAATTTGTCCCAAACTGGGAAAATATTTTCCCCCCACAGTTACATATGGCTGTAGTCAGCAGGACCTCTGAACCCAAAATCTGTCTTCATGGGTGCCACCCTTGGTCAGGCTGCCCCTACAGATGGTGCAGAGATACCCAGAAAATACCCAATGGGTGGTTGGAAGGTCCCAGTGGCTGCAGTGGTGGAGAGTGTGGCTTCACCCAGGAGCCCCCTATCCCCATGGGCATCCAAATAGGGGAGCCCCTAGTTGGGAATTTGTTTGAGGTAAAGCACCTTCTAGATGGGTGAGGCCTTTCCCATAATTGGGGAAGGGTGGAGACACCAGAAGCTGCGGAATTAGCCTTCTGTGAGACACAAGATTGCTTAGAGGCCCTGAGTGGCTGTGTAGCAGCCAGGATTGTCAGATGTTTGTTTCTTGAGATAGTGGATAGGGTTATCAAGGAGAGAGACACACTTTAGTAGGAGAGAGACACACATTGACAGGAGAGGGACACACTTTGGCATCACTTGGAAGAGGTGGGTGACGACCTATGGGAAAACAGATCAGGCTCCTGGAGGATACCTTAGCAATGAGGGAGGAGACAGCAGAAGAATCCTAGTTGCAGGAGGCCATGGGGATCGGGGAGGAATGAGCCGTGCCTTCAGCCGCAGAAATAGGAGAGGAAATGTCAGGGGAGGATGGAAGGTGGGGCCGAGGGATGAACCACCCTTGTGAGACCACCGCCCGAGGCACCAGGCTCTCCCATATTAAAGGCACACCTGGTTGTAATTAAGAAAATAAAAACACAACAACCTCGGGCCCTGCAGTGGGAGGAGCCACTCCCTCCCCACGTTGTGGAGCAATCCATGCTCTGCATTTATACCAGGATGAGCTGGTGGACACGAGCATTCCATTTTAGCAGAAGCTGTTAGAACTTCTGCCTGCATGGATTTTGCATCTCTGGTATACGAGGGTGGAAAACATTGTTCTGTTGGGTTCTGGAATGGGTAGACTGGCTTCCCTGATGACTCACCCTTCCCTCCAGCAGTGGTTGCAAAGTGCTCACCATACCTCAGAGAACCAGGTGCTTCTGGATTGGCTGACAGCAGCCATCAGGGCAGTTTGGCCTAACCAAGGTGATTTACCATACTTACCCACTAGCTGGAAAATATATGTAGAGCCCCAGCAGGTTTTATAGGAATTGGACATGAAAAATATCATCTATAATATGGACTTCCAGGGCCCTGATGAGGAGTTATTCACCATAGGAATGTGAAATTTAGTGCTCCATGCAGCTCCCCATCTCTCCTTGGGTCCTAGTGACTATTCCTGCCCCCCACATAGGGAAACCCATAAGTGAGGCTACTAGTACTTTAGCAGATCCGGGCGAGGTTGAAACAATAAGAGCACTGAAGGAAGTATGGGCTATGACTGAAAGGAGAAGTGTAAAGGGCCCTGTGAGTGTCTTGAGGAACCAGATGTGAGTTGATTTGATAAAGACTGGGGTAGTGAAAGAAAAACTTGATTGGCAGCCCAATAGGATCTTGTTAAAGCTGTGGCACCAATTAAAGCCAGAGCAGCAGTTCCAGCCATTGAAGTACAGGACATGGAAACTGGAGGCAAAGCACCATCTCCATCCTGTGTCCCTGCAAGACTTCCTGCGGGACAGTACACAGGCAACCCTTGGACACTCACCCCAATAGGAGGACTATTGGACATTGTGGTTTGACTGAGGTTGGGGTCAAGGCCACATTTAGAATTAGCAATTTATTGGTCCTCCATGAATATACAGGGTGTCCTGACATTGGTGGACACAGGAGCTGAATGTTCTCTCATTTATGGCAACCCTGAGCATTTTCCTAGGATGTTTGCTGCAATAGACAGTTATGGGGGTAAGGCACTTAAAGTGATAAAAGTCCAAATCTCACTGGGAATAGGATGATTAGGCCCAAATGATTATATTGTGTACATTTTTCCCATCCTTGAATATATTTTTGGCATAGATATCCTGGAGGGCCTGTAGTTACAGACCACTGCAGGTGAGTTCAGACTAAAGGTACATGTGGTAAAGGCAGTTCTGAGGGGACATACTAAGCACCTGCCTGTAGCTGTGCCTGTAGCTCTGTCCTTCCACAGGGATACCTAGGCAGTACCTCAGTGCGTAATAAATACTAGCAGTATACATTGTCTGGGGGGCACAAGGAAACTGGAGAAACTGCAGGAGTTGGAATAGGTGGGCATCATAAAGCCCACTCATAGACCTTTTAATTCCCTGGTGTGACCAGTGAAAAAACCAGACAGCTCCTGGCTTATGAGCATGGATTAAAGGGAATGATTAAATAACACCCCTTTTGTAAACAGCTTTCCCCTTTATAGCAGCCATTATGGACACCCTCAGTCATGAACTAGAGATGTATCATTATGTGTGGACCTTGCTAATGCTTTCTTCTCTATTGACATAGCACAGGAAAGTCAGGAACAGTTTGCCTTCATGTGGGAAGGCCAGCAGTGGACATTCACTGTCCTTCCACAGGGATACCTAGGCAGTCCCACCATTTGTCACAGACTTGTAGCCCAGGACTTGGCCACGTGGAAGAAACCACAAACGGTGCAGCTATATCACTGCATTGAAAATAGTATGCTCATGTCTGATTCTCTTACAGATTTAGAAGAGGCAGTTCCTAGATGCTGCAACATCCATAGGATAAAGGATTAGTTGAGAACAGTACCAAGGTTTGGGTACCTGGTTTGTCTGTAAAGTTCTTGGGGCTTGTCTGGTCCAGTGAAACTAAAGTTATCCAAGAAGCAGTCATAGACAGAGTCCAGGCTTTCCTTACCCCTATCACTGTGGCAGTATTACAAGAGTTTTTGGGTCTTTTGGGCTACTGGAGAGTGTTTATCACACACATGGAATAAATCCTGAAACCCTTATATCAGTTGGTACAGATGGGCAGCATGTGTGACTGGGATGAAATATGTGCAGCTGCTTTTACTGCCCTGTGAACTAGATGTTCATGTAACTGAAGATGGTTATGAATGGGGTCTTTGGCAGTGGCTTTCACGTACATGCCAACCTATTGGATTCTGATGACAACTATGGAATGGAGCACCTTGACAGAGAAGCAACTACCATGCCTTGCTTGCTATGGAACCCATCACCAGAACAGCTCTGACCAAGGTAATAATCACCTATCCCATTGTGTGGTGGTTGTGAGCCTTGACCCAAAGGCCACAGAGTGACATGGCACAGATGCATACACTGGCCAAATGGGGTGCATACTTACAGTAGTGTGGTGCCCTCTCTTCTATCCCCTTAAGTGGAGAACTCCAGTGCTTATTGGGGCCAGGGACATATACCAGTGAAAGTAAGAACTTGCTTTTGAGCCATTAGTAGCCAAGAGTCCTTCTCAGGATGGAAAAGCCCCTACACCTGAAGATGCTTGGCACACAGATGGCTCCAGTCATGGGCAGCACCCAAAGTGAAAGGCTGTGGCTTTCCATCCTAAGACCGAGACAGTATAGATGGATGGCACAGAAGGGAAGAACAGTCAGTAGGCTGAGTTGTGGGCAGTATGGCTTGTGATCACACAGGAGCCCTCCCCTATAGTTGTCTGCACTGACAGCTGGGCTGTCTGTTGGGGCTTGACCCTGTGGCTACCTACACAGTACCATGCCAACTGGATGGTTGGTCATCAGCCCCTTTGGGGGCAAGAGTTGTGGGAAGACCTATGGGCCTCTGGTCAGACTAAGACTCTTACTGTATATCACGTGACTGGCCATTTGCCTTTGACATCCCCAGGGAATGATGAAGCAGATACATTGGTCCAGGTGCATTGGATAGAAGGAAAGCCTGCCTCTGATGTGGCCCAATGGTTACACCAGTATTTGTTACACATTTGGCAAAAGACAATGTGGGCTGTAGCTGATTGTGGGACTTGCCATTGAACTTTGAAGAAGTCAGCGGAGCCCAGAAGGAGTGCCTTGTGTGCTTTCAAAGTGACTCACACTGAGTCCTGCAACAACATGGGACAATAGTAAGGGGGACAATACCCTTTGTCAAGTGGCATATAGACTCTATTGAGCCTATGCCCATATCAGAAGGATATCGGTATACCGTGACTTGTGTGGACACAGCTCCTGAACTTTTGGTTGCTTTTCCTACATATTGTGCAGATCAGCAAACCACCAAAAGGGGCCTAGAGCATCTCTTTGCAGCCTATGGCTGGCCGCAGATGATTGAGAGCCATCAAGGCATCCACTATACTGGACATGCATTACAAGAATGGGTGAAGCAATTAGGAATAAAGTGGAAATTTTATGTTCTGTATAACCCTACTAGCATAGGCATGATAGAGAGGTACAATGGTTTGTTGAAATCTGGCCTGAAGTAGACACCAGCAGTCTACAGGGCTGGTAGATTCACCTATGGACAGTGCTGCAGAATTTGAATGAGAAGCCCCAAAAAGGAGCTTTGAGCCCATGCTATCACACATTGCTGCCTCTTCTATACAACTGTATGTGCAAACCAAAGAGAGTTATTGATGCCACGATATGGTCAGCATAGCAACATCATGCTGCCAGCCCCTACTGCATTAAACCCTGGAAACTCTGTTGAGTGGAAATGGCCCTGGACAGTTTGACACATGGACCAGTGATGTCTGGCCCCTCTGGCACCTTGGGGAAAAGACCTGTAAGCTGGCCTCCTGTGTGTTCCTGGAGGAACAGCACAATGGCCCCCAAAGATCATGTTCCTGTACCCAAACTGTCTTGGAGGTAAGAGCACCTTACAGGGAAGTTTGGTTTTATATTTTTGGCCAGTCCATATACCTCATATAGCCTATATATTGACCCGTCTGTATGTCCCACAGGGAGGGAGATGAAAGTCTGGTATACTAGATCAGGATGAGATCCCATTCCTGTTGCTGTCATATCACAGGACTATTCTCTTGCATGCATCCTACCTGATGGACAAGATTTGCTTGTGCAGGTGTCATTAAAACACATATCTCATCACCCTTAAGGTTATTTTTTCTACAGTCCCTGTGGCCTGGATGCCCCCACCCACAGCTGCAGCTGCTGCATGATGATTGCTCTGAACTCCCTACCCATTCAGCTACTGACCACCTGTGCAATGGACAATCTATGGACTTAACCTTCATAGGACTTTGAACCTAGCTGAATCCTCTGGCTTGAGGGTTATCATGATTTATTGCTGTCGTTATTGTATGTTATTAGTTTGGTTACAGTGCTCTGGTTTTCTTGCACAGGGGCCATTGCGGAAGATGGGGAGTGAGTAATTGTTAGGCAAGATTTCTGGAAGGGTGGGCTGTGGGTAAAATTGCAATATTTCCAGAACCTTTGGCCTAGGCTGAGTGTATCTTCATATCAATAGGTGTTTCCAAAGTGTGGAGATAAGTAGTTCAACTCTATATCAATAGGTGATTACAAAGTTTGGGGGAACAATGGTATATCTGGATTGGAGAGGTTTGTTGGGGTCCCTTTTTTTGTAGCCAGATCATGAGAGACATGGGTAAGCAGAACTGGATTACTTCTTTTACGCAATAAATGGGTTTCTCCCACTTTATATCTCCCTTTGACTGATTTCTGTTTCAAAGGTAATTTGCTCAGAAAATATTTCCCCCCAGAGTTACACTCTCCATTTTTCCTCCCCATGATCCATGTTAACCACTATTTTACTTTCTATGTCTATGAATTTGACCAATTGAGTTGCCTCATGTAAGTGGAATAATAAAATATTTGTCCTTTTGTGTCTGGCTTATAATGTTTTCAAGGTTCATCTATGTTTTAGTATGAATCAGTACTTCATTTGGTTTTAAAGCCTGAATAATATTCTAATATATGTATATACCACATTTTGTTTAGACATTCACCCATCAAAGGAAATTTGTGTTTTTATCACCTTTTGCCTACTGTAAATAGTGCTTCTATGAACACTGGTGTACTAAAATCACTGTGAGTGTTTGCTTTCAATATTTTTGTGTGTATACTTAAATGTGGTAATTCTATGTTCAAATTTTGAGAGCTTGCCATACTATTTTCACAGCAGCTGCACCATTTACATTCTTCCCAGAAATGTGCAAGGTTTAATTTCTGCACATCCTCACCAACACTTGTTATTCTATGCTTTTATTTATAATAGCTATTTTAATGGGTGTGAAGTGGAATCTCATTTTAGATTTATATTCATTTTTCATTTGGATTTCCATTTATCCCAGACCACTTCATTAAAATACTTTGTATCTCCATTGACTAGTCTTGGCACCCTTACTGTAGATCATTTGACCATATCTTCAGGATTTATTTCTTGATTTATCTTCTGTTTTATTGGTCTATATGTCTGTTTTCATGCCAGTACTATGCAATTTTGATTACATTGCATTGTAGTAACTTTTCAGATCAGGAATTGTGAGTGTTCCCACTATGTCTTGTTTTACAAGATTGTTTTGGCTATTCGGAGTCCCTTGGAATTCCACATAAATCTTAGGATTTATATTTTTGTTTCTGCAAAAATCATCACTGGGTTTTTTGGTAGAGATCTCACTGAATCTGTAGAACACTTTGAACAGTATGACATCTCAACAATATTAACCCTTCCTATTTATGAACACAGGATGTCTTTCCATTTGTCAGTGCCTTCTTTAATTTCTTTGAGCAACATTTTTTTTGTTTCAGTGTACAAGCTATTAACCTCTTTGGTTAAGTTTATCAGTAAGAATTTTATTCTTGATGTTTTAAATGGAATTTTTAAACTTTCTTTTCAGATTGTTTATTTTTAGTGTATACAAACACAAGTGATTTTTGATCCTATAACTTTGATGAATTTATATTTAGTTCTAAAACTTTGTTGTAGTGCATCTGGGTTTTTCTACATATAAGATCATGTTATGTATACATAAAGATAATTTTATTTCTTCCTTTACATTTTGGATGCTTTTACTTATTTTTTCTTGCATAAGTTCTCTTGCTAGAGCTTCCAAAACTATATTGAATTTTCTCTTTGGGTATATTCTACTTGCAGTTTGCTGAGCTTTATGAAAATTTAGATTTATATTAATATCTTTCATCAAATTTGGGAATTTTGGGGCTATTATTTATTCATATAATCTCTCTGTCCCCTCTCTCTTCTCTTGGGACTACCATCATGCATATATTTATTTGTCTGTATGATTATGTTCCACAAGTCCCAAAGACCTTGTTCATTTTACATGTGTGTATTCCTCAGATAATTTCAAATGATCTCTCTTAAAATTCACTTTTTTGCCTGCTCAAGTCTGCCATATCTATTCACTTACTCTATTTTTAGCTCTAGAAATTCTGTTTGGTTCCTTTTATAATATCTGTCTGTTTATATTATAAATTACTTCATTATCATTTACTTGATTTGCTTTATCTCTTTGTGTTTTCTTTTAATGCTTTGAGCACAAATAAGACAGTTCTTTTAAAATATTGTCAAATAAGTCCAAAGTCTCTGATTCCTCAGGAATTTTTTTGTCAATTTTCTTTTTTATTTGCCATGTTTTACTGTTTCTTTGCATGACTTCAGATTTTTTTTAAATTAGGTGTTTGAGAAAACAACCACCCTTCCCAGATTTTGCAGATCAGCTTTGGACCAAGGTAGTCCTTCATTGATTAACTCGTCATTGAGCCTAGGGTTTAGACTAATGTGAAAAATTATGGTCTTCTTAGGTCCTTTATCAGCATGCATATGGTTTAGGCCCATGGGATTTTTTTTTCATTTTCCGTATATGCTTTGAATGCCTTTGAATGGCTTTCTTGCCCTGAGAGTCTTGCTTAACTTCTTCATGGGACCTTAGATGACCTTTTGCATCATCACCCATAATGTCATGCCCTAGATGTCTACAGGTCTGTAGTCTAACAAACTGAAGCTTTTGAAAATTGTGGCCACAACTTTTCCCCACCTGAGGTCTGACTTAGATAAGACAAAGACCAGTCCTTCAGGAAGTCACCAGAATAATTAGAATGTCACAAATAGGGACTGCTCTGCTCTTTCTGGTTGCAGGGGAGAAACTAGGAACTGCACTGCCACCCCCTACAGAAGAAGACCAAGCTATGAGGAGGAGGCAGTGAATTAAGCATAAGTGAACACATGGTGAAATTTCCTTCTGTTTTTAATATGACTTTTTCTTGACTGAAAAGGTTCATTTAGTTGCCATAGATTTTGTTTTGCAGAGCTCTTATAAATTATTTCATCCATTTTCTGGATGTGCTTAAATGTTTTTATAGGTGGAACAGAGGCATGGAGTTTCCTACAATGCTGCTTTGTTCTCATTTTCTCTTTTTATAAACTTTAAAAAATATTTTTAAAGTTATCTACATTACTAGATGTTCACCCCAACTAGTGTAGTCACTTAATATAGAGGTGCTACAGAACTATTGACTATATTTTCTGTGCTGTACTTTCATCTCCATGACTAATTTATATTATTATTGAGGTTTTGTGCCTCTTAATCCCATTTACTTATTTCACTAATGCACCCCAACCCCTTCCCATGGTAACCACCAGTCCCTTCTCAGTGTTTATGAACATAATGCTGTTTTGTTTATTTTGTTTTGCTTTATTTTATTTTTAGATTCCACTTATAAGTGAAATCATATGGTACTTATCTTTCTCTGCCTGGCTTACTTCACTTAGCATAATATCCTCTAGGTTAATCCATGTTGTCACAAATGGCAGGAAGTTTTTTCTTTTTATGGCCGAGTAATATTCCATTGCATATATGTATGACTTCTTCTTTATCCTTTCATCTGTTGATGGGCATTTTGGCTGCTTCGATATCTTGGCCATTGTAAATAATACAGCAATAAACATAGGGGTGCTATGTTTTTGAATCAGATATTTTATTTTCTTTGGGTAAATTTTTAGTAGTGGAATTACTTTCTCATGTGTATTTTTATTTTTAGATTTTGGGAAACCACCATACTGATATCCACTGTGGCTGCACCAATTTACATTCCCACTGACAGTGCAGAAGTATTCACTTACTGTATTTTTAGCTCCACATCTTTACCAACACTGGCCATTTCTTCCTTTTTGGATAGTGGACATTCTGGCTGGTATGACATAATACTTTATTGTTGTTTGATTTGCATTTTCCTGATAGTGACGTGGAGCACCTTTTCAAGTGACTACTGGCCTTCTGTATGTCTTATTTGGAAATTATCAATTTAGATCCTCTCTCACTATCTCTTAAAAAGCACCAATTTTCCCTAGTAACAGCCATACAACTCTACTGTCATATTTTTTATTTTTCTCACTTTTCTCAAATCTATGGCATAATTTTTTGTCCTGCTCTATGTTCTTCCATCATATCACCCACTTCAACTCTAACAAAAGTTGTAATAATCTCTCTATCTAAATCTGTGGCTATTCATGCTTCACTGACAACTAATGATTTGTTTCTCATGTTCATTTATCTCAGGGGCCAGCAAACTATGATCTATGGACTGCTTACATGTTTTGATAAAGTTTAATTAGAATATCACCAAACCCATTTATTTGTATATTGTCTACAGTTGCTTTCAAGCTACAATGGCAGACTGAGTATTTATTATTACAGGAAAACATGGCCAATAAATGGAAGAAAGTTAGCAGAAATATGGCCTGAAAAGCTATACTTGTGCTCTGTACCTTTAAGAAAAAGATTTTCTGTCCCTGGTCCAGTTGGTGAATGATCTAAATCCAGAGTCTCATGTGATTTGCTTTCTCAGACCAATTCTGGTAGCATCTGATGCTGGCTGGATTTCCTGGCAAGCTGACTTTGAGACAGAGATTAACGTGCAAAAATTTGTGAGAGAATATTCTTACCTTTATCACTTGAGAGAAAAGGGGAAGGAAATAGAATTAGGAAGAGGAAAGACTTGGAATCACAACAAAGGTCTCAAGTGATATCATAGAGAACACTGAAGCTGAGATACCCCATTAGAGTTGTTCAACGTTTAGGTGAGGAAATCAGATTTTTGGACTACCTTATTGATAATTGGATGCAGATTTCCCTAGGTAGTGAGTGTGCTCTTAGGAAAGATAGTTCTGTAAGCCAATAGCAATTCCTGAAGGATGGCTAGTAGTTGGAAGCACTGTTAGGACCTGGAAAAGTCATTTAATTGTGGGGACAGGATCTGGTGACATATTGTAGAATCCACCACAGGTAAATTGTTAATATTTCAATGCATGTCTTTTAGGTATTTTTGCTTTCTGTGTATCTATAAACTTCAAAGACTTTTATATACTTTAAAAAAAACAAAATTATTTTAATTACTTTATTAATTACTTTATTAACTACTAAATAATTACCAATTATTAATTACTTTACTAATTACCTAATAATTCTAGTTTATTTAAAGAACTTAAATAGTGGCAGAAAGTATCCTTGTAAGAATTGCATTATGTTTTGAGTGAAACTAAATATGTTACATTATTGAGCTGTGTTAGTAAAGGAAAGGAAGAAAAAATAGGTGTACCCTCCAAGACAAGAAATGATATATAACTCTAAATATATTATGATATGCCCTATTTTATAAATTCAGTTTAAATATTTATATGAAATTATACATTAAGAGGGGCGGAACATGGCGGCGTGAGTAGAGCAGCGGAAATCTCCTCCCAAAACAACATATATCTATGAAAATATAACAAAGACAACCCTTCCTAGAATTAAGACCAGAAGACACAGGACAATATCCAGACCACATCCCCACCTGAGAGAACCCAGAGCCTTGCGAAGGGGGTAAGATACAAGACCCGGCCCCGCGGGAGCCGAGCGCCCCTCCCCCCAGCTCCCGGCGGAAGAAGAGCAGGCAGAGCGGGAGGGAGATGGAGCCCAGGACTGCCGAACACACAGCCCCACCCATCCGGGCCAGAGTGCAGGGCCCTGGATACTAGGAAAACAGGGCAGCAAGAACAGTGAGCGGGCACTGGAGGCTGGGCGACAGAGGACATAAGAAAAGGGCGCGACCATTTTTTTTTTTTTTTTGCTTTTCTGCCGTTTTGTTTTGGCGAGCGCTTTTTGGAAGTCTTAAAGGGATAGGGACCCCAATTCTAGGGAAACAGGGCAGAAAGACCGGTGAGCAGAGGCCTGAGGCTGGCACTGGAGAATAAAGAAAAACGAACGACCACCTTTTTTTTTATTTTAAAAACGTTTTTTTTTTGGTGGTCATTGTTTTGTTTTGGCGGGTGCTTTTTGGAAGTCTTAAAGGGGCAGGGCGGGTCACTTAATCCAGAGGTAGGGAATCCGGGATCTCTGGGCACCCTAACCCCTGGGTTGCAGGGAGCAGGGAGGCCCCTTACGGAGATAAATAACCTCCCAGCAGCTCCTGCTCCAACGCGACTCCACCATTTTGGAGTAGCTGCCCGAGCTAGGCCACACCCACAGCAACAGCGGAGATTAACTCCATACCAGCCGGGCAGGAAGCAGAAACCCTGTCTGCACGCAGCTGCACAGCACAAGCCACTAGAGGTCGCTGTTCTCCCAGGAGAGGAGGGCCACAAACCAACAAGAAAGGAAGTCCTTCCAGCCGTCACTCGTCCCAGTTCTGCAGACTATTCCTATCACCATGAAAAGGCAAAGCTACAGGCAGACAAAGATCACAGAGACAACACCAGAGAAGGAGACAGACCTAACCAGTCTTCCTGACAAAGAATTCAAAATAAGAATCATAAACATGCTGACAGAGATGCAGAGAAATACGCAAGAGAAATGGGATGAAGTCCGGAAGGAGATCACAGATGCCAGAAAGGAGATCACAGAAATGAAACAAACTCTGGAAGGGTTTATAAGCAGAATGGATAGAATGCAAGAGGCCATTGATGGAATTGAAATTAGAGAACAGGAACGCATAGAAGCTGACATAAAGAGAGACAAAAGGATCTCCAGGAATGAAACAATATTAAGAGAACTGTGTGACCAATCCAAAAGGAACAATATCCGTATTATAGGGGTCCCAGAAGAAGAAGAGAGAGGAAAAGAGATGGAAAGTATCTTAGAAGAAATAATTGCTGAAAACTTCCCCACACTGGAGGAGGAAGTAATCGAACAGACCACGGAAATACACAGAACCCCCAACAGAAAGGATCCAAGAAGGGCAACACCAAGACACATAATAATTAAAATGGCAAAGATCAAGGACAAGGAAAGAGTGTTAAAGGCAGCTAGAGAGAAAAAGGTCACCTATAAAGGGAAACCCATCAGGCTAACGTCAGATTTCTCAACAGAAACCCTACAGGCCAGAAGAGAATGGCATGATATATTTAATACAATGAAACAGAAGGGCCTTGAACCTAGGATACTGTATCCAGCACGACTATCATTCATATATGACGGTGGGATTAAACAATTCCCAGACAAACAAAAGCTGAGGGAATTTGCTTTCCACAAACCACCTCTACAGAACATCTTACAGGGACTGCTCTAGATGGGAGCACTCCTAGAAAGAGCACAGCACAAAACGCCCAACATATGAAGAATCGAGGAGGAGGAACAAGAAGGGAGAGAAGAAAAGAATCTCCAGACAGTGTATATAACAGCTCAATAAGCGAGCTAAGTTAGGCAGTAAGATACTAAACAGGCTAACCTTGAACCTTTGGTAACCACGAACTTAAGGCCTGCAATGGCAATAAGTACATATCTTTCAATAGTCACCCTAAATGTTAATGGGTTGAATGCACCAATCAAAAGACAGAGAGTAACAGAATGGATAAAAAAGCAAGACCCATCTATATGCTGCTAACAAGAAACTCACCTCAAACCCAAAGACATGTAAAGACTAAAAGTCAAGGGATGGAAAAACATATTTCAAGCAAACAACAGTGAGAAGAAAGCAGGGGTTGCAGTACTAATATCAGACAAAATAGACTTCAAAACAAAGAAAGTAACAAGAGATAAAGAAGGACACTACATAATGATAAAGTGCTCAGTCAAACAAGAGGATATAACCATTCTAAATATATATGCACCCAACACAGGAGCACCAGCATATGTGAAACAAATACTAACAGAACTAAAGGGGGATATAGACTGCAATGCATTCATTCTAGGAAACTTCAACACACCACTCACCCGAAAGGATAGATCCACTGGACAGAAAATAAGTAAGGACATGGAAGCACTGAACAACACAGTAGAGCAGAAGGAACTAATAGACATCTATAGAACTCTACATCCAAAAGCAGCAGGATATACATTCTTCTCAAGTGCACATGGAATATTCTCCAGAATAGACCACATACTAGGCCACAAAAAGAGCCTCAGAAAATTCCAAAAGATTGAAATCCTAAAAACCAACTTTTCAGACCACAAAGGCATAAAACTAGAAATAAACTGTACAAAGAAAGCAAAGAGGCTCACAAACACATTTAGGCTTAACAACACGCTCCTAAATAATCAATGGATCAATGACCAAATCAAAATGGAGATCCAGTAATATATGGAAACAAATGACAACAACAACACTAAGTCCCAACTTCTGTGGGACACAGCAAAAGCAGTCTTAAGAGGAAAGTATATAGCAATCCAAGCATATTTAAAAAAGGAAAAGCAATCCCAAATGAATGGTCTAATGTCACAATTATCGAAATTGGAAAAAGAAGAACAGATGAGGCCTAAGGTCAGCAGAAGGAGGGACATAATAAAGATCAGAGAAGAAATAAAAAAAATTGAGAAGAATAAAACAATAGCAAAAATCAATGAAACCAAGAGCTGGTTCTTAGGGAAAATAAACAAAATAGATAAGCCTCTAGCCAGACTTATTAAGAAGAAAAGAGAGTCAACACAAATCAACAGTATCAGAAACGAGAAAGGAAAAATCACAACAGACCCCACGGAAATGCAAAGAATTATTGGAGAATACTATGAAAACCTCTATGCTAACAGGCTGGGAAACATAGGAGAAAGGGACAGCTTCCTACAAAAATACAACCTTCCAAGACTGACCCAGAAAGAAACAGAAAATCTAAACAGACCAATTACCAGCAATGAAATTGAAGCAGTAATCAAAAAACTACCAAAGAACAAAACCCCCGAGCCAGATGGATTTACTTCGGAATTTTATCAGACATACATGGAAGACATAATACCCATTCTCCTTAAAGTTTTCCAAAAAAATAGAGGAGGAGGGGATACTCCCAAACTCATCCTATGAAGCTAACATCACCCTAATACCAAAACCAGGCAAAGACCCCACCAAAAAAGAAAACTACAGACCAATATCCCTGATGAACGTAGATGCAAAAATACTCAACAAAATATTAGCAAACCGAATTCAACAATACATCAAAAGGATCATACACCATGACCAAGTGGGATTCATCCCAGGGATGCAAGGATGGTACAACATTAGAAAGTAAATCAACATCATCCACCACATCAACAAAAAGAAAGACAAAAACCACATGATCATTTCCATAGATGCTGAAAAAGCATTTGACAAAGTTCAACATCCATTCATGTTAAAAACTCTCAGCAAAATGGGAATAGAAGGCAAGTACCTCAACATAATAAAGGCCATCTTTGATAAACCCACAGTCAACATTATACTGAACAGTGAGAAGCTGAAAGCATTTCCTCTGAGATCGGGAACTAGACAGGGATGCCCACTCTCCCACTGTTTTTTAACATAGTACTGGAGGTCCTAGCCACGGCAATCAGACAAAATAAAGAAATACAAGGAATCCAGATTGGTAAAGAAGAAGTTAAACTGTCACTATTTGCAGATGACATGATACTGTACATAAAAAACCCTAAAGACTCCACCCCAAAACTACTATAACTGATATCGGAATACAGCAAAGTTGCAGGATACAAAATCAACACACAGAAATCTGTGGCTTTCCTATATACTAACAATGAACCAACAGAAAGAGAAATCAGGAAAACAACTCCATTCACAATTGCATCAAAAAAAATAAAATACCTAGGAATAAACCTAACCAAAGAAGTGAAAGACTTATACTCTGAAAACTACAAGTCACTCTTAAGAGAAATTAAAGGGGACACTAACAGATGGAAACTCATCCCATGCTCGTGGCTAGGAAGAATTAATATCGTCAAAATGGCCATCCTGCCCAAAGCAATATGCAGATTTGATGCAATCCCTATGAAACTACCAGCAACATTCTTCAATGAACTGGAACAAATAATTCAAAAATTCATATGGAATCACCAATTACCCCGAATAGCCAAAGCAATCCTGAGAAAGAAGAATAAAGTAGGGGGGATCTCACTCCCCAACTTCAAGCTCTACTATAAAGCCATAGTAATCAAGGCAATTTGGTACTGGCACAAGAGCAGAGCCACAGACCAATGGAACAGACTAGAGAATCCAGACATTAACCCAGACATATATGGTCAATTAATATTTGATAAAGGAGCCATGGACATACAATGGCGAAATGACAGTCTCTTCAACAGGTGGTGCTGGCAAAACTGGACAGCTACATGTAGGAGAATGAAACTGGACCATTGTCTAACCCCATATACAAAAGTAAACTCAAAATGGATCAAAGACCTGAATGTAAGCCATGAAACCATTAAACTCTTGGAAGAAAACATAGCAAAATCCTCTTAGACATAAACATGAGTGACCTCTTCTTGAACATATCTCCCCGGGCAAGGAAAACAACAGCAAAAATGAGTAAGTGGGACTATATTAAGCTGAAAAGCTTCTGTACAGCAAAAGACACCATCAATAGAACAAGAAGGATCCCTACAGTATGGGAGAATATATTTGAAAATGACACATCCGATAAAGGCTTGACGTCCAGAATATATAAGGAGCTCACACGCCTCAACAAACAAAAAACAAATAACCCAATTAAAAAATGGGCAGAGGAACTGAACAGACAGTTCTCCAAAAAAGAAATAAAGATGGCCAACAGACACATGAAAAGATGCTCCACATCGCTAATTATCAGAGAAATGCAAATTAAAACTACAATGAGGTATCACCTCACACCAGTAAGGATGGCTGCCATCCAAAAGACAAACAACAACAAATGTTGGCGAGGCTGTGGAGAAAGGGGAACCCTCCTACACTGCTGGTGGGAATGTAAGTTAGTTCAACCATTGTGGAAAGCAGTATGGAGGTATATCAAAATGCTCAAAACAGACTTACCATTTGACCCAGGAATTCCACTCCTAGGAATTTACCCTAAGATCGCAGCAATCAAGTTTGAGAAAGACAGATGCACACCTATGTTTACTGCAGCACTATTTACAATAGCCAAGAATTGGAAGAAACCTAAATGTCCATCAATAGATGAATGGATAAAGAAGATGTGGTACATATACACAATGGAATACTACTCAGCCATAACAAAGGGAAAATCCAATCATTTGCAGCAACATGGATGGAGCTGGAGGGTATTATGCTCAGTGAAACAAGCCAAGCGGAGAAAGAGAAATACCAAATGATTTCATTTATCTGTGGAATATAAGAACAAAGGAAAAACTGAAGGAACAAAACAGCAGCAGAATCACAGAACTCAAGAATGGACTAACAGGTACCAAAGGGAAAGGGACTGGGGAGGATGGGTGGGTAGGGAGGGGTAAGGGGGGGAGAAGTAGGGGGGTATTAAGATTAACATGCATGGGGGGGTAGGAGGAAAAGGAGGGCTGTACAACACAGAGAAGGCAAGTAGTGACTCTACAACATTTTGCTATGCTGATGGACAGTGACTGTAAAGGGGATTATAGGGGAGACCTGGTATAGGGGCGAGCCTAGTAAACATAATATTCGTCATGTAAGTGTTGATTAGTGATACCAAAAACAAAGCAAAAAAAAAAAGGGCAGTTCCTGTGTGGTAACCTCCAACGAGTTCTACACAAGGGTATAAAGGGCATATAAAAGTGTAGGCAAAGGGTCCGTTTGTGTTTATACAGAGGATCAAAGCCTAATTGGGCTACCCCGAAAATGAACTAAGATACGATATGAAAAAGAACTTCCAACATCTGCACTCTCTGGAAGACTCATGCCAGAAGATCATCATTAAAAACCCCAACAAAGATCCACGCACTGCTACAGCTGTAGATGCACTCATCCCACCAGTTCCTGGACTTGCCATGGGAATGAGGAGGGAGATATCTAAGCTGGCCTGTGCATGCAGTAAAACAACAAATTTGACTGGATCTATACTGTTGGAACTCAACCAAGAATTTGGAGAAGTGCAAATTGTAGCGCTCCAAAGTCTTACAACTACAAACTATTTACTGTTAAAAGAACATATGGCATGTGAACAGTCCCCAGGAATGGGTTGTTTTAATTTGTCTGATTTCTCTCAGACTGTTCAAGTTCAGTTGGACAATATCCACCATATCATAGATAAGTTTTCACAAATGCCTAAGGTGCCTAACTGGTTTTCTTGGTTTCACTGGAGATGGCTGGTAATTACAGATATGCTTTGGTTATGTAACTGTACTCCTATTATGTTAATGTGTGTGCGCAATTTAAGTAGTAGCTTAAAACCTATTCATGCTGAAGTTACTCTACAAGAAGATATGTCAAAGAAATAATCAATCTTCCCATGTTTTCTTCCGCATTCTACTTCTATAGCTTTTCTTCTTCCTTCCTAATTACAACCCTTAAATAGAATTCGTGCCTCATATCAAATTTACTGAGTATCATAATTCTTCCAAGTGGTAAAGATACCTCAAGACAAATGCTGGGCATAGAAGCCACAGGGCATAAATATGCAAAGAAGTAAAAAGCTAACCTTTTCAAACAATAAGGCTTCCCTCTCACTTACCAACTTCACATTTCCCTGTATGGCCCCGGAAGATGACTGGTTAGCCAGAGACGGGTAAGATTCCTCAAGGGAGGAACAACCTAAGACAGGCACAGTCGCAGGGGGGCCATTAGGTGATAAATTGGGGATCAACAGAGGTGAGGTTTAGAACCTCACCCCCCCTGTTCTGAGAGAAATCTTCTGCATATGTGGATGTTTTATTGCCCTGGTCTAGCTTGGATTAACACATAGTCTACAGGCACACACCTGATCATCTACATTTGCTCTCTTACAACACTAAACTATGTTTTCTACCTTTATCTCGTATCTACCTACCACTTCAGCATTTTATTAAAAATAATAATAATAAAGAGAGAAATGTGGTATCCACATATAAATCAAGTATAAAAACCAAATGAGTATTCATATTTGAACTGACTGTTTAGAGTTCATAATGCATGAGCAAAACCGAAAGTTTCTGTGATGACTGCCCTTGTACTGTTCACCATGTAAGAACTTATTCACTATGTAAGAATTTGTTCTCCATGTAAGAACTTGTTTGTTATGCCTCAGAAGATTGGAGACTGACGAAAATTAGGCTTGGGGTGGATTAATGATTGTGCATTGAGCATTGACTCCCCTATACAGAATTTTATTGTTGTTAACAACCATTTGATCAATAAATATGAGAGATGCCCTCACAAAAAAAAAAAAAAAAAAGGACAGACTTCCAATGGTAAAATAAATAAGTAACCGGGATGTAACGTATAGCATAAGGAATATAGTCAAGATATTGTAACAGCTTGGTAGGGTGATAGCTGGAACCTAGAATTATGTATATAAATGTTCTACCACTGTGTTGTACACTTGAAACTAATGTAATGTAATACTGTGCGTCAACTACCCTTCAATAAAAAATAATTTAAAAAAAAAAAAAAAAGAAATTTTACATTTATATCTTTGATAAAAAACTGACTTTTTTTCTCATATCTTTCCACATTGCAAAGAATAAAAGCATTTTTTAAGTGGTTCTCTTGTATTATATGTTTCAGCTTAAGGTTCTGAAAAAGAAAGGATATTTAACAAATCAGTATTAAGTTTTATTGTTTTTTGGTTTAGTATCTCATAACCTTGTTTCCCTAATGCAAATCATACTGAATTCTACTTGAATGAGAGAGATGAATGTTTTTTTTCACATGTTCTTATTCATTTCACCTTTCTGGAGGTTTATTATATGCGATACATACAGGATTTGCTTTGCAAAAGTCCTTAACATGGTGGCAAACTAGTTATCATAGCCTTTGTTTCAGATTTCTCTATTCTTTGAGTCTGTAGCTTTATAAAAGAGTTTAGACAGCACTTAGATATATGTTTTACCTTTATCTCAAGAATGCCTTCAGGAGCCTGGCAGATTTAATGGTGCTATATCAAGTTCTCCAGTCCTTCTCTTTATATCTGCAGTTCGAAGCACCTGTGGCTAAATTGTTTCCTTTCAATTCATTATACCCAAGGCACTTAAACAAATAGAGACGATATTATTCACTCTAATCTTCCATACCGGATTTTGCTCTAGGCTGTTTAAAGCCGTCATAGGACCGACATTTAGTGAATTCTTGCTGAGCAATCTGGAGGGAAAAGAAGGTATATGTTAGTACATTAAAATACACAGACAGACAGCTATGAAATGAGGTAATCGCTATGTGAAAACAACTAAAGAATGTCAAAAACCTTTTACACTCCATGTCTTCTATTTCTTTAGATTTAAATAAAGCCACAGATTTTTATAGTTAAGATTTATTTTTCTTTTTTCATTTAAGGCCAAAGCTTGCGTGTCGACTTTTTGGTTTTACATAATGCAAAATCATCTGATTTTATATGAATCAAGTGCCATTATTGATACAACATGACAAATTCATCAAGCAACATAAATAAGAGATTATGATTGCTGTGATGTTCTAGCACACAATGCTAGCTTAGGATTGCTACTTTTATTATATACTTCTTTTAAGAGATCATTTACTATTACCATCTGATTATATCCATTCTTCAATGAATCACCAACACAAGAAACACTTAAACATATTTTACAGTACACAATGATAATAAAATAACTGTAAAAGATCAGTTACATGCAGTTTCAAGTGATTATAAAATGTATCTCTGCCTATAAGTGTATATAATTCTCTTCACTGTTGGCAATTACTATTTTTGGAATGGTGTCAACACAGAATTAAGGTTCACCTACAGAATTTCCTCTTGTCTATTCCTTCCAAGAAATTCTGATTTATATCTAACAAGTGCATAAAAGGGTTCAGAAGCTACCAGACAGCCAGGATTAAAATACAGACAATAACCAAAGAAAAAAAACTAATCACTGCTTTAGAGAATTGTTGTTTGAATTAATGTGTACCAATGTAAAACAATTCATACAAAAAATTAAATTATGTTATACAACCATGGAAAATCAGAAGGAGAAAAATATTCCCTTTATATTCCCTCTGTATTGGGAATTTCCCTAGAAAATATTAACATCTTTTCTTATTAGAGGTAAAAATCCTGCCGACCATGTTTAACATTTGGTTAGTGATCACTATTTGGCCCATAATATACCAGGATTCAAAGATAATTTTGTAATAATTAGAGAGAAGGAAAAAGATTTAATTAATAAATACATCTTTCAAAGTAAGATAAAACAGTTGAACCAATAATAAATTAGATCAGCATTTTTCTGAGTTTCTTAGAAGAAAAGTAAGTGAACTGATTTATTCCTCATTTAAACACATTTATTATTGCTGATTATATTCTAGATTTTTTGAATATAGCAATGACCATAACAAAGTCTTTACCCTCATAGAGCTAAATTAGAGTGAAAGGGGAGGATACTAAACATCTAATACAATGACAGGTAGTGATTTGGGCCATGAAGACAAATGAGTCAGTAAAATTGTGCAGGTCCAGCCATATTATGTCTTATAAGTCATTATAAGGATTTTGGATTTTGTTCTAATTCTACTAGGAATCCCCTGGCTGATTTTGAGCAGAGGAGTGAATTTCTCTTATATGGCAGCATTTTAGATTCTTCCAAAATGAAGTAGTCCAATTTATCCCTGGTCTTCCATATTTCAATGCATACCCTAGAAACAACACAATAAACAACCATAAGAAGACTGAAAAGTGGAAAGAAAGTGGACAGCTTAGGGATCTCAGGATCTGAGGAATGGCATGGTGTTGAGTTTCAAGGGTGTCCATATATATATGTATGTGTACCAACAGGGCACTGCAGAGGCCTCCAACCCAGAACTACCAACAGGTACAGACAAGGGAAACTCTAAGAAAAGCCTGTTCACCTAGTGATCAGACATGGAACAAGCTGGTACAACAAGGTAAAACCTGTTTTTGACAGTACATACTGTACTATATACAAAAATGAAAGGAAGAACTGCCACCAAACCCCAGGCTTTCACCTGGTCTAAGCAAGGAACAGCTATATTAATATCAGAAAATTAGTCCTCAGACCAAAGAAAATTTCTAGAGAGAAAGAAGGTCATTGCATAATGATAAAGCAGTCAATCCAGCACAAAAACAAAAACCCTAAATATATATATATGTGCCAAAACAGAGTCTGAAAATATATGAAGCAAAAACAAATATAGCAACAAAAGGAAAATTAGATAAATTAGACTATATCAAAATTTAAAACATCTGTGCATAAAGAATAAAATCTACCGAGTGAAAAGAGAAACTTATAGAATGGGAGAAAATATTTGCAAATAATATATCTGATAAAAAGTTAAAATCCAGAACATAAATTATTCCTACCACTCAACAACAACAAAAAGCCTGATTTTTAAAATGGGCAAAGGATGAGAAAAATCATTTTTAAAGATATACAAATAGCCCCATAAACACATGAGATGTTCAATATCACTAATTATTAAGGAAATGAAAATCAAAACCATAATGAGAAACCACCACAAACACTTTAGGATGGCTACTATAAAAACATCAGAAAATAATAAATGTTGGTGAATGTATAGAGAAATCAGAATCCTTGTGCATTGCATTGTAGGAATGTAAAATGGTGCAGCTGCTATGAAAAATCCTCTGGCAGTTCCTCAAAGAACTCAAAATTACTGTATGGTCCAGTAAGTCTACTTCTGGGTATAAGCCCAAAATATTTGAAAGGAGAGGCTCAAAGAAGTATTTGTATACCCATGTTTGTAACAACATTATTCACAATAAACAAAATGTAGAAACATCTTAGGCATCCATTAAAAGTGAATGGATAAATAAAATGTGGTCCATACATATGTTAAACCCACTCCTCAAACACCAAACGCAATGGTGTATGGTGTCTTGTTTTACATATATGCATAACAATAACAATATTATACACAGCAGTAATAGTAGTATAATTCCACTCCGGTTTCTGGACCCAATTACAATTCATGTAAGTATGTGGGAAGGGGTCTGCCCACACATACTAACACCAAGAAATTCTCTAACATCAGCAGGGTGTTGGGGAACAACTCAATTGTAACACTATCTGCCAGAGACAGCACCAGGTTTCCAGGTTAAGGACTCCATCCTACATGACTACCCTCTACCCCCAACTCCAGGCTCTCATCACAAGCCCCAGGTAGTTCATTGTGCTTCTGATCTACCAGCTAAAAATTGGAGGTCCCATGACATCCTCCTTAGGTTTGACTAATTTGCTAGAGCAGCTCACAGAACTCAGGGAAACACATTTACCAGTCTAATAAAGGATACCATAAAGAATACAAGTTAACAACCAGATGAAGAGATACACAGGGCAAGGTCTCAAATAAAGCAGGTTCTATACCTGTGGAGCTTGGGGCCTGGTTCAGTGGCATGTGGACACATTCTAGTTCCCCAGGCATAGATGCTCTTCCCAACTGAGATGCAGGATCCAACTGAGCCATGCAGGCAGAGCAGAGAGAGTGAGTGATAAGCTCTTCTCAGGGGTTTTGTGAGAGCTTCATTGGATAGTCATGACTGACTAAATTATTGGCCATTGGCTGATTCATCTTCCAGCCCCTACCCTTGGGTGAGGATCCAAAAGTCTCTCATTAACATGACAAGACACCCATTTCACTTTTAAGACTCTTCAGTGTTTTCAAGAACTGAGAAGGAAGACCAAATATACCTGGGAAATATATATTTGGTCATATAAATGACCAAATACGTATTTCTTATAACTCATCATATCACAACATACAATGAAATATTATTCATCCTTAAAAAGGGAGGAAAATCTGACACATTCTACAATATGGGTGAAACCTGAAAACAATATACAAAATGAAATAAGTTGGTCACAAAAAGTACAAACACTGTATGATTCCACTTACATGGTGTACCTAGACTAGACAAAGTTTTAGAAACAGAAAGTAGAATGGTAGTCACCAGGTCTTAGTATATGGGAGATTATAGATTTATCATTTAAATGTTACAGAGTTTCAGGTTGGAATAACAAAAAAGCTTATGGAGATGAATGGTGATAATGGTTATAAACAATGTGACTATACTTAATTCCATTAACTATGTACTTAAAAATGGTTAAAATGGTAAGTTTTATGTTAACTGCATTTTACTGCAATAAAAATAAACTTTAAAATATAAAAACCTATGAGGAAATATTTGGAATCTAGGGCTAGAAGAACTACTTGACTTTACACCTAAAACATGATCTGTAAAAAGAGAAGTTGATGAATTGAACCTCATCAAAACTGAATATTTTATTTATGAAAGGCCTGTAAAGAAGGTAAAAACACAAGATACATGTAGGGAGAAAGTGATTATAAAGCACATATATGAAAATAGACTACTGTATAGAATATATAAAGAACTCTCAAAATGCATCAGTAAAAAAAAATCTAATTAGAAAATGGGCAAAAATCTTGAATAGACATTTTACTGAAGAAATCCCAAATAATCACATGAAAAGATTTTCAAATATCAGTACACATTATGGAATGCTAATTAAAACACAACGCGCTATCACTAAAAAACTACCAGAATATTTAAAATAAAAAAATAATGGTAACAACAAATGCTAATGAGGATGTAGCTACAGGACTCAATCCTACATTTGTCAGTGGCAATGTAAAATGTTATAGGCACTCTGGAATAAACACTTCAACAGTTTCTTTAAAAAACTACATGCAATTGCCATATGACAGAGTATTTGTACTCTTGGACATTTATCCCAGAAGAATGAAGGCTTAATATTAACACAAAAACAAATACACAGGATTGGCAGGGAGGAAAGATGGCAGAGTAGGAAGACAAGGCAGAAACCTCCTTCCCCCCACACACAAAGGAAGCAACCACAGAAAATGCAACTAAACCTGAAAACAACTTGAAGACTGCAGAACAGACCACCTACACCTGGTGAAGAAGACAAGACCACAAAGGGATGGGTAAAGTGGCAGAGCCACAATCAATCAGGACCCCAGTCCTTCCCCCACCACAGCCCACTGGTGGGAAGAAGAGGAATGGAGCAGGGAGGGAATAGAACTCAGGAACTCTGCACACCTGTTCCTGGAGATCTGCACTAAGAACATGAATCCACATTACATTGGATTCTGGTGATTAGTAGAGTTGGACACCAAGGAGACCTGGAGCACTCTGGGAGGATGAGACTCCAGCCACTTGTGGAGGATAGGCATTCTCTGCTGGTCTTTGGGGGAGCTGGGGTTCCTATGGCCAGAATTCTCACTGAACTTAAACTACTTGATGATGTAACTGGCCTGTTGCTAAGGTAATGCTTCCACACCTTAGGCAATAAGCTATTATTGCACTACATAGAGAGCTCAACCCAGTGCTGTGGGCAGAGACAGAGACACTACTTCTTGACCTACTGCCAGGAGAACAAGCTGGGTAATAAACTCTTCTGCCCCAAGTATGTTCTACTGTCATTTCTTTGGTCACATTGGATCCATAGTGAACTTACCCAGGGCTGAAACCCATGGCAAGACATGGTCCCACTGAGACCCAAAGCAGAGGCAGCAGTTTGAAATATTTGTCAGCAGTAAGAAGTCTGCCAGAGGGGAAAGAGTAGGATGGAACTCTCCTCAGGAAAAAGAGCAGGTGCATGACACTTACCCAGCCCTCCAGTATCTCAAAAGCCTGGGCACTCTCAGGAGCCCAAAATTGTCTATCCCCCTTGCTGGTAACTCAGCCCCAAAGTGCTTCCCTTTCACATCTGCCTGCCCACCCTCTCAGTCCAACAGCACCACAGATTGCTCTCTGGAAGGCAGAGATATACTTTACTCCTTGGCAGGTAGAGAGAGGCTTTCCAAGGTTTCTCAACCCTGTTTCAGCCCAGCTGGTGAGGTGCCTGTGGAAGACTGTGCCAAGTACTCCTTCATCCTCATGGGTGGCCTAGCCCAGATCCACAGTGCCTTGCAAACACATAACTCAACATAGCTACACACACACCCCAAAGCCAAAATACTGCCCTCCCCATCCCTTTAGCCCAGCAGAGTTGCCATCACTGCAGGCAGTCAAAGGGTGGCACCACCATGACCCCAGCAGAAGTCACTAGACCAATCACAAAGGATCAGCCGAGGAAAACTGCCAACAGCAGTGGACTGAGAAAGAACATTGAGGCAGATGAGAGAAAGGTGGCATACCCATAGCCCACCACCACCAACTGGAGTCCCACCATAAAAAAGAATGAGGCATTAGAGAGTAGAGTCTTGAGCTTCTGGGCACCGCAAGACAGCTTCATAAAGTCATTTCTTTCTATACCAAGAAGAATAGCATGTCCATCTAATACAAAAGAATAAACACAGAAACCCTGACAAAATGAAAAGCTGGAGGAGCATGTTCCAAACAAAACTACAGATTAGACATGAGAAAGAGGACTAAATGAAATGGATATCACCAGTCTTATTTATAAGGATTTCAAAGTAACAGTCATAAATACGCTTACTGATCTACAGGAAAGTATTGAATATCTCAGAGAAGACTTCAACAAAGAGATAGAAGAGTTGAAAAAGAGCCACTCACAGCTGAAGAATGCAGTAACTGAAATGAAATATACAATGGAGGAAATGAATAATAGATTGCTGCAAGTAGAGAAGACAATGATATGGAAATTAGAGAAGAGGAACAATGATGCTGAGGAACAGAGAGAAATGAGAACCTCTAGGAATTAAATGCTGAGAGCTGCGTGGCAACTCCAAACAAAACAATATTCACATAAAAGCAGAAGAGAGAGAAAAAGGGAGAGAAAGTCTCTTGAAGAAATAATTGTTGAAAACTTATCCAATATGGGGAAGGAAATAAACGCTCAGATCATGAAAGTTCAGAAAGCCCCTAACAGAAGGAACTTGAGGAAGACAACACCAAGACATATTATAATTGAAATGACAAAGATAAAGGATAAGTAGAGATACTGAAAGAAGCCAAAGAAAGAAAAAGATTGCTTATAAGGGAAAACCCTTCAGACCATCAACAGACCTCTCAACAGAAACTTTATAGGCCAGAAGGGAGTAGCATGATATATTTAATGTATTGAAAGAGAACCTACAACCAAAAATTCTCTACCAAGCAAGATTATCACTGAAATTTGAAGGATATTAAATACTTCCAAGATAAATGAAGGCTGAAGTAACTTACAACCAGTAAACCAGCATTACAAGATATATTGAAGGGACTTCTGAAAATAGACATGTTCCAAAGCCTAGTTTTCATCAGTGAAAATAAAACCACAGAAAAGGTAGTAGACCAATTACCAAGCAAGTGTAAAATTCAAACAAGCAAAACAAAGTAGTAAAGCGAACTATACACAAAATCAGCCAAGGGACACAAAAATATGCAAATTATGACAGCTAGTACATAAAGTTTGGAGGAAGAGGAAGAATAACAAAGAAGTACTTTTAGACTGTGTTTGATATAGAGCAATCAGCAACTTAACACAGACTGCTATGTACTTAGGAATTTCTCTTTGAACTTTATGATAACCACATACTTAAATCCTGTAATAGATATACAAAAAGTTAAAAAAGAGAAATCCAATCACAACACTAAAGGAAACAATAAAATAACAAGAGAAGAGAATAAGAAAGAAAAAAATGGAACAGAGAGGAACTACAGAAACAACAAACAATAAAATGGCAATAAATACATAGCTATTAATGATTCTCTTACATGTAAATGGAGTAAATGCACAATCAAAAGAGAGAGAGTGGCAGAATGGATAAAGAAATAAGACCCATCTATGTGCTTCCTACAAGAGACTCATTTCAACTCCAAAGACATACACAGATTGAAATTGAAGGGATGGAAAAAGATATTTCATGCAACTAATAGGGAGAAAAAATGCAGGAGTAGCAGAACTTATATAAGACAAAGTAGATTTCAAAACAAAAACCTAGCAAGAGACAAAGGACACTACATAATGATAAAGGGATTTGTCCCACAAGGGGATATAACCACCACAAATATCTATGTATCCAACATAGGAGCACCTAAACATGTAAAACAAATACTAATATAATTAAAGGGAGAAACAGACGGGAACTCCTTTATTTTAGGGGAATTTATCATACCACTCACATCAATAGGAAGAACAATCAGGTAGAAAATAAATAAGGAAACAGAGGCACTGAACAATACATTAGTTCACATGGACTTAACAGATATCTACAGAATATTGCACCCAAAAGCAGCAGGGTATACATTTTTCTCAACTGTACATAGAACATTCTCCAGAATAAATCACATACTAGGCCACAAGAAGAACTTCAATAAATTCAAAAAGATTGAAATTGTATCAAGCACCTTCTCAGACCACAATCATATGAAACTAGAAATAAATTACATCATGATAACAAAAAAAGCCCACAGATACATGGAGGCTTAAAAACATGCTTCTAAATAACCATTTGATCAATGAACAAGAGAAATCAAGCAATATAGGGAGTCAAATGAAAACAATAATTAAACAGTTCAAAATTTGTGGGACACCACAAAAGTGGTTCTAAAGGGAAGTACACAGCAATACATACCTACCTCAAGAAACAAGAACAATCCCAAATAAAGTCAAAACTCACAATTAAGGAAATTAGAAAATGAATAACAAATGAAACCCAAAGTTAGTAGAAAGAGGGACATAAAGATCATTGCAGAAATATGTGAGAGAAGAATAAAAGGAGAAAATAGAAAATAATCAATGAAACCAAGTGCTGGCTCTTTGAAAAAATAAAATATAAACAAAATAGACAAACCCCTAGTCTGACTTATTAAGAAAAAGAGACAGTACACAAATAAACAAAATCAGCATAAAAAATATATATTCACAACAGATACCACAAAATTCAAAGAAATATTGATGAATACTATGAAAAATTTATGTCAATAATTGGACAACCTAGAATAAATTGAAACATTTGTAGAAAAATACAAACATCCAAGATTAACCAGGAAGAAACTGAAAATCTGAACGGACCAATTATCAGTAATGAAATTGAATCAGTATTCAAAAAACTCCCAACAAACAAAAAAGGACCAGATGGCTTCATACCTGAATTCAATGAACATTTAAAGAAGAGATAATACCCATCCCTCTTAAAGTATTTCAAAATGTTGAAGAGCAGGTAATACTTCCAAACTCATTCTATGAGGCCTGCATCTCTCTAATACCAAATCCAAAGATATTCGATAAAAAGAAAACTTTAGACCAATATACTTGATGAACATAGATGCAAAATTCCTCAACAAAATATTTGCAAACCAAGTTCAAAAATACATCAAAAGGATAATCCATCAAAACCATGTGGGATTTGTTCCAGGGATACATGGAGGGTACAATATTTGTAAATCAATCACTGTGATACACCAGATTAACAAAAGGAAGTATTAAAAACATGATAATCTCAATAGATGCTGAAAAAGAATTTGACAAAATTTAACATCCATTCATGATAAAAACTATCATTAAAATGGATATAGAGGGTACACACCTCAACATAATAAAGGCAATATATGACAAACCCACGACTAACACACTCAATTGTAAAAAGATGAAAGCTTTTACTCTTTGATCAGGTGCAGGACAAAGATGCTCACTCTCACCAATTTTATTCAACATAGTGCCAGAGGTCCTAGCCATAGCAATCAGACAAGATAAATGGGATCCAAATTGGAAAGGAAGAAGTGAAATTGTCACTATTTTCCAATGATACTAAATGTAGAAAACCCTGAAGACTCCACCAAAAAACTATTAGAATAACTGGATTCAGCAAAGTTGCAGGATATAAAATTAATGCACAGAAATCTGTTGCAGTCCTATATACTAACAATGAACTAGCAGAAAGGAAAATCAAGAAAATAATTCCATTTACAATTTCATCAAAAAGAATAAAATACAAAACAATAAACCTAGACAAGTAGGTGAAAGACCTGTATTCAGAAAACTATAAGACACTTGTGAAAGCAATTAAAGAAGACACAAATAAATGGTATTATATCCTGTGCTCATGGATAGGTAGAATTAATATTGTCAAAATGGCCATCCTTCCCAAAGTAATTTACAAATTCAATGTAATCACTATCAAAATGCCAATAGAATTTTTCAATGAACTAGAGCAAATTATCCTGAAATTCATATGGAACTACAAAAATCCAAATAGCCAAAGCAATCCCAAGAAAGAACAAAGCTTGTAGTATTATCCTCCCAGACCTCGAGCTATACTATAAAGCTACTGTAATCAAAACAGTATGGCACTGGCAACAAAACAGACCCATAAATCAATGGAACAGAATATAAAGCCCATATTTAAACCCATGCATATATGTTCAATTAATACATGATAAAGGACTCATGAATATACAAAGGGGAAAATATAGCCTCTTCAACAACTGGTGTTGGGGGGTAAATTGGACAGTTACATGCAAGAGAATGAAACAGGATTATTGTCCAACTCCATACACAAAAGTAAACTCAAATGGATCAAACACCTAAACGTAAGACATGAAACCATAAAACTCTTAGAAGAAAACCTAGCCAAAAATTGCTTGACCATTATTTTTTTCTGGTCACATCTCTTCAGGCAAAGGAAACAAAATAAGAAATAAACAAGTGGGACTACATCAAACTAAAATGCTTCTTTACAGCAAAGGGCACCACCATCAAAGCCAAAAGGCCACCTACAGAGAAGGAAAAGAAGATGGCAGCATGAAAAGTGAGGCAGAAATCTCCTCCCAAAACCACATATAATATGAAAATACAGCAAATACAACTATTCCTAAAAAGTGACCAGAAATAAGATTGCATCAGCCAGTCTGTATCCAGGAAAATAAAAGATTTCATGGAAAAGGATAAAGTAATAAAGCCATAATCTGGTGGGACTCGAGCACTCCCCTACCCCAGGTCAATGGCAGGAGGAAGAGAATCAGAGCAGTGAGGGAGTAGAAACCCAGGACTGCTAATTACCCAGCCCTAGGAATCTACTCCAGGAGCACAAATCCACATTGCATGGTGCTCTAGACATTAGAGAGGTTGAAAATCAAAGTCAGAGGCTGAGATTCCAGCCACTTGTGGTGAACAAGTTCCCACAACTGGCTTCTCTGGGACAAAAGAAAGGCAGGAGCTTTGAAAGACTTCTCAATAGTGAGAGTTCTGCTAAAGGGGCAAGGATTCAGGAGAAGGAATGGGTGGACAAAATCATTCCAGAACACTCAGCCCACCAAGTTGGGAACTTTCAGGAGCTTCAGGTGATCCATCATCCTGGCTGGCATTGCAGCCTTGAAGCCCTCCACCATGATTCGCAGCCTGCTGCTCCTTCCTCCCTACTGGCACATGTGCACAAACCTGCTGCACATGCCATTGCTCCAGATCAGCCAGAAGAGAGTACTGCTTACAGCAACTACAGCAGCTTAATGCAGAGGATTCTCCCTGCACACAGCTTACTGGTCCTGACAGCAGATGTAGGCATTGCAGCCAGGAAGCAGGAAAGGGCTTTGTCCTTCTGGCAGGCACTGGTTCCACTCACTTGTGACCCCCACCATAGCTCCAGGCTAGCTGGAGGGCAGACCCACCCATGGCAACTTAGGGGATTAATGCAGAGGCTGCTCCCTGTGCTTGGCTAACTGGCCCTGATGACAGTGGCTGATCTGTGGACAGGAAGCAGAAAAGGGTTCACTCGTTAGGGTATGCACAATCACCACTTACCTGCAACCACTACCATCACTCTAGGTGCTGGGCAGATCTGAAGAGCACAGTGTCTGGGCACTAGGGGTTGCCACCTAAACAAACCTAATATTTCCCACTATCCAATAGGATTATGAAAAGACAGAAGAAGTCTTGTTCAATCCAAAATCCCTCAAACACCAGAAAGAGGGCTCAGTGAAACTGAAATTACAAATATTCCTGAAAAATAACTTAAAATAAAAGTCATAAGCATACTAAGGGAGATACAGAAAAATACTCAAGAGCCAAGGGACTAATTCAGAATGGAAAGAGACACCTTAAAAAAATACAATGACTTAAATGAAACATACAACAGAGGGATTTAAAAGCAGGTTAGATGAGGTAGAGGAAATGGAAAATGGAACAGAAATTAGAGAAGAGGAATATAAAGAAGCTGAGGCAGAGAAAAAAGGATCTCTAGGAATGAAAGGATGTTAAGAGAACAGTGTGACCAATCCAAACAGACTAATATTCACATTACAGGAGTACCAAAATAAGAGAAATAAAAAGGGATATAAAGTGTATTTCAAGAAATAATTGCTGAAAACTTCCCCAATCTGGATAAGGAAATGGTCTCTCAGGCCATGGAAGAGCACAGATCTCCCAGCACAAGGGACCCAAGGAAGACAACACCACGATGTGTAATAATTAGGAAGGCAAAAATCAAGGACAAGCACAGAGTATTAAAAACAGCCAGAGAGCAAAAAAAGATCACCTACCAAGGAAAACCCATCAGGCTATCATCAGACTTATCAGAAAACTTAAAGGCCAGAAGGGAGTGGCATCATATATTCAATGAAATGAAACAGAAGGACCTCAAACCAAGAATACTCTACCCAGCAAGAGTATCATTTAAATTTGAAGGAGGGATTAAACAATTTCCACATAAGCAAAACTTAAAGGAATTTGCCTCCTACAAACAGTCCCTATAGTGCATTTTAAAGGGACTGCTCTAGATGGAAGTATTCCTGAGGCTAAATAGCTGTCAGCAGAGAAAATTAAACCACAGTAAAGGATGTAGACCAATTAATTATTAACAAAGTGCAAAATTAAATCAGCTACCCACAAAGTCACTCAGGGATACACAAAGAGTACGTAACATAACACCTAACATATAAAGAGTAGAAGAGGAAGGAAAAGAAGGGAGAAAAGAAAGAACCTTCAGATTGTGATTATAATAGCATAAAGAGAGAGTTAACTTGGACTGCTAGATAGTGAAAAAACTTCCCTTTAACCTTTGGTAAACATGAATCTAAAGCCTGCAATGGCAATAAGTACATAACTATAGATAACACCCTAAATTTAAATGGACTGAATGCATCAATCAAAAGACATGGAGGTACAGAATGGATAAAAAAGCAAGACCCCGCTATGTGCTGCCTACAAGAGACTCACTGCAAACCCAAAGACATAGACATACTAAAAGTGAAGGGATGGAAAATGATATTTCATACAAACACTAGGGAGAAAAAAGCAGAAGTTGCAATACTTGTATCAGTTAAATAGACTTCAAAACAAAGAAAGCAATAAGAAACAAAGAAAGACAATACATAAATACATAATTATAAAGCAGCTGGTCCAACAAGAGTATATAACCATTATAAATATCTATGCACCCAACATAGGAGCATCCAAATATGTGCAACAAATACTAACAGAATTAAAGGGGGAAAGAGAATGCCATGCATTCATTTTAGGAGACATCAACACACTACTCACTCCAAAGGACAGATAAACCAGGCAGAAAATAAGTAAGATGACACAGGCACTGAACAATACATTAGAGCAGATGGACCAAACAGACACCTACAGAACAGACCATCCAGAAGCAACAGGATACACATTCTTTTATTTTCAAGTACACGTGGAACAATTTTCAGAATAGATAAAATACTAGGCTAAATAAAGAGCCTCAGTAAATTCAAAAAGATTAAAATTCTACCAACCAACTTCTCAGATCACAATAATAGGAAAGTAGGAATAAATTGTACAAAAAAAACAAAAAGGCTCACAAACACATGGAGGCTTAAAAACATGCTCCTTAATAATCAATGGATCAATGATCAAATAAAAACAGAGATTAATCAATATATGCAGACAAAGTAAAACATAGCTCAATGCCCCAACTTCTGTGGGACACAGCAAAGACAGTTCTAAGAGGAAAGTATATAGCAATTCAGGCCTATTTAAAAAGGAAGAACAATTCCAAATAAACAGTCTAAATTAACAATTAATGAAACTGGAAAAAGAACAAATGAGGTCCAAAGTCAGTAGAATGAGGGACATAATAAAGATCAGAGAATAAATAAATAAAATTGAGAAGAATAAAGCAATAGAAAAAATAATATGAAACCAAGAGCTGGTTCTTTTAGTAAATAAACAAAATAGATAAACCCCTACATAGACTTATCAAGAAAAAAAGAGAATCTACACACATAAACAGAATCAGAAATGAGAAAAAAAAATCACTATGGACACCAACTAAATACAAAGAATTATTACAGAGTACTATGAGAAATTATATGGTAACAAATTGAATAACCTAGAAAAAATGGACGACTTTCTAGACAAATTCAACATTCCAAGACAGACCCAGCAAGAAACCGAAAATCTGAACAGACCAGTTACCATCAATTGGTAATCAAATAATACCCAAGAACAAAACCCCCAGACCAGATGGCTTCACCACTGAATTTTATATGACATTTAGAGAGACTTAATACCCACCCTCCTCAAAGTTTTCCAAAAGTTAGAAGATGAGGGAATACTTCCAACTCATTCTGTGATGACAGCATCACTCTAATACCAAAAACAGGCAAAGACACTACTAAAATAGAAAATTGCAGCCCAATAGCCCTGATGAACATAGATGCAAAAATACCCAAGAAAATATTAACAAACTGAATTCAAAAATATATCAAAAAGATCATCCATCATGATCAAGTGGGATTTATTCCAGGGATGAAAGGAAGGTACAATATTCCAAAATCCATCAATATCCAATACATCAACAAAAAGAAGGAAAAAATCTCATGATCATCTCAACAGATGCTGAAAAAGCATCTGACAAAATTCAACATCCATTCATGATAAAAATTCTCAACAAAATGGGTACAGAGGGCAAGTACCTCAACATAATAAAGGCCATACATGACAAACCCATAGCCAACATCATAGTTAACAGTGAAAAGCTGAAAGTTTTTCCTCTAAGATCAGGAACAAGACAAGGTGTCCACTCTCACCAGGTTTATTCAAATAATAGTAGAGGTCCTAACCATAGCAATCAGACAATAAAAAGAAATAATGAGAATCCAGATTGGTAAGGAAGAAGTTAAACTGTCACTATTTGCAGATGACATGATATTGTACATAAAAAACCTTAAAGAATCTACCCCAAAACTATGAGAACTAATAACTAAATTCAGCAAAGTTGCAGGATACAAAATTAATACACAGAGATCTGTTGTATTCCTATACACTAACGATGAACTAGCAGAGAGAGAAATCAAGAAAACAATTCTATTCACAATTGCATCAAAAAGAATAAAATACCTAGGAATAAACCTGACCAAGGAAGTGAAAGAACTTTAACCTGAAAATTCCACGACAATCTTGAGAGAAATTAAAGAAGACACTATTAAACAGAAATATATCCCATGCTCATGGGTAGGAAGAATTAATATTGTCAAAATGGTCATCCTGCCTAAAGCTATCTACAGATTCAATGCAATTCCTACAAAATGCCAACAACATTCTTCAATGAACTAGAACAAATACTTCTAAAACTCATAAGGGATTTAAAAAGACCCCGAATAGCCAAAACAATCCTGAGAAGGAAGAATAAAGCAGGGGAGGTTATGCTTCCCAACTTAAACCTCTACTACAAAGCCACAGTAATCAAGACAATTTGGTACTGGCACAAGACCAGACCCATATACCAGTGGAACAGATTAGGGAGTCCAGATATTAACTCAATCATGTATGGTCAATCAATATACGATAAAGGAGCCATGGATATTCAATGGGGAAATGACAGTCTCTTCAACAACTGGTGTAGGCAAAATTGGACAGCAACATGTAAGAGAATGAAACTGCATTACTGTCTAACTCCATACACAAAAGTAAACTCAAAATTGATTAAAGATCTGAATGAAAGTAACCATAAAACTCTTAGAAGAAAACCCAGGTAAAACTCTTTTGAATATAAACACGAGCAACTTTTTTCATAAACACATCTCCTTAGGCAAGGGAAACAAAAGCAAAAATGAACAAATGGGCCAACATAAAACTAAAAAGCTTCTCTACAGCAAAGGACACCATCAGTAGAACAAAAAGACATCCTACAGTATGGGAGAATGTATTCATAAATGACATATCTAATAAGGGGTTAACATCCTAAATATATAAAGAACTCACATGCCTCAACACCCAAAATGCAAATAACCAGATTAAAAATTGGGCAGATGATCTGAACAGACAATTCTCCAAAGAAGAAATTCTAAAGGCCAACAGGCACATGAAAAAATGCTCCACATCGCTAATCATCAGATAAATGCAAATTAAAACCACAATGAAATATCTCCTCACACCAGGTAGGAAGGCAAACATCCAAAAGACAAACAACAAATGCTGGTGAGGATGTGGAGAAAGGGAACTCTCCTACACTGTTGGTGGGAATGTAAATTAATTCAACCATTGTGAAAAGCAATATGGAGGTTCCTCAAAAAACTAAGAATAGAAATACCGTTTGACCTAGGAATTCCCCTCTTAGGAATTTATCCAAAGAAAACAGGATCACAGATTTAAAGACAGATGCACTTCTATGTTTATCACAGCACTATTTACAATAGCCAAGATATGGAAGCAACCTAAGTGTCCATTAGTAGATGAATGAATAAAGAAAGGGTGGTACATATACACAATGGAATATTATTCAGCCATAAGAAGAAAACAAATTCTACCATGTGCAACAACATGGATGGAGCTAGAGGGTATTATGCTCAGTGAAATAAGCCAGGTGGAAAAAGATAAATACCAGATGATTTAAGTTACTTGTGGAGTATGAAAACAAAACAAAACAAAGTGAACAAAATAGTAATAGATTCATTGACACTGAGAAATGACTGGTGGTTACCATGGGAGAGGGTTTGGGGTGAGTGGGTGGGGAGGGTGAGCATGATAAAGGGGCTGAAAATTTTTCAATCATAATATAAGATGTTCATGGGGATAGTAATACAGCATGGAGAATATAGGCAATGATTCTGTAACATCTTTCTATGTTGACAGATATTAACCACACTAGTGGAGGCAAGGATTCAATAACATGGGTAACTGTTGAACCACTGGGTTGTATTCTTGAAACCAACATAATATTGTATATCAGTGATACTTTAATAAAAAATTAACAAGCCAATATACAATATTTATAGAAGCTGTACTCATAATAGGCATTATCAGGCAAAAACCACACGTGCTTCAACAAATGAATGGCTTAACAAATTGAGACATATCCAAGCTATGGAATACTATTCAGAAATAAAAAGAAATGAGCTATCAATACACAGAACAACCTGGATAAACATCCAAGGATTTATACTGAGTGCAAAATGTCAATTCACAAAGTTACATAGTGTATCATTTCATCTATTTAGAATTTTCCAAATGATAAAATTATGGATATGTAGAGCAGATTGATGATTGCCAGGGACTGAGGTGGAAAGGGAAGATTGGATGTGAATATAAAATGGCAATGAGAGGGATCCTTCTGGTTGTTCAAGTGTTCTGTTTCATGGTTGCATCAATGCCAATAGCTGGTTATGATGTTGTAATAAAATTTTGCACGATGGTACCACTGAGAGAAAGTGGTAAATGGCACATAGGATTTTTTTTATTATTTCTTAGAACTGCATGTTGATCTAACAATTACCATTATGTGATGTGAAGAAAAAGTTTGCCTGAGGGAAGGAGTGATCAACATAAGTCCTGTGATTATGAGACACTTTGTAAGATGAAGAATAAGACTTGGCCATTGGATTTAGCAACATTGGAGATCTCTGTCAAGAGAAATACTACCAAGATTCTGTTTCAGAAAAGTCGGCAGACAAAAAGCTGATTGAAATGGCTGTATGAAAAAAATTACAATATGAAGAGTAAAATATATTGAATAATTTAATCAGATTATATCTCTTTAGTCTAAAGAGAAACAAGGAAATAGAATGGTGGAGAGGGGCACATTTATGGCTGTGTGAGCATTTTGTATTTTTGATGGTCATATTACATAAAGTTTGCATTTGGAAATGATCCAAAGTAGTGGGGATATTAACGATGCAAGGAGGAAATAATTCTATGATCAGATCCTTGAGTAGGAGAGCGGAAATGGGATCTAGTGCACAGGTGGGATGGGGGCAATAAAATAGAAGCAAAAATAATTCTTCCTTTATAGTGAGAGGGATTACAGAGTATTTTTATAGTTGATTGTAAATTGGTAGTTTTTGTGGTAGAAAATAAGTTTTCCTCTGATAATTTTTTTCCAGTGGAATAAAAAGCAATATCATCATTTAAAACAGAAGAAATGGAAATGAATTAGAAGTTTTATGACACAGGAAAAAATAGGCCATTATCTGAGATACTGAGACAGTAAATTTACTAGGTAGGATTAGTTAACTCAGCAGAAGCTGCTGAAGACTCACTTAATATTGTGGTCAAATATTTAAAGTTAGACAGGTTAATAAGTTTGTGTGTTTTCTCTAGGATTATCTGGTTGTTTGGGTACAGGTGTGAAGTATGTGGTATATTGGATCTAATCAGAGTTGTTGTTTTTTTAGGAATGTTTTCAGAGATAAAGAGTGAGGCCAGAGGTTTGAGAGGAACTAAGGAGTTACTGTAAAAATGAAATACAAAACAGTTCTGGGTAAACTGGGATGTAAAGATATGATGAGGGCAGTGAAGATTTGGTAGAAGTCCCAGCAAGGTTGGAGAATTAAAGAAGTGGAATAATAAAGATTGAGCTGGAAAAAAAATAGCTATCATGTTTCAGAGAGGAGTAGATTTGAACCTGAGATTTGGGAGGTGGTAATTCCTGGTAAAGACTAGGCTATGACCATGCACACATGAAACTGAAATGGATGACGGAAAAGTAATTGCAGGAGGGGAAGTAAAGGAATTCACAATTCATAATGTTGGATTGATCATTTCTGTGAATGGTAAAATCACTAAAAAGCATGACAAGAGTTATAGTGTTGAGGGGGAAGATGAAGAGCCAGAGGTTAAAATATGCAATGATTGAAGGAGAGTGTGCATGTGTGATGGGTAACTACAGCAAGGAGGGATGTCAGAGCTCGTGTGATGGCATGTATTTTAAGGAAGAGTTTAAGCTAATGAGAAGTAAGCTCTATGATCTGATTTAATTTGTTTCTTAAGAGCAGAACCAGTGAAAGGCTGACCCTGTAAAAGTAGAACTGTAAATCTGGGAGGCTGTAGCCCTTGTCTTTTGTAGTATTAAATAAATTATATTTTGTTCACTCTGAGACCCATGCCTACATCTTTAGCATTCCCTAAGGTAACACATATGGAGACTCTTGAGAATAAAGCTAAGCGTGGTTCAAGAGGTATATCTGTTGCAAGCCAAATCATTCCTGAAAGGGAAATATATATGTCTGTATGGTAGGGATAAAAGACAGGTAGATAGTCTATATGATTTTATTCTTTGTTCAAAATGTCTCAGTATAAATCATCTTCACAGTCTTTCAATGTAAATCATCTTGTTACATATAGTATTTATTGAACATTTACTGTGTAAGGTAGTGTTCTAATCGTTCTACATGTGTTAGTTTATCTATTACCAACAATCCTGTGAAGTAGGAGCTATTATCACCCCCATTTTAGAGATGATAAAACTTAAGAACTGAAAGAATGAGTAGCTTATCATAGTTGTACAGGATGTAAGGAATGAACTCAGGATTTTAACTTGGGCTGTGACTCCAGAACTCATAGTATGATTGCTGTCAGTACTATCCTATGTTACCTGAAATGAGAGATTTCATCAGTCTCCTTAATAAAACAATCTGTTAAATATAGTGGTGTAACATGATCAAGTTTTGCTCATCTTTCCTGCCACTGCAGAAACTGTCACTTTAAAAAGGAATTATTTTGTGTAAACAGAAACATTATCTCAAGAAAAAGACTATACATGTGAAATAAGAGAACATATATATATTTTGGTCTCTGCTCTCAGGTCCTGGCACAGAGCTCCTGAAAGCCTTGTCATTTTCTAAGTGATAAGAACATTAGGAGCATCTTTTGCTTTAATTCATTATTTTTTTTGGTATCATTAACCTACAATTAAATGAGCAACATTATGGTTACTAGACTCCCCCCATCATCAAGACCCTACCACATACACAATTACAGTCACTGTCCATCAGCATAGTAAGATGATATAGAATCACTACTTGTCTTCTCTGTGTTGTACAGCCCTCCCCATGCCCACTCCTACATTATGTCAGCTAATCATAATGCCCCTTTTCCCCCCTTGTCTCTCCCTTCCCACTCATCCTCCCCAGTCCCTTTCCCTTTGGTAACTGTTAGTCCATGTTTGGGTTCTGTGAGTCTGCTGTTGTTATGTTCCTTCAGTCTTTTTCTTTGTTCTTATAATCCACAGATGAGTGAAATAATTTGATACATGTCTTTTTCTGCCTGGCTTATTTCACTGTGTGTAAGACCCTCTAGCTCCATTCATGTTGTTGTAAATGATAGGATTTGTTTTCTTTTTATGGGTGAACAATATTTCATTGTGTATATGTACCACCTCTACTTTATCCATTCATCTACTGATGGACACATTGGTTGCTTCCATTTCTTGGCTATTGTAAATAGTACTGAAATAAACATAGGGGTGCATATGTCTTTTTCAAACTGGGCTGCTGCATTCTTAGGGTAAATTCCTAGGAGTGGAATTCCTGAGTCAAATGGTATTTCTATTTTGAGCTTTTTGAGGAAACTCCATACTGCTTTCCACAATGGTTGAACTAGTTTACATTCCCACCAGCAGTGTAGGAGGGCTCCCCTTTCTCCACATTCTCACCAGCATTTGTTGTTGTCTCTCTTTTGGGTGGTGGCCATCCTTACTGGTGTGAGGTGATATCTCATTGTGGTTTTAATTTACGTTTCTCTGATGAATAGTGACGTGGAGCATCTTCTCATGTGCCTGTTGGCCATGTGAATTTCTTCTTTAGAGAAGTGTTTGTATACATATCCTCTGCCCATTTTTAATTGTATTATTTGATTTTTGTTTGTTGATGTGCATGAGCTCTTTATATATTTTGGATGATACCCCATTTATTAGATATATAATTTATGAATATAATCTCTCATACTGTAGGATGTCCTTTTGTTCTATTGATGGTATCCTTTGCTGGACAGAAACTTTTCAGCTTGATGGAGTCCCACTTGTTCATTTTTGCTTTTGTTTCCCTTGCCTGGGGAGATACATTCATGAAGAAGTTGCTCTTGTTTATGTCCAAGAGATTTTTTTGCCTATCTTTTTCTCTAAGAATTTTATGGTTTCATGACTTACATTGATGTCTTTGATCCATTTCTAGTTTACTTTTGTGTATGGGATTAGACAATGATCCGGTTTCATTCTCTCACATGTAGCTGTCCAGTTTGCCAACACCAGCTGTTGAAGGGGCTGTCATTTCCCATTGTATATCCATGGCTCCTTTATCATATATTAATTGATCATATATGTTTGGGTTAATATCTGGACTCTATTCTATTACGTTGGTCTGTGAGTCTGTTCTTGTGCCAGTACCAAATTGTCTTTATTACTGTGGCTTTGTAGTAAAGCTTGAAGTTGGGAAGTGAGATCCCCCCTGCTTTGTTCTTCCTTCTCAGAATTGCATTGGCTATTCAGGGTCTTTTGTGGTTCCATTTGAATCTTAGAAGTATTTGTTCCAGTTTGTTGAAGGATGCTGTTGGTATTTTGAAAGGGATTTCATTGAATCTGTAGATTGCTTTAGGTAGGGTGGCCATTTGGACAATATTTCTTCTTCCTAGCCAAGAGTATGGGATGAGTTTCCATTTGTTAGTGTTTTCTTTAATTTGTCTTAAGAGTGTCTTGTAGTTTTCAGGGTATAGGTCTTTCACTTCCTTGGTTAGGTTTATTCCTAGGTATTTTATTCTTTTTGATGCAATTGTGAATGGAATAGCTTTCCTGATTTCTCATTCTGCTAGTTCATCATTAGTGTTATAGGAAAGTAATGGATTTCTGTGTATTAATTTTGTATCCTGAAACTTTGCTGAATTCTGATATTAGTTCTAGTAGTACTGGAGTGGAGTCTTTAGGGTTTTTATGTACAATATCATGTCATCTGCAAACAGTGACAGGTTGACTTCTTCTTTACCAAACTGGATGCCTTGTATTTCTTTGTTTTGTCTGATTGCCATGGCTAGGACATCCAGTACTATATTGAATAACAGTGGGGAGAGAGGGCATCCCTGTCTTGTTCCCAATTTGATGTGAAAAGCTTTCAGCTACTCGCTATTAAGTATGATGTTGGCTGTATGTTAAGGTACATGCCCTCTATAACCATTTTGTTGAGAGTTTTTATCATGAGTGGATGTTGAATTTTTTCAAATGCTTTTCAGCATCTGTGGAGATGATCATGTGGTTTTTATTCTTCTTTTTGTTGATGTGGTGGAAGATGTTGATGGATTTTTGAATGTTATAACATCCTTGCGTTCCTGTGATGAATCCCACTTGATCATGGTATATGATTGTCTTGATGTATTTTTGTATTCAGTTTGCTAATACTTTTTGAATATTTTTGCATCCATGTTCATCAGGGATATTGGCCAGTAATTTTCTTTTTTTGGTGGGGTCTTTGCCTTGTTTCAGTATTAGGGTGATGCTGGCTTCATAGAATAAGTTTGGGAGTATTCCATCCTCTTCTATTTTTTGGAAAACTTTAAGGAGAATGGGTATTATGTCTTCTCTGTATGTCTGATAAAATTCCACAGAAAATCCATCTGGTCCACGGGTTTTGCTCTTGCATACCTTTTTGATTACTGCTTCAATTTCGTTGCTGGTAACTGGTCTGTTTAGATTTTCTGTTTCTTCCTTGGTCAGTCTTGGAAGGTTGTATTTTTCTAGGAAGCTGTCCATTTCTTCTAGGTTTTCCATCTTGTTAGCATATAGATTTTCATAGTATTCTCTAATAATTATTTGTATTTCTGTCAGGTCCATCATGATTTTTCCTTTCTCTTTTCTGATTCTGTTGATGTGTGTAGATTCTCTTGTTTCCTGAATAAGTCTGGCTAAGGGTTTATCTATTTTATTTGTTTTCTCAAAGAACCAACTTTTGGTTTTGTTGATTTTTTCTATTGTTTTATTCTTCTCAATTTCATTTATTTCTTCTCTGATTTTTATTATGTCCCTCCTTCCACTGACTTTGGGCATCATTTGTGCTTCTTTTTCCAATTTTAATAATTGTGACTTTAGACAATTCATTTGGTATTGTTCTTCCTTCTTTAATTATGCCTGGATTGCTATATACTTTCCTCTTAGAACTGCCTTCGGTGCATCCCATAGAAGTTGGGGCTTTGTGCTATTGTTTTCATTTGTCTCCATATATTACTTGATCTCTGTTTTAATTTGGTCATTGATCCACTTATTATTTAGGAGTATGTTGTGGAGCCTCCATGTGTTTGTAAGCCTTTTTGCTTTCTTTGTACAATTTATTTCTATTTTTATGCCATTGTGGTCTGAGAAGTTGGTTGGTAGAATTTCAATCTTTTTGAATTTACTGAGGCTCTTTCTGTGGTCTAGTACATGGTCTACTCTGGAGAATGTTCCATGTGTACTTGAGAAGAATGTGTATCCTGCTGATTTTGGGTGTAGAGTTCTGTAGATGTCTATTAAGTCCATCTGTTTTAGTGTGTTGGTCAGTGCCTCTGTGTCCTTACTCATTTTCTGTCTGGTGGATCTGTCCTTTGGAGTGAGTGCTGTTTTGAAGTCTCCTAGAACGAATGCATTGCATTCTATTTCCTCCTTTAATTCTGTTAGTGTTTGTTTCACATATGTTGGTGCTACTGTATTGGATGCATATATATTTATAATGGTTATATCCTTATGTTGGGCTAACCTCTTTATCATTATGTAATGTTCTTCTTTATCTCTTGTTACTTCCTTTGTTTTGTAGTCTGTTTTGTCTGATACCAGTACTTCTACACCTGCTTTTTTCTCCTTTTTGTTTGCCTGAAATATCTTTTTGCATCCCTTGACTCTTTTTTTTTTGGTATAATTAATCTACAGTTACATGAAAGACATTATGTTTACTAGGCTCCCCCTTCACTAAATCCCCCCCACATCCCCGTTCACAGTCACTGTCCATCAACATAGTAAGATGCTGTAAAATCACTACTTCTCTTCTCTGTGTTGCAGAGCCCTCACGGTGTCCCCCCAACACTATACAAGCTAATCGTAATGCCCCCTTTCTTTCTTCCCACCCTTATCCCTCCCTTCTCACCAGTCCTACCCAGTCCCTTTCCCTTTGGTAACTATTATTCCATTCTTGGGTTCTGTGCTTCTGCTGCTGTTTTTTACCTTCAGTTTTCTTTTGTTCTTACACTCCACATATGAGTGAAATCATTTGGTACTTGTCTTTCTCCGCCTGGCTTATTTTACTGAGCATAATACACTCTAGCTCCATTCTTTTTGTTGAGAATGGTAGGATTTGTTTTTTTCTCATGGCTGAATAATATTCCATTGTGTATATGTACCACATCTTCTTTATCCATTCATCTACTGATGGAAGTTTAGGTTACTTCCATATCTTGGCTATTGTAAATAGTGCAGTGACAAACAGAGGGGTGCATCTGTCTTTTTCAAACTGGAGTGCTGCATTCTTAGGGTAAATTCCTAGAAGTGGAATTCCTGGGTCAAATGGTATTTCAATTTTGAGCATTTTGAGGAACCTCCATACTGCTTCCCACAATGCTTGAACTAATTTACATACCTACCAGCAGTGTAGGAGGGATCCCCTTCTCCACAACTGCGCCAACATTTGTTGTTGTTTGTCTTTTGGATGGTAGCCATTCTTACTGGTGTGAGATGATATCTCGTTGTGGTTTTAATTTGCATTTCTCTGATGACAAGCGATGTGGAGCATCTTTTAATGTGTCTGTTGGCCATCTGAATTTCTTCTTTAGAGAACTGTCATTTCAGCTCCTCTGCCCATTTTTTAATTGTATTATTTGCTTTTTGTTTGTGGAGGTGGGTGAGCTCTTTATATATTTTGGATGTCAACCCTTTATCAGATCTGTCATTTACGAATATATTCTCCCATACTGTAAGATACCTTTTTGTTCTATTGATGGTGTCCTTTGCTGTACAGAAGTTTTTCAGCTTGATATAGTCCCATTTGTTCATTTTTGCATTTGTTTCACTTGCCCAGGGAGACATGTTCAAGAAGAGGTCACTCATGTTTATGTCTAAGAGATTTTTGCCTATGTTTTTTCTAAGAGTTTTATGGTTTCATGACTTACATTCAAGTCTTTGATTCATTTCAAATTTACTTTTGTGTATGGGGTTAGGCAGTGATCCAATTTCATTCTCTTACATGTCGCTGTCCAGTTTTGCCAGCACCATCTGTTGAAGAGACTGTCATTTCCCCATTGTATGTCCATGGCCCCTTTATCGAATATTAGTTGACCGTATATGTTTATGTTAATGTTTGGAGTCTCTATTCTGTTCCATTGGTCTGTGGCTCTGTTCTTGTGCCAGTACCAAATTGTCTTGATTACTATGGCTTTATAATAGAGATTGAAGTTGGGGAGTGAGATCCCCCCTACTTTATTCTTCTTTCTCAGGATTGCTTTAGCTATTCGGGGTCTTTGGTGTTTCCATAAGAATTTTTGAACTATTTGTTCTAGTTCATTGAAGAAAGCTGTTGGTAATTTGATAAGGATTGCAACGAATCTGTATATTGCTTTGGGCAGGATGGCCATTTTGATGATATTAATTCTTCCTAGCCAAGAGCATGGGATGAGTTTCCATTTGTTAGTGACCTCTTTAATTTCTCTTAAGAGTGTCTTATAGTTTTCAGGGTACAGGTCTTTCACTTCCTTGGTTAGGTTTATTCCTAGGTATTTTATTCTTTTTGATGCTATTGTGAATGGAATTGTCTTCGTGATTTCTCTTTCTATTAGTTTATTGTTAGTTTATAGGAAAGCCACAGATTTCTGTGTGTTAATTTTGTATCCTGCAACTTCGCTTAATTATGATATTAGCTGTAGTAGTTTCAGAGTGGAGTCTTTTGGGTTTTTTATGTACAATATCATGTCATCTGCAAATAGTGACAGTTTAGCTTCTTCTTTACCAATCTGGATTCCTTGAATTTCTTTGTTTTGTCTAATTGCTGTGGCTAGGACCTCCAGTACTATGTTGAATAACAGTGGGGATAGTGGGCATTCCTGTCTTGTTCCAATCGCAGAGGAAAAGCTTTTTGCTTCTCGCTGTTCAGCATGATGTTGGCTGTGGTTTTATCATATATGGCTTAATTATATTGAGGTACTTTCCCTCTGTACCCATTTTGTTGAGAGTTTTTATCATGAATCTATGTTGAATTTTATAAAATGCTTTTTCAGCATCTATGGAGATGATCATGTGGTTTTTTTCTTTCTTTTTGTTGATGTGCTGGATGATGTTGATGGATTTTCGAATGTTGTACCATCCTTGCATCCCTGTCATGAATCCCACTTGGTCATTGTGTACGATCCTTTTGATATATTTTTGAATTCGGTTTGCTAATATTTTGTTGAGTATTTTTGCATCTACATTCATCAGGGATATTGGTCTGTAGTTTTCTTTTTTGGTGGGGTCTTTGCCTGGTTTTGGTGTTAGGGTGATGTTGGCTTCATAGAATGAGTTTGGGAGTATTCCCTCCTCTTCTATTTTCTGGAAAACCTTAAGGAGAATGGGTACTATGCCTTCTCTGTATGTCTGATAAAATTCCAAGGTAAATCCATCTGGCCCGGGGGTTTTGTACTTTGGTAGTTTTTTGATTATCGCTTCAATTTCATTGCTGGTAATTGGTCTGTTTAGATTTTCTGTTTCTTTCTGGGTCAGTCTTGGAAGGTTGTATTTTTCTAGGAATTTGTCCATTTCTCCTAGGTTTCCCAGCTTGTTAGCATATAGGTTTTCATAGTACTCTCTTATATTTCTTTGTATTTTTGTGGGGTTCGTCGTGATTTTTTCTTTCTCGTTTCTGATTCTGTTGATTTGTGTTGACTCTCTTTTCCTCTTAATAAGTCTGACTGGAGGCTTATCTATTTTGTTTATTTTCTCAAAGAACCAGCTCTTTGTTTCATTGATTTTTGCTATTGTTCTATTCTTCTCAATTTTATTTATTTCTTCTCTGATCTTTATTATGTCCTCCTTCTGCAGACCTTAGGCCACTTTTGTTCTTCTTTTTCCCATTTTGATAACTGTGACATTAGACCATTCATTTGGGATTGTTTTTCCTTCTTTAAATATGCCTGGATTGCTATATACTTTCCTCTTAAGACTGCTTTTGCTGTATCCCACAGTAGTTGGGGCTTTGTGTTGTTGTTGTCATTTGTTTCCATATATTGCTGGATCTCCATTTTGATTTGGTCACTGATCCATTGATTATTTAGGAGCGTGTTGTTAAGCCTCCATGTGTTTGTCAGCCTTTTTGCTTTCTTTGTACAGTTTATTTCTAGTTTTATGTCTTTGTGGTCTGAAAAGTTGGTTGGTAGGATTTCAGTCTTTTGGAATTTACTTAGGCTCTTCTTGTGGCTTAGTATGTGGTCTATTCTGGAGAATGTTCCATGTGCACTTGAGAAGAATCTGTATCTGTTGCTTTTGGATGTAGACTTCTCTAGATGTCTATTAAGACCATCTGTTCTAGTGTGTTGTTCAGTGCCTCTGTGTCCTTACTTATTTTCTGTCTTGTGGATCTGTCCTTTGGAGTGAGTGGTGTGGTGAAGTCACCCAGAATGAATGCATTGCATTCTATTTCCTCTTTTAATTCTGTTAGTATTTGTTTCACATATGTTGGTGCTCCTGTATTGGGTGCATATATATTTATAATGGTTATATCCTCTTCTTGGACTGAGCCCTTTATCATTATGTAATGTCCTTCTTTATCTTTTGTTATTTCTTTATTTTGAAGTCTATTTTGTCTGATACTAGTTTTGCAACACCTACTTTTTTCTCTCTGTTGTTTGCATGAAATATCTTTCTCTATCCCTTGACTTTTGATCTGTGCATGTCTTTGGGTTTGATTTGACTCTCTTGTAAGCAGCATATGGATGGGTCTTGCTTTTTTATCCATTCTATTACTCTGTGTCTTTTGATTGGTGCATTCAGTCCGTTTACGTTTAGGGTGATTATTGAAAGGTATGTACTTATTGCCACTGCAGGTTTTAAGTTTGTGGTTACCAAAGGTTCAAGGTTTGCTTCTTTACTATCTTACTGTTTAACTTAACTCGCTTATTGAGCTATTAACACAGTCTGATGATTCTTTATTTCTCTCCCTTCTTATTCCTCCTCCCTTCTTCATATGTTGGGTGTTTTGTTCTGTGCTCTTTTTAGGAGTGCTCCCATCTAGAGCAGTCCATGTAAGATGCCCTGTAGAGGTGGTTTGTGGGAGGCAAATTCCGTCAACTTTTGCTTGTCTGGGAATTGTTTAATTCCTCCTTCACATTTAAATGATAATCGTACTGGATACAGTAATCTTGGTTTGAGGTCCTTCTGTTTCATTGTATTAAGTATATCATGCCATTCTATTCTGGCCTGTTGGGTTTCTGTTGAGAAGTCTGATGATAGCCTGATGGGTTTTCCTTTGTAGGTGGCCTTTTTTTTCTCTCTGGCTGCCTTTAATACTTTGTCCTTGTCTTTGATCTTTGAAATTTTAATTATTATGTGTCTTGGTGTTGCCCTCCTTGGATCCCTTGTCATGGGAGTTCTGTGTACCCCTGTGTTCTGAGAGGCCATTTCCTCCCCTAGTTTGGGGAAGTTTTCAGCAATTATTTCTTCAAAGACACTTTATATCCCTTTTTCTCTCTCTTCTTCTTCTGGTACCCCTATAATGCGGGTATTGTTCTGTTTCAATTGGTAACTCAGTTCCTTAAAATTCTTTCATTCCTGGAGATCCTTTTATTTCTCTCTGCATCAGCTTCTCTGTGTTCCTGTTCCCTGCTTTCTAGTCCATTAATGGTCTCTTGCATCTCGTCCATTCGGTTTTGAAGTCCTTCCAGAGCTTGTTTTATTTCTGTATTCTCCCTCCTAGTTCTTGCATATTTCTCTGCAAGTCCATCAGCATGGTTATGACTTTTTTTTTGAATTCTTTTTCAGGAAGAGTGGTTAAATCTATCTCCCTGGGTTACTTTTCAGGGGAAGATGTAGCAGATGTCAAAGCTGTCTGGGTTAGTCTTGTCTGGATCAAATTTTTTTGCCTTTTCATGTTTATAGGTGTAGTCGTGAGCTTTGGCTTTCTGTCAGCTGGGAGAGCTAAGGCTTTGCACTTGCTCCTGGCCTCTTTACTGGGACAACTGCGACCCCTAGTGGCTTGTGTTGGGCAATTGTGTGTAGACTCAGTCTCTGTATCTTTCCCGGCTGGTATGGAGGAAGCTCCCTTGCTGTGTGCGTGGCCAGCCTCAGGCTTCTGCTCTGCTATGGTGGGGCCCCGTAGGGGTAATGAATGGGGGGCTGTTTGGCTGTTTACCTCTGTGAGGGGTCTCAGAGCTTTTGCCCAGGGTGTTAGTGTGCCCGGAGTTCCCTGGAATTTCCAGCTGTTCGACTGTGATCCAGAATGCTTCCGTCCAGCTGTGGCATCCCTGTTCCTTTAAGACTTTCAAAAAGCACTCGCTTTTTTTTTTGTCACAGGTGCGCTGGCTTCGGGACGTGCTCAAAGATCTTGCTGCCCTGTTTCCCTAGTTTTCAGCACCCCACGCATGCACTGTGTCTGCTCTCTGGTGTGGATGGCTGGAGCTGGGTGTTTAGCAGTCCTGGGCTCCCTCTCCCTCCCTGCTCCGACTCCTCTCCTCCTGCCGGGAGCTGGGGTGAGGGGCGCTTGGGTCCCGCCGGGCCAGGACTTGTATCTTACCCTTTTCACCAGGCTCTGGGTTCTCGCAGGTGTGGATGTAGTCTGGCTGTTGTCCTTTGTCTTCTGGTCTCTCTTTTAGGATTAGTTGTATTTGTTGTATTTTCAAAAATATATATGTTTTTGGGAGGAGATTCCCACTGTCCTACTCATGCCGCCATCTTGGCTCCGCCTCCCATCCCTTGACTTTTAGTCTGTGTATTTCTTTGGGTTTGAGGTGAGTCTCTTGAAAGCAGCATATAGATGGGTCTTGCTTTTTTATAGATTCTGTTACTCTGTGTCTTTTGATTGGTGCATTCAGTGCATTTATGTTTAGAGTGATTATTGAGAGATATGTACTTATTGCCATTGCAGGCTTTGGATTCTTGGTTACCAAAGGTTTAAGGACAGCTTCTTTACTATCTAACCATCTAACTTAACTCACTTATGCTGTTATAAACACAGTCTGATGATTCTTTAATTGTCTCCTTTCTTTTTCTTCCGCCTCCATTCTATATATGTTAGTTGTTTTAGTCTGTACTTTTTTGTGTTTCCTTTGACTGCTTTTGTGTATAGTTGATTTTATTTTTTGCCTTTAATTAGTATTTGTTTGGTCTGCTTTCTTTGGTGTGATTTTATTTTCTCTGGTGAGATTTATTTATCCTTTGGAGTGCTTCCATCTAGAGCAGTCCCTTTAAAATATCCTGTAGAGGTGGTTGGAGGGAGGCAAATTCCCTCAACTTTTGCTTGTCTGGTAAATGTTTAATCCCTCCTTCAAATTTAAATGATAATTGTTCTGGACACAGTATTCTTGGTTCAAGGCCCTTCTGTTTCTTTGCATTAAATATATCATGCCATTCTCTTCTGGCGTGTAAAGTTTCTGCTGAGAAGACTGATGATTGCCTGATGAGTTTTCCTTTTTAAGTGGTCTTTTTTCTCTCTCTGGCTGCCTTTAATACTCTGTTCTTGTCTTCAATCTTTTCCATTTTAATTATTATATGTCTTGGTGTTATCTTCCTTGGGTCACTTGTGTTGGAAGATTTGTGGGCTTCCATAATCTGAGAGACTATTTCCTTCCCCAGCTTGGGGAAGTTTTCAGCAATTATTTCTTCAAAGACACTTTCTAACCCTTTTTATCTCTCTTCATCTTTTAGTACCCCTATAATGTGAATAATGTTCAATTTGGATTGGTCATACCATTCTCTTAATATTCTTTCATTCCTAGAAATCCTTTTATCTCTCTCTGCCTCAGCTTCTCTGTATTTCTCTTCTATGATATCTATTTCATTAACAGTCTCTTGCACTCCATCTAGTCTGCTCTTAAGGCCTTCAATTGATTGTTTCATTTCTGTTATCTCTCTCCAGAGTTCAACCCTTAGCTCTTGCATATTTCTCTGCAGGTCCATCAGCATGGTTATGACTTTTTCTTTGAATTATTTTTCAGGAAGATTGGTTATATCTACCTCACCAGTCCCTCTCTCTGGGGTTGTCTGAGTGATTTTTGTCTGGACCAGATTCCTCTGCCTTTTCATGGTGATAGAAGTGGTTGCAGGCAGGTGGCATGTGTGTCAGCTGGGAGAACAAAGTACCTTCCTGCTTGCTGATCACCTTGCCCTTCACTGCCTGTGTCGATTACCTGCACATAAGGAGCAGTCTCTGGGATAATCTCCTGAGTTGTCATTGGTGGGGCAGCTCTCGGTATAGCCTAGGCCCCTGCAGGGGGTGATACACATGCCAGGTGTGTTCTTCTGCAAGAACAGCACCCCTTTGTGTCTTCTGGGCCTTTCTCTGGTTTCTTCTGCCTGTGCCAGTTACCAGTACACCAGGAACAATCTATGGGATAATCTCCTGAGCTGCCGTGGGCCAGGCATCCCTTGGGATAGCCTAGTGCACTATGGGGAGTGGGATACATGCTGGGTGTGTTCTCCTGCGAGAATGGTGCCCCTTCCTGCCTTCTGGACCTTGCTCTGGTTTCTGCTGCCTGAGCCAGTTGTCTGCACACTGGGAGCAGTCTCTGGGATAATCTCCTGAGCTGCTGTTGGTGGGGCGGCCCTCAGGATAGCCTAGGGCCCTGCGGGGTGTCACAGATGCACCAGTTGTGTTCTTCTCTGAGAACAGCACCCCTTAATGCCTTCTTGACCTCTCTCTGGCTTCCTCTGTCTGTACTGGGCAGTTGCCCACCAGCAGCAGCCTCTGGGTGTGTCCCAGTTAGCTGTGCACTGGGAGAAGAGGCTGTGTGATTGGTGTGGGTGGGGCTGTACTCTGGCTTCTCAGCAGCTGTGGGTCAGCTGGTTTCCTTGCAGCACCAGCTGGGGGGAATGAACAGCAGGCTGCTAATCACTGTGAGGGGCTTTGAGGGTGCGTTACCCACCAGGGGGGTATAGGGTGCCTGAAGTTCCTTAAGATTCCCAGCCTCCTGGGCTGAGTGTGTTAGGATGATTTTGTCGAGCTGTTAAGCCCATTTCCCTTTAAGATTTTTAAAAAGCTCCCGATTTTCTTTTGTCCCAGGGGAACCAGTTGTGGGGACTTGCTCACAGTTCCATCTTGGATTTTACTTTTCCGTTTCTCTAATATCCAGTACACCATGCAATGTGTGTCTGTACTCCTGGTGCAGATTACTATGGCTGGTTATTTAGTAGTCCTGTGCTTCCTCTCCCTCCCCACTGTGATTCTTTTCCTCCCACTTGTGACCTGGGGTGGGGGTGTGCTTGGGTCCTTCTGGGTCATGGCTTTGTATCTTACCCTTTTCATGAGATGCTGAGTTCTTGCAGATGTAGATGTAGCCTGGCTGTTGTACTGTATCTTCTGGTCCCTCTTTTAGGAATAGTTGAATTTGTTGTATTTTCAAAAATATATATGATTTTGTAAGGAGATTTCTGCCACCCAACTCAAGTCACCATCTTTAGCCCCTCTGGTTTAATTCATTTTTGACTACAGTTCCTAAATCCCTTGAAATTTCCTTGTTCATTGGAATGTCTCTTGTTCTAATAAAGTGACTGATTCTTGGTGGGTCCTTGATGGCTCCAGGATGAGAGATGGTCACCAGAAAGGCTGAACCATGATTAGAAGCTTGGAATGTTTTGCCCCATCCCCCATTCTCCAGGAAGTGGAGAGGAGCTAGACCTAATTAATAATGGATCATAACTACATGAGGAAGCCTCCATAAAGTTCTCAAATGTAATGGGAGTCAGGAGAGCTTCAGGGTTGGTGAACACATCCACATGCCAGGAGGGTGTCACACTTAACTTCAAGGGGACAGAAGCACCTGCAGTAGGGACCCTTCCAAAACTTGCTATTTTATGTATCTCTCTGGCTGTTTCTGTATCCTTCATCATATCCCTTATTATGTAAACTCTGAAAAATAAGTATTTCCCTGAGTTCTCTGAGTCATTTCAGGAAATGACTGAATCTGAGGAGGGTGTCCTCGGAGTGCCTTTTTTATAGCTGGTCAGTCAAAAGCACAGGTGACAACAAATTAAACAAGTTAAAACAAATTATATAGTCTTATTATTGGTATCTGAGGATAGGAGAGCACTGAGCCTTTCACCTATGGGGCCTGCGCTATCTCCAGTTAGCATCAGAATTGAATTGAATTGAATTGAATTGAATTGAACTGAACTGAACTGAACCAAACTGAACTGAATTGAATTGAATCAAATCGAATTGAATTGAACTAAATTGAATTGAATTTCAGGACAGCCAGCTGGTGTCACACATAATTGCTTGGTGTGGGGAAGGCAACCCATACATCTTTTATCAGAAGTGAAGTGTAGTGAGTCTGAGTAAAGGAAAACAGTGAGTTTCTCCTAGACAATATGTTAAATATTTTAATCTTAAGATGATAAAATCATCATGCCAAGATTGCATTTGTTGAACTTTTCAAGTCAAGTAGGAATCAGGATTTGGTGTTAACTGTTCCAGCCTGCTACTCAGAGCAAACATGGTGGAAAGAGAATCACACTGCTCCCAACTGAGTAGGTTATCTCTTTCTCTGTCCTATTGAAATGGGAGAAATACTTTAATAAGGTTTCAGGATGTGATATTAAACTAAGGCTATTATTTATTTAAGTAAGTTGTGCCTTATTATTGGAAAATGATCTTTTGAGATGAAGACATTTAAAAAGTTCTATCTCTCTGGCCTGAACCAATCTCACTCAATACTTAATAATAATAAATATAACATTACTAGCATTGACCACTAAAGAGTATTACAATGTGTTAGACATTGTGCTCAATTTTTTACATTTCTTTCATACCTTATCTCATGTAGTGCTTACAGCACAGTTATTTTACAGATAAAGACATTAAGATTTTGGTTAAATTACTTTTCCTAGCCACAAAGCTACTACTGCTGAACTTCCAGATCACAAAGCTATTGCTTTTAACTGTTAAGCTTCATAGACAGTGTTCTCTAAATTTCAGATGGAGTATAAAAAAGGGCTAACTGGGAAGATGTGTTTACAGAATCCAGAGTCAAAATTATTTTGGCATAGCAGAACATTATCTCACACTGATTAAACGGATGAAATGAAATTTAACTGGTAAAAATTAAGATCTAATTTTAAGATTTTAATTAAAAAATGAAGGATATCTTACTGGGAAGCAGTTAATGTGAAAATCTCTCAAGGTAAATGATGGTGAACATGGTTTCACTTCCTTATAAGTAATATATGTATAAAACAAAAGTAATGTGCCTATTGAAAATATGAATTAATTCTGTAACTACATCACTAGAAGTGATTTTCATATTGTAGTCTCTGGTGACCTATGGTTTATTTTATTTTGGGTACTGAAATAGCAAAGAGAATAGTCAAATTAGACTTTTTTCTAAAGCAGAAGTTTGCAATCTATGGCCTGTAGGCCAAAGCTGGCACAAGACCTATTTTTGTAAATAAAGTTCTTTTGGAACACAGCCAGAAATATCAATTTTTGTATTGCTTGCTTGTGCATAACAATGGCAGAGTTAAATAGGTTTGACACAGACCATAGGACCCACAGAACCTAAAATATTTATTATATGGCCCTTTACAAAATATATTTGCAGACCAGAGCATTAGAGGAATGTGAACAGGATGATGAGATGATTTAGAAAACCGTACCGTCAACTAGCTAAATCAATTAGTTTTCTTCTTCCTTGGAGAAGAAAAATAAGGGGGTTGGGATAAACATAACAGATGTCTTTAAATATTTAGAACATTTTTATGAGCGAAAGTGAATAGACGTTCTGTAGCTCCAGAAAACACACATGAAATAATGGGTTACAATTTTTGTGAAAAATATTTGGCACATTACTAAAACATTTCTTCCAATTAATGCTGTATAACAAAGAAAAATGGTTGCTTAATAAAATAGTGTCCTCTTTGTCACTAGAAATATTTAAGCAGAGGCTGACTACATACATCAAGGACCATAGAGAGAAATAGTTTTCAATACTTTGTCCACTAAACAAACAGGCAAACCCACAGTTACACACTATGTTTTCCTTACTCACATCTGAGTTCAACATAGGGAAATGTATCAGAATATTTAGTGGAGATTGCAGAAAGTTTGAGAAATAGAAAAAGACAATGGGAGATGATTGGCCATTATACCAGAACTGAGGAAACCATAGCCTCATACTCTTGAGGTATGTTTCTTAACCCAAGCCTTGGTGAACTTTTAAGCATAGAATTAAGAGACACAAGGAAAGAGTGATGTATAGGGGATAATCATCAGCACAATTTATTGAGGAACAAAATTCAGAAGAGCAGAGATATCTGCTACTGTGGTGACCAGGTGTGGTCTCTGTGAATGGCACTCCCTGAAGTTGGTCAGTAAATAATTGCACAAACTTTTCTTTCACACCATATAAACAGAGTAGCTACAAGCAATGAATTTGCCTTCCCACTAAATCCAAAGAACTGTTTTCTAAAGAGAACTCCTATTAAGGGTTATAAAGCCTGAGAAAAAATAATAAGCTCCTCCAATAATCTTGGGGAAATAATAAACAGACAAAAATTGTAAAAGAAAGAGTAACTATGTCAAGTGAAATTATCCATGTTCTACCTCAGAGTAACAGCACCTCTTACTTTAAGAATTGTGAGAATTCTTCTCCTGCTTGCCTCTCTACTCATGCACCTATGTCAATGGCCTATCCACTTAAACATAACCCATCAGAAGACTTTAGAAGAAAAAGACTTATGTAATCCTAGTTTAACAATGTATTCCAAAGAACACAGCACTTTACTGATAAATATAGGCACTCATACAAAGAATAACATATGATACAAGTCAGTAGCACAAAAAAGGACCAAAGTACAGTTTCAAATGTTTTTAGCTTGTGCTTAGACACCTTCAGAAAAATCAAAAAGAATAAAATGTGTACAGGTTTATGGGAAAAAGTAACATTCAGAAAATAAGAAAGACTAATTGAAAAATCAAATTGCAATTGCTGAAACAAAAACAGAAGATTAATGGCCTGGAAAAAGAAATATAATTGAATACCAAGTTGTTGATCTAGATGATAAATTCAAATAAATTTTTCAAGAGGTGTAAAAATGTTAAAATGCAAGGAGAATATAGGTATGTAAGGCTTAGTGTCTGTTTCATAAACATAACAAAAGTAAATAAGAGAAAGAAAGGAGAAAACAATCAAGGAAAAGGAAAATTAAATGGCCATGATTTGCAGGAGATATAGGTCTTCAAATTGAGAGTGTCTGCATAGAAACAAAATAATTTATGAAAAAATTGCCAAGTCAAAGAGAAAATTTAAAGCATGAAAAACAAGAAACTTATAAAAGCTTCTGTAAGAGAAAAAGAAAATAAGCAGTTTCTCCAAAGTAACAGGAATAGGCTTATCTCTAGATTTTTCTTTAATAGTGTTCAGTACTTGCAAACAGTAAGGCAATATGTATTAAGGCAAAGTTCTGTGGGGAAATATTTTCTACTTGAATTCTATGCCCAGACTAGTTATCAGTGAGGCCAGAGTAAAGACATTTTCATAAATTCAATGACTCAGACATTTTATACTTCTCTTACCATAGAGAAAAACAATTATTCAGGTTATTATAGTCACATATAAAGACTATAAGAAAGAGGATGATGTGTGATGCAAGAAATAGAAACAACTAAGTATGAAGTGAAAGAAGTAATAGAAGCTAGGCCTCAATTTTAAAATAATGCATCTTGCAATAATAGTTATTAATGGTTGGTTAAATTAAGTGAAAACCTGATTGAAACACCATAATGGATTAAACTTAAACTGATAATAAATGCATTTATGGATTAAGCATCACAAAATTGGAAGAAATCAGACCCTATGTACCTCCTAAAAGGATCCAATAGGAAGTTAATAATACAATGTATGAAGCAGTCTTGCCAAAACTTAAACTGGAATTTGATTAAACCTCATGATCAAATCTGGGTAGTGATCAATGTGTTAAATGACACTAAAGGGAAGCAATCATTCAAATCTACAAATGCAGAAAAAAACGATAGGGCAAGCTACAAGGTTTCTTCTGTAAAGTAACTTCAAAAAATAGGGAAAGAAAACCCACTGAGTTCAGAGGCACATCAACCAAATGCAGTGTATGGATTTTATTTAGACTGTGTTTAGAAAACCAACCATAAAAAGAAAGCAAGGTACGTGAAGAAATACGAATATTGTTTTCAGTTGGATTGTGTTCCCCAAGGAGATGTTAAAGTCCTACTTCCCAGGACCTGTGAATGTGTTCTAATTTGGAAATAGGGTCTTTTTGGATGATCAAATTAAGATGAAGTCATTAAGGTGGACCCTAATCCAAAATGACTGTGTCCTTATAAAACAGTAAATTTGGACACAGAGACATGCATATGGGGGAATGCCATGTAAAGACTGGAGTTATGTGACCACAAGCCAAGGAATGACCAGAAGCTAGGAGATAGGCCTGGAACAGATTTGTTCTCTAATATTTTTAGAGAGAGTATGACCTGACTAGCACCTTGAATTTCAAATTCTAGTTTTCAGAACTATGAGACAATAAATTATTGTTTGTTAAAGCTACACAGTTTGTGGTCCTTTGTTACAGCAGTTCTAGGAGACTAACAGAAACACTGTCTACATAGTTGATTAATAATTAATAAATGATGGTTATTAATTTTAGCCTTTATAGTGGATTTGTGCTCAGGTAAATGAATTAAGGGTATATCTTTTATATATATATATATATCTTGAATTACTTTTGGATGAAGTGCTATATAACTAGGATTTATTTTAAAATAATTCATTGGGATAGAGTGGATATGACATGTGCTGATAATCATTGAAGCTAAATGATAAGCACATGGAGTTCATTGTACTACCATGGAAACTTTTTCTATTTTATAACATTTTAATTTAAAAATTAACATTAGAAATTAGATTCTGATACCTCAAATATTCTCCTCCATATAACTGTTTAAATATATAATAGTAAATATTCATTTCTGGTTGACTCCCCAACCCACTAAGTTTACAGAATACAAGATCTATATAATCATAGGGTACTTAATAATAGATTTTTAATTTTTAGAATTAGTCTATTAGATAAAGAATGTGAAACAATTGTAATTATAGAACAGAATTTAGATAGTGCAGCCTTTGATTATGTAAAAATAATAATAAATCTAATAAAAATGAATGTAGGAAGCTAGATAGGAAGAAGTGTACGCATGCTAATTTCCTTAATTATCATAGCATGGAGTCAGTTGGGACTGTGTGAAAGAAAATAAACAGAGATGTATAATTATAATAGTCATTACTAGTGCTTACCAACATTTCCAGCTCTTATTGTACAGTAAACTCTATGTCCCTGCCTCTTTGGAATGTATGTGGCAAATGATATGTGAATAAGAATGACCTGTGCCAAAGCTGGATGGATGCATTTAGGTGCCAGTGAGCAATTCTCCATGCTTCCCCTACAAACTTTGAGGCTTTGTATTATAATTGTAGAATCATAAAATTGTAGAGCCTATGACAGGAGAGGTCTATGAATGATTATAATAAACATAGCCTTCCTGCTGACCCTGAGTGGACATGTAGTGTGAATGAGAAATAAACATGTTATTTTAAGTCACTGAGATTCAAGGTTGTTTGCTACTACAGTGTAACCTAGCTTGTACTGGTTTGATAAAAGAGATAAAGGTATTTTATTTAGAATTATAATCAAATTCATCAGGATAACTAATCATGGAAATTGTTAATGGTGGTCACCTTTACAGAGTAGAATTGTGGATGAAGGTGTGGTTAGATAGGGAATGTTTTCGTTTTCATATTATACTTTTCTATATTTTTGTAGTTTTCATGTTTATATGCATTTCTTGTTTAATTAACAAATCTAGTTTATTAAATGTATGGTATATAGATAGATATAAATTCAGTGAAATAATAGACAAATATTAAAATGAATGGGGTTGACATATATACTAAGATTAAAATATCTTAAGTATATAAGTTAAATGAAAGAACAGAGCAAAAGAAAATACATATGATACCACTTGCATAAAAACATGTAAGATACATTGAAAAAATGCATACATACATTGAAATATATGCATATATATTTGGTCATCTTTCTTTTCATTAATTTATGCATTAAAATACGTGGAAAGATACAAATAAAACTTTATTATTGCTTATTTCTGGGGAGGGGGGCTGGAGAGGAAGATAGAAGTCTTACTCATTGAGTTATATGAATCTTTTCTATTTGACCTTTTTTTTTACAAGTCTGTATTACACGCATATTAATCAAACCACTTAGAACTGTTTAAACTGGTTTAGTACATTATGAAATATTTACATTATATCATTACAACAGATTCTTTTTGCTGTTTCCAGAAGATTAAAATATACTACAAAGGTGTTTTGTCTTCTGCACATTCTCTCTCTTTTCTAGTCTTATGCTATAACAACAGCAATTGTTCCTTTCTTTTTTGGGGGATCATGAATCTACAATTACATAAGGAACATTATGTTTACTAGACTCCCCCCTTCACTGAGTCCCTCCCACATAACCCATTAGTCACTGTCCAACAGAATAGTAAGATGCTGTAAAATCACTACTTGTCTTCTCTGTGTTGCACAGCCCTCCCTGTGCCCCCCACATTATACATGCTATCCTAAGGCCCCCTTTCTTCTTCCCCCCACCCTTCTAGCTCCCTTCCCACCCATCCTCCCCTGTCCCTTTCCCATTGGTAACTGTTAGTCCTTTCTTGGGTTCTGTGATTCTGCTGCTGTTTTGTTCCTTCAGTTTTTTCTTTGTTCTTACACTCCACAGATGAGTGAAATCATTTGGTACTTAACTTTATCCTCCTGGCTTATTTCACTGAGCATAATTCCCTCTAGCTCCATCCATGTTGTTGCAAATAGTAGGATTTGTTTTCTTCTTATGGCTGAATAATATTCCATTGTGTATATGTACCACATCTTCCTTATCCATTCATCTACGGATGGACACATAGGTTGCTTGAATTTCTTGGCTATTGTAAATAGTGCTGTGATAAACATAGGGGTGCATCTGTCTTCTTCAAATTTGGCTGCTGCATTCTGATAAACTCCTAGAAGTGGGATTCCTGGATTAAATGACATTTCTATTTTGAGTTTTTTGAAGAACATCCATATTGCTTTCCACAATGATTGAACTAATTTACATTCCCACCAGCAGTGTAGGATGGTTCCCCTTTCTCCACAACCTCATCAACATTTGTTGTTGTTTATCTTTTGGATGGCAGTGATCCTTACTGGGGTGAGGTGATATCTCACTGTGGTTTTAATTTGCATTTCTCTGATGACTAGCGATGTGGAGCATCTATTCATGTGTCTGTTGGCCATCTGAATTTCTTCTTTGGAGAACTGTCTGTTCAGCTCCTCTGCCCATTTTTTAATTGGATTGTCAGCTTTTTGTTTCTTGAGGTGCAGGAGCTCTTTATATATTTTGGATGTAAACCTTTTATCGGATCTGTCATTTGTGAATATATTCTCCCATACTATAGGATGCCTTTTTGTTCTATTGATGGTGTTCTTTGCTGTACAGAAGCTTTTCAGCTTGATATAATCCCACTTGTTCATTCTTGCTTTTGTTTCCCTTGCCCAGGGGGATATGTTCATGAAGAAGTAGCTCATGTTTACGTCCAAGAGATTTTTGCCTATGTTTTTTTCTAAGAGTTTTATGGTTTCATGGCTTACATTTAGGTCTTTGATCCATTTCTAATTTACTTTTGTGTATGGGGTTAGACAATGATTCAGTTTCATTCTCTTACATGTAGCTGTCCAGTTTTGCCAACACCAGCGGTTGAATAGGCTGTCATTTCCCCATTGTATGTCCATGGCTCCTTTATCGTATATTAATTGACAATACATATTTGGGTTAATGCCTGGAGACTCTATTCTGTTCCACTGGTCTGTGGCTCTGTTCTTGTGCCAGTACCAAATTGTCTTGATTACTGTGGCTTTGTAGTAGAGCTTGAAGTTGTGGAGCGAGATCCCTCCCACTTTATTCTTCCTTCTCACGATTCCTTTGGCTATTCGGGGTCATTGGTGGTTCCATATGAATTTTAGAACTATTTGTTCTAGTTCATTGAAGAATGCTGTTGGATATTTGATAGGGATTGCATTAAATGTGTAAATTGCTTTGGGCAGGATGGCCGTTTTGACGATATTAATTCTTCCTAGCCAAGAGCATGGGATAAGTTTCCATTTGTTAGTGTCCTCTTTAATTTCTCTTAAGAATGTCTTGTAGTTTTCAGGGTAAAGGTCTTTCACTTCTTTGGTTAGGTTTATTCCTAGGTATTTTATTCTTTTTGATGAAATTGTGAATGGAACTGTTTTCCTGATTTCTCCTTCTATTGGATCATTATTAGTGTATAGGAAAACCACAGATTTCTCTGTGTTAATTTTGTATCCTGAAAATTTTCTGTATTCCGATATCAGGTCTAGTAGTTTCGGAGTGGAGTCTTTATGGTTTTTTATGTACAATATCATGTCATCTGCAAATAGTGACAGTTTGACCTCTTCTTTACCAATCTGGATTCCTTGTATTTCTTTGTTTTGTCTAATTGCCATGGCTATGATATCCAGTACTGTGTTGAATAACAAGGGGGAGAGTGGGCATCACTGTCTTGGTCCCGATCTTAGACGAAATGCTTTCAGTTTCTCGCTGTTCAGTATGATGTTGGCTGTGGGTTTTTCATATATGGCCTTTATTATGTTTAGGTACTTGCCCTCTATACCCATTTTGTTGAGAGTTTTTATCATGAATGGATGTTGAATTTTGTCGAAGGCTTTTTCAGCATCTATGGAGATGATCATGTGATTTTTGTCTTTCTTTTTATTATGTGGTGGATGATGTTGATGGATTTATGAATGTTGTACTATCCTTGCATCCCTGGGATGAATCCCACTTGGTCATGGTGTATGATCCTCTTGATGTATTTTTGAATTCAGTTTGCTAATATTTGCTGAGTATTTTTGCATCTATGTTCATCAGGGATATTGGTCTGTAATTTTCTTTTTTCATGGGGTGTTTGCCTGGTTTTGGCATTAGGGTGATGCTGGCTTCATAGAACGAGTTTGGAAGTATTCCCTCCTCTTCTATTTTTTGGAAAACTTTAAGGAGAATGGGTATTATGTCTTCTCTGTATGTCTGATAAAACTCCGAGGTAAATCCATCTGGCCCAGGAGTTTTTTCTTGGGTAGTTTTTTGATTACCGATTCAATTTCTTTGCTGGTAATTGGACTGTTTAGATTTTCTGTTTCTTCCTTGGGCAGTCTTGGAAGGTTGTATTTTTCTAGGAAGTTGCCCATTTATTCTAGGTTTTCCAGCTTGTTAGCCTATAGTTTTTTGAAGTATTCTCTAGTAATTCTTTGTATTTCTGTGGTGTCCATCGTGATTTTTCCTTTCTCGTTTCTGATTCTGTTGATGTGTGTAGATTCTCTTTTTCTTTTTATAAGTCTGGCTAAGGGCTTATCTATTTTTGTTTGTTTTCTCAAAGAACCAGCTCTTGGTTTCATTGATTTTCTTCTATCGTTTTATTCTTCTCAATTTTATTTATTTCTTCTCGGATCTTTATTATGTCCCTCCATCTGATGATTTTTGTCCTCATTTGTTCTTCTTTTACCATTTTCGATAATTGTGTCTTTAGACTATTCATTTGGGATTGTTCTTCCTTCTTTAAGTATGCCTGGATTGCTGTATACTTTCCTCTTAAAACTGCTTTTGCTGTGTCGCACAGAAGTTGGGGCTTTATGTTGTTGTTGTCATTTGTTTCCTTATATTGCTTGATCTCTATTGTAATTTGGTCATTGATCCATTGATTATTTAGGAGCATGTTGTTAAGCCTCCATCTGTTTGTGATCCTTTTTGCTTTCTTTGTACAACTTATTTCTAGTTTTATACCTTTGTGGACTGAGAAGTTGGTTGGTAGAATTTCATTCTTTTGGAATTTACTGAGGCTCTTTTTGTGGCCTAGTATGGGGTCTATTCTGGAGAATGTTCCATGTGCACTTGAGAAGAATGTGTATTCTGTTGCTTTTGGTTGTAGCGTTCTATAGATGTCTATTAGTCCATCTGTTCTAGTGTGTTGTTCAGTGCCTCTGTGTCCTTACTTATTTTCTGTCTGGTGGATCTGTCCTTTGGAGTGAGTGCTGTGTTGAAGTCTCCTCAAATGTAGGCATTGCATTCAATTTCCTCCTTTAATTCTGTTAGTATTTGTTCCACATATGCTGGTGCTCCTGTATTGGGTGCATATATCTTTATAATGGTTATATCCTCTTGTTGGATTGACCCCTTTATCATTATATTATGTCCCTCTTTATCTCTTGTGACTTTCTTTGTTTTGTTGTCTCTTTTGTCTGATATTAGTACTGCAACACCTACTTTTTTCTCCCTCTTGTTTGCATGGAATATCTTTTTTCATCCCTTGTCTTTTAATCTGTGCGTGTCTTTGGGTTTGAGGTGAGTCTTTTGTAAGCAGCATATAGATGGGTCTTGCTTTTTTATCCATTCTATTAGTCTGTGTATTTTCTTTGGTGCATTCAGTGCATTTACATTTAGGGAGATTGTTGAAAGAAATGTACTTATTGCCATTGCAGTGTTTAGGTTTGTGGTTACCAAAGGTTCAAGGTTTGCTTCTTTGCTATCTTACTGCCTAACTTAACTCCCTTTTGAGCTGTTATAAACACAGTCTGATCATTCTTTGTTTCTCTCACTTTTTATTCCTCCTTCTCCATTCTATGTATGTTAGGTGTTTTTTTTGTGTTGGTGCACTTTTGTGTTTCCTTTGACTGTTTTTGTGGATAGTTGATTTTATCTTTGCCTCTAGTTAGTATTTGATTGTTCTGCTTTCTTTGTTGTGATTTTGTTTTCTCTGGTGACATCTGTTTAGCCTTAGGAGGGCTTCCATCAAGAGCTGGCCCTCTAAAATACCCTGTGGACGTGGTTTTTGAGAAGCAAATTTCCTCAACTTTTGCTTGTCTGGGAATTGTTAAATCCCTCCTTCATATTTAAATGATAATTACGCTGGATACAGTATCCTTGGTTAAAGGCCCTTCTGTTTCATTGCATTAAATATATCATGCCATTCTGTTCTGGCCTATAAGGTTTCTGTTGAGAAGTCTGATGATAACCTGATGGGTTTTCCTTTATATGTGACCTTTTTTCTCTCTCTGGCTACCTTTAATACTCTTTCCTTGTCTTTGATCTTTGCCATTTTAATTATTATGTGTCTTGATGTTGTCCTCCTTGGGTCCCTTGTGTTGGGAGTTCTTTGTGCTTCTGTGGTCTGAGAGGCTATTACCTCCCCCAGTTTGGGGAAGTTTCAGAAATTATTTCTTCAAATACACTTTCTATCCTTTTTCTCTCTTCTTCTTATTCTGGTACACCTATAATGTGAATATTGTTGCATTTGGATTGGTCACACAGTTATCTTAATATTCTTTCATTCCTGGAGATCCTTTTATCTCTCTCTGTGTCAGCTTCTCTGTGTTCCTTTTCCCTGGTTTCTGTTCCATCAATGGCCTCTTGCATCTCATCCATTCTGCCTTTAAGTCCTTCCAGAGATTGTTTTATTTCTGTATTCTCCCTCCTTAGCTCTTGCATATTTCTCTGCAATTCCATCAGCATGGTTATGACCTTTATTTTGAATTCTTTTTCATGAAGATTGGTTAGGTGTATCTCCCCATGTTCCCTCTCAGGGGAGGATGTCTGTGTGATTCTGGTCTGCATCAAATTGTTCTGCCTTTTCATGGTGATGAGCAGATGGCACGTGTGTCAGCTGGGAGAACCAAGACCCTTTCCACTTGTTCCTCACGTTCCTCTCCTGTTAGAACGGCGACCCCTAGCAACTTGTGCTGGGTAGTTATGCACAGACAGTGTCTCTGATTCTTGCCCGGCTGCTGTGGAGTTAAGCTCTATGTGGTTGCTGTGGGTGTCACCACTTTCACGCTGCTGCTCCGCTATGACGTGGCTGCTCCAGAGGGGGAATGGGTGGTAGGATGTTTATCACTGTAAGGGGCCTTCAAGCTGTGCTGCCTCCCAGGGATTAGGGCACCCGGAGTTCCCTGGGATTTCCAGCTGCTTGGCTGATTGTGCCAGGATGCTTCAGTTCAGCTGTGAGGCTCCTGTCCCTTGAAGACTTTCAAAAAGCACTCGCTTTTTTTTTGTCCCAGGGGTGCCGGCTGCGGGGACCAGCTCGCAGGTTTTACTTTTCCATTTCCCTAGTATCCAGCACACCATGCACTATGGGTCTGCGCTCCCAGTGTGTATGGCTAGGGCTGAGTATGTAGCAGTCCTGGGTTCGCTCTCCCTCCCCACTCTGACTCCTCTCCTCCTGCCAGGGAGCTGGGGTGAAGGGCTCTCATGTTCTGCCGGGCCACGGCTTGTGTCTTACCCCCTGCATGAGGTGCTGGTTTCTTGCAGGTGTAGATGTAGCCTGGCTGTTGTCCTGTATCTTTTGGTCCCTCTTTTAGGAATAGTTGTATTTGTTGTATTTTCAAAAATATGTATATTTTTGGGAGGAGATTTCCACTGTCCTACTCATGCCACCATCTTGGCTCCTCCCTCCCAATTGTTCCTTTTTTAACACGATAGATAGATATATAGTAGTCCATTTGTGATCATCTCCTTAGTCAAATGCCTTCAAACACAAAGGAGAATTAATTGGTGGACATAATGCATGTACTTAACAGAAGGCTAGAAATATTGCACAGTGAGTTGTCCATAAGAGGGATATTAAGGGGAAAAATATGACTCCACTTTCTTTTTCCTTATCTTCATTATATTTGTCACAAATCCTGAATTTCCTCCTGTTTTCAGTCACTTATGTCAAACTCTAGTCATTAAGAGAATAGAAGCCTGTAATGCCAAACAAAAAGCCTTGATTTCCATTGCAGATTCACCATTTATTTTGACAATTCATTAACCTCTCTGAACAAATATTCTTCAGTTTTAAAATGGTGACTATACTATCATGATGAGGACCAAGAAAATAAAGTCTATTAAAATCTCTCATAATCTTTAAAATTATATGTTCTATTCAACCGAGAAAAACTGGAAGCCTTCCTCTTATATCAGATAGAAGGCAAGGATGCACACTCTTGACACTTTTACTGAACATAGTAATGAAGGGGCTACCTGGAACAATAAGGAAAGAAAAATAAATAAAGGCACCTAAATTGGAAATAAAGTAAAATTCTCCCTCTCTGTAGATGTCATGATCCTATATATACAAAACCCAAAAGACTTTAAAAAAATAGAATAAACAGATTGAGTAAAGTATCAGGACATAATATAAACATATAAAAATAAGCTTTGTTTCTATACTCCACCACAAGCTATCAGTAAAAGAAATTAAGAAAATGATCCCATTTAAAACATCATAAAGAATAAAATAGAAATAAACTAGAAAATGAAAGACATGTACTGAAAACTATAAAATACTGATGAAAGCACAGGAAACAATCAACAGAGTGAAAAGGTAACCTAAGGAATGGTATAATATATTTAAAAACCAAAAATATTTAATATATCTGATAAGGGGATAATCTCCAAAATATATATAAGGAACTCCTCCAATTCAACAGCAAAAAAGCTGAAAATAGGCAAAAGACTTGAATGGCAATTTATCCAAGGAAGACATATAAATAGCCAACAGATATATGAAAAAGTTCTCAATGCCACTAATTATCAGGGAAATGCAAATCAAAACCACCATGAGATGTCACTTCATGCCTGTTAAGATGTCTTTATTAAAAAAGAAAAAAAAGATAAGTGTTAGTAAAGATGTGGAGAAATTAGAACCATTGCATGTTGTAGGTAGAAATGCAAAATAGTGTAACCAGTATGAAAAACAGTATGGAGGTTCCTGAAAAATTGAAAATAGAATTACCATATGACCCAGCAATCCTATCTCTTGTTATTTATCAAAAAAAAATTAAAAATCAGGATAATGTAAAGATATTAACACTCCCATGTTAAATGCAGTACTGTTCACAATAACCAGGATATGATGTGGGGAAAATGCAAGTTCCTATGACCAGGATCCTTATCTGAAACTAAACTATTTGTTGATGTGACTGGCCTGCTGCTAGGCTACTATTTCCACACCCATAGGCAATAAGCTATAATTGACTGAGTCACTATATAAAGAGCTCTGCCCAGTGATCTGGGTGGAGGCAGAGACTAAGGAGGATTATAGACCTGCAGACTGTTGGTTGCAGATGTGGTTCTAGTGCTCAACTTATCACAAGGAGAACAAGTTGGCTAATAGACCGTTTTACCCCAAGAAGGTTTCATTGTAATTCCTTGGTCTCACTGAAACCATAGTGAACTTGCCCGGGACTGAAACCCATTGACAAGGCATATGGAAACAACCTAAATGTTACTAACAGATGAATGAATAAAGAAAAGTGGTATAGAAATACAATGGAATACTATTCAGCCTTAAAAAGAAGGAAATTCTGCAATATGCAACAACATGGATGGAATGAATTCATCATGTTTAGTGAAATAAGTCAGTCACAGAAAGACAAATATGGGCTATCTAAAATAATAAAACTCACACAAGCAGAGAGTAAAATGGTGTTTTTCAGGGTCTAGGTGGAGGAGGAAATCAGATCTTGCCAATCAATGGCTATAAATTTAACTATGGTTGCAAGATAAATAAGTTCTAGAGATTGGCTGTGAATTAATGTACCTATAGACAAAGACTTGTACACATAAAAATATACTTAGAAGGTAAAACTCATGATAAGTGATAATAGATGGAGGCTTAACAACATGCTCATCACAATAAAATGAAAATAAAATAAAACTACACTGATATAATTACAAAAGGTTATAAATGTTATCAACAATGTATTTTCTATGAATCAAGACAGATGTCTACCCAATGTTCTGAATTAGAGGATATCTCAGAAATCAAGGATAGGCTGACTTTCAACTAGATCAACATAATTCTCACACAGGACTTGAATTTCCCACCAGTAAAGAATTTTCCTCTTGGTCATAGTGTCATGTTTGCTCAAAATAAAAATCAATTATATACATCTATATCATCATATTAAGATGGATAATCATCTCAGTAGTTCCACATTTGTATGCTTTTAATGGTGGGGAAGTCACAGTAAATATATAGTATAGGTGTAAGTGTGATAGAGAACAAAGAAGGTACCCAAATTAATTTTAGACTATGGTGTAGAGAAGGCCCCACACTTCCTCTACTGTTGTATGAGGACAGCTGCCTGCTGCTTAACCCCAGATATGTCTGGCCTTGAGAAACCTGAAAACAGCATGTTGTACCCATGGGAAAGGAGTTAAATAAGGGCCCTGAGGGCCAGACACCTGGCTATGAAGGCCACACACATGCATGCCTTCAAATACTTCTATAACCATGAGTTAGTAATGTAGCAATTTAAGAAGTACAGCTTTGTGTAAAGTGGCCTCATTGAGCACCTTCCATGATTACTCCCACTGCCTTCTTTGTTCTTTGAGTTGCCCTAAAACCTTGAAGCAACCCCCAGACCCCAACACTTGGTGCTGTGAGCAGAATGAAGTAGGTGGTTGTTAGAGCAATAGTCCCTCGGCTTCCCTGGACATGGAGGGGCAGGTGGAGGAGATGTGGCCCAGCCTCTATTTGGTACCTGGTGGCAGTATGCTTGACTGCTTAGGTGGCATGAGAGGATTGGGAGTCCATACTGACAACCCCAGAGGTTATATGGATGGCAATGGAAGTGCTAGAGCCCCTAGTCCCTCCAACCCACTGGGAATTGACTGGGCAAGTGGCGTGGATGTTCCTGATGGTTATCCACCATGCCACTCATGAAACTGAGGAGTTGCAGTAATGAGTGCAGAGTGTCCAACGGAAGGAGGAAGACTTAGAGTAATGGCTGCTGAAAGCCTTGAGTGCTGTGTGGCAACACATGGAGATGCAGGAACCCACAGCCTCATGGGGACAGCCAGTTGGGTCCCTGATAGCTACTCAGCAAACAATGTACACAGCCATGGAATTGCAGAATTTGGCCAAGCAGTGTACACAAAATTTGGGGGAATCTGCCTGGCTGGCTGTTATGACTGTGAGATGAAAGCACTGGGAACGAGAAGCAGCATCCACATTAGCTCGCTTGGGAGATGTAGAAGTAGAGCGACCTCAAGCCACCAACATGAGAACTACTGTGGTAAAGCAGCAGAAGAGAAAAAAATAAAACAGCTATGGTGAAAACAGCGCCAGAGACAGCCACTGTAGGACCGCTGAAAGTGAGCTGCAGACATGTATGCACTGACCTTTTGGCTGTTGGTTTGGTTTGTGAAAAACTAATGGACAGCCTTTAGAGATCTTGATGGAACTACAGAAACGGTTGCATCCAGACCAATGCTACAGCCCACCACCCCTGAAGCAAGGACGGGTGAGGACTGTGGCAGACCAGAAACTCACGCCTTAAGCGCTGATTGATTTCCTCCCTGACTAGGGGTGGGGCTGATGTACTTGGTATACAGGAACACTGGAGGACCAGAGACCATTTGTTAAACTTGCCATTCACTGGTCCCCGCAGAATGTACAGAAGTGTTGGCACTGGTGGATACAGGTGCTGACTCCACACTCCTTCATGGCCACCCAGGTAGGTTCTGGGGACCCTCTCCAATCATAGAGGGGCATAGTGGGCAAACAGTGCAGGTGCAGCAAGTGACTCTGACTTTGAGAATTGAGCACTTGCCCCCACATCAGTATGCAGTTTAGGTATCTCCAATGGCAGAATACATTGTAGGGGTGGATGTACTGCACTGTCTAACAATGCAAATAACTCTGGGAGAGATTTGGTTGTGTGTGCATACTGTGTAAACAGTGTGGTGAGGTCATCCCCACCACACAACTTTGGTGTTGCCACGAGCCACCCACAAAGGGAACATTAAACAATACCGGCTGCCTGGTGGACAGGAGGAAATTGGCCAAAACATTTTGCGATTGGAAAAAGCACATATCACCCACCTGCACACAGCATTTTAATTCACCTGTGAAGAAGCCTGATGGCACTTGGAGAATGACAATAGACTATTGGGAACTAAACAAAGTGACTCCCCCACTGTATGTTGCAGTACCGAACATTACTGACCTGATGTATAAACTGACTGTGACTTTCGGAAATTATTACTTTGTGTTGGACTGGAATAATGCCTTCTTTTCCATTGACATTGCACCTGAGAGCCAGGAACAGTTTGGCTTCACATGGGAAGGACGGTAGTGGATATTCACTGTCATCCCACAAGGATACCTGCACAGTCTGACTTTTGTGTCATGCTTTTGTGGCTAGTGATCTGGCCACCTGATCCCCTACACCCTCAGTTCAAGTGTTCCATTATATAGATGATAAAATGTTGACTTCTGATTATCTTCAAGATCTAGAAGCTGTGGCTCGCAGTTTGCACCAGGCCCTCCAGGGGTGGGGATGGGCCGCCAATAAAGACAAGGTGCAGAGATCTGGTTATTCTGTCAAGTTCTTGGGTGTTGTCTGGTCAGGTAAGACAAAGGTGTTACCTGAAGCAGTGGCTCAGGCCCAGATGCTATGAGTCACGGAACCCTCCATACTGTTTCTGCTGACAGTGTCTGCCAGCATTGATGGGTATGGGTGGGGATTATGGCAAAAGCACAGGGCCTGCAATGTCACAATAGGGTTTTGGTCTCATTTGTGGAAAGGAGCTGAGCCTCGCTACTCACTGTTAGAAAAACAGCTGGCAGCAGTGCATGTTGCCTTACCAGCTACTGAAGGAATCATGGGAATGCAAGCAGTAGAGGTGATTGCTGCCCTCCTGATTGAGGGGTGGGTGTGAGCCTGGGCTACAGCTTCCTGAACAAGGGTTGCCCAGACACCCACCCTGACCAAATGGGTAGCCTATTTAGAGCAATGGGCTATATTCTCCAAAATCCCTCTCTCACAGGAATTGCAGCAAGTCCTGGGACTGTTAACCATTGCAGTTGAACCTGTACCCACCTTACTGAGCATGGAAGTGCCAACGGTAAGCCCCTAAAAGGAGGGGACAGGGACACCACAAGTCTTGGTATATAGATGGATCCTCAAAGGGCCACCCACCGACATGGGTGGCTGTCATCATTCATCCAATGCAGAAAGAGTTCTGGTATAAATCTGGAGTAGGGTAATCCGGTGAATGGGATGACCTACAGGAGATGTGGCTTGTTTTGACTAGAAGATCAGGTCAGATAACCATTTGTACTGACAGTTGAGCTGCATTTTGTGACCTCACTGTCTGGTTGCCTCAGTGAACAGCACAGGACTGGAAAGTCGGCCATCACCCACTGTGAAGACAAATGATGTGGAAAGACCTGTGGACATGTGAGTTAAAGGAAGGTGCCCTGATATATCACATGTCAGGACACCATCCAGCATTAAGCCCTGGGAATGACATGGCTGACACCTTGGCTAGTGCTCATATGCTCCAGGAACTGCCCCCTATGGACATAGGGACATGGTTGCATAAGCAACTAGGGCATGTAGACCCTGAAACTATGTGTAAAGTTGCCCAGATATACTTTTTTTCTAAACTTTATTTCACACAAGTTCATACAAGGTCAACAGAACCATGAAAATTCTGAGATAATTAAATTCAACTTTTATATTCTGAAAAATGAAAGAATATAAACATATGTTACAAATGATCGATATTTCTATTCCTTCCTAGATTTAACATTAATAGATACGACATTTTCTGAGTATACAGAGGTGATTGTAATAATTCACAATGCTTTGCAAAAACCAAAATTTGTTTTCTTATATTCTTTATTTTATTAAAAATATCTGTTATTTGAGCTAATTTGATATTTTAGCCTCCCAAATCCATCATATATTTTCTTTTTCCCACATACACTAACTCCAGATTGTAGACAGTTTTGTTCCAAATGCAAACTTTCTTTTCTTTTTAAAAGTTGTGGTTAGAATTGAATGTGTTTGTGACTTAAAGAGTTGTCACAAAATAGTCAGTTATTCTCACTGATAAAATATTATACATGAAGTCGGACTGAGAAGAAGAGTTCATTCCTAAAGCATTTATTAAATATTTAGTATAAGAATGTGGCAGTCAGGATCCCTGACTACTTTGAGCCTGCATTCTAAAACAACATATAATAAAAATAAAAGCAAGAAGTATTTATCTATCTTGGGGATGGTCAGAAAAAGCTTTAGTGATCAAGTTTTATTTTGGCTTTGTTCTGAAGGATGACTATGCATTATTAGCCAAAAAAGTAGAGTTATGAGCATTCCATGGAAGAGAAACTTATGTGAAAATTCTGGGGAGGGATGCATTATGTTAAATCTGAAGACAATAAATAACCTCCATATCACTATAGCTTATAAGAGCAAAGATGAGAATGGTATGAAATGAGGCTAGAGCAGTGAGTAAGAGTTAGAACATGAAGGCTTTTGTGGGTCACCTTATGGAATTTTGCCCTCATTCTAAAAGCCATGGGAAGCCATTAAAAACATTATAATATTTGTATCTATTCAAGGATCAATGGCATGAACTTCCTCCTTATCCACAAGCCAGCCCAGTGTGAAGTGAGACATACTGAGCTGACTGGACTCACTTTACATTTCCACTGACAACTTCAGTTGTGTGATTAGCACTGCCCAGCAATATTATTATATTTTCCAGACCCATGCTTTTGCCTTACTTTCTAGGGACTATTTCATACTTTCTTTTCTAACTTCAAATCTTTAACACCTCACCTCATCCTCACTGACAGTTAATTCTCTTACTTCTTATTTCAATTGAAAATAAAAACAGGGAGAACTTCCCAAGGTGGGGAATTGGCAAACTGGGTGAAAGTGGCTCAAGAACTTCCAGCTATAGAATAAATAAACCGGAGAGATGTAGTGTTCAGCATGGTGACTATAGTTCATAATATTGTACTGTATACTGGAAAGTTGCTAAAAAAATAAGTCTTAAACATTTTCATCACAAGAAAAGATATTGTAACTAAGTGTGGTGATGGATGTTAGCTAGACCTATTGTGGTGATTATTATGCATCATATAAAAATATTGAACCTTACATTTTATACCTGAAAGTAATAATATTATATGTTTATTATATCTCAAAAAACAAAAGCAAAAGCAACAGAAAAGAGCTCCAGCCCCTTCTAATACATCTACCAAACTGCTTTGCAACTCTTCAGTTTCCAATAATAGGCTCAGAATTAATCTGGCAATATCAGAGAGTGATGTAATCAAAATGGTAGAATAGGAGTTTTCTACCATTTAATCCCAAAGAGCAGTAATTTTGACAAACACCCATGGATGAAAGAGCCAGTGTGAAAGTCCAGGAATCCAACAGAGAAGTTCCATTAGCTGTTGAAACAATTGTGAAATTTCATCCACTGAAGAGGGTAAGAGGAAATATGACTTTACATGTGTCACCTCTCCCCCAGAGTAAAGCATCTCAGTGCCAAGAAATCCTTTCTTGACTCGTGTTGACTCATGACTTTTTCAGTGGGGGAATCTAAGAGCATGTGAGTGAGTGCCCAGATTCCCCAGCTGTTCGGGATGCTGCCAATGAGGCCCATCTCTCACATTATCCAGAGTACTGAGTTGTGAGCTTCATAAACAACTCAGGAGCAGTGAGCTGCTGAGAAAATAGTAACTGGGTCTCAGAAAAACATATCAAAGGGATGTGGATCCTATTAACTGTGTCACAGGCTCCATTAGGAGGCCCACAAATGTGCTTCTGGAGATTCCTCATCTTAAGATACCCCCAATTGGGCCACAGGCACTCCTAGTCCCCCATGTACTTCAACTCACACACACTCCCATCACATGAACAGTTCCCTGTATGCACTCTCATAATGTCAAAGAACTTTGGCAGATGGCTAACGAGCATGTGCAGAAAGTTGGTCTGAATCTGCAGGCCTGGGAAACTACAATTTGAGCATTCAATACCACCCTAGAGAAGGCAAAAGGGAGGCTGTCAGCACTTAAACTGGCTTTGGATGATTAAGAGAAGGCATAAAAGTTAAGAATTCTGCCATAATAGAGAGCAAGTGTGGAGTAGGCATACCCATACAAAAGGCTTGAATTAGCCTTAGAATCCAAAACATGACTGACAGAAGATATTTCCTGAAGAGAGTCAGTAAAGACTGCTGGAGGTGATTTCCAGTTTGAACATGTAGAAAGCAACCCAAGACTTTAAGAAGCATGAAAAATCAAGGAAACAACACACCAAATGAGCACAATAATTTTGCATTACCTGACCTCCCCAAAACTGAGATCTGTGATTTATCTGAAAAAGAATTCAAAATGCATGTTTTAAGGAAGTTCACTGAGCTACAACATAAAAAAGGACAACTGAATGAAATAAGGCACAATACATGAACCAAATGAGAAGTTTAACAGATAAAAACCATAAAAAAGAATGAAAGAGAAATTCTGGAGCTAAGAAATAAAGGAATGAAATGAAAAATGCAACAGAGAACTTCAACAGCAGAATAAATCAAACAAAAGAATTTGTGAAGTAGAAGATAGGACCTTTGAAATTTTCCAGTCAGAGAAGAAGAAAGAATGTAGAATGAAGAAAGCCTATGTGAACTATAATTTAAGAGAAACAATCTTTGATTATTAGAGTCCCAGAAGGATTAAGAGAAGGGTTAGTGAGATGAAATCTTATTTAAAGAAACAATGACTGAGAAATTTCCAAAAATGGGGAGAGATTTGGGTATCTAGTTTTATTTAACTAATGGGTCACCCCCAAATTTCAATCCAAAATGATCCTTCTCCAAGAAACATTTTAATAAAACTGTCAAAGTAAAAAACAAAGAAATAATTTAAAAAATCAATAAGAGAAAGCATTTTTCTTATACAAGTGAACCCCCTTAATGCTATCAATGGGGTTTTCAGCAAAAAACTTGCAGACCTGGAGAGAGTAGGATGATATATTTCCAGTGGTGATTGAAAAAACCTACCAACCAATAATACTTTACCATAAATGTTATCCTTCAGAAATGAAGCAGAGGTGGACTTTACAAAACACAACAAAACTGTGGAGTTCACCAAAACTAAACCTGCCTTAGAAGAAATGCTGAAAAGATATCTTCATGACAAAATGAAAAGACACTAATGAGTAACATAGAAACATAAACATATAAAATACACTGGAAAAAATAAGTATATAGTCAAATGCAGACTACATTACACTGTAATATGGTGGTATGTTAATCATTTAGATCTAGTATATATGTTAACAGCAGACATAGTATTAAAAATAACTATAGCTACAATAATTTGTTAATGGACACATAACATAAAGAGGTAAATTGTGACATGAAAAACAAAAAGTAGAAGGGAGAGTGAAAGAGTAGAGTTTTTGAATAAGGTGTTAGCATAAAATAGACTGTAATAACTTTAAGATGTTTTATGTAAGCCTCCATGTATCCACAAATCACTAAACCTACAATATATAGACACAAGATAAATAGTGAGAATCAAGCATACCACTATGGAAAATCATCAATTGACAAAGGAAGACAAAAAGAAAGGAAGAAAAGAATAAGAAAACTATAAAGATCCAGAAGAAAAATAATAAGATGGTATTAGTAAGTCATTGCTTGTCATAATTACATTAAATATTATTGAATTAAATTCTACAAGAGGTAGATTGCTGAATAAATTTTAAAAAGAGAGACCCAAGTATATGTTGCCTATGGAAGATTCAATTCATATTTAAAGATACACATTAGTTCAAAGTAGAGATATAGAAAAAATTATGCCATGCAAATGAAAACCAAAGGAGAGCAGGTGTAGCTATTTTTATATCAGATGAGATAGACTTTGATCCAAAACTGAAATAAAGGAAAAATGTTATATAATGATAAAGTGGTCAATTCATCAAAAATATATAACAATCATAAATATATGTAACCAGTATTGGAAGACATAAATATACTAAGCAAATACTAATAGATATAAATGGAAAAATAGGCAATACAATAATAGTAGGGGACTTCAATGCCACACTTGCACAGTAGATGGATCATCCAGACAGAAAATCAATAAACAAAAATTTGCTTGAGCTATACCTTAGACCATATGGGCCTAGAGACAAATTAGAACTCTCCATTTAACAGTACAATAAGAATTCTTAAACACATAGAGAACATTGTCCAGGATCGATAATATTAGATCACACAAAAGAAGTCTTAGCAAATTTAAGAAATTAAAGTCACACCAACTATCTTTTATAACTACAATAATATCAAACTATATAAATAACTGGGGGAAAATTGGAAAGTCACAAATATGTGGGAATTAAACAACAAACTCCTGAGCCAATAGACCAAAGACCAATATACCAAAGAAGAAATCCAAAGAGGAATAAAAAATATATCAAAACAAATAAAAGTGGAAACAGTACATGACAAAATTAATGAGAAGTAGCAATAGCACTTCTAAAATTGAAGTTTATAGATAAACATAAGTCCCTACATTAAGAAAAAAGAAAGATATCAAAACAACAACCTAAACTTACACTCTAGGAACCAGAAAAAGAGGCACAAACTAAGCCCAAAGTTAGTAGAAAGAAGGAAATAGAGATCAGAGTAGAATAAATGGAATAGACAACAGAAAAACAATGGAAAAGAACAATAAAACTATGAGCTCCTTTTTAAAAAGGATGTACAATATTAAGAAATCTTAGTTCAACTAAGAAAAAAGACTCAAATATATAAAATCAGAAATGAAAGAAGATCCATTAGAACTGACACCACAGAAATATAATGGATCATAAAAGACTGCTATCAACAGTTATACACCAACAAATTGGATAACCTAGAAAAAATAAATTTCTAGAAACATACAACCTATTAAGACTGAATCATGAGGAAATAGAAAATCTGAACAGATCAGTAATGAGCAAGGAGATTGAATCAATACTCCTAACAAAGAAGTATCCATGTCCAGATGATTTCACTGGTAAGTTCTATGAAACATTTAAAAAATAATTAATATCCATACTTCTCAAACTCTTCCAAAATTTGAAGAGGAGGGAACACTTCCAAACTTATTTTATGAAACCAACATTACCCTGATACCAAAGCTAGTAAAATACACTACAAGATAAAACGTTACAGACCATTATCCCTGATATATATAAAAGCAAAATTCTTAACAAAATAGTAGCAAATCACAGTAAAAGTATCATAGACCATGATCAAGTAATATTTATTCTTGTGATGCAAAGATGGTTCAATATAAACAAATTGATAAATGTAATATGCCATATTAATCAAAAAGATTCAAATCATATAATCATCTCAATAGATGCAAAAAAAGCATCTGACAAAACTTAACATCCTTTCACTACAAACCCTCATAAAATTGAGTATAAAAGGAACTTATTTCAACATATTAAATTCTATTTACGACAAACTCATAGCTAACATATTCTGTGAAAGTTTGACAGTTTTTCCTCTAAGATCAGGAATAAATCAGTGGTGCTCACTCTCACCACTCTTATTTATTATAGTACTGCAAGTCCTAGCTAGAGCAATTAGGCATGACAAAGAAACAAGTCTTCTAAATAACAAAGGAAGAAGTAAAATTCTGTCTTTGTAGATGGTATGATCTCCTAGTTGGAACCTCCAAAGATCAGAGTAGAATAAATGGAACAGACAACAGAAAAACAATGGAAAAAAACTATATATTATATATAATATATATAATATATATGTATATATTATATAATATATATATATTATATAAAACTATATAAGCCAATAAAACCAATAAACATTTAGGACAAATCAATAATTTCAATAGTGGCAGGATACAAAATCAACATAGAGAACTGTTATTTTTCTGTGCACTAACAAAATATATGAAAAATAAATGAAAACTATCCTATTCATGATAGCATCAAAAACAATAAACACTTAGACATAAATTTAACCAAGGAGGCCAAAGATTTGTAGGTTGAAAACTATAATATATTGGTGAAAGAAATTGAAAAGGACCTAAGTAAATGGAAAGATGTCTCATGTTCATGGATTGGAAGAACTAACATGTTAAAATGTTCAAATCACTCTAAGCCATGTATAGATTTAATGTAATCCTTATCAAAATTACAATGACATTTTTCACTGAAATAGAAAAAAAAGTCTAAAATTTGTATGGGATCACAAAAGACCCCAAAGAGCCAAAACAATACTGAGAAAGAACAATAAAGCTGAAGGCATCACAGTTTCTGATTTCAACTAAATTTCAAAGCTGTAGTAATCAAAATAGTATGGTCATGGCACAAAAATAGACACATACACCACTAGAACAGAATCAAGAGGATTCTGGGGGGAAAAAGTGCACATAATCAACTACTATTTGACAATGGAGCTAAAAATACTTCATGGAGAAAGAGTCTGCTCAATAAATGGTGTTGGGAGAACTGTATAATCACATGCAAAAGAATACATTTGGACCTCTATCATAAGCTACTCAAAAAAATTAATTCAACATTGATTACAGACTTAATGTAAAATTTGAAACAATAATACTCCTAGAATAAAACATAAGGAAAAAGTCTTGAAATTGGTCTTGGCAATGATTTTTTGGATATGACACCAAAAGTGCAAGCAACAAAAGTGAAAATAAACAAGTGGGACTACATCAAACTAAGAATCCTCTTCATAGCAAAAGAACAATCAACAAAATGTATAGGTCACCTATGAAATAAGAGAAAATATTTTCAAGCCATGTATCTGACAAGAGATTGATATTCAAAATATATACAGAACTCATATAAATCAATAGCAAAAAATCTGCGATTTACAAAATGGGTAGAGGAAGTGAATAGATATTTTTCCAAAGTAGCCACACAAATGGCCAACAGGTCATAAAAGGGTGCTCAGCATCATATTCATCATGAAAATGCAAATAAAAACCACAGTAATGTATCACCTTGTACCTTTTAAGATGCCTAGTATCAAAAAGACAAGAGATAAATGTTGGTGAGAATATGAAGAAAAAGGAACCCTTGTGTACTATTGGTAAGACTGAAAAGTGGTACAGCCACTAGGGAAAATAATATGGAAATTCTTAAAAGAATTAAAAATAGAGCTATCATATGATCCACCAATTCCACTTTAGGGCATATATCCAAATGAATTGAAATCACTATTTCAAAGAGAAATTTGCATTCCCACATTCATTGCAACATTATTTACAACAGGCAAGAACTGAAAACAATTCAAGTGTTCATCAGTGCATAAATGGAGAAAGAAGATATGATACACACACACACACACACACACACACACACACACGGGAATATTATTCTGCGATCAAAAGGAAGGAAATCCTGCCATTTTTGATAACATAAATGGACCATGAGGGTATGATACTAAAGGAAATTAGTCAGGCAGAGAAAGACAATTACTATATGACCATACTTGAATGTAGAATATAAAAAGGCCAGACTCATGTAAACAGAGAGTAGAGTGGTGTTTGTCAGGGCTGGTGGTGGTATTTGGGAGAAATGGGGAGCTGTCAGTCAAAGGCTGCAAACTTCCATTTATAAGATGAATATGTTCTGAGGATCTGATGAACAGCATAATGACTATAGTTAACAATATCATATTATTTAATTAAAAGTTGCTAAGAGAGTAAATTTCACCACGAAAGCAAAAGAATAACAACATAGTAATTATGTGAGGTAATGGAGATATTAACTAACCATACTGTGGTTGTAATTTCACAGTGTCTATATGTATCAAATCATAACATTGTATGTTTCAAATTACATGATATTATATGTCAATTATATCTCCATAAAGGTGGAAAAAATATATTTTTAAAAAATGTGACTGGCTATTTCAAATTGAGATGCACAGTAAATGAAAAATATACACTGAGTTTCAAAACCTGAGTAAGAAAAACAGAACATAAAATTTCTCATTAAAAATGGCTTTCCTTCATTTCATATTGAAATGATTACATTATGGATATTCTGTGTTAAATAAAATGTTATTAAATTTTCAAAAATCCAGTGTCACATAAAACAAGTTAAGAAATAGTTTGTTGATAAAATTTCAAGGTGATGCTTAGTAAGAATATTAGAAGAAGCAGTTGACATGCCCAGTCCTTTTATCACCTCTTAGAGGCATGCTGAGGCCCAAGTAATCTATTAGACATGCACTGGATTTATATCCCAGTGTATTCACCCTGCCCCACTGTTGCTTTCCAATTTACAGAGTGTGGGACGCAGAATTCTAAAATGAACCCCAATAACCCTCACCCTTCTATAAGTCTCTCCTCTCCTGCATAAAATCTGTGAATATGATGAGACATTGTTTCTCTGATTATGTTAAGCTATATATTGAGATTATCCTATGTGCTCCTAACCTAAACAAGTGAGCTCTTTAAAAGCACAGAATTTTCTGTGTTTTTTTACAGAATAGGAAGTCAGGGAGTTGAAAGAAGTCAGGTCTGAAAGGAAGCAAGTATCCCTATTGTGACCTGCCTATGTGTGCCACCTGACAAGAAACTGCAAGAAGCATCTAGAAGCAGAGAATGGGCTATGAAAAACAGACAGTAGGAAAGAGTATACAGTCCTACAACCACACAAGAATGAATTATAGCAGCAAGCAATGGGGTTAGAAGAAGACACTAAGCCCCAGATGAGAAACACATCCTGGCAAATAACTTAATTACAGCCTGGAGATGTCCTGATCCAAAAATCCAGTCATGGCATGTTCTTTGTTCTGACTTACAGAAACAACAAGATAATAATTGGTATTGTTTTAAGCCACTAAATATGTAGCTGTGCATTATGAAACTATACAGATTTTGGTATTTAGAAGTACAGTACTGCCATAAAAATTACCTAAAAATGTGAGAATATTAAATTACCTAAAAATTGTTTTTGAATTGGGACATGGAGTAAGATAAAAGACTTTTCAGGAATATGAGAGAGGAAATCTAGATTGCCCTAAGCACATGGTTAATACAAATATGACAAAGACTGCTGATGAAGGCTCAAAAAGAAATGAGGATCATACCATTGGAAACTGGAGGAAGGAAGATGATCATTATGTACTAGCAGAATTTTAGTGAAATTGTGTTCTGTAGTTATGTGGAAAGCAGAACTTGTGAATGATGAACCTGGATATATAACCAAAAAGATTTCTTTAGTGAAGGTGCTACCTGGTTTCTTCTGATTGCTTGCAGTAACATAAGAGATGAGAGAAAAAAATTGAGGGAAGAAATGTTAAACAAAAATGAACCAGCATCTGATGATCTTGAAATTATCAGCCTCTCAAGATGACAAAACCTGCTAAGAGCAAGAAACAGCTGCTGAAAGTAGGTCATAGAGGAAAAGGTGAGTGCGTGTCTATATCTTTTTACTAAAACCTCAGCAAGATTATAAAATCAAAGTATCCAGCCACACAAAAGCTGTTAGAAGAGATTAAGGGTGTGACTCACATTATCTCAATTGAACTAGAGCAGCTTTAGGAAGCTAAAGAGCATTGTCCCTCAGGCATTTTAACAGAATTGTGTCTGAAAGATATGTGGACCAGTCTTTTGTCTAATGAAGTGAAAGCCAGTGCAATTCATGCAAAGCCCAAAGCCCATGAGGTCTTGAGTAAATTATATCAGCAGAAACACTGCCAAATGGGTCTGAACCAGATAGAGAGAATATAAAATAAAAGAAAGCTGTAAGATCCTCAAAATTCTACTGGTAGGAAGTGGGTTAATAGAACTACTCAGTTGTAAAAGCATGCTACCATTTATGAAAAAAAGAAGCATGATTCAGCAGGCAGAGTTCAGAGAACAGAACCAATAGCCCAAAAAGTCCAAGAAATATGCCATAGAGGAGAACCCCAAGCTAAGAAGAATTCTATCTAGGCCCTGATACTTAATTGAGAAAAATCCAACATTTGTCTGATGGGATTTCTAAACTATTTAGAGCCATGACCTCTTTTACCATATATTTCCTCCCTTTTTGAGCCATAATATCTGTAACAGTTTTCCTATGCTTATCCCACTACTATATATTGGAAGCAGTGAGGGCAGATTATATTGTATGTTGGGAGCCGTAGTGACAGATAGTTTAGTAGGGGAGATATAGAGGAATTTTGACCCAGGAATTTTCAAATCCAGGAATGTTATCACTGCCTAAGGGATAGAATTAGGTGATGAGATTTTGAAATTTGTGCTGTAAGTGAGAAAAAATAATTTTCCTTCTACCCTTCTCATTTCTTGGCTGATACTGCTGTAATGACATATTAACAAGAGAAAAACAATTGGAAGTTTGTTAACACTCATGACTCATGTATACATGGGAGATACTCAGGGAAAAATGATAACTCAAAGAGGTGATTTAGAACTCCAGCTTAAATATCATCCTCAGCTAAAGATAAAAGAAAAAAAATGTGGAGAGGCAGTTATGGGGAAATTAATGGAAAACTAAGGTAAATAAGAGAAAGGTTTGTTAGGCAGAAATTGGGTTAATAGAACTACTCAGTTGTAAAAGCATGCTACCATTTGTGAAAAAAAGCAGCATGATTCAGCAGTCTGTCTTCTCCATTGATAAGGGTCTAAAGTTATCTCTAGTGATTAAACTTTGTCCTTCCTGGTAGGGAGGGGAAGCAGGACACCTTTGTAAATTTATTTCCTGCTTTAATATAAATTTTGTGAGGGCAGAGTGCTTTCCTTGTATCAGTTTCTTCTCAATTGTGTTCAGCTCAAAATAATCCTTTGCCAAAGAGGCATATTTTGGGATAGCATATTCTACCCTTCATACCTAAGAGACTCTAGATGAGATTTTCAACTTGAGGTAATGAGACAAGGCTTATACTTAAATGATGAAATTTTAGACTTGAGCTGGTATAATAATGAAATGAAAATTTGAAGAATTTATAATAGATCAAATGTATTTTGCATGTAAAAGAGACAAAAATCACAGGAATCAGAAGCTAAACAATGATAGGTTGACCAGCCTTTTTTACCTGATGTTAGTCCCATGATAATGTTATATACTATGGCAAAAAGGATTTTACAGATGTAATAAGTTTACTAATCATTTGACTTTAAGAAAGGGAGAGTAGGTAAGCCTCATCTAGTCATGTGAGACCTTAAAAAGCAGAGAACATTCCAGCTACTTGGAAAAGTAGGGGTGTGGGAGAGATGCAGAGAGATTGGAAGCAATCTGAGAAGGATTCAACTAAAGAGAGATATTCTATTCTACCACCAAGTAAGTATCTAGTTCAACTGATACCCTGATTTTGGCCTTATAAGATCCTAAGTAGAAAACCCATTTGAGCCCACCCCGACTTTCAACTTATAGAACTGTAAGATAATACAGCAATGTTTTAAGCTACACAGTTAGTAGTAACTTGTTATCCATCAGCATACATGAGAGCAACTTTATCCTTGGGAAAATAATCAGACTACTGGGGTGTCAGGATATCTGAGCTTAGGTGAGCAGTTTGGAAGATGTTATCTTGGAAAGTGAACTACCTAGCATCTTGAGGACTTGAGCAAAAATACAGCCCCTGCTGCTTGGTTGAAGAATAGAAAAGAAAGCCAAAATTGCCTATGTAGCTGAGTTTAGATGCAGTGTATCCTGCTGAGAGATGGAATTGATCATGAAAGCTAGCATATTGTTGTCCGGGTAACCCACCTTGCACCCTGAGGATAATTTTCAGACATTTCTGTTTGTCTCACCATACAACCTACCAGCACCTATTCCAACATACTCTTCCTTTCCTTACATTACTATGAGTGACTTTTTTTACTCCTCTCTAAGGCCAACTGCTCTGTACACTCTGTTCATCTACACTAAATTACTCAAGGATATTCCTGTAGAAATTTCCCCGCTTTCCTTAATGAGAAAAATTACCCTTTCTGTTCAATACTTTCCATTAATGTGAAAACATTCTGTTTGTTATGTGACCTAAAAATAAAATAGAAGAAATTTTTTTTGATCTCACATCTTCCTGTAGCCTCTACCCATTTCTCTATCCACCCACCTTATATCAAAACTCCTTTACAAGTGCTTTCTTCAAATTCTCTTCTTTAATTCTCTTGAACTCATTTCAATCAAATTTTTGTCCACACTACTTTTTCTAAGGCCATCAATGGTTTGTATAATGTGAAGTCCAATAGCCACTCTCAGTCTTCACCTTACCTGACCTATCAGGAGCATCTACAACAGGTGGTAAAGCATTCTCCTTTCTCACTAATAACTTCTTTTCAGCCACTTTGATGATTCTTCCTCAACTGTTCAACATCTAAATATTATGGTATTTCTTTGTCATTGTTTATTTCCCTGTACATAACCTGAGTAAATACCAGTAAGATGATATAAACTTATATCAGTTTATATCATCCCAGTAAGACCAGTAAGAGAAATAAAACAAGGAAAGAAGAAAATATGGGGGTGAACTATCAAGCAAGTTTCCATTGTGCACTGGAGGAGCTTAGTTCCACTGGAGAGCTATAAGAAAAGTATAGAACAGACATTTTGTAGTTGTCACACATAAGGGGTGAAGGAAATTAACATATTTATTCTATTAAATCTTATCATAGGTTAACAGCTACACATGGGTGAGTGGCATTAAATACTCAGAAATATCAGTTTGAGTGGCAGTATCAGTATGAGGGCAGAGTGGACTTCAGTATACAAATACAATCCTTAAAAAGAAAAGATACATAGGTGCTGACCCTTGAATGTTGGGCTCATTTAAACAAAAATGGTGAGTGACAAGGCATGTGGTCAAGGTAAGAACAATGTCAGCTATTCTTGGGCTGTAGAGCTATAGTTGTAGGATCCTCTCCATTTCCTTTCTCTATCAGTCCCATGGATATGAATGCCTTCAATATACTGGGTAACCCCAAACCATATCTCTGAACTTCTCTCCTTATTTCCACACTCATATATCTAATTGCCTACTTTTATCATTATTTGGGCATCTAGTATAAGTGGCAACTTAATATATCTAAGTGAATCATATGCTGTTTCTCTACAAAATTATTCCTTCCACATTGTTCTCTATATCAGTAAATACCATACCACCAACCACCCTGTTAGTTGCCCAGGCTAAAACTCTGGCATCATCTTTGACTCTTCTCATCCACAGCTCAAATCCAGCTCATCATAAAATTTGGCTTTCTCCCAAAATTAACAGAGCTTCCAAAAGTGTCTATTTCTGCTTGGCCCCTGTCACTAAAAATTTACTCTAGACAGAGCAGCCAGAATGGTCTTTAAAATGTATAGGTCAAATCATGTCATTACTATGCTGAAATCCTACAGTTCCCATATCATTCAGAGGAAAAGCCACAATCTTTATATTAATTATAATATCCTACATGATTTCTACTCCCCTGGTCTCACTAATATTTACTAGATAGAAATTTAGTTGTGCTTGAGAACAAAGCTTACGCTTTTTACCATTATGTAATACAGCTTCCAAAAGCTATGCTTCCTTTCTCAGACTCAGTCATACATCTTGCTATCTTCTATATATTTCCAGTACTAGTTGTCATTCATCTTTACTTATATTTATTTCAGTACAAACTATTTATACATTACATTTATACATTTGAATGCCAGATAATAATTGTAGATATGCAAGAATTCTTAGAAAACCATAGTTCAACAACTACAGTATTCAGTTGAAGACACTGACATCTAGAAACACCAAGTAACTTCCTGTTGTTGGCAGCAGAGCTGCATTTAGAAATATGGTTCTTCATGTCTTCTTTGCACTACTTTTTACTCTTATATGCCAAGTCAATGATACTATATCCATAATAACAATAAAATTTAAAAAAGTAACAAAAACTGAGGCTCAAAAACAGTTTTTTAGCTCTGTGATAAGGACTTCTTTGACAGTGCAGCTACAACTAACAAATCATATTTGGAATAAAACAAATAGGTGATTTAAAGAATAAGTTTGACTATGCATGGGAAGTTAATGTCATATTTTAATTTGTAAATGCTTTATGCCATACAGGATAAGCAGGTACAGCATAGAATTATTTCTAATGTTGATGCTGAAGAAACTACTTGTATTCTATCATATTTGAATGTGTCTAGTAAATTGTTAGGGGTCATGATATGACCCAGAGTATATTCAAAATATGTCACAGCAAACCATGTTGAACAGGATACTTAATACACTATATATATTTTTTTACACAAAACCATCCTCATAATGCATCTCTGACCAGTGATCATTTGAGGTATAAAAAGTAATAACACTTTATTGCTGAGGCTTTCATTTCTATCAAAAGATTTTATACAGAAAGCAAAGTGGTAAATAATTTAGCAGTTGGATAAACTAAAGAGGATTTTCAGCCAGAGCATTCCTTTCCCTCACCCTTTGATGTGAAAGAGAACAGGGATAAGATGAGAATTTAGTCAGTGTAAACTTCCTCAATAGATCTATCTATAGTCAGCAGCATAAGATATTTTTTGAAATCCTCTAAACTTTGAGTCAGAGGAAAAAATGAAAGGAGAAAAGTATAAAGTTATAAGAAATTAGATTGGCTATCCCAATGACAGTACCCTAGAGGGAAAAGAATTTGATTTTTCACAAACATACCCAGCACAGAAGATGAAAACTACTTGCTTTTATAGTATCCTTGCCTGCCAGGGTGGTTTAATGTTCTGCACACTTCATAACTATTGGTATTAAGGAAGAAACATTTTTGAAATATAGTTCATTTTGGAGTTAATATCCAGTGATACTCTGTGTATCAGGGGGTAGGGGCAGGGAAATAATGAAGGAAATTTAAAGAGCAGTGGGTGTTTGATAGTCTTAGGTAGTTAGCAGCCTAATTTAGAAATTAACTGGAAGATTAAGTGGGCAATGTTCATTACTAGTTTTACAATTTATTTGTTTGCATTCTTTCCCAGCCAGAGTACCTAATAAAAATGAAAAACTCATAAATATAAAAATTATAGGATGTAGAGAGATTAGCTAAGTTACTCCATTGTGTGTCACTGCTTCAGCATACGTTTTGTTTGGCCAAAGGGCCTGCAAGGACCTTAAATTGCCCCTAGACCCCTCATGCAAGTAGATGGCCTAGGTCACAGTCCTCAGAGTCATAAGAAAATGTTACGTTCTTGATCTGATCTCACCGACACCCTGGTGATAATAGTCTCCTCTGCCTCCCAGAGCCTTTCCCTTGTGAGTTCCTTAAACAAGACCCCAGTAGAGCTTACCAGAACCCCATTCTTTTGATTTGAATGAACCAATCTAACCTTAGCAGGAAAAGCCAAAGTACTCCACCCACAGACCCTAAAAGAGGCATGTGCCCCAGGTGCTATTGCTCTCTCTGTCTACACTCTTCCTTGACCTCCCCATGTGGCCCTTCAAGGCATGCCATGTACTTCTTCCAGTACCTGTGAGTAATAAACTTCTCCTTTCCAATTTACTTTGTGATCTGAGTTGTTGAACCATGGCTCACCATCTTCTCTACTTAACAAAGTGAGAAGATGAGGCCAAATGGATAGCACATATTATTAAAAAGAATAAGATTTATTTTTAAGTAAGGATTATGTAAGCCTGGGTAGAGGAAATCCTGAGGCAAAATACCTCTAAAAACTGAAATCAGTCAAAGGGAGAAATAAAGTTTAAGACCCATTTATGGCTTACAAACCACAGTCCACTGCCGATTCTCTCCCCTGCTCCTGAAGCAGCAAGCAAGCAAGCCCCTCCCCTTAACCTCTAAGATTCAGACACACCCTCGGTTGCCCAGGTAATTGCCCATCGACATGTAGATGAACTTCTCTCCACCCCTGAGGATATGCAAATGCACCAAAGGCAGGCAAGATGATCTGGAAATGTAACAATTTTACCCACAGGCCACCCCTCCAGAAATCTCACCTTACAATCTCCCCACTCCCCATCTTCTGCAATGTTCCCTAGGCAAGAAAACTGGAGCATTGTGACCAGACTAATGACATAACAATAGCAACAGCAATAAAATAATGGCAATCCCCTAGCTGGAAGATTCGCTAGATTCAAAGTCTTAGGCAGATTAAGTCCATAGCTCATCCATTCCATAGGCAGGTAGTAGCTGAGGATTCAGAGCAATCATTATGTGGCAGCAGCCAGGGGGTGCATTCAGGCCACAAGGACTGCAGGAGAAAATAACCTTAAGGGCAATAAGATACATGTTTTGATGACACCAGCATAGGCAAATCTTGTCCATCACATAGGATACATGCAAGACAGTTTTCCTGTGACAGGAAAGCAGCAGGAAAGGGATCTCATCCTGGTCTTGTATACCAGTCTTTCACGCCCCTCCCTGTGGGAGTTACAGATGAGTCAATATATAGGGCTATGGGAGGTACATGCACTGGCCATAAAGATAAAACAAAACTTCCTCACAGGATGCTCTTACTTCCTGGAGGTTTTGGGTACACTACTGTGAACTTTGGGGGCCATTCAGCTGTTATTCCAGGAATACACAGGAGGAAAGCTTCTAGGCCTTTCCCCCAAGGTGCCAGAAGGGCCAGTCATCACTGGTCCATGTGTCAAAATGTCCAGGGCCAAGTCCATTCAACAGTATCTCCAGGGCTTAATGCAGTAGGGGCTGGCAGCAGGATGTTGCTCTTCTGGCCATAGCCTGGTTTCAGTAACTCTTGTTTGGTTTGGACATACAATTGTATAGGAGAGGCAGCAAGGTGTGTGAGCATATCCACAGAGCTCAAAGTTCCTTTACACGGCTTCTCATTCAAACACTACAGCACTGTCCACTGGTGAACTGAAGAACCCCGTAGACTATTGGTGTCTGACTTCAGGCCAGATTTTAACAAACTGTTGTACTTCTCTATTATGCCTGCCCCAGTAGGATTATATGGTACATGAAATTTCCACTTTATTCCTAATTGCTGTACCCACTCTTGTTATACATGTCTAGTAAAGTGGGTGCCTTGATCGCTTTAAATCACCTACAGCCAGCCTTAGGCTGCAAACAGATACTCCAAGCCCTTCTTGGTGGTTTGCTGATCTGTACGACATGCAGGAAAAGCAACCAATAGTCCAGTAGCCTTGTCCACACAAGTCATGGCTTACTGATTTCCTCCTGATACGGGCAGAGACCCAATATAGTCTATCTGCCACCAAACAAGGTGTATTGGCCCCTTTACTATTGTCCCATGTTGCTTTGGGACTCAGTATAAGTCCCTCTTAAGGCACACAAGGCACTCCTTCCGGGCTCTGCTGACTTCTTCAAAAGTCAATGGTAAGCCCCACCAATGGGCTACAGCCCACATTGTCTTTTACTCCACATGCAACAAATGCTGGTGTAGCCATTGGGTACCATCAGAGGCAGGCTTTCCTCCTAGCCAACGCCCCTGGGACAATGTGTCTGCTTCATCATTTCCTGGGGATGCTAAAGGCAAATGGCAGTCACATGAAATAGAGTAACAGTCTTAGTCTGACCAGAGGCCCATAGATCTTGCCACAACTCTTGCCCCCAAAGGGGCCAGTGAACAACTATCTAGTTGGCATGATACCATGTCAGTAGCCACAGGGCCAAGCCCCAATAGATAGCCCAGATGTCAGTGCAGACAACTACGGGAGAAGGTTCCTGAGTGATTGCGAGCCATACTGCCCACAACTGAGCCCACTGACTGCTCTTCCCCTCTCCATCCTCCATCCATATTGTCTCAGTTTTAGGATTTAAAGCCACAACCCTCCACTTTGGGGGCTGCCCACAACTGGAGCCATCTGTGTACCAAGCATTTCAGGTATAGGGGCTTTGCCTTCCTGATGAGTCTTGGCTTCCAAGGGCTGAAAAACATGTCCTTCCTGCTTTCCACTGGTATTGGTCACTAGCCCCAATAAGCGTTGGAGCTCTCCACTTAAGTGGCTACTAGAGAGGGTGTTGCACTGCTGTAAATATGTGCCCCATTTGGCGAGTGTAGGTGTCTGTCCCATGCCACTCTGTGACCTTAGGGTCCAGTCTCACACCCACTCTGAGATGGGATAGGTGGTTATTATCTTGGTCAGAGCTGTTCCAGTAATGGGTTCCATAGCCAGCAAGGTGTGGTTACTCTATCAAGGTGTACCAGACATCTGCTCCTTTCCATACTTGTGACCAGACTCCAATAGGTTGGCATGTCTGCTCAAGCCACTGCCAAAGACCCCATCCGTAACCATCTTTAGTTATATGAACATCTAGTTCACAGGGAATTGATGAGTCCATTACATTCAAGGCCTGTAGAGACTTGACTGCCCACTTGGCAGCAGTAAAAACAGCTGCACATGTCTCATCCCAGTCCCATATGATGCCCTTTCATACCAACTGGCTGCACATGTCTCATCCCAGTCCCACATGATGCCCTTTCATACCAACTGTCATAAGGGCTTCAGAATTTGTGCCAAGTGCAGGGTAAACACTCTCCAGTAGCTCAAAAGACCCAAAAACTCTTGTAATACTGCCACAGTGGTAGGGGCAGGGAAAGCCTGGACCTTGTCTATGATTGCTTCTAGAATAACTTTAGTTTTACCTGACCAGAGAACCCCCAAGAAGTTCATAGACAAACCAGGTCCCTGAACCTTGGTATTGTTCACACTGTTCCCATCCTTTTTCCTGTAGATGTTGCAACAGTCTAGGAAATACCCCTTCTAAATCTGCAAGAGAATCAGTTGGGAGCATAATATCATCAATGTAGTGATACAACCGCACTGTTTGCAGTTTCATCCATGTGGCCAAGTCCTGGGCTACAAGTCCATGAAAAATGTTGGGACTGTGGAGGTATCCCTGTGGAAGGACAGTGAATGTCCACTGCCGGCCTTCTCACATGAAGGTAAACTGTTCCTGGCTTTCCTGTGCTATGTCAAAAGAGAAGAAAGCATTAGCAAGGTCTGCTACATAGTGACAGATTCTCAGCTCATGGCTGAGCATGTCTAGAATGTCTGCTATAGAGGGGATAGCATTTGCAAAGGGGGTGTGACTTTATTCAATTCCCTGTAGTCCATGGTCATATGCCAGGAGCCATCTGGCTTTTTCACTGGCCACACTTTAAAATTAAAAGGACTATGAGTGGGCTTTGTGATGCCCACCTTCTCCAACTCCTGTAGAGTTTCTCCAATTTCCTTGCACCCCCCAGGCAATTTATACTGCTTAGTATAGGTACAGGCAGAGCTACAGGTGGGTACTTAGCATGTCCCCTCAGAACTGCCTTTACCACATGTACCCTCAGTCTGAACTCACCTGCAATGATCTGTAACCACAGGCCCTGCAGGATATCTACCCCTAAAATATGTTCAGGGATGGGAGAAATGTACACTGTATACTCCTTTTAGGGTAAATGCCCTACCCCCAATGAGATTTGAGCTTTCTTCCCTCTAATTGCCTTACCCTCATAGCCATCTATCACAGCAGGGTTCCTGGGAAAATGCTCAGGGTTGCCATGAATCAGAGAACACTCAGCTCCTGTGTCCACCAGCACCAGGACACTTTGTACACTCACAGGGCACCAATGAATTGCTAATTCTACATGTGGCCTCTGGTTCCCATCATGTCCCCCAAGGTGGGGGCTTTGATGGGCCCCTCAGTCAAACCATGATTCCCAATCATCCTCCTGTGGGGGTGAGGGCTCAGGTGAATCCTGAGTACTGTCTCCTATGAAGTTCCATGAAGCAGGGACACAGGCCAGGCATGAGGCCTTGACTCTGGTTTCCATGTCCTGGACCTCAGTGGGTGGAACTGCTGCTCTGGCTTTAATTGGTGCCACAGTTCTAGCAATATTCTATTGGGCTGCCCATAGAGTTTTTCTTTCACTACCCAGCCTTTATCAAAGCAATCCACATCTGGGTCCTCAAGACCTTCATGGGGCCTTTTGCACTTCTCCTTTCAGTTGTGGCTCATACTTCCCTCCATGCCCTTATTGTTTCAATCTTTCCCAGATCTGCTAAAGTACAAGTAGCCTCACTTATGGGTTGCCTTAAGTGGGGGGATGGGGGGTGGGGCAAGAGTATTCACTAGGAACCTGAAGAGAGATGTGGAAGTTGTGTGCAGCACCAGATTTTTCATTCCTATAGTGAACACCTCCTCATCAGTGCCCTGGGGGGTCCATATTAAAGATGATATTTTTCATACCCAATTCCTGCAGTACCTGTTTGAGCTCTGAATACATTTTCCAAGTACTGGGAAAATATGGTAAATTACCCTGATTAGGCCAAACTACCCTGATGGCAGCTGTCAGCCTTTCCATGAGTGTCTGATTCCCTGAGGCATGATAGGCATTTTGCAACCGCTGCTGGAAGGAAGGGTGAGTTATCAGGGAAGCCATTCTACTCATCTCAGTACCCGACATAACAATGTTCTCCACCCCCATATCCCAGAGACGTAAAAGCCATGCAGGCAGAGATTCTGATGACCTCTGTCTATACCAGTTGCTCATGTCCACCAGCTCATCCTGGGTATAGGGGCAGAGCATGGAGTGCTCCACAACCTGGGGGAGGGGGCCGCTCCTCCCCCTTAGGAGTCCACAGTTGTTTCATTTTAATTTTCTTAATTACAGCTGGGCGGGCCTTTAAGATGGTACCTCTGGCAGTGGCCTGGGTAGCCAATCTGCCAGTGGCCCCGCCTCCTCCTCTTCTCCCACAGGCTTCTCCACCAATAGCTCATCCTCCAGCATTTCTGGGGCTGAAGGCACTACTCTTTCCTCCCTTCCCCCACCACCTTCTGCAATGCAGCTTTTCCTGCTGCCTGCCCATTAAGGAGTCTTCTAGGAGTGTGACCTGTCTTTTCAGTAACTGTCTCTCTTCTTTAATAGCATCCCATAGGTTATTGCCCAGCTCCTCCAAGTAATGCTAAAGTGAGTCTCTCTCCCGCTTAAAGCCCTCTCTCTCCTTGCTAACCCTCTCTATAATCCTCTCTTTCTCCTGTATAACATTTCCACTATCTTGATGGAAAGAGACCCTACAATGCCAGCCACTACTATGCCCCCTAAGGTCTCCAAGCAGTCTTCCAACTCATGGAGGGCTAATTCTGCAGCTTCCAGTTCCCAGGCAAAATACGTCTAAAAACTGAAATCAGTCAAAGGGAAAAATCAAGTTTAAAACCTATTTATTGCTTACAAACTGCAGTCCAGCATCATCTCTCTCCCCTGGTCTGGCAGAAGCAAAAAAGCAAGCAAGCCCCTCTCCTTAACCTGTCAGCTTCAGATAAGCCCTCAGTTGACATGGAGATGAACTTCTCTCCAACCCTTAGGATAGACTAATGCACCAAAGCCAGGCGAGATAATTTTGAAATGTTACAATTTTACCCACAGATTACTTTTCATAAGGATTATTGTTAATATTTATTTTAAGGTAGGACCGTTTTTCCCTTTGAAAACTTAATAGCATCTTCCTGTTAAAGGCAAAAACAAAATCAAACAAACAAAAATCTCTCATGTCCATTTTATATGCATGAGTTAAAGGTTTTGTATAGGCTTTGCAGTAGGTAACCATCCAATTTTATTACTCCCTCTGTTACTACTTGATTGTAGAAGAGTTCTCAACAGTAACAATCGAGACTAAAGAAAAATAAATCCAATAACATCATAAAATGCTAGAATAAAAATAGCTACTAATCTAGAACTGAGTACCCTGGAAAATATCTTTGAAGAATAATAGTTAAATATACTTTTGTATATATAAGAATTGAGAATATACCACTAGCAAACCCACCACTAAAGTAAGTTCTTAAAAATATAATACAAAAGGAAAGGAATTATAACTTTCCTTTTCTTAAGTATAAAATCAAAGAAGTTCCAAAGTATAAAGATGAAAAATGAGCAAAGAAATTTGGAAACCTGTCAGTTAATCTAAAAATATGTATTTATAAATATATGATAACTGTAGTGATTTATTTTAAAGTTGGTAGTGGAGAGAAACCTCTTTTATAGGTTTTCTAAGAATTTTGCATGAATTGAGGAAGGCAATTAGTTTATACTTGTTAAGAATACATGGTAATGCTCCAAGTGTAGCCATTAAAATAACATGTTTTGATGTCACAGAAAGACAAGATAGCCAACAGAATATATTATTGGGAAAAAAATTAAGCAAAAACTCAACGACAAAAAATGTTCTCAAACATATATTTACAAATGAAATGTAGATTTATGTATTACCCATTAATCAAAGAAGTCACAATAAAAATTTTTTAATATTTATATATGAAAAAGAATGACAATGATATAAATAAATACAAGTGAAATGCAACAAAAGCAGTATGTAAAGTAAAACTATCAACCTTAAAAGCATATATAATAGAGTCAGAATCAGCAAAGTATTTCTGTAAAGAAACAGATATATAATTACTTCAGCTTTGAGAGCTAAAAGATTTGTCACAACTATTCAATTCTGCTTCAACTCAAAGAGCCATATACGACATGTAAACACATGAATACGGCTGTTACAATAAAACTTTATGGACATTGAAATTTGAATTTCTGATGATTTTCATAGGTTACAAATGTTATTCTTATTTTTTAAATATTTTGAAAAGTAAAATTATCCTCAGATCACAGACTATAGAAAAACAGGCAGAAGGGTATATTTGGGCTGTGGGCTGTATTTGCTGACACTTGTAACAGAAGGAAGACTAAAACTTCATGGGATAAGCATTTAGAAAGAGAGCCTCAGCTAAATAATTTAAAGTATTGTTTCTCATTGTCAAAACACAAGTCACCTTGTTCTATTTCTTTAAATCCCATTTGAAATATAGTTGAAGCCAATCAATCTATTCTCCATATCTCTTAACTTCATTTTAATATATATTTTTTACTTTCTTTTTTATTTAATCAAATGTACATCAGAGTGGTTCAACAGTCCCCCTCCCCCTCTCCCTCATCTCTACCCACTCTCCTCCTCCTTGGTAACCACTAGTCACTTCTCAGTGTCTATGAGTCTATTGCTGTTTTGTTCCTTCTGTTTTGCTTTTTTAAAATATTCCACAAAATGTGAAATCATGTGGTATTTGTCTTTCTCTGCTCTTATTTCACTGAGCATAATATCCTCTAGATCTATCTATGCTGTTGCAAATGGAAGGATAGAAGGATTTCTTTTTACAGCTGAATAGTATTCCATTGCACATACGTACCACCTCTTCTTCATCCATTTATCTGTTGATGGACACTTAGGTTGCTTCTATATCTTGGCTACTGCAAACAGTGCGGTGATAAACTTAGTGGTTCATATATCTTTTTGAATCAGGGATTTTGTTTTCTTCAGGTAAGTTTCTAGGAGTGGAATACCTGGGTCAAATGGTATTTCTATTTTTAGTTTTTTTGAAGAAACCCCATACTGCTTTCAACAGCATTTGGGCCAATTTGAAGTCTACCAACACTGTAGGACAGTTCCTGTTTCTCAGCATGCTTGCCAGCATTTGTTATTTCTTGTCTTTTGGATAGTGGCTTTCCTAACTAGTGTGAGGCGATATCTCACTGTGGTTTTAATTTGTATTTCCCTCATTATTAGTGATGTGGAGCATCTTTTCATGAGCCTGCTGGCCATTTGTATTTCCTCTTTGAAGAAGTGTCTGTTCAGGTCCTCTGCCCATTTTTTAATTGGATTATTTGTTTTTTGGGTGTTGAACTGAATTAGATATTTATATATTTTGGGTGTTAGCCCCTTATCACATGAGTCATTTCTGAATATATTCTCCCATGCTGTAAGATACCTTTATGTTCTGCTGATGGTGTCCTTTGCTGTACAGAAGCATTTTAGTTTGATGTAGTCCCACTTGTTCATTTTTTATTTTGTTTCCCTCGATGAAGGAGATGTGTTCAGGAAAAAGTTGCTCATATTTATATTCAAGAGGTTTTTGCCTATGTTTTCTTCTAAGACTTTCATGGTTTCACGACTTACATTGAGGTCTTTGATCCATTTTGAGTTTACTTTTGTGTATGGAGTTAGGCAGTAATCCAGTTTCATTCTCTTACATACAGCTCTCCAGTTTTGCCAATACCAGTTGTTGAAGAGGCTGTCTTTTCCCTATTTTATATTCATGGCTCCTTTATCATATATTAATTGACCATAGATTCATGAGTTTATATGTGAGCTCTCTATTCTGTTCCATTGATCTATGGGTCTGTTCTTGTGCCAGTACCAAATTGTTTTGTTTACTGTGGCTTTGTAGCAGAACTTGAAGTCAGGGAGCATAATCTTTCCAGCTTCATTCTTCTTTCTCCATTGTCTATAATTTTGCTATTTTATAAGGATTGCTTTTGCTATTTAAGGTTTTTTGTGGTTCCATATGAATTTTAGAACTATTAGTTTTAGTTCATTGAAGAATACTGTTGATATTTTGACTGGTATTACATTATATCTTTAAATTGATTTAGGCAGGATGGACATTTTGACAATATTAATTCTTCCTACATATGTGTATGGGATAGATTTCAATTTATTGGTGTATTCCTTAATTTCTCTCATGAGTGTTTTTTTTGTTTGTTTGTTATCCTACTTCCTGACCATTGTATCTCTCTTTCGAAACCCATCTTTTAAAAAAGAACTCTCTAAAAGGTTATGTCCATCTGTAGTTCTCCCTGAATAACATACTATGAGCCTATTTTTTTTAATTTACCTGAGCCTTCCTTGACTTTGTATTTTTTAGTATGTACTACATTTCAGTAATCAGTTTGTAAATTTATAACTGAATGTGTAAAATAGCAGTTAGTGTTCTCTTCTTTTTTTTTAGATAATTATTTTTTATTGAAGGGTAGTTAACACAAGGTATTACATTAGTTTCAGGTGTACAACACAGTGATTCAACATTTATATACATGATAATTCTAGGTATCAGCTATCACCATAAGAAGTTGTTACAGTATTTTGACTATATTCCTTATGTTATACATGACATCCCGGTTACTTATTTATTTTACAATTGGAAGTGTGTACTTTTTTTTTTTGTGAGGGCATCTCTCATATTTATTGATCAAATGGTTGTTAACAACAATAAAATTCTGTATAGGGGAGTCAATGCTCAATGCACAATCATTAATCCAAACCAAGCCTAATTTTCATCAGTCTCCAATCTTCTGAAGCATAACAAACAAGTTCTTACATGGAGAACAAATTCTTACATAGTGAATAAGTTACATGGTGAACAGTACAAGGGCAGTCATCACAGAAACTTTTGGTTTTGCTCATGCATTATGAACTATAAACAAGCAGTTCAAATATGAATATTCATTTGATTTTTATACTTGATTTATATGTGGGTACCACATTTCTCTCTTTATTATTATTATTTTTGATAAAATACTGAAGTGGTAGGTAGATACAAGATAAAGGTAGAAAACATAGTTTAGTGTTGTAAGAGAGCAAATGTAGATGATCAGGTGTGTGCCTGTAGACTATGTGTTAATCCAAGCCAGACAAGGGCAATAAAACATCCAAGTATGCAGAAGATTTCTCTCAGAACAGGGGGGGGGGTGAGGTACTAAGCCTCACCTCTGTTGATCCCCAATTTCTCACCTGATGGCCCCCCTGCGACTGTGCCTGTCTTAGGTTGTTCCTCCCTTGGGGAATCTTACCCATCTCTGGCTAACCAGTCATCTTCCGGGGCCATACAGGGAAATGTAAAGTTGGTAAGTGAGAGAGAAGCCTTATTGTTTAAAAAAGTTAGCTTTTTACTTCTTTGTAGATTTATGCCCTGTGGCTTCTATGCCCAGCATTTGTCTTGAGGTGTCCTTACCACTTGGAAGAATTATGATACTTGGTAAATTCGATATGAGGCACGAATTCTATTTAAGGGTTGTAATTAGGGAGGAAGAAGAAAAGCTATAGAAGTAGCAGGTGAAAGAAAACATGGGAAGATTAAATATTTCTTTGACATATCTTCTTGTAGAGTAACTTCAACATGTATAGCTTTTAACTACTAATTAAATTGCACACACACATTAACATAATAGGAGTACAGTTACATAACCAAAGCATACCTGTAATTACCACCCATTTCCAGTGAAACCAAGAAAAAAAGTTAGGAACCTTAGGCATTTGTGAAAACTTATCTATGATATGGTGGATATTGTCCAACTGAACTTGAACAATCTGAGAGAAATCAAACAAATTAAAACAACAGATTCCTGGGGACACTTCACATCCCATATGTTCTTTTAACAATAAATAGTCTTTAGTTGTAAGATTTTGGAGCACTACAATTTGCACTTCTCCTAATTCTTGGTTGAGTGCCAACAGTACAGATTCAGTCAAATTTGTTGTTTTACTGTATGCACAGGCCAGCTTAGATATCTCCTTCCTCATTCCCATGGCAAGTCCAGGAACTGGTGGGATGACTGCATCTACACCTGTAGCAGTGCGTGGATCTTTGTTGGGGTTTTTTGATGATCAGCTTCTGGCATGAGTCTTCCAGAGAGTGCTGATGTTGGAAGTCCTTTTTCATATCGTATCTTAGTTGATTTTCGGGGAAGCCAAATTAGGCTTTGATCCTCTGTATAAACACAAACAGACCCTTTGCCTACACTTTTATATGCCCTTCATACCATTGTGTAGAACTCATTGGAGGTCACCACACAGGTACTGCTTTTTTTGTTGTTGTTATCATTAATGTGCACTTACATGACGAATATTATGTTTACTAGGCTCTCCCCTATATCAGGTCCCCCATATAAACCCCTGTATAGTCACTGTCCATCAGCATAGCAAAATGTTGTAGAATCACTACTTGTCTTCTCTGTGTTGTACAGCCCTCACCTTTCTCCCACCCCCCATGCATGATAATCTTAATACACCCCTTCTTCTACACCCTCTTATCCCTGCCTACCCACCCATCCTCCCCAGTCTCTTTCCCTTTGGTACCTGTTAGTCCATTCTTGAGTTCTGTGATTCTGCTGCTGTTTTGTTCCTTCAGTTTATCCTTTGTTCTTATACTCCACAGATGAGTGAAACCATTTGGTAATTCTCTTTCTCCGCTTGGCTTGTATCACTGAGCATAATACCCTCCAGCTCCATCCATGTTGCTGCAAATGGTAGGATTGGCCCTTTTCTTATGGCTGAGTAGTATTCCATTGTGTATATGTACCACCTCTTCTTTATCCATTCATCTATCGATGGACATTTAGGTTGCTTCCAATTCTTGGCTATTGTAAATAGTGCTGCGATAAACATAGGGGTGCATTTGTCTTTCTCAAACTTGATTGCTGCATTCTTAGAGTAAATTCCTAGGAGTGCAATTCCTGGGTCAAATGGTATGTATGTTTTGAGCATTTTGATGTGCCTCCATACTGCTTTCCACAATGGTTGAACTAATTTACATTCCCACCAGCAGTGTAGGAGGGTTCCCATTTCTCCACAGCCTCGCCAACATTTGTTGTTGTTTTTCTTTTGGATGGCAGCCATCCTTACTGGTGTGAGGTGATACCTCATTGTAGTTTTATTTTGCATTTCTCTGATAATTAGGGATGTGGAGAATCTTTTCATGTGTCTGTTGGCCATCTGTATTTCTTTTTGGAGAACTGTCTGTTCAGTTCCTCTGCCCATTTTTTAATTGGGTTATTTGTTTTTTGTTTGTTGAGGCATGTGAGCTCCTTTTATATTCTGGACGTCAAGCCTTTATTGGATCTGTCATTTTCAAATATATTCTCCCATACTGTAGGGTTCCTTTTTGTTCTATTGATGGTGTCTTTTGCTGTACAGAAGCTTTTCAGCTTAATATAGTCCCATTTTTTCATTTTTGCTGTTGTTTTCCTTGCCCGGGGACATATGTTCAAGAAGAGGTCACTCATGTTTATGTCTAAGAGGTTTTTGCCTAAGTTTTTTTCCAGGAGGTTAATGGTTTCATGACTTACATTCAGGTCTTTGATCCATTTTGAGTTTACTTTTGTATATGGGGTTAGACAATTGTCCAGTTTCATTCTCTTACTTGTAGCTGTCCAGTTTTGCCAGCACCATCTGCTGAAGAGACTGTCATTTCGCCATTGTATGTCCATGGCTCCTTTATCAAATATTAATTGACCATATATGTCTAGGTTAATGTCTGGATTGTCTAGTCTGTTCCATTGGTCTGTGGCTCTGTTCTTGTGCCAGTACAAATTGTCTTGATTACTATGGCTTTATAGTAGAGCTTGAAGTTGGGGAGTGAGATCCCCCCTACTTTATTCTTCTTTCTCAGTAATGCTTTGGCTATTCGGGGTCTTTGGTGTTTCCATATGAATTTTTGAATTATTTGTTCCAGTTCATTGAAGAATGTTGCTGGTAGTTTCATAGGGATTGCATCAAATCTGTATATTTCTTTGGGCAGGATGGCCATTTTGACGATATTAATTCTTCCTAGCCACGAGCATGGGATGAGTTTCCATCTGTTAGTGTCCCCTTTAATTTCTCTTAAGAGTGACTAGTAGTTTTCAGAGTATAAGTCTTTCACTTCTTTGGTTAGGTTTATTCCTAGGTATTTTATTTTTTTTGATGCAATTGTGAATGGAGTTGTTTTCCTGATTTCTCTTTCTGTTGGTTCATTGTTGGTATATAGGAAAGCCACAGATTTCTGTGTGTTGATTTTGTATCCTGCAACTTTGCTGTATTCCGATATCAGTTCTAGTAGTTCTGGGGTGGAGTATTTAGGGTTTTTTATGTACAGTATCATGTCATCTGCAAATAGTGGCAGTTTAACTTCTTCTTTACCAATCTGGATTCCTTGTATTTTTTTTGTTTTGTCTGATTGCCATGGCTAGGACCTCCAGTACTATGTTAAATAACAGTGGGGAGGGTGGGCATCCCTGTCTAATTCCTGATCTCAGAGGAAAAGCTTTCAGGTTCTCGCTGTTCAATATAATGTTGGCTGTGGGTTTATCATAGATGGCCTTTATTATGTTGAGGTACTTGCCCTCTATTCCCATTTTGCTGAGAGTTTTTATCATGAATGGATGTTTAACTTTGTCACATGCTTTTTCAGCATCTATGGAGATGATCTTGTGATTTTTGTCTTTCTTTTTGTTGATGTGGTGGCTGATGTTGATGGACTTTCGAATGTTGTACCATTCTTGCATCCCTGCGATGAAACCCACTTGGCCATGGTGCATGATCCTTTTGATGTATTGTTGAATTCGGTTTGCTAATATTTTGTTGAGTATTTTTGCATCTACATCCATCAGGGATATTGGTCTGTAGTTTTCTTTTTTGGTGGGGTCTTTGCCTGGTTTTGGTATTAGGGTGATGTTACCTTCATAGAATGAGTTTGGGAGTATCCCCTCCTCTTCTATTTTTTGGAGAACTTTAAGGAAAATGGGTATTATGTCTTCCCTGTATGTCTGATAAAATTCCGATGTGAATCCATCTGGACCAGGGGTTTTGTTCTTTGCAGTTTTTTGATTACTGCTTCAATTTCGTTGCTGGTAATTGGTCTGTTTAGATTTTCTGTTTCTTTCTGGGTCAGTTTTGGAAGGTTGTATTTTTCTAGGAAATTGTCCATTTCTCCTAGGTTTCCCAGCATGTTAGCATATAGGTTTTCATAGTAGTCTCTAATAATTCTTTGTATTTCTGTGGGGTCCGTCGTGATTTTTCCTTCTCGTTTATGATACTGTTGATTTGTGTTGACTCTCTTTTCCTCTTAATAAGTCTGGCTAGACTCTTCTCTATTTTGTTTATTTTCTCAAAGAATCAGCTCTTTGTTTCATTGATTTTTGCTATTGTTTTATTCTTCTCAATTTTATTTATTTCTTCTCTGATCTTTATTTTGTCCCTCCTGCTGCTGACGTTAGGCTGCATTTGTTCTTCTTTTTCCAAGATAATTGTGAGATTAGACCATTCATTTGTGATTGTTCTTCCTTTTTAAAATATTCCTGGATCACTATATACTTTCTTCTTAAGACTGCTTTTGCTGTGTCCCACAGTAGTTGGGGCTTTGTGTTGTTGTGGTTTGTTTCCATATATTGCTGGATCTCCATTTTTATTTGGTCATTGATCCATTGATTATTTAGGAGCTTGTTGTTTCGCCTCCATGTGTTTGTGAGCCTTTTTGCTTTCTTTGTAGTTTATTTCTAGTTTTATGCCTTTGTCGTCTGAAAAGTTGGTTGGTAGGATTTCAATCTTTTGGAATATACTGAGGCTCTTTTTGTGGCCTAGTATGTGGTCTATTCCGGAGAATGTTCCAGTGCACTTTAGAAGAATGTGTATCCTGTTGCTTTTGGATGTAGAGTTCTGTAGAGGTCTATTAGGTCCATCTGTTCTGGTGTGTTGTTCAGTGCCTCTGTGTCCTTACTTATTTTCTGTCTGGTGGATCTGTCCTTTGGAGTGAGTGGTGTGCTGAAGTCTCCTAGAATGAAAGCATTGCATTCTATTTCCTCCTTTAGTTCTGTTAGTATTTGTTTCAGTTATGTTGGTGCTTCTGTATTGGGTGCATATATATATATTTATAATGGTTATATTTTCTTGTTGGACTGAGCCCTTTATCATTATGTAATGTCCTTCTTTGTCTTTTGTTACTTTCTTTGTTTTGCAGTCTGTTTTGTCTAATACCAGAATTGCAACACCTGCTTTCTTCTCTCTGTTGTTTGCATGAAATATCTTTTTCCATTCCTTGACTTTAAGTCTGTGCATGTCGTTGGGTTTGAGGTGAGTTTCTTTTAAGCAGCATATGGATGGATCTTGCTTTTTTATCCATTCTATTACTCTGTGTCTTTTGATTGGTGCATTCAGTCCATTTACATTTAGGGTGATTATTGAAAGGTATGAACTTATTGCCATTGCAGGCTTTAAGTTTGTGGTTACCAAAGGTTCAGGGTTAGCTTCTTTACTATCTTACAGTCTAACTTAACTCGCTTGTTGAGCTATTATAAACGCTGTCTGATGATTCTTTATTTCTCTCCCTTCTTATTCCTCCTCCTCCCTTCTTCATATGTTGGGTGTTTTGTTCTGTGCTCTTTTTAGGAGTGCTCCCAACTAGAGAAGTCCCTGTAGGTTGCCCTGTAGAGGTGGTTTGTGGGAGGGAAATTCCCTCAACTTTTGCTTGTCTGGGAATTGTTTAATCCCTCCTTCATATTTAAATGATACTCGTGCTGGATACAGTAGTCTTGGTTGGAGGCCCTTCTGTTTCATTGCATTAAGTATATCATGCCATTCTCTTCTGGCCTGTAGGGTTTCTGTTGAGAAGTCTGATGATAGCCTGATGGGTTTTCCTTTGTAGGTAACCTTTTTTTTTCTCTCTGGCTGCCTTTAATACTTTGTCCTTGTCTTTGATCTTTGCCTTTTTAATTATTATGTGTCTTGGTGTTGCCCTCCTTGGATCCCTTGTCATGGGAGTTCTGTGTACCTCTGTGGTCTGAGAGGCCATTTCTTCCCCTAGTTTGGGGAAGTTTTTGGCAATTATTTCTTCAAAGACACTTTCTATCCCTTTTCTTCTTTCTTCTTCTTCTGGTACCTCTATAATGCAGATATTTTTCCATTTCAATTGGTCACTCAGCTCTCTTAGAATTCTTTCATTCCTGGAGATCCTTTTATCTCTCTCTGCATCAGCTTCTCTGCGTTCCTGTTCTCTGTTTTCTAGTCCATTAATGGTCTCTTGCATCTCGTCCATTCTGTTTTGAAATCCTTCCAGAGCTTGTTTTATTTCTGTATTCTCCTTCCGTAGTTCTTGCATATTTCTCTGCAAGTCCATTAGCATGGTTATGACTTTTGTTTTGAATTCTTTTTCAGGAAGACTGGTTTGATCTATCTCCCCAGGTTCCTTCTCAGGGGAAGATGTAGCTTATGCCGAAGCTGTCTGGGTTAGTCTTGTCTGGATCATATTTTTTTGCCTTTTCATGTTGACAGGTGCTATTGACTGTCAGCTGGGAGGGCCAAACTTTTCACTTGCTACTGGCCTTTCTTTACTGGGACAACTGCGACCCCTAGTGGCTTGTTTTGGATAATTGCGTGTAGACTGGTTCTTTGTGTCTTACCCGGCCGATGTGGATCAAGCTTCCTTACTGAGGGCGTGACCAGCCTTAGGCTGCTTCTCTGCTTTCGCAGCACCTGGAGGGGTAATGTGCAGGGGGGCTGTTTGGCTATTTACCTCCGTGTGGGGTCTCAGAGCTGTTGCCCAGGGGGTTAGTGCGCCCAGTTTTCCCTGTAATTTCCAGCCTTTGGGCTGTGACCTGTGTTGTTTTCGTCCAGCTGTTCTGTCCCTGTCCCTTTAAGACTTTCAAAAAGCTCTCACTTTTCTTTGTCACAGGGGCATCAGCTTTGGAACCCGCTCAGAGGTCTTGCTGCCCTGTTTCCCTAGTTTCCAGCCCTCCAAGCATGCACTGTGTCTGCGCTCTGGTGCGGATGGCTGGGGCTCCGTGTTCAGCAGTCCTGGTCGCCCTCTCCCTCCCGCCAGGAGCTGGGGGAAGCGTGCTCGTGTCCCGCCGGGCCGGGGATTGTATCTTACCCCTTTCACCAGGCGCTGGGCTCTCGCCCATGTTGATGTAGTCTGGCTGTTGTCCTGTGTCTTCTGGTCTCTCTTTTAGGATTAGTTGTATTTGTTGTATTTTCAAAAATATATATGTTTTTGGGAGGAGATTCCCTCTGTCCTACTCACGCCACCATGATGGCTCCACCCTCTCTCATGAGTGTTCTGTAGTTTTCAGGGTTTTGGTATTTTCCCTTCTTGGCTAAGTTTATTCCTAGGTATTTTATTTTCGATGCAATTGTAAATGGAATTGTTTTCCTGATTTCTCTTTCTGCTAGTTCATTGTTAGTGTATAGGAATGCAACACATTTTTATGTATTAATTTTGTATCCTGCAATTTTGCTGAATTCAGTTATTAGTTTTAGTAGTTTATCGGTGTGTTCTTTAGGGTTTTCTATGTATAATATCATGTCACCTGCAAGTAGTGACATTTTAACTTCTTCCTTACCAATTTGGATGCCTTTTAGCTCTTTGTGTTGTCTGATTTCTGTGGCTAGCACCTCCAGTAATATCTTGAATTAAAGTGGTGAAAGTGGGCATCCTTGTCTTGTTCCTAATCTTAGGGGGAAATTTTCAGCTTTACACTATACATATGATGTTGGCTGTGGGTTTGTCTCATATGTCCATTATTATGTTGAGGTACACACCCTCTATACCCATTTTGTTGAGAGTTTTTATCATGAATGGATGTTGAATTTTGTCAAAGTCTATTTCAGCATCTATTGAGATGATCATGTGTCCTTCATCCTACTTTTTGTTAATGTGGTGTATGATATTGATGGATTTATGAATATTGTATCATCCTTGCCTCTCTGGAATAATTCCCACTTGGTCATGATAGATGAGATGTATTTTTGGATTCAGTTTGCTAATATTTTGTTGAGGATTCTTACATCTATGTTCATCAGAGATATTGGTCTGTAATTTTGTGGTGTCTTTGTCTGGTTTTGATATGAGAGTGAAGCTGGCCTCATAGAATGAGTTTGGAAATATTCCCTTGTCTTCTACTGTTTGGAATACTTTAAAAAGGATGGGTACTAGCTCTTTTTTAATGGCTGGTATAATTCAGCTGTGAAGCCATCTGGACCCGCTCTTTTGTTTCTGGGAAGTTTTTGTTTACCAATTCAATTTCATTGCCGGTAATTGGTTTGTTCAGATTTTCTGTTTCTTCCTGGGTTAGTCTTGGAAGGTTGTATTTTTCTAGGAAGTTCTCCATTTCTTCTAAGTTGTCCAATTTATTGGCATATAATTTTTCATAGTGTTCTCTAAAAATTCTTTATATTTCTGTGGTATCCATTGTTAATATTCCTTCTTCATTTATGATTTTATTTGTGTGTGTACACTCTCTTTTTTTCTTGGTAAGTCTGACTAGGGGTTTATATATTTTATTTCCTCAAAGAACCTGCTCCTGCTCTCATTGATTTTTTCTATTGTTTTATTCTTCTTTATTTTATTTATTTCTACTCTATTCTTTATTATGTCCCTCCTTCTACTGACTTTCTGTTTCATTTGTTCTTCTTTTTCTAGTTTCTTTAATTACAATTTTAAACTGTTTATTTGGGATTGTTCTTGTTTCTTGAGGTAATCCTGTATTGCTATGTACTTTCCTCACAGAACTGCCTTTACTGCATCCCACAGATTTTGGGCTGTTGTGTTTTCTTTTCATTTGTCTCCACATATTGCTTGATTTCTGTTTTAATTTGTTCATTGTTCCATTGATTATTTTAAAAGCATGTTGTTTAGCCTCCATGTGTTTGTAAGTCTTTTTGTTTTCTTTGTGTATTTTATTTCTAGTTTCATACCATTGTGGTCTGAGAAGATGCTTGATAAAATTTCAATCTTTTTGAATTTATTGAGGCTCTTCTTGTGGCCTAGTATGTGATCTATTCTGGAGAATGTTCCATGTACACTTTAGAAAATGTGTTTCCTTCTGCTTTTGGATGAAATGTTCTGTAGATATCTGTTAAGTCCATTTGATCTAATATATTGTTCAGTGCTCTGTTTCCTTACTTATTTTCTGTCTGTTGATCTATCAATGTAAGTGATGTGTTAAAGTCTCCTAAAATGATTGTATTGCAATCTATTTCCCCCTTTAATTCTGTTAGTATTTGTTTTACATATTTAGGTGCTTCTATGTTGGGTGCATTGATATTTACATTATTTATATACTCTTGTTGTACTGGTCCCTTTATCATTACATAAAGTCCTTCTTTGTCTCTTGTTACTTTGTTTGAAAATCAGTTTTGTCTAATATAAATACTGCTACTCTTTATTTTTTCTCTTTATTATTTGCATGTAATATTTTTATCCATACCTTCACTTTTAGTCTGTGTATGTCTTTGGGTCTGAAATGAGACTCTTGCAGGCAGCATATAGATGGGTCTTGTTTCCTTATCCATTCTACCATTCTGTCTCTTGATTGGTGCATTCAGTCCATTTATACTTAAGATTATTATTGATTGATATACACTTATTGCCATTTTATTTGTCTTCTGGTTTTTATATCTCCACTCTGTTCCTTTCTTCCTTTCCTAAAATCTTTTGTTGTTATTCATGATTTTCTTTAGTGTTGTAATTGGATTTCCCTTTTTCTGAAATAATTTTTCTGTTTATTTACTGTAGGCTTTAGTTTTGTGGTTACCAAAGGCTCAAGGATAGCTTCCTTACTCTATAATAGTCTATCTTAAATTACTGATTACTCTGTTCCAAACACAATCTAAAGGTAGTTTTTTCCCACTTACTCCTCCACATTCTTCATATTAGATGTCACAATCTGTACTTTTTGGGTATCCCTTTACTGATTTTGTGTATAGTTGATTTGGCTTCTTTTGTTTTGTTTAATTTCATATTTATTTTGGTTATTATTTGGTCTACTAAATTTACTGTGGATTTATTTTCACTGGTGAAAGCTATTTTTGCCATAGGGTCATTTGCATCTACAGCAATTAATTTAACATACTGTGTAAGACAGGCTTAGAAGTGGAATTCTCTCAATTTTTGTTTATCTGAATATTGTTTAATCCCCACTTCAAGTTTAAATGGTAGTCTCACTGGGTAGAGGATTCTTGGTTTGAGGACTTTCTGTTTCAGTACATTAAATATATCATGCCAGTGCTTTCTGGTTTGTAGAGTTTCTGTTAAGAAGTATGATAGCCTCATGGGATTTCCTTTATAAGTAATCTTTTCTCTTTCTGGCTAATTTCAACACTATCTCCTTATCCTTATTGTTTGCATTTCTAATTATTATGTCTTGGTGGTATCTTTTGTGTTTTTTTGGTATAATTACTCTACAATTACATGAGGAACATTATGTTTACTAGACTCCGCCAATCACCAATTCCCCCCCACAAACACCATTACAGTCACTGTCCATCAGCATAGTAAGATGCTGCAGAATCACTACTTATGTTTTCTGTGTTGCACAACCCTCCCCGTGACCACCCCACAGTATACATGCAATTCATAATGCCTTCTTTCTTTCCACCTTCCCACCTTATCCCTCCTTTCCCACCCCTCCCCAGTCCCTTTCCCTTTGGTAACTGTTAGTCCTTTCTTGGGTTCTGTGTTTATGCTGTTGTTTTGTTCCTTCAGTTTTTTCCTTGTTTTATACTCCACATATGAGTGAAATCATTTGGTATTTGTCTTTATCTGCCTGGCTTATTTCACTGAGCATAGTACCCTCTAGATCCATCCATGTTGTTGCAAATGGTAGGATTTGTTTTCTTCTTATGGCTGAATAATATTCCATTGTGTATATGTACCACATCTTCTTTATCCATTCATCTACTGATGGAAGTTTAGGTTGCTTCCATATCTTGGCTATTGTAAATAGTGCTGTGATAAACACAGGGGTGCAACTGTCTTTTTCAAAGTGGAGTGCTGCATTCTTAGGGTAAATTCCTAGAAGTGGAATTCCTGGGTCAAATGGTATTTCTATTTTGAGCATTTTGAGGAACCTCCATACTGCTTTCCTCAATGGTTGAACTAATTTACATTCCCACCAGCAGTGTAGGAGGGATCCCCTTTCTCCACAACCTCGCCAACATTTGCTGTTGTTTGTCTTTTGGATGGCAGCCATCCTTAATGGTGTAAGGTGATATCTCATTGTGGTTTTAATTTGCATTTCTCTGATGACAAGCGATGTGGAGCATCTTTGCATGTGTCTGTTGGCCATTTGAATTTCATCTTTGGAGAACTGTCTGTTCAGTTCCTCTGCCCATTTTTTAATTGGATTATTTGCTTTTTGTTTGCTGAGGTGCATGAGCTCTTTATATATTCTGGATTTCAACCCTTTATTGGATCTGTCATTTATGAATATATTCTCCCATACTATAGGATGCCTTTTTGTTCTCTTGGTGTTGTCCTTTGCTGTACAGAAGATTTTCAGCTTGATATAGTCCCACTTGTTCACTTTTGCTTTTGTTTCCCTTGCCCCAGGAGATATGTTCATGAAGAGGTCACTTGCTCAATTTTATGTCATAGGGATTTTTGCCTATGTTTTCCTGCATGAGTTTTATGGTTTCATGACTTACATTCAGGTCTTTGATCCATTTCGAATTTACCTTTGTGTATGGGGTTAGACAATAATCCAGTTCCGTTCTCTTACATGTAGCTGTCCAGTTTTCCAACACCAGCTGCTGAAGAGGCTGTCATTTCCCCATTGTATGTCCATGGCTCCTTTATCATATATTACTTGACCATATATGTTTGGGTTAGTATCTGGATTATCTATTCTGTTCCACTGGTCTGTGGCTCTGTTCTTGTGCCAGTACCAAATTGTCTTGATTACTGTGGCATTGTAGTAGAGCTCGAAGTTGGGAAGCAAGACACCCCCTGCTTTATTCTTCCTTCTCAGGATTGCTTTGGCTATTCAGGGTCTTTTGTGGTTTCATATGAATTTTGAAACTATTTGTTCCAGTTTGTTGATAAATGTTGTTGGTATTTTGATAGGCACTGAATTGAATCTGTAGATTGCTTTAGGCAGGATGGCCATTTTGGCATTGTGAACTCTTCCAAGCCAAGAGTATGGAATGAGTTTCCATTTGTTAGTGTCCTCTTTAATTTCTCTTAAGAGTTTCTTGTAGTTTTCATGGTTAGGTTTATTCTGAGGTATTTTATTCTTCTTGATGCAATTGTGAATGGAATTGTTTTCCTTATTTCTCTTTCTGTTAATTCATTGTTAGTGAATAGGAAAGGAACAGATTTCTGTGTATTAATTTTGTATCCTGAAACTTTGCTGAATTCAGTTATTAGTTCTAGTAGCTTTGGAATGGAGTCTTTAGGGTTTTTTATGTACAATATCATATCATCTGCAAATAGTGGCAGTTTGACTTCCTCTTTACCAATCTGGATGCCTTGTATTTCTTTTTTTTTGTCTGATTGCCGTGGCTAGGACCTCCAGTATTATATTAAATGACAGTGGGGAGAGTGGGTATCCCTGTCTTGTTCCCTATCTTAGAGGAAAAGCTTTCATCTTCTTGCTGTTAAGTATGATGTTGGCTGTGGGTTTGTCATATATGGCCTTCATTATGTTGAGGTACTTGCCCTGTATACCCATTTTGTTGCGAGTTTTTATCATGAATGGATGTTGAATTTTGTCGAATGATTTTTCAGCATTTATGGAAATAATTATGTGGTTTCTGTTCTTTTTGTTGATGTGGTAGATGATGTTGATGGATTTTTGAATGTAGTACCATCCTTGCATTCCTGAGATGAATCCCCCTTGATCCTGGTGTATGATCCTCTTATATTTTTGCATCTATATTCATCAGGGATATTGGTATGTAATTTTCTTTTTTCATAGGGTCTTTGCCTGGTTTTGGTATTAAAGTGATGCTGGCTTTATAGAATGTGTTTGGAAGTATTCCTGCCTCTTCTATTTTTTGGAAAACTTTAAGGACAATGGGTATTTTGTCTTCTCTATGTGTCTGATAAAATTCATCATTGAATCCACCTGGCCAAGGAATTTTGTTCTTGAGTTGTTTTTGGATTACCGATTCAACTTATTTGCTGGTAATTGGTCTGTTTAGATTTTCTGTTTCTTCCTTGATCAGTCTTGGCAGGTTTTTTTTTCTAGTAAGTTGTCCATTTCTTCAAGGTGTTCCAGATTATTAGCATATAGATTTTCATAGTATTCTCTAATAATTTTTTGTGTATCTGTGGGGTCTGTTGTGATTGTTTATTTCTCATTTCTGATTCTGTTGATGTGTGCAGATACTTTCTCTGTTCATAAATGTGGCTAGGGGACTATCTATTTTGTTTATTTTTTTCAAAGAACCAGCTCTTGGTTTCATTGATTTTCTCTATTGTTTTATTCATCTCAATTTTATTTATTTTTTCTCTGATCTTTTTTATGTCCCTCCTTCTGCTCACTTTGGGCCTCATTTGTTCTTCTTTTACCAGTTTCAATAATTGTGATTTTTGACTATTCATTTGGGATTGTTCTTCCTTCTTTAAATAGGCCTGGATTACAATCTACCTTCCTCTTAGAACTGCCTTCACTGCGTCCCACAGAAGTTGGGGCTTTGTGCTGTTGTTGTCCTTATTCTCCATATATTGCTTGATCTCTCTTTTAATTTGGTCATTGATCCATTGATTATTTAGGAGCATTGCTTTAGCCTCCATGTGTTTTTGAGCCTTTCTATTTTCTTTGTACAATTTATTTCTAGTTTTATGCCTTTGTGGTCTGAGAAGTTGGTTGGTAGAATTTCAATCTTTTTGAATTTACTGAGGCTCTTTTTGTGGCCTAGTATGTGGTATATTCTGGAGAATGTTCCATGTGCAATTGAGAAGAATGTGAATCCTGCTGCTTTGGGGTGTAGCATTCTTTAGATGTCTGTTAAGTCCATCTGTTCTAATGTGTTGTTCAATGCCTCTGTGTCCTTACTTATTTTCTGTCTGTTGGATCTGTCCTTTGGAGTGAGGCTGTGTTAAAGTCTGTAGAATGAATGCATTGCATTATATTTCCTCCTTTAATTCTGTTAATATTTGTTTCACATATGTTGGTACTCCTGTATTGGGTGCATAGATATTTATAATGGTTATATTCTCTTGTTGGGCTGACCTCTTTATCATTATGGAATGTCTTTATTTATCTGTTGTTACTTTCTTTGTTTTGAAGTCTCTTTTGTCTGATATAAGTACTACGACACCTGCTTTTTCCTCCCTGTTGTTTGGATGAAATATATTTTTCCTTCCCTTGACTTTTAATCTGTGCATGTCTTTGGGTTTGAGGTGAGTCTCTTGTAAGCAGCATATAGGTGGGTCTTGCTTTTTTATCCATTCTATTACTCTGTGTCTTTTGATTGGTACATTCATTCCATTTACATTTAGGGTGATTATTGAAAGTTATGTACTTATTGCCATTGCAGGCTTTAGATTTGTGGTTATGAAAGGTTCAAGGGCAGCTTCTTTATTATCTAACCATCTAACTTTATTCACTTATTACGCTATTATAAACACAAGCTGATGATTCTTTATTTCTCTCCCTTCTTTTTCTTCTTCCTCCATTTTTTATATATTAGGTGCTTTATTCTGTACTTTTTTGTGTTCCTTTGACTGCTTTTATGAACAGTTGATTTTATTTTTTGCCTTTAGTTAGTATTTGTTTGGTCTCCTTTCTTTGGTGTGATTTTATTTTCTCTGTTTACGTCCATTTAGGAGTGCTTCTATCCAGAGCTGTCCCTTTAAAATATCCTGTAGAGGTGGTTGGCGGGAGGCAAATTCTCTCAACTTTTCCTTGTTTGATAATTGTTTAATCCCTCCTTCAAATTAAATGATAATCATGCTAGATACAGTATTCTTGGTTTGAGGCCCTCCTGTTTCATTGCATTAAGTATATCATGCCATTCTCTTCTGGCCTGTAAGGATTTTGTTGAGGAGTCGGTTAGTAGCCTAATGGGTTTTCCTTTGTAGGTGACCTTTTTTATCTCTCTGGCTGCCTTTAATACTCTGTTCTTGTCTCTGATCTTTGCCATTTTAATTACTATATGTCCTGGTGTTGTCCTCCTTTGTTCCCTTGTGTTGGGAGTTCTGTTGGCCTCCATATTCTGAAAGACTATTTCTTCCCCTAGTTTGGGGAAGTTTTCAGCAATTATTTCTTCAAAGACACTTTCTATTCCTTTTTCTCTCTCTTCTTCTTCTGGAACCACTATAATGTGAATATTGTTCCATTTGGATTGGTCACACAATTCTCTTAATCTTCTTTCATTCCTGGAGATCCTTTTATCTGTCTCTGCCTCAGCTTCTCTGTGTTTCTGTTCTCTGATTTCTGTTCCATTCACAGCCTCTTACACCTCATCCCATCTCTTCTTAAGTCCTTCCAGACTTAAGAGGAGAGATTCGGGGAGATTGGTTTAGTCTATCTCCCCAAGCCCTCTTTCAGAAGTTGTCTGGGTAATTCTGGACTGGACCAAATTCTTCTGCCTTTTCATGGTGATAGAGGTAGCTTTAGGCAGGTAGTGCATGTGTCAGCTGGAAGAACAAAGTCCTTTCCTGCTTGCTGGTCACCTTGCCCTTCTCTGCTTCCTGTGTCAGTTACCTGCACTCCTGGAGCAGCCTCTGGGTTAGTCCCATAAACTGTTGTGGGCAGGGTCTCTGTCAGGATAGTGCAGAGCCCTCCTGGGAGTGGCAGGCATGTCAGGTGTGCTCTCCTGTGAGAGAAATGCTCCCACTGGGCAGATGCGTGCTGGTGGCAGCCTTTGGGTCTGGCCTGGGCAGCTGTGCACTGGGAGGAGATTCTGGGTGGCTGCTGGGGGCATGGCTGTACCTGGGCTGCTCAGCCCCCACCATCACGGACTTTTACGGGCCTCTCTCAGGACACTTGGCTGCTGTCCGCCATGGGTACCAGCACGTAACTGCTCTCCTTCTAGTGGGCAGGTGTGTTGGTTTCCGCGCCAGCCAGGGGAAAGACTGGCTGGCTGCTTATCACTGTGAGGGGCTTCAGAGCTGTTCTGCCACCCAGGGGTTTTTGGCACCTAGAGTTCCCCAGGATTCCCAGCTGCTGGGCTGAGTGTGCCATGACAATTTCACCCAGCTGTGAGGTCCCTGTCCCTTTAAGACTTTCAGAAAGCACTTGCTTTTCTTTTGTCCCAGGGGAGCTGGTTGTGGGGACCTGCTTGCAGGTTTTGCTTTTCTGTTTCTCTAATATCCAGCACACCATGCACCGTGTGTCTGTGCTCCTGGTGAGGATTACTAGATCTGGTTGTTTAGCAGTCCTGGGCTTTCACTCCCTCCCCGGTCTGACTCCTTTCTTCCCGATGGGGAGCTGGGGTGGGGTGGGCAGTCAGGTCCCACTGGGCCAAGGCTTGTGTCTTACCCCCTTCATATGATACTGAGTTCTTGCAGATGTAGATGTAGCCTGGCTGCTGTACTGTATCCACTGGTCTCTCTTTTAGGAATAGGTGTATTTTCAAAAATATACATGTTTTTGAGAGAAGATTTCTGCTGAACTACTCATGCCGCCATCTTGGCTCCTCTCTCCTTTCTTGGTGTTATCTTGATGAGGTTCCTTTTGTTAGTGGATTTCTGTGTTTCAATTAACTGAGTGTCTATATCCTTCCCCAGATTGGTGAAGTTTTCAACAATTATTTCCTGAAAGAGACTTTACATCCCTTTGTCTATCTTTTCTCTCCTTCTGGTATTCTTATTATGTAAATATTGTTTCATTTGGATTGGTTACATAGCTCTCTTATCATTCTTTTATTTTTAGAGATTCTTTTTTTCTCTGTTCCTCAGCTTCTTTGTTTTGCTGTTCTCTAATTTTTATTTCATTTACCATCTCTTCTACATAATCTAATTTATTTTAAAGTCCCTCCATTGTATATTTCATTTCAAATCCTGTATTGTTCAGCTCTGAGTAGCTCTTTTTTAGGTTTTCTATCACTTTGTTGAAGTCATTTCTGAGGTCTTGATTACTTTTCTATAAATCCGTGAACATATTTATGACTTTTATTTTGAAATCTTTTTCAAGAAGATTGGTGATCTCTGTTTCATTTAACCCTCTTTTTGGGTCTTATAGTTTTGATTGGATCAAATTCCTCTGCCTGCTTATTTTGTCAGGGGTTCTGTGTTTATTCCTTTGTATTAGATGTCTCTCCTATGCTTTCTGGTCCTTTTCTGTGTGGTCTTCTTTTCTTCCCCAGGTTTAGGGGGTCTGTTCTGCAGTCTTCATGTCATTTTCAGGTCTAGCTGCATTTGCTGTATTTTCCTCTTTTATGTGTTTTTGGGAGGAGGTTCCTGTCTTGTCTTCCTTTTCTGCCATCTTTATTCCCCTTAATTTTAATGTTTTAAGTCTCTTTAGTCCTCTTCTTTATCCAGGGTAACTCAGCACAGTATTATACTTCAGATTATTCATCTCTTCAGTATAGAAAAAAATCTACTGAGCATTTTATTTCAAATACTATTTTAATTGTAGTCATTCTGTGTATCACTTCCATTTCTATTCCAAAGTCATTATTTTGTTTTAAGCAAGGCTGTGGTTTTGGTTGGCTTTTGTTTTGTTTTTAAGTAATTGGTTTAGATTAGCATTGGGATTAGGGAGGAAAGCTGTATCTTGATTAAAATTACATATGTTTCTGGTCATCATTTAAATTCAGACTAAAACTTAGCCCAGCCATTGTACTCTTCAGAGACCAACCTCCTGACATAGAATTACTTAGTGTGAAACTAACCTGAAGAGCTAACAACCACAGAGAAATGTCAGTTGTCATAGTTGGCTACTGGTCTGAGATTCCTTGACAACAGGGACTGTCCTTTTCATCTTTCTTCCTATCAACAGCATAGCTTCTAACATAGAGTCATGAAAAATAAATGTATAACAATAAATGAAAGAATGCATTCTCTGATTGGATCCATCATTAATACTTCATTTAAGCTCAATGCTGCTGATCTGATTCCAAATGAAAACAGAATGCTGCAGGGCTCCTCTTTTCATAAGTATATTAATATTTCTTACATGGAAAAGTGCTTCATGGTTAAGTAAATCTAAATAATTGTGCCTATAAACATATTAAACATGAGTTGACTACAGGAATTCACTGAGCCCTTAATATATACTATTTTATAAATCTTCCAAAGGTGAAATAAATTCCCACCTTATCTAGAATTTTTTCTAGATATTCTAGATTTTTTTTCTATTAACACTTGATAGTACTAATATTTAAAGACAAATTTGGGGAAGTGGTGATATAATTTATCCCAAAACTTGGATTACATCATGGACATAGGACATATTTTGGAATCACTTGGACTTCATAACTGTGCAACATTGAGTAAGTCATTTAAACTGTGTTTTAGTTTCTTCATCTGTTATATATTTATTATAGGGGGCAAAAATAACTGCATAGTAAAACTGCTGGGAAAAGTTAAATGATATACTGTATCAATAACACTTATCAATGAATCATGGTTAAGCATTCCACATACATAGCTTCATAGAAAAAGGATCTTTCTACAGCCTCATCTAACAATATTCTTTTCTTTCCACTCCCTTTCAAATTGTATGCCCTATCATACATGGAACTTTTTCTTTTCTGGATGTAAGACTATATTAGGGTTTTGGATATATCAAATCAACAGAAAGTAATATTACATCAAGATTTGGCTTAGTTGGCAATCATTTTCCCATCCAGTTGTCCAGATTAAATAGCATGTCCTTTTTATAGTTATTAAAAATATTGAGTGCAGGACTTGTTAATAATAAATCTGTACATTGATTGTAATTTTGCTATTTTCCCTGGTTTTAGAACTCTATTTGGAGCCTCATGGTAAGCAGCAATGATTGGTAGGACAAGATTTGGGCTATTGTTTTTATTCCAGTCAAAGCAATAAACTATTTTCAAAACTTCATCTTGAGCTCTAATATATGACATTTAATTTAAGACCACAATAATGGTAGTTATTATTAAAGTTTTTGATTAGGAGTATTTTTATGTTTAAAAATAATTTCACTCTTGCCTTTTACTTCATGGCTGCAATACCATATATAATTGATTTTCTAAGTTGAGAATTATTTTCTAAAAACCTTATACTGTATATATACAAAAAACAAGAAGCACAAAACTCTCAATAGGTATCATCTTTCCAATTTTTGAAAGCTATTTGCATTATTTTTTACATACTTATTCCAAATTTTTTAATGAATAATATTACTTCTTCAAACCTATTTCAAATATATAAGATGTTTGCATACTTTTGTACACTGACTTACGATAATTTGGGCATGTACAATTATTAGAGTATTTACATATAGCAATATTCTCCAAGAATTAGAAGTTGTTAAAAGCAAAAGGTTTCTTCTCCACAGTCTTGTTACCTTGAGCTTATAAAATAAAAGCAAGTGTCATTCTAAATTCTGCCATATATACATATATTAGCAAACAGACCCCAAATGTAAGGTAAATTAACCTCATATCTTTTTTCTTTTAAGTGTTCTAACATCATCTTGCATAAAGCAATTAACTTTTGTCTATTCAGAGTATGATAACCAAGAGTCCTCAAAAATCAGAAGCTAGACACAGAAACACTTAAAAATCAAATATGGGTCCATCTTAATTGTCTAGGCCACTGAGGTCACCCTGTTTTCATGGAAGGGTATAATAATGACCTTCAAATATTTTCATACAATGTACATAGTTTGAACTCTAGAAATTTCACCAATGAAAACCCATTTATAACAACCACTATTCTTTTTAACAAAATCATGGCCCACAAATGCATGAGTATCAGGCAACACTTATTCCCCAGTTCATATCCTCTCAGCTCAGCTTTTATGCCACCTTACTCAGGCAATTAGCTCATGTAGGTGTAAAGTGATAGCATTAATTTTTGTCTGAGCCATGTATCTCTCACATTCTGCTTGAGGCTTCACTAAATCTATGGTGGGGATGCCTGCAAAAGTCTTCTCAGCACTTTCACATTATCAAACCTGGAGGAGAGTACTAGCACCTTATAGAGGATGAGATCAAGAGGGTACATACTCTTGTCTCTCATCCAGGTGCACAATTTTCAAGCATAATCTACCCAGCTCTTCAAAGGGCTCAGCCTTATTGATCCCTGGTTTCCCACAGAAGTCAGCAACTCAGTAGTGCACCATGCCATTGCCTATCCCTCCTTACTTGATTCTTTCTTCCTCATTTTCCACTCCAGTCACCTGGGATTATTTCCAAGAACAATCAACCTGGACATAAATTCTTAGTCTCTGATTTCTGTGGGAACCTAAGATAAGACAGTGACACTGACTCTAAAATATATCTAGTCAATCCAGATATCTGAAATACTCTGAATTTATTCAATTGAATTCATTTATAACATCCAGTATGTTAATGAACAAAACTGCTGATCATAGATAATGACAATGTGGTCTTTTATGAAAATGGTAGCTAACCTCTGCTGGAGTGAGCACTTCTGAATAAGGCAACTGAGTTGTCCAAAGGTGATATTTAAAATTAATGCACAGAAGAATAACACATTATGAATGCTGAAGTAAATTACATATCATATAGCAGATATTTAATTTGCTTTAATTTTCCATAGCCTCCCTTCATATTATTTGGATAAATAATTCACAAGCATATTTAATTTTTTTCCAAAAGGAGCTGAACATTCTGGGATTCTTTTCTATATCTTTATCTGCTTAAAAACATTTGATGAAAAGTGGTTAATCAAACTTTGGGGATTTTCCTTAAGAATGAGTGGGAACAAATTTAAGATAATTGTGAAAGGAAGGTACATTTAACAAAGATAAGAGAAATGGCAGAAAATGTACTAAGGTAAATCTATATACACTTATGTTGCAGAGATCGTTTGAGTACATTCCTCAGCTGACCTATATCAGAATCGTTTGGGACATTATAAAAAATATACAGATTCCTGGTCTATACACCAGACATATTGAACCAGAAGGTGGAGGCCAGAAATTGTTATGTTTGACAAGCTGCCCAAATGATAAATGTACACCTAAGTTTCAAACCATAATAGAGGGTAGTCAAGTGCTGAAAATTAGTCCTTGGTTATACAAGTTCTTTTCTTCTTGCCATGGCTTACTTTTTGTCTCATCTTCAAATGGGTCTTTAACTTAGAAGGCTGTCATTCTGGTTCATCGTAACTGTAGTAGTCAAAGGAAGCTTTGTGACAGCTTCCTATCTATATTAGCCCTAGATTTGAAGAAGTTCACATACCCCCTTTACAGAAAAATGTACTACACTCCCACAAATCAAACCCTCTGCTCAGAGCTATAAATCTATTAAACTAATCTTAAGATCCTCACTGTGTTTGCATTTTGACTGGATTAAAGTATGGTATTGCATCAGAGTTAATTAATGTGGGTATAGTATTATTGCTAATTTTCAGAGTGAAGGACCCTGAGGGTATGGATCACAGGTAAATTTTAAATTTAAATTCAGAACGAAGATAAGATCTAAACATTGTATCACTTCATATGAAAAGACAAAGGAATCATGAGATCACACAGTATCCACATATGGTTATATTTGTTGTAAGGGAAGAAGAACCAAAAAGCCAAGGAACTATGAGAAGAAAGGAGAAAAAATTAAACAAAATTTACCTAATTTAAAGTTGTGAGGCTTTGTTAAAGAATCCACCATACTTATTCAACATGCCATCTTAGTCTCATGATGCTCTCCATTTTGTTTTCATTTGAGCACTAGACAAGTTTTCTAGCTATTGAAAGTGTTATGGATAGTTCTGTGCATTTATAGTTTAAACCTGACAGCTTCAAATGTGAAGTTGGAAAGAACTTTCACAACTCAATTACAAAACAAGCACACCGATTTAAAAATGCGCTAAAGATTTGAACACTATCAAATATGTGTAACAGACCAGTAAGTATGTGAGAATATTCTCAACGCCACTAGTAATTAGGGAAATGTAAATTAAGATGAGAGACCACTTCACACCCAATAATTGGCTAGAATTTAAAAAGATTGACCATATCAAGGGTTGGCGATAATGTGGAATATCTGGAATCTGCGTATATTGCTGCTGAAAATGTGAAATACTGCAAACAGTTTTGATAACAAATGGGCAGTTTCTTTAGGAAATACGGAAGTAGATTTAAATGGCTGACCAGTGTTGCCATCCAGTTTTGAAAGCTTCTAAAAAGAAAACGCGAGAGGGGCGGAAGATGGCGGCGTGAGTAGAGCAGCGGAAATCTCCTCCCAAAACAACATATATCTATGAAAATATAACAAAGACAACCCTTCCTAGAATAAAGACCAGAGGACACAGGACAATATCCAGACCACATCCGCACCTGAGAGAACTCAGCACCTCACGAAGGGGGTAAGATACAAGCCCCGGCGCCGCGGGTGCCGAGCGCCCCTCCCCCCAGCTCCCGGCGGGAGAAGAGCAGGCAGAGCGGGAGGGAGACGGAGCCCAGGACTGCCGAACACACAGACCCAGCCATCCGGGCCAGAGTGCAGGGCGCTCGATACTAGGAAAACAGGGCAGCAAGAACAGTGAGCAGGCACTGGAGGCTGGGCAACAGAGGACATAAGAAGAGCGCGTGACCATTTTTTGTTTTGCTTTTTTGCTGTTTTGTTTTGGCGGGTGCTTTTTGGAAGTCTTAAAGGGGCAGGGCGGGTCACTTAATCCAGAGGTAGGGAATCAGGGATCTCTGGGCACCCTAACCCCTGGGCTGCAGGGAGCAGGGAGGCCTCTTAAGGAGATAAATAGCCTCCCAGCAGCTCCTGCTCCAACGCGACTCCACCATTTTGGAGTAGCTGCCCCAGCGAGGCCAAGCCCACAGCAACAGTGGAGATTAACTCCATAGCAGCCGGACAGGAAGCAGAAACCCTGTCTGCACGCAGCTGCACAGCACAAGCCACTAGAGGTCGCTGTTCTCCCAGGAGAGGAGGGCCACAAACCAACAAAAAAGGAAGTCCTTCCAGCCGTCACTCGTCCCAGTTCTGCAGACTATTCCTATCACCATGAAAAGGCAAAGCTACAGGCAGACAAAGATCACAGAGACAACACCAGAGAAGGAGACAGACCTAACCAGTCTCCCTGAAAAAGAATTCAAAATAAGAATCATAAACATGCTGACAGAGATGCAGAGAAATACACAAGAGAAATGGGATGAAGTCCGAAAGGAGATCACAGATGCCAGAAAGGAGATCGCAGAAATGAAACTAACTCTGGAAGGGTTTATAAGCAGAATGGATAGAATGCAAGAGGCCATTGATGGAATTGAAATCAGAGAACAGGAACGCATAGAAGCTGACATAAAGAGAGACAAAAGGATCTCCAGGAATGAAACAATATTAAGAGAACTGTGTGACCAATCCAAAAGGAACAATATCCGTATTATAGGGGTCCCAGAAGAAGAAGAGAGAGGAAAAGAGATGGAAAGTATCTTAGAAGAAATAATTGCTGAAAATTTCCCCACACTGGGGGAGGAAGTAATCGAACAGACCACGGAAATACACAGAACCCCCAACAGAAAGGATCCAAGAAGGGCAACACCAAGACACATAATTAAAATGGCAAAGATCAAGGACAAGGAAAGAGTGTTAAAGGCAGCTAGAGAGAAAAAGGTCACCTATAAAGGGAAACCCATCAGGCTAACGTCAGATTTCTCAACAGAAACCCTACAGGCCAGAAGAGAATGGCATGATATATTTAATACAATGAAACAGAAGGGCCTTGAACCAAGGATACTGTATCCAGCACGACTATCATTCAAATATGATGGTGGGATTAAACAATTCCCAGACAAACAAAAGCTGAGGGAATTTGCTTTCCACAAACCACCTCTACAGAACATCTTACAGGGACTGCTCTAGATGGGAGCACTCCTAGAAAGAGCACAGCACAAAACACCCAACATATGAAGAATCGAGGAGGAGGAACAAGAGGGAGAGAAGAAAAGAATCTCCAGAGTGTGTATATAAAAGCTCAATAAGTGAGCTAAGTTAGGCAGTAAGATACTAAAGAGGCTAACCTTGAACCTTTGGTAACCACGAACTTAAGGCCTGCAATGGCAATAAGTACATATCTTTCAATAGTCACCCTAAATGTTAATGGGTTGAATGCACCAATCAAAAGACACAGAGTAACAGAATGGATAAAAAAGCAAGACCCATCTATATGCTGCTTACAAGAAACTCACCTCAAACCCAAAGACATGTAAAGACTAAAAGTCAAGGGATGGAAAAACATATTTCAAGCAAACAACAGTGAGAAGAAAGCAGGGGTTGCAGTACTAATATCAGACAAAATAGACTTCAAAACAAAGAAAGTAACAAGAGATAAAGAAGGACACTACATAATGATAAAGGGCTCAGTCAAACAAGAGGATATAACCATTCTAAATATATATGCACCCAACACAGGAGAACCAGCTTATGTGAAACAAATACTAACAGAACTAAAGGGGGATATAGACTGCAATGCATTCATTCTAGGAGACTGCAACACACCACTCACCCCAAAGGATAGATCCACTGGGCAGAAAATAAGTAAGGACACGGAAGCACTGAACAACACAGTAGAGCAGATGGACCTAATAGACATCTATAGAACTCTACATCCAAAAGCAGCAGGATATACATTCTTCTCAAGTGCACATGGAACATTCTCCAGAATAGACCACATACTAGGCCACAAAAAGAGCCTCAGAAAATTCCAAAAGATTGAAATTCTACCAACCAACATTTCAGACCACAAAGGCATAAAACTAGAAATAAACTGTACAAAGAAAGCAAAGAGGCTCACAAACACATGGAGGCTTAACAACACGCTCCTAAATAATCAATGGATCAATGACCAAATCAAAATGGGATCCAGCAATATATGGAAACAAATGACAACAACAACACTAAGCCCCAACTTCTGTGGGGCACAGCAAAAGCAGTCTTAAGAGGAAAGTATATAGCAATCCAAGCATATTTAAAAAAGGAAGAGCAATCCCAAATGAATGGTCTAATGTCACAATTATCGAAATTGGAAAAAGAAGAACAGATGAGGCCTAAGGTCAGCAGAAGGAGGGACATAATAAAGATCAGAGAAGAAATAAAAAAAATTGAGAAGAATAAAACAATAGCAAAAATCAATGAAACCAAGAGGTGGTTCTTCGAGAAAATAAACAAAATAGATAAGCCTCTAGCCAGACTTATTAAGAAGAAAAGAGAGTCAACACAAATCAACAGTATCAGAAACGAGAAAGGAGAAATCACGACGGACCCCACGGAAATGCAAAGAATTATTGGAGACTACTATGAAAACCTATATGCTAACAAGCTGGGAAACCTAGAAGAAATGGACAACTTCCTAGAAAAATACAACCTTCCAAGATTGACCCAGGAAGAAACAGAAAATCTAAACAGACCAATTACCAGCAACGAAATTGAAGCGGTAATCAAAAAACTACCAAAGAACAAAACCCCCGGGCCGGATGGATTTACCTCGGAATTTTATCAGACATACAGGGAAGACATAATACCCATTCTCCTTAATGTTTTCCAAAAAATAGAGGAGGAGGGGATACTCCCAAACTCATTCTATGAAGCTAACATCACCCTAATACCAAAACCAGGCAAAGACCCCACCAAAAAAGAAAACTACAGACCAATATCCCTGATGAACGTAGATGCAAAAATACTCAACAAAATATTAGCAAACCGAATTCAAAAATACATCAAAAGGATCATACACCATGACCAAGTGGGATTCATCCCAGGGATGCAAGGATGGTACAACATTCGAAAGTCCATCAACATCATCCACCACATCAACAAAAAGAAAGACAAAAACCACATGATCATCTCCATAGATGCTGAAAAAGCATTTGACAAAGTGCAACATCCATTCATGTTAAAAACTCTCAGCAAAATGGGAATAGAGGGCAAGTACCTCAACATAATAAAGGCCATCTATGATAAACCCACAGCCAACATTATATCGAACAGCGAGAAGCTGAAAGCATTTCCGCTGAGATCGGGAACTAGACAGGGATGCCCACTCTCTCCAGTGTTATTTAACATAGTACTGGAGGTCCTAGCCACGGCAATCAGACAAAATAAAGAAATACAAGGAATCCAGATTGGTAAAGAAGAAGTTAAACTGTCACTATTTGCAGATGACATGATATTGTACATAAAAAACCCTAAAGACTCCACCCCAAAACTACTAGAACTGATATCGGAATACAGCAAAGTTGCAGGATACAAAATCAACACACAGAAATCTGTGGCTTTCCTATATACTAACAATGAACCAACAGAAAGAGAAATCAGGAAAACAACTCCATTCACAATTGCATCAAAAAAAATAAAATACCTAGGAATAAACCTAACCAAAGAAGTGAAAGACTTATACTCTGAAAACTACAAGTCACTAATAAGAGAAATTAAAGGGGACACTAACAGATGGAAACTCATCCCATGCTCGTGGTTAGGAAGAATCAATATCGTCAAAATGGCCATCCTGCCCAAAGCAATATACAGATTTGATGCAATCCCTATGAAACTACCAGCAACATTCTTCAATGAACTGGAACAAATAATTCAAAAATTCATATGGAAACACCAAAGACCCCGAATAGACAAAGCAATCCTGAGAAAGAAGAATAAAGTAGGGGGGATCTCACTCCCCAACTTCAAGCTCTACTATAAAGCCATAGTAATCAAGACAATTTGTACTGGCACAAGAGCAGAGCCACAGACCAATGGAACAGACTAGAGAATCCAGACATTAACCCAGACATATATGGTCAATTAATATTTGATAAAGGAGCCATGGACATACAATGGCAAAATGACAGTCTCTTCAACAGGTGGTGCTGGCAAAACTGGACAGCTACATGTAGGAGAATGAAACTGGACCACTGTCTAAACCAATATACAAAAGTAAACTCAAAATGGATCAAAGACCTGAATGTAAGCCATGAAACCATTAAACTCTTGGAAGAAAACATAGGCGAAAACCTCTTAGACATAAACATGAGTGACCTCTTCTTGAACATATCTCCCCGGGCAAGGAAAACAACAGCAAAAATGAGTAAGTGGGACTATATTAAGCTGAAAAGCTTCTGTACAGCAAAAGACACCATCAATAGAACAAGAAGGATCCCTACAGTATGGGAGAATATATTTGAAAATGACACATCCGATAAAGGCTTGACGTCCAGAATATATAAGGAGCTCACACGCCTCAACAAACAAAAAACAAATAACCCAATTAAAAAATGGGCAGAGGAACTGAACAGACAGTTCTCCAAAAAAGAAATACAGATGGCCAACAGACACATGAAAAGATGCTCCACATCGCTAATTATCAGAGAAATGCAAATTAAAACTACAATGAGGTATCACCTCACACCAGTAAGGATGGCTGCCATCCAAAAGAAAAACAACAACAAATGTTGGCGAGGCTGTGGAGAAAGGGGAACCCTCCTACACTGCTGGTGGGAATGTAAGTTAGTTCAACCATTGTGGAAAGCAGTATGGAGGTACATCAAAATGCTCAAAACAGACTTACCATTTGACCCAGGAATTCCACTCCTAGGAATTTACCCTAAAAACGCAGCAATCAAGTTTGAGAAAGACAGATGCACCCCTATGTTTATTGCAGCACTATTTACAATAGCCAAGAATTGGAAACAACCTAAATGTCCATCGATAGATGAATGGATAAAGAAGATGTGGTACATATACACAATGGAATACTACTCAGCCATAAGAAAAGGGCAAATCCAACCATTTGCAGCAACATGGATGGAGCTGGAGGGTATTTTGCTCAGTGAAACAAGCCAAGCAGAGAAAGAGAAATACCAAATGATTTCACTTATCTGTGGAATATAAGAACAAAGGAAAAACTGAAGGAACAAAACAGCAGCAGAATCACAGAACTCAAGAATGGACTAACAGAGGATCAAAGCCTAATTGGGCTTCCCCAAAAATGAACTAAGATACGATATGAAAAAGAACTTCCAACATCTGCACTCTCTGGAAGACTCATGCCAGAAGATGATCATCAAAAAACCCCAACAAAGTTCCACGCACTGCTACAGCTGTAGATGCACTCATCCCACCAGTTCCTGGACTTGCCATGGGAATGAGGAAGGAGATATCTAAGCTGGCCTGTGCATACAGTAAAACAACAAATTTGACTGGATCTATACTGTTGGAACTCAACCAAGAATTTGGAGAAGTGCAAATTGTAGCGCTCCAAAGTCTTACAACTACAGACTACTTACTGTTAAAAGAACATATGTCATGTGAACAGTCCCCAGGAATGGGTTGTTTTAATTTATCTGAATTTTCTCAGACTGTTCAAGTTCAGTTGGACAATATCCACCATATCATAGATAAGTTTTCACAAATGCCTAAGGTGCCTAACTGGTTTTCTTGGTTTCACTTGAGATGGCTGGTAATTACAGATATGCTTTGGTTATGTAACTATACTCCTATTATGTTAATGTGTGTGCGCAATTTAAGTAGTAGCTTAAAACCTATATATGCTGAAGTTACTCTACAAGAAGATATGTCAAAGAAATAATCAATCTTCCCATGTTTTCTTCTGCCTGCTACTTCTATAGCTTTTCTTCTTCCTTCCTAATTACAACCCTTAAATAGAATTCGTGCCTCATATCAAATTTACCGAGTATCATAATTCTTCCAAGTGGTAAAGATACCTCAAGACAAATGCTGGACATAGAAGCCACAGGGCATAAATATGCAAAGAAGTAAAAAGCAACCCTTTTCAAACAATAAGGCTTCCCTCTCACTTACCAACTTCCCATTTCCCTGTATGGCCCCGGAAGATGACTGGTTAGCCAGAGACGGGTAAGATTCCTCAAGGGAGGAACAACCTAAGACAGGCACAGTCGCAGGGGGGCCATCAGGTGAGAAATTGGGGATCAACAGAGGTGAGGCTTAGAACCTCACCCCCCCTGTTCTGAGAGAAATCTTCTGCATACGTGGATGTTTTATTGCCCTGGTCTAGCTTGGATTAACACATAGTCTACAGGCACACACCTGATCATCTACATTTGCTCTCTTACAACACTAAACTATGTTTTCTACCTTTATCTTGTATCTACCTAACACTTCAGCATTTTATTAAAAATAATAATAATAAAGAGAGAAATGTGGTATCCACATATAAATCAAGTATAAAAACCAAATGAGTATTCATATTTGAACTGACTGTTTAGAGTTCATAATGCATGAGCAAAACTGAAAGTTTCTGTGATGACTGCCCTTGTACTGTTCACCATGTAAGAACTTATTCACTATGTAAGAATTTGTTCTCCATGTAAGAACTTGTTTGTTATGCCTCAGAAGATTGGAGACTGACGAAAATTAGGCTTGGGGTGGATTAATGATTGTGCATTGAGCATTGACTCCCCTATACAGAATTTTATTGTTGTTAACAACCATTTGATCAATAAATATGAGAAATGCCCTCACAAAAAAAAAAAAAAAAAAAAAAAAGGACAGACTTCCAATGGTAAAATAAATAAGTAACCGGGATGTAACGTATAGCATAAGGAATATAGTCAAGATATTGTAACAGCTTGGTAGGGTGATAGCTGGAACCTAGAATTATGTATATAAATGTTCTACCACTGTGTTGTACACTTGAAACTAATGTAATGTAATACTGTGCATCAACTACCCTTCAATAAAAAATAATTATTTAAAAAAAAAAAAAAAAAGAAAACGCATGCGTCCAGGCTCTCTCACCCTGCGCTCATTGGGGGAAAACCCCCAACCAGCCTGGCACTAGGGGGCGAGGGGCGCTGGGAGCTCAGGGAGAAGGGTGCGTGCACCTCAGCTCCCACTACTCCAGGATAGACACACAGGGCTCCCCAGGAAGGAGGTGTGCTCTGCGCAGCCCTCGCCTTCAGGAGCAGCAAAGGGTGTGTGCAGCAGAGCCCGGAGCTGCCCCCCGGAGCTGCCCCTGCAGCCCCGGCTACAGCCCTAGCTGTCAGCGGCCCCCTCCTACAGTCACTCATTCCCAGAAATAGGAAAAAGATGTCACGAAATCAAACTGGGAATGCAAGCCAGGGGTTTGTAAGTCTTGTAAATTGTCTTTTGAGTCTAAACTAAAATAACACAGTTTTGATTGCTCAGAAATGTTTCTTTGGATCACCATTAAAAATACACATTAATACCTTTCTGGCACAATTTAAAAGTGTTAAATAAGAGAAATTTCTGTTTTATAAAAGAACTGAATGTTAGCTTTTTAGTTTAATCCTCATTCCTGATTGAAATCCAAATTCTAATCACGGGGCGTTTTCACTGGTTTTGCCCATTCAACACAGGTTTACTGCTCTAGATATAAGAGGATGACATCAAATAATGGCACCAGTCCAATTTTCATGCTAGCCAGCATGTGCTTGCAGTGCCTATGCTGGTGATAAAAGAGGGTGGCCAACTGAAACTGGTCTCCCTGTCTCTAGACCAAGTCCATTTTTCACATAGCTTTCGTGAATCTGATTTTCATCCACATACTTAAGAGCCTTCAATGGCTCTAAAAGACAAGTTGGAAAAGGAAGTGAAGATAATGTACGAAAATGATCTATTATGTTCAGGCCCGTATTAAATCATCCAAATTAACCTTTGTGAATGCTGACCATTATTGTTTTATATTAGATTAAATTGTGTTTATAGGATAGTTCAATTGAATGGCAGGTAACATTAGGCATTAAGGTTTGTATACCATTGCAATTTGTTCTTTTCAAGATGTTCAGAGAAGTTTTATATTTATCTCTTGATGGGGAAAAATATCAAACTTATTTAAAGATACTTTGAGAACTCTCAATTGCACATTTCTAGCTAGAAATGTAATATACTTCTTGCTGATAAAATTTCTGAAATAATTAGTGAAAGCACTGTATTCTCTTGGAAATCTCAGTTTGTGCATACATATACACTGTTCTTTCTCTTCCCCAAAGTTGTTTGGTATCAGAATTTAGAAACACTGATAAGGAAAAATGTCTGCTTTAGGTACATTATGCTTCTATACTCAATAATCTCCTTCAAGGTGTTTAAATGTTGATTAATGATTCTATTTGTGCCTAACCCTTTTCTATACACATATAGCAACTGAAGGAAGATTTAGAGTGGTAGTTAGAGCCCAGGATCAAAAATGTTTGAGAAGATTAACTCATTCTCATTGATGAATTTACAGTCTAATTGGTGAGAAGAGACTGCAAACATAAATCAAACAGAGGAAAATAGACAATAGCACATAATCATGAGTCATTTTTTATAACAGGCTTAAGTATATAGAAGGTCAGAGAAGGGGTCAAGTAGGCTGGGTTTGTCATAAGAAATTATAAAGAAGAGGTGGGTCTTGAGCACAACCTTGAAGAATTGGTGCAATTTGAATAGGAGAAAAAGAAAGAGATGACATACAGGGCAAGAATAGCATGAATAAAGTTGTAGAGGAATGATAAGCCTGCAATAATATTCTGAGAAGCAGTAGAGGGGTAAAATGGGGTTATATATTGGTGAAAGAATTTGTAGTTTTGTTTCTCAGATATGACAGAATCACTGTGATTGATATCATAATTACATAGCATAATTCATTTCTAGTGAATATGGATTTAGCAAAGGAACATTACAAAAATTAGTAGAGAGAAGAAGAGAAAAGACAGATAATGTCTAAAAGTCACATTGCCACTCACTTGAAAAGGGCAGATGCAGAAGGAACTTTGTTAAAGAACATTCATGCCAAAATGTCATGACATTATTATAATTAGAAATTTGGCTTGCACCACATAAGCAAGATATTCAAAATTATTAAAAACCTCAGAGATTTTGAATTCTTACCTTATTATTCAGCAGAAGAATTAGTTTGCCTTATAAATTTTTTTCCAATTATTTCTCAATTTCAAGTTAACATTTATCCTTTCTTTTGTTATCAAATTTATGGAAGCCTTTTACATTTTCTTGCTATTTTGTTTTTCTTAAGCTAATTCTCAAACCAATGTAACTTACATTTAGTTCTCACCAAAACAGTGACCTCTCTTAATTGGGTTCATGAATACATCCTGTTAAACTTAATGATACTTTCTTGTATTAATCTAAATTATTTTGACACTGACAGGAATATGATACTCTTGATCACTTCCCTACTCTTAAAACTCTTTCCTTGTTTGGCTTTGTAACTTATACCTTGTTTTTCTTCTACTGTTCTTTATCAACTCATTACCTGTATTCTTCAGTCTGCCTTTATGTGGCAGTATTATATTTTCAATCTATTCTCTGGGTAATTTCTTCATAAAAGAAAAGATGTCAAAGGAATCAACTCATCATCCCCTCTTCACCTAGCATCTAAGTTTTATCTATTTCCCATAACTCCTATCTTATTAAATCAATAACATTCACTTTTTTGCACAAGCAAGAAATCCAAAAATCAGCCTAACCCTTTAACTAAGTCATTATGAAGTTTTTTAAGTTCTTACTCTAAAACACTTATTTCTCAAATCTACCTCTTATCCCTTCAGAAAACCTTGCTTAAGGTTCTTATTCTCTCTGGCCTGAATTAGCCAATGATCCTCTGTCTTCAATTTCTTTGCTTTTTTTCTATATCTTCCTCAATGGATCCAAATTATGTTTGATCATGTAATTCCCCTGAGTATAGTGGTTCTATCCCTACTGACTACAGGGTAATTTAAAATTCATTAGCATAAGTTTTATGGTTCTTCTATCACAATCTATAGGAAATTTTTGAAAATGAAAGTTTTTCAGCTTCACTCCCTCTAGTGGGGGCATTGAGGGTACCACATTAAATGATGAAACATCATATTAATATTGAGAACACTGAGTGTCCAGGTAAAAAAGAAATATTTATTAATCATCTACTACAAAATGTGCATTGTAGTAAATGGTGAACATATGTTAGACTACCTAATCCACAAAACATTTAATTTAATATCTTCTTAATGGACTTTCACATTCTATGATCTCACGTTAAAATACAGTGGTATTTTTCCTTTCTAAAACCAAGTCAATCTTATTTTGTCCAAGAGTAATTCCTAAATATTTTAGAAGATTGCTACCATTTTATGGTAATTTAACCAGGTTTCGAACAAGCTGTAAATTATAAATACTATTTATTGATATGATGAGTGATACTACAGTTTTGTACACAATCTAATTATGAATGCATATTACAGCCTATTATAAACTTGATGCTTGAGTTCACTTTTTAGTTAATTAAAACATTGTAGATGTTCCATAAATTACAATGAACAGTAAAATTCCTAATACCTATAAAGAACACTTTTAAAACCAATTGCTCTCCTATAGAAAAAAAATGTTTACTTTCTCGATTTCACATTAAGAAAACTGAATTTCAGATTTCTTACAACTTTTTAAAATCATACAGCTACTTAGTGGCAGAATAAGGATTCCAATTTAGGACTACATGAACCTAAAACTAAGTTTCTCTCTTTTCTACTTCACTACTAAGGCACAGGTGTGCTCTACTAGCCTCATTATCTGTAGGTTGTGAATTTGAACCTTGCATAAGACAGAATATTTAAACTGAACAGAAATTACTTTTAAAATCTACTATCACCCATCTATATCTCTGTCCATCTATATTTTCCCATCTTTCCATCTATCTACCCATCCTTCCCTCCATTCATCCATTCTTCTATTTTTTGGTATGTATAGTGTGCTCTATTGTAGAGAATTTCATTCATTTTGTTTGTCTATGAAAACCTTTGGGAAATTAGGAGGATTAAAGATGGTGGCATGAGAGGTGAGACAGAGGCTTCCTCCTAAAACTGCATATAATATGAAAATACAATTAATACATCTAATCCTGAGAGAGCAACAGGAAAAAAGACTGCACCAGACTGCATACACCTGGAGAAAAGAGCAGACCTCATGGATCAGGGTAATGTACCAAAGCTGTGGCCCAGAGGGACCCAAGCCTGTCCCCCACACCAGTTCACCAGCAGGAGGAGAAACTGAGTGGGGAGGGAGTGGAGGCCTGGGACTGCTGAATAACTAACTCCGGAGATCTTCTCTGGGAGCACAAACCTACATTTCATGGTGCTTGCATGATACTCTCGTGATTACAGGGTTTGAAAGCTAAGACAGGCAGAATTCCTGGAGAGACTGAGATTCTAGCCACATGTGGAAAGCAGGGATCCATATCCGGCTCCTCTGGGACAAAAGCTTATACCTGTGTGCTCAGCCCACTAGTTCAGGCAGTGGAGACAGGCGTAGCAGCTGGGAAGCAGGAAACAGCTCTTTCCTCCCTCCAGGCACCAATACCACTCCCCTGTGACCCCCAACATTGCTTCAGGGGCTGAGCTGCTCCAGAGAGTAGAGCTTCTGGACACTAGAGGGCGCCATAAACAACTATGAAATGCCAAAGGAACCTGGTCCAGAGTAAAATTAATATAACTCCAAAGAAAGATTTAAATGACATGGACCTCATGACTCTTCCTGAAAGGGAGTTCAAAATAAAAATCATTAACATGCTAATGGAGATATGGAAAGATATTCAAGAACTCGGGAATGAATTCTGGTCAGAGATCCAATCATTGAAAAGCACAATGGAGGGTAATAAAAGCAGATTAGATACAGTAGAAGAGATGATAAATGAAATAGAAACTAGAGAAGAGGAATACAAAGAAGCTGAGGCACAGAGAGAAAAAAGGATCTCCAAGAATGAAAGAATATTGAGAGAACTGTGACCAATCCAAACGCAACAATATTTGCATTATAGGGATACCAGAAGAAGAAAGGAGAGCGAAAGGGATAGAAAATGTCTTTGAGGAGGTAATTGCTGAAAACTTCCCCAATCTGGGGAAGGAGGTAGTCTCTCAGGCCATGGAGCTCCACAGATCTCCCAACACAAGGGACTCAAGGAGGACAATGGCCAAGATTAAGGATAAGGACAGACTATTAAAAGTAGCCAGAGAGAGAAATAAGATCACATACAAAGGAAAGCCCATCAAGCTAACATCAGACTTCTCAGCAGAAACCTTACAGGCCAGAAAGGAGTGGCATGATGTATTTAATGCAATGAAGCAGAAGGCCTTGAAACAAGATTGCTTTATCCAGCAATATTATCATTTAAATTTGAAGGAAGGATCAAACAATTTCCAGATAAGCAAAAGCTGAGAGAATTTACCTTCCACAAACCATCTCTACAGTCTATTTTGGATGGATGGCTATAGATGGAAGTGCTCCTAAGGTTTAATAGCTGTCTCCAGAGGTAATAAAACCACAGTAAAAAAAAAGTACAACAGCTAATTACTAAGCAAATGTGAAATCAAATCAACTATCCCCAAAGTCAATCAAGGCATAGACACACAGTACAGAATATGATACCTAATATATAAAGAATGTAGGACGAAGAAAAAGGGGGAAAAAAGAAAAGAACCTTTAGATTGTGTTTGTAATAGCATATTAAGTGAGTTAAGTTAGACTCTTAGATAGTATGGAAGTTAACCTTGAAGCTTTGGTAACCACGAATCTAAAGTCTGCAATGGCAATAAGTACATACTTATCGATAATCACCCTAAATGTAAATGGACTGAATGCACCAAACAAAAGACATAGAGTCACTGAATGGATAAAAAAACAAGTCCCTTCTATATGCTGCCTACAAGAGACTCACTTTAAACCTGAAGACATACACAGACTAAAAGTGAAGGGATGGAAAAAGATATTTCATACAACTAATAGAGAAAAAAAAGCAGGAATTGCAGTACTTGTATTAGACAAAATAGACTTCAAAACACAGAAAGTAACAAGAGACAAAGAAGGACATTACATAATGATAAAGTGGTCAATCCAACAAGAAGATATAACAACAAGAAGATTATAAATATCTATGCTCCCAACAGAGGAGCACCTACATATGTGAAACAAATACTAACAGAATTAATAGGGGAAATAGAATGCAATGCATTCATTATAGGAGACTTCAACACTCCACACACTCTGAAGGACAGATCAACTAGACAGAAATTAAGTAAGGAAACAGAGGCACTGAATAACACATTAGAACAGATGGACCTAACAGACATCTACAGAACTCTACACACAAAAGCAGCAGAATATACATTCTTCTCAAGTGCACATGGAACATTTTCAAGAGTAGATCATATACTAGACCACAAAAAGAGCATCAGTAAATTCAAAAAGATTGAAATTGTACCAACCAGTTTCTCAGACCACAAGGGCATGAAACTAGAAATAAATTATGCAAAGAAAATGAAAAATCCCACAAACAAATGGAGGCTTCACAACATGCTCCCAAGTAACCAATGTATCAATGACCAAATAAAAACAGAGATCAAGCAATATATGGAGACACATAACAACAATAATTCAACACTGCAAAATCTGTGGGACACTGCCAAGGCCTTGTAAGAGGAAAGTATATTGCAATACAGGCCTACCTTACCAAAGCAGAACAATCCCATATAAGCAGTCTAAACACACAATTAATGAAACTAGAAAAAGAAGAACAAATGAGGCCCAAAGTCAGTAGAAGGAGGGACATAATAAAGATTTGAGCAGAAATAAATAAAATTGAGAAGAATAAAACAACAGAAAGAATCAATGAAAGCAAGAGCTGGTTCTTTGAGAAAATAAATAAAACAGATAAACACTTAGCCGGACTTATCAAGAAAAAAAGAGAGTCTACACACATAAGTAGAATCAGAAACGAGACAGGAAAAATCACTATGGACACAACAGAAATACAAAGAACTATTAGACAATACTATGAAAAATTATATGCTAAAAAACTGGGTAACCTGGAATAAATGGACAACTTTCTAGGAAAATGCAACCTTCCAAAGCTGACCAAGGAAGAAACAGAAAATCTGAACAGATGAATTACCAGCAATGAAACTGAACTGGTAATCAAAAAACTATCTAAGAACAAAGCCCCATGGATCAGATGGCTTCACCACTGAATTTTATCAAACATTTAGTGAAGACCTAATACCCATCCTCCTTAATGTTTTCCAAAGAGTAGAAGAAGAGGGAATACTTCCAAACTCATTTTATGAGGCCAGCATCACCTTAATACCAAAACCAGGCAAAGACAACACAAAAAAAGAAAATTACAGACCAATATCCTTAATGAACATATATGCAAAAATACTCAACAAAATATTAGCAAAGCAAGTTCAAAAGTACATCAAAAATATCATCCATCAAGATCAAGTAGGATTTATGCCAGGGATGCAAGGATGGTACAACATTCGAAAATCCATCAACATCATCCACCACATCAACAGAAAGAGGGACAAAAACCACATGATCATCTCCATAGATGCTGAAAAAGCATTTGACAGAATTCAACATCCATTCATGATAAAAACTCTCAACAAAATGTGTATAGAGGGCAAGTACCTGAACATAATACAGATCATATATGACAAACCCACAGCCAACATCATACTTAACAGCGAGAAGCTGAAAGCTTTTCCTTTAAGATTGGGAACAAGACGAAGATACCCACTTTACCCACTTCTATTCAACATAGTACTGGAGGTCCTAGCAATGGCAATCAGACAACACAAAGAAATAAAAGGCATCCAGATTGGCAAGGAAGAAGCTAAACTGTCCCTGATTGCAGATGACATAATATTGTACATAAAAATCTTTAAAGAATCCACTCCAAAACTACTATATCTAATATCTAAACCATCCACAGTTGCATCAAATTCCATTCACAGTTGCATCAAAAAGAATAAAATACCTAGGTATAAACCTCACCAAGGAAGTGAAAGACCTACACCCTGAAAACTATAAGACACTCTTAAGAGAAATTAAAGAAGATTCCCATAAATGGAAGCACATCCTGGGCTCATGGATTGGAAGAATTAATATTGTCAAAATGGCCAACCTGCCTAAAGCAATCTATAGATTCAATGCAATTCCCATCAAAACACCAAACAGCATTCTTCAATGAACTAGAGAAAATCATTCTAAAATTCTTATGCAACCACAAAAGAACTCGAATAGCCAAAGCAATTCTGAGAAGGAAGAATAAAGTTGGGGACATTATGTTCCCCAACTTCAAGCTCTACTACAAAGCCACAGTAATCAATACAATTTGGTGATGGTACAAGAACAGACCCATAGACCAATGGAACAGACAAAAAATCCCTGATATGAACCCAACTATATATGGTCAATTAATATACAATAAAGGAGCCATAGATATACAATGGGGAAATGACAGCCTCTTCAACAGCTGGTGCTGGCAAAACTGGAAAGCTACATGCAAGAGAATGAAACTGGATTATTGTTTAACCCCATACACAAAAGTAAACTCAAAATGGACCAAAGACCTGAATGAAAGTCATGAAACCAAAAAACTCTTAGAAGACAACATAGGCAAAGATCTTCTGAATATAAGCATGAGGAACTTCTTCCTGAATTCATCTCCTCGAGCAAGGAAAACAAAAGCAAAAATGAACTCATGGGACTACATCAAACTTAAAAGTCTCTGTACAGCAAAGGACACCATTAACAGAACAAAAAGACATCCTACCGTATGGGAGAATTTATTTGTAAATGACATATTTGACAAGGGGTTAACATCCAAAATATAAAAAGAACTTACATGCCTCAACACCCAAAAAGCAAATATCCTTATTAACAAATGAGCAGTGGATATGAAGAGACATTTCTACAAAGAAAAAATTCAGATGGCCAACAGTCACATGAAAAGATGCTCATTACTAATCATCAGGGAAATGCAAATTAAAACCACAATGAGATATCACCTCACACCAGTTAGGATGGCAAGCACCGAAAAGACTAAGAACAACAAATGTTGGTGAGGATACGGAGAAAGGGGAACCCCCCTACACTGCAGGTGGGAATGTAAGCTAGTTCAACCATTGTGGAAATTAGTATGGATGTTCCTCAAAAAACTAAAAATAGAAATACCATTTGACCCAGGAATCCCACTCCTTGGAATTTACCCAAAGAATACAACTTCTCAGATTCAAAAAGACATATGTACCCCTATGTTTATCTCAGTACATTTTACAATAGCCAAGATATGGAAGCAACCTAAGTGTCCATCAGTAGATGAATGGATAAAGAAGATGTGGTACATTAACACAATGGAATACTATTCAGCCATAAGAAAGAAACAAATTCTACCATTTGCAACAACATGGATGGAGCTGGAGGACATTATGCTCAGTGAAATAAGCCAGGCAGAGAAAGATAATGTCAAATGATTTCTCTCATTTGTGGAGTATAACAATGAAGCAAAACTGAAGGAACAAAATAGCAGCAGACTCAAGAGACTCCAAGAATGAACCTGTGGGTACCAAAGTGGAGGGGTGTTGGAGGGCGGGTGGGGAGGGAGGGAGAAGGGAATTGAGGGGTATTATGTTTTGTACACATGGTGTGGGGGATCATGGAGAGAGCAGTGCAGCACAGAGAAGGCACATAGTGGATCTGTGGCATCTTGCTGCACTGATGGTCACTGATTGCATTGGGGTATGGGTGGGGACTTGATAATATGAGTAAATGTAGTAATCAAATTGTTTTTTCATGTGAAACCTTCATAAGAGTGTATATCAATCATACCTTAATAGAAAAATAAAATTGAAGAAAAAAAGAAAACCTTTGGTCAAAATACTATCTGAATTTTTTTTAATAATACAGATTAAAGAGAATGTACCTAGCTGTAGCTGAGGTTTGGATTGTTTAAAATTGCTTATTCGATATAGGTATAAGTATATGTCAAAGTTTTATTATCCATTTAAAAAGAGAGAGACCTAAAACATTCAATACAAAGAATACCACCTGTTGAGGACATTTTATAGAAAAAGAGAAGAGCTGTATAATTATTATTAAATTGGTTGTAAGGAAAAGAATGTCTGACATTAATCTGATAGTCATCCAGGTAAGGCAGGAACCAGAAACCTCACCCCTAACATTAGCAGGGACAGTGGCAAGAGTACATATGTAGGTCCACATAGCATATGTCTGAATACTTAAAATTTAGAAACAAAGCTAACAAACTGTGCAACAAAATATTTTCCCCCTGACAAACTAACTTTCATAAAAACCTCGATGATCAGATACTAACTCAGAATTCTGACTCCTTGGATTTCTGTACCTGAAAGATGGCATTTAAGGAGAGTCAGCCCATAAACTCTCTCTCATCTTTTCCCACCCCGACTTCTCTGAAATATATTTCAAGAAGTCTTTCATGATGATGTATGGACACTCCAGCTTACATGTTTAAACTCTGTCCAGACCTCCACCTTGGCCTTCAGCTATCTCAGATGTAGGGATGTCCATGCCAGAATACTGTCTTGCCTTAGTTGAATGGGCCCAGGGAAAAAGCTCATGCCAGCTTCAGAAGCAGACTCAGATCCATTTGGGCAGAGAATATCCCAGATTCTAAGATGTATAGCATACCCAAAAGGAGTTGGAGACTAGATACCTAGGTAAGCATGTCCTCTTTGCCTGAGGACTCCTTACACTGTGGAGAGTGTTATGGTCATAGGAGGGTCAGAGTGGAGCCCTCTAAGCACAGGAGCCAAGAGCATGTGCCCTTGTTGTTGGGGTCTAAAGGAGGAACTTGGTAACTAGTTTCCCAAAAGAGTTCTTAGTCATTTCAAAGTTTATACAAGTAATTTGATATACAGAAGTTTTTTAATAATCTTATTCATTAGGAGTGGTTACCATACTGTCTCCCCAGTACAAACAAAATTAAAAATATACCTGATAGGCTTCATGAGAGATCCCCAAAATCGTAATTTTATAATTACTGATACATTGAATTTCACCATACTATATTCAGCTATTGCCTCTTTGTGTAAACTTGGGGAAGTGATTTAACCTCTCCGAACTCAATTTCCTCATTTATAACATGGATTTTTTTTTTAATTTTTTCAACAACTCAGGGAAACAAAAAGAGTATCTAGATTTACCTTCAGTTACCAGGCACCCACTTCTTATGGATTAAAGTTATTACAAGTTACAGAGCCTAGTAATTTGAAGAGATTTAAGAGGAGATGTTATAAAGAGTTACAAGGTCCAGGAATCAAAATGGAAAGAAGAATATTCCCCAGTGTATATATTAAGGTCTATTAGAGGCCTGGGTGCAAGGCTTTTTAATGTCAACTGGTTGTCTAATTATATTTATATAACTGAGAAGCTTCAAGGGGATTTGTGAATACACGTATTCTGTAATAGATGCAGGAATTTTCTTAATGGCAAAAATGGTAAGCATATATAAATCCACAGGAGTAAATTCAGGCTTTAATTTTGTCACTAACACAGTGAGAACATTTACATGAAGAACCAGGCAATGAGGTTATCCTAAGAATTGCAGATAACGGCTGTCAATTTCATAATCTTCTTACAGCTCATAGCGCAAAACTGAGTAGGGAGTAGTAGCAGAAGGGAGGAATGTGTGGGGATCATGACAAATGGATGGGGAAAGGAAGGAAGCAGCAAAAAATAGAAAAGTGCTAACTTTAAAAATAACAACAAAGACTTACAAGGAGCAAGGTTTGGTGTGTTTGTGACATAATTTGAAGGAGATATTCATGTCACACTTTGTCCCCCAAAACTGAACATTTCCCAAGAGACACACAGTCACTTAGATTGACATGTTCCTCTTTGAAATGTAAATACTATTGAGTTTTAATTTACCTAAACCCAAGAATTATTTTAAAGGTTAAATAAAATAGTGGTAAACGAAGAACTCAGCTCAGTATTTGGTACAAAATAGATTTTCAATAAATATAAGTTCTCCTTCCCCTTCATATACAAAAGTAAACTATATATGATTCTCCTAGCTACAAAATCATATAAATACTTATGTATTTATTGAATCACACCAATTATCAAGCAACAGATAGAACTGGTGGATTGAAACAACCAGGTGTTAATTTTTCTTTTTTAAGGTCGGAGAAAGAAGATCCTGTCAATGATAAGGCTGTTTGGCTGAGTGGACTCTGGCTAATGGAGAGTTCTAAGTAGCTGAAGAGTACTTGTGGCCTGAGAAACAGAGAAAAGAAGGAAGAAAAGGTCATATGTACAGGAGTGGTAAAAGGAAAATGAACTCAAAAACATTATAATAATAAGCTAAAACTGCTAGAAAAAGAGATAAGCAGAAAAGACAAACCTAACTGTAATCAAATTCTTTTTTTAAAAATGTGAATACCAGGTTACCTTTTCTTGTGGGATTTTTTTTTATGGTTACTAGACTCCCCCCATTATCAAATCCCCACCACATACCCCATTGCAGTCACTGTCCATCAGCGTAGTAAGATGCTATAGAATCACTACTTGTCTTCTCTGTGTTGTACTGCCTTCCTTCTGCCCTTCCCCTACATTATGTATGCTAATCATAATGCCCCTTTTCCCCCTTATCCCTTCCTTCCCACCAATCCTCCCCAGGCCCTTTCCCTTTGGTAACTGTCAGTCCATTATTGGGTTCTGTGAGTAGGCTGCTGTTTTGTTTCTTCAATTTTTGCTTTGTTCTTATACTCGACAGATGATTGAAATCATTTGATACTTGTCTTTCTCTGCCTGGCTTATTTCACTGAGCATAATACCCTCTAGATCCATCCATGTTGTTGCAAATGGTAGGATTTGTTTTCTTCTTATGGCTGATAATATTCCATTCTGTATATGTACCACATATTCTTTACCCATTCATCTGATGGATACTTAGGTTTCTTCCATTTCTTGGCTATTGTTAATAGTTCTGTGATAAACATAGGGGTGCATATGTCATTTTTAAACTGGGCTCCTGCATTCTTATGGTAAATTCCCAGGAGTGGAAATCCTGGGTCAAATGGTATTTCTATTTTCAGTTTTTTTTAGGAACATCCATACTGCTTTCCACAATAGTTGAACTAATTTACATTCCCACCAGCAGTGTAGGAGGGTTCCCCTTTCTCACAATCCTTGCCAACATTTGTTGTTGTTTGTCTTTTGGATGTTGGCCATTCTAACTGGTGTGAGGTGATATCTCATTGTGGTTTTAATTTGCATTTCTCTGGTGATTAGCAGCAATGTGGACCATCTTTTCATGTGGCTGTTGGCCATCTGAATTTCTTCTTTGGAGAAGTGTCTATTCAGATCATCTGCCCATTTTTTAATTGGATTATTTGCTTTTTGTTTGTTGAGGTGCATGAGCTCTTTATATATTTTGGATGTCAACCCTTTATCAGATCTGTCATTTATGAGCATATTCTCTCATACTGTAAGATGTCTTTTAGTTATGTTGATGGTGTCCTTCCTGTACAGAAGCTTTTCAGCTTGATATAGTCTCACCTGTTCATTTTTGCTTTTGTTTCCCTTACCCAGGGAGATATGATCATGAAGAAGTTGCTCATGCTTATGTCCAAGAGATTTTTGCCTATGTTTTTTTCTAAGTGTTTTATGGGTTCGTGACTTACATTCAGGCCTTTGATTCATTTGGAGTTTACTTTTGTGTATAGAGTTAGACAGTAATCCAGTTCCATTTTCTAACGTGTAGCTGTCCAGTTTTGCCAACACCAGCTGTTGAAGAGGCTGTCATTACCCCACTGCATATCCATGGCTCCTCTATCATATATTCACTGACCATATATGCTTGGGTTAATATCTGGACTCTCTGTTCTGTGGGTCTGTTCTTGTGCTAGTACCAGATTGTCTTGATTACTGTGGCTTTGTAGTAGAGCTCAAAGTTGAGAAGCAAGATATCCCCTGCTTTATTTTTCCTTCTCAGGATTGCTTTGTCTACTTGGGGTCTCTTGTGGTTCCATATGAATTTTAGAACTATTTGTTCCAATTCATTGAAGAATGCTGTTTGTATTTTGATAGGGATTGCTTTGAATCTGTAGATTGCTTAACGCAGGATGGCCATTTTGATAATATTAATTCTTCCTAGAAAAAGAGCACAGGATGAATTTCCACTTGTTAGTGTCCTCTTTAATTTCTCTTAAGAGTGTCTTGTAGTTTTCAAGGTATAGGTCTTTCACTTCCTTGGTTAGGTTTATTCCTAGGTATTTTATTCTTTTTGATGCAATTGTGAATGGAATTGTTTTCCTGATTTTTATTTCTGCTTGTTCATCATTAGTGTATAGGAATGCAACAGATTTCTGTGTATTAGTTCTGTACCCTGCAATTTTGCTGAAATCAGATATTAGTTCTAGTAGTTTTGGAGTGGATTCTTTAGGGTTTTCAATGTACAATATCATGTCATCTGCAAATAGTGACAGTTTGACTTCTTCTTTACCAATCTGGATGCCTTATAGTTCTTTGTTTAGTCTGATTGCCATGGCTAGGACCTCCAGTACTGTATTGAATAAAAGTAGGGAAAGTGGGCATTCCTGTCTTGTTCCCAATCTTAGGGGAAGAACTTTCAGCTTCTCACTGTTAAGTATGATGTTGACTATGGGTTTGTCATATATGGCCTTATTATGGTGAGGTACTTGCCCTCTATACCCATTTTGTTGAGAGTTTTTATCATGAATGGATGTTGAATTTTGTCAAATGCTCTTTCTGCATCTATGGAGATGATCATATGGTTTTTGTCCTTCTTTTTGTTGATGTGGATGATGTTGATGGATTTTCAAATGTTGTACCATGCTTGCATCCCTGAGATGAAACCCACTTGATCATGGTGTATTATCCTCTTGGTGTATTTTTTAATTTGGTTTGCTAATATTTTGTTGAGTATTTTTGCATCTATGTTCATCAGGGATGTTGGTCTGTAATTTTCTTCTTCTGTTTGGTCTTTGCTTGGTTTTGGTATTTGAGTGATGCTGGCTTCATAGAATGAGTTTGGAAGTCTTCCCTCCTATTTATTGGAAAACTTTAAGGAGAACAGGTATTATGTCTTCTCTACATGACTGATAAAATTCAGTGGTGAATCTGTCTGGTCTGGATGCTATGTTCTTCGGTAGTTTTTTGATTATCAATTCAATTTCATTGCTGGTAATTGGTCTGTTTAGATTTTCTGTTTCTTTCTTGGTCAGTCTTGGAAGGTTGTATTTTTCTAGAAAGTTGTCCATTTTTTCTAGGTTATCCAGTTTGTTAGCATATAGATTTTTGTAGTATTCTCTAATAATTATTTGTATTTCTGTGATGTCCATCGTGATTTTTGTTCTCTCATTTCTGATTCTGTTTATGTGTGTAGATTGTCTTTTTCACTTAATAAGTCAGGCTAGAAGTTTATCTATTTTTTTTTATTTTCTCAAAGAAGTAGCTCTTGGTTTCACTGATTTTTTTCTAATGTTTTATTCTTCTAAATTTTATTTATTTCTTCTGTGGTCTTTATTATGTCCTTCCTTCTGCTGACTTTGGGCCTCATTTGTTCTTTTTCCAATTTCAATAACTGTGACTTTAGATTATTCATTTGGGATTGTTCTTCCTTCTTTAAATAGGCCTGGATTACTATATACTTTCCTCTTAGAACTGCCTTTGCTGCACCAAAGTTGGAGCATTGTGCTGTTATTTTCATTTGTCTCCGTATATTGCTTGATCTCTGTTTTAATTTGATCATTAATCCATTGATTATTTAAGAGCATGTTGTTAAGCCTCCATGTGTTTATCTAGTGTTTATCTCCAATTGTTTATCTAGTGAGGCTTTTTGTTTTCTTTGTACAATTTATTTCTAGTTTCACACCTTTGTGATCTGAGAAGTTCGTTGGTAGAATTTCAATCTTTTGGAATTTACTGAGGTTCTTTTTGTGGCCTAGTATGTGGTCTATTCTGGAAAATGTTCCAAGTGCATTTGAGAAGAATGTGTATCTTGCTGCTTTTCCATGTAGTGTTCTGTAGATGTCCGTTAGGTCCATTTGTTCTTGTCTGTTCTTCATTGCCTCTGTGTCCTTATTTATATTATGTCTGGTTGATCTGTCCTTCAGAGTGAGTGGTGTGTTGAAGTCTCCTAAAATGACTGCATTGCATTCTATTTCCTCCTTTAATTCTGTTAGTATTTGTTTCACATATATCAGTGCATTGGGTGCATAGATATATGTAATGGTTATATCCTCTTTTTTGGATTGACCCCTTTATTATTCTGTAATGTCTTTCTTTGTCTCTTGTAACTGTTTTTTTTTTTAGATAATTATTTTTTATTGAAGGGTAGTTGACACACAGTATTACATTAGTTTCAGGTGTACAACACAGTGATTCAACATTTATATACATGATAATTTTAGGTACCAGCTATCACCATACCAAGTTGTTACAATATTTTGACTATATTCCTTATGTTATACATTACATCCTGGTTACTTATTTATTTTACAATTGGAAGTGTGTATTTTTTTTTTGTAAGGGCATCTCTCATATTTATTGATCAAATGGTTGTTAACAACAATAAAATTCTGTATAGGGGAGACAATGCTCAATGCGCAATCATTAATCCACCCCAAGCCTAATTTTCGTCAGTCTCCAATCTTCTGAAGCATAACGAACAAGTTCTTACATGGAGAACAAATTCTTACATAATGAATAAGTTACATGGTGAACATTACAAGGGCAGTCATCACAGAAACTTTCAGTTTTGCTCATTCATTATGAACTATAAACAGTTCAAATATGAATACTCATTTGATTTTTATACTTGATTTATATGTGGATACCACATTTCTCTCTTTATTATTATTATTTTTAATAAAATTCTGAAGTGGTAGGTAGATACAAGATAAAGGTAGAAAACATAGTTTAGTGTTGTAAGAGAGCAAATGTAGATGATCAGGTGTGTGCCTGTAGACTATGTGTTAATCCAAGCTAGACAAGGGCAATAAAACATCCATGTATGCAGAAGATTTCTCTCAGAACAGGGGGGGGGAGGTTCTAAGCCTCACCTCTGTTGATCCCCATTTTCTCACCTGATGGCCCCCCTGCGACTGTGCCTGTCTTAGGTTGTTCCTCCCTTGAGGAATCTTACCTGTCTCTGGCTAACCAGTCATCTTCCGGGGCCATACAGGGAAATGTAAAGTTGGTAGCAACTTCTTTGTTTTGAAGTCTCTTTTGTCTGATGCAAGTACTGCAACACCTGGTTTTTTTCTCCCTATTGTTTACGTGAAATATCTCTTTCCATTCCTTCACTTTTAGTCTGTGTATGTCTTTTGGTTTGAGGTGAGTCTCTTCTAAGAAGCATATAGATGGGTCTTGCCTTTTTATCCATTCTTTTACTCTATGTCTTTTGTTTGGTGCATTCAGTCCATTCACATTTAGGGTGATCAGTGATAGATATGTACTTATTGCCATTGCAGGCTTTGCATTCGTGGTTTCCAAAGGTTCAATGGTAGCTTCTTTACTATCTAACCGCCTAACTTTAAGTCACTTATACTACTATAAACACAGTCTGATGATTCTTTATTTCTCTTCCTTCTTATTCTTCCTCCTCCACTCTTTCTATGTTAGGTGTTTTATTCTGTACTCTTTTGTGTTTCCTATTACTGCTTTTGTGAATAGTTGATTTTATTTTTTGCCTTTAGTTAGTATTTGGTTGGTCTACTTTCTTTGGTGTGATTTAATTTCTCTGGTGACATCTATTTAGCCTTAGGAGTACTTCCAACTAGAGCTGTCCCTTTAAAATATCCTGTAGAGGTGGTTTGTGGGATGAAAATTCCCTCAACTTTTGCTTATCTAGTAATTGTATAATCCCTCCTTCAAATTTAAATGATAATCTTGCTGGATACAGTATTCTTGGTTCAAGTCCCTTCTGTTTCATTGCATTAAATATATAGTGCTAAAGCTTCCTTTTTTTTTAAATTAGCAAGAAGTCCTGTTTAGATGGCTATAAAAGAATTTACTGTCTGGTTTTCTCAAGGTTGTGGCATAAGTAGGGCAGCAGAAGTCTCCTCCCAAAACCAGATATATTTTGAAAATACAGCAAATACAACTATTCCTTAATAAGAGACCAGAAAATACTGTACAAGAGCCAGGCTACATCTACATCTGTGAGAACTCAGCATCTCACAAAAAGGGTATGATACAAAACTATGACCCGGCGGGGACCTGAGCACTCCACCCACCTACTGTGCATTATCTCTTTTAGACAAATTATTTCATTAAAAACCTCTTTAGAAATCATAATCCAAAGCACTTGCTTGTCTATAGCTATAGTGTGTTAATTGATTTTTAAATTTTGCACTGTAATCCTTCATGTGCAATGTACTTTTGTATAATTGGAGAGGAAGACCTATCCACTCCCTTCAAGGTTCTTCCAACTGGTCTGAGTACATTGACGTGAGAGAGATTAACAAGAGAAAAACAAAACAAAACAAAGTCTAATTGCATGTGCACAGAAGCCCAGTAATGAAATTGGGGCTTAAAGAAATGACCAAAGCATGCAGTTTTTATGCTTTTTAGACAAATAGACAATAAATCTGAGGAACTGACAGGACAGAGGTAAATTATGTTCAAGAGCTTCATTAGTAAGGAATTCTAAACAGAATTTGGGCTGTAGTAGTAAATTAGTAATAGCAACAAGATCTGTTTAAATAGCTTTCCCAGCTCTGAATTCCCTATTTCTGAAGATAAAGATGTCTCTTTACTTCCTAGTGTGTAGAAGGCAACTTTCACATGGGAGATTTATTTCTTTATATCTGGACACAAAAGGGGAAGAGGTCATGGTGCTCAGAGTGTTCTTCTCTCACTGGCTATGTCTTAAGTAACCTTTAATTCAAAATAATCAATGTGTCAAAGTGGCATATTTTGGGGCAGCCTTCCCTTGGCCCCTGCAGTTCATACATTCTCTTTTGACCCATACACAAATCCTGAGAATTAGGGCTTGTGAGATTCTTGCAATATTCAAGGGACATAAAGGTCCTATTCTTCAGAGACTGCTCTTCCTTTTCATCATAAAATACAGTAGACCAAGCTCATATGGTATTTGATTTCAAGAGCTTCCTTTTTTTAAAATTAATTTGTTTTACTCAATTCCTTCATGGAAATATTTATGGGACTCTTTATATCATTTTTGCCTGGTGCACAAATATATTTGGGGTGTACCTTGACATCCTAGCCAGCCTCTACATTGGTGCAGGTAATGCTTATCCATTGGAAGCTGGTGTCCATGAGCTACTGTGACTTTTCTTCATACATCTTCACCACAAGCAGAAGCTGACATTGTCCCCTTGATTTCATACAACAAATACCAAGTTCCGGCTATAATCTTTAATAAAGTCTTGGTTGTAAGTGAATGGAATTACCACATCAAAAAAGTACAAGCTGGATGGAGATTTTCTTTGAGCAATCAGATCTAGAAGCCTGAACTATTTCACCTTTGCCCCTTGGGAATACTCTTGAGTATATCTACTCTCCCAAAGTTCTGCTCCTTACAACTCTGAATTCCAAAGAAATTTAATTAACTTAATTTGCAAAATTGAAATATTATTATGCATGGAATTTTAAGTTCCCTTTCCATTTCATATTAGAATCTTAGATTTAGTTGACATAAACAAAAGACCTATTAAGTGATTTCTCCATTACAAGGGGCAACAGTCTTCCCTCAAGGGGAATTTAAACACTTGCATGTAGATAAACAAAATTTTCAGGAATTTTAAAATTGACAGTTTTCCCTCTCTGCTAGTAGTTAACATTTCCCTCCCAAAAAAGTATGGTTTAGGTTTAACTAGAGCACCTTATAATACTCCATTACACTCATACTGATAAAATTGTGGCCTAAAAAAAGGTGACTTGTCCTAATTCAGTTCAGTGAAATTTTATTGAACACCCAAATTGTACAATGAATCTAGGAACAAAAACTAGATTTTCTGACTCTGTATCAGATATATTTCCACTTGATAGAGGTAAAAGTAAGAAACATGCCTTGACACACTTAAGTTAGAAACACTGTTACAAATGCACTAACTCAATAGTCCATTTGATCGTACTGATTGACTTATGTTGCCAGTCAAGATATATTTTGTTGTTTTTCAAATGTTGTGAATTCAGATGTTAGGCAGAACTTCCCATCTGGACAGGGTGGTATAGATTGCTCTTTCCTGCTCTTCCCTGTGAAGTACAACTACAAACCCTGGAAATAACAGAAGAGACAACCAAGGGAGAACTCTGAAAGCTGGCAAGAGAAAGGTAAACTGGTTTGGTTTGAAGGAGCAGAGGAACAACATAAGGGCAGAGCTTCTCAGGACCCCCAAACATAATCAGTGGAAGAAAGCCATGCAGATTGGCATTTCCTGAGCCCCAACCAACCAACTGTTGACAGATCAGGTAGACTCTTTACTCCCCTGAATGGAAACAGGGGTCCTGACAGTAATACCAAGCCAGCCTGCAACACCTGTAAAAAATATCAATAGAGTGATGGTTCCATGACTGTGTACACATGTCACAATTTATCAAGCTATACACTAAGATTTTTGCATTTTATTGTATGTACCTCATACAATATTGTATGTACCTCAAAATAAAAAAAAATTAAATGTAGCTCCCCTTACAAAGGATCAATAGAGACTCAGTGACAAGAGTGGTCAGAGAAATCCTTTCTGGTCATCCCCACCATAGCTGAGACACCTGCTCTTGTGCTATACAGAGGTAGAGGGCAGCCATTGGAACTGGCAAAGGGAATCCTGCCTCCACAGGCAACCCCTTCCCAGAAGTGGTTTCAGTCTCACACAGGCAGGGGAGTTCCCAGAATAATCATCACCCAGCCTCGGGTGCACTTACTCACAGTGTGAGCTGGAGGTTATCTTTCCCCATACAGAAGTACCACTGCCTGACAAGGACCAGTGGGAGCTTCAGGAGCACAAGACAATACAGACAGAACAAATAAACTGCCTATGGAACAAAAACCCACAGTATTTGGCCAAACAGTCCCAACAGTTAGCCTTCAGGGATATGCAAATTACAACTACAGTGAAATATCTCTACACACCTATCAGAATGTGTAAAATATAGTGATAACACCCAATGTAGTTGAGGATACAGAGAAACTGGCAAACATAAACATTTTCTGGTGGAAATATAAAAGATACAGCCACTCTAGAAAAGAGTTTAGCAGTTTCTTATAGAACTAAACAGATGACTGCCATACATCCTGGCAGTTATCACAGAAAAATGAAAACTTATGTCCACACACAAACCTGTACATGCATGCTAATAGAAGCTTTATTCATAACTATTAAGAACTGGTTAAAAATTGTCTCAAAGAAAAGTAAGCAAACTGTGATACATCCATACTATGGAATAATACTCAGTAATTAAAAACTACCTATCAATTGATCCATAAAGCAACTTGGATGATTCTCCAGGGAATTAAGCTGAACAAGAAAAATATCCCCAAATGTTACACACTGTATCATGCCATTTATATAACTTTTTTGGAGGGCAAATTTTAGAAATGGAAAATAGATTAGTGGCTGACATGAGTTTAGAGACAGATGAAAAGGGAGATGGGTGTGGTGACAAAAGCACGACAGCAGGAATTTTTGTGAAGATAGAGATGTTCTGTGTCTAGAGTGTACGACACTAGTTTCCTGGTTATAATTATACTACAGTATTGCAAGATGCTATCATTGGGGAAAGTGGGGAAAGTGTACATGAGATCATGGCATTATTTCTAACAAGCGCACGTGAGTCACAGTTTTCTCAAAATAAAATATGTCATTAAAAAAACAACATAAATTTCTAAACCAGTAAAATGTCAAAGCTGATTTGGTCAAGTAATTTCTTAAAATTTTAAGGAATAAGACTTATTTGGAGCATTGAATTTTTATTTCAGACTTCATTAGTGTGGTAGTATTCCTGAGACCAATACCTAATTCTAAATTTCTAATGAGTTTTCATCGGACATCCTAAAATTATATAGTTTCTGGTAAACTTTTCCTTTGCATTTGTACCTATATTACTCTTGTCACAATTATTTTCTTCTTTGCCTTCCTAATTCCCACTCATACATTAACCTGTATTTGTCATATTTTGGTCAAGTTCAAGTCCTGCTTGTTTTGGGAAACTGCCCATGACCAACCTAGTCCAATGGATTCCATCTCCTTCAAATAGCTAAAAATTTAATTATAATCTAGCTTGTCATATGTGTTAATCTTATCTCCCTTATCTTTAAGAATGCTCATCTAGGGGGTGATTTTGCACCACTCCCCTCTGGGAGACATTTGGAAATGTCTAGAGGCATTTTTGTTTGTCACAACCTGGGAGCTGGTACTACTGGCATGTAGTGGGTAAAGGCCAGGAATGCTGCTGATTTTCTTAGAATTCACTGGACAGCCCCCACAACAAAGAATTATCTGGCCCCAAATTTCAATAGTGGTGAGCTAAGAAGCCCTATTCTAGTTGTTAACACAATACTTCTCCATTGTTTGTCAGAAACAAGCAAAGCAAGCAAATGACTTATTTTCTATGATAAACAAAAATTTTACAATTATTTTTTTGATATCTTTATTCAGCTGTTTCCAGATTTTCTAAACTAATTATAAGGAAAACAAAAATCATTACTTTTCCCCCAATACTTCATGTATTATTAATACAGTTAATTTTATCATTTCCTTAGTCTTGTAAATTAAAAAATAGAAGATCAAATTTGAATGTTCCTCATCCCTGAAGCATCACATTTAAATAACTAATAAAATTGGTCACTCTCTGATGCAACCATAATGAAATTTCATTGCCCTTTGAACTTCTTGGCCTTAAATGTCTGAGGCCTTTACATCTACACTTTCTTTTCCCTAGATCTTACTCCCCTACTTTCTAAACACAACTTTTTTAACCTAAAAAGTTCTTACTTATCCGTCGAGAACAAGCTCAAGTACCATTTGTATGGGACCTGTTTTTGAGTTTTCACAGAATTCCTATAGCACTTATAATCTGTGTTTTATTTATTCCCACATAACCCATTTTAAGCAGTAAGATTGTGAAAAGACAAATTATTACTCATCTATGTAACCCTAGCACTTAGCACAGTAACTGACACGTTGTACATACCAGAGGAAGGATGTTGACTGAATTAACTAATAGGTAGATAATTGGGTATATGTATGAATATATACTAAATTAACATAATTGAGTGGAGTTTATACAGACTTTTTTATGGATACAAAAGGGAGGCATAATGAATTCTGAATTACATTTCATGTTACCAAAAATACATATGTGCTCCTTAAAAATAGATTTCAGAAAGTCAAAATTTTCAAATACACTTGAATTTCCATCAAAGTAAAAGCTTCATGAGTTGTGATCTGTCAGATGTGCTCTAAAATCTTTTTCTAGTTGTATATGAACAAACACTCCACTGTATATATAGGCCACTCTCAATGATATCCATAGATTAATAAGTAATGTATATTTAAAAACTTTAAATTCTTGTACATCAAATTCAACTCAAGCAGAGGTACTCATGACTAATCCACTTAAAATAAAAGAATATTAATAATTTCTGTTTTTACCAAAAATTTATTGATTGTATTTTCCTTATATAGACAGTGAAGATGACTTCTGTTTTTGTACAAAAAATTTTTAAGATTCTTGAAATGTCAATTGAAATATTTTACATAATAGTCATCTTCTATATTTTTCTCTAAAGTTATATAATGATAGAGCAGCCTAGTGATTTATTGAGTTGTTGATGCTTGCATTTTAAATAATAATATGAGAGGTTATTTTCCCATATCTGAATGTTTGTAATTGCATTCAGGAAAAGGAGAAAATGTCCATAAACTACTGATCAAAACAGGCATTTCCTGTTATGGAGATCATGTTCAATCATGGTAACTTGCAATCTATTCCCAAGAAAAACTCGTGTTCTCCTTAGCAAAAGGGAGATGATTTTAACTGTAATAAAACCAAAGTGAAAAATATAGCAAGACATTTTCAGATTAGTAGAGTTGGTTAATGCTGGCATATGTTGTCAGCCTTTAGTACATTGGTTTACTTATTCACTCCCCATTGGATGGTAGGTAGGAAAAAGTAAAGGATTTGATGTTCAAACTAGTCATCTGTCTTTGTTAGTAACCTGCTAAAAGGGTTTCCAGGGAAAGATACCAGTTTATTTGACTAAGCTAAGTTTTAGATTACTTATTAAAGTCAGTCATTTCTATGCTCCAAACCAGGCCTCATAGAATTGAGCAGAATGATAACTTACTTAAAAATGACTTTCAAAGTAAAATTTATGAATCAAACTTTAAAGAAAATTAAGTAATTATAAACATCTTTCATTCAATGAAAATATTACGAATTTAAATTAATAAAGCAAGTAGTAAGTATCGTAAATGAGCTAGTCATGGTATTGATGGATAATCTCTGCCTTATTTATAGACATGCCTATATAACATCTTATGAATGTGAATACAATCATTCATTCATTCATCAATTCTTCAAATATAAAGTACATGTTGTATGTTAAAAGTTGTATTTGAAACTGGAATTACAAAATTGATTTATACACAGGTTTTCCTCAGGAAACCCATGAAGTAGAAGAGACATACATGTATAAAAAGCCATTTGTTTCAGGAAAAAAATGACATCTTTTATTTCTACGCTCTAATTAATATTAAGCCTGATATATTAACAGATCTCTTTTAAAAACTGGTTTTCAAAAAACATTTTGTGCAATGAAAGAAAAGATTCAGGATGTATGAGAGAAAAAGAGTTTTAATATTGACAACAAAGGGAAAGACACCATGACAAGGCTTAGGAATCTTGTATTTCTAAAGGTGAATTACCAGAATAATCCCCCTTTAGTCATTTTATCATTAAATATACTCAATATTTTTTTCACCTAGTAAGTGATTAATGTTTGATTTGAAATCAACTACAGTTTAATTCTAGGGATTTTTTAAATCTCCTACATAAGAACTATGTCGGGCATTTATGGATAAATAGCCAATTAACCAATGGCATTATCTTTTCAGGTATAAAGCTCAGAAATAAAGATTCTACACACATATATACATACATGCACATACATACACTTAATTGAGTTCTTAAAAATTGTTTTCCATTTTCTCTCATATTCTTTCCTAAAACCAAAAGAAAATGAACTCTCATTGCTCTTTTACTCTATGTGACAGCTGGAGCTCTTTCACACCAGCTTAAAGCCAGCGGAACTAAACTCTTGGCCAGTAGACTAAGAACTGCTATGCATGTGCCAGAGTGGCTGGTAACTTAGTCTCCAGACACACTTTCTTTAGGAGCAATGTGTTTAGGATTATGTATAGCTAGTGACTTTACATAAAATCTCTTTTCCTGCGATTTGTAATAGCCACAGGCATCCCATCAGATTTCATAGCAGACTACTTCCAGCTTCCTACTCTGTGAGGAGAGAAGAGGAGGAATTGGCTGCAATACTAATTCTTGCAACTGATTCAAAGCAATCTTGTTGGGATTAGAAAGATCTATCAGTAACGTATCATTCTCTAGAATAGGCAGCATGAAAGAATGCTACAGAGTAAGAAAAAATGAACTAAATACAAGAAAGAAATGTGTTTATTTGAATTTTCAATTACATTTCCTAACAGTTTTTGTTTTTATTGCTCATTTTTGGTTTTGTGTCCTTTTCTGGAACTCTAAATTTATAACCTTTTCATAAAATGAACTAAGCTTAACTGGGGAAAGAATTTTAATTTTGTAGTCATTGATTCTGAAGGATTGAAAAATACGGCAGATCATCCATCAATATTATAGTTATTTATTTTGTCCTACCAAAGCTTCAGTAACAAGTCTTCAAGGCTTTATAATTCATTATGCTAAATTTACATTTAATAATAAATATATTAGGCAGCCTATCTTTTATGTGTTAAAAACAGTAACTACAAATAGTTATGAAATGCAACTTTTGAAGATACAATGTTTTCAAGGAAAGTTTTCCCTATATTATATCTTTGTGTTTAAAAATATAACTTACATGGTGCCACATTATGCACTGTTACAAAAAAGCAATATGTAAGAATATTTACCATTTACATATATGTACCATAGTAGAAAGCATTTAATTTTTATTTTTATAAAATAATTATAGTTGTCACTCATGAAAAACTGTCATTGAATTTTAATTCTGGTTGTGACCATCACAAATTTTCAAAATATCTAGGCCTTTCATATCAAGTATTTATAATAGTAAGAAAGAGGAAATCTTAGAAATAATATTTAATCAGATCTCCTTATTTTAAACATGAATTTGAAGTGAAAAAATGTCAAAACTCTTCCTTAATATTATATAGATAAATAATAATAAAATAAGAACTAGATACCAGATTTGTTTACTACTCATTTATTAGTTTTGTCTCTTCTTTTACTGGCTTCCTGAAAAATAAAGAAAAAAATACCTAAACAAAAATTGGTGAGTATAAATATTTTTTCCCCCTCTGGGTTGTCAAATAACCTAACCCCTATCTCCACTAATGTTTTTTTTTTCTCCTCTCTTAAACATTCATAGAAATTCAAGGTGAGAAATATGTACAACATAAGATTACCAAAAGTATGCTGTCTCTTTAACTTCCTAATTTTCGGGTAATAGTTTTACTCCAACATGTACATCTTAGATCGTGTACATGAAGAATCCAAGTATGTGTCAGGATCTTTATCATCTAGCAGCATACAAAATGGCATGACCAGAAGACACATGGATAAGGTAGCTGTAGGTAATACATAAAAATTAATAAAATGGAAGTGAAGTATAAAGTACAATGGTATAAAAAGAAAGGGGAAAACAGTAATGAATAGAGGAGAAGGCATTTTACTGATTCAGTAAATTGGTCCATTTTAAATCTTCAGTTTTTTCACTATGCTATCATATTGATAGTATGGAAGGAAAATGAAACAATCTTTAGAATGTATTTTAACTTTCAGCCACTTGTGTTGAAGCCATGTATCCTACGTAATTCTTTCTTAGTCCTGAAGGGCAGTCCAAGTTGGTTTTAGATAACTTGAAATCAGGTATTAGTGGATAGTTCTTTAGTTGAAAATGATATAAATGTAGTTAAGGCAACTTTGGGACAACTTTCACTCACTTGAGACCCAAGGGGATTTAGTTAGATATTTTGAACAAAAAATATGACAGCAGAAAATGCCCTTAAGACATATTGTGCTCATCATCTCAAATTGATTAAAGAATTCATAAACATACTATTATGAATATCAAATACATATGAAGGGTTACTTAATTTTTCCTGGGCTGATAGAATAACTTACTAATAAAACATTACGCAAACAAATGGAACCTGGGGAACCTAGTAATGATTTCTGTTCAGTTTGCCAGATGCCTACAAGTGCTGTCTTCATGGCAGAGTATTTTGCCTTCCTTGACATAATTCATAATTAGAAACACTGAACAGAACTCACTTGAAGAGTTTGTTTGGACACTGCAGAATTATAGGCTGATATTTCTACCTTGCAGATGGATTAGCTAAAAAGCAAACATTGGATGTTTGATTCAAATTGAAAGAAAAACTAGGAATAAAATTCGAGAAAAAGACATGCAGTGTCTTGTTTAATATATTTTCAGTAAAATGTGACCTATTAGAAGAAAACCAGTCACATAAAACCCCTTCTGAAGTCTCGAGATTCTTGTTGTCAGAATGTGCAATTAACCTTAATTAGATTATTGTGTCCTTTCATAGTTTTTAATTAATGTAGTAGTTAATATTTAATATAGGATTATATCTGTCACCACCAGGTTCACTTTGTCAATAGATGCAAAGCAGGTACTTTTCCATTTGGTAATAGGTCATGCTGTTAGTGGGAAATTTTACTTTTGTTAGTCTTTATATTTCTTCATTGTGGGAAAGGTTCCAAAGATCCTTTTTGTACTTATAAATATCACATGTAGACATAAGAAGGCATGGTTTTAAATGCTCCTAATGAGGTGTTATTTGACTAACATAGAAATACTCATCACACCTAATTTCTTAATTATGAGCTGCAGTTTAGGTGAGAAATGGTTGTTTTTTTCTTGTAAAAGCTAAAACACTATTTTGGAAATATATTTTTATAAGGTATAAAAATTGCCTTCTGACATGATTGAATGATTTGATGAAGATGTAAATCCCACTGAAAAAAGTAACCTATGATATAGTTTACAAAATTCAAAGCTAAGCTTAGAGAAAAAGAAATTCCCAAGTTCTAGAAAGAAAGCAGAAACTCAGAGCCAGATGACAAGACTAAGGCAAATACTATAGTTTTCCTGATGGCTTTTAGACCTAGGACTGAGCTCCTACATTTTAATATTCAGAAAGACAGAAGGTATAATGCTTTAGGAATGCCTAAATTGCAAATTTATTCAGATAACTTGAGTAAAACCAGGACCTCTGGTTTACCATTCAATCCCTGAAGGAGGACCAGAAAATTTCTGCCAGTAAGCAATTATTAGGTTTCTAAACAGAAAAAAAATGTTGTATACCAAGTTGGAGCCAAAAAGCAATGCTAAACATAGGTACAAGCTCCAAATTTGTACTATGTAGTTAGGGCAAGTTTTTCAAGCATACAAATTAACTATGGGAGAAAGAAAACTGGTTTCATGTTTGTGAAATCACTGGAAACATAACAACAATGAAAGACTTCTCTAGGAAAAGTAGAGTGGTATATAGCTTTTTATGGGTGCAAGGGGTAAGGCAAGTTACTTTCATTGAGGAAAAGTTCACAAGTAATGTTACACATTCCTGAGAAAGTAAATTATAAGGAAGAAAACAGCAAAACAGTAGAATTTGTCCCTCAGTTATTAGAAACAACAGAATGGTGTGAAAGAGACCATGAAGTTAGCATGTTTATAATGAATTATAAGTAAAAGAGTTCAGAAAAAAATTTTTTAATGCAAAAGAAGAAGAGGACTATATGGCACTAAAATGCATTATTCACAATTAAACAAATATTTGTGACAAAACAAAACAGAGACTCTCAGATTGAATATAACAAAATAGAACATAAATTTCTGGTTCTCCTTATGAAAATGTAACTTGTTTTAAAATTATCCTCCTATGAAAAACAAGCAGAAAATCTGAAAAAAGGGATTTTTTTAACAACTTTTTAAAATCAAAGAACACCAATATGGTTAGGACTTAATGCATTATTTTCTTTGAGAAAAAGGAATCTCATGAGACAGTCTCCACATTCGCACAAGACTTTTCATGGAAGTCATTTTCTAATTTGTGACACGGAGAAAAAATTTAAGCCAAAGAAGCACTGTTACTGAATTTAAGACCCAGACTGGAGTTCAGAGGAGTCAATGTGGCTGTAACTTGAGGAGTAAAATCCAAAGGAGAAGGAAATTGTATAGAAATAAGGCACAAATAATGTCTACAATATCCCCTCAATGACAGGTTCTAAGACTATACATATTTGGGACAAGACTACAAGAGACTGAGCAGAAACTGCAGCTGTGAGAATAGACAAGATTAACAGAGGTTTCAGCACTCAGTACTGGGAAAACAGAAGTCAAAGTTCAAGCCCTACTAAATTTGATGAAGCTCTGCCAATTTTCTAGGCTCCTTTTTTTTTTCATTTTCTTTCTTTTTTTATTAAGGAATCATTGATATACAGTCATGAAGATTTCACATAAGCAACATTATGATAACTACATTCACCCATCTTATCAAGTGCCCACCCCCACACCACCACAGTCACTGTATTTCAGCATAGCAAGATGCCACAGTCACTACTTGTCTTCTCTGTATTACACTGTCTTCCCCATGACCCCCACACACACCATGTGTTCCCATCATAATGCCCCTCAATCTCCTTTTCCCTCTTTCCCAGCCACCCTCTCCAATCCCTCTCCTTTGGTAACCACTAGTCCCTTCTTGGAGTCCGTGAGACTGCTGCTGTTTTGTTCCTTAAGTTTTGCTTTGTAGTTATACTCCACAAATGAATGAAATCATTGGTACTTGTCTTTCTCCACCTGGCTTATTTCACTGAGCATAATACCCTCCAGCTCCATCCATGTTATTGCAAATGGTAGGATTTGTTTAATTTTTATGGCTGAATAATATTCCATTGTGTATATGTACTACATCTTCTTTATTCATTCATCTACTCATGGATGCTTAGGCTGCTTCCATATCTTGGCTATTGTAAATAATGCTGTGATAATTATGATAATTTAAGTGCTAATCTAAGAGAAATAAGCTGTTCCCAGGAGTTAAGACCACATCCTAGAAGTAGGGATCATGCACACAAACTAAGAGTAAAGCAGAAATATATCAACAATAATAAATCCTAAAGTTAATTATTGACTAGACAAAGATTATCAGCTGATTTTCTATATGCCTATCCAAAGAAAATTCAGCTCTTTAAAAAAATACCAGTATTATCCAGACTCAACATTTTTTCCGTTATAATGTCCAGTATCTAATAAAAAATTAGAAAACCTTCACAAAAGTAATCAATAGAAGTAGAATCAAAGTTAATTAAAATATTTGAATGGGAGCCAACATGGCGGCGTGAGTAGGACAGTGGGAATCTCCTCCCAAAAACATATATACTTTTGAAAATACAACAAACACAACTAGCCCTAAAAGAGAGACCAGAAGACGCAGGACAGTGGCCAGACTGCAGCTACACCAGCGAGAACCCAGCGACTGGTGAAAGGGGTAAGATACCAGCCCCGGACTGCGGGACCCGAGCGCCCCTCCCCCCAGCTCCCAGCGGGAGAAGAGCAGGCAGAGCGGGAGGGAGACGGAGCCCAGGACTGCCGAACACCCAGCCCCAACCATCCGGGCCAGAGCGCAGACACAGTACATGCCCAGGGGACCCTGGATACTGGGGGAACAGGGAGTAAGACCTCTGAGCGGGTGCCGAAGCTGATGCCCCTGTGACAAAGAAAAGCGGGGGCTTTTTGAAAGTCTTAAAGGGACAGGGACTTAACAGCTTGATGGAAACAACCCAGGTCACAGTACAGCAGCTGGAAATTACAGGGAAAACCGGGTGCACTAACCCCCTGGGCAACAGCTCTGAGACTCCTCACTGAAGCAAACAGTCAAGCAGCCCCCCCATCCATTACCCCACTGGGCGCTGCGAAAGCAGAGAAGCAGCCTGAGACAAATTCCGCCCACAGAAAGGGAAATTTCTCCCTTCCGGCCAGGCAAGACACAAAGACCCACTCTACACGCAATTACCCAACACAAGCCACTAGAGGTCGCAGTTGTCCCAGTAAAGAAAGGCCAGTAGCAAGTGAAAAGTTTGGCCCTCCCAGCTGACAGTCAATAGCAACTGTCAACATGAAAAGGCAAAAAAATATGATCCAGACAAGACTAACCCAGACAGCTTCGGCATCTGCTACATCTTCCCCTGAGAAGGAATCTGGGGAGATAGATTTAGCCAGTCTACCTGAAAAAGAATTCAAAACAAAAGTCATAACCATGCTGATGGACTTGCAGAGAAATATGCAAGAACTAAGGAAGGAGAATTCAGAAAAAAAACAAGCTCTGGAAGGACTTCAAAACAGAATGGACGAGATGCAAGAGACCATTAATGGACTAGAAAACAGAGAACAGGAACGCAGAGAAGCTGATGCAGAGAGAGATAAAAGGATCTCCAGGAATGAAAGAATTTTAAGAGAGCTGAGTGATCAATCTAAAAGGAACAATATAAGAATCATAGGTATTCCAGAAGAAGTAGAGAGAGAAAAGGGGATAGAAAATGTCTTTGAAGAAATAATTGCTGAAAATTTCCCCAAACTAGGGGAAGAAATGGCCTCTCAGACCACAGAGGTACACAGAACTCCCATGACAAGGGATCCAAGGAGGGCAACACCAAGACACATAATAATTAAAATGGCAAAGATCAAAGACAAGGACAAAGTATTACAAGCAGCCAGAGAGAAAAAAAAGGTTACCTACAAAGGAAAACCCATCAGGCTATCATCAGACTACTCAACAGAAACCCTACAGGCCAGAAGAGAATGGCATGATATACTTCATGCAATGAAACAGAAGGGCCTCGAACCAAGACTACTGTATCCAGCACGAATATCATTTAAATACGAAGGAGGGATTAAACAATTCCCAGACAAGCAAAAGTTGAGGGAATTTGCCTCCCACAAACCACCTCTACAGGGCATCCTACAGGGACTGCTCTAGATGGGAGCACTACTAAAAAGAGCACACAACAAAACACCCAACATATGAAGAAGGGAGGAGGAAGAAAAAGAAGGGAGAGAAATAAAGAATCATCAGATTGTGTTTATAATAGCTCAACAAGCGAGTTAAGTTAGACAGTAAGATAGTAAAGAAGCTAACCCTAAACCTTTGGTAACCATAAACTTAAAGCCTGCAATGGCAATAAATTCATACCTTTCAATAATCACCCTAAATGTAAATGGACTGAATGCACCAATCAAAAGACACAGAGTAATAGAATGGATAAAAAAGCAAGATCCATCCATATGCTGCTTACAAGAGACTCACCTCAAACCCAAAGACGTGCACAGACTTAAAGTCAAGGGATGGAAAAAGATATTTCAAGCAAACAACAGAGAGAAGAAAGCAGGTGTTGCAATTCTGGTATCAGACAAAACAGACTTCAAAATAAAGAAAGTAACAAAAGACAAAGAAGGACATTACATAATGATAAAGGGCTCAGTCCATCAAGAGGATATAACCATTATGAATATATATGCACCCAATACAGGAGCACCAACATACCTGAAACAAATATTAACAGAACTAAAGGAGGAAATAGAATGCAATGCATTCATTCTAGGAGACTTCAACACACCACTCACTCCAAAGGACAGATCCACCAGACAGAAAATAAGTAAGGACACAGAGGCACTGAACAACACACTAGAACAGATGGACCTAATAGACATCTACAGAACTCTACATCCAAAAGAAACAGGATACACGTTCTTCTCAAGTGCACATGGAACATTCTCCAGAATAGACCACATACTAGGACACAAAAAGAGCCTCAGTAAATTCCAAAAGATTGAAATCCTACCAACCAACTTTTCAGACCACAAAGGCATTAAACTAGAAATAAACTGTTCAAAGAAAGCAAAAAGGCTCACAAACACATGGAGGCTAAACAACACGCTCCTAAATAATCAATGGATCAATGACCAAATCAAAATGGAGATCCAGCAATATATGGAAACAAATGACAACAACAACACTAAGCCCCAACTTCTGTGGGACACAGCAAAAGCAGTCTTAAGAGGAAAGTATATAGCACCCCAAGCATATTTAAAAAAGGAAGAGCAATCCCAAATGAACGGTCTAATGTCACAACTATCAAAATTGGAAAAAGAAGAACAAATGAGGCCTAAGGTCAGCAGAAGGAGGGACATAATAAAGATCAGAGAAGAAATAAATAAAATTGAGAAGAATAAAACAATAGCAAAAATCAATGAAACCAAGAGCTGGTTCTTCGAGAAAATAAACAAAATAGATAAGCCTCTAGCCAGACTTATTAAGAGGAAAAGAGAGTCAACACAAATCAACAGTATCAGAAATGAGAAAGGAAAAATCACAACAGATCCCGCAGAAATACAAAGAATTATTAGAGACTACTATGAAAACCTATATGCTAACAAGCTGGGAAACCTAGGAGAAATGGACAACTTCCTAGAAAAATACAACCTTCCAAGACTGACCCAAAAAGAAACAGAAAATCTAAACAGACCAATTACCAGCAACGAAATTGAAGCGGTAATCAAAAAACTACCAAAGAACAAAACCCCCGGGCCAGATGGATTTACCTCGGAATTTTATCAGACATACAGGGAAGACATAATACCCATTCTCCTTAAAGTTTTCCAAGAAATAGAAGAGGAGGGGATACTCCCAAACTCATTCTATGAAGCTAACATCACCCTAATACCAAAACCAGGCAAAGACACCACCAAAAAAAAAACTACAGACCAATATCCCTGATGAACGTAGACGCAAAAATACTCAACAAAATTTTAGCAAACCGAATTCAAAAATACATCAAAACCATCGTACACCATGACCAAGTGGGATTCATCCCAGGGATGCAAGGATGGCACAACACTCGAAAGTCCATCAATATCATCCACCACATCAACAAAAAGAAAGACAAAAACCACATGATCATCTCCATAGATGCTGAAAAAGCATTTGACAAAGTTCAACATCCATTCATGATAAAAACTCTCAGCAAAATGGGAATAGAGGGCAAGTACCTCAACATAATAAAGGCCATCTATGAAAAACCCACAGCCAACATTATATTGAATTGTGAGAAGCTGAAAGCATTTCCGCTGAGATCGGGAACTAGACAGGGATGCCCACTCTCCCCACTGTTATTTAACATTGTACTAGAGGTCCTAGCCACGTCAATCAGACAAAACAAAAAAATACAAGGAATCCAGATTGGCAAAGAAGAAGTCAAACTGTCACTATTTGCAGATGACATGATACTGTACATAAAAAACCCTAAAGACTCCACCCCAGAACTACTAGAACTGATATCGGAATACAGCAAAGTTGCAGGATACAAAATCAACACACAGAAATCTGTGGCTTTCCTATATACCAACAATGAACCAACAGAAAGAGAAATCAGGAAAACAACTCCATTCACAATTGCATCAAAAAAAATAAAATACCTAGGAATAAACCTAACCAAAGAAGTGAAAGACTTATATTCTGAAAACTACAAGTCACTCTTAAAAGAAATTAAAGGGGACACTAACAGATGGAAACTCATCCCATGCTCATGGCTAGGAAGAATTAATATCGTCAAAATGGCCATCCTGCCCAAAGCAATATACAGATTTGATGCAATCCCTATGAAACTACCAGCAACATTCTTCAATGAACTGGAACAAATAATTCAAAAATTCATATGGAAACACCAAAGACCCCGAATAGCCAAAGCAATCCTGAGAAAGAAGAATAAAGTAGGGGGGATCTCACTCCCCAACTTCAAGCTCTGTTATAAAGCCATAGTAATCAAGACAATTTGGTACTGGCACAAGAACAGAGCCACAGACCAATGGAACAGACTAGACAATCCAGACATTAACTCAGACATATATGGTCAATTAATATTTGATAAAGGAGCCATGGACATACAATGGCGAAATGACAGTCTCTTCAACAGATGGTGCTGGCAAAACTGGACAGCTACATGTAGGAGAATGAAACTGGACCATCGTCTAACCCCATATACAAAAGTAAACTCAAAATGGATCAAAGACCTGAATGTAAGTCATGAAACCATTAAACTCTTGGAAGAAAACATAGGCACAAACCTCTTAGACATAAACATGAGTGACCTCTTCTTGAACATATCTCCCCGGGCAAGGAAAACAACAGCAAAAATGAACAAGTGGGACTATATTAAGCTGAAAATCTTCTGTACAGCAAAAGACACCATCAATAGAACAAAAAGGAACCCTACAGTATGGGAGAATATATTTGAAAATGACACATCCGATAAAGGCTTGACGTCCAGAATATATAAAGAGCTCACACGCCTCAACAAACAAAAAACAAATAACCCAATTAAAAAATGGGCAAAGGAACTGAACAGACGGTTCTCCAAAAAAGAAATACAGATGGCCAACAGACACATGAAAAGATGCTCCACATCGCTAATTATCAGAGAAATGCAAATTAAAACTACAATGAGGTATCACCTCACACCAGTAAGGATGGCTGCCATCCAAAAGACAAACAACAACAAATGTTGGCGAGGCTGTGGAGAAAGGGGAACCCTCCTACACTGCTGGTGGGAATGTAAACTTGTTCAACCATTGTGGAAAGCAGTATGGAGGTACATCAAAATGCTCAAAACAGACATACCATTTGACCCAGGAATTGCACTCCTAGGAATTTACCCTAAGAATGCAGCAATCAAGTATGAGAAAGACCAATGTACCCCTATGCTTATCGCAGCACTATTTACAATAGCCAAGAATTGGAAACAACCTAAATGTCCATCGATAGATGAATGGATAAAGAAGATGTGGTACATATACACAATGGAATACTACTCAGCCATAAGAAAAGGGCAAATCCAACCATTTGCAGCAACATGGATGGAGCTGGAGGGTATTTTGCTCAGTGAAACAAGCCAAGCAGACAAAGAGAAATACCAAATGATTTCACTCATCTGTGGAATATAAGAACAAAGGAAAAACTGAAGGAACAAAACAGCAGCAGAATCACAGAACTCAAGAATGGACTAACAGGTACCAAAGGGAAAGGGACTGGGGAGGATGGGTGGGTAGGGAGGGATAAGGGGGGGCAGAAAAAGAGGGGTATTAAGATTAGCATCCATAGCGGGGTGGGAGAAAGGGGAGGGCTGTACAACACAGAGAAGACAAGTAGTGATTCTACAACATTTTGCTACGCTGATGGACAGTGACTGTAAAGGAGTATATAGGGGGGACCTGGTATAGGGGAGAGCCTAGTAAACAAAGTATTCGTCATGTAAGTGTAGATTAATGATTAAAAAAAAAATGCAGTTCCTATGTGGTGACCTCTAATGAGTTCTACACAATGATATAAAGGACATATAAAAGTGTAGGCAAAGGGTCTGTTTGTGTTTATACAGAGGATCAAAGCCTAATTTGGCTACCCCGAAAATGAACTAAGATACGATATGAAAAAGAACTTCCAACATCAGCACTCTCGGGAAGACTCATGACAGGAGATGATCAGAAAAAAAAAAAAAAAAGAAAAAAACTTCAACAAAGATCCACGCACTGTCACAGGTGTAGATGCACTCATCCCACCAGTTCCTGGACTTGCCATGGGAAAGATGAAGGAGATATCTAAGCTGGCCTGTGCATGCAGTAAAACAAAAATTGGACTGGATCTATACTGTTGGAACTCAACCAAGAATTAGGAGAAGTGCAAATTGTAGCACTCCAAAATCTTACAACCACAAACTATTTATCGTTAAAAGAACATATGGGATATGAACAGTCCCCAGGAATGGGGTGTTCTAGTTTATCTGAATTCTCTCAGACTGTTTAAGTTCAGTCGGACAATATCCACCATATCATAGATAAGTTTTCACAAATGCCTAAGGTGCCTAACTGGTTTTCTTGGTTTCACTGGAGATGGCTGGTAATTACAGGTATGCTTTGGTTAGGTAACTATATTCCTATTATGTTAATGTGTGTGCACTATTTAATTAGTCGTTTAAAACCTATCCATGCTGAAGTTACTCTACAAGAAGATATGTCAAAGAAATAATCAATCTTCCCAGGTTTTCTTCTGCCTGCTACTTCTGTAGCTTTTCTTCTTCCTACCTAATCACAACCTTTAAATAGAACTCGTGCCACATGTCGAATTTACCGAGTATCATAATTCTTCCAAGTGGTAAAGACACCTCAAGACAAATGCTGGGCATAGAAGCCACAGGGCATAAATATGCAAAGAAGTAAAAAGCTAACCTTTTCAAACGATAAGGCTTCTCTCTCACTTACCAACTTAACATTTCCCTGTATGGCCCCGGAAGATGACTGGTTAGCCAGAGACGGGTAAGATTCCTCAAGGGAGGAACAACCTAAGACAGGCACAGTCGCAGGGGGCCATCTGGTGAGAAAATGGGGAGCAGCAGAGGTGAGGCTTAGAACCTCCCCCCTCATGTTCTGAGAGAAATCTTCTGCATACATGAATGTTTATTGCCCTCGTCTAGCGCGGATTAACACATAGTCTACAGGCACACACCTGATCATCTATATTTGCTCTCTTACAACACTAAACTCTGTTTTCTACCTTTATCTCGTATCTACCTACCACTTCAGCATTTTATTAAAAATAATAATAATAGAGAAATGTGGTATCCACATATAAATCAGGTTTAAAAATCAAAGGAATATTCATATTTGAACTGACTGTGTATAGTTCATAATGCATTAACAAAACCGAAAGCTTCTGTGATGACTGCCCTTGCACTGTTCACCATGTAACTTACTCACTATGTAAGAATTTGTACTCCATGTAAGAATTTGTTCGTTATGCATCAGAAGATTGGAGACTGACGAAAATTGGGCTTGGGGTGGATTAATGATTGTGCATTGAGTATTGACCCCCCTATACAGGGATTTGTTGTGGTTAACAACTATTTGATCAATAAATATGAGAGATGCCCTCACTATATATATATATATATATATATATATATAAACACACTTCCAATTGTAAAATAAATAAGTAACCGGGATGTAATGTATAGCATAAGGAATATAGTCAAAATATTGTAACAACTTGGTATGGTGATACCTGGTACCTAGAAATATCATGTATATAAATGTTGAGTCGCTGTGTTGTACACCTGAAACTAATGTAATGCAATGCTGTTGTCAACTACCCTTCAATAAAAAAAAAAAAATTAAAATATTTGAATTATTAGAGGGAAACTAAAATAACTATAATTAGAAAAGATGGCAGAGGAAGAAGGCAAGGCAGAAACCTCCTCCCATGTCCACCAAAGTAAGCAACTACAGCAAATACAACTAACTCTGGAAATAACTTGAAGACTGAAGAATGGGCCACCTATACCTGGAGAAGTAAAGACCACATTGAGAAGGGTAAAGTGGCAGTGCCATAATTGATTAGGACACAAGCTCTTCCCTGATCCCAGCCCACAAGTGGGAAGGAGAACAGAACAGGAAGCGGATAAACACTCAGGAATCATAAACATCTTGCCCTAGAGATCTGCCTTGGCTAAATGAATCCACATTGCACTGAGATTTAGTGATTGACTGGACACCAGAGAGATTTGGAGCACTCTTGGAAGCTGAGAATACTGTCTCTTGTGGAGGAAAGGCATGTTCCATCAGTCTAACTGAGACCTAACACAGAGATAGCAATTTGGAAGGTTCACCAGCAGCAGGAAGTGTACTAGTGGGACAGGGCTGGAATGATCTCCTGAAGGGAAAGGGCAGGTAGAAAAACCTTCCCCAGTCCTACTCAGTCCAATAGGTTTGGCACTCACATAAGCCAGGTCCAAATACTCTATCTCCCTTGCTGGTAGCTCAGCCCCACTGTGCACTTCCCTGCGCACCCACCCCACTCTCATTTTTGGCCCAGCAGTGAGTGTCATTGCTTACCAGTAGGCAGAGGGTAGCCCTATACACACTGAATCCCAACAGAAACAACTCATAGCACACAAAGTGCACACAGGGTTGAGCTGTAAGCCTCTGCTGATGAGGATCAGCCACTCCTGGCAGACAGGCAGGAAAGAAGCCCCAAACACAGCCCACCAATAGCAAGAGGCTCCACTGTAAAAAAGAACCAGGCACTGGTGAGTCTTGAGCTTCTGGGCATGATAGGATGCCTTCTTCATAAATCCATTACTATATAGGGCAGGAGACAGAGCTGATCTATCTAAAACAAAGGAATAAACATAGAAACCCAGACAAAATGAGGATTTAAAGGAATATGTTCCACACAAAAGAACAAGATAAGACACCAGAAAAAGGGCTAAATGAAATGGAGATTACCAATATGCTCGATAATATTTCAAAGTAACAATCATAAAGATGGAGAAAAGAATTTATGAGCTCAGTGAGAAATTCAAAAAAGAGATAGAAAATTTGAAAAAACCACTGAGAGACAAATACAATAACTGAAATGAAAAGTACAGTGGTGGGAATGAATAATAGACTGCTGGAAGTAGAGGAAAGAATCAATGAAATGGAAAATAAAATAGAGAACAGGAAAGCAACATGCTGAGGAAAAGAGAGAAAAAAAGAATTTCTAAAAATGAGCAGATGCTGAGAGCTGTGTAACACCCCCAAATGAAACAATGTGTGCATAAAAGTAGTCCCAGAAGGAGAAGAGAGAGAAAAATGAGTAGAAAGTTTCTTTAAAGAAATAATTGCTTAAAACTTCATAAAACTGGGGAATGAAATAGACATCAAGGTCTTAGAATCACACAGAATCCCTAATAAAGGGATCCCCAGGAAGACAACACCAAGACACACAGTAATTAAAATGGCAAAGATTAAAGTTAAAGAGAGATTGTTAAAAGCAGAGAGAGGCAGATCGTAAGTATCAGGGAAACTCTATAGGTCTATCAGCAGATTTCTAAGCATAAACTTCACAACCAGAAGGGACTGGCATGAAATATTTAATGTATTGAAAGAGAAGAATCTAAAACCAAGAATCCTGTGCTCAGCAAATTTATGACTCAGAATTGAAGAAGAAATAAAAATTTTTCCAGATAAATGAAAGTTGCAGGAACTCACCACTACTGAAGTGGCCTTAAAGGATATATTTAAGGGACTTCTGTAGATGGAAATATTCTTAAGCCTAAACACTTTTCATCAATAAAAATAAACTTACAGTAAACATAGGAGATGAATTACTTATTAAGCAAATGTGAACTTAAAAAAAGTAGAAACATCAAATATACACAAAATCAGTAAAGGGATACACAAAAGATGTACATTTAGACATCTTATACATAGCGTGGAAGAGGAAGAAGAATAAAAACATAGTACTTTTAGAATGTATTTGAAATCAAGGAACCATCAACTTAATATAGACTTTTAAATATTTTGGAAAGTATCTATGAACCTTATGATAACTCTGTTATATATTATAAAGCCTATAATACAAACAGAAAAAAATTTTTTTAATATAAGCATAGCACTAAAGAAAACCATCAAATAATAGGAGAAACATATAAAAGAGGAAGAAAGGAACAGAAAAGAGCTATGAAAACAATTAATAAAATAGCAATCAGCACATACCTATCAATAATTACCTTAAATGTAAATAGACTAAATGCACCAATCAAAAGACATAGGGTGTCAGAATGGATACACAAACATGACCCATCTATATGTAGCCTACAAGAGACTCATTTCAAACTAAAGACATACATACACTGAAAGAGAAGGGATGGAAAAAATATTTCATGCAAATAAAAGGGACAAAAAGCAGCAGTAGCAGTATTTATATTAGACAAAATAGTCTTCAAAACAAAGAAAGTAACAAAAGCCAAAGAAGCACATTCCATAATGATAAAGGGATCAGTCCAACAAGAGGATATAACAATTTTAAATATTATGAACCCAATGTAGGAGCACCTAAATTTATAAAACAAATACTAACAGGCCTAAAAGTGAAAATATACAGTAATGTAATCTTATTAGATGATTTAAGTATACAATTACATCACTGGACAGAGCATCCAAACAGAAAATAAGGAAATAGAGGCATTGAAAGACATATTAGACCAGATGGATTTAACAGATAGGTATAGAACATTCTACCCAAAAGCAGCAGGATACAGATTTTTCTCGAGGGCACATCATTCTCTAGAACAGATCACATATTCACATATTAGTACATGAAAAGAACCTCAGTCAATTAAAAAATACTGATAGTGTATCAAACATCTTTTCAGATCACAATGGTACTAGACAAAGGTTACATGCAGAAAACAACGAATGCAAACATATGGAGGCTAACAACATGTTTTTAAGTAATCAATAGATCAATGAAAAGGTCAAAAACGAAATGAAACAATACACAGACATGCATGAAAACAAAAATACAACAGTTCAAAATGTGTGGGAAGCTGAAAAAGCAATTCTACAAAGGATGTATATAGCAATACAGGTCTACCTCAAAAAACAAGAACAATCCCAAATAAACAATTTAAACTCACAAAGAAAGAAACTAAGAAAATAACAAATAAAACCCAAAGTTAGTTGAAGGAGGGACATAATAAAGATCAGAACAGAAATGAATAAAACAAAGAAGAATAAAACAACAGAAAAAAATCAATGAAACCAAGAGCTGCATCTTTGAGAAGATAAACAAAATATACAGCCCCCTAGCCAGATTTATCAAAAAAAAGGGAGAATACAGAAATAAAATAGAAATTACAACTGACATCACAGAAATACAAATAATTATTAGAGAATTCTATGAAAAATTATATGCCAATATTGGGACAACTTAGAAGAAATGGAAATATTCCTAGAAAAATTCAACCTCCCAAGACCAACCAAGGAAGAAATAGAAAACCTGAATAGGCCAATTATCAGCAATGAAATTGAAATGGGATCAGAAAACTCCCCTAAACCAAAAATCCAGAACTAGATGGCTTCACAGTTGAATTCCACCAAACATTTAAAAAAGAAGTAACACCCATGTTTCTTAAAGTATCCTGAAAAGTAGAAGAGAAGAGAATACTTCCATATTTCCATACTCATTCTAAGAGGCAAGCATCACTCTAATACTGAAACTAAGCAAAGACACTACAAAAATGAAAATTATAAACCAATACCCTTGATGAACAAAGATGCAAAAATCTTCAACAAAATAATAGCAAACCAAATTCAAAATAACATCAAAAAGACCATCTATCACAACCAAGTGAGATTTATTCCAGGGATGCAATGAAGGTAAAATATTCATAAATCAGTCAATGTGATATACCACATTAACCAATACAATCATCTCAGTAGATGCTGAAAAATCATTTGACAAAATTCAATATCTATTCATGATAAAAACTTTCAACAAAATGGATATATAGGGAACATAACTTGACATAACAAAGGCAAACTATGACAAATCCATATCTAACACCATACTCAAAGGTGTAAAACTGAAAGCTTTTCCTCTAAGATCAGGAACAAGGCAAGGGTGCTCACCTTCTCCAGTTTCACTCAACATAGTAGTGGAAGTCTTAATCATGACAATTGGACAAGATATAGATAAAAGGCATCCAAATTGGTAAGAAAGAGATAAAACTGTCACTATTTGCTGATGATGTGATACTATATACAGTAAACCCTAAGGACTCCACCAAAAATTGTTAGAACTAATAATGGGATTCACCAAAGTTGAGGGATTCGAAATCAATACACAGAAGTCTATTGCATTCCTATATACTAACAACGAACTAGCAGAAAGAGAAATCAGGAAAACAATTTTTCTTACAATTACATCAAAATGACTAAAATACCTAGGAATAAACCTAACCAGGAGGTGAAAAAACTGTATTCTGAAAACTATAAGATATTCAGGAAAGAAATGAAAGAAGACACAAATAAATGGAAATTTATCCTGTGCACATGGATAATAAGAATTACTATTGTCCAAATGGCAATCATGCCCAAAGCAAATTACAGATTCAATGGAATCCCTAGCAAAATACCATGGCATTTTTCACTGAAGTAGTGCAAAGGATCCTCAATTTCAGATAGAAGCACAAATGCCCATGAATAGGCAAGCAATTTGAAAAAGAAGAACAAAGCTGGTGGTATGCTCTCTGACTTCAAACTATATTACAAAGCTAGAGTAATCAAAAGAGTATGGTACTGGCAGAAGATCAGACCCACAGATCAATGGAACATAATAGAGAGCCCAGATATTAACCCACCCATATATGATGAAATAATATATGACAAAGGAGCCATAAATATACAGTGGGGAATAGACAGTCTCTTCAATAAATGGCATTGGGAAAACTGGACAGGTACATGCAAGATAATGAAACTGGACTATTGTCTAACTTCATGCACAAAGGTAAACTTTAAATGGATTAAATACCTAAAAATGACATGAAGCATGAAACTCTTAGATGAAAACATAGGCAAAATCTCTTAAACATAAACACAAACAATTTTTTTCTGGACAAGCCTTTCTGCACAAGGGGAAAAAATCAAAACTAAATAAGTGGGACTACATCAGATTGAAATGCTTCTATAAAGAAAGGGACACCATCAACAACAACAAAAAGGCAACATACACTATCTGAGGATATATTCATAAATAATCTATCTTATCAGGGGTTAACATTCAAAATACATGAAGAAATTATGCACCTCAATACCAGAAAAACAAAAACCTGATTAAAAAATAGGCAGTGGACCTGAATAGACATTTTTCTAAAGAATATAGATGGCCAACAGGGACATGAAAAAGATCCACATCACTAGCCATCAGGGAAATGCAAATCAAAAACACAATGAGATGTCATCTCACACCAGTTATAATGTGCACTATTCAGAAGACAAATGTTGAAGATGTGGAGTAGAGAACCCTATTACACTGTGGGTGGGAATTAAAACTGGTCCAACCACTATGAAAAGGAGTATGGAGGTTCCTCAAAAAACTAGAAATAGAAACACCATATGACCCAGTAGTGGTATGCCTAGGAGTTTACCTGAAGAATACAAAATCTCTGATTTGAAAAGCTACATGCACCCCTATGTTTATTGCCATATTATTTACAATAGTCAAGATACAGAAGCAACCAAAGTGCCCATCAATAGATGAATGAATAGAGAAGAAGTGGCACATAAATACAATGGAATATGATTCAGCCATAAAAAAGGAAAATATCCTGCCATTTGTAACAACCTAGATGGACCTAGAGAGTATTATACTAAGTGAAATAAGCCATATGGCAAAATACAAATAATGTACGATTTCACTTATATGTGGAATTTAAAAACAAAGCAAAATGAACAAATAGTAGCAGACTCATAGAAACTGATAAATGCCTGGTGATTAACATGGGGAAGGGGTTTTCAGTGGTGGGTGGGAAAAGTGAGGGGGCTCTTGAGGACAAAATCTCAATCATAATATAAGTTGGTTAGTATAAGTTGGTCACAGAGATGGAAGTAGAGTATTGAGAATATAGTTAATGGTTTGTAACATCTTCCTATGTTGACAGATAGTAAGTACATTATTTGGGGTGAGGATTTAATAATGTGTATAACTGTTGAATCACTGTATTGTATACTTGAAACAAATATAGTCTTGTATATCAAGTATACTTCAAAATAACTACAATTAATATATTTAAAAATGTATGAAAAATGGATGATTTCATGACAGATATCTTGTAAAATAATAAAGTATATATTATTTTTATATGTGTGTGTGTATATATATAATATACATACCACTAGAAGCATCTTCTGTTTTAATATTTGGTTTTGACCCTGGTTCCTGACACATAGATCCAGAATTTCCTCGGTGATAGCAGTGTCTTTCATTGTAAAGAGGTGACTTGGTGAATACCTGGATGGATGATATTCACTGGAAAGACGATGTAATGACTAGAAGTTTTGAAATTTAAGTCCTATATCCTTTTCTCCAAAGAGGAGAGAGAGAGGTGTTAGTAGAGTTGATAATTTATCATGCCTGCATGATGAAGCTTCCATAAAAATCTCAAAAATATAGGGTTTGGAGAGCTTCCTGATTAGTGAACATTTCCATACCAGTAGGGAAACATACGCTGCCTCCACAGAAATAGAATCTTTTGTACTTTAAACCCTCCCAGACGTCACCCTAATATATCTTTTCATGTAGCTTTTGTATGTATCCTTTATTATATAATAAGCTAGTAAATGTGTTTCCCTGAGTTATGTGAGCTGTTCTAGCAAATAACCTAATCTAAAATAGAGGAGATCATGGGAATCCCTGATTTACCTCCAAGTTGGAAGTTGTGGGGAACCTGCCTTCTTGTGATTAGCATCTGAAGTGGGGTACTAAGCCTTTAACCTGCAGAACTGATGCTCTCTCTATATAGATAGTGTCAGAATTGAGTTATATCACTGGGCAAACAGCTTGTGTCACAGAGAATCTATTTGTGTGGGTTAAACTCCCACACATTTGGTATCAAAAGTGTTGCATGTGGTGCTAGTGTGAGAGTAAAGAAGAGACACACAAGAGTAGTATAGCTTTTATAGCTCCAATTGATAAAATCAAAATTGGCAATTTGAGAACTTAAAAATACTATAAAGGAACTTAATAACTCAATTGATGTGTTAAATAGCAAACTAGTCAAAGAAGCACAAAGCATTGCTGAGTAGATAGCTCAGTAAAAAGTAATCAGATTGATAAAAGATGGAATAAGTTATGGAAAATACAGAAAAGGAAATGGTTTTCTAGGAGATGGTTAAAACTCTACAGTATGAGTTATTGAGTATCAGAGGGGAAAAAAATTTACTGAGTCAGAAGTAATATTTGAAGAAATACTTATGAATTTTTCAAAACATATGAAGACATTAAAACAGATTCAATAATCTTTATATATATTAAGAAGGATACTTTTGAAGAAAACCACAAATAGGCAAATCATAATTAATTTATTTAAAATATAGAAATACAGAAAATAAAAATCTGAAAAGTTGCTGAGAAATAATACATTATTATCTACAAAGAAACAACAATCAGATATATCTGACTTTCAGTAGATGCAGCACAAGTGGGAAGACAATGGAGTAATATGTTTAAAGTGTTAAAGAAATGACTGGTCCTCACTTCTCAAGCCACCTGCTCTGCCTTTGAGACTGTACTTCCTCCTTGCTAAATAAAACTGTCTGCTAGCCTTGTCAAAAAAATTGTTAAAGGAAAACATATTGCCAGCCTAGATATTTATTCCCAATGATCACATCTTATGTAGAGGGAAATTAAGCATAGTTTAAAAAGAAAGGAAGAATTCATCATGAATATACATGCTCTAAAACAAAAACGAATAAATAATTTGGTTCTTTATGCTGAAAGGAAAAGACTCCATATGTAAACACAGAACAGAAGGAAGGTTGAAGAAAGCAAAAACAGTAAACATGTAGGTAAAGATAAATACATTCTGTTTAAAATTGCAATAAAAACATGAGATTTTAAACATATCTAGAAGTACACTACATGACAGCAATTACACAAGAATTGGAAAAAGATAAATGAATTAACATGTAGTAAGGTTTTGACATTTAAGGAATATGGTAAAACTTCAATTTTAAGAGAAACTATACTAACTGAAGGATGTATATGATAATCTTTAAGGTAACCAATAAAAGAACAATAAAACAGTGTGCAAATAAAAGCCAATATAGGACAAAAATGGAAAGATATAAATTATTAATCTAAAAGAAAGCAAGAATAAATGAATGAAGAAATAAAAAACATATGGAAATAGTAAAAATAAATAGGAAAATGTATGCATAGCAAAACACATCATTAATTACATTAATTATAATTAGACTAAACATTCCCACTAAAAGAGAAACATTAACTTGGGTGGAAAATTGAACTCAATTATATACTGCTTACAAAAACCATTTTTTAAATATAATGAGAGTAACTTTTAAAGTAAAAGACTGGAAAGCATATATCATGCAAACATTAACCAAGCAAAATTTGTATATTAATATTTGACCAAGTAAACATTGAGGCAGGAAATATTACCATAGATAAAGAGGAATACTTAATAATGATGAGATTCCATTTACAAGGATGATACAACATCCTAAATGGACATGTGCACCATAACAAAATCTGCAAATGTGTAAACCAAAAGTTGGCAGAACTAAGAAGAAAAACAGGGAAATCTACAGGAATAGTAGACTTTAACACACGATAACTTAGGAACTAGACAGACAAAAAATAATGAACAATACAGAAGCTTTCTAACTTAATTCTGTAAAAAAGCTCTACACCAAACAGCCAAATTAAATTCCTTGGAAGTACATGTGGAACATTTACCATGAAATGCCACAATCTGAATTTAAAGTAATTCTTAATATGTTTCAAGGGGCTGAAAACCACAGAGATTATGTTCTCTCACCACAGTGTAATAAGTCTAGAAATCAATAATATAAATATAACAAAAACATCACATGTGAAAATCAAACAATTGTTTAAATAATCCATGGGTCAAAGAACTAAATGCAATAGAGATTGAAATATATTTTGAAATGAAATAAAATAAAAATAAGACATCAAAACATGTGGAATGCAGTTATTGAAGGCTTATAAAGAAGCTTATGCCTTTAAATGAATATATAAAAATTAAAGATTTAGAATCAATGGTCTAAGCTTCCTTTCCAACATCATAAAAAATAACAGCAAATTAAAACTCAAATCAAATAGAAGGAAACAATAAATTTAATAGTAGAAAACAAGGAAATAAAGTTAATGTACACTAGGAAAAATTAGCAATGCCAAATGTTGAGTCTTTGACAAGATTAAAAATAATTAAAAAAGAAAAATGGAGAAATCAAATGAATTAGTAATATCAGATTTTAAACAGTGATACCACTAAAGATTTTGTAGACACTAAAAAGAGATTAAATGAATATCATAAATAGCTATTTGCAGATAAAATTTGCAATTTAGAAGAAATTAATACATTTTTTGGAAGTTCAGGTTAAAAAACTAACTTGAGAAAGTAAAAATGGATAGTTATATTTATTAAATAAATGTCTACAAACACATTCTTCTCATAAAGAAAAATGTATAGGCAAATGATTTAATGGTGAAATCTTCCAAATATTTAATAAAGAAAAAATAACAAATGTACAAAACCCTTACAAAGTATAGAGAAATATAGAGAATTTCCCACTTCATTTTACAAGGTCAGAAAAACTTTCCAAAATCTGATAAAGATATTAGAAAAAGAAAAGTTACAGATCACTACCTTTCATGAATATAAATGCAAAAATTCAAAAGGCAGTAGTGGTAAATCAAGTTGTTAATACAAAATGACTTTAATTATAGTAATGAAAGATTGGTATAGTATTTGAAAATCAATATAATTCACATAAAAAAAATAAATAAGAAAAGTCATCTGATCCACTCAGTAGGTGCAGTAGAAAACATTTGATAAAGCAAAAATACATTTATTGCTTAAAAAACTCAGATAAGTTGTAACAAAAGGTCAGTTCTTAATATACTAAATAGTATCTGCAAAAGCCTACAACTAACATCTTATGTAAATATGAAATACTGAATAGCCTTTCCTTGAATTCAAGAACAAAATAAAGTTAACCACTAGTATATATTGTTTTCAACAGTGTACTGAAAGTCCTCTCCAGTGCAGTAAGACAAAAAGTAACTTGATTTTTCTAGATGACATGATTTAGTATAAAAAATAAAATAATCTACAAAGTATTAGTGTTAATAAGTGAAATTAGCCAGACTTCCTGATATAAAGTGAACATGCAATATAAATTGGTATTTGTACTACTAATAAGGGATTAAAAATTGAAATATCATGTACAATTACCATTATCAGCATCAAAATGATCAAATATCTAGAAATAAATCTAAAGGTATACATGTGATATCTTTACACTAAAAACTACTAAACACATGAGAGATATTAAATAGAAAATGGGAAAATATTGCAAATGTATGGATTGGAATACAGTATTTATGTATGGATTGGAATACAATATTTTCTTTAAGTTTTATCAAATGTACATCACAGTGGTTGAATAGTCCCCCTCCCCCTCTCTGCAACTCTCACCCACTCCCCACCCCCTTGGTAGTAACAGTCACTTCTCAGCATCTATGAGTCTACTGCTATTTTGCTCCTTCTGTTTTGCTTTGTTTTTATATTCCACAAATAAGTGAATCATATGATGTTTGTCCTTTTCTGCTTGGCTTATTTCACTGAGCATAATACCCTCCAGATCCATCCATGTTGTTGCAAATGGCAGGAGTCCTTTTCTTTTTATGGCTGAATAATATTCCATTGTGTGTATGTACCACCTCTTCTTTGTCCATTCTTCTATTGATGGTCTCTTAGGCTATTTTTTGGCTATTTCAAACAGTGGAGCAATAAACATAGGGGTGCATATATCTTTTTGAATTAGAAACTTTGTTTTCTTCAGGTAAATTCCTAGAAGTAGAATTACTGGGTCAAATGGTATTTCTATTTTTAGTTTTTGAGGATTCCCCATACTGCTTTCCACAGTGGTTACAACAATTTTCAGTCTCACCAACAGTGTAGGAGAGTCCCTATTTCTTCTCCCTCACCAGCATTTGTTATGTCTTGTCTTATGGATAGTGGCCATTCTAACAGGTGTGAGATGATATCTCTTTGATTTTCATTTCCTTGATGACTAGCAATGTGGAGCATCTTTTCATGCACCTGTTGGCCATCTGAATTTCTTCTTTGGAGGTGTCTGTTCATGTCCTCCATCCATTTTTTTGACCAGGTTATATGTTTTTTGGTTGTTGAGGTATATGAGTTTTTTATATACTTTGGATGTTAACTCCTAATCAGATGAGTCATTAATGAATATATTCTTCCATATTGTAGGATGCCTTTTTGTTCTGCTGATGGTGTCCTTTGCTTACAGAAACTTTTTAGTTTGATGTAGTCCCACTTGTTCATTTTTTATTTTGTTTCCCTCGCCTGAGGAGATGTGTTCAGGAAAAAGTTGCTCATGTTTATATTCAAGAGATGTTTGCCTATGTTTTCTTCTCAGTTTTATGGTTTCATGACTTACATTCAGGTCTGATGCATTTCAAGTTTACTTTTTTATATGGAATTAGACAATAATCAATTTTCATTCTCTTACATTTAGCTGTTTTGTTTTGCCAACACCAGTTGTTGAAGAGTCTGGCTTTTCCCCATTGTTTCATGGCTTCTTTATCAAATATTAATTGACCATAGGTGCGTGGGTTTATATCTGGGCTCTCTATTGCATTCCATTGATCTATGGATCTGTTCTTCTGCCAGTACCAAATTGTTTTGATTACTGTAGCTTTGTAGTAGACCTTGAAATCAGGAAGTGCAATCTCCCCAGTTTTGTTCTTCTTTATCAAGATTGCTTTGGCTTTTCAAGGTCTTTTGTAGTTCCATATGAATTTTAGAACTTTTTTTCTAGTTCATTGAAGAATGCTGTTGGTATTTTTGATAGGGATTGCATTGAATTTCTAAATTGCTTTGGGCAGTATGGCCATTTTGACAATATTAATTCTTCCTGTCCATGAGCATGGGATAGACTTCCATTTTGTGGTGTCTTCTTTAATTTATCTCATGACAGTCTTGTAGTTTTCAGAGTATAGGTCTTTCACTTCCTTGGTTAGGTTTATTCCTAGGTATTTTATTCTTTATGATGCAATTGTAAATGTAGTTATTGTCCTTATTTCTATTTTTCAAGTTCATTGTTAGTATACAGGAATATAACAGATTTCTGTGTATTAATTTTGTGTCCTGCAACTTTGCTGAATTCAGTTATCAGTTCTTCTAGTTTTTTGGTGTATTCCTTATGGTTTTCTACATTATATCATGGTATAATATCATGCCATCTGAAAATAGTGAGAGTTCAACTTTTTCCTTACCAATTTGGATGCCTTTTACCTCTTTATCTTGTCTGGTTGCTGTGGGTAGGACCTCCTGAACACTCAATACTTTTAACATAACAATTCTCCAACCATTTTCAATTTTATAGTCAATGAAATTCTAATTAAACCCCTCAAAGTTTGTGTATATATATTTGAGCATAAATTGAAAATTTGATTATGTATGTGAAAAACAATGAAGCACAGGGAGCTACACTAATCAACAGTATATTAATCTTCTCAGGTTGCCATAACAAAATACCACAGACTGGGTGACTTAAACAACATAAATTTATTTTCTCACAGTTCTGGTGGCTTAAAGTCCCAAATCAAGGTGCCATCAAGGTTAGTTTCTGGTGAGTCTTCTCTTCCTGGCTTGCAAATGGCCACCTTGTCATTATCCTCACACGGCCTTTCCTCTGTGCACAAAGAGAGAAAGAAAGAACTATCTGATGTCTCTTCCTCTCTTTTTAAGAACACCAGTCTGATCAGATTAGGACCTCATCCTTATGAAGTCATTTAATATTAATTACTTCTTTGAAGTCCCTATCTACAAACACAGCTACATTGAAGATTAGGGCTCACACATAAAAGTCTGATGGGGTGAGGTGGACACAGTTCAGTCCATACCAGTTACCAAGACTTACTATAAAACTACATAGATAGGACAATTTATTACTGACAAAAGAATGGAAAAAAAGACCAATGAAGGAGAACAGTGTCTAGAAAGAGATCCATAAACATACACACATCTTATTTACAAGAAAGTCTATGAAATTAAGTGGAAAAATGTTGATGTATTCAATAAATAGTGCCAAGTCAATTGGATGCTGACATAGGGGAGAAAAAAATGTATTTTGAGATAGATCACAGGTATATTTCTGAAACGTAAAAGAATAAAGCTTCTAGAAAATCAGGAGAATATCTTCATGAATGTGGGATACACAGATTTCTGAAGTAAAATGCAAAAGGCACTAACAATAAATATAAATTGAATGGGTTGGGTGAGTGCATGGGGAAGATGAGGGGGTTAAAGGGGCACAAAAACTCTCAATCATAATATAAGTTGTACAGCATGTAGCATATAGTCAATGTTTCTGTAGCATCTTTCTACGTTGACAGACAGTAACTGCATTAGTGGGTGTGATGGTTCAATAATATGGGTGTAGGTCTTAGAGAGAAGGGTATTCCTGGCCTGGGGCAAGTTCCCTATTAATCCAGTGATACTGAAGGAGGACAAGGGGAAGGGCAGTTTGGGATAAAGTGGTTTTATTGTTCACTAATTTCCCTCCCCTCCCCTTCTGGAAGGAACTTCATGAGCAGGTTCCTGGTGTCTGTCTGGCAGGCACCAAACCAGTTATGTACCAGGAATGGAGGGGAGGAGAGAATGGCTATTTTCTCTCCACCCCTTGTTCCAGCAGCAGCCCTGCCATGGCCTTTTAATAAGAAAATAGTGTGGGAAATTCTGGATACAAACTTCCATTTACCCCCATAATGGGTAACTGTTGAACCACTGTGTTGTATATTTGAAACTAATATAAGATTGTATATCAATGATACTTCAAGAAGAAAAGAAATAATGTTACAAAAAATAGGAAACATTACAATAATTCAAAGATGTAACAAATCTATAACTGATACCACTAAGGATGACCTTTCTTAAGTTTACATTTTATTGTTTCCCTTAAAGTGTGTGTCTCAAAAGATATATTTTGATTGTTAACAACACCCCATCCATCCCCTATACATGCACAGACTTTATTAAATTCAAGAAAATAGCCTGAAATGTGGGTTGCAATGCTAGTTTTGACCAGATTAAAAATAATTGTTGCTGATAAAAAAACAGATTGAATAATTTGATGTTATTACACTTAATAACATTTGCATATCAAAATATGTCATTTAGAGATTCATAAATGCAAACCACAAAGTGAGAGAGGATATTTGAAATACATTATCTGACATTGAAATGGTAATAAGAATATATATTTAAAAATTCTACAAAACAGTAAGACAAAGACAGACAACCATTTTATTAAAATGGACCAAGCACTTAAATAAACACTTCATAAAAGAGGATTTATAATGGCCATTGAACACAAGAAAGGTGTTTAACTATTTGGTCATCAGAAAAATAAGATTTAAAAAAATTATGAAGTGCTATTACACCTCCACCAGAAAGACAAATATTTAAAATTAGGGCATGTAATATAAAGTCTTGGAGAAAATGTGGGACATTCACACTCATCCATTGCCTGGAATGTAAAGTGGTACAATCATTTTGGAAAGCTATGCAATAACATCTACCAAATTCAACATAAATATATACTATGACACAAAAATTTCACATTATCTAACAGAAATTAGTATATCTAGCCACTAAAAAAATGTGCAAAAATGTGAGGCTTTATTTAGAAATAGCCAAAAGGCTGTTGTAAAGAAAAAACCCAAATCTTCATCAACAATAGAATAAAAATGAGCAGATTTGAAAATTTTTAAGATCTAGGAATAAAAAAGTATAGCTGGAATTCAGCACCTGTGAAGGAATAAAGACCCTGGTAAACCCACCAGGATTTGAATTTTATGACTGAAGGCTTACTTCCTAGGTGTAAATGTGAACTAAAAATAGATCAATGAAACAGATCTGAAGTTTGGCTGTAAATCATCTACTTCTTGAAATTAGATTAAGGTAATCTGGAATTATTATTACCTTAAACCATTTGCCTAAAGAAAACATAAATTCTACCTGGGTGAAGAAAAATTATGCAAGGTCTAAATTATGCAAGGTCTAAAAATTAACAATTTTAATGTAAACTCTTGGGCACTAAATACAATAATTACACACATAAGAAAAGAACAAGAAGAGAAACAGTAGATAATGAAATAGATTTATATAGGAAAAAAAAAGTAAAAGACATATATGATATAGTCAGAAGGTCTAACAAATTTAATTTTACTCCAGAAAAGATAGAATAAAGAGGATGGGTAATAAGCAATATTTAAATAAATAATGACTGACAGCCTTCTAAATGGGAAAATGACATAAAACTATAGATTTAAAAATTCCTACAAATACCAAAGAGGATAAAGCAAACAGTAAAATTTATAAAAAATGAAAGGAGATTATATTAAAATTGAAGAGAGAATATATTAAAAGTATATAGATTTTCTTTTTTTTTAAAAGGGCAGTTTACTTTAAAGGAACAAAATGACTGATATGTACTGATGTGTTAGAAAATAATGTATCATTAGTGGATAATCTACTAAATAATGGATAGCCAAAAGATCTGAATTCTAATTTTGACTCTGTCCTTAGTTACATGGACAGAACTCAATTTCCTCATGTAAAATTTATCAATAATAGTGACTAATGAGAAAAAACAAATCTTCCCCCTCCACAAAATTATAGACAATGGATCTGCAAAGATACCTTTGAGATCATGACAGTGTAGTTCAACCTCCTTATTTTAAGATGAGAAACCAAGGCCATAAGGAGATTGACTTGTTTAGGACAAGGTTTTCTGGCTCCCAGTTCACAACTCTTTCTATTTTGTCATCCTGCTGCCAAATTCTAAACTCTTTAGTGTTTTTAAATATATGCATTCTGAGTTCCTCAGTTCAGAAAAGAATGGATACAATTTATTTTTAAAAAACTCCATTTGAAATCTATGTGTCCTTCTGTGTAAAGCGCTAATTAGATGTGCCTGTGGTTGTGTGTGTGTGTGTGTGTGCATATGCATGCACATATATGTATATGTGTGTTTCATTCTTATTTAGGTAAACTTTGCTTAAAATGTATTTCTGCTCATCACTTTTATCTGTTCTTCCAGGAGATTAGACAGATGGACTAATGTTGAGAAACCATCACTTCAAGTTTATAAGAGCAACCGCACCACTCCAAGCAGGTTGTTTACATAGTCAAAGTGGATGGAATCCACCTTTAGTAATGATTTCAAAAAATTACTGATGGAGATAGTAAACAAAAAAATATTATTCTTTTAACATTCCTCTCAAAAGGTAACACTTTTTATTTATGTCATATTGCTTAGACAGTTTCAGCACTGAAATTGTTGTATTATATAGTAATATTCTAGTTTGAAAGCAATCAGTGATTATCAGATATTTTTTATCGAACTGAGGTAGCTTCTCATTTCCAGGGTTAGGAAAGAGTCAATAATGAGAAAATTACCTGCATATGTTATCATGCATACAGTCATATACATAGAGAGAAAGAAAATGACAATTTTATTTCCCAAGGAGAAATGACTATTTCTGTGAATAATAGATCCCATCTTTTCTAACTGACTTCAACCAACTGTTGTTACTCTAGCTTTGCTCACAGGCTATTATTGTTCTAGTATAACTAGAATGTCAAGGAATGTAATTGTTTGCAATATTACTGAAGCATGAGAGGTGAAACATTTGCATTGTGTAGTTGCTTAAGTGACAACAGCTATCAAAAAATGACTGTGGTCCAACAAAGACCCTTTTAGGAAACATGAAAAGCTTCCTTCGTTTTAGGAATGTGTTCCTGATCAATCCTGAAACTCTATTGAGGAATTCAGACCTTTAATGTGAACATTATCTTTAGCATAATTGTTTGATTACTAAATACATGTCAATTTTAGTGCCATTTGTGTTGGTTTGAAAGTTATAGCTTTGAAAGTTGTATGCTAGCTTTGATCTTTTATTTTTGTCATTGTGAACTCCAGTGTTTCAGAGTTTCCATTTTGTGTTTGAAATGTTATGCACAAACTGGATTATAGCATATTAAGGAAGTTGGCTTTGGAAATATAACAGCAGGTTGCTGGATAAAGCTTAGCCATTAGAAAATCTATTTTTGGAAGGAAAGAGAACATTACATTATTCTACAGCATAAAAATCCATAATTGTATTTCACTTGTACATCTGGGACAACTTACATAATTATATTGCTTTTTTATTTGGAATTTCACTATTTAAAGTTTACAGGCACCAACATTTAATTTGATGATATTCTTTTAATGTTGAGAGAAATTCTTAAGACTTTTAAAACACTAAAAATAAAATGAGTGGTAAAGTACTTGAAAATCTTCCTTGGACTCAAATATGGAAGTTTAATTATTCCCTAAAATATACCTGAATGCTACTATTTCTAAAATTGAAATATTTCAATATATAAACAATATATTAAATTAAAACTATATTATTTTAATATATAATTAGTGCATTGAGACACTTTAGGGAATTTTAATATTTTTTCAGATTCAAAAGTCAAATATGTATACATTTATCATATGGAACAATTATCCAAGTAAAGCTATACTCAACCTAACACTACTTTCAGCTAAGATTAGCTAAAGGTCTCCTGTCTTATGCATTTCTCAATTATAATGACAAAATGCTATTTTCAAATTAAAACAGTATAGATTAGGAACTGAAAGGAAAACATTAATTATAAGGCAAATCCTAGTTTTGTTGGAGGACTGACCTTATAATATTACTGAAGGTCACAGCCCCAGTTTTATTTTCTACAACAGCCTGACACAACACACAAAATTCCCAATCTTGAAAATTTCTTCATTTTAGGGAATTAAATTTAAATGAATATGCTATTAATACATTTTGATATCATATTAAAATGAATTAGTTTATTTGATTGACTGACCCAAAATAGGCCATATGCGAAAGCCTTTTCTGAGTACTGAGAGGCTGAGGTGTAGAACATGCCTGTATTAAGGAGGAGGCTAACAGTGTCTATCTGCATGTGTCAATTGATATGGAAGATCAATAAAAAATTAAGAACCCACTCCCATTTATTTATCATACTTATAGAGGTAGGGCATTTTGCTTACCAAGGAGGAGCAATAACAGTCCTGCTGTTGCTTAGATTTTTAGGCCTTTTGTTGCCTTGAAATCCCCCATTTGGTGCCCTGTCCTCTCCTGCCTCATTTCTGCAACGTTCACCATTCTTGATCCTCAGCTATAAACAGGTGGATAGGGAAAGTTGAGAGCGAGTAATTCATGTTTTCAAGGCTGTCACCAAAGGAAATGGTAAAACTTTTTGTAACAGTTACAATGAATTTAATAACACATTAAAATTACATTGTCAAATATAGCATTTCTATGATTTGGGGGCAAAAGAATGTGTGTGTGTGTGTGTGTGTGTGTGTGTGTGTGTGGCATTTAGTCTGTCTATGGGGAATGTTTCTCACTTGCAAATCTGTGACTCCCTTGTTAGTTAACAGCTAAGAAGCTGTAATTCTTTGTGAATCCCCTGCTTTAGGGTATATTCAACCCTTTTGGGAAGTTAGGTTTACACATGCATGGTATGTCTAAATGAAATAGGAACAAAAAGAATAAAATGCTTCTGATGTAACAAAACCATACATTGATCATTGAGATCAGGAATCTAATTCACTGAATTATTTATTTAAAATTATCATCAGGACATTACAGCAAAGATTTTTCTAATATCAGTTCTTGAGGAAGGTTGAACACAGGCACATAGAGATACACATGCACACACTTAAGTCCAGTATTAATCTTTGTGGCAATATGGCAGCACAGAGAAGTTTTTATTCCTATAGTATATATGTGTGTGTGTGTATATAATCTTAAATCATTCAAATGTCTGAAAATAGATAAATAGCACATATGCACATATAAACACACATACATATTTGTTCCCAATAATCATTTCTAGAGGTTAATCTCAGTATGAATGGGGACCAAATTTGTTTTCCTATATGCCTAAAGCTTTTAACCATCTATCATTTTCTCAACAGAGAGGAAACATATTTATAATTATTGGAAGATAATGCCATCTGATTAATGCATTTAACTGAGTTCTCATTTGTTTAAAAACAGTAGCAAAAAGACTTAAGGGAAATTCACTGAAAATTGATGAGTTTTCCATTTATTTTAATAGATGATGTAAATGCTACAGCAAGATTCCTCTCAAAAGTTCACAATGATTCTTTGGAATCCATACAATGTTAATTTATCATCATATAAACAATCTTAATTTATAACAAATATGAAATAAATTTGAAGTCACTGACTTGAAATACATGAATTCACCTCTGTTCTAATTTATTTCTCAATCTAAAGAATCTGAAGGGAAGATTGTTTATTTTTAGATCTCATAGAAGATGGTTGAATTTAATAGAAGTGTATAAATGTCCTTCTCATTAAAATATTGTTTACTTATATCAAAATATATATTATAAATGTATATTGAAATAAATTCCTGTGGTATTTTAAAATACATGATAGAGAGGAAATATTTCTTTCTGGGGATTATACTGCATTTACAACTTCCTTTGTATAGTTGTTCTCAAATATATAGTCATACAGAAAAATGATTAGATACTATAATGTTGTGTTAAGGATCTTTGAATGTGTCATAAATGTCAAACAGATTAACAACCTTTGACAATGATTTTGGTCATCGTGAGGAAAATTATTAACATGTCTACAAAATTATCTAATTAGTGCACTGTTATATGGTCTTAAAACATCAAAGACAACTTCCCTGCTATACAACATTTAACTCCTACTGTCTAGTTTATTCAACATATTTTACTAAGGTACAGGATTTTAAATTAGAAAACTGAGATGTCAGAATTTTAAAATATATATTTTTTAAAAATCAGCAATAACAAAAGATATATTACCACAAACTCTGTAGATATTCACACATTACATAATAATATAATTTACACCATTTGGTGACTCTATTAGAACATTTTGAGGAAATGGAAAAACTTTATGAAAAATATTAGTTACCAAATTTTACCCAATAAAAAGATAGGACACATGAATGGATAAATAACCATGGAAGAAATGGAAATAGTTATCAAATACTTCATTGAAAATTTCAAGAGCAGGAAATTTTATATGTAAATTTTTTCAAAGAACAAATTATTTTCATTCTATATTAACACTCTTAGAGCATGGAAAACATGGAAACTTTCCAATTCCTTTCATACAACCATAAAAACATTATATAAAATTTTAAAATAGTATTAAAAAGAACAGATTTATTGATGTATGATGAAATACAACAAATTCTAGTTTAAAATATTAAAAAAACAAATTTTAAAAGGCATTAAAGGAGTTATTCCATGACTAAGAAGGAGTGCTTTTAAGAATTTAAGCATGTTTTAAATGTTAGGAAAACTGTCACAATGATACATTTTATCAATATATTAAACATATAAAAATTAGATTATGCATAGTAGGTATTTCATAAAATTCAACAAGCATACCTTCATGATTAATTCATATAAATTAGGAATTTACAGATGTTTCAACATAAATCAGATCATGTCACTCCACTGCTCAAAACCCTCATTGACTTCCTGTACCACTCAGTGAAAATTAAAAGTTCTCACAGGGTCTTACAAATTACTGTTAAGACCTGCACTCAAGCCCCCTTATTTTATCGAACTGTTGCTCTATCTCTCATTCTCTGCTGCAGTTATTCTAGTATCCTTGTTGTTTCTAGAACATGCCAGGTATGCTCCTATTTTGAGGTCATTGTACTGTTCCTTCTGCCCGAAATGGCTTTCTTTCATATATGCATGATTTGTTCCTTTACCTATACCAGGTATTCAAATATCACCATTTCAGTGAGGTTTTACTTACCTGACTTAACAAAAGTAACAACACTGTTCCACCATTTCATAGACCATTGTCCTGTTTTGATTCTTTCTCCGTAGCATTTATCACTAACTCTCTCTCTTTCTCTTTATTTTTTAATTTTTTGTCTTCTCAAATAAAATGTAAGCTTCAGGAGGTCAAAGATTTTTGTGTCTACTGTATCAATAGGTGCCTGGAAGAGTGGCTGGTATATATTAGGAAATTTATATATTTCTACCTATATCTAGATATATCTATATAGCTGTAGGTATGCATAATAAAGACTGTGTTAACCTCATACTTATATACTTAAAATTTATAGCTAGTATCATGCATATTAGTAAAAGTTTATGGTGTTTATGAAAACATGTTCAGCATTTTTCAGAGTGCAAAACTCATGAGAGGGAAGACGTATTTTCTTCACTAAACATCATCATATTAGCATGTGACGTCTAGATCTGTAGCTATCTTGCAACCACAAGGGGAGATACAATTAACACACTGAAGATGGCCGAGCAAAACACATGAAAAAAGCCTGCTTCTTGACAACATTCTTGTGATATTATTTGAACCACATTTTGTGCCCTTTGCTGTTAAACTTCTTATGTAAGCTAATAAATTCCTTAATGTTTACATTACTTTTAGTGGGACTTCTTTTGCTTCTGATAGTACTCTATCAGATACATATACATTAGTAAATTAACCCTCATAGAAACCCTGGGAAGTAGTTATTAATGACACTGCACTGATAATACATTTAGTATTTGAGGGAATACTGACTTGCCATAAGTGAAACAGCTTATAACTTATACAACCAAAATTCAAACCCAGGCATCCCTAGCTTTAAATTTTATGGTCTTTGCCATTATATCAGTCTGTCTTCTGTTTTTTTAAATGAATACAATGTTGTATGTATTGTCATAATTTAAGTTATGCACTCCTGTTTAATATTTAGATTTTTAAATAAATAATATGAGAATAAATATCATTATTAAATATTTTATAAAATCTATTGTTTTCCTTAGAAGTAATTACTAGAGATAGAACCATTAGGTCATTGTTTGTGAATACTCCAAAACTAATAATATTCTAAAATAATTCCTAGTTTTTGTTTCCCAGCTGCTAAAAAAGTTATCTCCATTCTTCATATATCCCATTAAGGCTAAGGTTGGGACCAGAAAAGAGTATGGGAATAGAAAAGAGGAAGGGTGAAATAAGGGACACCTCAGTCAAAAAGGTGAGAGAAAAGCCCTTCCTTCTTAGTATAATGTATTATGGGAGTGAGAAAAACCAGAAAGGAATTGTTAGAAAGATTAAGGTGATTGCAGAAATCATCAGAGAAGCTTTTTCCTTGTTCGCCTTTCAGGACTCTGGGAAGAAACAACTTTACAAGTTACTCTTTCATAGTGTTAACTGAATCAGTATAAAAAGGGGCAGGAAGAGAGCCTGGATTTATGTTCTCAAACTGCCCTTAGCACTGTGTAATATGACAGAGACACCAAAACTCCTGCACTCCCAGGGACTGAACATCTGGTTTATGAGCCAGACAGAGAACATCACTGTGGCAGCAACAATGATGTAACTTCAAAATCTTCTGAGTTGCAAATTAAATGGGAGGCACTGCCTGACCCCTGGAGAGTCACCAAACTGTCCAAGTATGAGCAAGTCAGGAGGAAGAACTACAGGGTTCTGCTTAAGTCAAAAGAGAACAGACTGTGAGTTCTAACAGTGGAATCTGGCTTTGGATCACATCCAGAATGTCCAGCAAGGGGATTGGATAAACCACACCTCAACAAATAACAGCAGTACACACCAAATGCCTAACATAAGTCTAAAGGTTCCCTGCGCAAAGTGCCACAAGGCCGCATAACACCTCCTATATTGTTCACCATCTTGAAGAGAAGCAGAACTGGGAAGAAATCTGAAAGTATGGATTATCCAAAAGTGTAATTACATAACGAGACTTTTAAAATTTGGATCAAATTGAGTATACATATCATAACTGAGTTTTTATTCTCCTTCCTAGCTACTGGAGGTAAAGTTGGGGTGAGTGCCTTATAAAAGGAACACCAGGAGTAGCTAAGCAAATAAATGATATAAAGAGTATAGGCTGAATATATAACCTCACTATAATATTTTTATTAGAATATAGTTGATATACAATATTATATTGGTTTCAGATGTACAACATAGTGATTTGATAATACATACATTACTAAATGTTCACCAAGGTAAGTAGTAGTTCCCTCCTGTTTCTATACCAAGATATTGCAATATTGTTGGTTATATTTTCTGTTTTACTTCCATTCCTATGACTAATTTATTTTATAATTTGAAGTTTGTACCTCTTTGTCCCCTTCACCTACTTCATCCATCCCCCAATAGCCAAGATTTGAAAGAAACCTGTGTTGGCCATTAGATGAATGGATGAAGATGTTGTACATATCCACTATAATATTTTTTAAAGCTCTCAATACATCTTATTAAACCATCATTCAGGAAGGAAGATCCAATTTACAGTACTTACTATTCAAGTATAATGAACTCTGATAACCATTGGTATCACCTGTTTGAAAAATGAATTTGAAAATGTTAACTGTTGATAAAATTAATGTGTTATTTTAATTTGTGTTTATTACTACTGATATTGGAAATTCATTTTTTTGTCACATGATTTTTGCTTAATTGCCTCTTCATAATATTTGACTTATTTCTCATTTTGAGGATTTTTCTGAAAGGCCTTCTGTATATTTAATTAAATTCATTCATTAGAATGTTTTTTTTTGCTACTATGAATTGCATCCATCATTTCCATGTTTTTTCTCTCAGTTATTGTTTTTGTTTCCCAAGTAACAATTTGTTCACTGCTTTTAAAGTTCTACTGAAGTGCAAAGTACATAAATAGCACAATTTTAAGTGGATAGAACACACTTTTACATATGGTGTATGGTTGCAGGTCATAATCAAGATGTAGAACATGTCTGGCACCCAAAAGATTCTTTTGGGTCCCTTATCAGTCAGTTTCTCCCAGTGATAACCACTATTCTGACTTCTCCATTAATTTTAGGTGCTTTTTCTTGAATTTCACATAAATGGAATCATACTGTTATGTACTCTTCTATATCTACACTATTGATTTTTATGTATTTATGTATTTGGAGACTTACCAATACTATTTTCACAATAATGTGGCATGTTCTAGAAACAACAGATATTCTAATACAGCTGTAGTAGAAAGAATGAGGAGGACAATAATAGTAATGAAAACATTTGGTAAAGGTTCTACAGGTGACTCCTCCTTAGGTCCCAGAGGACAAAATTGGGCTATGTACCCTTCGTTAAATGAATAACTGGCAAGAGAAATAGATTACCATAATTTGTTTGATTTATTTAATTCATTCTCTGGAACTAGAGAGGGAAACACTTTCCATGAACACATGGTTATTCAGAATTTGGATATTGCCAGTGAGAAAAGAGTATACAACAGGGAAGGGGAATGTGACTGTGGTAACCAACATCATCCACCACAGTTTTAAAAGAAGTTAGCATAGCTTCTGACTCACATTAAAACTAAAACAACTAAAAAAAATTGTTTTATTACTCATAATTCAAATAAAACAAAGTTTAAGAATAATATTTAATTAAATAGGAATATCAGTTCATTTTATTTTGTTGGAAAGCAGTTTATAATCTGTATGATTAAAATATTTTTAATGATAAGTGAATAAATATACAAACATATACCACCCATAAGAGGGGAAAGGCAGCAGAGAGGGAGAGAGATACACATACATTGGAAACATAAAGTACAAAGTTTAACAGTGTATATCTTTGAAGTTTGGAATTATAGGTGAGTTTTATGAACATTCTGAATTGGCCACAGTTTTTATTAAAAATTATTATTTAAATATAGTGATAAATATAAAAGAGTTAAAAGGTAATTTTGTTCAGTTTTATTTTTAATTCATATTAATTATTCTCTATATTGCCCTTGAACAAAGTCATTAATTCATTAAGGTGTCATTGAGTATGTGGAGATTAACTATTGCCAAGCTAATCATTAAATGAATTGTTTCTCTGGGAGAATTTTGCTGTACTTCAGTAATGTTTTCTTTATAATGCATTTGACCTATACACCTATGATGTTGGGCTACAGTGTATCAAACTTAGTCTGATTATGCTTCGGTTATATATTATATACATTTGAACATACTTGAAGTTATATAAAGGCATATTTTGAGCCATATGATGCACCCCCCCAAATAAATGTCTACTTTCTAATCTCTGTAACCTGTGAATATTTTGCCTCACATGATAAAAGGTACTTTGCTGATGTGGTTATGTTAATTACTGTGAAATAATAGAATCTCTCTCTCTCTCTCTCTGTATATATATGTACATGTTTATTTATATATATATCTGCTACCAGTTCCTGGCAAAGAGCTCCTAAAACCCTTCTAATTTCCTAAGTGATAAAAGCACTAGGAGCATCTTTCATTCTAATATTTGGTCTTTGATCCTGGTTCCTGACACAGAACACCTAAATCTCTGGATAATGGCACAGTCTTTTGTTCTGAGGAGGCACTGCTTGGTGGGCTGCTCAGTGGGGGCTGGTTGCCATAAAGTCCAAGCTATTATTAGAAGCTTGGAACTTCCAGCCCCATACCTATCCTCCAGGAAGGGGAGAAGGGCTGGTAGTTGAATTAATGATTGATCATGCCTACATGATGAAGCCTTCATAAAAATCCCAAAAGTACATGTTTTGGAAAGCTTCCAGGTTGGTGAACACATTCACCTAACAGGAGAATGATATACTCTAACTCCTTGGGGACAGTAGCTCCTGCACTTAAGATTCTCTTAGACCTAACTGTGTATTTCTTCATCTGGCTGTTCAATTTAATCCTTTAGCATATCCTCTATTATATAATAAACTGGTAAACATAAGTGCTTCCCTGAGTTCTGTGAGCTATTCTAGAAAATAAATCCAAGGTGAGGAGTTCATGGAGACTACAATTTTTAGCCAAATCAAACAGAAATTGTGAGGATCTTGGGGACCTACTACTTGTGATTGGCACGTGAAGTGAGGGGGCAGTCTCATGGGATGCTCTCTCCAAGTTGATAGTGCTATAATTGATTTAAATAGCTGCACACCTAGTGATGTCAGAGAATTGCTTAGTATGGGAAAAAGCCTGCACATTTAGTGATCAGACATGTCAGAATTGAAGTGTTTGTATAAGTATAAAGAAGAGATACACAAGAGGAAGACTTACTTTTTCTTACGCAAATACCTTGAGGTGAGGTAATTGTACGGATTATTACTTGTGGGGTCCAACATAATCACAAAGTCCTTATATGAAGGAGAAGGGAAGAAGGAGGATCAGTGTCAAGAGGAGATGTAACACCAAAATCAGAAGTCTGAGTAGTGTACCCACAAGGCAAAGAATTTGGGCAGTCCCTAGAAGGTGGAAAAGGAAAGGAAAAGATTCACCCCTAGAGCCTCTAGAAGGAACACAGCTCTGTTGACACTTTGGTTTAATCCTGCAAACCCCATTTCAGATTTCTGATTTCCGGAGCTGTAAGATACTCTTTGTGTTGTTTTACACCACTACATTTGTGGTACTTTGTTACACAGAAGTAGAATATTAGTACATTTCTCCACTTTGTTGTAATTTTATTTTTCCTAAGTTTGTAGGAGATGATAAAATTAAGTATTTTTACTTCACTGTCCCTTAGAGAGATAATTAATATATGTTTTCTTCTTAGAATAGCTTTTTCTTATCTTGATTGCTAAATCGGTTGTGCTCCTGATAGCCACAATTTAGAAAGTGCTAGCCTTGGTAAATTGAGTGAGCATTCTGTGGATGGTTTCCAAATCAGTTTCAAGTATGATTGATTTTTCCCATAAGAGAGATTTTTTTTCTTAATATATGTATTACTATGGGTATAAATAATATTCCCTACAAGCAGCATTTCTAAAAATAATTCAATTCCTAAGAAATATATAATCCTGAATGGCTGAAATTCCAGACTATTCAATGTGTCATTATGATACAAGTTTATAAGGAAGTACTTCTTAAAAATACAATGATCAATGTATTTTTCACAACTGATTGAGGCAATAGCCTCAGAGAATTATTATGGAAAAATAATTATGTTAAAATTTTTTAAGGTATAATGTTAGTGAAAACAATATTTATCATTATAAATAATAAACTTTTTTCAAATTAAACTATCTAAAAATCCCTCTATTATTAATATGTAATTTCATTTGTGATGTGATTGAAATGAAAAATATAAATTTGGTTAAAATTGGAAATTATTTTCTGTTCTAAGTGAAATGAATATTCAGGATTATTTTTCTGTTTAAATATTGGTAAGAGAAGAATTTGCAGAGGAACATTTTTTTTGAAGTCTTACTACATGAATTTATATCACAGAGAAAATTAGTGTTTGTGATTTCTGGAAAGACAACAGAAGAGAATGGTGGAAAATAAAATACTGACATTGACAAGGAGCACATGAAAGTAAAATCATGGAATCAGAGTAGGATTTTCTTTATGCATGTTCCATTGTATTAGAGGATGTAGCTGTAATTGTCTGGAGTTTGTTATGACTGAAACCATAGAAGCAGACAGCAACCTAGCTGCTTTAGAATTGAGACCACTGGTCTCAAAGTCCCTCATGTCTAAAGCAACACCCTACCCCCCTTGGTTTTATCTAATCAAAGTGAAATAATAAATATTTGAATGTAGTGAGTAAGAATGGCTATTTTGTGAAATCATTGACCTTCATCAGTAATGTGTCTATTTAATTGTTATGTAGCTTATTTCTTTATTAACATATTTCTGTAACCTCAAATAAAAATGCTTGCCAAATGTGTGTTTCTGTATTAGCTTATGCGTGTACAATGAGAAAGTATATTAGCTATACAGCACAGTAAGTACATACAAAAATAGCAGGAGGAGCTCTGCTAGTAGAAAAAGGATGATTATAACTCTAAACTAGTGATCTAGTCTCTTGGGGTGAATATGTGACTATAGTAAGAGTTGTATGTATATATGATATAAATTTTTTGATATACTAATTTATGCATTTGTGGTATTAAGGTGATTGTGTTAATGTACACTTACCTGAAAGAACTCACCAGAAGGAATAATCTTAATAGTAGGCAAGCATAAATGTATGTTTGGAGTCCAAGGAAAGATGTAAGTTATTTTTTCACTGTTCTCCTTGGGTCATCCTTAAGCTTACAACATGTAAGTTTCCCCTGGACATGTGTAAGTCCCCCATCTTTTGGTCTCCCTTTAACTATCTTTGTCTGCTTTTCTGTTCTTCCGTTGCCAGGCAGCTGCACCTGGGGATGTCTCTCCTTAAGCACCAGGTGAAACCTCAACCCAGGGGAGGGTTCTTGACTCTGAATGAGAAAGAATTTTCAAGCAGTTCTGGTGAGTGTAGGTAAGGAAGGTATTAACTAAAGCAAAAGTAGAAATGAATGGCAGCTGTCCTGCAGGTGGCTGAGAGCAGGAAAGTGCAGAGGGAAGGAGGGAATGGTCCCTGAACTCAGCAGAGGACATGTCCCCCTTGCCAACTTCTAAAGCCAGGGTTTCCTGGTGTCCCATGTCCCCTTGGATCTGCAATGCATGCAGACTACCCCCTACCACTCCAGGATTTGGATGAGATATAGAGCATGGGATGGAGTAATTCTATGTTCTGAGAATTTTGCAAATAATGGAAATTTTCAGGCAGGCAACTAAATAACAGATCTCACAGCAGCAGTTCCTTCTGGGTCACCCAGGTGATGGGAACTTGGAGGCCCAAATCAGAGCTCTCAGCAGCCCCTTCCTGCTTATCAAGAGTAAAACAGAGACTTGGAAATAGAATGAAATAACAAAGAAACAAAGACATTTATGAATGGAAGAGTGCAGAGACAAAACAGTAAACTGAGCAATAAGAAAGTTTCATTTAAAAGAACGCGCTCGAATAAAGGAAATTGTGGGTGACCTCAGAAAGGAGGCATGCTAAAAGGCTGGGGATTCTTTCTGTCTTTTAGGGATTCTCAGGAATGTGACAAAGAGCCAGAGGTATAGACTTTTAAAGCAGTCTCAAAATGCTTATCTCTGGTGAGAGACATTATTACGTCTCCTCTATTATCAGCCCTCCAGGTAATTCTGCAAAATTACCTTAAAGAGAAATTGATTGGTTCCTCTCCAGGACAGTGGCTTCCCTCTGGGAACACATCAATCAAGACAACCTGCCCTGACCCCAAAGTGGGTTGAGTTATTGCCTGTTTATGAAAGAATAAGTTAGGAATCTTCCCTAACACTCTGTTTGTTAAATGGAATCTTAGCCTTAAGATGGAATCCTTCTTGTTCTTACTATACTGTTTGTATCTTGGCTTTTTGGAAAATTAATCAGGATGCTTTTCCCTTTTCTGCCCTATCTAACCCCAACCCATGATTTTTGTTCCATTATCCTGTTGATCTTTTTGTCCAAGGAAGTTCCTATAAGAAGAGCACTTACAAGAAAAAAATACAATCTTAATAATATTTATCTCTTCATATAGTAGCTTTGAGGTATTATTGTGATAAATGACCCCTTCTGTACCAGTTTTGAACTTGAGCAAAGTGGATAAATGAAGAGAGAACACCCCAGTCACTACACTGTTTCTTCATCAAGTAGAATATTTTGCTTTGTTAATATTTTTAACCTCAAGGAGATAAATCTTCAACCATCAATTATATCTGAGTTAAAACACGTGCATACACACAGAGAGAATTCTTTCTATGTTAATTGGCTTCTTGTATTTTGAAAATATATAAATCACAGTTAGTATTTTTCTCTTTACATGTGACCTTATATTATTCAAATGCTTTAGTCTACAATGAACATAGTCTCCCCAAAAGATACCAGGTGTTTTTTGTTTGTCAGAGTTATTTTTGTATCACATAACTTCTATTCAATGCTAGTCTTTAAGAGGTTGGCATTAAGTGCCTCTGGGATGGGGCTGGTTTGAGAAAATGCTTCTATTTTCCAAAAGTCAAGTTTTCAAGAAAGATTGATGATATTGTGTGTTACAAAGTGGAAGACAAAGCAGAACAGTTAAAATTAACACTACTGGATTAAATGAAACAGGTTTTTGGCAATTGGACTAAGTAAACAAAGGCTTAACATTGCCAAAATTTTGAGTATCTATTGTTCAGATAATCTTGTTCATGCACGCAATTAAAAATGAACATTGGAATGTTCATTCCTGAATTAATTTGACAAATAAATAGATTCTCTTTCTCACTCAATCTCTCTCTTAAATTCTCTCTTTCTCCCTTTCTCTCTCCCTTCCTCCCTCCCTCCTCTCTCAATACCACTCTCCCCAATCCATACACAGACACAAATGTATATTTACATATATGTATATGCAAACACACATATATTTAAAATATGTCTCAAAGCACGTACACATTAAAGAAATTTTGACAGTAATTGCTAAGAATGTACCTAAATGTAGTTTTTACAGTTTTTAAAATAAAAAAATTGAGGGTCTGAGCATTCTTCCTCTTATGTCAAAATGGGTTTTATAAAATTATTCATTGTAAAGAATGACAGAATAATTAATGTTAAACATATTTCAAGACTTCATTAATAAAGTTAGCCTCTGTTACTGATAACTCAAATGGACAGAGATGTTGGAAAAGAAAATAGCTTGATTTAAGTAAAACTGGACTGTTATTTGTAAAAAGAATAAGGAATAAGGAAATAGAATAAGGAAGCTGTAATATGTAAACTCAAGTCATCTAACCTGAATGAGATTAAAAAGATTGTACTTCTGCTTTAAAAGATCCTGACACTAACTATACATCAGCCAACAATTGGTTAGAGAACAGGCAAGGTAGAATCAGTTAACTGTGGCACTTCTTAATAAACAAAAAGAATATGCTCATTCATGTCCAAATAAAAATGGTTTAGCTGACCACATTTTTAGTGTGTCCAATTAATAAATAGGCTTGTTAAGACCCTGGAATTGATTTCATTGTGTTTGCTTTCTAGTCCCTGCTTTGGGGTATGTTGCTTACATGACATACCTGACTTGGTAGACCTTCTATGGAAAAAACTTAACATGATTTGTTACAAGTAGATTTTATGGCAAATAATGCTAATATTTTGAAGACCTGTATATCAAAAAACTATTTTTTAAATTCCACACAAGTGATCTACTTACTTCTAGAAATAATCAGTAATGGTGAACTTCAAGAACCATGAATCAACCAAGTAAATTTGAAGATTGAATTGGTTGTATTAAGTGGTTAACAAATTGAGCAGCATCATATCTAGCAAGTAGAGAAATGCTCTGAAGGACTATAGAAAGGGAGAGGTTTTTAAAGGCAGAACAAGGAAGTCATAAACAGAAAAAAAAATATTTCAGGTAAGGTCACCTTTATTTGGGGACAAAAGGGTCTTGTTAGGTAGATTCTTTTGTGAGATATAGAGGTACATGTGACAGATTATCTTACTGATGCTGACCAAAAAATTCCTGATTTACTACATTTCTGGGGGAGGTTGAAACCGCAGTTAGTTTGCGTATTAAGCCCCAGTTTAGTGACTTGGCCTACTAGAAGTGACCCCATGTTGGGCCTGTGTTTATATTTGTAACACAGGCTGTTGTGTTTACTTTAAAGATTCATGTTTTATTAACTGAAGTGCTCTGATTTACCCTATTTGAATGTGTGATTGTCAGAAGTAAGACTTTGAAGAGAGCTATCCAAATTCATCAAGTGTTTTTAAAAACCAATTTGCATGTATTCACAGGTTATGGCATTTTGCAATCTTATTTCTGCTTCTCCCTATGGATTATTAATTCTATCTGACTTTACACAATGTAAGGAGAACAAGTATTTGATCAATTCAATATATTCAGAATAAAACTGTTAATAAAATGTTAAATCTGTCATTATAATTATGGTTGACACACCAGGAATATAATGAATTTCCATGTTCTCATTGTTTTTAAAAAATCTACAACAAATATTTTGCTATTAGATAAAAAATTTTAAATGAATGCCTTTAAAGTTAGAAGCAAGACAAAGTTTTCCACTATCATTTCTCTTCAACTTTGAAGTGGTGTTTAAGCCAGTGCAATATGTAAAGAAAAAAAATGATCAAAACAGGTATTATTGGTAGATGATATGACTGTTCATAGAAAATCCAAGCAACTATTTAGACAAATTGGCAGCCTCCAAAAGAGAGTTCTTATTCCCATACACCATAAAAAAATCTGTAGGAATATAACTTTTGAAAGACTACTTTTATAATTGTGAGGAATATAAGTTACCTAGAAATAACCCTAACAAACTGTATTCACTTAATGGAACAAATACATAATTTTATTCCTCTGAGATAAGGAACAGAGCACCTTCAATACATATATTCATTATTGTTCTGGAAAACTTATCCAATGAAAGAAGACAAATAAAAAGTAAACTATATAAGAATTGAAAAGGAAAAACTAAAGCTCATTTTCATAGACAACTTGAAAAGGATCTATAGATAAATTATTAAAATCAATAAATGAGTTTAATAAGAAAGGTGGATATGAGAAATAAAAAACTCTAGAAATCAAGAGATCTCTAAAATAAAAGTTTATTGAGATTTTGCAGATTTCAGTTAGAATAAAGACTGAGTCCTGGGATAGGAAGTTTCTAACTTTCTGTGTCACCAGAAGCAAGGCCACTTAACAGAAGCAACTTGTCCACCAGATCAAGAAACAAGGAACATTTATGCAGGGTATTAAGGAAAGAAAGTTATTTTAATTCACACTGGCTATAGATAAGCAAGGTGAGCTAATGAAAAATAGTGAAAGGCCAGGGATAGTGGTAAGTCCATAGAGAAGTCCTGTGGATTAACTGTTGATAATGGTCAGACACTGGTCCTGTGCAAGGGGGATGGAGTGGTTCTGGGGAACTTCTAGATGATTGCTGAAATGATTCCATTCAGGAATGTGGAGTTTCTGGTTAGCTCTGTTCTGTGGCTATTGACCAATGACCTTTCCTTGTCTCTCTCTCATTCTCTGACCTTTATGTCACTTAACTTAGGACATTTTGGAATGTTTCCTTATCAGATAAAAGGTTAATATAACAGAAAATGGCATTTCTATAAACTAACAATAAAAATTTAGAAAATGAAAATTTTAAAATAATTCTACTTACAATACAAGAAAAAACCCCAAATATCTAGGATCAAGTTAATGATGTGGAATATCTCTAAATAGAAAACTGTAGTAAGGTGATTGATGTGTTAATTGACTCTATGGCGGGGGTGGCGGGGGGGAATCCTTTCACAGTGTATATACATATCAAATCATCATGTAGATTTTAAATATATTACAATTTTTTAAAAATTAAATATACCTCAACAAAGATGGGGGGCAAAACTATAAATATAAACAGCCCTGAAATTAAGGAAGACCTAAATAAATGGAAGGATATACCATGTCCATGAATTGGAATTATCAATATTATAAATACGTTAATTTTTTCCAAAATTGAGCTATAGTTTCAATACATCTCCATAATGCAGATTATGTTTCTCAGAAACTGATAAGCTGATTCTAAAATGTGTATGTAAAAGCAAGAATAGCTGATAATTAAGAGCCATTCCAGAGAACATACACTAGCAGTTATTAAACTATTATAAATACAAAAAAACTAAGACAGTGTGATATTGTCACAAGAATCAACTAATAGACCACTAGACCATAAAAGAGGCTAGGAACAGATTCCTATAAAAATGCACATGTAGGTGCCAATAACAGGCCACCCCAAGGTATGTCATTGTGACATGCAGTTAAAAATATTCAAGGCCCACAAGACTCAGAAAGAAACTCTGACCTCCCCAGCACAACTGCATTAAAATAATTTAGATAGAGACCTGTTCCAGGAAGAAAGCTATCACCATAGATAAGTGCACCATAATATTATCTATGGGTGGCATACAGAGAGGAATGTTGCAAAATCTTTAAATTCCTCTCTTTCTCCCATTGTTTCTACACAGCCCAGCAAACATTTGTTTACCAAATATTTACTCTTTCATATTCCTATGAGTTGCTTCCTTTTTCCTTTGAAGTCTCAGATCCCTATTTTCTTTTCCTTACATATGGATGAGATATATACCTCATTTTCCCTCACTGTCTTTCGAATCTATGACTATGTATTTACTATACATACATAACTGAATTTTTTCTGCTGTTTATCTGTCTCGTGTCATTTTAATTACTAGACTAGCTAGAAGAACCTCAAGGGGTAGAGGATATTTTTTCCTCCCCAACAGACATTTGATTCAAGATGAAGTTGATACTGAATAGGAATGGGGAAAGAATGGTCATGTCAGCAAATAGCAATGAGTCAATTGAATATTCATATGAAAGAAAAGAGTATAAAACTTCACCCTTCCTTCACTCCGTATGAAAAACTGTATATGAAAAGGTAAAGAGAAAAAAAGAAAAAAACATGGAATAGGATGAAGAATAATATCTTCATGATCATGTGATAAGGAAAGATTTTTTTAAACTGGATGCTCTTTATTATCCATAAAATTTGTGTCAAAGAATTGAATTTTGTTAAATTAAGAGCATGTATTCAAAATACACCATTATGAGAGTAAAACCACAAAATATTATATGATATATTTGCAACACGTGTAACCAAAAAAGAACTTGCATATGCAATATATAAAGAACTCTAACTGATCATGAGAAAAGAAGACAGGCACATCAAAAGAAAAATGACCAAGAGATTAGAACAGTTCACAAAGAAGATATACAAATAGCAAATAAATGTATATAAGAAAAGATGCTCAAAGTACATAATTAGGTAAATGTCAGTTTAAACCACAAGGACAACCATTACATTCACTAATATTTACAAAACAAAAAATAATTGATAATAACATCCATTGACAAAGATGTGGACAATGTAAATCTTTTAAGACTTCTGGCAAGCATATAAATAAATGTAGACACTGTGGAAAAATTGGCAACATCTAGCAAATTTGAAAATGCATAAACTTAAGAACTAGTATGAACATATGTTCCAATTTTCTCAAATATACTTCTTGCCCCCAAATAGTTATAAATAACACCTTATTTTATTATCAAAGGGATCACTCATATCATAACACATCAAATTGCACTTTAATTATGATCAGTATTGTACATCTATCACAGTTGGGGTAACAAATTAGGTGGTTATACAATCTTTGACTTCAAAAATGTCACTTCTAGGCCTATGCCAAACAGAACTGTATGCACATGTGAAAAGATATTTGCAATAAAGTTCATGGTAATTTATTTGTAATAGTCTCAATGGCACACTATATATATAGCATTAAAATAAGGAAGTTCTGCTTAATGGCATCAAAAAATCTCAGTGAAATAAACTACATGCCAGAGAATGCACATCACATAATTCCATTCTTATTAAGTTAAAAAATAGGCAATACTAATTTATGGTTTCATAATTAGGAAAGTGAGGAATATCCTATGGGAGGGAAAGAGTTAGTGTTTGGTAGGAGGTATACAGGATGCTTTTAAGGCACTGATAATATCTCATTGTTGATTAAATTGGCAATTACAAGTGTGCTCCCTTTGCAATCATTTAGCATACTGCTTCATTAATGTACTTTTTAAGTGTTATGATTCATTAGATTTTTAGAAACAAAATATTTATATAAAGTTCTGTAAGGTTCATTATGAAAAACATAAAACATGATTCTGCCTCATTCTTCAATTCCTGCTCTTCAGTCAGCCATTTTCAACTTTTTAAAGTGATTCTTTTGATATCTACTCCCTATCTTTTTTTTTCTTTTTTGCTGGTGAAATTTTTTTTTTTTGTTATCATTGGTATACAATCACATGAGCAACATTGTGGTTACTAGATTCCCCCCATTATTAAGTCCCCGCCACATGCCCCATTACAGAAACTCCCTATCTTTAATAATATGTTATTTTTGGCCATTCTTAGATTTTCACTTCTCAAGATTTTCTATTGCCTGTTCTTTATGAAAACTAACAATTTACACTGTGATTTTTAATCATTTTGTCTCCCTCTCAAACCCTCCTACATGTAAGCTTCCAATTTTCTCATACCTCCAGTTTTGTTAATTATAATTTGTTTAAATCAATTTTTATTGTTCAGAGATTACTATGATTTTGAAATGCTATTCATAATATTTCATTTTTTAAAATCACTTTTTTCTTGAAGTTAATAATTGTATTCTCATTTGCTTAGTTTTTAATACTAATTCATAATTCACCTTCAATTTCTCACTCAGTATAAAATCTTGGTATGTTTGAACTCATATAGTAGTCTATCCATTTCAAGAAATACAATATTGTCAGCCCCCCAGGACCTTCACATGCCCCTTTCCAGTCAAAATATCCTCCCATCCACTTAAAATTAATGTCTGTACTGACTTTTATGATACTAATTTCTTACTTTTCTTTAGTATTTTACCCCCAGTGTTTGAAGAACTAAAAAATAGAGTGCAGTTTTTCCTGTTTTTGAAATTGATACACATGGAATTGTTGTGGGTTGAGTTCATTCTCCTCGGTTCTTGTCCCAGCTGCGAAAAAGAATTGAAAGGTGGAGACACAGTAGTGAAACAGAGTGAAAGTTTTATTTGAATACACTCCAAGGGAGGAGCAGGTCAGAGTCAAGGCAGACAAAGGCAGGCTGCTTACTGTGAGGTTTCTTTTTATGGGGTTTTTGGCAGGACAGAGAAGTCCTTGACTGACAATCTTTGGCTTTGTAGGACTGGACTAATTGTTAAAAAAAGAAGACATAGGCTTCTCTGATGATTTCTCTGCTTGTCTTCTGATTAATTTTTTCTCTCTTATCTGAGGAGTGTCTGTGCTTGGAGACTTACCACCTGGGTATGTTGTTTTTATCATCTTGGGAGTGTTTGAACCTTACAAATAACTCTTAGTCCCTGAAAATTCAACTAGTTATCCCTGTGAGTCTTTTCTGGCTCTCTGGTTTTATTTGGTTAACTCTTTGAGTTCCTTTAAGTGGGATTTATGGCTTTATTCTTCCTCTACCCACTTATGTCTACCTTTCCGCCTAACGGAATTATACTCCATGTTTATTTTCTCTTTTTTCTCCCTTTCAATATTATGCATAGTAGGCTCACCCTTGTTAACATTATACTTGGTTTATTTTCACTGGTATTTTAAATGAATTGTGGAATACAAATGCTGCAATTTACAGATCCATCTTATTTTTTTATGAACATTTGCATTGTTTTAAAGATTTTGGTTAGTATAACAAAGTTTCTGTGATATACTCATGCATGCATCTTGGTGTACATGAGTATGAATTTCTCTAAGACATAATTATAGGAATAAAAATGAGAGGTAAAGTACTTTATCATCAAGTTTAAAAGGTAATGCCAGTTTTTTCAAAGTGATTACACCAATTTATGTTTGCACTAGGCATGTACTAGAATACCTATTGCTTTGTATTATTAGATTGTGTTTTAACAATCTTGTGAACAATGATATCTCTTAATAGTTTTAATTTAAATATCTCAAATTACTAATGGTTTGGTGTGTGTTTCAAAATTTTGAATGGGCATTTCAATTTTTTTCTTTTGTTAAGATCATTTTTCAGTATTTTATGTTCTGCTTAGGCTGTTGTGTTTTTCTTATTAAATTTTTACAATTTTTTCCCAGTTTCTGGATATGAAGTTTTGTCAGGAAAAATTATTGACTGAATTGTGTTCTCTCAAAATTCATATGTTGAAGCCCTAACACCTGTTATGACTGGATTTGGAGATAGGGCTTTATAAAAATAATTAAAATTAATTGAGGTTCTTGGGGAGGAAGGAATTTCCTCCATCCCCTCAAGGTTCTTACAGCTGATCTAAGAATCAAATTGACATGCAAAAGATTAATAGGAGAAAAATGTTTAATTCTGTACATATGGGGAGGGCGTAGACATGTATTCCAAAGATAGTTAGGGAGAAGGAGGTTTATATGTCATCCTGCACCAAGGAGACGGGGGTATGGGCCTCAGACTTCAAAAGAAAAGGGAAATAATTCACAGGAATTTGAAAAAAGTAAATGTTAAACAAAATACTTGATGAGTCACATAGAAATAATGGGGCAAAGAGAGAAATTTTTAAGTTTTTGTCACATTTTTCCTGTCTATCACCCCTGGTTTATATTACAATATAGCTATCTATGGTGATAACTCCTCCTGGAGCAGTTCCTCCTTCTAAATTCTTATTATACAGTTGTGGAGGAGGGTTTCAGAGTATCTTCCTGAGTCTTTGAGGCCTTGATGGTTTTTAGCTGAAAGTAATCTCCATGTCAAAGTGTACCTCTTAGGGCAGCCTTCTATTGGTGCCTACAAAGTCATTAGGGTAGGGCTCCAATCCAATAGGACTGGTGTCTTTAGAAGAAAGAAACACCAGGAGGGCACATGCACAAATGGCTGAGAAATCAGCCATCTGCAAGCTAAGAACAGAGGCCTCAGAAGAAGCCAAACATGTTGCTATGATCTGTAAGTTTCTTTCCCCAAAAAATTGTATGTTCAAATTCTAATCTTTTAGGAAGTAAGGCCTTTGGGAGATAATTAGGTAGTGAAGGCAAAAGTCTAATGAATGGAATTAGTGTCCTTATAAACAAGGACTGAGAAAACTCCCTTACCCATTCTGCCATACAAGCATATAACAAAAAAAGACACCATTATGAACCAAAAAGCAAGCTCATTAGACATCAATTTGCCAGCACTCTGGTCTTGGTTTTCCCAGCCCCTAGAACAGTAAGATATAAATTTCTGTTGTTTAAAACTACCTGGTCCATGGTACTTTGTTATAGTAGCCTGAATAGACTAAGACTAAGACAGAAAATTGGTACCAAGAAATGGTACTGCTGCTATAACAAATACCTAAAATTGTGAAGGCACCGTAGAAACTGGGTAATGAGATAAGAATTTTAAGGTGCATGACAAAAACCTACATTACAGTGAATAGAATGTTAAGGGAGATTGTGGTCATGGCTTAGAAGGAAAATAGGAGAGCTATAGAGACTCTCAGTCTTAGAGAATATCCAAGTGGTTGTGAACAGAATGTTGATAAAAAGATGAATGGTAAAGGCAATTCAGATGAGGTCTTAGATGCAAATGAGGAGAATGTTGTTGAAAACTGGAGGAACATTGAACATTGTTATAAAATGGAAAATGGCTTGGCTGAATTTGGTCTGTCCTAGAATTTTGTGGAAGGTAGAACTTGTGAGAGATGAAATTGGAGATTTGGCTGAGGAAATAGCAGTGTTGAAAGAGTCTGCTAGTTTCTCTTGAATGCTTATAATAAAATGGAAGTGTTAGGCAGAAAAATAGACGTAAGTGGGGTAGAGAGAGAATAAAGCCAGTAAAGCCCACTAAAAGGGATTCAAAGAGTTAACCAGATAAAACTGGAGAGCCAGAAAGGACTCACAGAGTTAATGAGTTAATTAGTTGAAACTCCAAAGGCTTAACTTGGAATGTCCAGATATTCCCCAGATCAGATAAAGAAAAGTATTCAAGCACAGCCCTTGCCTTCATTGTTTCAATTAGATCATGCCACTGTAAAATCTACTTATCCTGCAAAAAGGCCCAGTTTATTCTTTAATTTAATCTATATGCTATTTTTTCCTCTTCCTCCAACCCCTAATCAAGTAACTTTGTAACCAAGGCAGGAGACAGATCTTGGAAGTATAAATAAACCAATATGGACAAAGAGTACTAAAGTCCCAAACTAACATAGTCACCTAAACAACCCTATTCTTAAAACAAAACTTCAAAGGAATTATAAATCATCTGTATACACATATCTTATGCTGACCCTTACCAAAAAATCCCTATAAAACCCAAGCCCCTGCACACTTAAGGCCCACACTCACTTTTCTTTGAGTGTGTCTCTCTGTCCTACTTCAGATAGTAGTGAGGGACTGCTGAGAGTTCTGAGCTGGGGCTTGCAAGTTCCCATTGCCTGGTGATCTGGATGGAACTGCAGGTATACAATCATGCTGTTTAGTAAACTGCTTGAAAATCTATTTTCTTTGCCTTTGGGAAGTTCTCAAAACAATCTCACTCCATCCAGTGCTCTGTGGCTCCCCCAAATCCTGGGGTGGTAGGGAATCAGTTCCCACACCATGAGGATCCAAGCAGACACTGGATGCTGGGTGACACTGGCTTTAGGAATTGGCAAGGGATTATGCCCTATGCTGAGCAGCAGTTCAATGAGATATCCTTTTCTCCATCTATTTTTCCTTCCTCTCTGCTTTATTCAAGTAAACCTGTTTTTGTCTACCTTCAGTCTGGCTCAGTCCTCCCTTGGAGTGTATTCAAATAAAACTTTTACTGCAAATCACAATTTGACATGACAGATTTTGCACTAGCTTAGTTAGCTGAAAGGATATAAAAGAGGAGACCAATGTACTTCAAAGCATGACAGGGTTGTATCACTGATAAATCCTAGGGTCAGAACTATTCTCAGTTTGTAGGTTTTGATTCCTTTTATTGAAGTGCCATTTATATACAATATTGGTTTCAAATATACAACACAGTGGTCTAACAGTTACTCATATTATTAAATCCCCACCCCGACTACTGCAGTAACTATCTGTAAACAGAAAGATACTACAAAATCATTAACTATATTCTCCATGCTGTACTGCTATCCCCATGATTGACTTACATTATTATTGAGGATTTTTTTGCCCATTTATCCCTCCCCACGCACCCATTTCAATCTTTCTCCTATGGTAACCACTAGTCACTTCTCAGTGTCTATGAACATACTACTGTTTTATTCATTTATTTTGCTTTCTTTTTTAATATTCCATAAATAAGTGAAACCATATGGTATTTGTCTTTCTCTGACTGGCTTATTCCACTGAGCATAATACCCTCTAGATCCACCCATGTTGTTGCAAATAGCAGGATTTCAGTTTCTTCATGGCTGAATAATATTCCATTGTGTATATGTACCATCTCTTCTCTATCTATTCATATATTGATGGACAGTTAAGCTGTTTCCACATCTTGGTTATTGTAAATAATATGGTGATAAGCATAGGGGTGCATATAGCTTCTTGAATTAGGGATTTTGTTTTCTTTGGTTAAATTCCTAGAAGTTGAATTACTGGGTCAAATGATATTTCTAGTTTTTTGAATGACACACATACTGCTTTCCACAGCAGCTGTACCAATTTAAATTCCCTCCAACAGTTTAGGAGAGTTTCCATTTTTCCACATCCTCACCAAGACATTATTTTCTGTCCTTTAAATAGTGGCCATTCAAACTGGCATGAGGTGATATCTTATTGTGGTTTTGATTTGCATTTTCCTGATGATTAGTTATAGGGCACACCTTTGCATTTTCCTATTGGCCATCTGTATTTCTTCTTTGGGTAAATGTCTGTTCAAGTCCTCCACACATTTTTTTATTGGGTTATTCATTTTTTGTGTTGAGGCATATGAGTTCTTTTGGATGTTGATACCTTATTAGATGAAACATTTATTAATATATTCTCCCATACTATATGTTGCCTTTTGTATTGATGGTGGTGTACTTTGCTGTACAGAAAGTTTTTTAGTTTGATGTAGACCCACTTGTATATTTTTTATTTTATTTCCCTTGCCCAAGAAGAGGTGTCCAATAAAAGTTGCTTATATGTTCAAGAGATTTTTGCATGTTTTCTTCTAAGAGTTTAATGGTTTCATGTCTTTCGAATCTTTGATTCACTTTGAGTTTCCTTTTGTGTGTGGAATTAGACTGTAATCCAGTTTATCTTGCATGTAGCTGTCCAGATTTTCCACCACCAGTTATTGAAGAGGCTGTCTTTACCTTATGGTATTTTCATGGCTCCTTCATTACATATTAATTGACCATATATATGTGGGTTTATATCTGGGCTGTCTGTTCTGTTCCATTAATCTATGTGTCTGTTCTTGTACCAGTCCCATACTGTTTTAATTACTGTAGCTTTGTAGTACAGCTTGTAGTCAGGCAGCATAATACTCTCAGTTTTGTTCTCTTTCTCAGAATTTCTTTGGCTATTCAGGGTCTTTTGTGGTTCTATTCTGGTTCATTGAAGAATGCTGCTGGTAGTTTGATAAGGATTGCATTGGAAATGTAAATTACTTTGGGCAGGATGGCCATTTTCACAATATTAATTCTTCCTGTCCATGAGTGCAGGATACATTTCCATTTATTTACTGGTGTCTTCTTTAATTTCTCTCATCAGTGTCTTATAGTTTTCAAAGTAAAGGTACCTCACCTCCTTGGTTAGGTTTATTCTTAGGTATTTTATTCCTTCTGATGTAATTGTAAATGCAATTATTTTCCTGGTTTCTCTTTCAGATAGTTCATTGTTAGTATATAGGACTGCAACAGATTTCTCTACATTAAGTTTGTATCCCATAACTTTGCTGAATTCAGTTATTAGTTCTAATGGTTTTTTGCTGGAGTCTTTAATGTTTTTTACATATAATATCATGTCATCTGGAAATAGTGAAAGTTTAACTTCTTCCTTACCAGTCTGGATACCTGTAACTCTTTTTTGTCTGATTGCCATTGGCAAGGACCTCCAGTACTATGTTGAATCAAAATGGTGAGAGTGAGCAGCCTTGTCTTGCTCCTGGTCTTAGAGGAAAAGCTTTTAGCTTTTGACCATTCAGTATGATGTTAGTTGTGTGTTTGTCATATATGGCCTTTATTTTATGGAGGTACATACCCTCTATACCCATTTTGTTGATAGTTGTTACCATGAGTGGAAGTTGAATTTTGCCAAATGCTTTTTAAAGCATCTATTGACATGATCATGTGGTTTTTTCATTCTCTTTGTTATTGTGAAGTATGATATTGATTTATTTAATAATATTATACCATCCTTCCATCCCTGGAATACATCCTACTTAGTCATGATGGAAGATACTTTTTAAGTATATTTGAATTCACATTGCTAATATTTTGATGTGGATTTTTGCGTCTAAGTTCAGCAGGAATATTTGGTCTATAATTTTCTTTTTTTGTAGTGTCTTTGGTTTTAGTATTAGAGTGATGTTAGCCTCATAGAATGAATTTGCAATTATTTCCTCCTCTTCTACCTTTTGGAATACTTTAAGATGAATGGGTTTTAGCTCTTCTGTAAATGTTTGATAGAAATCAGCTGTGAAGCCATGTGGTCCTGGAATTCCGTTTCTTGAGAGTTTTTTGATTACCAATTCAATTTGATTTCTGGTAACTGGGTCTGTTCATATTTTGTTTCTTCCTGGGTTAGTCTCGGAAAGTTGTAGTTTTCTAGGAAATTGTCCATTTCTTTCAGGTTGTCCAATTTATTGGCATACAATTATTCATAATATTCTCTAAAAATTATTTGTATTTCTGTGGCATTAACTGTGACTATTCTTTGTTTCTGATTTTGTTTTTTTTTTGTGTGTGTGTACTCTCTCTTTTTTTGTGATAAGTTTGGCTAGGGGTTTATCTATTTTGTTTATTTTCTCAAATATCCAGCTCATGGTTTCATTGACTTTTTCTATTTTTTATTCTCCTCCATTGTATTTATTTCTGCTCTTATCTTTATTATGTTCCTCCTTCTACTAACCTATGTTTCATATGTCCTTCTTTTTCTAGTTTCTTTAAGTGTGATGTTAGACTGTTTATTTGGGATTGTTCTTGTTTCTTGAGGTAAGCCTGTGTTATTGCTATGTACTTCCAAGTTGGAACTACTTCTGCAACATTCCAGAAGTTTTGGACTGTTGAATTTTTGTTTTCATTTGTCTTTATGTATTTCTTGATTTCTATTTTAATTTGGTTATTCATTGATTATTTAGAAGCATATTGTTTAGTCACCATATGTTTGCAAGCTGTTTTGTTTTCTCTCTGTACTTTGCATCTAGTTTCACACCATTGTAGTCTGAGAAGTTGTTTGATAAAATTTCAACCTTTTCTAATTCACTGAAGCTCTTTATGTGGCCTAGTATGTGATCTAATCTGGAGAACATTCCATGTACACTTGAGTAAATGTGTATCCTGCTGCCTTGTGGTGCAATGTTCTGTAGATATCTGTTAAGTCCCTCTGACCTAATGTATTATTCAGTGCCTCTGTTTACTTATTTACTTTCTGTGTGGATTATCTATTGATGTGAGTGGTGTGTAAAAGTCTCCTAAAATGAATGTGTTAAAATCTATTTCCCCCTTTAATTCTGTTAGCATTTGTTTCACAAATTGAGGTATTCCTATGTTGGGTACATAGATATTTATAATGGTGATATCCTCTTCTTGTACTGATTTCTTTATCATTATGTAATGTCCTTTATCTCTTGTTACTTTCATTGTTTTGAAATCTATTTTGTCTGATATAAGTACTGCTAACCTTGCTTTATTCTCCCTGTCATTTGCATGGAATATTTTTTCCATCCCTTCACCTTTAGTCTGTGTATATCTTTCAGTATGAAATGAGTATCCTGTAGGTATCATAAAGATGGGTCTTGCTTCTTTACCATTCTGCCACTCTATGTCTTTTTACTGGTGCATTCAGTCCATTTACATTAAAGGTAATTATTGATAGGTATGTTCTTATTGCCATGTTATTAATCATTTCTGGTTGTTTTGTACTCATCTCTTCTTCTTTCTTCCTCTCTTATGCTCTTTCTTGTTATTTGATGGTGTGGATGGATTTCTCTTTTTAAATTTTTTGTGTAGTTGTTATAGGCTTTAGGTTTGTGGTTACCATAAGGCTCAAGGATAGTTTCCTAACTATATAACAGTCTGCATTATGTTGATTGTGCTATTTCAAACACAATATTAAGTACTTCTATTTATTCTTCTTCTTCCTCCACACTTTAAGTATTAGATATCATAATTTACCACTTTTGTGTATCTCTGATTTTGTATATAGTTGGTTTTTACTTTTGTTTCAGTTCCATACTTTCTTTTTCTGTGAAATGATATATACATATATTTTTATTAAGGTATTATTGATATACACTCGGGTGAATGTTTCACGTGAAAAAAATGTGGTTACTACACTCACACATATTATTGAGCCCCACCCCATACCCCAATCCAGTCATGGTCCATCAGTATAAGATGCCACAGAGTCACTACGTGTCCTCTATGTGCTAAACAGTCATCCCCATGATGCCCCCCCCACTATGTGTACTAATCATAATACCCCTCAAACCCTTCTCTCTCTGTCCCCACCTACCCTCCCAAACCCCTCTCCTTTTTGGTTATAGATAGTCACTTCTTGGAGTCTGTCAGTCTGCTGCTGTTTTGCTCCTTCAGTTTTGCTTCATTATTATACTCCACAAATGAAGGAAATCGTTTGCTACTTGTCTTTCTCTGCCTAGCTTATTTCACTGAGCATAATACCCTCTAGCTCCATCCATGCTGTTGCAAATGTTGGATTTGTTTCTTTCTTATGACTGAATAATATTCCACTGTCTATATGTACCACATCTTCTTTATCCATTCATCTACTGATGGACACTTAGGTTGTTTCCATATCTTGGCTATTGTAAATAGTGCTGCAATAAACATAGGGGTGCATATCTCTTTTTCAATCTGGGATCCTGCATTCTTAGGGTAAATTTGGAGGAGTGGAATTCCTGGGTCAAATGGTATTTCTATTTTTAGTTTTTATGGAACCTACATACTGCTTTCCACAATGGTTGAACTAATTTAAATTCCCACAGGCATTGTAGAAGGGTTCCCCTTTCTCCACATCCACACAAGCATTTGTTGTTCCTAGTCTTTTAATGTTGGCCATTCTAACTGGTGTGAGGTGATACCTCATGTAGTTTTAATTTGCATTTCCATGATAATTAGCGATGTGGACCATCTTTTCATGTGCCTCTTTGCCATCTGAATTTCTTCTTCAGAGAAGTGTCTGTTCATATCCTTCACCCATTTTTTAATCAGGTTATTTGCTTTTTTTGGTGTTGAGGCATGTGAGTTCTTTATATATTTTGTAAGTCAACCCCTTCTCTGGTGGTCATTTAAAAATATATTCTCCCATACTGTAGGATGCCTTTTTGTTCTGCTGATGGTATCCTTTGCTGTACAGAAGGTTTTTGGTTTGATGTAGTCCCATTTGTTTATTTTGGATATTGTTTGCCTTTCCCAAATAGATGTGTTCAGGAAAAAGTTGCTCATGTTTACATTCAAGAGATTTTTGCCTATGTTTTCTTCTAAGAGTTTAATGATTTTATGACATAAATTCAGGTCTTTGATCTATTTTGAGATTACTTTTGTGTAAGGGGTTAGGCAATAATCCAGTTTCATTCTTTTGCATGTAGCTGTCCAGTTTTTCCAACACTGGCTGTTGAAGAGGCTGACATTTCCCCTTTGTATGTCCATGTCTCCCTTGTCATATCTTAATTTGCCATATATGCTTGGGTTTATATCTGGGTTCTCTAGTCTGTTCCATTGGTCTATGGGTCTGTTCTTGTGCCAGTACCAAACTGTCTTGATAACTGGCTTTGTAGTAGAACTTAAAGTTGGAGAACATAATCCCCCAACTTTATTTTTACTTCTCAGGATTGCTTTGGCTACTTGGGGTCTTTTGTGGTTCCATGTGAATTTTAGAACTATTTGCTCTAGTTTGTTGATGAATGATGTCAGTATTTTGATAGGGATTTCACTGAATATGTAGATTGCTTCAGGCAGGATGACCATTTTGACAATATTAATTCTTCCTATCCAAGAGCATGGGATGAATTTCCATTTGTTAGTGTCCTCTTTAATTTCTCTCAAGAGTGTCTTGTAGTTTTCAAGGTATAAGTCTTTCACTTCCTTGGTTAGGTTTATTCCTAGGTATTTTATTCTTTTTGATGCAATTGTGAATGGAATTCTTTTCCTGATTTCTCTTTCTGTCAGTTCATCACTAGTATATAGGAAAGCAACAGATTTCTGTGTATTAATTTTGTGTCCTACAACTTTGTTGAATTCAGATATTAGATCTAATAGTTTTGAAGTGGATTTTTTAGAGTATTTTCTGCAATATCATATCATCTGCAAACACTGACAGTTTAATTTCTTCTTTACCAATCCGGATGCCTTTATTTCTTTGTGTTGTCTGATTGTCATGGCTAGGACATCCAGAACGATGTTGAGTAGAAGTGTGGAGAGTGGGCATCCTTGTCTTGCTCCAGATCTTAAAGGAAACCTATGAGCTGCTCACTGTTAAGTATAATGTTGGCCGTTGGTTTGTCATATATGGTCTTTATTATGTTGAGGTACTTGCCCTCTATACCTATTTTGTTGAGAGTTTTTATCATGAATGGATGCTGAATTTTGTCGAATGCCTGTTCAGCATCTATGGAGATGATCATGTGGTTTTTTTTCTTCTTTCTGTTGATGTGGTGGATGATGTTGATGGATTTTCTAATATTGTACCATCCTTGCATCCCTGGAATAAATCCTATTTGAATATGATGGATGATCTTTTTGATGTATTTTTGAGTTGGGATTCCTATTATTTTGTTGAGTATTTTTGCATCTGTGTTCATCAGGGATATTGGTCTATAATTTTGTTTTTGGTGGCATTTTTACCTTGTTTTGGTATTAGAGCGATTCTGACATCAGAGAATGAATTTGGAAGTATTCCCTCCTCTTCTACTTTATTGAAAATTTTAAGGAGGCTGGGTATGAGGTCTTCACTAAGTGTTTGATAAAATTCAGCAGTGAAACCATCTGATTCAGGCATTTTGTTCTTAGGTAGTTTTATGATTACCAATTAGATTTCTTTGCTGGTAATTGGTCTATTCAGATTCTCTGTTTCTTCCTGGGTCAGCCTTGAAAGGTTATATTTTTCTAGAAATATGTCCATTACTTTTGGTTATCCAGAATGTTAGCATATAATTTTTCATAGTATTCTCTAATAATTCTTTGTATATCTGTGACATCCATAGTGATTTTTCCTTCCATATTTCTGATTTTGTTTATGTGTATAGACTCTCTTTTTTCTATTAATGTATTATTGATATACACTCTTATGAAGGGTTCACAAGAAAAACAATGTGTTTACTACATTCACCCTTATTATCAAGTTCCACCCCATACCCCATTGCAGTCACTGTCCATCAGTGTAGTAAGATGCCACAGAGTCCCTATTTGTGTAGACTCTCTTTTATAATTGATAAGTCTGCCTAGGGAGTTATCTGATAGAGCCAGCTCCTGCTTTCCTTGATTCTTTCTATTGTTTTACTCTTCTCGATTTCTTTTATTTCTGCTCTAATTTTTATTATGTCTTTCCTTCTACTGACATTGGGCTTCCTTTGTTCTTTTTAAAATTTTATCATGAGTTTTATTGTTCATATGGGAATTTTCTTCTTTTTTGAGGTAGGCCTTTATTGCAATGTATTTCCCTCTCAGCATAGCCTTCTCTGTATCCATGGATATTGTGGTGTTGAATTATTGTTGTCATTTGTCTCCATATATTGCTTGATCTCTGTTTTATTTGGTCATTGGTCCATTGATTATTTAGGAGCATGTTTTAAAACCTCCATGCGTTTGTGGGCTTTTTCATTTTCTTTGCATAATTTATTTCTAGTTTCATACCTTTGTGGTCTGAGAAGCTGGATGGTACAATTTGAGTCTTTTTTAATTTACTGAGGCTCTTTTTGTGGACTAGTATATGATCTATTCTTGAAAATGTTCTATGTGTAGTTGAGAAGAATGTGTATCCTGCTGCTTTTGTGTGGAGTGTTCTATAGATGTCTGTTAGGTCCATCTGTTCTAATATGTTGATCAGTGCCTCTGTCTCCTTATTTTCTGTCTGATTGATCTGTCATTTGGAGTGATTGGTGTTTGAAGTCTCCTAAAATGAATGAAATGCATTCTATTTCCCCCTTTAAATCTGTTAGTATTTGTTTCACATATGCAGGTGCTCCCGTGTTGGATGCATAGATATTTATAATGGTTATATCCTCTCCTTGGACTAACCCCTTTATCATTATATAATGTCCTTCTTTGTCTCTTGTTAATTTCTTTGTTTTGAATTCTATTTTTTCTGCTACAAGTACTGCAACACCTGCTTTCTTATCCCCATTATTTAATGAATATATTTTTCAGTCCCTTCACTTTTAGTCTGAGTATACCTTTGGGTTTGAAGAGAGTCTCTTTTTGGCAGCATATAGATGGGTCTTGTTTTTTCTTATCTACTCATTGACTCTATGTCTTTTGATTAGTTCATTCAGACCATTTGCATTTAGAGTGATTATCGATAGATATGTGCTTATTTCCTTTGCAGGCTCTAGATTCATGGTAACTAAAGGTTCAAAGATAACTTCCTTACTATCTAACAGTCTAATTCAACTCAGTATGCTATTACAAACACAATCTAAAGGTTATTTTTTCCCCTCCTTTTTCTTTCTCTCCATTCTTTATGTATTAGTATCATATTCTGTACTTTGTCTATCCCTTAACTGACTTTGGGGGTAGTTCATTTGATTTTGCATCCACTTAGTAATTAATTGTTCTACATTTTTCACTGGGTTTTATTTCCTCTGGTGACAGCTATTTAGCCTTAGGAACACTTCCATCTATAGCAGTCCCTCCAAAATACACTGTAGAGATGGTTTGTTGGAGGTAAATTCTCTCAACTTTTGCTTATCTGGAAATTGTTTAATCCCTCCTTCAAGTTTAAATGATAATCTTTCTGGGTAGAGTATTCTTAGTTTGAGGCCCTTCTGCTTCATTGCATTAATTATATCATGTCACTCGCTTCTGGCCTGTAAGGTTTCTGTTGAGAAGTCTGTTGATAGCCTGATGGGCTTTCCTTTGTATGTAGTCTTATTTCTCTTTCTGGCTGCTTTAATAGTTTGTCTTATCTTTGATCTTTGCCATTTTAATTATTATATGCCTTGGTATTGTTTTCCTTGGGTTCCTCGTGTTGGGAGATCTTTGTGCCTCCATGGCCTGAAAAACTATCTCCTTCCCCAGATTGAGGAAGTTTTCAGCAATTCCCTCCTCAGAGACACTTTCTAACCCTTTTTCTCTCTCTTCTTCTGGTTCCCCTAAAAAACAAAATTTTTTCTGTTTGGATTGGTCACAGTTCTCTCAATATTTTTTCATTCCTAGAGATCCTTTTTTCTCCTTGTGCCTCAGTCTTTGTATTCCTCTTCTCTAATTTCTATCCCATTTATTGTCTCCTCTACTACATCTGAACTGCTTGTAAATCTTTCCATTGTATGTTTCATTTCAGATATTGAATTCCTTAATGATTGAATCTCAGTCCTGATTCTTGAATTCCTGAGCTCTTGAATATTTTTCTGTAGCTTTATGAGCATGTTTATGATTTTATTTTGAAATGTCTTTTAGGAAGATTGATGAGTTCAGTTTCACCTGGCCCTTTTTCTGGCGTTTGTAGGATTTGGGTTTGAACCAGTTTTTTTGACATTTTATATTTGTATGTGGCGCCCTCTATTGCCCACAAGCTCTACTCTCTGGAGATGCTCAGCCCCTGGAGCAATGTCAGGGTGACAGGGGAGCAGCGCTGGTGCCTCTGGGGAGGAAAGAGCTCTTTCCTGCTTCCGGCTTCCCTGCCTATTTTCACTGTCAGAAGCAGTGAGCTGAGCACACATGTGTAAGTTTCTATGCCTTGCTTTTGTAGCTGCCATATGCAGGGCCTCCCTCTGGCTGGCCTGATGCCAGGGAAAGGGCTGCCTGTTTTCAAGCTGGTACTGGCCTGCCAGAAGGAAGGCACAGTAAGCTGCATATCACAGTGGGAGGCCTCAGAGTTGTGTAGCCAGCCAGTGGAATGGAGCACCTGAAGCTCCTGCAAATTCCTAACCTGCTGGGCACAGTGTGCCTGGACAATTTTGTTCACCTGTCTTTTCTCCTGAGCAGTAAGCTCTGTGCAGTCCTTGCCCCTTAGCAGCCCTCTCACTGTTAGGAAGTCTGTCAGACTCACCACCTTTCTTTTGTCCCAAAGCAGCCAGATGTGGATCCTTTTTTTCCACAAGCAGCTGGAATCTCAGTCTCTACAAGTACTCCTCTGTCTTAGCTTTCCATCCCCACTAATCTCCAGAGCAGCATGCAATGTAGGTTTGTGCTCTCAGAGCAGATCTCCAGGGCTGGGCTTTCAGCAGTCCTAGGCCTCTACCTCCTCCCCACTCTGTTTCTCTTCTTCCCACTGGTGAGCTGGGGTGGAGAAAGGACTTGGTTCCTGCTGGGTCATGGTTTTGGTATGTTACCCTGGTCCATGAGGTAAGCCCTTTTCTCCAGGTGTATGCAGTCTGGCTCAGCCTTCTTTCCTGTTGCTTTTTCAGGATTAGTTGTATTAGCTGTATTTTTGTATTATATGTGGTTTTGGCAGGAAGCCTCTGTCTCACCTCTCATGCCACCATCTTTAATCCCTCAGTTTCATACTTTCTTGACTAGTAATTTGTCTACTACTTTCACTGTGGGTTTATTTTCACTGGTCAAATTTGGCCTTTGGAACATTTCTATCTTCAGCAGTCCCTTTATCATATCCTGTAGTGCTTGTTTCATTGTTATAAAGTCCTTGAGCCTTCATTTTCCTGTGACTTGTTTAATCTCTGCTTCCAATTTGAATGATAATCTTGCTGGGTAGTAGATTCTTGATTGAAGGTCCTTCTATTTCAGTAGACTAAGTATTTCATGCCATTTCTGGCCTATAAAATTTCTTCTGAGAAGTCTGCTGATAGCCTTATGGGTTTTCCCTTACAAGTAATTTTTCTTCTCTTTCTGGCTGCTTTCAATACTCTCCTTATCCTTAGTCTTTGTCATTTTAATTATTACATATATATTGGTGTTGTCTTTCAGGGGTTCATTTTTTTTGGGGCTCTGTGTGCTTCCATGACCTGAGTGTCTGTTTTCTTCCCCAGATTGGGGAATTTTCCAACAATTACTTCCTCAAAGAGATTTTCTATTTCTTTGTCTCTCTCTTCTCCTTCTTATAACCCTATTATAAAAATGTTGCTTCATTTCGATTGCTCACACAGCTCTCATTACTCTTTCATTCCTAGAGATCCTTTTTTTTCTCTCTGTTTCTTGGCTTCATTGTGTTCCTTTTCTTTAATTTTCATCTCATTGATTGTCTCCTCTACTTACACCAAACTATTATTCGTTCCCTCCATTGTATGTTTCATTTCAGTTACTGTATTCTTCTGCTGTGAGTGGTTCTTTTTCAGCTCTTATACCTCTTTGTTAAAGTCTTCCCTGAGGTCTTTAGTACTTTTCTGTAGACCTGTGAACATATTTATGACTTCCATTTTGAAATCTTTATCAAGAAGATTGGTTATCTCCATTTCATTTAGCTCCCTTTCTGGTATCTTATCCTGTAGTTTTGTTTGGAACATACTGTTCTCCCTTTTCATTTTTTCAGGTTTTCTGTGTTTCTTCCTTTGTGTTAGATGGATCTGCTATGCTTCCTGGACTAGAGAGTAATGGCTTTATAAATAAGTCATTCTTTAATGACCAGAAGCTCAAGTCTCTTTCCTCTCCAGTACCTGGCTCTTCTTTGTGGTGGATCCCCAGCTGCTTTTGGTGGGCAATGGGCAGGGCTGTTTTTCTGTCTGTCTGTCAGCACTGATTTATCTCAGCCCTCTGAGGCTGAGAGTTTGCCTCCACCAGCTTTGTGATCAGAGTAGTGGCTTTTTCTGGGATTGTTGTAGGCAGCCCTGCAGCAGTGGTGAGGCTGCTGTGTTAGTGAGATGGGAGGGACAGTCCTATAGCCAGTTGCAGTGTGCTTGGGCACATGGGAAGGTATACAGGCATGCTGTGGAGGCATGTAGCTTCAACAGCAGTTGTACAGGCACTTTGTAGTGGCAGTGAGGTGTACAGCCCTGGGCTTGGCCACCCATGTGGAGGATGAAGCACTCAGAGATACTTCTACAGGCACCTCTATAATTGGGCTGAAACAGGGCTGAGAATGCTGGGAAAGCCTCCTTCTGCCTGCCAGGCAACATATGATGCTTCTGGGCTGTTTGGGCCAGTTCACTGGTGGTGTACAAAGAAGCACCTCAGCACTGAGTCACCAGTAGTAAGGAGCATCTGAGACTCCCTTGAGTGCCTAAACTGTTGGGCCAAGCCCGATATGGGGAGGTATCATACACCTTCCCTTTTTCCTATGGAGAGAGTTCCATCCAACCCTTGCCCCTCTGGCCCTCCTCCCATTTCTGGCAAGTCTTTCAAATTTCTTCTTCTGTGTTGAGTCTCAGTGGGACTGGTGGAGCATGCCTGCCCTCCACAAGAGTCTGGAGTCTCAGCCTCCCAGTTTTCCAACTGTCCCTAGTGTCCAATCCTGCTAATCACCAGGACCCAATGCAATATGGACTTGCTCTTTCAGAACAGATCTCCATGGCAAGGTGCGTAGAATTTCTGAGCTCCTATACCCTTCCCACTATTTTACTCTTCTTCTTGCCTTTGGAATGGGATGGGATATGGGCTTCAGTCCCACTCAGTAGTGGCTTTGCCATCTTACCCTTTTCTGTGTGGTCTTCTGTTCCTTACCTGGTATTTGTGGTCTGTTCTTCAGTCTTCAGGTCATTTTCAGGTGTGGTTATATTTGCTATAGTTTCTTCCTTGGTGTGTGTGGGAAGACATTTCTATCTTGCCTTCCAACTCTGCCATACTTTTCCCTCCTCTGAATATTTAAATTCAACATAAATGATCATGATAGGGAAGTGCTTCACATGTGATAAACTTAAAAACAGGGATTTATAATAGACAAGGACAATTTCTTAATTTAGAATGGAACATTTATTTGGAAGGATACCTGACATTGGCCACTTGGTTAGAAATGTCTTCCATATGACTGTTTTCATTAATACAAGTAATTCTTTTGAAATAAGTTGTCTAATTGTCTATAAATCAATTATTTCCTAAGGTAGGAGACTTGTAGAGATAGAAAGATTTCTGAAAGTGGGAGTTAAAAAGTATAATTTTTTTATCTCTACCATGAAAAATTAAATGAAGACTTAAAAATCAATTTGGTTTCAACTATCTTTTTGTAAAGAAAATCCTGACATGGAAAGTAGATATATAAGAAGTGAGTCTTGTCCATGGGAATTTATTTTGTAATAGAAGATAAAGTGTCATACAAGGATACTTAAAAAATGCTTAGATACAATAATAGATCCGCTTATAGCTACTTCTGGAAAAACTGAAGACCAGCACCACATAACAAGGTAAAATTAAGGTGAAACCTTTTTCTTTTGGGGAAATAACATTTTAACATAATAAATGAACTTTCACTATTGGCATTTTTTTCTGCATATGGCTAGTAAATTTTGTTTAATTGTATGGATTTTTAGCTTTGATTTCAGGTATTATCTGAATTTTTCCTTTTAAATTTTTTCCACATTCTCAGGGATTTTCTTACCATAAATATGGTCCTAAAGAGGTTTCTCACAAAGTAGCATTAAAAAGTTACTAGCATATCTAAACCTCTCATGTAGTGTAGCCTTTAGAATAAATTGTGTGCTTCCTGGACTAGGGAGTAATGGCAAGATGCAATTCTAAGATACAGATGCAATTCTACTTTTCACATGGTGAACAGATTCACATCTATATCTAAGATAGAGTTAATCTATATGTCTATGAAAGACAACCTAAAAATACACTTTCTGTTTTCTTTGAATTAGAAAGAAATAATTCTTGGAGGAAAATAAAGCTGCTTTTTGGAAGTGAGATGTAGCTTCCAGATTTTTCCATTATTTTAAGAATTGTTTTTCTAACATCTAACTTAACTGGAAAATATAAAATGTGCTCTTCAAAATTCTTTCTTTGTACATGATATTCATTCAAAATGGCATGGAGTTTCTGCCATCTATCAAAATGATATAATAATTTGATGTTTTGAAGTATTTACAGAAACATACTTAGGGTAGTGGGCATATGTAAATGTAAAATACAGAAAAGTACAAAATACAAAGACAGAGAACAAAATTCTTATGTAGTTTTAATGTTAAACTGATTTGTCCCCTGTGAGACACTTGACAGTTCACAAAGTATCACATGTACAAGAAAAAATATTAGAATTATTTTAAATTCAATAAAATCACTTGCCATTAGAAATAATTTATTCCAGCTTCTCTCCAGAACAGCTAAAAAGGCAAACTGCTGTGAACTAAAGAAAAGTTGACCACCATACTAGGGACCACCAAAAGATTTCTAAGGCCTAAGTACTGAAGGTTTCATTAATTCAGAGAGTCTCAAATGGCCACCTGTGAACACTTAAACTTTCTAACTCAGTAATACCATCTGTTAAGTTAAAAACTAAACAATTGACATCCCCATTCCTGCTAAAAAGTAAGCAAGAACATTTGCCCTTCCACTTAATCTCCTTTCATGACAGGGTATATGCTGGCTTCCTACTCTTTTCTTTGTTATCATATATCTTATGTAAATATAATGTACCCATTTAAAGTTCTTTCTTGTCTGTCTCCTCGAGGATGTATAGACAATGTATGATTTGGGCCCTTTGGAACATTTACCCTACTCCACCCATAGAAGTTATATCTTCCCACGTCCTGGGTCCTCAGTTCAACTCGAATAAAACTCTGTCTTTATTTCAAGGTGATTTTCATGATCTTTTCATTGACTGTATATATCTCAAAAATAATTCATTTATAACAAACAGTGTTGCCTAAGACTTGGTTAGGTCATAGCAGAAGGATGTTGAGGTCAGGAGATGACAGTCAAACTCAGACACCTGGAAGTCAGCAAGGGTCTGAGGAGGGCTGTGAAACTCCTTGTCCTTGGTTAGTTGGCTCCAGTCATTTTGTTGAGGTGGTTCTGGCCATGATTTCATATAAATCCTTGACAATGTAGTCACCATTTTTATATGTTCTTGCTTACCTCCTCAGGGGAGGCAAGCTTCAGGTAAGGGACTGACTGCATTAATCATAAGCCATGAGTGAAATTCCTTCTGATGATTATCACGTCTATGTGCAAAGCTGAACAGAAACTGTTTGACCCAAAGATTAAGGCAGTCTTAGATACAATATGAAGGCAGAGATGCCAAGCATTTTGACCCTGTACATATACTCATAATTTTTTCATGTGTTTTTATGATCTAGCTAAAATTGCAAATAAGGAACATTTGATTTATTAATTTAGTCTTTCTTACTTTCTAATTTATTCCTTTCAGCATTTATATTTTTCTTTTGCAATTACTTCTTTATATAAATTCTTAAGGTAAACCTTCAATTAATTTTCAACCTTTTTTCTTCAATAATAACAATAACACATTCACTACTATGACATGCCTCTGAAAATTTCATATTTTTGGTTTGATATGAGGTATTTCTCTAAGATTACTAGGTGAATTATACTTTCAATTTTGATTTTTAAATTAAATATCCAGTGGCTAAGTTTCTTTTGGTTAGCTTTGATTATCTCTTTTATTTTTTTAATTTTGTATGATTTCATTTTAGTCAGCGAATAAGGTCTGTAAATTTTTACCTTTTAAATATTACCAAAGTGTTCTTTAGAATTAATTTCAAAATGTGTAATATTTAAAGATCATAGAAGACTATCACTCATTCTGTGATAGAGATATATAAACTTTGAAAATCACTATGTAAATAGCATCTAGAGACATAGGAGAAGATGACACTCTCAAAGAATTAAGCATAGATAGAGAAGAGAAGAGGTTCCAGAACAGAGATACTCCAGTATATAAAGGTTAATTTGTAAGAATAAACAATGTAAATAAAGGGTTTGAGAGGTGACTGATAAAAGCAGATAACCATGGGAGTATGAAGACCTGAAAGCCAATTGTAGAAAGTGTTTTATGAACAGGGTGATGAATTGTCAAGTTATGTCAATAGGTCAAGTCATAGGGAGACTGAAATCACTTGTTCAAATCTGAAATGTAGAAGTCATTACATTCTTTGACAAGAACTTTCTGCAGTGTGGTAAGGATGAAACCTTAATTTGAGCAAGTTCAACAGAAAAATTAGAGAAGGGGATGAGATTTACAGGACAGGTCATCATTGTAACAAAAGGAATAGAAAATGGGAAAAAATATAGGTTAGATTGGCATGGAAGAAGGGAGAACGTGGAAATGTTATATTTGTTATTACTTTATATTGTATAAAATTACATTCATATTTAAAAAGTAGAGACAATAGCATAATAACCCCCATATACCAATCACCTTGCTTTCAAAGTTATCAACTATGGCCAAACTTTTTTCATCTCTCCCATCTAAACACTTTCCTAGTTATTTTGAAATAAAACATACATTATGTATTTCATTTATAAATATTTCAATATGCATCATTAAAAGATTAGGACTCTTTTAAAACACCATTACAATACTGTTAATATTTTAGTATCATCAAATGATCCTAATTATTGTTCTTTTAAAATGTTGTTTTTTTTAAAATCAGAACAATTAATGTTCATACAACATAGCAATCTATTAGCATATCTCCTAAGTCTCTTTTAATCTATAGTAATGGTTTGTGTTCTCATTTGCATATTAGAATCACTTCGGAGGTTTTAAAAATCTTAATGTCCAAGTCATATACCCAACTAATTAAATCAGAATCTCTGAGGTGATAAACTTTACAAATAAATTATATTTTATTCCTCTCATTCTTTTTGTTTGAAATGTATTTTATAAAACTATCCACTTGTTTTATCCCACAATACACAAAATGTTCAGAATAACAATAGCAACACTCTCACCAACAATATGGTGAAAGAAAACAATTTGTGATATCTTTAGCAATATATTTTGTCCTTAGAATGTATTTTATTAGTGATTTGCTGTTCAATTATTGTGTTTTAAGGTTAATTAAAATGCTTTTTTCTGTATGGTTTTGCCATCAACTTGATATATAGTTAGGTTCATTTGATTAATTTTACATTAGATTTTTAGGGATGACCTTTCAAAATATAAGTTTTTTTAAACAAGTCTACATATCTACATGGATCCACAGCAAATCTACAAAACATGATATACTCAAATAAACGTAATTACTTCTACCCCTGATTCTTTCATTCTCTTCTTTCTTCCTTTTACATATAATTTTTCATCTTTTAATCATGTTTAGTTTAACCTTTCATTTTTCCAAGTATAAGTAAATATATACACATTATATGTGTACCATATACACGTACACACATATATGTTTCTCCTCCCTCTTTGGAAAATAGCAACATACTATACATACTTGAAGTGTTCTGATGGCCTCTTCTTTCTCAAGGCAATAGGAATGACATTTCTGTTTCTCATAGAGTCAACAAATATGTGAGTATGTATTGTTCTTGGTACTTTATATTAGGTATATAGCAGTGAACAAGAAAACACTAACTGCATTCATGGAGAGAACATTCTAAGAGAAAGTTTCTTATTTCTTATATTTGACAGTTTTCCATTGATCTTTGTCTTGCCATTGAAGCAATACATTCAACTGATATTTATCAGTGTCTGCTATAAGCAAGGCATTTTGGGAGGCAAAAAAGACATGCAACTGAGTTTACACACTGTTTTTGGGTTGAGAGTTCTAAAAACCTATACTCTGAAAGTATATTTTATTTTGCATTAAGAAAATGTTCAGCTATGACACTGAAAACAGTTTAACAAATTACATGTTTTTTTAAATCAGGAAGTCAGAGTTTATTGGTTAAGGGTATATGCTCTAGAGCCAAACTTGGGTTTATATTCTGCCTTATTTAAGTGTCATGACTTTGGAAAAATTACTGGACAATTTTGAGATCCTGTTGCTTTATATACAAAATAGGTATAAAGTTATTTACCTGTCAGGGTCCTTGTTAGAACTTAATGATAAAACATACAAAAAGAACACACAATAGCACCTGGTACTTAGTAAACCGAAAGAAAGTGGTAACTAAATTCTTCCTTTACTACATAACATATTTTCAAATGTTTATGTCAGGGAGGAAGAATTTTCCTCTACCCTTCAAGGTTCTTCTAGTTGGTCTATGAATCAAATTGACATAGGACAGATTAAAAGGAGAAAAAAATTATTATGTATGTATGGAGGTTCAATGATGAAATTGAGACCCAAAGAAATGACCAAGACACACAGTTTTATGCATTTTAGGTAAAGAGACAATAAGTCTGTGGAGATTGGATAGAACAAATAAAATTTATGCTTGGGAGCTTTAATTAATAGGGAATTCCAAACAGCATTTGGCTTGGGGTAATAAATTAGTAAAAAAAGTAGCAAGATGTGTTTATGCAGTCTTCTTAGCTCTGAATTCCCTCTCTTTAGTGATAAGGACATCTTCTCCCCTTCAGATATAGGGAGAGTATCTTTCCCAAGGGAGATTTATTTCATGGTTTCATGGGGTACCAAGTAGGGTTAACAGTATCCGTCTTGCTCCACTGTTTCCCCAGTTGCTTTATTTTAATCTTTGAAAAATGGCACATTTGGGGGCAGCCTGCCCTTGACCTCTATAGTTACAATTTCCACGACTTCCCTTTGTCTCCTCTTCTTACTTCCTTATATTATATTTTTCAAATTCCTATGTAAGTCATGGCTCTCTGGAAACATTCTAGTCTCCTTGATTTGAATAGTGGGTAGAAATCCTTGTTGTTCTTCTGAAGAATTTCTCAACAAATTTAGTAGTTTAAAGGGCTGCTTTCACTCAGTACATAGATGGCATTTAAGACATAGCTGATGTAGAGCAGGGACCTGGGAAAAGTATCATAGTTAACTTTACCTGTCTATGAAGAAAATTGAGCTATTAACAGTATAGTAAGAATAGAAAGGATTCCACCTTAAACCTAAGATTTCCTTTTAAAGACCAGGCAGTTAGGAATTAAGATTCCTAACTGTAAGCCTGGCTAGAGTAAATCCTGGGGCAAAATTTGTCTAAAAACTGAAATCAGTCAAATGCAGAAATAAAGTTTAAAACCATTTATTTCTTAGAAACTGCAGTCCAGGGCCATCTTTCTCCTCCTCTCTGGAAGAAGCCAGCAAGCCAGCCAGCCCCTCCCCTTAACTTCCCAGGTTTAGATATGCCTGCAGTTGCCCAGGTAATTACCTACTGATATGGAGATGAACTTCTCTCCACCCCTGAGGATATGCAAATGTACAAAAGTCAGGCGAGATATTCTGTAACAATTTTACGCACAGGCCACCCCTCCAGAAATCTCACCTTACAATCTACTCATTCCCCTTCTTCCACGGTGGTCCCTGGGTGAGAAAACTGGAGCACTGTGACCAGATTAATGATATAACAACAGAAACAGCATAAAATTATGACCATCCTCAAGCTGGAGGATTCAATTAGTATCAAACTCTTATGCACATTAAGTCTATAGCTTGGTCATTCCATAGGTAGGCAATAGCTGAGGGTTCAGAGAAATCATCATGAGGTAGCTGCAGTTAGGGGATGCATCCAGGCCACAAGGACTGTAGGAGAAAATAAACTTAAGGGTGATAAGACATGTTTTAATGACATCAGCATAAGCAAATCTTGTCCGTCAGGTGGGATACATGCAAAAGAGTGCTCTTCTGATAAAACAGTGGCAGGAATGGGATCTCGTCTTGGTCTAGTATACCAGACTTTCACACTCCTCCCTGTGGGAGTTACAGATGGGTCAATACATAAGGCTACAGGAGGTAAATGCACTGGCCATAAAGATAAAACAAAATTTCCCCACAAGATGCTGTTACCTCCTGGATTTTTTGGGTACACTACCATGACCTTTGGGGGCCATTTAGCTGTTGGAATGGAATACACATAAGGCCAGCTTCCAGGCCTTTCCCCCAAGATGCCAGAAGGGTCAGCCATCGCTGGTCCATATGTCAAAATATCCAGAGCCAAGTCCATTCAACAGTGTCTCCAGGTCTTAATGCAGTAGGGGCTGGCAGCAGGATGTTGCTCTGCTAGCCATATACTGCCTTCAATAACTCTTCTTTGGTTTGGATGTACAATTGTATAGGAGAGACAGCAAGGTGTGTGAGCATATCCACAGGGCTCAAAGTGTTTTTAGGTGGATTCTCATTCAAATGCTGCAGCACTGTCCATAGGTGAACTGACCAACCCCACAGACTATTGGTGTCCAACTTCAGGCCATATTTCAACAAACTGTTGTACCTCTCTATCATGCCTTCCCCAGTAGGATAATATAGTACATGAAATTTCCACTTTATTCCTATTTGCTGCACCCGCTGTTGTAATGCATGTGTAATAAAGTGGGTGCCTTGATTGCTTTCAATCACCTGCGGCCGGCCATAGGCTGCAAAGAGACACTCCAGGCCCCTCTTGGTGGTTTGCTGATCTGCATGACATGAAGGAAAAGCAACCAATAGTCCAGTAGTCGTGTCCACACATGTCATGGCATATCGATATCCTTCTGATATGGGCAGATGCCCAATATAGTCTTGTTTGCCACCTGACAAGGGGTACTGGCTCCCTTACTATTGTCCCATGTTGCTGTGGGACTTGGTGTAAGGCTCTTTTAGAGCACACAAGGCACTCCTTCGGGCTCTGCTGACTTTTTCAAAGGTCAATGGCAAATCCCACCTATGGGCTGCAGCCCACATTGTCTTTTGCCCCATGTGCAACAAATGCTGATATAGCCATTGGGCCACATCAGAGGTGGACTTTCCTTCTAACCAGCACACCTGGGCCAATGTGTCTGCTTCATCATTTCCTGGGGATGCCAAAGGCAAATGGCCAGTCACATGATATATGGTAGGTGTGTGTGCCATGCCACTCGATGGCCTTTGGGTCCTGTCTCTCACCTACCCTGCAATTGGATAGGTGGTTATTACCTTGGTCGGAGCTTTTCCAGTGATGGGCTCCATAGTCAGCAAGGCATTGGTACACAGCAGTCAGTTGCTTCTCTACCCCAAACAATGCAGATCTAAGTGGACAAATCACCAGGGTGCCAAATCACCCTGGTGAGACAGGGAAAAGACAGAGGCAGTCCCTGTCAAGTTAAAACAGGATAAGAGACCTTTGGAAAGAACAAAAGTAATAGGCTTACTGAGGGCCTCAGGAATATACAAGAACAGGATGCCTGCATTGGGAACACCCTTGTTGTTTTTTTTATTTTTATTTTTTATTTTTTTTGCTAGCAGTAAGGGTCATATGAGCATGCCAAATTTGGAGATATAGACAAACTTTCAATAAGGTTGGTCAAAAAAAGAAACAACATTTCAGTGGGAACCATAGAAATTAGACAACTCAGCTAAGTCTGAGACATATACCCCTAGACACAGCTCAGACAGGGGCACTCTTGCCTCCTCCCAGCTTGTTCTGGGTGTACAGTACTATTGTTTTCTCTAAATAAAGTATTTTTTCCTGCTTGCCTACCTTGAGTGTTTGCAAAGTTCATTCTTCGACTCTGTGAACAATAACCCTGGTATCATCTTTTGGGAGCTCATATGGGATCTCCTTCAGAGGTGAGTATTGGCATTTGGATTCTCCCTTTTCTTTCACTGTCCTTATACTAAGATGCCTTCTATGGTGGGAAACATAGGGCATTCATCATTCATTTCAATGGAACCAGCTGGTCTGCCAATCTCAAGTCCTTGCGTGTGAGGTTCTCCTGAGTCTCCCTCAGTGGATTCCCTGTCTTCCTCAGGAGCTGGGAATGTTGACAGAGTAGGGGCCAGGTTTCCCTTTCAAGACTCTCCTTGGATGCAAGGGACTGATGGAAGCAGGAAGACAACTGTGAAAACCATAGTCAAGGCCACACCTTGGTGGGTTCTCAAAGGTGTCCCTCCTGTTGGAACTCAGTCCCATACTGCACAGTCGAGTATCCGTAAGGAGTTGCTCCCCTTTTCTGTCAGTCTGCTTCTCTGGGCTTCTCTGGCCCTTGTAAAGAGTGATTCTTTCCTTTGTGATTCTTCTTCTTCCTCCCACCTCACATGGAAGCCCCAAGATCTTATGCTCACCACTGCAAGGTACGCAACAGATGCTCAACTGCCCTTTTTAATCTATTTCTTTGACCTTTCTCACTGACCCAGACCAACCACTCCCCTCCCATCCTTGGATGGCCTGGTGTTGTACTCCTCCTCTAATGTCCTTGCCTGTGTGGCCCCCCAAAGGTAATGATAGTGATGATGGCACTGACCTCTGGGGCCCCTCAACCCTGTAGAACAACTTCCTTTGGAAAGTCATTTGCCAAGCTCTGACTGAGAAAGACTGCCACACCCTTAGTCGGGTGGTATGTACTCCCTTAGACCCATGCTCCTGGTGCCCACATGGAGGTTATCTCTGGTCCCTCCAATATGAGGACCTGTATGATAAATTGTTTAAAGGGCTATAACCACTTACTCTCCTGTATACTCTTAATGGAGACATTTAAGGCCCTCAAATGGAGAGAGAGAAGGGAATATTGGATGGCAGACCTTAGCTTAGGAGTCTGTGCCCTCCACTGGCTCTACACCAGGGATCATGAGTGGAGCTGAACGGCCAGCCAAATAGTAATATCTTAGACCCCATACTCAGAATGGGAGTTGGTGCATGCCCTCCATGATTTCCAACCGCCAGGACACACAGTGTCCCTATCAGTCGAGCCTTCATCAGCCCTGTTCATCTGTGGCCATCTGGACCTTAACCCAGTTATGTACCATGGTGTCCTTCAAACGACTGTGCTGGAATTGTACTTCCATTTACATTACCACATGTGCCAATGGAAAAACAAATATTTAGAAACCAGAGTTGCTGCAAGGCACTCTTACTTGTGGCCAGGAAGCACCAGTAAAGCACATTAGTCCATTCTTCCCCACTCCCACCCTATATGGACTAAGAAAGGGTCACTGAATGAGTAGGGACCATGCTGGTAAATAGTGATTAAGTCCAGTAGGCCTGACAGAGAGTGTGGTTGACCACTATCACCCACGCTACAAATGCAAGTGGACACCCTCACAGAGAGAAAGGCTAACCAGGTGCTGGACACCCATCTTTCTCTCTCTTCCAGATAGGAGCTTCCTCTTCAAGCATGAAACCAGACATGCGCTAGCATGTATTTTGAATAACTTAGGATAGTTCGATCCCAAGACCTGAAAAAGAATTATCTTACCTTTTTATGCATGCAGGTGTGGCCACAGGACAAATTATCTGATGGGGAGGCATGGCCACCAGAGGGAAGTATAAACTATAATTATATCCTACAATTAGATATGTTCTGCTGTAAAGAGGGCAAATGTTGAGAAGTCCCATATGTCCAGGCGTTCTTTGCACTTAGAGACAGGCCAGGACTGTGTAGTTCCTGTGGGCTCACTGCCACCCAGGGTACATCAACAGCAGTTTCAAACCCCTCGATTGCATCTTGTTCTCCCATCCTGGATCCCTGGAGAAGGGCCCAGAGACCCCATGGCTTCCAGACCTTCACCCCAAGCCCTTGAATGCACTCCATGTATGAGTTTTCAGGTGACCCTGATAAATACCAAGAAGTCTTCCAGGGCCTTAGTCCTTTGAGTTAACTGGGAGGCATGTTACACTCCTTTTGAACCAAACCTTGACAGGAGGAGAGAAAGGAAATGGATAGAAGAGTCAGGTAAAAGGCAAAGTCTCTCACTATGGCCCTACAGAGGGTAAGCCTATGGACTCCAGAAGCTGTAAAGAGGAGTGTGAGGCCAGGAGCCTGCTTCCTCTGTAACAAGGAAGGTCATTTCAGGTGGGAATGCCCAGATGGGGCCAGAGCCTAGACAACCTAAGCCATGCCATATTTGTAAGGGGGATCAATGAAAGCAGACCTTCCTCCAGAAGGAGCTGGGTTCAGGGTCCCAAAACCAGAATCAGGACCGAAGGGGCCTGGGCCTGCCCACTTTGGCTCCCATCATTATTGCACCACACAAGACCCAGGTAACCCTAACCATAGGAGGCCAGACTACTGATTTCCTTTTGGATATGGTGGCTGCATATTCAATCCTCTTTTTTGATCCTGGACCTCCCACCTTCCAGGCAATAACCATCAGAGGTATATCTGGGAAGCCAATGAAAACATTTTTTACACAACCTTTAAGTTGTGACTGGGACTTGATGTTTCATATGCCATCTCAGTCATTCTGGTAAGCCCAGCTCCCCTCTTTGAGAGGGATATATTGTCCAAAGTCCAAGCCTTGGTGCATGTGAACCTAGAAAGTCCAGAGGTTCTGTGGTGCCCTTTGACAGGGATGGACATCAATCCTGAAGTCTGAGGCCTCAGGGGGAGAGATTAGAAGAGCAATCTCAACCCAACTGGTACTTATTATTCTTAAAGACCCTAACCACTTTCTCCAAGAGAGACAGTACCCACTTAAGCCTAACTCATGGTGATCTTTGAAAATTAAAAGAGAGAAGGCCTCCTGACCTCTTGTAACAGCCCTTGCAATACACCTATTTTGTGGGTACAGAAGCCCAATAGAGAATGGTGCCTAATACAGGATCTCTGCCTTATCAATGAGGCAGTTATCCCCCTACATCCTGTAGTGCCTAATCCTTATACCCTGCTCTCTCAGATCCCTGAGAAGGTGGCATGGTTAATGGTGTTAGACTTAAAGGATGCCTTATTCTGCATCACAGTGGCCCAACAGCTGCAGTTCTTGTTTGCCTTTGAAGAGCCATCCAACTCTACTCAGCTGACATGGACAGTGCTGCTTCAGGGTTTCCAAGATAGCCCCCACCTGTTCAGACAGGTGCTGATCAAGGATTTGGCCTCCTTCCAGCCACCAGGATGGGTAGTAGTTATTCAATATGTAGATGACATTCTTCTCTGTGCTGAAACTAGACAGGAGTGTGATCGATCAGGCTATCCAGGACCTCCTCAATTATCTCACTGAGTGTGTCTACAGAGTGTCTCATCTAAGGCACAAATCAGCAAACAAAAAGTCAGGTACCTAGGACTTGAAATCTCCCATGGACTCCATGCCTTAGGGAAAGAGATGGTGAAACCCATCCTACAACACCCTATTCCTAGCACAATTAGACAACTCTGAGGCTTCCTTGGCATAACTGGCTATTGTAGGATATGGATTCCCGGAAATGGCTAGACCTTTATGCCAGCTATTAAATTAGGCCCAGCTGGATGGACAACAGACCTTACAATGGGAGCCAGAGGCTATTCAGGCTTCTAAAGCATTACAAAAGGTCCTCCTTCAGGCTCCTGCTCTTAGCCTCCCTGCCGGTAGTCAGTTTGATCTTTTTGTCACTGAGAGGTCTGGAAGAGCTCTGGGAGTCCTGACTCAACCCCTGGGAGAGATGCAACAGCCCATGGCATACTTAATTAAGGAGTTGGACACTGTAGCTAAGGGATGGCCACACTGTTTACAAGCAGTGGTGGCAATAGCCTTGCTGGTGCCAGAAACTACCAAACTTACCATGGGCTGAGATCTTACAGTACATACCCCACATATTTTGAGCATTTTGAATACCAAAGGAGAGCTATGATTTTCAGATAACTGACTCCTCAGGTAACAATCCCTTCTTTTTGAAGGACCCATAGTCCAGCTACATACATGTTCTGTCTTAAATCCAGCTACTTTCATTCCAGACCTGCAGAAGGGAACCCAAGAGCATAACTGTCAACAGGTATTGGCTCTAAACTAATCTGCTCATGAGGATTTGAAGGACACCACTCTCCAAGATACAGACTTAACTATGTTTAAAAATGGAAATTCATTCATGGAAGGAGGAAGCAAAGAGTGAGGTATGCCATAGTCTCTCCTTCTAACAATTTAGAGTTAACCTCTCTTATCTGGTACAAGCAAGTAATAAGCCAAGTTCATTGCACTAACCAGAGCATTAGAGTTAGGAGCAGCAAAAAGAGTCAACATATAAAGATGGCAGCGTGAGAGGAGAGACAGAGGCTTCCTCCTAAAACTGGATACAATTAGAAAATTTAATTGGGGCAACTAATCCTGAGACAGCAACAGGAAAGAGGATATGTCAGGCTGCACACACCTGGAGAAAAGAGCAGACCCCAGTGAACAGGGTAACGTACCGGAGCTGTGGCTCTGCGGGACCCGAGACCCTCCCCATTCCCAGCTCACCAGCGGGAGGAAGACAAACGGAGCAGGGAGGGAATGGAAGGCTTGGGACTGCTGAATACCTACCTCTGGAGATCTGCGCTGGGAGCACAAACCTACATTTCATGGTGCTTTCATGAGACTTGCATGACTACTGAGTTGGAAAGTTAATACAGGCAGAGTTCCTGGGGAGACTGTGATTCTGGCTGCTTGTGGAAAGTAGGAATCCATATCTGGCTGCTCTGGGACAAAAACTTATACCTGTGTGCCCCACACACTGCCTCAGTCAGTGGAGACAAGCACAGGAGCCAGGAGGCGGGGAACAGCTCTTTACTACCCCCAGTAGGGCTCCACTGCGACCCCTGACATTGCTTCAGGGGATGAGCAGCTCCAGAATAGAGCTTCTGGACACTAGAGGGTGCCATAAACAAACATGAAACGCCAAAGGAACCTTGTCCAGAGTAAAATTGTTAATACAACTCCCGAGAAAGATTTAAATGATATGGACCTTGTGACTCTTCCTGAAAGGGAGTTCAAAATAAAAATAATCAACATCCTAATGGAGGTATGGAAAGACATCCAAGAACTCAGGAATGAATTCAGGTCAGAGATGGAATTGTTAAAGAACACGATGGAGGGTATTAAAAGCAGGTTGGATACAGTGGAGGAGACAATAAATGAAATAGAAACTAGAGAAGAGGAATACAAAGAAGCTGAGGCACAGAGAGAAAAAAAGATCTCTAAAAATGAAAGAATATTGAGAGAACTGTGTGACCAATCCAAGCAAAACAATATTTGCATTATAGGGGTACCAGAAGAAGAAGAGAGAGACAAAGGGATAGAAAGTGTCTTTGAGGAGGTAGTTGCTGAAAACTTCCCCAATCTGGGGAAGGAGAAAGGCTCTCAGGCCATGGAGATACACAGATCCCCCTACACAAGGGACCCAAGGAAGACAACACCAAGACACATAGTAATTAAAATGGGAAAGATCAAGGATAAGGACAGACTGTTAAAAGCAGCCAGAGGCAGAAATAAGATCACATACAAAGGAAAGCCCATCAGACTAACAACAGACTTCTCAGCAGAAACCTTACAGGCCAGAAGGGAGTGGCATGATGTATTTAATGCCATGAAGCAGAAGGGCCTGGAACCAAGATTACTTTATTTGGTGAGATTATCATTTAAATTTGAAGGGGTGATTAAACAATTTCCAGATAAGCAAAAACTGAGAGAGTTTACCTCCCCAAAACAATCTCTACAGTCTATTTTGGAGGGACTGCTATAGATGGAAGTGTTCGTAGGGTTGGATAGCTGTCACCAGAGGTAGTAAAATCATGGTAGGGAGGGTGGGGCAGCTGATTGCGAGGCAAAAGCAAATTAAATTGACTATGGTCAAAGTCAATCAAGGGATAGAGAAAAAGTATAGAATTTGATACCCAATATATAAAGAATGAAGTAGGAAGAAAAAGGAGAAGAAATAGAAAAGAACCTTTAGATTGTGTTTGTAACAGCATACTAAGTGAGTTAAGTTAGACTCTTAGATAGTAAGGAAAGTAACCTGGAACCTTTGGTAACCACGAAAAGAAAGCCTGAAATGGCAATAAGTATATACCTATCGATAATCACCCAAAATGTAAATGGACTGAATGCACCAATCAAAAGACATATAGTCAGTGAATGGATAAAAAAACAAGACCCATCTATATGCTGCTTATAAGAGAATCACCTCAAACCCAAAGACATGCACAGACTAAAAGTCAAGGGACGGAAAAAGATATTTCATGCAAACAATAGGGAGAAAAAGCAGGTGTTGCAGGACTAGTATCAGACCAAAGAGACTTCAAAACAAAGAAAGTAACAAGAGATAAAGAAGGACATTACATAATGATAAAGGTCAGTCCAACAAGAGGATATAACCATTATAAATATATATGCACACAACACAGGAGCACCAGCATATATGAAACAAATACTAACAGAACTAAAGGAGGAAATAGACAGCAATGCATTCATTTTAGGAGACTTCAACACACCATTCACTCCAAAGGACAGATCCACAAGACAGAAAATAAGTAAGGACAAAGAGGCACTGAACGACACTCTAGAACAGATGGACCAAAAAGACATCTATAGAACTCTACACCCAAAAGCAACAGGATACACATTCTTCTCAAGTGCACATGGAATATTCTCCAGAATAGACCACATACTAGGCCACAAAAGGAGACTAAGTAAATTCGAAAATACTGAAATTCTACCAAACAACTTTTCAGACCACAAAGGTATAAAACTAGAAATAAATTGTACCAAGAAAGCAAAAAGGCTCACAAACACATGGAGGCTTAACAACACGCTTCTAAATAGTCAATGGATCAACGACCAAATTAAAATGGAGATCCAGCAATATATGGAAATAAATGACAACAACAGCACAAAGCCCCAACTTCTGTGGGACACAGTGAAAGCAGTCTTAAGAGGAAAGTATAAAGCATTCCAGGCATATTTAAAGAAGGAAGAACAAACCCAACTGAATAGTCTAACGTCACAGTTATTAAAATTGGATAAAGAAGAACAAATGAGGCCTAAAGTCAGCAGAAGGAGGGGTATAATAAAGATCAGAGAAGAAATAAACAAAATTGAGAAGAATAAAACAATACAAACAATCAATGAAACCAAGAGCTGGTTCTTTGAGAAAATAAATAAAATAGATAAGCCTCTAGCCAGACTTATTAAAAGAAAAAGAGAATCAACACACATCAACAGAATCAGAAATGAGAAAGGAAACATCATGACGGACTCAACAGAAATACAAAGAATTATTAGAGACTACTATGAAAACCTATTTTCTAAGAAGCTGGAAAATCTAGAAGAAATGGACAACTTCCTAGAAAAATACAACCTTCCAAGACTGACCAAGGAAGAAACACAAAATCTAAACAAACCAATTACCAGAAAAGAAATTAAAGCAGTAATAAAAAAAACTACCCCAGAACAAAACCCCTGGGCCAGATGGATTTACCTCGGAATTTTATCAGACATACAGAGAAGACATAATACCCATTCTCCTTAAAGTTTTCCAAAAAATAGAAGAGGAGGGAATACTCCCAAACTCATTCTATGAAGCCAACATCACCCTAATACCAAAACCAGGCAAAGATCACACCAAAAAAGAAAACTACAGACCAATATCCCTGTTGAATGTATATGCAAAAATACTCAATACAATATTAGCAAACCGAATTAAAAAATATATCAAAAGGATCATACACCATGACCAAGTGGGATTCATCCCAGGGATGCAAGGATGGTACAGCATTCGGAAATCCATCAACATCATCCACCACATCAACAAAAAGAAAGACAAAAACCACATGATCATCTCCAGAGATGCTCAAAAAGCATTCAACAAAATTCAACATCCGTTCATGATAAAAACTCTCAGCAAAATGGGTATAGAGGGCAATTACCTCAACATAGTAAAGGCCATATACGATAAACCCACAGCCAACATCATACTTAACAGCGAGAAGCTGAAAGCTTTTCCTCTGCAATCGGGAACAAGACAGGGATGCCCACTCTCCCCACTGTTATTTAACATAGTGCTGGAGGTCCTAGCCACGGGAATTAGACAAAACAAAGAAATATAAGGAATCCAGATTGGTAAAGAAGAAGTTAAACTGTCACTATTTGCAGATGACATGATATTGTACATAAAAAACCAGAAAGACTCCACTCCAAAACTACTAAAACTGATATCAGAATACAGCAAAGTTGCAGGATACAAAATTAACACACAGAAATCTGTGGCTTTCCTATACACTAACAATGAGCCAATAGAAAGAGAAATGAGAAAACAATTCCATTCACAATTGCATCAAAAAGAATAAAATACCTACGAATAAACCTAACCAAAGAAGTGAAAGACCTATACCCTGAAAACTATAAGACACTCTTAAGAGAAGTTAAAGAGGACAGTAACAAATGGAAACTCATCCCATGCTCTTGGCTAGGAAGAATTAATATCATCAAAATGGCCATCCTGCCCAAACAATATACAGATTTGATGCAATCCCTATCAAATTACCAACAACGTTCTTCAACGAACTGAAACAAATAGTTCAAAAATTCATATGGAAACACCAAAGACCCCGAATAGCTAAAGCAATCCTGAGAAGGAAGAATAAAGTGGGGGATCTCACTCCCCAACTTCAAGCTCTACTACAACGCCATAGTAATCAAGACAATTTGGTACTGGCACAAGAACAGAGCCACAGACCAGTGGAACAGATTAGAGACTCCAGACATTAACCCAAACATATATGGTCAATTAATATTCGATAAAGGATCCATGGACATACAATGGGGAAATGACAGCCTCTTCAACAGATGGTGCTGGCAAAACTGGACAGCTACAAGTAAGAGAATGAAACTGGATCACTGTCTAACCCCATACAGAAAAGTAAATTCAAAATGGATCAAAGACCTGAATGTAAGTCATGAAACCATAAAACTCTTAGAGAAAAACATAGGCAAAAATCTCTTGGATGTGAACATTAGCAACTCCTTCATGAATATATCTCCCCGGGCAAGGAAAACAAAAGCAAAAATGAACAAGTGGGACTATATCAAGCTGAAAATCTTCTGTACAGCAAAGGATACCATCAATAGAACAAAAAGGTACTCTACAGTATGGGAGAATATTTTTGTAAATGACAGATCTGATAAAGGCTTGACATCCAAAATATATAAAGAACTCATGCTCCTCAACACACAAAAAGCAAATAATCCAATTAAAAAATGGGCAGAGGAGTTGAACAGACAGTTCTCCAAAGAAGAACTTCAGATGGCCAACATACTCATGAAAAGATGCTCCACATCACTAGTTATCAGAGAAATGCAATTAAAACCACAATGAGATATCACCTCACACCAGTAATGATGACCACCATCCAAAAGACAAACAACAACAAATGTTGGCAAGGTTGTGGAGAAAGGGGACCCTCCTACACTGCTGCTGGGAATGTAAATTAGTTCAACCATTGTGGAAAGCAGTGTGGAGGTTCCTCAAAATGCTCAAAATAGACTTACCATTTGACCCAGGAATTCCACTTCTAGGAATTTACCCTAAGGATGCAGCACTTCAGTTTGAAAAAGACAGATGCACCCCTATGTTTATCGCAGCACTATTTACAATAGCCAAGAAATGGAAGCAACCTAAGTGTCCATCAGTAGATGAATGGATGAAGAAGATGTGGTACATATACACAATGGAATATTATTCAGCCATAAGAAGAAAACAAATCCTACCATTTACAACAACATGGATGGAGCTAGAGGGTATTATGCTCAGTGAAATAAGCCAGGTGGAGAAAGACAAGTACCAGATGATTTCACTCATCTGTGGAGTATAAGAACAAAAGAAAAACTGAAGCAGCAAAACAGCAGCAGAATCACAGAACCCAAGAATGGACTAATAGTTACCAAAGGGAAAGGGACTGGGGAGAATGGGAGGGCAGGGAGGGATAAGGGCAGGGAAGAAGAAAGGGGGTATTATTATTAGCATGTATAATGTGGGGGGTGGGGGAAAGGGGAGGGCTTTGCAACGCAGAGAAGACAAGTAGTGATTCTACAACATCTTACTATGCTGATGGACAGTGACTGTAATGGGGTGTGGGGGGGACTTGGGGTAGGGGAGAGCCTGGTAAACATAATGTTCTTCATGTAATTGTAGATTAATGATAACAAAATTTTAAAAAATGTAAATAAATAAATAAAATTCTCAAAAAAAAAAAAGAGTCAACATATACACCAACTATAAATATGCGTATTTGGTCCTCCATGCTCATGCTACTATCTGGAAGGAAAGGAATTTCACAACTTCAGAGGGAAGCCCTATTAAATACCACCAGGAGAAAGAACACTCATTACAAGCTGTCAACAAGCCAAAGAAGTAGCAGTTATCCATTGTAAGGGACACCAAAAAGGTGCCAACAAAATAGCAGAAGGAAATAGAAGGGCCTTAAGAAATATTTATGCAAACTATTTCAAGATGGCAGCACAACAGTTAGGGGATTCTGAGGTTCAAACCCCTCTCTTGTGGACTGGAACCTCCACAGATGTGAGGCCCCCCTGTAGCCCAGAGGAGCTACAAGAGGCTCTCTCTCAGGAAAGCATCCTTCTCCCCTATAGGTGGCCCCAAACTGAGGAAGGCAAACTCATCCTACCCCCAGGAGCCCAGTGGAATGTCCTCAGAAAGCTGCATCAGACTTTCCATTTGGAAATTGGGAATACTTATCAGTTAGTTAAGGACCTTTTCACAGTCAAGGGAGTATTGAAGGCAATAATGCAAATTGTTAAGGGATGTGAGCTATGCCAGTGAAATAACTCCCTCAACTGAAGGAATGCCCCTCCAGGGTGCCAGTGCACAGATAGACTTTACTCATATGCCACAAAACAAGGGACTACAGTACCTTCTTGTATGGGTAGACACCTATACCAGGTGGGAGGAAGCCTTCCCCTGTAGGACTGAGCAGTCTAAAGAAGTTGTCAAGGCACTGATGCAAGAAATTATTCTTCGTTTTGGTTTGCTGCAAGGAATCCAAAGTGACAGTGGACCTGTCTTTAGGGTGGCAGTGACACAGGGAGTCTCTCAGTCTCTAGGCATTGAAAATCTTTTACAGTGCTTGGAGACCGCAATCCTCAGGGAAAGTAGAAAAAACAAATGAGACCTTAAGAAACATTTATGCAAACTATCTCAAGAAACACACCTATCTTGGACAACACTACTCTCTCTGGCCCTATTAAGACTCAGAAACACACCAAAGGCTTTAGGCCTCAGTCCTTTTGAAATGCTATATGGGCAGCCCTTCTTAAAGAATGATCTAGTAATAAATGAAGAAAAAACTACCAAATTAGTAAAATGTAGACAGGCTTAGCAGAAATACAGCAGCTCATATGGGGACTGTCCAAGATTATTGAAAGGGGTCCTGAGAAGGCCCTCTTTGAGCCCGGAGATCTGGTGTTAGTAAAAAGAGTCTCCAAGAACTCCTCCAAGTTAGATCCCATTTGGGAGAGATCATACTCTGTTATTGTTTCCTCTCCCATAACTGTCAAAGTGGTTGGAATAGATGCCCAGATAAACCACACACGGTTGAAACCTTAGAAAGGATCATCAGGTGAGGTTGGAGAAAACACCTTAGAATGCAGAAAGGAGAAGGAGGATCCTCTACCTCACTATTCCTGTGATCCAGTAGAAGATCTGAAGTATCTTTTCTAATGACAAACGCCTAAGATAAGTACCCCATGACTCCTGGGTTCTGAGTCCTCTTTGGCACCATTGTAGGAGTGGGACTTGACATTCTCCTTGTTGCTGTGTGTTTTTGTGACCAACCTCCCATTGGCTGGGAGTATCTCTGCCCCTGTTTAGTTTAAAGTACAAGGAAGAGCCCCTAATTTGCCATTACTACTATTGTTAGCCTCCTCCTTATTTAACTACTCTCTTAGCAACATGTAATCCAGCATATTGAATCCCTGACTGACTTCACCTAGAGGGCCTTAAATGACACCATCCAAGGAATTTCTCTCCTTGACATTGAAGTCAGGCTAATGCAGCAAGTTGTACAGAACAGGATGACATTAGACATCCTGACAGCAGCATGAGGAGATATATGTGCCATAATTAAATTGAATGTTGTGTGTATGTTCTGGACTATTTACAAAATGTCTCTCATTCTCTCCAAGATCTCCAAAGACAGTTTCAGGCTATATCTCACTCTAACATTCATTGGACCACTGCAATATAGAAACGACTTTCAAAATCTGGTAGAAATCTCTTTTGCTCATTGGAATCATTGTCCTTCTCATTCTAGTGCTTGATCCCTGCTTGCTTAATCTTGTAATCTGATTTGTTCTGTCTAGCCTGGAATCCATAAAGTCACAGATGGTAATGGAAATGGAACCTGAGATGAAACCAGCTATTTTCTGAGACCCTCTTGACTGACCAGTGATAGAGTCATGACTGCACCCCTTCATTTCATCCCCTTTCAGCATGAAGCAGTTAGAGTGGTTGTAGCCCATTACCCTAAAAACAGTTGGGGTCTCCATCTGTAGAGGGGGGAGTGAGACAGGGAAAAGACAGAGGCAGTCCCTGCCTAGTTACAACAGGATAAGGATCCTTGGGAAAGAATAAAAGCAGGAAGCTTACTGAGGGCCTCAGTAATACACAAGAACAGGATGCGTGCAGTGGGAACAACCTTGTTTTTGGGTTTTTTTGCTAGAAGTAAGGGTCACGTGAGCATGCCAAATTTGGAAATATAGACAGACTTTCAATAAAATTCATCAAAACAAGGAGCAGCATTCCAGCAGGAACCAATAGAAATTACACAACTCAGTTAAGTCTGAGATATATACCCCTAGACACAGCCCAGATACAGGTACTCTTGCTCCCTCCCAGCGTGCACTTGTAGTTCTGTACTATTGGTTATCTAAATAAAAACCTTTTTTTCTGCTTGCCTACCTTGAGCATTTGCAAAGTTCATTCTTTGACTCCATGAACAAGAACCAGTATCCCTGGCTTTAAGAGATGGCAAGGAAATCTGCCCTATACCAAGAAAATATTCAGCAAATTTTCCCTCTGCTCCTCTGAATTTTCCTGCTCTCAGCTGCCTGCAAGGCCACAGCCATTCATTTCTACTGTCCTTCTAATGAATTCCTCCCTTACCTCCACTCTTCCAACCTGCTCAAGAATTCTTTCTTATTCAAAGTCAAGAATCCTCCTCCATCCATGCTGAGGTTTCACCTGGTGTACAGGGAGAGACCTCCCAGAAGCAACTGCCCAGCAACATAGCCTTGTCTTATTGGTGTTTAAGAGCATGTATTTCTCAGTTTCCTCAGGCCTTGATCAAGAAACAACATGCATTCTGTTAAACTATTTTTAGTTTCATAGCTTTCAGTTTCAGTTTTCCCACTGAGAAATAAAATATACATTCAGAGTACATAAAACCTGTACACTGTCAACCAACAGAGCAGACTATAAGCTCTAAGTTTCGTGACTTCTTTGCCTTCCAAAGTGCCTTGCTTGTAGCAGACACTAATACATATTTGTTGAATGAATAGATAAATTGACTATATCTTTAGGGAGATCAAATAAATTACAACATATAACATTTCAGTTTTCAGAGTATTTTCATATACCTGTTGTTGAAATGCCAAAACATTTCAGTAATGAGTAATCAGAACCAACTTCACTGTAGAAGTAGAAAGGAGTGGCCTTTAAAGGAGAAATCATTTCATAATTCTTGATGGCAGTAGAAAGTGAGTGAAACTGAGATCGATGAAGTGGAAAATCTTTCCCACAAACTCCACAAAACCTTCTGCAATTACATTGAAATACAATAGCTTCTCTGATCTTCTAAAGTACCTTAAGGATTATATCACATATATAGATAGAGAAAGAATAAGAGCATGTTTTTTTTGTAAATTCTTCTATAGTAGTGAACATAAGGCTGGGCAAATGGTATGCCTCAATAAAATATTAACTTATTGTAAAGACTTCAGTGAAGTAGACAGCTAATCTGAATGAATAGATGGCAAAATGTGTCTTGAGTTTTGAAAGAAACTTAAAACATTAAATATTTGATGAATTACAATTTTAAAGTATTATCTACAAGTTTAAATGGTATTTATATAATTGTGTGTTTGTGGATATATGGTGAAAAACAACCAAGGAATTAATATTTTCATTTAATTAAAATCAACTCTCCTACGTAATAGATAGCTTAGCTGGTTGGTAACAGGACTTGATTTTCTTCAATATAATGTTACAAAGGGTATGGTGACTGCTAAGGAAATCAGAAAAAGGCATCACGTCTGTTTACAAGATACATCTGGGGAAATATCACAAGGCAGTGTTACCCCAGTTTCACTCAGATGACCCATTATCTGGCTCTCAATTATGGAGAACTAAATTAAAAAAATATGTGATTGTTTTAGCAGGAAGCCTATGTTGTACAAACATGTCAGGCTCATGGCCAGTGTTCAAAAGATTAAACTTAATTATTCCTTCAAATTTGAATTTGAAAATCCACCATTCTAGATTTTTATAGACTATTTTTTCCTTTATTACATTGTTTTGTTTTGCAATAGTTTGTCTATGTTACAAATTTTACTTATTTTTCCCTTATGATTTTAAAGATATTGTTATAGAAAAATATTCATAACATTTGTTAAAGAATGACAAAGCAGATTTTTTTCAGGAAGACTTATGATAGACATAGGTACTACTACAACAAAGTGTTGTAGAAAAAGGAAATTGGAATCAATTCCAAATAAAACAAGGAAAAGTGGGGATTTTATATCCAAGGTGTAGGGTGGGAGAGTCAGTTGATATAAAGTTATTAATGTCAGTTGATATAAAGTTATTAAAGGGAAACACCAGGGGTAATGGTGAATTCTGGCTAAACTGACACAAAAGGATTTTTGCTGAAGTAATTCCAAGGCCATCAGACATCCCCTGGGTGATGGTGGAAGATGAGGAACCCAATTAAATAACAAGTATGTTCAGATATTACAGGTGGGGAATTCTAGCTTAACTGACTTAGCAGAAATTTTATTAAAATTGGACAAGGAAGAGATGAACAAGGAAACCCAAAAGTTGGAATCTAGATGAGAAGAGAATTCAGAGGAGACTGACTACAGTTTGGGCAAAGAGAATCTGTCAGTAATTTAAATACAACAAACTTTTCTTCAATATTTAACCTAATGTCAAAATATAGTCTCATCTGTCTAAATATTATTTGAAAACTACTAAAAACAAAAGATAAAAGTTTTTCTTAATGACTGAAATATTCAAAAGGTCTTCTTCAAATTCCTTTCCTCCACTAACAGAGACCCTCTGCTTTCATCTTAAATCTGAAATGTATCCATGTGTAGCAAAACAACCAGTCATTATTTTATCTGAAGGCACTCTATGGAATGAATACTTGCATAGTGACAATGTTTCCACGATGTCTCTTTCTGTTAATACATTACATCAGTGTTCCTTGCGGTTTTCAGTTTTGCTTTTTCCTGGAAATTATCTAAAATTCTATTTATGCTTTCACTGGATGAAATTCATTGGCTAGACTTCACACTATCACTACTTATTTCTGTGGTTAGAAGTGGGTGCTAGAGTTAAATGAATGAGAGGACAAATGAAGAATGAAAGTTACATAGAGTAATGATGCTTATCTGAAACAAAGAACATGAAAATCAATGTTATATTATGGAAGTATGATTGGTCTAGCTTCTATGACCCTACATAACTACGTATCATATTCCCTATGTCTATCTTTTCTCTGGATTTTTAAAACATTTTTGCCTTTAGGCTAGCATCAATGAGGGTAGGGTGAATAATTATTTTTTCTGTTACCTGTGGTGTGTGTGATCTCTTTCTGTTTCAATATTAGAATACATATACATATGCATATATATATGGATGGATTTTTATATGACTGTGAGTTATCTGGAAAGTTTAATGAGATATTGTGGATGCAGTTTATTATTTTATAGAGGAAAAGGAGATGTTAGAGATTAAATCCAGAGCTTAAGTTAATGCGTACATTTTGTATTTCTATTGTGTGCCCATCCTTAAGATTTAGGGTATAGATGATAGTCTTTACCAGTATTTCAGGATGCAATAAGCATTACATATTCATGTATGAGTATTTCCTAACAAACAGAGTAGAAGCAGAAGTAACTCTTGGGAGAAATAGTGTTCTCAGCCCTGGGTGAGTCCACTATGAATCTGGTAAAACTGAAATAAGTTAAGGGAAAAGGTAGGTTGGGAGAAAGGCTTTCATTTTTTAGTTTTTAGCCAGGTCTGACTCCATCTGACTCCTCCAGCTGAGGCTCACATTCTCCTTCCCCTGCACACCCTTTCTGGCAGGAACTCCATGGGTAGGTCCTTGGTGACTGGCAAACACCAGACCAGTTACATACCAGGAACAGAGGGGAGGAGAGAATGGCCATTTTCTCTCCACCCTCGCCCAGATCTATGGAGGCTCTGCAGTTGTAAATACCTATTGATGTGTAAATGAATCTTAGGCTAGGCAGGAGATTCTTCTAGAAATTCTGCCATTTACCCCACAGCAGATATCAAAGTTTATATTAAATTTGCTGTAAGGAAAGAGGTCTCAAAACAGGCATACTTAAAGATTTCCTCAAGTAGGAAAATTATATAGGAAAAAATGGTTAAACTATAATTTAAATGTAAAAAGAAAGCCAGTTTCAGGACATTAGATGATTTATAAAATTGTTTAAAAGCCACTGGACTCTACCAGAGCCTGAGAGTCAACTCTGTGGGATTTCCAGAAGGGGGTCTTAAACTCATTAAAGTCTGCAGGCATTTTATTTATAATGTTAATTTCTTCCTAGAAACCACTAATCACAACAGACACACAACTCTATCCTAGCTAAAGTCTGGGGCAATTGTCTTTCTCTCTCTCTTCTTTTGACCAAGATAATGATTTTAAGATTTGCCTTGACAAAGAAATAATCTATTTCATTGTGTCCTGTGCTAAAATCATTAATTAATAGCTTAGTCAATCATGTTGTACATTTTTTGCATATTATAGAAATTTTAGCATTGACTTAATTTATGTAGTGCATGCATATATATCCATAATTGCAATCAGTATTGTGTACATGATGATTTTATTTCTTTAATTCAGTTTCTTATGTTAGGGAACAATTTCCAAGCAAATGCCTATGGTGACCTAGTGATAACTAATGCATGTTGTCTATAGATCTGTGTCTTTATATTGTGGTAGGTGTTTTTAATTTTTGTTTTGCCTTGTTTTTTTTTAAGTAGTTGTAATAAAATCCACATATATCTCCTTGGTTGAAGTCAACAAGTCTAGGGACTTGGGAGCTGTTCTGGGTATTTCATTAAAAAAACCAGGGCTATATTCTCAGATCATTCCTTCCATGTAAGCATGCTTATTTATTTATTTATATATTCTGCCTCTGCCTGGAACCATATATAAACAAAAGAGTGACTCTTCTGAGTTTCAAATGAAATATCTAAAAATATCCTTGTTACTCCACATTCTTCAATGTCTGAATATCTTCCCAGCCTTCCAGGAACTGATGTTTTTCTACTTGTAATGCTGATATTATAAGTCATGGAGAAACTACAAGATTTGTGCCTATGAAATGGAAAGAATTTATAGCATAATTTCTACATATTAAGCACAGTTCCTTTTTCTTAATAGAGAGCTTTTCATACCTATTTTAATAAAATTTATTATTATGTGTATCATTAAGGCCATGGTAACAAATTTGGTTTATCCTATTAAATCCAGATAGATAGAAAGACTGATTCCTATTGTGCCTATGAAATTAACTATAATGGCATGCAAAATAAAGGGACCAAAAAGGCAATTTGTATAATATCTAACTATAGTTGACCCTTGCACAACATAAGAGCTGGAAGCTGTCACCCTCCATGTAGATGAAAATCCAAGTATAACTTTTACTCCCCCTAAAATAACTACTAACTGTTTACTGTTGACGAAAATCCTTACCAATAACATAAACACTTGATTAACACATATTTTGTATGTTATAACTATTATATACTGTGGTCTTATGATAAAGTAAGCTACATCAAAGAAAATGTTTTCTCAGTTTGTCACAAATCACCATTTTTCCAATATATTTGTTGAAAGCATCCATGTGTAATTATACCTGTGTAATTAAAACCCATGTTAAAGGTAAGTTTTATACTAAATTATGCTCACTTTCTCTCTCCTTCCCCACCAACTCTCTTTCTCTTTCTTGCTCTCTCTATATATAGATATAGATATCACATGGTATTATATAAAATCATCAAAGATTGCTCAGAGCATGATCTAAAAATATGGTTTGTTTGATTACATATATGTATAGTTAGAATAAATACAATTTAGCCAAGCATTTCTTATAAAATGGCAATTCTAATTTTGTTAACAGGGAATCCTGCCTTCATATGTCTCTCCCAGAGCTCGGAGCAAAACTTCAACCTAGATGGGGAAGGGTGGTCTCTTGACCCTGATAGGCAAAGAACTCACAAGCAGGTCAAATGAATGCAGGTAAGAAAGGAATTCATTAAAGCAAAAGTAGTACTGAATGTCAGTATTGCATAATGCCAGGAAAAGTGGCTCTTTTACTTGTGTAGCCATACAGGAAGTAGAAAGCAAGAAAGAACAGAGGGAGAAAAGGGAAGTTCATTGAACTCCTGCTTTGTCTGGAGCAAATACCTTGTCATCTCCTAAAGCTAGGGATGCCTGGTGTCCAATATCCACTTGATCTACATAGCATGGGAACTATGTCCCTACCACTGCAAAATTGGAGGAGCCACAGAGCACTGGATGGATTGATTTTATGTTCTGAGAACTTTCGAAAGTATAGGAAAGGAGATTTTCAGGTAGACTGCTAAAGAACTTTATCATAAGTTTGCAGTTCCATTCCAGTTAGTCAGTCAACAGGAATGTGCAAGCTCCTGCCTCAGAGGTTCTCACAGCTGCTTTCCTACTTGTCAGAAATAAAATAGGTAGAGGTAAAGGTGTTGCATTTAGGAATAGAAAGTTGAATGAAATAGCAAAGTGACAGACACTTATTACCAGTGGAGGACCTGCTGAACCCAGTTAAGGTCTGGGCCCTTTCTTTGTCACAACAAATAATTCAGAAACAAAGTACAAGAGGCACTATACAGGTTATATTTAAAGGGATTGTACACACTCATACAGAGGTGTGTACATCTCAGAAAGGAGGCACGCTTAAGGATTAGGGTTTTGGGTTTCATATGGCCTTTTGTGTAAGTGTTGGTATAAGGCATGATGTATACAGGTGATTAATAATTCCTTTGAAGTTTTGTCTTAAGAATAGGGTTATTTAGGTAGCTGTGTTGATCTGGATCTTGGCATTGTTTATCCATGTAGGTATAGGTTCATTTATACTTCAGAGGTCTGTCTCTTGTTCTGTTTACAGTATTGTTTAATTGATTAAGTGACTGGAAGAAGGGGGAGTATAGCACATTAAATAAGCTGGACCTTTGTTCACAAAGTAGATTTTACAATGACATGACCCTTGTCCTTTGTCCCTGCTGTATCCCAATTTTACAAGTGTAAACCATTTAAAAACCAAAGCAAATTACTCTTAATTCCAAATAATAAAGACATTGTGTTTAAATTCCCATGAGAATTTGTTATTCTATAGATTTTTCACCATGTTAATATTTCCTAGAGAATGCTTTCCCTTTAAGTGATACAAATACTAAGTGCTTCTGATTTCTGATAGAGTCTGCATAGGTGGGAAAGTATTTTGAACAGTTTAATCCCTCCATTTCTCCCTGAATTTGGATAATACCATGTACACAATATTTTTATTTTAGTAGTTATTGAGAACCTGTTGTTGGGGAGAAGAAATGTCCTCTACTCCTGGAGCTTCTTCTAGCTGATAATCAAACTGACAAAAAACAGATTAGCAGGAGAAAAAAAATTAATTACACACACACCTATGGGCAATCCATAGATATATATTCCAAAGACAGCCAGGGAGAATGGAGTGTGTATGTCAACCTAAACCAAGAAGGAAAGGGTAGAGGTCTGAGATTTCAAAGGAAAAGGGAAGCAGTTCACAGGAATTTGAAATAAGTGTTTTGGTAAACAAATACATGATGGGCCACACAGAAAAAGTAGGGCACAAAGAGGATTTTTGATAAACTAAACACATCCTTCCCTGTCTAGCACACTTAGCTTACACTGTAATATAATTATCTATGGTGATAGGTCTCCTCCTAGAGCAGTTCCTCCATCCAAATTATTTTTATGCAGTTGTCAGGGAGGGGGAGGTCTAAGTGTCTTCCTGATTCTTGGGCTTTGATTGTTTGCAGCTCACCTGTCACAATAGCACACCTTGGAGCAACTTTCCTTTGGCACCTATACTATCAAAAACAGTATAATAATCAAGGAAGGATTTTTTTAAGTCAGTTTTAGGTGAATAAGCCCTTGAACATGATCTTAATTTTTTTTTCCAGTTGGAATTATAGCTTATTAAATTAACAGTGAGAGAATAAGAAGGGGGAAAAATGAGTTACATCATATGCCTACTAGACAATGGAATATCTTCTTAAAATGCCAAAAACTATCCCAAATAAATAACCACAGTTTCACCCAGTCATGTTTTATTAGGTTTTTGTACAATTTTTGGATCAGCAGTACACTTTTATGAAACCACCTGTTTCCAGGCTGAAATAGACCTGGAAATCCCAAATCTTAATTTCCCCAAGAATAGATGCTTGCTCATAGTGGCAATATCTCTCTAAGGAGGTGGGTGACCATGATTATTACCTCTAGTTCCACAGCTGAGAATTCCTAGTATAGTTCTTAACACTGAGTCCCTAAAACTGTCCTTTGATCCTTCCAGAAGATCCAATCTGTAGTCTATAAAATATAATCTTACAGAGAAAACAAGAGGAAAACCTCTTGTTGAATGTTTTTGGCTAGGTGTTACTGTCTCTAAGAATACCAAACTGGAGAAGAAAGGAATCTTCAATAGGGGTGTTACTGGTTTGTTTAGACCTTGGTTCTTTGTCTTCTCAAAAGAAAGAATTTAATCAAGTGACTTAAAGCCAGTTTTAAGCAACAGCGGTTTATTAAGCAAAGTGAAAGTATACTCTCAAGAAGGGAGGAAGGTGGGCAGTCTGGAAACCAAAAGCAGCCCTACTATTAGGATTATGGTTGGTTTTTATTTCCACTAAAATGATGGAGAGTCCTTCCCTGCATCTTATTCATTTAATTGACATGTTGATTGACATTTTCAGGTTATACAACCTTTTTCCTACTACACAGGTGATTATCCATAAGTACCCTAGTGAAACCCATGGTGGGAGGACCAAAGCCATGTAACTTTAATGTAATTATGGTATAATAAACCCAAGGTCACCTCTAGTCACCTCCTGGATCTTGGTGCACCTGTGCCAAACTGTTAGTGGTTTGGACCTGTTTGGTCCTGATAAGGCAGGAAACTGAATCACAAACAAGAGGGGCTTTGGGGCATGTTCCAACATCTGGTGACAAGGGGTAGGTGGAGAGGGGGAGGGCCTTGTACAGAGCAGGGTGGGACCTGCTCATGTCTGCCTAACTACCTGACAGGGATATAGTAATAGTATATAAGTACATGGGACTACCTCTAGTCATTTAATAAGAATTTTGTGATTACTCTGAAGGGATTATGTGAGATTTTATATATTAAATATGTTTCTATCAATTGCATTATTAATACTTCTGGTGCTCCAATTGTTCCATCTTACATATTTCTTGCTCCAGACCTGAATCACTTATTCTTTCACAGAGCCCTGGTTCCTTTTAACAGCGTTCAGGACATACTACTCTAAAATATGGCATAGTTTCTCTTACACCGTCAGCTTTAAATTTTCAATATGTTGATGTACTGTACTTGGGGGTAATGAGTCCTGAACCCCATCAACTTGAGAATTCTTTCACTGTGAGGTTTGTTGTAATTTAATATACACATACATACATTTGTTCTGGTATATTTTCTATTTTTAGAAAATTCATTTTTTAATTTTATTTTGAGTATGTATAACATTTATTTCTTTCCAAAGTCAATACTGTATAAAAGGCATATATTCATAGAACTTCCCCATCCATATTTTTCTATCCAATCTGTCCCTTCCAGTATTCTATAGGAAAGTATTTTAAATTTTCATTTATCTTTCCTATATATGTCTTATGTTAAATTTATAGTCTGTTACTTTATTAAATTATCTCCTCATAATAGTTTTCTATTATTTCTCTTGGGATTTTCAGATATCCAGTCTCATCGTAAGTTAAAAAAATGGCTTCCCAGTTCTTATATGTCCAATTGCTTTTTGTTATATAAAGTTGTATTGGCTAATAGACACAAAGGACAGTCCCTAAAACTGTCCTTTGATCCTTCCAGAAGATCCAATCTGTAGTCTATAAAATATAATCTTACATAGAAAACAAGAGGGAAACCTCTTGTTGAATGTTTTTGGCTAGTTGTTACTGTCACTAAGAGTACCAAACTGGAGAAGAAAGGAATTTTCAATAGGGGTGTTACTAGAAGCTGGTGTGTATGTGTGTAAAGGAAATGGTTCGTAGAAGATCAGGAATCCACTCTCTTCCTTTTCTAGTGCGGACTCCTCAAGGAAGAAAAAATAACTTAGAAGAGGATGAGGTCAAATGGTAATGACAGATTTCCTGGCAAACTATTGTATTTGCTAGTAGGAGAGTCCTTATCTTAGGAAAACTTTCAGCAGAAGGTGATTTATTTGATGGGTTCTTTATTATAAAGAAAAAATCTGGAATCTATGCTGTATAACTATAATATTATAAAATGCAGAGACTTTATTACTGAAATAACTCCCTTCTCTGTAATTATATAATCCCACATATCACGTAGAGACCTCATATTTTAATCTTAGCGCATGTTCATTTATGGTAAGAAAAAAGAACTGGGAGAAATGAATAATTGGCCCTGGGGTTTTTCCTACTTCACTTTTGCATAACTGTTACTCATGACAATTTACTTATTAGTTAAACTTGATTCTGGGTGTCATCCTTAATCCTAATGAATCAGATATGATAATCCGATCCTTTGTGTTGTCTTGAATTGGTGCCATCAAGCAGCAATGTCATTTAGACTCATATGTCATAAAGGCTATATAGGAAAAGATAAAAAATCATGATAGAATTTGATGCCAGAATGGCTGCCTATCCACCGTTGTATAAAGTAACAGTTTATGAAGGCATAAATATTATCGATGGAATGTGGAGGACCTAAGCTTAGACCTGGGGAAAATGACTAAGTGAATATATGGGGAATGCCAGACAGAAGGAATATTAAGCAAAATTCTATGCCCTGGCTCTTGTGTGTAGCCCTAGTGTAAGCTAAATATATATATTTATTTGAAGAGGGAATAATGGTAGGAATAAAAACAGTAAGCATATTAATGTCCTTGTCATTAGAATGACTTCTCATGTTTCTGTGTCTATCTAGAGAAACATATGCTGCATTAACTCACTTAAAGTAATGCAGTTAAAACCAATATTTACTTGGAAAAAATGACAGGATGCTGAAAACTATGGCAATGTGACTATGAAATCTTGAAAATGTTCTATTAAGAGTTAGGCAGTTTATAGAGAAATACCAGTAAAAGTCTGTTGAAACAATTTTGGCTTACATTTAAAAATTAATAATCAGTTAGGCATATTGTGAATTCTATATGCTGCTGGATGGATGTAATTTTTGTATTGGAGACAAATTTTCATGTAGCTGCAGTTAATGAGCAGATACTGCAAATAACCTGCTGCAGTGAGCAGAGGTGGAGGTTAGTCAGATTTACCTTAAGTTCATTATCCCATATGTTCTCAAACCCACAAATTGAATAATCTTTAAAACACAGAAAGAGTAATGAAATGCAGATGACCCTAGACTGATTTACCAAGACTAGAGAGACATACCTAATTTAACACATATTCATAAAGATTTTGATAGATGCCATATTAATGGAGTTCCCATTTTGGACATGGTATGTTAACTTACTTTTGGGCATCTTATGTAAACCTATTCTTGCAAGGCCAAGAGAATATTTAGGGGGCAGTAACTTACCTTCATGTACATTTATCACTAGGAGCAACATGATGGAAAAACTAGACAGCAAGAAGGGAATAAATTTTGAAAAATGGGGTTAAGAATTGATAACTGGTGAAGTTGTTTGAATAAATCTGTGAAGGAAAGAAGAAACCGATGAAATTTCCACTAAAAATTTGATTCTACATAATAAAAATTTAGAGAGCGTTGGTAAATAAGCTTTGCAACCCAATTCCAACATGAGAGGAAGGGTTTTCACACCACCAACAAGCAATTCTTGGGACAGCTGGGTGTCATAATTCAATTCATTTCTGACACTGTCTATCCAGAGATAGCATTAGATTCCACAGGTTAAGGGTTCAGTTGTTGAAAGAGTCCCCCAAACACACACATGTTTTAAACATCAATTGCAATCCCAAGTTACTACCTGTGCTTTTATTTATTAATTTATTTATTTTGGTATCATTAATCTACAATTACATGAAGGACATTATGTTTACTAGGTTCTCCCCTTCACCAAGTTCCCCCCACATACCCATTCACAGTCACAGTCCATCAACATATTAAGATGCTGTAAAATCACTACTTGTCTTCTCTGTGTTGCACAGCCCTCCCCGTGCCCCTCCACACTATACATGTTAATCGTAATGTCCCCTTTCTTTTTTCCCGCCCTTATCCCTTGCTTCTCACCTGTCCTCCCCAGTCCCTTTCCCTTTGGTAACTATTAGTCCATTCTTGGGTTCTGTGCTTCTGCTGCTGTTTTGTTCCTTCAGTTTTCTTTTGTTCTTTTACTCCACATATGAGTGAAATCATTTGGTACTAGTCTTTCTCCACTTGGCTTATTTCACTGAGCATAATACCCTCTAGCTCCATCCATGTTGTTGCAAATGGTAGGATCTGTTTTTTTCTTATGGCTGAGTAATATTCCATTGTGTATATGTACCACATCTTCTTTATCCATTCATCTACTGATGGACATCTAGGTTGCTTCCATATCTTGGCTATTGTAAATAGTGCAGTGATAAACATAGTGGTGCATCTGTCTTTTTCAAACTGGAGTGCTGCATTCTTAGGGTAAATTCCTAGAAGTGGAATTCCTGGGTCAAATGGTATTTCTATTTTGAGCATTTTGAGGAAACTCCATACTGCTTTCCACAATGGTTGAACTAATTTACATTCCCACCAGCAGTGTAGGACGGTTCCCCTTTCTCCACAACATCACCAACAGTTGTTGTTCTTTGTCTTTTGGATGGTAGCCATCCTTACTGGTGTGAGATGATATCTCATTGTGGTTTTAATTTGCATTTCTCTGATGACAAGCGATGTGGAGCATCTTTTCATGTGTCTGTCGGCCATCTGAATTTCTTCTTTAGAGAACTGTCTAGCCCCTCTGCCCGTTTTTTAATTGGATTATTTGCTTTTTGTTTGTTGAGCTGTGTGAGCTCTTTATATATTTTGGATGTCAACCCTTTATCGGATATGTCATTTATGAATATATTCTCCCATAATGTAGGATACCTCTTTGTTCTATTGATGGTGTCCTTTGCTGTACAGAAGCTTTTCAGCTTGATATAGTCCCATTTGTTCATTTTTGCTTTTGTTTCGCTTGCCCGGGGAGATATGGTCAAGAAGTCACTCATGTTTATGTCTGAGATTTTTGCCTATGTTTTTTTCTAAGAGTTTTATGGTTTTATGTCTTATATTCAAGTCTTTGATCCATTTTGAATTTACTTTTGTGTATGGGGTTAGACAGTGATTCAGTTTCATTCTCTTACATGTAGCTGCCCAGTTTTGCCAGCACCATCTGTTGAAGAGACTGTCATTTCCCCATTGTATGTCCATGGCCCCTTTATTGAATATTAGTTGACCATATATGTTTGGGTTAATGTTTGGACTCTCTGTTCTGTTCCACTGGTCTGTGGCTCTGTTCTTGGGCCAGTATCAAATTGTCTTGATTACTGTAGCTTTGTAGTAGAGATTGAAGTTGGGGAGTGAGATTCCCCCCACTTTATTCTTCCTTCTCAGGATTGCTTTAGCTATTCGGGGTCTTTGGTGTTTCCATATGTAGTTTTTGAACTATTTGTTCCAGTTCATTGAAGAATGCTGTTGGTAGTTTGATAGGGATTGCATTGAATCTGTATATTGCTTTGGGCAGGATGGCCATTTTGACGATATTAACTCTTCCCAGCCAGGAGCATGGGATGAGTTTCCATTTGTTAGTGACCTCTTTAATTTCTCTTAAGACTGTCTTATAGTTTTCAGGATATAGGTCTTTCACTTCTATGGTTAGGTTTATTCCTAGGTATTTTATTCTTTTTGATGCTATTGTGAATGGAATTTTCTTCCTGATTTCTCTTCCTATTAGTTTATTGTTAGTGTATAGAAAAGCCACAGATTTCTGTGTGTTAATTTTGTATCCTGCAACTTTGCTGAATTTCGATATTAGCTCTAGTATTTTCGGTGTGGAGTCTTCAGGGTTTTTTATGTATAATACCATGCCATCTGCAAACAGTGACAGTTCAACTTCTTCTTTACCAATCTGGATTCCTTGTATTTCTTTGTTTTGTCTAATTGCCGTGGCTTGGACCTCCAGTACTATGTTGAATAACAGTGGGGAGAGTGGGCATCCCTGTCTTGTTCCCGATCTCAGAGGAAAAGCTTTCAGCTTCTCGCTGTTCAGTATGATGTTGGCTGTGGGTTTATCATATATGGCCTTTATTATGTTGAGGTACTTGTCCTCTATTCCCATTTTGCTGAGAGATTTTATCATGAATGGATGTTGAATTTTGTCAAATGCTTTTTCAGCATCTATGGAGATGATCATGTGGTTTTTGTCTTTCTTTTTGTTGATGTGCTGGATGATGTTGATGGATTTTTGAATGTTGTACCATCCTTGCATCCCTGGGATGAATTCCACTTGGTCATGGTGTATGATCCTTTTGATGTATTTTTGAATTCGGTTTGCTAATATTTTGTTAAATATTTTTGCATCTATGTTCATCAGGGATATTTGTCTGTAGATTTCTTTTTTGGTGGGGTCTTTGCCTGGTTTTGGTATTAGGGTGATGTTGGCTTCATAGAATGAGTTTGGGAGTATTCCCTCCTCTTCTTCTTTTTGAAAATCTTTAAGGAGAATGGGTATTATGTCTTCTCTGTATGTCTGATAAAATTCTGAGGTAAATCCATTTGGCCTGGGGGTTTTGTTCTTTGGTAGTTTTTTGATTACCACTTCAATTTTGTTGCTGGTAATTGGTCTGTTTAGATTTTCTGTTTCTTTCTGGGTCAGTCTTGGAAGGTTGTATTTTTCTAGGAAGTTGTCCGTTTCTCCTAGGTTTCCCAGCTTATTAGCATATAGGTTTTGATAGTACTCTCTAATAATTCTTTGTATTTCTGTGGGGTCCGTCGTGATTTTTCCTTTCTCGTTTCTGATTCTGTTGATGTGTGTTGACTCTCTTTTCCTCTTAATAAGTCTGGCTAGAGGCTTATCTATTTTGTTTATTTTCTCGAAGAACCAGCTCTTGGTTTCTTTGATTTTTGCTATTGTTTTATTCTTCTCAATTTTGTTTATTTCTTCTCTGATCTTTATTATGTCCCTCCTTCTGCTGACCTTAGGTCTCATTTGTTCTTCTTTTTCCGATTTCGATAAGTGTGACATTAGACCATTCATTTGGGATTGCTCTTCCTTCTTTAAATATGCCTGTATTTCTATATATTTTCCTCTTAATACTGCTTTTGATTTATCCCACAGTAGTTGGGGCTTTGTGTTGTTGTTGTTTTTTGTTTCCATATATTGCTGGATCTCCATTTTAATTTGGTCATTGATCCACTGATTATTTAGGAGCATGTTGTTAAGCCTCCATGTGTTTGTGGGCCTTTTTGCTTTCTTTGTACAATTTATTTCTAGTTTTATGCCTTTGTGGTCTGAAAAGTTGGTTGGTAGGATTTCAATCTTTCGGAATTTACTGAGGCTCTTTTTGTGGTGTAGTATGTGGTCTATTCTGTAGAATGTTCCATGTGCACTTGAGAAGAATCTGTATCTGTTGCTTTTGGATGTAGACTTCTCTAGATGTCTATTAGGTCCATCTGTTCTAGTGTGTTGTTCAGTGCCTCTGCATCCTTACTTATTTTATGTCTGGTGGATCTGGCCTTTGGAGTGAGTCGTGTGTTGAAGTCTCCCAAAATGAATGCATTGCATTTTATTTCCTCCTATAATTCTGTTAGTATTTGTTTCACATATGTTGGTGCTCCTGTATTGGGTGCATGTATATTTATAATGGGTATACCCTCTTGTTGGACTCATCCCCTTATTATTATGTAATGTCCTTCTTTATCTTTTGTTACCTTCTTTATTTTGAAGTCTACTTTGTCTGATACTTGTATTGCAACACCTGCTTTTTTCTCTCTGTTGTTTGCATGAAATATCTTTTTCTATCCCTTGACTTTTAGTCTGTGCATGTCTTTGGGTTTGAGGTGAGTCTCTTGTAAGCAGCATATGGATGGGTCTTGCTTTTTTATCCATTCCATTACTCTGTGTCTTTTGATTGGTGCATTCAGTCCATTTGCATTTAGGGTGATTATTGAAAGGTATGTACTTATTGCCATTGCAGGCTTTAAGTTTGTGGTTACCAGTGGTTCAAGATTAGCTTCTTTACTATCTTACTCTCTAACTTAACTCGCTTATTGAGCTATTATAAACACAGTCTGATGATTCTTTATTTCTCTCCCTTCTTATTCCTCCTCCTCCCTTCTTCATATGTTGGGTGTTTTGTTCTGTGCTCTTTTGAGGAGTGCTCCCATTTAGAGCAGTCACTGTAAGATGTCCTGTAGAGGTGGTTTGTGGGAGGCAAATTCCCTTAACTTTTGCTTGTCTGGGAATTGTTTAATCCTTCCTTCAATTTAAATGATAATCGTAGTGGATACAGTATTCTTGGTTTGAGGTCCTACTGTTTCATTGCATTAAGTATACCATGCCATTCTCTTCTGGCCTGTAGGGTTTCTGTTGAGAAGTCTGATGATAGCCTGATGGGTTTTCCTTTGTAGGTGACCTTTTTTTTCTCTCTGGCTGCCTTTAATACTTTGTCCTTTTCTTTGATCTTTGCCATTTCAATTTTTATGTGCCTTGGTGTTACCCTCCTTGGATCCCTTGTCATGGAAGTTCTGTGTACCTCTGTGGTCTGAGAGGCCATTTCCTCCCCTAGTTTGGGGAAGTTTTCAGCAATTATTTCTTCAAAGACAGTTTCTATCCCTTTTTCTCTCTCTTCTTCTTCTGGTACCCCTATAATGTGGATATTGTTCTGTTTTGATTGGTCACACAGTTCTCTTACAATTCTTTCATTCCTGGGGATCCTTTTATCCCTCTCTGCATCAGCTTCTCTGTGTTCCTTTTCTCTGTTTTCTAGTCCATTAATGGTCTCTTGCATCTCGTCCATTCTGCTTTGAAGTCCTTCCAGATATTGTTTTATTTCTGTATTCTCCCTCCTTAGTTCTTGCATATTTCTCTGCAAGTCCATCAGCATGGTTATGACTTTTGTTTTGAATTCTTTTTCAGGAAGACTGGTTAAATCTATCTCCCCAGGTTCCTTCTCAGGGGAAGATGTAGAAGATGTTGAAGCTGTCTGGGTTAGTCTTGTCTGGATCAAATTTTTTTGCCTTTTCGTGTAGATAGGTGCAGTGGTATACTATTGACACGTCTGTCAGCTGGGAGAGCCTAGACTTTTTCCAATTTCTCCTGGTCATTTTTTACTGGGACAACTGCGACCCCTAGTGGCTTGTGTTGTGCAATTGCGTGTAGACTGGGTCTCTGTATCTTGCCCGGCCGGTATGGAGGAAGCTCCCTTGCTGTGGGCATGGCCAGCCTCAGGCTGCTGCTCTACTATGGCAGGGCCCCAGAGGGGTAATGGATGGGGGGCTTTCTGTTTGCCTGTTTACCTCCTGAGGGGTCTCAGAGCTGCTGCCCAGGGGATTAGTGCGCCCGGAATTCCCTGGAATTTCCAGCTGCTGGACTGTGACCCGGGATGCTTCCGTCCAGCGGTGGGGTCCCTGTTCCTTAAGACTTTCAAAAAGTACTCACTTTTCTTTTTCCCAGGAGCACCGGCTGCGGGACCTTCTCACAGGTCTTACTGTCCTGCTTCCCTAGTTTCCAGCACCCCATGCATGCACTGTGTGTCTGTGCTCTGGTGTGGATGGCTGGGGCTGGGTGTTTAGCAGTCCTGGGCTCCCTCTCCCTCCCTGCTCCAAGTCTTCTCCTCCCACCAGGAGCTGGGGTGAGGGGCCTCGGGTCCCGCCAGGCTGCAGCTTGTATCTTACCCCTTACACCAGGTGCTGGGTTCTCGCAGGTGTGGATGTAGTCTGGCTGTTGTCCTGTGTCTTCTGGTCTCTCTTTTAGGGATAGTTGTATTTGTTGTATATTCAAAAATATATATGTTTTTGGGAGGAGATTCCCACTGTCCTACTCACGCCGCCATCTTGGCTCTGTCCCCTACTACCTGTGCTTTTGAATGACTGGTTATACATTGCATTTTCCAGTGACCCCTTTTAGGATTCAACTAATTTTCTAAAATGGCTCACAGAACTCAGAGAAACATTTTATTTACTAGATTTCCAGTTTAGTATAAAGGGATATAATTCAGGAACAAACAGCCAAAGAGAAGAAAGGTATAGGGAAAGATATGGTAAAAGGGTACAGGGCTTTCATGCCCTCCTCAAGCAAGCCACTCCCTCAAATCTCCACATGTTCACCAACATAGAAGCTCTTTGAACCCAATCCTTTGGATGTTTTATGGAGGGTTTATAACCTAGGCAATATTCATTAAATCATTGGTTATTAGTGAAGATTCAACCTCCAGCCCCTCTCCCCTCCCTAGAACTCAGGAGATAGTTCCAACACTTTAATGACATGGCTGGTTCCCCTGTAAAGCAAGGACCCCATCATCCCTGGGTGCTGTCCAAAACTCCCCTAATTAACATAACAAAAGACACTTTAATGGCTTTCATCACTTAGGGAATTCCCAGGATGTTAAGAGCTCTGTGTCAGAAGTAGGCATGAAGATCAAATATATATTTATTTATAAATCACAATATTAGAGTGGGAGAAAAACATTATCCCAACCTCCCCTGTTAAGCCACCAGGAAAAATTTGCTCTACCTATTCTAGTTTGGAGGTATTCAGATTCAATCAGGAGGATCGTGACTTAGAAAATTAAATACTTGTAGAAGAAGCAGAATTTAACCCCTCAGTGACAACCAGAGAATCTGAAAATCTTTGCCTCAAATCCAAGATCTGTTTTCCCAATCCTCAATATGAAATATTGGATCAAATGCAAGAATTTGGGTCAACTGACAAGGAAGTGGTTTCTAAAACTATTTACGATTGCTAGCTATATACACACTCAATCTAAATCAATCTCTATGAGGCATAGGGATGACTTTCTGAAAGACATCAAGGGACCCTTGGAGTATATGAATATACTATAATACTGCCAGGGTTCTTGTTTGCAGAGTCAAAGAATGAACTTAGCAAACACCCAAGGTAGGAGAGCCAGGGAAAGGCTTTTATTGAGAGATACAGTGAGGGGACAGAGCTCCTGGCTCACGTCAGGAAGGTACAAGAGAGTCCATGGTGTTGCTTTATCTAGGGGTTGTATAGGCAGCTGATAATTTTTGGGAATGTGAAAAAAGCTTAGGGGTGTGGACTTATTAAGTGGTCCCTGAATATTCAGAATTAAATCACAAGCAACTTCCTGCTCTGATGATTTCTCCCTGTGATACCAGCGTCTTGGTCTGGTATCATATCAAACAATGCCACCTGTCCAGCCCCTAAGGTGGGCTGAGGTATTGTTTGCTAAAGAGTAAGAATCTTACTTCTTAACTTCCTGGGTATTAAAATGCAATCTTATCCTTAAGGAGGTATCTTCCCTGCCTTTTAATATGTTGTTTATGGCTGGGCCTGTATGATAATTAGTTGCTCAGTTTGCAAATCACCTCATCAGGCCTGAAGGAGGAAAGACAGCACATAGGCCTGGAACTTTAGCATTGCTAAATCTTACACATGATTACAAATGATTAGCATAATAAAAACATGTGCTACTCTTCTTTAACTGGAGAATATTAACTGATCTCACTGAAGAATGACTCTAGAGATTAATGCTTAACATAGAGTTTTGGTAGGGGATTTCCTTGCATGTAGTTACATTGCTCTGACTGTAAATGACCTGTATTGCTTTTTCCAGAGGCCGTCACCCTACTCTGACTACATCCACAGTCCCTATCTCAATAACGGAGGAAATCAAGATACAGTAAAATTAATCATTGAAAAATGGGACAGGGGGACTATTTGGTAGTAGCATTCTTTACCTAAAGACAAAATTGGATGAAGTAATATGAATGGAGCTTATTGCCTTTACTCTTTTCAAAGTCCACACTTCACATTTTTTACCAACTATATTTTTTACATTTTAATAACCAGTGAAATATAACTCACATAGCATTAAATTCACTATTTGAAGTATACTATTCAGTGGTTTTAATATATTCACAGTTGTGCAACTATCACCACAATCAATTTGAGAACATTTTATCATCCAAGAAAGAAATTGCATACTCTTCAGCACTTACTTCCTATCCTCATTGCATCCCCAACACATGCACAAACCCTAAGTAACTATGTATATGTATTTCTCCTGTATAGATATCTAATCCAAATGTTTCACATAAATTGGATCACTTAAGAGATGACCTTGTGTGACTTTTTCAACTAACATAATGTTTTAAAGATTCATCCATGATGAATCATGTGTCAGTACTTCATTCCTTTTTATTGCAAAGTACTTTTCATTTTATGGTTATACTACATTTTGATTATCCATTCATTTAATGGACATTTGTGTTTATACTTTTTGACTCTCATGAGTAATGCTGTTATGAACATTCATGTACAAACCTTTGTGTAGAGATGTTTTCAATTATCTTGAGTACATAGAAGTAGAACTGCTTGGTTACCTGTTGTGTTATGTCTCTAGGACATCCAAAACAAGATATCACAAACTGGGTGGCTTAAACCAACAGAAATTCAATATCTTATGGTTGTTCTAGAGGATAGAGTCCAAAATCAAGGTATCATCAGGACCATGCATTCTCTATTTCTGAATAGAACATTTCTTTCTCTATTTCTGAACAGAGTTCTTCCTTGCTTTAGTTGCATCTGGAAAGTCTCTCCCTGCAGACCAGGTGAAACCTCATCATAGACAGGAGATGGTTCTTGACTCTGAGAAAGAATTCTTGAGCAGGTCGGATGAGTGTAGGTAAGTAAGGAATTCATTAGAGTGAGAGTAGAAATGAATGGCAGTGGCCTTGCAGGCAGCTGAGAACAGGAAAATGCAGAGGGAAAGAGAGAAAGTTCACTGAACATTTTCTTAGTATAGGGCAGATTCCTTTGCAATCTCTTAAAGACAGGGTCACTTGGTATCCTGTGTCTGTTTGATCTGCACTGCATGGGAACTAGCACTTACCACCGCACAATTTGGGGAGCTGTGGAGCATGTGATGGAGTGAGATTATGTTCTGAAAACTTCCTAAAGGCAAAGAAAAGAGATTTTCAGGAAGGCTACAAAGGTACATGATCATATAGCTTCAGTATTGTCAAGCTCAAATCAGAGCTCTCAGCAGCCCTTCTCTACTTATCCGATGTAGGACAGAGAGAGTGACACACTTGAAGAAAGGTGAGTACAGGTAACATTAGAGAGGAGTCACACTTAAGGATTTAAGTCTGGGGTTTTATAGGGCTTTTTGAGTAAGAGTCAGCATAAGGCATGATGTATACAGGTGATTCATAATTCCTTCTAAGTTTTGTCTTAAGAATAGGTTTATTTAGGTGAGTGTGTTAAACTAGATCTCAGCATTCTTTGTCCACACAGGTTTATTTACAGTTCCTAGTTCTGTCTCCTATCCTGGTTATGAAGTTACTTGATTAAGGGGCTGGAAGAAGAGGGAAAAACAATATATAGGTTAAGTTTAAAAATAAGCTGGGCCTTTTTGCAGGATAAGTAGATTTTACAATGGCCTGATCTAATTGATACAATGAAGACATGGGCTACACTTGGATACTTTTCTTTATCTGGGAAATATCCAGATATTCTAAGTCACTCCCGGCCTTCAAAACTTCCACTAATTAACTCATTAACTCTCTGAGTCCTTTCTGGCTCCCTGGTTTTATCTGTTTAACACTTTGAGTTCCATTTAGTGGGTTTTACTAGCTTTACTCTCTCTCTCAGCCCCATTAATGTCTAACACTTATAGAGTCTGGAGCCTGGCATGGTGGCTTGTATAAGCATTCTGCTTCCTTTACCTGAAAATCTCCAAACCCACTTCTTTTGGGTTTGTATGGAGGTTTCATGTAGGCATGATTGATTAAATCATTGGCCACTGATGACTGATTCAACATGCAGGCCCTTTCTTCTCCCTGGAAATCGGGTGGGGGGGGGACTGAAATTTTCACCCATCTACTCATGGTTGGTTCCCTTGGCAATGAGCCCCATCCTTACGTATTTTCCATAGATGACTTCATTAACATAAACCCAGGTGTGGATGAAAGGGGATTATTATGAATAACAAGACACCCATTTCACCTTTATGGCTCTTAAAAATTTTCACAAAGTAAGGACAGAGACACCAAATATTATAACAAAAGATACTCCATTACTCTTATAGCTCAAGAATTTCCAAGGATTTGGGGAGCTACAAGTCAGGACAGGTGTATGAAGACCAAACATATACAAGAAATACATATTTGGTCATCTAAATGACCAAATATATATTTCATAAAAACTACAATATAGCAGGTAGATAATGAAATTTATTTTCCTTTGAGAACTTAATAACTGTATCCCACAGGTTTTTCAAGAAATTCTGCAACTGCTTTTTGTATTTGCCTTTAACACAAGAATTACATTGTGTGTTTGCTTTCAAAAGAACAGCCTCCTTAAAAATGTGCTGATTTCCAGTTTTATTTTCATTAGAGAATTTTTTGTACATTTTCGACTTTTGGGGTGGGCCAATGTTCCAAAGTACACTGTGTAATTTCTTTATATACAAATTTCTTATGTACTTGAAATAAATATGTAACCTGCATTACTGGTATTCAGTATTTCATATATATCTATAAGATATACTTTTTTGTCTAGATCTTATTTATCCCTACCAATATTTTAATTTTTCTTGAGATGAAAGAAGCATATTATAGTCTTATAGGGGCCAAAAGCAGTCCACACCAAAATGTTTCACTTTGGCATATTGATTATATTAAATTAAAGCAACCAAAGAGAAAGCCAATGTAAGAGGAATACTCTGACCTCTCTTGGGCCAAAACCAGGAAATACATCTCCCATGTGAAAGATACCCTCCCTACACCTGGAGGATAAAAGTCATCCTTATCACCAGAGAGGGAATTCAGACCTGAGAATGTTAGGCAGAAAGACAGATATGAGTGGGATGAAAAGAAAGTGAGACCCACCAAGAACTCAGGGAGTTAATCAGATAAAACCAGAGAGCCAGAAAGGACTCACAGAGTTAATGCCCTTTTGCAATGTGAGTTCATTCCACATGTTCTGAATCTGGGCTGACCTTGAGACTTGCTCTAGATAATGCAAGTGAAATAGAGCTGAGACATGGGAGAAGCATTATGATTGGTTTTCCTAAAAATGCTGAGATACAAATAGCATAGTGGGAACAGGAGGGTCTTATCTTGAGCCTGATTCCATTTTAAGGGCAGAGTTTGGGGGTTATATTCCTAACATATTCTTTGGTAATCAGCCAATGACATCCTAAGACAAGGCAAGCAGTCTTAACTGATATGTTCCCAGTGCTTGGGACTAGGCACTACCTTGGAGAAGAACAAAAAGTGCATTCTACTTAATTACCTAGAGGACTGTCTATAGATAATGATATATTGTTTCTCACTGGAGATAGACTTCGTGAGACCACCTGACAAGCCTGTACGCCCCAACCTTTTACCTTTATCCCATTCTTGAAACTTCTTAAAAGACAGAATGCTAGCTTTTGGGTGCTCCTCCTCTCTTAGGTTGCCCACATTCTCTCTGAGTGTGTCACTCTCTCTGTCCTACTCCAGATAAGTAGGGAGGTGCTACTGAGAGCTCTGACATCTCCTTGGTGACCTGGACAGAATTGTGGCTATATGATCAAGCTCCTTAGTAGCATCGCTGAAAATCTTTTCTTTGCCTTTAAGACATTCTCAGAACATAATCTCACTCCATCCAGTGCTCTGTGGCCCCCCAAATTTGGGGTGGTAGGGACCTAATTCCTATACTGTGCAGACTTAAGCGGACACTGGATGCCAGGTGACAATGGCTTTAGGAGTTAGCAAGAGATTATACTCTATGTCAAGCAGCAGTTCCATGAGTGTTCATTTCCTCCCTCTGGTTTTCCTTCTTCTCTGCTTTATTCAAGGAAACCTGCCTTTGTCTACTTTGACTTTGGCCCATTCTTCCTTTAAAGTGTATTCAAATAGAACTTGCATTCTGCTTCACTACTGTGTCTCTACCCTTCAATTCTTTGTTGTGGCAGGGTTAAGAAACTGAGGAGAACAAATTCAACCCCCTAACAAGAAGGCTGTAGAAACAAATTTTGTTACTTTTTTCACCAATTTACTACACCAGCCCAAATTCTGTTTAGAATTCCTTACTAACTAAAGCTCCCAAACTTAGGTTTTCTTTCTCTGTCAGTTGGTCAGATTTATTATCTCTCCATCTAAAATGTATAAAAACTGCCTACCTTGGTAATTTATTTAGGTCTCTGTGTTACCAGACCATAGCCTGGTTTCAAAACCATGTTTGGCTGCTCATTGCTTAGAAAGCCAAAACTCAAAAGATAAATGCTGCTGAAAAGCAAAGGTTGCTTTATTCAGGAAGCTGGCAATCCAGGACAGTTGCAAACTAACATCCCAAGACCATTCTCAAGTGCCATTCAGAGTCAATGTGTTTTAAAGGGGAACTTTATAGACACAGGGGGTTCTGAAACTGCCTCAGGAATGGAACATCCTCAACTGTGGTTTCCAGGGGGCTCCAGGTGAAATTCCTGAACCTCAGAAAATCTAGTTAGAGGGAAACATGAATGGAACTCCTTAGATTGTTTCAAAATGGAGTGAGTTAGTCTTTGTTAGAGCCTCAAACATCAATTTCATTATTGGGCATTGGTACTTACTAATAAAATTTTTTTTCTCCCATTAATCTGTTTCATGTCAAAAATATTAGACCTGCTAGAGGAACTTTGAAGGGTAGAGGGAAATTCTTCTCCCCTGCAACAGTCTTCAATTAGTATGTTTTTTACTATTTCTCATTGCTGCTCCTCTATTTTCTTTATTAAAATTATTTGTTACTTGGTCCATTGACATTAATAGCTATATTATTTTCATTATGAATTAAGTAATAATTAGTATATTTTTATGCTCTTTGACCTGAATTATGGTTTATCTGTTTGTTAGATTATATTTTATGTTTTCTTCATATTTGACTTTGTCTAATATGTTAACCTCTATTCTTTCTATTTTAAATGTGGATTTTTGATGTGTTTCTTTCTACTTTCAGTCATTAGTATTATCTTATGGTTCATCCATTTGAGTTATCATCTTTAATATAACTTTACCAACAGATGATATATATTAGGCAATAATTGAGTTCACTTTTCTTAGCAGTTTTTCTTTTATAGAGCAGGAAAAATAATTTTCAATTTACCCTTCCAAGTTCTTGGTTGAGAATCCCCACACCAATAAAAGACAGATGAACAGGAGAAAAGCAGAAGGTTAATAACATGTATACCTTCTATATACATGGGAGATAACCAGGAAAACTAATTCCTTCAATGCCTCAAGTCAGCACCTTAAATACTGTAGCTAAAAACAAAAGATGCAGGGACAATCATGGGAGATTATCAGGAAAAGCATAGTAAACAAGGGTATGGTATCTATGTAGGTTTGACTCACTGCCTTCTCCATTGATCAGAGTTTCTAAAGATTTACCTATCCTCCTACTGGTACAGAGAAGCCACACTTACAAATGGAAATTTCCGTTGTAAATGTAAATGTCTCTTATAAAAGGTTAACTTCTACTTGGTTTTCAGAACTTCTCTTGTGCTTTCTGTTTCTAAAAAACCAACTTAAGATAATCCTTAGGCCAAAGAAACATATTTTTAGGTGACATATTCTTCTCTTAAGTCTTAAATTTCTTCCTATATTGTATCTTTTCTTTCTGCATTAATAGACATATAAGAATTTATAATTTTGTCACTATTAAGAGTCAAATTTTATTTCTTATGCTAATGTTAAATGTATCCAATATTCACTTCTGGGTCTTATGTTGAATCATCTTTAATTGTTTCATGGTTATTGGATGCCTATTATCTAGTACATTATTCTTGAAGACTCGTATAAATAAAATTTCCTGAGTTTTTGTGTGTCCATTAATTGTTAGTCAGTGATCTTTAAACCTGAAAAATTATTTGACACTATATGTAGTCCTTGGCTTGCCTTTCTTTTTACTATAATGTCTTACAAGTGTCCTTGTTTTCCGTCATAAATGTTGCCGTTAAATGTTTATACAAACCTGATTTACTTATACAAATTCCTGCATTCATTTGTATGAATGTAAAAATAATCTTTCTAAATTTGAAGTCCAGTGGTTTACTAGGATACAATACTGTGTAAACAATTGTCATTTTTTAAATGTATTGTTTTTAGGAAAGCTTTCTTGAATTTTTTTTCTTGGTGGATTTTTCTTGTGTTGCTAATATGCAATCTTATGTTGCTTTCAAATATACATCACATTGATTCAATAGTCCCTGTAATCAACTTATATTGTGATTGCTAATTACTGTGCTCCTTTTTTTCCTTCATCCTCCCCACTGCACATGTCCTAAACCCTCCACCTTGGTAAGCACTAGTGACTTCTAAGTGTCTATGACTCTACTGCTCTTTTGTTCCTTTTGTTTTGCTTTGTTTTTACATTCCACAAGTGAAATCATATGGTATTTGTCTTTATATGCCTGGCTTATTTCACTGAGCATAAAACCCTCTAGATACATCCATATTGTTGCAAATGGCAGGGTTTCTTTTCTTTTCATGACTGAATAATATTCCCTTGTGTATATGTACCACCTCTTCTTTACCCATTCATCTGTGGATGGACACTTAGGTTGGTTCTACATCTTAGCTAATGCAAATGGTGAAGTGATTAACATAGAGGTGCATATATCTTTTCAAATCAGGTATTTTGTTTTCTTCAGGTAAATTCCTAGAAGTGGAATTACTGGATCCAGTGGTATTTCTCTTTTTAGCTTTTTGAGAAAACTCCATACTGCTTTCTAGAGCTGCTGCACCAAATTACATTCCCATCAACAGGGTAGAGGGGTTCTTATTTCTCCACATCCTCACCAGCATTTGTTATTTCTTGTCTTTTGGATAGTGGCCATTCTAACTAATGTGAGGTGATATCTCCTTGTCATTTTAATTTGCATTTTCCTGACGATTAGTGATGTGGAGCATCTTTTCATGCGCCTGTTGGCCATTTGTATTTCTTCTTTGGAGAAGTGTCTGTTCAGGTACTCCACCTACATTTTAATCATGTTATTTGTATTTTGGGTGTTAGTACATATGAGTTATTTATATGTTTTGGATGTTAATCGCTTATCAGATAAGTTATTTATGAATACATTCTCCCATACTGTAGGGTGCCTTTTTGTTCTGCTGATGGTATCCTTTGTTGTAGAGAAGTTTTTTAGTTTGTGTAGTCCTACTGGATCATGTTTTATTTTGTTTCCCTTACATAAGATGTGTCCAGGAAAAAAATGCTCATGTTCATGTTCAAGAGATTTTTGCCTGTTTTCTTTTACAGTTTTATGGTTTCATGACTTACAATTTGGCCTGATCCATTTCGAGTTTACTTTTGTATATAGAGTTAGACAATAATCCAGTTTCATTTCATTACATGTAGCTGTCCAATTCGGCCAACACCAGTTGCTTGAAGAGGCTTTCTTTTCTCCTTTTTATATTCCTGGCTCCTTTATCATATATTCATTGACTATATATGCATGGGTTTATATCAGGGCTCTCTATTCTGTTCCATTGATCTATGGGTCCATTCTTGTAGAGTACCATGCTCTTTTGATTACTGTGGCTTTGTAGTAGAACTTGAAGTCAGGGAGTGTAATCCCTCCAGCTTTGTTCTTATTCCAGGTGGCTTTGGCTATTTGGGTTCATTTGTGGTTCCATATGAATTTTAAAACTATTTTTTCTAGTTCTCTGAAAATGCTGCTGGTATTTTGATAGGGATTGCATTGAATTTGGAAATTGCTTTTGGCAGGATGGCCATTTTGACAATATTAATTATTTCTACATATGAACATGGGACAATTTCCATTTATTGGTGTCTTCTTTAATTTATTTCATGAGTATATTGTAATTTTCATAGTATAGGTCATTCACCTCCTTTTTTAGGTTTATTCATAGGTGTTTTATTCCTTTTGATGAAGCTACGAACGGAACTGTTTTCCTGATTTCTCTTTCTGCTAGTTTGTTGTTAGTATACAGGAATGTGACATATTTCTGTGTATTAATTTTGTATCCTGAAACTGTTCAATTCAGTTATTAATTCCAGTAGTGTTTTGGTGGGTTCTTTAGGGTTTTCTATGTATAATATCATGTCACATGCAAATAGTGACAGTTTAACTTCTTCCTTACCAATTTGGATGCATTTTATCTCTGTGTTGTCTGATTGTTGTGGCTAGGACCTCCAGTACTATGCTAAAAAAGGGCTCAGTGTGGGCATCCTTGTATTGTTCCTGATTTTAGAGGAAAAGCTTTCATCTTTTCATTATTAAGTATGATGTTGGTGATAGGTTTGTTTTATATGGCCTTTATTATGTTGAGGTATGTACCTTCTAAACCCATTTTTTGAGAGCTTTTATCATGAATGGATGTTGAATTCTGTCAAATGCTTTTTCAACATCTATTGAGATCATGTGGTTTTTATCCTTCATTTTGTTAATGTGGTGTATGATGTTGATATATTTATGAATATTGTACCATCCTTATATCCCTGGAATAAATCCCACTTGGTCATGATGGATGATATTTCTGATGTATTTTTGAATTCAGTTTGCTAATATTTTGTGGTAAATTTTTGCATCTATGTTCATCAGGGATATTGATATGTAATTTGTTTTGTTGTGTCTTTGGTTTTGGTATTTGAGTGATTCTGGCCTCAAAGAATGAGTTTGGAAGTATTCCCTCATCATTTACTTTTTGGAGTACCTTGAGGATGGGTATGAGCTCTTCTTTAAATGTTTGGTATAATTAGGCTGTGAAGCCATCTATACCTGGAATTTTGTTCTGTGGGACTTTTTGGATTGTCAATTCAAATTCATTACCGGTAATTATTCTGTTCAGATTTTCTTTTTCTTCCTGGGTCAATCTTGGAAGTATTTTTCTAGGAGGTTGTCCATTTCTTCTAGGTTGTCCAATTTATTGGCATATAATTTTTCATAGTATTCTCTAATAACTTTGTATTTCTGTGGTATCTATAGTGATTTTTCCTTTCTCATTTCTGAGTCTGTTTATCTGTGTACACTCTCTTTTTTTCTTGAAAGTATGGTTAGGGGTTTATCTATTTTGTTTATTTTCTTGAAGAACCAGCTCTTGGTTTCATTGATTTTTTTCTACTGTTTTATTTTTCTAGATTTTATTTATTTCTGCTCTCATCTTTATTATGTCTCTCCTTCTACTGACTTTGTTTCATTTGTTCTTTTTTTATAGTTTCATTAAATGTGATTTTAGACTGTTTATTTGGGATTGTTCTTGTTTCCTGAGGTAGGCCTTTATTGCTATGTACTTCCCTCTTAGAAACTTTGCCACCTCCCATAGATCTTGTGCTATTGTGTTTTTTTTCTCATTTTTCTCCATGTATTGCCTGATTTCCGTTTTAGTTTGTTCATTGATCCATTTATTGTTTAGAAGCATGTAATTAAGCCTCCATGTGTTTGTGGGCTTTTTTGGTGTCACTATGTAATTTATCTCTAGTTTCATACCATTGTGGTCTGAGAAGTTGCTTGATAGAATTTCAATCTATTTGAATGTATTGACACTCTTCTTGTGGCCTATTATACTGATCTATTCTGGAGAACATTCCATGTACACTTGAGAAAAATGTGTAACTTGCTGCTTTTGGGTGGAGTGTTCTATAAATATGTTAAATTCATTTGATCTAATGTATTGTTCAGGGACCGTTTCCTTGTTTATTTTCTGTCTGGTTGATCCATTGTTATGAGTGGTATGTTAAAATCTCCTAAAATGAATATGTTAAAATTTATTTCCCCCTTTAATTCTGTTAGTACTTGTTTTACACATTAAGGTGCTCCTAGGTTGGGTGTATAGATATTTATAATAGTTATATCCTCTTGTTAGACTGATCCCTTTATCATTATGTAACATCCTTCTTTGTCTCTTGTTACGTTGTTTTGAAATAAATTTTGTCTCATATAAGAACAGCTATAGTCCTGGTATTTCTTCTTATTATTTGCATTTCAGGTCTTTTTCCATTCCTTCACAATTTTTTTTATTTTGGTACCATTAATGTACAGTTATATGAGCAACATTAAGGTTACTAGACTCCCCCTATTATCAAGTTCCCAACACATATCCCATTACAGTCACTGTGAATCAGCGCAGTAAGATTCTGTAGAATCACAACTTGTCTTCTCTGTGTTATACTGCCTTCCACATGTACCCCATGCTACATTAGGTATGCTAATCATAATGCCCCTTTTTCCCCCTTATTCCTCTCTTCCCACCCACCTTCCCCTGTCCCTTTCCCTTTGGTAACTGTTAGTCCATTCTTGGGTTCTGTGAGTCTGCTGCTGTTTTGTTCCTTCTGTTTTTGCTTTGTTCTTATACTCCACAGATGAGTGAAATCATTTGATACTTGTCTTTCTCTACCTGGCTTATTTTGCTGAGCATAATACCTTCTAGATTGATCCATGTTGTTGCAAGTGGTATGATTTCTTTTCTTCAAATGGCTGAATAATATTCCATTGTGTATATGTACCACAGCTTCTTTATTCATTCATCTTCTAATAGACACTTAGGTTGCTTCCATTTCTTGGCTATTGTAAATAGTGCTGCAATAAACATAGGGGTGCATATGTCTTTTTGAATCTGAGAAGTTTTGCTTTCTTTGGGTTAATTCCTAGGAGTGGAATTCCTGGGTCAAATTGTAATTCTATTTTTAGTTATATGAGGAACCTCCATAATACTTTTCATGATTGTTGAACTAATTTACATTCCCGCCAGCAGTGTAGGAGGCTTCCCCTTTCTCCACATCCTCACCAACAGTTGTTGTTGTTTGTCTTTTGGATGTTGGCCATCCTAACTGGTGTGAGGTGATATCTCATTGTGGTGTTAATTTGCATTTCTCTGATGACTAGCGATGTGGAGCATCTTTTCATATGTCTGTTGGCCATCTGAATTTATTTTTTAGAGTAGTGTTTGTTCAGATCCTCTGCCCATTTTTTAATTAGTTTATTCACTTTTTGTTTGTTGAGGTACATGAGCTCTTTATATAATTTGGATGCCAACCCCTTATCGGATATGTGATTTATGAATATATTCTCCCATACTGTAGGATGCCTTTTTGTTCTACTGATGGTGTCCTTTGCTGTACAGAGGCTTTTTAGTTTGATGTAGTCCCACTTGTTCGTTTTTGCTTTTGTTTCCCTTGCCTAGGGAGATATGTTCGTGAAGAAGTTGTTCATGTTTATGTCCAAGAGATTTTTGCCTATGTTTTTTTTAAGAGTTTTATGGTTTCATGACTTACATTCAGGTCTTTGACCCATTTTGCATTTACTTTTCTGTATGGGGTTAGGCAATAATCCAGTTTCATTCTCTTACATATAGCTGTCCAGTTTTGCCAACACCAGCTGTTGAAGGGGCTGTCATTTCCCCATTGTATGTACATGACTCCTTTATCATATATTAATTGGCCATATATGCTTCGGTTTATATCTGGGCTCTCTAGTCTATTTCATTGGTCTATAGGTTTGTTCTTGTGCAAGTACCAAATTGTCTTGATCACTGTGGTTTTTAGTAGAGCTTGATATTACAGAGTATATTTCTGCCTGCTTTATTCTTCCTTCTCAGTATTGCTTTGGCTATTCGGGATTTTTTGTGCTTCCATATGAATTTTAGAACTGTTTTTTCCAGCTTATTGAAGAATGCTGTTGGTACTTTGATAGGGATTGCATTGAATCTGTAGACTGCTTTAGGCAGGATGGTCATTTTGACAATATTAAATCTTCCTAGCCATGAGCACTGTATGTGTTACCATTTATTGGTATCTTCTTTAATTTCTCTCATGAGTCTCTTGTAGTTTTCAGAGTATAGGTCTTTCACTCCCTTGGTAGGTTTATTCTTAGGTGTTTATTCTTTATGATGCAATTGTGAATGGAATTGTTTTCCTGATTTCTCTTTCTGCTAGTTCATCATTTGTGTATAGGAAAGCAACAGATTTCTGTGTATTAATTTTTTATCCTGTAACTTTTTTGAATTTAGATATTAGATCCAGTAGTTTAGGAGTGGATTTTTTAGGCTTTTTTATGTACAATATCATGTCATCTGCTAACAGGGACAATTTGACTTCTTCCTTGCCAATCTGGATGCCTTTTCTTTCTTTGTGTTATCTGATTGATGTGGCTAGGACCTCCAGAAGTATGTTGAAGAAAAGTGTGGAGAGTGGGCATCCTTGTCTTGTTCCCAATCTTAAAGGAACAGCTTTCCACTACTCACTGTTAAGTATAATGTTGGCTGTGGGTTTGTCATATATGGCCTTTATTATGTTGAGGTACTTGCCCTCTATACCCATTTTGTTGAGAATTTTTATCATGAATGGATGTTAAATTTTGTCGAATGCTTTTTCAGCATCTATGGAGATGATCATTCCATCTCTTTACTTTTAATTCATGTATGTCTTTGGGTCTGTAATGCATCTCCTGTAGGCAGCATAATGATGGCTTTTGTTTCTTTATCCATTCTGTTATTCTATGTCTTTTGATTTGTGCATTAATTCCATTTACATTTAAGGTGATTATTGAGAGATATGTACTTATTGGCATTTTATTAATTGTTTTCTGACTGTGTTTTTTAGCTCCTCTCTGTTTCTTTCTTACTCTCTTCTCCTTTCTTGTTATTTGTGGTTTTCTTTAGTTTTGTAATTGTATTTCTTTTTATTTATTTATCTATCTATTATCTATTTATTTTTTAAAATTTATTGTGTGTGTATTTATTGCAGGCTTTATTTTGTGATTACCATGGTTCAAGGATAGCTTCTTTACTATATTATAGTCTATCTTAATTTGATAATTCTATTTCAAACACAATCTAAAGCTACTTTTTTCCTTCTTTTTCTATCTCCTTTTTTCATATTAGATGTCATAATCTGCATTTTTTGTATATCCCTCGACTGATTTTGTATATAGTTGATTTTGTTTCTTTTCTTTTGTGTTAATTTCTTTTTTTCTTAGTAATTAGTTGTTCTATCTTCACTATGTGTTTTTTGTCCCTGGCAAAGGTATTTAACCTTAGGGACCTTTACATCAAGGGCAGTCCTTTTAACATATCCTGTATATAAGGCTGGCTTAGTAGTGATGAATTTCTTCAACTTTTGTTTTTCTGGAAATTTTTAAGTATTTGCTTCAAATTTAAATGATTATCTGCCAGGTAGAGAATTCTTGGTTGGAAGTCCTTCTTTTTCATTACATTAAATATATCGTGCCACTTCCTTTGACCTGTATAGTTTCTACTGAGAAGTCTGCATTAACCTGATGGGATTTCATTTATAAGTAATCTTTTCTCTTTCTCTGGCTGCTTTCAACACTCTCTCCTTATCTTGATCTTTGCCATTTTAATAATTATATGTCTTGGTGTTGTCTTGCTGGGGTTCCTTTTGTTAGGAGGTGTCTGTACTTCCATGTCCTGAGTGTCTGTTTCCTTCCCCAGATTGGGGAAGTTTTCAACAATTATTTCCTTAAAGAGTCTTTCTATACCTTTGTCTTTCTCTTTTCCTCCTGGTTCACTTATTATAAGAATATTGTTTCATTTGGATTGGTCACATAACTCTCTTAAAATTCTTTCATCATGAGGGACTCATTTTTCTCTCTCTTCCTCAGCTTCTTTGTTTTCCTGTTATCAATTTCCATTTGATTTACCATCTCCTCTACATTCTCTTATCTACTCTTAAATCCCTCCATTGTATGTTTCATTTCAGATGTTGTATTCTTCAGCTCTGAGTGGCTCTTTATAATGTCTTCTTTCTCTTTGTTGGAGACCTCCCTGAGATCCTGAATACTTTTCTGCAAATTGGTGAGCATGTTTATGACTTTTATTTTTAAATATTTATCAAGAAGATTAGTGACTTACATTTCATTTAGCTCTCTTTCTGGGGTTCTGTTTCATAGTTTCCTTTGGATCATATTCTTCTGCCTTCTCATTTGTCAGGGTTTCTATGTTTCTTCCTTTTTATTAGATAGCTCTGCAAGGCTTCCTGCACTTTAGAGCAGTAACTTTATGAAGATGACATCCTATGGTGCCCAGAAGCTCAAGATTATTTACTCTCTAGTGGCTGGCTCTATTTTGCGGTGGTCCCAGCTGTTGGAGTGCAGTGGGCAGGATTTTTTTTTGTCTGTTCTGGCAGTTTGCTCCCTCTGTTGCTTTTGTGATTAACTTTGTGATCAATAGGAGACTCTGTTATGCTCACTGTGGGTGGGGTTGCCCTCTGCCTGGCCTACAACAATGGTGGGGCTGCAGGGATATTGGGATGGGTAGCTGATATGTAGCTCTTCATGGGCTGTACTTAAGCACTGGGCCTGGATGCCCACAGGGAGAAAGGAGCCCCATGGGACTGTATCCTGCAGGTACCTCCCTGTTTGGGCTGATATGGAGCCAAGGAAGCTGGGAGAATCTCCCCCACGCCTGCCAGGTGACAAAGTCTGAGGCTGCCACTGGGCCTGAAAGCATGCACAGGGAGGAGCCTTGGGGCCTGGCTGCCAGCAAGGGGAATGGATCATCTGTGGCCCCTGAGAATTCCCAATCTCTTGGGCCAAGAAAGTGTTGGGGGGATATCTTCCACTTGCCCTTTATCCTGAGGAGGGTATTAGGTCCAACTCTCACTCCATTGAACCCCATCCCACTGCTGACAATCCTCTCAAACCTCCATTTCCCCTGTGTGTCTCAAGTCCAGAGGAGTACACTTATCCTCCATGTTTGCTGGAGTCTTAGCCTCCCAAAGTATTTTACCTGTCTCCAGTGTACAGACCCACCAGTCACACTAACCCAGTGTACTGTGGTCCTATGATCAGAGGGCAGATCTCTAGGGTCAGGTGTGCAGTGCTCCTGGGCTCCTACTCCCTCCCGATTCCATTTCTCTTTCTCCCGCCTGAAGGCTGCTGTGGGAATATAGGGCCTAGGTCCCATTCTCGATCTTGGCTCTTCCACTTTGCCCTTTTCTGTATGGTCCTCTCTTCTTCCTCAGGTGTAGATGGTCTGTTCTGCAGTCTTTAGGTCATTTTCAGGTTCAGTTGTATTTGCTGTATTTTCTTCCTTTATGTGTTTTTGGGAGGACATTTTTGCCTTACCTTCCTACTCTACCATCTTTCTCTTGTGCCCAGCTTTCTTGAACTACTGATTTAAATATTTTCTCTCCTTCATTAGTAGATTTTCTTCTTTAGAGACTCCAACTTCTTATATCATGAATATCACCTGCTTGATTTCTGCAACTGCCACTTTCTTCTGAATTATTTGGTGTCTATTTCTGTGTGATTTTTAAAAGTTTATTTATTTTTTCCATCTTTTATTTCCCTTATACTTTCCATGGTTGTTATTAGGCTAATTATGTATTGTAATATAGTATTTATTTCCAAAATCTTTTTCCTTCCTACTTCTTTCTTGATTGATGCCAATTATAATTTCACATTATATTTTTTCAAAACTTCAAAAATTTACTATTTCTTTTATCATTTTTATAGTTAGCTTATGACTTCTGTTTTTTATGGTCATAATTTTATGCTGAATTTTCATTGTAGGAGGTTTGAGAGGATTGTCAGCAGTGGGATGGGGTTCAATAGGGTGAGAGTTGGACCTAATACCCTCCTCAGGATAAAGGGCAAGTGGAAGATACTCCTCCCAACAATGATTACATTGATTTTCATCATTTTTTCTTATATATGTACACATAAAATAATATTCCTTTCAGTTTTCTTTGTTTAAATTAGTGTGTTTTCCTGTCCAATTTAGAGTTTTAGTACTAATATTTCAACTTACATACTATATCAGTCAGCATAAGCTACAATATCCTGCCTTCACTTAAGTAAAAGCTTTAAAATTTTAGTGGATTAACAGGTAATGTTTCTTGCTCAAGCAGAGTACACTGTGCATTATGTGATTTACCAGGGAAGTTCATGTCTATACAATAGCTAACAATCCAAGCTGCTTGAATCTTGTATCATATGACTTCGTATCTCAACAAAGCCTTCCACATTCACCATAATAGAGGAAGATAGATTGGAGAACTCATATTCTGTATTTTATGCTTCAGCTTGGAAGAGACATGCATCCATTCTATTCACAGATTATTGTCAATAATTAGTCACAGGATCCTATGTAACTGCAAGGAGGTGTGGAAATGTAAGAGAGCACATGACATATTTTTCTCTGCCACAGACACACAATAATTTCTCCTGAGTGCAAATCTACCCAAAGAGAACTATATACAAGCAGTTTTCAATATCTATGGCTTCACAAACCCAGATGACTTTCTAGTTTCTCTCTCACTTAAGTCAATGCCAAAAGTATTCTACTGTATACTCTTTCTATCTCCTTGTTATAGTTTAGTTTTCATTTGTACATATACCTTCTATATATGTATATGTGTACATATACACATACACATTTGTACAGAGCTTAAAAATAAATAAGAAAAAATAACATCAATAGAAAAAAGGAAAACTTCTGAGAAGTAACAAAAAAAGGAAAGAAATGCAAGTTGCATGTAAGTACATGAAAGAGTGTTCAAATTCAATAGTAAGAAAAAATGTAAAATATGAGATGGTAATTTTCTTTGATAAAATTACCTTTAACATGGCTTTGGTAAGATTGTCCTTGGTTGATGCCAAAGGATCTGCCTCATTCCAAACACTGAGAAGATTTTGGAATATCATCTCCACAGTGTTTAAATCTACCTATGCAAAATGGTGCAATCCTTTCGTCAGATTTCTTAATAGCAAGAGGTGGAGCCACCTTCGTGAAATCAAACAAAAGCTATTATTATATATAATTTCCCCAGGGATATAAACACTTTTAAGGTAATTTACATAATAGCGAAAGGGGTATTCAGATGTTGAGAATTTAGTTAAGCTACCCCATGGTGCTGCTGCCTCAGCATCCATTTTGGTTGGCAAAGCAGCCTGCAAGGACCTTAACCTGACATTAGGCCCCTTTATGCAAGTGCATGTCCTAGATAGCAGCCCACACAAATGTTAGCAAATGTAAGTTTTTCATATGAATTCCTCAACAGCCCTTGTGATCAAGTCTCCCCTGCCTCACAGAGCCTTCCCCTAGTGTGCCCTTTAGATAAATACCCTCAAAGGGGTTATCAAAACACCACTCTTTGGTATGAAATGACCAACTTGGCCTTAGCTTAGGAGCCCCAATTCACATGTGGATCCTAATAAAGGCATATTCCCCAGATCCTATTACTCTCTCTGTCTGGGCTCTGCTTTGACCTTGCTGTGTGACCCCTCAAGTGTTCTATGTACTTCCTCCAAAACCTGTGAGTAATAAAATTCTCTATTTCAATTTCTCTGTTGAACTTCAACTCACCATCCAACACCCTGTGTGCCACTCAGTACATTTCATTAAAAAAAGTCAAAATAGATGAGAACCAAGATCTGTTTCATCGCTGACTTTGGTCACTGCCTATACAAAGAATCAGCTTTAGATTATATTTCAGTGAAAAAAAATTCTGACTGAAGGTACATATATATTTTCTCTTCCCATGTAGTTTGTTAGTGATTTTTTTCTGTTATTTAAAGGCATCTGTATAAATTAGAATTGAAGAAATATTTTTATTGAAAGAAATAAAATATATAGGTTATTTACAAAATACTTCTTTGAAATTCAAAAGAAAAGACCAGAGACCTTAGGCACTGTTTATACCACAACAAAAATCTTGTGAAGAGAAAGGAGAAATCAAACACCATTCACGAGCACTGGGGGATTAGCAGGGAGTCAACTGGACTGTAAGATGAGCAGGAAAAAAGGATGAGTAAGGGAACTGGGAATAGCTGAGAGGAGAGAAGAAATGATTACCACTGGGAAAATGACCAACTAACTTTATTTCTTGTGCTTTTAGAATTGTGAAGTGAAGGAGTGTACACAATTCTTGAATGCCATTTTAATATCTGTAGATAATAGAAGGGAAACTGACAAAAAATTCCTGAACCCACTTCTCAACATATATACCCATATATGCATACAGACACACTGTGAGAGGAAAAACTATTAGCTTTTGGGTTTTGTTCTTGTAGTCATTGCTTTTGAATTTTGCTTTCTCTGCCTGTTATGGAAGTCTTCCATTAATAATCAAATGTGATTTAATGTCAAATGTGACTGCTGTGTATGGTTATCTGTGAGGTCCTTTCATAAGTGTGGGATTTTTATTTATTTGCAAAGATTACAAAATGAAATGCCACTCCCTAGAGATGTCTGTATACAACCTGGTGTTTTGCACTACAACTGTATGTGAAGCCCTGGAAACTCTCTAGACCTAGAATATTTTCAGAATTTCATCCAAACTAACCCATGGGTAAAACCCCTTATGAGCAACCCAAAACTTCCCCAAAGTAGGATAGAGAGTTTACACTAGGATAACCATGAAAGAAAATCTCAACATTAGAACTTGGTTGGAGGTTTGAAGTAATGATTTTATATATATATATATATATATATATGTATGTATGTATGTATTTGTATTTATATCTATAACCAAATATGTATCAATATTCATTTTATCTTTATTATATTATTAACATCAATATATTAACCACAATTGACTGCTTCTCAGTTATTCAAAATATTTGAAATGCTTTTATAGACATATATTGAGGGTAGGCATACAAATTAACATTGTAAAATTCTCTTTTGCGTATGTAATTAATATCAATTTTCTTCAGAATGTTTAGAAATTATGGAATGCAAAGCTCACAATGAATGGTTTTTAGAACATTAGTAATAGGCTGGTTTGTTTTAAAAATGTCTTAAATTTGAATAACTAAGTGCTGTAATTAATTTTGGATTTCTGTGTATTTGTTATGAGTTTCTATGTGTGTCTGTTTGTAAACTCAGTGGCTATTTATAGGATAACATACCATCAGGAAGATAGTGTTTATTTACATATAAAATTGCAACTAAGGCAAAACTCTTTTTGTGCCAGTTGATTTTGGTATTTAAGTAAAATTGCTTTCAAAAGTCAGGAGTTATTTTGATGAAATGATTATGACAAGTTATTATTAGTGTCCTCAAGATTTTTTTTGGAAAGGGAAAATGAGTGACCAAAAAATGAAAGTAAGGGATATCATTTCTTGATATTCAATGTATAAAGCTCTATAACTGTTAACTGAATTGAACACAGAGTCTACTGTTTTAGATAAATTTTCCATATATAAAATCACATACTGGCCTTAGACTATGTTGGATCAAATGACAACCTGAACTCCTCAACTTTGCATATTTCATTAATATGTAATTTGATGTAAATTAAGAAGATTCAAATTGTCCCTAATTTCTACTTCCTGAGAAGGAAAGAGTATAGAAAATTTTGTTGCAACCACCTATAAGGAATGAATCCAGTGTAGTAATTGTCCCATGTATTTGTAGGAGATGTTTTGAAAGAAAAAAAATGTACATTTTACTTAATTCACCTTTAGAAACTCATCAAATAAAAAAATACTAAACAAATATCTGGAACTCTGAATGTGCATTTGCTTTACACATTATAATGAAGAACAATCTCTGTTTTTGTCTGCCTGTCCATATAAGAGGTTACAATAAATAATTTTTAAGCTTATAAGTAGAAATTATTTTACTAAAAATTTACATAGAGATTTTTAAAATTTTAATTCAGTTCTCAATGATATTTACCTGAGAACAATTCACCCTTAGATTTAGAGAAAATTAAAAATAACACAATGTGATATGCTTTCATTTGACACAGTGTCTTTCTGAGAATCTGGCTTGTCAGAGTGTCATGTTGAAGAAAATGATGAATATAATAAAGAGAACTTTTTACCAAACCTAGTAGAACACATAGAGAAATGTTTAACATTTCAGGAGTTGGCCTGTAACAGATGCTTTACAAATTAAGTGTTTGGACACATTTCAAAATTCATCAAAACACTGTAAGCTTTTTACTAAATCTGAAGTTTGGCATTACATGATGCCAAGCATTGTCCATAAAATTAGTTTAGTGCAAACATTAAAATTCTGTTTTGTTTATCTTAGAGCAATGAAGATTAACAGATTTTTAGTTAGTATTCAGAAGCTAAATTCAGTATTAGTTAATGATTCCTTTTGGAAAGAACTATCTTCAGGCTTTTCAGAGAGCATGAGGACCACAGCACATTTTACTCCTTAAATCTGAAGAAAATACTCCCATTGCATTTAATATAAGAATCTATCCTGCAGCAACTCTTATAAAGCAAATGCATTAACAAGGCTTAGAATAATGACTCCAAACAGTTTTTTTTCATATCAGTACTCCTCAATCTATCTATCTAATCACAGCTGTATTTTATACCACTGCATGCAGTAATTATGTTCTCAAATGAGAAAATTTCAATAGATATATTTTGGTCTTGATTTGGAAATGATTAAGGACTCATTATATGGCAAGCATTTATATCAGGGAGAAAGCTGAGGTGGTATAGAATTCTTGGAGTTATGTTTTATTGTCTCTGGGAGCTGTCATTTGTACATTTTACAGGGGATCCTGTCTCTCTGATGATTTTCCCTGAGAATCTCAGTTTTCAACATTAATTAAAACAAAGTGCATAATCTCCACATCTACCAGATTTCAAAGGGAGTTAATACACAGCCAAACTACATGGTTAACTTTACTTACATTCCATCATCCTGTCCACCCTGTTGAGAAGATGGTAACGAGGACTGAGCAGGCCAACTAAGTAGTCAAAAGACTTGAAGAAACCTGAAGCCAGAGGACTGAATAATCTGAGAATTGCCTGATCATTTCCTAAATAAAGAAATATTAATCACAGTGTTACAAATATTTGGAGTTCCACCAAATGTTCAGATGAAATGGGATAGAAGTAGTAATTCAATTAGGCTACTGCAAATCAAAATGTGTCTCATGTCAAGAACCAGGGAAAAGTAAAGTTGGAAAAAAATTGTGTGCGTAGTTCACATTAGGTAAATTCTATATCTATATGAAATATGGAAAAACCACTTATTTTATTTATTTACTTTTAACCAGTAATTCCATCCACATTTATTAATAAATATTATACATGTATTAGAATTGCTAAATATGTGGAATGAGAGTAACAGGAGTCAATCCTAACTAATCTGTGAGCTATTTAGAATGAACTGTAAAATAGTATTCTCAGACTTTAGTGTATTGAATTCTTTCACACAAAGATAACCACATGAAGCTTACACTGGGTTATAGGGGTACAAAAAGCAAAAAGAGATGTTATTTGCTTTAAAAAGATAGCTACTGTGCTGAAGAAACTGATAGACTGAAAATCTATTTGTTTCTAATAATATTTCTGGGAAATCATCAGTTTAATTCATTTTTATTTTTCTTAGTTTTCAAGGTCCTTCATTATCTTTCCTTATGCTAACATAGTGCTACTATTTATTAAGTGGTTATTTAGGTACTAACTTTAAATATTGTGTTTATATTTTCTCATTCTGCAGCCAGTTGTACTTTACAAATAATGGATATATACATATATTATATATATACACACATACAAAAAATATGTATGTGTATATATACATGTAAATGCCATTCCACATGGCTTTCTTATGATGTGATGCTGATGACCTCTTTTGTGAGTGGGATCTATATTCTCTTCCCTTGAATCTGGATGGGCCTGTGACTACAATAAAAACAAGGATATGTGATTTCTGAGTTTAGTTCATAAAAATCAACACAGATTCTCAGTTCTAAGAGGGAAGTACATAGCACTACAGGCCTACCTCAAGAACAATCCCTAATAAACAGTCCAAACTCACAATTAAAGAAACAAGTAAAAGAAAAACCAATGCTTCAGAAGATTGGAGACTGTTGAGAATTAGGCTTGGGGTTGATTAATGATTGTGCATTGAGTCCCCTATACAGAATTTTATTGTTGTTAACAACCATTTGATCAATAAATATGAGATACCCTCTCAAAAAAAAAAACAATGAAGCCCACAGTTAGTAGAAGGAGGGACATAATCAAGATCATATCAGAAATAAATAAGAGAAGAATAAAATTACAGAAAACATTAATGAAACCAAGAGCTAGTTTTTTGAGAAAATAAACAAAATAGCTAAAGCTCTAGCCAGACATATCAAGAAAAAAAGAGAGAGTGCACAATTAAACAAAATCAGAAATGAAAGAATAGTCACGCATAAAAAAGAATTATTATAGAATTCTATGAAGAATTATGTACCAATAAATTGCACAATATAGAAGAAATTAACATAGAAGAAATTTAAAAATTCCTAGAAAAGTACAACCATCCAAGACTGACCCAGGAAGAAGCAGAAAATCTTAATAGACCAATTACCAATAATGAAATTGAATTTCTAATACAAAAATTCCTAACAAACAAAAGTCCATAACCGGATGGCTTCACAGCTGAATTCTTCCAAATATTTACAGAATAGCTAACACTCATCTTCTTAAACTATTCCAGAAAGTAGAAGAGAAAGGAATACTTCAAAACTCATTCTAAGAGGCCAGCATCATTCTAATACCAAAACCAGACAATGACACTACAAAAAAGATAATTATATAATATCCTTGATGAACACAGATACAAAATCCTCAACAAAATATTAGGAAACTGAATTAAAAAATGTCTAAAGGATTATCCATCAAAACCAAGTGAGATTTATTCCAGGGATGGAAGTATGGTATGATATTATTAAATCAATCAATACCATACACAACATTAACAAAAAGAAGGATAAAAACCACATGATCATCTCAATAGATGTTGAAAAAGCATTAGACAAATTCAACCTTCATTTATGATAAAAACTCTCAATGAAATGGAAACAGAGGGTATATCATTCAACATAATAAAGGCCATATATGAAAAACACACAGCTAACATCATACTTAATGGTGAAAAGCTCTAAGTTTTTCCTTTAAGATCAGGAACAAGTCAAGTATATCCACGCCTACCACTTTTATTTAACATGTTCCTGGAAGTCCTAGCCACAGCAATCATACAAGACAAAGAAATAAATAGCACCCAAACAGGTAAGAAAGAAGTTAAAGTGTCACTATTTGCAGGTAACATGGTATTATACCAGAAAACACTAAAGTCTCCACCAAAACCTATTAGAACTAATAACTGGATTCAACAAAGTTACAAGATACAAAATTAATGCACAGAAATCTATTTCATTCATATATACTGGAAAAAACTAAGAGAAAAAGAAATCAGGAGAATAATGTCATTTATGATGTGTCAAAAAGAATAAAATACCTAGGAATAAACCTAAGGAGGTGAGAGACCTGTACTCTGAAAAGTATAAGGCACTCATGAAAGAAATTAAAGAAGACATCAATAAATGGAAATCTATCCCATACTCATGGATAGGAAGCATTAATATTGTCAAAATGGCCATACTGTCCAAGTCAATTTACAGATTCAATGCAATCCTTAACAAAATACTAACAGCATTTTATACTTAATAGAACAAATAGTTCCAAAATTCATATGGAACCACAAAAGACCCCATAGACAAAGCAATCCTAAGAAGAAAAAAGTTGAGGGTATTATGTTCCCAGACTTCAAGCTCTACTACAAAGCCACAGTAATCAAGACAATTTGGTACTGACACAAGAACAGACCCATAGACCTGTGAAACAGAATAAAGAGTCCACATAATAACCCAAGCATATATGGTCAATTAATATATGATAAAGGAGCCATAGACATACAATGGGGAAAATCCAGTCTCTTCAACAACTGGTGTTGGCAAAACTGGACAGCTAAATATAAGAGAACGAAACTGGATTATTGCCTCACTCCATACATAAAAGTAAGCTCAAGTGGATCAAAGACCTGAATATAAGTCATAAAACCATAAAACTCTTAGAAGATAACATAGGCAAAATCTCTTGAATATAAGCATGAGTAATTTTTCCTGAAGATATCTCCTCCAGCAAGTGAACGAGTGGGACTACATCAAACTAAAATCTTCTGTATAACAAAGTCTACCATCAGCAGAACAAAAAGGAATTCTAAAGTATGGGATAATATATTTATAAATGATTCATCCAGTAAGTGGTTAATATCCAAAATACATGAAGAGCTCATATTCCTCAACAACCAAAAAACAAAAAAAATGAGTAAAAAATGGACAGAGGACCTGAACAGATATTTCTCCAAAGGAGAAATACTGATGGCCAATGGGCTCATGAAAAGATGATCACCAAATCACTAATTATCAGGGAAATGCAAACCCAAACCACAATGAGGTATCACTTCACATCAGTCAGAATGCCCACTATCCAAAAGACAAGAAAAAAAGTGTTGGTGATGCTGTGGAGAAATGGGAACTCTTCTACAGTACTCATGTGAATGTAAATTAGTGCAAATGTTGTTGAAAGTAATATGGGCATCATTCAAAAAACAAAAATACAGATACCATATGATTCAGTAATTTTACTTCTAGGAATTTACCTGAAGAAAACAAAATCAATGATTCAAAGATATATGCACCCCTATGTTTATCACTACATTATTTAAAATAGCCAAGATATGGAGGTAAGCAAAGTGCACATCAGTAGATGAATGGATAAAGAAGAGGTGGTAGATATACACAACAGAATATTATTCAGCAATAAAAAAGGGATCTTGACATTTGCAACAACATGGATAGATCTAAATGGTATAATGCTCAGTGAAATAAGCCAGGCGGGGAAAGACAAATACCATAGGATTTCACTTATTTTTTGGAATATGAAAACAAAACAAAACAGAATGAACAAAATAGCTGTAGGCTCATAGACATTGAGAAGTGACTAATGGTTACTACAGAGGATGGGTTGAGCTGTGTTGGTGGTGAGGATGAGGGGATAAAGGGGCACAAAAATTCTCAATCATAATATAAGTTGGTCATTGGCATAGTAGTTTAGCATAGGGAATATACTCAGTAATTCTGCAACATCTTTCTATATTGACAGATAGTAACCACAGTAGTGAGGGTGAGAATTTAATAATATGGGTAACTGCTGGACCACTGTGTTATATATTTGAAACCAATATAATAAAACCTATCAATGATGCTTCAGTTTAAAAAATCAACATAGCTTCTACCAGATACTTTTTAGTAGTACTGTTTTTTGAGTCTTTAAGGAGCCACCTAAGATAATTGGCTACTCTAAATTCACTGTACTGAAGAGACCATGTGGAAAGAGAAGAGTTTATTTAAAGACGCTGGAGGGGCCCCAGTTTTTTTCATCCTCCAGAAGTTTGAGTATTTTCAGTCCAAGTATCAGACAAGTAAGTGAATAAGACTTTGAGATAACCCAAGTCCTTGAGTACAAGCTTATGTGAGACTTACCAACCAAGTTGTTCCTAAATATGCAATGCACAGAAACTCTGAGAGGTAATATATTGTTTTAAGCTGATTTGTTATATGGCCATAGTAACTAGACCCCTCTCCAACAGCCCTATTGGATTGGGTAAGAGATAGTCTTCACTTATATAGATGAAACTGCGGGCTAAGGAGGATATATTAAGTAGCAAAATCCATATACTTAGTCCCTAGCAAACATGGGTTTGTTACCCAGGTTTCTTTGACACTACAGTAAGTTCTCTGTCTAATATATCACATCTCTTTCTATTCATATTTCCCCAATTTCTCATTCATATGTACACTACCACATACACTTTTATACAAAGGTATAATATATATATATATATATATATATATATATACACACACACACATTATTTTGGTATCATTAATCTACAATTACATGAAGAACATTCTATTTACCAGATTCCCCCCTTCACCAAGTACCCACCACATACCCCAATAGTCACTGTCCATGACCATAGTAAGATGCTGTAAATCACCATTGTCTTCTCCGTGTTTCACAGCCTTCCCCGTGCTCCCCACACATTATACATGCTAATCGTAAGGCCCCCATTCTTCTCCCCCTCACCTTGTTCCCCCCTTCCCACCCATCCTTCCCAGTCCCTTTCCCTTTGGTAACAGTTAGTCCATTCTTGGGTTCTGTGATTCTGCTGCTGTTTTGTTCCTTCAGTTTTTCTTTGTTCTTATACTCCACATATGAGTGAAATCATTTGGTACTTGTCTTTCTCCCCCTGGCTTATTTCACTGAGCATAATACCCTCTAGCTCCATCGATGTTGTTGCAAATGGTAGGATGTTTTCTTCTTATGGCTGAATAATATTCTATTGTGTATATGTACCACTTCTTCTTTATCCATTCATCTACTGATGGACACTTAGGTTGCTTCCATATCTTGGCTACTGTAAAAAGTGCTGTGATAAACATAGGGGTGCATCTGTCATTTTCAAACTGGGCTGCTGCATTCTTATGGTAAATTCCTAGAAGTGGGATTCCTGGGTCAAATGGTATTTCTATTTTGATCATTTTGAGGAACCTCCATACTGCTTTACACAATGGTTGAACTAATTTACATTCCCATCAGCACTGTAGGAGGGTTCCCCTTTCACCACAACCTCGCCAACATTTGTTGTTGTTTCTCTTTTGGATGGTGGCGATCCTTACTGGTGTGAGGTGATATCTCATTGTGGTTTTAATTTGCGTTTCTCTGATGACTAGCAATGTGGAGCATCTTTTCATGTGTCTGTTGCCATCTGAATTTCTTCTTTGGAGAACTGTCTGTTCAGCTCCTCTGCCCATTTTTTAATTGGATTATTTGCTTTTTGTTTGTTGAGGTGCATGAGCTCTTTATGTAGTTTGGATGTCAACCCTTTATCGCATCTGTCATTTATGAATATATTCTCCCATGCTGTAGGATACCTTTTTCTTCTATTGATGGTGTTCTTTGCTGTACAGAAGCTTTTCAGCTAGATATAGTCCCACTTGTTCATTTTTTTTTTGTTTCCCATGCCTGGGGAGATATGTTCATGAAGAGGTTGCTCATGTTTATGACCAAGAGGTTTTTTCCTATATTTTTTTTCTAAGAGTTTTATGGTTTCATGACTTACATTCAGGTCTTTGATTCATTTTGAATTTACTTTTGTGTATGGGGTTAGACAATGATCCAGTTTCATTCTCTTACATGTAGCTGTCCAGTTTTGCCAACACCAGCTGTTGAAGAGGCTGTCATTTCCCATTATATATCCATGGCTCCTTTATTGTATATTAATTAATGATGTATGTTTGGGTTAATATCTGGACTCCCTTTTCTGTTCCACTGGTCTGTGGGTCTGTTTTTATGCCAGTACCAAATTGTCTTGAGTACTGTGGCTTTGTAGTAGAGCTTGAAGTTGGGAAGTGAGGTCCCCCCACTTTATTCTTCCTTCTCAGGATTGCATTGGCTATTTGGGGTCTTTTGTGGTTCCATATGAATTTTAAAACTATTTGTTCCAGGTTGTTGAGGAATACTGTTGGTATTTTGATAGGGATTGCACTGAATCTGTAGATTGCTCAAGGCAGGATGGCCATTTTGACAATATGAATTCTTCCTAGCCAGGAGCATGGGATGAGCTTCCATTTGTTAGTGTCCTCTTTAATTTCTCTTAAGAGTGTCTTATAGTTTTGGGGGTATAGGTCTTTCATTTCCTTGGTTAGGTTTATAACTATGTATTTTATTCTTTTTGATGCAGTTGTGAATGGAATTGTTTTCCTGATTTCTCTTTCTATTATTTCATTGTTAGTGTATAGGAGAGCCTCAGATTTCTGTGTATTAATTTTGTATCCTGCAACTTTGCTGTATTCTGATATCAGTTATAGTAGTTTTGGAGTGGAGTCTTTAGGGATTTTTATGCACAATATCATGTTATCTGCAAATAGTGACAGTTTGACTTCTTTACTGATCGGGATTCCTTTTATTTCTTTGTTTTGTCTGTTTGCCATGGCTAGGACCTCCAGTACCATGTTGAACAACAGTGGGGAGAGTGGGTTTCCTAGTCTTTTTCCCTATCTTAGAGGAAAAGCTTTCAGATTCTCTCTGTTAAGTATGATGTTGGCTGTGCATTTGTCATATATGGCCTTTATTATGTTGAGCTACTTGCCCTCTATACTCATTTTGTTGAGAGTTTTTATCACGAATGGATGTTGAATTTTGCCGAATGCTTTTTCACCGACTATGGAGATGATAATGTGATTTTTGTCCTTCTTTTTGTTTATGTGGTGGATGATGTTGATGGATTTTGGAATGTTGTAGCATCTTTGCATCCCTGAGATGAATCCCACTTGGTCATGGTGTATGATCCTTTTGAAATATTTTTGAATTTGGTTTGTTAATATTTTGTTGAGCATTTTTGCATCTATGTTCATCAGGGATATTAGTCTATAATTTTCTTTTTTTGTGGTGTCTTTGCCTGGTTTTGGTATTAGGGTGATGCTGGATTCATAGAATGAGTCTGGAAGTATTCCCTCCTCTTCTATTTTTGGAAAACTTTAAGGAGAATGGGTATTATATCTTTCCTGTATGTCTGATAAAACTCTGCGGTAAATCCATCTGGCCTGTAAGTTTTGCTCTTGGGTAGTTTTTTGATTACCACTTCAATTTCGTTGCTGGTATTTCGAATGTTTATATTTTGTGTTTCTTCCTTGGTCAGTCTTGGAAGGTTCTTTTTTCTAGGAAGTTGTCCATTTCTTCTAAGTTTTCCAGCTTGTTAGCATATAGTTTTTGTAGTATTCTCTAATAATTCTTTGTATTTCTGTGGGGTCCTTCGTGATTTTTCCTTTCTCATTTCTGATTCTGTTGATTTGTGTTGATTCTCTTTTTCTCTTAATAAGTCAGGTAGGGGATTATGTATTTTGTTTATTTCTCAAAGAACCAGCTATTGGTTTCATTGATTTTTTCTATTGTTTTATTCTTCTCAATTTTATTTATTTCTTCTCTGATATTTATTATGTCCCTCCTTCTGCTGACTTTAGGCCTCATTTGTTCTTCTTTTTTCAATTTCGATAATTGTGATGTTAGACTATTCATTTGGGATTGTTCTTCCTTCTTCAAGTTTGCCTGGATCGCTATATGCTTTCCTCTTAAAACTGCTTTCGCTGCATCCCACAGAAGTTGGGGCTTTGTGCTGTTGTTGTCATTTGTTTCCATATATTCCTTGATCTCTATTTTGATTTGGTTGTTGATCCATTGATTATTTAGGAGCATGTTGTTGAGCCTCCATGTGTTTGTGAGCCTTTTTGCTTTCTTTGTACAATTTATTTCTAGTTTTATGCCTTTGTGGTCTGAGAAGTTAGCTGGTAGAATTTCAATCTTTTTGAATTTACTGAGGCTCTTTTTGTGGCCTAGTATGTGGTCTATTTTGGAGAATGTTGCATGTGCACTTGAGAAGAATGTTTATCCTGCTGCTTTTGGGTGTAGAGTTCTATAGACGTCTATTAGTTCCATCTGTTCTAGTGTGTTGTTCAGTGCGTCTGTGTAATTACTTATTTTCTCTCTGGTGGATCTGTCCTTTGGAGTGAGTGGTGTGTTGAAGTCTCCTAAAATAAATGCATTGCATTCTATTTCCTCCTTTAATTCTGTTAGTATTTGTTTCACATATATTGGTACTCCTGTGTTGGGTGCATATATATTTTAATGGTCATATTCTCTTGTTGGACTGAACCCTTTATCATTATGTAATGTCCTTCTTTACCTCTTGTTACTTTCTTTGTTTTGAAGTCTATTTTGTCTGACACTATTACTGCAATACCTGCTTTTTTCTCCTTGTTGTTTGCATGAAATATCTTTTTCTGTCCCTTGACTTTTAGTCTGTCCATGTCTTTGGGTTTGAGGTGAGTCTCTTGTAAGCAGCATATAGATGGGTCTTGCTTTTCTTTCCATTCTGTTACTCTGTGTCTTTTGATTGGTGCATTTAGTCCATTTACATTTAGGGTGATTATTGAAAGATATGTACTTATTGCCATTGCAGGCTTTAGATTCGTGGTTACCAAAGGTTCAAGTTTAGCTTCTTTAGCATCTTTCTGTCTTACTTAACTGACTTATTGAGCTATTAGAAACACTGTCTAATGATTTTTTATTTCTTTCCCTTGTTATTCCTCCTCTTCCATTCTTTATATGTTTGGTGTTTTATTTTGTTCTCTTTTGTGTTTTCTTTGACTGCTTTTGTGGTTAGTTGATTTTATTTTTTGCCTTTATTTAGTATTTGATTTATAATGGTCATATCTTCTTGTTGGACTGAACTCTTTATCATTATGTAATGTCCTTTTACATTTAGGGTGATTATTGAAAGATATTTTCTGCTTTCTTTGCTGTGATTTCTTTTTTTCTGGTGTTATCTATTTGCCTTAGGAGTCCTTCCATCTAGATCATTCCCTCTAAAATACCCTGCAGAGGTGGTTTGTGGGAGGAAAATTCCCTCAACTTTTGCTTGTCTTGGAGTTGTTTAATCCCTCTTTCATATTTAAATGATAATAATGCTGGATACAGTATTCTTGGTTCAAGGTCCTTCTGTTTCATTGCATTATATATATCATGCCATTCTCTTCTGACCTGTAAGGTTTCTTTTGAGAAGTCTGATGATAGCCGGATGGGTTTTCCTTTGTAGGTAACCTTTTTTTCTCTCTGGCTGCCTTTACTACTTTGTCCTTGTCCTTGGTCTTTACCATTTTAATTGTTATGTATCTTGATGTTGTCCTCCTTGGTCCCTTGTGTTGGGAGTTCTGTGTGCTTCTGTGGTGTGAGCGACTATTTCCTCCCCCAGTTTGGGGATGTTTTCAGCAATTATTTCTTCAAAGACACTTTCTATCTCTTTTTCTGTCTCTTCTTCTTCTGGTACCCCTATAATGCGAATATTTTTCTGTTTGGATTGGTCACACAATTCTCTTTATATTCTTTCTTTCCTGGGGATCCTTTTATCTCTCTCTGCATCAGCTTCTCTGCATTACTGTTCTCTGATTTCTATTCCATTAACGGCCTCTTGCACCTCGTCCATTCTGCTTTTATGTCCTCCCAGAGGTTTTTTTATTTCTGGATTCTCACTCCTGAGCTCTTGCATATTTCTCTGCAAGTCCATCAGCATGGTTATGACCTTTATTTTGAGTTCTTTTTCTTGAAGATTGTTTAGGTCTATCTCTCCAAGTTCCCTCTCAGGGGAGGATGTCTGTTTGATTCTGGTCTGGCTCAAATTCTTCTGCCTTTTCATGGCATTAGAGATAGTTGTGGGCAGTTGGTGTGTGTGTCAGCTGGGAAAATAAATTCCCTTCCCATTTGCTCCTTGCCTTCCTCTCCTGGAAGAACGGCGACCTGTAGCGGCTTGTGCTGGGCAGCTGCATGCAGACATGGTCTTTAATTCTTCTTGCCCAGGCTGCTGAGGAGTAATCTCTGTGCCACTGCTGTAGGCGTAACCCATCTCAGGCTGCTTCTCTGCTATGGTGGGGCCGTACCAGAGGGGGAATGGGCAGGTGGCATTTTATCACTGTGGGGGGGCCTCAGAGCTGTGCTGCCTCCCAGGAGGTTAGGGCACCCGGAGTTCCCCGGGATTCCTAGCTGCTGGGCTGAGTGTGCCGGGACGCTTCTGTCTAGCCGTGAAGCTCCTGTCCCTTTAAGACTTTCAACAAGCACTCACTTTTCTTTTGTCCCAGGGGGGCCGGCTGTGGGGACCCGTTCACAGGTTTTACTGTTCCATTTCCCTAGTATCCAGCACCCCACGCACTATGTGTCTATGCTCCCAGTGTGGATGACTAGGGTTGGGTATTTAGCAGTCCTGGGCTCCCTCTCCCTCCCTGCTCTGACTCCTCTTCTCCCACTGGCGAGCTGGGGTGGGGGTCATGCTCAGTTCCTGCTGAGCCGTGGCTTGTATCTTATCCCCTTCATGAGGCACTGGCTAGAGCAGATGTAGATGTAGCCTGGCTGTTGTCCTGAATCTTCTGGTCTCTCTTTTACGAGTAGCTATATTTGTTGTATTTTCAAAAATATATATGGTTTTGGGAGGAAATTTCTGCTCCCCTACTCATGCTGCCATCTTGACTCCTAGCTATATATATATATTTTTAACCAACATTGTATGGTGTATTAGTTATCTATTGCTACATAAAAAATGATTCCAAAGCTTAGTGACTTAGAAGAATGAAAATGTATTTATTTTTCTCACAGTTTCTGTGAGTCAAGAATTTAGGTTTTGTTTAGCAGGGTAGTTCTGTCTTGGAGTCACTAAAACATTTTTAAGCACATATTGGCCAAGTCTGCAGTCAGCTGAAGGTTTTCCTTGGGCTAAAGGAGTCACTCCCAAGGTCACTCAATAATGTAGCTCATGAGTCAGTGCTGGTTTTGGCAGTGGACCTCAGTTCTTACCCATTTATTCATCACCACAATGTCACTTGAGTGTCCTTAGGCATGTAGGCTGGTGAAGGAGGTTAGGGAATGTCACCCCAAGATATGCTGCTTTGATATGCTGGTTATTTTGAGTTGAAGACACTTACAAAACAGCAAATGCAATTATGCTTTCCCTGAACTCCTTTTATCTATCTAAAGACAAATACTCCAAAAGGAACTCAATTGTCATAAATCTCCCTGGGAGTTTCATCAAGCAGAAAAGCATGACTCTTGTTATAGGAGAAGAGACTAGAAGTCAATGTTTCACCCAAAGTTTTTCACAAAGCTACCATACTTCCCATCTATTCTTGTAAAGGACTGTTAAAGAACAAAATTCAGCAAAGTAAATTTTAAATATCTTATTGACTTTATATAGTGATTCATTAATCAGACAACCTCTAATCAAAAGGAGCTTTGAAGTGTTGTACAAGGCATGAGATTATTTATAGACCAAAGGAAGCAGGAAGAAGGAAGTTATACTGGGTATTTGCTGATAGGTTAAAACAGGGTTACTTCCTTGTGTAGAGCAAAGGGAAGTCTTGGATACCAGGAAGGTAACTTGTGTTGAGCAGGCAAGCACTGGTTGTTTGACTCAGGCTTTCCTTTTCTGGGAGAGCTGAACTCAGAAACTTAGCTAAGTTTTTGTTTTGTTTTGTTTTGTTTGTGATGTATGGGCTTAGCATGAGGAACTCAATATTGGGCCCAATATAGTTACTTTAACAGATCCATTAATCTTTCTCAAAATCATTGCATCTTCTCTAAGTGGCCCACAGTCTCCCTGTCATTCCCCTATTAAGACAGTATATAATCTCTCAAATCTCATGTTTTTTTTGGGGGTGGTGGTGGTAATCCCTTTATTCCTATGGTGAGTAAATTTGTATACTTTTTCTCCTATTAATCTGTCTGCTGTCACTTTATTTCATAGACTCAGCTATGAACCCAAAGAGTGTGAAAGTATTTTCTCCCTTAAACTGTCTTCTTCCAGAGTGTACTAAGAAAGCAACTCAGAAACCTCAATGTTTCTTATGATCTAGTCTTGGTCATAATATCTCATCACTTCTGTTATATACTTTTGGTCACACAAACCAGTCACAACATGGACAAAGACTACATACAGAAAGACATGAAAAACAGGAGGTGAGGCTCACTGTAGGACACCTTTGAAGCTAAAACAATGGGTCTTCTTTTCTGCAGTTAATTGTAGGGGAAAAAATAATTTTACCTCCACTCTTCTAGGTTCTTGACTGAGACTTTACTGTAGTGAAAAACAGATTAACAGAAGAAAAACAAACCAAAGTGAAATAACATGTTTACCTTCAGTAATGTCTGCTGATAGCATACCCAATTGGGTGAATAGTGATAGGAAAGGGTTTGAAAGACCAAAGGAAATACCCAGAGATACCATATGAGACATTTGGGTTTATTGGGATTTATACATAAGGTGTCTAAGAGTCGCTGGCTGGATAAGGCTTTGCAGCACTGTTGTGGATAGAAGGAACTGCTTATATGGGTTTGTTACTGGAAATTGTTCCTTGGTCTTATTGTGAAAAATAAACAATGGACACAGAAAGCAGTTGAGCATTAAGAGTTTATTTGGATAATAAAAGTTCAGAGAAATACATGAATACCTACCCAAGGGTTAGGGCATGGGCAGACCCAGAAGATGCTACACTAAAGGAACAATGGGGATGGAGCTCTTTTTATATAAAAGGAGATGAATATTCATTAATGGGGTTAGTTTTCAGAGGGAAGAGGTAGAGTTTTTTGGGAGTTTGGGCTTAATCCATCCTCACATTGGGCAGATGGATTTTTGACTATATTTGGTTCCCATCAGAACTATCACGAGCAAGGAGGTGTGATTTTTTTTCTACACTAATGATGGATAGGAATGATTTTTACTATGTTAATGAATGTATAATATGTTTTGACTTGAAATTTGGGTCAACTTATCCATGTTGGAACTAGCTGGTTTTGGCCACTCTCTCTGTATTTTCATTCCCCTTATCCTGCAAGAAGAGCTTTTCACAGAATGTGTAGAATGTAAAAATTTGGTAAGCATAATCCCACTCCCTCTTCCCTGTTCATGTCTGGCTACCTACCTACTATAACAGGGTGAGGACACAAAGACTACATGTGTGCCAGGGACAAGGGAACAAAGACTATGTTCATGTCAAAGAGGGTATGTGATTTATGAATCTACTATGTATTATGCCAGAAGGGATCATTCTTGTGTGACCAATGCCTCAAGGAACGAATCCTTTGACAAAGGGGACTGCCTCTCAATAAGCTGTGTCCATCAGTATGGCAGGCATCTCAGGCCATGAAATACCTAGCTGTGGGGAAAACTGCAATATTTCCAGGATCTTTCACCTGGCCTTAATCCATCTCCATATCAATAGGTGCTTACAAGGGGCAGGGAAAGAGGCGAGTATACACTGGGACCAGAGAGGTATTTTTGGCTCTTCACAGCCAGGGCAGTGAGAGACATGGGTGACCAGGATTAGATGACTTCTTGTAAGCAATAAATGGATTTCTCCCAGTTTATTTTTCCCTTTGACTGATTTTGGCTTCACAGGTTTTCATGGTTTATTTGCCCTGAGCTGGGAACACAGTTTCCCCCTCAGAGTTACACCTGGCAGTAGTCAGCAGGAACTCTGAACATGAAATCTGTCTTCATGGGTATGATGCTTAGGTGGGCTGCCCTTAGAGATGGTGGAGAGATACCTGAAAACACCCCTGTGGATGGTAGGGCCCCTGTGGTGGCTGGTGCAAGTGGGGAGCCCTTTGTGCATGGTGTGGCTTCACCTGGGAGCTCCTGATCCATGGGGCTCCCACTTGGGGAGTTCCTAGTGGGGAACTGGTGTAAACTGCTTCAGAGATGAATGGGCCCCTCCCCAGAATTGGGAAAGGGAGGAGACACTGGAAGCTGTGTAATTAGCCCTCCTTGAGAAAGGAGATTGCTTAGGAGCCTTGAATGGCCATGTGGTGGCCAGGATTGTGGGATTTTTGTTTCTTGAGATACTGGAAAGGGTCGCTGAGGAGAGAAACATATTTCTGTATCATTTGGAGCAGTTGGGCGATGACCTATGGGATGCCTTTAAGAAAGAGAGACAGTTACTGAGAATTGAGGTTGCTTTGCTGAAAGACATTTTAGCAGTGAAGGAGGAGGCAGCAGGACAATTCACGTTTCAGGAGGCCATGGGGAGGGATGAGGAAGAAGCAGTACATTCAGCCCCAGAGTTGGTAGAGGAGATGTCAGGAGAGGATGAAGGGGTATGGCCCCAGCTGGAACTGCTGCCAAGGCCACCACCTGAGGCACCAACCACTCCCATAATAAAGGCCCACCGGGTTATAACTAAGAAAATGAAAATGCAACATTAGTGGTTTCTTCAGGGGGAGTAGGAGCCCCCTCCCCAGATTGTAGAACACTCCATGCTCCTCCCCTATACCCAGGATGAGATGGTAAATTTGAACATCCAATTTTCTTGAAGCTGTCAGAACCTCTGCCTACATGGATTTTGTGTGTCTTTGGGATATGGGGATGGGAAGCATTGTTCCGTTGGCTTCTGAAATGGGTAAATTGGCTTCCCTGATGACTCACCCCTCCTGCTGACAATGGCTGCAAAGTGTCCATCACACCCCAGGAAATCATGTGCTACTGGATTGGCTGATAGCAGTCATCAGGACAGTTTGGGTTAATCAAGGTGATTTACCATACTTCCCCACTATGTGGAAAACATATGCAGAGCTCCAGCAGTTGTTACAGGAGTTGGGCATGAAAAATATCATCTATAATATGGATACCCAGGGACTCAATAATGAGGCGTTCACTGTAGGAATGAGAACTATGGTGTGCCATACAGTTCCCCCATACCTCTTTCAGTCCCTGGTGACTATTTTTGTCCCCCACACATGGCAACCCATAAGTGAGGCTACTCATACTTTAGCAGATCTGAGGGAGGTTGAAACAATATGAGCACAGAAGGTAGTATGGGCTACGACTGAAAGGACAGGTGCAAAGGGCTGCATGAAGGTGTCGAGGACCCAGATATGGGTTGATTTGATAAAGGCGGGGGCAGTGAAAGAAAAACTTGATGGGTAGCCCAGTAGGATCTTCTTAGAATTGTGGCACCAATTAAAGCCAAAGCAGCAGTTCCAGCCAATGAGGTCAAAGACACATGAGCCAGAGAAAAAGGCCCATGTCCAGCCTGTGTCCATACAGGACCTCCTGGTGGAAAGTCCTTTTTATCTGCCTGGGCTCTCGCCCATACAGGAGAATGATTGGGCATTGTGGTTTGACTGAGGGGGGGATCAAGGCTCCCACCTTGCAGAACATGGTGGGGACCAGAGACCACATGTAGAATTAGCAATTCATTGGTTCCCCATGAATGTACCATGTGTCCTGGCACTGGTGGACACATGAGCTGAATGTTATCTGATTTATGGCAACCTTAGGTAGTTTCCTGGGCCCCCCAAGGTGGTAGATGTCTATGGGGGTAAGACAATTACAGAGAAGAAAGCCCCAAATCACACTGGGAATAGAGGGTTTACCACCAAAGGAGTATACTGTATATGTTTCTCCCATCTTTGAATATATTCTGCGGGTGGATATCCTGCAGGGTCTGTGGTTACAGACCACTGCAGGTGAGTTCAGACTGAAGATAGGTGTGGTAAAAGCAGTTCTGAGGGGACATGCCAGGCACCTGCCTGTAGCCCTGCCTGTATCTCAGCAGGTGACAAATTCTAAGCAATGTAAGTTGCCTGAGGGGCACAAGGAAATAGGAGAAACTCTAGAGGTGTTGGAGAAGGTAGGTATCATAAAGCCCACTCATAGTCCTTTTAATTCCCCAGTGTGGCCAGTAAAAAAACCAGACAGCTTCTGTTATATGACTGTGGATTACAGGGAATTGAATAATGTCACACCCCTTTGCATGATGCTGTCCCCTCTATAGCAGCCCTTATGGACACTCAGTTATGGACTAGGGATATATTATTATGTTGTGGGCCTTGCTAATGCTTTCTTCTCTGTTCACATAGCACAGGAAAGAGAGGAACAGTTTGCATTCACATGGGAAGGCTGAAAGAGATCATTCACTTTCCTTCCACAGGGATACCTCCACAGTAACACCATTTGCCATGGACTTGTACCCCAGGACTGGGCCATAAGGAAGAACTGCAGAAAGTGTGGCTGTATCACTGCATTGATGATATTATGCTCACATGTGATTCTCTTGCAGATAGAAGGTGCAGTTCCTAGACTGCTGCATCATCTGCAGAAGAAAGGATGGGCTGTGATCTGCACTAAGGTTCAGGGACCTGGTTTGTCAGGAAAGTTATTGGGGATTGTCTGGTTGGGTAAAACTAAAGTTATGCCAGAAGCAGTCATAGACAAGGTCCAGGCTTTCCCTACCCCTACCACTGTGGTAGTATTACAAGCGTTTGGGGTCTTTTGGGCTACTGGAGAGTGTTTATCCTGCATTGGGCACAAATTCTGAGGCCCTTATACTGGATGGTATGAAAGGACATCAGGTAGGACTGGGATGAAACATGTGGAGCTGCTTTTACTGCTGCTAATTGAGCAGTCAAGGCCATACAGGCCTTGAGAGTAATGGACTCATCAAGTCCCCATGAGGTAGATGTGCATGTAAACTAAAATGGTGATGCATGGGGCCTTTGGCAGTGGCTTGAATGGACACATCAACCTACTGGATTCTGGTCACAACTATAGAAAGGAGCAGAGGTCTGGTACACCTTGATAGAGAAACTGGCTGCTGTGTATCATGCCTTGCTGGTTGTGGAGGCTATCACTGAAATAGCTCTAACCAAGGTAATAACCACCTATCTCATTGCAGGGTGGGTTTGAAACTGGACCCAAAGTTTAGAGAGTGGCCTGGTTCAGATTCCTACACTGGCCAAATGTGGCACATATTTGCAGCAGCATAGTGCCCTCTCCACTAGCCCCTTAAGTGGAGAATTCCAATGCTTATTGGGGCCAGTGACATATACCAGTGGAAAGCAGGAAGAACTTGCTTTTGAGCCATTGGTAGCCAAGAGTCTTTATAAGCAGGGAAAAGCCCCTATACCTGAAGATGCTTGGAATACAGATGGCTCCAGTTGTAGGCAGTCCCTGAAGTGGAAGGCTGTGGTTTTCCATCGTAAGACTGAGACAATATGGAGGGAGGATGGGGCAGGGAAGAGCAGTCATTGGGCTGAGCTGTGGGCAGTATGGATCATGATCAGCCAGGAGCCCTCCCCTATAGTTGTCTGCACTGACAGCTGGGCTGTCTATCAGAAATTGACCCTGTAGGCAATGACATGCTACCATGGCAATTGGATGGTGGTCACAGGTCCCTTTCGGGGCAACAGTTGTGGCAAGACCTATGGGCCCCTGGTCAGACTAAGACTCTTACTGTACATCATGTGACTGGCAATTTGCCTTTGGCATCCCCAGGGAATGATGAAGCAGACACATTGGCCCAGGTGTGCTAGCTAGAAGGAAAGCCTGCCTCCGATGTGGCCCAATTGTTACATCAGCATTTGTTGCACACAGGGCAAAAGACAATATGGGAAATGTCGTTGCAACTTGCCATAGACCTTTGAAGAAGTCAGGAGAGCCTGGAGAGAGTGGTTGTGTGCTGTAAGAGTGTCTTGCACTGAATCTGGCCACAGCATGAGATAATAGCAAACAGGTAGATACCCCTTGTCAGGTGACAGATAGACTATATTGGGCTTCTGCCCAAATCAGAAGGGTATCGGTATGCCATGACTTGTGTGGACATAGCTATTGGATTGTTGGTTGCTTTTCTTGCACATCATGCAGATCAGCAAATGACCAAAAGGGGTTTAGAGCATCTCTTTGCAGCCTATGGTTGGCTGCAGGTGACTGAGCATGCTCAAGGCATCCACTTCACTGGACATGTGTTAAAGAATGGGTGTAGCAATTAGGGACAAAGTGGAAGTTTCAAGTACCACAAAACCCTACTGGGGCAGGAATGATAGAGAGGTATAACAGTTTGTTGAAATCTGGCCTGAAGTTGGACACTGATTGTCTATGGGGCCAGTCAGTTCACTTGTGGTCAGTGCTGTGGTGTTTTAATGATATTCCATAAAAAGGAGCATTGATCCCTGTGGACATGCTAACACACATTGCTGCCTCTCCTATACAACTGTATGTGCAAGCCAAATATAATTTTTTGAAGCCAGGATATGGCCAGCAGAGCAACATCCTGCCGGCCCCAAATGTGTTAAACCCTAGTGGCTCTGTTGAGTGGATTTGGCCCTGGACATTTCAACACATGGACTAGCAATGGCTGGCCCTTCTGTCACCTTTGGAATAAGGCCTGGAAGCTGGCTTCCTGGGTGTTCCTGGAGTAATATCAGAGTGCCCCCAAATACCAATCGTGTATACAAAATGGCTAGGAGTTAAGAGTTTCTTACAGGGAAGTTTTATTATATCTTTATGGCCAGTGTATGTACCTCCTGTAGCCCTATATATTTACCCATCTGTAACTCCCACAGGGAGGGGGTTGTAGGTATACTAGACCAGGATGAGATCCCGTTCCTGCCACTGTCCTATCACAGGATCACTCTCTTGCATGCATCCTACCTGATGGACAAGATTTTACTACGCTGGTGTCATTATACTATGTGTCTTATCACCCTGAAGGTTATTTTCTTCTATAGTCCCTGTGGCTTGGACCTACACCCTGGTGGCCCTGGTTCTTGCTAAGTGTATGGGGATCCCTACAGATTCAGTTGCTTGCCTCCTGAAGAATGGGTGAGCTATGGACTTAATCTTTTTCGGATTTTGAACCTAGCTGGATCCTTGAGCTTGAGGATTATCATGATTTTATTGCTGCTATTATTGTACAGTATTAGTCTGGTTTCAGTGTTTCAGTTTTCTAGCAGAGGGGCCATTGCGGAAGATGGGGAGTGAGGTCAGATTTCTGGAGGCATGGGCTGTAGATAAAATTGCAGTATTTCCAGAATCTCTTGCCTGGCTTTAATCCATTTCCTTATCAATAGTTGCTTACAAGGGGAGGGGGAAGAGGTGAGTATGCACCAGGACTGGAGAGGTTCTTTTGGCTCTTCCCAGCTAGGATGGGGAGAGACACAGGTGAGCAGGAGTAGTCAACTTCTTGTAATAAACAGGTTTCTCCCACTTTATTTTTCCCTTTGAGTAATTTAGGTCTTTACGGATTTCCCTGGTTTATTTGCCACAGGCTGGGAATACAATTTCCTCTCCTCAGAGATACACTAGCATACCACCCAAAGGTGGTGGCCATGTGGACACATGGTTATTCTGGGACAAAAAGTTACCTCTGAACAGTGCTTGTCCCCACCCCTTGTGTGTACATGATAGATACCCAGGAAAACTGAGTGGTTACCCAAAATCACTCAAGCCCCCTCCTTTAAACCATCTGCTGCTGAAGACAAGAGAAAGATTGGTGGGGAGGGCAGGAGGAGGCCAGTTATGGGAGATTATGAGGAAAAGCACAGTAAACAATGGTATGGATAAATCTCTGCCTTTTTCTTTGATAAGAGCTTCTAGAGATTTAACCACCCTCCTTTTCCTGTTACATAGAAGGAGACATCCTTATGAATGGAGATTTCCTTTGGAAGTGTAAATTTTCCTCACAGAAGGGCAACTTCTACTCTGTTTTCAGAGATTCTCCTGTGTCTTGCTATTTCTTAAAAACTACAGCTCAAGATACCTGTGCCAAAGAGACCTATCTTGGTGTAGCAAATCCTCCCCATCATAAACAAGTCACTAAATATGCAAAATATATGCCCCCAAAACCCCCAAGTCTTATTTATTACAACATCAAGTCAAGATCAGGATGTGGTCATTTAAGCATCAATGTTCAACTGCCCTGAGCATTGTAGCTGAAAGCCTCAAGGACAGGTGATTGGATTCCTATCTCAGAACACATTCTCTGCTCGCCTCTGACCACTCATCCCCTTTCTACAATGGCCTCTGCCATACACATCCATTTATGCTGGGGAAAAACAGGCAAAGTGAATAAGTTTGAATGTTTAGATAGTTCTATTGGACACTAGCACGTTTGCCCATTTTGAGGAAGGGTTGCAGGAAGTAGAGATGAATGAGATATTAATGGGGTGAATCCACAAGTGTCTGTGAGAAGAAAGAAAGTATCCAGAAACCTTTCAGCACAGGCTAGATATGAAAGAAAAAAGCAGCTGTTTAAAAGGCTGCAGTGCAGTGGCATTCCACCTCATATTTGCATTGCCATGCCTGAAGCTGGAGGTTACAGCTTCTCTTGGGGGTTTTGATTTTAACCCCATCAATACTGAATTTAATTACCAGAAGTTTGAACAAACCTTCCAGGGAGAGAAAAAGTATTTTTTTCCTTAGCAGCTTTGAATTGTTTTCTATGATATGGCATCTTGGTGTATGGTGGGGTCGGGGAGGAAAAATTTTCCTCTACCCTTCAGGGTTCTTGCTGGTCTAAGAATTAAATTGACATGAGACACATTAACAGGAGAAAATCAAATTTAACTGCATATGTATGGGAATTCCACTTACAAGAGAGATTCAGATACAGAAAGGTAAAATGGGGTATATATGCCATACTGAGCTAAGCAATGGGTTAAGGGCCTGAGGCTTCAAAGGGGAGTAGAGCAGTTCACAGGGGGTATGAACAGATGCTTGGTAATTAGATGTTTGCCTTCCCATACAAATGGGTCATTCACATAAATTTTGTCTCCAGTAATAACCCTTATTTTGGAAAGACCCTAACTTAGATTTTTCAAGGTATTTATGGAAGGGGTAAAGGTTTCTCTTAAGCTCTTGAGGTCTTGATTGCCTTCAGCTCCAAATAGTCCACATACCAATGTGGCACATTTTGGGGAGGATTGTTCGAAACCCCTTCAGTGGAAATCAGTGTTCAATATTATATGCTTGTCATAAATGCTTGAGATTAATCATGCCTGATCAGGGAGAGGTGCAGAAAGAAGTGTTAGTGGAACAACTTGGTTTTTGCTTCCTCTGGGGGCAATGAATGCCTCTTAACCTAAGGTTTTTCAGGCAAGGAAATAACTGTTGGCTTCTTACCATCAAAAAGGAGGCCTAAAATCTTACTAGGTTCTTTAGGTATGTGAAAAAGAGCAAGTCTCCTTGATGAATCTTTTGCTATGATTTCTGCCTAAGGGAAGGCAATATGTAAATAGAGGCAGCTGAAAAGAGGGAGGCAATCTCTGGATAAAGATATAGTTGAAGTTTTAGGCTACTAAATATGTGCTTTTTTGAAAAACACCTTTGAAGCTTGCTAATGAGTCCTTGTGGAAAAGAGAAGCACCCAATTTGGGGTGAGCCAACTGGGACTCATTGATGAAAAAGAGCTTAAAGAAAAGAAAAAAACGTCTTTTAAGAAAGTCCCAGATAACTCAGCAGTCTCAGTTTTGCATGAGAAAGGGTCATTTACCTCCTTTGCTTCAAGAAGCAAAGAGAAGCCACCTTTATTTTTCAGGGAAAGTTACTTTTAGTTTTGTTGTTCTGTTTTTGTTTGTTTTTTTTTTTAGTTTCCAAGAATCACAGGAGGTTTTCTTTAATTGCTTGGGTCTGGCTCATGCAATGTTGTCTGCTGTTGCTTTCAGGTTTTCAAGCTGAGAGCAGACATGGTCATACTCTCAGTGGGCAGCACTAAGACTCTGAAACTGTTAAAAGATAGTCCCCTGTGGGGCTGTGAGCTGTGAAAATGAATCATAGACATTGGATGAATTGTCAGGGTCTGTCTTGCCAATGGGTTTCAGCTCCGGGCAAGTTAGCTATGGATTCAATGTGACCAAAGAAAATGACAGTAAAACATTCTTGGGGTGAAAGGGTTATACCTAACTTTATTTCCAGGTGGCAGGTCAGCCACTAAAATCACATTCACTCAGAGCAAGTCTGCATGCAGCAAGCCGGTCTCTGCCTCGGGGCCCCTCTGTCCACACAGCCATCCTCTGGGCCTCTCTGCCTGCACAGTCATCCCACACAGCCGTCCTCTGGGTCTCTCTGCACAGTTGTCCCACACAGCCATCCTCTGGGCCTCTGTCCTTGGTGCTGCCACCACTCCAGCCTCTGCTCTCCTGAAGCCTAGCAGCCGTGCCACCTTGTCATGCCCAGAGCACTGGGTGGAGCTCTTTCTATAGAGTCAACAGCCATGTATTGCCCACAGGTGTGCAGTGAGCTAGTCAACCAGGGCCAGGTGAGAATCCTGGTCACAGGAACTCTCATTTTATCCACATGGTCACATGCAGAAAGGGCTGTTCTCTGATGAAGCTCCTGTTGATCTAGCCTATCTCACTTCTGGATTGTGACTTCTGTCAAAAGCTGCAAGGTATGGGAGGGCCAAATCTCAAGGGTGAAGTCATGCTCCCCTTCCACACATCTCCTGGACAATTGAATCTAATTGGACTTTCATATCCTCAGGAATATATCACCACTGTTGTCTTTTAAAAAAAAAAACTTTTGAACTATTTGCAGTCTGAGATTTGTATATTTTATGGCAGAAGTCATTCACCAATGTGCTGAAAGTCTGACTCTACACCCTTACCTTTTCAAGATACACATACCCTAGCAACATAGTTTGATTATTAAATGCAACTGCTAGGCAGAAAGACAGACATGAGCAGGGTGGAGAATGAAGCCAGTAAAGCCCACTAAAAGGGACTCAAAGAGTTAACCAGATAAAACCAGAGAGCCCTAAAGTATTCACAGAGTTAATTAGTTGAAGTTTCAAAGGCCAGGAGTGACTTGGAATGTCCGGATTTTCCCCAGATGAAAAAACAATTCCCGAGATAAAGAAAAGTATCAGAGTACAGCCCGTGTCTTCATTGTATCAATTAGATCAGGCCTCCAAAGCCAAAGATAGTCAATCAAGGACTTCTCTGCCCCTGGTATTAGGGACATGGGACAAGGAAAGGAAAATGGGACACGGGTCATGCTGTAAAATCTACTAGCCTGTGAAAACAGCCCAGTTTGTTCTTTAACTTAATCTATATGCTGTTCTTCCTCTTCTTCCAGGCCCTTAATCAATTAAGTAACTTTGTAACCAGGACAGGAGATAGACTTCTGAAGTATAAATAAACCTATGTGGATAAATGCTGAGATCTAGACCAACACAGTCACCTAAATAACCTTATTCTTAAGAAAAAATTTCAAAGGAATTATGAATCACCTGTATACATCATGCCTTATGCTGAACCCTACTATGGATAAAATGAGAGTTCTTGTGGCCAGGATTCTCACCTGGCTGGAGTTGACTAGCTCACTGCACACCTGTGGGCAATACATGGCTGTTGACTCTATAAAAAGAGCTCCGCCCAGTGCTCTGGGCACCATACCATGGCAGGGCTGCAAGGCTGCAGGAGAGCAGAGCAGAGGCTTGAGTGGTGGCAGCGCAAAGGACAGAGGCCCAGAGGACAGCTGTGTAGACAGAGGGGCCCAGACGCAGAGACCGGCTTGTTGCACGCAGACTAGCTCTGAGTGAACGGGATTTTAGTGACTGTCCTGCCACCTGGAAATAAAGTTGGGTATAAACCCTTTCACCCAAACAATGTTTTGCTGTCAATTTCTTTGGTCACACTGAATCCACAGCGAACTTGCTGAAACCCATTGGCAAGACACCTACACAAAAGGCCCTTAAATATGCCTCCTCTCTGAGGTTGCTTACACTTCCCTTTCTTCAAGTGTGTGTACCTTTTGCCTTAAATAAAGATTTCTTACTGTTCAACTTATTACATTTTGTTTCTGGACTTTTCCAGTGGTAAACTTTTTTGTTAATTTGCTATTTCATTTTATTTTCTAAACTTAAACTCAAGTTTTCACTCTGTCTCTGTTCCACTCCAGGTAAATAGGGAGGGGCCACTGAGAGCTGATTTGGGCTTGCAAATTCCTCTTGCCTGGGTGACCTGAACAGGACTGCAGCTGCATGATCATGCTCTTTAGTAGCCTGCCTGAAGATCTCCTTTTTTTGCCTTTGGGAAGTTCTCAGAACATAATCTCACTCCATGCAGTGCTCTATGGCTTCCCCAAATTCTAGGGTGGTAGGGACTTAGTTCCCATGCCATGCAGATTTAAGCAGACACTATGCCAGGTGACCCTGGCTTTAAGAGCTGGCAAAGGATTTGCCATATGCCAAGCAGACTTCAATGAGGTTTCCTTTCCTCCGTCTGTTTTTCCTTGCTCTCTGCTGCCTATAAGGCAGCAGCCATTCCCTGCTTTTCTTGCTTTAATGAATTATGACCTGATCATTCCCTTGTACCAGATGTTTCTTATAATAGTAACCCCAAGTCAGCTTGGCTGGAAGGATAGCTGGAGATTCAGATTTTATTTAAATTATCTGAAAATGTCCTTCTGTAAAAAAGCTTTTATCTATCTTCTACCATAATGTTCTGGACTAAGGTTTTAAAAATAGAGGATGACTGGAAAAAATGTAGTCACAGCTACTGAAATAATACACACAAATTCTGTAAAGATAGGGGGAAAGAAAAAAATCATGGCATTGGGGAGGGGAAATCTTAAATCTCTTAAAGTGTTGGGGAAGGGGGTCATTAATGGGCTTTGTCTTGCAGAAAGGGTTCTGGAGCCAAAACCCATGTTATGCTCCCAGCTTGATGTCTTAATTGGGAGCAGTTATTCTAAACGATTTTCCATGCCACCAAATGTACATTGAATTCAAACTGACTGTAAGACAATCTTATCTCCTCTCCTCCACCCCTTCAAGACAGCTAGGGATGTCCTCAGCTCTTGCTTTTTCTGCATTAAGATACCTACAGATGTCATCCATATCTCAAAGAACATATGATTTAGTGTCTTGGGCAAGTAGGCTTGCCTGAAACTGACTTCTTTCAGGCTGTCCCTCTGAATCAGGACTAAACTAAATTGAAATATTCATATTGAATGAAGGGGTTGGAGTGTTAGGAAGTAAAACTATCCTTTATCTTTCAAAGATTCTTCTGACTGGTCTAAGAATGAAATTGATATGAGACAGATTAAAAGGAGAAAGTCAAATTTAATTTTGCATGTAAAGGAACTGCACATACATGAGATGTTCAAAGACAGGAAATCAAAATGAGGTATATATGCCATCTCGAGCTTGATCCAATGAATAGGATGAAGCCCAGGGCTTCAAAGAGGAGAAGGGCAATTCACAGGGCAATAAGAAGAGCAGGTGTCTGGTAATCAGTTGTTTGCCCTGCTATTTAGATGGGTCATTCAGATAAAATATACCTCTGGTAATAACTCTTCTTCTGGGAAAGATCCCGCATTTGATAGTGAGTGAAGAAATTTCTCTTGAGCCTGCAGAGTCTTGACTGCCTTCAGCTCAAAATAGTCCACACGCCAAAGTGGCACATTTTGGAGAGACTTGTCCTATATCTCTTCAGTCCTGATCTTCAAAACTTTAAAGAACTTTCACAATCCAGAAACTAAGTTGATAGATTTTTCCATATATTATTGAGCCCATCTCAGTCTTGAGAATAGGTCAATTCAGTTAAAATTTGTGTCTTATTTCAGGAGGTGGTCTTGCAGCTCATTTCCCAAAGTAAAGCTTATATTGTGAAGTCAATCAGGTAATTAATGAGGAATTCCTATGGAAACAAAATCAAAACAAAGGTTAATGTTTGGAACAAATTATAAACCCATTGTCTGAACCCTGACACCTACCACTGAGATTTCTAGATATCAGATATGAAGCATTTTCATATAGAGTGATGGCAGACAGTGGCAATTTGATAGATTTTCCTGGTACACAATTTTAATATCTCTAGTGATTTTTCTGGGTGGTCCAGACAGCAACAGGCACAAAGACTACTTAATCATGGGCTACTGTAGCAATTTCTCTGGTTTATAACAAGTCGGCTAGCTTTAGTTTGTAGGGCTTCAGGAAAAAGAGCAGCTTTAGTTCTCAATGATTCCAAGTCAAAAGGATGGGAGAAAATTGAAAATATGTTTGGAGAGTCATAGACAATATCTATGGAAACTAGGAGAATTCAGGATCTAGTCCAATTTATATGCAAACAAACCCTCAAAGACAATCAGAACTAGAATCTTATATCCACAAAGGTATGTTACTGAAACAGTTTTTCTTTCTAAAATCACCATCATTTTCACCAAATATAGCCAAGTTAGACTAATCTGTGTGCAAAATAAGTTTCAATAAAATTGACCTGATTATTCACATAAGTGCAACAAGAATACTCATTGGCCATATAGGCTCCTTCAAATCTGCTTTTTTAGAACTTCTCATAAAAAATTTCAGATTGAACTTTTAAGAGACTCTTGAGGCCAGGAAAGCCAAGCCAAGGACTTGACATCAAACTTTGCCTGTAATACCTATATATTTGGGTGAGCTCCTCCCTTCTTGAGGTCCCCAAAATATCTTGAGGTTCCTGCACCTGCCAGGAAGTAACCTTCCTTACTCACCTAGTAAGGCTGCCAGAAAACCTATGAGTATGATACACCAAGCCAGTTTTTCCAAAGAGCTTCATTGGCTCCACTAAGTCAACCTTAGTTCCTTAAAGCTGTCTGGTCATATCCGAGTATATATATATGTATCCCACTCTCAAATTCTACATTCCAGTCAAAACTTTCTTAATACAACCAATGTTCCTCATTGTGTCTCATTGCAAGGAGAACAGATTCTTATTGAGTTTATGCAAGTAGCTATATAACCATGAAAATAATACTGAGGGCTTCTGAGTTCTGGAGTGATCAGGTAGGGAGAAAAAGATAAATGTTTCAATTCTGCTTAAGAAGATTTATTTTATAAAAATTGTTGCAAGTCATAGCTTAAGAGAAAAAGTTTCCTTAAATCTGGAAAAACAAACATTAGAGAACCAGCAATGTTTTAAATAAAAAGTTGTAAAAATGATTACCATCTTCCTCAGTTCATTCAGTCCCATGTTATTAATTCTTGTTGAATCCAGTTTTCCTACTAAAATTCCACATATTCTTACCTAGTTTAGTTTTATGATCTTAAGGTTATCAGAAACTTGTATTTTTCAAAAGCCTTTTCCATAAATCTCTTTGAAGATGAAACACATTTGCAAAATCATCAGCATAAAACAATAACTATAAATGACAAGAAATTTTTTAAAAGTGCATCATTAAAGGCTAATGTAAGTTCATTATAATGTAATTGACAAGGAAATTTGGTTATTTCTTTCACACACAGCACTTCAATAATTCAAATTACAATTACTACCAGGACATATCAGATTTCTAGAAACTACATAATTTCTAAAACACTTATTTTGATAACATATCTCTAATAATATAATCTAAGAAGGTTTAGCAACCCTTATTTGACAATGTTCAACACCTAATTTAACATACCAAATAAATAAGACCATAGTTTAACAATTCTTTTGGAATGTTTCAGGGGCCTTCTGGAAAAATCCCAAAGCTTCTTCCAGCTCAGAAAGACTGAATTTTAGAATTAGATATTTGGAATGTTTGTCAAAAATATGAAGAAAATGGTTTAAAGCACTTGCCTAAATAGGATCAAGATCATTACAAAACACTTAATTGTCAATTTAAATACAGTGACAAAAATTTTGAAGGCACACCCAGGTTACATAGTTAGCAAAACTTAGCTCTTTATATTGAAAAAAAAACTCATTTTTTTAAAGTAATCGTAGACCTGATTAAGAAAAAATGAAGCATAGAGCTCTTTCTTTCTTTTTCCTTTCCTTCTTTCCTTTCCTTTCCTTTCCTTTTTCCTTTCCTTTCCTTTTTCCTTTCCTTTCCTTTCCTTTCCTTTCCTTTCCTTTCCTTTCCTTTCCTTTCCTTTCCTTTCCTTTCCTTTCCTTTCCTTTCCTTTCCTTTCCTTTCCTTTCCTTTCCTTTCCTTTCCTTTCCTTTCCTTTCCTTTCCTTTCCTTTCCTTTCCTTTCCTTTCCTTTCCTTTCCTTTCCTTTCCTTTCCTTTCCTTTCCTTTCCTTTCCTTTCCTTTCCTTTCCTTTCCTTTCCTTTCCTTTCCTTTCCTTTCCTTTCCTTTCCTTTCCTTTCCTTTCCTTTGTCATTTTGCTTCCTCAGGATCCATGCCAATTTTTACTTTAGGGTCTACTATACTTTTAATTTGAGATAAAAGAGGGGACAATTGTGCCCTTTTATAATGGGTGGCCTACAACACAGGAGAGAGAACCTGACGTGATTTTTCATATAGCAGTGTATTTTTTTAAATTTTGGTATCATTAATATGCAATTACATGAGCAACATTGTGGTTACTAGATTCCCCCTGTTATCAACATAGGGATTATTTTGATAAAACACAGAATTTTTATTTTCGAGGCAATTACTTTGAATGTAGTGAAAAACCTTTCACAATCCCTTATTATCAACAACAGACCAATAGTTCAAAAAAACTTTATCTTCTTAAGAAATGGAAAAACTAAATTCTAATTTTGCATGAGTATAATTTTGATACTAAAACTCATTCTTAAATAAATTCATTTTAATCTTAGCAAGTTTGACCTCACATTAAACTTCCTTTGCAAAGATTCCTTTTCCACAAATCTTTTTACAAACTTCTTTTTTGGATTCAAGTTCTGTCCTAAGTTTTACCATAACAAGCTTTACTTTAGGACACACTTTCTTTTCCCTCAACAAAAATGTTTTTCTATTTGTCTTATCTTCTTTTACCAAAAGCACACATCCCACTTTCTTGCATGCAGAGTTGTTTCTTTTATTACTTCTAGTTTCTTTAATTTTACTTGAGTTCTCACATTTTAGAAATCTTAATTTCTAGGGAATACTAAGTAATAAGCAGTTTGTGCTGTTTATTATACCTGCATTCTTTAGATTGGAAAGTCTATCTATACATTTCATGATTTCTGGAAGTATATGTTTCTTTATAGAACAATCTTTCAGTGTGACACAAAAACAGACCCAAACATCTTTAGTTTCTTTGCAACACAAAGACAAAAGTAGGTAAACTTAGACTTGTTAGCAATTAATTTTTTCATATTTTATCTTGTTTGGAAATGATCTAGATATTCAATGAGTTCCCATCATTTAATTTAACTGAGCAAAATTCTAAAAGTGGAAGTTACCAAAGAGATACAGGAAACTATTAAAGTAGAAATACCATAAAACATAATGTTACTGAACAGTTCATTAATAAATTTATATCTTTTATTTTACTTTTAACTTTTATTTAGTTAATTTTTAAAAAATAATTATATTTGGATTAATTATGAAAATTTCTTGAGCTATTAAGTAGCTAACCATCATCTTTAACCTATCTTTCTTGACAAATTCTGTAACAGAAATAGCATGAGTTTATCTGAATTTTAGCAAACCTAGATAGAATAAAAGTATTGTATTTAATGCTAATAACTCTAAAGACCTGTTTTAATTAAGCCACCAAACTTTAATTAGCTTTTATCTACTAAATATTAATCCTAGATCACGTGAACTTGAAAAAATTTCTGTTACGTTTTGTATTTCTGAGAATTTCAGAATAGCCAATCCTTACAAATGCTTGCCTTCAAACCAACTAAATAGAAGTTTTTCAAATTAATTTTAGCAATACCATTTAAAGATAGAAATATTACACATCCACAAAATATATTTAGACAAACATGAACATATAGGTAGAGACAAAGACCTTATAGTTTTAGTATTTGTAGAAAAGATTTTTCATTTACCTAAGTCCAAGCACTTCTCATTTTTTTTAACGAAAAATCTCTTCCTAAAGTTTGCATTTCAAATAATGACCCTTGGGTCCTATAGAAGATGGAATTAGAAAGTCTATACCACAAAGGCATAGCCATGTTTCTTCAAGAAGGGCTTTGGTTTCCTAAGTATAAAATTTTGCAAGCTTTTTGAGATAAAGTGGGGAGGTACTGGGATCAGTAAAGAGAACAGTTTGACTTGAATTCTTTCTGTAGACATATTTCTAGTTTTGCAAAGATTTGTTGCAACTTCAAAAAACATTATATGTTGAGCTACCCATTCAACTATATTATCCTCAATTTGCTTTTTTCTCTTTGGGTACAGAGTTTTATATTAACTTATGGGAGAAAACCTTAAAAAATCCTATTAGGCTCTATCAGCATCCAATCTGGCCGACTTTTGACTACACAGATACTTTTAAAAATATTTTAACTATCTTGTCAATTTTTAGGTAGGACAGAAAGCAATAGTTTCTGACAGTATTGAATAACCCCTCCTTGGGTGTAAGAGGGTTCTATAAAGATGGTAAAAAGGATATTACCTTCTCAAGATCCAGAATTACTGACAAAGACAGCCAAAAGTAAAACCTCAGGGATGCTTGTTTGAGCACTTAAGTGTTTCTAGTAAGTATTATTAGAGTGTAAACCAGAGATTGAGAGAGAGAAAAGTTCATGTCTGCCTTTTACACATAGGACACAAGAAGCCCAATCTCACAAGACACATATGACATCCTGGACAAAAAGAATATATAATTGTTAGGAACTCTTAAGCAGGGCATAAAATCTGTGAGGTAGAACAAGTGGACAGGACCTCTAATATGTCTCACATGTCCCACTGGTTGGTAAGTTTTAGGCCTCTCTTCCCCATTAAAGAGTTCAGAACAAGTCTCCCAAAAATGTACCAATTTGACATGTGGACTACTTTCAACTGAAGGGAATTGCAACCTTTTGGGCTCAAGAGAAACTTTTACCCCTCCTTTAACTACCTAGAAGAATCTAAATTGGAGGTCTTTCCCAGAATGAGAGCTATTGACAGAGATGAATTTCATCTGAATGAGCTAAATTATGGCAGGGCACAGATCTGATTACCAAACATTTGTCCTTTTTATTGCCTTGTGAATTTCCCCTTGAAGCCCCAGATCCTCATCCCATTCCTTAGCTCAGAATAGCACATATACCTCATTTCACTTTTCTATCTTTGAATATCTCATGTTATGAGGATTTCCCACATACACAAAATTAAATTTGACTTTCTCCTGTTAATCTGTCTCATGCCAATTTAATTCTTAGACTAGTCATAAGAACTTTTGAAGGGTAAAGGAAAAATTTCCTCTCCTTCAGAGTTTTGGTGAACAAGTAAAGAGATCTCACCAGATGGGCTCTGCTCACATTGAGACTGCTGCAGGAGAAGGATCATAGGTTTCATTATGAGACTAAAGAAGGTAAGAATTCTTGCCATGTCAGACTCCAAGGTCTCTACATTCAGAGTTCAGTGGAAGCAGAGTGTGGAGAGACTTCTTTCCCTTTTCTAAATTTAGATTAGCAGGAGAAAATGAGAAAATGTCTGTGGAAATAGTTCCTTGGACTTGTCAGCTCTGGTTATTTGGTATGTGTATCCTTGGTTTTTATTGATCAGTTTCCTCCCAGAGATGTTCATTGTTTATATCTGCTGTGTTATTCTATGAACTGAGAGTTTGGTTTTTTTTTACCAGTGACAATACTCTTTCTGGTTTTCAACAACCACAGGATGCATACACTGGTGTCCATCTGGTGGGCAGTTCACTGGGCTGTGGATCCAATAGTCTCTTTGTCCAACTGTACCAACTCTCGGGGGAATTTGTCCTATGAAGTCCTGGCCCATAAACAACCTTTTGTCCCTTTGTCTTTTGTCATCTCAACCTTCATTGCTTTGTTGCTGCTGGAAAAAAAAAATCCCATTCTAGCAGCACCTGCCTGGTGTCATGAATTAATGGGTCTGTGACTGGAGGAATCTCATATTTTCATGGGAAAACAGAGACACCATTTGCACTATCCCATCCTTACTGCTTGTGCATGAAGGTCTTTTCTTTCTTAGACTAACTGTGGGCATGAAATTTTTGGATCAAGAGAGCTACATCATATCATCTGCATCCACTCCAGGGATGCCTCTTGCATCCACAGTAAATATTTATTCTAAACCTTTAAATTTACCATCAGTTATTGCCATGAAAGGCTTATTGGTTTAAGTCACTATTGAGATATACTACTTTCAATCATCAGATGATGGGTCCTTTGAATTAGTTATATTTGCAAAAAAAAAATTAGAGTGCTCTCATCCTAAACAATTGACTTATTGGCACCTGCAGAGAAATCAATCTTAGGGACTCCCTAAGATGAAAGAACAGAAATTAGACTAAGAACAAAAGTTAAATCCAACATAAATCCCCTTTCTCAAAATCTGACCCCATCTGCCTTAGTTTCCCTTTTTCCTACAAGATCTTACAGAAAGCACCTGTAGGGAAAATGAAGTTTCATGTCCAGAATTCTCACCTGAGCCTGGTCTGCTTACCCACTGCACATGTGCAATATCTGCAGATGTTTGTTTGCACAAGTGTGGTCAATGAGTAATTACTAGCTCGATATAAAGAGCTCTGCCCAGTACTCTAGGGCTACAAGGTGGTGGAGAAGCCCAGAGACAGAGACTGGCTTGCTGCATGCAGACTTGCCCTGAGGCAGACAGGATTGTAGTGCTTAACCTGCCACCACAGGAATAAAGCTGATTATAAGCCCTTTTACCCCCAACATTCTGTTGTAATTTTTCAGTCTCACCAAATCCAGAATGAACTTGCCTGAGGGCTGAAACCCTCAGCTGAGACATTTAGTGATGTTGGCAAGATTTGCTGCTGACCAAAAAAAACCCAAAAAAACAAAATAAGCTGCCCTTATGGGAGTGGTGTTTCAGCAGGCTGCCCTTATGGCTCAGGAAATACTGCAGTAATACTTCATGGATGAGGAGGAATTTGGGTGTCCCCATTGGGCATGTGGACCGAGATGGCTTTCTTCCTAAAGGAGTGGGTTCCTCCCTGGGATTGGGGGGAGGTAGAGGTGATGCCTGAGACAGTGATAGAGACTCTCCACAAGACTGAGAGAGCCTTACAGAAACAGAGTGCCCATGAGGTGGTGGGAACCATCGGTTGGCTATTCCTCACAGTATTAAAAAAGGCCATGGAGGAGAAGGATGAACTCCTGTGAGAAGCATGAGAAGAGGCAGCCTAAGAATGCTCACTGCAAGATATTGAAGAGAAAGTAAGAAATTTGTTGAAGACTGAGATAGTACTGTTGTGAGGCACTGCAGAAATGGTAAGGGATGTAGCAGAGGAGGCACTCAGTGGAGTAGCAAGGAAGCTTTTGTCAGCTCCAGAATCAGTAGAGGATATATCAGAGAAGGACAAGGGGGTTTGGGTGGTGTCCATTGAAGGCTGGTTGAAATCCCACCTGGTTATAGTTTAGAAAATAAAGACACAGCAGTCACAGGTTCCTCCAGGACAGGTGAAGCCCTGTCCCCAGGTCATGGATCATTCTATGCTCTGCCCCTATACTCAGGCTGAGCTGGTGGATTTGGACTCCCAGTTTCAGCAGAAGCCCTCTGAGTCAATATCACCTTCGCTCCTGTGTCTATGGAAAGTAGGGGTGGATAGTATCATTCTGTTTGGATCAGAGATGGGAAAGCTGGCTTCCCTGACAGCTTATCCTGCCTTGCAGCAGCAACTGCAAAGTGCACATCAGACGCCAGAAAATCACTCCTTCCATGATTGGGTTATGGCCTTGCTTCACAATGTATGGCCCAATTGGGGTGATTTACCATCTTTCCATTCTAGAGGGTAGATGAATGCTGAGCTCCAGCAGGTTTTATGGGAGTTAGGAATGAAAAATGCCATTTATAGCTCAGTGAATTATGGCCCAGATGAGGAGTCTTTTACTGTGGGGATGTGGAATATGGTGCTTCAAAAGGCACCGCCATCCCTCTTTGAGCCCTTAGTGGCCATTCTTCCCCCTCACTTAGGACAGCCCATGAGTTTACCCATATGGTAGCAGACTTGGGAGAGGCTGAAATAACGAGAACATGGAAAGAAATACGGTCTTCTACTCAAAGGAAGAGTTTGTAGGGTCCTGTGAATGTCACAAGGATCCAGATGTGGGTTGATTTGATAAAGGCAGCAGCAGACAGAAATTAGATAAAAGCCAAATAAAATCTTATTGGAGCTGTGGCAGCAATTGAAGCTGGAGCAACAGTTTCAGCAATTGGTTAAAGTTAAGGCCAAGAAATGAAAGCTGGAGACAAAGCCACAAGTCTAGCCAATGTGCATGCAGGACCTTCTGCTGGAGAGTGAGCCAACCCCACATGGACCCTCATAGGAAGATGATTGGGTGATTCAGTTTGACTGAGGGGAGGGTAAAGACACTCACCTGGGAGGACCAGGTAGGGAGCAAAGGCCACCTATTGAAATATCAATTCACTGGTCCCTAGTGAATGTGTAATGTGTTTTGGCTCTGGTGAACACAGGAGCTGAGTGCAACCCTGAGCAGTTTCTGGGACCCCCACTGTTATATATGGTATGGGGATAAGGCTATCAGAGTGAAACAAGCCCAAATACCACTGGAAAAGTGTGTCTACCTCCAAAGGAGTACACTGTGTATGTCTCTCCATCCCCAAATATATTTGGATAGATATACTGCAGAACCTATGTTTGCAGATCACTGTAGGTGAGTTCAGACTGAGGATATGTGTGATGAAGGCAGTTCTAAGGGGACATGTTAAGAACCTGCTTGTAGCTTTGCCTGTGCCTCAGTGGGTGACTATTACTAAGCAATACAAATTACCTTGAGGGCATAAAAATATTGGAGAAACCTACCAATAACTGGAGAATGTTGGTCTTATAAAGCCCAACCATAGTCTTTTTAATTCCCCAGTGTGGCCAGTGAAAAAGCTTGGTGGCTCCTGGGATATGACTGGACAACAGAGAATTGAATAAAGTCATACCCCCCTGCATGCTCCCATCTCCTGTATTACAGGCCTTATGGACAACCTCCATCTTGAACTAAGGATGTATCATTATTTTGTAGATCTTTCTAATGCCTTCTTTTCCAGTGACATAGAGCAAGAAAGTCAGGAACATTTTGCTTTCATGTGGGAAGGATGACAATGAACTTTTACTGTCCTTCCGCAGACATACCTCCACAGCTTCACCATCTGTCATGAACTTGTAGCCCAGGATTTGGCAGCATGGGAGAAACCACTAATAGTTCACCTGTACCATTATATTGATAATATCATGCTTACATCTGATTTTATTAGTCTAGAATTCTAAGGTGCATTACTTAGACTGTTACAACATCTATAGGAGAAAGGATGGGCCGTGAACAGCACCAAGGCTCAGGGACCTGGTTTGTCAGTCAAATTTTTGGGGGTTGTCTGGTTGGGTAAGACTCGTTATCCCAGAAGCAGTCATAGACAATGTCCTGACCTTCCTTATCCCTACAACTATGGCCTTATCATACAAGAGTTTTTGTATCATTTGGGATACTGGAGGGTGGTTATCATGTACTTTGTGCAAATTCTGAAGCCCTGATACTGTTTTGTATAAAGCGGAATCAGGTGGGACTGAGATGAGACATATGCCTCTACTTTTACTGCTGCAAAATGGGCAGTGAAGCCTGTGCAGGCCTTGAGTGTGATAAACCCCTTAAGGCCCTGTGAGCTGGATGTTCACATGATTGAAGATGGTTATGTCTGGGGTCTCTGGCAGTGGCTTGAAAAAACTCATCAACCTATTGGATTTGAACGTAATTCTGGAAAGGAGCAGAGGTATGGTACATCTTAATAGAGAAACAATTTGTTGCTGTGTACCATGTCTTGCTTTCCATGGAGCCCATCACTGGAATGGCCCCAATAAAGGTATAATTCCTATCTCCTCATGGGGTGGATACAAGACTGGACCTAAAAGCCATGGAGTGGCATGGTAGAGATGCCTACACTGCCCAAATGGGGTGCAAACCTGGAGTGGCATAGCACCCTCTCTACTAGCTCTTTGACTGAAGAACTCCAATGCTTATTGGGGCCAGTGACATATACTGGTGAAAGGCAGGAAGAATTTTCTTTAGAGCCATTAGTAGCAGAAAGCCCTTCTCAGGAGGAAAGAGTGCCTATACCCAAAGAAGCATGATACACAGATGGCTCCAGCCATGTGCAGTCCCCAAAATGGAGGGCTGTAGCTTTCCATCCTAAGACTGAGACAGTATGGTAGATGAAAGATGGTGAGGGAAAGGGCAGTCAATGGAAAAGTTGTGGATAGTGTGGCTTGTGATCAGCCAGGAGCCCTCCTCAGTAGTTGTCTGCACTTACAGCTGGGCATATTGAGGCTTGACTCTGTGGCTACTGACATGGTACCATGCCAGCTGGTTGGTTGGTTACCAACTCCTTTGGGAGCAAGAGTTTTGGCAAGACTTTTTGGCCTCTGGTCAGACTAATACAGTTATAGTATATTATGTGACTGGACATTTGCTACTGTCAACCCTGGGAAATGATAAAGCAGATGAATTGGCTCAGGTATGATGGCTAGAAGGAAAGCATGCCTCTGCTGTGGCCCAGTGGTTACATCAGTGTTGCATGTGGGAAAGAAGACAATGTGAGCTGTAGCCCATCAGTGAAGCCTGCCTATGACCTTACAAGAAGTTAGCAGAGCCCAGGAAGAGTGCATTGTGTGCTCTAAAAGGGACCTACTCTGAATCACACAACTTGGAATGATAGCTAAGGGGCCGATATCCCTCATCAGATGCCAGATAGACTATATTGGGCCTCTTCCCATTTCACAAGGGTGCCAGTATGCCATACCTTGTGTGGACACAGCTACTGGACTTCTGACTGCTTTTCCTGCATGTTGTGCAGACCATCAAACCACCAAAAGGGGCCTGGAGTGTCTCTTTGCTGCCTATGGCCAACCACAGGTTATTGAACATGATCAAGGCACCCACTTTACAGGACATGCACTACAAGAATGGGTGCAACAAATAGGGATCACGGGGAAGTTTCATGTACCATATAACCCTACTGGGGTAGGCATGATAGAGAGGTACAATGGTTTGTTAAAATATGGCCTATAGTCAGGCACTAATAGTGTACAGAGATGATCAGCGTGCTTATGCACATTGCTATGGCATTTGAATTAAAAGCCCAGAAAGGGACACTAAGATCTGTTAACAAACTAGTACACATTGCTGCCTCCCCTATACAACTGCAAATACAAACTAAGGAGAAATCATTGAATCTGGCATTTGGTCACAAGAATGATATCTTACTAGTACTGACTGAAATAAACTCCAGAGACTCTATTCAGTGGATGTGATCTTGGATGTTTTGACACATGGAACAGGGATAGTTGGGCCTCCGAGCACCTTGGGGTCAAGGCCTGGAGGCTGGCTCCTGTGTATTCCCAGAGTCATGGCATAATGGCCCCACAGAATCATAGTAGTGTACACTAAATGACTGGAATGTAAGAGCATCCTACTGGGGAGTTTTGTTTTATCTTTATGGCCAGTACATGCACCTCCAGTAACACTATATACAGACCTCTCAGTATCCCCCACAGGGAGAGGAGTAAAGTTATGGTATACTAGACCCAGATGAGACCCCCTTCCTGCCATGGTCCTATCATGGGACCACTCTCTTGCATGCATCCTACCTGATGGACAAGATTTGCCTCTGTTGGTGTCACTAAAACATGTGTCTTATTGCCATTAAGGTTAATCTCTTCTAATGTGTCTGTGTGGATTGGGAACATACCCTAGCACAAACTGCTGCTTGCTGGGTGTGCATGGAAAGTGTGAGTCATGAACTCATCTGAATAAGACTGGTTTGAATACAGTTGGAATGACCATTTGATGGTAATTGATCTCTGGCTTGAGGATTATCATAACTCTTATCTGTATCATAATTTTTATGGTTATTTGTATGTTGTTGTAGTCTCTGTTGTTATTGTGGAATTTGGTTACAATATTCCAGCTTTCTCACACGGGGACCACTGTGGAAGATTGAGGGCATGTAGATTGTGAGTTAAGAATCCTGGAGGGATGGAGTCTAGGGAAATGAATACTTCATGTCCAGGATTCTTACCTCACACTGGGCTGCTTGCCCACTGCACACATGCACAGCTTGCAGGTGAAGACTTGGACACATGTGGGCAATGACTTATTACTGACTCTGTATAAAGAGGTCTGTCCAGTTCTCTGGGGCTGCAAGGTGGTGTAGAGGCACAAAGGCACAGACTAGCTTACTGCATGCAGACTTACCTTGAGGTGAACAGGATTTTAGTGATTGATCTGTCACCATGAGAATAAAGCTGGGTATAAACCCTTTTACCCCCAACATTATGTTGTCATTTTTCAGTCTCACAGAATTCAGAGTGAACTTGCCCAGGGCTGAAACCCTCAGGTGAGAGAGCATCTGAGCCCAATCTCTAAAACTAGAGTATACAGTTTATTCATGTAAATGCTGAAGGTCAGGAAGTCAATTTAGTAGAAGCACCTGGGACAGGCAGTAGGGATTGCTTTGCTGGGCTCTGGAATCAGACTTGGTTAGCTTTAGACCTTCCTGGGCAATTTACTTTATGGATATATCCTAGACCCCCAAATAATTCATATTCCCTGGACAGCAGCAGATCTTTTTCAGAAGATTCTACTAAATCTAGAGAAGACTTAGAAATATCAGTGGCTATTCACAACTTTCCCCTTGAAGAGTGGAAATTTGTGGAAAAAGTGGAAAGTGTAATATGACAAAGGGTATGAGCTAAGAGTAGTAAACTGGTGGAAGCTTAACAAGGTGGGTTGATTTAGATTCCTCTCAGGTGTCCACACCTTTTTAGAGATCATTATGCTCTCTTCCTCCAGGTATAGGAAGGGCACATCTCACAGGAGGGTCTTATAACCTGCTTCGGGGCAGGTCAGAAAGTCCTTCCAACACCTGCTGTTTTTCAAACTCCTCTGGCTGAAAATATTCAATATACCAAGGTACCACATTTTGAGAAGCATATCTTGAACCCTATCAGCACATACTTCACTTTGGCATACCAGGGAGAAATTTCTGGTAAATAATTTTATCTATACTACTAAAATCAGTGAAGTGAAGCTGACCTAAACGCCTTCCAGAATGAGGCAAGGCTATGCATCACTTGAGCTTAAGTCTGACAAATTTCATACCATGTTTTTAATGAAATCCATGCTATTGTAGGCAAAGATCCCACAGAATACATGTCTCCAATGGATAATGACAGCATGTATGTCCCAGGCAAGCAGGAAGACAATAGCTGCAAGGATTAATAAGAAGGGGTCTGGATTTGGAAAGGAAGGAGTATCTTGAAATTTTATTTTCCTTTTATATCAGTCCCTGAACATTGTTACCTCTGAATATTTTATTGATCACATAGACCAGTGGGACTTTAGCATGGGTGAGAATTAAACAAAGACATGAAAGCAAGAATGTGTGAATCATCAAGGGGTATCATGGGGCTGGCTATCACACGTGAAAATGGTCCAAGAAGAACAGATTCAGGTTCTAGAACTTGAACATAGTCCTGGGTGGTCCTGCTATCTTGAATCTGTGGTCATTGGATTATGAAGAGGTCTGAGGAGTTCACAAGGAGTAGTACTGGATCCTTAGTTAATGGTTGGCATTTTGAGGTAGGATTGATGCATAGGTGATTTACTGACTGGAGCAGTCAGGTGAGTACTAATTACGTAAAGACACACACACACACACACACACACACACACACACACACACACACACACACACTGGGTTTTGACACCTAGTCAATCAATAAGAAAGGAATAACATGTTTTTAAGGGTTGTTGTGTGAGGGAAAACAAAGAAATGATAAACAAAAAGCATCCCACAATATATGTTTGTTGCATTTTAGTTCTCTTCACCTTCAGGAAGTTGTCAAACACAATTTAATATTTATTTGTTATCTAACCCCTTAGCTCCTTTGTGTACTCATTTTGCCTCCCCACTGGATTTTTCATTCTTCTGAAAACAGGATCCTTATTTTAAACACACATATTTTTGGTAATCCCTATGTGTGTGATGTACTGATGCTGGATGTATAACTTATTTCTGAATAATAGATGTTCTTATTTAACTGTAATAATGCTTCCATTTTCTTATAATTTAGCTAATACTTTATTAACTGCCTACCAAATTTAGAGCCGGTATTTAAAAAAATGGGTGGAAATGCTGCCTGAGGGATCACTGATTTTAACCAAATGATAAATAATTAGAAATTACAAAATGTATAAGCAATCAGGAAGCATATTCTAATTACTATGTGAGAGAAATATACTCTTGACCTCAGGGTGGGGATGACATAATTATATGAGGGGGACTTTTTAAAGCAGAAACTTTTAAAACACCATTAAAGTTCTTTCATTACTACCTGAGGGTTTCTGTTACACCACCAGTAACGCTTGAGTTTCCTGCTCCCAACCCATCCCCATAAACAGCCACATTTTTTTTTAGAAACATTGATTTAGAAAGTAGTGATAGTTGGATAAGTCCTTTTACATTATATACTCATTTTTTTATTGAGGGATTGAGACAAATCTTCTTAGTTTGACGTGTGTGTAAGTTTTTATTTGGTTTTATGCTGTTGAAGTGGAAATCTGAGTGCCTATGAGAATTGACTTAGAGATGAAAAGCTTTAAATGCAGTTCTTCAATGTGGCAGACTAGAAAGCAGTCAATTGCCAAAAAAAATGTAAATGGATCTATCTTCAAAGAACAAATAAAAAAATCTTTATATCTGTTTTTCTTTCACATGCTTACAAATTCTCATCCTTTGTCACTTTCTTTCAAAGTTCTACAGATTTTTCAAATCCATATTTTGACCAGATTGCTTCAACTGGAATTGGAAATATCCTTTTAATTTTCTTAAGGAAATTAAAGATGAAGCCTTAAGTTGTCACCAATTGCATTTTTTGTGCTTTCTGACTGAATGTGTGTGTGTGTACATGTGACAGAAAGAAAGAGTGTCTTGTTATATATGCAATATATAGACCGTGAGTTGCTGTAACTAAATTTACTCCATGTTGCTTATAGTGAAGGTTATAAAAGAATTCTTCATTAATTTTTAAGCAGCTAATTTTCAAGCAGACATGCTTCAGTTGTCAGAAGCCCAAACACTAAATATGGTCTAGACATAAAATTTTTAAGTACTCAGACTATGTTTCTAATAATTTCTTTCCAGGATTTGCCCTTTAAGTTTAATCCAAGTTCATTTCAGATTGCATTGCTCCTGGTGCAATGCAATAAAAGAGTCAGACATCAACTTTTATTTTCTTTCAACTAAGCAATGTCACAGAAGCAACATCATAATGATAGGTCTTCAAGGTACTGTTGTTGTGTTTTAGCCTCAGTTTTGGCAAGGATAGGTTCTGCACTCAGAGGAAATATGTGTAAGGTAATAATAACAGAAAATATTTCTCCCATATTATTGCAATTTCAAGTTTCTCACAGAACATTCACATTGTGCAGTTTACTCCTTTCAAAAGTGTCCCCAGTTCTCACTCCATTTGCTAAAACTTTTGCTCTAGTAATAAGCTGTGTTTGGCCAGAGCAGTCAGCTCTTCCTAACTAATGAAAAGATGCCATATGTCAGTGTTTCTTATATCATAGGCACTGGAGGCCAAGCTTTATTTATTTGTTTTACTCTAACCCATTGATGAGTAGTATCTTTGTAAGTTATTTTGTTTCTAATTTTTTTACAAAATAAAATACAAAATATAAAGTACAAGCCTTAAAAAGTACAAGCCCTAAACTTTATAATATTAAACAAATAAAATTACATTTCAATAAATGCAATTAGAAGATATACAGCATAAGGAATCACCAAGGTCTACATTGTTCATTGAAAATGTGCATATCATCAATTAATATAACAACTCATCATGTTTATGACTTGTTAACATTCCACAATCATACTTAATAAAAATATGATTAAAATAGCAATTCCCAATATTAAATGTCTATATACAGACTTCAAAGGAACAGCAAGTATATCAATTTTTAAAGATTTGAAAGAGAAACATTAGTTTGCTTATTGTGTGTTAACAAATCTAGTTCGGATTGACAACACTACTCATAGGGCATAATGTGTATCTAAACTCTATCTGTTTTATTTCAATAACATTATGGAAAGACAAGTTTCATAAAGGTATGCTGATGGAAATGGAAGAAGAAATTTTAAAGCAATTTTAAGAAACTCAGTATAGGAATTTTCAAGTTTTATCCATAATGAAACAAATCAGACCATATTTTGAAAATCATCTTCAAACCATCAAAGGCCAATTCCAGCAATTTATATTGTAAAGTTTCTGATAAGCTTAAATTATCTTTCAATGAAAAATGAATTCCAATTTCATGAATTCCCTATGTGTGGACTTTGTTGTGAAGGAAAATAAAATCCAGTATATTCTTCCAAGTTTTTAATGAATTTGGTGCTAAATTTTTACAAAAATGCTATATCAAGATTATCATCTCCTTATTGATAATTGTTCAATAATGGAGAATACCATAATGAACTGCAGAAACTATTAAACATGTGTTCATAATTGCTTATTTCTCACCTCTGCTTTGTCTTGACCAAACTTAGGTCAGTTTTCTCTCTTCCCTACAAAGTTCCCTAAACTTTGGCTTTTGGTTTGCTTCCAAGCCTGAGTAAGCACTGAAATATGCTCCCCTTATCAGCTTATCTGGAAATGACTGCCAAAAAATAAGACACATTTCCTGTCGAACCTCACAGATCATGTTTTCTACTCACTTTTTAAATTTTCCAACTTCCCCTTATTTACTGCTTATCTCTCACTACAAAAGAAAATATTGTTTAATTTTGAAACTGTTGCAGATTTCTTAAATTGAGAGTGTTTTTTCCTATTGTAACAGTCTTTTCAAATGAAGTTTCTCCTTTCTGGGTTGAGATTTGTTATTCTTGAACTGTACTCTTCTGGGCATCTTTTTCTTTGCCCTTTGATCTTAACTGGCATCAAAAAACATGTTCCCTTTTTTCCTTCCATAGAAGTATTATAATGATTAAATGTATCAAATATATCAGATAAGTAAGAAGGTTTGACTGTCTAATTAACATCTTCAACTATTTTGAACCAAACTGGTTTCTTATCTGGCAGAAACATTAAGATTGGGTTCCTTATCAACAATACATCAGCATGAAGTAAGGTTGTATATGATTAGCTTCCAAATTATCACACAAAGAGAATAATTTTGAATTTATCACATTAACCTATGTAATTCAGTTTTTTTTAAATACATCACTAAGCAAACTGGTTCAGCTGATCTTTTTTCAAAATAATTTCTCAGTGACAGAAGCAGGTTTACATTCAGTGGCAAGCACTATAATTTGGCTACATTCCTACCATTCTAGCTGTTTCATAAGATCATGATTTTAGACAAAATTTAAACTCCAAATCACATTCATTGGTGATTTAAATTTCCCTAGGTTTATATAGTTTAAAGTAGTTGTGTTTGTCAGGAAAGATATTGAAAAAATAATTGTTCCTTCATATTATCATCATATTCTAATTGTATATCCTTACCAAGAATTCCTACATGCCTTTGGCAACTTTCATATAAAGTACTTGGCTAGCCGGATGTATTCTACCAGTTAGCCTTCTATATGATTTTCTAGTTCCTGAATATTTTGAGCTATGGTATTATTGGAAAACGATATCTGAGCTGCCTTTGTTTTGCTACATATTCTTCCAACATTTCCAAGCAATGATCATTCATGCAATCTTTTAATAATATGTCAGTAGATGCATTTTTTGGTCTTAGCCACTTTATGTTCTTTGTTAAGAAGGCCTCAAAATACTAGTATTTATGTGTAAATATTGACCACCTGTTTCTATTTTTAAAACTATACTCTTCCTTTAAAAGAATTAATTCAGTTTTGAAATGATCTTTTTATTTTGTATGTAAATGCCATTTAAGTTTTTATGATTTTATTGCTTGGTTATACAACATATCCAGAAACTATGAATTATGGTTTTAGAATTTCACCATCAATTATGGCCAAAATACTGAAATAAATATATAAAGAAGGACACTTTGAAGTAAAACTAGTACAAACTATACTGATATTCCTTTCTTCTTTCCCCAAGATCACTTCCATCATCATTTAGTTTATGGAAGCAACCATATTTGAAAAAATGCCACTTTTCTTAACAAAAATGTTTAGTGAGGCTTGTTTTACCATTAATACATCACAATCAAATGTAAATAATATACATTTTACTTTTCTAATTTGGCTAATAGTGTTAAACTATCAAATATCTTAAGAGGCTTTATTAAAATTTAAACAATTATGAAAATAACTCATAAAATAAATAAATCCTTATAAGACTTTCAAGATTTGTATATGCATTTGGGTAGATTTGGCAAACTAACACTAAATTATCAGTATCCTTTGTGATCCTGTTGTCCCTTCCTTGCAGGCATCTCATGCCATATGCACTTTACCACATGAGTCATACAACACCCAAAATGATTTATATCCTGTTCAAGGAGACAAATCCACTGGTCACATCCTTTAATGTTGTGACAGTGTTAGTTACTTGAGAAGTATTTACCATTTACCGCTGGTTACTATAAATTTCTTTTGTGGTCTAGCAACAAATAATTAATGAACAATCACTTCCCCTCCTTTAAGTAGTACTTAACTTACGGAGGCTCCCACACTTTTTAAGACACAATGAAAACAAAAAAATGTCAGCTGGTTGAAGTAAAATTTAGTTTCCAACAGCTTTTCTACCCATTTTGGGATATTTGATGGTAGTCACATTGTTTTAGCCAAGAAAAATAAGGTGGGGATTGTTCTTTATATATAAGTATGTTGTGGTTTCTCTTACTGCTAGTGCAGTACAAGTTTTACTGAACCTGTCACTGTCATGCTACTAATACAGGAAGAGACAACTGGTTGTGTATAAAACTTCTGTAATTATTTCCATGTTTGAGATTACAATGGAGGTGGTCTTTCATGATTTTTGTGGCATATCTAAATCCAAATTTAAAAGGTATTATTCTAACTTCTCCTTCACTAATTCTTAAAAATATCCTGGGGCTTCCCTTTTGTCTTCTAGTAGTCAGAATTTAACTGGTAACCAGACACCAAAAGAAGTGGTTATAGTAAGCAAGAAAATTCTAAGACAATAAAAACCCATACCTATTTTCCATTTCTTGTATTTTTTAGATGTGATTTCCTTTTCTTTCTTTTATAAATATTCACTTTATACACATACACTTGTATAGTTTTATATAAACAAATAAGTGTGATTCCTCTACTGTTCTTACTCACATTAAATCAAATCCCACATTTCCTACAGATAAATTAATAACACTATATCTTTCCTTCCATATTTATATCCATGCTTTTTTTTCATCAAACAGGATTAGGCTTAACTGCATGTGAAAGAAAAACTAAATGACTGTGGCCTCAACAAAACAATGTTTATTTCACTCAGACAGTTTGGAAGACAATTTATTGGTTTCTTATAAAACTAAATATACTTTTGCCATAAAATCCAGCAATCATGGTCTTTGTTATTTACCCCAAGAAGTCGAAAAACATGTCTACACAAATATTGCACATAGATGTGTATAACAGCTTCATAAATAATTGAAAAACTTCAAAACAACCAAGATGTGCTTTAGGAGATGAATGGATAAACTATGGTACATCTAGACAATGGGATATTATTCAGTGCTAAAATAAATGAGTTATCAAACTATGAAGACATGGAGGAAACTTACATGCATATCACTGTTGGAAGTAAGCCATTCTGAAAAGGCTATACACTGTAAGATTCCACATTTTGGAAAAGGCAAACTTTGGAAAGGGTAAAAGATTAGTGGTTTCCAGGGTTGGGGGCAAGAGATGAATAGGCAGAGCACAGGGGATTTTAAAGCAGTGAAAATACTTTGTATGATACCATAGTGATGGATACATGTCATTATACATTTGTCCAAACTCATAGAATATACATCAAAAGTAAGCTAACATAAAGTATGGACTGTGGGTGATTATGAATTGTCAATGTAGGTTCATTCATTATAGCAAATTTACCACTCTGTTGGGGAATGTTGGTAATGGGGGGCTATGCACATTTTAAGGTAGGAGGTATATAAGAAATCTTTTTCTCTCACCTTCAACTTTGCTGTGAACCTTAAATTACTCTAAAAAATTAAAATCTTAATTACAAAAGATTAGGCACTACAAAAGAAAAGATTCATGAACTTGAAGTTTGTTAAATAGCTGGAGAATCGAGAATAAAAGGCCAAATTTGAAGAGTGCCTCAGTAACAGGTGGTTCAATATTAATTATCCAAACATATTTGTAATTAGTACTTCTATTATAGAAAGGTCAGAGTTGAAAAATATTTTTAAGACACTTTTGTTAGGTATGTGAAAAACCATAATCCCATAAACCCAGGAAGTTCAAAGGACTCACAGCAGCCTAAATACAAATAAAACCACACAGAAGCACATCATGATCAAGTTGTAGGACATAAGTGATAATTGTAATTATATTAAAGATAGTAATTGTATTTATGGATGTGAGGATTTAATGATATGGGTAACTATCAAACGATTGTGTCATCTAAGAAGTATCAATGATACTTCAAAAAAATTAATAAAACATTCAAACTAAAAAAGAAACATTACAGTCATGGTAACAAAAAAGGAAAAAAAAGAGAGAGAGAGAAAGAAAGACAGATAGGAAGGAAGGAAGGAAGGAAGGAAGGAAGGAAGGAAGGAAGGAAGGAAGGAAGGAAGGAAGGAAGGGAGGGAGGGAGGGAGGGAGGGAAAGAAAGACAGAAAGAAAGATGGAAGAAAGAAAGAAAGAAAGAAAGAAAGAAGAAGAAAGAAAGAAAGAAAGAAAGAAAGAAAGAAAGAAAGAAAGAAAGAAAGAAAGAAAGAAAGAAAGAAAGAAAAGAAGGAAGGGAGAGAGAGGGAGGGAGGGAGGAAGGCAGGAAGGAAAGAAGGAGGAAGGAAGGAAGGAAGGAAGAAAAAAAGAAAGGATTTCATTGACTTCTTAATCAGAAATAATACAAGCCAGAAGGCAATGACTTGACATCTTTAAAGTATAAAAAAATAAAATGTCAGCCCAGCATGCTATATCTAGCAAATACATGTCAGAATTAAAGTCAAAATAAATAAATTTAATAGATATGAACTTGAGAGAATATATTGCCACCATATTTGTACTATAAAAAAAGGAAAAGGAAGTTCTTTAGGTTGAAGGAAAATGATACAAGATGGAAACTTGGATCTAAAAGGCAAAGTAGGTTTGAAATGATGAATAAGTGGTTAAATATAAAACTCATATATTATATTTAAAATGGTGTTATATTTGAAGGAAGACAGTGACAGTTAAAGATTTATATTGTAATCCTTGTGTCAATCACTAGAAATGAAACAAAAACTGTAGCTAGCTCTCATGTCAATAGAGGAGATAACATTTTATGCTATTTCTCAATTATTTCAAAATATAAGATAAGGATAAAAAAGAAAACATAGGGTGACTAGAAAACAAATAACAAGATGATAAAGAACATCAGTCACGTAAGATTTAAATATTCAAAAGATATGATTAAAAAGCATAGATTATCAAGTGGATAAAAATGTCAGTACCAAAAAAAAGACATTTAGGTGGCACTAAAAAGAAAATATCAGTACCAAATGTATATTATCTAGAAGAAATGCATTTTTAATACAAAGATACATATTATATAAAAGTAAAAGATTGTAAAAAAAAAAGGCACTGAGAGGATTAAAGATGGTGGTATGAGAGGTGAGACAGAGGCTTTGGCCTAAAACCACATATAATACAAAAATATAATTAATACAGTTAATTCTGAAATAGCAACAGGAAGGAGGACTGCACCAGACTGCATACACCTGGAGAAAAGAGCAGACCTCAAAGAACAGGGTAACATACCAAAGCTGTGGCCCGGTGGGACCCAAGCCCTTCCCCTACCCCAGCTCACTGGTGGGAGGAAGAGAAATGGAGTGGGGAGGAAGTGGAGGCCTGGGACTGCTGAATATGTAACTCTGGAGATCTGCTCTGGGAGCACAAACCTACATTTCATGGTGCTTTTATGATACTCTCATGATTTGGGGATTGGAAAGCTAAGACAGGCAGAATTCCTGGAGTGACTGAGATTCCAGCTGCTTGTGGAAAGCAGAGATCCATATCCTGCTTCTCTGGGACAAAAGAAAAGGGGCAGCTTGAGAGACTTCCTAACAAGGAAGCCCTTGGCAAGAGGGCTGCTAAAGGGGCAAGGATTGCCCAGAGCTTACTGCTCAGGAGAAAGGACAGGTAGACAAAATTGTTTGGGTGCACTCTGCCCAGCAGTTTGGGAGCTTTCATGATTTCCAGGTGCTTCAGCTCCCTGGCCGGCTACACAGCTCTAAGGACTCTCTCCATGATAAACAGCCTACTGTGACTTTATCCTGGCCAGACCCACGTGGCTCGCAAACTGGTAAAACCTACCCTGGCATTAGGTAAGCCAGAGGGAAGATCTGTCTACAGCAACTATAAACGCAAAGCATAGAGGCTTATGCCTGGGTGCTTGGCTCACTAGTACAGGCAGTGGAGACAGACATAGCAGCAGGGAAGCAGGAAACAGCTCTTTCCTATCCCTAGGCATCAATACCACTCCCCTGAGATTCCCGACATTGCTTCTGAGGCTGAGAAGCTTCAGAGAGAAGAGCTTCTGGTCACTAGAGGGTGCCATATACAAATATGAAAAGGCAAAGGAACCTAGTTCAAAGTAAAATTAATATAACTTGGGAGAAAGATGACATTGACCTCATGAATCTTCCTGAAGGGGAGTTCAAAATAAAAATCATTAACATGCCCATGGAGGTATGGAAAGATATTCAAGAACTGAGGAATGAATTCTGGTTGGAGATCCATCCAATAATTGAAAAGTACAATGGAGGGTATTAAAAGCAGATTAGATACAGTGGAGGAGACGATAAATGAAATAGAAACTAGAGAAGAGGAATAAAAAGAAGCTGAGGCACAGAGAAAAAAGGATCTCTAAGAATGAAAGAATATTGAGAAAACTGTGTGACCAATCCAAACAGAAAAGTATTTTCATTATAGGGGTGCCAGAAGAAGAAGAGAGAGAAAAAGGGATAGAAGGTGTCTTTGAGGATGTAATTACTGAAAACCAATCTGGTGAAGGAGATAGTCTTTCAGGCCATGGAGCTCCACTGATTTCCCAACACAAGTGAGCCAAGGAGGACAACACCAAGACATATAGTAATTAAAATGGAAAAGATGAAGGATAAGGACAGACTATTAAAAACAGCCAGAGAGAGAAATAAGATCACATACAAAGGAAAGCACATCAGGCTAACATCAGACTTCTCAGCAGAAAACTTACAGGCAAGCAGAGAGTGGCATGATGTATTTAATTTAATGAGGCAGAAGGTCCTGGAACCAAGACTACTTTATCCAGCATGATTATCATTTAAATTTGAAGGAGGGATTAAAAAATTTCCAGATAAGCGAAAGCTGAGAGAATTTACCTCCCACAAACCATCTCTACAGTGCATTTAGGATGGGCTTCTATAGATGGAAGTGTTCTTAAGGTTTAATAGCTGTCACCAGAGGTAATAAAATTACACTAAAGAAAGCAGAACAGCTATTTACTAAGCAAATGCAAAATTAAATTAACTATCCCCAAAGACAATCAAGGGATAGAAAAAGAGTACAAAATATGATACCTAATATATAAAGAATGGAGGAAGAAAAAAAAAAGAGGAGAGAAAGAAAAGAACCTTTAGATTGTCTTTGTAATAGCATATTAAGTGAGTTAAGTTAGACTCTTATACAGTAAGGACGTTAACCTTGAACCTTTGGTAACTACAAATCTAAAGCCTGCAATGGCAATAAGTACATATCTATCGATAATCACCCTAAATGTAAATGGACTGAATGCACCAATCAAAAGACATAGAGTCACTGAATGGATAAAATAACAAGACCCAGCTATATGCTGCCAACAAGAGTCTCACATTAAACTGAAAGACTTACACAGACTCAAGTGAACGGATGGAGAAAGATATTTCATGCAACTAATAGAAAAAAGCAGGAGTTGCAGTAATTGTATCACACGAAGTAGACATCAAAACAAAGAAAGGCACAAGAGACAAAGAAGGACTTTATATAATGATAAAGAGGTCAATCCAAGAAGAATATATAACCATTATAAATATCTATGCTCCCAAGACAGGAGCACCCACATATGTGAAATAAATACTAAGAGAATTAAAAGGAGAAATAGAATGCAATGCATTCATTCTAGGAGACTTCAACACTCCACTCACTCTGAAGGATGGATCAAACAGACAGAAAATAAGTAAGTACACAGAGATACAGGGAAACACATTAGAACTGATGGACCTAACAGACATCTATAGAACTCTACACACAAAAGCAGCAGAATACACATTCTTCTCAAGTGCACATGGAACATTTTCAAGAATAGATCATATACTAGGCCACAAAAAGAGCCTTGGTAAATTCAAAAAGATTGAAATTGTATCAACCAGTTTCTCAGACCACAAAGCTATGAAACTAGAAATAAACTATGCAAAGAAAATGAAAATTCCCACAAACACATGGAAACTTCACAACATGCTCCTAAGTAACCAATGGATCAATGATCAAATAAAAACAGAGATCAAGCAATATATGGAGACAAATGACAACAATAATTAAACACTGCAAAATCTGTGCGATACAGTCAAGTCTGTGCCGAAAGGAAAGTACATTGCAATGCAGGTCTACTTCAGGAAAGAAGAACAGTACCATATAAGAGTCTAAACTCACAATTAATGAAACTAGAAAAAGAAGAACAAATGAGGCTCAAAGTCAGTAGAAAGAGGGACACAGTAAAGATTAGAGCAGACGTAAATAAAATTTAGAAGAATAGAACAATAGAAAGAATCAATGAAAGCAAGAGCTGGTTCTTCATGAAAATAAACAAGGTAGATAATCCCCTAGCCAGTCTTATCAAGAAAAAAAGAGAGTCTACTCACATATGCAGAATCAGAAATGAGAAAGGAAAAATCACTATGGACACCACAGAAATACAAATAATTATTAGAGAATACTATGAAAATTATATGCTAACAAACTGGATAACCTAGATGTAATGGACAACTTTCTAGAAAAATACAACCTTCCAAGGCTGACCAAGGAAGAAAGAGAAAATCTGAACAGACCAATTACCAGCAATGAAATTGAACTGGTAATCAAAAAACTACCTAAGAACAACACCCCTGGACCAGATGGCTTCACCACTGAATTTTATCAAACATTTAGTGAAGACCTAATACCCATTCTCCATAAAGTTTTCCAAAGAGTAGAAGATGAGGGAATACTCTCAAACTCATTCTATAAGGCCAGCATCACTCTAGTACCAAAACCAGGCAGACACCACAAAAAATAAAGTTATAGATGAATATCCCTGATGAATATAGATGCACAAATATTCAACAAAATATTAGCAAACAGAATTAAAAAATACTTCAAAAAGGACACCCATCATGATCAAGTAGGAATTATTCCAGGGATGCAAGGGTGATATAACATTTGAAAATCCATCAACATCATCCACCACATCAACAAAAAGGGCAAAAACCACATGATCATCTCCACAGATGCTGAAAAAGCATTTGACAAAATTCATCATCAATTCATGATAAAAACTCTCAATAAAATGGCTATAGAGGACAAGTACCTCAACATAATAAAGGCCATATATGACAAACCCACAGCCAACATTATACTTAACAGCAAGAAACTGAAAGCCTTTCCTTTAAGATTGGGAACAAGACAAGGATGCCCACTTTTCCCACTTCTATTCAGCATAGTACTGGAGGTCCTAGCCATGGCAATCAGACAACACAAAGAAATGAAAGCCTTCCAGATTGGCAAGGAAGAAGTTAAACTGTCCCTGTTTCCAGATGACATGATATTTTACATAAAAAACCCTAAAGAATCCACTCCAAAACTATTAGATCTAATATCTGAATTCAGCAAAGTTGCAGGGTACAAAATTAATACACAGAACTCTGTGGCATTTCTATACACTAATAATGAACTAGCAGAGAGAGAAAACAGAAAAACAATTCCATTCACAATTGCATCAAAAAGAATAAAATAAATAGGAATAAACCTAACCAAGGAAGTGAAAGACTTACACTCTGAAAACTACAAGACACTCATGAGAGAAATTAAAGAAGATACCAGTAAATGGAAACACATCCCGTGCTCATGGAATGGAAGACTTAATATTGTCAAAATGGCCATCCTGCCTAAAACAATCTACAGATTCAATTCAATTCCTATCAAAATACAAACAGCATTCTTCAACAAACTAGAGAAAATCGTCCTAAAATTCATGTGGAACCACCAAAGACCTCGAAAGCCAAAGCAATCCTGAGGAGGAAGAATAAAGCAGGGGGACTTATGCTCCACAACTTCAAGCTATACTACAAAGCCATAGTAATCAAGACAATTTGGTACTGGCAAAAGAACAGACCCATAGACCAATGGAACAGACTAGAGAGCTCTGATATAAACCCAACCATATATGGTCAATTAATATATGATAAAGGAGCCATGGACATACAATAGAGAAATTACAGGCTCTTCAACAGCTGGAGTTGGCAAAACTGGACAGCTACATGCAGGACAATGAAACTGGATTATTGTTTAACCCCATACACAAAAGTAAACTCAAAATGCATCAAAGATTGAATGTAAGTCATGAAAAAAATAAAACTCTTAGAATACAACACAGGCAAACATCTCCTGAATATTAGCATGAGCAACTTCTTCCTGAACGCATCTGTTCAAGCACAGGAAACAAAAGCAAAAATGAACTCATGGGACTACATCAAACTAAAAAGTTTCTGTTCGGCAAAGGACACCATCAACAGAACAAAAAGGCATCCTAGAGTATGGGAGAATATACTTGTATATATCATATCCGACAAGGGGTTAATATCAAAAATATATAAAGAACTTACACACCTCTACACCCAAAAAGCATATAACCTGATTAACAAATGGGCAGAGGATATGAAGAGACAGTTCTCCAAAGAAGAAATTCAGATGGCAAACAGACACATGAAAAGATGCCCCACATCACTAATCATCAGGGAAATGCAAATTAAAACTGCAATGAGATATCACCTCACAGTGATAAGGATAGCCAGCATCAAAAAGACTGACAACAACAAATGCTGGTGAGGATGCGGAGAAAGGGAAACCCTCCTACACTGCTGGTGGGAATGTAAGTTAGTTCAACCATTTTGGAAAGCAATATGGAGGTTCTTCAAAAAACTCAAAATAGAAATACCATTTGACCCTGGAATTCCACTCCTTGGAATTTACCCAAAGAATACAACTTCACAGATTCAAAAAGACATATGCACACCTATGTTTATCGCAGCACTTTTTACAATAGCCAAGATATGGAAATAACCTAAGTGTCCAGCAGTAGATGAATGGATAAGGAAGATGTGGTACATAATCACAATGGTATACTATACGGCCATAAGAAAGAAACAAATCCTACAATTTGCAACAACATGGTTGGAGCTAGAGGACATTATACTCAATGAAATAAGCCAGGTGGAGAAAGACAAGTGCCCAAAGATTTCCCTCATTTGTGGAGTATAACAGTGAAGCAAAACTGAAGGAACAAAATAGCAACAGACTCAGAGACTCCAAGAAGGAACTAGTGGTTACCAAATGGAAGGGGTGTGGGAGGGTGGGTGGGGATGGAGGGAGAAGGGGATTGAGGGGTATTTTGTTTAGTACACATGGTGTCAGGGATCATGGGGAGAACAGTGTAGCACAGAGAAGGCACACAGTGGACCTGTGGCATCTTGCTGCACTGATGGTCAGTGACTCCATTGGGGTATGTGTGGGGACTTGATAATATGGGTAAATGTAGTAGCTGCATTGTTTTCTCATGTGAAACCTTCATAAGCGTGTATGTCAATAATAACTTAATAAAAAATTTAAAAAAAGAAAAGCACCAAGCAAACACAAACCATAGGATAGCTGAAGTACATAACTTAATATCAAACAAAAGAGACTTCATGAAAGTGATTAACAAATGTAAAAAGGGTCATTTCATAAACATAACAGGGAAAGTTCTTCAAGACAAAGCAATTATAAATTGGTGTGTAGCTAATAATAAAGCTTCAGAGTAAATGAAACAAAATCTGACAACAGTAAAAGGCTGAGTAGAGAAATCCATAATTAGAGTTGGATATTTTAAAATACTTGTAAATGATAGAAAAAATAGAAAATCAGTGTAGACATATAGAAATTGAGAAGTACTATCAAATAATTTGACCTAACTAACATTATAGGACAGGCTACCCCAGAATAACAGTGGAGATATCTTTTCAAGTGTACATGCAACATTTACTACCATGGACTAAATAGTAAACCACAAAACAAATCTAATAAAATTGAAAGCACTCAAATTAGAGAATGTTCTCTGATTACAGTGCAATTAAATTTGAAATAAACAACAACAATTATCAGGAAAATTTTCAACTACTTGGAGATTAAAAACATTAGTTGATAAATGTATTAAAAAGGAAATCATATGGAGGAGAGGAGCCAAGATGGTGGCATGAGTAGGGCAGCAGAAATCTCCTCCCAAAACCATATATATTTCTGAAAATACAACAAATACAAGTATTCCTAAAAAAGAGACCAGAGAATATAGTACAAGAGCCAGGCTACATCTACATCTGTGAGAACTCAGCATCTCATGAAGGGGGTAAGATACAAGCTGTGACCTGGTGGGACCTGAGTGCTCTCCCCACCCCAGATCCCTGGCAGGAGGAGAGGAGTCAGAGTGGAGAGGGAGTGGAAACACAGGACTGCTAAATAACGAGCCCTAGTAATCCACACTGGGAGCGCAGACACACATTACATGGTGTGCTGGATATTAGGGAAACGGAAAAGTAAAATCTGTGAGCGGGTCCCCACAGCTGGCACCCCTGGGACAAAAGAAAAGTGAGTGCTTTTTGAAAGTCTTAAAAGGAGAGGGACCCCATAGCTGGATGGAATCATCCCAGCACACTCGGCCCAGCAGGCTGGGAATCCTGAGGAACTCCAGGTGTCCCAGCCCCCTGGGAGGCAATGCAGCTCTGAAGCCCTTCATGGCAATAAGCAACCTGTCATTTATTTGCCCTCTGGGGTGGCCCAGCTACAGCAGCCAAGCAGCCTGGGAGCTGCTGTGCCCACAGAAGCTGCCCAGAGTCTCCTCCCGTCGTTCAGATGACCAGGACATTTCTAGGGCCGCTGCCAGTGAGCAGATGCCAGGCACAGAAAGAAGAAGCCAGAGCAGGGCACGAAGGGGTGCTGTTTTTGCAGAAGATAACAACCGGTGTGCCTGCCTCTCCCCACAGGGCTCTGGACTGCTTCAAGGGCTGCTTCCAGTGTGTGGGGAACCGACACAGGCAGCAGAGAGGGACAGGGTGACCAGCAAGCAGGAAGGGATTTTGTTCTCCCAAAAAACACTCTTTACCTGCCTACAACTACCTCTATGAACATGAAAAGGTGTAAGAATTTGGTCAAGTCCAGAATCACCCAGACAACCCCTGAGAGAGGAGGGCTAGAGGAGACAGATATAACCAATCTTCCTGAAAAAGAATACAAAATAAAAGTCATAACCATGCTGATGGATCTGCAGAGAAATATGTAAGAGCTAAAGGATCAAGTTGGGAGGGAGAATACAAAAATAAAACAATCACTGGAAGGACTTAAGAGTAGACTGGATGAGGTGCAAGAGGCCGAAAATGGAATAGAAATCAGAGAACAGGAACACAGAGAAGCTGAGGCAGAGAGAGATAAAGGATATCCAGGAAAGAAAGAATATTAAGAGAACTGTGTGACCAATCCAAATGGAACAATATTCACATTATAGGGGTACCAGAAGAAGAAGATACAGAAAAAGGGATAGAAAGTGTCTTTTAAGAAATAATTGCTGAAAACATCCCCAAATGGGGGTATGAAATAGTCTCTCAGACCATGGAAGCCCACAGAACTCCCAACACAAGGGACCAAGGAAGATAACACCAAAACACATAATAATTAAAATGGCAAAGATCAACGACAAGGACAGAGTATTAAAGGCAGCCAGAGAGCGAAAAATGGTCAACTACAAAGGAAAACCCATCAGGCTATCATCAAACTTCTCAACACAAACCTTACAGGCCAGAAGAGAATGGCATGGTATATTTAATACAATGAAACAGAAGGGCCTAGAACTAAGAATATTGTATCCAGCATGATTATTATTTAAATATCAAGGAAGGATTAAACAATTCCCAGAGAAGCAAAAGTTGAGGGAATTTGCCTCCCACAAACAAACTCTACAGGATATTTTAAAGAAACTGCTATAGATGGAAGCACTCTTAAGCCTAAATAGATATCACCAGAGAAAATAAAATTACACCAAAGAAAGCAGACCAAGCAAATACTAACCAAAGGCAAAAAATAAAATAAACTACTCACAAAAGCAGTCAAAGGAAATACAAAAGAGTACAGAAAAAAACACCTAACATATAAAGAATTGAGGAGGAGGAATAAGAAGGGAGAGAAATAAAGAATCATCACACTGTGTTTATAATAGCATATTAAGTGAGTTAAGTTAGTTAGATAGTAAAGAAGCTACCCTTGAACATTTGGTAACCACGAATCTAAAGCCTGCAATGGCAATAAGTACATATCTTTCAATAATCACCCTAAATGTAAATGGACTGCATTCACCAATCAAATGACACAGAGTAATAGAATGAATAAAAAAGCAAGACCCATCTATATGCTGCTTACAAGAGACTCACCTCAAACCCAAAGACATACACAGACTAAAAGTCAAGGGATGGAAAAAGATATTTCATGCAAACTGTAGGGATAAAAAAGCAGGTGTTGCAGAACTACTTTCAGACAAAATAGACTTCAAAACAAAGAAAGTAACAAGAGATAAAGAAGGACATTACATAGTGATAAAGGGGTCAGACCAACAAGAGGATACGACCATTATAAATATATATGCAGCCAATACAGGAGCACCAACACGTGTGAAACAAATACTAACAGAATTAAAGGAGGAAATAAAATGTAATGCATTCATTTTAGGAGACTTCAACACACCACTCACTCCAAAGGACAGATCCACCAGACAGAAAATATGTAAGGACACAGAGGCACTGAACAACAGACTAGAACAGATGGACATAATAGACTTCTACAGGACTCTATACCTCAAAGAAGCAGGACACACATTCTTCTCAAGTGCACATGGAACATTTTCCAGAATAAACCACATACTAGGTCACAAAAGGAACCTCAGTAAATTTTAAAAAATTGAAATTCTACTAACCAACTTTTCATACCACCAAGGCATAAAACTAGAAATAATTGTACAAATAAAACAAAAGGGCTCTAAAACACTTGGAGGCTTAACAGCATGCTGCTAAATAATCAATGAATCAATGACCAAATTAAAATAGAGATAAAGAAATATATGGAAACAAATGACAACAACAGCAAAAAGTTCCAACTTCTGTGGGATGCAGAGAAGGCAGTTCTAAGAGTAAAGTATAAAGCAATCCAGGCCTATTTAAAGAAGGAAGAACAATCCCAAATAAATAATCTAAAGTCACAATTATTGAAATTGGAAAAAGAACAAATGATGCCCAAAGTCAGCAGAAGGAGGGACATAATAAAGATCAGAGAAGAAATAAATAAAATCAAGAAGAATAAAACAATAGAAAAAGCCAGTGAAACCAAGAACTGGTTCTTCGAGAAAATAAACGAAATAGATAAGCCCCTAGCCAAACTTATTAAGAGACAAAGAGAATCTACACACATCAACAGAATTTGAAATGAGAAAGGAAAAATAATGGCAGAACCCACAGAAATACGAAGAATCATTAGAGAATACTGTCAAAACCTATGTGCTAACAAGCTGAAAAACCTAGAAGAAATGGACAACTTCCCAGAAAAATACAACCTTCCATGACTGACCAAGGAAGAAACAGAAAATCTAAACAGACCAATTGCCAGCAACAAAAATGAAGCGGTAATCAAAAAACTACCCAAGAGCAAAACTGCTGGGCCAGATGGATTTACCGCAGAGTTTTATCAGACATGCAGAGAAGATATAATACCCATTCCCCTTAAAGATTTCCAAAAAATAGAAGAGGAGGGAATATGTAGAAACTCATTCTATGAAGCCATCATCACTCTAATAACAAAACCAGGAAAAGACCCCACGAAAAAGGAAAATTACAGACCAATAACTCTGATGAACATAGATGCAAAAATACTAAAAAAATATTAGAAAACCGATTACCAAAATGCATCAAGAACATCATAGACCATGAAAAAATGGAAGTCATCTTGGAGATGCAAGAATGGTACAACATTCAAAAATCCATCAGCATCATCTACCACATAAACAAAAAGGAAAAAACCCACACAATCATCTCCATAGATGCTGAAAAAGCATTCAACAAAATTCAATGTCCATTCATGATAAAACCTCTCAACAAAATGCGTATAGAGGGCAAGTACCTCAACATAATAAAGGCCACATATGAAAAACCCACAGCCAACATCATACTTAACAGCAAGAAGCTGAAAGCTTCTCCTCTAAGATCAGCAACAAGACAGGGATGCACACTCTCCCCACTGTTATTCAACATAGTGCTAGAGGTCTTAGCCATGCCAATCAGACAAAACAAAGAAATACAAGGCATCCAGATTGGTAAAGAAGAAGTCAAACTGTCACTATTTGCAGATGACATGATATTGTACATAAAAAACCCTAAAGAATCAACTCCAAAACTACTAGAACTACTATGTGAATTCAGTAAAGTTGCAGGATACAAAATTAATACACAGAAATCTGTTGCTTTCCTATACACTAACAATGAACTTGCAAGAGAGAAATCAGGAAAACCATTCCATTCACAATTGCATCAAAAAGAATAAAATACCTAGGAATAAACTTAACCAAGGAAGTGAAAGACGTATACCCTGAAAACTACAAGACATTCTTAAGAGAAATTAAAGAGGCACTAACAAATGGAAACTCATCCCATACACTTGGATAGGAAGAATTAATATTGTCAAAATGGCTATCCTGCCTAAAGCACTTTACAGATTCAATGCAATCCCTATCAAAATACCAACAGAATTCTTCAATGAACTGGAGCAAATTGTTCTAAAATTCATATGGAACCACCAAATATCCCAAATAGCCAAAGAAATCCTGAGAAGGAAGAATAAAGTGGGGGGGATCTTGCTCCCCAACTTCAAGCTCAACTATAAAGCCACAGTAATCAAGACAATTTGGTACTGGCACAAGAACAGAGCTGCAGACCAGTGGAACAGAATAGAGACTCCAGACAGTAACCCAAACATATATTGCCAATTAATATTTGATAAAGGAGCCATGGACATACAATGGGGAAATGACAGTCTCTTCAACAGATGGTGCTGGCAGAACTGGACAGATACATGTAAGAGAATGAAACTGGATCACTGTCTAACCCCATACACAAAAGTAAACTCCAAATGAATCAAATAACTGAATGTAAGTCATGAAACCATAAAACTCTTAGAAAAAAACATAGGCAAAAATCTCATGGACATAAACATGAGTGACTTCTTCATGAACATATCTCCCCGGGCAAGGGAAACAAAGGCAAAAATGAACAAGTGGGAATATATCAAGCTAAAAAGCTTCTGTACAGCAAAGGACACCATCAATAGAACAAAAAGGTATCCTACAGTATGGGAGAACATATTCATAAATGACAGATCCGATAAAGGATTGACATCCAAAATATATAAAGAGCTCACATGCCTCAACAAACAAAAAGCAAATAATCCAATTAAAAAATGGGCAGAGGAGCTGAATAGACAGTTCTCTAAAGAAGAAATCCAGATGGCCAACAGGCACGTGAAAAGATGCTCCACATTGCTAATCATCAGAGAAATGCAAATTAAAACCACAATGAGATATCACCTCATACCAGTAAGGATTGCCATCATTGAAAAGACAATCAACAACAAATGTTGGCGAGGTTGTGGAGAAAGGGGAACCCTCCTACACTGTTGGTGGGAATGTAAACTAGTTCAACCATTGTAGAAAGCAGTATGGAGGTTCCTCAGAATGCTCAAAATAGAAATACCATTTGACCCAGGAATTCCACTTCTAGGAATTTACCCTTAGAATGCCACAGCCCAGTTTGAAAAAGACAGATGCACCCCTATGTTTATTGCTGCACTATTTACAATAGCCAAGATATGGAAGCAACCTAAATGTCCATCAGTAGATGAATGGATAAAAAAGATGTGGTACATATACACAATGAAATATTATGCAGCCATAAGTAAAAAACAGATCCTACCGTTTGCAACAACATGGATGGAGCTAGAGGGTATTATGCTCAGTGAAATAAGCCAAGCGGAGAAGGACAAGTACCAAATGATTTCACTCATATGTGGAGTAAAAGAACAAAAGAAAACTGAAGGAACAAAACAGCAGCAGAATCACAGAACCCAAGAAAGGACTAATAGTTACCAAAGGGAAAGGGACTGGGGACGATGGGTGGGAAGGGAGGGATAAGGGCAGGGAAAAAGAAGAGGGCATTACGATTAGCATGTATAGTGCGTGGGGGGCACGGGAAGGGCTGCACAACACAGAGAAGACAAATAGTGATTTTACAGCATCTTAATACGCAGATGGACAGTGACTGTGAAGGGGTATGTGAGGGGGACTTGGTGAAGGGGGGAACCTAGTAAACATAATGTTCTTTCTGTAATTGTAGATTAATGATATCAAAAAAAAAGTAATGACCTTCAATTCTTACCTCAAATTATAAACAAAAGTTAAAGTAGATAATAGAACTAAATTTAAAAGCTAAAGCAATGAAACTTCTAGACGAAAATCCTCACAGCCTTGAGGTAGGCAAATAATTTTTTTAGACAATATACGAAAAGTGGTAATCATTAAAAGTCATATTGAGAAATTGAACATCATGAAAATTTTAATTATTTTTGCTGCTTCTCAAAAGACAGCTACAATGCAATTATGCTAACTACTCAGAGTTAGATCAAATTTCACAGATTAAAGACACAATTCTCCACAAGATTCTCTTCACCTCAGACTAAGCCTGGGGCCTCCCAGACCATCCTACCTCTGACAAACTGGCTACAGATTCAGAGATTGCCACCATCTCCTCAGGTTTCGCATTTCATTACAACCACTCACAGAATTCAGGAATGTGCTACATTTATAACTGCAGTTTTATTATAATGGATACAAATCAGGATTAGTCAAGAAAGACTGATAGAACCAGGTCTGGGAGAGTCCCAAACACAAAGCTTATGTGTCCTCAGGATGCATCACCTTTCTTGCATATGTCTGTGTATCACCAGTTATAGAAGCTCACCCAAGCCTCAAGTGTCCAAAGTTTTATTGGCATTTCATTATGTAGACTGGATTGATCAAATCATTGGCCATGTGATTGAATTCAATCTCCAGGTCTCCTCCACTACTTAGGAGGTCAAGTTGCTATCCCCTTTACCTACATGATTGGTTTTTTCTGCCATAACCAGTTCCCATCCTGCCATGTCATTAGCATAAACTCTGGTGCGCTCACTGTGAATAACAAGGCATTGCTATAATTTCATGGGTTTAGAGACTCCTCCCTGGGAACTTGGGATAAAGACTAGACAAATTCTTTATTGTATAACAATCTGTTCATAAAACAATATGAAAGAAAAACCATAGATTGGTGGCAATTATTTGCACTTGAATACAGAGTATATGAATTACTTCTTCAACTCAAAAAATTAACTAAACTTCCCCCCAAAATTGCTCAAATGATTTGCACACACTTCACAAAAAAGATATATGTATGGTGAGTAAGCACAAGAAAAAAACTTCAATATCACTAGTCTATCATTTATCATCTGGGAAATTTTTTATCATGAAATAGTACTAGACACCCAAATTCACTTGGGTACATCCAATTCCAATTCAATACCAAAGGTTACATTCCAGCCATTCATGATGAATATTTATAACTAATTTCCCCAACAGTGAGACACCTAGCTCCTATAGCCTCAATATAATTACTCTTTTGCTCAAGCCTATAATTCAGAGAAGGTAGCTCTGGAATCGTTAACCTATACCACTGCTTAAAGCAAGCCTCGTAAATTGAGTTATTTGATTACAGTTCTTTTCTTTTTTTATGAGGTAAGATTTATATGCAGTAAAATTCATGGGTCTTAACAGTATATTTGGATAGGTTTTGACAAATGCATATACCCATGTAACATTCACTGTATTAATTCATAGAACATTTCCACCATCCATAAAATTCCCTTGTAATCTTTATCTAAAAATTATCATCAGTTATATCCTGTGAACATACTACAATTTATCCTGCCATTCTATTATTATGGATGTTAACTTGTTTTCCAGTTTTTTCACCACTAAGAGTAAAAGAAACTAAACTGTTCTTGTAAATATGATTTTTGTATGTTGGTGATTTTATTTACAGATTTTGACAAGCAAATTTTGACAAATTGACTTCCAAAGTGTAATAATTCACATTTCATGAGCTTTTTTCCCTTTCTGGTCATTACTGCCAGCAATAGATGCTCTTTTTAATATTTGCCAGACTAATGCATATAAAGCAGTAGCTAACCATTAATTTATCTTACATTTCCTTGATTACTAGTGAGTATTACTACTATTTCCTATTTTTCTACTCTTCATTTTATTATTGAATAGCTACTTCTCTAGTTTACACTTCATGTTTTTTTCAACTATGTCATTTGTCTCTAACAATAAAAACGCAAAATATACATGACAGACATTTTTAGCACCATTTTAAAATGAGACAAATAGACAAAGGAGAAATGACCTATGTAAGTCTCCCTGGGAATTATTCAGAAAAGCCAAGAGAGAGCTTCAAGTTCAAAATTTCCCACTATAATATTTTAACTCTTGTCAGTATGATAACATATTGAGGAATAATGTATCTGTGCTTTACTGAAATCAGGGGATGCCAAATTTGAACCAGGTAACAAATAGCCAGATTTTCTCACATATTCAAGTCCTTTTATGCCCTCTAGACAACTTTCTAGCCATTCTCACAATTATTTTCTTCTTCCTAAAATGACCTTAATTCTTTTGAGAAATACCTCCTTTTCCATTATACGTCCTGTGAGTTTATAATCAGGACCCTCATCAACTCCTAGGCAAGGGGTATACCACAAATTAAGACAATCAGATGCTCTCTCTTAGAATTTGAATCCTGAGCATGGAGACTAAAAGACTGAAAATAAGAATAGTTCAATCCCACCTCATTGGCAGTGTCCTGATCAGATCGTTTCTGTTAAGGCAATCCAACTTGTTACAGCTTCTGTTCCTAGATTTTGTAGTTACTTTCATCTTGTCTGTTTTCTTTAGACTCTTATTGACCCTGTGTTGTTTAAATTAATTGGCAGGCAATCAAAAGTGGAAGCCTAGGGTGCTTTTACAAATGCCTGTGACAGTTTTGTTTTTCTAAATCATTAGGGGGATTTATTGGCAGTTAGTGAAAGGTACATGACTGGAACTAGGACTAGGTGAGTGAAGCACTTGCCCTGGTTGCAAAATTTTAGGGGGCACAAGTAAAAACTCCCAAATCAAGAAATGCTTTTTAAGGCAGTATGTTTTTTAAGTAGCTTAAATGCCAAAAAATCTGTGGAGTACAAAATATCAAAATTTTAAATAAAGACATGAGCTGACCCTGTACTTGTATGACTCATCCTTGCAGGCTGACTTTACCTCGCTCTAACCCTGGCCCTGTCAGATTACTTAATGTGTGTACTCTACATGAGCCTCATACTATATGAGCACCACAGTCCTCATCCTGGTGTGGAGTGTGACAGGACTTCTAACTGTTCTGCAGTACCTGTGAAAATCTGTACCAAATGCCTTCCCACCACCACCATCAAAGCCAGTACTCTCCTAGGTAAAAAACACTGGCTGACAGCCATATCCTGTTCCACGCAAACAAAAAACCACAACCAATATAAGTCTCCACATACTATACAACGAAGTTCAGTGGGGGTTATTTGCTTAACTACATGTATTTGTTAAACATAAAAGGGAAATCTTCATAGTGAAATGAAAATTCCACTTCAAATAATTTAAAGTATGTTTGGAGATAATTCCAATTTTCTTATTAGAAAGTCAAATCATTCCAATAACTATTTATAAAAAACATTGAAATTAGTTCCTTAAAAAAGTCACTCTCTAATCTCATTATAAATGCTACCTTTTGTTCAAAGTTAGTGGGTACAATGTCTATTGAATTTTGCTACTACATTGTTTACTTAGAGTCAATAAAACCATGTTTTTAACAAACTTGTTTGAATCATATAAATCCCTCAAAATGCATAGCCTGTTGAAAGAATACCAGTACGGAGATATATTTTTTAGACTCATATTTTCTAAAGACTGTGTATACATATGGCATGTATACTGAGTAGCTATTTTAACTCCCATTTTATCACCAATTCATATTATTCTGAGAAGTGCCTTGTCTTTTATTGTGCTGGTTTTCATTTTCAAAAGTACTATCAAGGGTAGGAATTACATAAAAAGCACAACAGGGTAAACACAGAGATAAAATGGTACTTTGTTTCAATGATTCAAATTAAATTGCTACATTTATCTTTCTGGAGTTCATATTAATTTGTACATAAATTTCCAAAAGCTCAAGAGCTGATATTTTCCATGCATATTAAGGCCAAAACAGTTATAGCAATTAACATCCTAATATGAGAAGCACCACCTGGCTTCTACAGCTTCTTTATGAGGAAAAAAGGAAAAAGAGTGTTTGCTCCTGCTTATATATATTTCTCAAGATTTCTTCAAAAAGAATGTAGCACTTGTAATGCTGATTATATGGTTTATACCCTTTTTATTGACAGTATCAGAATTTCATGATAAAAAGAAGATAGGGTAAATTTAAAGATTTCATTATATGTTGGCTTTTAAGTCATGATATTCTATTCAGAGTATTTTAATCCTTTGTTAGTAGCTTGAATGCAACATGTCTACCTTCTTTTTACTAGGTGTTAATTTTTACCAACTATATCACTCTCGGTCCACACAGAGGAATGGAAACCACAATAATTCTTTAGAGAGAATTCAATAATATAACATAGGTAGTTGGTTAGGCAGATCTTAAAGGACTAGAAATATAAGAAAAGAACACCTAGGTAACACAAATAGTAAATACAGGATGCTGTAGGAATGTAAAATGATGCAACCATTTTAGAAAACATTTTGGTCGTTTTTGAAAAATTTAAACAGAATTGCCATATGACCCAGCAGTTCTATTACTAAGAATATATATAAAACGATTGAAAACAGGTGCTCAAGCAAATACTTGTACACACATGTTCATAGCAGTACTACTCACAATAACTGTAAAGAAGAAACAATACAAAAGTTTATTAACAGATGATGTTATAAATAGAATGTGGCATACGTGTAGAGGGAATATTATCGAGCTATAAAAATTAATGAAGAACTGATAAATGATACATTTTTAAATGAACTTGAAGGCATTATGCTTAGTATAAGAAACCAGACACAAAAGGTAACATATTGTGTAATTCCATTTATATGAAATATCAAGAACAGGTAAAGCCATACAGTAAGGAAGTAAGTAGGTTAGTGTTTTCCAAGGACCCAGGGAAGAGTAAATGGGGACTGACTGCCTAATGGGTATAAGATTTTATTTTGGCTGATGAAATGTTTTAGAAAGGGTAACATCAAAAATATGAAGAACTCATATGCTTCAACACCAAAAAATAAATAAATAACCTGATTAAAATATGGATGGAAGATTTGAGCAGATATTTTTCCAAAGAAGAAATACAGATGACCAATAGGCCATGAAAATGTGCTAATCATCAGGGAAATGCAAATCAAAACCACAATAAGACATCACCTTACACCAGTTACAATGACTACTATCCAAAGGACAAGAAATAACAAGTGTTGGCTAGGATGTGGAGAAAAGGAAAACTTCTTACACTGTTGGTGGGAATGTATATTGGTGTAGCTGCTATGGAAAGCAGTATGGAGGTTCTTCACAAAAACTAGAAACAGAAATACCATATAACCTAGTGACTCCACTCTGAAGAATTTACCAAAACAAAATCTCCAATTTGAAAAGATATATGCACCCCTATGTTTATTGCTGCATTATTTACAATAGACAAGATATGGATGCAACCAAAAGATCCATTAATAGATCAATAGTTGAATGGATAAAGATGTGGTTCAAACACACAATAAAATATTATTCAGCCATAAAAAAAATAAATCCTGCATTTGTGACAGCATGGATTGTCTTAGAGGGTATTAAGCTAAGTGAAATAAGCCAGGTGGAGAAAGAGAAATACTATATGATTTCACTTATATGTGGAATCCAAAAACAAGCAAAACAAAATGAACAAAATAGCAGTGACTAATTGACACTGAGAAGTGACTGGTGGTTACCATAGGGGATGGGTTGGGGTGAGTGCATGGGTAGGGTGAATGTGGAGGATAAAAGGCACAAAAATCTAAATCATAATGTAAATTAGTCACAGGGATAGTATTACAGCATAGAGAATATAGTCACTGATTCTGTAACATCATTCTGTGTAGATAGAAAGTAACTGCACTAGTTGGGGTGAGGGTTTAATAATGTGGGTAACTATTGAATTGCTGTTGTATACTTGAAACCAATATAATATTGGATAATAACTATACTGCAATTAAAAAAATGAAATATGTATTTGAAGATTGTGTAATAAAATTAAGAATTTGATTAACAAAAAGAAATGTTTTGGACCTTGATATAGTTTGTGGTTGCACAACATTGTGAATGTACTAAATTCCTCTAACTTGTGCACTTAAAATAGGTAATTTCATATTCCATGAATTTCATCTCAATTTAAAAAATGACCAACAGTAAGAATATTAAACTATTTTAGTAACATAAAACTGAGTGCAAAAATTCCAAATGGAATACTAATTATATCAAGAATGATATTAAGGAATATATATAACCAAACGAGATATATTTGAGGAATATAAAGATAGTTTAAATTTATAAAATGTTCCAAGTATTTGACTACAAAAAACTGTTGAATAAAAATCATGAAATTGTATCAATAAATGTCTTCCACCTAAGTGCAGTTTATGAAATTCAACACAAATTAATGAAAAATCACAAATTATAAAAAAACTAAAAAAACTTGGGACAAGACATTTTCTTAGCTGATAAAGGACATCTAAGAAAATTCTAACAAATAATATGTTAGAAAACTTGCATTAAAGAAAGAACAAAGACCATGTTGCCTGCTGTCACCACTATTATTTAGCCTTTAACATACAGCCCTAGTCAACTCATTAAGGCAAGGGAAATAATGATGGATTTAGAAAATAAGGGATATCTTCGTAAATAAAGAATCAATTGAACAACAACTGAGATTAATAAACACAGAGAATGATGAAGGAAATGAAAATATTATTTGAAAGTGACATAAAAATCAGTAGCATTCATATATAAATACAATAAAAATCATCTTATTAAGCAACTAAAACAAAAATTTCAAATGATTAGGAAACAAACTTACAAGAAATATGCAAACATTTTAGGTATAAAAGCATGAAACTTTATTGATGGATGAAAATGAAATTCTTTGGGGAAACTGATAAACACCCTGATTTTTTTTTTTGAGAGAGCATCTCTCATATTTATTGATCAAATGGTTGTTAACAACAATAAAATTCTGTATAGGGGACTCAATGCACAATCATTAATCAACCCCAAGCCTAATTCTCAACAGTCTACAATCTTCTGAAGTATACTGAACAAGTTCTTAAATGGTGAACAAGTTCTTACATAGTGAATAAGTTCTCACATGGTGAACAGTGCAAGGGCAGTCATATCACAGAAACTTTCGGTTTTGATCACCATCATGAGCTATAAACAATCAAGTCAGATATGATTATTCACTTGATTTTTATACTTGACTTATATGTGAATCCCACATTTCTCCCTTATTTATTTATTTATTTATTTATTTAAATGAAATGCTGAAGTGGTAGGTAGATGCAAGATAAAGGTAGAAAACATAATTTAGTGCTGTAAGAGGGCAAATGTAGATGATCAGGTCTGTGCCTACAGACTAAATATTAATCCAAGCTAGACAAGGGCAACAAAACATCCACAGATGCAGAAAATTTCTCTCAAAACAGGGGCAGGTGAGGTTCTAAGCCTCACCTCTGTTGATCCCCAATTTCTCACCTGATGGCCCCCCTGCAACTGTGCCTGTCTTAGGTTGTTCCTCCCTTGAGGAATCTTACCTGTATCTGTCTAACCAACCATCTTCCAGGGCCATACAGGGAAATGTAAAGTTGGTAAGTGAGAGAAAAGCAATATTTTTTGAAAAGGTTAGCTTTTTACTTCTTTCCAGATTTATGCCCTGTGGCTTCTATGCCCAGCATTTGTCTTGAGGTGTCTTTACCACTTGGAAGAATTATGATACTTGGTAATTTTTGATATGAGTCATGAATTCTACTAAAGGGCTGTAATTAGGAAGGAAGAAGAAAAGCTATAAAAGTAGCAGATGGAAGAAAACATGGGAAGATTGATTATTTCTTTGACATAACTTCTTGTAGAGTAACATAAGCATGTGTAGGTTTTAACAAACTACTAATTAAATGGTGTACACACATTAACAGAATAGGAATACAGATACATAACAAAAGCAGACCTACAATTACCAGCCACATCCAGTGAAACCAAGAAAACCAGTTAGGTACCCAAGGCATTTGTGAAAACTTATCAATAATATAATGGATATTGTCTAACTGAATTTGAATAGTTTGAGAAAAATCAGACAAATTAAAACAGCACATTCATGGGAAACTGTTCACATCCCATATGTTCTTTTAACAACAGATAGTCTATAGTAGCACGATTTTGAAGCACTGCAACTTGCACTTCTCCTAATTCTTGGTTGAGTTCCGACAATATAGATCCAGTCAAATTTGTTGTTTTACTGTATGTACAGGCCAGCTTAGATATCTCCTTCTTCATTCTGATGGCAAGTCCAGGAATCGGCAGGATGAGTGCAGCTACAATTGCAACAGCGCCAGAATCTTTGTTGAAGTTTTTTGATGATCATCTTCTGGAGTGACTCTTCCAAAGGATGTTGATGTTAGAAGTTCTTCTTCATATCATATCCTAATTCGTTTTCTGGGTAGCCAAATTAGGCCTTGATCCTCTGTATAAACACAAACAAACCCTTTGCCCACATTTTGATATGACCTTTATACCATTGTGAAGAACCTATTGGAGACCATCACACCAGAACTGCTTTTCTTTTTTTAAGAGAAAGAAATATCAGAAAAATGTACTTCCACAGATGATCATCCGACACCCTTTAAAAGATCAAAATTAAGGATATGTAAAGCATTCATTAACCGTTGTTTTGCAGTTATTTTTATCCTATCAGGGAGTAATCCCTCCCTTTTTTTGTTTTCATTAATCTACAATTACATGAAAAATATTATGTTTAAGAGGCTCTCCCCTACACCAAGTCCCCCCCACAAACCCCATTACAGTCACTGTCCATCAGCATAGCAAAATTTTATAGAATCAATACTTGTCTTCTCTGTGTTGCACAGCCCTCCCCTTTCCCCCACCCCCCACATTATATATGCTAATCATAATACCCCCTTTCTTCTTCCACGCACTTATCCCTCCCTACCCTCCCATTCTCCCCAGTCTCTTTCCCTTTGCTAACTATTAGTCCATTCTCGTTCTGTGATTCTGCTGCTGTTTTGTTCCTTCAGTTTTTCCTTTCTTCTTATACTCCACAGATGAGTGAAATCATTTGGTACTTGTCCTTCTCTGCTTGGCTTACTGCACTGAGCATAATACCCTCTAGCTCCATCCATGTTGTTGCAAATGGTAGGACTTGTTTTCTTCTTATGGCTGAATAATATTCCATTGTGTATATGTACCACATCTTCTTTATCCATTCATCTACTGATGGACACTTAGGTTGGTTCCATATCTTGGCTATTGTAAATAGTGCAGCAATAAACATAGGGGTGCATCTGTCTTTTTCAAACTGGAGTGCTGAATTCTTAGGGTAAATTCCAAGAGTGGAATTCCTGGGTCAAATGGTAAGTCCATTTTGAGCATTTTGAAGAACCTCCATACTGCTTTCCACAATGGTTGAACTAATTTACATTCCCACCAGCAGTGTAGGAGGGTTCCCCTTTCTCCACAACTTCACCAACATTTGTTGTTGTTAGTCTTTTGGATGGCAGTCGTCCTTACTGGTGTGAGGTGATATCTCAGTGTGGTTTTATTTTGCATTTCTCTGGTAGCTAGTGATGTGGAGCATCTTTTCATGTGTCTGTTGGCTATCTGAATTTTTTTTGGAGAACTGTTTGTTCAGCTCCTCAGCCCATTTTTTAATTTGATTATTTGCTTTTTTTCTGTTGAGGTCATGAGCTCTTTATATATTTTGGATATCAACCCTTTATCGGATATGTCATTTATGAATATATTCTCCCATACTGTAGGGTGCCTTTTTGTTCTATTGATGGTGTCCTTTGCTGTACAGAAGCTTTTCAGCTTGATATAGTCCCACTTGTTCATTTTTGCTTTTGTTTTCCTTGCCTGGGGAGATATGTTCATGAAGAAGTCGTTAATGTTTATGTCCAAGAGATTTTTTGCCTATGTATTTTTCTAAGAGTTTTATGGTTTCATGACTTACATTCAGGTCTTTGATCCATTTGGAGTTTATTTTTGTGTATGGGGTTAGACAGTGATCCAGTTTCATTCTCTTACATGTAGCTGTCCAGTTTTGCCAGCACCATCTTTTGAAGAGACTGTCATTTCCCCATTGTATGTCCATGGCTCCTTTATTATATATTAATTGACCATATATGTTTGGGTTACTGTCTGGAGTCTCTAATCTGTTCCACTGGTCTGTGGCTCTGTTCTTGTGCCATTACCAAGTTGTCTTGATTACTATGGCTTTGTAGTAGAGCTTGAAGTTGGGGAGAGAGATCCCCCCCCACTTTATTCTTCTTTCTCAGGATTGCTTTGGCTATTCAGGGTCTTTGGTGTTTCCATATGAATTTTTGAACTATTTGTTCCAGTTCGTTGAAATATGTTGCTGGTAATTTGATAGGGATTGCATCAAATCTGTATATTGCTTTGGGCAGGATGGCCATTTTGACTATATTAATTCTTCCTAGCCAAGTGCATGGGATGAGTTTCCATTTGTTAGTGTCCTCTTTAATTTCTCTTAAGAGTGTCTTATTGTTTTCAGGTTATAGGTCTTTCACTTCTTTGGTAGGTTTATTCCTAGGTATTTTATTCTTTTTGATGCAATTGTAAACACCCTGATTTTTGAATGAACATTTCAGTATAATATATATGTCAAGGGTACCCAAATTATTTAAGAGAAAAATTGTCATCTTTGTGAAGAAGATATTGTTCTTTCTAAAGTGATTCATGATTTAGATTATTTTCATTTTTCAAATATAATGTGTTAATTATAGAATTAAAATTTAATAGGAACATTTTCCTGCATACTTTATTTTATTTTGTGAAACTGCAATTACTTTTACTTACATTGTAGCTCAGGTACTTTGATAATAACAAATCAATTGGATATATTTTGTCTTGTTAGGGTGAAATGAGTTTTAAATTAAGAGCATGGATGGTTGATCTCCATAGAATGCTATGGGGTAGGGAATACTGAGCTGGTGAAAATTCACCCACTTTTGCTCAATTGCCTTTCTTTGTGCCATTCTACTTCTGTTAAAACTGAAGTGCTGTTAAGGATGAAGTTTTAACAGAGTGTAATAACCGAGATGATAAGGGTAATCTTTCAAGTTGTAGGACTTGTGAGCTTTAGAAAATCTAGGAACAGCATTTGTCAGTTTTTATTTTTGTTGGCATTTTTGAAACTAGCACAAGTAAATCAGGTATTCTAGAACTCCCACACTATTCTAGTAGCCTAACTAATATTGAATGGAGAAAACTTTGGCTTGGTATTTTTGTAAAGTGAGAATAGATTACAAATGATTGGGAGAGTCCACTACCTCAAATTGTATTCCCTGCCCACTGTTAATGTTAATGAAAGTTCATCTTTGCTCAGACTGTAAAAGATAGCTCAAGAACATGATTTATAGAAGCTATCTTACACTGATTACAAAGGTTTTCTCACCCTTTGTCTTTTTCGTGTGTTTCACTTCTTTTTGTAACATTTCCCGTATGTATCACATGTAGCAGCCCAAATTAGTTAAGATGAACTAAGACTTGTTTTAACTGTTTCTTTTCAATTAATACCATACCTGGTATTTGATATTTTTCTTCAGACTCTGCAACCCACGGGTGCACTTTTCCAATAACTCCAATTTTCCCTTCTTTAACTAGTTCCTTCCTCTCATCTCTGAGTGTCTCCCATCCTTACTCTCTTAACTTCCTTTCTCTCTACCTTGACCACATACTTCTATCTGATGACATGAAATTTTCCATTTTACCATTCTCACCCAAACCTCTTGAAGGAATAACCTAACCCTATGTATACATCCTCCCCTCTCATTCATATCTCTACCCTCTCTCTGGCTTCTGCCACCAACCCAGCACTACAATATCTCTACCTAAAGTTGCTAGACCCCTCAGATATCCCCAAAATCATTATAAAGTCATCACATTAAAATGTTTATGCTGAAGCACTGGAAAATTTTTTATCACTGTCTCATTTTTAAAACTTAATAATTCTTAACTCACATAACACCACTTTTTTGACTCTCCTTGGGCCTTTTTTCTTCCTTTTTCCTGTCATTTTTTGTTCCATAGTTTCAGCCCTAAGTTTTCTTACTGTTTTATTGTACAGATTCTATTTGAGTAATAGTTGCTATTTATGTTTTAACTAATACCTTTATGTTGAAAATGAAGATCTATATCACCACCAAACCCACTATTTAACTTCAAATATGTACATCACACTTATTGCTAGATATCTAACCCTAGATATCACACAGGTAACTGTAACACACAACATTAAAAACTAAACTCTTCAACTTCATTATGAAAAATTCTGTCTCAGGAATAGCTATTTACTTTCCCCTTAACTGCCTGAACAGATTTTGATAGAGGACCTGTACCAGGTCAGCGCTAATATCAATGATAACTTTTATCAGAAAGATTTATTGGCAAGGCATGCCAAGCATTTGTTTAACATTTGTTCTCTTCTTCCTGTGAATTGTGTTCCTCCCCCTTTGAAGTCTCCTACCCCTATTCTGCCCTTCTTAGCTCAGGATGGCATGTAATCCTCAATTTTATGACTGTCTTTGGGGCTCCTGTACTTAGAAAATTTGTTTTTCTCCTGTTCTGTCTTATGTCAGTTTAATTATTAGACTAGTAAAGGAACCTAGAAGGGATGGAAGGAAAAGTTTTCTGCCCCTGCACTTCCGTTCTGTCTTGTCAGGTTGCAAAATCAGAAGTGGTGTCAGCAACATATGGCTTCACCTGTTCAGGCATCTGTTATAACCAAGTTGAAGAACAATGCCATCTCTTACTTTGAGCCTCTTCCTCAGTGTCAGTGTAATATGGGATTTTTCTCATTGCATAACCCACTTATTCATTCTTTTGTCACAGCTACTATTTTTCCTTCTCTCCACCTATACCCAAATATTTCTGCATTTTGAAGGAACATTAGTTTGGCCACTGTGCTCATGTAGATGGAAGGCAGCAATACTAGCCTAGCATGTCCCTCCTTTCAGTCCACTTCTATTCATATAAGGTAAAGATATATAGGAGTAGAACTAGTGATCTATTTTTACCACCAATCAATTTAGCTGGATTCACTGTTAATTCCAATTATGTCAGATGGGGTGAAGGCACATCCTGCACCAAAAGTCTTTATGAATTCTGATGTAAAGGTTGAAAACATAATTACAGTTCCTTGTTTAGGAATCACCCCCATTTCTAGCCTTTGTAATTTCAGGCATGGTCCTGTGACTACTGCACTCAATAAAAATTCAGATCAAATGGGGAAGAAGAAAAAAAAGTATAGTCATTATACCAGTATTCTCCCTCAGCAAGAATTGCATAGCCATATCAGCATCTTTCCCAACCCTTCTTGCACAGATTGACCAGAACAACAGAAAAATATATCCAGTGAAGACACTCTTTTGTTCCCACTCATGTGAAGTGGGAGCACACACTCATGAAGGTGTGTAAACCTGCCTTTCATGCCTTTATCTTCCCATTTTAGACAATCTTTGTGTCAATTGACCATTTCCATTCTTTATCAAACTACTCTGAGGAAAATAGTTCTCTGCCCAATGTTGGAAATTATGGGCTATAAAACATATTCCTTGGTCTAAAGGAATGATAGTAATCAAAATTGGTAACGTTTCTTCTGTTCTGTTTTTGTTTTGATTTTTTTTTTACAGAACTTTGAGCATTTGCATCTACCACTGGGTAAACAAAGCCTAGGCCAGAGTCAGTGTCAATTCCTGTCAGGACCCATTTGTAGCCACCAAGGACTATCAGCATTTGTCTTACTTGCCAGCTATGTTCAAGGCTTTCCTGCACAAAATATGTCCCATAGACTTTTTTTGTCTCTGTCTTTTTTCCTAGCAGACAGAATAGCTTTCAATGTCATATTCTGCCTGAAAGGGTGCAAAAAGACTATGTCTAGATTCAGCCCATCTTGGCATTGCTATAGTATCCACATATCCACACATTTCATGGACCAGGTGGCACCTAAAGTGACCACATAGGGAAAACTTACTGATTCAAATCACCTTATGAACCTGGAAGGTGGTTCTTCTGATGGGTATGAGCATGTCCTATTTTAATGCAACCATCAAATGTGCACAGTGGTTTCCATGTCCCATATGGATGATGTTTTAATGGGACAGATTTCCATTGTCCTCCTATCTAACCATATGGCCAGGACACTGACCACTACCCATGAGTCAGTAAAAACCCAAACAGGGCTTTTTATACTATTCAATTCTTTCATCACTGCTAGGAAAGCAGAATGCAGTTCAGCTCACCAAGCTAATTTGTTTTTACCTGCATTGCTTAGAGTGGAGGCCTTCTAAACAAGATAATGTCAACCACAGTGGAACTTCTGCCTACAAGCTAAGCAGCAAATTATTGGCCAGCGGAGAGCAATTTATAGGACACTGCCCAAATGACAAAAGAATTCAGCAACTCCTCACACAGTTTCAAAGCCAGTCTTAGAGGAAAAGAGATTCCCTTCTTCTGCCTACTCCTTGTATTCTCCCAGTATTAAGATCTGGTATAAACCATTTCCATATTATAATGGAAGTCTTCTAGGCCCTGCAAACCAAATTAGAGTGTTTCTTCTCCACTGTCATTATTTCAGGTTTCAAAATCATTTTATGTTCTTCAGTCATAGGGGTAGCTTCAAATAATGTCTGATAGCAAGATAGTAAATGGCTCTCAAAAGGAATTTCTCTAGTCCAAAATCCCAATTGTCTTCACTGGGAGGTGCTCACAGGCTTTTGCCATAAGCCCCACTCTATGTTTCACATAAGGATATCCCATGGAGAAGCTTCCAGCTTCTATTCTTCAGTGCGTGGGCTCAGGCATTCTTACTGATTCCTATTTAGCTTTTCCAATTAATATTGCTTAATGGGCAGGTTTTTACATGCCTTCTGTTTTATAGTTCTATGTAGGGGAAGTATTCCCCAGAATGGCATAATATCCATTCCCATAAAACATTTAGGTAAAGGAGACACAGATTCTTTATATAAAGCCCATTTAAACATTCCAACTTTCATAATCTTACTGGGTTTTCTCTTACATGTTTATGTTCTGTCAATCTAAATGTAGCCCCAGCAAGGGCTTCATCAGTGGGTTTTGGTACCAGAGTAAATGAGGTTCTTATATCAACAGGTCCTGGAAACTTTTCTTCTTTACCCTCTGACCATTTTACACATTCTTGTGCAAAAGGCTTTGGTCTCCAGTGAGAGATTAAGCCAAGGGATCCTGGCTCTTTGGTTAATCTTTAACTTCCCTAACCTGCTTTATCACTGCCACAACTGATCATTGGTTAAATTTCTTTGTACTTTCTACCTTCCATCTTTTTAAATTTCTTTAAATTAAAATAAATAGAGTGGACTTGTTTGGGGCCCTTTAATTTTGGGAGACCATCAAGGTATCGCTTTGGCCTACTCATCTTTTTGTAGTGTTATATTAAAATATTTTTAACCCCATCAATTTCTCTTTTATTTATCCCATTTCTTAATAATTATATAAAGATTTCCAGCTTGTTGGGATGAGTCCTATGACACTTCCCTTTTTCTTCTTTGTTCCAATCCTATCAATATCTATTCACCTTATTCCTTAATAACCATTTAGAAATTTCTATACTACTGAGACCAGTGTCCTGATTCTCTACTCATCCTTTCCCAATTCTCTTGTTAATTAGCTTAGCATTTTAATTAGCATCTTTAAAACCCATGAAGGGAAGGGGAGATAGCAAATTCAATAAGGTTTCCTGAGCTGTCCTTTGGTTTTGTAATGATAAAGATACAGTAAATGCCCATGTGAAGAAGGTCCCCTTAACTGAAGCATTTACCATGACCTGGGTAACCAATGGGTATATTCAGCAGTTGAGTATCCCTGTCACCATAAAGGCTGTCATCCCACATGGCTTGCATATGAAGCATGTCAGCTCCTTCATCTGGGGTGTTCCACTTGGCACTTACAGGGTAAGTTGTGCAGTTAACCCTCTTATGGTAAACAGACCTACAGTGGCTTTTAATCCAGTCTACCAGGCTGGATGATCCTTCAAGAATAACCTCCTGTGTGTCTGGATGTAGGCCTGGGGAAAGGAAATCGCGGGGAAAAATATCCATAAAAAACCAAAATCAGTCAAAGGGAGAAATAAAGTTTAAAACCTGTTTATTGCTCACAAACTGCAGTCTCAGGCTGTCTTTCTTCTCTGCTCCAACAGCCACAACACCGGCCCTCCCCCTCACCTCTCAGGTACAGATAAGACCTCTGTTGCCCAGGTAATCACCCATTGATATAGAGATGAACTTCTCCACCCCTGAGGAAAGATGCAAATGCACTAAAGCCATACTTCTTTCCACCTCTGAATGCCTATTGATATGCAGATATAATAAAGCCAGTCGAGATATTCTGGAAATGTTTCAATTTTACCCACAATCCACCCTTCCAGAAATCTCGCCCTGCAATGTACTCAATCCCCCTCTTCGACCAATCTAGTAACATGCAATAGCAACAGCAATAAAATCTTGATAATCCTCAAACCAGAGGATTCAGCCTATGCAGATTAAGCAAATGTACTTTACAGCACAATCTCTCACTAAGCACAAAATACATTTCTACACTTGTTTATTCATTCCTAACAATAGTGCTAAATTGCTCACAAAACTTTTACCAAACATTAGACAAAGTCTAGTCTCTCTTTGAACATTATTTTCTTGACAACAGCAACACAATCATAATTCTCAAGCCAGAGGATTCATCTAGGTTCAAAGTCCCATGCAGATTAAGTCCAAAGCTCGTCCATTCCAGCCATCACACGGCAGCTGTAGCCAGGGGGTGCATCCAGGATACAAATACAGTAGAAGCAAATAACCGTGATTGTAGAGGGCCAATTTGCTGTTATTAGAGGAATACACAGAAGGCCAGCTTCCAGGCCTTTTCCCCAAGGTGCCAGAAGAGCCAGCCATCGCCAATCCATGTGTTGAAATGTCCAGGGCCACTTCCATTTTACTCCTAAATGCTCCACCCATCCTTGGAACACATGTCCAATAAAGTGGGTGGTCCAGTCTCGCACCCACCCCAAGATGGGATAGGAGGTTATTTCCTTGGTCGGAGCTCTTCCGGCGATGGGCTCTGTAGCCAGCAAGGCATGGTACACAGCAGCCAGTTGCTTCAAGGTGACCTGGACCTCTGCTCCTTTCCATGGTTGTATCCAGGCTTCAGCCGGCAGGAAGAGCAGCAGCACTGGCAGAAGCAGTAGCCTTCGGCTCGGGCCACAGGCTGGCATCGGTGTGGCCAGAAGTGGTGGTGGCGCCTCCATGACCACGTGAGTATAGACACATGTTGCTTGGCACAAGCGCCACTTCTCCCCATCATTTTTAGGGGTGCCCCTCCCAAAGGTCACACCCATTATGACAGTTTTGGGTTCGGAGGAACCCTGCCAACTGCGCCAATTGTAAGTACAGGGAAAGGAAATCCTCGGGCAAAATACCCCTAACAAATTATAATCAGTCAAAGGGAGAAATAAAGTTTAAAACCCGTTTATTGCTCACAATCTGCAGTCTCAGGCCGTCTTTCTTCTCTGCTCCAGCAGCCACAACACTGGCCCTCCCCCTCACCTCTCAGGTACAGATAAACCCTCTGTTGCCCAGGTAATCACCCATTGATATGGAAATAAACTTCTCCAACCCTGAGGAAAGATAGAAATGCACTAAAGCCATACTTATTTCCACCTCTGAACTGAAGGGCCCCCAACAGTAAGATGGCGAACTTCCGGCTTCTCTTCCGGGTCCTCAGTTCCCGACGGCGCCACCTAAAGACCTATCACCTCTCTCCCCACTCCCACTCCCAGCACCTAGCCAATAGCCACCAGCCCCATAGAAGCAACACCACAATCACCCCATGCCCCTTGCTATGTAACCCAGCACCTTTCCCCAATAAAGCGGAATTCTCCGGTGAATTGCTGCTGTGTGTCGCTCCTTTCCTTTCATTGGTGCCGAAACCCAGGAGACGGGACAGCCCAACTGGGCACCGTCTTCCCCCCCGACACCAGCAGCAGCTTGCCCTCGTCCTCTTCTTCTGGCGCTGGCTCCTCAAACTCACCACTCCTCTTTGGCCTTTAGGTAAGTTTTCCCCCAGAGTGGGCCACTCTTCCCCGAGCTATTGCAGTGCCATTGACTGTGATCGTCCGGCAAAGCCCTGACGCTCGGGGATGAAGAAAGAACTCTCCCCACCTCCGGCCTTCACGGCTGCAGCAGACCCTCAGGCCCCACCTCCAACAGCCATAAATCCCGCCTCAGGCTTTCACAGCTGCGACAGACCCTCAGGCCCCTCCTCCAACAGCCATAAATGAGGTGACTCCTTTGTGGATGAGAACGCTCCCTTTTCCACTCCTTTCTTCCATTTTACCTGCTGAAATCCGTTCCGTCCGCTGAAAACTCCTAGTACTAGGTACCTTGGACTCCGGCACTCTGCCTTCTTAGAGAAGCCTGGGTGACGACCCACACTTCCTAAGAAACCAACTCGTATACGAGTTTCTGCAGACCACCAAGGATCATCGGGGACGCCCTTTGTTTCCTTGCGGTCTGTTCCCAGTCCGAGGATCTCCGTTCGTCTTCCCCTGTTTGTCTCCTTCTCTGTCCTTTAGCCATGGGAGCCTCCTCATCCCTCCCTGGAAGTTCACCTCTTGGCTGCTCAAGTATCTAGCCACCCTCTCCCTGGCGCCTGATATAAAACCAAAACTTCTTCACAAATACTGCTCCCAAGATTGGCCGACATAGCCCCTAAACAATAACAACCAATGGCCTGCAGGGGGAACTCTTGATCCTAACATCACTCGCGATCTCTTTAACTACTGCCAGTGCCTGAAAAACTGGAAGGAGATTCCCTATACCGAAGCTTCCGCCTCCTCCTCCCACACCCCCCTCCAAGTTCTCCTAGCCTGCAAGCCGACTCCCCCGCAAAAGCCTCCCTTTCACTCCCTTTCCCCTCCTCCTCCCGCCTCCCTCGCTGCCACTGCCTCCTCCTCCCCATGCCTCTCCCCAAGTTCTCCTAGCCTGCAAGCCGTCTCCCCCGCAAAAGCCTCCCACCACCATCTCCTCCCCCACCTCAACCCCTTGCAGTTCAAGCCTGAGCCTTTCAGCCCCCCTGTAACTAAGTTCCAAGAGCCTCCTCTGTCTTTGCCCCCATCACCTGTTTCTCCCCCACAGACTGAGCCAGAACCCTTCAGTCCTCCTCAGACTCAGTCCCGAGGGCCTCCCAAAATTATCTCCCCCCCTCCGAGAAGTAGCAAGATACGAAGGCATCATGCGCTTTCACGTCCCTTTCTCCTTAAGAGATTTAGCCCAACTTGAAAAACGCCTAAGTTCCTTTTCCACTGATCTCACAACATATATCAGAGAGTTTCAATAGACCCTCCAGTCATACAGCCTTACACATCATGACATTTTCATGCTCCTGGCCAATACCCTCCTTCCTGAAGAGCATAGATGAGTTTGAGACTTCGCCCAAATGCACGCCACCTAAACCCACAGGTCTGACCCCACCTATCCCTCTGGCCCCACCGCTGTCCCCGAACAAGACCCACACTGAGATTATAACACCACTGTGAGTCTCTGCTCTCGAGATATCTTCGCCTGCTTAATAGCAAGTCTGAAAAAAACAGCTCGTAATCAATTTTCAAAAGCTCCCTCCGAGTTCTTAGACAGACTCTCTCAAGCCCTATTACAGTATGCCAGCCTGGACCCAGAAACGCCTGATGGAAGACATGTCCTTATGACATACTTCCTAGCTCAAAGCTACCCCGACATTAAAGCTAAACTCAAAAAGTTAGAACAGGGCCCCGCTACCCCACAGACTGAAATCTTAACAGTGACCTTTAAAGTCTTCCATAACTGGGAAGAGGAGAAGGAATGCCGTAAACAAAAGGCTGATCAGGCCAATTTCCAAATGTTAGCCCAGCTGATAAAACCACAACCTGGGCACTCTTCTACAAACAAGCCCCCCACAAGAGCTTGTTTCAAGTGCGGACAAGAAGGACATTGGTCAAGGGCGTGCCCCTACCCCAGATCTACCACCCCATGCCCCAGATGCCACAAAAAGGACCACTGGAGGTCTGATTGCCCAGCCACCCGAAGGGGAGGCTGGACGAACAACCCCCATCCTAAGCCCGCCATAGTGGGGCTGGCAGAAGAAGATTGACGGGGCCTGGGAGCTTCTCGACTGACCATTTCCATCAACAAACAGGAGCCCAGGGTTACTTCAGTAATAGACGGTCACCCCATCTCCTTCCTCCTAGATACAGGAGCCACCTTCTCAGTGTTGCAGGAATACCGGGGCCCTACCACGCCTGCCATTACTCCTATAGTCGGGGTGGGAAGTAAGCAGATTTTCCCATTAAAAACCACCCCCCCTTTTATGCACAATCCAAGACAATCCTATACCTTTCTCCCACTCCTTCCTAGTTATGCCCCAGTGTCCCATCCCTTTACTAGGACGAGACATCCTTTCTCTCCTCCATGTTTCCATAACTATATCCACTCCCACAGCCCCCAGTACTCCCTTTCTGATGGCTCTCAAAGATGACGACCGCCCTCTACCCAATGAAAGCTCCAGTTTTGCCCTCATACACCCTGTAAATCCCAAAGTTTAGGACATTACAAGCCCCTCCGTGGCTCTATGTCCTCCTGCCTCTATTAAACTACGTGACCCCTCTCAGTATATCTGTCAAGCCCAATACCCCCTAACCACTTCAGCCCTCATAGACCTCCAACCCATCATTCAAGATCTCTTAAACAAAAATTACCTCAGACCCACTCACTCCCCGTTTAATACCCCCATATTAGCTGTTAAAAAAACCAACAGATCTTTCCGCCTCATCCAAGACCTTTGCCTTATCAACATGGCCATTGTCCCTATCCATCCCTTAGTTCCAAATCCATACACCCTTCTATCGCAGATCCCTGCCTCAGCCTCCCACTTCTCAGTCCTAGATCTCAAAGATGCATTTTTTTCTATCCCTCTGGAACCCTCCTCCCAAGATTTCTTCACCTTCACCTGGACGGACCCATACACAAGACATTCTGAACAACTCACTTAGACAGTTTTGCCACAAAGCTTCCGAGTCCACCTTATTACAATACGTGGATGATCTTCTACTCTGCAGTCCCTCGTGGGAACAGTCTCAACTTGACACTTCCTCCCTACTTAACCTTCTAGCTTCCAGAAGTTACCGGGTATCCCCTGTCAAAGCCCAAATCTCTTCCCCTTTTGTCAATTACCTCTGATTTCTTCTATCTCAACAAAGGAAGTCCATTACCTTAGACAGAAAACAGCTCTTCTGTGACGTGCCCGTTCCCAAAACCAAGACAGAAATCCTTTCCTTTCTAGGCCTGGCTAAGAATTTTAGAGAGTGGATCCCTAACTTCTCCCTGTTGGCAAGACCCCTATACAATCTCAGCAAGGGCCCCCCTGAAGAACCATTATCCTCCTCACCCCGACACTCCTTCATTAAGCTCCATCGAGCCCTTGTGGAAGCTCCAGCTCTCCATCTTCCTGATTTGTTGAAGCCCTTCTCATTATACATTCATGAGAGGTCCAGTCAAGCTCTAGGAGTCCTAGGCCAATATTATAGCCCATCCTTTGCCCCAGTAGCTTATCTTTCCAAGCAATTAAACCCCACAGTTCGGGGATGAGCCCCCTGCCTACGGGCATTGGCCACTGGACAGCTCTTGCAGAAGGAAGCTCATAAACTGACATTCGGGGTGCCCCTTACCATTCTGTCCCCACATCACCTAAAGGATCTCTTAACCTACAAAAGTTTACAGACTCTCCCTCCCTCCAGACTCCTGACCTTACTGTCCTCTTTCCTCCAAAATCCCGTTCACCCCCTTTGCCATCCATACCCGAATCATGACTTTTTCCTCCTTTACCGCTCTCTTGCTTTTTCTCCTCATTCCTATTGTCTTCCCCGCCACCCCAGCCTCCTTTATATGGCGATTCAAAGTAAGACAGACTTACACACAGCATCAAACAAAAGTCACTGCCCTCATTGCCACATCAGACTGCCCTCTGAAAGGCTGCTCTGAGCCTTTATACCTCCACTTTCCTCCCTCCACCGAAGTGTTCACTAGTAGCTACCTTTATTCTCCCTACCTCTGCTTCCTCTATGACCAAAGACAAGCCTATTGCAGGCGATCGCAAGACACCTACGGGGGATGTCCCTACTGGTCTTGCGCCATTCACTACATGAGTAACTCCCAGTACCCACAGTATTACTCCTCCAACCGTTTCATGAAATACCCCAACGGCTCATTCTCCTTATCAATCCCAGATCCCTGGGACTCTCGATGGGCCACTGGAGTCACAGCCTCAGTTTACTATGAGGAGTCCTCGACCCCCCACGGTACCCTTCATATCTCTCAAGAGTATGTTCCCTCTCACTCCCAGATCTGGCCAGGCATCAGCTGGCAGCAAGAGCAGAAGCACTGGCAGAAGCAGTAGCCTTAGGCTAGGGCCATGGGCCGGTGTCGGCAAGGACAGCAGTGGTGGTAGCACGACCACACAAGTGTAGACACATGTAACTCAGTGCAAGTGCCACTTCTCCCCATCATTTCCAGGGGCAGCCCTCCAAAAGTTCACACCCATTAAGACAGGTTTCTGGTTCACAGGAATCCTGCCAATACTACTCCAATTGTAGGACCGGGGAAAGGAAATCCTGGGGCAAAATACCACTAAAAGCCAAAATCAGTCAAGGGGAGAAATAAAGTTTAAAACCATTTATTGGATGGGATTAAAGATGGTGGCATGAGAGGAGAGACAGAGGCTTCCTCCTAAAACTGGATACAATTAGAAAATTTAATTGGCACAACTAATCCTGAGAGAGCAACAGGAAAGAGGATGGCGTCCGACTGCATACACCTGGAGAAAAGAGCAGACCACACCAAATGGGGTGACATACCAGAGCCATGGCTCTGTGGGACCTGAGCACCTCCCCCAGCCAAGCTCACCGGCGGGAGGAAGAGAAACAGAGCAGGGAGGGAGTGGAAGGCTTGGGACTGCTGAATACCTAGCTCTGGAGATCTGCTCTGGGAGCACAAACCTACATTTCATGGTGCTTTTATGAGATTCACATGACTACCAGGTTGGAAAGTTAATACAGGCAGAGTTCCTGGGGAGACTGGGATTCAGGCAGCTTGTGGAAAGCAGGGATGCATATCTGGCTGCTCTGGGACAAAAACATACCTGTGTGACCGGACCACTGGCTCATGCAGTGGAGAAAGGCACAGGAGCCAGGAGGCAGGGAACAGCTCTTTCCTCCCTGCAGGTACCAGTACTGCTCCCCTGCGACCGCTAACATTGCTTCAGGGGATGAGCAGCTCCAGAATAGAGCTTCTGGACACTAGAGGGTGCCATATACAAACATGAAATGCCAAAGGAACCTTGTCCAGAGTAAAATTATTAATACAACTCCTGAGAAAGATTTAAATGATATGGACCTCGTGACTCTTCCTGAAAGGGAGTTCAAAATAAAAATCATCAACATTCTAATGGAGGTATGGAAAGACATCCAGGAACTCAGGAATAAATTCAGGTTGGAGATCCAATCATTGAAGAGCATGATGGAGGCTATTAAAAGCAGGCTGGATATGGTGGAGGAGACAATCAATGAAATAGAAACTAGAGAAGAGGAATACAAAGAAGCTGAGGCACAGAGAGAAAAAAGGATCTCTAAAAATGAAAGAATATTGAGAGAACTGTGTGACCAATCCAAGCAGAACAATATTTGCATTATAGGGATACCAGAAGAGGACAAGGGAGATTAAGGGATAGTAAGTGTCTTTGAGGAGGTAGTTGCTGAAAACTTCCCAAATCTGGGGAAGGAGATAGTCTCTCAGGCCATGGAGATCCACAGATCTCCCAAAACAAGAGACCCAAGGAAGACAACAGCAAGACACATAGTAATTAAAATGGGAAAGATCAAGGATAAGGACAGACTGTTAAAAGCAGCCAGAGGTAGAAATAAGATCACATACAAAGGAAAGCCCATCAGGCTAACATCAGAAATCTCAGCAGAAACCTTACAGGCCAGAAGGGAGTGGCATGATGTATTTAATGCCATGAAGCAGAAGGGCCTGGAACCAAGATTACTTTACCTCGCAAGATTATCATTTAAATTTGAAGAAGGGATTAAACAATATCCAGATAAGCAAAAGCTGAGAGAGTTTACCTCCCACAAACCATCTCTGCAGTCTATTTTTGAAGGACTGCTACAGATGGAAGTGTTCCTAGGGTTGCATAGCTGTCACCAGAGGTAGTAAAATCACAGTAGGGAGAGCGGAGCAGCTGATTGTGAGGAAAATGCAAAATTAAATTGACTATAACCAAAGTCAATCCAGGGATAGACACAAAGTACAGAATTTGATACCTAATATATAAAGAATGAAGGAGGAAGAAAAAGGAGGAGAAATAGAAAAGAACCTTTAGATTGTGTTTGTAACAGCATGCTGAGTTAAGATAGACTCTTAGATAGTAAGGAAAGTAACCTGGAATCTTTGGTAACCACGAATCTAAATCCTGAAATGGCAATAAGTACACACCTATCGATAATCACCCTAAATGTAAATGGACTGAATGCAGCAATCAAAAGACACAGAGTAATAGAATGGATAAAAAAGCAAGATCCATCCATATGCTGCTTACAAGAGACTCACCTCAAACCCAAAGACGCGCACAGACTTAAAGTCAAGGGATGGAAAAAGATATTTCAAGCAAACAACAGAGAGAAGAAAGCAGGTGTTGCAATTCTGATATCAGACAAAACAGACTTCAAAATAAAGAAAGTAACAAAAGACAAAGAAGGACATTACATAATGATAAAGGGCTCAGTCCATCAAGAGGATATAACCATTACAAATATATATGCACCCAATACAGGAGCACAAACATACTGAAACAAATATTAATAGAACTAAAGGAGGAAATAGAATGCAATGCATTCATTTTAGGAGACTTCAACACACCATTCACTCCAAAGGACAGATCCACAAGACAGAAAATAAGTAAGGACAAAGAGGCACTGAACAACACACTAGAACAGATGGACCTAATAGACATCTATAGAACTCTACATCCAAAAGGAACAAGATACACATTCTTTCAAGTACACATGGAACATTTTCCAGAATGGACCACATACTAGGCCACAAGAAGAGCCTCAGTAAATTCAAAAAGATTGAAATTCTACCAACCAACTTTTCAGACCACAAAGATATTAAACTAGAAATAAATTGTACAAAGAAAGCAAAAAGGCTCACAAACACATGGAGGCTTAACAACACACTTCTAAATACTCAATGGATCAACAACCAAAGTAAAATGGAGATCCAGCAATATATGGAAATAAAGGACAACAACACAAAGCGCCAACTTCTGTGGGACACAGCAAAAGCAGTCTTAAGAGGAAAGTATATAGCAATCCAGGCATATTTAAAGAAGAAAAAACAAACCCAAATGAATAGTCTAACATCAGATTTATCAAAATTGGAGAAAGAAGAGCAAATGAGGCCTAAAGTCAGCAGAAGGAGGGACATAATAAAGATCAGAGAAAAAATAAACAAAATTGAGGAGAATAAAAAAATAGAAAAAAAATCAATGAAACCAAGAGGTGGTTCTTTGAGAAAATAAACAAAATAGGTCAGCCTCTAGTCAGACTTATTAAGAGAAAAAGAGAATCAACACACATCAACAGAATCAGAAATGAGAAACGAAACATCATGATGGAACCAACAGAAATACAAAGAATTATTAGAGACTACTATGAAAACATATATGCTAACAAGCTGGAAAACCTAGAAGAAATGGACTTCCTAGAAAAATACAACCTTCCAAGACTGACCAAAGAAGAAACACAAAATCTAAACAAACCAATTATCAGCAAAGAAATTGAAGCAGTAATCAAAAAACTCCCCAAGAAAAAAACCCCCAGGTCAGATGGATTTACCGCAGAGTTTTATCAGACATACAGAGAAGACATAATACCCATTCTCCTTAAAGTTTTCCAAAAAATAGAAGATGAGGCAATACTCCCAAACTTAATCTATGAAGCCAACATCACCCTAATACCAAAACCAGGCAAAGATCCCAACAAAAAATAAAATTACAGACCAATATCACTGATGAACGTAGATGCAAAAATACTCAATAAAATATGAGCAAACTGAATTCAAAAATATATCAAAAGGATCATATACCACGACCAACTGTGATTTATCCCAGGGATGCAAGGATGGTACAACATTAAAATATCCATCAACATCATCCGCCACATCAACAAAAAGAAAGACAAAAACCACATGATCATCTCCATAGATGCTGAAAAAGCATTCAACAAAGTTCAGCATCCATTCATGAAAAAAACTCTCAGCAAAATGGGTATAGAGGGCAAGTACCTCAACATAATAAAGGCCATATATGATTAACCCACAGCTAACATCATACTGAACAGCTAGAGGCTGAAAGCTTTTCCTCTGAGATCAGGAACAAGACAGGGATGCCCACTCTCTCCACTGTTATTTAACATAGTACTGGATGTCCTAGCCACAGCAATTAGACAAAACAAATAATTACAAGGAATCCAGATTGGTAAAGAAGAAGTTAAACTGTCACTATTTGCAGATGACATGATATTGTACATAAGAAACCCTAAGACTCTACTCCAAAACTTGCAGAACTGATTTTAGAATACAGCAAAGCTGCAGAATAAAAAAGTAACACACAGAAATCTGTGGCTTTCCTATACCAAAAGAATGAACCAATAGAAAGAGAAATCAGGAAAACAATTCCATTCACAATTGCATCAAAAAGAATAAAATACCTAGGAATAAACCTAACCAAGGAAGTGAAAGACCTATCTGTACCCTGAACACTACAATACACTCTTAAGAGAAATTTAAGGGGACACTAACAAATGGAAATTCATCCCATGCTCTTGGCTAGGAAGAATTAATATTGTCAAAATGGCCATCCTGCTCAAAGCAATATACAGATTTCATGTAATCCCTATCAAATTACCAACAACATTCTTCAACGAACTGGAGCAAATAGTTCAAAAATTCATACGGAAACACCAGAGACCCCAAATAGGCAATGCAATCCTTAGAAAGAAGAATCAAGTGGGGGGGATCTCACTCCACAACTTCAAGCTCTACTACAAAGCCATAGTTATCAAGACAATTTGGTAGTGTCATAAGAACAGAGCCACAGACCATTGGAACATATTAGAGATGCCAGATATAAACCCAAACATATATGGTCAATTAATATTCGATAAAGGAGCCATGGACATACAATGGGGAAATGATAAGTCTCTTCAACAGATGGTGCTGGCAAAATTGGACAGCTACATGTAAGAGAATGAAACTGGATCACTGTGTAACCCCATACACAAAAGTAAATTCAAAATGGATCAAAGACCTGAATGTAAGTCATGAAAGCATAAAACTCTTAGAAAAAAACTTAGGCAAAAATCTCTTGGACATAAACATTAGCAACTTCTTCATGAACATATCTCCCCAGGCAAGGAAAACAAAAGCAAAAATGAACAAGTGGGATTATACCAAGCTGAAAAGCTTCTGTATAGCAAAGGACACCATCAATAGAACAAAAAGGTACCCTACACTATGGGAGAATATATTCATAAATGACAGATCCGATAAAGGGTTGACATCCAAAATATATAAAGATCTAACTCACCTCAACAAACAAACAACAAATAATCCAATTAAAAAATGGGCAGAGGAGCTGAACAGACAGTTCTCCAAAGAAGAAATTCAGATGTCCAACAGACACATGAAAAGATACTCCATATTGCTAGTTATCAGAGAAATGTAAATTAAAACCACAATGAGATATCACCTCACAACCAGTAAGGATGGCTACCATCCAAAAGACAAACAACAACAAATGTTGGCGAATTTTTGGAGAAAGTGGAAGCCTCCTACACTGCTGGTGGGAATGTAAATTAGTTCAACCATTGTGGAAAGCAGTATGGAGGTTCCTCAAAATGCTCAAAATGGACTTACCATTTGACCCAGAAATTCCACTTCTCGGAATTTACCCTAAGAATGCAGCACTCCAGTTTGTAAAAGACAGATGCACCCCTATGTTTATCGCTGCACTATTTACAATAGCCAAGAAATGGAAGCAGCCTAAGTGTCCATCAGTCTATGAATGTATAAAGAAGATGTGGTACATATACACAATGGAATATTATTCAGCCATAAGAAGAAAAAAAATCCTACAATTTGCAGCAACATGGATGGAGCTAGAGGGTATTATGCTCAGTGAAATAAGCCAAGTGGAGAAAGACCAATACCAAATGATTTCACTCATCTGTGGAGTATAAGAACAAAGGAAAAACTGAAGAAACAAAACAGCAGCAGAATCACAGAACCCAAGAATGGACTAATAGTTACCAAAGGGAAAGAGACTGGGGAGAATGGGAGGATAGGGAGGGATAAGGGCGGGGAAGAAGAAAGGGGGTATTATGATTAGCATGTATAATGTGGGTGGTGGTGGAAAGGGGAGGGCTGTGCAACACAGAGAAGACAAGTAGTGGTTCTACAACATCTCACTATGCTGATGGACAGTGACTGTAATGGGGTTTGTGGGGGGGACTTGGTGAAGGGGAGAGCCTAGTGAACATAATGTTCTTCATGTAATTGTAGATTAATGATAACAAAATTTTTAAAAAGTAAAATAAATAAATAAATAAACAAATAAATAATAAAGGAAAAGAAACCCGTTTATTGCTCACAAACTGCAGTTCCTAGCAGTCTTACTTCTCTGCTCGAGCAGCAACAACTCTGGCCTTCCCCCTCAACTCTCAGGAACAGAAAAGCCATCTGTTGCCCAGGTAATCACCCACTGATATGGAGATGAACTTCTCCACCCCTGTGGAAAGTTGCAAATGCACTGAAGCCATACTTCTTTCCACCTCTGAACGCCTATTGATATGCAGATATACTAAAGCCAGATGAGATATTCTGGAAATGTTTCAATTTTACCCTCACTGGATCACATATAACCATCTGTGATTGTTCCACAGTGAGCTGAGGGTCCTGTATCAGTGCAGACATGCTCTTCTCTGCAGCATTCAAAACCAGACACAGCCCTCAATTCAGTTCCTTTCATGATCCATTGCAAATGAACAGTCTTCAGAAAGCTGATGACACTGACGTATAAAATGAAACAAGTCCTTTATATTATACACCCTTGTGTAAGATAAATTCTATCCAAAATAAGCAGATGATGAGAGGCAACAAAGGGCCAGGCAGTTTATTTGAGCGCAATTCCCGAGCAAGGTTCACCAGTCTGAAACACAGGCTGGGGAAGTCGTGCCCAGGAGGGGAGGTGGGGAGTTTTTAAGAGAACAGGGAAGGGAGGGGGAAGTGGGCCATGCTAGGGGCATGTGGGGAATTTTTTTATTGGCTCAGGGTCAGGTGATGGACAGCCAGAGGTCTCCTCCTTCTGGATGGAGGGGGTCTGCATCCGGGGTTTTTCAGCACGTCACGGGACTGGAATCCCGGAAGAGCTGTCCTTTCCTTCCTTATATGGCACAGAGCTATTTGGTGCTGTCTTTGTTCCATTTGGGATGTCCTCGCTTTCCTCCCTCTAGTGCCTCCAGCCTTACACCTTGTTTCATAGTTTCTTGGTTTTGAACCCCCTACATAATGATGACTTTCTTGGGGACCACAGGTTTCAGAGGTACTTTCTGTTGTTTCTGAATAATTTGTCCCTTGAGAAGCAGCTTTGAGGCTAGCGGCAGAAGCTCAGACTGACAAAAATCTGAGCTTGATCTAGGATCAAAGTCTGACCTAGCACCCTCTTTTAATTTTATGTTAGCTGTTACAAATAACAATAACTGAGGGATTGTATAGTTTTCATTTTTCTTAGTCTGCATTTCTTTATGCATCCAGTGAACCAGCTCCCTAGGAATTGGATCCATCTCTAGATTCCACTGGTAAATTTTACTTTTAGTAGCTGATTGCAGCACAGTGACTGCCCCATATTATGGATAATCATGTGGTCATCCTGGAATAAAAGGTTCTTCATCCCCCCACATTTTCATTCTTTCTCTGTGAGCCAAGGCCAATCTAGCAAATTCTATTTCACTGAGACCAACTGTAACAAAAATGCCTCAGCACTCTGTCCTGCATTCTCATGTACTCCTCGCACTATAACCATATACACATTTCTGGTTCTTCTCAACAAATATGTAAGTTTTTTTTTTCCCATCCTAAGCAATTCTCTGTGACACCAGCTGGGTGTCCTGCAATTTATCTCATTTTTGAGACTATCAATCTGGAGATAGCATCCGATCCCCCAGGTTAAGGGCCCCATCCCATGAGACTGACCTCTACTTCAGATACCAATCACAAATAGTATGTCCCCAGGTTCCTCATAACTTCTGTCTGACTTGGCTAGAAATAGGAAGCTCCCATGACCTCCCACTCTTGGATTTGATCATTTGCTAGAACAGCTCACAGTTGTTTATGAAAGGATATGATAAAAGACACAGATGAACAGCCAGATGAGATACATAGGGTGAGATCTGGAAGGGTCCTGAATACAGGAGTTTGTCTGCATGGAGTTGGAATTCACCACCCTCCCAGTATGTGGATGTGTTCATTAACCTGGAAGCTCCATGAACCCCATAATATTGGGATTTTATGGAGGCTATATTACATAGACATCAATTATTAATTTCATTTCTAGCCCCTCTCCCTTCTCTAGACAAGGGGAGTGAAGCTAAAAATTCCAAAGTTGTATCCATAGCTTGGTCTTTCTGCTGATTAGCTCCCAAGCAGGAGTTATCCAGGAGTCCATAAGAGTCACCTCATTAGAACAAAAGACACTCCTATCACCTAGGAAATTTCAAAGGATTTAGTTGCCCTGTGTCAGAAGCCAGGGTCAAAGACCAAATATTAGAGCAAAAGATGCTTCTGATGCTCTTATAATTTAGGAATTTACAAAGCTTTCAAGAGTTCTGTGGTAGAAATGGGACACAGACCAATATATGTTTTCTATTATCTTATAGTCTGTATGAAGAATTTAATACACATGTTAAAAACACCATTATTTCTTTTTCAATTTTAATAGCCTAAAACTAAAAATATCACCATGTGTTATGGGCTGATGTGTCCCACTCAAATTTATATGTTGAAGCCCTAACCCTCAGTACATCAGAATGTGACTCTATTTGGAGATAGAGTCTTTGCAGATGTAATTATGGTTAAATGAGTTCATTAGGGTGGATCCTAATCCAATATGACTGGAGTCCTTTTAAGAAAAGATTGGGGTGTAGGCATGCATAGGCTGATGGGTAACCACAAGAAGACACAGTGAGAAGGTAGAAATTTAAAAACAAAGGAAAGAGGCCTTGAAAGAAAACAACTATTTAGACACCACAGTCTCAGATTGCTAGGCTTTAGAATTGTGAGAAAGTAAATTTCTGTTGTTTGAGCCCTCCAACCTGTGGTACCTTGCTACAGCAGCCCTGGCAAACTACACAACAGATAAATTGATAAGTAAACTTTCATATAGCCACACAATGGAAGACTACTATACAAAGAATTAACTATTGATATGTGCAATGTAGATGAACCTCAAAATAATTATGCTGAACAAAAGCCAGCCAGCCATATAAATGTACCTATTCTGTGATTCTATTTATATAAAATTCTAGAAAATGTAAACTAACTTATAATGACAAAAAAACATATCACTGGCTGCCTAGGAATGAGGGGAGAGGGCAAGGAGGGATGATAAGGAAGAATTACAAAGGTGCAAGAAGAAATCTGGGAATAATGGATATACCCACTATCTTGATTGTAGTGTTGGTTACAAAGGAGTACATCTACGTTAAAACTTATCAGACTGTGCATTTAAATATGTTTAGTTTATAGTATATCAATTATATCTCATTAATGCCATTTACAAAATAAACTATTACTTAATTAGAAGTGCTGTTACTGTAATAAAACAAGGTAATTTCATAAAGATTCTCTAAAGGAATACTTTGGATTGAGCAGTAAGAGAACGCCTCACTGCAGCTTTTTATTTGAGACCTAAATAGTCAAGCTATAAACAGACTAGGGGATATCAATTTCTAGGTAGAGAAAATTTAAATGCTTTAGATAGAATTACCTGTTGTGGTTGAGGAACACAGAATTGTTAGTATAGCTGGACTGTAATGAGAAGGAGAGTGTAGAATATAAATTGACATAAGCACTGGTCAGATCTTATGAAAGACATGGCAGGTCAAGGAAGGAAGTTCTTTCATCCCTCCCAAGTGCAATGGGAAACCATTGTCAGATTTAAAATAATGGATTGATATGTAATTTCTGTCTCTTTTTAAAAATTCTTAGTTTATTCTCAAATTATTAATTTATTTGTGTCATCTAGGACTCAGATTTTCAGTAGTCCTCCTAAACTTATACATAAGCAAATGCAGATGGATAGAAACCAGGCATAACAACAGCACCACATCACAAAAACATGTAAAATTATTTAAAATTCTGGCAATTTAAGAGAATGATAATCGCAAAAAGCAAAAAATTAACATTTTTTCCTAAACTATAAAGCAGAAAAATATAAAATCCTAATAAATGACAATGGTTTGATAAAGGAAAACTTAATTAGAACAAATTGGATAATTAGTACAGAGCTGCAAAGTTTAAGCTTCTGCTTTCCTCATAACTATTTGATTTTTAAGGGGGTAAATACAATATAAGAAAATATACCCTATTTTAAATGTGGCATTATAATTTTTAAAACTGGCTTAATTAATTTAAAAAGTTAATTATAATGGAGAATCTCAAGTTTCCTAAGCAGACCATACTTTGGTAAATGGGAAAAGACACTTACAGCCAGAACTTTCATAGACACTTCCTTGGGACTGATGCCAACAGAAATGTTAACATGGCAGTCTTGTACTTAAGCCTAAGCTTTTGGAGATATATTTTTAGGTCTTCTTTAATGTGAAAACTGCAAATATAACTGCTATGATACAGTAAAGGGAGTTAAAGAATGTAGAGCACTCATGTAAAGATAAGAACATACTTTCATATTAGTTCTTCATAGACATATTTTAAAAAGTTTCTAACAATCCCAGGCTATGAGTAGATTGGTTACTCTTCACTTTGTAAATTTAACTGGCCATATGAAATTTGATACCAACTGATTAAGATTTTTAAGTTTCAGTTATAGATGGAAACTTTCTCAGCTCAGTTTTTTATTCCCATAATGAGTATGCAGCATATGTACACAAACTTTTTATCAGCTAGCTATATTAGAAAATAGACACTGTCATAATTCATGTGATCTAACATGTGCAAAAGCAAAAAATTAATTACCCAGCAAGGAAGAAAGTTTCAGACTTATAAAAATGATAATACTTAAAAAAGCATTTACTTTGAAGTGTTCACAATATCAACAAAACTGTTGTATTTTTTTTCAATTACAGAGTGGTATTCAATTAACAGAACAATTATTTCCTCTATGCTGCATCAGAGACAACTGAAGATAAAAAAAAAACTACCATCCCCATAAATAACTAATTTGTGCTGTGAACCGGCAAGAACCTGCTTTCCATACCAATCTACAATCCCCATAGCATACCAAGCAAGGTTAGTGGCTCTTAAAATACCACCAGAAAGAGGCTATCTAAAGATATATTTGGTAGCATATTAACTGTATAAAAGAGACACTGTACAGTTTAAAAACAAACTTTACATAGCTTTATATTTTGATTTTTTTTAAAGCAGTGAATTGTGTATAGGAGGATTAAAATATTTATAGACAAGAAAAAAACATCTGTATTAGAATTAGCTTATTCATCATTCATCCTCTTCTTCCTCCTGCTTCTCATCCCTTTTCTTGCCCTTTTCAGTTTTGTTGATTCCTTTTTTTTTATTTTGCCTTATCAGGCTTTCTTTAGGTTGGTATGCAGTAGTATCCTTTTCCTATTTTTCTTTCACTTTAACAACCCCCTTTTGTAAGTTTGCTGATCATCTGCAGCAAGATATTCCAAATCTCTCCCATTTTCTTTGCAGCATCACCAATGAACAAGCTAGGATATCATTTTTTGATTTTTGGGTGATATTCAGAACAAAACAAGAAAAAGGCTGGAGGAAGTCTCTTGGGTGCATTGAGATCCTTAAACTATTGTGTTGTTAATGTTGTTTATTCTTTAAGGATATAGATTTTTATTTCTCTTTCATTATGGGCCTTGTCCACCTTTGCTATGTCTTCACATTTTCCTTTCTTTTTAGTAGGCATGGTCTTCTACCCGTCTGAGTATTTCTTAGAAAACTGAAAAATTGATTGAAGCAAGCATCTGGGTGCTTTTACTTGTGCTCCTCCAGGCAAGTTTTCACAAAGGATACATATGATGACATTTTGCCTTTCAGTTTCTTAGGATCTCCATTTCACCTGTTTAGTTACTTTTCCTCAGCAAGACCCAATCTTCCAGTGCCTGCTCTGCTCTCACTTGCCTTGGTCCTGTCTCCATGTAGTCTAATAGACTGTAGTGGATGTAAAAGTTCATTTACTTTTTAAAAAGATCACACAGGCATCTGTGTGGAGAATGGAATATAAAATACCACAAATGAAAACAGTGAGACCAGATGGGAATCACAGTCTGTGCAGTATAATGCTAGCTTGTATCAAATAGGTAGGCATGGTAGTGGAAATAAATGGATAGATTTGGGGGTATATTTTAGAGGTAAATTTAATATTTCATGGTTTATTGGATGTGGGTATGTTTTCTATTTTCCTCTTCTTGAGAACCCAATTGGATAGTGGCAGAATATATTGAGATGGGCAGACCTTCGATAGACCAAGTTGGGTGAGGAGAAATCCAGTTATCATTTTGACATGCTAAGATTTAGATTCCTATTTGATATACATATGAGATTTCAAGGAGATGATTGGTTATCTGAGTACAGAGATTAGGAGAGAAGCCAGAGTTAGAAATATAACGTTGGGAATCACAAGATTATAAATGGCGATTAAAGCCATTTATTTAGGGAAAGATAGACAGAAAGGAAGGAACACTTGAATGGAGGTTTTGGTAACTCCAATACTTAGAAATCAACCAGAAGAGGAAAATTCACCAAAACAAAGAGACAAACAAACAAACACTGGATAAACTGCTGCTTGTGAGGTGAAGTAACCCAGGGGAGTTTGGTGTCCCAGTAGCTAAGGGAAGAAAGTGTTTCCAAAAGAAAGTACAGACCTTCTCAAGTACTACTTAGTAATTGAGTAAGATGACTATAAAAGTAGGAACAGTATAACTAGCAACATGGAAGTATTCAGTGAAACTGACAAATTTATCAAAAGTGAATATGTTAGAAGGGCTGAGGAAAGAATAGAATGTAACTGGAGGTCAGTACTATATAGCAGCTCTTTGAATAAGCATAAATTTTAGGTGATAAAGAAATGGGTAGCAGCTGAAAGTTTATGCAGGGTCTAGAGCAGTTTGTTCCATGACAGACATTATAACATTATCTCCTACTCCAGATATTCCCATAGCCCACTCTCTTCCTTCAAATATTTGCTCAACTATTTCCTTCTCAATGAATCCTATACTGACAACCGTTTGAAATTTGAATCCCTTCCCCATTTTCAATTGTCCTTACCATGCTCTAATTTTCTTTAGCTCTTATTATCTTCTAACCTATTGTATAAGTTATATTATGTATACATAAACTTTATACATAATATACATTTTCATGGTATATAGTTTGTTGTATATTATGTCCAGTTACATATTATGTTTATGTTTTGTTTCCCCTGCTCCATCACAGCAGATATATTTTTTTGTTTATTACTCTATACTTGACAACAGGGAAAATCTGATATACGGTGTTAAATATTGCTTAAATTATTAAATTAATTAGTGATATACAACATATTTGCATGGTGACAGGAATTACCTAATAGAGATAAACCATTGATAATAGGGAAGAGAGAACAATTATAAAAGTGAATTTATAAACAATTTGAGAATAAATTGGATTTAAAGCCAAACACAAATATGGCCTGATGTAGGAGCAGGAGCACTCCAACTATATTAACAGAAATTAAAAGCAGAGTATTTGGGGAGAGATGGAGATAAATTTGTTAGTGGGAAGATAAGATATCATTTCCATTTTTTTGTTGTTTGAAATAAGAAATAGAGTCATTAACTGGGACTGAGAAAGAATAAGTTAATATTGGTGGTTTGAGAAAAGGCTAGAAGATGTGAAATAGTTGTTCTGGTGAAAAGGAAATGTAACATATTAGAGAAAGCAAGTGAAATTACTGGGTAATGTTGAGTATGCATTTGAGTTTTGTGTGCACTACTGGTTTTTCTCATACATACAGCAAATTCCCCAAAGAGTAGAAATTCCAACTCTGTGTCAATTAGATCATTTTTATTATTGTGTAAACATTCCATGTCACTAGCTCCCTTGTGGCCTACAAAAAGTAAATCACCATTTTAGCACTAAAATTCAAACATATGAGAGAGAGTACTATTTAGCTGCCTTCTTTGGGTTTATGATTTTAGAACTTTCCTTCCTCCAAATGTCTTTCTTTCTCACTTCATGACCCTGTCTGGTCTCCTACACTCACTACTTATGTCAGTGGCTAAGACAGAATTGGGGTTTTTCTCAATAATTTCATACTTCTCATTTTCAGGTCATCTTTCTTTGCATTTATACTGTGAGGCAATTTAGTTATCCTTTCAACCAATACCTTTACATGCCAATTATGTGGCCTGGTACTGAGCTGAAAGCTTAAGATAGAAAGATGAATAAAAGAGTAAATGTGGATTCAAAGAATTTTTAATGTGCTATAGAGACAGCTCTACAAACAAAAATGAGCTTATACCATAATTTCAGCTGAGAAAAGTTTATAGAATTCATATTTTTCTTTCTTCATTCAATACATCTAATGAGACAGAAATTTATTGAAATGATGGTAGAGTAGTCAGGTTAGATTTCACAGATGAAGTGTTTGAGAAGTCAAAGGAAATAGAAAAAGTAGAAAGGAAGGAAGAAAAGAAGAGAAGGAGGATTTTCACTAGTTAGACAAGTTTTGGAGAGGGAATATCATCCAAACAGAAAAAGCAATACACAATGAATGAGACTTGAAATAGCAAAAAGATGACTTGGAATATATGTGAAAGATTTGAAAGAATAGAATTAGCCCCATGTACCCTCCCCTTTCCTTTTTCAGGCATTAAGAATATTGAGCAAATTTGAAGTTGATGAGAATGGTCAAAGGACAGAAGGATGAAATTGACAGTGTATAATGATAGTAAGGAGCTATGGTGGGACTATAACTCAAGCCACTTAGCTTCTGGTAGAGTGTTATTTACACTTTACATTGGTTAAGTGAAAGGTCTATAAGTCTAGTTTCTTCATTGTTACCTATATTCTTCTCTAAAAACCTCAATAGTTAGGGCAGATTATTATCAACCCTCAGATTGATAAAAATGACTAAAACTGAGGATCACCTCATGTCTTCCCTTAGACAATATTTAAGATTTTGAATTCTCACCTTTCAGCATCTCTTCTTATTATGAAATACCTAATTCCTGTAACTAAAGTGCTTACTTGAACAAAATAATTGAGATTGTTACACTGAGTGGTTTTGAAAGCCTACAGATGATCTGCTAATACTACAACAATCTTGCTAAATAAAACATGACCATGTAAGTGAAAGTAATAGGTTTTTAATCAATAAAAGTATGAGCTTCAAAGAGTGAGACAGGTATGAGTTCAAATTTTGGACTTGCTATATAACTGAAAGTCTTCAAATTTCTTCATAAATGTTGGTATTTTCTAAGTCATAGGGTCTATTTTCTTCTCACCATACACATGCTTCCTGATATTAATATCTACCTCAAAGATTCAGTTATAATCTATATGTTGTATCCCCAGCTCAAATCATTCTGTGAAGTTATATCATCACCTTAAACATATTTGTTGAAAAATAATGCCTTTTTCCATTATCTTACTGAATTGCAGTACCATATACACAGTTGTAGAATTCAGAAATGTGGGACACACTCTAGGTCTTCCTTCCTTTAAAATTTCTGTTGCATTTCCTTTGAACAAATTTTCCCAGCATTTACTCAATTTTTCTTTTCTGAGAGGGTGGAAAGCTGAAAACCATATTTCTAAGCCTTCCATGAAGATAGTGTTTTTTTATTATGAATTAAGTTTCACTAATTATATGCACTTTTGTGAGATTTGTAAGGAAAATACAGCATTGGACATCTTCATGTGGCCCTGGCAGTTCTTGTTGATAAAATTTGGAAATGTGATAATTTCTTATAGTATTGACAAATAAAATTTGGAAATGTGATAATTTCTTAAAGTTCTTTCTCTGGTACAATGGGCTTATAAAAGTATTATTAAATACAGCACCTCTTGATCGTATTTCCTAATTCTTGAACAGCACCTTTGGGTGCCTATCAAATAGTTTTTGGGGGAGATAGTTAAAACAATGACCTCTTGCTTTCTGCATACAGCTCTAGTTTGCTTTCATAGATAGAATTTCCTTTAGTGAATCAGTTCTCTGTTTTTCTTGGAGTCACTCCAGGAAGTTCAGGCTAGAATGTAAGCATTTAATCTTTTCCTGCTTTATTAAATCTTTTTTTTTTCTGTTTGAAATATCTGATTGGGTATCTTGATATGGATGATGATTACATGAGTGTGTACACATGTCAAAAATTATCAAGCTGTACATTAAGATTTGTGCATTTTATAACTACCTCAATTTTAAAAACTCCAAGCAAATAAAGTAAAATACCTGATTGTTTTCTGTTTCCTACACTAAACCCTGACTGATAAGCTAAGCTTGCCATTGCAATTACCAAGTTCCATTGCTTCTACCTCCTAAGTATTTCTCCTATTCATATCCATCAGTAATAGCAATGCCATAATTCGCATCCTCACATTTAACCTAGATTATTAGAGCAGACTCTTCAGTGTTCTTTCTGCCTTTTCCTCTTACTTACTTCATGCCTCCAGTAGTTTTTAGAATCAAGTTTTATTATAAAGTACTTCCTGCAGATAAAGAATAAACATTGTTTAAATTGTAAGAATAATAAAACACATAGACTGGATTTCATCAGTCAGGTCAAGAAATAGAATATTAAAATTGCTTTTAAAGTTCCCTATGATTTCTCCTCCCACAGGTCACTCTTTTCTTTATACCAAAAGATACACTCTTGTGAATTTTTTGTTTATATTGCTTCTTTAAAACATATTTTTTCATGTTAATTTAGTACATAAGTATATGATTCTAAAAGATATGTTATTAAACTATATATTTTCGGAGCATTAAATAAATCATACCGTATATTCACTCCATAACTTTCCTGAGACTCTCATATCATGGATGAAACTACAGCTTGTCTATTTTCACAGAAATATATGGATGCACCTTTATATGAGTATACCATAAATTATTTGACCATTTCCTTATCATCTGATATTTTTATACATGTTTTCTAGTAGGCATGTCAAAACACATAGCTTAGGATATATTTATTATCTCCATTATTAAGTTTTGTGTATGATATGAGATGTCAACAAACTTTTATGTTTCACCCAGATGCATAACCAATTGCCTCAGTACAATTTTGTGAGCACTTATCCATTCTCACTGAGCTGTGATGCCACTTTTGTCACCTACCATATTTTTATATATTTATGAGTGTTTCTGAGCTTCCTACTAAGTTCTGCTCCATTATTTGTCAACCCCTGGGCCAATATGACTCAGGTTTACTCATGGCAAGTATATGATGACTGATGGCTAATAAAGAGTTACCCTTGACATTGTTATTCTTATTCAGTAGTGTCTCAGAAGCTTTTGGCTTTTGCTTACCATATATGTTTTAACATATTTTAAAACCAGAATCTAGGAAGTACCCTTTTGTGATTTAGAATAAATCTTTAGATATTTTTCAGGAAAACTGAAGTTTTTTCAATTAATTCTTCCTATGAATGAATATGACTTTCTATCTGTTTGAAGATTTAACAGTTTTTAAAGATGTTTTATGATTTTCTCTACAGAGATATACACATCTTTTAATGGATGTATTCCCATATAACTTATCTTTCATTGCTATTAGAAATAATATCTATTGTTTGAATTATATGTTATTTAATGTTTTGTTGCGGCCTATCACAGTACAATTTTATTTTAGTTTCTTTTGCCCAGCTATTTTGTTAAACTCTATTATTGCATTTTTCTCCTTCATTAGACTTTCTCCCAAGGTTTTTTCACTTCATGAAAAACAGCCTTTTTGGTAGTTCCTTTAACAAAGGACTTTGCTAGTAAATATTTGCTTTTCTTTATATGATAAGGTCATTATTTTGCACTAATTTTTTAAATATAATTTTTCTTGGCATGAGTTTCAATTTGGAAAATGATTATCCTCCAGAGTTTTAAATGTATTTTTTCAATGTCTCCTGGGTTCTCATATTTCTGTTGAGAATTCTGCTTTAATCCTAATTGTTTTACTTTTATTTGTGGCTTTTCTTTTATTTCTAGCTTTCATTAATGTTAAGAAATCTGCTGTTAATATAATTTTATTCCCTGTGTGGTGATTGATATTTTTATCTTGGATACTTCTAAAATCTTTTTGTTTGTGTGTAATTCTGCAATTGTGCTACCATGTATCTAGATATAAATTTGCATTTCTTATAATAGATATATATTTCTTGTACTTGCCAAATTCATATGTTGAAATTTAATCCTCTTTGAGATGGTATTTAGAGATGGAGCTTTTGGTGGGTGATTAGGTGATTAGGGCAAATCCCTCATAAATGAGATTAGTGCCCTTATTAAAGTGAACCCACAGGGCTCCCCTGCCCATTCCACTGAAGGGGAGCAGAATATGCCACCCAAGATATACTTCTTTGGCATAAGGATTATTTTGAGCTGAAGGTAATCAAGAACCAAAAGACTCAGGAAAAGCTTTTTATTTCCCCCTTAATTGCCTAAAAGTGTTTAGAAAGTTTGCCTGTATGAGGAAGATAACTATTGCCAAAGATAACTTTTTCATCTGAGAGACTTATCTGTATGGCATGGGAAACATTTGTTTGCCAAACATTTGCTCTTTATCTTCCTCTGAACTGTTATCCTCCCTTTTGAAGCCCTAGACCATTATGCTTTCCCATAGCTTAGGATGGTATTGAAGCCTCAATTGCCTGACTGCCTTTGAATCCAACCTTTGTGGAGCTCCTGTACATACAAAACTAAATGTGTTTTTCTCTAGCTGATTTTGTTATTTTTTATTATAGGGAAGTGTCAGCCAAAAACCTAGAAGGGAAGATGAAAATTATCTTTTCTCCCCTATACCACCATGGGAAGACAGTGAGAATATCTTATCTATGAACCAGGAAGTGGATACTCATCAGACACCATGGGCCTGGAAAGCAGGACCTCTGCCTCAGTGTGTCTTGAAGGTGGGACTTCCACTCCAGTGGACCTAGGGAAGAGAATATCAAGCCATAGAGTATTCTTCTTGATCCTTAAGCCTAATGGAATTTGCTCCAATGGAATTTCCATAAGCATATAAAAAGATTCTCTACAGTACATGGCATCAGAGAAAGACAAATTAAAACAATGAGAGACTACCACAACCCTATTAGAATTGCCAAAACCCTGAGAAGTGGAAATGTGGACAAGGATATGGACCAACAGGAACACTCATACATTGCTGATGGTAATGTAAATAATACATCCAATTTGGAAGATCATCTGATGATTTCTTATAAAACTAAACATATTGAGGCGGAGCCAACACGGCGGCGTGAGTAGGACAGTGGGAATCTCCTCCCAAAAACATACATACTTTTGAAAATACAACAAACACAACTAACCCTAAAAGAGAGACCAGAAGACGCAGGACAGTGGCCAGACTGCAGCTACACCAGCGAGAACCCAGCGACTGGTGAAAGGGGTGAGATACAAGCCCTGGCCTGGCGGGACACGAGTGCCCCTCCCCCCAGCTCCCGGCGGGAGAAGAATAGGCAGAGCGGGAGGGAGACGGAGCCCAGGGCTGCCGAACACCCAGCCCCAGCCATCCGGGCCAGAGCGCAGAAACAGTAAGTGCCCAGGGGGCCCTGGATACTGGGGGAACAGGGAGTAAGACCTCTGAGCGGGTGCCGAAGCTGATGCCCCTGTGACAAAGAAAAGCGGGGGCTTTTTGAAAGTCTTAAAGGGACAGGGACTTAACAGCTTGACGGAAACAACCCAGGTCACAGTACAGCAGGTGGAAATTACAGGGAAAACCGGGTGCACTAACCCCCTGGGCAACAGCTCTGAGACCCCTCACTGAAGCAAACAGTCAAGCAGCCCCCCCATCCATTACCCCACCGGGTGCTGCGAAAGAAGATAAGCAGCCTGAGACAAATTCTGCCCACAGAAAGGGAAATTTCTCCCTTCGGGCCAGGCAAGACACAAAGACCCACTCTACACGCAATTACCCAACACTAGGGGTCGCAGTTGTCCCAGTAAAGAAAGGCCAGTAGCAAGTGAAAATTTTGGCCCTCCCAGCTGACAGTCAATAGCACCTGTCAACATGAAAAGGCAAAAAAATATGATCTAGACAAGACTAACCCAGACAGCTTCAGCATCTGCTACATCTTCCCCTGAGAAGGAACCTGGGGAGATAGATTTAGCCAATCTTCCTGAAAAAGAATTCAAAACAAAAGTCATAACCATGCTGATGGACTTGCAGAGAAATATGCAAGAACTAAGGAAGGAGAATTCAGAAATAAAACAAGCTCTGGAAGGACTTCAGAACAGAATGGACGAGATGCAAGAGACCATTAATGGACTAGAAAACAGAGAACAGGAACGCAGAGAAGCTGATGCAGAGAGAGATAAAAGGATCTCCAGGAATGAAAGAATTTTAAGAGAGCTGAGTGAACAATCGAAAAGGAACAATATAAGAATCATAGGTATTCCAGAAGAAGTAGAGAGAGAAAAGGGGATAGAAAATGTCTTTGAAGAAATAATTGCTGAAAATTTCCCCAAACTAGGGGAAGAAATGGCCTCTCAGACCACAGAGGTACACAGAACTCCCATGACAAGGGATCCAAGGAGGGCAACACCAAGACACATAATAATTAAAATGGCAAAGATCAAAGACAAGGACAAAGTATTACAGGCAGCCAGAGAGAAAAAAAAGGTTACCTACAAAGGAAAACCCATCAGGCTATCATCAGACTTCTCAAACAGAAACCCTACAGGCCAGAAGAGAATTGCATGATATACTTAATGCAATGAAACAGAAGGGCCTCGAACCAAGACTACTGTATCCAGCACGAATATAATTTAAATATGAAGGAGGGATTAAACAATTCCCAGACAAGAAAAAATTGAGGGAATTTGCCTCCCACAAACCACCTCTACAGGGCATCCTACAGGGATTGCTCTAGATGGGAGCACTCCTAAAAAGAGCACACAACAAAACACCCAACATATGAAGAAGGGAGGAGGAGGAATAAGAAGGGAGAGAAATAAAGATTCATCAGACTGTGTTTATAATAGCTCAACAAGTGAGTTAAATTAGACAGTAAGATAGTAAAGAAGCTAACCCTAAACCTTTGGTAACCACAAACTTAAAGCCTGCAATGGCAATGAACTCATACCTTTCAATAATCACCCTAAATGTAAATGGACTGAATGCACCAATCAAAAGACACAGAGTAATAGAATGGATAAAAAAGCAAGATCCATCCATATGCTGCTTACAAGAGACTCACCTCAAACCCAAAGACGCGCACAGACTTAAAGTCAAGGGATGGAAAAAGATATTTCAAGCAAACAACAGAGAGAAGAAAGCAGGTGTTGCAATTCTGATATCAGACAAAACAGACTTCAAAATAAAGAAAGTAACAAAAGACAAAGAAGGACATTACATAATGATAAAGGGCTCAGTCCATCAAGAGGATATAACCATTACAAATATATATGCACCCAATACAGGAGCACAAACATACTGAAACAAATATTAATAGAACTAAAGGAGGAAATAGAATGCAATGCATTCATTCTAGGAGACTTCAACACACCACTCACTCCAAAGGACAGATCCACCAGAAAGAAAATAAGTAAGGACACAGAGGCACTGAACAACACATTAGAACAGATGGACCTAATAGATATCTTCAGAACTCTACATCCAAAAGCAACAGGATACACATTCTTCTCAAGTGCACATGGAACATTCTCCAGAATAGACCACATACTAGGACACAAAAAGAGCCTCAGTAAATTCCAAAAGATTGAAACCCTACCAACCAACTTTTCAGACCACAAAGGCATTAAACTAGAAATAAACTGTTCAAAGAAAGCAAAAAGGCTCACAAACACATGGAAGCTAAACAACACGCTCCTAAATAATCAATGGATCAATGACCAAATCAAAATGGAGATCCAGCAATATATGGAAACAAATGACAACAACAACACTAAGCACCAACTTCTGTGGGACACAGCAAAAGCAGTCTTAAGAGGAAAGTATATAGCAATCCAAGCATATTTAAAAAAGGAAGAACAATCCCAAATGAACGGTCTAATGTCACAACTATCGAAATTGGAAAAAGAAGAACAGATGAGGCCTAAGGTCAGCAGAAGGAGGGATATAATAAAGATCAGAGAAGAAATAAATAAAATTGAGAAGAATAAAACAATAGCAAAAATCAATGAAACCAAGAGCTGGTTCTTCGAGAAAATAAACAAAATAGATAAGCCTCTAGCCAGACTTATTAAGAGGAAAAGAGAGTCAACACAAATCAACAGTATCAGAAATGAGAAAGGAAAAATCACGACGGACCCCGCAGAAATACAAAGAATTATTAGAGACTACTATGAAAACCTATATGCTAACAAGCTGGGAAACCTAGGAGAAATGGACAACTTCCTAGAAAAATACAACCTTCCAAGACTGACCCAGAAAGAAACAGAAAATCTAAACAGACCAATTACCAGCAACGAAATTGAAGCGGTAATCAAAAAACTACCAAAGAACAAAACCCCCGGGCCAGATGGATTTACCTCGGAATTTTATCAGACATACAGGGAAGACATAATACCCATTCTCCTTAAAGTTTTCCAAGAAATAGAAGAGGAGGGGATACTCCCAAACTCATTCTATGAAGCTAACATCACCCTAATACCAAAACCAGGCAAAGACTCCACCAAAAAAGAAAACTACAGACCAATATCCCTGATGAACGTAGACGCAAAAATACTCAACAAAATTTTAGCAAAACGAATTCAAAAATACATCAAAACCATCGTACACCATGACCAAGTGGGATTCATCCCAGGGATGCAAGGATGGCACAACATTCGAAAGTCCATCAATATCATCCACCACATCAACAAAGAGAAAGACAAAAACCACATGATCATCTCCATAGATGCTGAAAAAGCATTTGACAAAGTTCAACATCCATTCATGATAAAAACTCTCAGCAAAATGGGAATAGAGGGCAAGTACCTCAACATAATAAAGGCCATTTGTTAAAAACCCACAGCCAACATTATATTGAATAGCGAGAAGCTGAAAGCATTTCCGCTGAGATCGGGAACTAGACAGGGATGCCCACTCTCCCCACTGTTATTTAACATAATACTGGAGGTCCTAGCCACGGCAATCAGACAAAACAAAAAAATACAAGGAATCCAGATTGGCAAAGAAGAAGTCAAACTGTCACTATTTGAGGATGACATGATACTGTACATAAAAAACCCTAAAGACTCCACCCTAGAACTACTAGAACTGATATCGGAATACAGCAAAGTTGCAGGATACAAAATCAACACACAGAAATCTGTGGCATTCCTTTATACCAACAATGAACCAACAGAAAGAGAAATCAGGAAAACAACTCCATTCACAATTGCATCAAAAAAAATAAAATACCTAGGAATCAAACTAACCAAAGAAGTGAAAGACTTATATTCTGAAAACTACAAGTCACTCTTAAAAGAAATTAAAGGGGACACTAGCAGATGGAAACACATCCCATGCTCATGGCTAGGAAGAATTAATATCGTCAAAATGGCCATCCTGCCCAAAGCAATATACAGATTTGATGCAATCCCTATGAAACTACCAGCAACATTCTTCAATGAACTGGAACAAATAATTCAAAAATTCATATGGAAACACCAAAGACCCCGAATAGCCAAAGCAATCCTGAGAAAGAGGAATAAAGTAGGGGGGATCTCACCCCCCAACTTCAAGCTCTATTATAAAGCCATAGTAATCAAGACAATTTGGTACTGGCACAAGAACAGAGCCACAGACCAATGGAACAGACTAGAAAATCCAGACATTAACCCAGACATATATGGTCAATTAATACTTGATAAAGGAGCCATGGACATACAATGGCGAAATGACAGTCTCTTCAACAGATGGTGCTGGCAAAACTGGACAGCTACATCTAGGAGAATGAAACTGGACCATTGTCTAACCCCATATACAAAAGTAAACTCAAAATGGATAAAAGACCTGAATGTAAGTCACGAAACTATTAAACTCTTGGAAGAAAACATAGGCACAAACCTCTTAGACATAAACATGAGTGACCTCTTCTTGAACATATCTCCCCGGGCAAGGAAAACAACAGCAAAAATGAACAAGTGGGACTATATTAAGCTGAAAAGCTTCTGTACAGCAAAAGACACCATCAATAGAACAAAAAGGAACCCTACAGTATGGGAGAATATATTTGAAAATGACACATCCGATAAAGGCTTGACGTCCAGAATATATAAAGAACTCACACGCCTCAACAAACAAAAAACAAATAACCCAATTAAAAAATGGGCAAAGGAAATGAACAGACGGTTCTCCAAAAAAGAAATACAAATGGCCAACAGACACATGAAAAGATGCTCCACATCGCTAATTATCAGAGAAATGCAAATTAAAACTACAATGAGGTATCACCTCACACCAGTAAGGATGGCTGCCATCCAAAAGACAAACAACAACAAATGTTGGCGAGGCTGTGGAGAAAGGGGAACCCTCCTACACTGCTGGTGGGAATGTAAACTTGTTCAACCATTGTGGAAAGCAGTATGGAGGTACATCAAAATGCTCAAAACAGACATACCATTTGACCCAGGAATTGCACTCCTAGGAATTTACCCTAAGAATGCAGCAATCAAGTATGAGAAAGACCAATGTACCCCTATGTTTATCGCAGCACTATTTACAATAGCCAAGAATTGGAAGCAACCTAAATGTCCATCGATAGATGAATGGATAAAGAAGATGTGGTACATATACACAATGGATACTACTCAGCCATAAGAAAAGGGCAAATCCAACCATTTGCAGCAACATGGATGGAGCTGGAGGGTATTATGCTCAGTGAAACAAGCCAAGCAGAGAAAGAGAAATACCAAATGATTTCACTCATCTGTGGAATATAAGAACAAAGGAAAAACTGAAGGAACTAAACAGCAACAGAATCACAGAACTCAAGAATGGACTAACAGGTACCAAAGGGAATGGGACTGGGGAGGATGGGTGGGTAGGGAGGGATAAGGGGGGGCAGAAAAAGAGGGGTATTGAGATTAGCATCCATAGCGGGGTGGGAGAAAGGGGAGGGCTGTACAACACAGAGAAGACAAGTAGTGATTCTACAACATTTTGCTACTCTGAAGGACAGTGACTGTAAAGGAGTATATAGGGGGGGCCTGGTATAGAGGAGAGCCTAGTAAACAAAGTATTCGTCATGTAAGTGTAGATTAATGATTAAAAAAAAAAAAAAAAGCAGTTCCTATGTGGTGACCTCTAATGAGTTCTACACAATGATATAAAGGGTATATAAAAGTGTAGGCAAAGGGTCTGTTTGTGTTTATAGAGAGGATCAAAGCCTAATTTGGCTACCCTGAAAATGAACTAAGATACGATATGAAAAAGAACTTCCAACATCAGCACTCTCGGGAAGACTCATGACAGAAGATGATCAGCAAAAAAAAAAAAAACTCCAACAAAGATCCATGCACTGTCACAGGTGTAGATGCACTCATCCCACCAGTTCCTGGACTTGCATGGGAATGAAGAAGGAGATATCTAAGCTGGATGTGCATACAGTAAAACAAAAATTGGACTGGATCTATACTGTTGGAACTCAACCAAGAATTAGGAGAAGTGCAAATTGTAGCACTCCAAAATCTTACAACCACAGACTATTAATCGTTAAAAGAACATATGGGATATGAACAGTCCCCAGGAATGGGTTGTTCTAGTTTACTGAATTCTCTCAGACTGTTTAAGTTCAGTCGGACAATATCCACCATATCATAGATAAGTTTTCACAAATGCCTAAGGTGCCTAACTGGTTTTCTTGGTTTCACTGCAGATGGCTTGTAATTACAGGTATGCTTTGGTTAGGTAACTATATTCCTATTATGTTAATGTGTGTGCACAATTTAATTAGTAGTTTAAAACCTATCCATGCTGAAGTTACTCTACAAGAAGATATGTCAAAGAAATAATCAATCTTCCCAGGTTTTCTTCTGCCTGCTACTTCTATAGCTTTTCTTCTTCCTACCTAATCACAACCTTTAAATAGAACTCGTGCCACATGTCGAATTTATCGAGTATCATAATTCTTCCAAGTGGTAAAGACACCTCAAGACAAATGCTGGGCATAGAAGCCACAGGGCATAAATATGCAAAGAAGTAAAAAGCTAACCTTTTCAAACAATAAGGCTTCTCTCTCACTTACCAACTTAACATTTCCCTGTATGTCCCCGGAAGATGACTGGTTAGCCAGAGACGGGTAAGATTCCTCAAGGGAGGAACAACCTAAGACAGGCACAGTCGCAGGGGGCCATCTGGTGAGAAAATGGGGAGCAGCAGAGGAGAGGCTTAGAACCTCCCCCCTCATGTTCTGAGAGAAATCTTCTGCATACATGGATGTTTATTGCCCTCGTCTAGCTAGGATTAACACATAGTCTACAGGCACACACCTGATCATCTACATTTGCTCTCTTACAACACTAAACTCGGTTTTCTACCTTTATCTCGTATCTACCTACCACTTCACCATTTTACTAAAAGTAATAATAATAGAGAAATGTGGTATCCACATATAAATCAAGTTTAAAAATCAAATGAATATTCGTATTTGAACTGTGTATAGTTCATAATGCATGAACAAAACCGAAAGCTTCTGTGATGACTGCCCTTGCACTGTTCACCATGTAACTTATTCACTATGTAAGAATTTGTACTCCATGTAAGAATTTGTTCATTATGCATCAGAAGATTGGAGACTGACGAAAATTAGGCTTGGGGTGGATTAATGATTGTGCATTGAGTATTGACCCCCCTATACAGAAATTTATTGTGGTTAACAACTATTTGATCAATAAATATGAGAGATGCCCACACACACACACACAAAAAAAAAATATATATATATATATATAAACACACTTCCAATTGTAAAATAAATAAGTAACCGGGATGTAATGTATAGCATAAGGAATATAGTCAAAATATTGTAACAACTTGGTATGGTGATACCTGGTACCTAGAATTATCATGTATATAAATGTTGAATCACTGTGTTGTACACCTGAAACTAATGTAATGCAATACTGTTGTCAACTACCCTTCAATAAAAATAAAAAATAAATAAAAAATAAAAAATAAAAAAAATAAATAAAAAAATAAAAATAAACTAAACATATTGTTACTTTGTGATACAGCAATCATAAAACTTAATATTTACTCAGAAAAGTGGAGAACTCATGTCCACACAAAAAACTGCACAAATTTTTAAAGCAGCTTTACTTATCATTGCAAAAGTTGGAAGCAACCAAGATGTTCTTCAGTAGGTGAATGGATAATTAAACCATGAACACATCCAAACAATGGAATATTATTCAATGCTAAAATGAAAGAAGCTATCAAGCCATTAAGACATGGAAAGAATTCAAATGCATATTGCTAAGTCAAAGAAGCCAATCTGAAAAAGCTATATACTCTTTGATTCCAACTACATGACATTCTGAAAAAAGCAGAACTATGGGTACAGTAAAAAGATGAGTGGTTGTCAGGGGTTGAGGGGATGAATAGGTAGAGCACAGAGGATCTTTTCAGTTTTATTGAGAGCCAATTGAAATACTTCCCTGTATAAGTTTAAGGTGCACAGCAAGATAGTTTGATCTACCTATATTGTGAAATGATTGGCCCAATCAGTTTAGTTAACATCCATCATCTCATATAGATATAGTACAAATAAAAGAAAAGAAATTCTCATTGTGATAAGGACTTTTAGGATCTACTCTCAACAATTTTCCTACGTATCATACAGCAGTATTAACTAAAGCCATCATGTTATAGATTACAGGAGATTTTTAGGGCAGTGAAAATACTCTATATGATACTATAACAATGGACCCATGTTATTTTACATTCTTACAAACCCACTGAATGTCCATGAAGAACAATCTGTATGTTGCAACTATGGTGAAGATGATGTGTCAGTTCAGGTTCATCAGTTATAATAAATGTAACACTCCGGTGGGGAATGTTGATAATGGGGGAAGCTATGCGTGTGTGGGGCAGGGTATATATGGGAAACCTTTGTACCTTCTCAGTTTCGCTTGAACCTAAAACTGCTCTTACAAAATTGTCTTAAAAAAAAACTAATGGCATTATGCCCTGTTAGGTTTTAGAATTGGGAACTGATTTATTCCTGAAAGGCCTTTATTTCTTCTGATTTCTCCGTTTTGGAATAGAAATGTTCATCCAGTGCTTGTCCTGCCATTGTGTTTTGGAAGCCAATATCTTGTTTTCTGGTTTCACGAATTTATGGCTAGAGAAGAATTTTTCCTGCAGATGACTTCTACCTTTAGTCTTACTCTTACCTGACATAGATGATGTCTGACAAAATTTTGATGATAAGTTGATGCTGGATTGGTTTAAATATTTGGGGGATGTTAAGATAAAGTGAATATATTTTACATGTCAGAAGGACATGAATTTTGGAGAGGTAAGTGCGTGGATCATTTCAAGTTAAATTTTGTATCCCCAAAATTCATATATTAAAGTCCTAATCACCAGTGACTCATAATATGACCTTATTTTGGAAATAATTTCTTTACAGGGGGAATCAAGAAAAAATGAGGCCATTTTAAAAGGAAGCTTTAATCAAATGTGACTGATGTCTTTATTTAAAAAGGAAATCTGAGTGCAAAAACACCTACAGAGAAAAGACAATATAAAGACATGGAAAAAAGACAGCTATCTACAATCCAAGGAGGGACGCATAGGAGAGATATTTCCCTCACAGCCCTCAGAAGACACTTTGATTTTTGACTTTTAGCCTCCAGAATTGTGAGACAATACGTTTTCCTAAGCCACCAAGTTTCTGGCTCTTTGTTATGGCTGCCCTAACAAACTGATGCACTATGCAGCACTACTCAGCAATACAAAGGAGCAAACTATTGTTACACCCAACAAATTGAATTAACCTCCAGGGAATTAATGTTTTTAAAAAGCTAATCTCAAAAGTTACATAGGGCATGGTTCCACTTACATATAATTTGAAATGCCAATTTTTTGAAATGTAGGACAGGGGTTTGCACTGGGGGCTGGACAAGAGGCAGGTGTGTATGCTTATAAAAGGGATCATGAGGGAGCCTTGTGTTGATGGAACTTTTCTGTATCTTGACTGTTGTGGTGGCTATGCAAACCTATTCATGTGATAATTGTACAGACCTAAATTTGCACACACACATACATACACACACATGAATACACGTAAAGCTGGAAAAATCTGAATAAGATAGGTATTTTGTATCAATACCAGTATCCTATTTTTGATAGTGCTATAATCTTGAAAGATTATGTATGGGAACCTAGGTAAAGCAAAGACAGGATCTCTGTTATGTCTTATAACTGCATGCAAATATATAATTATCTCAATAAAATGTTCAGTAAAAAAGTGATTTCTTATCATACCCCCATATAGATTTATCTCAAAAGCATTATGCTAAGTTCAAAAATCTTAACTAAAGAATCTGTATATTGCATGATTACACTATATGAAGTTCTAGAAAAGGCAAAGCAATAATGGCAGAAATATTAATCATTGCCTTGTATCAGAGATATGGGGACAGGGAAGATTCTCTATCATATTTTAGTGGCTGTGAACTCCACATTTTTCAAAACTCATTGAGTTATACTTTAATAATCGTTAATATTTATTGAATATAAATTATTCCTCATTATACCTGAGTAAAATAATAATTTAGAGTGACATCTAAATACCAATTAAATGTAAACTACATTTTGCAGTCATATTTTTTTCAATTCAGAAAGGATTATGTTACACTGAAAATATATATGCCCTACCCTAAAAACTAAAACCCACTCTTTTAAAAGTCATTTTATTCATTGTCACATTATTGGACATAATTACTAAAGTTTTCTCTCGTTTTATATTAACTGAACATTTATAAAAGCAAGTGTGTAAGCTGTTTCATTTTAAGAATGCACTGATTATAAAAATGTATCTCCAGTTAGGATGATAATCTTTTGATTTGGTTTTAAGTGTGTTTGACCATGTGTACATTGTAATTTAATTTTCCTTAATCAACAGGATGCTTTCATCCAATAATCTCCTTCATTTTCATTTTCAAGAAAACATTTTATTTTCCTATCATGTATTGAACAGGTTTTATATTGACTAATGCAAATTATATAGCATTAAGAAATCCTGCCACAACTTTTTGAAGAGTTATGGAACAGTCACCCTGTATTTGGCACATCCCCTTTGGCTCCTATTAGTGTTAAAAAAAGTATGCAAAAATTAATAGTGTTTCCTGGCATGCTTCAATGTAGATATTCAGCAGAGGGAAAAAAGCTTGTAGGAGATGACAAGGAAATTAGAAATGCATACAATTTTGAAGACAGAGCAAGTCGTGGTTGGAATTAACGTACATACTATTGATTAAAGAGAGAGGATTTTTCTCATTTGACAGAATAGAATTAAAGGATGAATGGTAAAGTTGTTTGGGCAAGAAAACCTCATTGGTCTTTCCAGTACATGTGTCAGTCTGTGTCTTTAAAATTGGATGTGAGAAAGGAAATAATCAGATTTTCTGAACTTGCTTCTTACTGCATTAAAAATAATTAAGTATGTTGCTCTTTAGTACTCATGTTTTAATCTTGGTCTGTCATTTAGCAACGTATTGTTATTCTAATTTATAGTTTGTAAGAGTAAGAGTATGTAAACCTGAATTAGAATATGTTTACCATGCTAAAACTGGAGATTATTCATCCATGACTATATGTGGACAGTTTTAATTTCCAACCATATAGATATTTTAGTCAGTAGTCTTTGAATATTTTCCTCCTAAATTGTCCATGCCAAATTTGTTTCCAAAACATTTAAAAAATATTCAATAGTTTTAGAGATATAAAGTTATTAATCACAAAATATCTGCTAGTAATATAGTTTATGTGTAGTATAGTTGCTTTGCTTTGTATTACCATACAATATTAGAGAACAAAAAACTCTTAGAAATTTATATATGTCACAGAGTATTTTAGGTAGCTTTGATCTTGTAGCTCTATCATCTGAGCATGTATGATCACTAGAGCAGGCATAAATAACTTAAACCTCCTCTTCTATGCTTCAGTCTATAATAGTTTATTATACTTACATTCCCTCAGCCAGACAGAACCTGTTAATTAGCCTCTGTTTTCTCCAAAGGGGCTATCAATAGAGGTGAGCAAATAGAATATTTGTAAAACTTTCTGGAAAACTTGTACATTACCTTCCACTCTGTCTAAATGTTTTCAACTCTTTTGTTTAAAAACTTTTTTTCAGTTAATGAGTTAGCCCTCTTAACTCTCTCATTGCCCCTTTTTAAGACAACTTCTCTTTGTTTAGAAATTTGTTGGAGAATTATACTGAGAACTTAAAAGATTATTAATGTCAGAACATTCTGTTGTTTTTTTTTTCATAGAGACTAATTTCCATGATACCTGTTTTAGATTTCCTAACAGAATAATTACACTTACTTAAGAATAAAAATAAACTGAACAAAATCTATATTAACTGAACTACAAAACTTTTCTGATGTATATAAAAAACACTTAACTAAATGGAAAGATTATTTCTCTGAATTGGGAGAATCAATATAGCCAGTGTGTCAATTCTCTCAAAATGAAAATAAATGGTTCAATATAATTCAAATCTAAATTCTGTGGCTTTTTAATAAAACTTGAAAAGCCAATTTTAACATGTATTTTGAAGAGGAAATCACAATGCTAGCCAAGAAAATTAAGCAGGAAATCAACTGAGTGATTTGTATGTGAAATAGTATCTCACTGTGGTTTTGATGTGCAATTCTCTCATCAGTGAAGTTAATTCTAAAATCATCAGATATTGGATTTTCCTCTACTTTGAATTTTCCATTAATTTGACTATACTGATTTCCTATATTTCATATTTATTTTATTTTATTATATTTTTCATCTTTATTTTTGATCTATTTACTTTGAATATAATGACTACTTTTTTTAAGTCTTGAAATAGATACTGGATCATTAACTTTACTGATCTCTTCTTTCCTAATATATGTATTTAAAGTTACAAGATTTCCCTCTAAGCTGTCTTTAGCCACATCTAACAAGTTTCTTTATCATTTGGTTGAAAATATATTCTTATTTATATTATGGCTTTCTTTGACTTATGGCCCATTTAGGAGTCTCTTGCTTAATTGCAATCATTGGGAATTTGTCTTATTGATTTTTTGATTAATTATATTCCAGTTAGAGAACATTCTTTCTATGATCTCAAGTTTTTGAAATGTTTTGAGTTTTACTGTATGGCCTGCCATATGTCAGTTTGGTAAATATTATCTGTGCAATTGAAAATAATGTGCTCTATGTTGAGAGCAGTGTTGCATTATGCCATTTAAATCAATTTTTGTTATTTGTGTTATTTAAGTCTTATCTTTTGCTTCTTCCCTCCCTCTTTCACTCTTTTGTTCCCTCTTTCTTTCTTGCTTGCTTGCTTGTTTACTTTTGTTTTTTTTCTTTCTTTTTTTTTTTGTCACTAAAAGAGGTTATTTAAAATCTTCCACTATGATTCACTCCAGCCAACACTTAAGATTTTGAAGCATGTTATCATAGTAACTGCATACAAATTTAGATGTGTTATACTTCTCAGTGAACCTACATGCTCATCATAATGAAATGTCCCACTGTTGTTGGGTAGCTGCCTCTGGGAAGGTCTCTCCCTGTGCACTAGGTGAGACCTCAACCTGGACAGGGGACGGTTCTTGACTGATCAGGAAAGAATTCTCAAGCAGGTTGGACCAATGTAGGTACGGAAAGAATTCTTTAAAGTGAGAGTAGCAGTGAATGGCAGTAGCCTGTGGGCAGCAGAAATCAAGGAAGAATAAAAGGAAGAAAGGGAAGCTCATTGAACTCCTGCTTGGCATAGGGCAAATCCCTTGCCAACTCCTGAGCCAGAGTCATCCGGAATGCAGTGTCCACTTGAATCTGCATGGCATAGGAACTAAGCTCCTACCACCCTACAATTTGGGGAAGCCACAGAGCACTAGATGGAGTGACATTATGTTCTGAGAATTTCCCAAAGACAAAGAAAGGAGATTTTCAGACAGGCTACCAAGGAGCATTATCGTACAGCTGCAGTCCTGTATGGGTCACCCAGGCAATGGGAATTTACAAGTCCAAATCAGAGATCTCAGTAGCCCTTCCCTACTTGTCTGAAGTAGAACAAAGACAGAGAAGACTTGTGCTTAAGTCTAGAAAATTGAATGAAATAATGAAGTAACAAAGATACCACTAGAAGGGTGAATAAATGAAACACAATTAAGTTGAGCAGTGAGAAGTCTTTATTTAAGGTGAAGTCCACACTTGAAGAAAGGGGTGCGTGGACAACCTCAGGGAAGGGCTTAGGATTCTGCCTTCTAAGGCTTTTAAGAATGGTGCAAAGGGCCAGGGGTGCATGTAGGATTGACATGTGGTCTCATGATATCTATCTCCAGTGACAGACATTATATCAACATGCATAGTCTGTCCTCTAGACATCCTGTAAGGTAAACTTAACACAAGAAATTTCTTGATCCTGTTCTTTTCCAAGGTAGTCGCTACCCCAATCAGTGGGGACATACCATTTAGGACTATTTGCCCTGATTTATGGAAGGGGAGTTTATTGACTGATTACCATAAAATATGTTAGGAATCTTACTTCCTAACTCCCTGGTTTTTAAAATGGAATCTTAGCCTTAAGGTGGAGTCCCTCCTGTTGTTCTTACTATACTACTTATATCTCAGCATTTCATCACAGGCAGGAAAGTTAATCACAATACTTGTTACATGTCTCTGTCCTACCTCTTCTCTTCCTCATGAAATGTATTCTTGCCTTACCTACTTTGTCTGATGTTACTAGAGCTACACCAATTTTATTTTGCTTGTTGTTTGTGAAATACATCTTTTCTCATTATGTTACTTTCATCCTTTCTGTGTCCTTAATTTAATTGCATGCTTTACAAATAGTATACATCTTAGTTGAATCTGTCAATCTTTACCTTAAAATAGATTATTTAGTCTACTTTCTTTGGTATTAAGAAGTTGGTAAATGTAAGCCCAGATATATCAGTAATATTACTATTTGCTTTTTTGTTTCTTTTCTCCTGTGTTCCTTTTTCTTTTTCATTACTGTTTTTAAATAATTAATGATATGTGTAAGTCCATTTGCCTATCTAATAGTTTATTATTTATACATAAATTTACTATTATTTTGTGCATGCCTTAAAGAATATTGTAACTTATCTTTATGAAATTAAGATACAAATTACTTCTTTTTACACACCCTGAACAAGCTAAGGGCATTGAAACAATTAGTTCCATTTATTTTCTATTGCCTTTTGTGTTATTCTTGCCATGTATTTCAGTTCTACAGAAGTTTTAAATTTCACAAGATATTTTAAATATAGTTCTATACAGCCAATATTCATTTAGATTTATCCATGATTTTATCCTATCTGTTCTTTATTATTCTTTTCTAAATTTCTGTTCTTATTTTTATTTCTGTAATTGATTTTTTTTCCCTCTTCAGATCCATGAGACAGACAAAATGTCTCCTAAGTTGCTTCTGTCTGTGTGACCTCCTGCTTCCAGGGAGTTGTGCTATGCCAGTTACCAGTTAAAAGAGATAGAAAACTTCAGTGAATTTCTGTTATCCCCAGCCCTTCGAGTTCTGTCTTTACACCACTCTGGTGATTCAGCAGATTTTTTGCAATATTTTTGCTATTTTTTCTTATTATTCTTTCAATTCTTCAAAGAATAGTGTCAGAATCTCCTAGTTTAATTTTCAGCTAGTCTGTTTATTCATGAAGGTTAACTGATATTTGCTTTTGTATTCTGATATCATCAAAGTACACTGGAAATATCTGGGACAGCTTATAAGATATTGGATTCTGAGGGTACAAAATAAATATGTTGGAAAAATGAAAGTTAATTTATATAGCAGCACACTTCCTAACAGGATTTAACACCCTAGCAATGACCCCTGGAGGCAGTGTTAAAATACTGGTTGGTTTTTGGGAGTTTGGAAAAATTGATGTTTCATACAAAATGAAGCAGAAATAACCAAAACTAATATGATAGTTCAAAAGGTTCAAAGGTTCAGAAAAGTGGGCATATTTGTATGGATATTCTATGTAAGATTGGAAAACCCTCCAGCTAATTGTGTTCCTTAGTGAAGGCATGGAAGACACTCTATTTACCAAGCAATAAGAACTCTCTGCTGAAGGATCTGTTGGCATCATTAAGAAGCTGGCTGGTGGTGATCATCTGTAGTGTGGTGATGACAGTAGGGAATGTTTTGTTAGAACTGGACTCATTGACATTAATGAGGGCAATATGATCTTAACATAATAGAAATGATATGGTAGTACTTATCAATAGGAAGTAAGAGGCCACATTTTCATAATGAAACACAGGGTCAGAGTGACAGCCAAAGGACTGGACCCCCCAGAGAGCTACAGGTATGATTAACAACATTTTGAAGACAAGACAGATGGGCAATTAATAGGGGAATTACTTATTTGTATGACCATAAAATCCTAGGTAAAATCTGAGATGGATGATCAAACATATTAAACTTTCATTGAACCTTTTCATTCCATCATTCCTATCTTTCTGCATCATGCTTTCTATTTCTTTAACTCTTTGTGATACATTCAGGGTAATCACCTCAGATCAATATTTTAGTTTACTATCTCGTAATTCACTGTTTTATAATGTTTTATATGGTTTTTATTTTGTAGCTTTTTTTTCATTTCAAGAACTTATATTGTTTCCTGAAAACCACCTCTTAGTTTTATTATTTTCTACTGTTTTTTTGGTCTCTGTTTACTTTATTTCTTCTCTGATCTGTATTATTTCCTTCCTTCAGGTAACTTTGGTCCTAGTTTGTTCTTCTTTTTCTAGTTCATTGAGGTGCAAAATTATGTTTATTTATAATCTTCCTATTTTCTTAATATATGCATTTACTGCCATAAAGTTCCCTCTCAGAACTGCTTTTGCAGTATTCCATAGGGTTGATATATTTTTATTTCTATTTTCATTTGGGGATACTTTTTAAATTTCCCTTTTGATTTCTCATTTGACCCTGGTTATTCAGGAGTATGTTAATTAGTACACATATTGATAGATTTCCTAGCCTTCTTCTTATTGATTTCTAATTTTCTACCATTTTGGTAGGAAAATATATGTGGCATGATTTCAATCTTAAATTTGCTAAGACTTGCTTTGTGTCTTATCATATGGTTAATCATGGAGAATGTTCCATGTGCACTGGAGAAGAATTTGTATTCTGCTTCTGTTGGATATAATGTTTGATGAATGTTTATCAGGCCCATTCCATTTAATGTTTGTTTCAAGTCCAAATTTCTTTGTTGATTTTCTGTCTGGATGATTTATCTTTTGCTGAGAATGAGATATTGAATTCCCCTCATATTATTATATTGTTGTCTATCCCTCCTTTGAGATATGTTAGTATTTGCTTAGTATAATTAGGTGCTTCTATCTTGAGTGCACGTATATTCACAATTGTTATATCTTCTTGTTGAATTGACCCCTTTATCATTATATAATAACCATCTTTGTCCTTGTTACCATTTTTGGATTAAAATCTATTTTGTCAGATATAAATGTAGCTACCCACACTCTTAGTGGTTTCTACTTGCATGGAATATACTTTTCCATCACTTCAATTTTAGAATATGTATGTCTTTAAAGCGGTAGTGTGTCTCTTGTAGGCAACATATACTTGAGTCTCTTTTTTATTATCCATCCAGCTACTCCATGACATTTTATCAGAGAATTCAACCTGTTCACATTTAGAGTAATTATTGATAGGTAATGACTTACTAATGCCATCATATTACTTGTTTTCTGGTTGCTTGTATTTCCATTGTTTCTTTTTCTCCTTTTATTACTTCTTGTAAATTGGTGATATTCCATAGTAGTATGCTCTGTTTCCCTGTCTTAATCTTTTGTGCATCTACTCTAGTTTTTTGTTTTGTGGCTACTGTGAGGCATACATAAGACATTTCATAGATAAAACATTTTAAGCTGATAGTAACAACATAGATCTACAAAAGCTTCACCCTTTTACTTCCTTGTATTTTATTTGTTCATTTATCATTTTTGACACATTAAAAAATTTTATTTTATACTGAGGCACATACAATAAAATCCACAAATCTTAGTGCACAGCTCAATGAATTTTGATATGTGTATATACTCACATAACCAAGTTCACTATGCATATAATGAGACAAAATAATAACAGAATGTTGGGGGTAAAAAGAGGCTCATATGAAGCTTTACTCTCAGGGCAGTCATCTGGCTATGTACAAGCAACAAGCCCATTTCCATCTCTGGCCTGGCTACACCTCCTGCTCCCCAGGTACTGCATCTGCTGGTGGCTCTGTCTTCTGCTACCCAGCAAAGGGCTCTGTACCTTCTTTCTCTGCTTCTTCCTGCACCCAAACATGTGACTCTCTTCTCCCTACTTAGCACCTGTGCTTCATGACTTCCCTCTGCCAATCTCTGCTCTCTCCTTCTTCTTAGTATGAGGTGCTGCTACTGCTGCTTCTGGCTCCCCTCTGCCCTTCCCTCAGCTGATACTTCCATGACTGGCAGTTCGCTCTGGGTGGCTCTATCAGCCAATAAACAGCTCACTACCAGCAGGCATGCAAGCAGGCTAAGTATGTATACAATGGGTGACATTAGAATCAGTTGAGAATCCTGGCCATAAAATTTCCATTTTCCCTACAGTGTGGTACTCCCACAGAATCATTGGTGAACTCTGTTAAAGTCCTAAGGACAGGAAGTAGGAAATGTGTCCCTTTAATTCCTTTTGGTATTATCTTCCTCTTACCCAGTTCCTCTCTCCTCCCTGTCAAGGAGGCCTCATCTCAGTGCTCTGAAAGCTATGGGATTCAAATGGCATTTTTCAGCTGTGTCCTGCATTCCTGGGGCAGCCAGGTGCTCACTAACTGCTCTCCTTTTCCCTTGTGGGATAGGTCACTGCTGCCTGATAGTTCAGCTCAGTACAGTGTAGTTTGGGGCAGATTGGCACTGGTATAGCTTTTTTTTACCATCTCTGCTGTGTCCAAACAGATTTTTTTACTCCAATGGCATGCTGGAATCTCCCATCATAAACCCTGGACTTCTTAAATTTCTTTCTTGTCCATGGATACCCGCCCAGGTCATCACTCTACAGGTTTTTTTGTTTTGTTTTCATTATTTACTTTTATTTTTACTTTGGTAAGAGATGTTGGGGAATGTTTGCTGCTCTGCTGATTCCACAGCCCTTACCAATGTCTGTGTGCCTATTACTAAATGCATAATTTGATGAGACTCCTCCCAGTTCCCTTGGCATGGCGTATGGTATTGTATCTCACAGTTCCCACAAAGACACCTTTGCTCATAGGTGGATGCCTAATACTTTGTTGAAAAGGGGGAACACTAGGAAAAACATCTTAAGCCATCATAATGCTGACATTAATCCCTTTTTTTAAGCTTTAATTTTCCTCATAAGTTCTTTGTGAAATTTAGAAATACTATGATTGATATAAATAAAACTTAATTCCCTTTCTGTAAGTGAAATCATAACCTATATGCTTTAATATGTCATAATTGCCACATAGGTTTTAAATACAAAGTTTAGATGGTAATATAATTTTCCCTATTTTTATTAGAAATCTGTTGTTCACTGATTTCTTGCAAATAAATTATTTGTTTTTTTTGGTTTAGCATAATTCATTCATTTATTAGAGATTGTGTCCTGAGAAAAGAACTCAAGCGATAAAGAGTGGAAAGCAATATTATTTACTTGTGCTTTTAAGAGAGGTACTAAGAAAAGAAGTTATAACTCTAATTTACAAATATCATTTGCAAGTTGTACATGAGTGCTACATATCACTTATTTAATGCTGCTTCTCACAATAGACTGGAAAATTATGATTTATATTTTTGGTGTGATTGTAATATTGTTGCTAATACTCTTCTAGATTATTTACATTCTTTTGGCCAAAACAAAGAACCAAAAACCTTACAATAATCATATTTTATTTGAGAATTTCATTTTGCATTACAAGTATGATTTAAACGTTATTTTTCTCTTAATTCACAAATAGCTGAATTGAATTCAATGGAAAAAAATATTACAGGATATTGTGAAATGAGAGACTAATTAGCATTTAAATGTAGATAATGAAGTAAAGTGATTGGTCCAAGGTAATCTCGAAAAAAAAACCAAATCTGGACTAAAATAGTTGCTTTCACAGTCTCATTTTATATCCTATTAGGCTAAGATCATACTTAATATGGTGTATACAGTTATCCAGGTTGTGAAAATTGCAGAAATCTGAAATGCTCATCCTTTAGTAAATAAAACTGCACTACCCATTAATAACCTGAATTTTTTGACACATAAATTTTTTTTGCAGGTAACATAAGCTATGGAATTAAGAAGTAGAATGACAGCAAATATCACTATTGACATGAGACTTTTGTTTATGTTTGCTTTCTTACTCTACATAGCTGAGGACCTGAAAAAGAGTGAACTATGTTGAATTATACCATGAAAAACTAAGGTAAACATTAGGAAAGACTAAATTCCAGAAAACTTTCTTAATAGCAGAGAGTAAAACAAAAGATGAACATTTAGTTGGGGAATTTGAATATTGGAGACTATAAACCACTGCTCTAGAAATTTAGTGAAAATAAAGACATTTTGAATGTGAGTCTTTAAGTCTCAAAATGATTAAAGGCATTCAAAGAAGGCTATGAAATAATTCCCTGCAGACTTAACAAATTCACACCTATCTGTCTGTAGTAGTTAAAAAAACAACCCATGTGAATGCATAGAACATATATTGATAACCTTGGAAGCTCTTGATATTCTGAGATCGTAGGAAATTCTAGGCACTGTGTATGCATCCAAATGCAATGTATTAAGTGCACTGGTTTGGCAATTGCTTTGTGAATTTTGTTTGTGAGATATTCCATCTAGATAAACATCAAATTCAAATGAAATATTGATGAATTCTGTTTATAGTTCTCAGTAAGCTTTGCCAAAGAATTTTATATTAATTACCCCAGCAAACTTCCAGTGAATTATATAATTTTGATATTTTTTATAACAAGATAAAATCTATTCCTGTATACTTAACTCTTCTGTATAGAGCACTAACAATTTCATTAAGTGATTGATTAGCTGATTAATGAATTAATTTCATTAAATTGGATAACAGAAATAATATTAAATGCATTTCAATGGCAACAGACGTCAGCGAATTATTCATGAATTCTTTTGCAATGCATTTGAGGATTTGAAAACATTAGTTGATTTAATGCAACACGTTCTCTGAAACATTTCCAGTAGAAAGACTAATACCTTGGTAAACATTTTTAATACAACACCTGCTAAATAAAAGTTCTTAAATTTCAATCAAAGTGATTCTTTTCATTTTGATAAATTCCATGGCTTCTGGCATCTGGGCATCAGCTAATATTTAATCTGTTAAGGAGGTATCAAAGAATTCAGTTGTATTCATAATTATCCAAATTAAAGGAATTCTTATCTTTTCAGTACAGCCATCTCATAGCAAGAGCAAAGCTGCTGCTTTTAGTAATATTTTTTTTCTCTACTTCCTAAATACATTTTTCCTTCTGGAGGATTCACCTTTGGGATTTTAATTTTGAATGGCATTATCTTCTCTGAATAGTTCAGGTATTTCCCACAAGTTCTTTTTGTACTGCAGCATGTATTACAAATGGCAAAAATATCTAAAGATGCTGGCAGATAGATTTTTCTTTAGGTGCTATCTTGGGGACTATTGTATAGTGACTAATTCCCATTGCTTGAAAGACTTTAAATTACCAACAGCTTAAAATATGTTTACACATGCAATGCAATCACAGCAGCAATGCTTTAGATATGAAATTCTTCTATAAGCTACTGCTCTTGATTGCAGGTTTGCAGGGCATTACTAAATGTACCCATAATCATACATCTGAGATGCCTTAATAGCAACTCTTGGTGATCTCCTTTTTTCCACTATGGTATTATTAAAGAACTGTAAAAGAAATATACAGTTTGTTAAACTATTTTATGTTTGTTAAACTATTTTAATGATTTTTATTTCATCTACCAAAATTCTAGAATAGTGTTATTGATGCCAGAGTTCTTGTTTGCAGAGTCGAAGAATGAACTTTGCAAACAGTCAAGGTACGAGAGCAAGGTACAGGCTTTTATTTAGAAATAAAGTGAGAGGAAAGAGCTCCTGGTTTATGCCAGGAGGGGACATAAGAGTCCATGGTGGTGCATTGTCTAGAGGATTTATAGGCAGTTGAGGATTTTGGGGAATTAAGGGCTTAGGGTGTGGACTTATACCACCTGCCTTGCCCTCAAGGAGGGCTGGGTTATTCTCTGTTTGCTAAGGTTGTTTACAGTGAAGTCACGGGTTATGCTGAGATACCCTTGCAGAATACTCAAACATTCCAAGCCAAGTTGCTCCTGGCCTTTTGACCTTTAACTGATTTCACTGAAGATGTATATATTCCTAGTCTAGTATCTTTACCCTAGAGAATTAGTGTGACCTTGACTTTGCAAAATGGTGAACACAGAGTTTCCATAGGGACTTTATACTGTTACATTGCTTTGACTGTAAATATCTTGCCTTGCTTTTTCCAGAGGCCCTCACCCTACTCTGTCTAAGCCCATGGTCCCTGTCTCACTATTATGTTTCTTGCAATTGTATGAGGGAATTTTTACTAAAAAACATTTGAAATGTATTGGTTTCTGATTCTGTTTAAGTAGTACCTTAGTTTTACATACCAATAGCTCATTTTGTTTTAAATGTAGATTAAATTAGCATTTAATTAAATGTTCTTTATCCTTAACTATTTTAATCTACACATTAAGTTCCCTTTTGAAAATTTTTCAGTTTTTTAACCTATGCACACATCCCTCATTTTCATTCACTTTTTATAGCTGCAGATGGGACATTAATTTCTATATATTATTCAGGGTCAGAATTTTTCCTTGGTGTAAGTGGACCAAATTCCCATGATACAAAGCCATGGAGATATTAGGGGAGGTTTTCTGTATTTTCCTCAGTTTTTGTCCCTGCTGAAACAAAGAATTGAAAGGCAGAGACCCAGTAGTGAAGCAGGGTAAAAGTTTTATTTAAAGTTACTTAGAGAAAAAGTACAGGCAACCTCAGGGAGGACAGGTGCCCTGAAAGGTTTAAGTTTTATTTAAAGAGAGAAAAAGTCTACTCACTTAAGTGTACCTCTGAGACTACCTCAGAGACAGGAGTCCTGAAAGATTTAAGATTTATTGAAAGAAAGAAGGTCTATTTACTTAGAAAGTGTGGGCAACCTCAGAGAGAGGTGTGCCCTGAAAGTTTGGGGAATCCCCCTTTTGAGGATTTTTCAGGAATGTGACAAGGGGCTGGGAGTGCAGCCTTGTTAAGTGGTCTCAAGATGTTTATCTTTGATGAGACATTCAGTTTCTTATGATTCCTCTGGGTAATTCTGCAAAACTAACACAAGAAATGTACTGCTCTGGTCCCCTCCCAGGATAGCAGCTTTCTCAATTGGGAGTATATGATGGTGCCTGCTGTTGAAGTAGAACAGTCTGAAGAGGAGGCGTGGAGCTAAATATATGTACAACTCACTCTGAGAGGACGCCCCACATTGGGCACCAGATGTAACGTGCTGCTCATCTTCTTTGGGTGAAATGAGAGAACAAAAAACACAGACAACACAGACAGACAGACAATGGCTGCAGCCCCGATGTGGCGCAGCACCTTTATTTTTATACTGCCTTTCTTGGACCTCAGCCAAGTGCTATACTCATCTTTCCCTTCTCAGGGGGGGCAGGCCAGAGCACCTTGTTGATTTTCTTAGAAGCTGCCTGGTAAGCAGGGACAGTATTTTCACACATCCTCAAGGTCTCCCTATTTTCAGAGTGAGGAGTCTTGGCTCATCTTTGAGGACAAGATATGTTTTTGTGGGCAGATAACTTCCAAGGACTGCGCCGGTTGTTCTCAAGCTTGTGCTTTCCCATGCTGCGTTCAGACATGGGGGAAGGTGCTTTCCCATTTTGCCTACAAACATGTCAGAAGACAAAGGCCGTCCCCAACAAGTATATCAATTAAGACTGCCTGCCCAGCACCCAAGATAGGCTGAGCTATTGTCTGTTTGCTAAAGAGTAAGTAAAGAATCTTACTTCTTACTTCCTGGGTTTTAAAATGCAATCATCTTAAAGATGGAATCCTTCCTGTCTTTTACTATGTTGTTTATGGCTGAGCCTGCATGCTAAAGTAATTGCCCAGGTTGCAAATTACTTGATTATGGCTAAAGGAGAAAAAAAACAGCATATAGGTAAAGTTAAAAAATAAGCTGGGCCTGCATGATTAACACAATAAAGACATAGGCTATGTTGAGGAACCCTCCTTTATCTGGGGAATATTCAAACATTCCAGGCCAATTTACTCCTGGCATTTTGAGCTTTAACTGATTAACTCATTAACTCTCTCTTTTTTTTTAGTGGGTTTTCCTGGTCTTATTCTCTTCTACCCTGAACATATCTATTTTCCTGCCTAACAGAGAGGAACATAAAATGTACCAAATAAGTCAGTTTTAATTATAATTGTGATTTTTTCTATTATCTATTGGATTATGGTATCTATTACAATTTAGACTAATTTATTTTATTTATTCATTTTACTAATTTGCTACATTTTCCCAGCCAACCATGGACAGGTGCCTATAGATAGATGATAGATGATAGACAGATAGATAGATAGACAGATAGATAGATAGATAAATAGATAGATAGATAGATAGATAGATACACACACACATATATTATCCACCTCAGTCCAAGTGTCAGACAAGTCATCAGTCTTCTCTGCCACAACAAAAAGAATGTGTACCCTAGAGAGGTCAATGAGCTACTTGCATTCTTTCTTTTTGCCCCCTTAAGTTATTTCTAGTTACCCAGATAACAACTGTTTCCAATCCTTTAGTGTGCCTTCAGTAAAGAGAAGGTATATTATTCAAATGATTTAAACTCTCAGATACACCCATTAAAATATAGTAGTTTACATGTATTTAGCTTGGTATTTGCCAAGCCCCATTTTAATGTAATGCCTCATTTACCCTAACAACATCCTTAAAGGGTATGCATTATTATTTTCCCAACTTTATAAATGAGGTGGCTTTGTCTAAATAATTTCCCAAATGGTATGTTATCATTAAGTTGGAAAGGCAGTACCTCAAACAATGACCAGGCCCCAGAGCGTGTGTATTTAACAGTTAAGCTATACTATGTTGTCTTCCTGGAGGCTCTGTTTACCAATAATGTAGATTAATACATTAAATTTTTAGTTCCTTCCATGTTGTATACCATTCCATAATAATTTACTTGAGATTTCTACAGTTAACTACTTTTGTTTTCTTCACTCACATCATCATTATGAAATATTGTTTATTGGGGAACAAAATTAAGACTTCCTATCATTGTAATTTTGTGATGATAAACAATAGTGTTTTCACTGGTTCTGGAGTTGGCAGGGAGGCTGACGGTGGTGGGGTATCAAGGACCAGAAGCTGGGTGCTGATGGCTCGGAGGGACATAAGGTGGGGGCAATATTAGCTCTTCCTCTGGGTCACCAGTAAAAATTTGCAGAGGCTCAGGCTTCTGTTGATTCTTTGCAGGTTTCTTTGTTGAGGCAACTAAGAACCTACCCTGTCCTGCCTGTTGCAAGCAAATTGCACCCAAGGGGGAAGAGTTTGGGCAACTTCTAACCAGAGTTAAAGTATGGGAACTGGTTAGGATGACCTGGATCTCTAGGGATGACCCACCAGGCTCAGCGGATTGTTGGGACATCTAGGGCTACTTCTGGAGGCCATCCTACACTAAAGGTGGGAAATACAGATTCACACAGGGTTTTCAACCTGCCAGGAGTTAATTTTACTCTATTGTTTTCTGAAAATCCCTTCCTGAAATTCTTGATCACAGTGTCAAGGACTGTGGGTTTACTATACCCTCACCCCCTGACGTGTCTGTGGACAGTGCTGTGACAACAGACAAGTGAGGGTTGCCTCCTCTAGAGAGGAGACCAGTCAAATGCAAATCCGTTTGTGCTCCTCACAGAGACTTTGGCCAGCCTTGGCTAAGGTGCACCCGTATAAGTCCTGGGCCAGGTCAGCCGAAGATGAATCACCAAAATGCCATGAAGGCTGACCGCAAAAGTGGATGAGGACCCACCCAGATTCCATAGCACAGGCCGTGGAATCACAGATTCAGTGCAGACTGAATGATTTCAGCTGCCCTGCACACTCACACACACACACACACACACAGACCGGAGTTTAAACCTTCTCCCCCTTGGAATGTCTACCTGTGAGACTTCTAATAAGACTCCAGGAGGTTATCAGGCTCCCCTTCCACTCCAACAGGTGGGACTGGCTGGGTCAGGTGCCCCGGGGCCTTACCGTAATCCGATGTCAGAACCAGGTCCTCACCTGCCAAGCCTCCTTGAGTCAGGCAGGAACAGCAGAGTGGGGCTGGCCCAGAGTGACCAAGCGGTGGACTGCCAGAAGGTCAGGCAGGGCGTGTCTTCTCCCTTGCTATCTCCTGTTCCATCACCACCCTGCTGTTGTCCCAAACCAGTGGCAACAAAGGGACAGCACAGTTGGGTTTCCCAGTAAGGGAACCAAATGTTACAGAAAATACTGGAAAAGCCTGGACTGGATCACCGATGGAAAAACCAAGTGGCACTCAGAGGTCTTGGAGTGTGGAGGCTTTATTTCACACTGGCGGGCTCAGAGGGGAGTAATCTCCCAAAAAGTTGGAACCCTGAACAAAGACAAAGGGAGCAATATATATCTTTTTGCTTCCGTATCTGTAACATTCCTATGTGCAACAGCAAGCAAGCAGGCAAGGAGGAGGGAGTTTAGGGAGTGAACCTTAGAACCAGTTCACTGCAGAGCAGGAAACCAAGGGAGTATTTTGTTTCTTTGTGTTGAGGAGGGGGGTGAGACAGAGAGGAGCCACCCAGGCTAGATTGCTGTCTTTGTAAAACTTTCCCTATTACAAGTACTTAGATATAGAGAATAAGAGGCTAAATCTTCTGATACTAAGATATGTTAAAACCCTGCAAACACAGCCTTCATTATGTAAAGCTTTACAAATTATAAATTGGGTAGGGGGGAGCCTATTAGACTTTTACTTTATAAAGAGCTGACTAGGACAGATATTTTTCTTTATGGACAATAAATATGTTTAAAATGCTATATTTACTTTCATAATAAGCTATTTAATAGAATACAATCAAGATCTTTCATTGTTTACTCAGAAATAAATACTTTTTAATGACTAAAAGTTTGCTAGTTAGCAATTTGTATAGCACTGCTCCCTGAAAGGTTAATAGGGTACTAAACTGATTCATTTTTCTTAAAATAATTGAATACTATCATCATGCATCATTTGATTTTAGGAACAGGCACATGGAAAAGGCAGGCAAAGGATATAATGCCTCAATATGTAACTAGAAAATTATTGCACTTCTCCTAACATAATGAGCATTGGGTAAAGGGACAAATACACTGCCTAAAAGTTCACTAAGTACAAATATGACTTGGTGATTTAATAAACTAAGAAAATTCAAAATAATTTAATTGTGAACTATTTACCTCTGAATTTTAAAAGCCATTGTTGTTCATATCTTATGAATAAATGTGTACTTCAAGAATATACCTTAGCAAAGAGAGAGAATTAAAGATGGTGGTGTGAGAGGAGAGACAGAGGCTTCCTCTTAAAACTGTATGCAATTAGGAAATATAGTTGGTGCAACTAATCCTGAGAGCAACAAGAAAGAGGATGGCACAAGACTGCATACACCTGGAGAAAAGAGCAGACCTCACGGAACAGGGCAACATATCAAAGCTGTGGCCCAGTGGGACCCAAGCCCTTCCCCACCCCAGCTCACTGGAGGGAGGAAGAGAAATGGAGCAGGGAGAGAGTAGAAGGCCTGGGACTGCTGAATACCTAGCTCCAGAGATCTGTTCTGGGAGCACAAACCTACATTTCATGGTGTTTTCATGATACATGATTATGGGGTTGGAAAACTAAAGCAGGCAATTCCTGGAGAGACTGAGATTCCAGCCGCTTGTGGAAAGTGGGGATCCATATCTGGCTGCTCTGGGACAAAAGCTTATACTTGTGAGCTTGGCCCACTGGTTCAGGCAGTGGAGAAAGGCAAAGCAGCCGGGAAGCAGGAAACAGCTCTTTCCTCTCCCCAGGCATGAACATCGCTCCCCTGAGACTCCCGACATTCCTTCAAGGGCTGAGAAGCTCCAGAGTAGAGCTTCTGGACACTAGAGGGTGCCATATGCAAATATGAAACGACAAAGGAACCAGGTCCAGAGTAAAATTAATATAACTCCGGAGAAAGATTTAAATGACATGGACCTTATGACTCTTCCTGAAAGGGAGTTCAAAATAAAAATCATCAAGATGCTAATGGAAGTACGGAAAGGTATCCAAGAACTCAGGAATGAAATCAGGTCAGAGATCCAATTGTTGCAGAGCAGAATGGAAGGTATTAAAAGCAGGTTGGATATGGTGGAGCAGACGATAAATGAAATAGAAACTAGAAAATAGGAATACAAAGAAGCTGAGGCACAGAGAGAAAAAAGGACACCTAAGAATGAAAGAATATTGAGAGAACTGTGTGAACAATACAAACAGAACAATATTCACATTATAGGGATACCAGAAGAAGAAGAAGAGAGAGAAAGGGATCGAAGTGTGTTTGAGGAGGTAGTTGTTGAAAACTTCCCCAATCTGGTGAAGGAGATAGTCTCTCAGGCCATGGAGATCCACAGATCTCCCAACACAAGGAACCCAAGGAAGACAACACCAAGACATATAGTAATAAAATTGGCAAAGATCAAGGGTAAGGAGAGCCTATTAAAAGCAGACAGAGAGAGAAATAAGATCACATACAAAGGAAAGCCCATCAGGCGAACATCAGACATCTCAGCAAAATCCTTACAGGCCAGAAAGGAGTGGCATGATGTATTTAATGCAATGAAGCAGAAGAGCCTGGAACCAAGATTACTTTATCCAGCAAGACTATCATTTAAATTTAAAGGAAGGATTAAACAATTTCCAGGTAAGCAAAAGCTGAGAGAATTTACCTCCCACAAACCATCTCTACAGTGTATTTTGGAGGGGCTGTTATAGATGGAGGTGTACCTAAGGTTTAGTAGTTGTTACCAGAGGTAATAAAACCAAGGTAAAGAAGTAAGACAGCCAATTACTAAGAAAATACAAAATTAAATTAACTATTGCCAAAGTCAATCAAGGGATAGACAAAGAATACAGAATATGATACCTAACATAAAAAGAATGAAGGTGGAAGAAAAAGGAGGAAAAAAAGAAAAGAACCATTAGATTGTGTTTGTAACAGCATATTAAGTGAGTTAAGTTAGACTCTTAGATAGTAAGGAAATTAACCTTGAACCTTTGGTAACCACAAATCTAAAGCCTGCAATAGCAATAATACATACCTATCAATAATCACCCTAAATGTAAATGGACTTAATGCACCAATCAAAAGAAGTAGAGTCACTGAATGGATAGAAAAACAAGACCCATCTATATGCTGCCTATAAGAGACTCACTTTAAACCCAAAGACATACACAGACTAAAAGTGAAGGGATGGAAAAAGATATTTCATGCATCTAACAGAGAGAGAAAAGCAGGAGTTGCAGTACTTGTATCACACAAAATAGACTTCAAAACAAGGAAAGTCACAAGAGACAAAGAAGCACATTACATAATGATAAAGTGGTCAATCCAACAAGAAGATATAACCATTATAAATACATAAGTTCCCAACACAGGAGCACCCACATATGTGAAACAAATATTAACATAATTAAAAGGTGAAATAGAATGCAATGCATTCATTCTAGGAGACTTCAACACTCCACTTGCTCTGAAGGACAGATCAACCTGTCAGAAGATAAGTAAGGAGACAGAGGCACTGAACAACACAATAGAACAGATGGACCTAACACACATCTACAGAACTCTACACCCAAAATGAACAGAATACACATTCTTTTCAAGTGCACATGGAACATTTTCAAAAATCGATCATATATTAGGCCACAAAAAGAGCCTCAGTAAGTTAAAAAAGATTGAAATTGTACCAACCAGTTTCTCAGATCAAAAAGGAATGAAAGTAGAAATCAATTAGGGAAAGAAAATGAAAAATCCCACAAACACATGGAGGCTTCACAACATGTTCCTGAATAACCAGTGGATCAATGACAAAATAAAGAACAGACATCAAGCAATATATGGAGAAAAATGACAACAATAATTCAACACCGCAAAATCTGTGGGACGCCGCCAAGGCTGCGCTAAGAGGAAAGTATATTGCAATACAGACCTACCTCAAGAAAGAAGAACTATTCCATATAAGTAGTATAAACTTACAATTAATGAAACTAGAAAAAGAACAACTGAGGACCAAAGTCAGTAGAAGGAAGGACATAATAAAGATTAGAGCAGATATTAATAAAATTGAGAAGAATAAAACAATAGATAGAATCAATGTAAGCAAGAGCTGGTTCTTTTTGAAAATAAACAAAATAGATAAACCCCTGGCCAGACTTATCAAGAAAAAAAGAGAGTCTACTCACATATGCAGAATCAGAAATGAGAAAGGAAAAACCACTACAAACACCACAGAAATACAAAGAATTACTTTAAAATACTATGAAAAATTATATGCTAACAAACTGGATAACCTAGAAGAGAAGGACAACTTTCTAGAAAAATATAACCTTCCAAGTCTGACCAAGGAAGAAACAGAAAATCTGAACAGACCAATTACTAGCAATGAAATTGAACTGGTAATCAAAAAAACTACCTAAGAACAAAACTCCTGGACCAGATGGCTTCACTATACTGAATTTCATCAAACATTTAGTAAATACCTAATAACCATCCTCTTTAAAGTTTTCCAAAAAAATAGAAGAGGAGGGAATACTTCCAAACCCATTCTATGAGGCTAGCATCACTCTAATACCAAAACCAGGCAAAGACACCACAAAAAAAGAAAATTACAGACCAATGTCCCTGATGAATATAGATGCAAAAATACTCAACAAAATATTAGCAAACTAAATTCAAAAATACATCAAAAAGATCATCCATCATGATCAAGTAGGATTCATGCAAGGGATACAAGGATGGTACAACATTCGAAAATCCATCAACATCATCCACCACATCAACAAAAAGAAAAACATAAACCACATAATCATCTCCATAGATGCTGAAAAAGCATTTGACATAATTCAACATCTATTCATGATAAAAACTCTCAACAAAATGAGTATAGAGGGCAACATAATAAAGGCCATATATGACAGACCCACACCCAACATTATACTTTACAGCGAGAAGCTGAACGCTTTTCCTTTAAGATTGGGAACAATACAGGGTTGTCCACTCTCCCCACTTCTATTTAACATAGTACTGGAGGTCCTAGCCACAGCAGTCAGGCAAAACAAAGAAATAAAAGGCACCCAGATTAACAAGGAAGAAATTAAACTGTCCCTGTTTGCAGATGACATGATACTGTACATAAAAACTCCTAAAGAATCCACTCCAAAACTAATAGACCTAATAAGTGAATTCAGCAAAGTTACAGGATACAAAATCAATGCACAGAACTCTGTGGCATTCCTATACACTAACAATGAACTAGCAGAGAGAGAAATCAGGGAAACAATTCCATTCACAATTGCATCAGAAAGAATAAAATACTTAGGAATAAACCTAACCAAGGAAGTGAAAGACCTATACTCTGAAAACTACAAGACACTCATGAGAGAAATTAAAGAAGATACTAATAAATGGAAACATATCCCATGCTCATGAATAGGAAGAAATAATATTGTCAAAATGGCTATCCTGCTAAAGCAATCTATATATTCAATGCAGTCCCTATCAAAATAACTACAGCATTCTTCAACAACCTAGAGAAAATTGTCCTAAAATTCATGCGGAACCACCAAAGACCTCGAAAGCCAAAGCAATCCTGAGGAGGAAGAATAAAGCAGGGGGAATTATGCTCTGCAACTTCAAGCTCTACTGCAAAGCCACAGTAATCAAGACAATTTGGTACTGGCACAAGAACAGACCCATAGACCAATGGAACAGACTAGAGAGCCCTGATATAACCCCAACTATATATATGATAAAGGAGTCATGGACATACAATGGGGAAATGATAAAGCTCTTCAACAGCTGGTGTTGGCAATACTGGACAGCTACATGCAAGAGAATGAAACTGGATTATTGTTTAACCTTATACACAAAAGTAAACTCAAAATGGATTAAAGACTTGAATGTAAGTCATGAAACCATAAAACTCTTAGAAGACAACATAGGCAAACATCTCCTGAATATAAGCATGAGCAACTTCTTCCTGAACCCATCTCCTTGAGAAAGGGAAACTAAAGCAAAAATGAATTCATGGGACTACATCAAACTAAAAAGTCTTTGTAAGGCAAAGGACATCATCAACAAAACAAAAAGGAATCCTACAGTATAGGAGAATATATTTGTAAATGACATATCCAACAAGGGGTTAGCATGCAAAATATATAAAGAATGTACATGCCTCCACACCCAAAAAGCAAATAACCTGATTAACAAATGGGCAGAGGATATGAAGAGACAGTTCTGCAAAGAAGAAATTCAGATGGCTAAAAGACACATGAGAAGATGCTCCACATCACTAATCATCAGGGAAATGCAACTTAAAACCACAATGAGGTATCACTTCACACCAGTAAGGATGGCCAGCATCGAAAAGACTAAGAACAACAAATGCTGGCAAGAATGTGGAGAAAAGGGAACCCTCCTACAGTGCTGGTGGGAATGTAAGCTAGTTCAACCTTTGTGGTAAGCAATATGGAGGTTCCTCAAAAAACTAAAAATAGATATACCATTTGACCCCAGAATCCCCCTCCTTGGAATATACCCAAAGAATACAACTTCTCAGATTCAAAAAGACATATGCACCCCTATGTTTTTTGCAGCACTTTTTACAATAGCCAAGATATGGAAGCAACCTAAGTGTTCAGCAGTAGATGAATGGATAAAAAAGAGGTGGTACATATACACAATGGAATACTCTTCAGCCATAAGAAAGAAACAAATCCTACCATTTCCAACAACATGGATGTAGCTCGAGGACATTATGCTCAGTGAAATAAGCAAGGCAGGAAAGACAAATGCCAGATGATTTCCCTCATTTGTGGAGTATAACAATGAAGCAATACTGAAGGAACAAAATGGCAGCAGACTCAGAGTCTCCAAGAATGAACTAGTGGTTACCAAAGGGGAGGGGTGTGAAAGGGTGGGTGGGGAGGGAGGGAGAAAGGGACTGAGGGGTATTATGTTTAGTACACATGGTGTGGAGGATCACAGGTAGAACAGTGTAGCACAGAGAAGGCACACAGTGGATCTGTGGCATCTTGCTGCACTGATGGTCAGTGACTGCACTGAGATATGGGTGGGGATTTGATAATATGGGTAAATGTAGTAACCACATTATTTTTTCATATGAAACCTTCATAAGAGTATATATCAATCATACCTTAATAAAAACATTTTAAAAAAAGAAACTAAACAAGAAAAAAACAGAATTTACTTTAGCAACTATTATTTGCAAAACATAAATGTATTTTTGAATGTATGGACAAAACATTCATTAATACCATCCTTTTGGAATAGTGTTTTGGTGTTTTGTTTAAAATATACTGGGATAGTAAAATTAAAAAATCAAATTAAATAATGTTTAGTTTCAATGAAATAAGATAAATTACCTTCCTATAGGTCAAGTTAAATGAAATAAAAAAGTCACATCTATAATAGAACTCTGTAAAAACAGTATAAAAGTTAACCTTATACAGCTTTGAAATAAAAAAAATTTCCCTTATAAGTTTATTCTGAACATTTTGTTCTTTGCAATTACAGTTATATGGAGCTTTTATCTTTCTAAAGCACTTTCATAATTATCAATTTATTTTTATCATTCTAAAGCAGGGAGAGCTTTATAGTTTTAAAAGCAATTTCACATAGGTTATCTCACTTGATCCTTATAAGAATCCTGTCAGTCTGTCTGGGATGATTCTATTATCCTTAATTTACAGATAAAGAAGGAGGCTAAGTGAGGTTAGTTGGTTACACTGGGCCACAGCTGATAGATGGCAGAGATGTGACAACCCCAGGGTTTCAGACTCTGTCACTAACTTTCTTTGTGACCTTAGTAAAAGTCTCTAAGTCTCTGTTTCCTCATCTGTAAAATAAGTTTTTAGTCAAGATGGTCCCTACTGTTCTCAAATCTCATATGTCCATGATTCTTTGACTCAACATCCAGCCTTCTTTCTACTACAGCATACATTTTTCAATTGAAATTTCTTGTGATTATAATTATAGATTTACATGCAGTTTCAAGAAATGACACTTAACATCTTTTCATACGCTGGCATTTTCCCATGACGATATTTTAGGGAAAGTCCTTGAGAAGACATGAATGCCAGTTGACCCATGGGCTGGTCCACAGCAATCAGAGGTTCCTTATCCTCCCTGTAGCTCCAAGGAGAGGAAATGCAGGGGCAAAATACCTCTAAAACTGAAATCAATCAAAGGGAGAAATAAAGTTTAAAATCTGTTTATTGCTCACAAACTGCGGTCCAGGGCAGTCTCTTTCCTGCTCTGGCAGAAGCTAGGGAGACCTCCCACAATCTCTCAGATTCAGGTAAACCCTCCATCACCCAGGTAATTACCCATTGATATGGCGATGAACTACTCTCCACCCCGTTAGGAATTCCTGATGATATGCAGATGCACTAAAGCCAAATGAGATATTCTGGAAACATTACAATTTTACCCACAGGCTACCCCTCCAGGAATCTTGCTTTACAATCTACTCACTCCCCTTCTTCCACAGTGGTTCCTGGGTGAGAAAACTGGAGCATTTTGACCAGACTAATGACATACAGTAGCAACAGCAATAAAATCATGATAATCCTCAAACTAGAGGATTCAGCTAGGTTCAAAGTTCTATGCAGATTAAGTCCAAAGCTAGTCCATTCCAGCAGGCAGTAGCTGAAGAGGTAGAGAGTTCAGAGAAATCATGACACAGCAGCTACAGCCAGGAAGCACATCCAGGCCACAAGGACTGTAGAAGAAAATAAGCTTAAGGGTGATAAGATACATGTTTTAATGACACCAGCATAGGCAAATCTTGCCATCAGGTAGGATGCATGCAAGAGATTGGTCCTATGATAGGACAGTGTCAGAAATGGGATCTCATCCTGGTCTAGTATACCAGACTTCCACCCCCCCTCCCATGAGAGTTACAGATGGGTTAATATATATGGCTACAGGAGGTACATGTACTGGCTATAAAGATAAAACAAAATTTCCCTGCAAGTTGCTATTACACCCTGGACATTTTGGGTACACTACCATGATCTTTGGGGGACACTCTGCTTTACTCCAGGAATACACATCAGGCCAGCTTCTAGGCCTTTTCCCAAAGGTGCCAGAAGGGCCAGCCATTGCTGGTCTGTATGTCAAAATGTTCAGGGCCACGTCCATTCAAGACTGTCTACAGGGTTTAATGCAGTAGGGGCTGGCAGCAGGATGTTTCTCTGCCGGCCATATCCTGGATTCAATAACTCTTCTTTGGTTTGCACATCCAGTTGTGTAAGAGAGGAAGCAAGGTGTGTTAGCATATCCACAGGGCTCAAAGCTCCTTTACATGGCTTTTTATTCAAACACCATTGCACTGTCCATAGGCAAACTGACCAGCCCTGTACACTACTGTTTCTGACTTCAGGCCAGATTTCAACACCTTTGTACCTCTCGATCATTCCTGCCCTGGTAAGGTTATATGGTACATGAAGCTTCTACTTTATTCCTAATTGCTGCACCCATCCTTGTGGTGCATGCCCAATAAAGTGGGCACCTTGATCACTCTCAATCACCTGTGGCCAGCCAGAGGCTGCAAAGAGACACTCCAGGCCCGTCTTGGTGGTTTGCTGATCTGCATGACGTACAGGAAAAGCAACCAATAGTCCAGTATCCATGCCCACACAAGTCATGGCATAGCGAAATTTTTCTGATATGGGCAGAGGCTCAATATAGTCTATCTGCCACCTGACAAGGAGTACTGGCCCCCTTACTATTATCCCATGTTGCTGAGGTATTCAGTGTAAGTCCCTCTTAGAGCACACAAGGCACTCCTTCCAGGCTAGGCTGATTTCATCAAAGGTCAATGCCAAGCCCCACGAACAGGCTACAGATTACATTGTCTTTTGCCCTGAATGCAACAAATGCTGATGTAGCCATTGGTCACATCAGAGGCAGGCTTTCCTTCTAGCCAGCACACCTGGGCCAATGTATATGCTTCATCATTCCTTGGGGATACCAAAGGCAAATGGCCAGGTACATGATATACAGTAACAGTCTTACTCTGACCAGGGGCCCACAGGTCTTGCCACAACTCTTGCCCGCAAAGGGGCCAGTGTCCAATGATCCAGTTGGCATGGCACCATGTTGGTAACCACAGGGTCAAGACATCATAGACAGCCCAGCTGTCATTACAGAAAACTATAGGGGAAGGCTCCTAGGTGATCACAAGCCATACTGCCCACAACTCAGCTCATTGGCTGCTCTTCCCCTTTCCATCCTCCATCCATATTATCTCACTCTTAGGATGGAAAGCCAAAGCCCTCCACTTTGTGGGCTGTACACAACTGGAGCCATCTGTATATCAATATGCTCAGGTATAGGGGCTTTTCCCTCCTGATAAAGACTTTCAGCTATGAATGACTCAAAAGCAAGTTTTCCCTAATTTCCACTGGTATAGGTCACTGGACCCAATAAACATTGGTGTTCTCCATTTAAGTGGCTAGTGGAAAGGGTGCTGCACTTCTGTAAATATGCACCCCATTTAGCCAGTGTAGGAGTTTGTGTCATGCCACTCTGTGGCCTTTGGGTCCAGTATCACACCCCATGATGGGATAGGTGGTTATTACCTTGGTTGGAGCTGTTCCAGCAATGGGCTCCATAGCCAGCAAGCCATGGTACACAGCAGCCTATTGCTTCTCTCTCAAGTTGTACTGAACCTGTGCTTCTTTCCATGGTTGTGACCGGAATCCAATAGGTTAGCATGTCTGTTTAAGCTGCTGCCAAATACCCCATGCATAATCGTCTTCGGTTACATGAACATCTAGTTCACAGGGCCTTGATGAGTCCATTACCCGCAAGGCCTGTAAGGCCTTGACTTCCCACTTGGTAGCAGTAAAAGCAGCTGCACATGTCTCATCCCAGTCCCACCTGATGCCCTTTCATACCAACCAGTATAAGGCTTTCAGAATTTGTGCCAAGTGTGACACAAACACTCTCCGGTAGCCCAAAATACCCAAAAACTCTTGTAAGACTGTCACAGTGGTAGGGCTGGGTAAATCCTGGACTTTGTCCATGACTGCTTCAGGAATAACTTTAGTTTTACCTGAGCAGAAAACACCAAGAATCTCACAGACAAACCAGGTCCATGAATCTTGGTGCTATGCACAAGCCACCTTTTCTCCTATAGATGTTGGAACAGTCTAGGAACTGCCCCTTCTAAATCTGCAAGAGAATCAGATGTGAGCATAATATCATCAATGTAGTTATACAACTGCATCATTTGTGGTTTCTTCCATGTGGCCAAGTTCTGGGCTACAAGTCCAAGACAGATGGTGGGATTGTGGAAGTATCCCTGTGGGAGAACAGTGAATGTCCACTGCTGGCCTTCCTACATGAAGGCAGACTGTTCCTGACTTTCCTGTGCTAAGTCAACAAAAAAGAAAGCATTAGGAAGGTTTGCTACATAATGAAACCTTCCCAGCTCATAGTTGAGGGTGTCCAGAATGGCTGCTATTGAGACGATAGCAGCATGCAAAGGGGGTGTGACTATTCAGTTCCCTGTAGTCCATGGTCATATACTAGGAGTCATCTGGCTTTTTCACTGGCCACACTGGGGAATTAAAAAGACTATGAGTCAGCTTTATGATGCCCACCTTCTCCAATACCTATAGTTTCTCCAATTCCCTTGTGCCCCCCAGGCAATTTATACTGCTTAGTATTTGTCACCTGCTGAGGTACAGGCTGAGCTACAGGTGGGTGCTTAGCATGTCCCCTCAGAACTGCCTTTACTACACATACCTTCTGTCTAAACTCACCTGCAGTGGTCTGTACCCGTAGACACTGCAGGATATCTACCCCCAAAATATATTCAGGGATTGGAGAAATGTCTACAGTATATTCCTTTAGTGGTGAACACCCTATCCCCAATGGGATTTGGGATTTCTTCACTCTAATTGCCTTATACTCATACCTATCTATCACAGCAGGGGTCCCGAGAAAACGCTCAGGGTTGCCATAACTCAGAGAACACTCAGCTTCTGTGTCCACCAGCGCCAGGACATGTTGTACATTCACAGGTGACAAATGAATTGCTAATTCTACATGTGGCCTCCGGTCCCCACCATGTCCTCCAATTTGAGAACATTGACCCCCCACCCCAGCAGAAACACGAAGCCCAATCATCCTCCCGTGAGGGTGAGGGCTCAGGCAAATCCTGAGTAGTGTCCCCCAGAAAGTTTTGCAGGACACAGGCTGGTAATGAGACCTTGACTCAGCTAAAACTGCTGCTCTGGCTTTAATTGGTGCCACAGATCTAACAAGATTCTATTGGGCTGCCCATCAAGTTTTTCTTTCACCACTCTGGCCTTTATCAAAACAACCCACATCTGGGTCCTTGAGACCTTCTCAGGGTCTTTTGCACCTCTCCTTTCAGGTGTAGCCAGTACTTTCTACTATGCCCTTATTGTTTCAACCTCTCCCAGATCAGCTAAAATATGAGCAGACTCACTTATGGGTTGCCCTATGTGGGGGGCAAGAGTAGTCACTAGGGACCCAAAGAGAGATATGGGAGCTGTATGCAGCACAAGATTTCTCATTCCTACAGTGAACACTTCCTCATTGGGGCCCTAGGCATTCATATTATAAATGATATCTTCATACCCAATTTCTGCAGTATCTGTTGGAACTCTATGTATGATTTCCAGCTAGTGGGTAAATTTGGTAAATCACGCTGATTAGGCCAAACTACCCTGGTGGCAGTTGTCAGCCATTCCAGGAGTGTCTGATTCCATGAAGTGTGATGGGCATTTTGTGATCGCTGCCAGAGGGAAGGGTGAATCATCAGGGAAGCCTTTCTACTCATCTCAGTTCCTGACATAACAATATTTTCCATCCCCATATCCCAGAGACATAAAAACCATGTAGGCATAGATTCTGATGGCTTCTGTCTATACCAGATGCTCATGTCCAACAGTTCATCCTGGGTATAGGGACAGAGCATGGGATGCTCCACAACCTGGGGAGGGGCAGCTCCTCCCCTTGAGTAGCCCGCGGTTATTTTGTTTTCATTTTCTTAATTACAGCTGGGCAGGCCTTTAAAACAGGAGAGATTGGAATCTTGGGTGGTGGCTTCTGTTGCAATCGGCCCATGGCTCCACCTCCTCTTCTCCCCCTGGCTTCTCCTCCATCTCTATGGCTGATGGCAGCACTCTTTCTTCCCCCTCCCCCTCCTGCAATGCAGCTTTTCCTGCCGCTTACCCCTTGCCCCTGATAAGGAATCTTCCAGGAGCATGACCTATCATTTCAATAACTCTCTCTCTTCCTTAATGGTATCCCATATGTTATTGCCCAGCTCCTCCAAGCGATGCTGAAGTGTGTCTCTCTCCCACCTAAGTCCCTCTCTCTCCTCACTAACCCTCTCGATAATCCTCTCTTTCTCCTGGATAACATTTTCCACTATCTCAATGAAAAGAGACCTTACAAAGCCAGCTGCAACACGGACACTCAGGGATTCTAACTCATGGAGGGCTAATTCTGCAGCTTCTGGTGTCTCCTCCCTTCCCCAGTTCTGGGGAAGGCCCCACCCCTCTAGGAGGTACTTCACCCTAGACCAGTTCCCCACTAGGGGCTCCAAAATTGGAAGCCCATAGATAGGGGGATATTTACAGGTAAAGCTGCACTGTCTCCCACTGCACCCACTGGGGCCTCGCCACTATCCACAGGGGTATTCTGGGCATCTATCCACCATCTCTGGGGGCAGCCCTCCCTAAAGTTGCACCCATGTAGACATATTTGGGTTCAGAGGTCCTGCCAACTACTGACAGATGTAATTCCAGGGAGGTGAAATCCCAGGGCAAAATACCTCTAGAACTAAAATCAGTCAAAGGGAGAAATAAAGTTTAAAACCCATTTATTGCTTACAAACTGTGGTCTGGGGCTGTCTCTTTCATGCTCCGGAAGAAGCAAGCGAGACCTGCCCCCAGCCTCTCAGGTTCAGATAAGCCCTTGGTCACCCAGGTTATTACCCATTGATATGGAGATGAACCATTCTCCACCCCTGAGGAACGCCTGTTGATATGGAGATGTACTAAAGCCAGGCAAGATATTCTGGAAACATTACAATTTTACCCACACTCCCCATCCTTGAAATGTTATTTGCACTTGCCATCCCCACTCCCGGAGGCTGCAACAAAGACATAGCCTTGAGATAGTGATATGACATTGAAATCACCTAGGCAGTATACATGACTGAGCCTAATTAAAGCTTCTATAAAACTTTCAAGATTTGGCTCAGTGGTTTCAGATTATACATGGAAAGTACACAAGGAGCTTGCAGACCAACATGATAATATTTTGCAAAGTTGTAGCAAAATATCACAATCAGGATACTGACACTGATAGAATCTATTGTAGGGACCAAGGGCAGAGCACCCCAAGATGTGCTACCATGGTATATTGATTACTTTGAATAAAAGAAACTGGAGAAATAGCTGGAGCAGAACAGAAACTCAGACTCTACTCTGTTCTCCAAAACTGGAAAATAAATCTCCCATATGAAAGGTATCCTCTCTGCACCTGGAGGGCAGAAGGCCCCCTTATTACCAGAGATATGGGTTTCAGAGTCAAGAAGGCTGCAAACAAATCTTATTACTTTTTCACTAATTTACTACCCCAGACCAGAGAATTCTTTACTAATTGAAGCTTCAAAACATAAATTTTCTTTTTCCTGTCAAATTCATAACAGATTTACTGTCTCTTTTTCTGAAATATATAAAAACTGCCTGTGTTGGTCATTTCTTTGGGTATCAATTTCATTATTGGGCCTCTGTACATATGTAATAAAACTTCTTTTTTTCTGTTAATCTGTCTCATGTCCGTTTGATTCTCAGACTAGCTAGAAGAAACTTGAAGGGTAGAGGAAAATTTTTCCTCCCCAACACTGTCAATCTTCTTCAGATATCTGTAGTTTTATGTACTCATTTATGTGTGTGTGATTAGTTGTATACTATTTCATCACATGTATAGGTTTGTGTAGCCATTGCCAGTCAAACACTTCTCTATAGTTTTACTTTTTGTATGTTTTGGTCAGGTTTTTGTAGCAGATTAGTACTGTCCTCATAAAATGAGTTAGAAGTGTTCCATCCTCTTTTTTTCTAGAAGAGATTGTAAAAGTTGCTGTCAATTCACTAAATGTTTGGTAGGATTCTACATTGAAACAACTTGGGCCTAGAGTGTACTTTTTCAGTAAAATTTTAACTAGTAATTGAATTAGTTTTATTGTTATAAGCCTAATTTGCATCGGGGTTGATATTTGGTACTTTGTGTTTAAGGGGGAATTGATACATTTTTGTCACCAAATGTATGCACATAAAATTATTTTTAGTATTCTCATTATCATATTATGGCTGAAGGATCTTTAGTGATAACTACTATTTCTTTCTTGATATTAGTAATTTGTATTTTTTAAATTTTCTCAGTTTTGGTAGTTTATCAGTGTTAATGATTTTTTTAAAAGAATAAGCTTTTTGTTTTATTGACTGTATCTTTTTTTCTATTTTCCATGTCATTGGTATCTGTTCTTATTACAATTACATTCATTTTTATTGCTTTAGACTTATTTTGATATTCAATTTCTACTCTCTTGAGGTAGAAAATTGAGTCAATATTTTGAAACATTTTCTCATTTGTAATGTAAGTATTTATTTGTTGTGGGGTAAATGATAGAATTTCTAGAATCTTCCTACTAGCATTAGTTCATTTACATATCAGTAGGTATTTACCAGGGCAGAGACACCTGTCAATCTGGGGCAAGTGGCAAAGAGAAAATGGCCATTCTCACCTCTATTCTGTTCCTGGTATGTAATTGGTCTGGCATCTGCCAGTCATCAAGGACCTGCCAATGGAGTTTATCCTAGAACGGGTAGGTGGGAAGTGGAGAGCACACTATGAGGGCAGAATGAGAACAGCAGCCAGAGGAAATGGATGGGTTCAGGCCTAGCTAGTGAATTTGAGCAAGCTGTGAGCAGTAAAAAAGGTTTCTCCCAATCTACCCTTTTCATTGCCTTATTTTGGTTTCACTAGTTTCACAGGCTATTCACTCCAGGCCAGGACAACTTCACCCAACCCTAAGCTATATCTGGTATAGTCAGCAGGATTTGGTGAACCTAAAATCTGTTTTCATGGGTGTTATGTTTGGGTGGGCTTCCCCTAGAGATGGTGGGGAAATACCTTTGGAACCCCTGTGGGTGGTGGGGAGATACCCAGGAACCCCACTGTGGGTGGTGAGGAATCACCCATGGATTCCCCCATGGGTATTTGGTCAGGGGCAAAGTGCATCCTAGAGTAAATGGCCCCTCCCCAGAATTGGGATAGGGTGGGGACACTGGTAGCAGTGAAGTTGGCCCTCTGCAAAAGAGGGGACTCCTTATGGGAACTGAGTAGCCATGGAAGGCAGGATATGTGGGGTGGCTGTTTTTCACAGCTGTGGAAAGAGTTACCAAGGAGAGAGATGCACTTCAGCACTGACTGGAAGAACAGGAAAATGAGTTGTGGGATGCTCTGAAAAGCAAACAAAAGCTATTGAAAACTGAGGTTGTGGTGCTGACATGCCAGTGGCTAGGAAAGAGGCAGCCCTTGAAACCTATACCCACATGGTTTTTGTGTCTTTGGGATTTAGGTGTAGAGGGTGTTGTTCTGTCTGGGTCAGAAATGGGTAAACTGGCTTCCCTGATGATCCACTACTCTCTCCAGCAGAGGTTGCAAAATGCACATCACACCCCAGGGAATCTTGTCCTTCTGCACCTGCTGACAGCAGCCCTCAGGGAAATTTTGCCTAATCAGGATGATTTGCCATACTTCCTCACTAGCTAGAAAATGTGTACAGAGCTTCAGCAGGTTTTACAGGAGCTAGGCATGAAAAATATCATCTATAATATGGACCATCAGGACCCCAATGAGGAGTTGTTCACCATGGGGATGAGAAATCTGGTGATAAATACAGCTCCCCCATCCCTATTTGAGTCCCTATTTGAGTCTCTTCCCTGCACATAGGGCAATCCATAGTTGAGGTTACTTGTGCAATAGCAGAACTGGGGGAGGTTGAAATAATAAGACCATGGAAGGGAATATGGTCTGTAACTGAAAGAAGAGATTCAAATGGAACTGTGAAAGTCTCAAGAACCCAGATGTGGGTTGATTTGATAAAGGTGGTGGCAGTGAAAGAGAAACTTGATGGACAGTCCAGTAAAATCTTGCTATAGTTGTGACATCAATTAAAACCAGAGCAACAGTTCTAGCTGCTGAGGTTCAAAGGCAAAGCCCCATGTCTGAACTGTGTGCCTGCAAGACTTCCTGGGGCAGAGTACTCAGGCCCCATCTGGGCCCCTGATCCCACAGGAGGGTGATTGGCTTTTGAAGTTTAATGTGGGTGGTAAAGGCCCCCACCTTGGGGAACATGGTGGGGACCAGAGGCTACATGTAGTATTAGCAATTCATTGGTCCCCAGTGAATGTACAATGTCTTCTGGCACTGGTGAACACAGGATCTGAAGATTCTCTGATTTATGGCAACCCTGAGTGGTTTCCTAGGGTCTGTACTATGATAGATGGCTATGGGGTAAGGCAATTAGAGTGAAAAAGCTCAAATACAGCTGGAATTGGGTGTTTACCCCCAGTAGAGAATACTGTGTGTATTTCTCCCATCCCTGAATATATTTTAGGGGTGGATATCCTGTAGGGCCTGTGGTATCCTTACAGACCACTGCAGGTGAGTTCAGACTGAGGGTATGTATGGTAAAGGCAGTTATGAGGGGACAAGATAAGCATCCACCTGTAGCTCTGCAAATACTACAAAAATATTTGTAGCAAGTGACAAATACTAAGCAGTTTAATTTACCTGGGGGCACAAAGAAATTGGATAAACTCTACAGGAGCAGGAGATGGTGGGCATCATAAAGCCCATTCATAGTCCTTTTAACTCCCCAGTGTGGCCAGTGAAAAATCCATACAGTTCCTGACATATGATTGTGGATTACAGAGAATTGAATAAAGTCACACCCCCTCTGCATGCTGCTGTCCCTTCTATAGCAGCTTTTATGGAAATAATCACAAACAAGGAATTTATCATTATGTTGTAGACCTTGCTAATGCTTTCTTCTCTGTTGATATAACACAGGAAAGTCAGGAACAGTTTGCCTTCATGTGGGAAGGCCAGCAGTGGGCATTCACCATCCTTCCACAGGGATACCTCCACAGTCTCACCATTTGTCATAGACTTGTAGCCCAGGACTTGGCCACAGGGAAGAAACTGCAAATGTGCACCTGTAACATTATATTGATGACATTATATTCATGTCTGATTCTTTTGCAGATCTAGATGGTGCAGCACCTAGACTGATATAATATCTACAGGAGAAAGGATGAGTTCTGAAAAGCAACAAGGTTCAGGGACCTGGTTTCCATAAAGATCTTGGGAGTTGTCTGTTTGGGTAAGTCTAAAGTTATCCCTGAATCAGTAGTAGATAAGGTCCATGCTTTCCCTACCCCTATCACTGTGGCAGTATTCAAAAGTTTCTTGGTCCTTTGAGCTACTGGAGAGTGTTTTTTCTGCACTTAGCACAAATTCTGAGGCCTTAATACTGATTGGTATGAAAGGGCATCAGGTGGGACTGGTATGAGACATGTGCAGCTGTTTTTACTGCTGCTAAGTGAGCAGTCAAGGCCGTGCAGGCCTTGAGTGTAATGGAATCATCAAGGCCCTGTGAGTTAGATGTTCATGTAACCAAATATGGTTATGGATGGGGCCTCTGGCAGGGGCTTGAATGGACCCACCAACCTATTGGATTCTGGTTGCAACTGTGGAAAGGAGCAGAGGTCATGTACACCATGATAGAGAAGCAACTAGTTGATGTGTACCATACCTTGCTATCTGTAGAGCACATAACCAGAACGTCACCCTGACAAAAGTAATAACCACCTATCTCACTGTGGGGTGAGTGCGAGAGTAGACTCAAGGGGCCATGGAGTGGTGTAGGAGAGACAGTTACACTGGACAAAGAGGGTACATAAATATTTAGAGCAGTTTAACACTATCTCCCCTAGCTCCTTAAGTGGAGAAGTCCAGTGCTTATTGGCACCAGTGACATACAATAGTGGAAAGCAAGAACTTGCTTTGGAGTCATTAGTAACAGGTAGGCCTTATTAGGAGAGAAATGCCACTATACCTGAAGATGCTTGGTATACAGATAGCTCCAGTCATAGGCAGCCCACAAAGTGGTGGACTGTGCCTTTCTATTCTAAGACTGAGACAATATGGATGAAGGATGGGGAGGGGAAGAGCAGTCAATGAGCTGACTTGTGAGCAGTATGGCTCTTGATCACCCAGGATCCCTCCCCAGTAATTTCCTGCATGGACAGATGATATGTCTATGGGGTTTGATCCTGTGGCTACTGACAAGGTACCATGCCAACTGGATGGTTGGTCACTGTCCCCTTTGGGGGCAAGAGTCATGGCAAGACCTATGGTCCTCTGGTCAGACTAAGACAGTTACTGTATATAATGTGATTGGCCATTTGCCTTTGGCATTCCTAGGAAATGATGAAATAGACACATTGGCCCAGGTGTGTTGGCTAGAAGGAAAGATTGCCTCTGATGTATCCCAATGGTTATATCAGTGATTGTTGCATGCAGGTAAAAGAAAATGTGAGCTGTATCCTGTCAGTGGGGCTTGCCATTGACCTTTGAAGAACTCAGCAGAGCCTGGAAGGAGTACCTTGTGTGCTCTAAGAGGGACTTACACCAAGTCCCACAGCAAAATGGGACAATAGTAAAAGGGCCAATACCCCTTGTCAGGTGGCAGATAGAGTATATTGGGCCTCTGCCCATATCAGAAGGGTATTGGTATGCTATGACTTGTGTGGACAAGCTACTGGACTGTTGGTTGCTTTTCCTGCATATAGTGCAGATCAGCAAACAACCAAAAGGGGCCTAGAGCATTTTTTTCAGTGTATGGCTGACTGCAGGTGACTGAGGGCAGTCAGGGCACCTACTTTACTGGACATGTGTTACAAGAATGTATGCAACAATTAGGGATAAGGTGGAAGTTTCATGCACCATTTTACCCCATCAGGGCAAGCATGATAGTGAGGTACAGTGGTTTGTCAAAATCTAACCATGGAGTGGTGTAGGAGAGACAGTTACACTGGACAAAGGGGGTGCATAAATATTTAGAGCAGTTTAGCACTATCTCCCCTAGCTCCTTAAGTGGAGAAGTCCAGTGTTTATTGGCACCAGTGACATACAATAGTGGAAAGCAAGAACTTACTTTGGAGTCATTAGTAAGTCAGACACCAATAGTCTACAGTGCTGGTCAGTCTGCTTGTGGACAGTGCTACAGCATTTGAATGAGAAGCCCTGAAAGTAGGCATTGAGCCCTGTGTTCATGCTAACACACGTTGCTGCCTCTCCTATACAACTATGTGCAAACCAAAGAGGAATTATTGAAGCCATTATATGGCCAGAAGAAAAACATTCTGCTACCAGTACCAGCTGTGCTAAACCCTGGAGACTCTGTTGAGTGGACATGTTCCTGGAAATTTTGGCACATAGACCAGCAATGGCTGTCTTTTCTAGCACCTTGGGGATAAGACCTAGAAGCCTGGAAACTGGCCTCCTGTGCATTACTGGAGTAACAGCAGAGTGGCCCCCAAAGATCATGATAGTATACCCAGAACAGCTTGGAGGTAAGAGAATCTTATGGGGAAGTTTTGTTTTGTCTTTATGGCCAGTGCATATGCCTCTTGTAGCCCTACATATTGACCCATCCATAACTCCCACAGGAGAAGGGTGAAGGGCTGGTATGCTATACTAGAATGAGACGCCATTCCTGCCACTGTCCTATCCTGGGACCAGTTTCTTGCATGCATTCTACCTGATGTACAGGATTTGCCTATGATAGTGTTACTAAAACATGTATCTTATCATCCTTAATGTTATTTTTTTCTATAGTCCTTATGGATTGGGCCTACCTCCTAACCAGAGCTGCTACTTGCTGAATGTTCACAGAGCTTCCTACATCTTCAGATGCTGGCCTCTGTGTAATGCGTGAGCTATGGACTTAATCTGAGTAGGACTTTGAACACAGCTGGATCCTCAGGTTGGAAGATTGTCATGATTTTATTGCTACCTACATTTCTGTCGTTATTGTATGTTATTGGTCTGGTTACAGTGCTCTTGCTTTATCACACAGGGGCCATTTTGAAAGATTATAGGTGTATAGATTGTGAGGCAAGAATTCTGGAGGTGTGGATTGTGGGGTAAATGACAGAATTTCCAGAATCTCCCACCTAGCCTTAGTTCATTTAATTATCAATAGGCATTTACCATGGCAGAAACTGCTGTCAATCTGGGGCAAGGTGTGGAGAGAAAATGGCCATTCTTTCCTCCCCTCTGTTCCTGGTATATAATTGGTCTGCAATCTGTCCTTCACCAAGGACCTGTCAATGGAGTTCCTGCAGGAAGGGTTAAGTAGGCAGTAGAGAGTGCACTGTGAGGGCAGAGTGTGAGCAGTAGCTGGAGGGGGTGGATGGGGAGGGGCCTAGCTAGTGAGTTTGAGCAAACTATGAGAAATAAAAATGGTTTCTCCCAATCTACCCTTTTCATTGACTTAGTTCAGTTTCACCAGTTTCATAGGGGATTTTGTCCCAGCCTGGCAACACCCTTACCACCCCCATACACACTGAGCTACAGTGTTATAAAATTCCCTCTCAGCACTGATTTAACTACATTCCACATATTGCCAAGGTGGGCAATAAAGACTTTGTCCTCCAAAGATCATTGTTGTGTGTTCTAATTGGCCTGGCAGGTAACCAGTACTGGAAGTGAGGTTGGTCATTATTTTTTACTAGTTGGGCTGAAACAGACTCTTAGGAACCATCTGTTGAAAGAATTTAAATACAGAGAACTTTTCTAAAAATTGGATTCAAATACTCAGGGAAATCTCTATCAGGTCACTAACAATGGAGATAATGGAACAGATACTTCAATGACCACACATATTACCAAGTTATGTAAATCATTTAAGTAGTATTAAATATTGCTGATAAAAACAGATGAGGATTAGTTATGACTGTTGAACTTGCCAAATTTTGACATCAGTGGTAACCCTGTAAAAGATATAATGCAAAGAATAAATAATGGAAACTAATAAACCTGTATCGGAAACACATTTTTTTCAATAATTTGTAAATTGTAAGTTGAGACATTGGGACTAAATAATAGAATCACAGTAGAATATCATAAATTTTTCTGTGGAAATAAAGGAAGAGGTCCCAGGTATTGTTTAATTATTTACATCAATGTATAATTATATATTAAATTATATTGGATGTAATATTAAAGGCAATTACTAGTAGAATACACATAGAATGTAGGCAAACTTTTAAAAAACATTAAATAATGAAATTTGATTACTCTAATAGAAAAAAATTCACAAATTCACAATCAGAAAATATCAAAGTGAAAATATAAAATAACTTAGCAGTTATGCAGAAAATAACTAATATAGCAGGACTATGACTCCTTATTCTTAGAAAGCCCTGCTCACAAGTTTGGCCATCAGTAGACATCTTAGAACATGGGTTTTTAGAAGGTTCCTACCATTTCCAGAACTAATAAAAGTGGCTCACTCTGTCTAAAGTGTACAAACAATGTGGTTTATTTTAAAAACTTGCTTTGCTTCTTAGAGTTTGGAACTTTGATACATCTAGGAGAAGGTTGTCTATGTGACCATTCCCCAATAAAATTCATGTGTACTTTATCTCTAAGGAACTCCTCTAAGACAATATTTTACAAATATTGTTACAACTCAGTATTAGGAGAATTAAAGATGCCTTTTTTAATTCCACTGGAAGAGGTCTTTTGGAAGCTTGCACCAGGATTCCTCTGGACTTCATTCCATAATACTTTTTTTGTTTTTCTTATTTTGCTTTGTATCTTTTTACAGTAATAAATATTAGCCATGAATATGACCATATACTGAGTCCTGTGAGTTCTACTAGTGAAACACTAAGCATAGGGTTAGTCTTGGTCCCTGACACAGAAGGGAAAACATAAGTGATCATAATAAAAGACAATGAGTCAAACTTTCATGTTAAAGGATAAAGAATAATGCTTGTATTCGGTTTTAAAAAGATATATTTACACAAGTTTTATAAAAGATATAACTAAAACATAATCTTAAAGCAGAAGATAAGTATCAGTAAAAAAAATGCCAACACTTTCAGCAAAAGTTAAGCAGAGATAAATATTTTAAACTAAGATAAAGCAAGATGCAAGAGAAAACAGTTTAAATGAAGAACTCTAATCAACTGTCATCCTAGATCATGGCCTTCAGTAAGACTCCAGAGTTTCTTAATCTGGTAAAGACTATTAGCAAAAATCCAACAGTTATTACTAAAATTATGCATGAAATATTGAATTGTTTCCCCCTCAACTTGGTAACAAATCAAGGATATCCACTAGCCCCTGTTGTGTTGGAGGTTTTAGCATGTTCAATACATCAAGTAAAATACATCAAGTAAAATAAATAAAAGTTATGAAGATTAAAAAAAGAATAAACAGTAATCATTCACAGTTATAAGGATTATATACTGAAAACATCTAAAGAAATATACAAGTGGACTGTTACAATTAATAGATGAAATTAATAAGTTCACTATATTCATGTCAATATAAAAATATGAATTGTATTTTATGATACAAAAAATAAAAACAAAAAATATACTATTTCCAATAGATTAGAAAACAGTTGCTTAAGAATAAATATAATGAAAGATGCAAATTAACTACACATAAAGTAATAAAATATTGAGAAAAATTAAACACCCAAGTAATTTGAGGGATATATATTAAGCTTATGAATTAGAAAACAATATTTTTAAGATGTCTATTTTCCCTAAATTCATCTGTATATTCAATGCAATCCCAGTTAATATTAAGCAAGTATTTTTGTTGAAACAAATTGTATGGTGATGAAAAGGGCCTAGAATATCCAAGATAGTCATGAAAAAGATCAAAATCCTTAGAGGACCTATAGCTCTCATATAAGTACTCGTAAAGCTATGGTAATTAAAACAGGCTGCTATTTGTAAAAGATGTACACTTATATCAGTGGAAATGTATAAAGATTCCTCAATCAGTCAATAATATTATAATAACTTTGTATGCTGACAGATAGCAACTAAACTTATTGTGGTGAGCGTTTCATAATGTATATAACTGTTGAATCACTATGTTGTACACCCGAAACTAATTAGTATTTTATATCAACTACATTTCAGTAAAAAAGAGTCCAGAAACAGAGCAACATATATATAGTTGCCTGATTTATGACATGTTAGGAACTACAGTGATGAAAGTGTCTTTTCAGTAAGTTAGATTGGGTATAAATTGGTTATACAGAGAATACAAATTAACCTTAGCTCATACTGTACACAAAAAATTAATTTAAATAGATTACATATTTAAATATGAAAGCTATAAATACAAAGGTTCTAGAAGAAAAGGTAGAATATCTTCAAAATACTAAGGTACAGAAATATTGTTCCAGCAGGTCACAAACAGCACTAACCAAATATATATAAATATATATTTATTTTTTATATATAAAAATATAAATATACTTATATGTAGATAGATATAGATATAGGTTAATTGGATTACATTAAATTAAGAACGTGTGTTCATCAAAGACACCACAAATATAGTGAGAAGTCATGCCACAGACTGGGAGAAAATAACTGGAAATATTTGGACAAAAGTCTTGAGTTGTCAGTTAATAACAGAAAATATCCAAAACCATAAACCATATAAAAAGTGGCTTAATATCATTAGTTATCATAGAATTACAAATAATATCAAATGTGATAATTCTACATGCACAAAATGAGGGCTGAAATTAAAATGACTGATAATTAAAAGTGTTGGTAAAAATGTAAAGTTGTTAGAACATTCATATATTGCTAATAGTATTACAAATTATTACAATCAATTTGGATAATTCTTTCACAGTATCTACTAAAGTCAAACTTATAGATATATAGGTATAGGTAAGTGAAATAACACCTCATACAAATATAAAACAAACACATTTTTAATTTATTAATTAATGATTAAACTATTGAGATGTTACAATGAGTTCAAGGAAGAATTCTAAGAAAAAACACAGAATAAGGAATTCTAAAAAAAGTTTATAAATAGATAAAAAAAACAGTCCCATCCTCAGAACGATAATCAAATGTATTCCCTAAGACAATTAATTTTCAGTTCTATGGCAAGAATCATTTCATTATTATCAATTTTTGTCTATTTCAAGGTTTTTCAAAAATTTTCCCAATAATAAATATACCTTATCACTGACCTAACAATTCCACTGAGTGTATATCTGACGTAAATGATTGTACTCACTGAAAGATATGCACTAAATACTTATAGCAGCTTTTTTCAGAATAGCCAAAAATTGGAAACAACTCAGTTGACCATCAACACTGGAATGGATGAGCAGTCTGTAGTATAGTACTACCATGGACTAGCACAGAGTTATGAGAGACAATGGACTATTGTTACATGACAAAATAAGATGAGTCTTTTAGACATATGCTGAGTAAATGCAGACAAAGAAGTACATACTATGCAATTTTATTTAAATGAAATTCTAGGACAGGAAAAACTAACCTATGGATATGAGAATAGTGGTTGCTTTTGCAGTTAGTGACTCAGATGGGAATAAGGAAAACTAGATAGTGGGAATGTTCTAAATCTTAAATGGGATAATGACTGCATGCATGCATATTCATACCAAATGTGTTAAGCTGTATCATTAAGATTTAGGCCTTTATTTTTATAAGCTTTAAATCCATACCTAGGTAAATAAAAAAGGCTTGGAAATCAACACCACTTAAGATTTCAGTCAAAGATCTTTCCATATATTATTGGTTAAGATATTAACTATATTAATTATACAGATGAGCTGTCATGCTTAACACATATAGAAGACATGAAAATTACAGTAGACAACTTCAACTTATTAGTAGGAGAACCTTATTAAACCGAGCAAAAGATTCATCTCAGAAGAAATAACCTTGAGGATCCCATGAAAAACTAAGAAAGGAATTTGAGAAAAGATCAAATGATCATTTTATTATAGTATCTTCTAATTCACAACATCTGGAAAGAAATAGATATTACAGACTCATCCTTTGATAAGATAACAAAATCATAGGTTAGATAGTTTTTTGTTGTTGTTATCATTAATTACAATTAAATGAAGAACATTATGTTTACTAGGCTCTCCCCTTCACCAAGTCCCCCCCACTAACCCCATTACAGTCACTGTCCATCAGCGTAGTAAGATGTTGTAGAATCACTACTTGCCTTCTCTGTGTTGCATAACCCTCCCCTTTCCCCCATCCTCCACATTATACATCCTAATCATAATGCCCCCTTTCTTCTTCCCTGCTGTTATCCCTCCTTACCCTCCCATTCTCCCCAGTCCCTTTCCCTTTGGTAACTGTTAGTCACTTCGTGGGTTCTGTGATGCTGCTACTGTTTTGTACCTTCAGTTTTTCTTTGTTCTTATACTCCACATATGAGTGAAATCATTTGGTATTTGTCTTTCTCCGCTTGGCTTATTGAACTGAGCATAATACCCTCTGGCCCCATCCATGTTGTTGCAAATGGTAGGATTTGTATTCTTTGTATGGCTGAAAAATATTCCACTGTGTATATGTACCACATCTTATTTATCTATTCATCTACTGATGGACACAGGTTGCTTCAATTTCTTGGCTGTTGAAAATAGTGCTGTGATAAACATAGGGGTACATCTGTCTTTTTCAAACTGGGCTGCTGCATTCTTAGGGTAAATTCCTAGAAGTGGAATTCCTGGGTCAAATGGTAAGTCTACTTTGAGCATTTTGAGGAACCTCCATACTGCTTTCCACAATGGTTGAACTAATTTACATTCCCACCAGCAGTGTAGGAGGGTTCCCCTTTCTCCACAACATCGCCAACAGTTGTTGTTCTTTGTCTTTTGGATGGTCGCCATCCTTACTGGTGTGAGGTGATATCTCATTGTGGTTTTAATTTGCATTTCTCTGTTAACTAGCAATGTGGAGCATCTTTTCATGTGTCTGTTGGCCATCTGAATTTCTTCTTTGGAGAACTGTCTGTTCAGCTCCTCTGCCCATTTTTTAATTGGATTATTTGCTTTTTGTTTGTTGAGGTGCATGAGTTCTTTATATATTTTGGATATCAAGCCTTTATCAGATCTGTCAATTATGAATATATTTTCCCATACTGTAGGGTACCTTTTTGTTATATTGATGGTGTCCTTTGCTGCAAGAAGCTTTTCAGCTTCATGTAGTCCCACTTGTTCATTGTTTTTTGAGAGGGCATCTCTCATATTTATTGATCAAATGGTTGTTAACAACAATAAAATTCTGTATAGGGAACTCAATGCACAATCATTAATCAACCCCAAGCCTAATTCTCAACAGTCTTCAATCTTCTGAGACATAACAAACAAGTTCTTACATGGTCAACAAGTTCTTACATAGTGAATAAGTTCTTACATGGTGAACAGTGCATGGGCAGTCATATTGGAGAAACTTTTGGTTTTTATCACACATCATGAACTATAAACTATCAAGTCAGATATGATTATTCATTTGATTTTTATACTTGATTTATATGTGAATCCCAAATTTCTCCCTTATTTTATTTATTTATTTATTTATTTTTTAATATAATGTTGAAGTGGTAGGTAGATGCAAGATAAAGGTAGAAAACATAATTTAGTGCTGTACTGCAATTTGCAGCACTCCAAAATCGTGAGGCTATAGACTATCTACTGTTAAAAGAACATATGGGATGTGAACAGTTCCCAGAAATGTGTCATTTTAATTTGTCTGATTTTTCTCAAACTATTCAAATTCAGTTAGACAATATCCATCATATTATTGAAAAGGTTTCACAAATGCCTAGGGTACCTAACTGGTTTTCTTGGTTTCACTGGATATGGCTGGTAATTTTAGGTCTGCTTTTGTTATGTATCTGTATTCCTATTCTGTTAATGTGGGTACGCAATTTAATTAGTAGTTTGTTAAAACCTATACAAGCTTATGTTACTCTACAAGAAGTTAGGTCAAAGAAATAATCAATCTTCCCATGTTTTCTTCCATCTGCTACTTCAAAAGCTTTTCTTCTTCCTTCCTAACCACTTGTTCATTTTTGCTTTTGTTTTCCTTGCCCGGGGAGATATGTTCATGAAGAAGTCACTAACGCTTATGTCCAAGAGATTTTTGCCTATGTTTTTTCTAAGAATTTTATGGTTTTAGGACTTGCATTCAGGTCTTTGATCCATGTTGAATTTACTTTTGTGTATGGGGTTAGACAGTGATCCAGTTTCATTCTCTTACATGTAGCTGTCCAGTTTTGCCAGCACCATCTGTTGAAGAGACTGTCATTTCCCCATTGTATATCTATGGCTCCTTTATTATATATTAATTGACCATAAATGTTTGGGTTAATGTCTGGAGTCTCTATTCTGATCCACTGGTCTGTGGCTCTGTTCTTATGCCAGTACCAAATTGTCTTGATTACTATGCCTTTGTAGTAGAGCTTGAAGTTGGGGAGTGAGATCTCCTCCGACATTATTCTTCTTTCTCAGGATTGCTTTGGCTATTCGGGTTTCCATATGAAATTTCGAACTATTTGTTCCAGTTCATTGAAGAATGTTGGTAATTTGATAGGGATTGCATCAAATCTGTATATTGCTTTGGGCAGGATGGCCATTTTGATTATATTAATTCTTCCTAGCCAAGAGCATGGGATGAGTTTCCATTTGTTACTGTCCTCTTTAATTTCTCTTAAGAGTGTCTTATAGTTTTCAGGGTATAGGTCTTTCACTTTTTGGTTAGGTTTATTCTTAGGTATTTTATTCTTTTTGATGCAATTGTGAATGGAATTGTTTCCCTGATTTCTCTTTCTATTGGTTCTTTGTTAGTGTATAGGAAATCCACAGATTTCTGTGTGTTAATTTTGTATCCTGCAAATTTGTTGTATTCTGATATCAGTTCTAGTAGTTTTGGAGTGGAGTCTTTAGGGTTTTTTATTTACAATATCATGTCATCTGCAAATAGTGGCAGTTTAACTTCTTCTTTACCAATCTGGATTCCTTGAATTTCTTTGTTTTGTCTAATTGCTGTGGCTAGGACTTCCAGTTCTATGTTGAATAACAGTGGGGAGAGTGGGCATCCCTGTCTTGTTCCCTATCTCAGAGGAAAAGCTTTCAGCTTCTCACTGTTCAGTATGATGTTAGCTGTGGGTTTATCATATATGGCCTTTATTATGTTGAGGCACTTGCCCTCTATACCCATTTTGCTGAGAGTTTTTATCATTAATGGATGTTGAAATTTGTCGAATGATTTTTCAGCATCTATATGGAGATGATCATGTGGTTTTTGTCCTTCTTTTTGTTTATGTGGTGGATGATGCTCATGGATTTTTGGATGTTGTACCATCCTTGCATCCCTGGGCTGAATCCCACTTGGTCATGGTGTATGATCCTTTTGATATATTTTTGAATTCGGTTTGCTCATATTTTATTGGGTATTTTTGCATCTACATTCATCAAGGATATTGGTCGGTCATTTTCTTTTTTGGTTGGGTCTTTGCCTGGTTTTGGTATTAGGGTGATGTTGGCTTCACAGAATGAGTTTGGGAGTATACCTCCCTCTTCTATTTTTTGGAAAACTTTAAGGAGAATGGGTATTAAATCTTCTTTGTATGTCTGATAAAATTCTGAGGTACATCCATCTGGCCCGGGGGTTTTGTTCTTGGGTAGTTTTTTGATTACCACTTCAATTTCTTTGCTGGTAATCGGTCTATTTCGATTTTCTTTTTCTTCCTTGGTCAGTCTTGGAAGGTTGCAATTTTCTAGGAAATTGTCCATTTCTCCTAGGTTTTCCAGCTTCTTAGCATGTAGGTTTTCATAGTAGTCTATAATAATTCTTTGTATTTCTCTTGGGTCCGTAGTGATGTTTCCTTTCTAGTTTCTGATTCTGTTGATGTGTGTTGACTCTCTTTTTCTCTTAATAAGTCTGGCTAGAAGCTTATCTATTTTGTTTATTTCCTCAAAGAACCAGCTCTTGGTTTCATTGATTTTCTCTATTGTTTTATTCATCTCAATTTTGTTTATTTCTTCTCTGATCTTTATTATGTCCTTCCTTCTGCTGACTTTAGGCCCCATTTGATCTCCTTTTTCCAATTTTGATAATTGTGACATTAGACTATTCATTTGAGTTTGTTCTTCCTTTTTTAAATATGCCTGGATTTCTATATACTTTCCTCTTAAGACTGCTTTCGCTGCATCCCACAGAAGTTGGGGCTTTGTGCTGTTGTTGTCATTTATTTCCATATGTTGCTGGATCTCCATTTTAATATGGTTGTTGATCTCCACTGACTACTTAGAAATGTGTTGTTAAGCCTCCATGTGTTTGTGAGCCTTTTTGCTTTCTTTGTACAATTTATTTCTAGTTTTATACCTTTGTGGCCTGAAAAGTTGGTTGGTAGAATTTCAATGTTTCTGAATTTACTGAGGCTCTTTTTGTTGCCTAGTATGTGGTCTATTCTGGAGAATATTCCATGTGCACTTGAGAAGAATGTGTACCCTGTTGCTTTTGGATGTAGAGTTCTATAGATGTCTATTACGTCCATCTGTTCTAGTGTGTTGTTCAGTGCCTCTGCATCCTTACTTGTTTTCTGTCTGGTGGATCTGTCCTTTAGAGTGAATGGGGTATTGAAGTCTACTAAAATGAATGCATTGCATTCAATTTCCTCCTTTAGTTCTATTATTATTTGTTTCACATATGCTGGTGCTCCTGTGTTGGGTGCATATATATTTATAATGTTTATATCGTCTTGTTTGACTCAGCCCTTTATCATTATATAATGTCCTTCTTTATCTCTTGTTACTTTCTTTGTTTTGAAGTCTATTTTGTCTGATGCTAGTACTGCAACACCTGCTTTTTTCTCCCTATTGTTTGCATGAAATATCTTTTTCCATCCCTTGACTTTCAGTCTGTGCATGTCTTTGGGTTTGAGGTGCGCCTCTTGTAAGCAGCATATAGCTGGGTCTTGTTTTTTTAATCCATTCAGTGTCTCTATGTCTTTGATTGGTGCATTCAGTGCATTTACATTTAGGGTGATTATCGATAGGTGTGTACTTATTGCCATTTCAGGCTTTAGACTCATGGTTACCAAAGGTTCCAGGTTACTTTCCTTAACTATCTAAGATTCTAACTTAACTCAGCATGCTGTTACAAACACAATCTAAATGTTCTATTCTATTTCTCCTCTTTTTTCTTCCTCCTTCATTCTTTATACATTAGGTATCAAATTCTGTACTTTTTGTCTATCCCTTGATTGACATTGGGGTTAGTGAATTTAATTCTGCATTTTCCTCACAATCAGCTGCTCCACCCTCCCTACTGTAGTTTTACTACCTCTGGTGACAGCTATCCAACCCCAGGAACACTTCCATCTATAGCAGTAACTCCAAAATAGACTGTAGAGATTGTTTTTGGGAGGTAAACTCTCTCAGCTTTTGCTTATCCGGAAATTGTTTAATCCTTCCTTCAAATTTAAATAATAGTCTTCCCAGATAAAGTAATCTTGGTTCCAGGCCCTTCTGCTTCATGGCATTAAATACATCATGCCACTCCCTTCTGGCCTGTAAGGTTTCTGTTGAGATTTCTGATGTTAGCCTGATGGGCTTTCCTTTGTATGTGATCTTATTTCTGCCTCTGGCTGCTTTTAACAGTCTGTCCTTATCCTTGATCTTTCCCATTTTAATTACTATGTGTCTTGGTGTTGTCTTCCTTCTGTCCCTTGTGTTGGGAGATCTGTGGATCTCCATGGCCTGAGAGACTATGTCCTTCCCCAGATTGGGGAAGTTTTCAGCAACTACCGCCTCAAAAACACTTTCTATCCCTTTCTCTCTCTCGTCTTCTTCTGGTATCCCTATAATGCGAATATTGTTCCGCTTGGATTGGTCAAACACAGTTCTCTCAATATTCTTTCATTTTTAGAAATCCTTTTTTCTCTCTGTGCCTTAGCTTCTCTGTATTCCTCTTCTCTAGTTTCTATTTCATTTATTGTCTCCTCCACCATATCCAACCTGCTTTTAATACCCTCCATCATGCTCTTCAATGATTGGATCTCTGACCTGTAATTCATTCCTGAGTTTTTGGATGTATTTCCATACCCTCATTAGAATGTTGATGATTTTTATTTTGAACTCCCTTTCAGGAAGAGTCACAAGTTCCATATCATTTAAATCTTTCTCGGGATTTATATTAATAATTTTACTCTGGACAAGTTTCCTTTGGCGTTTCATGTTTGTATATGTCGCCCTCTAGTGTCCAGAAGCTCTATTCTGGAGCTGCTCAGCCCCTGAAGAAATGTCGGGGGTCGCAGGGGAGCGGTACTGGTTCCTGGGGGGAGTAAAGAGCTGTTCCCCGCCTCCCAGCTGCTGTGTCTGTGTCCACTGCCTGAGCCAGTGTGCCAGTCACACAGGTATGTTTTTGTCCCAGAGCAGCCAGATATGGATCCCTGATTTCCACAAGCAGCCGGAATCACAGTCTCCCCAGTAACTCTGCCTGTATAAACTTTCCAACCTGGTAGTCATGCAAGTCTCATGAAAGCACCATGAAATGTTGGTTCATGCTCTCAGAGCAGATCTCCGGAGCTAGGTACTTAGCAGTCCCAAGCCTTCCACTCCCTCCCTTCTCTGTTTCTCTTCCTCCTGCTGGTGAGCTGGGGTGGGGAAGGGGCTCGGGTCTCATGGAGCCACAGCTCTAGTACGTTACCCTGTTCGGTGAAGTCTGCTCTTTTCTCCAGGTGTGTGCAGTCTGACGCCATCCTCTTTCCTGTTGCTCCCTCAGGATTAGTTGCACCAATTAAATTTTCTAATTGTATGCAGTTTTAGGAGGAAGCCTCTGTCTCGCCTCTCATGCTGCCATCTTTTTCAGTTCTTCATGGCAGGGATTTCTTCAAGCAATCGTCATGCTCGTCTCTGGCTTTTTAACAGTGCATCTTCAGTGCCCTTTTTTGACTCCAGTCTGCTCACACTCCTGAAAAATTTTCAGATAAAAACTAGGATTCTCTTCACTTCTTTTCTCATCTTCCCAACCTCGCTGCTGAGGTTCGGAGTCCCTGGTAGGGCCACGAGAGGTCCAGGGGGTGCCGCCGCCACCACCGTCACAACCAGCAGGGTAACTGCACTGACCAGACAGCTGCTTGATCTCTGTTTTAATTTGGTCATTGATCCATTGGTTATTTAGGAGTATGTTGTTAAGCCTCCATGTGTTTAGGAGCCTTTTGGTTTTCTTTGTACAATTTATTCCTAGTTTTATACCTTTGTGATCTGAGAATTAGACTGGTAGAATTTCAATCTTTTTGAATTTGCTGAGGCTCTTTTTGTGGCCTATTCTGGAAAATGTTCCAAGTGCACTTGAGAAGAATGTGTAACCTGTTCCTTTTGGGTACAGAGATCTGTAGACATCTGTTAGGTCCATCTTTTCCAGTGTATTGTTCAGTGCCTCTGTGTCCTTACTTATTTTCTGTCTGTTGGTCTATCCTTTGAAATGTGTGGTGTGTTGAAGTCTCCTAAAATGAATGCATTGCATTATCTTTCCTCTTTAATTCTGTTAGTATTTGTTTCACCTATGTTGGTGCTCCTGGATTGGGTGCATGTATATTTATAATGGTTATATCCTCTTGTTCGACTGACCCCTTTATCATTATGTAATATCTTTCTTTATCTCTTGTTACATTCTTTGTTTTGAAGTCTATTTTGTCTGATATAAGTACTGCAATACCTGCTTTTTCTCCCTATAGTTTGAATGAAATATCTTTTTTCATCCTTTGACTTTTAGTCTGTGTATGTCTTTGGGTTTGAGGTGAGTCTCTTGTAAGCAGCATATAGATGGATCTTGCTTTTTTATCCATTCTTTTACTCTGTGTCTTTTGATTGGTGTATTCAGTCCATTTACATTAAGGGTGATTATTGAAAGATATGTACTTCTTGCCATTGCAGGCTTTAGATTAGTGGTTACCAAAGGTTCAAGGTTAGCTTTTTTACTATCTAACCATCTAACTTAACACTCTTATTAAACTTTTATGAACACAGTCTGATGATTCTTTATTTCTCTCCCTTCTTATTCCTCCTTCTCTATTCTTTATATGTTAGGTGTTTTATTCTGTACTCTTTTGTGTTTCCTTTGACTGCTTTTGTGAATAGTTGATTTTATTTTTTGCCTTTAGTTAGTATTTGGTTGGTCTGCTTCCTTTGCTGTGATTTTATTTTCTCTGGTGACATCTATTTACCTTAGGAGTACTTCCATCTAGAGCAGTCCCTTTAACATATCCTGTAGAGGTGGTTTGTGGGAGGCAAATTCCCTCAACTTTTGCTTGTCTGGGAATTGTTTAATCCCTCCTTCAAATTTAAATGATAATATTGGTGGACACAGTATTCTTGGTTCAAGGCCCTTCTGTTTTTTTGCATTACATATATCATGCCGTTCTTTTCTGGTGTGTAAAGTTTCTGTTAAGAAATTTGATGATAGCCTGATGGGTTTTCCTTTGTAAGTGATCTTTTTTCTCTCTCTGGCTGCCTTTAATAGTCTATCCTTATGTTTGATCTTTGCCATTTTAATTATAAATGTCTTGTTGTTTTCCTCCTTGGGTCCCTTTTTTTGTAGTTCTGTGTGCCTTAATGGACTGAGACACTATTTCTTCCCCCAGCTTTTGGAAGTTTTCAGCAATTATTTCTTCAAAGACACTTTCTATCCCTTTTTCTCTCTTCTTCTTCTTCTGATGCCCCTATAATGCAAATATTGCTTCTTTTGGATTGGTCACACAGTTCTCTTAATATTCTTTCATTCCTGAATATCATTTTATCTCTCTCTTCCTCTGCTTCTCTGTATTCCTGTTCTCTGATTTCTATTCCATTAGCAGTCTCTTGCACCTCATCCCATCTGCTCTTAAGTCCTTCCTGAGATTGTTTCATTTCTGTTATCTCCCTCAGACTTCATCCCTTAGCTCTTGTATGTTTTTCTGCAGGTCCATCTGCTTGGTTATGACTTTTATTTTGAATTCTTTTTCAGGAAAATTGTTTATATCTGTATCACCAGGTCCTCTCTGTGGTTGCCTGAGTGATTTTTCACTGGACCAGATTCTTCTGCCTTTTCATGGTGATAGTAGTGGTCATAGGCATATAGCGCATGTGTCAGCTGGGAGAACAAAGTCCCTTCCTGCTTGCTGTTTGCCTTTCCCTTCTCCCCTGTCTGTATTGGTTTCCTGCAGACAGGGAGCAGTCTCTTGGATCATCTCCAAAGCTGTCTGGGCGGGGAAGCCCTCGAGATAGCCTAGAGCCCTGCAGGGACTGGCAGATGCATATGGTGTGTTCTCCTGCAAGAACAGCACCCATTCATGTCTTCTGGATATTGCTCCAACTTCCTCTCTCTGTGATGGGCAGCTAGACATTGGCTGCATCCTCTGGGTCTGTTGCAGTTTGCTGCATGCTTGCAGGAGACTCTTTGTGGTTGCTGTGGGTGAGGCCACTCTCCAGCTGCTCTGCCACATTTGTGGGTGAGCTAGATTGCTTGCAGCACTGGCCAGAGGAAATGAATGGCAGGATACCTATCACCATGAGGGGCTTCAGGGCTGTCTTAGTCCCCAGGGAGTTGGGGCACCTGAAGTTCCTTAGGATTCCCAGCCAGCTGGGCTGAGTGTGCCAGGGGATTTTGTCTACCTGTTAAACCCTTGTCCCCTAAAGCCTTTTGAAGCACCTGCTTTTCTTTTGTCCCAGGGCAGCTGGCTGTGTGAACCTGTTCGCAGTCTCCATCTCAGATTTTGCTTCTCCATTCCTCTAATATCCAATACACCATGCAATGTGTATCTGTGCAGATTAGTAGGGATGGTTATTTAGCAGTCTTGTGCTTCTACTTCCTCCCCACTCTGATTATTTTCCTCCCACTAGTGAGCTGGGGTGGGGGGGAGTTCTCAGGTCCTGCCGGGTTGCAGCTTTGTATCTTACCCTTTTCATAAGATGCTGAGTACTTGCAGATGTAGATGTAGCCTGGCTGTTATACTGTATCTTCTGGTCTCTCTTTTAGGAATAGTTGTATTTGTTGTATTTTCAGAAATATTTATGGTTTTGGGAGGAGATTTCTGCTGCCCTACTCACACTGCCATCTTGAGCCGCACACTCATCTTGATTTTTTTAGTGGTAAAATAGACTAACATGTTTCAAAATTTCTTCTATAAACTCCTTTAAGGTTTACTTAAAGTTTTTATTTTCTACTTGAGGTGTAATATTCACATAGAATCTGTCTGGGACCTGGTGTCAACAGGGGTTAGGACCTGGTGTCAACAGGGGTCAAACCACTATTTTCATATTTGTAGGGCAATCTTCATGGAAAATGAAATAACTGTGCTCTTGCAAGGTGTATAGTTAGTTCATGTCTACAGGCACACATATACCTGTGACTCAAAAATAGCATTTTCATGTAAAGTTGCATCTGTTTTTTTAAACCATCACAGCCTCTGTGAAACACTAATTTAGCCTGAGGAACATGTTCAACTAATGCATTATAAAAGCATGTGAATATTATTTACTGTGTGAAAGTATCAGTGAACTGTACCACACAAGTAGCTTAGACATTTGAACTCTATATCTTAGAACGACTTAAAAGAACATCTTTGTTAACTCTTTGTTGACAGTCAAAAAAAGTTATGTGCCTTTAAAATGTTTGTGTATTTTAGCTTAGGATACACACTTATTCCTGATGATAAATAGAAATAAAGTTATCTTTCAAAACAAATGGACAGTCACATTGTTTATAATAATAACACACATGAAACAGAAATAATGTATATAGAGTTATAAAAGTAAACATTAAAAGAATTCAGGAAAATATCACAAATAAAAGTAGGTGGTATACCCAAAATATGTAAGGAAGTCATACAACTCAACATAAAAAAAATAATACTACAATTAAAAAGTGGGCAGAGGGCCCAAATAGACATTTTTCCAAAGAAGACATACAGATGGCCAACAGATACATGAAAAGATGCTCACATCATTAATCATCATGGAAATGAAAATCAAAACCATAACAAGATATCACCTCACACCGGTCAGAATGGCTACCATCCAAAAGACAAGAAATAACAAGATCTGGTGAGGCTGTGGGGAGCACAGAACCCTCATGTACTGTTGGTGGGGATATAAATTGGTGCAGCCACTCTGGAAAAATATTATAGATGTTCCTCTATGAAGTGGAAATAGGAATAACTTATGATCCAGTAATTCTACTTCTGGATATTTACCTGTGGAAAATAAATCAGTAATTTGAAAAGATACATGCATCTCAATATTTACTTCAGCATTATTTACAATAGCCAATATATAGAAGCAACCTAAGTGTCCATCAGTATATAAATGGATAAAGAGTATGTGCTACATATACACAATGGAATATCAGCCATTAAAAAATGAAATAAGCTCAGGGTGGAGCCAAGATGGCAGTGTGAGTAGGGCAGCAGAAATATCCTCCCAAAACCATATATATTTTTGAAAATACAACAAATACAACTATTCCTAAAAAAGAGACCAGAAGATACAGTACAACAGCCAGGCTACATCTACATCTGCAAGAACCCAGCACTTCAGGAAGGGGGTAAGATACAAGCCATGGCCAGGCAGGGCCCGAGCGCCACCCTGACCCCAGCTCCCCAGCAGGAAGAGAGGAGTAGGAGCGGGGAGGGAGAGGGAGCCCAGGACTGCTAAATACACAGCCCCAGACATCTGTACCGGGAGTGTAGACACACAGTGTGTGGTGTGCTGGATACTAGGGAAAAGGAACAGTAAAACTTGAGGGTGGGTTCCCACAGCCAGAGACCCGGGGACAAAAGAAAAGTGAGTGCTTTTTGAAAGTCTTAAAGGGACAGGAGCCACACAGCTGGATGGAAGCATCATGGCACACTCAGCCCAGCATCTAGGAATCCTGGGGAACTCCGGGAGCCCTAACCTCCTGGACGGCTGCACAGCTCTGAGGCCCCTCATGACAATAAACAGCCTCCCACCTGTTCCCCCTCCAGCGAAGCGCCACCATACCAGAGCACCAGCTTGAGACCGGCCACGTCCACAGCAGCTGCACAGAGCATCCTCCACAGCAGACCATGCAAAAATCAGAGACCCTGTCTGTGTGCAGCTGGCCAGTAGAAGCTGCTAGGGGTCACCATTCTCCCAGGAGAGGAAGGTGAGGAGCTAGCGGGAAGGGACTTTGTTCTCACAGCTGACACAATCACCAAGTGCCCACGATTATCTCTATTGCCATGAAAACGCAGCAGAATTTGATCCAGACCAGAATCACATAGACATCCTCCCCTGAGAGGGAACATGGGGAGATAGACATAACAAATCTTCCTGAAAAAGAATTCAAAATAAAGGTCATTACCATGCAGGTGGACTTGCAGAGAAATACACAAGAGCTAAGGAGGGAGAACACAGAAATAAAGCAATATCTGGAAGGACTTAAAAGCAGAAAGGATGAGGTGCAAGAGGCCATTAATGGAATACAAATCAGAGAAACCAGAGAACAGGAATGCAGAAAAACTGATGTAGAGAGAGAGAAAAGGATCTCCAGGAAGGAAAGAATATTAAGAGAACTGTGTGACCAATCCAAATGGAACTATATTCACATTATAGGGGTAGAAGAAGAGAGAAAAAAAGGATAGAAAGTGTATTTGAAGAAATAATTGCTGAAAACTTCCCCAAACTGGGGGAGGAAATAGTCACTCAAACCATGGAAGCACTCAGATCTATCCACACAAGGGACCAAAGGAGGACAACACCAAGGGACATAATAATTAAAATGGCAAAGATCAAGGAGAAGGACAGAGTATTAAAGGCAGCTGCAGAGAGAATAAAGGTCACCTACAAAGGAAAACCCATCAGTCTATCATCAGACTTCTCAAAAGAAATCTTACAGGCCAGAAGAGAATGACATGATATATTTAATGCAATGAAACAGAAGAGCCTTGAACCAAGAATACTGTATCCAAGATGATTATCATTTAAATATGGTGGAGAGATTAAACAATTCTCAGACAAGCAAAAGTTGAGGGAATTTGCCTCTCACAAACCACCTCTACAGGGTATTTTAGAGGGATGGCTCTATATGGAAACACTCCTAAGATGAACAGATGTCACCAGAAAAAATAAAATCACAGCGAAAAAGCAGAACAATGAAATATGAACTAAAGGCAAAAAATAAAATCAATTACCCACAAAAGCAGTCAAGGAAACACAAAAGAGCACAAAATAAAACACCTAACACATAAAGAATAGAAAAGCAGGAATAAGAAGGGAGAGAAAAAAAAGAATCACCAGACTGTGTTTATAATAGCTCAATAAGAGAGTTAAGTTAGATGGTAAGATAGTAAAGAAGCTAACCTTGAAGCTTTGGTAACCACGCACCTAAAGCCTGCAATGGCAATAAGCATATATCTTTCAATAATCACCCTAAATATAAGTGGACTGAATGCAACGATGAAAAAACACAGAGTAATAGAATGGATCAAAAAGGAAGACCCATCTATATGCTGCTTACAAGAGGCGCACCTCAAACCCAAAGACATGCACAGAATAAAAGTCAAGGGATTGAAAAGTATATTTCATGCAAACAAAAGGGAGAAAAAAGCAGGTGTTGCAGTATTTGTATCAGACAAAATAGACTTCACAACAAAGAAAGTAACAAGAGATAAAGAAGGACATTATATAATGATAAAGGGCTGAGTCAAACAAGACGATATAAACATTATAAATATATATGCACCCAACACAGGAGCACCAGCATATGTGAAACAAATACTAACAGAATTAAAGGAGGAAATAGAATGCAATGCATTTATTTTAGGAGACTTCAAAACACCACTCACTCCAAAGGACAGATCCACCAGACAGAAAATAAGTAAGGACACAGAGGCATGGAACAACACTCTAGAAAAGATGGACCTAACAGAAATCTGTAGAACTCTACACCTAAAAGCAACATGATACACATTCTTCTCGAATGCACATGGAAGATTTTCCAAAATAGACCATATACTAGTCCACAAAAAGAGCCTCAATAAATTCAAAAAGATTGAAATTCTACCAACAAACTTCTCAGACCACAAAGGTATAAAACTATAAATAAATTGTACAAAGAAAGCAAAAAGGCTCACAAACACATGGAGGCTTAACAACATGCTCCTAAATAATCAGTGGATCAATGACCAAATCAAAATAGAGATCAAGTAATATATGAAAACAAATGTCAACAACAACACAAAGCCCTAAGTTCTGTGGGACGCAGCAAAAGCAGTCTTAAGAGGAAAGTATATAGCAATCTAGTCCTATTTAAAGAAGGAAGAATGATCCCAAATGAATAGTCCAAAGGCACACCTATTGAAATTGGAAAAAGAAAAACAAATGAGGCCTAAAGTCACCAGAAAGAGGGATATAATAAGATCAGAGAAGAAATAAATAAAATTGAGAAGAATAAAAGAATAGAAAAAATCAATGAAACCGAGAGCTGGTTCTTTGTTAAAATAAACAAAATAGATAAGCCCGTAGCCAGACTTATTAAGAGAAAAAGAGAATCTACACACATCAACAGAATAAGAAATGAGAAAGGAAAATTCATTATGGACTCCTTAGAAATACAAATAATTATTAGAGAATACTACAAAAAACTATATGCTAACAAGCTGGAAAACTTAGAAGAAATGGACAACTTCCAACAAAAATACAACCTTCTAAGACTAACCAAGGAAGAAATAGAAAATCTAAACAGACCAATCACCAGCAATGAAATTGGGTAGGGAATCAATATACTACCAAGAGAAAAATTCCCGGGCCAGATGGATTTACCACGGAGTTTTATCAGACATACAGAGAAGACATAAGACCCATTCTCCTTAAAGCTTTCCAAAAAGTAGAAGAGGAGGGAATACTTCCAAAATCATTCTATGAAGCCAGTATCACTCTAATACCAAAACCAGGCAAAGACCCCACCAATAAAGAAAACTACAGACCAATATTCCTGATGAACTTAGATGCAAAAATACTCAACAAAATATTAGTAAAACCGAATTCAAAAATATATCAAAAGGATCATACAACATGACCAAGTGTGATTCATCCCAGGGATGCAAGGATGTTACAACATTCAAAAATCCATCAACATCATCCACCACATAAACAAAAAGAAAGACAGAAACCACATAATCATCTCCATAGATGCTGAAAAAGCATTCAACAAAGTTCAGCATCCATCCATGAAAAAAACTCTCAGCAAAATGGGTATAGAGTGCAAGTACCTCAACATAATAAAGGCCATATATGATAAACCCACAGCTAACATCATACTGAACAGTGAGAAGCTGAAAGCTTTTCCTCTGAGATAGGGAACAAGACAGGGATGCCCACTCTCTTCACTGTTATTTAACATAGTACTGGCGGTCCTAGCCACGGCAATTAGACAAAACAATGTAATACAAGGCATCCAGATTGGTAAAAAAGAAGTCAAACTGTCACTATTTGCAGATGACATGATATTGCACATAAAAAACCCTAAAGATTCCACTACAAAACTACTAGAACTAATATCGGAACACAGCAAAGTTTCAGGATACAAAATTAATAGTCAGAAATCTGTGGCTTTCCTATACAATAACAATGAACTAATAGAAAGAGAAATCAGGAAAACAATTCCATTCACAACTGCATCAAAAAGAATAAAACAACTAGGAATAAACCTAACCAAGGAAGTGAAAGATCTATACCCTGAAAACTACAATAAACTCTTAAGAGAAATTAAAGAGGTCACTAACAAATGGAAACTCATCCCATGCTCTTGACTAGGAAGAATTAATATTGTCAAAATGGCCATCCTGCCCAAAGCAGTCTACAGATTCAATGCAATCCCTATCAAATTACCAATACTGTTCCAACGAACTGGAACAAATAGTTTTAAAATTCATATGGAACCACCAAAGACCTCAAAAAGCCAAAGCAATCCTGAGAAGGGAGAATAAAGTGGGGGCATCAAGCCCCCCAACTTCAAGCTTTACTACAAAGCCACAGTAATCAAGACAATTTGGTACTGTTACAAGAACAGAGTCACAGACCAGTGGAACAGAATAGAGTCTCCAGACATTAACCCAAACATATATGATCAATTAACATATGATAAAGGAGCCATGGACATACGGGGAAATGACAGCCTCTTCAACAGCTGTTGTTGGCAAAACTGGACAGCTACATGTAAGAGAATGAAACTGGATCATTGTCTAACCCTATACACAAAAGTAAATTCAAAATGGATCAAAGACCTGAATGTAAGCCATGAAACCATAAAATTCTTAGAAAAAACCATAGGCAAATATCACTTGGACATAAACATGAGTCACTTCTTCATGAACATATCTCCCCAGGCAAGGGAAACAAAACCAAAAATGAACGAGTGGGTCTATGTCAAGCTGAAAGGCTTCTGTACAGCAAAGGACACCATCAATAGAACAAAAAGGCATCCTACAATATGGGAGAATATGTTCATAAATGACAGATCCGATAAAGGGTTGACATCCAAAATACATAAAGAGCTCATGCACCTCAACAAACAAAAAGTGAATAATCCAATTAAAAAATGGTCAGAGAAGCTGAACAGCCAGTTCTCCAAAGAAGAAATTCAGATGGCCAACAGACACATGAAAAGATGCTCTACATCACTAGTCTTCAGAGAAATGCAAATTAAAACCACAATGAGATATCACCTCACACCAGTAAGGATGCCCACCATTCAAAAGACAAACAACAACAAATGTTGGTAAGGTTGTGGTGAAAAGGGAACCCTCCTACACTGCTGGTGGGAATGTAAATTAGTTCAACCATTGTGGAAAGCAGTATGGATGTTCCTCAAAAAGCTCAAAATAGAAACACTATTTGACCCAAGAATTCCACTCCTAGGAATTTACCCTGAGAATGCACCACTCCAGTTTGGAAAAGACAGATGCACCCCTATGTTTATCGCAGCACTATTTACAATAGCCAAGAAATGGAAGCAACCTAAGTGTCCATCAGTAGATGAATGGATAAAGAAGATGTGGTACATATACACAGTGGAATATTACTCAGCCATAAGAAGAAAACAAATCCTACCCTTTGCAACAACGTGGATGGGGCGAGAGGGCATTATGCTCAGGGAAATAAGCCAACTGGAGAAAGACAAGTACCAAATGATTTCACTCATATGTGGAATATATGAACAAAGAAAAACTGAAGGAACAAAACAGCAGCAGAATCACAGAACCCAAGAATGGACTAACAGTTACCAAAGGGAAAGGGAGTGGGAAGGATGGGTGGGAAGGGGGGATGAAGGATCATGCAGAAGAAAGGGGTCCTTATGATTAGCATATGTAACGTGGGTGGTCAAGGGGAGGGATGTGCAACACAGAGAAGAAAAGTAGTGCTTTTTCAACATCTCACTACGCTGACGGACAGTGACTAATGTAGCATGTGGGGGGGACTTGGTGAAGGGGGTGTCTAGTAAACATAATGTTCCTCATATAATTGTAGATTAATGGTACCAAAATTTAAAAAAATGAAATCTTGCCATTCATGACAACATGGTTGGAACTGGAAGGTATTTTGCTAAGTGAAATAAATCACACAAAGAAAAAAAAATACCATGTGATTCCACTTACATGTGGAATTTAAAAAGAAAAACAAAATGAAAAACAAGCAAAACAGAATTAGACTCATAAATAAAGAAAATAAACTGGTGGTTGCCAGAGAGTTTGTAATTTGGGTAAGCAAAATATGTGAAGGGGATCAAGAGGTATAAACTTCTCACTATAAAATAAGTCAGGGTTATGAAAATTACTGCACAAGGGATATAGTCAATACTGTTGTAATAATTTGCTTTGGTGACAGATGATTACTACACTTACTGTGGTAAGTATCTTGTAATGTATATAATTGTCAAGTCACTGCATTGTGCACTTGAAACTGATATAATATTGTATGTAAACTATATATCACTAAAATTTAATTAATTGATTGATTATTTAAAAATACATCTAGAAAGGAGGTGGAAGGGAGGTGACATGATATAGTTGTAAAAGTACTGGAACTGAGGATGAGAGTCTGGGATTCAGCCAGTACTAGTTGTATTACTGTATTAGTCAGTGTTCTTCTGAGAAAGATAACCAGTAGGATATATCTGTAAAAATATGTATTATGTGGTATTGGTTCACATGATTATGAAGGCTGATGAGTCTCATGACATTGGAGGGTGAGAAGTCTCCAAGTCTGCATGCTGGATATTCAGGGAAACCAGTAGTGTTTGAAGGCCTGAGTTCTAGGGATCTGATAGTAGACATTCCAGATGGGGTCTGAGAGCCTGAAAACCAGAAGAAGGTCCATGCTCCAACTCAAGCAGTCAGGCAAAGAGCAAATGCAACCCTCTGCTTTTTTGCTGTATTCATGCCCTCAGTAGATTTCATGGTGACCACCAACATTGGAGAGGTACTCAGGCCACCAATTCAAATGTTAATCTCTTCTAGAAATACTATCACAGACACATTCAAAAATAATGTTTAGCCAGCTGTGTCAGCATCTGGTGGCTCAGTAAAGCTGACACATAAAATTAACCATTAAAGTTACCTTAGATAAGTAACTTAAATTTGCTGAGCCTTGGCTTCCATCTGTAGTAGAAGGATATTTCTCCTTACTAGTTTGAAAACTTCATTCCTTATTCTGTGTGTATAGTATATAAATAAGGATTATCATTTATTTGAAAAAGAAAGAAAAAGAAAGAAAGGAAGAAAGAAAGAAAGAAAGAAAGAAAGAAAGAAAGAAAGAAAGAAAGAAAGAAAGAAAGAAAGAAAGAAAGAAAGAAAGAAAGAAAGAAAGAAAGAAAGAAAGAAAGAAAGAAAGAAAAAGAAAAACAAGAAGGAAGGAAGAAAGGAAGGAGGGAAGAAAGGAGGGAAGAAAGGAAAGAAGGAAGGAAGGAAGGGAGGAAGGAAGAAAGGAAGAAAACCTAGGTGGTAGAGAGAGGAAAGATGTGTAATGGGAGAATGTAGAACTATGCTAGTTTTGTCAAGAACTCTGAACATTTTTCCAAGTTCTCCTTGTCTTCTTTATTCATGCTATCCACAGTAAAATCATTTAATACATACAAACTTTGAAAATATGGTGTATGTAATATATAAAAATCATTCTAATCTCTCGTAGCTAAATAAATGTTAAAGAAATGCTGGGATTGTCTGAGAACATGAGAAGATAACTGCATTTTGAAGCAAAATTGAGGTTAGTTTTTTTTATTGACTTTAACCGCAGTTTCATGTTGAAAATTTTCAGTCAGTTAACAACTCTGGCATTATAACTGAACTAGCCGTCCTATGTACTTTCCAATTTATTGCATATTCATAACTTGAAAAATGCATTCTTTTTTATTTATAGTTTAATTTAGGCTGACAGACAGTTATTAATTGTGGGAAAATTAATCAAGTTCATTTATTTGCATCTCTTCCATTTTATTTCTACCTGCTTGACATGTAGTGCAGTACTTTCATTTGTTAGACTCTCCTTAACATCTGCCATTCTGGAAATTACTGTCCCATCAAAATTTCCTAAATCTAGAAACTTTTCATTCAAGGTTTTCTACTGGTTATTCAAGTTGGTTATGATTTTATCTCTTTATTTGACCTCTATTATACTTTCATTATTAAATGTATACTTTCATTTTACATTTAAGCAAAATGGCTGTTTGCTTAACTAATCATGGTGGAGTTATGCCTTTTGCCAAACTGCAGTCTATAAACTTATATAGTAATAAAGAGATATGGTAGAAGACAGGAGAAAATATGCCAGTGTAAGAAGTGAGGCAGAAACCTCCTCTCAAAATCACATAAAACACAAAAATACAGTAAATACAACTAATCCTGAAAAGGCAACTTAAAGACTACAGAACAGACTGCCTTCATCTGTGGAAAAAGAGGAGACCTCACAGAAATGGTAAAGCATCAAAGCCATGATCCATGATCCAGTGGGACCCAAGCCCTTGCTTGACACCAGCCCATAGGAGGGAGGAAGAGAAACAGAGCATGGGGGAGTAGAAGCACAGGACTGCTGAACACCCAACCCTGGAGATCTTCTCTGTGAGCAGGAACACACATTACATGGTACTCTGGAGATTAATAGGGTTTGGAAGCAAAGATGGGTGTAATACTCATACAGACTGAGATTCCAGTCATATGTGAAGATCAGGTACACACAAATGGACCCCCTGGGACAAAAGAAAGGTGGGAAGTTTGAAGGACTTCCCAGCAATGAGAGAGGTACTAAAGGGGCAAAGATTACACAGAGCTTGCTGCTCAGGAAAAAGGGGAGGTAGTCAAAACCTAACCAGCATGCTCAGCTAAGCAGGTTGGGACCTCTCAGGATGTTCAGATGCTCCATTCCCCTGGCTGGCAATGTAGCCAAGAAGCCTCTCACTCTGGTAAACAGCCTGCTGCTCCTTCCTCCCAGCAGGTGCTGGTCCCACATACCTGCCTCCCCTGCCATCATGTCAGGGCAACCATAGGGTGGCCCCACTGGTGGCAGCTATAGGCACGTAGCACAGAGGCTCCTTCCTACATGCATAGCCCATTGGACCTGGCAGTGAAAGAAGGCTTTAGAGCCAGGAAGGCAGGAAACCCTTCCAGCCAAGCTCTTCCCCTGGCAGGTGCCAGATCTACTCATCTGTGACACATGCTATTGCTGCGATCACATGAAAGCTACAGACAGTAGAGCTTATGGGCACTAGACGGTGCAACCTACACCAAGTTATTATTCCATAGGAAATGCAAAAAACATGAAGCAGCAAAGGAATTTGGCCAAACAAAATTACAAGAAAAAAATGCCAGAAAGAAGGCTTAGTGAAACTGATATTAGCAATCTTCTTGATAAAGATTTCAAAATAAAAGTCATAAACATTCTCATGGAGCTACAGAAAAATATTTAAGGTCTCAGGAGGTCTACAACAAAGAGATAGAAACTTGGAAAAATACAGTATCTGAAATGAAACATACAATGGAGGCATTTAAAAGTAGATTAGATGAGATAGAGGAGATGGTAAATGAAATAGATATTAGAGAACAGGAAAACAAATCAGCTAAGGCACAGAGAGAAAAAAGGATCTTTAGGAATGAAGGAATAATAAGACAACTATGCAACCAATCCAAATGGAACAATTATAAAATATAGTGGTACAGAAAGAGTAAGAGAGATAAAGGGATAGAGAGCCTCTGAGGAAATAATTGTTGAAAACTTCCCCAGTCTAGGGAAGGAAATAGTCTCTCAGGTCATGGAAGTACAGAAATCTCCCAACACAAAGAACCCTAGGAAGACAATGCCAAGGCATACAATAATTAAAATGGAAAATATCAAGGACAAGGAGAGAGTATTGAAAGCAGCCAAAGAGAGAAAAAAAGAGCATTTATAAAGGAAAGCTAATCAGCCTATCACCAGACTTCTCAGCAGAAAACTTACAGACCAGAAGGGAGTGGAATGATATATTTAATGTAATGAAAAATAAGAGCTTCCAACAATGAATACTCTACCTGGCAAGATTATTATTTAAATTTCCAGATAACCAAAAGTTGAGGGAATTCACCACCACCACCAAACCAACTCTACAAGAAATTATAAAGGGACAGATCTAGATGGAAATGTTCCTAGGGCTAGGACCTGTCACCAGAGAAAACAAATGCACAGTAATTAATTTGTAGAAGACAAATTAACTACTAAGCAAATACAAAATTAAATCAACTACTCACAAAGTTAGTCAAGGGATACAGAAAGAGTACAGATTATGACACCTAGTATATAAAAAGTGGAGGAGGAAAAATAAAAAAAGGGAAAGAAAAATGATATATATGTACCTCTATATTTATTACCACACTACTTGCAGTAGTCAAGATATGGCAGCAACCAAAATATCCATCAGTAGATGAATGTGTAAGGAAGAGATGGTGCAAATACACAATGGAATAGTAATCAACCATAACAAGAAAGAAACCCTGCCATTTGTGACAACAAGGATGGACTTAGAGGGTATTAAGCAAAGTGAAATAAGACAGGCAGATAAAGACAAATATTATATGATTTCACTTATGTGTGGAATATAAAACAAAACAAAACAAAATGAATAAAACAGCAGTAGATTCACAGACACTGAAAAGTGACTGGTGGTTACCATGGGGGAGGGCTTGAAGTGAGTGGGTGAAATAGATGCAGAGGATAAAGAGGCACTAAACCTCAATTATAAGTTGCTCATGGGGATGGAAGTGCAGCATGGAGAACATAGTCAATGGTTCTGTAACATCTTTCTATGTTAATAGTAACTTCACTAGTTGGGGTGATGAGTTAATAATGTGTGTAACTATTGAATCACTGTTTTGTATACTTAAAACCAATATAATACTGGATATCAACTATTCTTCAATAAAAAAGTTAATGACCTTAAAAAAAAGAAATTTAAGGAATTCTCTCAAAGAGTTATTACATAATATTGGAAACATGTTAATTATTATAGTATCATGTAGCTACTTTCTCCATGAAGACAATAGATAAACTTTCATACAAATAATTTATATTTTGCTTCATTTTAGGTACTAAGACTTTGCTACCAAACAAAAGTTATTCACCTACCCAACTTGGGTAACAATAATGTATTCTCTGAAGAAGACAGCGAAATACAACAACCTTAAATTAACTTAGTGTTTATCAATATGTAACATGATCTTAGGGATATGAGACAAAATTATATTGAGGTTAAGATCAAATGTAGAGACCAAGTACAATTTAGTACCCATCCTGAGGGGAATGGATGAAGAATTTGGTTCAGGCTATTTCTATCTTAAGTGATCTGGTGATAATTTGTTTTTTTCTCAGGGGTCTATATAGCAGGGTTTCTAATAGCATAAAAACTCTGGAGGAAACATCTAGGCCAAAAGCCACCTTTCATTAACTTTCAAACTGACTTCTCTGGTGGTATGTCAAGGGAGCAGATTTCTCAAGCAAAATATTGGAAATATTAGCTTCAGTGGAAGGATATATGTGCAGTAAATTCTCCAAATGCCCTAATTTCTGGAAAAAAAATCATGTTGATCTTTTATTTTCAAAATGACTTTCTATGCAGCCACAACAAATGTTATCAGATCATCATCACTATCATCGTGATCATAATGTGAATATTTGTTAACCATTTACCAAGGGCCAGACACTGGTTAAAAATACTTTATATGCATGTATTAACTGATTTGATCCTCAAAAATTATATAGTAGATAAGTCACATTGAGATTAAATTACTTGCTCAGTCAGGTAATAGCTAGAAATTGGGAAAGCCAAGAAGACACAAGCTGTCTGGTTCAAGAACCAACACTCAGTCACTACAATTTCTGGTTTCCATATAGAATGGTATGAATTACTATTTGGCCCTGGAATAGCAAGGTAAAGGAGGAAGACAGATAAAGTTACTAAGTTCCCACCGTACCAGGAGTAACCATATGGCTAAAGTAATACAATCCATGAGCTATTTAAAAATGAACATATGAACAAACATTGTGGACACTGTCGGCATCTAGGTGACAGACTTCTTTTCTGCAGGTATTATATTTGTGCTTATTCATTTCTGTGAAGACAAAAATACAAGCCAATGTTAAATTCATTAGGAAACAAATCAATGGAATGGTTAAAAATAACTGCTAAAATATACCATTAAAGGAAAAAATTTACCCCAAATAATTTTTGTTGTGTACTTACTTGATAAAATTAATGTTCAGCTAACTATTTTATGATTATTTTCTTGGTTGCCCCCAAATATTCCTAGATTACTTACTGCTTACTTTTTTTTCTAGAAACTTTTATTTATATGGGAGTTTAATATGTGATAAAGATGACATTTAATGTTAGTAATGAATGGATTATTTCATTAATGATGATGGGGCACTAGGCTATCAGTTTTGAAAATACAGTGTTTGATTCCTACCTTATGACACGAATAATAATAAACTCTAGATATACTGGAGGCCAAGGTGCAAAAAAATCAAAATTACAAAAATATTTGAAGAAAATAAAGGAAAGTATTTTAATAATCTGAAGTAGGAAACAGGTTTTTAAGAAAGACTACAAAAATCAAATCCATAAAAAAAGCCTGATGAGTTTAACAGTAAATATATAAACCTCTTACAAGAAAAAAACATGTATAACATTCAAGTATGACTATGGAATATAAAGACTGCTTAGTACTCAAGAATACACACAACCCCATACAACAAATGACATTTCATAGAAGAGGAAATAAAAATAGAAGTAAGCATCTGGAAAAGATGTTTTATGTCAATAATAATGTCTGGGAATGCAATAAAGATAATAGTAGTGATGCACACTTACTGAATACTTAAGTCACATATAAGGTTCTGGTTGTTTAGATTTTTTTTAGAAATTTGCAATATCATCTTAGTTTCAGGCTGTACAATATAATGATTTGACATTTATATACATTGCAAAATGATCACCACAGATCTAGTTAATATTTGTCACCATACAGATTTATTACAGTATTATTGACTGTATTCATTATGCTACAATTTATATTCCAATAATTTTATTTTATAACTGGAGGTTTGTACCTCTTAATTTGCTTCACCTGTTGTGCACTTGTCCCCAACCCTTTCCACTCTGGCAGCAACCATTTTGTCTTCTGTGTTTATGAGTACATTTCTTTTGTGTTTTATTAGATTCCACATTTAAGTGTAATAATAGAGTATTTTGTCTTTCTTTGTGTGATTTGTTTCACTTAGCATAAAAAATACTTCCAAGTTCACCCATGTTGTCATAAATGACAAGATTTAATTCCTCTTTACAGCTGAGTAATATTCCTTTGTATATGTATACCACTTTTTTCATTTCTTATCTATAAATAAATGTTATTGTTTCTTTATTGAAGTATATCTGACATGCAATATTATATTAGTTTCAGGTGTACAACATAGTAATTCAACATTTATATAATTACAAAATAATATGAAAGTCTAATTGCCATCTGTAACCAAAGTTATTAAAATATTAATTATATAACTATATTGACTATTCTCTACTTTTAATTCCCATGTTTTTTTATTTTATAACTGAAAGTTTGCAACTCTTAATCCCTCTCACCTATTTTTTCCATCTCTCATGCCCCTCCCCTCTGGAAACCATCAGTTTGTCCAATGTATTTATGAGTATGTTTCTGGTTTGTTTATTCTGTTTTTTAGATTCCACATATAAGTGAAATAATATTGTATTTGTCTTTCTGCCTGGCTTATTTCACTTAGCAAGATACCCTCTAAATCCATCCATCCAGGTTGTCACAAATGGCAGCATTTCATTTTGTATGGCTGGGTAATATTCCTTTGTTTTTATATACCACACCTTCTCTATAAATTTATCTATCAATCGACACTTAGGTTTCTTCCATATCTAGTCTATTGAAAATAATACTTCAATGAACATAAAGGTGTAAATGTCTTTTGAAATTAGTGTTATCATTCTCTTCAGGTAAATATCCAGAGGTGGAATTTCTGGGTCATATGGTATTTCTATTAATTTTTTGAGGAATATTCAAATAGTAGCTGCACCAATTTACATTCCCACCAACAGTGCAGTGCAACAACTGCTTCCTGCACTTCTGTACCTTGGGAAATTTTCTATAGATCCCTGTCCCTCAAGCACATATCCTAAAATGAGTAAATCAGTCTCCTTCATATATGGCCTAAGCACTATTAAAATTGTTGCCTCTGTGCTGGGTCTCAGAAAAAAGGGAGTTTTTTCCATGGGCACTTTAAAAGCAGTCTTTTTTTGCTATATCCCTCCATCTATCTTAGAGTTAAGCACCACTGATTTGCAAAGCCAGACCTTATGAAGGCTTATCCAGGTGGAGGTCCCCAGGGTGGGGGATGCCTGATGTGGAGCTTGAGTTTCTTCTCCCTCACTCCTCAGAAAGGATCTATCTCCATGCTGGTAATATTTCTCTTGATTTTGGATCACTGCACTGGGGGCTTAAGTCATGATTAAACTGCAACTATCACCCTCCTACCCTTCTAACTGTTCATCCCACTAATTTTTGGAAGTACAATTGTCTCCCCAGTTTCTAATCTTTGGAAACAATTTCACTTTTTCATACTTATTCTATCACTTACTCAATATTTTAAATGTTCTAAAAATTTCTGAGACAACAGTTACCCAATTTATTTACTTTTATTTTTGTATAAATTTAAACATGAAATAAAATGTCTTAACACATTTTTAAGTGCAGAGTACAGTATTGTTAACTAAAGGCACATTGCTGTATAGATCTCTAGAACTTACTCATCTTGTATAAACTGAAACTTTATATTCATTGAATAACTCCCCATTGCAACCTCACACCAGCCCTGAAAATGACCATTCCATACACTTATTTTTTTTTAATTTTGGTACCATCACTATACAATTACATGAGGAACATTACGTTTACTAGACTCCCCCCATCACCAAGTTACCCACGCATTGCCCATTGCAGTCATTGTCCATCAGCGAAGTAAGATATTGTAGAATCACTACTTGTCTTACCTGTGAAGTACAGCCCTCCCAGCCCCCCCCACCACATTATACATGCTAATTATAATGCCTCATTTCTTTCTATTCCCCCCTTATTGTTCCCTTCCCACCCATCCTCCCCACCCGTTTTCCCTTTGGTAACTGTTAGTCCATTCTTGGGTTCTTTGAGTCTTCTGGTGTTTTGCTCCTTCAGTTTTTCCTTTGTTCTTATACTCCACAGATGAGTGAATTCATTTGGTACATGTCTTTCTCCACCTGGTTTATTTCACTGAGCATAATACCCTATAGCTCCATCCATGTTGTTGAAAATAGTAGGATTTGTTTTCTTCTTATGGCTGAATAATATTCCATTGTTTATATGTACCACTTCTTTATCTATTCATCTACTGATGGACACTTAGGTTGCTTCCATTTCTTGGCTATTGTGAATAGTGCTGTGATAAACATTGGGGTGCATTTGTCTTTTTCAAACTGGGCTGCTGCATTCTTAGGGTAAATTCCTAGGAGTGGAATTCCTGGGTCAAATAGTATTTCTATTTATAGTTTTATGAGGAACCACCATACTGCTTTCCACAATGGTTAACTAGTTTACATTTCCACCAGCAGTGTAAGAGGGTTCCCCTTTCTCCACATCCTCGCCAACATTGGTTGTTGTTTGTCTTTTGGATGGTGGCAATCCTTACTGGTGTAAGGTGATATCTCATTGTGGTTTTAATTTGCATTTCTCTGATGACTAGTGATTTGGAGCATCTTTTCATGTTTCTGTTGGCCATCTGAATTTCTTCTTTGGAGAACTGTCTGTTCAGCTCCTCTGACCATTTTTTAATTGGATTATTTGCTTTTTGTTTGTTGAGGTGGGTGAGCTCTTTATATATTTTGGATGTCAACCCTTTATTGGATCTGTCATTTATGAATATATTCTCCCATACTGTAGGATGCATTTTTGTTCTATTGGTGATGTCCTTTGCTGAACAGAGGCTTTTCAGCTTGATATAGTCCCACTTGTTCATTTTTGCTTCTGTTTCCCTTGCCCAGGGAGATATGTTCATGAAGAAGTATCTCATGTTTATGTCCAAGAGATTTTTGGCTGTGTCTTTTTCAAAGAGTTTTATGGTTTATAACTTACATTCAGGTCTTTGATCCAGTTTGAATTTCCTTTTGTGTATGGGGTTAGACAATGATCCAGTTTCATTCTCTTACATGTAGCTGTCCAGTTTTGCCAACAACAGCTGATGAAGAGGCTGTCATTTCCTCATTATATGTCCATGGATACTTTATCATATATTAATTGACCATATATGTTTGGGTTAATATCTGGACTCTCTATTCTGTTCCACTGGTCTGTGGGTGTGTTCTTGTGCCACTACCAAATTCTCTTGATTACTGTGGCTTTGTAGTAGAGCTTAAAGTTGGGAAGCAAGATCCCCCCAGATTTATTCTTCCTTCTCAGGATTGCTTTGGATATTTGGGGTCTTTTGTGTTTACATATGAATTTTAAAACTATTTGTTCCAGTTCATTGAAAAATGCTATTGGTAATTTAATAGGCATTACATTGAATGTGTAAATTACTTTAGGCTGGATGGCCATTTTGACAATATTAATTATTCCTAGCCAAGAGCAGGGAATGAGTTTCCATTTGTTAGTGTCCTCTTTAATTTCTCTTAAGAGTCTCTTGTAGTTTTCAGAGTATAGGTCTTTCACTTCCTTGTATTTCTGTAGGGTCCATCATTATTTTTCCTTTCTCATTTCTGATTCTGTTTATGTGTGTAAGTTCTCTTTTTCTCTTAATAAGTATGGCTAGGGGTTTATCTATTTTGTTTATTTTCTCAAAGAACCAGCTCTTGGTTTCATTGATTTTTCCTATTGTTTTATTCTTCTCAATTTTATTTATTTCTTCTCTCATCTTTGTTATGTCCCTCCTTCTGCTGACTTTAGGCCTCACATTTGTTCTTCTTTTTCCAGTTTCAGTAATTGTGACTTTAGACTCTTCATTTGGGATTGTTCTTCCTTCTTTAAATAGGCCTGGATTGCTATATACTTTCCTCTTAGAACTGCCTTCTCTACGTCCCACAGTAGTTGGGGCTTTGTGCTGTTGTTGTCATTTGTTTCCATATATTGTTTGATCTATATTTTAATTTGGTCATTGATCCATTGATTATTTAGGAGCACGTTGTTAAGCCTCCATGTGTTCGTGAGCCTTTTTGTTTTCTTTGTACAATTTCTTCTGAGAAGTTGGTTGGTAGAATTTCAATCTTTTTGAATTTACTGAGGCTTTTCTGTGGCCTAGTATGTGGTCTATTCTGGAAAATGTTCCATGTGCACTTGAGAAGAATGTGTATCCTGCTGCTTTTGGGTGTAGAGTTCTGTAGATGTCTGCTAGGTCCATCTTTTCCAGTGTGTTGTTCAGTGCCTCTGTGTCCGTACTTATTTTCTGTCTGGTGCATCTGTCCTGTGAATTGAGTGGTGTGTTGAAGTATCCTAGAATGAATGCATTGCATTCTGTTACCTCCTTTAATCCTGTTAGTATTTGTTTCACATATGTTTGTGCTCATATACTCTCATTTTTAATTTGGTTATTTGTTTTTGCTGTTGAATTATAGGAGTTTGATATATATTTTGGATATTAACCCTTTATTAGATATATTTTCTCCCATTCTGTAAGTGGCCTTTCCACTCTATTTCCTTTGTAATACAAAAGCTTTTTAGTTTGATGTAGTCCCACTTGTGTAATTTTGTTTTAATTTTTGTGCTTTTGGTTTCATATCCTAGAAATCATTGCCAAGATCAATGTTATGAAGCTTTCCTCTATGTTTATTTGTTTGAATTTTATAATTTCAGGCTTACATTTAAGTCTCTAATCCATTTTGAGTTGAATTCAATCACATGATCCCCTGAATATATGCAGAAAAAGCATTTGACAAAGTTCAACACCATTTCATGATCAAAATTCTGCAAACCAGGTGTAGAATAAGTTTACCTTAAAATAATAAAGGATACATTTGAAGAGCCCACAGCTAGCATACTCATTGGTGAAAAACTGAAAGCTTTTCCTTTATGATTAGAAACAAGGCAAGATGCCCACTCTCACCACTTTTATTTAACACAGTACTGGAAATACTAGCCAGCATAATCGGGCAAGTAAAAGAAATAAAATTCTCCAAATTAAAGAAGGAGAGGTAAAATTCCATTTGCAGATGAAAAAGACTTACTTATAGAACACCCTAAAAATTTCACAGAAAAAATATTAGAATAATAAACAAAATTCAGTAAAGGTGCAGGATACAGAACAAAGTACAAGAATCAGTTGTATTTCTACTTACTAAAAAGATATCTGAAAATGAAATTAAGAAAACAATCCTATTTTACAATGACTTCTCAAGGAATATTATATTTAGCAATAAACTCAACCAAGGATGTGAAACACTTGTACACTGAAAACCACAAAATATTGATGAAAGAAAGTTAAAAAGACACAAGTAAAAGACTTCCTGTGTTCATGGATTGTAAGACAATATTATTAAACTGTTCATACTATCCAAAGCATTCTACAGATTCAGTGCAATCCCTAGCAAAAATCTCAAGGGTATTTTTCATGGAAATAGAAAAGAAAATAGCCTTAAAATGTGTATAGAACCACAAAGGATACTAAAAATCCAGAGCAATCTTGAGAAAGCTGAAGGTATAGCATTTACTGTTTTCAAAATACATTACAAACCAACATCAATTAAAACAATAAGTTCTTGACATTAAAAATCAATGTATAGACCAATGGAACAGAATAGACAGCTCAGAAATAAACACACATACACAGTTAACTGATCTTCAACAAGGGTGGCAAAAATACTCAATGGGGAGAAAGTTATTATCTTTATATAAATTGCACTAGGAAAACTAGACATATACATGCTCACTATTTGTGTTAAGCATGAAACTGGGTACTTACCAGTTCCAAATTCAACCTCTTCATTTCAAGATCTCTAAACTTTAAATTTTCTGCTTTAGATAGAGTCAAAATCTGTCTTCTAAAATTTCTAATGATTATTTTTTGTTCTGGATTACATAAAATTTCCTTCTAATGACAGCTTTTCTGAAGACATTCATTATATTCATCCCTTTCACCTAACATTACTCAGCATAGCCAAATTTGCATATTGGCTTTGGATTTCCTGCAAACTTCATGGGACAAAGACATATACTCTGTCACTTCTAGTTTAATCAGTTAAATTCAAACCAAGGCTATAGCAATCAGCAAATTAAGTATTTTGATAATTAATTCATGCTTAATTCTGACATCTAGGGCTATAAGGATCACATAACATTTTAAAGTTCTTACTAGTAAGCATATACTTGGTGTGCCTTCTGGTTTGTTGCAGTTCTAACTCCACTTGCATTACAGTCTTCACTGCCTGGATATGGATTTTAGTCAGTGACTTTTAAGTTTCTCACAATCTTAGCTTTCTGTTCCACCATGGTACTCCTGTCACTTTCTTAGCCAGTATTGGACTCCTGCTATAGTGTCTAAAATACCTTGTTTTTTGTTTTTTTCATAAAACAAAAAACACTGTAACTTAAAACTGTAATAAAACATCGAGTGCTCATTTAATCTAGTGCTCATTTAATTACATATTTCAATGAGTAAGTCATATCATAGCCCACCTCGACATCTGTAATCTTATATATTTTCTTGTGGCTCAGCTGGAGCCTAAACTGCCTAAACTCAATTCTAAAATAGAGTCAGGAAATTTTGCTGAAGATACAGAACATTTATATTACCCTAGGAGCTTCTCTTATTCTCCCTTCCAACCAATTTGCAATCCCCATAGGCAACAAATGCTTGGGTTTTTATCACTTTAGACCATTTCACTGTTCTTGAACTTCAAGTAAAAAGAATCATACACCATGTAATGTTGGGATAATAAATTGTTTTAACTAATGCTTGGGAGGATCAATCAGTTCAATTAATCCATAACTTATGACATAGAAATTCCAATCTTAGGTATGTCTAATAGCAATACTTGCATACATTCATGAAAATACATATCTGATAATGTTCTTGGCAACACTACTTGCAATAACCCTAAAATGGAAATAACTAAATGTATATTATTGTCATTGACACATAAATTGTTGTATATTCTTTGAGTGGAATATTATCTAGTGATGAGAATGAATGAAGTACAACTACATAAACAGCATGGATGATTCTCACAAACATGAATTTGAAGCAGAAAAGTTAGATTCAAAAACTGTACATATTATTTTATTCCATTCATGGTAAAGAAACCAGCAAAAGTAATCCCTATGTTAGATGTCCAGATGATGGTTTGCAGTGGAGAAATAGAGAGTAGAAAGGGGAAAAAAACAGATTTTTTATTATACCTTAAAATTAATTTTATATAAAAAACAACAAAATTATAGTAAATATATAATTTGAAAAACTTTATGGTAATAAATTTTAAAATTTAAATGAATTCCTTCTCAAACAATTTAACCAAAATGACACACAAAAAGAATTCTCATTACTTTTATAATAAATTGAATAGATAATGTAAAATACTCTCACAAAGAAAATTTCTAGCCCAGCTAACCTCAGCTGTGATTTTTCAAACATATTTACCTTAGAAATAACACCAATTTTAACAGCATAAAAATAAGGAAATTCTTGTGAACTTGTGTTATGAATCCAAATTAACTGTCATATAAAATCCTTTCTTAAACATTATATAAATGAGAATTTTCAGGCTAAGACATCTCATTGTCACAGATGCAAAAATTCTAAACAAAATGTCAGCAAAATATATGCAGTGATATGTGTAAAAGTGTAAGACATGATTATCTATGGTTTGTTGCCAACCTTACTTATTTGGCTTAAGGCACTACTACTGTTCTATGAACATTTAATCTCTTTCATTCTATATATTTTATTTTCTTCAGTGTTTATTTCACATATTTCACTGGGAATATTCTTTTTAGTATTTAGTTCTCGTTTTTGATTTAAATTATTAAAACACTACACGTGATTCAAAGCTTAACTTTATCCCCCCGATTCAGTAGTAATTCTTCTCCTATTAAAATTTCTACTCTTTTGTAACACTAGTGGCACATACATTATACCATCTATTTGTTATTTGTATATATGCGTTGCTTCCTGGCTACATTTAAATAAATTAAGTTTATTTGTGTCAAGCCTATGCTATCTAAAAAGTAGCAGAATGCTTTCATATGGGAGACATTTGAATTATTAAAGACATATATTTTGATGTGAAGAAATAATAGTCTCACACATTTGCTTTTGTTCAGAAATGACAAAATATTTAAAACCTGTCACTGTTATTATAAGGAGATGTATTTTTTTGAATATCTATCAAGATTGTTGAATCTCAAAATACATTTTTATAGGGCAGGAATCCACTGCTCTGTCAGTGGTTTACAGGCTTATGATGTAGAATATCATTCTGGTTGACCTTCCAACACTGAAGTTTGTAATATTTCATACATTTTTATCACCCACTTGTTTAATTTATTTGACTAATAGCAAGAATATATATGTAGGTTTTCTTCCCACTTTCTCTAGTGACATCTGAAAAACAAATCTACTACTGCTAATTAAGTAAGCTTCTAAGGATAAAGATTCAAATTGTTTTAGTCTAAAATATAAAATATTTTCAACAAGAATGAAGCAGTAACAGGTTTGAGCACAACTTGAACTAGCTCTTGGCCCTGGGCCACAAAGCTATGATCACAAATCCAAAGTAAGAGGTGAAATTTTATGTAATGGTTATCAGTATATATATATATATAAACACAATCATTTAGATACATCAGATAAATTCACATGCCACTGAAATAGTTACTTCTACATTAAATTGAATGAATAACGCAAGTAATGAATATATAACCAATATTCTTTTTTTCTTTGCAAATTCATTTTTTTATATATTTAGGTACAGACAATAAAATGCACAAATCTTAGTGTATAACCATAAACAATATTCTTAATTCACTTCACTCAAATAAACTGAGAAAGACAACCTATCTCCATGATCTAAACTTTTCCATTTATATAATAAAAGTATTGTTGCTAAGTTACTAAGTGGTAACCAAGAACCCATAACAACCACAAAAATATTCATACTAAATGTTTTCCATTTTTTGTAATTCCTTCTCCATTCGCTAAGTATTCACTGGGGTTCATTTCCACTCTGCATGAAAAAAACTCTTTGTTATTGTCCATGGCATACATTTACTACTGATGAACTTTCTCAGATTTTTTTAAAATGCCATTATTTTACTTCTTCAAAATAAATTTTTATTTTGAAATTGTGTCATACTCACAGGAAGTTGCAAAAACCATACAGAGTATTGCTTTGTTCATGCTTAACAGTCTTACTTCACTGTTGTTACTGTCAAAACCAGGGAATTGGTAAAACATGATTAACTTGGGCATACACCTTATTGAGATTTGCCAGTTTTACAAGCATTCATGTGTGTGTGTTTTGTACTCTTATGGAACCGTATCAAATGTGTAGATTCAGGTTATTATCATCACAATTAGGATTCACAACTTTTCTATAACTATACATTAACAGCCTCATCGTACATCTTAATAGTCACACTCTTCCCATACATTATTAAGTCACATAATCCCTGGAAGCTACTGCTCTGTTCTCTATCATGAAAATGTAGTTGCTTCAAGAATGTTATATAAATAAGATCATATGACATGTAATTATTTGAAATTGACTTTTTAAAATTTATCATAATATTCTTGAGATCCATCATGTGTCAATAATCTCTTTATATTGCATAGTAGTATTTAATTGTAGAAATGTTTGACAATTTATTCATTTGCCTGTTAAAGGACATTTGTGTTGTTTCTAGTATCTGGCTATTACAAATAAATTTTCCATGGGTATTAGTGGACAGTTCTTTGTGTGGACATAAGTTTTCATTTCTAGGGGGTTAATACACAGGAGAGGGAATGCTGGGTTTTATGGTAACTATATGCCTAACAATATATATATATATATGTGTATTTTTTTTAATTTTCCAAAATGTATCTACACTAGTTGTACCATCTTACATTTCCACCAGCAGTATATGAGAGACCCTGTTATCTAAATAGCTACTGTTATTATCAGAAATTTTTTTACTTTAATAATTAAAATAAGTATATAGTGGTATCTTGTAATTTTAATTTTAATTTGCATTTGCTTAGTAACTGATGATGTTGAGCATAATTCCATGTAATTATTTACCATTAATAGAGATAATATATTAAATATATATTTATATTTATATATATATACACTTAATATAAATACTAGAGATATATATATTGTGTGTGTGTTTGTATAAAGTGACTGCCTAAACATTTTGCTCATTTTCTAATTGCATTCTTCAATTTATTAATTTTAATTTAGTGAGTTCTTCATATATACTATCCTAGATAAGAGTATTTCATCAGATACATGATTTGGAAATATTTGGTTCATATCTGTGGTTTGTCTTTTCATCCTCTCAACAGGGTTTTTGGCAGAGGAAAACAGATCTTGATAAACTCTAATCCATAGAATTTTATGGATCATACAGTTGGTCACAGGTTTTAAAATTATTCATCTGTCACAATGTCACAAAGATTTTGTCTTATCTTTTCAGTTTATTTTTAACCATATGATTCAGTGGTTTTTAGTATGTTCACAAGTTTGTACAATCATCACTACTATTTTATTTAGGAACACTTTCATCACTGCAAAGTGAAGCTCTGTACCCTTTAACAATCACTCCTCAGTCTTCCCTCTTCCTGATAAAGGTTGAATTATGTCCCCCCAAAATATATATATGTTAAATTCTTAAACTCCAGTACCTTGGAATGTAATTGTATTAGGAGATATGGCCTTTATAGAAGTAATTAAGGTTAAATGTAGTCAATAGGGTACACCCTAATCCAATATAACTGGTGTCCTTATAAGTGGAGATTAGGGCACAGAAATACACAGACCAAGGGGTGAACATGTGAGAAGACAGTGAGAAGGTGGTCATCAGCAATCCAAGGAGAGAGGCCTCAGAAGAAACAAAATCTGCCAACACCTTGATTTTAGATTTCTGGCCCCCAGAAACTGATAAAAAATAATTATAAATGTCCATGCATCTAACAATAGGAAGTCAAAATATGTGAAGACAAACTGATAAAACTGTAAGAAAAACAGACAAACTATTATACCTGGAAATATCAACACTCTTCTTTCAGGAATTGTTTGTTTAAATACAAAATCAATAAATATATATTTGACCCTAACAGTACTTCTAAGTGGCATTTAGAGAATACTTCAACCAAGAACATCACAATGCATCTTCTTTTGAAGCACACATGGATCATTCAGCAAGATCGACCACATTTTGGGTTATAAAACACATCTCACTAAATTTAAAGTAATAGAAATTATGCAAAATATGTTCTCAGACCACAGTGGAACTAAACTAGAAATAAATTATAGAAAGGTAGCCTGAAATCTGAAAATATTTTAGATTAAACTACTCGTGCTTAATAACATGTGGATCAAAGAAAAACTCAAGAGATTAAAAAATATTTTAAGTTACATGAAAATAAAAAAATAATTTATCAAAATGTGTGGATACAGTCATATATATGCTTAGAAGGAGATATTGCATTGAATGCATATGTTTAAAAAATCTAAAATCAACAAGCTAAGTAAGTTTCTATCTTAGGACACTAGAGAAATGAAAAGTAATATAAGACTCAAGTAAGCAGAAGAAAAAATGAGCTGGAATCAATGAAATTCAAAATAAGAGAACAATAGAGAACATAAACAAAACAAGAAGATTTAAAAAATTGATAAACCTCTAGTCCTGCTAACCAAGATAATAAAAGAGAAGATGCAAGCTGCCAGTATAAAAAATGAAAAAGGTTTCATTACTACTGATGGCATGGATATTAATAGTAAAGGAAAACTATGGACAAATCTATGGTCACAAATTTGATGAGTTAGAAGGAGTGGATGAATTCCTTATACAAAAACTCACAAAATGAGAAATAGATAATGTGAAGAGGCCTACATATTGAATCAATAATTTAAAAACTTCCAAAATATAAAGTATCAGGTTCAGGTGATTTCACTGGTGAATTCTAGGAAACATTTAAGAAGGAAATAACACCAGCTAACCACAATCTCTTTTAGAAAATGGAAGCTAGAATGCTTCTTGTTATGGTTTGAATTGTGTCACCCAAAAAGATAAATTGAAGACCTAACCCAAGTACACATGAATGTGACCTTATTTGGAAATAAGGTGTCTGCAGACATAATGAAGTTGAGATGAGGTCATTAGGGTGGACCCGAACACAATATGCCTGGTGTCTTTGTAAGAAAAGAAGGAAGAGACACACAGAAATAATGCCTTGTGGCAATGGAGAGGGAGATTGGAGTTAAGCTGTTGCAGTTCAACAAATGAAAAAAGCAAGGAAATATCTTCCCCTAGAAGCCACTAAAGAAGCATGGCTATGCCAAAGCCTTGATTTTGAACTCCTGCTCTCTTGAACTGTGAAAGAATAAACATCTTTTGTTTTAAGCCATCCAGGTTGTGGTACTTTGTTACCATAACCCTAGAAAACTGATAAGCTTTGTAACTCATTTTATCAGGTCAGCAGAACCTAATACCAAAGCCAGATAAAGACATATCAAGAAAAGAAAGCTACAGGCCAATATATTTTACTAATATAATTGCAAAAATCCTCAATAAAATATTAACAGATTAAATACAACAATGTATAAATGGAATTGTACAGTACAACCAATAGGATTTATTCTATACAAGTATGACTGGTTCAACAAGTGAAAATTTGACTTTCAAATAATATAATCTACTGCAACAAAAGCCAAAGAAAAAATATCATATGGTCGGTCACATCAATTGGTGTCGAAAAAGCATTTGACAAAATCTAGCATTTATTCATGATAAAAACTCTCAGCAATCTAGGGATAAAGGGGTACTTCCTCAACTTGATAAATTACATTTACAAATACCTACAGTTAGTATCATATTTAATGTTGAGAAAGTGGAAGCTCTCATAAGATGAGGAAAAAGGTAAGCATGTGCTCTTTCATCACTTAAAGTTAACATTGTGCTTAAGTCCTAGCTACTATAATAACAAAAGAAATGTAATTTAAAGATATTACTATTGAAAAAGAAGAAATACACCTGTATTTTTTATAGATGACGATTTTATATTTTAAAAATTTCAAAGAATCAGCAAAAACAAGAACTCCCAGAATTAATAAACATGTATAGCAAGGCTGCAGTATAAAAATTTAATATACAAAATTATTGACTTTCCTATATACAGTGAATGATTGGAATTTGAAATTTTAAAAATGGAACTAATAATAGCAATCAGAAAACTGAAATACTTAGTTAAGCCTAACAGAACATGTGTAAGACCTATATGCAGAAGACTAAAAATCAGATGAAAAAGTCAAAGAAGCTTTAAATAAATAGCAAATATTTCATATTCATGGATGAAAGTAACCTTTAAGATACAATATTTCCCAACTATATCTATAGATTCAATGCATTCACAATCAAAATCTCACCAAGTTATTTTGCAGCTATTGACAAAATGATTCTAAATTTATATGGAAATGCAAAGGAAGTAGAATAGCTAACACAACACCAAAGAAGAAAATAGTTGGAGGACTAACAATATGTTATTTCAAGAATTTCCATAAGGCTATAATAATAAAGAAAGCAAAGTATTCGTGAGAAATATAGTTATACAGATCATAAAACAGAAGAACCAGCCCAGAAATATTGCACATGAAAAGTTAGTCAACCAATTTTTGACAAAGAAGCAATGGAAATTTGATGGAGAACTGATAGTCTTTCAAAAATGATGTTGAAACAATAGAATATCCCTATGAAAAATTAAACATACACTTGGACTTTACAACTTACAGAAAAAAATATCTCAAAATGTATCATAAATCTAAATGTAAACTTCAAAACTATAAAACATCTTGAAGAAAACATTGGAGAAAATCCACATGTACTTGGGTTTGGTGATAGGTATATTTGTAATATTTTGTTAAAATATATATAACATAAAATTTACCATTTTTGCTATTTTATGTGTACAATTAAATAGCATTAAGTACATGTGCTTTGCTGTGGAACTATAACCACCATCCATCTCCAGAACTTTTTATCTTCACAAAGTGAAATTCAGTGCCCATCAAAGAATATATCCCCATTTTCCCCTTTGCAGTCCTAGACAGCTTTCATTTTATTTTCTGCTTCTATGAATCTGACTATTGTAGGTACCTCATATAAGTGAAAACATATTTGCCCTTTTTTTCTCATTTATTTCACTTAGAATAATGTTTTCAAGATTATTACATGTCATAACATGCATCCAAGCTTCCTACCCTTTAAGGCAGGTTGGAAAATGTTCCATTGTATATATATCACATTTTGTTTATCCATTAATCCATTGATAGACACATGTGGGAGTCTCAACATGTGAATCATAGTTATTTCAAATTTTCTTTGTTAGTTCCAACATCTATGCTAACTCGGTGTTTAAATCTTTTTATTGCTTCCACTTTTGAAATTTAGTTGTTACTTTTTTCTTATTTTTTGAGTGTGGCATTTGGTTGAATGTGAGAAATCATATTTTTAGCAATAGAGACTAAATCATATAATAATGACTGAAAATATATAACTGTTCTTATAGAGTGGCTTGAGGAATTGACTTGAGTCAATCAGGAGTTTCACTGGGCTTTCTCTTTGTGTTTCTTATGGGTATCTCTAGGATACCATAGGCTCCAAGTTTGTCTAGTGTTGTGCTTAAGATGGATACTGTAGCATCAAAGGGTTTACTTCAGTGTTTCTGTTCCACCATAAGCTTTAGTGTTTTACCAGATGTCTTCTCCGTGGAGGTAGTCTTTCTCTCTACTGCTTCCCCCAGTTTTAGAGCATTGTTGATAATCATGCATTGATTTCCAGGTGGAGGCAGGAGAGGTTACTCTCCAGCTTCAGTCTCTGCCAGGTCCTGTGTGCCTCAGTCTCTGGGCTGGGTCTTTTCCAGTAAACATGTCTCCTATTAGTAGCCAAACTCAGCCTTGTACTTTTACTGTGCATTTGCTAGGAGTGATTTTCCTGAACTTCTCCCACTGGTGGGACACCACTGGTATTAGTACAGGACCTTGGGCCCAGGAAAGTTTTATGTCTTTTCCTTAGAGGTTAAGGTTTACTTTTTAAAAAATTGTTGCTGTTTTTTTTCCCTTTCATTAGCTCCAATGGATCTACATCTATGATAGGATTTGGTGTCCTTTTCTGAAACACTTAAAGTTTTATTCTGTTACAGAGACAGTTCTGAACTGTGACACATACTTTCCCTGCAGTACTAAATGATCTCCTCCTCTCAGTTTGACCACTGAGAAAAATTCATTTCTG